>NW_028318094.1:8329767-10777034 GCF_062004578.1 Staurois parvus
TTTGGTTCCAAATGAGGGACAATCCTCCAAATGAGGGACAGTTGGGATCTATGCAATTCCTGTCCTAGGCTGGCAACACTCAGTGATTGCACTGTATCTAAGGAGGAGCAGCACTGCAGAGGAAGTGTTAGGACTATTGCATACCCCCAGCTCTGTAATATTCAGAACACAGGGGGGGCATATAGTCTGCCTGATTACAGTGCTATAGATAACTCAGGAAAGTTACAGAACAGCACTGGGTTTCTGGCAGAATCAACTGTTATTTTTTGCACTTATTGAAGAGAACAAATCTCTTTTAACTGACCTAAAGGGAGCAAATAAGAGATGTTGTTAGAGTCTAGTTTAACCACTTGCCCTCCAGAGGATTTACCCCCCTTCCTGACCAGGCCATTTTTTGTGTTACGGCACTGCGTTACTTTGACTGACAATTGCGCAGTCATGCAACACTGCAACCAAATTAAATTTACGTAATTTTTTTCCCCCACAAATAGAGCTTTCTTTTGGTGGTATTTGATTGCCTGTGCGTTTTTAATTGTTTGCGCTATAAAAAAAAAACAAAACAATTTTGAGAAAAAAAACAATATTTTTGACTTTTTGCTATTATAAATTTAAAAAAATAAATAAAAAAAATTTTTTTAAATAAAAATTAAAAAAATAAAATTTCATCATAAATTTAGGCCAAAATGTATTCTGCAACATGTCTTTTAAACGTTTACAAATGGCGGTATATATACTGGAGTTTTTGTTTTTTTTTTTCATTTCAATGGCAGTGATCAGCAACTTATAGCGGGACTGTGGTGGGCATTCTGAAACTGGGGAGAACTGACTTGGTGTCACTGACATCCCCAGTGACACCAATACAGTGATCAGTGCTAATAAAAAGCACTGACACTGTACTAATGACACTGGGCAGGATGGGGTTAACATCTGGGGCAATCAAAGGGTTAACTATGTGCTGTTTAACTACTTGGGCGGTGTGTGTTTCACTGTAAGCACACTGCTTTGTATGGCTTTGCTATGAAAAGCCATACAAAGCAGTGTGCAGTAGCTGACAAGGGAGAGATCTGTGTTGTTTATGCACATGTCTATCTCCCATCGCAGATACTCAGTGATCACTGGGTGCCAGCGAGTAATCACCAGCGGCGCGGGTAGGGCACACATGTGTCTTGCACACGTTCCCTACCCAGAAATGCAAAATCACGTATATATACAGTTGTGTTCAAAATAATAGCAGTGTGATGAAAAAAGTGAATAAAGCTCAAATTCCTTCTAATAGCTTTTATTTCCATACACACAAATGCATTGGGAACACTACACATTCTATTCCAAATCAAAACATGAAGAAAAATATATCAAATTTGTGTTGTTCCTCTAAAAAAATTTAAGAAAAGTGAATATTAGACTGTTCAAAAAAAATAGCAGTGTTTGTATTCTTCTTTACAAACTCAAACATTCACTATATAAACTGAAAAATGTTTGAAGATTTTGCTTTCCTTTGAATCACTTAATGAATATTTACTTGTATAAGCACTGTTTCTGAGAACTGCTGTACATCTGTGTTGACAAACTGTCTCCGGCCACTAGACCCAAAAAGAACAATCTTACTTTCATCAGTCCACAAAATGTTGCGCCATTTCTCTTTAGGCCAGTCAATGTGCTCTTTGGTAAATTGTAACCTCTTCAGCACGTCTTTTTTTCCAACAGTGGGACTTTGCGGAGGCTTCTTGCAGATAGCTTGGCTTCACATAGGCGTCTTCTAGTTGTAACAGTACTCACAGGGAACTTTACACCTTCTTTGATCTTCCTGGAGTTGATTGTTGGCTGAGTCCTTGCCATTTTGGCTATTTTTCTATCCATTCGAATGGTAGTTTTTCGCTTTCTTCCACGTCTTTCAGGTTCTGGTTGCCATTTTAAAGCATTTGCAATCATTTTAGCTGAGCAGCCTATCATTTTCTGCACTTCTTTATATGTTTTCTCCTCTCCAATCAACTTTTTAATCAAGGTACGCTGTTCTTCTGAACAATGTCTGGAACGACCCACTTTCCTCAGAATTTCAGAGAGAAATGCACTGCAACCAGCATGTACAACATTTGCTGCCTTCCTTCCTTAAATAAGGGCAATAATTGCCACCTGTTTTTCAAAGAATGAATGACCTCACTAATAGAACTCCACACTGCTATTATTTTGAACATGCCCCTTTCAATGACTGATTCAATTACACAGAATCAGCAGCATGCATGTCATGACTGTTGGGTCTGTTGGATTTCTATTACTCTACTACACCTGCTAGTAAATTATTTGCCATGTAGAAATATCATTTCTACCAAAAACAGTGATTGATCAGGTTAGTGATGTCTGACTGCTATTATTTTGAATCACAACTGTATGTGATTTTTTGCATTCGTGCCGCCCTGTAGCAGTATTTCTGCTATAGGGCAGAGGGAAATTAAAGGACAATTTCTACAAAAAAAAAAAAAAAACAACACAGTCCGACCTCCCTATGCTAGAGGTACTTTCCCATTCAAATCTATGAGAAGTTTGTGGAGCTAAACAGGATTTTAAGCAGAATGCTATAAACACAGAAAGAGACAGCTGCAAGAAAG
The DNA here is from genome assembly GCF_062004578.1 of Staurois parvus. Lineage (NCBI taxonomy): Eukaryota > Metazoa > Chordata > Amphibia > Anura > Ranidae > Staurois > Staurois parvus. The sequence continues at coordinate 8,332,371 of NW_028318094.1, forward strand.
AGGTAAGTAAGCACCTGGTTGGGGGGTTATAGTTTAGAGCAGCCTTTCTCAACCAGGGTGCCCATGCCTACAAATTGCCTAAAAACTTGTATACAAGCCAGCAGGTGGAACAAGCCTGCCTTTTAGTTACACAAAGCCACAGGTTTTCATTGTGCACCATTACAACCTTCTAGCCGCCAGTACCCTGACAACCAATGACATCATCTGTTGATAGGGAGGATATTGGTTGCCTGCACAGCATCCTTGATTGACCCTCCCCTGCCCCTCTCCATCAGTGCTGGGGTCCCATTAGCTGAGTGATGGAGAAAAAGATTATGCCAGGGCCCTAAGGTTGGGTTGGTTTAGTTGACATTTTAGATACAATCGCATTTTCACCACTAATAAAACTTTTTTTTTTACTGTCGTTTGCATTCAGCAGAACATTAGGATAATATATAACCATACTGCTGTGAGACTATTCATTCACCCATTAGATGTAATTAAGGCCAGCATATGTTGATGTAGCGCAGATATTGAATAATCAGCTTTCTTTGTGCTTTTTAGCTTAGACAATGCTTTTTCCTTTTTCACTTTCTTCCTTCCAGACTTCATTCTGTCGGAAGCTGCACACAGATAATGTCATTAGGAGATTGTCATAAAAAGCAGCAGCCACCCCGTCCTCTTCCTCCATACTAGCACGGGGGAGGGGGAAGAAGGTCCAGTGGACAGGTTTCATTAAACTAAAAGCTTGCTGGGTGTCAGAGGGGAATAGAGATTCTGGCTGAGAGCCGCAGGATATATCTCACAATGAAATCACTGTCAGAGGGTTGTTGCAAGCAGACAGTGTGATGTCATCGGCATGATCTCATCACTCACTCCAGACAAGGGCAAGCATTCAGCCTCCTGAGGTCACATCTTGGAGAAAAACCAAAGTCGCAGCTATTTCTTATCCTTTAATAAAGGCTGGTAGTATCTGATGAAAACAATACACTGAGCACTTTATTTAATCTATTCCACCGAGATCGCCGTCTTTGCTGTTTTAGAGGATAATACAGTATGGTGTGCATTACATGTCGGATTTAAAGGCGGACACTACCAAAAGCAGGTATTTCAGTTCAGAAGGATGCTGATAGGTTGACTCACCTGATTTTGTATTTCTTGGAGACTCCCATTGAAAGAATTTTCCTATGAATGTGGGTCCATCCCATCCCCACAATGCAATAAAGGAGGTGAGACTATCTAGCAGCTAAATTCTCCAGGCTTTTAATCTGACTTAAAGTGGAGCTCCACCCAAAAGGGGAAGTTCCGCTTTAAGGACTGCTCCCCATTAAGGATTGGCACCTTTGGGGGACGGGTGGGAGCGGGTACCCGAATTTGACAGGTACCCACTCCCACTTCTGGTCTGATCGCCTAGGCTTTAGATTTACAAATACAAAACACAAAAGTGAAAGGGTCTACCTCAACGATTCATTCAATCTACAGTACTGTGCAAAAGTTTTAGGCAGGTGTGGAAAAAGTATGTAAATTAAGAATACTTTAAGAAATAGAAGTGTTAATTAAGTTTGTTTTTATCAATTAAAGTGGTTGTAAAGGCTCAAGGTTTTTTACCTTCATGCATTCTATGCATGAAGGTAAAAAACCTTCTGTGTGCAGCAGTGCCCCCTGCCCCCTCAATACTTGATTGAGCCCCATGGAGATCCAGTGATGTGCACGATAGCCTCTGCTGTCCCGGGTCTCTGCCTCCTCGTTGGCTGAGACAGCCAATGAGCCATTGGCCGAGACAGCAAGCAGTGGCTCCCGCTGCTGTCAATCACAGCCAGTCAACCAATGAGGAGAGAGAGGGGGTGGTGTCAAGTTGCGGCTTCGTGTGTGAATGGACACATGGAGCAGCAGGTTCCCCCATAGCAAGCTGCTTGCTGTGGGGGCACCCAACAGGAAGAAGGGGCCAGGAGAGCCTGCGGGGGACCTGAGAAGAGGAGGATCAAGGCTTCTCTGTGCAAAACCACTGCACACAGCAGGTAGGTATAGACATGTTTGTTATATTACAAAAAAAAACAAAATTAACCTTTAGTATTGCTTTAACAAAATTTTATGTAAATGAACAGACGATAAAATCAAATCAATATTTGGCATGACCACCCTTTGTCTTCAAAACAGTAGCAATTGTTTAATTCTACATACACTTGCACACAGTTTTTGAAGGAACCCGGCAGGTAGGTTGTTCCAAACATCTTGAAGAACTAACCACAGATCTTTTGTGGATGTGGGCTGCCTCAAATCCTTCTGTCTCTTCATGTAATCTCAGACAGACTCAATGATGTTGAGATCAGGGCTCTCGGAGCCAAACCATCACTTCCAGGACTCCTTGTTCTTCTTTACACTGAAGATAGTTTTGTAATGACATTGGCTGTATGTTTGGGGTCGTTGTCCTGCTGCAGAATACATTTGGGGCCAATCATCAACTCCTTGAGATTATATATATATATATATATATATATATATATATATATATATATATATATATCTTCTTTAAAGTGTTACTAAACCCAAAACAGTAAAATCAGTCTGTATATGCAGTAAAGCATGCTTGTTATACTCACTGTGGAACCTAAGCAGTTTATACACCACATTGTGTAAAAAAGATGTTTGATCTTGTCTTCTCTGATCCTCCCCTTCTTCTACTGTCCCCAATTCATCTGCTGATAGAACAGAGCCTTGGGGGCATGCAACACATGCTCAGTTTGGTGTGTATTGATAAAGAGGTTTTTTTTTTTCTTGGGAGGATCCATGTAATTAGCACAGGGCTAATCAGCATTGTCCAGAAAGAGGGTCAGGGGTTATGCAGCCCCATAGGAAAATCAGGGGAGAATGTAAACTCCTCCTACAAGCTTTAACCAGTGCTCGGCTGGACACTGAAGAAGTCACAAGCCTGTTCTAACTCCTGATGAGAAAAGGTGTTTAGCAGTTTATATTTACTAAAATAATTACATTTCCATGTTGTGTGTACTGTGGGAGACCAGATATAGCTAATGCAGGGTCCTGGGTTTAGTAACACTTTAAGTCTCAAGTATATCTAACAGCTGACAAACTATTGACTGGAGCTCTCGTTTAAAAAAAAACCTTTAACCTTTAAGCCATCATTGCCAACCTCTTGTGAAAATGCTAGCTGTCATGTTGATCCAATGTCTTTGGTTCTTTCAGAGTCAATGATCTGGAACAAGAAGGTTCTGTTGAAACTCCAGTTCTGCATTAATGATAGTGAACATATTCTTCTCTTGAAAGGTGTCTTTTAATGTGCTTTAGGTTGTTGGATACACAGTGACCCAAAAGAGTACCCAAAACAACTCAAAATAAGAAAACAGAGGGACTATATAATATGATTAAAAAAGGATATTTAGAATCTCACATGTGTGTTTTGATCTTGGAAAGCCTTGTGTGAACATATTTTCTCCTGCCAAGCACACTAAATGTAAGAGGACTGCAGGAAGTTTAATCCAGACTACAGAGATAATAATGAGTCACAGAGACCCAGATTTCACATTTACTCCTCATGTAAAGTGAAAAGCACAGGAAGAAGATTAAGCCAGACAGTGTGGACTAAATGCGTTTTATTCTTGTGCATTTCCTTCCAATAGCCTTTTTGGTGGTTTCAGTAAATAGATCTGAGTGTTCCTTTTAAGTTAGATGTCCTTTGGTAGAAATAACCAAGATCATTATTTTGCTTCCATTGCTACAGACAGGAAGCTCTTAAGAACATAATACATCTTTATTGACGAAAAGCAGAATTTGACACTTAAAGGGACATTCTACTAATAATGATTACCATAAAAAAATCAAATATAACAACTGATCATCACACCTACCAGTCTATGGCTAAAAATAAAGAGACACTCTCCGAATGACTGTGTTCAGGTGTTTCCAGTGAAGGGTATCGCTAAGTGAATCTTGGGGCAAAAGTTTAGGGAAGGCATTTTTCCATTTCACAGTGACTGTGCCCCTGTATACAACCGAACCGGATATCGTATGTACTCTCCAGCGCCTCAGGATATGCACAGCCAAAATGGAAGCCAAGGGTACCAGGACAGCGACAACCAAAGGAAATGTTCCAGGGGTGCAGCCCTACTCAGACGGGGAAATCAGCCACTAGATAGAGAGAAAACAGGTGGCGCACACACCTAGTGCATTATCCAAGGTTTATTGTAGGAATGAAATAATATAAACATACTCACAGACGAAGCATGTATCTAAAAAGCATAGAAAAATGACAATGACCACAACGGCAGGCACGGTGTTCTCACTGTCAGTGCGGTCAAATGGCTGACGCGTTTCGGGTACGAATCCCTTTCCTCAGAGCTGATGACCAACCTCTGATACTGATGTATGATGTATGGAAAGAACACCTTGCCCACCGTTGTGGTCATTGTCATTTTTCTATGCTTTTTAGATACATGCTTCGTCTGTGAGTATGTTTTTATTCTTTCACTCCTACAATAAACCTTGGATGATGCACTAGGTGTGTGCGCCACCTGTTTCCTCTCTCTAGACAAACCTAGCTACACAAAGACATGATTTGACAACTATGGCAAGAGGAACCGGAGTGGCCTGCACAGAGCCCTGGCCTCCGCCATGCTAAACATCTTTGGGATGAGCTAGAATGCTGATTGCATGTCAGGTCTTTTCATCCAACATTAGTATTTCAACTCACAAACGTTTTTTTGGCTGAATGGGTACAATTCCCACAGACAAATGCTTGAATGAGCCTGTTGCTAGCCGGCAACCGTGTTTACTCACTTACCCATCTTCCTCATGGTACCCCATTTGCTCAATTGGACCAAGAGTTAAACCCTGCCTTAGCTGTATATAATATAGGAGCTTAAAGTGTATGTTACCCAACGTTTCTAATTCCTGATATGTGTCTGTGTTACTACAGTATGTACTTGTATTAAAAAGTATCCTGTTCTCTTTGAATTGCTTCTTTGTGTGAAATACCTGGTGATCCTGCCAGTCCTCCTGCTTTCCTATATCAGACTGACCATGCTAGGCATGGAAGCACATTCATCCCAATGTGGTCAGTTTCTTTCTTTGCATTCTACTTGGGGGCACAGCCTGCCTGTATTCCAATGGTCAGACTTGAGCTGACATACCCCTTGCATAGCTCTTCACTGGGAAGATCTGTGTATCGCTCTGCCTCTGTCTGCTTCTGACATGCCTTCTGCATTCTCCACCCCCACCTCTCTAAAGATGGACATACATGGATAAAAATTCAACTGGTTCAGCAAGAATTAGCTGAATTTCAATCCATGTATGGCCACTGTGGTTGAACAGAAGTCAGTCAACTTCTCTTCAACCACCCTGTCAGATAGCAGGGAAATCTCTGCGCTGTTAGAATAGAAATACACAGAGGGGAGGATTTCCCCATTTACTTTGAATGTGTGAACTGGGGAATTGGGTCAGTTTTTTTTTTTTTCGATCAACCCACTGGTTGAATGAAAAAAACAGACTCATCTATGGCCATCTTAATATGCAGATGAGAACAGGGTCATGTGATCACTTATAAAAAAAAAAGAAAAAAGGTATTTACACATACCTCCCAATTGTCCCTTACTTCGAGGAACAGTCCCTGATTTGGAACAAAGTCCCTCTGTCCTTCTTTCTGCCTCATTAGTCCCTCATTTTGATCTGATCCAAATAGCTGTATATAAAATGCACTATTTATCTTTCAAAAAGTGTCTCCCAGTGCTTAACCTTTCATCCAGCTTCTCAACTGTTGCATTTGTAAACTTAAAAAGCTAATATTAAGGAATACTAGTAGTAAAAAAAAAAAACTTGTGGGTTTACCTACCGTATTTTTCGCTACATAAGACGCACTTTTTTCCCCCAAAAAAAGGGGGGAAAATGTCAGTGCGTCTTATGGAGCAAATATGGAGCGGCCGGTCCGGTATTTCCACCGCGGCCATGTCAGAATACCGGGCCGGCCGCTCAGCTCTGCAGCGGGACATTATGGAGATGACTGCTGACCTTTGGGGAGGTGGGGAGCGGGTACCTGAATTTGACAGGTACCCGCTCTTACTTCTTTGTTCTTTGATCTTACCTGTTCCTCTATCCAGCGGCGCGCTGTCTTCCGGCTTCTGTAGTGTGGGCACTGGGCATGACAGCCGAGTGCCAAGTGCGCATGCGCAAGAAGCGGTGCTTTTTGTGAATGGTAAGGAGGTACCTGGGACACATGACAGATCCCAGAAGCCGCCGGACCAATCACAAAGCGCAAGTGCTTCTTGCTCATGCGCACTGGGCACCCGGCTGTCATGCCGAGCGCCATTACAGAAGCCGGGAAGACAGCGCGCGGCTGGATCGAGGAACAGGTAAGATCAAACAAAAACTCTGCGGAAGTAAGAGCGGGTACCTGTCAAATTCAGGTACCCGCTCCCCACCTCCCCAAAGGTCAGCAGTCATCTGTACTGTCTGCAGTCTCTGGTCATCCCTGTGCTGTCCGCAGTCTCTGGTCATCCCTGTGCTGTCCGCAGTCTCTGGTCATCCCTGTGCTGTCCGCAGTCTCTGGTCATCTCCTGTACTGTCTGCAGTCCATTAGTTCAGAAATTTTTTTTCCTGTTTTCTGCCTCTAAAACCTAGGTGCGTCTTATGGGGCGAAAAATACGGTAATCTTTTTTTGTATAATTTTCCTTTAAGAGGGCGTGGCAGGGGTTGTGTTCTATATACATGTACATATAATACATGTATTTGCTAGTACATATATATATTACATACAATACATATATTTGCTAATGGGTGTCCCTCGTCCTCATTTCAAAAAGTTGGGAGGTATGTTTATAGATTTTTTTTTAATACATGCGCACAACATTTGCCTTGCACCTCCCACCCGACAAATGTACAAAAATGGCCAGATGAGAGCTTCCCCATTCTGACTGGATGTACCCATACATCCCATCAGAGATGTGGATGCGCAGTGGCGTGATACTTTGATGGCTGTGTCTGTCATCAATTTACTTATATAGCGCCATCAATTTATGCAGCGCTTTACATATATATTGTACATTCACATCAGTCCCTAACCCTCAAGGGGCGTACAATCTAAGGTCCCTAACTCACATTCATACATACACATACTAGGGCCAATTTAGGCAGGGTCCAATTACCTACCAGCATATCTTTGGAGTGTGGAAGGAAACTGGAGTACCCGAAGGAAACCCATGCAGGCACAGAGAGAACATGCAAACTTCAGGCAGGTGGTGCTGTGGTTGGTATTCGAACCAATGACCCTAGTACTGCCAGGTGTAAGTGCTAACCATTTAGCCACTGTGGTGCCCATATCATGTAATGGCCCTCCCAATCACATGATGGCCGTGTCCAATCACATCCATCACAGAATGCAAACAGAGACACATGTCTCGATAGCAGCTCTTCAAGCTGAGCTCAGTGAGAGGTCAGTGTGGGGTGTGTGAAGGATGCTGCAGCCTGTGACAGCTGATCTCTGTGTATCTGATGATTTTATTTTTCAGCTACACACAGACTGCAGTCATCCCACACCAGTGCACCAAGCATCATCTGTCCCTGTCCACAGTGCACTTCAATATCTGTCACAGTGTACTATTGCACAAAAACATCTGTCACAGTGTACCAGTGCACAAATACATCTGTCACAGTGTACCAGTGGTGGTGTTATCAGATGCTTTTAGGGCAGAGGAGACATCTGGGGTCTAACAGACCCCAGATCTCTCCATAAAGAGTACCTGTCACTGCCTATTGCTGTCACAAGTGATGTTTACATTCCTTGTGACATCAATAAATGTGATAAAAAAATAAACAGAGTAAAAATAAAATAAAATTAATTAATTAAAGCACCCCTGTCCCTCAGTGCTCGTGTGCAAAGGTGAATGCAAGCATTGGTCCCATACGCTATTGTAAATGGCGATTACACCACATTGAGAGTGAGAGCAATAATTCTAGCACCAGACCTCCTCTGTAACGCTAAACTGGTGGTTCTAAGTAATTTTTTAGCAAAAATACAGATTTTTACAAAAAGTGTCAGAAGAAGGACTGGTATTAAAGTGGATAATGCCTGAAGGTGGTCCGTGGATGTTGGGCCTCTGTATGTGGCCAGGCTGTGAAAAAGTCTCAATCATGTGGTATCGTCATACTCAAGCTGGCCATACATGTGTAGATTTTCGGACGAGAATATTCGTATGAAAAGTCGTGCAAAAATTCTTTTAACATTCGGCGAATGGACGAATGTCGTTCGAAAATTGTCTTTTGCTTTTAGGATTCAAGTTTAAAATGAATGTAATCTCTGAATGAAATCCACATACACTGGCCGAAAATTTGTTTGATTGAGAAATGTTTTCCTTCTTGCCCCTTCAAATTTTTCCATCACTGCTGTCGAAAACTAATATCACTTTGACCCCACTAACGATTAGAAAATCAAATGAATATTCTTGAAACTAATATTCCCGCCCGAAAATATACAGGTATATGTCCAGCCTCAGGAGGAGTAGCAGAAAGTGTTTTGGGGTATAGTTGCAAGTATGCCTAAGCCATGTGTGAGAAATAACGTTTCCAAAGAATTGTGGTAAAAAATTACAACTTCAAAAAACTCACCACTTACTATATACCTTGGAATGTCTACTTTCCAAAAAGGGGTCAATTGGGGGGCATTTGTACTGTCCTGGCATCTTAGGGCATTAAGAAATGAGAGTCAGTACATCAGGATTGATCAATGATAGGTGCTGTATCATAGCTTGTAGACTCTATAACTTTCATACACACCAAATAATATGCTCTGATTTTGGTTATTTTTACCAAAGAAATGTAGCAGTATCAATTTTGGTTAAAATTTATGAAGAAAAATTACTCTCTCAAAATTGTATAACAGAAACTAAGAAAAACACATTTTTTTTCAAAATTTTTGGACTTTTACATTTATAGCGCAAAAAATAAAAAAGAACAGTGGTGATTAAACTCTACCAAAAGAAAGCACTATTTGTGTGAAAAAACATTATAAAAATGTCATATGGGTACAGTGTTGCATGACTGAGTAATTGTCATTCAAAGTATGAGAGCACTGAAAGCTGAAAATTGGCCTGGGCAGGAAGGGGGTATTGAGGTGGTTAAACAGGGTTGATAATGGTTAATGTTATCCCCCTACTCACATGAAAGTGTTCATGCCTAGCAGTTGACCACTCAAGCATGAGCACTGTATCATGGCAGGAGGTCACATTCTCCCCCTAAAACTCAAAAACACTTGATTTTGACTATGGTTTGAAGGGGAGTGGGGAAAGTAAGTGGATCGGGGATGGATAAGTGACAGACTCTCTAACTTTGTCCTTAATGGTCAAGGTGAGGGGGTCTCTTAAGGAACCCATGGGGTTGTATGTCGAAAATTGGACAAAGGTGCAAAGTATTTTTCTAATACCTACCATTCCTATCTCTGTCATCATTTCCTAACCCAAAAAATACCAGGTGAAGTCCATTTGTTTTGTTTTTTTTCTCATGTCCTATATATATATCGCGTGGCTCTACAACTCATCCATATGGCCTGGTTGCTCACCAGGACCTTACGTCAGTTAGATTACAGACAAAAAACATAAAGCTAATCCAAAATGATTTGAACACTGGACAGAATCGTATTATAACTTTATTATACTCTACAGATGTAAAAAATTACATTTACATCATGGCCTGGCACATTCATAACATAATTATATTACATTTTATGCAGAGAGATGGACATTACACCTTACAAACAAAACCTGACTGCATAATCCAATTTGTATATACTCTATGCAGACACAGAATACTACACCTCCCAACATATTTGGACCACTGGACCTTGCCATAATAGAGATGTATCAACATAATGTAGATTAAACATCTCCAGCATGATCAGACCACTGACCATAATCATAAAACACTTCTGTTACAGTCTATACAGCCATAGAACAACCAGACTACTAAATTGAACTGAACTGTAAGATACTGTTCGCTAAAGATATCAGACTTTCATTCACCGACCACTTTATTAGGTACATCTGTTCAATTGCTTGGTAACACAAATTGCTAATCAGCCAATCACATGGCAGCAACTCAATGCATTTAGGCATCTAGACGAGTTGAAAACGACTTGCTGAAGTTCAAAATGAGCATCAGAATGGAGAAGAAAGGGGATTTAAGTGACTTTGAATGTGGCATGGTTGTTGGTGCCAGACGGGCTGGTCTGAGTATTTTAAAAACTTCTGATCTACTTGGATTTTCACACATAACCATCTCTAGGGTTTACAGAGAATGGTCCGAAAAATTGAGAATATCCAGTGAGTGGCAGTTGTGTGGATGAAAATGCCTTGTTGATGCCAGAGGTCAGAGGAGAATGGGCATTCTGGTTGCTGCGACATTCAGATGGTAAGGTTGGAATTTTGCGTAAACAACATGAAAGCATGGATCCATCCTGCCTTGTATCAACAGTTTAGACTGGCGGTGTAATGGTGTGGGGTATTTTCTTGGCACTAGCAAGGTGTACCTAATAAAGTGGCCAGTAAGTGTATACAAAAAGAGTTATTAAGTGCATGCAGGGATAGGAAATATCCAGTTGCAGTGGTGACTGGAAAAATTCCTCTGGGAATCAAGATGTCCTGAAAAAGGTGTATCAAATGCCATTATTTATAATGCATGGATCGATTACACTCTATGGCTTTATTTCCTATTTACTGTTGGAGAGATTTCCTTCACTTCCTGTCTTAAAGCACAAGAAGAACCGAGATGAAATCTCTTTAACCACTTGAAATCCAGGGCAATTTTTCAACTTTTCACACAAATTAAAATCTGTGTTTTTGGTAGAAATCACTTAAAATCCATAAACAATTATACAGATATATTACTTACAAATTAATTATTTCCTTTTACTTACTCGTTTCTTTGTAGAGATAGTATCAGCTCTCTTCCTTCTGCTTTAAGCATTACTTCTACATGTGCCGGATACTAAAAAACAAAATGTAGCTAAAATTAATCCCTGTAAGCATATTACATTTACTGTAGTCCACACATTGTGACATAAAGGTGTAGTTTATTAAAATAGGAAGCAGTAACTACAATGTGGCAAGGGGCACAAAAGACAGTTCTGATAAGCCACCCCAGGTTATGTATTCTTAGAATATCCACATCTGAATGGTATATGAATGGGGCACTGGAGACATCTAAATATTTAAGTCCACCAGTTGACCACCAGTGCCATCATGCTCCAAAAAAAAAAAAAAAAAACAAGTTAGTTTTTGAGTGTTTTGTGAGCTCAATGATGTGCTATGGATATGACTGGCTGCTACAGAATTTAGTCTTTTATGGTATCATGACAGGTTTAACCCCTCCTGAATGAAGCGCACCTGGCCACTCGTTAGTAGAGAAATCTCCCAGGTTAAGTGGTCAATCAGTCCAGATTTATAGCTAACTGATGTTTTATGTACATTTTGACATTTCTTGTTAAATTCTATACAGGCTGCATATGACTCTCTAATGGTTCTAAAGGAATTGGTGGGCAAACTGACCAATAGGTAAGCTCAGGAAATGATATGGGCAGGGCAATGCCTACTTTAATGGGAATGTATTGTAGTTCTATAAATATCTTACTTACTGATGTATTCTCTACAGGGCTAAAATAATAATGCTACAAATATTTTTTCATTTGTAGTAATCTGGTAAATATGTAGTTTTGCAAATGAATACTTCATTTTAGCATTTATGGCCATTAACAGGATAAATATGCTGCTTGGTGAAAATAGCCTATTTAGTGGAGTAATAAAAAATGTACTGCTATGAACAAAATTGAATGATGTACCTGTTTATGCTGTACGGCATTTTTGCGCCTCCATAAGCCTGCCCGAAAAACTCTCAAAGCCGAAATGTGGAAAAGAAAAGGGAAATTACCCATGGACTTTAAAGGTGCCCCAAAGGAGATGTCACACACAAAATATTTATTTATTTCAGGTACTTATATAGTGCTGTCAATTTACACAGTGTTTTACACATATATATTGAACATTCACATCAGTCCCTAACCCTCAAGGGGTGTACAATCTAAGGTCCCTAACTTACATTCATACATACACATATTAGGGCAAATTTAGACAGGAACCAATTAACCTACCAGCATGTCTTTTGGAGTGTGGGAGGAAACGGAGTACCCGGAGGAAACTCACACAAGCACAGGGAGAACATGCAAACTCCATGCAGGAGGCACCATGGTCGGGAATTGAACCCATGACCCATTTACTGCAAGGCAGACGTGCTAACCACTAAGCCACTGTGCCACCCGTATAAATATAAGTAGTATATAACCACTGTACAAACTTCATATTGATACATCGTAAACAAATACACTACAGAGTAAAATGGCTCATCACACGAGCAACACGATGATTATACAATATATTTTTTTCATGGTTCTAAAGAATTGATTTAAATTCAATTCTGCTCAACAGTAGATAACGTTGCCTCTATATGTTTCGCAGGAAGTTATGCCTGCTTCCTTAGGAGGTTTGAAACTACTGACTACAGGTAAGAAAAGAAAACAATATGAGCATAAATGACAAAGACAGTATATATATATATATATATATATATATATACAATCATTTGCAACTGTGACACCACTTGGTACATACAGTGTATCTTCATGAAGATGGTCCTAGCTCCAGAGACATAGAAAAAAATAAACAAAAAAATCACGCAAGATGGGGGGCACCCAGACAGTCATCCAACAGAGCAGGGAACAGGTATCCCCCACGTGCAGGTATGGGGAGCTAATAACAGAGGCCCCCGTCTTGGCCCCCACGGGAAGACTTCACCTATAACATACATTGAACCCCAAAGTTTTGCCCAAGACCACCATAAGCATGAATACTGAGGATATGCACAGGGTTCAGTTCTATAATGCACTATGCTCACTCAAATATTGGACTGGCGCAGCCTATCCCTCAAGTGGTATCTAAGTATATGGGCTCTTCAGAGCAGAGCGTGGTATGTTGTTTACAGTGAACTGTAAGTGGGTAGGCAAAAAAAAAGGGGGGGAAAGGGCACTCCAAATCTGAAAAACATAAATCCAAACATTCAAAAAGCAAGAGGGGATATAAAAAAGCAGCAATATAAAAAATATATATATATGTGTGTGTATAGAGGGTTATCATTCCAAAACTTACCCCAATTCCGTCTCTGTAAAAAGAGTACACAGGTTGGCTCTTTGCGGGTACACCCACTCCCCAGGAAATGCCAGAAAATAGGCCCCCTCCTTGGCTGCCTGGCTGCATTTCTTGAGAGGGGTTGGCACTCATGCACAACGATCGCAGTTGTAAGTGACAGGCTGGCTTGCCGGCATCTCTGCGTATGCGCAGCGGCCATTTTGGCCGTTCACACATACGCACTACTGTGATGCCAGGCCGAATGTGATGTCAATGTCACATGGCGGAATTATCCGGCTTTGACACTTTCCAGCAGGGGACTATTTATGGGGGGCCTGTTTTCTGGCATTTCCAGGGGAGTGGGTGTACCCACAAAGTGCCAGCCCATGTACTCTTTTTATGTAGACAGAATTGGGGTAATATTTGTAATTATAGCCCTCTATAAACATATATTTTTTATATTGCTGCTCTTTTAAACAACATACCACACTCTGTTCTGAAGAACCTATATACTTATATACCACTTGAGGCATAGGCTGCTCCAGTCCAATATTTGGGTGAGCATAGTGCATTATAAAAGTGAACTCTGTGCATATCCTCTTTATTCATGCTTGTGGTGGATTTTTGGCATGCATTTGAGGTTCAATGTATGTTATTCTTATAGGTGAAGTCTTCCCGTGGGGGCCGAGATGCGGGCCTCTGTAATTTGGCCCCCAAACCTGCACGTGGGGGATACCTGTTCCCCGCTCTGTTGGATGACTGGCAGGGTGACCCTCATCTTGAGTGATTTTGTTTTTTTTTATGTCTCTGGAGCTAGGACCATCTTCATGCAGATACACTGTATGTACCAAGTGGTGTCACAGTTGAAAATAATTGTGTGTGTATATATATTTATATATATATGTATATAAAATATATACTGTCCATGTCATTTGTGCTTATATTGTTTGTCTTACCTGTAGTCAGTAGTTTAAAACCTCCTAAGGAAGCAGGCATAACTTCCTGTGAAACATATAGAGGCAACGTTATCTACTGCTGAACGGAGAACTGAATTCAAATCAATGCTTCAGAACCATTTTAAAAAATATATTGTATAATCATCGTGTTGCTCGTGTGATGGGCCGTTTTATCCTGTAGTGTATTTTTTTACGATGTATCAGTAAAGTTTGTACAGAGGTTATATAGCTCTTATATTTTATATTTTATTGTGTGTCACATCTTCTTTGGGGCACCTTTAAATCCATGGGTAATTTCCATTTTCTTTTCCACATTTCAGTTATTTTGGATGTGGGGCCCCATCTTATATCCTGGGATTTAATCACCTCAATTTTTTTTTTAAATTAAACTCTCAAAGACACCTTCCACCATCTTGACCTGCTGCTAGGACACATGTGTAATGGTAATGCACATTATGCACATGAAAATCTGTATGTGGCAGCCATTCTGATCAGGTCACCCAGGCAATTTTATCAGAAGAGAGACATAGCTGCAGCGACCTTCCCCCCTCTCTCCTCCTTCAATTCATACAATCAACAACCTCTTAGCTGCATGCCAGACTCTCTTTATCAGTACTCTGATAGGACTAGCAAAATCAAACCCCAATACACATCTCAGGGACCTCATAAAACTGTCAGAATTTCAAGCCTGAGTAAGAAGAGTTGCCAGCTCACCCCCATCATAAATACCTCAGCTGAATCCTGTAGAAATACACATTATTGTCTCTTTCTCTTGGGAGTATCCATAATCGTAGTGTAATTCATAACTCATGAATTAACAACAGTTCAGCCAGAATAAGGACATATTGTGATTCCTCGATTAATATGTAATGTTTTGAGTCCAAATTCCACTACCCTAGGAGTACCGGGAGCAGAATGGCCCAATTCCTCTCAAAGGCAAACTGGGCTTCCAAAATCTGTCATATCTATATTCATTTCAAAGGTAATTTAATTCTGGACAATAATATGCAAATTAAGAGATGTAACCTGTATGAATTCAGAGATATTACCTAAAGAAATCTGTATGTGGGACATGGTTGTAAACATAGCAACGTCCCTGCAGCCACACCATAGACCAAATGATTGGTCAAGTCATTTCTGTCGACACCCCCCTTACTGACTAGGACTGCCCTTGGAGTAGTCAGCTCTCATTTAACATCAAACCAAGGAACACCTGTAAAGTCGTATGAGAGCCAATGAAAGCCATTTTGCTTGATTGATTGGACTCTGCTGAACCATTGTTAAGTATTCTCACCCTCAACTCTTTTTTATTTCTCTGTTGCATTATTGTCTTCTGGTTTCTTTGTAATACCTTTTCTTATGTAACTATTTTATTTGCGCCATTTTGACCTTTTCATTATTTAACCCTATTTGGAAAAGTGTTAAAACTGTCTCTAATGCACTAATGCAAACTAAAAGAATCCCTGTCTCTTGAAGAACGCTACTGTAGTGTAAATCTCTGAACATACCTGTCTGTGGAGACAGTGCGTGTTACAGATGTTTATTCTAAAATCATGCTAACATTGTGAAAGTTTATACGTTCTCTGTAAAAGGTGGTAGTGGTAGTTTAAAGAATTAACTGCTTAGTTAACTTAACCCAGTGAGAATTGCTCTCAGTCTGCTGACACTTAGATTGTGGTCTCGCAAGCAGGAAAATCTTTGAGAAGGGTGAGGCTGGGAATGCCATTGTTGCATATCAGTGACAGGGCGGTGAGCTTGGCCAGCCATTTGTCACAAGTCAGTGAAGAGGGCAGTGGTTTGACACTGTGTTTGTCATAGCATGCACTCTCATCTGTAGCAGTAGCTCAGAGCTCAGCACCGCTGTGATGGGGTAAACAGGGCAAAGCAATTGCAAGGTGTTCGAATCCAAGAAAACATGCTCTTGTGATGGTATAGGTGAGCCTCAATGACTGGAGCATTAGCTGACATATATACCAAAGTCCTTGCAAGAGCGCAGGAATGCCAGCTATGGGAGTTATCCAGGCAAGCACTGGAGGGCTGAAAATGGCCAATAGGAAAGCAGGTATGCAATATTCAATATTGTTCATAGATAGTTTACATTTATCTACTTGTAGTAGTAAATTAATTGTGCCTGAACCTTAAGTGAATGGAGCTTTCATGCTTTAAATTTTCACAACTATACTGGCAGTGACACAATAGGGAAACACAGTAATAAGTGGACTGCTTCTATACACCAAGGAACTGTTGGAGAAACTTTGAGTTGTGTAAACAATGTTTGAATCTAAATATCCAAGCAATGCATTGGAGTTTTGGAGTCCAAAAAGTAGGATTTTATTCCAAACATGTTCAGTATAATATAAATAGATAATAATGTGAGCGCTCTAAAGGAGGAGCCACATTAGGAGCCGTGACGTCAAGCCGCCGGAGCAACGTGGAGCTCCGGCGGCCATCTTTGAAAGTGGACGGTCAGTCCTATGCTATGTTAACATTAATGTTTACCTTACTACTCGATGCATCGGCTTTAATAAACCTATTTTATTTCATCTACTACACTATGGACATATCTTTGTTCTAACCCCCTGGGGGAGCCTTTAATTCCCAGATACCCTGCGTCAGGACAAAACCCCTTTATCCAGAGAGGGAATCTCTCACCCAGGGAGCAACACCGGTCTAACCCCTTAAGGGGAACACTGGTGGATGTGGATCACCAATACAGCCCAAAGGATCCTGTCTGATGACCATCCATTCCTTAGAGGGAAGACTACTTAGTTCCTGACCCCCCTTGATGACACCTGGATTATTGATATAAGGGCGCATTTTATATGCACGTCTGGTGAGTGCGCATTACTTACACTATCACTGCACGGACGCCGGTTCCTGAATAGCAAGAGCACAAGAGTCACTTTTTGAACTGTTTTATATTTTTATTTATGAATTTTACATTTGAAACATATTTTTAATTGATTTCATTTCTTAAGCACTGCACCCCTTTTTACATGTTCAGTATAATGTGCATAATTCAATGGGTTTCGGAGGCAAGGGAAATCCCCCTTCATTACAGCTACAACATGAAGTAAAAACTGTATAACTAGACATTAAAAAAAAGGTTATAAAAGTTTTAAAAAGTCTCAATTATAGAAAATCTTTAAAACCATCTAATTCTACCATATATGCCTACTGATTTGACCCATATGTATCCACTTTCACATAGATAAAAATACATAGAATTAATATACTGTATGATATAGGGAACAGTGTTATAGCCTTACAACTTAATCAATTGATGATAAATGTAGCTGGAAAGGAGCAGGGTAGACTCGCTCCAGTCCACCCACAACTCAACTCCCTCTTCCTTCACCACACTTCCCCACCCATTCAATATTCACACATTGTTGTAAGATGAATTTTCCTTCATCCCATTTCCATCTTTGCCTTCCATCTCCCCTAGGTCCGCCTAGGTTTGCTACCCCATCCCTTTAAAACCAAACACATATTAATTACACAGATTCTGAGGCTAATTTATTGCAGGTAAGGCGCTAATGAAGCCCATACATGGGTCAAAATTTGAAAAAATGTTCAAATAGAAAATCAGAATTTTCCTTCATTTTGTAATCCGATGGTGCCACCATTAATTTCAAAATTTGACCAACCAAGCCTTCAATTTCACATGTTGCTACAGGAAATTTTCCTGGCTGGGAATCTTTTCTTTCCAGGTCACAGCTCAGGCTCATTTCTTTTTTTATTATATTTCTCGCACAATTCTCCTATCATTGACTGGAAATTCGTTAGTTTTTCAAAATAATTCCAACATGCCCAATCACTCAAATTCAATGGCCGCACAAAAATTGGCCGATGCTGCAACTACTAATGGTGCAAAAGTTGAACAAAAATTCTTAGTTACAATTTTAAGAAAATTATTTTGGAATTCGACCCATGTATGGCCTGCATAAGTGAGTTTAATTACCACCTTAATCAGCCACAGAACCTGTGCAATTATTATGTGTTCGATTTTAAAGGGATGAAGTTGCAACCCTAGAAAAGGCATCAAAATGAAAAGGCAAGGAGGGGGAGCTGGGGTGGACCAAGGGGAGATGGAAGGCAAAGATGGAAATGGGATGAAGGGAAATTCATATTACAACAATGTGTGAACAAAGAATGGATGGGGAAGTGTAACTAGTGAAGAAAAAGGGAGTTGAGTAGGGTTGCCACCTCATCCCTTTAAAATCGAACGCATATTAATTACATAGATTCTGAGGCTAATTTAACCAGCTGCCGACCGCAGATAGCTGAATGACGGCTTCACTGCGGCCGGCCAGTTCTGAGTGGACGTCATATGACGTCCTCCCAGAACGCGCTCTCCTGCGCGCCCCAGGGGGCGCGCACCCGGCGATCTCCGTGATCGCTGTGTCCTACGGACACAGCTGATCACGTGATGTGGTAAAAGGCCAATCACAGCGGCCTTTTACCACCTGATCAGCGGTGTCCAATGACACGCTGATCAGAAGGAAATGCAAGTGCCGGTTCTCGGCTGCACTTTCCTCACGCTGTCAGATCGTGAGGAAAGTACTGCCGAGAACCGGCAGTTGTCAGAGCGGGGATCGGCACCGATCATCAGGGCACTGATGATCAGTGCCCTGATGATCGGTGCCCAGCAGTGCCACCCGCAAGTTCTGCCCAGCAGTGCGCCCACTAGCTCCGCCCACCCGTGCCCATCAGTGCACCTACCTGTGCCCAGCAGTGCACCCACCTGTGCCCAGCAGTGCACCCACCTGTGCCACTCTGCAGTGCCACCTACCTGTGCCCAGAAGTGCCACCTACATGTGCCCAGCAGTGCCACCCACCTGTGCCCACCCACCGGTGCCCACCAGTGCCACCCACCTGTGCCCACCCACCAGTGCTGCCCACCAGTGCCACCCACCAGTGCAGCCCAGCAGTGCTGCCAGTCAGTGCCACCAGTCAGTGCCCAGGGGTTGTGCCAGTCAGTGCTGCCAGTCAGTGCCCAGCAGTGATGCCAGTCAGTGCCGTCTATCAGTATCCATCATCAGTGTCACCTATCAGTGCCGCCTATCAGTGCTGCATATTAGTGCCGCCTATCCGTGACCCCTAATTAGTGCTGTCTATCAGTGCCGCCTATCCGTGCCACCTCATTAGTACTGCCTAACAGTGCCCTTTAGTGCTGCCTATCAGTGCCCATCAGTACCGCCTATCAGTGCCCATCAGTGCTGCCTCATCAACGCACATCAGTGAAGGAGAAAAAATACCTGTTTGAAAAATTTTATAAAAGAAACAAATAAACTTTTTTTTTTTTTTCAAATTTTTTGCATTTTTTTTATTTATAGCGCAAAAAGTAAAGCGCCCAGTGGCAATTAAATACCACCAAAAGAATGCTCTATTTGTGAGAAAAAAATGATCAAAATTTCATATAGGTACAATGTTGCATGACCGCGCAATTGTCAATCAAAGTGCGGCAGCACTGAAAGCTGAAAATTGGCCTGGTAAGGAAGGGGGTATAAGTGCCTGGTAGGCAAGTGGTTAATGCAGATAAGGCACTAGGGGAGATTAATTACCACATTATTCAGCCACTGAACCTGTGTCATTAATATGTGTCAAGTTTTAAAAGGACGAGGTGAAAACTCTAGTTGTATTCCCAACCAGCTGCTGAACATGGCCCAGTTACTTTGATATTCACAGTAAGTTTGCACGTTGCTCTTGCAGACCAATATATTCCTTATTCACTTCCCACATTATATATTATTGTTTTTTTTCTCTAGGTACTTTTATATCACTAAATAAAACAGAATAAATTATTGTGGTGACAAATACTAAAAGTGAACTAAAAAAATTATATAATAAAAAGTAAACTGGTGTTTACTTATTAAACCCCCCAGGGGGTTCTGCAGCTGCCCCTCAAGAGTGAAAGTGACACTTGTATGTGAACTAATAGTGAATAGGTAGGCGCTTTGCTTAAAATAAACAAGAGTTCACCCAAGTGAACCCAATATGATTGCTGAATATGGGTTATCTATGGGTGGACAACCATAAAATCCTATTTCCATGAAAAGTCCTTGTGCTTCCACCACGTGCTGAATAAACAAAGTGTAACAGTCCTTTTTAGAACTCAATATTGGTGGCAAGAAGATCCATGTATCCACACCTTGGTGCAAAGGTAAACGAATGGCTCACTTACCAGACCTATATGACCCCATACCAGTGGTGATATATCGCATTGTGTTTTATAAACCAAGATATTCTCTAGAGGTTCCTCCAAACATGGTCTCCATCACCCACACTTCATAGTTGTATAGCCAGGAAGACTGATGGGAAATGCCAATATATTTACTAAAAGAGAATTGGAGGGATTGGGACAGGTATTCCTTGCTGATTATGCCATACCATGTTTATGTTAGAAGGGTGTCCAGAATGAAGTCATTATTACAGAATAAAGCAGATCCTGATAGTTTCTACAGATGGAGGCAGCATTCCATTTTCATTTAGGTAAACTACAGAGCCACGTAATGGCACCCCGATATTCTGTAGTCCTAACTCTACAAATTTTCCAAAACCACTGCACACAGCAGGTAAGTATAGACATGTTTGTTATTTTACAAAAAAAAAAAAAAAAAAGAACCTTTAGTATCGCTTTAACTGCATAGGCAGTTTTTGTGCAAGGGTGAACAAACTCTTTAATAGTGTAAGCTAACAATTTTGTCACACTTCAGTGGAAGTTAATAAACTAGAGCTACAAGTCACTGGAATGATAACCTCCATCATTACCCCACATATAAGTTGAAGGCGTTTACTTCTTTAAAATGTATCTAAAGTATATTTTTTTTTCTGAGTAAGGGAGAGGTTTGATGCCTGTGTCCCGCTAAGGAAATTTTCCTTTACTTCCTGTCCTGGAAATAAAAAAGAGCAGAAAATGAGAGGAAATCTCTCAAAAGTTACCAGAATTACTATAGAGTTGTTCCCGAAACAGGTGTCCCCATTGGAAAATGTACCCTGACATCTGGTGACAACTCAAAATTTTGGGATTTTTCTTTACTTTCTATCTCGGTGGGTAAAAGGAAGAGTGAATCATGCAAGCCGAGACACAGACACCAAAAAAAAAAAAAATTTGAGTAGTGGTCTAACCCTTCATTATCTTGTCTAAAACTAAAGAAAAATGTTGCCTTTCAAATACTTTAAATTAATTTATTTTAGAACTGTGACTATGGCATCTGTCTACCCATTAATTTTTACTCACCTTCAAGTTGGTATTTTCTATGCTTTGCGATGTCAACCAGCGTGGTTCAGTCACTTCAGAATGTGAGAAGATTCTTTCAAGATGACTGGAATGCTTACTGGCGGCTGTTATCAAGAAGATGAAAAGAAAAGATTATTTCCCTGGACACATAAAGACGCAGATACAGATTTGCTTTCTGAAAACATTACAAAGAAGTGTTCAAGCAATGGCACTATAATAGTTTGAATATCCTCCTACAAAGCATAATCAGTAAATGAACTTTGAAAGCAGCACTTTGAAAGTAGCACTCACTGATCTCTGTATGTATAGCCACTGCGAAGCATTTAATCCTAAAGGTTTACAATAGAATCGGTAAAGTCATTCAAGTCATTTACTCAGCCAAGTGATCTCTTCCCTCTTTTTGTGCACCTGATCTTTGTTCATATTAAACATTGGAAGGCTGGCAGACTAGAAAGTCACTGCTGTGAGGGAAAATGAGTTAGAGCTCATTCAGACAGATGATCTGGGACAGTCTCCAGCAAAAATCAGCAATTATTGCCGACAAGCATGCACACAATGTGTACAAAGAGTTGAGGCATCAATATCCACATGTAACTGTTCATTCTGGCGTTTAGCCACCTCTGAATGCAGCAGGCTATCTGTTCCAGATCTCCTGTCTGAATGAGCCCTTGCTGTGAAAGTAAAACCATAAACCTCCTGATTCAAACTTTGCCAATAAATTACTCCACAATGGCTGCAGCTACAGAGGTCAGTAAAAGTACCTCTTAAAGTTTATATATTGATTGTTAAGAATTTGCAAAGATTTGAATGTCCATAGGCTGGTTACAGTTCTACTTTAAATTGTAATCCAGCAGCCAGTCAGATCCACTGACAGGTCTCCCAAGTAAAATGTAGGACTTCCAGGTATGATCTAACATATACCAATTCTCCTTGCTCGCACAATTAGCAGCCAATCAGGCCTTAGAGCTATCACAAGTAGGCAAGGGACGCATGCATAGCCATGTTTAAACTTTGATCGGGTGATGGGAACTGCCAGTAAGATATGTACATGCTGCTTTTGGTCCCTCTTGTAATTCAACCTTTTCCTGTGAGTAGCAGCACAGTGGCACTTTCCATGGGTTATCTGAGATCAAATTCAAGTTATACCCATGGCAAACACCTGAAAAACCTCTCTGGAAGAGATCATTACACTAATGATCTTAGCCCAAACTGCATGATCAACTTTCAGACACAATTGTTGACTGCTGAGCCTTCTAAGATTCTTTAGCGACTGATCCAACATTTAATCACTCAAATAGCCATTGTAGAGGTCCTAAGCAGCATTCTCTGTACAACCAATTTCTAGCACTCTACTCCTCTCCACTTCCTCTCTTACAACTGGAACATTCTTATTTATTTTTTATTGTTTTTGAGGAAACACATCTCCATACCTGAAGCCTTCTTGGCTACACATGACATGCACCCCAGAAGACCACATGTCATTCTACATGTATCAGGGAACTTCTTGGTTCCTGAAGCCAGCGTCTTGATAATGCTTCACAGCGCATGTGCATCATCAGGGGTTCAGCTGCAAGAACCCAGCCCACCTCCTGATGACACCACTAAAGAAGATTGCAGCGCAAACCCAAGTGTGCTGCAGCAGCTCAGTGGATCCCTTCTATCTGTCCAATCCCTGGATTGCTGACCTTTTGAGTGCTGGAGAGGGTGTGCAGTGTCTCTTTAAAAGACCGGATATGCATTTTTGGCCTTCTAATAATTGTCGTTCTTCCTCATGAAATTAACAATGAATTATGAAAAGCCTTTATTTTTCATGAATCTGTATTTTTTCTCATGAGTTTACATTTTTTTGTTTATTCTCCTCGGAAATATGTGCTGATAATATCATTGATATAACATCAAAATCAACAAATCTCAAAAATGTATTTACCAAACCTATAAAATTCACATTTAGAACTACTGTCATAATGTATATGGAGACTTAGGGCAGATTCTGGCACATGCTGCTAACAGAAAGATATTGAAACATGCTTCTTCAATAAACAGCTGTCCTGATAACCAAGTTCACATGAACAATTATTTCCATGAGACCTATTGAAAATATAAAGCAGTGTGATATTAAACAGTGCCGGACGTATGACAATATTGGCAGGGTGCCAGTTGGCCAACTCTATCATAATAACGATTTTCATCTGCAACACAATTCTATGTAAAACAACATAATATAGGTCCTTTACAGACACACAGTGTAGGCTCCCAGTGGTGGGTTTAGACAAGGTTTCTGTGAATGCAGTTTATTGATTCTAGAGACCTGGTCTTAACCCAACTAACATACAGTCAGGTCCATAAATATTGGGACATCGACACAATTCTAACATTTTTGGCTCTATACACCACCACAATGGATTTGAAATGAAACAAACAAGATGTGCTTTAACTGCAGACTGTCAGCTTTAATTTGAGGGTATTTACATCCAAATCAGGTGAACGGTGTAGGAATTACAACAGTTTGCATATGTGCCTCCCACTTATTAAGGAACCAAAAGTAATGGGACAGAATAATAATCATAAATCAAACTTTCACTTTTTAATACTTGGTTGCAAATCCTTTGCAGTCAATTACAGCCTGAAGTCTGGAACGCATAGACATCACCAGACGCTGGGTTTCATCCCTGGTGATGCTCTTCCAGGTCTCTACTGCAACTGTCTTCAGTTCCTACTTGTTCTTGGGGCATTTTCCCTTCGGTTTTGTCTTCAGCAAGTGAAATGCATGCTCAATCGGATTCAGGTCAGGTGATTGACTTGGCCATTGCATAACATTCCACTTCTTTCCCTTAAAAAACTCTTTGGTTGCTTTTGCAGTCTGCTTTGGGTCATTGTCCATCTGCACTGTGAAGCGGCGTCCAATGCGTTCTGAAGCATTTGGCTGAATATGAGCAGATAATATTCCCGAAACACTTCAGAATTCATCCTGCTGCTTTTGTCAGCAGTCACATCATCAATAAATACAAGAGAACCAGTTCCATTGGCAGCCATACATGCCCACGCCATGACACTACCACCACCATGCTTCACTGATGAGGTGGTATGCTTAGGATCATGAGCAGTTCCTTTCCTTCTCCATACTCTCTCTTCCCATCACTCTGGTACAAGTTGATCTCGGTCTCATCTGTCCATAGGATGTTGTTCCAGAACTTTGAAGGCTTTTTTAGATGTCGTTTGGCAAACTCTAATCTGGCCTTCCTGTTTTTGAGGCTCACCAATGGTTTACATCTTGTGGTGAACCCTCTGTATTCACTCTGGTGAAGTCTTCTCTTGATTGTTGACTTTGACACACATACACCTAGCTTCTGGAGAGTGTTCTTGATCTGGCCAACTGTTGTGAAGGGTGTTTTCTTCACCAGGGAAAGAATTGGTCTTCCGGGTCTTTTGGTGTTGCTGAGCTCACCGGTGCGTTCCTTCTTTTTAAGAATGTTCGAAACAGTTGTTTTGGCCACGCCTAATGTTTTTGCTATCTCTCTGATGGGTTTGTTTTGTTTTTTCAGCCTAATGATGGCTTGCTTCACTGATAGTGACAGCTCTTTGGATCTCATCTTGAGAGTTGACAGCAACAGATTCCAAATGCAAATAGCACACTTGAAATGAACTCTGGACCTTTTATCTGCTCATTGTAATTGGGATAATGAGGAAATAACACACACCTGGCCATGGAACGGCTGAGAAACCAATTGTCCCATTACTTTTGGTCCCTTAATAAGTGGGAGGCACATATGCAAACTGTTGTAATTCCTACACCGTTCACCTGATTTGGATGTAAATACCCTCAAATTAAAGCTGACAGTCTGCAGTTAAATCACATCTTGTTCGATTCATTTCAAATCCATTGTGGTGCTGTATAGAGCCAAAAATGTTAGAATTGTGTTGATGTCCCAATATTTATGGACCTGACTGTATCATAAGCTATAATTCTACCCATATAGTAATGGCATTGTTTATCATTTAAAGATCAAATTCACAAAAAAAAAAAAGAAAAAAAAACTCACCCTCCCTACAGGCCTCTAATTTAACCTAGAATCCTCCTGCAACCAGATGCCTATTTTTCGCTCTATGTTGGTCTCCTCCACTGTTTACATCCTAGCTCCCTAAATGTTCTCTGGCACTAGCAATATCTGCATAGTAATTCCCCTAAATTTGGATGGGGCCAGTAATTCAACAAGAGAGACAGTAGGAGGTAGGGTCTCACTTAAGTCTATGGGAAATTAATGGGCAGGCATGACCAGTGCCAGAAAAGACTTTAGGCCCTAGAATAAAAACACCACAGGAATACCCAACTTGTAAACACCTGAGGAAGGCCCAAGATGTAAACACTTGTGACGTTCCCAAGATGTAAACATCTGTGGATCACCCAAGATGCAGATACCTGTGGATTGCCCAAGATATAAACACCTGTGAATCGCCCAAGATGCAGATACCTGTGAATCGCCCAAGATATAAACACCTGTGGATCCCCCAAGATATAAACACCTGTGGATCCCCCAAGATATAAACACCTGTGAATCGCCCAAGATATAAAGACCTGTGAATCGTCCAAGATATAAACACCTGTGGATCCCCCAAGATATAAACACCTGTGAATCGTCCAAGATATAAACACCTGAGAATCACCCAAGATATAAACATCTGTGGATCCCCCAAGATATAAACACCTGTGGATCGCCCAAGATATAAACACCTGTGAATCCCCCAAGATATAAACACCTGTGAATCACCCAAGATATAAACACCTGTGGATCACCCAAGATATAAACACCTGTGAATCACCCAAGATATAAACACCTGTGAATCACCCAAGATATAAACACCTGTGAATCACCCAAGATATAAACACCTATGGATCACCCAAGATATAAACACCTGTGGATCCCCCCAAGATATAAACACCTGAGAAGGTCCCAAGGTGTCAATGTTTGTTGCAAAGAACTACAATAAACTCAGTTTGATAGAAGTATATTAAGTGAACACTCTGAGTTTAGCACAGTTGCAGTGTTTGTTGGATAAAATTAGTATTTCACTAACTGGTTTCCCTTGTTGCCTGGAATTGCTCTTTAAAGCAGACCTTCACTTTAAAGGTTTTTCTTCACCCCTACCTCTCTTACCAATGTGCTTTATTTATGCTACAAAGCACTTCCGCATTTCTCACTTAGGACGAGATGTTGTCCCCCTTGCATGTGCGCAGACGTCCTGCAGTTTTTGGGTCCCAAGAAAGCCTTGAGGCACAGCTGCGCACGTGCTGGTTTCCTTATCCATCTGTGCATTTATGGGGTTTCCTGTGCACATGCAAAGACTGCTAGCAAGGAAATCTGAAACCTTCACCTGTGCATGTGCAAATGTGTCAACGGGCTCTGCAAGAACCAGAAAACTGAGAAGAGCACGTGGGCAGATCTGCGCATGTGCAATAATGGTGACTCCTTGGGAGGGAGGAGCCACCAAGGATGGGGGACTGAAGTTCTGCTTTAAGGGAAGGGTACCAGAAAGTTAGTAAGTTTGGGGATGGCCCCTTCCTGTTCCAACATGACTGCGCACGAGTCCACAAAGCAAGGTCCATAAAGACATGGATGAGCGAGTTTGGGGTGAAGGAACATGACTGACCTGTGCAGAGTCCTGACCTCAACCCGATAGAACACCTTTGGGATGAATTAGAGTGTAGACTGTGAGCCAGGCCTTCTCGTCCGACATCAGTGCCTGACCTCACAAATGTACTTCTGGAAGAATGGTCAAACCTTCCCATAGACACACTCCTAAACCTTGTTGGCAGCCTTCCCAGAAGAGTTGATGCTGTTATAGCTGCAAAGGGTGGGCCAACTCAATATTGAACCCTACGGACTAAGACTGGGAGGCCATTAAAGTTCATGTGCGTGTAAAGGCAGGCGTCCCAAGACTTTTGGCAATATAATGTATATGGAAATTGATCAATCCTGATGTACTTACAGTCTATCTTGTTTCTTGAGGCCCTAAAATGCTAGGACAGTACAAATACTCCCAAATGACTTTTTTTGGAAAGTAGAAAGTCTGAGGTATTTAGTAAGAGGCACGGCGAGTTTTTTGACTTAAAAAAATTAAATTAAATGTGTTTTTTTATTTCACTTTTTTTCGTTTTTGTTTATATACTGTCACCAGTGCAGTACAGCATCACCATATGACTGGCGTGGCAGTGATCAGGGATACTGACTGGTGACAGTATGTATAAAATAAATAATAAAATAATTATATATTCAATTTTCCGAACAGTTTTTTTTTTTTTTTTTGTTTTTTTTTAAAAACTTTTTTCTACTATTTTTTTTTACATACTGCCATAAGAGTAGTTCAGTGTCACCATAGATAAGGGATTTTTTTTTTTTTTGGGTGATCACTGTTATAAGCAAAAGTTTTAACTGGCTTTCTTTCATGACAGCTTGCTTATTGTAGTGATGCTGATTGGCTACAGCTATTCACATTGTACAGGGTGCCAGGTACTGTGTAATAGCTGCAGGTCAATCACAACATGACAACAGTAAGAAAGCTGACATGAATGGAAGCCAATCATGACAGTTAAAAATTTGCTTATATTTTCAACCCTGTGGTCGCTATGTATGGTCCAGGGGCGGACTGACCATTTGGAAGCTCGGGCACTGCCTGAGGGCCCGGGGTCAGTAGGGGGCCCCATGAGATGCCCCTGGTACCTTTTTCATAGGCTTTTTTGTTTGGGCAAGGACACAGGGGCCCCATGAGTTGTCAGTCTGCCCCTGGTATGGTCATACTCCTGCAGGCCCCTGCAGCTGGGTACCAAACACCATAATCCAGAGGACACAGCGGGGCGGACCAGTGCACATGTACTAAGCGAAGGTGTGGGCGCGTTGCTTAGCCTGCACCTGTTGTCGTTAGCAGTAAATGTACTATGGGCCGGCAGCAAGAAGGTAAACTTTTGTTGTATTTTTATTTGTCATGTGTAACTTTTTTAACAATTTATTATTCCTGTAATGACAGCTTCCTTTAATTGACATATCAGGATTCTTTCAGAACCCTTATGTTTCCTCTGCCCTCCACTGAAGGTAATGAAGCACAGATTGTGCTCCATTAGCTACTTCCCCGGCCACAGCAGCCAAGTAAACAACCACCCAAATCAAAAAGCTCATCACCCACTCTACAAATGTAAATTGTAAACTGTGCTTTAAATCTCTATCTACTAGCCGCTGTTTATAAACGGTGCTGGTCGACGGGTGCTTGATCTTCCATCCGTTTACTTTCATATTTCTCACCTAGGCGAGAATGATGTCACTGGTACTGCTCACTACCCGCAAACGTCTGGAATATAAATGTTATATGGAAATGCATAAATTATATGATTCCATGGCTAATGACTACGGTGGAACTACAGAGATTGCCGTGATTTTCTGGATCCTATGGCAAATGGCTGTCACACTGTACACTGAATGCAGGGGATTACTCACTTTGTTCAATAAATACAACAGCATTCTCTGATTGGACAAGAGAAGCGGTGACTACTACAGTGATTCGCCAGTGCCCCATCATGAGACATACTTACACTGGTCCAAGCTGGATCAATGTAAGTATACGTTTAAGATTATACCAGGGGTTCAGCTTTAAGGCTGCATTCACACCTAAGCATTCCGGGAAGCCCAGGAAGAAAGACGCATTTCTACCTGCGTTCCTGGAAATGTTGCAAAATGCGTATCACAATTGTGATGCCGTTTTTTTCATAATGGCAGCCCAAACGCGGGTAGAAGTCCTGCATTTTGGAGCAGCTTTATGCTCTCATCTGGACTGTCAAGCTTAGGTTTAGTTCTACTTCAAAGGCCTGTTCAGACTGGAATGCGGAAACCCACATTCCATGCATGTTTCCCACACCACATTCAAAACCCACTCGGTGTGCAATCTGCTGTGGGTGGCAAAATAATCCTAATGACACCCCAAACGCAAATGGGGTGTGTTTGCTTGCACCAGATCACAAGGTACCACAGTACTTTTGATGTAATCCAATGCAATATCAACCTATGAATGAAGGAGTCACACAAGAATTGCACAGGAACGCGGACTGTGCTCCTGTGTGATTCAAGTGGCAACGGCCCTAAATTATAACTAAACATAGTTACATAGTTAGTCTGGCTGAAAAAAGACAAAAGTCCATCCAGTTCAACCATTAAAAAAAAAAAAGTTATAGCCTTACACCCACAGTTGATCCAGAGGAAGGCAAAAAAAACCCCAGCAAAGCACGATCCAATTTGCTCCTGCAGGGAAAACAATTCCTTCCTGATCCCCTGAGAGGCAATCGGATATTCCCTGGATCAACCTTACCTATAAATGTTAGTATCCAGTTATATTATGTGTATCTAAGAAAGAATCCAGGACTTTTTTGAATCAATCCACTGAGCTGGCCAGAACCAACTCTTGAGGGAGTCTATTTCACATTTTCACAGCTCTCACTGTGAAGAAACCTTTCCATATTTAGAGATTAAATCTCTTTCCTCCAAACGTAAAGAATGCCCTCTTGTCCTCTGTGATGACCTCAGGGTGAATAACTCTACACCGAGTTCACTATATGAACCACTGATGTATTTATACATGTTGATCATATCCCCCCTTTATCTCCTCTTCTCAAGAGAGAATAAATTCAGTTCCTCTAATTTTTCCTCATAAACATGAAACTTTTTTGGATAGAGTGGAGAAGGATTGGAACACCGGTCATGTTTTTATTACTGTCTGAGTCCCTATTAGGGATATTTACCCTGTCTATCTACCCTTGTCCTTTTTACTTTTTTAACCTGAGAGTGAAAAAAAAGGAAAACCTCAAATTATGGGAAAAATAAAGGGAAACATATCAATTGGGGACATTCTTTTTTGGTGACCCTGGTGACAACCAGGGATTCCCTCAGTTTGAAGTGATTTTCTCTCACTTCCTGTTTTGGCTATGGGACAGGAAGTGAAGGGAAATCTCCCCAGTGGGACACAGGTGGCAAAGAAAAATGACAAGGGTCATAGCCATCCCTTACTCTATCCAAAATGAAAACAAAAATTGCCTTTAATTCCACCTTAAAGTGGAACTTCACCTAAAAAGGGAAGTTCTGCTTTAAAGCTTCCTCCCCTGATCCCCAGTAACCAATGGCACTTGTTTGGGGGGGGGGGGGGGGGAGTGGGTACTTGGCTTTGACAAGTAGGTTAGGTGGAAGTTCTCCTCTTCTCTCTCCCCACAGTCTTCTGGGACACGTCAGAGGTCCCAGTAGACTGCGGGACCATTCAATATGCGCAACATAGCTCACGCATGGTCAGTGGCCACCCAGCTGTGAAGCCGCAAGCTGTCACAGCCGGGTGCCCACAGTTAAGATGCCGCCGCTGGGGACCAAAGACTGGTGGAACAAAGGTCTCAGGTGAGCAGAATGCTGGATCCTGGGACAGATGAGTATCTGTTTATTACAGATTTTGTACCTGCTGACTTTGATTTTAAAACGTTAGATCTCTTTAAGAAAGAAGGAGGCCATGCCTTTCCCTTTGGCTTCTGCTTTCTATCAAAAAGCAGCAGCCTGGTACAAAGAGGCACAGGGGCTGTTATCCGAATGAAGGGGGCTGATCTGGCCTGTTTAGTTGGCTCCTCTTTAAATAAAACTGAGCAGGTCACACATAACGCATCTGCCTGCTGCCATAGTTATTTAAGAAAGAAGGACACCAAGGAGGTGACAGGGCGGCCATGACAGGTGTGACTATGCAGAGCTTTCAGAGACTTTCCCCAAGAGACTGTGTGTGGATGTGTAGATGTGTCCGGTCTGTTCTCCGTCCTCCCACACTCACTGCGTGAATTCTTCATCTTCCTTTCTAAATATAGTGTGCTATATATTACACCCAGGAACACTCAGCCACTGCCTGCCCAATTATATATACACAAATGCTCTGAGGCCAGCACACGTGTCTCAAAACTATGTCCACACACAGCCTTATTTAACCACTCGACCTCCGGAAGGTTTTACCCCCCCTTCATGACTAGGCCGGTTTTGCTATTCAGCACTGCACTACTTTAACTGGTGATTGCTTGATCATTCAAATTTATATAATTGTTTATATAAACAAATTTATATAATTGTTTTCACACAAATAGAGCTTTCTTCTGGTGGTATTTAACCACTTGCAATTACTTTTACTGAAGCAGAGTGGCTGCTCTGCGCTGGATCACATACATGTCCACGATCCAGCATTTCTGGGTAGGGGATGAGCCGCCCTATCTGTGCTGTCATTCGGTACAGCACAAGTCGGTGAGCAGGTCGCGGGCAATGATTTATGGCTGGGACCTACTGATGGGCTTAGCAAATGACAGTGCAGAGCCTTGTGTTTTCTAACACAGGGCTCTGTACATGGAGCAGCGATGGGGCTTTTTCTCCCTGCAAAGCACTGAACTACTTTAGGGGGGGGGGGGGTGATGAGAGATTTTTTTTTTTCATGATCACTGTAACAGCAATTGTTTGAACTGTCATGATGCTGTGATTGGCCCAGGTACCATGTGATCACAGATCACACACAGCAGTAAACAATGATGTCATGAATGGATTGCATTCCAGGTAACATGTGATTGCACAGTGATCATATGGTATCTGGGCAGCTCACAGCAGCCTGATACTGAGCTCTACAATCTGCTGTGGATAGAGGACACAGTGGTTGCAAATCACGCCACTGCATGCCCCAGGGGCCGTGTGCAGTGTGCATGAGCCCCGCAATGTACTGGTAAGTCAGGTTGCCTGGGGAAGCCACCGGCCAGCAGTAAGATTACTGTTTGCTGGTCAGCAAGTGGTCAATAAAACCGTGCACTGAGCACATTCAAACAGCTTCACTCACAGCAACCAATTAAAATACATCTGTTTATAGCTCAGCATGCAGTGGTCTGCTATGAATTACAATACTTTGTGAACTGATAATTATATTTATTACAAAATAGGTGCAAATAGGTGGGACATTAAAGGCTTAGTTCTCCTTTACCAAAAACTGCCTATGCAGCTTACAAATGGCCTTTATCTGCATAGACAGTGTTTTGTAAAGGTGAACTATGCCTTTAACCAGGGGCGGACTGACCATTTGGAAACCCGGGCACTGCCCGAGGGCCCGGGGTCAGTAGGGGGTCCCATGAGATGCCCCTGGTACCTTTTTCATAGGCTTTTTTGAGTTTGGGCAAGGACACAGGGGCCCCATGATCCCCTATTGCCTGGGGGCCCCATGAGTTGTCAGTCTGCCCCTGCCTTTAATCTCACTGCTATATAATAACTTTTAAATAAACAGTAAAGACAGATCGCTGAAAGCTGGTTTGGGCTGTGAATTACTGTACAGTACTGCTGTATTCATTCATTCAGCCTCTTCTAGCATGCATATGTCTGGGTGTGCGCTTGATTCTAAGCTCTGTGTCTAGATTGTAAGCTCTGTTGGTGCTAGGGAGTGATGTGGCTAGTGTCCCTAGCTATCAGGGCTGGGCCGCCAACGTGGTCAATTGAGATGGCTGTTTCAGGTGGCACGCATAGAGTTACAAAAGAGGGGGCACTTAAGTGAGTGAACGCCTCTTTATGACTTGTACCTACAGGTAAGCCTTTTGTAGCTGCCAGTGGCATCACCGGCACAGCTGTATTGCACTCTGAATGAACAGCACACTGGAGTATGCCATTGAGAGCTCTGTGCCATGACCGTGACTCCTATGCACATGTGCGGGAGTGACCTCATGGTGGTCAGACCATTCAAGTGGCTAGAGAGTGTCAACCTGTAAGACAGATTGGGGAGAAGATGGAGGTGCTGACAGCGGTGACAGAGCGCTGCTGGAAGGCTTTGTTTTAAGGCAAGTCTGTCATAATGTGCTAGATATATGATGCATACTTTTACTTTACTATCGCGTTAGGCCATAGTGTCCATACCTGACCCTCCGTCCTCAGTGACTTTGTGTGACCTGGCTTCCAATGTCCTAACAACCAGTAACACTGGATGGGCTGAACACCTGCATCCTAGTAAAGAATGATGCTTTGTGCCTTGTGTCCTAGCAACCAATGAAACTGGGCTGGCAGGCTGTCTGAGTCCCAGCAACCAATGACACTGTGTGGCCCAGCCACTTGCATCCTAGCACCCAATGATGCTGTGCACCACAGCCACCAACAACCAGTGACACAGTGCACCATGACCAGTGTCTTAGGAACCAATGATGTTGTGCAGGCCATCTGCTGGCATCCTACCAAGAAAAGATGCTTTGCGGCCCGGGCCACTATCAATCTAGTAACTAAACATGGGAGGTTGGTGGTACTGTACCTAGCACAAAACGTGTCAGCTAGGAGTTGTCCCTGCTGCAAATTTTAACCCCTTGGTGCCGGCACCTCCCAGCCCTTTAAGAGTTTCGGAAGCCAGGAGGCGGCACGGGGTTTAGGGTCATGTGTGGTCATGTGGGGCACTATTCCTCCCACTGATATGAGGCACTGTTCCTTTACACCAACAATGGAGCAATAATTCCAGCACTAACGCCATCAGTGGGGCTCTATTCCTCCCACTGGCACCAATGATGGGGCACAATTCCTCCCACTGACATCAACAATGGGGCACTATTCCACCCACTGACATCAACAATGGGGCACTATTCCTCCCACTGACATCAACAATGGGGCACTATTCCTCCCACCGGCACCAATGATGGGGCACTATTCCTCCTACTGACATCAACAATGGGGCACTATTCCTTCTACTGACATCAACAATGGGGCACTATTCCTCCCACTGACATCAACAATGAGGCACTATTGCTCCTACTGACATCAACAATGGGGCACTATTCCTTCCACTGACATCAACAATGAGGCACTATTCCTCCTACTGACATCAACAATGGGGCACTATTGCTCCTACTGACATCAACAATGGGGCAATATTCCTCCCACTGACATCAACAATGGGGAACTATTCCTCCCACTTACACCAACAACGGCACACTAATATTTACCTAAATATTAAGGATGGGACATTGTTTACTTCCACTGATGCCAGGACATTTTCTACTCCCACTGGCCCCCCTAAAGTCCATTAAACTTGCCCTTTGTTTAGAAAGTTTGGAGACCAATGGTGTAGACGAACGGAACCAGCAACTGAGGTGTAACATTGCAGTAGGGAATCTCAACTTGAGCATCATGTGGTATATTTAGTAGCTATGGAATATGTTAGATTGAAATAAATATATTTTACTAATGATTATATAGTCATAGTCTTTCAAACATTTTCTATGGCTGTACAGTACAGGACACAGGCTGGATATTCATAGACCCTGGAATGTCCTGAGGACCCACGGCTATGATCTCCCTACTTGAAGTGGGGGTGTCCCGTCATTGTGCAGGTGGTTTGGAACCAGGTTTAGCTGGTTTTGGTGTCCAAGGCTTGTGTCAGAACTGTTTTCTGGTGCTGTCTTTGAAGAGAAATATGTGAGGGATGAAAGGAACCCATTCTCTATATAGACTTTGGTGACTTGCCTGCAGGTGTCTTAGCTTTGCGTTGCCTTTTAGAATGCACGTGAAAGATTGTATTTTAGTTACGTTGCCTGCAGTGTGAACAGATCTCAATGAGATCTGCTGCATCCAAACAAACGCGAAGTAAAGAAAGTCATACACAGCCTCATAATGGTCACACTACACCAGTAAATAAAATGAAATCTTCAGATTTGCTTTTAAACTTCACTCAGACATGTCAAATGCAGGAAAACAATGCCTGCCCTAGGATTAGCTAACGTGATCTGCATGATTACAAACAGACCACTGTGTGTACATGTGGGATATATAGGACCGATCACATATACACTTTATAAATAATGCATGAATGAATACATCCATGTTCTGAATTTATAATAAATATTGAAGTCAGTATTTATGTATACACATCCGCTCAGTGTATGCACCTAAACAGTGGTGCTCTTCCTACTGTAGACAGGGCCACATGTGTCAAAGGGGAATTTTAGATCTTATGATCACATTGAAATCAATAAATATGAATTGCTAAATAAACAGCAATACATATAACACAAAAGTAATTCCAAATGTAGGTGAGCAGTGCACAGCTTTCATACATAGGTCTAAGGTCTAGTTTAACCACTTGACCTCCAGATGGTTTTACCCCATTCATGACCAGGGCATTTATTTTTGCTATTTTGCACTGCACTACTTTAACTGGAAATTGTGCAGTCATGCAACACTGTACCCAAATTAAATTAATATAATTTTTTTTCATACAAATAAAGCTTTCTTTTGGTGGTATTTGATCACAACTGGGTTTTTAAATTTTTATTATAAAAATGAAAAAAGACCAAATATTTTAAAAACAATTATATTTTCTACTTTCTGTTATAAAGCATCCCCCACCAGCTCTAAGTGTGAGAACTCAGCGATCACTTGACCGCTGAAAGCTGAGTTCTCATAGACACTCTGAGCAGAAAGCAGTGACTTCAGCCCGTTGTCAGCTGAAAATGGGTCACAGGAGTGCAGAATGAACTGCACTCCTGTGATCTACAGTGGAAGTACGGCCAAAAGAGCTTTGGCTGTACTTCTCCTTTAATTGCAGACAGTTCCTCCCTGTCCCTACAAGCTGGGTCAGGAACCCTGATTGGAGGACTTTGATGTTATATAAAGGAGAGTTGCAAGGATGTACTGTAGATACAGAACTCAGCCACATGACCATATACACAGGAGTGATGTATTTCACCCAGGCTAGAAGCAGACACTATTAGGCAAGTACCCCTATATTCTAATAGTTTATTTTCAGCTGCCAATAACTTTTTGAGTGTGTATCCTTCAAATCAAATCATTATGACAGATATATCTCTGTCCTATTGTTATTATCTCACATGCACAGTGCCCAGAAGATAGGTCTGTGCTACTGTAATACTGTACTGTGTGTAGTAGTCACCTTTCAGTATATTAGTAGGTGAACCTGTGGAGTTTGTATGCCGCTCCTGTTATGCCTCTGAGTTCCAGTGCCACATCACTGGTGAGAATCTGAATTCCAGGCTGGTTGGACAACAGATGGAGAATCTCCCCATTACTGCTGATCTTGTCTTCAGGTCTTCGACACAAAGATACATGAGACATTGCAATCATCCAGCCTTCCCATACATGGAACAAACTGCTGAACTGACTGAATTTCGATCCACCTTTGGCTGGCTCAAGTAATGCCTAGTACACACTAGCAGAAAATCGGACGAAAAATACCACTTTCGAAGTGATACTATGATAATCTAATCCGAATCTTATCTGAAGGGACAAGCACGGAAACCTTTCTAGTACGATTCCAGAACATACGATTTTTGTTTAATTAGTATTCACAAGACCAGGAAGAAAGAATACATTACAATACAATACAAATCATTACATCACTTCCGAAATTGTATTTTGTCGTACAAGACTTTTTGTTACTTTAGTAACCTCTATATTTTTGATATGAGACTAGCATGCAAAAAAACACTTGAGACGATCATTGGTCCTGTATTCCCATCGTGTGTACAAGGCTTACTCCTCGGGTTAGGAGAGTTTTTGAGCTGCAGGTGAAAGAAGTGCTGAGTATTACAGGCACTGGGCATTTTTTAACATTTGATACCCATATAAACCAAGCCCTAAATTGATTGTAAAGGCAGATGTTTTTTTTTTTTTTAAATAACATATCATACTTACCTGTTCCGCATGATGGTTTTGCACAGAGTAGCCCCGATTCTCCTCTTCGCAAGTTCCCCACCATTGCTCCTGGCCCCTGCCTTCTGCCAAGTGTCCCCACAGAAAGCAGCTTGTTATGGGGGCATCCAAGCAAGCTCACTTCTGAGTCCATTCAGACAAAGACGTGGCTCAGCCCTGCCACAACTCCCTCATTGGCTCACTGGCTGTGATTGAAAGTAGTGAGAGCCCATGGCTCCTGCTGCATTCTTAGCCAGGCCCTGACTGGCCATAGGGCACACCGGGCATTTGTTCAGCTGGATAGGAGGGGTGGCATATAGAGGAAGCGATCTATTTCTCTCCTGCAGCCACTGATTGCCCACTTCTCCTTCTCTTCCTTCTGCAGGCATTCAGCGGCTGCAGCAGAGGAATGGATGGATTGGTGCCTCTATATGTCACCCCCCTGCCCCCCCGCCACCTGTCCTATCCACCTCCTGCTTCCTCAGGCTCCTGTGTACTCCCCCTGCATTCTGCCGGGTTCCCTCGTCACCTCTCCTGCCAGCCACTGCAGAGGATCTGTCAGGATGGAGAGTAGGGAATGGGTCAGTAAATATGTCATTACCAGCCCCGTCCTTGTCCGAATGGACAGTCAGTGATCTCTGTTTACTGTACTTCAGTTTATGAATGAACGGGAACCTCTATACACAGCTATGTCTGTTCATTCATTCTGCACAGCTGAGGCTACAGAGATGGAGATTGAGGGCTGTGTTCTCAACCTCCTTTCTCTGTCTCAAAGGTGAGATGTCTGGGGTCTGTTTAGACCCTGGATATCTCACCAAAGACCCCCAATGGGGCTCCCAAAAAAAAATAATAAAAAACAGAAATGTAAATAAATACATTAAATTGTAAACAATAACAAAAAAATTAAATAAAAATAAAAAATTACTGAAACCTGTGGCGGCACTACCAGGGTCGCAAAAGGTTGCCACCAGGCTCCAAGGAAGGGCCCCCGGGCTCGGGGCTGCTCAGTCTAAAATGCCCGGGCCTATGTTTTGTCCCAGTCTGGGCCTTGTCCAATGAGGAGAGAGATGTGGGACAGCTGAGGAACTCTTGCATATCGCTGGATTGAGATGGGGTTCGTATAAGTATTGGGGGGGCTGTTGCACACAGAAGGTTTTTTACCTTCGTGCATAGAATAGAATGCATGAAGGTAAAAAACCATCAACCTTTACAATCACTTTAAGGTGGATTCATACATGTAGATAAATGCATGGTAAAATATGCTTTCTAGGTCTTGTTCACACATGGCCAGAGTAGTGTGAACAAGCCTTAGAATTATGACTGGGCAGCACAGTGGCTAAATGGTTAGCACTTCCTCTTGGCAGTACTAGGGTCGTTGGTTCGAATCCCAACCACAGCACCACCTGCCTGGAGTTTGCATGTTCTCCCTGTGCCTGTGATGGTAGATTAATTGACTCCTTTCTAAATTGACCTTAGTATGTGTATGTATGAATGTGAGTTAGGGACCTTAGATTGTACACCCCTTGAGGGTTAGGGACTGATGTGAATGTAATAGATAGATAGATAGATGTACAGCGCTGTGTAAATTGATGGCACTATATAAGTACCTTAAATAAATGAATGGGCCCTTATATATATATATTCAGTAATCAATTACTATAGGACATTCTTGCACTATTTATATCATAGCAGACAGTCCCTGATTTCCAGCTCAGGATATTTGTCCCTGGAAATGATGTTCAGCACTGAGCACCTACCCATAGCTCAGTGCCAGGAATTATATAGTGTACACACAAGCTTTCTATACAAATATTTTCTACTAACATTTACAATACAAGAACCTATAGTTCAATTTAGACAATTATTAGATCTATAGAGGTCCATGGTCCTCTGAGATGTGACAGATTTTACTTTCATAGGAAAGCGTCCCTGCAAATGGTTTATTAAAAAAAAAATGTCCACCATGACTTTAAGCAGGGTATACAATAAATCTGATCTGTCTAGACATATAGAAATATGGGATCTGCCAGGAGCACGCTGCAGGGGCTGTCATCCTCATCGTTCCTTATCAGGTCACTGCACATGCATACAACCAGCAGACTGTGCCAGTGATTCATCAAGTACTGAGACAGGGGTAAAGCTGACCATACACTAGGCAATCTGATTGTACAATCTCCTTTACCTAGGTTCACACCTAAGTGTTTTCCACAGTGTTTTGCATACATGTGTGCAGTCAGAGGCCGACAAAAAGGCCATATTTAGATGTTGGGTTGGGGGGGGGGGGTCCTCATACTCAGAGTTAGTTTACATTTTCATTTTAAGATCATGTGTTTACACATACATGTGCACAGTCAGAGGCCCCCTTCCTTAAGTCTAGGTTCACACCTATGCATTTTGTATTTTGCAGAAATGCACAGCAGTCCATTTAACATGATTTCCTATGGGACACGTTCACATCTCCGTGTTTTCACCCGGTGCGTTTTTTGGAAAGGGTCAGGGACTTTTTTAAACGCAAAAAGTTGCATTTTTGATTCTATAGACTTCAATGGGAATGCTGCAGAAAAGCATGTAGTGCGTTTTTGATACGTTTTGTGTTTTAATCTACCTAGCAACAAGAAAAAAAATTAAAAATAATTTTACAAAACGCTGCAAAAAGTACTGCAGAAACGGATCAAACGCAAACGGCATAGGTGTGAACCTAGGGTCATGGTGGCCACACACACTCTTATTTATTTATTTTTTTTGATTTTTATTTATCCGAACGTGTGTTTTGATCAAAGCCCAAAACAAATAAATAGCCATAACTTCCCTTTCAATCAATTTAGACTCCATTTAGTATATACCATAACCGCCCGCGCCAATTAATGTTTTACAATTTTTATAAATGCAGCTGCTATTTCTTATCTTAACGATCTTAATAAATGTATACAGCCAATAGCGCTTGCTAACTTATAATAAATATGTGCTAATACAACATACAGCATCAATGTGCCCAGAAAAAAACTCCTGAATCATATATAAGTGCAAAGTCCAAAGTATTGTGTATGCCACAAATTCCAACTATATTTATATGTAAAAAGTGTCCTAAAAGGTGAAAAAGAAGTGTTGTATCCACCGATGCCACCAGCTACTATTCCACCACGTGTGACTGTGAACACTCCGCACTCACCAAATCGCACTGACCTCCTTGTTATATAACAAGAAAAGTCATATTGTACTTTTTGGTCACCCAAGGACCTAGTTGGATCTCCTGCTTGGCACCTCTTTCTGCCGTCACCTCCTCATCAACAGGCAAGACCAATACTTCACTGGCTCAAAAATCCAAAAAGAGAAGAGGAATCCTCTCTCTTGTGAAAACCATTTGCCTTATTAAAAGGTAGGTTGCATATAAAAAACTATGACCATAAAAACACAAAAGCATACAAGCAATCTCTCTTCCGATCCACCACTCCTCAGCGTGTCATCCACACTAGACTGGAAGTGACGCACCGGAAGTTCTGCTTGACGCGTTTCGTCATCAATACGTGATGTCTTCAGAAGGCACAATACAACTTTTCTTGTTGTATAACAAGTGAGTCAATGCGATTTGGTGAGTGTGGAGTGTTCACAGTCACATGTGCTGGCACAATAACTGGTGGCATCGGTGGATACAACACTTCTTTTTCACCTTTTAAGGACACTTTTTTACATACAATTACAGTTGGAATTTGTGGTATACACAATACTTTCGAATTTGCGCTTGTATATGATTAAAGGAGAAGTACAACCAAAGCTCATTTGGCTGTACTCCTTCTGTGGATCATGGGAGTGCAGTTCGTTCTGAACTCTGGTTACCCATTTTCAGCTGACAGCGGCTGACATCACTCAGGTCCAAGCTGGGGAAAGATCCCGACTTTAAAGTCGGGATCCACTCCAGAGTCTGGAGCAGGACCTGGCTCAGTGAGTTGCTGACAGCCTTAGCCAGCCGCTCCCTCCCCCTCCACAGCCCAGCACACCAGTGAGCACGGGAGGCACAGCAGACGGCGATGACTGACAGTCACCGC
Source organism: Staurois parvus (assembly GCF_062004578.1). Classification (NCBI taxonomy): domain Eukaryota; kingdom Metazoa; phylum Chordata; class Amphibia; order Anura; family Ranidae; genus Staurois; species Staurois parvus. The sequence goes on from NW_028318094.1 coordinate 8,373,465, forward strand.
TCTCTGCTCAGAGCAGCTGTGACAATTCAGTGATCAGTGGTCATGTGATCGCTCAGTTCTCCCTCTTAAAGCTGACGGGGGACCGATGCTGCATCCACCTATGTAAGTACATTTTGGGGAAAAAATCAATCCCACACTTCTCTTTGAGCCCAGATTTATACTAATGCAGTGCGGGAAACGCTGCAAATCCTGTGCACTTCCCGCATTGCAATCGTGTTCATGCAATCTGGTGCGCGTGCCAATGTTAAAATAATGACACCCCGAAATGTGATGCTATTGCCAGAAATCGCATCGCATGGGTGAGAAAAAAAAGGGTCCTGCACCTTTTTGGTGTGGATATGATGCAATCTGAGCCATACAAAATGTACAGCTCAAATAGCACCGCACAGATATTGCATGTAATTCACATAGAAATGCGGTGTGATTCCGGTGTGAATTACATGCGGTGTCCCGCACCACATTAGTGAGAACCATCACTGGAGGAGTTTCTTCTGGGCACATTTATGCTGTGTGTTTTACTTGCACATATTGATTAAAAGTTATCAAGAGCTATTGGCTATATACATTTATTAGACTCCATTTAGATCAGATTTGAGCAAACTGAGTCGATCGGGCACTGCGGAATATTAACGATCATTTTACATCGATGGACAGCACTCAGATCCTCGGTTTATGGGTACGATTGTATTTTGATTGATCAAACTATGAATTACATTGCGAAAACAGAGACAGAGAACTTGTGAGCAAAATCCACTTCCCTGTGTGCGTCATATTGATTGAATGGATTATCAATTATAGATCGATTATTTCTATTGGAAGAGATTGATCAGAAACTAAAGTCATCATTTATCAACACGTGCATGCATATTGTTAGACTTGCTATGTAATATGAGGATAAACCTAAACAAATCATTGCTTTTGTATGTAATCAGGCAAACGATTGTACTGCTGTTAATGTGTAGATCTAAAGGGGATTGTACAATCAGATTCTGCAGTGTATGCCCTAAGCACACACCTTCCCTAGAGAAACAATATCTGTAACATATCTGCTCTGACAGGTTCTCTTCACTAGTAGTTCTCTCATTCCCATATAGTGTGCATATGAATTGCCTCCCCAGCCCTATACACATGTATGCTCGGAGCACCACCCTGCTCATAGTGATGATGATGATAGGACAGTCATTGTTCTATGGAGCATGCACGGACTGTTTACCATCCACTTGCCTGTCACAGTGGGAGGCTCAGGTGTCAGCAGCATCAGCGTCATCCCCATCCATATCCACACTCCGATCCCCCCGATCCCCGCAGCTCCTTCCATCCGCGGGATCCCCGGCTACCCCAGTCCACATGCAGCCCGGCTGTCATCCACAGAGCATGTCCTGCCGAGCCGAGCCGAGCTCTGCACACACAGCCGGGCTGCTCCGCTCTGGACACGCCCACCGCCTGTCAGTGGAGGCATGAAACGCCCCTGGAGGAGAGCCTTCCATTTATTATATGTATGCTATATATATATATATATATATATATATATATAGTATAATGTATATATTTTGTATATATAAAATATATTTGTATATATATATATATATTATGTATAATGTGTGTATTATGTATGTATATACACTGTGTATAATGTATATATTTGATCAATTGAAATACAATATATATATATTGTATTTCAATCAATCAAATTATGAGATTACTTTGTGGAAACAGAGACCGAGAACTTGTGATCAAAATCCACTTCCCCGTGTGCATTATATTGATCGTATGGATTATCAATTATAGATTGATTATTCCTATTGGAAGAGATTGATCATGTATATATATATATATATATATATATATATCTGTCTCTCTCTCTCTCTCTCTCTCTCTCTCTCTCTCTCTCTCTCTCTCTCTCTCTCTCTCTCTCTCTCTCTCTCTCTCTCTCTCTCTCTCTCTCTCTATATATGATCAATCTCTTCCAATAGGAATAATCAATCTATAATTGATAATCCATACAATCAATATAATGCACACGGGGAAGTGGATTTTGATCACAAGTTCTCGGTCTCTGTTTCCGCAAAGTAATCTGATAATTTGATTGATGCAAATATACAGATATATATATATCTGTATCTATCTATCTATCTATCTATCTATCTATCTATCTATCTATCTATCTATCTATCTACACATATATTGTGTATAATGTTGATCAAATATATATATATATATATATATATCTGTATCTATCTATCTATCTATCTATCTATCTATCTATCTATCTATCGTACTCTATCTATCTATCTATCTATCTATCTATCTATCTATCTATCTATCTATCGTACTCTATCTATCTATCTATCTATCTATCTATCTATCTATCTATCTATCTATCTATCTATCTATCATACTCTATCTATCTATCTATCTATCTATCTATCTATCTATCTATCTATCTATCTATCTATCTTTCTATCGTGTATAATGTATACATATATATATTTTTTCTAATGTGTATACTATATAGATAGATAAGTAGAATTTTTGGTATAAAAGCAAAAAGTTACAAAAGAAAGTTAAAAAAATGTTTTTCTTAACTTCTGTTATAACATTTTGCTGATTAATAATTTTTCTTTATAAATTTAGGCCAATACGTGTTCTGCTACATTTCTTTGCTAAAAAAAAAACAAATCAGTGTATATTGTTTAGTCTGTGTGAAAGGTTTTTTTGTCACAATTTTTTGTCAAATGAAGAAATATTTTTTTTTCCCCCACAATGTTTTTTTTACACATTGTCACCAATGCAGCACAGCATTATCATATGACTGGTGTGGTTGTGACCAGGAACACTGATTGTTAACAGTATGTAAATAAAAAAAATCCCAATTTTTTAAACATTTTTGTTTCATTTTGTTACAATGTTCTTTATTTTATATTTACATTTTTTCACTTACTGTGACCAAAGTAGTGCAGTGTTTGTATGTCCCCCCCCCCCCCTCTTGAACCATACCAGGCCACATGCTGAGGACAAGGGCCTCTTGCCCCCTTTAGAAATGGACCCTCAGATCCCACCCCCCCCCCCATGTAAAACTCGGAGACAGTTTTTGACAAGTCTCAAAATAAAAAAACCTGTCATTTGGCGAGTGTTTCTCAAAGGAACATGTCAAGTTCGGCGGGCGGCAGGTTTTCATTTTTTTCATGTGGGTTGGCGTTCATCCTGAATGATGTTGGATCTACTTCAGAGGACATTTATTTCTTTTTTTATTTTAATAAAGGACTTTTCAAAAACTGTCTCTGGGTTTTTATTTACATTTGAAATTTTTACTGATTCACATGGGGGGCAGGATCTAGGGGCCCCCTTTTTAAAGTCACCCCCCCCCCCGCACCCCCACAATCACCACCCAGGATTGTGAAGAAGAGGCCCTTATCCTCACTGACATTGGACAAGTTGCTTTGGGGGGGGAGCCCCTCTCCCCCAAAGCACTCCCCCCCATGTTAAGGGTGTGTGGCCTGGTATGATTCAGGATAGGGGGACAGGGGTGCTTGCAGTTCTCCCTCTTTCCTGGCCTGCTGGGCTGCATGCTTACATAAAGGTCTGGTATGGATAGGGGGGGGGACCCCCCACGCTGTTTTTTTTTATATTCTGTGTTGCTTAGAGTCTACTGTCAGTAGGGAAACCTGCTGTCTGGCAGGGGCATCGGCTCCCTCCTCATAGTACAGCACACACCCCCTGAAAGAAATAACTGGAGCCCCTCTGATTTCCAGCAATCTCTGTGAACTACAATATGGAGAGAGGGAGGTGTTCTGTAGCCCTGTCCTAGGGAGACAACACTGGAGCAAATCGATAGGAACAGTATGGTGACTGAGCATTGTCACCCTAGGTAAAGAAGTGTTTTACACGCAGGATCACTAGCTGAAAATAAGGGGAAAAAACCTTAAGTAAAATAAACATAATTCAGTCACAAGAACTGATTATCTGCAATATTCTATATTTTCTTGAGTTTAAATACACTTTAACATGAAAAAAGTCTGTCTAAATCCCTAACCATAGCCCTAAGGCTTCCATACACGTTAGAATTTTCTGCCAGTTTCAACTGTAGTTTTCAGTTTGCAAATTGATTAACTGGATCAAGGATAATTGGATAGTACGCCTGCATCACAAATGATTTTTTTCAAAGGCATGCTATATACAGAGGTGGAAACCAGGCCAGATTTAGACCTTGGGTTGGGGGGGCCCTCATACTCATTAGTTAGGTTACATTCACATTGTAAGGTCACGCGTATACACATACATGTGTGCAGTCAGAGGCCACCTTCCTTAAGTCTTGGTTCACACCTGTGCATTTTGCATTTTGCAGAAACGCACAGCAGTCCATTTAACATGATTTCTTATGGGACAGATTCACATCTCCAAGTTTTCACCCTGTGTGTTGTTTGGAAAGGGTCAGGGAGTTTTTTAAACACAAAACATTGCGTTTTTGGTTCTATAGACTTCAATGGAAATGCATGTAGTGCGTTTTTGATGCGTTTTGCATTTTAATCTGCCCAGCAACAAGTTGGGGAAAAAAGCAAAATGCGTCTCAAATGCATGTGCAAAAACTCAAAATGCACTATAAAAAGCATTGCAGAAATGGAGTGTAAGTGCTCTATGGGGTTGGTTTAATATAGGCAAATAGATTGTGTGCTCTGCAGGTGCAGTTGCACTCATTTTCCAGAGAGCTCAGTAATGTGGTAAAGCTTTGCTTTTTTCCATCATCTAATCATGGGCAAGCAAAAATGCTTGTCTTTTTCCTTTCATCTGATCGAATATTCTTTACAAAGTGAAGCTTTACTACATTTATATTTACTAAGAAAAAAAGTGCAACTGCACAGTCTATTTACCTTTAGCAAATCAGTCCCTATGTGTGGTTTACCTGAGCTGCCAAAATGTGTTTTAAAAACGATACAATATACCAGTCCAGAGTAAAACATTTTTAACAGAAGATAACAGGCAAAATATTGCTTCCCAAGATACATTTAATAATTTTTTTTTATTATTATATATTTTATATTATATATTTTTTACATTATATAATTTTTTATATTGTTTTATTTTTTTTGTGTAGAGGGGGGCCCTTCTGTCAGGGGGCCCAGGGTAGTTGCCCCTTTTGCCCCCTCATAAATCTGGCACTGGGTGGAAATAAAAAAAGGACAGTACAAACATTTTAGAAAATCTATTCATATATGTCATACATGAGCAGGGGGGGAAGTTAGGCAGGGCTGACAACACTGCTTGGGATTTCAGTGCATCTGAGGCAGTGTTGTCAGCTCAAAAAGGAAATTGAGGGCTCACTGGATTTTTGGGAGAATAAATAAACCAGCATTTTTCTTTACTGAAGGATGCCTTTATTTTAATAGTTGGAGGATCCCACGCAGTCATACGTTCCAGCAATGCCTACATTGATCTTTGTCCTCCTGTTGGGAAGTTTATTATGGAAATAGCGAGCTGAAACTTGTCTGCATCTATGGCAGCTGCTGAGACAAAATTAAAATAGATGAATGGCTTTGGACAGACACTGTGGCAGCAAAAACAAATTAAACGGTTCTCACTAGAGACAATGGATGTTTCAAAAGTCTGTACAAGAAAAGAGAAACATGATTGATGACGTGGTTGGTTCCATCAAACTAACAAACCTAGCCAAATTATCCATATCAAGCCAGTTGGCTATGTCTAGCAAAGAAAAGCTAACCATACATGTATACATTTCTCCTATTCAGCCTGATTCCTCCAACCAAACTAAACAACATACATAGAGAAATCTACCCTGTCAGTTACTATATTCTGAGAGCTGCAGCACCTGTAGCTGTCAGAATACCCGAACAGTGCCTTCATCTGATTGGATGCAGGCACTGTTCGGGTGGCAATTTTCCACCCAGCTCCTTTGATAAAAATCAACTGAAAAATCAACCCTTGTCATGTCTAACCTTGTAAAACAGCCCATTTAGTTTACAATAGAAATGAAAGGCAAAACATTGGTGTATGTACATAAAAAACATTATAAATACCTTTATTATAAGTGATCACCTGACCTCTGTTCTCAGCTGCATAAGAGCCATAGAGAGCTGGGGGTGTAGACAGAGCAGTACACTGATCTTCTCAGTGAATGGTTATTGGTTAAATCTGATTATTTTAGTACAGGCAGGCTGTGCTCCCAGCACAGCCAGAAAACTGACCACACTGGGACGTGCTCTCATGCCTATCATGGTCAGTTTGAAGTATGTAGGCAGGGGGACTGGCAGGAACACCAGGTATTTTACACATAGGAAGCAACATAGAGAGAACAGGATACTTTTTAACACAAATACATGCTACAACATACACATATTACGAATATGATATGTTGGGGCAACATATTAGACCTTAGACCAGGGGTGGGCAAACGTTTTGACTTAAGGGCCGCAATGGGTTCATATATTGGACCCGGGGGCCGGACCAAGAGTAGATGAATGATGTGTATGTGTCATCCATAGTAAGTATAGTAATATTCCCCCATAGTAAGCATAGTAATTAATCCCCCATATAGTAATTCATCCCCCATAGTAATTCATCCCCCATGGTAATTCATCCCCCATATAGTAATTCATCCCCCATATAGTAATTCATCCCCCATAGTAATTCATCCCCCATAGTAATTAATCCCCCATATAGTAATTCATCCCCCATAGTAATTCATCCCCCATATAGTAATTCATCCCCCATGGTAATTCATCCCCCATATAGTAATTCATCCCCCATATAGTAATTCATCCCCCATGGTAATTCATCCCCCATATAGTAATTCATCCCCCATAGTAATTCATCCCCCATATAGTAATTCATCCCCCATATAGTAATTCATCCCCCATAGTAATTCATCCCCCATATAGTAATTCATCCCCCATATAGTAATTCATCCCCCATGGTAATTCATCCCCCATATAGTAATTCATCCCCCATATAGTAATTCATCCCCCATAGTAATTCATCCCCCATATAGTAATTCATCCCCCATATAGTAATTCATCCCCCATAGTAATTCATCCCCCATAGTAATTCATCCCCCATATAGTAATTCATCCCCCATAGTAATTCATCCCCCATATAGTAATTCATCCCCCATATAGTAATTCATCCTCCATAGTAATTCATCCCCCATAGTAATTCATCCCCCCTATAGTAATTCATCCCCCATAGTAATTCATCCCCCATATAGTAATTCATCCCCCATAGTAATTCATCCCCCATAGTAATTCATCCCCCATATAGTAATTCATCCCCCATATAGTAATTCATCCCCCCTATAGTAATTCATTCCCCATATTAATTCATCCCCCATATTAAGTCCCCAAGTCCCCCCTGTGTCAATTCACTTACCTTTGCTCCGCGCGTTCCTCTCGCCGTGTTCCCGCGCCGTTCCGGTGTAGCATGAAAATCTGTCTCCTATGAGGATCTGTCCCCCTCGACGTATCTGCGCATGTGCCAGTTTCAGGCATTAGCAGCTGATCGGCGATCTCCGGCACATGCGCAGATACATCGAGGGAGACAGATCCTCATAGGAGACAGATTTTCATGCTACACCGGTCTTCAGGGCGGACTGTGAGAGGAGCCTAGCTCCCCTCACGTTCGTCACGCTGCCCCGCCTACACACATCCTGACAGCCATCCTGACAGTATCAGGCTCCGCGGGCCGGATTAAAAGGTCCGCCGGGCCGTATACGGCCCGCGGGCCGTAGTTTGCCCATTGCTGCCTTAGACCCATCTACCTGCTGCCATTTACATCCAAACTCCTTGAGCGCTTATAATAAGTCTATAATCGCCTGAGTTCCCACCTCACCGACAACAACTGGCTTCCGTCCCCTACACTCCACCGAAACTGCCCTACTCAAACTCACCAACGACCTGCTAACCGCAAAAGCTAATGGCCACTACTCAGTGCTCCTACTCCTGGACCTCTCCGCGGCTTTCGACACGGTTGACCACCCCCTCCTCAAAAAAAAACTATACTCTCTTGGCCTCAGAGACTCCGCTCTCTCCTGGCTCTCTTCCTATCTATCACAGCGCTCCTTCAGTGTTACCTATAACGCTGCCACCTCCCCCTCACTCTCCCTATCTGTTGGGGTCCCTCAAGGTTCTGTCCTCAGGCCCCTGCTCTTCTACATCTACACCTCCTCCCTTGACCAACCGTGATACACTCTCACGGCTTCAACTACCATCTATATGCTGATGACACTCAAACCTATATCTCTACCCCTCGCCTCACTACTTCAGTCTCCTCCCGAATCACTAACCTACTGAATGACATATCGGATTGGATGTCACCCAACTTCCTCAAATTAAACCTTTCCAAAACCGAGCTCCTAGTTTTCCCCCCAGCCCGTGCCCCCCCCCGCGGACTTCTCCATCACGACCAACAACGCCACCATCAGTCCCTCCCCGCAAGCCAGAGTACTAGGTGTCATCCTAGACTCCAATCTGTCTATCCAGCCCCAGGTCCAATAGCTGACAAACTCATGTAGACTTCACCTCTGCAACATCTCTAAGATACGACCGTTCCTAACTCCTGAAACTACTAAGCAACTCACCCGCTCCCTTATTATATCACGACTTAACTACTGTAACTCCCTCCTCATCGGCTTACCTCACCGCAGGCTATCCCCACTTCAGTCTACCCTGAATACTGTGGCCAGACTCATCCACCTTACCAACCGCTCCGTATCTGCCACCCCCCTCTGCCAATCCCTCCACTGGCTTCCGATTGCCCAACGGATAAAATTCAAAATGCTAACATTGACGTACAAAGCTTTTTATAACACTGCCCCAAACTACATCACCGATCTCTTATCCAAATACCACCTAAAACGTACTCTCCACTCCTCATAAGACCTCCTATTCTCTAGTTCCCTGGTCTCCTCCCCCCATTCCCATCTCCAGGACTTCTCCAGGGCTTCCCCCATCCTCTGGAACTCCCTACCCCAATCCATCAGACTATCACCTACTCTCCTCACCTTTGGGCGTACCCTGAAAACTCATCTCTTCAGGGAAGCCTACCACGCCCTCAGCTAATTGCCAATCTCCTCCACTCCTCCTACCACTCCATCCCCCACAGCTATTTTCTCCTGTACCACTATCCTCTCCCTCCTAGATTGTAAGCTCCAAGGAACAGGGCCCTCGAACCCTTTGTGTATTGAATTGTATTGTTACTGTACTGTCTAGTGTACTGTCTCCCATTATAATGTACAGCGCTGAGCAAACTGTTGGCGCTATATAAATCCTGTATATTAATAATAATAATAATTTAACAGTTTGTCCCAACACCTTTTCACTTTGGATAGACAGCTTGATCTACATGTAACTGGGGAGAAAAAAAATAAAGTATGGCACGTAAAACAAAAGATGGAATTATTTATAGGGGTTTCTCAGTTTGTCCTGGTGACCATTGTTACTGGGATAGAAAGTTCTAGAGATTTAACTATTTTACAGTTATCACAAGCACAAAAAGAGAGGAAAAGTCTACTTACTGGAAGACCTGTTCTGGTGACAATTTAGTGGGGATTTCCCTCTGCTTTAAATATTTACTCTAACTTACAGCAGCCCATACATGGATCAAATTCCAAATTATTTTTCAAACGTCATTCGTTCTGTAATCCGATGGTGCCGTAATTATTCACAAATTTTCCAGCATGCCTGATAAACAAAATGGGGAGGAACCGCGAAAATCGACCAGTGCCATTGCCCCACTAACAGAGCGAAAATTGGCTGATTATTCTTAGGTCCGATTTTCAAATGCAAAATCGTTAGAAAATCGACCCATGTATGGCCGGCCTTACTGTTGTGCCTCTGTGACAGGAAATGAAGAAATGAAAGGAAATCTCCCCAATGATACACTAGCAGAGAAATATCAGGTGTTAAAGCATATCTAAGCCCAAGGACAAAACTGTAATTATCTGGTAACCTGCAATATATAAAATGTTTGCTTTGGGGTTTATAAATGTTTCAAACATTGCATACTCTATCAAAAACTAAAAATATAACAACATTGGCTTTAGATATACTGTATGTTAGGGTGCTTTCACATTGCTCAGTTGAAAAAAGGAAATTTGTTAAAATGGATATGCACTTTTGATGCGTTTCCGGTGCATTTTCTGGTTTCCTGACTCGAATTATGCACCTGTGACTCAAAAAACGCACCAATAATGCAACCACTTTTCAAAAGCAAACCAAAAATGCAGGTACCTATTGAAATTAATGGAAAACATACCAAAAACACAACTGCAGTGCATTTTTGGTGCATTCTTGACGTGTTTTCTATTAATTTCAATGGAGAGCTGTGTTTTTGGTACGCTTTAGAAAAGCGCACCAAAGATGCAGCATGCAGGAATTGTCAAAGCACCCCACACCTGAAGTGCAATGGTCTGAAGAGTCCCATAGGATTTAAAAGGAAGTATTATATTGCTTTTTGCTTGCCACTCACTCTGTAAAAAAATAAAAGTCAGCAGCTACAAAAACTGTAATTGCTGACCTTTAAAAAACAGCCACTTACCTGTCCCACGATCCCGCGGTGTGTCCTCCCCTCCACAGCCCGTTTCCCTGGCCATCCTGTATTCCAGGCGCTGGCATCTTCAGTGTGGGCACCAGGCACCTGGCTGTGACAGCTTGTGGCTTCACAGCCAGGTGCCCACTGCGCATGCGCGAGTAGCGCTACGCTTCATGAATGGTCCCGTCGTCTTCTGGGACCTGTCACATGTCCTACAAGACTTCAGGGAGGGAGGGAAGGAGGACAACTTGTGTTTCCGATTGCCTATGCGATCGCAGCGGAAGTAGGAGCGGGAAACTGTCAAATTCTGGTACCCCTCCCCCTCTCCGCTCCCCAAAGGTGCCAATCCTTAATGGAGAGTGGGGGACTAATCTTTAAAGAGGAACTTCCCCTTTTGGGTGGAACTCCGCTTTAAGAAAAATATATGAAACCTGAGATTTCCGTTTAGATCCGGTAAATGTGCAAAGTCTTACAGTTCTTTTTCTTTAAAAAATAGCCATAGTCTTAAGAAGAAATGCTGGAGAGAAGGACCTTTACTGTCCGTGTGGAAGCAGTGGACCATCTGCACAGGTCCTACATGCCCAGTGATGAGCCAGACCTATAGGTCTCCAATCAGTAAATGCTGTTCTAGTTCTGTTTGGAGAGGTCTAACTCTGACTCTGCAGGGGGCATGTCAGACCTTTGCAGAGAGACCACGGCTTCCACACAGACAGCAAGGGTCCTTCTTTGCATCATGCTGGCAAGGGGTAGGCCTATCTATCAGTAGCTGATTTATAAAGAAGATGTACTGTAAGGCTACATTCGCACTGATCCGTAGCAAAAATGCATAAGTGTTTTCGCTGCATTTGCAGTGCACTTTTTACAGAACATGTAACTTAAAACATAAAAACAATATGTTGCGCTCCTTCTTTGAATATTAAATCAATACATATTTCCAATAAATATATCAAAAAATCAATATTAATAAACTTGTGAAAAACAGAAAATCATGTGAAATCAAAATGTCATCCCGTGCTCATCATACAAAAAACATTTTTTTTTTATAAAAAATATAAAATTAATCAATCTTCAATGAAAAAAATATGTGACTTTTCCCAGTGATTCAAATCAAATCAATAATTCCAGGTGACTTCCTTAGTGAGTATAAGATGTGCGCTCACCTCCAGATTAGCCTGTAACAGGCTAATAATGTTTTTGTCCACTTAATGGAACTGATGTTTGTTGCACCATATGAAGAGTGGTGGGTCCCTCTTAGGCTGCTTCCCGTCTCCTACTCCTGCTGGGATCTTACTCTTATACTGCTTATCTCCTGCTTTCCTCTCCTTGGCACGTGCCCTTAGTGGAAAGAAAATTGCCAAAAATAGTGCTTTATCTTTTTAAAAAACAGTGCTTTATTTAAGTACCAGTTGCACTCACATTTAAATAGTGTAAAAACCGCTTTTATATCACCAACAATACATCAACAGCATGCCAAACACTGCCTGCCTTGTGTAGACCTGTCTTCCTCGAATGGCCAGTGACGTCGTAGCCCCTCCCCTACGCGTTACGCCGCCAGTCACGCGGCTTCATCAGGGGGTTGTGATTGGACGTTCACTTCTCCATTCAGTTTTTATATCCTGGCTGTCCTCCATTTTAATGTAGTTAACATGTGCGCGGCCATCTTTTTTGGGCCGTGATCTAATACGTTCTAATCTTCTCTGTCGATGTTTACTTAAGGAAATACAATGTTGCTTTCCAACTATACACTACATGTCACTCCCATTCTTGGACAGACTGTGAACACATTACAATGTTACAAAAAGGATGACAGATGTTAAATCCTTTAAGATACTGAAATATATCAATGTTTAATCCATTAAACTCATTTTTTAACAAAATGTGCAATATTTATTTAAAATAAATTTATATATTTAACTTAAAAACCACAGCAAAAACGCAACGCAGGTGGATTTTTTTTGCTGTGTTTTTACAGCATTTTCCATTGATTTCAATGGGGAGGTGCATTTTTGGTGCAACTTTTTTACCGCACCAAATATGCAGCAAGCAGGATTTTAAAAAAACATAGAGGACCCGCAACGGATCAGTGTGAGGAGGAGTTCCATAGGAGTTCCATTTTTCTTCTGCTTTTCTTAATGCAAAAGTGGAAAGAAGAAAAATGGATCAGTGTGAAAGCAGCCGTAGACATTGCACATCTTTTGTTTTGATACACATGTAATATACAGTATTTACATTAGCTGATTTAAAACAACACTAAACTTACCTTTCCTTCAACGGTCCCCATCCCTCCCCAGGTTCTTCTGCTGGGAGTGGATCTTTGGCCGTCTTCATAGGCTAGCGCGGGATGACGTCAGTCCTGAGCATGTGCAGGAGTTAGTCATCCCAGCACACAGCGTCTGTGCCAGCCAAGTAAGCTGAGCTGCGCATGCGTAGTTCCATTTACATGCTGGAAAAGACAGCAAGCAGGCAGGTAGGTATATTTTATTGCATGTCTCCTCTGCAATAGAGCATGTCTGCTCACAGTTTGTGACAGTCGAACTTTAGTTTCAACTTAAGTGTTACTAAACCCAGGACCCTACATTCACTATATCTGGTCTCCCACAGTACACACAGCATGGAAATGTAATTATTCTAGTAAATATAAACTGCCAAATACCTTTTCTCATCAGAAGTTAGAGCAGTCTTGTGACTTCTATCAGTGTCCAGCCAATGACTAGCTAAAGCTCATAGGAGGTGTTTTCATTCTGCTCTAGGAGGATGCAAAACCCCTGACCTCTGTCTGACCAGTGCTGATTGGCCCTGTGCTGATCACATGCACTCTCCCAAGAAAAAAAAAAACTTCTCTAACAATACATACCAAACTGAGCATGTGCAAAATGCCTACAGTTCAGTCTGGCTTATCAGGAGATAAGAGGTGTTTGTTTGAAAAAGGGGAGGAACAGAGAAGAAAGTATCAAAGGGCCTTTATAAATGATGAAGAGTATTAACCCCTTAGATTCCACAGTGAGTATAACAAGCATGCTTTACTGCATATACAGACTGATTTTGCTGTTGTGGGTTTAGTAACACTTTAAACTGAAAGTTCAGTTTGGCTTTACATAAATTGACCCTGGAACTTTACAGTTTCTGTTTAACATATAGAATGCTTTAGATTATATAGGGCAATGGTATTGCCAGGAAAACAATTTCTTCTTGGTAAATGACTTCATAAACAATTATGAGCTGTGTTGTTTGTAGTAGGAAGTGAAAGGCTTTTTGCTGGCTAACTTATATACAATACAGGGAGAGATGGAAGCCAAGAGTACGTGCCATTAGCAATGATGACTGTGGCATCAATAATTACATTTGAATTGAAATAACATCACAAAATTCCCATGAAGAAGACCTTAAATGATTTATGAGCACTAGCCCTCTCTGGCATCAAACCGCATACATAGAGTAACATTCCTGTAATGAAAAGCATTTCAGTGCAGACACTATTTCTGGTCCTCCTTGTGAAATACTGACAGCTGCTCCCACTAGGCACCAAATCCATCTGCCAGCTCTAAGTAACAGAGATGAGCAGTGAGTGAAGAATAGAAATAAGATGGGATAGCTCACAGATAGGGGGCACTGCTGAGTTGTCCTATGCAAGACAGTGGACTGTTAGTTTAAGACTTGGGGTCCAGGACTTACCCACTAGATTCCTAGTACCTGGCTCTACCACCTACCCATCCCCCCTTAGTTATGAACCTCCAGATTGGTTATTAAAGCGCAACTATGTATCAAAAAAATGCAGCGCAGTACTATAAATTCAAATACGGTGCTAAATAAATCCAACGTGCATATGTGAATAGTGAAAGCAGAAAATTGTGCTTCGTGACAATAATATGTGCTACATCAAAATAAATATCAACACATATACATGCATATCCATAAAACTGTATATACCAGTGCTAAATGAATAGTTTATGCAAATATCAAATGAACCGTACAAAATAGTGAACTGTCCCTTTAACACTCCAATATCTTCACATGTGCTTGTGCGGTATGTCTCCTGAGCATCGTGTTCCAAATATAAGAAAAATTAATAATAGCGCCTATGGTCAAAATTATATAACTTACTAATAGTGTACCAGCTGCAAAAAATCACCATATATAAAAAGTGTACCAATAAATAAATAAATAATTTGCGCTAGTAAATGTGTATAAATATATAAATATATATAAAGAAATCATCAAATCATAAGTCCAGAAAAAAATATATATATGCCAATACCACAAAAAAATATATAAAAAAACTTTTAAGTGCAAAAAACTTTTGTGCAAAAAAAGTGTCTAAATATGAAAAATTTCACCAAAAAACCTTGATAATATAATGGCAGATCATCCATAAATATATCTTCAGAAACGGAAACTCTGCAACACACCGATCCTCATCGATCGAAATAACAGGATGAAAAACTTTGTAGTTAATCGAAAATCCACTTCTCCAATAGATAAAGGACCACCTTCAAACGTATCCATGGGGGGAAATGCCAAGCACTCGAGAGAAACAGAAAGACTTCATGGTGCAATATTATAAAAACCAATTCCTTTATTAGGTACTCATTGCACTTACTCAAGAGGTGTCCCAGCCGACACCAGCATCAACAGCATAACAGCAATCACATAAACGAGCCTGGCTACTCAGCACATGCGTAGTAGCTGGCAGCCAAAAACATAATGACGTCACATCAATCAAGCTCCGCCCTACGCGTTTCGTCATCGACGTCCTCACGTCCTCACGTCCAAATATACCATCGACAAGTGTCCCAATATTATGGTCTCAAAATGCTGGTGAACCATCCCTTTAAATCCGCTGTACATTGCAATTAGTGAATGGGTATATATGGAAGGCTTGACATCCAACTGGCTACTCTTGATGAAGTCACGTGACGTAACGTGTAGGGTACGCCGATGATGTCAAGCCATAAACCGGAAGTGCACGTGCTGCCATTTTGGATAAGGGATCTATGCACTTTTATTCAACAATGATACTGTATAGTGAGTCTTTGATCCTGTAGGGTCCCAGATGGACACTTTTAAATGTGAGTGCATTTTGATCAGTTTTTAATAAAGTTGGTTGTATTTGGCTATACTTTACTATATGGAGCATTTTTTTCATATGTCTGTGTTGCGTTTTGGAGATTTTAAGTGCTGATGGTGGTGAAGATTTATGTACCAGTACACCTTCCAGGGATAAAGGGAAAGGCGTAGTTTGACCTGAGAATACGGGTCAAACCTGAAGGTGAGCACAATAGTGTGTCAGAGGTGGATAAACACTAAGGGGTGACACAGGAGCACTGTTTATGTGTATGCAGTAGTGTGATCACACAGCCGATTTAAAGGGATGGTTCACCAGCATTTTGAGACCATAATATTGGGACACATGTCGATGGTATATTTGGAACACGATGCACAGGAGACATACCGCACAAGCACATGTGAAGATATTGGAGTGTTAAAGGGACAGTTCACTATTTTGTACGGTTCATTTGATATTTGCATACACTATTCATTTAGCACTGGTATATGCAATTGTATGGATATATATGTATATGTGTTGATATTTATTTTGATGTAGCACATATTATTATCACGAAGCACAATTTTCTGTTTTCACTATTCACATATGCACGTTGGATTTATTCAGCACCGTATTTGAATTTATAGTACTGCGCTGCATTTTTTTAATTTATGGTTTACATGTGGGAACACAGTACATGTTAGCTGCAATACTTGTTTCATAGGAGGTCCATTGTGCTGAGGGTCTCTCATATACAAAGTGCAACTATGACCAAAATAATAAAAAAAAAAAGTGTGTGTGATTCAGCCTGTCAGTAGCATTAACACAGCAGTCCTTGTTTTTGAGTCCCCTGTAACATAGCTCCATTACCCGATGGTCTGGCCAGTAAGTCTGTTGTTTTTCAACTTTCTTTAAAAGGTAACTCCACTTTCGTGAAAAAAAAAATTAGCAAATAAAAAAAATAAAATAAAAATAAGATTGCATATACAATTGCAACACAAGTCATTTTGCAACTCAATGTTATAAAAAAATTACCTTTCCTTTTCAACTTGCAGTTGTAATTTTCTATAAAATGCAATGCAATATGGCTACCTGTGTACAGAACAGCCCCCCCAGATATGTCATTTCCTGCTTGTGTGATTAGCTCAATGATTTTCCCAGTAGTCTACGCTAAGATACAAGTCAGATTTTGGGCATCCCCTGCAGCAAAAATGTAATTTTTGGTGAGATACTTCCAAAGAAAATCAAATCAAAAGGGATGCAGACCCTGCAGTTTTTCTCAGTAGAGCCATACAGCTGATTGATCATTTTGAAACCACTCCCATTCTCCTTCACTCTGCACATGGACACAGATAAACAAACAGCTATTTCTTCAGAATAACAATAGGTAGGAATCTGCAACAAAGTTTGGTAAAATCCCTGCAATGTACATAGATCACCCAGAGGGAAGGGTTTTTTTCTCAGCAAGTGGACTTACTCTTTAATAGACCAAGCTGTCCAGCAAAGGTTGACGTTAGAGGGTTGAGACCAACCATACGCTGACGGGTGCTTACAATGATCAGTTTTTATTCATTTATGCAAATCCTTATCCTACAAGGAAAAGAAAACTTTTGTTCTAACTGCTTAACAAGTGTTAGCTGGAGTTTGGCTATAAATTGTTAGACTCTTAGATCAAGTCCATCTAGATCTACTAGTTCAACTAACACCATTCTCTACATTGAATGACAATGCATTCAAGGGTAGATAGGTTGCCTCTCCATACAGGGGAGTATTTACCACAAGGCATTTGCCTAGGGCGGTATTTTTCAGGGGGGCAGCACCGCCCCCCAGAAGAAGAGACATCCATGGGGACCAGGTGGGAGTCAAGAGAGGCTGCAGACTGCTTGATGGTGTATGCAGAGCCTGATTCTTGTTCCCAGGGATGTCCAGAGTTGTGAAGGTGAGTGACTTACTCTTCGGGGGGGATGTGTGATTTGTTTGTTGCATAGCATAGCACAAAACCTAAATACACCACTGCCTCCATAGATACAGTGGACCAGTGAATGGAGCCAACCTACAAGGTGTGTTACTGTAGGTGGTGTGTTACTGGTCAATCATCAGATGAAAATAAAGGAATAAAAACTTAAAACAAATAATACAACCACCACATCCATTGACTGGCAAGCTACAGTATATTAAAGTCATTCTAAAGTCTAAAATTTTATTTTTTTTAAATAACAAAGAGGTCAAGAGCGGCCCCAAACCTCCTTTTCTCAGGTCCCCTACTGGCACCTCTTCTTGGTGTCCCACCATAGGAAGTCACCTCCTATCCTGGCACACCTGGGGGCTCGATCCTGAGCCCTACTGTCTGTGAACCAGTTAGAAAATAGATTGAATTTTTTTTTTTTACTTTACAAAGTGCTAAGTTGATTTGTAAGTGGTGATTGGAGGTTGCTGGGTGGCCAACAAAGCAGAAAAAACACAGCAGCCAACACTCAGATATAATATAATACACAAGTAAACAGATAAAGGCAGTCCCCAAGTTAGAAACATCCAACTTACATACAGTACGACTCTTACTTATGAACGGAGGCAGCGTGACGGGCTGCCATCTTGCTGCTCACTGAATACTGCCACCTACTGTCCGGTGGACCTGTCAGCAATCCCACATCACTGCATGGCCAGTTACCCTTTCCCTATGCTATCCAAAACTGTTAAGTGTCCAAACGTTTGGGTCACAGAAGTGCACTTAGTTCTGCACTCCTGTGACCCGTTTTCTTCCCCCCTCACTGTCACAATTACAAAAAAAAACCTGTGTCATTCATTCAGAGTGTTTTGTGAATGAGAAACTATAGTTTGTAGATGTTGGCTTGTACTCGGCGCTGTTGAGCACTCTACTGGTTCATTGAGTCAAAGTGTCAGACAGTAACTAACTGCCTGTCCATATGAGGTACAGACAGATACACTGACAAGTCTGCAAGAACCCCGCATTGCAATGCATTGCAGGCTCATAGTAGACAAAAATGATAAATGCAGTTTTCCTACCTGCAAAAAGACGTGCATTTATTTATTTATTTATTTTTTTGCAAAGGTGAACTTATCCTTTAAACTAAGGAAATGGGTTGAATGATACTGACCATCATACTAAGGACATCTAGTGGCAGAAAAAAAGTACTCTAGATCGGAGGTCTCCAAACTTTTAATTCAAAGGGCCAGTTTACTGTACTTCAGACTTTAGGGAACCAGATTGTGGTCAGTGGGGGTAGAAAATGTCCTGAGACCAGGGTTGGTGGTCAGTAAAAAAATGAGTCCCCATCATTGGTATTAGTGGAAGGAATAGTACCCATCGTTGATATCAGTGGAAGAAATAGTGCACCATTGTTGGTGTCAGTGGGAGGAATAGTATCTTGTATCATTCAGAGGAATAGTGTCCCATCATTGGTAACAGTGGAAGACCTAGTGCACCATTGTTGGTGTCAGTGGGAGGAATAGTGCCTTGTATCATTCAGAGGAATAGTGCCCCATCATTGGTAACAGTGGAAGAAATAGTGCACGATCGTTAATGTCAGTTGGAGGAATAGTGCCTTGTATCATTCAGAGGAATAGTGCCCCATCATTGGTAACAATGGAAGACCTAGTTCACCATTGTTGGTGTCAGTGAGAGGAATAGAGCCTTGTATCATTTAGAGGAATAGTGCCCCATCATTGGTAACAGTGGAAGAAATAGTGCACGATCATTAATGTCAGTTGGAGGAATAGTGCCTTGTATCATTCAGAGGAATAGTGCCCCATCATTGGCAACAGTGGAAGACCTAGTGCACCATTGTTGGTGTCAGTGAGAGGAATAGTATCTTGTATCATTCAGAGGAATAGTGCCCCATCATTGGTAACAGTGGAAGACCTAGTGCACCATTGTTGGTGTCAGTGGGAGGAATAGTATCTTGTATCATTCAGAGGAATAGTGCCCCATCATTGGTAACAGTGGAAGAAATAGTGCACGATCGTTAATGTCAGTTGGAGGAATAGTGCCTTGTATCATTCAGAGGAATAGTGCCCCATCATTGGTAACAATGGAAGACCTAGTTCACCATTGTTGGTGTCAGTGAGAGGAATAGAGCCTTGTATCATTTAGAGGAATAGTGCCCCATCATTGGTAACAGTGGAAGAAATAGTGCACGATCATTAATGTCAGTTGGAGGAATAGTGCCTTGTATCATTCAGAGGAATAGTGCCCCATCATTGGCAACAGTGGAAGACCTAGTGCACCATTGTTGGTGTCAGTGAGAGGAATAGTATCTTGTATCATTCAGAGGAATAGTGCCCCATCATTGGTAACAGTGGAAGACCTAGTGCACCATTGTTGGTGTCAGTGGGAGGAATAGTATCTTGTATCATTCAGAGGAATAGTGCCCCATCATTGGTAACAGTGGAAGACCTAGTGCACCATTGTTGGTGTCAGTGGGAGGAATAGTGCCTTGTATCATTCAGAGGAATAGTGCCCCATCATTGGTAACAGTGGAAGAAATAGTGCACCATTGTTGGTGTCAGTGGGAGGAATAGTATCTTGTATCATTCAGAGGAATAGTGCCCCAAGGGCCGGTTAAAGGCTGGCAAAGGGCTGCATCCGGCCCCCGGGCCACAGTTTGGAGACCTCTGCTCTAGATGGAAGGTGAATATTGTAGCAAAAACTTGTTTTGTTATTTAATCCTTTAATGGACTATTTATTTTCATCTGGTTATTTTTGGCTGGAGCTCTGCTTTAAAGTCCATCCTTCACCTTTGCAGTGCTCCCAGCCTTTCCATTTCTCCATTGCAGCCACAGCAAAATACCCTTTTGGAGGGAGTGACTAGGATGGTATGTACCCTGTGTATATGCTTTTTGTATGTACTATACCCTCCTTTTGGATATTGCAATGTACTTATTGTGAGTTGTTCTGCTATAGAATTCCTTTTTTCTCGTCCTCCCCAGAGGAAAGATTATTTATTTATTTCAGGTACTTATATAGCACCGTCAATTTATGCAGTGCTTTACATATATATATATTGTACATTCACATCAGTCCCTAACCCTCAAGGGGTGTACAATCTAAGGTCCCTAACTCACATTCATACATACACATACTAGGGCCAATTTAAACAGGATTCAATTAACCTACCAGCATGTCTTTGGAGTGTGGGAGGAAACCAGAGTACCTGGAGGAAAACCCACGCAGGCACAGGGAGAACATGCAAACTCCAGGCAGGTGGTGCTGTGAGCAGGATTCAAACCAACAACCCTAGTACTGCCAGGCAGAAGTGCTGACCATTTAGCCACTGTGCTGCCCCATTATCTGAAACACGTTGGGTTTACAACAGATGACTGTCCAGTGGAACAACAAGAGGAGGTTCTTTTGTATATCAGCTAAAGTTCCTTCATTTGTATCTAAGTAGCCACTATGTTGTGATTTGTATGACATTTGAGAAATTTATGACATTTTATTGTACGAAAATAAAACTTTGTTATTTTACCTCAATATTTTTCTTGTTGCCCTTAAAGTCCCTTGTCCAATCATTGGGGGTTCCTTGCTCTTTCTGCATAATTATGGGATGTTGCCAACTATTTAAGGGCATAAGCTGGTGATACTTGTTCTCCTTATGGAGAGAGTGACATCACACCTGTGTTAGTTCAAATACCATCCATCCAACCCAGAGAATATTGCGGTGGCTGCAGCAAAAGAAGAAATGGCAGGGGAAGGCGCTGTAAATATATTTATGGGCAGGGATGGTCTTCAAAGAGACAAGGCAAAGTAACACAGTCATTTTAATGGTGGGCACATATGTGCTGATTTTTCTGATCAATTCAGATCATTTAATAAAAATTATCAAATTGTGAAAGTATTGGTGCAAGAAAGCCTTTGCATAGCAATTGATCAAGGAAAACGTTCAACAGACTCTGAATGGCAAAAGTTGATTGATTTTGGTGGATTTTTGTTGATGGCATCAATCAGATTGATGTTTCCATGTGTGTTGAAAACCTATTTGAACTGCAATCAACATCAATTTTATTACATAATTGAAAGATTACATTTTTTTCTTTAAGGACAAAATTGCCTCTTTCTTTTCAGACATTTAATAAAGTGTTACTAAACCTACAACAGTACAATCAGTCTATAAATGCAGTAAAGCATGCTTGTTATACTCACTGTGGAACCTAAGGGGTTAATCCTCCGCATTGTGTAAAAAGGCTGTTTGACCCTGTCTTTTCTGATCCTCCCCTTCTTTTACTGTCCCCAATCCATCCGCTGATAGTACAGAGCTCTAGGAGTTACTCCGCACATGCCCAGTTAAGCATCATTGCTAGAGAGGGTTTTTTTTTTCTTTGGGAGGGTGAACGTGATTAGCACAGAGCCAACCAGAGCTGTCCAGACAGAAGGTCAGGGGTCATGCAGCCTCATGAGACAGTCAGAGCAGAATGAAAACTCCTCCTACAAGCTTTAACCAGTGCTCAGCTGGACACTGATAGAAGTCACAAGACTGCAATACACTGCTGATGAGAAAATGTATTTAGCAGTTTATATTTACTACAGTAATTGCATTTCCATGTTGTGTGTACTGTAGGAGACCAGATATAGTGAACGCAGGGTCCTGGATTTAGTAACACTTTAATGAAACAGCATATGGTCAGGGTAGGGCCATTAAAATATTCAAAATGGGCATTGTGAAGGGCAAGGATATTTAAAGTGTACTGTTCAATGAGATTTGACTGTACTGTAGTTAGACCATTCATTTTTTCCTCGTCTGACCTTAGTTCACCCGTGTCCCTTTCTGCCCTCGTTTCTCAGATAAGGATTTTGCTTATCACTTAAAAGGCTCTGCTAATATCGTCACATCCTTCAAATCATCATATGATCACACATACAGTGCAGTGCCAGCTCTTTTATCTCAGCTCCATCTGGAGAAAGGCAACTGCAGATTTCCCCCATATAAACCTATAACTAGTAATATGCAGGGCACACATCTCCCAAGACAAAGCTTTTCGTATGTCAAGGCAAAATAAAAAAATAACTTAAAAGAACATAACCTGTATATAATTTGAACAGGGATGAGTATCTGGAAGGTTGTTGGGATACTCCTTGAACTGGAGGGCACAACTGTGGAGAACAAAAATAAATGTTCAGTAAGTGGGCCCAGACATTCATATTTATAATCAGGTTGACATCCACTTTAAAGCTGAACTCGAGGCAGCTGAAAGACCATTAAAGTCAGTTATGTATTCATAAAGATCATAGCAGTGTACGTGCATAACAACTACTTCTGGACAGATACTAACCTACCTTCAAAAGAAAATAACCCACCTGTGATTTGAGTCACACTAGAGTTAGATGGAGTGTCAGCTGTGGACGGTGCTCACAATCTAAATGGGTATATATACAGTAGTTAATAGTGGAGTACAAAGCTCTTCATTCCACAAAGTATTTATTGTGGAGATTCAATATGAGAGGAAGTCAGCACTTGGAGGTACAGGCAGCTAGCAAAAGGTAAATATACAAACCGTTAGTGTAAATCATAAAACGAATGGTGCAGCGTCTCATGCAAACAATCATATACAAACAAAAGACTATAAAGGAAATACGTTTCTTAACCACTAGCCTACAGGGCACTTATACCCCCTTCCTGCCCAGGCCAATTTCCAGCTTTCAGCGCTGTCGCACTTTGAATGACAATTGCGCGGTCATGCAACACTGTACCCATATGAAATTTTTATCATTTTTTTGTGACAGATAGAGCTTTCTTTTGGTGGTATTTAATCACCTCTGGGATTTTACTTTTTTCTTAAGCAAACCAAGAACCACTGAAAACCTTGGAAAAAAAATGTTTTTCTTAGTTTTTGTTATAAAATTTTGTAAATAAGTGATTTTTCTCCTTCACTGATATACGCTAAGAGGCTGCAGTGGTGGGCACTGATAGGCTGCACTGATGGACACTGATAGGTTGCACTGATGGGCACTGATGAGGAGGCACTGGTAGGTGGCACTGATGGGCATTGACAGGCATCACTGATGGGCACTGAAAGGCAGCACTGATAGGCGGCACTGACTGGCACTGTTAGGCGGCACTGACTGGCACTGTTAGGCGGCACTGACATGGCACTGATATGGGCGGCACTGACTGGCACTGGTAGGCGGCACTGATAGTCGGCACTGATAGGTGGCACTGACTGGCACTGATGGGTGACACTGAAAGGCAGCTCAGATGGGCACTGATATGTGGCATTTCCCTCTCTGAGGACCAATTTTGGGGAGTAGGGGTGTAGTTGGTACTATGTATGGGGGGTGATTCTTTACCCTTTTTCCTTTTCTTTCTGTGATCAAATGCATTTTATGATCTCCTAGAACGATGACTTTGTCTTTCGCAAGTCTTCAATTATATTTGGACTTTTGCTTAATTGATGACCACTTCTTATGGCTGTTGGAGGTCTCTAGTTATTCATCCAGATCTATATTTAGCAAGAGCTATCCAGGAGTGTGCAGGTATCATTGGCTGGTAATTGCTGTTTTTGTGTTTATTTAGCTGCATTGTTTTATATACTTTGTGTATGATTACTTATTGAGTATATATTTTTGGTTTTTGTTTTGGTTCATTGTAGGGTTTTATGTTTTGTTTTGTTCCCTGCAAAAGTGGGTTGTATCCCACGAAACGCGTTGGAATTTACAAGCAAAACACCTCACATGGTCTCAAGTGGATATCAATTATTTGTTTTTCAACACCTATGACGTTCTCCAATTAAGTGTTGTTTCAATACTACTTATGTCTCCACTGTTAACCATGCATTTTCATTTATTTATTCTATAGTTCCTCTGTTCCTATATAGTGGCTGTGGTTCATTGCGGCTGACAACTGTGACACCTTTGC
The DNA here is from genome assembly GCF_062004578.1 of Staurois parvus. Lineage (NCBI taxonomy): Eukaryota > Metazoa > Chordata > Amphibia > Anura > Ranidae > Staurois > Staurois parvus. Next base: position 8,397,918 of record NW_028318094.1, read on the forward strand.
GTCTAGGATGTCAGCCATGACTTGCCGTGACCCTTCTTTTTCTTTGTTGATTGTAATTTTATGTTTTTTCATATATATGCCTAACAATTTTTTCCACCCATAGGTGGTTTTTTTAACATAATAAAAGGTGTTCAATTTTATCTATTGCTTATACATGTTTACTGTATTTCCAATGTAATGCTGTGGTACCTTCAAAGCCCCATTAGCTTTTTGGTTAGGGTTTTCTCAACTGAGTTTGGATGATTCTCTGTCATTGCTGGATTCACTTCTGTGGCATTTTTTGTGATTCATCTGACTTTTATCATCTTTTATTTAATAAATACTACACTATATACAGTATCTTTGTTGCTCTATGTGGCAAGCTATTTCAGGTCAGATTGTGGAGTGCACGACTAATAGTTATCCTGTGGACAGATTCTCCCACCTGAGCTGTGGATCTCTGCAGCTCCTCCAGAGTAACCATGGGCCTCTTGGCCTCTTTTCTGATTTATGCTCTCCTTGCCCAGCCTGTCAGTTTAGGTGGACGGCCATGTCTTGGTAGGTTTGCAGTTGTGCCATACTCTTTCCATTTTGAATTGAACAGTGCTCTGTGAGATGTTTAAAGCTTGCGATATTTTTTTATAACCTAACCCTGCTTTAAACTGCTTCACAACATTATCCCTGACCTGTCTGGTGTGTTCTTTGGCCTTCATGATGCTGTTCACTAATGTTCTCTAACAAACCTCTGAGGGCTTCACAGAACAGCTGTATTTACACTGAGAATAAATTACACACAGGTGGACTCTATTTACTAACTAGGTGACTTCTAAAGGCAATTGGTTCCACTAGATTTTAGTTAGGGATATCAGAGTAAGGGGGGCTGAATACAAATGCAAGCCACACTTTTCAGATATTTATTTGTAAAACATTTTGAAAACCATTTATCATTTTCCTTCCACTTCACAATTATGTGCTACTTTGTGTTGGTCTATCATATAAAATCCCAATAAAATACATTTATGTTTTTGGTTGTAACATGACAAAAAGTGGAAAATTTCAAGGGGTATGAATACTTCTCCAGGCACTGTATTATCGCAATGGGGTAATGTGAACTTACTTCATAGGTGACAAGGTATTTTCTTGTTCAAATATTTTATTAGTTTTAACAAGAAAGAATAAACGGGACAATGGAGGTATACAATTCTCATACAAAAAAATTGCATAGGTACAAAATTAGGTATCAGTAACAATAACAAATGAGACCTTATAGGAAAGGGAAGAGAAAGAGGGGAGGGATAGAGAGAGGTAGGCGACTCCACGGTTAAAAGCAAAAGAAGAACGTGAGATTGGTGGGGGGTGGTACCAATGTAGCTTGAAGTATTTGTTATGAGTTGAGAAGTGAGTCATCAAAGTTAGGTGGAAGGAAATATTCTACCCAGGGGTTCCATACCTTCTTGAATTTAGGGATGGTATCCAAAATTGTGGCTTCTACTTTTGCATGAATCATAGCCTGGGTAACTTTATTTTTAACTACTGCGATGCATAGCGAGGGAGATTTCCAAGATTTGGCTATGACCTGCTTGGATAATGTAGTAACTTGCAGGATAAGTTTGAATTGTGAATTTGTGACGTCAGGGGGTCGTAGGTTGAGCAGCGCAGTTGATGGGTTCGGTTGGAGGATTTTTGCGCTTAGTGTAGAAAGCATTCTAAAGACTTCCGCCCAGAAGACTTGGGCGATTGGACAGTCCCACCATATATGGAAATGTGTGCCCAGGTCTACACAGCCTCTGAAGCAAGCTGAGGGGTAATTAGGGGTGTACTTTGCTATTCTTGCTTGGACTAGGTACCAGCGAGTCAGGACTTTGTAGTTGGTTTCCAAGGCCACGATATTTTGTGACGACGCTTTAGTATTGAACCAGATGTGGTCCCAATCCGAAGGGTCGAATTGCCGGCCTAGGTCTGTTTCCCAGGAGACAAGGCATTTTAACCACTTGCCTACTGGGCACTTTTATCCCCTTCCTGCCCAGGCCAATTTTCAGCTTTCAGTACTGTCGCACTTCGAATGAAAATTGCGCGTTCATGTAACACTGTACCCAAATGAAAGTTTTATCTTTTTTTTTTTCACACAAATAGAGCTTTCTTTTGGTGGTACTTATTCACCAGTGGGTGTTTTATTTTTTGCACTATAAAGGACAAAAGAGCAAAAATTTAAAAAAAAAAAAAAAAAAAGGTTTTCTTTGTCTATTATAAAATTTTGCAAACAGGTAATTTTTCTCCTTCACTGATGTGCGCTGATGAGGCTGCACTCAAGTAGAACTGATGGGCACTGATAGGCAGCACTGATGGGCATTGATGAGGCCGCATTGACCTGTCATCCGCTTGCTCAGTGGGGATCAGCGGATAGATCCCTCGCTGAGCAGGCAGATCCCCTTGACGGAGTCCGCCATACGCCTCAATGTGATTAAAAAATGCCAGTTTTTGAACACAAGGATTCTTAGGCCTTCATTCATACAGGCGCTCAGCCCGTACAGTGTGACGAGACATTTGTTTACTTTTTGTACTAGCGCTGTGCTGCTTGCAGGCCGCCTATATAGAGTGGATGGATACATATGGCCTGTAAGGACTCACACAGCTGAGTTTTGCACATACGTAGGGACAGGTACATGGAACTAGAATGCCCAGTCCTGTGTTAGGGACTCCCTGGATGCCTGTCAAACTTGGCTGTGCCATGAGTCCATGCAGTCACATTATATCCATCCACTTTATATAGGTTGTCTGCAGGTAGCTCAGCACCAGTAGAAAAGTAAACAAATGGCACCTTCACGCTGTGTACGGGGCCAGGTGAATACACCCTTATCCTGGTATTCTGGCTTTGTAAATTAAGCCTATTGCAAATAAAATGAAGTGAAGATATAGAAAAATCTTTTAGATGTCATAAATTTATAAGAATGAATAAGTAGATTCCTGCCAGGCTGAGACAGTACTGGTTCAGTGAAAGGCCTCTAAAGGTATTTCCATGACAACTGATCAAAGTAAAGCCTTTACTGATCAGCCTGACAGTTGCTTGGCTATCTGGGACCATTTCCTCTTGCAGTAGGGTCATTAGAGTTGTTACCATAGCAACCAATCAAACACATGCTTGTATTTTTTAATCCACATCAGAAAACATGATACTGAGGGGCTGACTAGCTAGGGTCTGAACTGTTGCTATGGGCAACCACCATTTTCTTTCGTGCCAGCCTTTGGGAATAATCCCCAATGTAGATAAGGACAGCCTACATCACTTATTAATGAAGTATAAGCACTCCTGTGACTTTACCTGCCTCTGAGGGGTGCATGGTTAGAGGGACATTCGCAGTGTTGACTTTAGCAGTGTGTTCCATTGGGATCTGAGGATCCTGGGTGATTTGTGCGGTAGGGTATAGCTATTCCTCTTGGCCCCAGGGCGATTTGTGTGGTGGGGTATCGCTGTTCCTCTGGGGCCCAGACTTTCTACATTTTTTTCTTCATTTTGGACTGGTCTCTCTCACCAGATCTTCCCTCCTTCTCATCTTCTGGGAGAGGTCCCTTCATCTCTTGCACGTCCATGTTCTTTGTGACAGTTAGGATACTGGTGCTTTGAGGACTCCCTCTGGGTCCTCTACAGAGGCCAGTACATGGCTGCCGTGTTGTGCCTAGTTGTACAACGTTACCCTGGAAGCTTTGAACTTTGTTTGCGGTTCATCGCCGACCAACATTGTCTAGTTACCTCTTCTCCAATGCACAAGGGAGGTAGATTTAATTTGGCCCTCTGGTACCCATCAGGGCAGACCCACACATATGTATGTCTGTTGGAATACTTTAACGCATACGTACACCCTAAACTGATTTTGTTACTTTTTGGTAGAGGGTGGTAAGACTAGAACCTCTGCCAGTTTTTATTGCTCATTCACATGGAAAGCCTGCACACAGCATACTGGAATTCTCAAAAATGTAGTTTTTTGAGGTTTCGTGTCATTGGTGGATATCTCTTTTCTTTTGCACTTCCCTGCACTTTTTGTTTGCGATTTGGAATAAGTCACACTGTCGCACTGCATGTGATTCGCACAGGAATGCGGTGTGATTCCTGTATGAAACACATGCAATGTGACAGTGTGACTTATTCCAAAAGTTTGACAAAACGGAGTTGTATAGAACATTTGTTTAGCTCATTACATGAAAGTGAGGTTAATAATATCTTACGTAGATTACAAAATCTTCAATTTTACTGAAATTAGTCGATGCGAAAATTAACACACCCCACAACAAAAACTACTACATGATTTGTAAGGACAGCACTAGGTCTTCTAGGCATGGAATGAACAAGTTGACGACATATTGCAACATCCATGTTTTTCCATTCTTCAACAATGACCTCTTTTAGAGCCTGGATGCTGGATGGAGAGTGATACTCAACCTATCTCTTCAGAATTCCCCATAGGTGTTCGATTTGGTTCAGATCAGAAGACATACTTGATCACTGAATCACTTTCACCGTTCTTCAGAAATGCAACAGAGGCCTTAGATGTGTGTTTTGGATCATTGCCATGTTGGAAAAGTGCACGACTGCCAAGGGCACAGAGTGATGGTAGCATCTTCTCTTTCAATATAGAGCAGTACATCGGTGAATTCATGAAACCATCAATACAATTCAACTTACCGACACCAGCAGCACTCATGCAGACCCACAGAAGGACATTGTCGCCACCACTATGTTTCACTGTAAGCACCATGCATTATTCTTTGTACTCCTCAGCTTTGCGACGCCATACAGTTTTGAAGCCAGCTGTTCCAAAAAAATTTATCTTGGTCTCATCACGCCAGAGTACAGAGTCCCAGTAGTCTTCTTCTTTTTAAGCATGTGCCCTGGCAAATTCTAGGCAGGCTTTATTGTGTGGATGCCTCTAAGGGTGGCAGAGGAGGAGGTAAAAAGGACAGAGGAAGATGCTGCGTGCCTGAGGCTCCTTCTAGTGTTCCTCTCAGACTCAGTCCCTTACTGCAAGGCAGCTACCGACTACTGATCGCTCTGAAATTTATTAACTCTCTTTTTTTTGTTTCTCTGTCTGATTGGTTAACACAGTTAATTTATATTTGGTTAGGCGCTGGTGGCATATTATTGCACTTATTTTTGCAATTTAAAATAAATTTAGCAGTTTCATGTTTTGCAAAAAATAGTCTAGCACCAGCCTTGCCTGTAGGTTTGCCTTTTGCAGCCAGTCGACTTCCCCATAAGGACTTGACTTGTCTCCCAAGACTTGCAAATGCTTTAAAAGTGTGCCTCACTTTTTTAAAGTGTTTGTGAGCGGGTTTTGAACATGTGTAACCTCCCTTAGGTTGGGAAGATGAAGGGTTGCCCCATTTTACACAATGCAAACTGCCACTTCCATGAGTACTGTGCCTATCAATTGCATGATCATATTTTTTTTTTTTTGGGGGGGGGGGGGGGGGGCTATTTTTGGGTGTAAAAAATGTCCTTTTTGCCACCAGTGGAAACAATACCTAACACTTACTAAGTTACAATCTCTGTACAATCGCTTTTAGATCTCGCAGGATCTTTGTAGTACAAAGGCCTCCCTTTTTTTATACAAATTAATTGGATTGCTTAGGTATGTCCATACATTACATAGTTTTGGTAAATCTAAAGCTGACCATACAATATAGGCTGATTTTACAATCTGGTTTGGAACTGTCATCTATGTTTTTCAAGGGACTGCCCAATTGGATATAAATTTAATGGATTGTTCAGGTGTGTCCTCATTCTGCATAAATTTTGTAAATCTAAAGATTGTAGTCAGATTGTATAGTGCGGGTGTCGGCAACCCGCGGCTCTTTTTCACCTTTGCTGCGGCTCCGGAGCACACTGCCCACCAGGTGACAGGCAATAGGGTTGCCGTAGCTCAGTGGTCGGCAAGCCGCGGCTCTTTTAACCTCCCTGGCGGTTTTCCCGAGTGTAGCTCGTGGTAGAATTTCTATACCACGAGCTACACTCGGGCTTACCATGCGGCGCTGCTCTGGGGGTCCCTGCAGCACTTACCTTGTCCTTCGTTCCCGCGATGTGTCCCCTGCAGCGTCCCCGGCCATCTCCTCCGGCCGATGCCGGCATCCGGCTTCTGTGTTCCAGTCCCCGTGACGTCGGGACGTACGGGCGCCGCCGGCGGCGGGAAATTTAAAAAATGTCTTTTTTTTTTCAATTCTCAATAGTAAAACATTGCTGTTTCATCCCATTTCACATACATATTGTCCCTAGTGCTTTGTCCTGTGCCCTGCCTGCATTTTGTCTGTTCTTTCTGCCTGGAAACTTAGAAAAGTCCATGGCGTCCAAAAAGCGTCCCTTTAGGTCAAAAGCGGTTTTAGACCGGCTAGAGAAAAGCGATAGTAAATCAGAACCACTTGCAGAATTGAGTGATAATGATTTGTGGGGAAATTTTCCTAAAAATTACAGCCTACAATAAAAAACTATTTCCATGCGAAAAAATGGTACCGCTTTCAGCACAAAAAATCGGAAGGAATCATACCGCCAGGGAGGTTAATGCAGCTCTTCTGTGTGCCGGGCGCCCGCTCCCCTCCCTCCTCTCGGGCGGCCGCCCCAAAAGTCAGGACTCTGCAGCTAGCCTAGCAATGGGCAAACTACGGCCCGGCGGACCTTATAATCCGGCCCGCGGAGCGTGGCAAACATTGGCTGTCAGGATGTAGGCGGGGCAGCGTGACGAACTCCTCTCCTCTCACAGTCCGCCCTGAAGACCAGAACTGCGCGGGAACACGGCGAGAGGAACGCGCGGAGTACAGGTAAGTGAATTGACACAATATGGGAATGAATTACTATAGGGGGGATGAATTACTATAGGGGGGATGAATTACTATATGGGGGATGAATTACTATATGGGAGATGAATTACTATGGGGGATGAATTACTATAGGGGGGATGAATTACTATAGGGGGGATGTATTTTCAGTTTTAAAAATGTGGCTCTCAAAATAAATTTTAATCGTGGTTTTGGCGAGATTTGGCTCAGTTGAAAAAAAAGGTTGCCCACCACTGACCTAAGGCTATGATTGTGATTATGATGATACACTGTGGCCCTGATTAACCCTTTGCTTACTGGGCCCTTAAACCCCCTTCATGACCAGAGCGCTTTTTGCAATATATGCAGTGTCGGATTTGTTTTAAATGTTGCAATGGTTTTGCGGCTCCCAGTCTTTTTTTCCCTCTCGGAAACGGGTCCAAGTGGCTCTTTATGTCTTAAAGGTTGCAGACCCCTGGTATAGTGTATGCTCAAATTGTACTTAACTTGTACATTAAAATTGTAATGTGTATGGTGAATATTTTGGCCCATTCATACTATGAGGTTGATTTATTAAACTTGGAAACAGCGCAAAATCTGCATAGAAACCAATCTGCGTTCAGGTTTTCTTGTCAAGGCCTAATTGAACAAGATGGTTAGAAGCTGATTGGCTACTATGCACAGTTGCACCAGATTTTGCACTCTCCAGTTTTAGTAAATAAACCCCTGTGTTTCATTATTGTGCATTTTCATACAAATTTTCATATTGCTAGTGTGGCGGTACTACACGCATTTGTAAGTGGCAAGTGTGTCTTATTACTGATAGGCGGTGCACATGTCGCGGGCCAGTCCAGAGACCGCTAATCAAGATGGCAGACAACAGTGTTAGTGCGTGCATGGAACATGATGTGGGGATAACGTTTCTTGTGAACGAAGACGTAAAACCCACAGATACCTACAGAAGACTTCAAGCACATTGATGAGATGCTCAGTCACAGTAAGACATTTGAATGGTGTACACGTTTCAGAAATGTCCGTAGGTCTGTCAGTGATGATCCCAGCTGTGGTGGTTCCCAGCCCACAGTGGTCATTCCTGTGAACATTCACGTGGAACGCCTGATCCTGGATAAACGGTGCATAACCTGTCATGAAATTGCACAAGAGATCAATCTTTCTGTGGGAACAGTGAACACAATGGTGACGAAGTGAAGTAGGCTGTCCTAGGATGGTTCAGGTATACTGACAAATCTTTCTATGATGAAGCTTTCCTGGCATTGATTAAACACTGGGATAGATTTATAAATGTAGTAGGGGAGTATTTCAAAAACTAAATGCAGTTTCCACTTCTTGAAATTTGTTCTTTTATTATATAAACTTAAAATTCCCAGTTTGACTTGAACGCCCCTCCTATTAAACATGTACCTTCACCATTTTTTTCAGCGCTGCACACCATATGTTTTATGGTTTGCTTGCAGTCTATACTGGCATGTTATTCCTTTTGAGAATTTACCACACATAGGGCCCCAGTTATAAAGCAGAAGTATGGCTTTATTGTGGCAATGCTGCTCCCTTCAATCTTGAACATGATTCTCTCCCCCCTCTTTTTTTGATTCCCCAGCTCTGTCTTTTCCCACAAAGCCCCATACCCCCTACTTATAACCGGAAAGGTCCATAAAGAAACCATTGTCTGTGCGTCTTCATATTACATAGTTTTGGTAACTCTAAAGGAGATTGTACATGTATGGTACATGCTCACCATACACCGTGTATGGTGAGGATGTAGGCAGTGGTAATTTGTTGCGCCTTTAAAGTATAATTAAGGCAAAACCTTTTATTGAGCCTTGGATAAGAACGCCTGTTATGTCACGCTGCAGTATATTTATTTATTACAGGTACTTGTATAGTGCCGTCAATTTATGCAGTGGTTTACAAATATATATATTGTTCATTCACATCGGTCCCTAACCCTCAAGGGGTGTACAATCTAAGGTCCCTAACTTACATTCATCCATACACATACTAGGGACAATTTTAGACAGGATCCAATTAACCTACCAGCATGTCTTTGGAGTATATGTACAGTTGTGTCCAAAATTATTCAACCCCCACTGAAATTGAGTGTTTTGGCCAGTTTGACATTGCTTTTGATCATTCAGTCATCTTGCTTACATTTACATTAAAGAGGCACTTGTAGGTCAGACAAATATAACATAACAGTTATAATGAAATAACCACAAATGTCTTTTCTGTGCTCACAGCATTATCAGTTTTATTCAACCCCCAAGTGACATTCAATCTTAGTACTTAGTACAGCATCCTTTTACAGTTATAACAGCTTTTAAACGTGAAGCATAGCTTGACACAAGTGTCTTGCAGCGATCTACGGGTATCTTCGCCCATTCTTCATGGGCAAAGGCCTCCAGTTCAGTCACATTCTTAGGCTTGCGCACTGCAACTGCTTTCTTTAAGTCCCACCAGAGGTTCTCAATCGGATTTAAGTCTGGTGACTGCGATGGCCACTCCAAAATGTTCCAGCCTTTCCTCTGCAACCATGCTCTAGTGGACTTGGAGGTATGCTTGGGATCATTGTCCTGTTGAAAGGTCCAACGTCTCCCAAGCCTCAGGTGTGTGACGGACTGCATCACGTTTCCATCCAATATCTCCTGGTACTGAAGAGAATTCATGGTACCTTGCACACGCTGAAGCTTCCCTGTACCTGCAGAAGCAAAACAGCCCCAAAGCATGATTGACCCTCCACCATGCTTCACAGTAGGCAAGGTGTTCTTTTCATCATAGGCCTTGTTCTTCCTCCTCCAAACATAGCGTTGATCCATGGGCCCAAACAGTTCTAATTTTGTTTCATCAGTCCACAGAACACTATCCCACAACTTTTGTGGTTTGTCCACATGGCTTTTGGCATACTGCAGTCGACTCTTCTTATTCTTTGGAGACAGCAAGGGGGTACGCCTGGGAGTTCTGGCACGGAGGCCTTCATTACGCAGTGTGCGTCTTATTGTCTGGGCTGAAACTTCTGTACCCACATCTGACAAATCTTTTCTCAGTTCCTCAGCAGTCACACGGGGACTTCTCTCCACTCTACGCTTCAGGTAGCGCACAGCAGTCGAAGTCAGCATCTTCTTTCTGCCACGACCAGGTAGCGTTTCAACAGTGCCCTTTGCCTTGAATTTGCGAATGATGCTTCCTAAGGTGTCTCTTGGTATGTTTAACATCTTTGCAATCTTCTTATAGCCATTGCCCTTCCTGTGAAGAGAAATCACCTCTTCTCTTGTCTTCCTGGACCATTCTCTTGCCTTCACCATGTTTGTAACCACACCAGTAAATGTCTAGAAGGAGCTGAGTATCACAGTCATTTTAAAGCTGCCTAATTGGTGCTTATTATGCTTGATTGCTGCTCGGTGACATCCACAGGTGTTTTCAATACCTGATGGAAAGCACCTGTATGAACCTCTGTTCTTCAGAGTGGTAGTCTTTAAGGGGTTGAATAATTGTGGCAATGAAGAAACCACATAAGAACCATTTACTACTGTATTACATAAACAATTGATGTCATTTTAGTTGCATTTGGGTAGTTACAACGTCCTTGTAGGATTTGATTCTGAATACAATTCCAAATGTACACTATAGTCCCTAAACCCCTTTACAGCATTGGGGGTTGAATAATTTTGGACACAACTGTATATGGTGCTGGAACTCAGCTATCTGGGAACATTATATTGAAATGTACTAGAAGGCATTGCTTTTATTGGTAAGTTTTTCATACTATGCTAGTATACTATGGCTACTAGTACATTATGACGTTATCCTGCAGGGGCCCAAATTTTTTGCAGTTTACTGCTGCTTTAAGCTAAAGCTAGACTGTGGATCTTATGAAGACACATTGGAAGAGAGAATCACGGCGTCAGCTACAAGCTAAGTGCCGTACCTGTACGTTACATAGCACATGCACACTGTGTTCTCAGAATACAGCGGATTGCATTTGCCGGTACCCAGCCGATTCGATCGACTGGAGGATCATGTGACCACTATGCGATTACAGGATCACAATGTCAACAAGCTGTTATGCATAAATTCCATTCATAACAGCTGTGTTTCCTATAGTGAGTTGTGATTGGCCCACAGCTATCACATGGTATATGGGCCAATCGCAGCACCCTGTACCATGTAATAGCTGTGGGCCAATAACAGATCACAATAGTAAAATCACACTCGTTATGAATGTAACCAATTCATAGCAGTTCAAAACTTTGCTGTTACAGTGAACTTCAATGTAGAAATCAAAGCGTAAAAAAAAGCCCTGATCCCCCCCCCCAGAGTAGTACAGTGTTGCTATGGTGACACTGAACTACTCTGATGAAAGTATGAAAAAAATAGTACAAAAAAAAAAAAAATGGAGTAACAAGTTACAGTTGAGCTCAAAGGTTTACATACCCTGGCAGAAATTGTGAAATTTTGGCATTGATATTGAAAATATGACTGATCATGCCAAAAAATGCTCTTTTATTGAAGGATGATGATCATAGGAAGCCATTTCGTATCAAATAGTTGTTTGGCTCCTTTTTAAATCATAATGATAACAGAAATCACCCAAATGGCCATGATGAAAAGTTTCCATCCCCTGGAATGTTTGGCCTTGGTACAGACACACAAGGTGACACACACAGGTTAAAATGCCAATTCGAGGGTAATGTCCCACATCTGTGGCTTTTTAAATTGCAATTAGTGTCAGTGTATAAATAGTCAATGAGTTTGTTAGCTCTTACGTGGAAGCACTGACTAGGCTAAATACTGAGCCATGGGGATCAGAAAAGAACTGTCAAAAGTCCTGTGTAACAAGGTAATGGAACTTTATAAAGATGGAAAAGGACATAAACAGATGTTTATGATGAGTCTTATTTTCAATATCAATGCCAAAATTTTACAATTTTTGCCAGGGTATGAAAACTTTTGAGCACAATTGTATTTTAAATTTTTTTTAGCATTTTTTTTTTTTACATACTGTCACCAGTTAGTCTCCCTAATCACTGCCACACTAGCCATATGATGATGCTGTACTGCACTGGTGACAGTATGTAAAAAAAGAAAAAAAATTTAATTTGTTTTCCACAAAAACAAAATTGTGACAAAATATAAATTTAAAAAAATGACCATGCATCTTACTAAATACTTCAGAATCTGCTTTCCAAAAATGGGTCATTATGGGAGCATCTGTACTGTTCTGGCATTTTAAGGCCTCAAGTAATGAGAAGGCTGTTTGTACATCAGAATTGTTCAATTTTCAAATATATATATCAAAGTTTGTAGACTGTATACCTTTCACACAGACTAATGAATATACACTTATTGGGATTATTTTTTCAAACAAAGACATGTACCAGAATACATTTTGGCCTAAATTTATGAAGAAATAAGATTTTGTTTTTTCGATAAGTTTTATAACAGAAAGTAGAAAATATATATTTTTTTTAATTATTTGGTCTTTTTTCCTTTAGGTAATAAAAACCCAGTGGTGATCAAATACCACCAAAAGAAACTTCTATTTGTGTGAAAACATTATATACATTTAATTTGCATACAATGTTGCAGGACCGAGCAACTGCCATTTAAAGTAACGCAGTGTTGAACAGCAAAAAATGACCTGATCATGAAAGCGGTGAAACCTTCTGGAGCTTAAGCTGATGAACTCTGTGCAAATGTGGTCAGGCTAGGGGCAGGTAGTGCAAAAGGGAGAATGAGCTCCATCATTGAACCACGTAAAAGACGTTGGGACTATCGCCAGGGGAGAGCCATTGCTACGGGTGACCAGGAGTATGGTGTATTTTCAGGGCACTCCATGTCTCGGACATACTATATGTGCACATGGTGACAGAAAGGGAAATTTTTGAAGGGGGCTGCTGACAGTATGGCTAGGGTGGTAGGCCTGAGTCAGCTCTGTGTATTAGGCGGTGTCACGGATCGCACGGTCACCGCCAACAACATGCGACAATCGCACGACCGCGACTAACAGTAATACGTCACGCCCGCGGCGTCAGACCCCAGACCTTCTCACCAAACTCATGACCAAAGGACCGGCCGATCTAAAACCGCAGTGTGACGCGCGTAACAAGGCCACACCCAGCTGCACCCTGCACAGCGATTGTCCAGCTAATGGGCTACAATCGGTGCCTGCAGCCTGACTGCGCTTGTTACTGGGTCGGGTTAATTACGCAACTAACCCTCTACTGCCACCACCACTTTTGTCGGAGACTGGGAAACTCCCGTTATCAAATATACACTATAATGATTGAAAAGTCACCTGTCCAATACGGTCACCGCAGGCCGATTGGGCAGAGGATTAAACAAACACAGTAGCGTCTCTTCAAAGGCAGGAGTTCGTGAATTGCAAGTAAGCGCTTAGAAACAGTTTAACACTTTCAGAAAGAAGGATTTATTACTAAAAGAGTCAAACAGGTGCAATAAAATATTTACAAAGAAAAAGTAACTATATAGATATATGCAAATAAAGGTACAGCAAAGAGATAATAGGAAGGAAATTAAAGAGTTAAGTTACTCGCCAATATGCCTTGGTTTGTAAGCAGATCCAAGTGCAGAGCAGGAAGGGTCTTTGATCTCCTCTGTTATGATGTTACACTCAGGAGATGTGTGTTAAGCTCTAATCGCAGTCTTGCTAGCCTGTCTCTTTTTTAAAAATCCCTCTGAAAGGGGGGATGCTCTTGCTACGCTGTGTTGGGAGGGGTCAGGAGAACTCTGAGTTAGAACCCACATCTGTCATAATCCATGACATGAAACATCTGGGGAAAGCCTCACTTGAGGAATGTTCAATTAACTTTCAAGTCCAGGGAGAACTGCATTATCTGTTTTTATGATGGGTGAAAAAGGTTACACTTACACAGACGACTGGCACCAAACTAGGAATGCCTAGCCTGTGTTGACCTCCCCACCATCTGTCACTCAGGAGATAACGTTTGCCTCTCAGGAAGGGAGGGGGGTAGGGAATGAGGGCTGAGGAATAGAAAAAGGGGAACTCCGCGTCCAACTCTGATGAGCAAGTTTGCTACAGGCGGGTCCCCATTAAAGGGTGCGCAGACACTTCAGGTGCGGCTGGACCCACCTATAAGAATTAGGGCACATTCATACTATCTAGGGAACTCATAATGGTGTTGTAGACCCCCTTTTAGAATCCCATCGGGGCGCAACACCCTTCCTTCCCTTCCTCATCCACTGCACCCATCATACTGACAAGCACATGGTCAAGGAGTTTTTTCCTAGCGGTGGGCAGAGCTTGATAAGGAACTGAGACTAGTTCCCCACTAGGTCTGCTTTATGTTACATTGACAGCTTCCAGCAGTGGGTGGATCCATAACCATTAATCAGTCCAATGGCAGCTTTCGAATCCACCCATTACTGTGCGCAGTCTCATTTCACGCAGGTGTCATACGACATTATACTCATCTGTTAGCTTTTTTTTTTTAAAAACTTTCTTGTGAGATCTCAAGAAAGAAGGTTTTTTTTTCACTAGCAAGCGAGTTTAATGCTTTATGGCATGTGTGAGATAAAGTGCATGACATCATGCGTTCCATATTGTGCACGCGCTGTATCAGACTACTGTGAAATCTCAAAGAGATCTTACAGCTTCAGTACGGGGTCTTCCTGAAAGCACTAGTGACGCTGCCTTCCACTGGGGAATCTGTGCGGCCAGGGCTATGCCACTAGTCCCTTCAGGGGAACCAGAAAGTGGATGCAACAAAGGTAAAGGGCCAGTGGTTAGCACTGCCTGAATGTGCTGCCAATGCTGGTAATGTTACCAAAACTGGCGGAAATGCTTGCCTGAATTAGGAGCGGGTAGTCATAGAGAAAACTAACTGACTGGAGCAAGTATGCATGAAAGGAAGAAGTCCTTGATTAACATATATATTCTGGATAAGTGACTCAGAGTACCGAATCCAGAGGGTCAACGTGACAGTCAGCATTTCCTCAATGAGTAGTAAACACAAGCAACATGACAGTCAGGCAACTAGTATTTCCAGACTGAAGAGTAAACAGAAGCAGCAAGACAGCAAGCAATTCTAGAATGAGTAGTGAACACAAGTGGCATGACAGCTGGGCAGCTAGTATTTCTATCATGAGTAGTGAACATAAGTATAGCAGCCAGGCAGCTAGTATTTCTATCATGAGTAGTGAACAGAAGCATAGCAGCCAGGCAGCTAGTATTTCCAGTAGTGAACAGAAGCAACATGACAGCCAAACAGCTAGTGTTTCCAGGAGTAGTGAACAGAAGCAGCCTAATAGCCAGGCAGTTAGTATTTCCAGGAGTAGCTAACAGAAGCAGCATGACAGCCAGGCAGACAGTATTTCTATCGTGAGTAGTTAACAGAAGCAGCATGACAGCCAGGTAGTATTTCTATAATGTGTAGGGAACAGAAGCAGCATGCAGCCAGGCAGTTAATATTTCCATAATGAGCAAGGAACAGACCCAAAATGATAGCCAGGCAGTTAGTATTTCTATATTGAACAGGGGACAGAAGCAGCATGATAGCCAGGCAGTTAGTATTTCCATAAATAGTGAACAGAAGCAGCAAAACAGCCAGGCAGTTAGTATTTCCATAAATAGTGAACATAAGCAGCCTAACAGCCAGGCAGTTAGTATTTCCATAAATAGTGAACAGAAGCAGCCTAACAGCCAGGCAGTTAGTATTTCCATAAATAGTGAACAGAAGCAGCCTAACAGCCAGGCAGTTAGTAATTCCAGAAGGAGTAGGTAACAGAAGCAGCATGACAGCCAGTTATCTAGTATTTCTAAAATGGGGAAGGAAGAGATGCAAAGTGACCGCCAGGCAGCTAGTATTTCTATAAAGATGCAGGAACAGAGGCAGCATGGTAGCCAGGCAGCTAGTATTTCTGTAAAGATGCAGGAACAGAGGCAGCATGGTAGCCAGGCAGCTAGTATTTCTATAAAGATGCAGGAACAGAAGCAGCATGGTAGCCAGGCAGCTAGTATTTCTATGATGAATGAACAGAAGCAGCATGACAGCCATTATGTCCGGCATGGGTAGTGAACACTAGCGCCCTCTATGTCTCTGTCAGAAAACTTCTCCTTCATAAGCCAGTAGAGGCTGCAACAGTGTAATGGCTATGCGATGTGATGCTGCCATCTAGTGTCCGCTTTGCGGTACTGCACACATGGCGCGGGAAGCTCCGGTGGGTCAGGCCCAGGCCGGGGTCTCTGGTGATCCGGTGACCGGGGATGAAGACGAGGCGCCAGACAGCTGTCTGGATGTCAGCTCGGAGTCCTTCGACCCCCTGATAGCCCTGTACTCCCCCCGCACCCCTCTCCCCTTCCCCAATGTCCGGTGCTTCAACAACCTGGCCGAGTATGAGAGCTTCCTGCGGGGAGGTGGCCGGGCCCGGGGACGGGCGGAGGGGCCGAAAAAAGCCAAAAAGGGGAGGAAACCGGCACCGGACCCCGAGAGGGTGGAGAGGCTGAAGAAGCTGATGGTGACAAAGCCGGAGGAGGAGGGGAAGAGACCACCCAGGAGGAGGAAGAAGACCCCCAAGAACGTGCTCACCCGCATGCCATGTGAGTGCCGCCATGGGGGAGGGGGGGAGGGAGTACAAGGCTCAGCAGCGCCTCCTGTGCAGGTGGAGGGACACAACACTACACTGGTTATGGCAGACTCTGCATGGCCGACTTCCAGGGCTGCCATCCTGATCCTTGTCTTCACAGCCTGATGACCTCTGACCAGGAAGAAGCATGTAGTCATTGATGTCCGCATGCTTGTTCCAGGTTAGCTGACCTCTATGGAGGAAGGCCGCGGCAGGCTTTGTACCAGACCCTCTAAAAACAAAAGTTCAGTAGGAGTTCTTCCACCGATCAGCCACTACTTTCCCTCCACCCTCTTAATGTCCAGTAGGACCCGTTTTTGCTGCCAGAACTGCCCTGGACCATGGAGGCATGGACACCAGGGATGCAGCCATAACATTTTTTATCGGCGAGTACGACTACCGATACTTCCGGTCATGTGCTCGCCGATTCTTCCGGTCATGTGCTCACCGATTCTTCCGGTCATGTGCTCACCGATTCTTCCGGTCATGTGCTCACCGATTCTTCCGGTCATGTGCTCACCGATTCTTCCGGTCATGTGCTCGCCGATACCGATACTTCCGGTCATGTGCTCGCCGATACCGATTCTTCCGGTCATGTGCTCACCGATACTTCCGGTCATGTACTCGCCGATACTTCCGGTCATGTACTTACCGATACTTACGGTCATGTACTCGCTGATACCGATACTTTCAGTCATGTACTTGCCGATACCGATACTTACGGTCATGTACTCGCCGATACTTCCGGTCATGTACTCGCCGATACCGATACTTCCGGTCATGTACTCGCCGATACCGATACTTCCGGTCATGTACTTACCGATACTTACGGTCATGTACTCGCCGATACTTCCGGTCATGTACTCGCCGATACCGATACTTCCGGTCATGTACTCGCCGATACCGATACTTCCGGTCATGTACTCTCCTATATCGATACTTCCGGTCATGTTCTCTCCTATATCGATACTTCCGGTCATGTACTCGCTGATACCGATACTTCCGGTCATGTACTCTCCTATATCGATACTTCCGGTCATGTACTCTCCTATACCGATACTTCCGGTCATGTACTCGCTGATACCGATACTTCCGGTCATGTACTCGCCGATACCGATACTTCCGGTCATGTACTCTCCTATATCGATACTTCCGGTCATGTACTCGCCGATACTTCCGGTCATGTACTCGCTGATACCGATACTTTGCGGTGCGATTTCTGTCTATACAAAATGTATGGATGCAAATTGCACTGCAAAGAATAGCATGCGATTTGAACAGGAATGCGTTTGCCCACTCCTTCACATGAACTCAGGCTTGGCCTAACCCGAGTTCACACAGGAGCGGTGCAGGGAAGTTTCCCAGAGCGGAGAGTGGACTTGTGGAGATGTATACTATGGAAGCAGGTGGTCCATATTCCCAGCAGTGGGGATTGCAAATGACAGTTCGAGCTCCAGGGCTTTTGATTGGTCAGCACCATCACATGGGCGTTGCTAACCAATCAGATGTCTAGCTCCTGCTGTCATCGCTGCAAGGAGAGGAAAGAAAGCCGCTTCACAGATCTGGGGGTTTGAAATCTCCACAGCTTTTTCTCCTCTCCTTGCAGCGATGACAGTAGAGACTAGACTACAACTGATTGGTTAGCACCATCCATGTGACAGTGCTGACTAATGAAAAGCCCTTGAGCCTGAGCTGTCATCCTTCCAAGGAAAGTAGAGAAAGCAGAGGGGATCTGAAATCTCCAGACCTGTGAAGCCGCTTTCTCTCCTCTCCTTGCAACAATGACAGCAGAGGTTAGATGACATCTGATTGGTCAGCACCGTCCATGTGCCACCGTCTCTCCTCTCCTCCCGCTGAAAATATGGAACATGGGATGCCTGCAGGGAGGTTTCCCGCCCCGATCCTGTGTGAACTCGGGCTATGACAAGCTTTGGCTCACACAAGAGCAGTGGGGAAACCAAACTGCATGAGATTTGGACAGGAATCACATTCCTGTTCACATCGCATGCTAATCTTTGCGATGCAGTTTATATTGATGCAAATCACACCACAGGGTATCGGTTTCCGGTATCGGGAGCATTTTCACGTGAAAGTACTCATTATCCACACCGTTGTCGGTATCAGTGCACCCTAAAGGAAAGTCCACTAGACCTCTGAAGGTATTCAATGGTATCTGGTACCAAGCTGTCACTAGCAGATCCTTTAAGTCAGGGTTGCCCAACCAGTGGCCCTCAGACCTCAAAATAAATGCAGGAGTTTTGGCGTGCTTTCAAAAAGTGCGCCAAACCTGCAAGATATAATAGAAGTCTATGGCAAAGAGCAGCTAACTTGCAGGAAAGCCACACCTGCACTGTGCTGCATTCGAGGTGTGGGAAAACTGCAGGCATCAGTGTAAAAGCAGCCTTATACTGGGGGGGGGGTCCTGGATCCGTAATGGCTTGTTTGTGATTTGGGGGGCGGGTGGTTTTTACCACCCCCCTCAACCACTGATCACTGATGTAGCGCCAGGGGTCACAATGATAGCCCCTGTCACATTCTGTGTTACACTTGGACAGGCGGGGTGGCAGGGGCAGCATATACAGGAATTAATTTTTTCCATTTTCCTCCTGTAACTGCTGAAAGTCAGCCTCTCCTCCTCTCCCTCCCGCCAGCATTCAGGGGTTGCAGGATATAAATGTTCATTATGCTGTTCAAAATAAAAAATTCTTAAATTTGAAGCATTTCATGTCATTGTGGCCTGCAACCGGTTACTAAATCACTTAAAGCGGAGTTCCACTCACCCTGTCAGAAAATAGAAGTCAGCAGCTACAAAAACTGTAGCTCCTGACTTTTAAAAAACAGCCACTCACCTGTCCCTCGTGGTGTGTCCCCCGCAGCCCGTTTCACCGGCTGTCCTGGATTCCAGGAGGCCGGCATCTTCAGTGTGGGCACCCGGCTGTGATAGCTTGCGGCTTCACAGCCGGGTACCCACTGCACATGTGAGAGTAGCACTGTGCTTCATGAATGGTCCTGTAGTCTTCTAGGACCTGTCACGTGTCCCAAAAGACTGCAGGAAGGAAGGGAGGGAGGACACCTTCCATCTCCGATCGCCTAGGCCCTAATGGGAGTGGGTACCTGTCAAATTCGGGTACCCACTCCGCCCCCCCAAAGGTGCCAATCCTTAATGGGGAGCGGGAGAGCAGTCCTTAAAGCGGAACTTCCGCTTTTGGGTGGAGCTCCGCTTTAAGTGGCCCTCGCTCTCCAAAAGGCTGAGTACCCCTGCTTTAAGTCCTGTAAGTTGCGAGGTGGGTCCTCCATGGATCAGACTTGTTTTTTCAGCACAGATGTTTGATCTGGGAAATTTGGAGGCCAAGTCAACACCTCAATCTCGCTGTGTTCCTCAAACAATTCTTGAACCATTTTTGCAGTGTGGCAGGGCACATTATCCTGCTGAAAGAGTCCACGGCCATCAGGGAATACCATTTCCATGAAGGGGTGTACTTGTTCACCAAGGTAGGTGGTACGTGTCAATGTAACATCCACATGAGTGACAGGACCCAAGGTTTACCAGCAGACACTACATAAAGCATCACACTGCCTCCACCGATTTGCCTTTTTTCCCATACCGCATTCTGGTGCCAACTCTTCCCAGGTAAGTGAAACATCCATGCCAAGCCATCCACATAAAAGAAAATGTGATTCATCAGACCAGACCACCTTCTTCCATTGCCCTGTGGTCCAGTTCTGATGCTCACTTGCCCATTGGAGGTACTTTTGGCTATGGACAGAGTCAGCAAGGGCACCCTGACTGGCCTGCAGCTGCACAGTCCCATGTGCAACAAAACTGCAATGCTCATTTTTTTCTGCTTTAACAACTTCCCGTCCGGCCCATGTATATAAACGGCCGGATGGTGGCAGTACAGGGGCGGGTTTCCGTTTATAAACGGCGCCCTCCATTTTGGATTGTACGCGCTCCCTGGGAGCGTGCGGCACCGCGATCTGGTGCCCGCTGTGTCCGATCACTGTACGGGACCTCTGTGTGAGGTCCCGATCATGTGATCACTGATTGGCCAATCAGTGATCACATGAATAGGTGTAAGCAAGATGTCACTTGTGACATTACTGCTTACAACGTGTGAAATCTGTGAATGATCACAGAGATCACATGGTACAAGGCTATTCACAACAGCCTTTTACCATGTGACAAGCTGTGACCAATCACAGCTCACACAGTATTTCTCAATGGCTGCAAGAATGCAGCCAGAGAGAAGGAGAAATGATTGCTTTTACAGTCTTTATGGGTGTAAATGCAATCAGTGTAAAAAAAAAAAAAAAAATCTTCATCACCCCCCACAAGTAGTACAGTGTCACCATGGTGACACTGTACTGCTAGGGTGACAGTATGTAAAAAAATAAAAACATAAATAATAATTAAAAAAAATAAAATAAAAATGTAAACCTTTTTTTTTTTAATTATAATTTTTGGTTAAACTAATTTTGGGTTATTTTTTTTTTTTTTTTTACTAAAAAGATAACAATATATTTTGGCCAAGATTATTTATTTGCAAAACTTTATAAAAAACACTTTTTTTTCAAAATTTTTGGACATTTTTCATTTATATAGCAAAAAAAAAAAAAATCCCAGTGGTGAATAAATACCACCGAAATAAAGTGTTATCTGTCTCAAAAAAAATGCTAAAAAATTCATATGGGTACAGTGTTGCATGACCGCGCAATTGTCATTCAAAGTGCGACAGCGCTGAAAGCTGAAAATTGGCCTGGACAGGAAGGGGGTGAAAGTGTCCGGACATGAAATGGTTAAACACATCAACTTCATGGACAACATGTTCACTTGCTACCTCATATATCCTACTAACTTTCGGATGCCATTGAAACAAGATAATCAATGTTCTTGACTTAACCTGTCAGTGGTCATAAAGCTGTGGCTGATCGGTGCATATCTGTACTGACAGGTTCTCTTTCTAATATGAAACACATCAGTGTTCTCTTATATTATGTATAATATTATGTATAATCTATCGACATTCTGTATGCGCCAATCACTGCAACTGAACCCTAATCAAATGTCACCAAAAGAAACCTCTATTTTTGTGAAAAAAATTATATATATTTTGTTTTTGTACAGCATTGCATGACCGCACAATCACCAGTTAAAGTAGCACAGCGCCAAACTTCAAAAATGGCCTGGTCCTGAAGGGGGTATGTTATAAACCAAACTTTCACTTGCATGGACAGCTCCATTGAACGCATGATGTAGGTTCACATCCATAGATTCTAAATGCAAATATCACACTTAGAATCGACTCCAGACCTTTTACCTGTTTAATTGATGAACAAATAACAAAGGAGTAGCCCAAACCCAGCCATGAAACTGTATTTCCTAAACCCTTCCTCCAATTTGGATGTACATACCCTCAAATTAAACCTGAGAGTGTGCACTTTCAGCCCATATCCATTATATAACCATAGATTTAATATGTTTTGGTAAATACCTGAAAAAAACTAAAATTGTGCCTGTGTCCAAATATATATGGACCTAACTGTATGTGTGTATAGATTTCTAAGTTATACCAGCACACATACATCACCAAAGACACGGTTGCTTTGATGAAGGGGTCCAATACGGCCCTGAAACATCATCATGACAAACTATCCCTAGTGATTTATGGTGTGCAGTGCCAGAAATCATAGATGGCAGGATGGCTAAGACCATGCATTTTCCTTCTCATATGACGTGACTCCTTCTCTAGCCAAACCAGGAACATGTCACTGCTGGCAAGCAACTTTTGGCAGTGTTTCCACCAGCAAGGGAGCAATGCCAACCAGGGACCATTCATACCACTGTGCTGAGACATACGTTGTGCTCTTTGGTGGCATTCATTCACCGTAGGAATAACACCACATCAAGTGTGCAGTTATTATTAAAATGTATGGCTAGCCAAATGTTTTACATTTTTTGTTGTTGCTGTTGTTTAGGTTTTGGATAGCGTAGGGAAGGGTTGAAAGTTAAATCCCCTACCTGGTTATTTTTTGCTATCTTTCTAACACTGGGGACATTTCCCTTCACTTCTGTTGCAGAAGTGCAACAGGAGGTAAGAGAAGTCACCCAAAGTGAGGGGAATTTTCTTTGAGAGTTGTCCCCAGAACAAGTGTTCCCATTGGAAGATTTCCCCTCACCTCTTGTTCTGGAACAACTCTAAAATGTAGGATTTCTCCTCATTTTATTATTTGGAAAACATGTTTGCCTTGCTCATTTGAAAGAAGGAGGCATACGGTAAAAGCGGCATTATTCTGTTCAAAGTGCATAGGGAATTAGGACTATACTCTATGCCTTAACCACTTGAGCTCCGGAGGGTCTTACTCCCCCACCCCCATGACTAGGCCATTTTTTCCTATTTAGCACTGTGCTACTTTAACTGGTAATTGCGCGGTCCTGCAACGCTGTACCCAAACGAAATTCATATAATTTTTTTCACACAAATAGAGATTTCTTTTGTTGGTGTTTGATCACCACTGGGTTTTTTTTTAATTTTTTGCCATATAAACGAAAAAATGGTTGAAAATTTTTAAAAATAACCAATAATTTTTACTTTCTGCTATTCCAATCTATCCAATGAAAAATTAAAAAAATGTAATTTATTCATAAATTATCCAAAATGTAATCTGCTACGTCTTTGGTAAAAAAGAAACCCCAGTAAGTGTATATTGATTAGTTTGTGTGAAAGTTAGTGTCGACAAACTATGGTGTGTATATATACTGGAATTTTTTATTTTTTATTTTTTTTTTATACTACTCATGGCAGTGATAAGCAACTTAATGGGACTGCGATAGTGCGGGGGCCACACTAACTGATGCTGGGGGGGTGACTGAATAGCTGCCACTGACATCATCAGTGACATTAATACAGTGATAATACTATACACTGTCACTGTACCAATGACACTGGCTGGGAAGGGGTTAACCTCTTGGGAGATCAAGGGGTTAAATGTGTGCCTAATTATGTGTAATGTGTGTCAGTGGCGTCCCGATGCAGGTGCGTGGGGTGCCCGCCGCACTGGGTGACACCAGACTCTCTCCACCAAAAGGTAAGTTGTAAAGAAAGCCAACGATCCCCGCAGGATGGATCGGATCTGCGGATTGGGGAGCATAATGGATCAGAGTCCGGTCCATTATGCTCAATCTGCAGATCCAATCCATCCTGTGGGGATCGTCGGAGAGGGTGACACCAAGTGGTACCACACCGGGTGACACCAACCCTAGGGTCGCTCCTGATGTGTGTACAGTGTGCTGATTTTACTACTAGATTTTTTTTGTGTTTCATTAATGTTTTATAGGGATTAGAAACCGAGAGATTGTTCCCTCTGTACAGAGCCCTGTGTTGATTGTCAACACAGGACTCGGGGCTGTGATTGCACACAGCCGACCAGCAGGTCCCGGCCATGAATCACTGTCCGGGGTCTTGCTGACAGACTCCCACTGTGTACAATCAAAGCAGGTGTCGGTGGGGGGGTCCACATGTGCATACCCTATACCTGGAATCCGGGTCAGGCAGTCTGAAAGCCATTATAGCTGCTGTAAATCTGTTTATATGTTGGTATCCATGGGTCCTTCTTTCCTCATGGTTCCTTCTTTACTCATCAACATGCTAATGATCATTTTAAATGAAACCTTTTTCATTTGAGTATATACTTTATTTTAGATCCAGAGAGGTCACCACTGGGCTTCTGCGCTTCTCTATGTAATGCAGGCTGGTGGGAGGGGCTGGCGGGGTGCTGAAAATAGATACCTGAAAACATCACATCACCCTGGCTCAGTACTCCTATTAAAATCCCTAAGCTGGAAGCTGGCTCTTGGCGTACCTCCATGCACATATCAAAATGACTTGAAGGGTGGATATCAGTCTGAAGGAATGGCATTCTGAGCAGACTGCATTTGCATGAAGAGCACCCACAGTAATGCCCACATGTGATTCTGAGCCTCCATGATTGAAGTAACATAAAACCTTAATTTTTTTTAAAATTAAAATAGCAAACATGGTGTATATACCTGCTCTATGTAATGGTTTTGCACAGAGCAGCCCCGATCCACCTCTTCTGGGGTCCCCCACCAGCACACCAGGTTCCTTCTCTTCTGCAAGCTTTCCATGGGGGCACCTGTGTGGGCTTGCTCCCAAGCTACTCTTTCTGCATCTATTAACACAGAGTGGGTGGCTCAAGCCCCACCCCCCTTCTCACAGCATTTGATTGACAGCAGTAGGAGCCAATGGCTCTGGCTGCTATCAATCTTCCTAGTGAGGAGGGAGATGGAGGCAAGAGCTGCTGCTCTCGTACACATCACTGGACCGGATAGGGCTCAGGTAAGAATTCGGGGGGGGGGGGATTCTACATAGAAGGTTTTATACCTTAATGCATAGAATGCTTAAAGGTAAAAACCTTTAGGCTTTAGAACCACTTTAAATCCAGTGAACAAAAGGGGTATGCCAAGGGCAGCTAGGCTGGGAAGGAAGGGGCTAGATGATGCTGGACATCTCCCGGCCTGGAAATAAGGTGGGCTCCATCTGATTACTGAAGCTTCTAATGCATATTGTGAGAAGCTCGTAGTGTGCAGTGAAATCAGAGGAAACTGTTCAGTTCAGGGTAGGAACCTGTAAAATTGCACAAGATTGACAGAAGTTCAGCTCTGGGAAAATGTAAAATGATCCCTTGTAGTGGGGATGCGTCTGCACTGCAAGGGTTGGGGCTTAGGGGAGAGGTACTGCATGTACCTGATCCCAGCAGATGGCCCTCACCCACGCCTCAGTGGTGGACTGTTCCTTGGCCTCATCATGTTTAATGCACGGCTTTAGACCCTGCTTTAGTCTTGATGATGTCAGGACTCTAGACCGCTGGAACATGAAAGAGAAGCTGTGGGGACCAGTCTAGCTGCAGGAAGGAGTGCACGATTGGGTAAGTAAATGTTTTTTTTCCCCCTAGACCAAAATGAGGAAGCAACCCTTGCAGTGCAGGCACAGCCCTGCTGCAAGGGATCATTTTCTCAGTTACTAGGAGTGTGGCTTTGATCATTAGGTTATGATCAGCTAAATAGGGTCCTGGATTGTGATGGTCCATGTTCACTCACACATGAGGCTTGTAGTGTACCCCAGTCCATGTTTTGTTTTTAAATCAGCCTCCATGAAACTAGGTTGAACATGGTGAGGTTTCTAGGTCTCCTGGTGATGCAGGCCAATATACAATTAAAAAGAGAAAAAAGAAAATGTGCTGAAAATGATATGGAATGTATACATCACAATGCATAGTGACTACAGGGCAGCTTATACAAGTCATTTATCTTCATAAAATAAATACCCTTTTGTGCTGTTATCACCCTACCTGTAATTACTAACCTCAATGCAGACTCATTTATAATACTGGTATACCTTTTGTATTTCAGTGAATGAAGGCGGTCCTTTGGGAGTGCTGTATCGCTGTGTGCAGGAACGGTTGAAGGTCAACGTTCATATCCGTACCTTTAAGGGACTGCGTGGTGTTTGCTCTGGATTTGTTGTTGCATTTGACAAATTTTGGAACATGGTAATAATTTACTCCATGAGGCTACATTTTCAGGCTTGTGTCCAGGGGAGGGTCAGTTGTGTGACACTCAATGGTCAGCTGCTCAATGAAGACTTTAAATTGGACTATACTCCCCTCCAGTAATGTGATGTCTGCAAGTTCCCTTGCTGGTGCCGACATCTTCTTCCTGGCTCCTTCTGGGTTCAGGGTCTTTTGTCATCTTGACTGGTCTGGACGGAATGACACAACTCCTGTGCACGTGCATAGGTGTTCATTCATTCTTGCTCCCAGTAGATGCCAGGATTCTACACTGAGCTGGGTCACATAGGGTTACACAGATAGCAATAAAAATTTGACAAGCATTCTAATCCTTTATTTTATGCAAAACAAACAAAAAATTGCTATACAAAGATTTTTTAAGCTAAGTGTAAATTTAAAGTGTTGCTAAACCCCGAACCCTGTATTCACTCTATCAGGTCTCCCACAGTACACACAACATGGAAGTGCAATTATTTTAGTAAATATAAACTGCTAATACCTTTTCTCATCAGCAGTTAAAGCAGTCTTGTGTCTACTATTAGTGTCCAGCAGAGCACTGGTTAAAGATGTTGGAAGAGTTTTTCTTTCTTACCTAATGAGGCTGCATAACCCTTGACCCTCTGTCTGGGCAGTGCTGATTGGCCCTGTGCTGATCACATGCACTCTCCTAAGAAAACAAAAACTCTAGCAATGCACACCAAACTGAGCATTTGCAGCTTGCTCCCAAGGCTCTGTTCTATCAGCAGATGGATTGTGGACAGTAGAAGAAGGGGAGGATCAGAACAGACAGGATCAGACATCCTTTTTACACAATGTGGAGGGTTAACTCCTTCGGTTCCACAGTGAGTATAACAAGCATGCTTTACATAGTTACATAGTTAGTCTGGCTAAAAAAAGACAAAAGTCCATCCAGTTCAACCACAAAAAAAAAAGTTATAATCCTATACCCACAGTTGATCCAGAGGAAGGCAAAAAAAAACCCAGCAAAGAATAACCCAATTTGCTCCTGCTGGGAAAAAAAATCCTTCCTTATCCCCCGAGAGGCAGTCGGATATTCCCTGGATCAACCTTACCTATAAATGTTAGTATCCAGTTATATTCTGTGTATCCAAGAAACAATCCAGGCCTTTTTTGAATCAATCCACTGAGCTGGCCAGAACCAACTCTTGAGGGAGTCTATTCCACATTTTCACAGCTCTCACTGTGAAGAAACCTTTCCATATTTGGAGATTAAATCTCTTTCCTCCAGATGTAAAGAGTGCCCCCTTGTCCTCTGTGATGACTTCAGGGTGAATAGCTCTACACCGAATTCACTATATGAACCACTGATGTATTTATACATGTTGATCATATCCCCCCTTAATCTCCTCTTCTCAAGAGAGAATAAATTCAGTTCCTCTAATCTTTCCTCATAGCTGAGCTCCTCCATGCCTCTTATCAGTTTGGTTGCCCTTCTCTGTACTTTCTCCAGTTCCCCAATGTTCTTTTTGTGAATTGGTGCCCAAAATTGAGCTGCATATTCCAGATGAGGTCTTACTAATGATTTGTACCGGGGTAAAATGATATCTCTCTCTCTGGAGTCTATACCTCTTTTAATACAAGAGAGGATTTTGCTCACTTTAGAAACCGCAGCTTGGCATTGCATGCCATTATTAAGCTTGTGATCTACCAGAACTCCCAGATCCTTCACCACCATTGATTCCCCCAGTTGTACTCCCCCTAGTATGTATGATGCATGTATATTCTTAGCCCCCAAGTGCAGAACCTTACATCTATCAACATTAAACCTCATTTGTCACATAGTTGCCCAATTATACAGAGCATTGAGGTTGGCTTGTAAGTTGGAGACATCCTGTAAGGACGTTATTCCACTGCACAGCTTGGTGTCATCTGCTTTACTACATATTCAGACTGATTTTACTGTTGTGGGTTTAGTAACACTTTAAGTCAGCCTTTCCGTGACAATATTCCCAGTGGAGGAGCAAAAATAAAAACACCTATTTTAAAAACTTCATGGTTTTGAATTTATTTTAGATATGCTAACTTATTGTTTCTCTTTCAGGCCATGGTCGATGTAGATGAGACATATAGGAAGCCTGTCCTTGGGAAAGCTTTCTACAATGAGCCCCAGTTGACGCTGACACGGGTAACCTATCCATCTATCTGCTGTAATATTCTGCAAGTGTTTCTGTTGCTTTTACACTAGCGGTTCAAAAGCTGTTAAAGGCATAGTCCACCTTTTGCCAAAATGAAATAAATGCACATTACAGTGCTATTAAAAGTTCATTTAAAAAATTAAAAAAAAAACTATTATGTGCAGTGGTTTTGCACAGAGCAGCCTTGATCCTCTTCTTTTCAGGTCCCACGCCGGTGCTCCTCCCCATGACCAGTACCCCCAATAGCAAGCCGCATGCTATGGGGGCACTGGTGCTTGCTTGCTCCCAATCCCCACTCTATGCGTCCAAAAGACACATAGAGCCGTGGCTCAGCCCTGACCCCCGCTCTCTCCTTTGGCTCATTGGCTGTGATTGACAGCAGTGGGAGCCAATGGCTCCCGCTGCTGTGTTTCAGCCAATGAGGAGAGAGAGACCCAGGAAAGCCGAGGCTCCTGTGCACATTGCTGGATCGAGAGAATGCTCAGGTGAGTATTAGGGTGGTCTGTGGGGGGAGCAGCACACAGGAGGTTATTTGCCTTCATGAATAGAATGCATGAAGGTACAAAACCGTAAGCCTTTAATTTAATACAGAAAGTGCATTTATTGCATTTTTGAATTGAAGCCTGCAGAGATATTTCAACCAGTCAGTGCATTATTGGTGCAATGTAGAGATTTTTACATTGTTTACATCTCAGCCCTAGGTCCATATGGAGGTACAGACCTTCAGTTATGGGGCTGGAGGAAGCAAACAAATTGCAAGAAAGGTGACGTCACTGTACTGCATGCTTTAAATCTCAGATCCAGGCAGATGGAAAGTCACAAATGTATGTAGCTATGCATTCATGAAATGTATTTACTGAATACAACTAGTGTGAATACCTGAATTTCACTTGGTATTGGCCTCTTGCAGTCCCCTAAAGAGCAGCACTCAGATTGGGAGAGGGAGGAGCTGGACTGACAGCAAATCAGGTGTGCTGTATTCAGCTGCATTAACAAGGGACAACCTGATAGGAGGAGAGTGCATGGGATGACCTCATCAGTTAGTTTTTGCTATGATGGCTGCATTTTCACAACCTGAATTTCTCAAATACATGAATAACCAAGAATGTACAGGTTTCCTGGAGCCTGACTGCCCATACAAATGCCCTTCATAACTGGTGGTAGAATTGCACAGAGCCTGACCACCTTACCTTTCCAGCGGTACATGCTGTGGCTGCATCCCCTGCTTTGATTGGCAGACATGCTGCTCGCTGCAATCCTGCTGCTGGTGTCCGCTCTGCTGCTTCTCCCAGCCCTAAGGCTGCAATCACACTTGAGTGATTTGCAGCTTGAAGCTCCAAAAAAATCAATTGCTCTCTATGGTGCCTGTTCACTCCTGATCACGCAAATAGGCACCATAGAGAACAATTGCTTTTTTAAGTTTGAGCGTTTTTGGATCTTCGAGCTCAAGCTAAAAATTGTGAATGCAGCCTTAGAGAGCAGAGTTGGATGACCAAGTGGAGGAGATTAGTGAATTCATTGATCTCCTTTGTGGCAGTTAAAACCAGAAGTTTGCACTCTTGAACACTTCCAGGTTTTTCAGTATTTTGGCAGTAACCTGGGTGAATGGAGGCAGGGGACTATTTGTCCCCAACCTCCACATGCAGCACAGAGAGGAGGCATCAGGCATCTATTTAAATCTGTGATGTCTGTATAAAGTTAACTTGTTCCACACTGAAGGTAAAAAGAACACCTCATGGTCCTCTGATCCCATAATGGACCCCAAAAAAACATAAATCTCTACAATGAGGCCCCATGAATGAAATCAAACTTATCAGTTCCCATATGACAGTGAAAATTAAAAGTTTCAAAAAATGCAGACTAAGGCTGGCCATACACTATACAATTTTCTGTACAATTTCTACCCAATTTCCTTTAGATTTACCTTCAACTATGTAATGCAAGAGCCTGCCTAATTGGATACAATTGAAAGTGTTGTTAGGTTTGACCTCATATTATATGGTTTTTGGTAAATCTAAGCCAAAGAAAATTGTATAATGTATGGCCAGCCCAAGTCTTCTTCTGCTGCTGCCATAAGGGTTAGGCCAATTTCACACTTGAGATCCTTCTCCTTTTTTAACATGGTGCACCTCAGCACACAGGTGGTTCCCATGTGTGCATTGTGGTGTAATGAAATGCACATGAATTGAGGTGCACTATCATTTTGGGGTGCCATTCAAAGTGAACGGCACTACAAGCATCTATCTATGAATTGACTTTTACCAGAACACATTTGTTTTATTGTAAGTTGTTCATTGGTGCAGTTACCGACTCCTAACAGAAATCTCCTGATCGTTACTTGCGATCGGGTTCAGTCATGTGACCGCTGTGACAGCCTAAACCCTGCCCTACCTCCCGGCATCAGAAACCCCTTAAAGGGCCAGGAGGCGCTGGTGCCAAGGGGTTAAATGAATAAAACATGGGGGAAATGAGCATATACTGCAAAGATGTACAATGTTTTATTTTGTCCTGACATACATATTAACTGTAAAGGATGCCACAGTAGCTTTGCTAGTGGGTGGTAGTGGGCTGTGTAAATCTGAGGACTGAATGGACAGCAGTACATATGGAGTGGACAGTTAAAGGGCTCCATTTCTCCTGGTATTGCACAATTGCTAGTGAATTTGTATAAATCAGGGTTGCTCAACCAGTGGTCCAAGGGCCACAGCCCTCTGATGTGGCCCTTGACCTCAAACCAGGGAAGTGCATGCCGATGCTCTGGGATTGCCGACCCAGATATCAGAGTGCATGGAGTTGGCATCAGCAGTGGAGTAAGCAGGGGGCTGTCAGGGAGCAGTCACAGAATTCGATGTTTCTTCTGTGGCACCGGCTCCTGTTCCAGGCAGAGTGATACCAAGCGCACTTTGCCTGGGACCTTTCTAGCAGCTTGGAGAATGATGCTAGCAGAAGCTGGAAGATGAAAAGAAGGTCCGTGTACTGAACATTACATACACTGCACTTTTGCAATGGTCATATTAGCACTTATTTATATATATATATATATATATATATATATATATATATAAAAAAGGGGGTTATTAGGCTGCTTTCACACTGATCTACAGATGTAGCACAGTGCACCTGCGGTTTTTCTGCGGGTTAGCTGCACTAAGCCACAGACTTCCATTATACCCTGCGGGTTTCGTTCGATTTCTGAAAGCGCACCATAACTTCTGAATGTAGGAGTTTTGGTGCGCTTTCAGAACTGTCATCACATCTGCAAGATGTAAAAGAAGTCTATGGCTCAGTGCTGCTAACCCACAGGAAAGCTGCAGGTGCATTCAGTGTGAAAGCAGTCTTTTATGGGGCTCAGGACAGTAAGGGCTCCTGTACAGTTGTGGTTTGGGGGAAGGGGGGCAGTAAAACCCCATAGTTCATTGTGGCTCACGATTGGTTGCCAAATCACTTAAATGAACTGCTCTTGAACTGCCTGAAAATGTGCCAAGCCTCAGCTGTGCTATGGGAGTGCTGCATCCAAAAATGTTTACTTTTTTCATGCCTGCATTTTGTCCTATACTCGCTAGCTATCCATCCAGATACTATATATTGTTTTTATGGCAACTTATGACTTGCATTTACTTATCTGTAATTTACTTACAACTTGTCTTGCAGTTGTTTGACAGGCTTAAGCTGCAGGAGTCTGAGTTACAATCCTCTACAGAAACAAAAAGTGCTGTAGAAAAGACACCTGGAATTCCCCTTCCACATCACAAAGCTTCACATGGGCAGAGTACAGACAGGAGAACTTCTGCCCAAGATCCTAGGAGATCCACCCAAGCCCTAGGTAGGCACACCACTGTTCAGGATCAAGGACAATCGGGAATCTTCGATGATAAATCCAAACTGAGGACTAGACATCCAAAAGAGAAGATTGATTATCAGAAGGTGTATAAGCGCCACATAAAACAGGTTTTTATTCGGGGAGAAAGCATTTTACTGGTTCACTTATCAACATGAGAACCTGTTTTATAGGAACCCAAAGATAAGACCAGCCACTCATTGTAACTACCTTCAACCAGATCCTCAGGAACATGACTGAACACTGTTATATGGAGACATGAGGTATAGAGTGCGGAAGTAGGAATTTCCAGTTTGTAATTATTTGCCTTGATTCATAATCAATATTGATATATTTTATTCTAACTGGCGGAGGAAATGATGTAGTAATACAGGACTGTTGTGGATCAGTAGGAGAATCCAATGGGCCTGATTCCTGTGAATTGTGAGATATAGACATACACACGTCTTTCTGATACTCGCTGTATTGCCATTATACTTACAGAAAGCTTGTTATCCAAACACGCAGAGCTACCATTGCTGACCCCCTGTTCTGAAAAATACTAGTTTCTGGGTTTTCATGCTGATCCAGTGGCTTTGATGTTTTCTAAATCACTGACCTGGAACAAGCAGATCAGAGCTCTCACTTCATGGTGATGTTCCTGATCTGCCTGCTTCTTGGGTTACGGATTCTGAATGTACTTTTGCAGCAGTCAGCTAGGCAATTGACATTTATACAGCGATTGCGGCCCCATATTTTCTCTCAGTATAGCTCATCTTTAAAGTGAAAACTAAAAAACAAACAAAAAAAAACAGCCTGTTAAAAAAAAAAGTTTGTCTTTATTTTCTGCTGGGTTGTGAATGAAAATTCTGCACTCTGGGTTATCTACAGGGTACCTGATACTTCTAGGTGTGTTGGGTGCCTGGTTCTCCGCTGGGCGCTGTGAATGCTACTGTTGGACATTACTTCATGAATCTCTGGAGCAGCCTTTCTCAACCAGGGTGCCTTCAGGCTTTTTCAGGGGTGCCTTGGCACAATGCTTAAAAACTGCCCAAAAATTGTATACAAGCCAGCAGGTGGATGAAGTCTGCCTTTTAGTTACACAAAGCCACGGGTTTTCATTGCGCACTTTTACAACCTGCCAGCTGCTGGCATCCTAACAACCAGTGACATCATTAATTGATAAGGAGGACGTCGGGCACCTGCACAGCATCCTTGTTTGCCCCGCTCCATCAGCACTGGGGTCACATTAGCTGTGGGACAAGAGGAACATTGAAATATTAGTCAGTACCAGGGTGCAAAAGTGTATTTGCTTTGGGAGAATAAATCCCCCCTAACGTTGGGTGTCCTACATGTGTGGATGTTGCTATGTTATGTTCAACTATTAGAATAATTTTTTACATTTTAGAATGGGGTGCCTTGAGATTGTCCATAATTTTAAAGGGTGCCTTGACTGAAAAAAGGTTGAGAAACACTGCGCTGGAGTGATGTTCGGGTCGGCTGGAGGAACTATAATGCCTGGTGGGGTCAGGCATTTAACACACCCAGAAGTGTCAGGCACCAGCTTTCACTCACCATCCACTGGAAAGCTAGGAATTGAATGTCTTGTGTATCAGGCTGCTTGTTTTTTTTTTTTTTTTTTTTTTTATAATTCTCATCCTGTAGGGATAGGGTCAATTTAAAGGACACCTATACCTGCAAGGAACAACTAGGAAGCCATTGCTGACTTCTTACAAAAAATGCCTTGAATACTTAAATAAAAACATATAATTGTTTGGGTGTTCTGCGACTTTTATTCTCACTTTGGTAGAGAATAATAAATTCAATAACATAGTGATAAGGTTGCTAACCATAATAAATGAATAAACAGTAAGAACTTGTATAAAGCAGGTGGAAAAACAATGCAAACCAAGATGTGTGTAGCAGATAATATAGCACATGGGCTACTTTTCGTTGCAGCTTTCAGATCTTACCCAGAACCTCTTTACTGTACCTATGGCAAACACCCAATGTGCCAATGCATCATTTCTCAGAATCTGGCTGATGGACAATAAGCTACACACTCCCAGGGCCTCTTTTCTTCAAGGTATATGTTTACCCAAAATGACTGTCTCATATTTCACAGATTTGCAGCTTTTAAAGGAACCTGCCCAGCTATTAGGTGCTTCTATACATATGCAGCATTGACTCGCCAAGTAAGAAATAAAAGGATAAGGGTGACAGTCCTGGAGTCAACATCTTGGGAATCAAAATAGTTCAGTATCTGCAGCTTTTTTTTTTATTTTAACCATGACCTAGTTTGGTTAATCGCGCAGCACTGCACTATTGCGGCTTTCCAGTTCTTAGATGTAAATTAAACAACTCCAGGGAAGTAATTAATTTGGCATATGTTTTTTAATTTATTTACCGTATTTTCCGGCGTATAAGACGACATTTTAACCCCTGGAAATCGTCTACAAAGTCGGGGGTCGTCTTATACGCCGGGTGCTGTGCTGAAACCTTACCGTACTTCCGGGTTGACGCTACTGCGCATGTCTTCGGCAGCAGTAGACGATCGCGGATCACCGTAGCTCGCAGAACTGCATGAGACGTCGGATGCAGCAGTGCTCGATTGAGCTTGACTGAAACTGTGATATGCAGAGAAGGGATACACAGTGATTCTGCGCATGTCACAGTTTCAGTCACGATCAATCGAGCACTGAACGGCTGCATCCGACGTCTCATGCAGTTCTGCGAGGAATGGTGATCAGTGATCGTCTACTGCTGCCCTAGACATGTGCAGAAGTGTCAGCTCGGAAGTACCGGTATGGTACTGCTGCATCCGACCTTGTCCCCTTAACTGCTATGAGATACGGTAATTAATTATTAATATTTTAATGTCTGTGGCAGTTCTGTGCAATTTATGGTATCTTGGAGACAGGCAGGGAGAGCTGACCCACCCAATCCAAGCAGGCTTTGTATGCAGTGTGCACAGAAAATACTGGTACATTGCTTGCCGTGATTGGTTGGAAGAGGGGGGTAGTCTTATACGGCGAGTATAGTCCAAACCCTATATTTTAACAGGAAAAGTAGGGGGGTCGTCTTATACGCCCAGTCGTCTTATACGCCGGAAAATACGGTATTTAAAATGTATTAAGATATATAAAAAAAAAGTTTCATGACAAAAAATCCAATAATAAACAACAGAAATGTTTCCACAACAAACACTTTCCCTCCACCTAGACATCACATGACTGCACTGCTGTCCCTATACCGTTGTGCTACACTTGCCCTAAAATGAAAGAAAAACAAATTAGTGACACATAAGGCAAACTATAGATTCATTGAATTCCTTTCCTTCCACCCATGGAAAGGAAATCACTCAATTCTCCAAATACACAGTCAGTGTTGAAATGCCTCTCACAGCACTATTGTATTGTACTGACGGGGAGCTTTTCTGACTGGCAAAAAAAATAAATATAAATAAATATACATAGACAGAAATATAATATATATCACACAAAAAAAAAATTGGCCATCAGCCATGATGCACA
The DNA here is from genome assembly GCF_062004578.1 of Staurois parvus. Taxonomy (NCBI): domain Eukaryota; kingdom Metazoa; phylum Chordata; class Amphibia; order Anura; family Ranidae; genus Staurois; species Staurois parvus. Next base: position 8,433,413 of record NW_028318094.1, read on the forward strand.
AGTTCAGCACTTAAGGCACCCCACCTCCATCCACCCCAAAAACATATTTACATCACTTCTCCCACCTCCAAAAACCCTCCACTCCAAAAATAAAAGATTAAACACATAAAACCTCCCACCCTCAATACAATTTACACATAGTTGGTGTTATCGGAGCACCAGTTCCATAGCAGCTGCTCGGTACTGTAGGTCTGCTCCACAGTGTCAGCAGGCTGTAGGATGGACAGGCGATGTCAGGGGGCTTCTGCTCCCACTGTGCTCTTCTCAAACAATACATTCCACTACAGCTACCACTAAGTAAGTGATGTCCAGTCCAAACTCTTTATTATTTAGCTGCCTGAGCTGCACCGCTCAGACTGACTCAATTTTGTTCCAGGTGTGAGATGAGAAGTCTTTGTCTCACAGCGGGGACCCAGCACTGTGTAATGTATGTAGATCTTGGCAATCAGCTTTAAATTATAAAAGGTCTAACCAGAGCCTGTTCCCCTTTAAAGCCAGGATCATCTTCTGGTATAAGGCAATGTCATAAAATCTTCCAATGATAGTTCACTAGCTCTCCAGATAAACAGGATATTATCTATGAAACACTTGGAAAATAGTAATTGAGGAGGCTTATTAGACAATCCACTTCCCATTTGGCCATAAATGCGTTAACAACACTGGGGGCAGATCTAGCCCACATCACAACACCTCTAATTTGTCTATAGTACATATCATCGTACTAGAAATTATTATGTGAGACACAAAATTCTAACGCTTTTAGAATACTTTCTCTCTGGAACAATGACAGAAGTGACTCCTCTCTGTTGGGTCTGCCTGCCCTCTTATATGCAGTTTCACTGTGTTTTCCAAAGCAGCGGAGAGGAGGAGACTGTCAGGCGGCGTGTTGAAGTCTAGACCACAGATCTGCTTGGAATGGATGGGAATGTATTGGCTGCTCTTCATATTGGCCGCACTCAGCTTCTTCACACCACACCCTGGAAAGTGAAAGCCGGAAAGCATATAAGGGACAAATGAGAGAAGGAATGGAGAGATTAACAGTGGAGTGAGAGAGATGGAAGATTTTCAGGGGAGCAATGAGAGAGAGAGCGCCCCAAGAGATTTACAGAAGAGTAATGAGTGGGAGCCAGAAGATTTATGGGGGAGCAATGAAAGAGAAAGCCCTGGGAGATTTACAGGGGAGCAATGGGAGAGACAGGAGATTTACAGGGGAACAATATGAGACAGAGCTGGGGATATAAAGGGGAGCAATAACAATTATTATTTGGCTGTTAGATTTATAAAGAAAATATGTATCATATTCAGATAGGGGAGCCCCCTTCTAATTGCAGTTTATTAAGGAGAAAACAATTACCAAGTGAGATAAAACCAACTAGTGACCCAGAAAGTCTTTGCAGAGGGGTGAGCACTACTTAGCAGAAAGCAGAAGCTGCATATGTAATACATCAATATAACTGCCTCATGTCTGTTTAATTCCAAGTAGAAACAGTAAGTCTTCTTGTAGCCTATATACTTTACATTGATGGCTATGTTGCTTGGTTGGGAGCACTCAACCTATTGCTTTTGGGTGTGGGGGGAAAGCATGTGACCTCCTAACAAAATGTAGAACAGTTGTATAATGACATATAGCACACACACCTGCAGACTTTTTGTTTCCCTTTAAGGGGTCCATAATTTACCAGTGATGAGGGTGGCGTGGGAGGACTGCTGTGACACCATGAGGCAGCCCAGCCACTCACATTAGGACACGATGCGGCAGTTTCCCATCTGATCAGTGAGGATAGCCTTCTCAAAGTTGTACTTGTGCTGACCTTGGCTGGAGGACAGATAGCTAGATCATACCCCTCAGGAGGAGGATGGCAACAATTATCCGGGATAATCAACACCTTTAGTTTCCTATGGAGAAAACAACTCAGGTATTATGTGACATTGTCACTAGACAAGAGCGGGGAAAAGACATGAGTACCAGACAAGAGACGGAGGGGAGTGACATGGGTACCAAACAAGAGCAGGGGCAGTAACACCAGCACCAGACCAGGGGCAAAGTGTGAGGGAAGCGACACGGGTACCAAACAAGAGTGGAGGGAACGGCACGGGCACCAGACCAGAGAAAAAGGGGAGTGACATGGGTACCAGACGAGCGGAGGGAACGACACGGGCACCAGACCATAGACAAAGTGAGGGGAGCGACCCGGGTACCAAACAAGAGCGGAGGGAACGGCACGGGCACCAGACCAGAGACAAAGTGAAGGGAGCGACACGGGTACCAGACAAGAGCGGGAGGAGTGACACGGGCACCAGACAAGAGCGGGAGGAGTGACACGGGTACCAGACAAGAGCGGGAGGAGTGACACGGGCACCAGACAAGAGCGGGAGGAGTGACATGAGTGCCATACAAGAGCTGAGGGAGCGACATGGGCACCAGACCAGAGACAGAGCGAGGGGAGCAACGGGCCAGACAAGAGTGGGGGAGATACACGGGTACCAAACAATAGTGGGGGAGTGACACAGGCACCAGAGACAAAGTGGGGGGAGTGAAAGAGACCAAAATGAAGAAAATATTTCCTACTGACTATAATTACAAAGCTTCCCCTGTCTGGAAGAAGCCTTTAACACTTGAAGAGGAGGCTGTCCTACATTTGGGTGTTACCTCCCCCACCCCCACCCCAATCCATCCATCCATCCATGTATTTCACACTGAGCTCCTCACCTGGATCTGCTTGCAGAGTTTCCCGCATTCCTCCGTCAGCACATCAATACATAAAAACAGCTACAGTTTGGCTATTCAGCTTTCGGGAAGACTGACAGCTGCTGACTAGTAAAATGATCAGACATTGGCAGGTTACTGGTCTGTGAACTGTCATCAGCCTCTCAATGATTGTGACTTTTAGAGTCTAAAACCATTTCATCTCACCAGAAATATGTGGGGCATGTCAGATATGCAGCAAGTGATGTTCCAAGGGTGCAGGCTAATAAAATAAGTTTTCTTATATCTGCACATAATTCAAAGTTAAAGTTTAATCCTTTCATATTTTCCTTCCCTGGCCCCCCCCCCCCCCTCCATCCTCCCCAACATGCTAACATTTTTAAATAAAAACTTTCCATTTTTAATACATAATTTACATGCAGTGATGTTATCACTAGGGCTCTATGTTTCTCTATGCAGTGCCAGGAGCTTGCTTTGCAGCTTGTTTTTTAAAGCTGACAGGTATAAAAGATGCACAATAATTCAGATCTGTAATTGTTAATACATTAATAAATGAATAAAACCAAGTAGCCAATCTGGTGAACTGCAGTGGAAGGAGCATGCTGGTAGGAGGAGAGAACAAAGTGATGGAAAGAAGATCTCATCAGTGTATGGTGTTCACTGTCCAGTCACAGGTTGGTGGTAGGAAGGGGAAAGTGAAACTGCAGCACAGAAAGATCATGTCACCGCCCCTGCTAGACAGGGTTGTGCTGTCAGGCAGGACTGTGTAAATCTCAGAGCTGTGTGGACAGAAATACAAATACTTTGGCAGTTAAAGTGGAACTTCACTCTCTTAATCAATATTGACTATTTGTAATCCTTATGCTGCTACCATTACCATTTTTTTTTTGTTTCTTCAGTTCATTCCTGGTTTCTTGCCTAGGCAAATGATGTCATACATCCCAGGAGTCTTCAAGAAGGGGAGAAGGGGATTTCTTACCCTCCTGCCTACATGCCTGAACTAAGGGCAGATGGATTCCAGGAAGTAAATTATACGTGAATCATCTGCCCTTACTCAAGATGGCCACAGCCAAAAATGCTAGGGGTTTTTTTCAAAGTGATTTCTCAGCAAAATAAAGCATAGAGATATGGATGGATGGGGGAGTTTGCTTTGAATATTAAAAATGAATTAAATTGCATTTTTGCTTTGTGGTGCTCGGATGCAGTGTAGTTCTGTGTTAAATGATTATTAAACATAACATCTTTTATATATTAATCAGCCAGTGTTTTTTTTTTCAATGATCTTATTTACTAAGCCACAGCCATATAGAATTTACACCAGATACATAACAGTGTATTACTAGCGTACAGAGATGTAATGTTGGCATCCAAAGTACAGATAATGATTATAGCATATGCTTTTGCAGGATGGTATATTACACAAAATTAAAATTAAATCAGAACTATTGTCTTGGTTTATATTTCCATGTTCTAAAAAGGGAAAGTTAAAAAAAACTGGGGGGGGGGGGGGGGTTGAGTAACTTCCCTAGCCATCTGATTATGTCCATATTTCTGTGCTCAAAGCAGTACTTTTTTTTGCATGGAAATATGTATTTTTTTATTGTAGGCCTGTAATTTTTAGGAATAACTCACTGAAATCTGTCCGAACAAGAGTCTAGTAAACATCCCGGGGATGATAAAATTTGAAACACGAAATCATAAATTATAATTTAATAAATAATCATAAAAAATAATAATATAATAATACATTTAATTCAATAATATAATCAAACCAAAAACACTGAAATTTGAAATATAGCGCCAAGTTCGCACATCACTGAGCAAAGTCGCAAAATCGTTTTCAGTGTCTGATGAGGAATTTCCCCACAAATCCTTATCACTCAATTCTGCAAGTGATTCTAATTTACTATCGCTGTTCTCTAGCTGGTATAAAACCGTTTGACCTAAAGGGACGCTTTTTGGACTCCATGAACGTTTCTCAGTTTCCAGGCAGAAAGAACAGTAAAAATGCAGGCAGGGCACAGGACAAAGCACTAGAAACAAATGTATGTGAAATGGTTTGATACAGTAATGTTATACTATGTGATTTTAGTGTATTTAGTGAATGTCACTTTTTCACATTTTTGAATTTCCCGCCGGTTCCATCCCACGTACGTCCCGACGCTGCAAGGAATGGAACCCGGAAGACAGATGCTGGCATCGGCCAGAGGAGATGGCCAGGGACACTGCAGGAAGGACATCAGGACAAGGTAAGTGAAGAAGAGATCCCGGAGCAACGCTGCATGGTATTCCCGAGTGTAGCTCGGGGTTACCGCTTTTGATACTGAAACTTTACCCCGAGCTACACTCGGGAATACCTCCAGGGAGGTTAAAGAGCAAAAGCCAGTAGGTTTGAATATTCAACAGTAGATAAAGAATTAAATACCAGAAAGCAGAATTTAAGGTTACGATTATGTTAGTGTCAACAAGGGGGGGAAAGCGGGATTTTTTGTTACTCACCAGAGTTCATTGATGGACACAGCTGCTGTTCTCTTCTAGTTCTTGACTGATAGGATTTTATAACGCCACCTACAGGAGTAGGACACTAAGCAGAAGAAAAACAACTAGGCACCTCCTTTGGGCAGTCCTTTCTGAATAAAACCCCACTCTGCTTTAGGCAGCCAGTTAGTCACAAAATAGTGTCAGAAGTAAAATCTCCAAAAAGAGGGGTGGGTGCTGTTCTCATCAATTAACTCAGAAAAAGGGATTGTACGATCAGTAACAAAAAGTCCTATTTCTCTTTTCTTCATTGTAGACACAGCTGCTCTTCTCTTTTTGACTAACGACATCCCAAAGCAGTGCCACAACGAAAGATGGGCAAACAAAAGAAAAGGAACAACTAGGCAACACGCCAACACTCCCACAATCCCAAAGAGGACCATAAACAGTGGCCTGCCAATGTTAGTGGCCAAAAACTAGCATCAGAAGATGACAACACATCAACCATGCAGAACTTAGTAAAAGTGCCCACAAATGACCAAGTTCCTGCCTTGCAACCCAACAGCCATTTTTTCTGTTTTTTTTTTTTACCCTTCCCTGCCTCCCTACTGTGTTCCTGGCTCGACACTGCAGGGGGTGTTGTGTGGCTGGTCTGACACTCTAGACAGGTGAGCAGGTCCGGTATGGCAAACCACGGATCAGCACTTTTGCAGGGTCAGATCCTGTTGCAGATCTGAGTATCTGCTTATTTGGGTAGCAGTTCGGCTTTGGTCTACATGCAACTTGCATTGCACAGCGAATCGAGACAATATGGCTAACTCTGTAGGCGGGCTATTATGCCCAGGTCTTCCCTGTCTTTTTGTCAATGCCTTTACTGCTTACACCCTGTCATGTCACAGCAAGTTGACCCTAGCGGAGCCTCTTTAGGGATGTAGACTTCTTCCCTGTCGCGGTTTCCCCCTTGTTCGAGGTTGGATTAAACAGGCATCAGATCGGTGGAGGGTTTCCCTCCTTTAAGGATCTTGTGGATCACAGGGTGGCTTCGGTCACCCGTTCTATGTTTACTTTCTCCAGGCTGGTATTACATTCTATGTTGGCCACAGCCCTGGTGTCTCAGACACTTATTATATGGACCAGGGTTCTGCGGCATGCTTGAATACCAGACAAGTGGATCAGACGTTCATGGATCTGGCAGACCAGTTGGTTCAGGGCCTTAATTACATATGTGATGTTGCTCCGTTGCTTCCGAGCTCTCAACCCTAGCAGTGGTGATTTGGCGGGTGTTTTGGTTCACGTGCTAGTCTGATCTAAATGGATGGACCTGCTCTTGGAGAAAAGTCTCCCCCTTGGACGACATCATTCAGAAACTCACAGGAAGTCTCAGGGAACCCCTGTATACCAAGCATATTTGACCATCAGAATGAATCTTGCATTAGTACCGCCTCTATACAAAAAAATTATTTTCTGTAATAAATCATGAAGTGAACCAATAATGACCTGACAAGAAACGCAGAGAGTGAAAGCTATATTATTATTATTATTATTATTATTATACAGTATAAAGCACCAACAGTTCGCTCAGTGCTGTACATTACAATGGGAGACAATACATGCGACAGTACAATAACAATACAATGCGATACACAAGGGGATCGAGGGCCCTGCTCCTTGGAGCTTACAAACTAGGAGGGAGGGGATAGTGGTACAGGAGAAAAAGCTGTGGGGATGGAGTGGTAGGAAGAGTGGAGGAGGTCGGCAATTTGCAGGGGGCCGGGGTAGGCTTCCCTGAAGAGGTGGGTTTTCAGGGTGCACCTAAAGGAGAGGAGAGTAGGTGATAGCCGGATGGATTGGGGTGGGGTAGGGAGTTCCAGAGGATGGGCGATGCCCTGGAGAAGTCCTGGAGGCGGGCATGTAAGGAGGAGACCAGGGAACTAGAGATGGGGGTCTTGTGAGGAGCGGAGAGTGCGTTTTCGGTAGTATTTGGATATTAGGTCGGTGATGTAGTTTGGGGCAGTATGATGGACAGCTTTGTACGTCAGTGTTAGGATTTTGAATTTGATCCGTTGGGCAATCGGAAGCCAGTGGAGGGATTGGCACAGGGGGGTGGTGGAAACGGAGCGATTGGTGAGGTGGATGAGTCTGGCTGCCGTATTCAGGATCGACTGAAGCGGGGATAGCCTGTGGCGAGGCAGGCCAGTGAGGAGGGAGTTGAAGTAATCGAGTCGTGATATGATGAGGGAGTGGATGAGCTGCTTAGTGGTTTCTGGGGTTAGGAACGTGCGTATTATGGCGATGTTCCAGAGGTGGAGTCTGCATGAGTTTGTTAGTGATTGGACTTGGGGCTGGAAGGATAGATTGGAGTCACGAATGACACCAAGTACTCTGGCCTGTGAGGCGGGCCTGATGGTGGCATTGTTGGACGTGATGGAGAAGTCAATAGGGTGTGGTGTGGGCTGGGGGAAGACTAGGAGCTCAGTTTTGGAGAGCTTCAGTTTAAGGAAGTGGAGCGACATCCAATCTAATATGTCGTTCAGTAGGCTTGTGATTCGGGCGGAGACTGAGGGGGTGAGGCGAGGGGTCGAGAGACCCCCCCTTACATAGGTGGTGGTGAAAATAGACCCCCTTTACATTGGCGGTCAGTGGAAGAAATGCCTCTTACAGTGGTAGTTTGTGGGGAAAAGGACCCCTTACATTGGTGATCAAGTAAGAGCCCCTCTTCACTATGGTATATAGTGGAAGAAGCCCTCCCCTCTTACATTGGAAGTCAGCAGGAGATTTGCCCCCTTACACTGAAGGACGTTAGGAGAAAGTCAACTTTGTATTGGAGGCCAGTAGAAGAGGTGTCCCCTTGTCCCCTTACCTTGGTGGTGAGTAGAAGAATGGCCTCCTTACATTGGTTGCTAGTGGGAGAAGAACCGCATACATTGTTGATCAGTGGAAGAAGGCCCCCCTTCCATTGGTCAGTTTGAGTAGGGCCCCCTTACATTGTTGGCCAGTGGAAGAATGGCCTTTTTACAATGGTGGTCATTGGGGGAAGCAACCCCTCATATTGGTGGTCAGTAGGAAAAAGCCCCCTTACATTGTTGGTCAGTGGAAGAAGGGCCCCTACACTTTTGGTGGTCAGTGGAAGGATGTCCTTCTTACAATGGTGGGAGAAGGGACTCCTTACATTGGTGGTCAGTGGGCGAATGGCCTTCTTACAATGGCGGTCATAGGGGGAAGGAACGCTTCCTTATATTGAGGGTAAGTGGTAAAAGGCCCTTTTACATTGGTGGTCAGTGGGATAAAGGCCCCTTTATATGGGTCAGTGGATGAATAACCTTCCTACAATGGTGGCCATTGAGGGAAGGAACCCCTCCTTATATTGGTGGTCAGTGGAAGAAATACCCCATTTACATTTGTGGTCAGTCAGAGAGTTCTATTCAAACAGGTCATGCCAATTGTCACAATCTCTAATGAAAACCTTGTTTAGGAAGGCTGGTCTAATATCCCCATATATATGCCGCAATTCCTCTTCCTGTACAAGATATGCCAGAATTCACATCCCGTGCTTGTACAGTTGGCTCACTTCTGAAGGTTGCTACAATATTTTCAGTATGTATAGTTAACCTTGAAAGTTTTTTGTCCCTAACTAAACTGGTTTCCCTTTGATTTTCAGTTTTAAGCGGAGTATACCTTTAAGAAAGACTGACTACTTTACAAATTGCCTCTAATTCTACAAGCTGTGTTCTTTTATTATTAACGGAGATGATAAATGTCTTCCATGTTCTACCTGTGTGACCGGAGCAGCTGCCTTAGATGTTTCAGCAGAGACTTGTTCCTGGGTTTTTTTCAGCCTATCAAGCCCTTTCCACACATTGTGCACACAGACTAATTGGCGGGGAGCGGGGAACATTCGATGGAGATGTGCGTATGTAAATGAACAGGCTGATACATGATTTATGTATTTAATAATGTTCTGAGTGCCCCTTACATTTTAATCACTCGCAACATCCTTTTTAATATTCAATTACTTTATTAACTAATTAGGTCACTGGCGGACAAAGGGCGATCTGTATTCCTGCAGCGGAACGCCATCTAAAAGGCCGTTAATCTTGTCTCCTAATTAACAAAGGCGAGGAACTTCGGCACCATAGAAAAGGCCACTGTTATATTTACGTTATCGTCCTGTGTGCGGTCAGCAGCATCAAAGGTCTTTATGGTATGTGCTGTCATTTTCTATGGGATGGCACAAATAAACCCGGAGCAATTATTGTGTGAAGGTTTACCAAATATATGATGACAGAGATTGTGCAGAATATCCAGATTGTATGTTACTTGGCAAATAGATGTGACTTCGTTCAAGCAACACTAAACAAAATCCTTATTCTCCAAAAATAATCCATACACATCCACTATTTAATGACCCTGTAATCTATTTTTTATGAAATCATCTCTTACCGCGTTTTTCTGTCCCCCTTGTAATGTCCTCCATGAGCTCCCTATCCTCTCCTTTTCCACTCGCTTCTGTTTTTTGGAACAAGCAGCGCATGTTAGATGCAATAATGGTAGGTGAATTGGTGCCTGTCTACATTTGCCCTAGTATGTGAATGTAAGTTAGGGATCTTAGAATGTACACCCCTTGAGGGTTAGGGGCTGATGTGACTGTATAATATACAGTTGTGTTCAAAATAATAGCAGTCAGACATCACTAACCTGATCAATCACTGTTTTTGGTAGAAATGATATTTCTACGTGGCAAATAATTTACTAGAAGGTGTAGTAGAGTAATAGAAATCCAACAGACCCAACAGTCATGAAATGCATGCTGCTGATTCTGTGTCATTGAATCACTCATTGAAAGGGGCATGTTCAAACTAATAGCAGTGTGGAGTTCTATTAGTGAGGTCATTCATTCTTTGAAAAACAGGTGGCAATTATTGCCCTTATTTAAGGAAGGAGGGCAGCAAATGTTGTACATGCTGGTTACAGTGCATTTCTCTCTGAAATTCTGAGGAAAATGGGTCGTTCCAGACATTGTTCAGAAGAACAGCGTACCTTGATTAAAAAGTTGATTGGAGAGGGGAAAATATATAAAGAAGTGCAGAAAATGATAGGCTGTTCAGCTAAAATGATCGCAAATGCTTTAAAATGGCAATCAAAACCTGAAAGACGTAGAAGAAAGCGAAAAACTACCATTCGAATGGATAGAAGAAAAGCCAAAATGGCAAGGACTCAGCCAACAATCAGCTCCAGGAAGATCAAAGAAGGTCTAAAGTTCCCTGTGAGTACTGTTACAATTAGAAGATGCCTATGTGAAGCCAAGCTATCTGCAAGAAGCCCCCGCAAAGTCCCACTGTTGAAAAAAAGACATGTGCTGAAGAGGTTACAATTTGCCAAAGAGCACATTGACTGGCCTAAAGAGAAATGGCGCAACATTTTGTGGACTGATGAAAGTAAGATTGTTCTTTTTGGGTCTAGTGGCCGGAGACAGTTTGTCAGACGACCCCCAAACACTGAATTCAAGCCACAGTACACTGTGAAGACAGTGAAGCATGATTGTGCAAGCATCATGATATGAGGATGTTTCTCATACTACGGTGTTGGGCCTATTTATCACATACCAGGGATCATGGATCAGTTTGAATACATCAGAATACTTGAAGAGGTCATGCTGCCTTATGCTGAAGAGGAAATGCCTTTGAAATGAATATTGAAGTTTGAGCTCCAGTTCAGTGGTCTCCAACCTGTGGCCCTGGGGCCAGATGCAGCCTTTTGCTTGCTTTTATCCACCCCTTGGAGCACTGTTCCTCTCACTGACAGAATCTATGGGGCACTATTATTTCTACTGACACCAATGAAAGGGTACTATTATCCCTACTGACACCAATGATGGAGCACTATTCTTCCTACTGACATCAATGTTGGGCTACATATTCTACCACTGAAACCAATGATGGGGCATTATTCTTCCTACTGACAACAATGATGGGGTACTATTCTTCCTACTGACACCAATGATGTGGTACTATTTTTCCTATTGACACCAATGATAGGCTACTATTTCTTCCACTGAAACCAATGATGGGTCACTATTCTTTCTACTGACACCAATGATGGAGTACTATTGTTCCTACTGACACCAATGATGGAGCACTATTCTTCCTACTGACATCAATGATGGGCTACATATTCTACCACTGAAACCAATGATGGGTCACTATTCTTTCTACTGACACCAATGATGGGGTACTACTGTTCCTACTGACACCTATTATGGGCTATTATTTCTTCCACGGAAACCAATGATGGGGCACTATTTTTTCTACTGACACCAATGATGAGGTACTATTGTTCCTACTGAAACCAATGATGGGGCACTATTCCTTCCCATACCAATGACTGGGTACTATTTCTCCCACTGACTTCAATGATGGGGTACTATTTCTCCTACTGACACCACCATCCAGCCCTCCCTAAGGTCTGAAGTCCGTAAACTGGCCCTTTGTTTAGAAGGTTTGGACACCCCTGCTCTGGTTTGAAAAGCAAGCTCCAATAATGATTTCAGAAGCCTATTAATCTCTTCTATACATTGGACTTCATCCGAACTGCCCCTTAGAGTTGCCATCATGTTTGAGCCCTGTTCAGGGTCCTTGAACCTCATAATAAAGACTACTCCGCAATATGTAATCAAAGCTAAATTAGATCCAGAGCCTTCTGCTTTCACTTTCCAGCATAACACATTGATGGCTTCTAACCCTTCCCTACTCTATCGAAAGCTTTGGCTAGAAAGACACTTTAACTTATCATTTAGAGCCCAAACCCATGACCCTGAATCTTCCTCTACAGCCAAATCTTGGAGCCTAAACATTGAGAAAACATATGGAGGCTGCCAGTGCTGTTAACTAGGCACCATGCTAACCCTCATACATCCTACGTTCGAGTCAATGATCTGGACCTGGAAGTACGGAGGTGAGGAATTTTGACTTTAAGATGACAGGTTCTGGGCAAGTGACTCAAGGTATCAAAATCAGAAGATAAGGAGGACAGGCAGGTAACCAGAAATTTTCTGTTGGCAGCACATGTACTGCTCTAATGAGAGATTTATTTTAAACAAACCCAATCACAAAAATCTTCTATAATCTCTTTAACGTGCTACTGTAATGACCAAAGTCTATATATCTGCAGCTTTCATTTAAACAGGACCTGCTGATCCTGCCATAAATGTGCTTGTTAAGGCACTTTCTGTGCTTTGTCCCTTTCCCTCGCCTGCATTGTCTATAAGCAGCCATACTGCAGGCATAATGCTTCACAGTCATCATGAGAAAGACCATCCTGAGAACTACAATGCAGCTATTACTTGAGTGCTTGTAGATGTGAAAGGGCTGAAAAGAACCGGTGTGCTCCGTGTGCTCCTTGCTGCAAAGGCCAGCTGTAGATTGAGGTGGTTGCCGTTTGTTTGCACAGTTGGTAAATAGGTGAGGAGATGCACTGGATACCTTCAGCTGCCATTGTGCTCTTGTTGGGTGTCCAGTGCATCCCTATACCTTTAAGGAGGGGTGGGCTTCCACCAGGCATACAGTACCTGCCTTTAATCTATCCATTATTATATATGTGCTCCAACTTGGCAGACTCTCAAAATTTATTAGGACTGCAGTACACTGGGGAGCCATGACGTGGCCTCTGCAGCTTCCCCGTATATGTTCAAATGTCTGCAAACTAAACCCCTTGTGTTGAACATGAACTGTTAAGCAGGCAATTTGGTTTGTTGCAGGCTGGCTGGTAAGTGTGCTTGAAATTTGTGTTTGTTTTTGATTTGTATTGCCCTTCCATGAGCTCATTGCTAGTTATAGGTTGGGGTGGTTGCTATTATACAGTTGGTGAATTGGTGCGGGGATGCACTGGATACCTTTAGCTGCCGTTGTGCACTTGCTGCTGCATCCCTGTACCTTTAAGGAGGTGTGGGCTCCCTCCAGGCATACATGCCCTTAAAGGATATGTTCACCTTCAGGAACGTTTTACATGTTCCACCTGTTTTTAGGGTGGAACATCTAAGTACCAGCTCGAATCAGTAAGCTCCACCGACAGTCTCCGGATGGAAATCGGCAGTCAACGGGGCGCTTCTGTTGTACAAATTTACTTATATGAGCCGTAATTGTCCAGCTAAATTTGATAAAATATGGGCTGGGTGGGTGGAGGCTCAGGGCCTTATGGTATAATAATTGGCTTATCCTCTTGCAGGTATGTCCACTTTGTACTGTGTACTTGCTTGGCTATTGTTTATGTTTATATCTTGCTTTTCTTCTTTGCCCCTCTTTCTTTTCCTCCCCCTCTCTCTTTTCCACTTTCTCTTCTCCCCCCCCCCCCCTTTCACTCAGGTTGACCAGTTGACTCCGTATGATTTTTAGCGTTGGAATACCATGTGTATTGTATTTATACTGACTGCCTTAAGTTTTCCTGTTCTTATGTACCTTGCCTTGTTATACTTTTGTATGATTTCAATAAACGCAACTGTTAAAAAAAAGAAGTACCAGCTCATGCAGTGGCTCAGCAACCTGAGCCCTCAGTGTGACAGCAATACAGGGGGAAGTTCCCTGTATCAGTTGTCACTTTTGCAAAAGAGCATGGTTATGCGGAACTCTGCCCACACGGCTCCGTCATTCATTCACAGAGTTCTGTGAATTGATCAACTACAAGTACCGACATCCATTGCAGATGTCGGCTTGTACTTCTCAATTAACTACCACAGCGTTGTTAAGCTCTCTAGTAGTTCATTGATTCTTCCTGCCTCCCCATACAATGTATGGACATACAGCTCACACTGGCAGTCTGCAGGAGTCCTGCATGACACCAATGATCTACTGATCACTGGTGCAATGCTTTCCAGGCTCCTAACAAAAAAAAAAAAAAAAAAAGAAAGTGCAAATGTTATTTTTAGGTGTTTAGGTGAACTTATCCTTTAACCTACCCATTACTTAATCTGTATATATATATATATATATATATATATATATATATATATATATATACACACACATATACATATATTTGTGAAAACAAACCTTTTTTTAAAAAAAACCCAATCGTTTATAATGCACTGTGCTTCAGCAAACTGTCATCCATATTAAGCTTTACAACTGCTTAGACTTCAGTATCCCAATTACATAATCAGAATCAATGGCCTGTCTTTACCCAATAATAAAAGAAAATAAAAGTAAATTAGCAGCTAGCTGGTTTATAATCTGCAAGACTGTGTACCTGGAACTGGAGAAATTATGAAAGTAAATTCCCCAACACAAATATGATAGCCTCCATAAATTATGGAAAATTTGCTGTTTAATTTCCATCCTAAAAATACCCATCCAATGTTGATCATATAGTCACAGACCACCGTGCTGACTTTTTACCCCTTAGCACCAGTGCTTCCCGGCCCTTTAAGAGGTTTCTGATGCTGGGAGTTGGGGCAGGGTTTAGGATCATGAGACCTCAGTGATTGGCTTTCACATTGGTCACATGATAGAACAGCTTCCAAGTGAAAGTAGCTACTGGGAGCTTTCCGGCATAGGTTTTACATTTTGGTACTCATATATGTGGCCTCTTAGTGTCAAGGGCCACCTGCCGAGAGGCCATATATATGCATAGTCTAGCCGTGAAGAGGTGAACATCCTAATACACTACATGGGCAAAAGTATGTAGCAGGGGCGGACTGACCATTTGGAAACTCAGGCACTGCCCGAGGGTCTGAAGTCAGTAGGGGGCCCCATGAGATGCCCCTGGTAGCTTTCTCATAGGCTTTTTTGAGTTTGGGCAAGGACACAGGGGCCCCATGATCCCCTATTGACCGGGGGCCCCATGAGTTGTCAGTCTGCCCCTGGTATGTAGACATCTGACCATCACACCTCCATTATATGACCAAAAGGATGTGGATGCCTCTGCAAAGATTTGGGTTTATAACCTAGCAGGGGCAGACTGGCAACTCATGGGGCCCCCGGGCAATAGCGGATCATGGAGCCTGTGTGTCTTCGCCCACACTCAAACCACACCCAAAACAGCCTATGAGAGGTATCAGGGGCATCTCATGGGGCCCCTTACTGACCCCAGGCCCCGCAGGCAGTGCGTGAGTGCTGCAATGGTCAGTCCACCCCTGTAACCTAGTATATATAACATACCCCTATGTCCTCACACTCTATGGGTGTACTACTCGTAAATAGTGGTGGATCACACGGACACATGGAAGGAATTTATGAAAAAAGACTTTATTCTTTTTTATGTGCACGGTTATATGGCATAAAGCTGAGTGGGTTATAGATTTTGGAGTTTGAAGCAAGCAGTTTCCACCATCATTCATCACTGTGCACTATGAAATGTATTATTGTAAAATTTGTAGTATGGAAATGATTTGGATCACAAATGTATAAGACAGTGTTTCTCAACTTTTTTTTCAGTCAAGGCACCCTTTAAAATTATGGACAGTCTTGAGGCACCCCATTCTAAAATGTGAAAAACTACTCTACTAGAATTATATAACAGAGCAACATCCACACATGTACTACACCCAACATCACAGGTGATTTATTCCAAAAAATTCCAAAGCAAATACCCTTTTGCACGCTGGTACTGACTAGTATGCCAATGTTTCTCCTCTTCCTCAGTTTTTGTTCATCACTGAGCTATTGTGACCCCAGCACTGATGGAGAGAGGCAGGGGAGAGGCAAACTAGGATGTTTTGCAGGCAACCGACATCCTCTTCATCAACTGATGACGTCAGTGGTTGTCAGTACACCAGCAGCTAGAAGGTCGTAATGGTGCACAATGGAAACCGGTGGCTTGTGTACAAGTTTTGGGCACTTTTGAGACATTTTTCCAAGGCACCCCTGCAGAAACTTCAAGGCACCCTGTTTGAGAAAAGCTGGTATAAGATATGATTTCACATTCTATGAGTTGGTTACTCACTTTGGGGGTTCCACCATCACTCACAAGTTGCTATCATACACATTGTTTTATATTTTTATTTGTATGCAAAAGGTGATAAGTTAGTGTTAAGAAATGAAATTTGACAGAGGAGGTTTCCGCCACTATTCACAAGTAGTACACCCTCTATAGTGTAAGGAAATAGGGGTAGACCTTACTTAGTTATATACATGTATTCTGCTTCGGTGTGGGAACACATATCAATCTTTAGCTACAACCAGCAAATATTTTGGTGTTTGGTTTCATGCTGGTAGGTTTTCTTTAACGTCTGGTTCACACTATTGCAGGCCATGTTTGTATGGACAGGACAGGCCATTCATTTCAGTGGGCTGCTGTGCCTATGTTTCACACAGGAAAAAGGATCCAGCAGTATTTTAATAGAGCAGTGGCTGGGAAATCACATGGTGCTTTTGCACCGTCCGATTTCCCACAGTTCCTGCATGCGTGGGGGTGCCATTAAGAATGAACAGCAGGGACTGCCATTGCCAATAGGGTGGGGCACACATTTTTAAAGAGCAGAGCATTTTGGTTGCTGGTAGGTGCGGGAACAGCTGTGATTGCACCCGCAACCCCCACAACCTAGCCTAATTTTTTTATTGAGGTAGTAGCGCGATTTATTTATCAATGATTCTGTTTATGTTAAAAACATGTACTCCAAAGTGTGCAGTGCTCATATATGATATCTAAAACCAGTAAGTCATACATGACAATAGCAAATCAAAAGTTAAAAAAATGCATAAATACGTTTTCAATCACAGATATTACCCATAAAAAGTGAATATCTAGAGACTCCACCAAAACGTTGTGCATACAAAAAAAGTTTGTGATAAAGTTCCTACAAGTTTATCACAAACTCTTTTTTGTATGTACAACTTTTTGGTGGACTCTATAAATATTATTAACTTTGGGTACAGGTAATATCTGGGATGGAAAAATGTACTTACTTTATGTATTTTTTGAAGTTTTGATTTGCTATATTCATGTATGACTTTACTTGATCCCCTGCAGATTTTGTAAGGTTGCCCACTTACAATGAAATGAATAATTTTTATCATAGGTGTATTTTAAATGATAGAGACAGAATATCAACAAAGCGCAACTGCGCGAAACATGTAGTCTTGGTAACCCTACATATGCTCCCAGCTGAAGCCAACGCTGGACACTGCCTTCGCTTGCCATGGTGACACCACCCAGGATCCTGGTACGCTGACACCACGTGATTTGAAGCAGACAGGAGCATTTTCTGATCTCAGCTCCCCTCAGAGCGGACGGGCCGTCCATTGGAGTCACACTGTCCACTTCAGGCTGGTCAGTTTTATTATATTTGCTACTTTGTCTCACCCAATAAAGATGCACCTTCAATAAGGTGCTTGTCTGAGAGCATTTTCCACAGTTCTCTTCATCATGCATGTGATTAACAAGGCAGCAGTGGTGAGCTCATGATTAACTGTTCACATGTTTCCACCTGGAGTGGCCTCTCTGCGCTCATTTGTATGAGTTTTCCTATCTTTAAAAGACACCTATCCACAGAATCTCTTTCTTCCATTCAAACATCACTGCCATGGACAAGACCAAAGAGCTGTCAAAGGAGATCAGGGACAAGATTGTAGGCCTGCACAAGGCTAGAATGGGCTACAAGACCATCAGCAAGAAGATTGGTGAGAAGGAGACAACTGTTGGAGACATTATTCACAAATGGAAGAAATACAAAATAACCATCAATTGCCCTCAATCTGGAGCTCCATGCAAGATTTCACCTAATGGGGTAAGGTTGATCATGAGAAAAGTGAGGGAACAGCCCAGAACTACACGAGAGGCGCTTGTGAATGATCTCAAGGCAGTTGAGACCACAGTCACCAAACACCTGGTAATTGGTCACCATTGGTAATGCAGTACACCGCTATGGATTGAAATCCCGCAGTACCCACAAGTTCCCTCTCCTCAAGAAGGCACATGTACAAGCCTGTCTCAATTTTGCCTATGAACATCTTGCTGTTATTTAGCAGGATTGGGAAATAGTGCAGTGGTCAGATGAGACCAAAATTGAGCTGTTTGGTATTAACTCGACTCGCCTTTTTTTTGAGAGACAAATTCTGACTATGACCCTAAGAACACCGCCCCTACAGTCAGACACGAAGGTGGAAACATTATGCTTTGGGGCTGTTTCTCTTCTAAGGGTACAGGCTGACTTTGCTGCATTAAGAGGCCAATGGACAGGGCCATGTATTGTAAAATCTTGGATGAGAACCTTCTTCCCTCAGCCAGAACACTGAAGATGGGTCATGGATGGGTCTTCTAGCATGACAATGACCCAAAACATACTGCCAAGGCAACAAAGGAGTGGCTCAAGAAGAAGCACATTAAGCTCATGGAGTGGCCTAGCCAGTCTCCAGAACTTAATCCTATAGAAAATGTATGGAGGGAGCTGAAACTCCAAGTTGCCAAGCGACAGCCAAGAAACATCAAGGATTTAGAGAAGATCTGTAAAGAAGAGTGGACCAAAATCCCTCCTAAGATATGTGCAAAACCTGGCAACTAACTACAAGACACGTCTTGTGCTTGCCAACAAGGGTTTCTCCACCAAGTACTAAGCCATGTTTTGCTTGGGGATCAAATACTTATTTTACTCACTGAACTGCAGCTCCATTTCTAATATTTGTATCATGTATTTTTTCTGGATTTTTTGTTGATATTCTGTCTCTATCAGGGGTGGACTGACCATTTGGAAACTCGGGCACTGCCCGAGGGCCGGGGATCAGTAGGGGGCCTCATGAAATGCCCTTTTTCATAGGCTTTTTTGAGTTTGGGCAAGGACACGGGCCCCATGATCCCCTATTGCCCGGGGGCCCCATGAGTTGTCAGTCCGCCCCTGGTCTCTATCATATAAAATACACATACGATAAAAATTATTGACCCTCTATTTCTTTGTGAGTGGGCAAACTTACAAAATCTGCAGGGGATCAAATACTTTTCTCCACTGTAAAAATATAATAAGAATCAAATGTAAGTGGTGATCGCTTGAGAGCCGGAGCTGCTTGCACTACAAGGGAAGAGAAAAACCCAAAACAGAAATGTATCAAAACAGTGCAGCGCATAAATATTATATCAAAATAATACATGAATATGTGACGAACTAAAATAAATCAATCAAATAAAATATTATAAATATATCAAAAGTGCTTACTAAAGTGCTCATTGTAGTAATATAACATAATCTCTCCAATGGTAACCCATCAATGTTATCCCATATATCAAACTTCTTAGCATGCCAAGTGCAATAATGTAATAAAGTCCTTCCAGGTGACAATCTTTTAAACCCTTTCCAGTGCAGGGGCGGACTGACCATTTGGAAACTCGGGCACTGCCCGAGGGCCCGGGGTCAGTAGGGGGCCCCATGAGATGCCCCTGGTACCTTTTTCAAGGCTTGTTTGGGCAAGGACACAGGGGCCTCATGAT
Organism: Staurois parvus; assembly: GCF_062004578.1. Classification (NCBI taxonomy): domain Eukaryota; kingdom Metazoa; phylum Chordata; class Amphibia; order Anura; family Ranidae; genus Staurois; species Staurois parvus. Next base: position 8,453,004 of record NW_028318094.1, read on the forward strand.
CCCCTATTGCCCGGGGCCCCATGAGTTGTCAGTCCGCCCCTGCTCCAGTGTAAACAATTCCCAACAGTGTTCTATCCTATAAACGTGCCCCTCTCCTGTGCAAGGTCCTCCACCACCATGCACTCACCAGAAGGCTACTTGCTAAATAGCCTGTAACTCAACCAGTAGGGAAGCCCATCCTGGCTTCAGAACAGTCAGCGTAACGTCAGCAAGTAGGCTCTACCCGACACGTTTCGTGCACACACACGTCCTCAGGGATACGCCCATTATTAATAAAAATCTAATAGTCAATTAGGAGTAGTCTATACCTTTTTGGATCAGTTCTCTCAACAGTAATGCATAGAAAGCTAAATATGGAAAAACACAGAATTCTTGGGGCTGATTTACATAAAGTATAACTAACAGCAAAACTTTTTTTCTGTTTTGGATAGAATGGAGAGGGCTTAGACCCCCTGTCAGGTTTTTATTGTCTGTACCCCCGTTAGGGAGATTCACCTCTCTATTTGTCCTGTTTACCATTATCATTGAAAGTAAAAGAAAGTCACAGATTTTGGGTAGTCCCCACAAAAATAGTAGCAGAGAAATCTTCCACTGGGGACACTAGTTCTGGAAGTGAAGAAAAATCTCCCCAATGACAACATTGTATTTTTTATTGGCAGAACAGCAGAATTTATATATGTGTGTGATTTTTTTTATACTATTTTCATTCAGTTTTTGACAATCATAAAGATATTTTATATTTACTACATTTAGTTGTTTTTGATACACCACATGTGAAAGCAGCTTCCCTTTGACTGGCATTCTAGTCACCTTTTCTCTTTTGTATTTATACATAATACAGGGACCACACTGACTTAGTGAGTTGGCATATTTCTATGGTTTAAAACACTTTACTGCTTTATTAGCAATAAAAACTGACAGGGGAACTCTCTCTCTGTTTCTTCTCCTGGCAGGAAGAAGGAACAATGAGGTTTTTTTTTTAGTAAAAACCAGTATATGGATATGTTTTATAGCAGAATTTTGTTTTTATTCAAAGTTTTCAGTTATATTAGGGTTGCACTGATCCCAGTTTTTATCGGCCAGTACAAGTACTGATACTTGTGCTCAAGTACTCACCGATACCAATTACGATACCTTTGTGGTGCGATTTGAGCCCATATAAAATGAATGGGTCCAAATCGCACTGCAAAGAATCAAGTGATTTGAACAGGAATGCAGTGTGATTTCTGTCTGAATCACATGCGTTTTTTCCTGCGGCTGCAATTTGAGCCATTCATTTTTTTATGGCTCAAATCGCACCACAGGGAAACAACATGCAATTTGAACAGGAATCGCACCACATTCCTGTTCAAAGCACATGCGATTCTCTGCAGTACAATTTGAACCTATTCATTTTGTACAGTATTGGCTCTGATTACACCGCAAAGGTATCAGAGCATTCACACGAGTACAAGTACTCAGTATTGGCACAGATACCGATACTGGTATCTCCAACCCTAGTTTGGGGAACTGGAGAAAGTGCAGAGAAGGGCAACCAAACTGATAAGAGGCATGGAGGAGCTCAGCTATGAGGAAAGATTAGAGGAACTGAATTTATTCTCTCTTGAGAAGAGGAGATTAAGGAGGGATATGATCAACATGTATAAATACATCAGTAATTCATATAGTGAACTCGGTGTAGAGCTATTCACCCTGAGGTCATCACAGAGGACAAGGGGGCACTCTTTACGTCTGGAGGAAAAGAAATGTATTTTCTCCAAACACTGAAAGGTTTCTTCACAGTAAGAGCTGTGAAAATGTAGAATAGACTCCCTCAAGAGTTGGCTTTGGCCAGCTCAGTGGATTGCTTTAAAAAAGTCCTGGATTCTTTCTTGGATACACAGAATATAACTGGATACTAACATTTATAGGTAAAGTTGATCCAGGGAATATCCGATTGCTTCTCAGGGGATCAGGAAGGAAATATTTCCCTGCAGGAGCAAATAACATTGTGTTTTGCTGGGTTTTTGCCTTCCTTTGGATCAACTGTGGGCATAGGATAACTTTTTTTTTTTTTTTTGAACTGGATGGACTTTTTTTGGATCTTTTTTCAGCCAGACTAACTATCTTAGATTGTAAGCTCCGAGGAGCAGGGCCCTCCTATCCCTCTTGTATAGAACTGTATTATTGCTGTATTGTCTCCCTTTATATTGTAAAGCGCTGAGCAAACTGTTGGTGCTATATAAATCCTGTATTATAATAATGTAGTTTATATAATAAAAAAAAACATCAAAAGAAAACTTTTGTGTGAAACAAATTAAAAAAATTTCATTTGGGTACAGTGTTGCATGACCACACAAATACCAATTAAAGTAGCGCAGTGCTAAAAAGCAAAAAATGGCCCAGTCATGAAGGGGGTAAAACCTTCTGGAGGTCAAGTGGTTAAAACACATGATTTCGGAGTGGGATGTCCCACAAGCTCCTATAGGTGTGATGGTCAGGTGTCCCCAAACTTGGCCACATCGTGTATTGGGCTACATACTTTGGGCAAGGAAAGGAAAGGCAGATTCTGGTTGCTGTGGGCAGCAGACAGACAACTGTTCGCTCAGACACGGATTGTTAAACGTGGCCTCCTATTCTGTACGCCTTCACATCCATATATAATGGAGAATCCCGCCGTCGCCTTTGTGCTGATTGAATGGGACTGGACTTTTAAATACTGCAAGTACATCTGCTAAGTGTGTCAGATGAGATCGGCCTGCAGTCTTTAAAGGCTGTCCTTCCTCATTGCTCCAGTCATCTCGCAGAACTTACCACTGTAACAGGATTGCGTGTGACAGTAAGCGTTCACAGCTCGCCGACTCCCATCTCCTCCTCGGCTGATGAGCACAATTCTCCCCTTCCATCTACTGGTTTATTAATGAACTACAGGCTCTTAAGCAGATGCATATTCATTAGGCTGCCAGCTGTTCTGCCGCTCCCAGATGCCAGGGAGAGATCTGCTAACGCAAACTATTTCTTTTCTCCTGACACAGAAGTAATTGTGGTCAAATTAGAAAAAAAATGTTAATTGCGCACCTGGCACCTTGGCCACTAATAGCTTCTTTACCACACACAAAAGAATACGTTAAGACTTTAAATGAACTTTCAGATCGCGACTAATATTGCTATGCGAGGGGAAAAATACTTAAAGGAGTCTTCCGCTTTGATCTGAAAGAAGTCCCTTCTGAGTAGAGGAGGTCCTGCTCTTTCATTCAGCAGTAACGGGGCTCTCGTAACGGGGCTCTATTTTTTTAAAGTGAACCAAATGCTATCAATGGTGTTTTAGTGCTCGTCTACACCATCCCGTGTGCTAAAATGTGCGTCCGCTGCTGTGCGTTGTGTAGGCTCAATGAGGGGCGGCGCTATGCGTTGTCACAAAATGAAGTTTCCTTCAGCTCTAAGCACCACTGCATGTTGTTACCGTATGCGGTGACTTGTGCCGTATAAAAATGAATACTTGCTGCATATAGAGAGAACACAGTAGACATGCAAAGCAAAACAAAAAAAATTCCGTTTTGTTTCGAAATTTAACAAATTTCGTATAGTTGGATTCAGTAAATTCGTTTTGGTAATTCAATTCGAAAACATTTCATAAACCAAATTCAAAAAGTTGTTTGCATCCGAAATTGGTTCAACCGGATTAGAAATGGATTCAACAAAATTTGAAAAGCTGTTCGAAATCGAAGATTTCAGCCAAATTAGGAAAAAAATTCAATCAAATTTGAAAAGATAAGCTGGCCATACACGTGTAGATTTGAAAAGTAAAAAAAAAAAAATTAAAGTCAGCAGCTAGAAAAACTGTAGCTGCCGACTTTTAAAAAATGGACACTGTCCCTCAATCCCACGGTGCCCCCCCCTCCCCATTTCACTGGCATCCCTGTGTTCCCAGTGCCGGCATCTTCAGTGTGGGTACCCGGCTGTGACAACTCACGGCTTTACTGCGCATGTGTGAGTAGCACTGCGCATTGTGAATGGTCCCGTAGTCTTCTGGGACTTGTCACTTGTCACATGTCCCAGAAGGCTACACGGGGGGGCACAAATTCCGCTTCCGATCGCCTAAGCGATTGCAGAGGAAGTGGCAGCAGGTACCTCTCAATTTCGGGTATCTGATCCCTCCTCCCCAAAGGTGCCAATCCTTAACAAGCAGAGGGGGACCAGTCCTTAAAGCAGAACTTCCTCTTTTGGGTGGAGCTCCACTTTAAATTGGCTTTCAAATGTTTGTTCAATTTTGTTTTCGAATCGAATTTTGGGACGAATTTCATTTCATTATTTTAGATTCATTAAAATGTTATTTTTGTCATTCGGAATTCTGATACATCCGAATAAGGAAAAAATTAATCCGAAAATCGATTTGGAATGAAACGAATCGCACATGTCTAGAACACAGCATACGCCACTGCAGGTGTGTGGAGTGAACAGGACACATAAAAAAAAAGCCTGCGTTAATCGATGCAGTGCAGCTGAATGAACATGGTGTGTATGAGCCCCTAGTTCTGGATTGAGAGGGAAGGATTAGAACCCCTGTCAGGCCTTTACTATTTATTGTGTTCCTGCTGGGGAGATCCTCTCTACTTGACCTGGTGATCATGGACAGTTATCACTGGAACAAAGAGTTGAGAGTAAATCTTCCAATGGAGATATCTGTTCCAATGACACCTGCCTCAGAGAGGATTTCTCCCTTTTTGTCGTGTCTTGGATAGAGTGAGAGGAGATCTCAACAGCAAGGACCCAGTCTAGACAGGGCTTCTAACCCTTCCCTGCTCTATTCTAAACCAAAAAATAAGGTTTGGGTTTTAGCTTTCATTTACTGCTTTACTGAGACGGGTGACACCGCTGTTTCCAACTTTAGCTCTGCAGCTACTGGTGTCACCTGCCTGCTCTGTGATTCGGCATCATCTCAGTGCTAACTCATGGTCCACTGAACTTTGAGCTGACTGGAGGGAGATAAGACACAAGAAACTACAAAGCTTGGACCTCTTGTCTCCAGCAGAGAGCCACTCTTAGGCTCCCATTTACACTTGATCAATTAGTAGCTTGAAGCTCCAAAATGCTTAAGGAGAAAAAAAAATCAATTATTCCCAATGGAGATGAATCACATCTCCACTCCAAATCGCCTGACGCGCAAACAAGTTCTGGAGCTTTTTTTGTCGCTCAAATCGGGCAGATTCACACATTTTTGATCGTTTTTACTTCCATAGAAATGAATGGAAATATGCAATTTACGCGTTTTGTTGAACATTTTTCTGCTCAAATGAAAAAATGTTAAAAAAACAAAACAAAAGTAATATATGAACAAAAAAAAAAAGTAATAATAGATGAATAAATGCACAAATAAATAAAAACAATCATAAATAAATAATAACTAAAATACATTAATAATATGTCATAATAAATAATAATCAACCCCTAGCCTTAACCCCCTAACCCCCCCCAAATTTACGGAAAAAAAAAAAAAAATAATATATATATATATATATATATATATATATATTTATTATGAATAATACTGATGATAATATCAAACACAAACCTGAACAAAAAAATATGATTTATTTGTGTTAAGGTGTTTATTTTATTATTAATAATATTAATAATCATTTATTTAAAATGTTATAAGGGTTTGGGGCTTAAGGTGAAGGGTTGTTATTTATTATTGTATATTATTCATTATTTTATTTATGATTATTTTTATTTATTTGTGCATTTATTTTACATTTATTTATTCATTTATTAGAATTATTATTAACACCCTAACAAAATAAATAAATAAAATGACAAAATATTGACCCCTAACCTTAACTCTAACCCCTTACCCTAACAAAAAAAGATAATAAATGAATACTAAAAAAAGAAATAAAAGCAGATGGAAAAGCTGAAAAAAAACTAGCAATAAATGATGCAACAGATGACATTCTTCTCTATTGGCTAATAAAAAAAAATGTCAAAGCTCAAAAATGCCTGCAAAATGCAGTATGCAAAAATCACGTGACAATACGCTTAAAGATGCTATGCTCAAGTGTGAAACCAGCCTTAGGGTTGTAAACATGGGCACTGGGTACAGCTGTATCTGCTAATTGTACTTGCATTGCCCTCATAGACATCCATGTTCTTTTATGGACATATGCACTAAGCGGTTTGGCTCAGAAAACCCCAAGGACCCAATCACACTAGGAATCGCACAGGAACAGAACATGCAGCTCTGTGCGGTGCGATTTCATTTTGAATGGGATGAAATTGCGCCGCATCGTACCAAAAGTAGTGCATGCACTAATTTTGGAAATGCACTGCAACTTTTGTACCATGCGATCCGGTGTGGGCAGACACTGTATTTGTGACCTGCGTTTTGGGTGTTAACATTGCACTGACACCTGCTGCATATTGCAAGGGCAGTGCGTTTTGAAAGCAGCGAGGAAAACCGGTATGGAGTGCAGGATTCCCACTCTGTGTTTTAGTGTGAAGGACCCTTAATCACACGGATTTGGGAGCACATCAAGGGTTTGATTCAATGCTTGTACCTATATATGAGCCTACAGGAAAAAAGTGGCGAAGCAGTCTGTATACAGTGCATTCATAAAGTATTCAGACCACCTACACTTTTTTCAGTTTTGCTATGTTGCACCCTGATACTATAGTTGTTAAATTTGTTTTCTCATTAATCTACACTCAGCACCCCATAATGACAGTGTGAAAACTACATTTTAGAAAATGTAGAATTTATTAAAAGCAAAAAAAGCTGAAATATCACAGTGGCATAAGTATTCAGACCCTTTGCAACAACAATTGAAAATTTGCTCAAGTGCCTCCCATTTCTCTTGATGGTTGCTACAATGTTTCTACACCTTGATTGGAGTCCACCTGTGGTAACTTAAACTGATTGGACATGATTTGGAAAGGCACACTCCTCTGTATAAAAGGGCTCACAGCTGACAATGCAAACTGTATCAGAGCAAAAGCCACAAGGTCAAAGGAACTGCCTGCAGAGCTCAGAGACAGAATAATTGCAAGGCACAGATCTGGGTGAAGTATACAAAAATTCTGCTGAAGGTTCCCAGGAGCACAGTCCCCACCCTAAAAAAACAAACCCCAAAATATTCTTCACATATATTAATAGTAAAAAGGTCCGGTCCGACCATGTAGGCCCTTTACAAAATAATCTAGAGTGGGAGACTGGGGACAACGAGAAGGCAAATTTATTAAATACCTTCTTCAGCTCTGTGTATACAAAGGAGCATGGGGAGCTCTTGTACATAATGGGCATGGTATTGACACAGCTCCAGATGATCCACATTGGCTCACAATTGATATGATCCAAAAATATTTAGACAGAATAAAGCACCTGGACAGGATGGCATACACCCGCGGGTCCTTAAAGAATTGAGCTCTGTCATTTCAAAGCCATTGTTTCTAATTCATAGGGACTCTTTAATGACTGGCATAGTACCACTGGATAGGCGTAAGGCCAGTGTGGTGTCAATATTTAAAAAGGGGTCAAAATCTTTACCAAGTAATTATAGACCTGTTAGTTTAACTTCTATAGTTGGGAAGAAAGTCTCCAACTTTAATAAAAGACCACATAGATGAGTTCTTGCTGGAAAGAAATATTTTAAGCAACGGACAGCATGGATTCATGAAGACAGAAGTTGTCAAACAAATCTGATTTCTTTTTATGAGGAGGTGAGCAAAACCTTGGACAGAGGGGTGGCGGTGGACGTGGTATACTTGGACAGAGGGGTGGCGGTGGACGTGGTATATTTGGACAGAGGGGTGGCGGTGGACGTGGTATATTTGGACAGAGGGGTGGCGGTGGACGTGGTATACTTGGACAGAGGGGTGGCGGTGGACGTGGTATACTTGGACAGAGGGGTGGTGGTAGACGTGGTATACTTGGATTCTGCAAAAGCGTTTGACACAGTTCCCCACACACGGCTAATGTGTAAGGTAAAGTCTACAGGTATAGAAAAATCCATATGTAAATGGATAGAAAACTGGCTAAAAGACCGTATTCAGAGAGTAGTGGTTAATGATTCATACTCTGCATGGTCTAGGGTTTTCAGTGGTGTACCCCAAGGTTCAGTGTTGGGACCCTTACTTTTTAATATATTTATAAACAATATAGGGTCTGGGATTATAAATCCCATTTCAGTCTTTGCAGATGACACCAAGCTGTGCAGTGGACTAAGGTCCTTACAGGATGTCTCCAATTTACAAGCCGACCTCAATGCACTGTATAATTGGGCAACTATGTGGCAAATGAGGTTTAATGTTGATAAATGTAAGGTTCTGCACTTGGGGGATAAGAATATGCATGCATCATACATACTAGGGGGAGTACAATGGGGGAATCAATGGTGGAGAAGGATCTGGGAGTTGTGGTAGATCACAAGCTTAATAATGGCATGCAATGCCAAGCTGCAGTTTCTAAAGCGAGCAAAATCCTCTCTTGTATTAATAGAGGTATAGACTCCAGAGAGAGAGAGAGATCATATTATCCCGGTACAAATCATTAGTAAGACCTCATCTGGAATATGCAATTCAGTTTTGGGCACCAATTCACAAAAAGAACATTGGGGAACTGGAGAAAGTACAGAGAAGGGCAACCAAACTGATAAGAGGCATGGAGGAGATCAGCTATGAGGAAAGATTAGAGGAACTGAATTTATTCTCTCTTGAGAAGAGATTAAGGGGGATATGATCAACATGTATAAATACATCAGTGGTTCATATAGTGAACTCGGTGTAGAGTTATTCACCTTGAGGTCATCACAGAGGACAAGGGGGCACTCTTTACGTCTGGAGAAAAATAAATTTAATCTCCAAACATGGAAAGGTTTCTTCACAGTAAGAGCTGTGAAAATGTGGATTAGACTTCCTCAAGAGTTGGTTCTGGCCAGCTCAGTAGATGCTCTACAAAAGTCCTGGATTCTTTCTTAGATACATAGAATATAACTGGATACTAACATTTATAGGTAAAGTTGATCCAGGGAATATCCGATTGCCTCTTGGGGGATCAGGAAGGGATTGCTTCCCCTGCAGGAGCAAATTGGATCATGCTTTGCTGATTTTTTTTTTTGCCTTCCTCTGGATCAACTGTGGGTATAGGATTATAACTTTTTTTTTTTATTGTTGAAGTAGATGGACTTTTGTCTTTTTTCAGCCAGACGATGTAACAGTGTAACCGTGGCCTCCATAATTCTCAAATAGAAGAAATTTGGCATAACCAGGACACTTCCAAGAGAGCTGGTCACCTGGCCAAACTGAGAAATTGGTGGAGAAGGGCCTTAGAGAGAGGTGACCAAGAACCCAATGGTCACTCTGAGCTCCAGCGATCCTTTGTGGAGATGGGAAAAAGCTCCAGAAGGACAACCATCATTGCAGCCCTCCACTGATCTGGGCTTTCTGGTAGAGTGGCTAGGCGGAAGCCTCTCCTAAGTGCAAAACACACAAAAGTGCACTTGGAGTTTGCAAAAAAGCACCTGAAGGACTCTCATGATTTGCACCGAGGAGATGGACCCTGATTAACCCACCCAGTTATTATCTTTGATTACAGATGAGTGCTTATGTTGTGGTTATGAAAAGAAGGGTTGTGATTCAGTAGTTTAGCAGAAAAACAACTGGGCAGGGCTGACACCACTGAGTCCACAATAATGCTGCAACAGGAATTTGGAGCTGTGTGCATTTCTAGTAGACCAACCTGCATTTCTCTGTACTTGCAGGGTATTTAAAAGTATAAAATCCTGGGGAATTGTGCGTGTATTGCATATGTCTTTCTACTTTCTTGCACTTTAAAATAACCAGCACGGAGTTGGTCTTCTCCCTAAATTTTTCCCACCATCAAAAATATTCTTGAGGACAATATGCTGTGATGGTTTCTATTTGAAAGTAGCCCTTCAGTGTGAGTGTAGAAGGGATATTAAATTGTAAGCTTTGCGGTGTCAGGGACTCATTGATGGACTCTAAATAAATAACAGAAGTAGCTTTTCTATCAAGAAGTTCCTTAGTGGAATCAGATGCAGCCACTCGGTGGTGCTGGTGCTCCAACTACAACCATGCCACAATTTGCGCACACAGCAATGTTGATTCCATAAACAGTTACTTTTCATTCACAAAGTGCATCAAATCCTAGTACAGCTCACCTCGAACAGAGATAAAAAGTACAACTGAAGCTTTGAAATCATAGACCTCTAATTGCATTAAAGAGCACAAAGGACCTATCAGGCACTGCTTACAGTAGACCTTTTATTGACTTCACAAGGCTGTATGCATAAACGTCCGATATGTCACAATATACAGCCACAGGAAGAAAAAAAATATGTTTGTGGGCACCACTGGCTTATGATTCTAGGATACATCAGTGATAAAATGTGTCTATAGTAACTGGTCTGCTGCTTCTATCCCGTTTGTGATAAGAGTATAAAGGTGGGGTATCATGTCCACACAATTCCATGCATCAATGTGTGTACAAAGTGGGAAGATAGGCACAGCTTAAAGGATAAAAAGATAAAAGAAGTCAGCGAGCGCTCAACATAAAAGAAGCTATGCACAATAAAGGAAACCATAAAGCCTTCCAAGAAACATATAGGATACAATAGGTGCAGCTTTTAAATTATAAATAGTCTTAGTGAATGTATAACTCGTGTATAAGGTAATAGTCCACAACAGATAAAAGAGCTCAGGGTGACTTCAATACTCCCAAATTCACTTTCTCAAACTCGGTGAGAGGCAGGATATGTATAAAATGTGCACTCACCGGTTGCGCAATATATCAAGACATGGAGGTCTGCCAGGGGTCCCTCTCAGGATGGAAATGGAATCAGCCTGGGATGGATATTCAATTGGAGGTCTACTTTAAGGACTCGGATGCAGCCTCTTCAGTATAATGGGATAGTCACCACGGGGAGCTCTAAAGGATTAAATGCTCAGTGCAGAGTGCAGCTTAAAGGATAAATTCACCTTTTTAGTAAAAAAATAAAATAATAAATGCACATTTTTTTTGTTTGCAGGTAAAAAAAAATTTGCATTTATTACTTTTGTCTGCAGGAGCCTGGAAACCATTGCACCAGGGATCAGCAGATCATTGGTGACATGCAGGTCTCCTGCAGACCTGTCAGTATATCTGCTTGCCATACAGGATGTACGGGCCAACAGATCTACTGACAGGAAGAATGAATGAACTACCATGGCACAGACCTGTCAGTGGATCTGCCTGCTCATCGGGGGATCTCTCTGCTGGTCCCTGCTGAAAAGGCAGATGACAGGTCTGTGTCCGCTGCACTGCTGCAGAGTGGACACAGACAATACCTGCTGTCTTCTATGGGGTGGTCAGATGGAAACAGAGCAGCTGTCCGTTTCCAGCTGAATGTCATCCAATCCGATCAGCCAGACGGATGGGGAATGGATCCCCATTCATCTGTTTTTGGTGTACAGGATCGGATCGGACGCCAGCGTCTGCTGACACCCGCTGGTCTATAGCGGGCTATGGATGGTCCGATCGGGTCCACCTGAAAAACTGACAGGTGGACCCAATCGGACCGTCCGTGTGTAAGGGGCCTTAAAGTGTTCATTCTGAGTATTAGCTTACGGAATTAAAGGTATAGTCATTTTTGTTTAGATTTAGAGTAGGGAAGGATTATACCCCAATAGTATATCTTTTGCAGTATTCCATTAAGGAGAATTCTTCTACTTCCTTCGAGAGACCCAACAGGGAATCTTTCCAAAGATAGTTGTCAGACAGGTGTACCCATTGGAATCCCCCCTCTATTCCTGTTCTGACAATTCCTGTGTCTTAGGGACAGCGGCCACTGGGACAAATACAGCAATAAAAATCTGGCAGGTGTTCTAACCCCTTACAATGATTTAAAAATGGAAAAAAGACTTTTTGGCTATATATACACTTTAACTTTTATGGCGAAGGTTATTACTTTGTATCCATGATTCAGGCTTTGGAGACACATGGGGGCTTCCACTGTAGACCCTCTACCTGTAAGGCCTCATGCACACTGGACATTATAAAAACACCAGTAGCATTTGCATTTTTGTATTAGCGTTTTTCAGCAAAGCTATACTCCATTAAAAGCTTGAGGCTCAGAAACGCTTATAAATGCCGGATAGCCATGCTTCTTAGGTGTTTTTCTGCATTTTGCAACTTTAGAGCATTTTTACAGTTAAAAGAACTCTTCTTGAAAGCCACTAGTTTTTTTTTTTTTTGCAGCCAGAAAACACCCCTGCTAAAACACACTGATTAAAGCCTATGTGTGCACAGGCTAACATGCTGGGGAGTTTACTGGCTTTAGAAAAAAACGCCAGAAACCAAAAACAGAAGCTGTAAAAATGCCCAGTGTGCATGAGGCCTAATCGTTCTAGTCCCCAGATAATGCAGATAATGACTCTTTTCTCTGACTCTTGATCTGTATACTTGTACTAGATCAGTGACCTAGAAAGTACTGAAGCCAGAGGCGCATAATAGACAGGTAAGTAGCATTTTCAGAACAAGATCTGCCACGGAAGTCCTGAAATGTATTTCAGGAAAGTGGAACTTGAAGAGGACCTGTACCCTGGAAAGTGCACAGGCAAGCAGAAGGTTAATGGACTATTCACCAGTATTGATGGTCTTTCCCCTGCAACTGATCTACTGAATTACTGAGGGGAAGTCATTAAAATGTTAGCACCATATTTCTGGTCCTGTACCAGTTTTAAAAAGCTTTACCGAAACATTCAACAGATTCAGATAGTTCCTAATAGTGCCACTTTTACTACAACAAATTAAAAAAAAAAATTATCCAAACTCATAGGCAATGAAACTGGAGGAAATTAACACCAACTGTAAGTTGGAGTACAGAGACAGGTAGAGTGCACGTCTCTGTATGCTGTGTATCGGGTGACGTTTGCCACCGCTACCCCCTCTACACCTGTCATTGGTTAAGGTTGACAGTGAGCGGGGGAAGTGAAGACACTAGTTCCCCATCAGATCCTCTCTTCTTGTGATTGACAGCAGTGGGCAAATTTCATAGCCAATAGCAGGCTGTCTTGCTGGCTATGGATCTGCTCACTGTCAATCACAAAGGGAGGTGACCTGATGGGAAACTAGTGTCTCTAAATCCCCATCAGACTCCACCCACCTATCTACAAAACTTTTCAGCTACTGCACTATGGAGCTCAGCTGCATTGAGGACGCAGTGTCTATGGACACACCAGCCTCATTGTGCCCCCACATGTGGTGCTTGCTACAAATTCAGGTACCTCTTTCCAACAGGTACATGAATCCATCACCAACACTGACATTTGTCGGTGACATGGCAGAATTAAAAAAAAGTGTCAGATACCCTTAACCATCCTTTGTTCTGCACTGTAGCTCTGTGTGGAGGTGGCCCTCCTGGTAAAGGGGCAGGGACTCGCTTCCTCGTGTTAGAGCTGCCCCCTGATGCCTAGTGGGGTAAAGATCAGGAGGCAGGAGGGTGGAGGAAGCACAGATCCACAGAATGAAGGTAGTGTCTTGCACTGCAGGTTCTCAGGTACAAGTTTCTCTCCAGCAAGGAGAACAGTGAGGAGCACAGTAGAGACATCACCAAATCTCACTCCAGATCTCCTGGGAGTAGCAGTCAGATGCAGCAATGCCTGATCATAACTGCCTGCAGATATACAGCTATGAAATATACATTACAGGAAGTACACCACTGTTTTTCAGAAGTTCCAGGCAAATAGTACATTTTTCTGGGTACTGCTTAGATACACTTAACTTTTCTAGATATTCCCTATAAAAACAGCCGATTTTTAATTTTTGAGTTCAAGTTAGTAAGCGGATTAACCACTTGTGCCCCGGAAGATTTGACCCCATTCATGACCAGCCCATATTTTGCTATGTGGCACTGCACGGTCATGCAACACAAACAAAATGTATATTATTGGCAGTATTTGATCACCACTTTTTTTTTTTAACTAAAAATAATTTTTTACTTTCTGCTATAAAACATACCCAATAAAATAAAATGTAAAAAAATAAATGTCTTCATATATTTAGGCCAAAGTGCATTCTGCCACATGTCTTTGGTAAAAAAAAAAAAAATCCCAATAAGTGTATATTAATTGCTTTGTGTGAAAGTTATAGCATCTGCAAAAAAAAATGGGACAAATACTGTAAGTTTTATTTTTTTTAAAGTAATGGTGGAGATCAGTGACTTATAGTGGGACTGTGATAGTGCGGCGGGCAATCTGATGCTCTAACATTTGACAAAACTGATGCGGGGGGGGGGGGGGACTGAAAAACTGTCACTGACAACACCAGGTACACTAATACATTGATCAGTGCTAATACTATACACTGTCACTGTACTTATGGCTTTGACTGTGAAGGGGTTAACATCTAGGGGCAATCAGGGGGTTAACTGTATGCCTAAGTGTTAATGTGTGTACTGCTTTTTCTACACATTGTTTCTTTTCCCTGCCTAAGAGGGAAAAGAAAAAGATCGGTCCCTCTGTTCAGAGCCTTGTGTTGTTTATCAACACTGGGCTCTAGGCTGTGATTTGACAAAGCCGATCAGCAGGCCCCAACCATAAATCATTGGCTGGGACCTGTTGACAAACTCCCATTATGTCTAATCACTGTGGGAGTAGGCTGGCGGTGGTGCACATCACCTGAAACAGGCAATGACGTACCAGTAGGTCTCTGAGCCTGTAGCTGCCGACCTGCCGCAGTTTATGTACTGTAATGTGTCAGCAAGTGGTTAAAAGAAAACCTTTATGGAGGCAAACAATGTAAATGCTGAAGTTCTGCTTTAATCGCTTTCCCGCCACCCTCTAGTAGAAGTACTGCTACAGGGCGGCAGGGCTGCGCAAAATCATCTATATATACACACGTGATTTGCATTTCCGGGTAGGGGGGAGCGTGCCGCCCTACCCGCAGCTAGGGATGGCGGCTAGGGATGTCAATCAGCAGGTCCTGGCCGGTGATTCCCCACCGGCTCCTGGCGCTCGCAGTGTAGAATTGACAGGGGAGAGACCTGTGTGTAAGCACAGGTCTCTCTCCTGCCAGCAAGTACATGCTGCTTTGTATTTATTTGCACAGCAGAGAAATACACAGCAGCATGTCTCACAAGTAAAACAGCACACAGTTAACCCTTTGATCGCCCCAGATGTTAACCCCTTCCTGCCCAGTGTCATTTTTATTAGCATTGATCACTGTATTAGTGTCATTGGGATGTCAGTGGCAGTTAGTTCCCCCCAGTGTCAGAATGCCCACCGCAGTCACGCTATAAGGCACTGATCGCTGACATTACTAGTATTAAAAAAAATTTAATTCCAGTATCTATACCGCCATTTGTACACGCTATAACTTAATATAAACCAATTAATTTACACATATTGAGATTTTTTTTCAGCAAAAACGTAGCAGAATACAATTTGACCGAAATTTATGAACAACTTAGATTATTTTACATTACTTTACTAGATGTTTTATAGCAAAAAGTCAAAAATATTTTTTTTTCAAAATTGTCAGTCTTTGTTTATAGCACAAAATATTAAAAAACGTAAAGGTGATCTATTTGTGGGGGAAAAAAAGGACATAAGTTTCATTTATATACAGCGTTTCATGACCGCACAATTGTCGGTTAAAGCAACGCAGCGCTGTATTGCAAAAAATGGCCAGGTCGGGAAGGAGGGAAAATCCTCTGGAGAGCAAGTGGTTAAAGTAGCTTAAAAAAAATGTTGCATTTTTTTGGTTTACATTGCTGTCTGTATCCCTGCTGACACTGAGGAGGTTGTCCCTGTATGCCCATGACAGAAATGGATGAAAATATACTGTGTATTTTACAGTTGTCACCAGCATAGCAAGTGAGAACAAATCTTCCAATGGGGACAGTTGTGGTGACAGCTAAGAGGGGTATTTACTTGTTTTGCAGAGACTTCCTCTTACTTCCAGTTATGTCTCTGAGACAGGAAGTGAGATAAAATATCCCCAATGGGACATAGACACAAAAACCTAATATAGGTTTAACCCTTTCTTACCCTATCCATCAAAATGAGGTTTTCCAGGTGTCTACAAGCTCAGTGAGGAGATTCCTGGATCCTGCTACCTTAAGAGCTACTGTAAACCAGGGAATGTGTGGTTTCATTCTCCATCTGTTCCTTTGAACAATCCACTGGCCAGATGGAAGTTTCCTGCAGAGTTCCACTTCAACCCCCATGCAGGCTTGATACTACGGTGGAAGGGTTTGCGTAGAACGCGGCCTTCTCCTGTGTGAAAGGTGAGCGTGGATGCTGTTGATCTAACAACACATGAAAGCTCCTATTCTGTGAGACCAATTTAAAGCGGGTGAATTGTTGAAAGATTAAAAACCACAGCCTGCTAATTACCCCGGCTTCTCATCTCTTATTCAGGCCATGAATCATGTTCCATCACCATTAAGCCGCAGCCCATGAATTTCTCTCTAATTAGAAGGGCTGGAGATGAAGTGCAGTTTGGACGCGGCACCCCTGCACCCGTCAGCACGAGGAGATGTCATTAAACAACCTTAAATTATTTATGAAAATTACTTTGCCCAAATTGTAATTATTTCCCCTCCGTGTGTGAGCTGAGGCTGGTGTGAAACGGCGGAAGGAATGAAGCGGGCAGGCGCAGGCTGGGGGTCAGAAGGTTTAATGGGGGAAAACATCTGGACCGTCGCAGAGAAGCGATTTGTGACAAGCAGGAGAATGGAGAACAATGGTGAAAAAACAGGACAGTTTTGTGACAATGGCACCTATCCCCTGCCAAGCGTACTTAGAATAAAGAGCGTCGATCATACCGCAGAATACTGATAGGAGAAGCCCGAAAGTAGATGGAAACCCTACATGACAATAAGAAGTTTGCTAAAGTACTGTCTATCATAAACTATTCCTTTTTTTTCTCTCCATAAAAGACTTGTTTTAATCTTTTTTTTCATCCTTTTTGTGTTTCGGCGCTTCTGATCTCCTCCAGTCCCTTTCTCCTTAAACTCATTCATGCTTCGGCTGCACATCATTGCTCTGGACCAACGTGATAGTACCTGATAGTAGACCACATGTTTCAGCACAGCAGCTTATAGGGCAACAAGGGCAAGTATGACAAGGTGACAACACAGGAGCACAACTGGAAGACAGTTGTCACCCTATAACAGGACGTGCCTGAATAATAACCTTCATGGCAAGATCACCAGAGATTATTTTAATAAAAGCTTCAGATTTAACTGCTTGCCCACCACCCCATAGCAGATGTACTGCTACAGGGCGGCACGGCTGCGCAAGATCACACACACACACTATTTGCATTTCCAGGTAGGGGGTGCACACATGTCGCTATTGGCTGCTGGGGATGTCAATCACTGGGTCCTGGCCGGAACTCTGTGATCATCAGCAAAGCTGACAGAGGAGAGACCGGTGTGTAAACAACAAAGGTCTCTCTCTCTCTCCTCTCAGCAAAGACATGCTGCTTTGTACCTCTCTGCACAGCAGAGAGATATAGAAAGCAGAAGGTCTGCTTAGTAAAACAGCACACAATAAAATCACTCCCTTACACACCATTAACCCTTTGATTGCCCCAGATGTTAACCCCTTCCTGCCCGGTGTCATTAGTACAGTGTCAGTGCTTTTTATTAGCACTGATCACTGTATTAGTGTCACTGGGGATGTCAGTGGCAGTTAGTTCCTACCCAGTGTCAGAATGCCTGCTGCAGTCCCGCTATAAGTTGCTGATATTACTAGTATAAAAATAAATAAAAATTCCAGTATATATACCGTCATTTGTAGACGCTATATTTTTCGCGTAAACCAATGAGCCGTTTCCCAACCGCCCTATAGCAGAACTACAGGTATATATACGTGATTTTGCATTTCTGGGTAGGGGGTTGTGTGTGCTGCCCTAACCACGCCGCCACTGGCGGCTACAGCGTTTGATCACCGGAACCCTGCCGGAGATTCCCCGCCGGCACCTGGCAATCACAGAGGGAGGAACACTGACAGGGGAGAGGTCTGTATGTAAACAATAAAGTTCTCCCCCCTGTCAGCACCAGTATGCTGCTTTGTATTGCTCTGCATAGCAGAGCAATATAAATCAGCATGGTTACACAGTAAACCAACACACAGTTAACCCTTTGATTGCCCCAGATGTTAACCCCTTCCTGCCCAGTGTCATTAGAACAGTCAGTGCTTTTTATTAGCACTGATCACTGTATTAGTGTCACTGGGGATGTCAGTGGCAGTTAGTTCCCTCCCAGTGTCAGGATGCCCGCTGCAGTCCTGCTATAAGTCGCTGATCGCCACCATTACTAGTATAACATTTTTTTTTTTTTTTTAATTCCAGTATACCTTCATTTGCAGATACTATGACTAAACCAATTAATTTACACGTATCTGTGTTTTTTTTGTTTATAGCGCAAAAAATAAAAACCGCAGAGGCAATCAAATAACACAGAAAGAAAGCTCCATTTGTGGGTAAAAAAGGATGTAAATTTTAATTGGGTACAGCGTTGCATGAGCGCGCAATTGTCAGTTAAAATAATGCAGTGCCATATTGCAAAAAATGGTCAGGAAGGGGGGTAAGTCCTTTGGAGGGCAAGTGGTTAATATACAAATATTGGGATTTTTTTCCCCAGCAAAGGCATGTAGCCCTAAATTTATAACGAAATAATTTCTTTTTCATTGGATATGTTTTATAACAAAAAGTCAAAAGTTTTTTTTCAAAATAGTTTTTTTGTTTATAGTGCAAAAAATAAAAAAAACAGAGCTGATCAAATACCATCGAAAGAAAGCTCTTTGTGGGACACAAATGACAAATTTCTTTTACATACAGCATTGCATTACCGCGCGATTGTCAGTTAAAATAACGCAGTGCCATATCGCAAAGAATGGCCTGTCAGGAAGGGGGGCAAGTGGTTTTTAAAGACTAAGAACTTTGTAGTCATCACATATTAAAGCTTATGTGAAATTTTAGTCATAGGATTTAGATTAATTTTAAAGTGTATGTAAAACTAAACATTTTACTTTTTATTTTTATAAAGTAGGGGGTTTAATCCAATTTTTTTTCTGTCTTTGTATCATTAGAAATATTTCCCTTTGTGTCTTGTGCCAATTATTATTATTATTATTATTACTACGAGTTTATATAGCGCCAAAGGGTTTGCTCAGCGCTGTACAATAGGGGGGACAATACATGGCACAGTACAACAACAACAAACAATGTACGAGGGGTAAGAGGGCCCTACTCTTACGAGCTTACAATCTAGGAGGGAGGGGGTAAAAGGTACAGTAGGAAGTGGCTGAGGGGGATGAAGTGGTGGGAGGAATGAGGGAGGATGGCCGTTAGGTGAGGGTGGGGTAGGCTTCCCTGAAGAGATGGGTTTTGAGGGAGCGCCTGAATGTGAATAGGGAAGGCGACAGTCTGATGGATTGGGGCAGTGAGTTCCAGAGGATGGGGGAGGACCTGGAGAAGTCCTGCAGTCGTGCATGGGAGGAGGAGACCAGGGAGCAGGATAGAAGGAGGTCCTGTGAGGAGCGAAGGGTACGGGTAGGGTGGTACTTGGTGATAAGGTTGGTGAGGTAGTCAGGGGCAGTGTTGTGAACGGCTTTGTAGGTCAGGGTTAGGAGTTTAAATTTGATGCGTTGGGCAATCGGGAGCCAGTGGAGGGAGAGGCAGAGGGGGGTGGCAGAGGTGGAGCGGGTGGTGAGGTGGATGAGTCTGGCAGCTGAGTTCAGGATGGTCTGGAGCGGGGAGAGCCTGCACTTGGGTAGGCCGGTGAGGAGGGAGTTGCAGTAGTCAAGGCATGAGATGATGAGGGAGTGTACTAGAAGTTTGGTGGTGTCTGGGGTGAGGAAGGAGCGTATCTTGGCAATGTTGCGAAGATGGAGCCTGCATGTGTTTGTGAGTGATTTGACATGCGGTTGGAGGGAGAGGTTCGCGTCAAGAATGACGCCAAGGACTTTGGCTTGCGGGGCGGAAGTGATAGTGGAGTTGTTGGTGATGATGGATAGGATGGGGGGGGGGGGGGGGTGTTGGCAGGGGGAAAGACGAGAAGCTCGGTTTTGGAGAGGTTGAGCTTGAGGAAGTGTAGCGACATCCAGTCTGAGATGTCATTTAGGAGGTGAGTGATGCGGGCGGAGATAGTGGGGGTGAGGTGAGGGGTGGAGAGGTAGATTTGGGTGTCATCAGCATAGAGGTGATAGTTGAAGCCGTGAGATTGTATGAGTTTGCCCAGGGAGGAGGTGTAGATGGAGAAGAGAAGGGGTCCAAGGACAGAGCCTTGGGGGACCCCAACAGAGAGGGGGAGGGAGGGGGAGGTGGCACCATTGTAGGTGACACTGAAGGAGCGTCGGGATAGGTAGGATGAGAACCAAGAGAGAGCAGTATCTCCGATGCCAAGGGAGAGTAGTTTATTAAGGAGGAGGGGGTGGTCAACTGTGTCGAAGGCCGCAGAGAGGTCCAGGAGAAGGAGGACAGAGTAGTCGCCCTTGGCTTTGGCGTTGAGTAGGTCGTTAGTGATTTTGAGGAGGGCAGTTTCAGTGGAGTGTAGGGGACGGAAGCCGGACTGTAGAGGGTCAAGGAGGTTATTGTCTGTAAGGTGGGAGCTTAGGCGATCGTAGACTGCCAATGGTTAAATGCGCTGTGGGAGGGCAGCAAGTGGTTAATAGAGAGCAGTTTCCATTTTTTTCTTCTTAGATGGGACTTTTTGGAGTGGCCAGCAACCGGTGAAGCCTGCACATATTGTCTGGTGAGTAAAGAGGTTCTATGTCTGTAAGGGGACTGGATATTCTGCTTAAGGGGTGCATGTTAAGCACATTTTCAGGCACTTCCATAATAAAGGTCTACGGGGCCAAAAACGCACGGACGCTTGACTGACTTCTGACCCTGCATTACATACTCTTACCCCTGGACTCTGCTATACTGACCCCTGCACTCTGCTATACTGACCCCTGCATTCTGAATTACTGAGGCCTGAACATTTCTTACTCCCAACCCATGAAAGTGCTTCTAAATCTGAACAGTTTTTTCAACAATGCACAAATTGCTGACGGGCATGCAGAAAAAGGAGCAGCGAGCACTGGAGGGGGGCTCCAGAAGAGAAGGTAAAGAGCCATATGGAATGGTATTGCACAGGACAAGTAAGTATAACCTCTTTTCTATGTTAAGAAAAAAAAAAAGCATTTAATATCACTTGAACTTACTTACACCTTAAAACAGGGGTAGGCAACAATTCAGAGGGTGAGATCTACCTGGACAACATGGAGGAAATCAAAGATCAAAGGGGGGGGGGGCGCCCTTTACAAAAAAAAATAACTGTAGTGTCCTCTGTCCTCTTCGCGTACACTGTCTCCCCACTGTAGTGTCCTCTGTCCCCTTGGCACACACCCTCCCCCACTGAAGGGTCCTCTGTCCCCTTCGCACACACCCTCCCCCGCTGAAGGGTCCTCTGTCCCCTTCGCACACACCCTCCCCCCACTGTAGTGTCCTCTGTCCCCTTCGCACACACCCTCCCCCCACTGTAGTGTCCTCTGTCCCCTTGGCACACACCCTCCCCCACTGAAGGGTCCTCTGTCCCCTTGGCACACACCCTCCCCCACTGAAGGGTCCTCTGTCCCCTTGGCACACACCCTCCCCCACTGAAGGGTCCTCTGTCCCCTTGGCACACACCCTCCCCCACTGAAGGGTCCTCTGTCCCCTTGGCACACACCCTCCCCCACTGAAGGGTCCTCTGTCCCCTTGGCACACACCCTCCCCCACTGAAGGGTCCTCTGTCCCCTTGGCACACACCCTCCCCCACTGAAGGGTCCTCTGTCCCCTTGGCACACACCCTCCCCCACTGAAGGGTCCTCTGTCCCCTTGGCACACACCCTCCCCCACTGAAGGGTCCTCTGTCCCCTTGGCACACACCCTCCCCCACTGAAGGGTCCTCTGTCCCCTTGGCACACACCCTCCCCCACTGAAGGGTCCTCTGTCCCCTTGGCACACACCCTCCCCCACTGAAGGGTCCTCTGTCCCCTTGGCACACACCCTCCCCCACTGAAGGGTCCTCTGTCCCCTTGGCACACACCCTCCCCCACTTAAGGGTCCTCTGTCCCCTTGGCACACACCCTCCCCCACTGAAGGGTCCTCTGTCCCCTTGGCACACACCCTCCCCCACTGAAGGGTCCTCTGTCCCCTTGGCACACACCCTCCCCCACTGAAGGGTCCTCTGTCCCCTTGGCACACACCCTCCCCCACTGAAGGGTCCTCTGTCCCCTTCGCACACACCCTCCCCCACTGAAGGGTCCTCTGTCCCCTTCGCACACACCCTCCCCCCTCTGTCTTGTCCTCTGTCCCCTTCGCACACACCCTCCCCCTTCTGTCTTGTCCTCTGTCCCCTTTGCACACACCCTCCCCCACTGAAGGGTCCTCTGTTCCCTTCACACACACCCTCCCCCCTCTGTCTTGTCCTCTGTCCCCTTCGCACACACCCTCCCCCTTCTGTCTTGTCCTCTGTCCCCTTTGCACACACCCTCCCCCACTGAAGGGTCCTCTGTTCCCTTCACACACCCTCCCCCACTGAAGGGTCCTCTGTTCCCTTCGCACACCCTCCCCCACTGAAGGGTCCTCTGTTCCCTTCGCACACCCTCCCCCACTGAAGGGTCCTCTGTCCCCTTCACACACACCCTCCCCCACTGAAGGGTCCTCTGTCCCCTTCACACACACCCTCCCCCACTGAAGGGTCCTCTGTCCCCTTCACACACACCCTCCCCCACTGAAGGGTCCTCTGTCCCCTTCACACACACATCCCCTAATGCTGCACATCACCCTGAACAAAACCATCCCCACCATGAAACATGCTGGTGGCAGCATCATGTTGTGGGGATGTTTTCTTCAGCAGGGGCAGAGAAGCTGGTCAGAGTTGATGGGAAGGTGGATGGAGCCAAATACAGGGCAATCTTAGAGGAAAACCTGTTAGAGTTTGCAAAAGACTTGAGACTGGGGCGGAGGTTCACCTTCCAGCAGGACAACAACCCTAAACATACAGCCAGAGCTACAATGGAATGGGTTTAGATCAAAGCATATTCATGTGTTAGAATGGCCCAGTCAAAGTCCAGACCTAAATCCAATTGAGAATCTGTGGCAAGACTTGAAAACTGCTGTTCACAGACACTCTCCATCCAATCTGACAGAGCTTGAGCTACTTTGCAAAGAAGAATGGGCAAAAATGTCCCTCTCTAGATATGCAAAGCTGGTAGAGACATCCCCAAAATGACTCTACAAAGTATTGACTCCAGGGGGGCTGAATACAAATGCACGTCACACTTTTCACATATTTGTAACAAAATTTGAAAACCATTTATCATTTTTCTTCCACTTCACAATTATGTGCCACTTTGTGTTGGTCTATCACAAAAAATCCCAATAAAATCCATTTACGTTTTTGGTTTTAACATGACAAAATGTGGAAAATTGTGTGTATGTATATATATATATACACACACATATATATATATATATATATATATATATATATATATATATATATATATATATACATATACACACACACACACATATATATATATACACACACACACATATATATGTATATATATATATACACACAAACAAACATGCATACACACACACAAATTCATACATATATACACACTGCTCAAAAAAATTAAAAACACTTTTTCATCAGAGTATAGCATCAAGTCAATTAAACTCCTGGGATATTGATCTGGTCAGTTAAAGCCGTCTTCTCTCACCAGCATCTTCGCTGTGGGCACCCAGCTGTGACAGCTTGCGGCTTTCACAGCCGGGTGCCCACTGTGCATGCACGAGTAGCGCTGCGCTTTGGAATGGTCCCCATAAGTCTTCCGAGACCTGTCACGTGCTTCAGAAGACTACGGGAAGGGAGGACAGCTCCCGCTTCCCATCACCTTAGGCGATTGGAGCAGAAGCAAGTACCTGTCAAATATGGGTATCTGCTCCCCCCCCCCCTCCCCAAAGGAGCCTGTCCTTAATGGGTAGCGGGGGGGAAAAGGCTTAAAGTGGAACATCCCGTTTTGAATGGAGCTCCGCTTTAAGTAGCAGAGGGGGTTGTTAAGCAGTTACAGCTGCTTTGGTGTTAATGAAATTAATAACAGGTGCACTAGATGGGCAACAATGAGAACCCCCAAAACAGGAATGGTTTTATCGGTAAAAGGCCACTGACATTTTTTTTCCCTGCTCATTTTTTCTGACTGTTTTTCACTAGTTTTGCATTTGGCTAGGGTCGGTGTCACTAATGGTAGCATGAGCAACACCTGGATCCTACAGAGGTTGCACAGGCAGTCCAACTCCTCCAGGATGGCACATCAATATGTGCCATTGCCAGACAGTTTGCTGTGTCTCCCAGCACAGTCTCAAGAGCATGGAGGAGATTCCAGGAGATAGGCAGTTACTCTAGGAGAGCTGGACAGGACCATAGAAGGTCCTTAACCCATCAGCAGGACTGGTATCTGCTCCTTTGTGCAAGGAGGAACAGGATGAGCACTGCCAGAGCCCTACAAAATAATCTCCAGCAGGCCACTGGTGTGAATGTCTCTGACCAATCAGAAACAGACTTCATGAGGGTGGCCTGAGGGCCTGACATCCTCAAGTGAGCCCTATGCTCACTGCCCGGCACTATAGAGCTCGATTGGCATTTGCCATTGAACACCAGAATTGGCAGGTCCACCACTGGCGCCCTGTGCTTTTCACAGATGAGAGCAGGTTCACCCTGAGCACATGTGACAGACGTGAAAGGGTCTGGAGAAGCCGTGGAGAACATTATGCTGCCTGTAACATCGTTCAGCATGACTGTTTTGGTGGTGGGTCAGTGATGGTTTGGGGAGGCATATCCATGGAGGGACCCACAGACCTCTACAGGCTAGACAACGGCACCCTGACTGCCATTAGGTATCAGGATGAAATGAGAACCTAAACTGGTGCAGTGGGTTCTGGGTTCCTCCTGGTGCACAATGCCCGGTCTATTGCAGATTCAGTCTTCCCAGCCTGGTGGAGGTCTACAATTTTGTTTCTGGTGTCCTTCGACAGCTCTCTGGTCTTCACCATAGTGGAGTTTGGAGTGTGACTGTTTGAGGTTGTGGACAGGTGTCTTTTATACTGGTAACAAGTTCAAACAGGTGCCATTGATACAGGTAATGAGTGCAGGACAGAGGAGCCTCTTAAAGAAGAAGGTACAGGTCTGTGAGAGCCAGAAATCTTGCTTGTTTGTAGGTGACCAAATACTTATTTTCCACCATAATTTGCAAATAAATTCTTTCCAAATCAGCCAATGTGATTGTCTGGATT
This sequence comes from Staurois parvus, assembly GCF_062004578.1. Classification (NCBI taxonomy): domain Eukaryota; kingdom Metazoa; phylum Chordata; class Amphibia; order Anura; family Ranidae; genus Staurois; species Staurois parvus. The sequence goes on from NW_028318094.1 coordinate 8,478,316, forward strand.
TTTTTTCTCATTTCGTCTCTCATAGTTGGTCTACCTATGATGCCAATTACAGGCCTCTCTCATCTTTTTAAGTGGGAGAACTTGCACAATTGTTGGCTGACTAAATACTTTTTTGCCCACTGTGTGTATGTATGTATATATATATATATATATATATATATATATACACACACATACATACATACACACACACTATATTACCAAAAGTAATGGTTGGCCTGCCTGTACTCTCACATGAACTCTAATGGCATCCTGAAATCTAATGGCATCCTAGTCTGAGCTTGTAGGGTTCAATATTGAGTTGGCCTCACCCTTTGCAGCTATAACAGCTTCAAATATTCTGGGAAGGCCGTCCACAAGGTTCACACAGTCATGTTGGAACAGGAAGGGGCCATCTCCAAACTGTTCCCACAAAGCATGAAATTGTCCAAAATGTCTTGGTATGCTGACGCCTTAAGAGTTCCCTTCACTGGAGCTAAGAGGCCAAGACCAACCCATGAAAAACAACCCCACACCATAATCCCCCCCACCAAACTTTACACTTGGCACAATGCAGTCAGGCAAGTACTGTTCTCCTGGCAACTGCCAAACCCAGACACATCCATCGGATTGCCAGAGAAGCATGATTTGTCACTCCAAAGAAAACATCTCTAGAGTCCAGTGGCGGCGTGCTTTACACCACTGCATCCGAAGCTTTGCATTGCACTTGGTGATGTAAGGCTTGGATGCAGCTGCTCAGCTATGGAAACCCATTCCATGGAGCTCTCTATGAACTGTTGTGCTAATCTGAAGGCCACACAGTTCGGAGGTTTTTAGCTACTAACTCTGCAGACAGTTGGCAACTTCTGCGCACTGTTTCAGGGGTGTAGAAATTTTGTAAAAACTACTTGTCCAAGGACTAAATCGGGGGTCCCAATCTACTTGTCCTTTACAAAAAAAAATATTTAAATAGGTCTTATTTGTTATATTACTGAATGAGACAGTTTTATCACCAATGATTTTCAGGGGATGTCCCTTTAAACCTTTGCCAGGATGGAAAATACAAAAGGGTTGATGTTTTTTTTATTAGGCAGAGCTGCTTTTAGGAATGTCTTGGGCTTTTAAAAATGAAAGGGGCTTTATGGTGACCTAAACCTTTAATATTTTTAACATTGCACTGTTTATCGTACGTACTCTCCAGCGCCTCAGGATATGCACAGCCAAAAGGGAAGCCAAGGGAACCAGGACAGCGACAACCAAAGGAAATGCTTCAGGGGTGCAGCCCTCCTCAGATGGGGAGATCAGCCACTATATAGAGAATAAACAGGTGAGGCGTCACCAGCAAGGCTCCCATCATCCATCCACTACACATCTGCATCAAAGGCTGGTCAGTAGCTCTGAGGAAAGGGATTCGTCCCCGAAATGCGTCAGCCATTTGACCGCACTGACAGTTGGAACACCTTGCTTGCCGTGGTGGCCATCGTAATTATGCAAATGCTTTTTAGATAATGCTTCGTCTGTGAGTATGTTTTTACTTTTCACTCCTTTCAATAAACCTTGGATAATGCACTAGGTGTGTGCGCCACCTGTTTATTCTCTATCTATTGCACTGTTTATATCCTACTCGCCTCCCTGCCTGTCTCCAGCACTGAACCCGGGGACTAGCAGGGAGGGGAGAGACCTTGCAATGTAATGAGCACCGATTAGGTGCTCATCAGGAAAGGTGCATCTGCTGAGTAAGTTACCCTTGCACATGGAAGCACTTGGGTACTCAGTACAAGCGCATGCTGAGCAGAGAAATCAAGCTCCGCTGTCCATCAGAGTCGGATCATATTTGTGTAACTGCCTTACTAAGCCTAACTCCTTGACGCCGACCTAACACAAATATGCGGCCTCTCAGAACTGGGCCTTTTTTTCGTGGGGCCGCTTATTTACGTCATTACATCACATCAGACCGCCACGGAATACTCCCTTACATCACATCAGACCATCGCGGAATATGCCCTTACATCACATCAGACCGTGGCAGAGTGCACCCTTACATCACATCAGACCGTCGCGGAATACGCCCTTACATCACAACAGACCGTGGCAGAGTGCACCCTTACATCACATCAGACCGTCGCGGAATACGCCCTTACATCACAACAGACCGTGGCAGAGTGCACCCTTACATCACATCAGACCGTCGCGGAATACGCCCTTACATCACAACAGACCGTGGCAGAGTGCACCCTTACATCACATCAGACCGTCGCGGAATACACCTTTACATCACAACAGACCGTGGCAGAGTGCACCCTTACATCACATCAGACCGTCGCGGAATACACCTTTACATCACAACAGACCGTGGCAGAGTGCACCCTTACATCACATCAGACCGTCGCGGAATACGCCTTTACATCACAACAGACCATTGCGGAATACGCCCTTACATCACAACAGACCGTGGCAGAGTGCACCCTTACATCACAACAGACCGTGGCGGAGTGCACCCTTACATCACATCAGACCGTCGCAGAATACGCCCTTATATCACATCAGACCGTTGAGGAATACTCCCTTACATCACAGCAGACCGTGGCGGAGTGCACCCTTACATCACATCAGATCGTCGCGGAATACGCTCTTATATCACATCAGACCGTTGAGGAATACGCCCTTATAGCACATCAGACAGTGGCGGAGTGCACCCTTACATCACATCAGACCGTCGCAGAATACGCCCTTACATCACAGCAGACCGTGGCGGAGTGCTCCCTTACATCACATCAGACCGTCGCAGAATACGCCCTTACATCACAGCAGACCGTGGCGGAGTGCTCCCTTACATCACATCAGACTGTCGCGGAATACGCCCTTACATCACAGCAGACCGTGGCGGAGTGCACCCTTACATCACATCAGACCGTCGTGGAATACGTCCTTACATCACAGCAGACCGTGGCAGAATGCACCCTTACATCACATGTGGAATACGCCCTTATATCACATCAGACCGTTGTGGAATACGCCCTTATATCACAGCAGACCGTGGCGAAGTGCACCCTTACATCACATGCGATCGTCGCGGAATATGCCCTTATATCACATCAGACAGTGGCGGAGTGCGTCCTTACTGTGTGTAAGTGTGTGACGCTCCTAAAAGAACAGAGGGGGAGGGAGATAGATGGAGAGCAGGAAGGGAGAGCTCATTCACTCCAGGCTGCTCAGACAGCAGCATTATTGGTACAGCCAGATGGATCTTCAAATTTCTCGCCCACACACGGGGCAGACACACAGGAGAGAGGTGGTAGGGGGTAGAGCAAAACAATACCTCTCTCCTCTCCTGTCTGTGCGGGGAGGGAGGGGGTAAGGGAGTGTGCTTGCTGGACGAGTGTTACACTCGGCAAACACGGGCAGAATGGCTGCAGCTGTGCACGCTGACAGCCCTGCTGCTTGCCCGCAGCAGGGCTAAGTGAAAGAAAAAACAACCTGCCCAACGCTCGGAACTACATGTCCCAGGGCGTCGGGTGATAGGATTTGCACATCCCTGTGTGTGCTTCAGCATGGGCTCACCCCACTGTCATTTTATGTGGCCTACCACTTCGTGGTTGAGTTGCGGTTTTTCCCAGTTGCTTCCACTTTGTTATGAACCACTAGCAGTTGACCGTGGAATATTTAGTAGCAAGGAAATTTCACAGATGGACTTATCACGGTACCACCCTTGAATTCACTGAGCTCCTGAGAGCGACCCATTCTTTCACAAATGTTTGTAGAAGCAGTCTGCATGCCTAGGTGCTTGATTTTATACACCTGTGGCCATGGAGGTGATTGGAACACCTGAATCCAATTATTTCATTTGGAGGCGTGTCCCAATACTTTTGGCAATATAGTGTGTGTGTGTGTATACATACACACACACACACACACATATATATATACATACACACACACATACATACAGTTAGGTCCATATATATTTGGACACAGGCACAATTTTATTTTTTTCAGATATTTACCAAAACATATTCAAGCTATAGTTATATAATGGATATGAGCTGAAAGTGCACACTCTCAGGGTATGTAGATCCAAATTGGAGGAACGGTTTAGGAATTACAGCTCTTAAAATTAGCCATCCCCCTTTTTCAAGGGACCAAACTAAATGGACAATTGCATCAAAAGCTGTTTCAAGGCCAGGTGTGGGCTACTCCATTATTTCTTCATCAATTATGCTGGTAAAAGGTCTGGCGTTTATTCTAAGTGTGGTATTTGCATTGGGAATCTATTGCTGTGAACCTACATCAGTCGTTCAAAGGAGCTACCCATGCAAGTGAAACAGGCCATTGTAAGGCTTCAAAAACTAAACAAATCCATCAGAGATCTGATATCAGCAACATTAGGAGTGGCCAAATCAACAGTTTGGTACATTCTGAGGATAGAACGACGCACTAGTGAGCTCAGCAAGATAAAAAGGCATGAATGTCCACGAAAGACAACAGTGGTGAGTGATCGCAGGATCCTCTCTATGGTAAAGAAAACCCCATTCACAACATCCAGACAAGTGAAGGACACTCTCCAGGAGGAGGGTGTATCATTGTCAAAGTCTACAATCAAGAGAAGTCTTCACGAGAGCAAATACAGAGGGTTCATCACAAGGTGAAAACCATTCATATGCCTGAAGAATAGAAAAGCCAGATTATACTTTGCCAAAAAACATCTAAAAAAGCCAGACCAGTTCTGGAAAAGCATTCTTTGGACGAATGAAACTAAGATTAATCTACTGGAATGACGGAAAGAAAAAAGAAGTGTGGAAAAGGCTTGGAACAGCTTATGATCCAAAGCACACAACGTCATCTGTAAAACATGGTGGAGGCAGTGTGATGGCATGGGCATGCATGGCTTCCAGTGGCACTGGGTCATTGGTGCTTATTGATGATGTGACAGAAGACAGAAGCATCTGGATGAATTCTGCATGGTTTAGAGATATACGGTCAGCCCAGATTCAGCCAAATGCAGCAAAGTTGATTGGATGGCGCTTCACAGTACAGATGGACAATGATCCAAAACACACTTCAAAAGCAACTCAGGAGCTTTTGAAGGAAAAGAAGTGGAATATTCTACAATGGCCGAGTCAATCACCTGATCTCAACTCAGTTGAGCATGCATTTCACTTGCTGAAAGCAAAACTAAAGGCAGAAAGACCCACAAACAAAGAATTGAAGACATCTGCAGTTAGAGCCTGGCAAAGCATCAGAAAGGAGGAAACCCAGTCTTTGGTAATGTCCATGGGTTCCAGACTTCAGGCAGTCATTGCCAGTAAAGGATTCTCAACAAAATATTAAAAAAACATTTTATTTGATTATATTAATTTGTCCAATCACATTTCATCCCCCGAAAATGGAGGGGCTGTGTATAAAAATGGTTGCAGTTCCTAAAATTTGTACTTGATATTTACAGTCATGGCCGAAATTGTTGGCACCCTTGATATTTTTCCTGAAAATCAAGTATTTCACACAAAAAAGGTATTGCATTAACACATGTTTTGCTATACACATGTTTATTCCCTTTGTATGTATTGGAACAAATATAAAACAGAGGCAGAAAAGCAAATATGACATAATGTCACACAAAACCCCAAAAATGGGCTGGACAAAAGTATTGGCACCCTTAACTTAATATTTGGTTGCACACCCTTTGGAAAACATAACTGAAATCAGTCGCTTCCTATAACCATCAATAAGCTTCTGACACCTCTCACCCGGAATTTTGGACCACTCTTCCTTTGCAAACAGCTCCAGGTCTCTCTTATTGGAAGGACACCTTTTCCCAACAGCAATTTTAAGATCTCTCCACAGGTGTTCAATGGGATTTAGATCTGGGCTCATTGCTGGCCACTTCAGAACTCTCCAGCGCTTCTTTGCCATCCATTTCTGAGTGCTTTTTGACGTATGTTTGGGGTCATTGTCCTGCTGGAAGACCCAGGATCTTGGACGCAAACCCAGCTTTCTGACACTGGGCCCTACAGTGCGACCCAAAATCCTTTGGTAATCCTCAGATTTCATGATGCCTTGCACACAGTCAAGGCACCCAGTGCCAGAGGCAGCAAAACAACCCCAAAACATCATTGAACCTCCACCATATTTTACCGTAGGTACTGTGTTTTGTTCTTTGTAGGCCTCATTCCATTTTCGGTAAACAGTAGAATGATGTGCTTTACCGAAAAGCTCTATCTTGGTCTCATCTGTCCACAAGACGTTTTCCCAGAAGGCTTTTGGCTTACTCAAGTACATTTTGGCAAACTGTAGTCTTGCTTTTTTATGTCTCTGTGTCAGCAGTGGGGTCCTCCTGGGTCTCCTGCCATAGCGTTTCATTTCATTTAAATGTCGACGGATAGTTCGCGCTGACACTGATGCTCCCTGAGCCTGCAGGACAGCTTGAATGTCTTTGGAACATGTTTGGGGCTGCTTATCCACCATCCGGACTATTCTGCGTTGCAATCTTTCATCAATTTTCCTCATCCGTCCACGACCAGGGAGATTAGCTACAGTGCCATGGGTTGCAAACTTCTTGATAATGTTGCGCACTGTGGACAAAGGCAAATCTAGTTCTCTGGAGATGGACTTGTAACCTTGAGATTGTTGATATTTTGCCACAATTTTGGTTCTCAGGTCCTCAGACAGTTCTCGTCTCCTCTTTCTGTTGTCCATGCTTAGTGTGGCACAGACAGACACACAATGCAAAGGTTAAGTGAACGTCTCTCCTTTTTATCTGCTTTCAGGTGTGATTTCTATATTGCCCACACCTGTTACTTGCCCCAGGTGAGTTTACAGGAGCATCACATGCTTGTAACATTCTTATTTATCCGCAGTTGTGAAAGGGTGCCAATACTTTTGTCCAGCCCATTTTTGGAGGTTTGTGTGACATTATGTCGAATTTGCTTTCTTTCCTCCCTTTTTTTGTTTTGTCCCAATACACACAAAGGGAATAAACATGTGTATAGCAAAACATGTGTTAATGCAATACGTTTCGTGAGAAATACATGATTTCCTGGAGAAATATCAAGGGTGCCAACAATTTCGGCCATGACTGTATGTTCAACCCCATGAATTAAAGCTGAAAGTCTGCACTTCAAATTCATTTTGTTTTGTTTTAATTTATTCTGGTGGCATAGAGCCAAAAGTATGAAAATTGTGCCTGTGTCCAAATATATATGGACCTAACTGTATATAAACACATACACACACAACGCAGCTATGAATTCAATAAAAATTAATAAATAAAATAAATTAATTAATAAATGCAGCTGATGCAAGTAGCTGAGTGACTTGACAATCTTTGTAAGCTTCCGTACAGTCAGAGCAGAGCTCAGCAACCATGTCCAGTACACGTACCGACAAAAAACATTCTAAAAAGGAGAGAACAAGCCGAACAGAGGGGCAATGCTGGTGCCTTCATTCAGAGGTGGATGGGCAGGGAGCTGACCAACCTGTGTTGCTTAATTTAACCACTTCAATACCGGGCACTTTCACCTCCTTCCTGCCCAGGCCAATTTTCAGCTTTCAGCGTTGCCACACTTTGAATGATAATTGCACGATCATGCAACACTGTACCCATAAAAATTTTTATATTTTTTTTCACACAAATAGAGCTTTATTTTGATGGTGTTTAATCACCGATTTTTTTAAAAACATTTTTTCCTAAATAATAAAAAAAGTCAGAAACTTTTGTTATATAATTTTGCAAATAAATAGCCTTTCTTCATAAATTTAGTCAACTGTATTCTGCTACATTTCTTTGGTGAAAATACCCTAAATTAGTGTATATTATTTAGTCTTCAGGAAAGCAATAGAGTCCACAAACTATGGTGTAATATATATATATATATCTCTGACAATTCATCAATTCTGATGATCTGACTGCCATTCTCATTTCTTGAGGCTGAAAAACACACCAGGATAGTACAAATACCCCCCCAAAATACCCATTTTTGGAAAATAGACAGGCCAAGGTATTTAGTAAGAAGCATGGCAAGTTTTTTGAAGCTGTAAATTGTCACAAATTTTTGGAAAATCAAGAAAATAGAAAAAAAAATTTACAATTTTTTTGGTACATATTGTCACCAGACCAGTAAAGTGTCATAACTGGTGTGGCGGTGATCAGGGACACTGTCATTTTTTTCTTTATTACTTTTTTTTCCAACACACTGTGACCACAGCAATACAGTGTTACCAGAGTAGCATTATACTACTCTGGACAAGTGATTAGGAGTTTTTTTTTTTTTTTTTTACACATTATGATTGCTTGTACCAATGTATTTAATTGATATTAGCAACCATTTTTACTGCATGAAATGGATTCATTCAGTGTCTTTTGTTGTGATTAGCTGTGATTGGCTCAAAGCTCATCACATGGTACAGATGGGCTGTGATTGGCCATGTCTGTACCATGTGACCGCTGTGACCATTCACAACACAGCTAACACAAATGTATACAATGAATGGCATGAAAGGAAGCCATCCATTGTATACAAATGTCATGTGATCTGCTGTGATTAGTCAGAGATCACATGACACTGGCAGTGGGCCAGTGTAGTGATCAGTCATTGGCTGTGTCCAGTGGACACAGCCAGTGACAGATTGTGCCACTGAGTGGTCCATGCCTTCTGAGAGGACGTCATATGACATCCACTCAGAAGGAGGAGCGTCCCGCCCAGCCATCAATCAGCTATAGGCCAGGCTGGAAGGTGTTAAGCAGTGGTGGTGTTATTAGACTGACTGAACTGTTTGGTGGTGATTTCTGAATCTCTGGACTGGATCGACTGAATAACAGCTCTACCATACACATCTGAGCATTTAGTCATTTTCCTGCAGTTCAGTCATGATGACATGGCGCACACAAAGCCATGCTTCACACCAAAAAGGTGTGCTTGCCATTTCATTCACCCTCTATAGATGAAAGATTCTAGAGCAAGGGTGGGCAATCTCAGCACTCCAGCTGTGGTGAAACCACAAATCCCATGAAGCATTGCAAGGTATTTGAAAGCCATAGGCATGAACCCTAGAGACATGATGGGATTTGTAGTTTCACCACAGCTGAAGTGCTGAGGGCACCTACTTCTGGGCTGCAGCATGAAATACCAGTAAGAGAACCTAAAGGTGATGTCCACAATATATCTATGGAAAAAGACAGTGGGAGGTAAAAGGAGACTGTTAATCTCACCTCTCTACTGTCATCTTCACATCATTAGAAAGTGCACAGACCTGAAGCACTGAGCTATTTTCTGTCCCTGCCGTTTTATGAATGTAATTAGTCGAAACATACAAGAAGTCAATTAGACTTTCTACTGCAGTAACCCAATCACTTTAAAAAAATAAAAGAAGCAGGGCCAAGAAGTACAAAGTGCATGGACAAGAAGAATTGAGGTAACAGAATTGCATACAGGCAAGTTTAATTAAAGCTGTTCTCTGGGCACAAAAAAATTTTAAAAAGAGAAGACCCCCCCCCCCCCATTCATAGTATCGGTCTGATGGTGCATCTGTCCCCCACCGGCTCTAAGTGTGAGAACTCAGCAATCGCATGGCCGCTGATCAGCTGCTCTGAGCAGAGCGGTGATTGTCAGTGATCGCTGTCTGCCCTGCCCCCCCCACTAACTGGAGTGCTGGGCTGTGAAGGGAGGGGGAGCGCTGGCTGGCTCAAACTTGCCGAGAGGCTGAGCCAGATGCCACTCCAGACTCCGGGATGGATCCTGACTTTGTAGTTGGGATCTTTCCCCAGCCTGGACCAGCTGAGTGACGCCAGCCAACAACATGGAAAAAAATAGAACAAATCTTTTGCTTGGCAACTACATAAAAGACATATTCGTGTACAATTAGATATAAAATCGGGAAACATTCTTGCAAAGAAAATAAAACATTAAAAGCTTTGTTTTTATTTTTTTATATATTTATTTATGTCAAGCCAGAAATCTCAAGGCAGCTAAAGCTCACCTTTAGTAATAATATAGATCTGTATTTAATTCATTACTGAGTCCCAACACCGGCTGCTGCCTTATTTACAAAGAAAAGGGAGTAAAGGGGAAAAAAATTGTATAAAATCTAAAATCGGTCACACTTTGTAGAGGATAGCAGCTGGAAAAAAGAGCCTCATCTCTACTTAATAGCTCAGCTAAAACTCCCAGGATCCTCTGTAAAGTTGAATGAGAGGATTGTGGGATTTTAGTTGGCCACACAAGTAAAGACTGCTAGGAGCCTACCTTAGGTGGGTCAGGCCTTGCTGCTAAGACCTGGGGACAAGCAGCGCTTCAGAGGAGGATGAGAAGACTGGGAAACAACAAAGGCGCTGTCTGTGTGCCAGGATTACCCAAAATGTAATCTGTTATACTCACTGTCACCACCAAGTGGATATTTTATTATGCTTAAAAAAGGGTAAAAGTCAAAACAACAGGGGAATCGCAAAGTGGAGCAATGTAAAGAAAACCTATGACAAGAAAAATATATGGCTGCCACTGCTGACCACCTTCTGGAAATGCTAGTTACTGGATATCAAGTAGATCCGTCAAACTTCAATCCTTTGAAGTCACTGGCTGGAAACGTATATGCCTGATAAGGTCAGTGACTCCAGAAAGGAATAAAGCCATACGATCTCCATGACAGAATATGAATTTCCACAAGCTAGTCAGCATTTTTAGGTTTTTCTTTCACAACAGGAATTCTTTAAAGACAGGGACAGATTGTGGTAGTGCCAGCTGATCTATGGAACAAACATTCCTGGTGCCAGCCTGGGTGAGGTACTAACTGTGCATGAAACACCTTGTTGAGAAACACTGGGAAGCTGGCACCAGCCGAGCTAGGAGACCGATCATGGGTGCAGAGGAATCAAGCCTATTCTGACAGCCACTTAGAGTCACATTCTAGTTGCAACACAGGTGATGCAAGCCCTATACTGGTTGTAGCCCAGCCTCTAAAGGTCTCAGTCTGGTTGTGTCCAGACTGTGACACAAAAGTACAGGCCCTTGCCTATCTGTGACCAAACCAGTGTTTGCTCTAGACTAGACATAACACAAATCACAGGACTTTAAAATACAGTAATTATGGAAAAGCTGCCAATCTCAACCCCCCAGGAATCTTCTGTTTATCTATCCACGTTCCATAGAGAACTTCCCGGTGTGGCCCTGGGAACTGGACACCCTCTCGATGGAACCATTACGGGTCCAGCACTGCTCCTCCCCATGGAAAGGTTGACAGCCATAGATGAAGGCCCAACCATAGGAATGCACAGAAGTTCTTCCATGCATCACCAGCCAGAAGAATTTCACTGGAAAGGCTGAGCAATTATGAGCAACCGTCATATCTATGGGATGTGGCAAGCATGTGTAAGGGCTGCTGGGGAAAGAGGAGCATCCTTAAAAAATAACAGTACCAAAAATACAGTTATCTTTTATTCTGTGATAGAAAGAGTGCAAGTCCCAGCTTCATTATGATATTTACCAGTATTTCTCAACACCCCAAAGAGGTCATGTTTAAGGATTTCCTTCTTTCAGCTGTGAAAATTACTGGTCCGTGAGACCGATTGTACCATTTATAGAAGATAAAAGAAATCCTAAAACCATGCCTTGTCATTGGGGTTTTTTTTTTTTTTAGAAAACTGGCACACAATAATGAGGCCAGCCTGGCTGTAGCACAATGTGGCCCCCGCTGACACCAAATCACTGTAGTAAAAATGCTGGCCTACTTTATGCAAAGCAGCAACTGAACAGACTAAATCACAAAAATAGATCATTTCTCATATATATATATTATAATTTAAAAAAAAAATGATATCCTTTCTAGGTGGTGGCATGGGTGCCCAGTCGGATGTCGGTAAGGACAGGAATGTGTTAAGGTAAGTAGGGATAGGTGTGTGGTTAATCTATCACAGCCAGGTGGATCAGGAGCCCAGAATTAAAAAGGGGAGGGGGGGTGGACAAAGCGCTCTGTCGCGTACCCTGATGGCAGACAGTGTATACCCGCTTAAACCTGTCTGGTACATAAAGGCATTGATGCTCCTTATAGAGCAGTCTCTTCAGACCTTAGCCCCATTCCCTCTACAAACAGCTCATCTGTAAGTTCATTTATAAAAGATTTAGGTTATGGAGGACTAGACACCGCTCTCCAGCCCTCCACTTTGCCTTCCCCTTCCCCCCACACTTTGCCGTCACATGTGCAGCTGAAAATCCTTCATATCCCAGAATTGGGTGGGACAGGGTGGATAAAGCTTTTATTTGCTGAAGTTGGCAAAGTTTGCAAAGGCATCTTGCTTGGGAGGCATAGCTACGGGTGCCAATCCCACAGACATCCCCATGGGGTTGGGCATTCCCATCATGCCTTGGTTCATCATTGGAGGGATTCCTACAGCAGACATCCCCATGGTGCCGGTCATCATGTTTGGGATTCCCATAGTTCCTGGCATTGGGCCAGCCATCATTGGGCTAGTTTGAGGTCGAATGGACATCATGCCTGGGCTTCCACTAATGTTCATACTTGCAAAACTCTGTGGCAGCATCGTCTGTTGTAGATCTGCAGGAGAAGAAACGAAACGAGTGAGGTTTCATATGCCAATCTGTTAATAGGCAATAAAGAAATACTTTGCACAAAAAAAAAATGTATTTGTAGAGGGACCAAACAAGAACAAAGCCATCCTGGACATCACCAATGGAATCACTGAGATGTATAATAAAGCCAGTGTGTTATCCAGGCTAACAGGATGAACCATAATCAGTTCCTAGTGTATCAAAAATAATTAATGCAAAGCAAAAACACTGCAACATATAACATTCTTGTTTTTTCTAAAATAGATAGGGTCTCTTTAAAGAAAGGAAGGTGGTTAGAAGTTTTTTTTCTTCTCATAATATCAAAATCTCATTAAAGGTACAAGGACAATGCCACGTACTAAGTCAAGGTTCAAGGCACAATATTACATAGTACTGGAACTCTGAGGCGTATGGAACAAAGAAAATGGATTTTCAGAACAAATTCACAATGTCACTCAAGTGTTCCAACTCAAGCCACATACCCTGGGGCTTTTGTTACTCTACTCAGCTACTCCATAATAAGTAGACAGACATCTTTGTTATCTTTGAGAATCACTTACTTTGCTGTTGCATCATTGCATTGAGAGAGGGTTGAGCTGGTTTACAGGGCTGCATACCCGGTATCAGGCTATCAAGGGAGATGTTGACGCTAGGATCAGACCAAGTGGATGGCAAAGATTTTCCAGGAGTTTTGAGGTCTGCCCCAGATGTGGGAAGTGTGTTCTGTTTCTGGAGGGGCTGAGAAACAAAGTTAAATTATACAATAATGTGAAGTATCCTAGAAAAACAGATCATTATAGCATAGATAATTTTTTTGTTAACCCATAGAGAGAATACATATATGTCTCTATATTGATTACCCCATGGTGTTACAGTTCACAAAAAGAATTGTCCTCCTGATTTCTCTATACTTGTTGTTCTCATTGGATTCATGTGACTCGATAATTATTGCAGGACCTGCATGTGCAAAGGACTGAGTGGAACAGTAACTGCCTTCAAGAGACTCAACTATAAAAAAATAGACAAAGTGGGGCTTAGTAGAACTGAAACTGCCAAGGTAATAGAAAAAAAAAAAACTGCTTTGCCATTTGTTCTACTGCAATACAGGTTCTTATAATGCTCATAGAGACTCTGCCACTTTGCCTATTCAGGGGCAAAGCAGGTGTTCATGAATGGAGTGTACAAGGCATTAAAAATTATTTAGGATTTTTTTTCAAAATGTGAGACATGCATCCAGTTAGAATACTATTTAAACATGATATATAGCAAAAATTGTAGCAGTAGGTTTATTATCACTTCAAGCACTTGTCCTACGCAATATTTACCCCCCAGCTTTCTTCTGGTGGTATTTGATCAAATCTGGGTTTTTATTTTTTGTGCTATAAACACAAAATACTGAAAAAACAAATAAAACAGTATTTTTGACTTTGTGCTACAAAACATATCCAATAAAAAAATTTTCAAAAGTCACTGTCAAAAATCAGAATGCGTATTCTGCTATATATTTTTAGTAAAAAAAAATCCCAATAACCGTATATTGATTATTTTGAGCAAACGTTATAGCGTCTAAAAACTATTGTATATATACTGGAATTTTTGTTTTATTTTTTAGGCTTGTAATGGCGGTGATCAGTGGCTTATAGCGATATTGCGGCGGACAAGCGGACACTGACACTAACTGCCACATTGTGGAAACCAGTGACACTAATACAGTGATCAGTGCTAAAAATATGCACGGACACTGTACTAATGACACTGGCTGGGTAGGGGTTATACATCTAGGGTGATCAAGTGGTTAACTGTGTGCCTAGCTCTGTGTAATGATTAGTGTGTGTGCTGTTTTCACTAGACAATGTGCTGGATTCTATTCCCTGCTTGAAGGGAAAGAGAATCCAGCACATTGCCGATGACAGGACCCAGCTTTGCCTTGTTTACATAGGCCCAGCTGTGTTCTGTCTGTTTCCTAGATAATAAGCAGGTGCCGGCGCTCATCTACTGGCTGCAACCCGCTGACCGGCTTCTGCTGTGACCAATCATATTGTATTTATATATTATATGTGATTCTGCACAGCGCGGCCGCCCTGTAGCAGTATATCTGTTATAAAGCGGTCAGCAAAATGGTTAAAGTAGCTCTTATCAGTTCACTGATGAAGCACAAACTTGTTTCTAACACAATGAACCATTGCCAGGTTTGTGCACTAAAATCCAGACAGGACTTACTTGTGATCTTGACATGGGCAGCGTCACGCCCACTGTGCTGGAGCTCATCATTGATAGGTTCATGCTCTGGGATGTGCTCATTGTGGTATGCGAGGCTCCCATGAGGTCAAAGAGGTCTGGAGGGTTGGAAGGAGCTTGGGCGGTCTGAGGAGAAGAGCTAGCAAATAATTCTGTACTATGTTGTGATCCCCCAAACAATTCCGCTGAAGGCATTGCGGAGATGGGTGCTGGTTGGTTGAAGGCTGCCCAGTCTCCAAACTCTCCATTACCAGTTGCTGCAGGAGCTAAGATTATAAAAACAAAGCAAGAAAACAAAAACAAAAAACAAAACCGTGACAAAAAGGACTGAAAACGCAAATAGGAATGTCTAAAGATATTCTAAGATAGTGTGGGACATGGGAACATAGCTTTTAGACTTTTTTTGAGGACACATTTACAGTGATCTCTTTTAGGCTCCATGCTCACTAGAAGCTGAAAAACCGCTGGATAAAATAGGCCAAAATTAGCGTTTTTTTCCGCTGTTTTGCCAGCCTTAAAGCTGGTTAAGGAAAATCTAGAGGGGTGTTTGACTATCAGGCTTTTACTGCTCTCTGAGGCTTCACTGGGAAGATTTCCCCTCTCTTCCTGTCACCAGGATAGGAAGTAGGGGAGATTTCCACTTACTTCTTGCCCCAGTGACAGGGACAGGAAGTGAGGGGGAATGTCGGTTTTATATTGAGCAATAAAAACAGACAGAAGTTTTAACTTTTTGACACTCCCAAAACTTAAAATAGTTTGGCTAGAGATGCAC
The DNA here is from genome assembly GCF_062004578.1 of Staurois parvus. Classification (NCBI taxonomy): domain Eukaryota; kingdom Metazoa; phylum Chordata; class Amphibia; order Anura; family Ranidae; genus Staurois; species Staurois parvus. The sequence goes on from NW_028318094.1 coordinate 8,493,859, forward strand.
CTTTTTTTCTCCAAACAATCTTTACTGTATTTTAAATTATAGATACAAAAAAGCGTACAAAAAACATCACTCACGGTAATAGGAACCTCAGCACTGTAAATATAAACTAACAATCAAGCATCAAAAATGAAAAATGATCAAAAAAAAAAATGACTCACATCTACAATACTTGAGGGCACAGTAAAAAACAAACAAGAATATATACTTTAAATATATTCACGTTAATATTACAACTCACAAACCGGTAAAAAAAAGCAAGCTAGCGAGTATCTACACTACACAAGAAGTCCTAATTTAAAAAAAAGAAAAAGATACACTGTAAATGTGTGCTGTCAATGCCAAGCAATCAGTAGTGAATAAAAAAGGCTAGCAGTATGGCATATTATTTTAAAGCAGACCCCTGGCCTAACAGCTCAATAGTTTAATATATTGTACATTGTACATCCAGGAGACGGAGCCCACCTTACAGACACAGCAGCTCTGCAGTTTCCTGTTTTGACTCTTCACTTCCAGGTTGGCTCATTAGACTGCAATGCACATCACCTCATTAGAGAGGTCCTCCTTGCACCCAAGCAGGGTTCAGAAGGCTTCTGGTAACCTTCATTGCTGAAGCCTGCTAAAAGCTTGTTTATAGGCCAAGTTAATCTTTTTGAACATGATACGCTCATATTTAGGGTGTAACATGTTTAGCACCCTCCTCCCCCTGTGACAGCAGATGGGAAATTCTCTCCCTGCACCCACTGTCACAATTTAAAAACAGCTCGGCTGCACGAGGCTCCGCCCATACACCCCCCATCATCCATTCACAGTTTCCTGTGAATGAATAGACTACAAGCCGTTTGCCTCAGTGAACTACAAGGTCACTGGTGAATACCATTGATCTTCCTGCTCTCAAGTAACTGCCTGCCCATGCAGCATACAGGCACACAGCTATCCTGAGATTCTGCAGAAGCCTGACATTGCACCTACAATCTGCTGATCGTGGCTCCTTAGAAAAAAAGAATAATAAATGCTCATCTGTTACCTGCAAAATAATGTGTATTTACTACTTTTTTTTTTCCAAAAGGTGAAATTATCCTTCAAAGCTACAAGCAGCACTCTAATTAAGATGTATGTTTAGCACTCAGAGATTTGTACTGAAAAGTGTTTAAGGTCTTCATGAGGTCTACTTAAAGCCTGGTAAAACTTTTCTGACTTTGGGGATGTAACCATAAATACCAAGGTTTGATCGGAAATGAATATATCAAAGCAAGGGCACCTGGCACTCAAATGCCCTTAAAGTGTAAGTAAACTCTCTCAATCAACATTAACTATTTTCAATCCTTATGCTGCTAGCCTTACTAAATGGAAGTTTTTTTTTTTGAACATACTTCTTCAGTTGCTTCCTGGCTTGTAGCCTAAGCTAAAAATGATGTCATACACCCCAGGATTTGTGCATTTTTTTCCTTCCACCTGGAGGAGGCGAGGAGGGGGTTTCTCATCATAGCAAGGAAGTAAATGCTTCTAAATTAATCATCATGAGGGTGATTTTTATGTTGATTTCTCAACAAAATAAAGCATGAAAACATGGACGGATGGATGGATGAGCTTGCTATGAATAGTAAAAATGAATTCGCATTTTCAGTTTGTGATGCTCAGATACAGTTATGTTCTGCTTTATTGCAAACCAGGCACAATGGAAATAGGGGTGGCTGACAATGCTGACCCCCTGGCTTCAGTACCTTCCAAGTCAATGACCTGGAAGAAGCATGCAACCAATGGGGATGAAACTCCTGATCTGCATGCCTGTAACAGGTCAGTGACTCAAAACAGCAAAGCCAGAGGATAAGCAATGGCAATCCTGTATTTATCATTACAAAATTCCATAAATCAATTCCGTTCATACACACTCTACTTGCAGTTTTTACCAGCTTTGCATTGCAGGCATGATCAGATGCATCAGGCCTGCCCACTCCTTTATTGGCTATATAGATACAAATATATAAACTGTAGGTGGTGGGCTGCTGCCTTGATCATTTTTATGATCAAAAGTTGGAAATTACCTTGTGTAGGATCTGTATTATAGAAGGCACTTTGCACCTATGCGCAAGCATATTCCTATTAATTTTTTAAATGCTTCCCTGTGTGCTCCTGGAGCATGGGCCTATGCTACACAAAGCAGTGCCGCTATCTCTATAGGTCACTGTGCTGTGTACATGGCATTGTGGGATGCAGGGGAGAGGCCCATGCGCCAGAGCTCCACCTTGGGCTATCTATATATTCAATGATGAGAACGGACCGATTGCCTTATTTACCTTGTGTAGCAGTGAAGATGGAAGACTGAGCAGTATGTGAATTAAAATCAGCAAATTCATCAAATGGATCTGAAGATGAACCTAAAACAGAGAAAACTTAAGACTAAAGCCTACAGCTGTAGCTGCAGATAGAGGAAAATTTAAACAGACTAGAGAAACTCTTTAAGGGAGGAAAAGCTATTACAGGAGTCTAACCTCAATCAAAACCTTTAATTTATTTTTAGATACAGCAGGGAAGAGTTAGAATCAGGTATTTATTGCTGTGTTCCTGCTGGGGAACAGTCATTGGTAAAAATCTGACAGAGTTTCAAACTCTCCTTAGTCTCTCCAATCTTAAATGTAATCGTTTTGTCTGAAGTTGGCTTCAAACACCAAAGCTTTTAAAACATGTGTTATCCCTACATATGGGAAACAACTCTAAATGGCAGAATGTTTCCTTCTTCTACAGAGGTACTGGAGATGGAAAGATGCTCTTATTCCAACTTTGGGACTGCTCAGTGATTAACACAGGCACATTCTAAGACTGGAAAAGTTACTGAAGTAGCCTTGTTTTTTTATATACACAAAACAAACAGCTAAGGATGCAATGAGGTTTGCAAATGTTAAAGAAAAATATATGATAATACTGATTAGCCAGAAATTTTTTTTTCCCCAACAAAGTTTTAGGATTTGTGAATGAATGCAAATCTAACGAGTTCTGTCTGCTTGAAGATCCACTTTAAGTCAAAGTTTTGTTCATGTCACAGTTAATATCATATGCAGAGTGGTACACAAAATATACTGTGGTGGTTTACTATGTGTAATTTGATTTTTAATACTATGGAAGAATAAAAGGGGAAACACACACTATACAGTATACCAGGGGTCCTCAAACTACGGCCCGCCAAGGACATTTATCTGGCCGCCGGGACCTGTAGCGGCAAGATTAACTCCCCTATGAAGATGTGTGTCCCTGACGCTTCTGCGCATGTCACGGTTTTCGTCAGAAGTAGCCGATCAACAACCATAGCACAGAGCTGTCACAGTTAACCCCTTTTCTGCTGCACCGCTGATTACACTTATACACGGCGTTCATCCCATGGATCACTAGCCACCGATGCTCCAGCAAGATGGATCAAAGATGCGTATTGGGGAGCATCATGGATCGGAGAGAGGACAGTTACATGGGGGGGTTGTGACATGGGGAAGACACTGACGTGTGGGGGTCAGTGACATGGGGGGGCCGTGACATGGGGAAGACATTGACATGTGCTGAGGACAGTGACATGTGTGGGGGTCAGTGACATGGGGGGCTGTGACATGGGGAAGACACTGACATGTGGGGGGCTAGTGACGTGCTGAGCACAGTGACGTGTGGGGGTCAGTGACATGGGGTGGTTGTGACGTGTGGGGGGCCAGTGACATGTGGGGGGGGCCAGTGACATGTGGTGAGGACAGTGACATGGAGGGGGCCAGTGACATGTGGTGAGGACAGTGACATGGAGGGGGCCAGTGACATGCGGAGGACAGTGACGTGCGGAGGACAGTGACATGTGTGGGGGTCAGTGACATGGGGGGCCTGTGACATGCGGAGGACAGTGACATGTGGGGGGCCAGTGATGTGTGGGGGTCAGTGACATGGGGGGCTGTGACATGTGGGGATCAGTGACATGTGGGGGGCCAGTGACATGGGGAAGACACTGACGTGGGGGGGGGCGTTTTCAGTGACATGGGGGGGCCATAACATGTGAACAAAACTGCGGGTGTCATTAACTTTTTAATGACACCCACAGCGGTTCGCAGGCCCATAGTTCTCATTGAAATACTAATAAGTTTGTTGATTAAACTTTACTTGTTCTTCATTTTAAATATTGTATTTGTTCCCGTTTTGTTTTTTCACTTCAAAATAAGATATGTGCAGTGTGCATAGGAATTTGTTCATAGTTTTTTTTTTTTTTTTTTTTTTTTTTTGAAACTATAGTTCGGCCCTCCAACGGTCTGAGGGACAGTGAACTGGCCCCCTGTTTAAAAAGTTTGAGGACCCCTGCAGTATACTATACAGGGTACTAGGTGTAGTCCTGGAGTTCAACCTCTCCTTTCCACATCCAAATCACTGTCCACATTTTGCGATCTTCACCTTTGCAACTTTCCCAAAATCCACTCCTTCTTAACCAATGATACTACGCTATTAAATCTCTCCCTTGTCATTTCTCGTCTCAACTATTGCAGCTCCCGCCTCATTGGCCTACCTCTGCACAGGCTATCCTGCCCTTCAATTTATCATGTATGCTGCTGCCAGTATCATCCACCTTACAAACCATTCAGTGTCTACAGCCCCTCGCCGCCAATCCCTCCACTGGCTTCCACCAGCCTAATGTCTGAAAGACTGAAATACTACTAACATAATGCAAAACCATCAACAATTCTGCCCAAGCTACATTCCCAAACTTCTCAAAATATCACCCAAACCATCCTCTTCGCTCCTCCTAAGACCTCCATTACCTCCTCCCAAGCTCACCTCCAGAACCTCTCCCACCTCTGGAATTCCTTACCCTCTGCTACATGAAAAATCATCTCTTCTGGAAAGGCCATCCTGCCTCTTCCTAAAATGGGAACTTTTTAAGATCAACTCATCCTCGCTACAATTTGTATTACTTACCCTTCTATTTTAGATTGTAAATGCTCATAAGTAGGGCCCTCCTACTCCCTGTCTTGATTTGTATTGAAATATATTATATATAATATAAAACCTGTATAATAACAAAAGAATTACAATGTATCCTATCCTATTGTTGTATTAAAGCTAAAACATAGTAAGTGTGTGAAAGGTAGAACAATTTGTGTTGTCTCATTACAAAGCCCTACCCTTGCTAACTTTCTCATACAATGTACTTTATGGTAAATATTCTGTAAGTTGTCCTACAAATTGCGTTAACCACCACAGTCCAGAAGCTGTGCTGTGCATAGCATAACGTCAACCACTACACTGCATATGATGAACTGTTATATACTCTGGACTGCCAACATTATACTAGGTATTACTTGGTCTGGACTGACACTTCAGATCCTGCACCGAGCAAAGCACACTGTGGCTCACCACACAGTAAAAGAGCACACTCCATACACTGTGCTGTACAATGCTTGCTCTGGAGCGCCATACTCAATATTTCTGACTCCAACGTGGCACGCTGTTGTCTACTCCATACATTGATAAGCAGCCCGTACTCAATGGTACACATATGTTGCGATTTTTTGCATGCTCCGGATTTTCATATGCAGCAATGTAGACTGTATACTCCAATTTGTTATACCGTACCACTCCATCCTGTACACAGTGCTATATGTAATGTACTCTGCTGCTTTAACCACTTTAGAACTTGTTAAAAATCATTTGAAACTTTGACATTCATTCACATTAATAAGCACCCTTTTAGGGAGAGAAAAGGAAAATTAGGACAAAAGTTAAGCAGAAGAGAATATATTTTCCTACTCCAATAAATAGGGATTTTTCTAGATAAACCCTTACTAGACAACACATCCAATATCCATATCTCAATTTAAAATAAGACTTTAGTGTACACAAGTATTGAATAAGATAAATACATTAATGGAGGGACAGCAGTGCTGACACAAAACAGCCATCACCCCCCCTCCGCACCCCGGTATAAAACACAATAAGTGGAGCTCAGTTGCTCAGGTCCACACTTGCTGTGACCGTTCTCTCAGCACAGCTGGCTAGGCAGGTGGTGCCATAACATCTGCCCAGCACTCAAGTATCCCCAAAGACCGCTTTTGATGCCTGGCATAATGCCCGGGCTGCCACAACTCTGCAAGAAATTCTATCCATCTGGCACTGCCAATTGGACAGAACATAAAATGGTTCTGCTTGGGAGATCAGCAGGGGCCAAGTACCAAGATACAAAGGACAGAGAAGTGAACAAATAAGCTGTATTTATTCTGAATCAGAAATAGCGAAAAATATATGCACACATCATTCATAGAGGTATGCTTGGTCCCCATATATAACTAAAAACATGAAAAACACACGGATCTCACACTTCCACTCTCTCACCCTTACAGTTGACACAACAGAAGAATGACATTCTCATACTGCTGTTTACTTGATCTACGGAGGTGTCAAAATGGATATATGGGTGGCCTTGCTCACTATGCTTCCGGCCTCTTTATGAGCAATAAAAGAGGGCCTCTAACTTCTTCCCAAAAGCAGCAAGTGTGGTCATCCCCTGGACGGCAGTGGCCACCCAAAGAAAGAATGGGTAACAAACGTAATCTTCTGGTGCATATGGAAGAAAGTGGCCCAAACTACATGACAGGTATTCACAATTTTCCTCCACCCAGGTCCCTCAATCATCTTCCAAAGCAGTTCCCAGTTACAAACTTTGCTCACACTGAACCTTACAATTTCACAATCTGTGGGCTAATCCCCCTCCACCTACTTAGGCATCCACTTTCCCTCTGGGACAAGTCAAGAAAAAAAAGAAAAAAAAAAGAAAAGAATTTTTACATATTTGTAAACTCCATATCTTAAGTACAGTATATAGGAATTAATTCATAGACCATGGGTTGTATGCCACTACCTTCAAGTAAAAGGACAATGGCAAAAGCTTTGCTGGGTCTACCCCCTAGTCTCCCCATATAACCCTGCTCACTCCATGAGGCTCTGGTTTTGCAAGCTATAGAGAGAACACAGAGAAGCGAGGTACCCATGTTCTGTACAGTACTCTAAGAAATTGAATTTACAGGTATGTCAAAATTCCTCTTATCTTTATCATACAGCACAGAAATCAATTCAGAGTCTATGGGACATCCCCAAGCAATAATAAAGGGGTAGGTATTAAGACAGCTAAACAGCCACAACAGACCCACAGGAAGAAAACAAGAAGGGCAACAGGCCTCAAACCAAACTGTTACCAGTAGAAACACTTCACTGCAGGAGCAACAGCTGAGACTGAATAACCAAGAAACATTTTGTGAGAAATGAGAAACAGAATTTACGTGTTGGTTCCACTCAAAGGGGAGTGCACAACTCTAGATACCCAATTTTATGGGGCATGGGCTAGAGAAGGAAGGAGGGACTCCATCTCAGGGAGTAGAAGACCCATGAAAGAAATAAAAAAAGGGAAGCAAAATGACCATGAGAACAGGAGGAGGGGCCCCAAGGGGGATATTCCAGTAAGAAACGAGAGAAAAGGTGAGCAGGTTCCCATGGAGACATGGCATAGCCACAGATGTCATACACGACCCCTAAGGGGAATAACGGCATTATGTTGTGCCAGCTGGCAAGAGAACGAAGGAGGTTTCAAGGGAAAACAAGAAATACCATGGATGTAAGCAGAACACCAGTCTCCAGGCTATTCTGTACCCAACTGGAAGAAAAGTACAAGGAAGGCTACTACTATTTGCACAAAAACGGAGGACAGCATCTTCAGAGGGTCAAGGAAGAGTCTAGTAGAAAGTTGCACAAAGAGTGCAAGGTGTTGAGAGTTAGGAAAAGGGTGTAAAAGGTAGACCAGAATCTACAGGGTTCTAAATTGAATACCAGAAGTATGGCCAGATCAAGGGATTTACAGAATGAGGGTTGAGTAAGGAACTCGGGATGAGGTTTTATTTTTGTTTAGCTGGCCTGCTGAACCAACCAAATTTTGATCCATGTATGGGCAGCCTGGCTGTACAGAAGTCAATCTACCAATCAACTTTTGTACAACCAGCCTGTCAGGTTTTACCTGATTGATCAGTGTCGCTGGCTAACCAGCAGCCCGCTGGCTGATTGAAAAAAATAAATAAAAAAAAAAAAAAATTAATGTATAGGCTGCCTTAGCCCACTTGACAGGGTTGTTTTCCCAAAAGTTACAAAGCAGGGAAAATATATTTTGCCCAAATGGAGATGTAAGGCATCTAACACGAGAATGAAATCTGCTAACACTAGGAATATCCTGGTAGTAAATATTAGGAAATTGCCTGCCCAGGCTGCCATGATCCATAGGCTAGGGCGGATTGCTGAGTACAGTAGGCAAGTGCCAAATCTTCTCTGCATCATATGTGGAGAGCCCCAGAACCAGGTATTTAAATCCGTTTTTGATACAATTTGGCAATAGTGTACCCCTTATCGAGGTTGAGACCTAGGCAGGGGAGGACAGATTAAACACCTCGTCTCAGAAATAGCTGTCAGTGGGCACTTCATGGGAGTCAGACTACCAAAATAGTCATACCAATGCACCTTGTGCAATCAGGTATTTAAGAACTTTTTAAAACAGATGTTCCAATGTAGGGGTTGGTAAACCCTGAAGTTCCTTCCCAAGGAAAAGACAAAGCCTCATTATGACAACAGGTGAGAATGGGGTTAAGAAATCTTGTTCTTTTCCTAGAAAAGTACAGAGGGGACAGCAATTAGGAATAATTGGACATCTCCTGAAAATGGTAAAGATAGAAAATTTTTTTTACATCTCCTTTTTTAAGCCAGGGTGTGTATCCGTACACCACCCCAATCACATCCATAAAAGAGGCTGACCTATTGGTGTGAGGTGGGCTTAAGAAAGGAAAGGTTTGCCATGACCAGAATGACCCAGAGTAGATGAGGATTGCTTCTAGGGTGAGCACAAGGATGTGAACCACACAGTATGGGATAGGTGATGTAGAATGAAATGCGATTTAGGAAAGTGGAGTCAGAAACCCCTCCCATCAGTAGCTGCCTCATTTTATACATCCAGGGACTTGGAAAGAAAAGCTCTCCCTAGAAGGGCATATACAAAAGGAATCTTTCTAGCACTGGATTAATTGTCCAGGCTTTAAGACATAGGATTCTGTGCATATGCACAGAAAGTAAAGACATTCCAGAGATCTGGTAAAATCAGATTCTCCATGGCATCCACACAGAATATGGTTGTGTGTGTGTGTTTTCTAGCCACCGGAGTCCTAACAACCAATGATGTCACTGGTTGATAAGGAAGTCCACTGCCTGCTCAGCATCCTTGTTAGCCCCTTCCTTGCCCTTCTGTCAGAAATGGGGTCACATTAACTGTGTGAGAAATGCTGGAATACTAAGTAGGTATCAGTGTACAAAGGAGAGTTTCCTTTGGAAGAATACCTCACCTCTAATGTTTTGTGTCCTATGTGTGTAAATGCTGCTGCATTATGTAAAACTCTCATTCATTTTTTACATTTTGGAATGGGGTGCCTCATGATTACGTAGAATTGTAAAGGGTGCCTTGATGGAAAAAAGGTTGAGAAACACTGTTAGAGTATTTTCTACATAACGCAGTGTACAGAGTAGAGTGGTTTGGTATATAATTAAAGGCAGAAAATGTTTAGTACTCCTTTTTTTTACAGTCTCGTTCAACCACCAATATATATCAGTGGTCCGAATACCTGCTGTCTGCCCCGAATCAAATAGTAAATCCACCAGATCATTAGATGATTTCTTGCTTGACTCACCAGTAACCTGTGGAGGAAATGACAAATTGAGTATATTGACAATCATGCAAGAATATAAGCATACTATTTGGCAGTGTGTGAGAAGTGCATGTACAAGATTAGTTATCCTTGGTTCACTCTGGATCCAATTTTGATATCGTGCAACTTCACTTGAGACAGAAGTCGGATGACATCAGATGGCAGTGCGACTTCAGGTGAGACTTGATACACATCTGTGCAACTTCTAGCATAGATGTCTATGCAAACTGCACCTGAAATTGACAAAAGTAGTGCAGGAACTACTTTTCAAATCAGTGTGATTAGAACGGTTCCATTGCTGATCATTGGATGTGATTTGTCATACGATCTGAATGGTCAAATCGCAAGACAATTTGCATCAGTGTGAACCAGGGCTTACTGTTTTGCAGGAATCCCATCATTATACGAACTTGTGTACACCGCTGCTCCTAAATGTGAGTTTGGGAGCTTTTTGCTTTTTGTTTTTTTTGCCAAAGCCCCTAAACTCAACTCAATAAAAGCCTATGCGTCCATGCACACATAGGCTTCTATGAGAGTTTAGCAGCAGCATCGCTTAGATGCAGTTAAACGTCCCTCTCCTGAACACAGAAGAATCGTGCTCAGGAGAGGAATGTGTTGGCCAAAAAAAAACACAAAACGTGGCAAAAACATATGTAAACGAGCCTAAACACTAGCCACATGCAGAGTTTGGGCATTTATTCGTGTCAATAGAAAATCCTCTGGCCAATCAAATGAATAAATGTCCAAGAGCTAAACGTGGCACGTTTACACGTGTTTTTGTTCTGCCGTTTTTAGCATTTTTTTCAGCTGCCAGGATAGCTTGGCGTCCAAGGGAGCTTAGTGTACATGTAACCAACAATTTCATCGTTTTTTAAACTGATTTCCCCGTCCTCATATGGTTAATAAGCCATGTAGCTCCCACATTTCACCTTTAGGAGCATGTTACACCCATATTTAGAGTGTAAAATGTTCCTTTGCACCTGCTGCTACAGCTCCCCTTTTTCTGACCGCCAACGCAGCTGCGTAAATCATTCTACATGTCCTGTAGCAGACGGACTTGTAGTATCAATGAATGGCTAGCACGCTGATCAGCACACTCATAGTTCACTCACAATGCCAAGAGCTCAGGAACTGCCTGCCTGTACACAGGTATGTGCAGAAAGCTCTAGGCAATGTGTGGAGGAGCCAGGCATTGCACCTGCAATCTACTGATCATTGGTGCAACTCTCTGCAGGCCCCAGTGAGAAAAAAAAAAAAAAGCAATTTTTTCCCCCCCCACAAACGTCAACTGATCCTTTAACTAGTTTATTTAGCTACACATATCTGATGCAGTTCCCTCTCAAAACAGTTACAAGTGATTTCCTATTAATACTTTCTTTAGGGTCAGTGAAAGAAATCCACTTCTCTGAAGGGCATTTTCACACAGGCATTAAAAATAGGTAGCCGGAGTTGCGTTTTGATTGCTTTCCAACCACATATCAATGTCACACAAACTTTTTAAAACAAGGAAAGGAATGTTAGCTGCCACTTGGCAAAAATAATGCTGGCAGCAGAGTTAGGTAGGCACTGATGTTTTGCAACTGCCTCAACTCACTTGTACTGAAACACACCAACACTGCCCCATAAATGCACTATATATGCACCTATGGCGTTTACAGCACAATTAAGGAGAGGCTGCAAAGCATCAAAAGTGATCATTTCCTATTTTAGAGGTGATACACAGATCATTTTTCTGAGACCAAAGCTAGTGTAGCCAGGGCAGAACAAACTTTAATATACCCTGTGAGACATACATTCATCCGAACACTATGATAATAAGTAATTTCTAAGCATATGTCTGGTATGGCTTTCCCTGTATTGTGAAGACAGGAGGGGTCCCAAAGGTGGCATAAACCTACTGCTGGTGCATACAGCCAAAAGGACTCTTGAGGTTTTAACATACTAGCTACTGAATGGCTGATTTAAAACTCCGTTGTCAGCAAAAGTAACTAATCAGACAACAGAAAGGAAAAGTTCTGAAAATTTCATTGAGGAACTAACTACCAATGGAGAGACCAATCACAACTGCATTTTCTAACAAAATACTGCTATTTATAGTGATTTACATAGTTTGCAGTGATTAGGCCTTCTGCAACTAATTCACAGTAATGTGATCTTAGGGTGTTTTATCAGCTGCAATTTGACTGAGACCAATGGCTCACTGACATAATCACAACACCTATGGCTCCACCAACCCTGATGGACAGGCTGCTGTACACAGGCTGAATGTTGGCCGGTTTCTGCTGAACTGGCCGATATTCAGCCCGTATGTAAAAGTCTTTAGGCAGGCCAGACATGATTCAGCAAGCTGAACAAAAGAAAATGAATTGTGGATGGCGGAATTCCTCTCATGGAGCTATTATATTCTGACAGTGGGGAGAGTTCCCAACCCTCAGAAGACACTCATCAGCACCGTCATCAACCATGATCGAGTTAATTTTTCCAACAGGCTGGCCGTACAGATATCAATCAGGGGGTCCATTCATACCAGTTGCTGTGTTACAACACAGTGCAGTGTGATGCAGGCAATGCTGACGCGGGGTTCACTTTTTTTTAAATAAACTTTATTGAAATTTCACACAGTGATGTTTCATAAAGTTCTCTTGTGAGAGACGTACTTTTTTTTGCAGCACACACCATCACGCACCATCGCAATGCAGTGGTGTGAACTTGCTACATTCTCTGCCTTGTCTTGCAGTGGAAGTGTGGTGGGACTGTGCTGGAATAGCTGCCCAATGCAGTCCCACCGCACCTGGTGTGAATGTATCTTAATCATTAAAAAGACATATATGACACAAACAGTTTCTAAACATGTCTGCAGACTTCCATGATCTGTCTTCCAGTTCCAGCACAGATCATACCTGGTTAGCATCATGGACAGTAGCAACATTATCCTGGAACTGGGTGCAACTCCCAGGAGTACCACCAGTGACTGTTTCCTATAGTATTGCATAGCCTCAGCCAACACAGTTGGCTGATCTGATATTTTCTCTTTCCAGTAAACCTGTGCTTTGCTCATTATGGGCAAGCAAACCCCTGTCCAGCTCATTTGCTTTGTTCTGTTCAATGCCAAGAGCCAAAGGAAATAGCTAGTATTTGCAGGTATGAAGTAGCATGTGACAGTCCTTTGCCAATTTTACAGTCCTGTAAAAGTAAACCTGTTGCTTTGCCCTTTAGGGGCAAAATACAGATTCCGTTTAAATTAACTCCAGTGAAGTACAAACTATGCACTGGAGTGAATGGAGATTACAGTTCACGTGAGTGGAAGAAGTAGACCATTGTAGAAATTCCAGAAAAGCCTGTACAGAGGTGAGCAGCTCATACAGGGAAGGTTCATAAGTGTGCAGCTTAAATTGATGTTGATATAATATTTATTTTAATACACAAGACATAAAATATACTAGACCTTGGCTGTGGGGGTCTGGCTGGAAGCTGATGTGAGCTCTGGATTGTCTTTGTCTCCAGTGTAGTGTGCAGCTGCTCCTAGATCAATGGTTTTGGATGGGTTCCCTGTACGTTTGTGGCGGGTAGTGGTGGTCTCTGTGGCCTGAGTGATATGGATGTGCTTGGTGGTGACCGTCTCTTCTTCATCTTTGAACTCTGACTGTTTACCACGGTTCGCTTTCCTTTCTTCTTCGCTGTCACTAAAAAGTGATGACATAGCCTGATATTTTAAACACAATAGATAGGCAGAGCCTATATTTAGCCTACTGACATTTGACTATTAAGGGGGGGGGTACTGATAGTGCCGAGAGGAGCCAGGCTTGTGTCAATTTGGCTAGATGTCAAGTACAGCCTGGCCTTAGGATGCAGGGGGCTCTAAAAGAAAATAGAAGTTTATCTGAAGGCGATCACATGTACGTGTAGGCATTAAAAAGGTGTCAGCAATTCTGCAGTACAGATAGCTTAGATGCTTGTAATATGTAGATTCCCCTCACCTGCCCCGTTCAGGGGAGTCCTCTCTGTCTTTCCTCCGGAACTTGTTGATTGTGTCATCTATGGTGCTCCCGATTTTATCGCTCAGCTCCCCCAGCTTGTCGCTGAATGGGAAGCCTGTCTTACTCTTATCCCAGTCCTCGTCCCATTTAGATCTAGGCTCTGGGTCATATCGGTCACCTGTTGAATATTCGGCATGGACAAGTTAAAGCCTTGGCATATCACAAACCCACTTTATCCAGGCAATTGCCCTGATTATTCATTTTTGTCAGCAGGAGAGGTGGAGAAAACAGTCAGCAAACGATAGAGTAGAGAATTCAAAGAAAATATTGTACTGGGAGTTCTGAGCTGAAATCATAAGTGGAAATGATTGACGAGCCTCATATAGAGAAAGAAATTGACAATTAGTTTCCACCAATGGCCAATAAAGAAATGAAGGCCCTTCATCTATCAGGAAGCTAGGAGTCCCAACAAATCATGTCAACCTCTGACTGGCAAAGCTTGCTGGGGATGTGCAGGTCCTCAACAGCTTAAAATCTAGTTTTTCATGTCATATGTGCATTTTAAAAAATTCTCACATAAGGTTTAACACTTTCAAATTAGTCATGAGTAGGGACTGTTGAGTGATTTACAGCACCTGAGCACATTCCTTTCCATAGGGGACACAAGGGCAGCCCATGTCCTTTTTGAAATCAGCAGGCTGCTGGTGAAAGAGTTGCAAAAGATATTCCAAGAAGCGAGTAGATCCAAATGCAGCACATCGCTAATAACCATCCCATCTCAGCAATTCAGATAATATTGTACAGCCATTGGCTCACATGTGGAAGCTGACTTCAGGTCGGTAATCACTCAACTGCCCTTCACAGAGTAAGCAGAAAGTTTAAAGCATATGTAAACCCAACATCTACTTTTCAGCATGTCTGAAATTGTACTCACTGTATACAGTTTTCTTAAAGAGACCCTTCTGCTAACAATCCATCCAGCCTCACAGCTGTCACTCACGTGACACTATATTATTCCCCTCCACCCCTCCCCCGTCAACAGCTCCATAAAGGTTATGTAGCAAGCTGAGATGAGAAGAGAGGCAGAGGAGCTGGGCCAGCACAAACAGTAAACACGCTTTGTTAACTGTTAAAAAAAAAAAAAAAAAAAAGGGGAAGGGGGGGGGGGGGGGTCTATGATGTGCAAGGAAATGGACTCTTCCTGGAGTAGTCATGTTTTCTAGCAAGTTTTTACATACGAATTTTAACATTTTGTAACAGGTTTTCTTTAAAGCTGACGTTTAGCCTTCTTATATTCTGCCTTCACTGATTTTTTTCTTTTCTATCTGATCATAATGCTAATTAAATTATTTAATTAAACCGGTTTTCATTAAATACCTTATTTTAGATCCAGTAATGGTAGGCCGGGGACAGTAAGGCTGGAGAGAAAAGAGCTAAATGATGCTGGACATCCTCCAGTGAGGAAAGCAGGTGGCACTATCTGACTTGCTGCAGCTTCTAATGCACACTGTGAAAGGTTCAGTGCAATCAGAGCAAGCAATTTAAGTACAAAAAAATGAGCCACTACAACTGCACAAGGCTGAAGGGTAAGGCTGGAGTTCACCTTTAATTAAATTTTCTGCTGCCTCCTGCTACAGCCAACTGCAGTGTGCACAGAAGGCTGACAACGCAGATGCAAATTGTGAGGCAGTGGCTTAGCACTGTCAGCTTGCAACAGAAGTGCCATTACTGGCCAGATCCCCAGGTAAAAAAAAAACATCACAGATTCCCCAAAAAGGGTTTACTTTAGGAACGGTATACAGTAGATGATTTCAAATGCACTAACAAAAAAAAAAAAACAGATTTTGGGTTTACATACATTTTAAGGAACCATTTACTGATGGTGATATAAAGGCTTCTACTGCTGACCTCCTAAAAATAGCAGCTTTCAGGTTGTCGGTGGCTTCGATGCTCTTTGAGCCGACAGCCAGAACAAACATACAGCCATTGAAGTCACAGCTCCTGATTCGCACAATGATTACAGGTCAGTGACTTTAAAGGTATCAAAGCCACCAGGTCAGCTTTACAGCCAGGCAACTGGCATTCTCTAAAAAAAAGTAAAAGATATAGCAGCTTCCATAATTTTCTTAGTAAATGTCCCCTTTGGAACTTCTTCAATATATCAGGGCTGGTGTATTTCAAAAAAAAAAAAAAAAGAAAAGAGGAATGCTTAAGTATTGCTTACATCAGACAATGAGGCGCTAGCTCTCACCTTTAAATCTCAAGGTTTTCAACTAGCAATTCACACATAATACATCAATTCCACAAAGCTACAAGAGGGCCACTGTCTTCAAAATCTAGAAGTGGTTACTGATTAATAGAGAAGAAATGCAATGGACAGGTAGGACAGAGAGGTACAGATGCAGTAACCCGTGTCTGTGCTGCACAGACGGCGGGTACAGATGGACACAGCAAATCAAGATAGCGAAAGCTCGAGAGGCATACTGCAAGGGGAGACCTGGAGGGGTGTTGGGTCGATGTTTCTACAGACAGTAGATTTTCTAATTAATTACACGCAGCCTATTCACAGCCCAAAATGGTTGATAGCATGTAGTAAGTCCAGATGTGAATACAATGAGAACGTTCCTATGACTTTGCCATAGTAGAAATATTACATAAAGCTGAAATCCAAACCGGTATTAAAATATTGAATGCACTTATGTACATGACCATGAAATGTATTTTTCACGAAGAGTAACCATCTAAAATTTGTCACACTTTACCTTTCAGATCCTGTTTCATGTTACACCCATATTTATCCAACTCCCCCACCCTCAAACAGCCTTCCACTTACTTTAACTGTGGGGTGCTTATCTCTGCACAATTCGGTTTTGTTTTGAATTTTGGTTCTGACTGTACAGCAGCAGCATCCATTCACAGGCTTTGTGAATTCAAAGACTACAAGTTTCATCTGCCACCATGGTTCTCAATGGAATGCAAGTGCATTGATGTGAAATACATATTTTAATGTAATGTTGTGATCAATAATAATAATATCATTAAATTTGTTTATTTAGAAGGGAAACAGTGAGTACATGAATTAGAGCAGTTACCAGCCTCCGGTAATCTGGGAGAGGAAGAAGCAGCACATTGACAGAGTGACAGAGAGATTAGCTCATCACTGTGCTGCTTCTCCTTTCACAGACTGGGGGATGGGCAAGACCTGTAAGAGTACCTAACAACAGCAGAGAAAAATCAGGTCTTCTGGCCTGCCAGACAGGTAAAAATAACCTATCTTGCCAGAAATCTTGTCAGACGTTACATTGTTCTCAGCTATTTGAGGACTTTTTGAACGATTTCTGTAGCCTACACCAGGGTGATAATGCTGCCCCATAGTATATGTTTACCAAGTTTAAAATGCTTAGGTTTTTTTTTTTTTCTTAAATAAATTTTTTTCTGCAACCTTTTCTAATGTCATATATATATATATATATTTATAATATCCTGACCTATATAGCAAGATTCAACTGCACTTCCTGTCCCTGTGATCAGAAAAAGAAATAGGGGAAGCTTAGGTAAAACAGCTTGTAGTACCTGGCCACTTGATCAAATGAGCTCCTCAACAAGCAAACATGCTCAATCCTTCAAGCTTTAACACATGGATAAATATCTGTATTTTACCCATGTTATTATACATGTCATTATATTTATATAGCGCCAACAGTTTGCTCAGCGCCTTACAATATAAGGGAGACAATACAACGATACTGTTCAATACGAGAGTGTATGGAGGGCCCTGCTCCTTGGAGCTTACAATCTAATGTGACTGTAATTTCTAAATCTGAATTGATTCAGCACAAAATAATTGTTACTTTTTTAAAAATTAAAATCCTTATCCTGGTGTGGTAAAATGGAACTAAACTCCAAAAGATACCCACCTCCACCTTCCAGCGATGCAACAGTTGTATCCCTCACTGGCTGCTATCATCTTCTCACGTGCTACTCCCAGGTGCTGTGTTTTAAGCAACTTGACTAGCCAGCAAGGGATGATGTGATCCCACGCATGTGCACAGGAGTAAGTGACTTCAGCACTTTAGGTTTAGTTCTGCTTTAAGGTAGCCTTACATAGCTTAAGGAAAAATCAACTGATTCCCCCCATTGATGCCAGCGGCCCTTTCACACTGATGCACTTTTGTGCAGGTTAAGGCCCCTTTCACACTTAAGTGCTTTTGAGCAGGTTAAGGGACCAATTGCTTCTGACTTGGCCAAAATTCTAAACATTTATGGCCAGATTATTTTGGGAAGATTGAGCCTAATGCATGTAAAACTTCCTACTTACGAATCGGACTATTTGTAGGCCAATAATTTTTGTTCTAAGTGACTTTCTTAATGCAAGCAATTTAGATAAGGAACTAAGCACAGATGCTAACAAAACATTCTCACAATGGAAAGGAATTTCCCCATTTAAAAATTAAATAAAAGACTGTAGTTGTATAAAAATATGGGATTAGAGTGTGCCAAAAAATTATAAAGACAAATGGTGAGATGCATAGGAACCCATGTGCAGACCTTGATAGTGACTGAAGCATGTTCCCCATACAGTATTACAGCTTAATAGAAATGGATTATAAACAAACATTTGGGAGATTATGCATGGATATACTACACCACCATCAAATAATAATGAGTGCAGCTAGCTATTCCTCTGGCTAGAGGAGGCATTGCTGTAAACAAGTGATTTACAATTCAGAACACTATCCATAAAGGCTGGGGAAAAAAATTACTTCCAGCACAAGAGAAAATGTTTGTATTACTGTGATATTCCCAATGAAAGGACTGCAATTACCCTCTGATGTCACTCAAGTCCTGGAACATGTAAACTTAATATCACTGTATATCTTCTTTTTAATATATAGCTAGAGATTGTATAAAAAAAATTAAATAAAAATAAATGTGTATATATATATATATATATATAATCTGGAGACACCATTATTTTTGTAATGTACCTCCATCCAGATAGTAGTCTATTGTCACGTTTATTTACAGGTAACTGGTAACAAAATATAGGATTATAAGAGTGTCTTTTTAGCACTTCGGCAACCCAGTCAGGTCATGGCGAAGGGTGGAAAGCTCCATACAATGGAAAAGGTAGTATGCCCGTGTTGCTGTCATCTTGGATCTCCTATCTTCTCTTTGCTTCAGCTCTGCAGCCTCTTTCATCTGAGACACTGGGGGATTTACTAAAGCTGGAGAGTCCAAAATCAGACTTTCTTCTGCATAGAAACCAATCAGCTTCCAGGTTTCATTGCCAAAGCTTCATTGAACAAGCTGAGGTTAGAAGCTAATTGGTTTCTACGCAGAAGGGAGTCTGATTTTGGACTCTCCAGCTTTAGTAAATAAACCCCTGGATGTCTGCTTATCCCACCACATACAGCTGTTCCATCCTCAGACCCCCACGTCACTACAGCACTCAGCAGTGCTGCAGAGGATGGAACCATAGTGGAAAGTTTAGCAATGAAGGCATCCAAATCTCTCAGAAGCGTTGAATACAGATCCGATAGACTGGGGTGCTGAAATAGAGGGGAGGTAGACGACTCAAAATAACTTACATAATGAAGGGGTTGCAAAGTGCAGTCATCTTTAGTGATAGAAAAATGCATCTTTTTGTATGCCTGGTCTAATCGGTCATACACTGATCAAAATTCTGCAGGTACAGCAGGGAGCGGACAAATTTTGTTCAGTACGTGGGCTCTTCCGATTAATAGAAGTTGATTGTTTAATCAACTTCACTCAAAGGAATATGCTGAAAAATTTTTTTGTCGACCACTGGCTGTAGCCATTAAAGAGTGTATTCCGACAGTGGTGGGTGCTGCTGTCAAAATATAATCTATCAGGGCCCGCTGGCTATACTTGGCAAGCTTTTGTGGACGGGGGTGGGGGTATACACACACACATGAACAACACACGGATAAAAGCAATATGATATTAAGAAGGTAAAAGCCTGCATTATTCTGCAAGCACATCTACAAGACACTTTCAGAGCCCTGAACGAACTGTAAAGGTCTTCCATTGCAGTATGCCAACACAATGCCAAGCTATAATCACTGACTGGCCACTGGCCTCACCATGTGCAGCACACACACGGTACTCACTGTATCTGAACCCCCCTGCGCTCTCTGAAGATACGCCAACGTATTTGTCTTTGTTCTTCTTGGCTTTCTTGCGTTCCTCCCGAAGCCGGTCATCGTCTTGGACAAACTCCACCATTTCCTTCACCTTCTGCCGGATGTTGACGCCTTGGTCTTTACCGCTTTCATCTGGGAAATAGAAAAATGTAAACCCACACAAGCCTCTTTAGGCAATTATTATGACAATAGCCCTAGGGTGCAAGATGCCTGTGCACTGGGGCACTGCCTACTGTACAAACGTGCAGATAAGAAGTCAGACACACAAGCAGTCATCACTTGTACAGCTTGCATATGCCAAAAACTGCTTTAGAACCAAGACTACATATACTGAAATAGAGCCTAAAGTGAACCTGTGCCCAGAAGGCATATTAAAGAGGGATTTCTCCCACCGGTTTAGCTTTTTTTTTTCTTTTTTCTTTAACCCAAAAACCTCTTACTTGGTTATCTTCAGTAAGCAAATGTACAAATCCAGCATAATGCTGTGATCCACCACTCCGCTGCTCTTTCCTGGTTCTAAACCGCCGTTTTGCTCTGACGTCATTAGAGGCAAACTGTCTGCTCCTGGTTCTTGCAGCCACCCCTCTAATGATGTGTATGCACCATGGCATGTCAATCAGGGCACCGGCTGTAAGAACCAGGAAGAGGCAGCCATCCCATGTCCAGTACAGTTTTGATTACTGACCCGAAGGCTCCATAAGGCGAGTATCCCAGGAGGCTACAGCAACTTGGGGAACCTAAACCAAAGTTTGAGGGGATCACATTAAAAAAAAAATAAAATAAATGCAATTCTGTGAAAGGAGGTTAAAAGGATTAAAATTACAGAATGTAGCTGTGGAAAGTGAAGGTCTGTTTTTAGAGTATTTTTATATTCTTAACAAGCAATAAGGGCAGGTTTACATCAGCCTGCACACACTGTGGTCCGTGTAATGAGTGCGTGTTGGTGTCTGTTGTGAAGGTGGTGCAATGTGTTATTGCAATGCATGGCACTATTTTTAATATTTTGAAAATTGTAAAAAAAAAAACAAAAAAAAAAAAAACCAAAACACTTTATTCAGTTTTATGCAATACAGTTTGTTTTGACGTGCATTGTAAACAACTAGCGGTTAAAGTGTTACTAAACCCAGGACCCTGCATTCACTATATCTGGTCTCCCACAGTACACAGAACATGGAAATGCAATTATTTTAGTAAATATAAACTGTTAAATACCTTTTCTCATCAGCAGTTAGAGCAGTCTTGTGACTTCAGCTGAGCACTGGTAAAGCTCATAAGAGGAGATTTCTTTCTGCTCTAGGAGGATGTGAAACCCTTGACCCTCTGTCTGTACAGTGCTGATTGGCCCTGTGCTGATCACATGCACTCTCCCAAGAAAAGAAAAACAAACCTCTCTAGCAATACACAACAAACTGAGCATGTGCATGTGACTACGGATTCAGTCTGTATCAGGTGGTCATTTCAACAAGAGGAGGGGCAGAGAAGACAGGATCAAACAGCCCTTTTACACAATGCAGAGGATTAACCCCTTAGGTTCCACAGCGAGTATAACAAGCATGCTTTACTGCATATACAGACTGATTTTACTGTTGTGGGTTTAGTAACACTTTAAGGCAGGTTTGTGTATATGTGATGCATTTTAGATGCCTTACCATAGAACTCTATGCCTTACGTTTTCATTAAAGTGGATCGAAAAATGAAGCAAGCAGGATTTTTTTTTTTTTACAGTACACACAGGTATGAATGGGGTGCCTAAGAAACAAGTCTTTGAGAATGAATTACTGCACTTTACTCACTAAATTAATATTAGTGAACAGGCAGGATTTTTAATGCAGAAAAGTCAAACCTTGTCTTTGCGGCAGTATTCTCATCTGCCTGTACACAATATACAATTCACAGTGTACAATTTTATCATCTGTTGAGATGAATGATCCAAAAGTGACACCATCCCAGTCCAGCTAGACAAATGATCGGAACCTGGAAGTAGATGGGCCGGACGTGGTGAGACACTGCATTCCCGGAGTGGAAGTGTGTGTGTACAGACATGTTGCAGGTCTCAGCCAGGTCCTAAATACTTGGAGGAGACCTATAGACTATGCAGACATTTTGCAGGTCTCTAAAATATTTGGGGTCCCGCAAAGACCTGCGGCATACTAGCACAAGTGTGGGATCTCGCACCACATATGCGCCCCCACACAAAATCCCAAGGTTCCTCTTGGGATATGTGCCATCGACAGGAGGAAGTGCAGGTAATCCCTACATTATCTTAGTGAGGCAAGAAAGTAAACACACAAACACAAAAAAAAAAGAAAAATCTAACTATAAGCTTTTAAAGCAGATTGGAGAAAGTTAATCTAACAGTGAAGGTCAGCTTTAGGAGTTAAAAACTATATAAGAAAAAAAAAAAAGGATAGCAAATGATACTTCACAACTTACTGAGCCTCCTCCTCATTAATATAACTTTGCTTCCCTCCCCATTAAAGACTCAGCGTCAGCACACAAAAAGAGTACATTTCAGGCAAATTAACACATTTTACTGGGCAGACAACACACAGAGAGCTCCGTCTGCTCCTAATTGCAGATAACCTGGCTGCGAAACACCCAGCCACTTCTCCTGGGTCGTATAATATTGCCTCGGCCGCCTCCTCTCTAAGCAAACTGTCCTTTTTCTTTTTTTTTTTTCCTATTTTAATGCATTCAAAACACACCCCGACTTTCCTTTGCACAGTAAATACGACTTGGCGCAGGCTAGAGGGATAGCGAGGGAGAATAAACCGAGCTTCAAACGGCCGTGCTTGTGTGTTGGAGGGCCGACCTTTTTCCCGGTGTATAATTAAAGCCCTGTCTTTTCTTTCTGCCGCCACAGGGGACCAGCCGCTGGTGCATATTTTAATATAAACCCGTGCCGCTCGTGTTGTGCTTGCTGGTGTTGTTATTAGCTTTCTCCTCTCGGCAAAAGTTCTTCTCTGCGCTAATTAATACTCTAGGGCCCCGTGTCTTGGAATCTGTTCTTCATACAGCCTGCAGCGGCTCGGGCCCAATTAGGCCTCGGCAGCCTGTGAAGACGTTCGGGTGACTGACAAGTCCAACAACCGCTTTAATTTGCCTCCCCCAACAATTTTTTTTCTTCTTCTTCTTTGCTAATACTCACCTACAAAGTGGTAATTTTCCAAGGATCGCAAGTCATAAATGTGCTCTCTGGCGCTTGTGACGACCCGCTCTGATCCGTTCCGTATGAGGTATGCCAGCAGCAGCAAGGACTGGAGGAAGGGGAGAGAAAACAGATGTGGACGAGAGTCATTTTCACTACAGAAATACACAACATTGTAATAAAGTAATACAATAATTAAAGCTGAACTCAAGGCAGATATAAAAAAGACATAAATTAGTGCAGATTTGTATTCATCAATACACAATTAAAAGTTTTTTGTTTTTTTTTGCTTGAGGTGATTGTAGCCGTATTAGTGCACTTGCGACTGAAACAATTGAGTACTGACATGGTACTTTTTTTATTTGCACTAACATACAATTTTGAGGACAAGCTTTCGGGGTATGTCCCCTTCTTCAAGGTCCAGGCAGCACTCTTTTTTTTTTTTTTTTTTTTTAACACAAGCAGAATACCAAAATTGTACCTGGTTTATCAGCCTCTTCCAGTCTCTGTACAGCAGGGCTGGAGCATGAGAGGATGAATTGGTAAAAATTGCCAATCCACTCATGTGCTGACAAAAAGCACACTAATAGGAGGAATGAGCAGAGAGACAGAGAGATGAACTCATCACTGCTGCATCTCCAGTCACAGGCTGGGGTGGCCCCAGGATAACCTGGGCTAAGAGGAATTGGGCTAAATGATACTGGTCATCATACTGAGGACATCTAGTGGCAGATAAAATGTACTGCGGGGGAAATTTCTGTAATAAAAGAGAATATTGCAACAAAACCCAGTTCTATTTTATTTCTTAATGGGCTATTCATTTTTATCTTGTTTTTGTTTTGTTACTTTGGGCAGCAAAGATGGTTTAAAGGAACTGTTCTCCATCACACACACCGCTCAGTCCAAATTACTCTGTCCCAATGTCGTCTCCCCTCTAGGCTTTTTTTATGTTTAAATTGTATATAATATATGCGAAGGAGGTAAGCTTGTTGTAAATCATATTGTCAATGTTCTCTAATGTTTCAAAGACCTCTCTGAGAATAATGTGACTATACATAAGTGAGAAGCCATGTTGGCCAATTTCATATGCACCCTATGCTTTCCGATTAGTGACTGTGCTTTACTGTTTCTTGCATCTAAAAGCTAGTGTAATCCCATACCTAAAATCTCTTGAAATTGTAAGTCCCACTCCCACAAAGTCCTTTAATCGTGTTTTGGATAGACCTGGGAGCAGGGGCAGAATGACCATTTGGAAACTCGGGCACTGCCCGAGGGCCCGGGGTCAGTAGGGGGCCCCATGAGATGACTCTGGTACCTTTTTCATAGGGTTTTTTGAGTTTGGGCAAGGACACAGGGGGGCCCCATAACCCCCCTATTTCCCGGGGGCCCCATGAGTTGTCAGTCTGCCCCTGCCTGGGAGGGGTTAGAACCTCTGTTTGGTTTTTAAAGAAAATGACAAAAAGTGTTTTTAGTACACAAGGAAAGGATTAGAAGTTCTGACAATCTTTTATTACTATATGGGCCTTCATGTCCTGCTGACAACTACTCCTCCCTTTCTAACTCTGGTGTCAGTGGTAGAAAGGCAGCAGTAAGTAATGTATAAGAATTTTTTTTAACTCTTTCCTACGCTATGAAAAAACAGACAGTATAACCACAGAGCATACGGTGAGAAGGGTCTAATGGAATAAGAAAACTCTCCAACCGAAGACGTGCAAAGCACAGTCAAGTCTTCGTAGAACAGAGGGTGCCCACGTCTCATTCCATCATAAATCCCGAAAATAATAGTATTACTCCTCATTTTTGAGATATGTAAATAAAGAGGATTTACTGTGCTATGCATGGATTCTTTTGAAGGGCTTCTGGATTCCTTTAGTCCTGGGGCATCGAACCCATGGCCTGCAGGCAGCCCAGGAAAGTTCAGCATGTGGCCCAGGGCCATGCTGTGTATACCTATTGGCAGAGAAGTTGCAGGGGCACAGAGAATGCAGGATTGAGTACAGCTAAAGAGATGCGGTCTTTGTAAAAGCAATGGCTAAAGCAGGGATTCTACATAGCACCAAGCAAATAAATATCACTTGGCAATATGGGGAGGGGGGGGGGGTGTTAACTGGGCTGCACATCCCCCAGATTTTAGTTGCTCCCCCCGAACGCCCCTGCCCTTAATCTCCCCTCTACATCCTCACACAGTTGCCAACTGCCATTAAATTCAAGGACAGTTTGTAAAATCCAATATTTTTACATCTGTCTATGATTGTCTGTTATGGATATTCACAGACAGAGGTAATCACGGATTTTACAAACTGTCCATGAATTCAGGCTAGGTAACACTATTTTGGGTGTGGGAATCGCAGCTGTTCCCACAACCACCCACAGCCAAAACACGCTGCACTTTACAGATATGCAGGGCTGCCAGTCCTTTTTAATGGCACCCCCACGCATCTAAAAATGCAACGATTTTTCATATGCGGGGACTGATGGGACATTACATGATGGAAAAGCACCAAGTGATTTCCCAGCTGCTGCGGTTCAAAAATGGTGCAAGAACCTTTATTTCTGCATGAAACGCAGGTACAGACAGAAATGCGTATTGGCGCAAGAGAGGTAGTAGTGGGTATACAATTCATAAAAGTCTTAAGGAGATGGAGGAAATTCAGCTGTAGGAGAATATATGGGGGGGGGGGGGGATAAATTATAGTGGAGGTGGTATGAGATGTACAGTGGGGGCCATGCAGCTTTATAGTTCTGGGGATGGAGGGGTCTTGCAGCTTAGGTATTCAAATGAATGGGCTGCCATGATCAAGCAATGCGGCCCAAGACAATTCCTCTTCTTTCAATGTGGCCCAGGAAGGTCAAAAGGTTGGACACTGCTTTAGTCCTTTCCATACATTGCACTAATGATGGTTACAAAGCCTGAAACAGCTGTATGAAGTTTGGAATAAATGGCTTTTTAATATTAATATTTGCACTATACTTCGTTCTGGATGCGCATTCGGGTTCTGGAGAGTTTATTAAAAAAAAAAAAAAAAAGATTTGAATGGCTCCACCCACTGTCATGAAATGAGAAATAATCCTTTTATGTTCGAGTTGGTCAGGAAAGATGCCAACTGCAATTTTTGGAAAGGGCATGCAGCCCTCAAGCTACTAAGACTTTGTCAATAAAAGGGACGCCACCACTGTCTTTCTTCAGAATAACAGCAGCAAGAAGCCCTCTATAAGGGGTATTCACAAATGCGCAGAGGGTCGTGCACCATAAAAAAAAATGTGCGTCTTTCTGCACCTGAGAGTCACTCATTTGTACACATCAGTGACAGGCTGTGGCTGTACACTGGTAACCACCCATCCGCATCTACATATGTAAAAGGATGGATGGATGAGGCTGTTTGCGTCCAGTGTCGTTCATCTGGTAATGTACGCTTTCTTTTCGGTGTTCTGCCCTCTGCAGCTGTGTGAATAAGCCCTTGAAGGCTAACAAAGCTACATTTTTTAAAGTTTTGGAATCATTTCAAATGAAGGCATGTCAGAACATTTATCTGCTTTTTGCTACTGTCAAACTATTCCCTCACTTCTTGTCCAGAGTATTACTGTGACTAAGGGAAGAGCTTAGGGGAATCATTGGAGTTTAGCATAAAAAAAAAAAAGTCACAAAACCAATAAATGTGAAAAATGGAGTAGGTTACGCTTCCAATTGACTTCTGGAGCCAACACAAAGCACATGACTGCAGACAAGTGTGTGGGATCTGAGCTGGAGCATGTGTTTCAGTCTGCTTCATAATCAACACACAGATGGAATGAGGGAGAACTGGCTTTCTGCAGATGGTACAAATATATCTATAAGCTGTTCACAATACTAGAGGTCAACAAAGCAATAACTACAGCGAGGTCAGAAAAAAGGACAGGATGCAGGCACTGTTTGACCAATCATTTTCCACCTGACACGTGATTCTTAAATCGATTTTTGACAAGCCAGTTGTTTGCAGGGCCACTCTTGTTTTGAATATAGGAAATTTAGCAGCCAAATATTCAGCTGTATATGGGGCATTTAATGTACTAGAGTATTATTTTTTTCTTATTTTGAGTTGAAGTCTCACTTTTTTAATTTACCATTTATAGTCCTCTACTCCCAATCATTCTATTTTGTGACCAATGTATCCTTGGAAATACCAATTCCGTTCTGGTGTTTCCTGTTTCCATACTCCAGTGCTCTGTGCTGGCAGAGCTGAGTACTAGCCACACCCCTCAAAACAGCCCTCTGGACATGTGATGACTTGAACAAGGGAACCTTCCGTGCAATGCATGATTTGAAACCATGACAGTGTAGTGTTCTACCGACAGTGACCTTTGAAACTGTGGTCCCAGCTCTCTTCATGTCATTGACCAGCTCCTCCCTTGTAGTTCTGGGCTGATTCCTCACCTTTATCATCAGTGATACCCCACGAGGTGAGATCTTGCATGGAGCTCCAGTCCGAGGGAGACTGACAGTCGTCTTTAGCCTCTTCTATTTTCTAACAATTGCTCCAACAGTTGATCTATTTTCACCAAACTGCTTGGCAATTGCCCCGTATCCCTTTCCAGCCTTGTGGAGGTCAACAATTTTGTCTCTGGTGTCTTTTGACAGCTCTTTGGTCTTGCCCATGGTAGTAGTTGGCGTCTGACTGACTGTGGGGTGGACAGGTGTCTTTAAAGAGCTCAGACAGGTGCTACTAAGTTAGATTAATGAGTGGAGTAGAGGTGGACTTTTTAAAGGCACAGTAACAGGTCTTTGAGAGCCAGAATTCTTGCTGTTTCTTAGGCGTTCAAATACTTATGTTCAGCAGTGCAAGACAAAGAAATTCTTTAAAAATCATACAATGTGATTTCCTTATTTTTTTTTTTTTTAAATTCTGTCTCTCAGAGTGGGAATGCACCTACAATGTGAATTTCAGACCCCTCCATGATTTCTAAGTGGGAGAACTTGCAAAATCGAAGGGTGTTCAAATACTTCTGCTCCTCACTGTATGTGCTTTCACTCACCCACTCCACCAAGTGTGCCAAACAACTTACTACTAAAAAAAAAGTCAGCACTTCTGAGAGCGGATTTACTTATATGCGGTGGGGATTGAAGCTCAGGTTTCACAGCTAACTGATACAGTAGATGTTTACAGGTGCAGGTCAGGTTTACATCAGGTTCAGGACAGGGTTAGCTCAGGATCTTATCCTGTTCACACATATGTGGTTTAGGAACGGTTCCCATAGAAGTCAATAGCCTGTAATCCACACCTGAAACTACTGCTCAGAAATCGGACATAAATTTTTTTAAAAACAACACTGAATCCATACCGGCCATGCATCAGACATATGTGAACAGGCACCATAGGAAGCAATGGTATTTCACATGTCATGCGGATTGGATGCGGTTCAAACAGCATCCAATCCGCATATATGTGAAAGGGCACTAACTCTACAATGCTCAACACACAACCCCTTATTGTTTATACTGCTTGTTATATACAGCACAGCTCTACCCTTTGGCACTTTTTAGGCCAGGTTCACTTTAAGATTGACAGACAAGCCCAATTACCACCTGCGTCACAGGTTGGACAGTAATAGGGGACCCCAGGTGTCTAAAGTCATGGGTATTCAATGGAACATCAGTAGGTAAGCAGACACCTGAGAATGATAGCTTTTTAGCTCCAATATTGTTATACAATATTTTTTGACCGAATAGTCGGTTTATTATCTGCAGAGAAAAGTAGTTTCAGGCCTTCTATTAAGATGAATAACTTTGAGAAAAACCTGCCTGCAAACTGAAAAGCCTGAACAGAAGTTGCAATAGTACAGTACACACTGGGGTCATTCTACAACTCCTGGAAGACTATTCCTAAGGACTCCTACATAACATAAGTGCAGAGAGCAAATCTACTGCAGATATAGTTGTCCATAGCAAAGATGGAGGTGTGCTTTTGTCAATGCAAACTTTAACAGCCTGAGGAATGAACGTGGAAAGTTGCCAGTGTTCGAAGCCTGATACCAACAGTCCTTCTCTTCCAGATTTCAGATTACTGAAACTGAGATTTCACTGCACAAAAAAAAAAAAAAAAAAAAAGGAGGGGAAAGTTAGTAATAAAAGGAGAGAGCCTGGATGAGCCTGGGAGCAAATCCTCAGAAGACAGACTGGATGTATAACTAGTGTGTGTAAAGGCATTAAATATTAACAGGTACAGCTCTCTAGGGAGTGCAGGGAGAGAGCGTACGCTGCACCCTGCAGGCTCCCAATACGTCCTGCTTCCCTTCACCTTGAGCGGCAGATCATCTGCTCTGTAATGTACATCAAACAAGAAAGCAGGCATGTGTACACATGAACACTCACCCCTGCGATCAAATAGCTCAAGAGCAGCACCTACCCTTACAAATGTATATATAAGGTATAAGGGCTACCCATTCTCTACACTGGTATTGATGGAAAAGATCTAGCCCTTCCCCATATTACTAAACAGAGCTTGTAAAGCGAAACTTCACTCTCTCAATCAACACGGACTATTTTTAATCCTTATGCTGCTAGCATTAGCAAGTAGATAGGAAAGTATATATTTGCTTCTTTTAAGCCTTTTTTCCCCCACATTTATTCAGTTACTTCCTGCTTTCAATGCCTAGGCAAATTATGTTATACATCCCGGGAGTCTTCAGGAGGGGTTTCCTCAGCTAAGCACACCCTTCTGCCTGCATGCCTGAGCTAAGGGCAGATGGATTGCAGGAAGTAAATATTACATGAATCATCTGCCCTTACTCAAGATTGCCACAGCCAGAAATGCTAGGGGGTGTTTTTCAGTGATTTCTCAGCAAAACAAAACAGAGACATGGATGGATGGGGTAGTTTGCTTTGAATATTAACCCCTTCTCGACTAAGGGTAAAACAAATCTAAATGCCTAAGCACAATTTTGAAAAGTTGACATGTGTTAGTAAAACCGTACATACCATCACAACTACTTTGTACATCCAGGTGAATTATACCGCGTTTTTTTCCAGGACAAAATTGGGCTTTCATTTGCTGGTAAATAGTAATGGATATCGCCTGACTTTTTTTTTCATTATCAAAGGAAAACTGGCCCAAAATAATAAAAAAAAAATCATTTTTTTTTTATTTAGCGGTGTTTCTTGTTACTACCATAACCTACCACCAAAGAACCACCCAAAATAAATTTTCCAGCTCTTGACGATCGCAGCGATACCATATATGTGTATGTTCTTTGTACCCGTAGTACAGCCCAGAAACAATAGTGCACATTTTGTTTTGGTCTTTTTTTTTTACCTAAAACACACTGACACTAATACCAATTTTGTTTTTAAATCCTGACCTTTGACCCTGACCCAAACACTAACCCTGGCACTGAACTAGATCAAACCTTGATTTAGGTATTTTTTCTTTTCTTTTTTAATATTTATCTTTTTTTTTTTTTAACAAACATTTTTTTTTTTCTCTCTATGCCAGGAGTTAGAGATACAATGCATCTCTCTCCTCCATTCATACAGAGAGAAAAAAAACAAGGGGGCCAGGCTGTACAGTGACTGATCACTGTGATAGCCAATCAGAGGCTATCACAGCGATCACGTGACCCGGAATCAGGAGTCCCGATCGTTAGAATGGGACCCGGTGATCTTGGTGACACCGCGGTCTTTGTGCTGGGAGCGCGCTGTGCGGCGTACTCCCAGCACAAAGACAGGTACGCAAATATGCAGCCCCACAGAAAAATAGCCCAGTTCTGTGAGGCCGCATATTTGTGCTACGTTGGTGTAAAGGGGTTAAAAATTTAACAAATAGCATTTTCGGTTTGTAGCGCTCAGATGCAGGGTAGTTCCACTTTAAAATAATTTCCCCTCACATCTTGTCCTGATGTCTGTACAGAATGTCATGAGAAATTTCCCCAACAGGTAGGGAGTAGAAACCTGAGGTTTAATCCTTCTCCCTCCTACCAAGATCTTAAAATTAAGTTTGGAATTGGCTTTACAAATATTTGCTTTCTTCTGCCAATGCTACTTAATTTGAGTGAATAAGTATATACAGTATAAATCTCACTCACTGCCTAATTAAAAAACAAACAAACAAAAAACACTCACACAAAACACAACTCATTAAAACTATATATTTAAAGTGTGAAGGTACAGCCCCAACACGACACTTCTGTTCTGTTGTAAGCCACTGCTCTACACCAGATCCTGTACCATCATCTTCCTTTCGTCCTCACTGGGATCCAGCGGTCTCTTCCTGGCCTTTTCAGCTGGCCCTCTGATAATGAAGAGCTGGGTCCTTCCTCCTACAGTGCCATGTATGTCCCAGCTGATGCCTCCTGGGATATCTGATATGTCCCAGGAGGCTGCAGGAGCAGACTGATGTTAAAGGTGCCTAGGCAAGAATGGAAGCAAGGGACAGAGTCAACTTTTTTAAGATTAAAAAAGGATTACTGTGATGTAGAAGAGTCATGTCAGCATGAAAGTCTACATTAAAATGTAAGTTAACCCTCCTATACATATCCATTTCCTGTGAATAGTTCATACCACGGTTTCCCGTTTCCAATGGTCTAAATCCTCTAGGGGTCTAGGGACCTCTCCACATAAAATGCTGGCCACTTGGATCCCCATCTATCCTGCTGTCTTCAGGACAATCTGGACACTTAAATAGCACGCTCCCTTGTGGCCAAACAGGGTCTTACAAACCGTGTGCATGCGCTCTCCCCTGCTCCAGTCGAACTCAGTAGCAACAGTTCTGGGCTGTTTAAACTGTGTGGATGGCATTGCACTCTATCCCCCTCTAGCTGAGCTCCAAATATTCAGGGGTCAGAGGCAGACATGAACCAGAAGTGACGTACGCGGAAGTGCGCTCTGTGGTTGTTTACTCCATATGTGATTTTAATGGCGTTTTTACAAGTTTAAACATGTAAGTTCAATAGTTTTAATAAAATTCCTTTATTGGAACATACTGCACTATTGGAGATCCCTCTGTTTCCCCTACATGAGTGAAGGAAATTTGATCCCAAGCAACCCTTAAAGGGACAGATCTTGTAATTGGGCTCAGAGACCGGAAGGAAGGAGGGCCCCCAGTGATCACAAAGTGGTGCACAACCTGAATGTATGCAACACTTCAAGAGACAGAGATGGTTTTGTGAGCACGTGAGAAATTCTATGGAATCTTGAAGGATATTTGATGGAAAACCTCATTCATGTTCACAGCTATAACTCAAATTGCACGGACTTATTTGTACGGACATTGTGTTTAACATATATATATATACACACCACGTTGAATGCACTGTATTATGCGCACTTGATTATTTGATTAATTTCTTATTTATTGTTTTCAATATTTGATTACTTGTTATTCACATTTCACATCTACCTCTACATTTTATATGGACAATTCCCCCTTCCTCCGTCCCTTATTTCCATTTCTTATCTCTCACTAGGTCTCTTGCCGTATGTACTCCACCACTGGGATTTGTAACACAACCCCCATTTTGGAAATCTATGCTACACCGCTAATGTAAGAGCCTCCTTCACAACCATATTACAATGTGATGGTGACAAATTAAAGAGGAATGTGAGATGCTAACACAATAAATATTATACTTTCATCACAATTCAACCCATAAATTAGAGTCCATAAATATCTGATATATTCCAACAAAGTCCATCCAAATGCACTATGTACACCACATTGTGTGCATATAAACCTTCTGTGTCTTGAAAAATCTTCCAATGGTGCCACCACAAATCCCCACCTCTGTGAGAAGTGCGCACGCACCAGAAATCCTGATCTTCAGTCCAGGGACACCACAACATCGAGCCAAAAAAATACCATTGTGTAGTATTTTATTAAAAAGATACACAAGGTAACAAATAATGCACTCACTTGTATTTGTGCCCACACCCAGCATTAATGTATACAGCCTTTTGTGTTTATTTACCGTTGTAACACTGCAAAAACAGGAGTGTGTTCCATCAACAGGAAGTTCAGGCCGGACATGACATCAGCCGCGGGGCTATTGTATTTTTTTGGCTTGATGTTCTGGTGTCTATGGACTGATGATTGAAGATATATGGAGAGTGTGGAAGATCTGCTGGAAAGTGGTGTGACCAGTCTGGAGGATACTTCTTATCCAAAAAGCACCTTTAGTGAAATAAGGTCACAGGATTGCTGGTGAGTGTGCACTTCTCACACAGGTGGGGACACCATTGGGAAGATTTTTCCTCAAGCTTCCCCTGAGGAAGCCACGAGACCTGTGGCATAACGCGTAGGGGAGGGACAAGCTGACGTCACAACGCTTGCAAGATCAATGGACGGGTAATGATAGGAGAGCCTGTGATTACTAGTTTATGCTGTACATATCTGGTGCGATCAAGCACCATGAAAATGTGAGTGATAAAACACTATCCCTGCATATTCTGTTTTTTTTTACGGAGAAATTAAAAGAGGCGGCGGAATGATAGAAGCACTAGAGATTGCTGTGAGAAGAAGGAGATCCATCTGGGAGACATCATTCTATTAGTCCCACTAGGACGACACAAGCACTTTATGACCAAACATTATATAAAATGTGAGGTCAAAAAGCTCCAGGTGAGAGCACATCTTGGTTGAAGGGTGAGGGAGCACAATAAATGAATATGAAGAGTTTGGTTGAATAGAATTGTGAATTGCTGTAAAATTGGAAGATCATCAAGAAATACACATTATATTTGGGACTTTTTTTTGCACACGTTATAATATATTGATTTAAGTATTGTCACAAGGGGTATTGTAGTAATTGGGAGGCGCTATACTATTTATTACATAGAGAACAGGGGTGGACATTTGGAAACTTGGGCACTGCCCGAGGGACCGGGGTCAATAGGGGGCCCCATGAGATGCCCCTGGTACCTTTTTCATAGGCTTTTTTGAGTTTGGGCAAGGACACAGGGGCCCCATGATCCCCTATTGCCCGGGGGCCCCATGAGTTGTCAGTTCACCCCTGAAAGAGAACAACTGATTTTGTTGTGCCCTTGCAGAACACGTGCAGAAAAACTGATGTCTCTGCACCATGGTGTGAACGAGGCCTTAGACTTGCCTTTATATTCATCTGGTCATCCAGCCAGTAAGTCCGTTGTTTTCCAAAAGAATAAGCTCTCTTCTAAAGAAATCTGTTTGGAGGAATGAGTCAAAACCATTTAACACTGGCAAGGGTGCTTACAATGACCAGTTTTTATTTATTCATGTAAAACCTTTATCCTAAAAAAACAAACAAAAAAAAAATGTTTGCTATAACCGCTAATAAAGTGTGAGCTTGAGTTCGGCTTCAATTAGTGTGTCTAACACTCCCATCCCCCCAGGCTGACAATGCTGCTGTCTAAAGTTGCCCCTGTGCGCACTCATCCAGTGGGGGCACTCTAATGCAGGTGGTGCGTTACTGGCCAGACCACCAGGTGAAAACAGAGGGAAAAAAACCTAAAAAAAGAAATGTTTGGTATTCTGTAAAATATTACATTTTTGGTTTTAGGTTCAATACCGCTTTAATATCTTCCCTTCCCCCCCACCTTTTTCCTACATTGGAAACAGATCCATTTGAGTTTTTCGCCAGGCATTGATAGCTTCACGCTATTCTTCTCCTCTGTCAATGTAAGCTATTACATATTCTGTTTGTACCTTTGGAATGTTTTCAATGTTCCATCTTTTTCTAAAAGAAAAAGAAATGGTAGAACACAGGACAGGAATGGCAGAAGCCACATTTTCACATGTTCTGTGCAGTAATAGTCTCAGCCCCTTATGCAAATACAGAAGTATAATGACACACTTAGATGTGGAAAGCCTATGACATTTGAGCAGTCCAGATGGCAGAGTTACATTACATTACATTGAGTTTATATAGCGCCAAAGGGTTTGCTCAGCGCTGTACAATAGAGTTAAAGCTCAAAAGGTCATAGAG
This sequence comes from Staurois parvus, assembly GCF_062004578.1. Lineage (NCBI taxonomy): Eukaryota > Metazoa > Chordata > Amphibia > Anura > Ranidae > Staurois > Staurois parvus. The sequence continues at coordinate 8,528,822 of NW_028318094.1, forward strand.
AATTCCAGGTACCGCACATAACTTGGGAATCCTTAGAAAAGTGTGCATGTATGCACTTGCAGTTTCACAGTATTCGTATAGTTAAAAAAATAAAAAAACCTTTAGTTCTGCTTTGCTTGCTGTAGGTAGATGCATAATTTAACCACCTGCCCTCCACCCTATAGCAGAAGTACAGCTACAGGGCGGCAAGGCTGCGCAAAATCATGTACATAAACGTGATTGGCATTTCCAGGTAGGGGGCACAATGCATGCGCCCTACCCGTGCAGCTACTGGCTGATCGGAATGTCAATCACTGGGTACCAGCCAGGACTCGGTGATCATTGGTAGGGCTGAGAGAGGAGAGATGTGTGCAAACACAGATCATTTGCCTGTCAGCATGGACATGCTGCTTTGTATCTCTCTGCACAACAGAGAAATAAAAAGCAGCATGTCTCCCTACAAAAACACAACAGCACACAATGTGAAATACACACAGCACAGTTAACCCTTTGATTGCCCCAGATTTTAACCCCTTCCTACCCAGTGTCATTAGTACAGTGTCACTGCTTTTATTAGAACTGATCACTATAATAGTGTCACTTGGGATGTCAGTGGCTGTAAGTTCCCAATCAGTGTCAGAATGCCCACCGCAGTCCCTGATTAGTATAAAAAAAATAAAAATACAAAAATTCCAGTATATACACACCTCCATTTGTAGATGCTATACCATTCACATGAACCAATTAATATACACTTATTGGGGTTTTTTTTTTTATAGCAAAGACATATAGCAGAATACATTTTGGTCTAAGTTTATGAAGAAATTTGATTTTTTTTATTGGATAGGTTTTATAGCAAAATTTTTTCAAAATTGTCAGTCTTTTTTTGTTTATAGTGCAATAAAAAAAATAAAAAAATGCAGAGGTGATCAAATACCACTGAAAGAAAGCTATATTTGTGGGAAAAAAAGTTACTTAAAATGTTGTTTATGTACATCGTTGCATGACCGCACAATTGTCAAAGTAACGTAGCGCCATACCGCAAAAAAATGGCCTGGTCAGGAAGAGGGGTAAATCCTCTGTAGGGCAAAACGCCACATCTGCACATATACATCATACAGACCAGCCACCTTCCAATACCTTGTAAACTCTGCGCCAATTCTTCTTGTTGTCTTTCAGCATCCTTGTCCACAACATGTTCATCAGCTCCGGGAATTGCTCGTACATGAACGTTGCCCTGGAAGGAAAATCAAAAGCTAGAATTCTGCTGCATTTATCCACACAACCTCTAGATGGAGGCAGAGAACTTATAGAAGAGCTGCATACTTCCTCAATCATGAAACAATCTAATGTCTCAGATTTTTTTTTTTTTTTTACAAGTTGTATTTATGTTACATATGCAGTACACTCTGTGTTTACAATCCGCTAAGGGCCTTAACAGGGCACAAGCAGCGGTCAGTCATGTGACCTGTAAAACGAGAAAAAAGCCAGCACATTCCATGGACAGGCAATAATTGTCACGTACGTAAAGCTAAATACCAGGCATATATAAAGGCACACATTACTGCAGCTCTTTAATCATCACATCAAAACTTTTTTTTTTTTTTATTATAAATGCATGTAATGCAAATACGTCACTTTCACTTGGTATTAGCCTCTTGTAGTCCCTGTACAGCAGAGTTAAGAGATGGAGAAGCAACACAAGGTGTACTGCAGTGCAAGAGGCATGCTGACAGGGGGGATAGGGCAAAGTGACAGTTGTGCTCTGCGTGGTGCTTCTCCTTTCACAGTCATGTGTCACAGCTCTGTCCATGCATCAGCAACTGGGGGGTTAAACTTGAAGAAAAAAGCCTAGCTGTTGATTTAGACAAGGAGAGGAGAGGAATACAAAGCTATCACTAAACATACATGCTTAGAGAATGGAAAACTTGCCTTTAACCACTTAAGGACGCAGTCTATTCTGACACTTTTTGGCTACAAGTAAAAATCAGCATTTTCTTGCTAGAAAACTTACTGAGAACCCCCAAATACTTTATATTCTTTTTAGCAGAGGCCCTAGAAAATAAAATGGTGGTTTTGCAATTTTTGATGTCACACAGTATATGTGCGGCAGTTTTTCAATAGCAATTTTCTGGGAAAAAATACACTTTAATGAATTTTAATGCAAAGGAAACCCCAACATATAACCCAACTTTTTGTAAAATATAAAAGATGTTACGCCGCATAAATAGATACTCATCATGTCAAGCTTTAGAATTGCACACTCTTGTGGAAAGGCAACAAATTATGATACTTAAAAATGTATACAGTTTACCAGTTGAGAGTTACAGAGGTCTAGTGCTAGAATTATTGCTCTCGCTATAACGTTTGCGGCAATACATCACATGCGTGGTGTGAACACCATTTACATATGTGGGCATGACTTATTTATTCTATTAAACAGTTTTCATATTTACACTTTCCAGTAATTTTTTTTTATCACTTTTTATTGATATAAGAAATGTACACATCTCCTGTAACAAAATATACCATAAACTATATATATATATATATATATATATAAATATACCATAGACTATTTGATCTCTGATCGTCTCTATGGCCAGCTACTGCAACTGCCATATCGAATCCCAGGCTCCACGGTGAGGCGGGTATGCCCCGAGAACAAATGGAGAGCAGCAGTGGGTGAACCCTCCCACTGCCTCTAAAATCAATCGAGCAGCTAATCAGCCGCTCAGATTGCTTTTAGCTGAAAGAGCATAGACTGCAGAAAATTTTAATACCAGAGTTATGGCTAACAGCTGCAGCCAAGGCCCCGGCAAACTGCTTCAAAGCCGTATATATATATATATATATATATATATATATATATATATATACACATATACATACATATATATATATATACACACATACATATATACATATATATACACACACACACACACACACACACACATATATATACATACACAAATATATATACATACATACACACACATATACATACATATACATACATATACACACACATACACATACATATACACACACACACATACATAATCTATCTATATATACATACATACATACACACGTATTCTGGTCTTCAAGTGCTTTAGAATCCATTCTGTAGAATGCCCACTGGAATATATTTACACCAGTAAATTCTTTATATTCTATAACCATTCATTTAGGCTTCATTCACATGGCTGTAAAATTACACATATACAAATGTTTTTTAATTATGGATCTGAACACAGTTACATTGTTTTCAATGGAACCATTTACACGGGTGCATAAACAAGAATCTGCATCTATGAACATGCGATTTGCGTGCTTACACATATAAACGCAGATATGAGCATTTGTGCACATGTAAATCAAGTCTAAACAAAGAGGAAAATAAATTATCGTAAAAAAAAAAAAAAAAGATATGTATGCATCTTTACGTGTTTAAAACGCTTCCATACGCCAGTAGTTTACTGACCATTACGCAGGAGCTTTTCTCCTAGAAAGCATGTGTTCTAGCATCAGTATAATTTTTACGGACCTGTGAATGAAGCCTTATAGTTTTAATATAAAACTACACAGAAATTCTGGTTGACATACAGATTTGAGTTTTTTCCAAAGCTCAGGAAAACTGGATGGCGACATCTGTTTGATTGATCTCATTTTTACTCACTTATGTAAGCTGAATAACAATTTCTCTCTGTGCTATTGAAGGTGTTCTCAAATTTATTTTACATCTAATTATTGAAACAAAATCTGACATTTCTGGTTCAGGTGTACTTTTTCTCAACTCTGTGCATGCACACTATTGCTGACTGATAACATCTAAATGCTACACCAGTCCACTAGTTATAACTAGCTCTGGCATACCTATAGAAAATAGAGGTGACTGTGAAATTATATTAATATCTGGTATAACAGCTAGGGCTAAAACAAAAAACTCTGACCCAAGTTTACACTCATAAAAGGGATCATGAGTGTTGTCCAGGCAGGACAAAGCAACACTGTCACTTTAACCCTCACCTTCCCACCATTCCAACATTTGCTTGCTCCCCACAGCTCTATTTGGCTGCTAGAAGCGAGAGAAGCCACCCTGTCCCACTCAAAAGCTTGCACAGGTCTGTGGACTCTCCCCAGCACTGATGCTTGATGATTTATTTATTACAGGTACTTATATAGCACTGTCAATTTATACAGTGCTTTACATATACAGTGAAGGAAATAAGTATTTGATCCCCTGCTGATTTTGAATGTTTGCCCACTCACAAAGAAATGATCAGTCTAAAAATCAAATGGCAGGTGTATTGTAACACTGAGACAAAAAAGCAACCCAAAATTCAAAAGAAATGCATGTCTAACAAATTATGCACTGATTTGCATGTTCATGAGGGAAATAAGTATTTGATCCCCTATCATTCAGCAGGATTTCTGACTACCAGGTGTCTTTCATACAGGTAACACGCTGAGATTAGAAGCAGTCTCTTAAAAGGAGTGCTGCTAATCTCATTTTGTTACCTGTATAAAAGACACCTGTCCACAGGAGCAATCAAACAATCAGATTTCAAACTCTCCACCATGGCAGAACCAAAGAGCTGTCCAAGGTTGTCAGGGACAAGATTGTAGACCTACACAAGGCTGGACTGGGCTACAAAACTATCGCCAAGCAGCTTGGTGAGAAGGTGACAACAGTTGGTGCAATCATTCGCAAATGGAAGAAACACAAAACAACTGTCAGTCTCCCTAGGTCTGGTGCACCATGCAAGATCTCACCTCGTGGAGTGTCAATGATCATGAAAACAGTGAGGAATCTTCCCAGAACTACATGTGAAGATCTTGTCAATGATCTCCAGGCAGCTGGGACCACAGTCACCAAGAAAACAATTGGTAACACACTACACTGACAAGGACTGAAATCCTGCAGTGCCCGCAAGGTCCCTTTGCTCAAGAAAGCACATGTCCAGGCCCATCTGAAGTTTGCCACTGAACATCTGAATGATGCAGAGGACGACTAGTTGAAAGTGTTGTGGTCAGATGAGACCAAAATCGAGCTCTTTGGCATCAACTCAACTACACCTACCATTGGATTTTTAGACTGATCATTTCTTTGTAAGTGGGCAAACATTCAAAATCAGCAGGGGATCAAATACTTATTTCCTTCACTGTATATTGTACATTCACATCAGTCCCTGCCCTCAAAGAGCTTACAATCTAAGGTCCCTGGCTCACATTCATACACACAGTGAGAAAAATAATTATTTGTTCTCCTGCAGATTTTGTAAGTTTGCCAACTTACAGAGAAATGAAGGGTCTATAGTTTTTACCATAGGTGTATTTTAAATGACAGACAGAATATAAACCAAAAATCCAGGAAAAACACGATACAAAATGTTATAAATTGAGCTGCAGTTCAGTGAGTAAAAAAAGTATTTGATCCCTTACCAACAATAATTCTGGCTCCCACAGACTGGCTATGTGCTCATGTGGTACACAGATTAGTCCTGTCAATTTAAGAAGGTGCTCTGAATGACAACTAGTTATGTGTATAAAAGACGCATGTCCAGAGAATCTTTTTCTTTCATTCAAACCTCATCACCACCATGGGCAAGACCAAAGAGCGGTCAAAGGACATCAGGGACAAGATTGTAGACCTGCACAAGGCTGAAACTGGCTACAAGACCATCAGCAAGAGGATTGGTGAGAAAGACAGCAGTAGGAGAGATTATTCGCAAATAGAAGAAATACAAAAAAAACATCAATTGCCCTCGGTCTGGAGCTCCATGCAGGATTTCACCTCATGGGGTAAGGATGATCATGAGAAAAGTGAGGGATCAGCCCAGAACTACACAGGAGGAGCTTGTGAATGATCTCGTGGCAGCTGCGACCACAGTCACCAAACAAACCATTTGCAACACAATAGGCCACCATGGATTGAAATGCTGCAGCGCCCACAAGGTCCCCCTCTTCAACAAGGCAAATGTAAAGGCCCATCTGAAGTTTGCCAATGAACATCTAAATGATTCAGAGAAGGATTGGGAGAAAGCGCAGTGATCAGATGAGATCAAAATTGAGCTCTCTGGCATTAACGTGACTCGCCGTGTTTGGAGGAAGAACAATGCTCACTATGACCCTAAGAACACCATCCCTACAGTTCAGCACAGAGGTGGACACATTATGCTTTTTGGCTGTTTCTCTGCTAAAGGTACCGGCTGACTTTGCTGCATTGAGGGGCCAAATATAGTAAAATGTTGGATGATAACCTTCCCTTAGTCAGGACACTGAAGATGGGTTGTGGATGGGTCTTCCAGCATGACAATGACCCACAGCATACTGCCAAGGCAACAAAGGAGTGGCTCAAGAAGCACATTAAGGTCATGGAGTAGCCTAGCCAGTCCCCAGACCTTAAGTCTATAGAAACTTTATGGAGGGAGGGAGTTGCCAAGTGACAGCCAAGAAACATCAAGGATTTAGAGAATATCTGTAAAGAGTGGACCAAAATCCCTCCTGAGATGTGTGTAAACCTGGTAACCAACTACAAGAAACGTCTTACCTTTGTGCTTGCCAACAAGGGTTTCTCCAAGTACCAAGTCATGTTTTGCTTGGGGATCAAACACTTATTTTACTCACTGAACTGCCACTAAATTTATAACATCTGTAACTTATGTTTTTTCTGGATTTTTGGTTGATATTCTGTCTCTATAATTTAAAATACATTTATGATAAAAATTACAGACCCTTCATTTCTTTGTAAGTGGGCAAACTTACAAAATCTGCAGGGGGTCAAATAATTATTTTCCCCACTGTGTACTAGGGCCAATAAAGGCAAGAGCCAATTAACCTACCAGCAAGTCTTCGGAGCGTGGGAGGAAACAAACAGCAACCACACCAATCTATAACCGGCCTTTACAGCAAGGAGCATATGGAAAGGCCACGCATGTCAAACAGAGAAAAATTCCCAGCTCATTTACCAACCAGCCTGCAACCAATTGACTTATCCTGTCTAACAGTTCACGTTAAAGTGGTAGTAAACTTTTATTTTTAACTTGCACCCACAGGTAAGCTTATAATAAAGCTTACCTGTAGCTAAAATGAATATCTCCTAAACGTGCACCCTTTAGGAGATATTAGCTCTTTTTTTTAGAGCTGGCATACCCGTGCCGTTCATTCAGAGTACTGTGCTGTGACCTGAGACTCCCGCAGTGACGTCATCGTGGCTCAGCCAGTCAGTGCTCATGAACATGGAAGGAAGACCAGCCCTCTTTAAAGGCACAGGGGAGCACTGAACACCTTGATTGCCATTGTGCTACATGTTGGTTGTCCAATGAGCCCCTGTGGCTTAGCTGCCCTCAGTCTAACCATTATTATACAAGTGCTTCTACTAAGGAGGCTCTCAAAATGTATAGTTAGGAACAGCAGAATACTGGGGTGTCCTGAAGAGGCCCTGCAGCTCAGTTAGTTGCAGGATGGAAATTTTTCTCTGTTGTTGTACTAACCACTTAGCCAATGTGCTGCCCCACCTGTTGAATCACATGCTCTCCAATACTAAGAAGTATTTTCTTTGCTTCCAGCACCCAGAAAAAAAGATATAGGGTGGAAGGGAGGAGCTTACAAGAAAAAAGTATGTTGCTGGGAAGCAGGGATGAGCTCAGGCATGCGCAAATTCTAGTCCGAACCCATTTGAGCTATCCCACCAGGAAGCGGTCATTGAACAAAGCCAATCATAAGGAGCAGAAGCACTCACCACCTGCAGCTGCACATATACATGCCCCTTGCAGGGCCAGGAACGCCTTCGCTGCTTGGGATTGGTTTTGTGCAGTAACAGCTTTCTTGTAGGATAGCTCAGGTGGGTTCAGACTAGGATCCAAACATGTCTGAGAACAGCCTTACTGGGGAGGTGGGGTGTAAGTAAATCTGCTTTGCATGGATAAATTACAGGTTTGTTTTAAGGCTTAAACCCAACAAAAACGTAATATACAGTGCCACGTGAAAGCATTCACCTCCTTGGGTTTTTTCACCTGTTTTGTTGCATTATAACCTAGAATTAAAACTGATGTTTGGGGCTTTATACCATGAGATATACACAACACGCCTACAACTCAAGTGGTCTAAAATATTTTTGTGCCACAAACTATAAAGACAAAAAAAAAACAGAAATCTGAATTGTGTATAAGTAACCTCCTCCCACTCCCTCAAAAAAGTCAATACTTTGTAGAGCCACCATTTGTTGCAATTACAATCGCAAGTCTCTTGGGGTATGTCTCTATTAGCTTAGCTTATCTAGCCACTGGGATTTTTGCCCATTCTTGAAAGCACAGCTGCTCCAGTCCCTTCACGTATATGTGTTGGTGTACAGCAATCTTCAAATCATGTCACAGATTCTACATTGGTTTGAGGTCTGGGCTTAAAGTGAGCCATTTCCAGACATTTAATGGAGATGTTTCCCTTTATACCATACCAGTGTAGGCCCCGTTCTGCAATTGCAGTGCTGTCTCAAATCGCACTGCAATAGTGGAAAAATGCAGGTTAGGGTACCATTAATTTTCAATGGCACCTAAACGTGGTTCTGCCGTGATTGATATGCGAGAAATAGTGCTGCAATCATGGCAAACCACATCACGCGAAACTTGTTGCACAAAAGGAGCAAGGAGGAGAACCACACAGTGTTTAGCTACCATTACAAAAAGAATAGCACCCAAACGTGTTTTGCCACTATTTAGTGCAATTTTAGATCACAGGGAGAATCACAGCGGGTCCTGCCTGAAATCCCAAAATACCAGATGGGAATGGGACCTCAACAATATCCTGTATTTATCTAGTGTGATCAATCTTTCCTTTAACACTGACCAATTTTCCAGCCCATGCCAAAGAAAAGCATCCTAAAAACATGATGCTGCCACCACCATGCTTCACTGTTGGGATGGTGTTTTCAGAGTGAAGGGAAGTGCTGGGTTTACGCCACAAATAACATTTCGTATGATGGCCAAAAATTTTAATTTTAGTCACATCTGACCAGAGAGGTTTCATGCCTTTGGAGAATCTGCCCCATGCTATTTGTTGAACTCTAAACATGTATTCCTAATTTGTACTTAAAAATAGAACTATAGGCTATAGAGTTATAGCCCGTCAGTTTATTTTTTCCCATCTGTGTCCCACTGGGGAGATTTTGCTTCACTTCCTGTCACATAACCAAAACAGGAAATCCCTGCAAATAAAGAGACTACCTTGGGGACCCCCAGTTCACAAAACCAGTGTCCCTGTTTCCCCTCTATTACTTTTCTAGGGACAACCCAACATTTGGGACTTTTTTACTTTCATTTTCGATGACAATCCCTCTCCACTCTATCCAAAACTTTGCCTTTAAGTGTACTTTAAGCAATGGCTTTTTTTCTGGCCACTCTTTCATAAATCCCCATTTTGAGGATTGTACTGCTTAAAGCGGAGTTCCACTTACTCTGTAAAAAAACTGTAGTTGCTGACTTTTATAAAACATCCACTCACCTGTCCCATGATCCCGCGGTGCGCGCACCCCCCCACCCCCAGCCCGTTTTACCGGCTGTCCTGTATTCCAGGCGCCAGCATCTTCAGTGTGGGCACCTGGTTGTGACAGCTTGCGGCTTCACAGCCGGGTGTCCCCTGCGCATACGCGAATAGCGCTGCACTTCCTGAATGGCCTCATCGTCTTCTGGGACCTGTCACGTGTCCCACAAGACTACGTGGGAGGGTAGGAGGACAACTTCCGCTTCCGATCGCCTAGGCAATAGCAGCGGAAATGGGTACCTGTCAATTTCGGGTACCCTCTCCCAGCTCCCCAAAGGTGCCAATCCTTAATGGGGAGTGGGGGACCAATCTTTAAAGCAGAACCTCCCCTTTTGGGTGGAACTCCGCTTTAAAGTGGTGCAATGGACAGATACTCCCATCCCTGCAGCTGCTATTGTGTTATTTGTTTTTGTTTTTTTGCTTTTCTGAATAATGCCCTTCTTGCCGAGTCTTGTCAGGTCTATAGTGGTGCCTTATTCTTTCCATTTTATTATACTAGATTAAATGTTGTTCCCTGAAATATTAAAAGTTTGTGTATATATATTAAATGGATTAAATCCCAAACCCTGATCTTTACTTCTCCACAACGCTTCTCCAGGTCTCAGACCTGTTTGAAGAGCTCCTTTGTCTTTATGTTAATTAGTGGAGTTGCAGACTTGGGGGGCCTTTTAGAACAGGCGTATTAAATTTATATTGACATGTGACAGATCAGAGAGATGATTGGCTTACATAATTACCTAATTCTGGGACTTCTGAAGATAATCAGTTTGACCAGATCTTATTTAGGGGTGTCATAAAAAAGGAGGTGAATAGTAATGTCTTCATTATTGTTTCTCTCAATAAAAAAAAATTTTGCAATACAATGAGTATATCACATTGTACAAAGCCCCCATAAAATGTATTTTAATTCCAGGCTGTAATGCAAGAAAAACAGGACCACCACCAAGGAGGGTGAATACTTTCGCAAGTCACTGTGTTGCATCCTTCCAATCCTTAAATGTGGTGGCTGCATTAATTTTCTTTTTTTAGGCTTTTTTTTTTGTTCCCTTTATTTCACCTGGTAACCGGGCCAAGGTGTCTTCACTATTGATGGAGGAGTAATCAATACCTTTAAACAGCAGCATTATCAAGCTGGGGAAAGGGTAGTATGAGATGAAGCTTTAACTGAGCATGATTCTAGAGCAAAATGCACAGAAATCAAGCAAGACTGCCCACTTCTGGAGGAATCAAACTATTCTGACTATTCAGCTAGAAACAATCCACTTGCAGCTTGGAGAAGCCATGAAAAGGGGTGGACAAATTAAGCACTATGCTCTGCCAAAAGCTACAGCTAAGCTGGAGCTGAAACTATTCACATATTTCTCTCTCGTGCTGTTTCATTAAAAGAAGTGCGCCTTTATTATTTGCAAAAACCCCATAACTAATTTGGCAAGTTTCTGTCACCTTCTTTGGACTGGCAATTTCAGACACTGGAGCCACACTCCGCCAGGAAATATTTTACAATGTTTTCCCAAAAACTGATCCTGGCAGAGTGAGTAATGAGACATATGGAATAGTGTCTGCTTGGCTGCTGTACTTACAATGGTAAACCATAAGCCCCAATCTCCTGCCACTCTCACATATGTTTACAGGCGTTGTCCAGCAGAGGGCTCTAGTCAAAGAGGCGGCCACTGTAGGACAGTAGAATGCCTTGTTAATTCCAAAAAATAATTCCGACTAACCTTAGAAAGAGAAATTTCTGTTTGAGAAGTAAATACATTTAGGAGAAATTCAGGAGTGCAGCTAAAATAACTATTATGGAGCTTATTGGTATGCCGGCAAAGGGACAGTATACAGCAGTGATTCTTTTCTAGGGCAATCATTTTCCTGCAGTTTTAAATACATTGTCCACATTTTGCAAAAATGTATTAAACCCACAAATTAAATATATGCAATTATTTTGTGTTTGCACTGAAGCCTGTAGAGAACCATGACTGATCAGCGTGCTTCATGGGCAATGCACAGTGTTCTGCATTGTTTACACCCCACCCTTAGGTCCATAAGGAGCTACTGACCTTCAGGTATGGGGATGGAGGAAGTAAACCATGGACTAAAAGTGCAGTCTGAGGGTGGGAAGTTGGGGAGTTAAAACTATGTTCCATGCTAAACCCAAAATATGAGTGAACCATGAAACAGGGTCACAAATGTTTATAATTTAAGGTTTAAACAAATTTAATATAAATTGTTAAAATACATTTAACATACACTTTCAACTTAACTTACTTTTGATGAGTAAAAGATAAGGTCTCAGGATATAGGATTTCTTGCTATTATACATTAACTTGATATTCTTATTCAAGCTTTTATATTTCTTTGCAAGCTGATGGACAGCTAAAGCAGAGAAAAATGGCTTTTTTTTTTATTAACCTCTTGGCGCCGGCACTTCTTGGCCCTTTAAGAGGTTTCAGATGCCGGGAGGCAGGGCTTCTGATCATGTGAACGCTGTGATTGGATGTCACAGCGGTCACATGATTGGAAACTTCCCAATCTCAAGTAGAGATCAGATGCTTTCCATAGACACTGCTTAACTGTGCCCGGGAGCACACACTTCACACACTCTTGGTACAGATCTGTTTATCTTCACGTACGCATATATACAGTTGTGTTCAAAATAATAGCAGTCAGACATCACTAATCTGATCAATCACTGTTTTTGGTAGAAATGATATTTCTACATGGCATATAATTTACTAGCAGGTGTAGTAGAGTAATAGAAATCCAACAGACCCAACAGTCATGACATGCATGCTGCTGATTCTGTGTAATTGAATCACTAATTGAAAGGGGCATGTTCAAAATAATAGTGTGGAGTTCTATTAGTGAGGTCATTCATTCTTTGAAAAACAGGTGGCAATTATTGCCCTTATTTAAGGAAGGAAGGCAGCAAATGTTGTACATGCTGGTTACAGTGCATTTCTCTCTGAAATTCTGAGGAAAATGGTTGTTCCAGACATTGTTCAGAAGAACAGCGTACCTTGATTAAAAAGTTGATTGGAGAGGGGAAAACATATAAAGAAGTGCAGAAAATGATAGGCTGCTCAGCTAAAATGATCGAAAATGCTTTAAAATGGCAACCAAAACCTGAAAGACGTGGAAGAAAGCAAAAAACTACCATTCGAATGGATAGAAGAATAGCCAAAATGGCAAGGACTCAGCCAACAATCAGCTCCAGGAAGATCAAAGAAGGTCTAAAGTTACCTGTGAGTACTGTTACAATTAGAAGACGCCTATGTGAAGCCAAGCTATCTGCAAGAAGCCCCCGCAAAGTCCCACTGTTGGAAAAAAAGACATGCTGAAGAGGTTACAATTTGCCAAAGAGCACATTGACTGGCCTAAAGAGAAATGACGCAACATTTTGTGGACTGATGAAAGTAAGATTGTTCTTTTTGGATCTAGTGGCCGGAGACAGTTTGTCAGACGACCCCCAAACACTGAATTCAAGCCACAGTACACTGTGAAGACAGTGAAGCATGGTGGTGCAAGCATCATGATATGGGGATGTTTCTCATACTACGGTGTTGGGCCTATTTATCGCATACCAGGGATCATGGATCAGTTTGAATACATCAGAATACTTGAAGAGGTCATGCTGCCTTATGCTGAAGAGGAAATGCCCTTGAAATGGGTGTTCCAACAAGACAACGACCCCAAACACACCAGTAAACGTGCAACATCTTGGTTCTAGACCAACAAGATTGACGTTATGGAGTGGCCAGCCCAATCCCCGGATCTTAATACAATAGAAAACTTGTGGGGTGACATCAAAAATGCAGTTTCTGAGGCAAAACCAAGAAATAGAGAAGAACTGTGGAATGTAGTCCAATCATCCTAGGCTGGAATACCTGTTCACAGGTGCCAGAAGTTGGTTGACTCCATGCAACACAGATGTACAGCAGTTCTCAGAAACAGTGCTTATACAACGAAATATTCATTAAGTGATTCAAAGGAAAACAAAATCTTCAAACATTTTTCAGTTTATATAGTGAATGTTTGAGTTTGTAAAGAAGAAAACAAACACTGCTATTTTTTTTTGAACAGTTCAATATTCACTTTTCTTCAATTTTTTTTTAGAGGAACAACACAAACTTGATATATTTTTCTTCATGTTTTTATTTGGAATAGAATGTGTAGTGTTCCCAATGCATTTGTGTGTATGGAAATAAAAGCTATTAGAAGGATTTTGAGCTTTATTCACTTTTTTCAACACACTGCTATTATTTTGAACACAACTGTATATGGGCTCTCGGCATTAAGGCCAACCCGCTGGAAAGCGGCATGTATGCATACAGGTAATGGAGAGTTGGGCAGCTGAAAAACCTCACTGAACATGATATTTTCAGTAATCATTATTGCTGTTCATGAGTAACTTAAAGTGAACCTGTGACCAGGCTATGACCATTATTTCAGTTTTTATTTATTTTTATTATTATTTTTTTTTTAGAAAGCAGTAAATGAACTTTCAAAAAAGCCATCCTTGATCTCTTTAGCTGCAGACGATGTGGAGTAATTTAGGTTACAGCAGAAGCACTGAAGTCTTTCCAGTTGCTCTCTCAGCAGTTTAGATCTTCCAGCAACACTCACAGCAGTGACTCAGCAGCTCAGCTCCCCCTTACAACAGTGCCTCGGCAGCTCACCTCTTCCTGCTCCCCATTCCAGCAGTGATTCAGCAGCTCACCTACCTCTGCTTACCATTCAGCAGCTAAACTCCCCCTCCCTGCAGCAACTCAACTTCCCATTCTCCCCACTTCCATTAGTGACTCAACATCTTGGCCCCCAAATTCCTGCAGTGACTCAGCAGCTCAGCTCATCCTGCTCCTCATCCAAGCAGTGACTCAGAAGTTTAGAACAGGCTGCTTACCTTCTCAGCACATCCTAGACCCCAGAAGTGACTCAGTAGCTCAGCATCTTTACAGAGAGACATTTGTACATACTGTGCAGCCCAAAAACTAGCTTTTCATGTCAGAACTGTTTTTCAACCATACAAGTCTAAAGGAATGAAAAGCAGCTTGAAGCAGGTCAAAAGCATTTCAAAGATCAACTGGCAGTCAAAACGCATCTGCAATGAATTCTGAATAATTTGAAAGGCAATATGCATTTGCCCATCAACACAAGCTCAAACCACATGGATACAGGCTCTAGATCACCCGTGTAAAATTGCATAAAGAGTGGAACTTTGGTTGTTTCAGAAAAAAATTAAACGTCAGCAGCTACAAATACTGTTGCTGCTGAATTTTAATAAACCGGCACCTATCAGCCCAGCCCTCAGCTGTCCTCAGCTGGGCTGATTCTCTGCCAGTCTTCGGGTCCCCGGTGCCGCCATTTTGGATGTGCAAAGTCAGCTGTGACTTCCTGGTGTTTCACAGCCGGCTTCCCACTGCACATGGTCAAGACGCGCTGTGATTTTTAGTAGTCTCCTGGGACGTATGTCGTGCCCCAGGAGGTAGGTGAGCATTGAGGAAGTGGCGGTGGGTACCCATCATAAATATGTACCCACTTTCAGAAGAAAAAAAAAAAAACAACCCCCCCCCCCCCAAAAAAAAAAAAAACATTTCTCCATACTGAGAGGAGGGGGGAGAAGGATGAGGGATACTTTACATTTTAGGTGAAGCTCTTCTTAACCTACTTCAACTGGAGACAGAAATACCATGTTTTTACATAAGAGGTCAGAAAGTGAATGCCTTGCCCATTGAAGTTTTAAAGTAAACTCATCAACACCTAAACAATACTGCTGAAGTACAGCTGCAAGTTCGCCAAATACCCTTGTATTACAAGTCAATGCTGTATACAGGGCCTTGATTTCTCTCCAAGCTGGCATTAAGCCCAGCTCACTCCAATGCCATAGCCTCTACTGACCACAAAGGTTCTGGTACTGGACAAATAAGTGGAGGAACCTAATGGCAATGGTAGAAGTAGGGGATCTGTGTGCAGAAGGGACCTGAAATCAAAGTGGCTTCAATACAACGATTTGAAGGTCTACGCAGGTGTGTGCACTTTAGAACTATTGTCAGTTGGCAGAAGCTGGATCATGTTACATGTTCCACCCAAAATACAGGTAATCCAAAAGGGGAATTTATAACAAGGCCAATATACTGTATGTTAAACGCACATATAATCTTATGGGAAGATTTCGGTAAAAGGAATTGGTCTGGCAACAGGGTCTCTTTGAAAGAATTACTGCTGCACCAGAACCCCCTTTCTGCATACATTTCCCAGGAACACATGCCTGAAAATCTCCCCACCTGTGCTTTGTACTCTTGTAAATGCATACATTTAAAAACTGCGTATATATTCCAAGGATGTGTGACTCTTTGTTAATCTCACCCCCATCGTATTTCTATTCTGTGCATGGAGCGCAGGGTGAATAAACTTCCCTGCTTTCTCCCTACGCTACAACTTCTAAATGGCAGAGAATTGTCTTGCTTCTCCCGGGAAATCAGGCATTACTTACTTGGCGATGTCTCCCATGAGCTGCCCAGAAGGTCCCCAGGGGTCATCGTTGGTCGCCTCTCGAACCTTAGACTCTATCTCTGAATAATTCATCACCACGTTGGTGCTGCAGAAGAGAGAAAACATAGGTGATTAGCATTAGTCCTGAGCCACACATAGAGACTTAATAATGACACCGCTGGTCTCCCTAATGAGCTACCAATACAGCATTGGCGGCAGCCCTTTCTTAGTATTTCCAATACCCTCAGGACACCTTACAATGCATTTAACTTATCCGCAAGGACCCCATTCCATTAGGTTCCTGAATACAAATGAGAGCATGGATCGTATCACCCTTGGAATTTATCCAGCAGAAATGGCTTGTGGTCGAACTAAAAATGCTCTCATTCAGCACAGAGATTTGGGGTAGCGGGATGGCCGCAGGGGAGCGACATGCTCCTCTGACTAGAAAAGGAATGCTAAGCTGTAACACAAAGACAAATGGTTATGAAATATCTGCACTACAGGAGGGATAAGGGCATGCTGGCCAGCCGTAAACAACATGCAGAGCTATAGCTTCTTTATTGTGACATGAAGCATTAGAGAGCACACTGCCAAAATCAAAGAGGATATTCTGTCACACTGAGCACGACCAGGCCTCTTAATATTCCCTGATCACATTCAGGACTGGATGGATCCCAAGAGGTCAATGGATGAGCCTAAAACGTACATCTGGTACTCAACTTTGGGTCAGTTATCCAAGGTGTTTTTTTTTTTTTTTTTTTTAAATGGAAGGAAATGTCTGGCTTCTTAAAGTGAGAATTAGGGCAAGAACCCCAAGACTTCATGGCCATGAAGCAGGTAACCGAATTTGATAGGTACCCGCTCCCACTTTCGCTGCGATCGCCTAGGTGATCGGAAACGTAAGTTGTCCTCCTCCCTCCCCGTAGTCTTCTGGGACACGTGACAGGTCACAGAAGACTACGGGGCCATTCGCAAAGCACAGCACTTCTCGTACATGTGCAGTGGGCACCCGGTTGTGAAGCCACAAGCTGTCACAGCCGGGTGCCCACACAGAATATGCCAGCGCCAAGGAGAGAAGACGGCTGGTGAAACCAGCAGTGGTGAGGACACCGCTGGACCGAGCGACAGGTAAGTGCCTGTATTTTAAAAGTCAGCAGTTTTTGAAGCTGCAGACTTTTTTTTCCAGGTGGAACTCCGCTTTAAGTATGCACCAGCCACCAGTTCCCTAAAGTGGTTCTGAAGGCAGAGGGTTTTTTTATGCATGAAGGTAAAAACAAAAACAAACAGTTCTCCATACTGAGAGGAGGGGGGAGAAGGATAAGCGGAACTTTACATTTTAGGTGAAGCTCCTCTTAACCTACTTCAAATGGAGGCAGAAATGCCATGTTTTTACATAAGAGGTCTGAAAGTGAATGCCTTGCCCATTGGAGGTTTAAAGTAAACCAATAAATACCTAAACTATACTGCATTAGCTGCCCCCAATACTCACCTAGCAATATACAGGAGAGCTTCGGCAGTCCCAGGACTCCCTCCCTTCATTAACGGAAGCCATTTAGCCAATAGGGAGAGCAGAGGGTAGAGCAGAGCTCTGGCTCTGTGTGTCTAATGGGTGCATAGAGCCAGGCTCAGGAGCGAGCATGCACCAGTGCCCACATAGCAAGCCGCTTGCTATGTGGGCACTGGTGCGTGCTCGCTCCCGAGGTGGGGGCCTGGAGAAAGAGGATCAGGGCTACTCTGTGAAAAACATGTAATTTACAGGCAGGGTAAAGCACAGAAATATTTGGTACAGAAATGTCTCAAAAGCTCCTAATTACAACACGATTCAAGGTATATTGCTGTCAAACATGAAACTAACAATTTATCGCAAACATCTCTATTTTCTTAGATCTTCAGACTGGCCCTGAAAACAGGGCCAATGTCATTTACTGGTTCAAGCCCTGAGCCATCTTTAAGCTAACTTTGAACCTCACCCTCAAACACTGAGGAAAGGGAGGGAAGCTGGAAATCTCTAATAGAAGTCTGTTAAACTTGAGTGCATTGAGTTTTTAAAAAGCTCTAAGCTAAGTGACGTCAGCAAAGTGATTGCTACTACTGGATAGCATTAATCTGTTCACCAAATGACACTACATGTTGCCTGGTGTTGCAGTTAAAGCTCCCCGGCAGACGTTGAGTTAAGGAAACCAATCTGAATGTGGCTGTAGTCCAAAGCAATTAAACACATCTTGGAAGGAGGGACCCCAGGCCTTCTCTTCCTTTCCCATGTAAAGATCAGTCCTCGTTTTGTGCCATACCCAGGGTCCCGGTGACCTCAGTGCAAGGAAGGAATTTATATCCAGATGTGGTGAACTGGTTGGGAGGAGGCAGGAGGAGCTCGTTAGCATAAAATCTGCTGTGATTGATATGGAAGTGATATTGGAGGACGCACTGCTAAGTCGAAGGGAGTGCGGCCCTTATGGGTGAGTTAGGGCCTCTTGGAAGGAAATCATGTGGAGATTTTTGGGGGGTTAGGAGGAAGTCGGCTGTGATGGCAGTTCCTTGGCACTTCTTCAGTTTCCAGTCTCAAGGAATTAAGCTCGTGTGACAGGAAATAAATCAAGCTGCACACTAGAGAAGGGGGCTCCTGAACATATGGATTCTGACCTTGTTCTGGGAGTATAGTAAACCCTACACACCGTGGGAGACCCTCAAAACAGTGGAGGTTTTTCAATGAGTAAGCACATTCACTAGATGAACCAGAATGGAAGAATGCCTTGCGGGAAGCCTCGGACTGTAGGCATGATAAATTATTAGCTATATACCAGGCTTCATTACATCAAGTCATATCCGTTCCATATTCTGCAAGTTATCCCAACCATGTTAAAGTATTACAACTGATCCACACAAAAGCAGGACTGTGAATTAATCGTTAATACCTTTCTTAAAGCTGGCTAATCATTTAAACAGGGACCATGGAGTTTAATATTTAAGAAGTACAGTTAGGTCCATATATATTTGGACACAGGCACAGTTTTAGTTTTTTTCAGGTATTTACCAAAACATATTCAAGCTAGAGTTATATAATGGATATGGGCAGAAAATGTACACTCTCAGGTTTAATTTGAGGGTATGTACATCCAAATTGGAGGAAGGATTTAGGAATTTCAGCTCTTAAGAGTAGTCATCCCCCCTTTTTCAAGGGACCAAAAGTAACTGAATCAAAAGCTGTTTCATGACCAGGTGTGGGCTACTCCTTTGTTATTTCTTCATCAAGCAGGTAAAAGGTCTGGAATTAATTCTAAGTGGTATTTGTATTTGGAATCTATTGCTGTTAACCTATATCATGCATTCAAAGGAGCTGTCCATGCAAGCGAAACCGGCCAATGTAATGCTTCAAAAACTAAACAAATCCATCAGAGAAATAGCAGCAACATTAGGAGTGGCCAAATCAACAGTTTGGTACATTCTGAGGAAAGAACGCACTGGTGAGCTCAGCAACATAAAAAGGCATGGACATCCATGGAAGACAACAGTGGTGGATGATCGTAGGATCCTCTCTATGATAAAGAAAAACCCATTCACAACATCCAGACAAGTGTAGGACACTCTCCAGGAGGTGGGCGTATTATTGTCAAAGTCTACAATCAAGACTTCACGAGAGCAAAATACAGAGGGTTCACCACAAGGTGCAAACCATTCATACACCCTGTTCCAAATTATTATGCAAATTCTATTTAAGTATCACAAAGATTAAATATTTTGTTTTTCAGTTTAACTCATGGATGGGATTGTGTCTCAGGGCTCTTTTGATCACTGAAAACAATCTCGGACACCTGTGATAATTAGATTGGCAGGTGAGCCCAATTTAAGGAAAAACTACTAAAGGAGGGTGTTGCACATTAAGCAGAGCACCATTTTCAAGCAATATGGGGAAGAAAGAGGATTTCTCTGCTGCCGAAAAGAGTGAAATAGTTCAATGCCTTGGACAAGGTATGAAAACATTAGATATTTCACGAAAACTTAAGCGTGATCATCGCACTATTAAGAGATTTGTGGCTGATTCAGAGCACAGACGGGTTCATGCAGATAAAGGCACATTGAGGAAGATTTCTGCCAAATCCATGCATCGGATCAAGAGAGCAGCTGCTAAAATACCATTACATAGCAGCAAACAGATATTTGAAGCTGCTGGTGTCTCTGGAGTCCCACGGACATCAAGGTGTAGAGTCCTCCAGAGTCTTGCAACTGTGCATAAACCTTCTATTCGGCCACCAATAACCAGTGCTCACAAGCAGAAACGGCTGCATTGGGCAGAAAAATACATGAAAACTAATTTTCCAACAGTCCTGTTCACTGATGAGTGCCATGCAACCCTGGATGGTCCAGATGGATGGAGTAGTGGATGGTTGGTGTACGGCCACCCTGTTCCAACAAGGCTGCGACGTCAGCAGGGCAGTGGTGGAGTCATGTTTTGGGCCGGAATCATGGGAACAGAGCTAATCGGCCCCTTTAGGGTCCCCGAAGGTGTAAAGATGACCTCTGCAAAGTATGTGGAGTTTATGACTGACCACTTTCTTCCCTGGTACAGAAGGAAGAACTATGCTTTCCGTAATAAAATCATCTTCATGCATGACAATGCACCATCTCATGCTGCAAAGAATAATTCTGCATCAATGGCTGCTAAAAGGAGAGAAAGTCATGGTGTGGCCTCCATCCTCCCCTGACCTTAATCCTATTGAGAACCTTTGGAGCATCCTCAAGCAAAAGATCTATGAGGGTGGGAGGCAGTTTACATCCAAACAGCAGCTCTGGGAGGCTATTCTGACATCTTGCAAACAAATTCAAGCAGAAACTGTCCAAAAACTCACAAGTTCAATGGATGCAAGACTTGTGAAGCTGCTATCAAATAAGGGGTCCTAAGTTAAAATGTAACGTGACCTGTTAAAATGTTTAAAAAGTTAAAATGTTTTTAAAAGTTTGATTGAAATAGCTTTGGCTTTCAGTAAATATGCTGCAAACACAACAAATGACAATTTTCAGTTCTTTACAACCTATAAAGTGTTTTGAAACTTACTGTGCGTAATAATTTGGAACAGTGCATTGGAAGTTTTTTAGGTTTAAAAAAAATACTGTTATCATTAGGAGGTTTGTTCAATAAATTGTGAATTGTAATCTTAATAGTTGATAACATGAGAATTATGCTGACTTATTTACATCAATTATTTAGGTAAATGAGAAAAATATAATTCGCATAATAATTTGGAACAGGGTGTAAGTCTTAAGAATAGAAAAGCCAGATTAGGCTTTGCCAAAAAACATCTAAAAAAGCCAGACCAGTTCTGGAAAAGCATTCTTTGGATTAATGAAACTAAGATTAATCTGTACCAGAATGACAGGAAGAAAAAAGCGTGGAGAAGGCTTGGAACAGCTCATGATCCGAAGCACACAATGTCATCTGTAAAACATGGTGGAGGCAGTGTGATGGCATGAGCATGCATGGCTTCCAGTGGCACTGGGTCATTGGTGTTTATTGATGATGTGACAGAAGACAGAAGCAGCCGGATGAATTCTGCAGTGTTTAGAGATATACTGTCAGCCAAGATTCAGCCAAATGCAGCAAAGTTGATTGGACGGCACTTCACAGTACAGATGGACAATGATCCAAAACACACTGCAAAAGCAACCCAGGAGCTTCTGAAGGAAAATAAGTGGAATATTCTGCAATGGCCGAGTCAATCACCTGATCTCAACCCAACTGAGCATGAATTTCACTTGCTGAAGGCAAAACTAAAAGGCAGAAAGACCCACAAATAAAGAACTGAAGACAGTTGCAGTTAGAGCCTGGCAAAGCACCAGAAAGGAGGAAACCCAGTCTTTGGTAATGTCCATGGGTTCCAGACTTCAGGCAGTCATTGCCAGTAAAGGATTCTCAACAAAATATAATAATATAACATTTTATTTATGATTTTATTCAACTGTCCAATTACTTTTGGTCCCTTGAAAAAGGGGGGATGGCTAATCTTAAGAGCTGTAATTCCTAAACCCTTCCTCCAATTTGGATGTACATACCCTCAAAGTAAACCTGAGAGTGTGCACTTTCAGCCCATGTCCATTATATAACTATAGCTTGAATATGTTTTGGTATCCAAATATTTATGGACCTAACTGTATATGGTAATGTGTTCAGCATAAAGTATGTAAACCTGAACACTAAAATGTAATATAAGCTTCAATAAATTAATGCAGCTTTACAAAACATTTGTAATATTGTGAAATGTGCAGCTTGCATCAACTACTTGCCCTCCTGAGAATTTACCGCCCTTCCTGTGTGTTTTTAATTTTTTGCGCTACAAAAAAAAAAAAAAAAAAAAAAAAGACCGACAATTTTGAGAAAAAAAAGAAACATTTTTTTACTTTTTGCTATTAAACGTGTCCAGTAAAAATGTAAAAAATCAAATTTTGGCATAAATTTAAGCCGAAGTGTACTCTGCTACATGTCTTTGCTAAAAAAAAAAATCCTAATACGTGTAAATGAATTGGTTTACGTGAAAGTTATAGCGTTTACAAATGGTGATAGATATACTGGGATTTTTTTTTTTAAATTTTACTAGTAATGGCGGCGATCAGCGACTTATAGTGGGACTGCGGAGGACATTCTGACACTGGGGGGAACTGACTTGGTGTCACTGACATCCCCAGTGACACCAATATAGGGATCAGTGCTAAAAAAAACACTGTACTAATGGCACTGGGCAGTAAGAGGTTAACATGAGGGGTGATCAAAGGGTTAACTGTGTGCTGGGAGTGTTTTACTAGGGGACGGTGTCAGTGTGCTTCACTGTAATCACACTGCTTTGGATGGCTGTGCTTTATTTAGAGCCCATTTACACAGGTAAAAGCAATGCGTCTTACTGGAACGTGTAGTAACACACTGCATGTGCATTGTTGCATTTCAATGCCATTTATTTTCAAAGGCACTACTACAGAAAAATGGCAGTAAACAATTCATTTTTGGGCAATGAGGTGTCTTGCAGCCAATTCCATATAAAAGGCTAATGCAAAAAACGCATGAAAATGCATGTAATCTGCTGCAGAACAGTATGAATTGAATGGGCTATCACTGTACGTTCCCCTCCTTATTTTCTGGTCCGTTATCCGTATTTGTCTTTAATTTAATAAAAAAAAAAAAAAAAACTACCTATTAGAAAAAGTAAAGATTTATTTACTTAACACTTCGATCAAATATTAGTCTGTAATTTCTTTTGGCTCTTCAGCTTTATGTTCTTTAGCAGGGCAGGACTAACAGCCTCAGTCTCAGTCATACACAGCGACAATCTCATGACAGCCCCATGGCTGTACATGAAGCAGCCGGTGATGCTGGGATGTGGCGGTCACATCTGCAAGCCGCTGCTTTGTGACTTCTGGTACCCGATGCTTCATGGGGCTGGCCCAGCCCAAGTCACCATGGGCGTCACATAGCACGCGCAGGCCAACTGTCAGGCACCAGGTGTTTAAAATGTCTTTATATACTGTAGCCATAACAGCACCCTTCGCTGGAAACCTGAAATCAATTTGGAGGGGTGTCCATAAAGGTTTATGGAGGGTTGTCCATAAAGTTATGTGTCTACAACCTGGTGGCTATGTAGTGTATTTAGATACTGACACCAACATGTTTTGCGACTATAAACCTAGTTATAAGCCAATGAGAATACTTAAGTGTTAATAAGGGTACCCTCATTGAAAGGGTGATGGCAACAGGTGGGGCCAAGTCCTGGAGTCAGACCCCTTTCAAACAAACTAGTTTCTGGAGCCACACACAAAAGGGTATTCCAGCGAATAAAAGTCACAGCAGATATCTTTTAGGTTTTCTTCTTCGGCAGCATGCTGTTGTTCAATTCTCTTTTGGATCACTCAGGCATTTGTTTTGTGAGAATATAACAAAAGATGCGTGCGAAATATCCGGTATGAGAGCCTGGCAGGCAGCAGACAAAATGATTCCAATCTATTGCACTTATGCGGTCTGTTCAGTGAGGTTTTCTTGGAAAGAGAGGACCGAGCAGAGGATGTAATAATCCAGGTTTCCAGGAACCATTCACATCGCATCAGTTTTTAAGATGTACTTAACAGCTTCTCACAAAGGCCATCATTCTTCTATAATGCCCTATTCTGTGCTCTGCAGTAGCATCCTGTCTACATATTACAACTGACTGCAAATCTATTAACGCATTAAAGGCTATTGGTCTTCACTGTGTACCGCTTAATACAAGCGGTATGCTGAAAGTAATACGATCCAGCAAGTGAGGACTCAATGGGACATGTAGTACATCAGCAGATGGATGATGGAGGTTGGCCGTACCTGCTTTACCTAGTGAGCCCTGGGTACAAATATCCTCTCCTCTGGACACAGAGGAACGTATACCCTGCCAATAAAGAAAGAAAGTCATACTTTGTGTGTCACTGAGGTGAAGCTCTTAAATGCGTAGACTGCCGCTGCCTCAGATTCCAATGACCAATGTCTACTACAAAGCTCCTGTGAGACCTGGTCACTCACCCACCCATTCCAATGCTGTACAGCATGGTCATGTGGCATCATCACTGAGAGACAAAGTTGGTTTATCCATATGTCTAATTATACACAAGCTACAGGGAAAGGTTTAGTGGGGGGACATATATAGACAGGACCTCATTTTCTTTCTAAATTCCTTCCATAGTGTATGTCATTCGCATGAGGTCTTCATAAACAGCAATTCCGGCCATACACATGGCAGTTCTGGAGGGTTCTGGATTGATAAGGCTTCCAGAGAACTGAACTCTTTGCAACCAACTGCCAAGCAGGGCTTCCATGGTTTTCCTAGTTTTAAACAACCAAATGATCAAAACTGAAGTAGAAATCAATCGAAATATAGCTGCTACAGCAACAGCTTTGATGGTTTAGGCCTGCAAGTCGAATGATATTGGAAATAGAAACCAATTAAATCGAGGTTAGCAAATTCACACAGCTTCATCTGGTCGTCTTTTTTTACTTAAAATGCCATGTGTGGCCATGTATGCCATGATTGTTTCCAGAGAAAACATACGGTCAGCTACAATGTAAATGAATTCTTTGGTAGATGATACAGCACACTTTTATCATTTGTAGTCTCCAGGGGAATCCCATGTGATAGAATGACAACACAGAAGCACAACTAGGAAACAAGGACAGAATGTCACCCTGTGAGAGGGAGTTCCTCAGCAAGAACCTTCAGGGCAGGATTACCAAGTATTATTTTACTTTTAAAAGCACAACTCAAAGCTCCTGAATGACAGATATTATGTCACAAAAAAGGCTCAAATTAAACAAAAACTTCCTTTACCTGTCCTGATTCAAAGCCAAATCCTCCTTCATTTGTATCTACAATGCTCCCCCCTCCCAGATACTACAGCCCTCAATGGGAGGGTTTCAGCAACAAAGGCAGTGCTGTCAGTGAAGAAAGCAGTGGGCAGGACTATATGTGGCCCGGGGACTGAATAACAAGCTGCAGGTTTATGAATCAGCAGTGACAATTCTGATATCCACGCCCTCTGATCTTCTCATCCCTCTGTAGTGCAAGCAGAAACAGCCTACATGTCAGTGACAACACTTTAATAGTAGCAGCAGCGCAGCACCGTTGTCACACTCTTAGACTTCACTAGCAGGACCAATAAGTCTTGCAGGACTTTGTAGGAAAACTAAGAGGAACTTGTAAGTACAGACGCATTTATATTTTTCTCTTTTATGCAGAAGTGATGAGTGGTCACTTGATCACCTCTGTGGGCAGCGCAAGTGGGCCCCCCACCCTCCCACTGCCACCTATCCCGGGGTTCACCTGTCTGATCGCAGAGGTTGGGACTGATAACCAGCGGAGACATTTACACAGAAAGAAAGGAACTAACATTGTTCCTCCCTGTGACCCCTGAAACCAGAAGCAATGGGTTTTCGTCACTTCCGGCTCTTTATTTATCTGGTTGTTAGCAGCTAGGAAAGCAGCCTATCAGACTGATCTGTGTCTGATCGGCAGCATTGGAGTCCAGAAAAGAGATTTAGGGTCTAATAGACCCCAAATCTCTACATAAAGAGGACCTGTTATAGCCCAACTTTCACAAGGGTTGTTGTTCATCCCTTGTGAAAGCAATAATGTTAGTAAAAAAAAAAAACCCCACCCCCATGCTTATCTGCAAATGAGAACACCTGGATAATTCCCACACGCATTTGTAAACGGTGATTGCACCGCACTTATGAGGTATCGTATTTTAGCTCCAGACCTCCGAAGTAGCTCTAAACTGATAACCTGTAAAGGTTTTTGAAGTATTGCCTATGGAGATTTTTAGGTACTGTAGTTTGGCGCCATTACGTGAGCGTATGCAATTTTAAAGCGTGGCATATTAGGTATCTATTTACTCAGCGTAACATCTTTTATATTTTAACAAAAAATAGGTATTATATTGTGTTTGCGTGTAATAAAATTCATTAAAATGTATTATTTCATAAACAAATTGCATTTGAAAAATTGCTCCATAAATACCACGTGAAATAAAAAAATTCAACTCTTATTATTCTCTAGGGCCTCTGCAAAAAAAAAAATCTCTCTCTCTCTCTCTATATATATATATATATAATGCTTGGTGGTTCTAAGTAATTTTTTAGCAAAAAGATGTTGAAATTTACATGTAGGAGAGAAGTGTCAGAATTGGCCTGGGCAGCAAGTGGTTATTTTACATTGAGATTTTAAGCATTGGTTTACCTATACTTTAAGACACAAAATACTTTCATTCAATTGTTTTTTATTAAAGCTTTTTCCAAGACAATAACAGAACAGTGAACGACTGTAACAATAGCCGAAATAACATCACGTTTGTCAAAATTGTACAGAATGGATTCGGCAATCAACAATTACATATGACCATCTGAGATTTGTATCCGTAGCATATCCAGACATAAAAAGTTAGCAAGAATTCTGCAGACTTAACACTCAGAACATGGCAATGCACAATTTACACAAAATACTTTAAAAAATGTGCAGCTTCAGTGGGGAAAAATCCAAAGAGCTCTATTATTGGGTATGCTGTAATAACATCAGTAGACACTAGAGGGTACCACTAATACTAGTGCAGGTTCATCCCGATGATACATTTTCTGTCTTTTTATTATGACTGATCAAATAAAAATAAAAGCCAGTTTTAAAAGAAAACTAAGTTTTCCAAACACTTTTTGTGCTTGAATAATGTATTTTCATTAATTCAGCAACATTCTGAAGTAGCATATTCTGGTTGAAAAGAATGTTTACTTCAGTATGTGGAAAAGGAAATAAAAAACGTGAATGGCATGAACAATGCAAGCCATACTGTATATTGCATACAGTATTTATCAAAACCAAGACTAAGCCCGGGTCCACATTGATGCGATTTCTGATGCGTTCCAGAACACATGGAATTGCATGACAAGTGAAACAACATGAGTTTCTCTGGTGGCCGCTCACATGTATGCAGTGCGATTCTGATGCAATTTTAAAGAGTCCTGTGCGAGTTTAGTGTAGTGTGGTGTGATTTGTGGCTACATGAACTGACATCGCATGACTTGAACTGAAACTGTGTATTTGTCCTGAGATAACACGATTCCAGTAGGTTTTCTGCAAGTCTTTGCTTTGTTTCTTATCTCCCAACCCTGGTCTATGGGAGACAGAGAAAGCCCGACTGAGAACTGCCAAACTGCATCAGAATTGCACCTGAATCACTAAACAACTAGCCCTTGAAAATCACACAGACACCGGCAGGAAAATCGCACCACATCTCTGGGAACTTAGCCTTAATCAGCAGAACTGCTTGTAAATTAACCTGTAAGGCAGAAACAAGCCTAAAGCCAACTACACACTCTCCAGCTTGGTTGTACAACCTCTTTTAGGCTACGTTCACATCTATGCGGGTGATTGCCGCTGTCGGAGGGCACCTGTTCCCGAAGCTGCAACCACCCAAACAGAAACGCAGGAGATGTGTGTGGGTGCCATTAATCCTAATGGTAGGCCGCAACACACTGGAAATCACTCCAGCACTTGGAACTACGCTGCACATGTGGTTCCCATGCAGACTGCTATTTCTAAAATGATGCAGGGACCATTTCCCTGCGTTTCAGCAGGCATGGCAGCCCATTCAAAGGAATGGGCTGCCGTGTTTGCGCAAATCGCGCCTCGCAGAGCTGCGACAGTGTAAACCTAGTCTTAGATTGACCACCAACTATGCCACTGCAAGGGCCTGCCTGATCAGATACAAACTGAATTCTTTAGATACGCCCTCATATACCATTGCCTTGGAAAAGCTAAAGTAAGGGTAGGCAACCCTGGAGAGGTGGAGATCTACCCAAGTGACATGGAAGGGATCAAAGATCACCAGTGTGCCGTGCCCCCCACCCACTTTGTTTCAGAAGTACGCGCAGAGTGCGGGGGTCAGGCGAGAGCACACGCAGAGTGCGGGGGTCAGGCGAGAGCACACGCAGAGTGCGGGGGTCAGGCGAGAGCACACGCAGAGTGCGGGGGTCAGGCGAGAGCACACGCAGAGTGCGGGGGTCAGGCGAGAGCACACGCAGAGTGCGGGGGTCAGGCGAGAGCACACGCAGAGTGCGGAAGTAAGCACACGCAGAGTGCAGGGGCACGCAGAGTGCAGGGGTCAGGAGTAAGCAACTCCCAAATGCAGATGTCAGGAATAACACAGACCCAACTCCACCAAGCATAAGTAGCTATATAAAGAAAATGCAGCGCTGTGTGATGTTACTATATTGCGGGCAGATATAAACAATAAATGAAACCAAAGCAAATGTTTGCAGACACTCCGACTCCGGCAAGATGGCGCCGCACTAGTGTGCATGTGCCAGTCACTGTCTATATATATATGTGTATATATATATATATATATATATATATATATATATATATATATATATAGACATATATATATATATATATATATATATATATATATATATATATATATATATATATATATATATATATATATATATAGACAGTGATCTGGTCATGGTGATTCTCACCTCTGAGGAAGTGCGCACTAGAATAGAGTCCAGGACGCCATTGACACTACGCCGCCGGTGCCACGTGGAGGCCCGGTGGCCATCTTTAATCTTAAAGGGTCAGTCATTTGATTGAACCTGGCACCATTCCTTTTCAGCTTCTGCAGACTCAGATTGATCCCTGCACCAGCCTTTGAGAGGAGGAATTTTCCACTTCACACACACTTCTGTAAGGATTTCTGTGACCTGCTGGACCTCCATTTTGCCACACGAGGGCGCTTCATCTCTACTATCTCCAGCTCCTGCCCATTACCAGACCAGAAAAGAGAGGGGAATCTCCATGATATCATATGCACATGCGTATTAATACGTTTCTGGTTAGTGCGCATTTCTAACTTTTGCACTGGGAATCAGCGAGCACCATTACTGGACTGTGATTTATTTATTGATTTATTTATTCATTTGCTTTGGTTTCATTAATTATTTATATCTGCCCGCAATATAGTAACATCACACAGCGCTGCATTTTCTTTATAAATATATTTTGGGGACTTTTGTGTTTTCCTTGAATGTTCAGCTGCTGACCATTGGAGCGCTCACTGTATTTTTTATACTCTCAAGCATAAGTACCTACCTACCAGGACAAACCTCTCTCCTCTCTGTAAAATTAACTCATTGGTTCTCAGATCCAGCTGCAAATGGAAAAATGAGGAAGTTCTCCCCTCGGCTGTGCTATATGACATGAGGGGAGGAGGAACCTAGCACTTCCCTTGGCTCTGCTTTTACATTGCTGTTTTGACTGGAGGTCTGAGAAGCGGCACACCAAGGTCAGGAGCTGGCAGCAAGGTGCAAGGATGAAAAACGCAATATTCATATAATTTTAACTAGATTTTAACACAAACAAGCTGAATGGATTAAGATGATCTACAATTTCTGTCAAACTATAGGTTGCCATAGACTGTACAATAATTTGTGCAATTGAAGGCTCGTGGGAATTTACTGGAATCGTCATGAATATGGCCAGCAAAACAGTGTTTGAACTATCTTCAAAACGAAGCCGAGCACAAAGTTTAACCGACAAACTGGGATAATCTGAACATGGGAATGTGAAACCGCTAATCCTGAAAACTGCAAATCATTTGAGGCTTATCTGTTTTTATAATTCTGCTTTACAGTTCACAAATCTAACAATTCTTTAGAAACTGATTAACTCTATTTCTTCAGCTGCAGTAGAAAAATACATTTGTATCTATATGCGCGGCACATTAAAAGTTTTGTCTAGTCTGCCAAATCTGTAATTACAGGTCTAATTGCTTAATAATTGTAGATCATTACGGCACAGGCTGCGGTGTCGGATGCCGGCATACTTCAGGCAGTGTGATGATGTGATCACACTGCTTACACCGAATCCATTCTGAGGCCTTCCTGTGACCCAAAACTTAGCAATTTGGCTTGGCGCAGTACAAATAAATAGAGTGTACCACACAGCCATCTAGAATTAGCAAAGCACACACTGACATCAACTGTATTGCACTGCACTGAAATGCATCAGAGATCTGCGTGCTTTAATTCAGGAAACATCAAGTGGAGAAAGACAAAGGCTTGTGACCTATGGTGAATGGAGAGTGACATTTTCATAAATCAGCCAGCTGAAAGTCTGCCTAAGGGCTCATTCAGATGAGTGGACTGATGTTGACAACAACGTAAGATCTTACTGGAAAGCAAGATCCTGAGTTTAAAGGGAACGTTTTGTTTTAAAAATTGCTGTGCATATAGCATCAATGAAATAGTTTACCCATAATAAAGTGTGTCCCATGTCCTGCTTGCTGCTGCTTAGTACAGAAATCTTCTGGCAATGCAGGGGTTAAGATTAGCAGTTGTGACTGTTAAAGTGGTTGTAAACCCTTACATATAATCAGTGAAGAGTCTGGCCTCAGGTGATACACAAAGATGAACCACCTCCCGTCCGGCCATTGTATATAAACGCAGTGCAGAGTCGGGTGGCCATTTATAAACAGCCTCCCCACACCCTGCTTGTGCGCGCTCCCTGGGAGCGCACAGCACCGCGATCCGGTGCCCGCTGTGTCCTCCGGACACAGTGGAACACCGATCGTCGGATGGGACCTCTGTACGAGGTCCCGATCATGTGATCGCTGATTGGCCAATCAGCGATCACATGCAAAGTAGTAAGCAAGATGTCACTTGTGACATCATTGCTTACTACGTGTGAAATCTGTGAATGATCACAGAGGTCACATGGTACAAGGCTATTCACAACAGCCTTGTACCATGTGACAAGCTGTGACCAATCACAGCTCACTCAGTAGTTCTCAACGGCTGCAAGAATACATCTAGAGAGAAGGAGAAATTATTGCTTTTACATCCTTTATGGGTGCAAAAGCAATCAGTGTAAAAAAAAAAAAAAAATCATCACCCCCCACAAGTAGTAGTGTCACCATGGTGACACTGTACTGTTAGGGTGACAGTATGTAAAAAGAAAAAAAAAAAATACAAAATATAAAAAAATTACTAAAAATATAACGGAATACATTTTGGCAAAAATGTATGATTAAATACTATTTACTTGCAACATTTTATAAGAAAAACTTTTCAAAATTTTTGGACTTAAAAAAAAAAAAAAAATCCCAGTGGTGAATAAATACCACCAAAATAAAGCTTTATCTGTCTCAAAAAATTTCATATGGGTACAGTGTTGCATGACCGCACAATTGTCATTCAAAGTGTGATAGCACTGAAAGCTGAAAATTGGCCTGGACAGGAAGGGGGTAAAAGTGTCCGGACTGGAAGTGGGTAAACAAATTTCCCACATAGATTGTACCTTTCTGTCTGCATTCTTCTCTTCATCCAAAGTGCTGAATTTATACAGCTTGTGTGAGATTTCAGAAAGCAGGGGGGCGGAGAGCTGCAATTACATACTGCAGAGCTCAGTGAGGAGAGCTCTGAGAAAATAAAGAAGAGAAGAAGCGCCTCTAAGTGCAATATAAGGACTTGATAAGGGAGCGCACTTCCGCCCTTAGAGGTCTAGCGCATGCTCTGAAACGCGTCGATATGCATGCTCTTGATAAGGGAGTGCGCTTCCTCCCTTAGAGGTCTAGCGTATGCTCCGAAATGCGTCGCTATACATGCTGGTCCATGTACGTCATCACAATGACGTCGCACCTCAACGTGCATTCCAGACGCCATCTTTAGGAGACTTCATATGTCGGCCGGCATCTCTCCTACATTCACTATTCCCTTGGGCGCAGATGTGGCTGTCAAAGCAAGGACACAGCCGGTCTCCCATCTCCTTGAGCCTGCTTTACATATGATACATGTGAGTTGTTCTACATTTGTTACCCATTAAAGTTACATATACTGCACTTGGCGCTTCTTTATTTTACACAGAGTTCTGCTACTACCGTTATAGGAGGCTTGCCCTAGTGCTATACGGACTTTTTGCAGCCTTATATTGGACTTTATGGACACTTCTTTTATTTTAATTGCATGGTGTCAGTTTTTTGCACTGATTGTTCTTTATTTAGGAGAGCTCTGAGAGCTGATTAGAGAGAAGGGACACACCCACCTTCACACAGTGCACAGGAACAGCACTGAGGCTGTCAACCACAGGCTGCGTGCCGAAGCTCCCTCCCATAACCATTTTTCTCTTGGTGTCAGGAAAACTTGTGAGAAGCAACTCAAGCAGATAGCAGAGGAATGTAGCAGCAGACAGAAATCACACTTAGTGCTCTAAGATAGAGACAAGTACTCACTATAGAAAAATATACTTCGTTCATATTTCATGTTTATGGTTTACAACCACTTTAAAGTGCAATTTTTTCATTTTGGATAGAGTAAGGAAGGGTTACAACCTGTTAGGTTTATTTTTTTTATCCCATCTGTGTCACATTCCAGAAATATCCATTCACTTCCTGTCCTATAGCCAAAACAGGAAGTGGGAAGAAACCCCTCCAAAGTGAGGGAGTCCCAGGGTATACCCAGAACTAGTGTCTCTATTGGAATATATATCCCCACTATTCCTGTTCTGATGTCAACCCAAATTTTGGGATTTTCTTTTACTTTTGATGACAACAGTAAGAAAATTCCAGGTGTGAGACAGGAAGTCTAGAACCTGCCACTGTATACTGTATGTAGGTATGTAGTTGAAGCTACATACAGTTCACACAGCGCTTACAGCCAATGCAGCAGTTAGTGAAGGAAACACTTTATTGCAAACTATTGAAAGTGACAAGAAACCTGGAGATCAGCTGTAACACATTCAGCTCTAGGAGATGACTTGCCTTGTTGGACTGAAGCTTGGCGTATACTTTAGACAACTGGGAGAGGTAACCAAATGATACAAACCACAGTCCTCCTTGACAGAACCAAACACACTCATATCCTACAGCAGGGCTTGACAAATCCCAGGCGCCTAGAAATTGCATCCTGGCGCCTTGGTTTGTCAGCCCGTTGAAAAAAGGAAAAAAAAAAAACCCTGTCTACAATAGATAGGATAACACTCCTGTAAAGTAGTGAAGTCTGAATGTGTCTATGGCGCTTTCATTACACTGTAAGGGGCGGAGTCATCTTTTTGAAGACCAATGGCATGAAGGCCATGGCCACTCTCTAGGTAGAGGTCTGCCACACTGGAGACAAAAGCTGTACCTTGTGTGTGTCCTCTAGTGTGCGGAGCTGATAAAAAAGGGAATGCAGACATCTGTATGAGTGGACCTATCCCCCGGGAGGGATCAGTGGACACATGGTGGGGGTTTCTGGCCAGAGCTGGGGCTGGTTCTTATTCTGCAGGCTCTACCTCCAGCTTCATGAGGTCAGAGCGAGCCCCGGGACAGCCTGCCATGGTGAGTAGGTGATGGGTGGAGGGAGAGGCCATACAAAGTGTGTCAATACCCCCAGGCTGCTGACATCACTAACTTCATTCCAGCCAACGGATCTACAAGACTGCAATTCTGCTGCATAGCCAACCCAATTCTCAGTTAACATTGACGTATGCAAAGGCCAGAACTGGATTTCTAGCAGGATCAGCAGGTTTTTCCCCACTTATTAGATATAACAAAACACTTTCAGCTTATATTTAAACAACAGAATAAGAGACGTTAATTGCTAGAATTTTTTATTTAATCACAAATGTGAATAAAGTAAGAACTAGCCAGGTATTTCCAACAAAAAGAATTCTGATCACATCTCCCAAGTGGTTCGGAACCCTGTACGCATGCTAATATTTTTTTTTGTCCAAGCCTTGAAAAATGATAATGAGTGTATAGAAAAAGATCTGTGCAACACAAGATTTTTTTCCTGGGCTCAATGAACTATGGTGTAACCAGGTCATTGTTCACAGCAGATCACGTGACTTTATACTCATTAAGCTAGTGACACCTGCCCCATTTTACAATGGCCTCCCCACCTAACAGTGAATAGTTGATAAACTCCTCAACTGCTGCGAACTCCACAAAGTGGTTTCACCTGTATAAAGCCCTGGGTGCTTGTTCACAGGACAGGAAATATGACACAGCACAATAATGTGACAGCACATTCACACTAACAGAGTGATTATAAAATAATACCAGCTGGGTACCCAAGAACCAAATTGTGAGGCTTTTTCTAGATTGCCGACATTGTCTAATGCAGGCCATAGATGGGTCGAAAACCGTTCGTTTTAAAAAAAACAAAAGAAAAACCCCGAAAAATCAGTTGTTCAATAGGCCAACGTTACCACCAACGGTACAAAAAACAAACAAAAAAAAAACAAAAACAAAACCAAAAAAAAAACAAAACAAAAAAACCCCCCCCAAAAAAAAAAAACGACCAATTTTCGGCCTGTTTACAGCCAGCATTTAATTACTTCTGTCCCTTGCAGAGAGCTCCGCTATTATATTTGACATGAAAAATTATTGCGGTTGCAACAATGTATCCATTTCGGATACAGATGTTTTTATTCGGATACAAGTGGATACATTGTTGCAACCGCGATACTTTTTCATGTCAAATATAATAGCGGACTGGAATTCTTATTCTTTTTCTTCTTCTTGCAGGTCATTGCTCATGCGCAGATTTTTTATTGGTAAAACAATCGGCCGATTTGCCCATCGTTGCCGGGAAAATCAGCCGATTTTTTTCCAACTTTACCGATAAAAAAAAAAAAAAAAAAAAAAAGAGTCAAAACCCCGAAAAAAGGCCAACCAATTAACACACTAACTGTGCGAAAATGGGCGGTTTTTAACCCGTCTATGGCCTGCATTAGACCACAGAACTGGCTGCACAGAACAGGTCAAGTTAAACGGACAGACTTCAAAAACTGGGAAAAGTGCTTACAGGTAAACTGCACACACTATCTTCATTTAACCACTTGAAGACCAGGTCTATTCTGACACTTCTCACATATACCGTATGTAAAAATCAGAATTTTTGTTTTGCTAGAAAATTACTTAGAAGCCCCAAACATTTTATATTTTTCAAGCAGAGGCCCTAGAGAAAAAATGATGGGGTTGAGATGATGGGTGCTGCAATTTTTATGTCATGTACTATTTGAACAGCGAGTTCACAATGCAAAATTTTTGGAAAAAATACACTGTAATGAATTTTAGTACACACAAACACAGTCTAATATCCATTTTTTTTTAAAAAATATAAAATATGTTACACCGAGTAAACAGTTACCAAACATGTCACGGTTTCAAACTGCACACGCTTTCCCTCTGATGTTCGCGGTGATACCTCATGTGTGGTGTGATTGTCGGACCAACGCGTGCGTTCACCTTTGAGCGTGAGCACAGCGGGGATGAGGGTGATTTAAAAATGTTATTTTATTATTTAGTTTATTTTATTTTCACACTGTCTCTAATTTTTTTAATCAGCTTTATGAACAACATCACCTGTGACAGCATAGGCGTTGACATGTACTATTAGACTCCAGATGTCTCCTCTGCCCTTAAAAGCACTGGATCCAACCAAGATTAGTTTGATCTGATGCTTTCCCAAAGCAGTAATGGCTTGTTTACATCCGACAAAATACTTGTCGATTTCGGTTTCCTTGATCAAGAACTGGAACGTTCCTTATCTCTATGGTCATCTTTATGGTCAGCTGACAGAACTGCTGCCTGCATTCCGGGTCTCAACGGTGGGACAGCAGAGCCAGGGAAGGAGGGGGATGGGGAGGTACCCCCTTTCGTTGCCTGTAAAAGAAATCCAGCAACTAATTAGCCACTAGGATCATTTTTACAAAAACCATCCATCGCCACCTAAAAACAAGGATACCAGGATGATGTCTATAGCTGCAGGTATAATTCAGATATAACCACTCAAAGTCCAGTGTATATCGCTGGGGCTGAGGTGGTTAAATATAGTTCTCTTCAGCCACTAAATGCTTTTACAAACTCTGTTATTACCTTGTAAAGGCAGCAGTCACAATATCACTGTACTCCACACAAGCTTGCAAAGAGCCAGCAGGTCTACTCACTATAGACGGTTTACAAAAAAAAAAAAAGTACAGAAGGGGCAGATACAAGATTGGTCACCCTGCACAAGGAAACAAAGCAGCGGCGACTGGTCATTATTACAGGAAACTCCTACAAATAAAAAGTTTCACAATGGATTACCCTACAGATCTGGAATACATAACACATACCAAAATGAAAGATACAATACAAAAAAACCTGTTCTAGTGGTCAATGGGAACAGAAGTATTCTGGCTCCTTAAGTCACTCTGTTCAGCCACCAAAATGAAGTACAATACTCTGGCACTTTCAGGTAGGGGAGAGCATATGATTCTCTTTCTCCAATGTGACCACCAGTAGATGTCTTCCAGGCTGAATGATAGTCAGCATCACTCAGCCCACCTATACTGTATCTAAACCCGGTCTCCATGGACCTGGCCCCCATGGGAGGGGGAAATGAGGAAGACAGATTTAAAAATACTAGAGTTCTCATAAAGGAAGGACAATTTTGTATTGAGCCAGCACTATTC
Source organism: Staurois parvus (assembly GCF_062004578.1). Taxonomy (NCBI): domain Eukaryota; kingdom Metazoa; phylum Chordata; class Amphibia; order Anura; family Ranidae; genus Staurois; species Staurois parvus. The sequence continues at coordinate 8,565,826 of NW_028318094.1, forward strand.
AAGTGTGTGCTAGAGCTACATTCACCGGCCACTTTTTTAAGCACACCTTGCTAGTGCTAAGAAACTATCCTCACACCATCACCACCAGCCTGAACCATTGATACAAGGCAGGATGGATCCATGCTTTCATGTTTATGCCAAATTCTGACCCTACCATCTGAATGTCGCAGCAACCAGTCTGACCATTCTACTCTGACATCAACAAAGCATTTTTGACCACACAACAGCCGCTCACTGGATTTCTCTTTTTCACATCATTCTCTGTAAACCCTAGAGATGGTTGTGTGTGAAAATCCCAGTAGACCAGCAGTTTTTGAAATACTCAGACCAGCCTGTCTGGCACCAACAACCATGCCACATTCAAAATCACTTAAATCCCCTTTCTTCCCCCATTCTGATGCTCGGTTTATACTTCAGCAAGTCGAATTCACCACACCTACATGCTGTTGTGATTGGCTGAATAGCAATCTGTGTTACCAAGCAGCTGAACAGGTGTACCTAATAAGGTGGCTGGTGAGTGTATAAGTGCCATCTCAGGTCAGTTCTCCAAGTTCAGATTTTGGCCAAGATAGTCCAGTCTTATATCTCTATTCCTGCAGTTCAGGAGGTGCAATGGTGGCTTATAAAAAGTCATTGGGTGCAGCACCATCTTGCAAGAGTTTTTCCACATGACTGAAGGCCAGCTAAAATGGTCTTTCCCCTGGATTAAGTTACAAGCCAGATGAACTTTACCTGTAACAGTTTTTTGACTAGAACAAGCTGCCAATCACCCTGTCTTGACTGTGCAACAACAATGACTGATTAGACATTCAGACACAAGGACAAACAATTTGCTTCCTACAAGCACCAATGGTCATCAGCAGCAAAAGCTGGCCACAGACTGATCGAAATTTAGCAGGTTCAGCAGAAACTAGAGGAATTCTGATCAGTGTGTGCCCATACCGCACAAATCGATCGTTGGATCAATGTCTGTCAAAGGGACATGCCGGAAAACTCTTCTCGATCAGTGGCTGCAGCCATTGACTAACGTATCCTGACAGCTGCAGAAGCTGATGTCAGAATACAATGTCCCAGCAGGAGGGATTCACACAATGTGGATGAAGGAAACATTTTGTTCCCCATTCAGCCTGCTGTACAGCCAGCGTTAGCTAAGGGGAACTTCTCTTGGAATACTTAGTGTTACTAAACCCAGGACCCTGCATTCACTATATCTGGTGTTCCACAGTAAACAGAACATGGAATGCAATCATCTTCGTAAATATAAACTGCTAAATACCTTTTCTCATTAGCAGTAAATAGAAGCCTTGTAACTTCTATCAGTGTCCGGCTGAGCACTGGGTAATCTTGTAAAAGGAGTTTTCATTCTCCTCTGACTGTCCTAGGAGGCTGAATGACCCCTGACCCTTTGTCTGAACAGTGCTGATTGGCCCTGCTGATCACATGCACCTTCCCCCCAAAAATAAAAAAAATTCTCTAGCAACACACACCAAACTGAGCATGTGCAGTCTCCTAGGGCTCTGTTCTATCAGCAGATGGACTGTGGGGACTGGAAGAAGCAGAGCATCAGAGAAGACATGATCAACCACCTTTTTACATAATGCAGAGGATTAACCTCTTAGGTTCCACAGTTAGTATAAGTAGAAATGCACTGAAATTTCGGTGGCCAAAACTTTTCCGCCGAAAACACCCCTTTCGACCGTCGGCCAAAATGAAAAAAAAAACCAAACAAAACAAAACAAAAAAAAGCACCGATACAGGTGCTGAAAAAACCCCGCCCCTCTCCGCCAGCCGCTGCCGCCGTTCGGTAGTTCAGCCTTACCTGAGAAACCATTGATTATGGCGCTAGGCAGAGAGATGTGTGAAGGAAAGATGGCTGCCACACATCTCTATGCCCTTGGAGGACCGGAGCAATGCCACTTCTGGTTCCGGACAATTATTTTTTTTTAAAACACTAGATCAATGCTTTTTTTTTTGATCCAATGCTTAACATTGCAGAGGAGAGATATGGGGTCTTACTGATCCCATATCTCTCCATAAAGAGGACCTGTCACTAATTATTTCTATCAAAAGGGATGCATGATTTTCTTGTGATAAGAATAACAGTGATTCATTATTTTTTTTTAAAGGAACAGTGCAAAATAAAAACAAAAAACCCATTAAAGACTTTTTTTAAAAAGTTTAAAGTGCTCACATGTAGTGGTGAACGCATACATAGGCCATGCCCACATATGTAAATAGTGTTCAAGCCACACACGTGAGGTATTGCCACGAACGTCGGAGCAAGAGCAATAATTCTCACACTAGACCTCCCCTGTAACTTTACACTACTAACCTGTAGACATTTTTAAAGCATCCCCCATGGAGATTTTTAAGTACTGCAGTTTCATGCCATTCTACGAGCGTGCGCAATTTTAAAGCGTGAAATGTTGGGGACCTATTTACTTTCCTTAACATCCTATTTCATATTTTACAAAAAAATTGGGGTATATATTGTTTTTTTTAATCAAAATTTATTTTTTTCCCAAAAAAATATATACATTTTTAAAAACTGCGCATTTCGGTTTCAGTTTTCGGCCAAGTGCATTTTGAATTTTCGTTTTCAGTTTGCACCAGAATCTTCATTTCAGTGCACCACTAATAAGCATGCTTTACTGCATATACAGACTGATTATACAGTTGTGGGTTTAATAACACTTTAATATTAGGGCTTCACCATTATTACTATAGCCAAATCAAAATTACAAGAGCAAAACCCCCTTTGACAGAAATACATGCAGTAGCTAAAGTGCTACACTGAATAAGATATCAGTAGGTGGTGCTGAGCAATTATTTACAAATCTGTCAATTCATTGAGATCCCATTTCACAACACATTTCAATAAGTCATCAAACAAGCCAGACATTACTATTATGTGTTGGAATCAGCCAGGAGAGGATTTACCCCTGGTTCACATATTGACATTCCTGTGGGCCGCGTTTTGCGTGGGCACGACTGCCCATTCATTTGATTGGACTCCCGTACCCCGGGACATGCAGGGAAGAAGTCCCTGCACTTCTTCTGAAAACGCAGCCTGTACGGGAGCCTTGGTTCCCAGTATGGTTGCGATTTCCAGTGCGGGCTGAGTGACATTAGAATTAATGGCACCCACCCGCGGGCCCGATTCTTCTGTGTGGATTTTTGTGCGGATCCGCAGCGGCACCACCCGCACATATGTGAACCTAGCCTAACTGTACAGTGTCTACAATGAGAAAAAGTGATAGATAAAAAGTGTATGCTTCCCAACAAGTTGCAGCAGTCCCCCGAAAAGACCAATTCCCAGGATCAAGGAAGTTTGAAGTACAAGTTACCATTGTCTTCCACTACAGGCTTAAATACACTGCAATGTTCCACAGCATCCAATTAGATTAAAGCTTTATGTGTAGGTGGTGATGTATCTCTTGGTTTCATTTGGCTATCAAGTTAGGTTACAATCTTAGTGGAGAACTTAGCTGAACAGCCAAATGAAACCAATATCAAAAGCAGGGAGGTCCTTCCACTGCAGCTTCCACTGCAGCTTCCCCCTTCAACAAGGACAACAGTAAAAATCACAGTAGTAGTAGTAGTAGTAGTATATATATATTTTCACACACAGTTGTGCTCAAAAACTTGCACACCCTTGGAGAACTGGTAATATACAGTATGTACCATTTTTAAAGAAAACATGAGTGAGCAGGCAAAACAAATTTCTTTTATTTCTTATGCATGGATGCGCGAATTATATTGCCGACGCCCAGTACATGCAGTAGGATTTACTCTTTTTTTTGCCCCTGCGATTCCTGGCAATTTCCGTTCTAAGAAGAAATGATCAAGTCACTTCGGCGGGTGGTGAAAGGTCTCCTCCCCCCCCTGAAGTCCTGCTGAGGGTCCTTGCTGAGAATATCAGTGCTGGGCCGGCCCGGGGAAAGCTCCATAGTGTGGGCTGGATGGACATCTGAGTCATGGGAGGCCAGGCTCTGGGGCCGGCCACGACCAGGTGCTCCTCACAAGATTTCAGACAGAGGAGTGAATATAATTATCAGAAGAGTTGTCCAAGACCAAGGACCACTTGTGGAGAGCTTCAGAAAGACCTGGAATTAGCAGGTACAATTGTTTCAAAGAAAACAATAAGTAATGCACAGTAAGTTTTGAGGTGGGAAACTTCATATCATTAAAGAAAGGATCAATGGAAAAATGTACCAAGACATTCCTGATACAAATCTGCTGCCATCTACCAGGATGATGAAAATTAAATGAGAGTGGACATTTCAGCAAGACAATGATTCCAAACACAAAGCCAAGGAAACTCTCAACTGGTTTGAAAGTATGATCTGTGAACAAAGGCAGCAATCAAGTATTAAGCACTATTAACTAAGCTGTGTAAACTTACAAGACATTTGCCTGAGATCATATCATGCCAATTTATGTTAAAGAGAAATTAAACCCAACCCATCAATTTAACGGTTTCACAAAACAGTAATTCAAGGTATGCCATTAATGAAAACTGTCACAGAAGCTCTCAACCAAACTGTGAAGCCATCAAATAGCTGGTATCATAACTGATCCCGTGTGCAGCACCACAACTACAAATAAAACAGGGGCTAGGATTAGTGGTGCACCAAAATGAAAATTCCAGAGCTGGAAGCAAAAAAAAAAAAAAAAAAAAAAAAAAAAAAAAAAAAAAAAAAAATCAGGATGCCAACAACCGAAATGGACAGTTAAAAAAAAAAAAAAAATAAATAAATTTATATATAAAAATAATTGTATTATATTACACTTTAATTGATATCATGAATTTAAAATAAAATAAATTAAAATAAAAAATTATATATATATATATATATATATATATATATATATTTATATAATTTTTTATTTTAATTTTCATTATATTTTCTGTCCAGTTTTTTGGTTACTTTCTAAATTATTTAAATTCATTGCTCCTAGATGTTTGACCCCTTCATTGCTCCTAGATGTTTGACCCCTTCCCAGCCAGTGTCATTAGCACTGTATTAGTGTCACTGGTTCCCACAAAGTGTCAGTGTCAGATTGTCTGGAGGTAAAGTGGTTAAATAAAAATGCACAACCCTGTTGTCAGTAATAACATACTACTGAATGCTATCTATTTCTAAATAGCATGTATAATCAATGTTGTATTTTATTCTTTGGTTGTCAAAACTCTAAACTTCCCAAAGAAAAGCACCTTGTCATTGAAGAGGTATGCAATGCATGCAGTTGGAAAGATCTCCAGCTGATACTTCTCAACTTGAGAATATACAGCACAGCATAGAACATGTAGGTCCCATCCAGGAAAGATGCAGCCCAGATAGCTAGCCCTCTTAATATACATCCAAGTGAGAAGCCACCCTGTGGCGCAGCCACTGCCACTGGGCATGTACAACTGCGAAGCCCAGGCATCCTCACTGCACAGCCGTGCCCCCTCCGAAGGAGGAGGGGGCAGCGGGACCCACGCTCCTCAGTGAGAAGGGGGAACGCCAGAAACAAGATGTCACAGTCGCACCTACTCCCTTCATGCACTGCCCAATGGACAGCTAAGAGACAGCCGAATGCACACAAGCAGCAACAGAGAAGCCATTATCTGCTCCTTTTTACCGATTGTCAAAGTTCGGCTAACACTATTCTCGCCCGGTACGTTTCGGCCCGCCGATATATCGGTGCATCCCTAGTGAAGATGGTAGTTTCCTTGGCTGTAAAGGATGGAAGAGTTTAGCTCCGCTCTAACTCCTGCCACACATTCCGGATGCTTTTGTATGATCAAGAATTTCCGGAGTGTCACGAAACTTCTGTGTTGAAACCTGGAGGAACAGCTTTCTCTTGGTGAAAGAGGTCACGTTCAGGAGATATGACGTGAGAAACCGGTTTGTCTAGATAATAGTCTGATCTAATTACCAGTGTTGCAGCACATTCACTGCGAGTAGAGTGCTAAACTTTCCTTTTAGTGCTTCATCACACTGGGCAAGCTGCCATATATTTATTTACCAGAGTTATGCAACACAGACAAATGAACATCTATCATTTTCTATAGGACTTGTTTCTATTATCCTTGGTAAAAGTGTGGACCTGCTGCTGTTAAATTGATAATAAAATGTAATTAAAAAAAAAACAAAAAAAAACAAACATGTCAAACTTACCTAAGAAATTTTTTTTTCACAGAACAGCCCCAATCCTCCTCTTCATGGATCCCCCACCAGTGCTCCTGGCCCCTTCCTCCTGCCAAGTGCCCCCAGAGCAAGCAACTTGGTATGGAGGCACCCAAGCAGGCTCCCTCCTGAAATACTGCTCTGCGTGTCCATTCACAGAGCTGCAGCTCCCACTGCTGTCTCAGCTAATGAGGAACAAGAGTCCTCAGAGAGCCGAGCACATGGCTGGATCGCGATGGGGCTCAGGTAAGTATTAGGGGGGCTGCTGAACACACAAGGTTTTTTTTACCTTCATACATAAAACGCATGAAGGAAAAAACCTTCAGCCTTTACAACCACTTTAAATAACATTTACATGACCTGTCCCTCCCTCATCCTGTGACTGGACATTGAAAGGAGAAGCAGCAGATTGATGAGCTCATCTGTCAGTCTGCTCTCTCCTTCAATCAGCATGTTTCTGTTAGCACAACTGATCGGCTCCTTATGCTGCTTCTACCTCTGAGTATGAACTCTGCTGTATAATGGATTAAAAGAGGCTTTCCATTTAAAGCACCTACACCCAAGGCTATGGAGAGGAATACTTATTTAAACCCAAGAACAAACATTTAATAACGTCAGCTTACTAGTCTTTAGATGTGGATTCAGCATTTGTTTGTTTTTCCAGGCTTTTTTTTACCCATTGACCCTGCCAATGACATAATTCCTGTTCTAGGGCAACAATGCTCACTACAAGCACTGTATCTATGGAGAACAGCATTGTCACTATGGGACAGGAAGTTTGTTAGAGCATCTAAACAGCTCCCCCTTCTCCATAATAGTAGTATGGTGGGGAGATACACTGAGGTCCATAGAGAAGCTGGAAACAATATAACTGATAAGAGTGCAGCACAGGAAATTATTAGCTAGATTTCTAGCAGAATCAACAGGTATTTTTTGCACTGGTCAAAAACACTTAAAAATTCTCTTTTCTCTTCCTCCTTGGTCTGTTTTTGCTAGGGTTGACATATGAAAGCATTACATATTTTTACCAAGAACTAAATAAGCTTAAAACAAATCATCACTCTAGCTGCGAGTACTGCGAAGTTTGTCATTCTCAAACGTCACAACAAAAACTGAATTCAGGTTAAAGTATGTTGCTAATAGTTTAGAAACATCTGTTTTAGGTTTGCTGCAAGAATGAGAAGATTCTGCTCCCAAAAGAAAAAAAAGCTGAGATTTCAGTGCCTGTGTTGCAAACTTTGAGAAATCATTTCTCCGCCATACTGGGGTCAGTGGGAGGACCAGTGCCCCGTCGGCTGGGGTCAGTGGGAGGACCAGTGCCCCGTCGGCTGGGGTCAGTGGGAGGAACAGTGCCCCGTCGGCTGGGGTCAGTGGGAGGAACAGTGCCCCGTCGGCTGGGGTCAGTGGGAGGAACAGTGCCCCGTCGGCTGGGGTCAGTGGGAGGAACAGTGCCCCGTCGGCTGGGGTCAGTGGGAGGAACAGTGCCCCGTCGGCTGGGGTCAGTGGGAGGAACAGTGCCCCGTCGGCTGGGGTCAGTGGGAGGAACAGTGCCCCGTCGGCTGGGGTCAGTGGGAGGAACAGTGCCCCGTCGGCTGGGGTCAGTGGGAGGAACAGTGCCCCGTCGGCTGGGGTCAGTGGGAGGAACAGTGCCCCGTCGGCTGGGGTCAGTGGGAGGAACAGTGCCCCGTCGGCTGGGGTCAGTGTCCCTCGTGCCGGATAAAAGCAAGCAAAGGGCCACATCCAGCCCGCAGGCTGCAGTTTGGAGACCCCTGAGATAGACAATTTAATAAGGGCTTATTTTAAAGTGTTGATCAGAATATGTAAATACATATGCATATGTCTGGGCATGAGTTCACTTTAAAAATAAATTTAATAATGTGTTCATATATAGAGCTGCACTGATTTGTGTTTTTAAGGCTGGGTTCACACTGTTGCGCTACTGTAATGTGTGTAACCACAGCATGCAAAAATGTGCATTGGGGTGCTACACTGCAATTCATTCTTAACAGCACCCCAACACACCTTGCCAACAGATGTGCACTGCAGCACACCACCACGGTAATGCATTACCATGCCTTGTGGTGCACTGCATTATAAAAACAAAAAGAGGATACAAACGGGCTGCCCTAACACAACATACATCAACATGCATGTGTTAACGCAACTCAACACAGCCGTGTATCTGCATGGAGTTCAGCTTTTAATTTAACTGCAACACTTCCAAAGTGAACCAGGCAACTGAAAACTAATACATCCTCAAATAGCGAGCATCATAAAATGGACGTGCATATCATTAACAGTCTCTCCAGGTCTTGGAAAGCTCACATTGATACATTAGGGCATTCATGATTTGTAATGAAGACATAACTGGAATGAAGGGTAATTTTTATACCTGCCCGGAGTTCTGCTTAAACAGTTCAAACGACATTAATCTGTATTAAATGTTTGATTGCATCTTTATAATAGCTGGTACTGGAGCCAAAAGCAGTTAACAGTATGGAACTCTAAATGCTGTCAAAGTGACTGTAAGACCAAGATCCATGTCAGATCACAGTGACCCAATACTGCTTACTACAAGAACACCATGTTTTCTATAAATCCAACTCTTCTCCCCTTGGAGATTTTTTTGTATTTCAATTATTTTTATTAACTTTTTTTTTTTTTAAACAATTCAACAAAGGAAAACTAGAGCAAAAGATACGCCCGCGGCAGGGCTATCAATGGCACATAAAAAAATAAAGAGAACAGTGCTGTGGCACCAACAATGTAAAAGGCGCGCCCACATAGGGGCCATTAAAGGCACATAAAATGCAAAAACAGTGATATAACACCAACAAGATACCAGTGAAAGGCAAGTATCCACCGCCTCACAGATTCAAAAAGAAAGAACAAGACCTGAAGCAGGAATCCGGGAACGCCAATACCGTACAGCATCATGAACCCAGACTAACCAGGGGGAGTGTGGGAAGAGCATATGCCAACCACGGCTCCCATATTTTCAAGAATTTCCATTGGGAGTCATTACTGATACTCGACATCTGTTCATTGAGCATCAGAGAAGTCATACAGTCCCACACCCTCTGAAGAGGGACAGACAGGCTTTTCCAGGCCTGAGAAATTGTTCTAGTGGCCAACAAAAACAAATAGGAAGCCAACGTCTGCTGATGGGCCAACAAGCCTGGTATGGGACAATGAAGCAAAGCAAATTGAGCCTCCTGGAGTATGGAGAGATGGAATAATGTGCAAAGAAGGCCAAATACACGAGACCAAAAACCAATCAGTCTCGGTCATGACCACCATATATTCAACACATGTCCACGATGGCCACAACCCAGAAAGCAGCGATCACTATAAGCAGGGTTCACCTGGGCTATTCAGGCCGTGACCCAATACCAACAAAACAGTACTTTGTATGCCGCCTCCAGCGTGGCTGTATTGAACAAACATTTAGCTATAAAGGATCAAGCCCTGTTCCAGTCCTCTGAATCCACGACCGCCCCCAAGTCACGCTCCCACTGCGCAACATATGATAGAGAGGTACGCATTTAGTGCCTATTCAGGGATGCATAAAGTAGGGAAACAAGACCTGGAGCTCACGGATGCTGTTGGCAAAGCTGTTCAAAGGCCGATTTCTGATACTGGAAAGCGGAATTGCCCAGCAATGAGGTCAGCCAGTGCCGCAATTAAAGATAACGAAGGAGATTTTTTTAAAGCACATTTCCTTCCTAGTACTGTTTAAAGTGATAGTAAGGGTTCAGCTTTTTTTTTTTTTTTTTTTTTTTTAAACAAAACATGTCATACTTACCTGATCTGTGTAATGGTTTTGCAGAGCTGCCCTGATCCACCTCTTCTTGGGTCCCCTGGCGAAACTCCTGGCTCCTCCCCCACTGCTGAGTGCCCCCAGAGCAAGCTTCTTGCTGTGGAGGCACTCGGGCATGTTCGCTCCCCAGTCGCATCTGTGTGTCTATAATAAGACACACAGACGCAGCTCACAGAGACATAGGAAAGTGATGGCTGAAAAAGACTGAATGGTCCATCAAGTCTGTCCTTTTTTTTTTTTTTGTGTTGTATTTTTTTTTTCTTTTTGCTGCTCTTGCGCACATCACTGGATGGAGATGGGGCTCAGGTAAGTATTAGGGAGGACTGAGGAGTTGCACACTGAAGGGTTTTTACCTTCATGCACAGAATGCATGAAGATAAAAAAACCTTCAGCCCTTAGAAGTACTTTAAAGCAAACCTAGCAATACACAAAGTTTTCAAAGAGTCTCCCAAAAGCATGTGGGAAAATGTGTTCTGGTCTGATGAAACCAAGATTGAACTTTTTGGCCATAACTCCAAAAGATATGTTTGGGGCAAAAACAACAACACTGCACATCACCAAAAGAACACCATACCCACAGTGAAGCAAGGTGGTGGCAGCATCATGCTTTGGGGCTGTTTTTCTTTAGCTGGAACTGGGGCCTTAGTCAAGGTAGAGGGAATTATGAATAGTTCCAAATGCCAGTCAATATTGGCACAAAACCTTCAGGCTTCTGCTAGAAAGCTGAACATGAAGAGGAACTTTATCTTTCAGCATGACCCAAAGAATACATCCAAATCAACAAAAAAATGGCTTCAACAGAACAAATTAAAGTTTTGGAATGGCCCAGCCAGAGCCCAGACCTGAATCCAATCAAAAATCTGTGGGGTGATCTGAAGATGGCTGTGCACAGGAGATGCCCTCGCAATCGGACAGATCTAGAGAGTTTTTGCAAGGAAGAGTGGGCAAATATTGCCAAGTCAAGGTGTGCCATGCTGATAGACTCATACCCAAAAAGAAAGTGCTGAAATCAAATCAAAAGGTACTTCAACAAAGTATTAGTTTAAGGGTGTGCAAACTTATGCAACCATATTAAATTAGTTTTTTTATTTTTTTCTTACCTCCACCTAAAAGATTTCAGTTTGTTGTTCAACTGAGTTGTACAGTTTATAGGTTACATTAAAAGATGGAAAAAGTCTCTGAAATTATTTATTTTTGTCTCATTTTTTTTACATCACAGAAACCTAAAATTTTAACAGGGGTGTGTAGACTTTTTATATCCACTGTACATCCCTTGAGTGTTCATGGCATGTTTTTTTCCCCTGTCATCTGAAGGGCGTAGGAGGGTAAGAATCATCTACCCTTACTCAAGATGGCCACAGCTAGAAATGATAAGGGGGGTGTTCTTTAAAGTGATTTCTCAATAAAATAAAGCATGGGGACATGGATAGATAGGCGAGTCATCTTTTAGTATTACAAATGAATTAAATAACATTTTCGGTTTGTTGTGCTCAGATACAGTATTGTTTGAAACCTTTTCATCCTAATTATTGAGGTTCACAGTTTATATATCTTAGGTTACTTTTAAATGTGAAGGTTAGCTTCGGGGCTAAAGCTGAATTCCATGGCTATCTCTGCCTAGTTGAGCTGGGTATACAAGGACAGCTTTTTTTTTTCTTTTCGTTCAAACGCTGAACGAAAAAGAAAAAAAAAAAAAAAATCTCACCGATCCCCACAAGCAATCAAGAACCCCCCATGGTAAGAACACACAGATCAGAGCTGCATGCGTTCATCAAATGCCAGTTTTGGAGCAGGATTGTTCAACAAAAGCCAGACCAGTTTCTGTTGAACAGAGAAGGGTACACGTACCAAAATTCAGCATTCGAAGTGTCTACATGTACACATGTATGAAAATTGCTGTGGAACCAGCCAAATTTAAACACGTATATACTCTCCTTTACGTTTGTCCAGCCTGGACCAATATTATTTATGTGTCATATCTGTCCTGTCTCTGTGGAAACTGTAAATCTCCGTAGTATGCACTACTACTACAGTGATCACCACTAGCTTCCGAGTCCCGTACCAGGCAGCTGCCCTGCTGTGTAGTGAATACACGAGGTTGCTTGTTTGGCACAGGCTCCAGTAAGAGTAAAACACAAGGGATCCAGAAGCTAGCGGTAGAATTGAATACTATTGAATTCCAGTATCCACAGGGATTGCCCAGGTATGACATGCATAGTTATGCTGGTCCAGCAGCAATGCAAAGAGACCATGTTACTTTCTACTCATCTCCCCAGTGCTCCCGTCACTAAAATGTCTGATGTCCAAGCTCAGGAAGACTGGTGACCTTTCCCTGCTCTGTTTTGTGACAGAGGGATTGGCAACTAAGCCTGAGCCTAGTTTATTATGATAGGCCGTCACATGTTCCCCCAAATCTGGAAGCACTGTGTACTTTGCAATGTCAGAAAAGGAGGAAGGAGTAATGGGAGCGGGGAATATAAAGTGGTCAGGGTGGGCTTGATGGAGACATTGTCACTTTGATTGCCTAATGGCCAATTTTGAGAGTGCCTCTTTAACAATAGGTTTAGGTTAACTTCAGGTTTTGGTTTTAGGGGTGAATGGTTAAGTTTATGGAAGAAGTTTACAGAAAAGCTTTAATGGGGGAAATGTGGAGACTTCCATAGCTAACTGCTTTCTGAAAACGTTAGTTGCCTGGCTGTTTTTGGCTTCAGTACACCGCGGCACTGAACCAGAACCGGATGCAGATCGGTAAAGTCTGAACTCTTGATCTACAGCCTTTTTCCAGGTCAGTGACTTGAAATGCACTGAGGCCATTTGGGTCAGCATGATAGCCAGCAAGTACAACCTAAATAAAAAAATGTTCTGCACAGGAAGGGGTGTACTAATGAAAAGTGCACCTATCCCTTAATAATCTTTTTAATGAATACATAGCTGAATTAACTGGTCTGTTTTTTTTTTCTATATCCTTGGAACTGAACGATAAAGCAGGCCTGTGTTTAGTGGTTAAATAAGCCTTTAATCAGACTATGAGATCAGCCTCTTAACTCCAGAGTTCACGCTGTCACCAAAACATGAAGGTTATTGGCCCGCCATAAACAACAAGAAATACACTAGTCATGTGACCAGGAAACCTGTGACTGAAAACAGCAATAAAGTGTATGTCTAGGCTTTACCTTAATTTACCCCAAACCTCCCACCTCCCCTCTAGATCATGTCCCAGCATCATTTTGTTCTGTCACATTGTGCTTGTAGCGAGAAACAGCTTTTATTACTCACCGTGACAACACTTCAAAAAACGACAGCAGGGGCAGCTGCTGGGGGGTCATTTGTTATTCACAGAGGCATGTCACCAGAACTGCATCTCCCGAGAGCCCTTTCCCCTCAAGTGTGCGGAAATCAAGACCGCAGCATTGTGGAAATAGGTGTAGTTCTACACCCCAGCAAGAAATGCTGCTAGCAATTCCAATATAGTAAGTTAGGAGCACACTTGATTTCTCGGAGACCAACAGATATTTTTCTGTGCTTGCAGTATTTTTAAAAGGGAAAAATTGCATATTTTGCAGAGATGTACTACATATGGTCTGTTTCACTTTTTTGGCTTGACTTTTACTTTAAAGTGAAATTCCAAGCACAGAAATTTTTGTAAATCCTAATGTTTAAAGAAATGTTACCTTTCCTAAGTTGTAGTATATAGCCAGATCACTTCACAGTACTATGGAATCAATACTTTTATTTCTGCTGGATAATACAACTCCCACAGTACTTTGGGTGCACCTCAGATATGAGAGCTGCGGAAGTACTAGTGGCGTTTTTCTACCTCCTTCTCCCTTTGGCCATTCACAGAACACCATTTATTCTGTGAATAGTTCAAAATCTCTCTCAGTATTGTTGAGTGCGCATGCCTAGTCTAGCTTGTCTGTACTCCTCAGGGTGGCTGGGGGCAGCCTGTGTATGGGGCAGCCTACAGCCGGCCATAGACAATAACATTTGTTTAGCAATATTCGCATGTAAAATCCGACAGGCTGGTTGTGCCCAAATTGATTGATTGACTTGGGTACATTCAGCATGCCCAAACATGGTTTGAATCTCAGCTGGTCCCTAATGAACCAGCCATGACTTGAACAGTCAGTAGCCGGCTTTAGCAATGAATTGGGCTAGTGGTGCATGTTTTGCACTAGCACAGGACCCAGGTGGGTAATGTTTTGTGCAAATGCTGTGTGGTAGCATACAGGGGAAGCAGGGACGAGGGGGAGTATTTAGTAAGCGAGCTACACTTTGAAGGTAGAGGATGTATATTTAGAAGAAAATTGTCCTTTAAGAGATTTAAAGAAAGACATCTCTGCCATTAGGAACTTAGACTGCAGTTAATAGTTCATTCACATCAGTAACATTTTAGTCTTCATAGTGAGCAGTTAGAAAATGAAAAAAAAAAAAAAAAAAAGGAATAAACTAATGACTTTACTTTGAAACTTTTCAGTAACATTTTCATGTCAAACTGCCAATCTAACCCCAAGTCGGAAGATTTACAGGGATGCTTTTACACAACACAGCTCCAGCTATTTATCTCAAATCTATAGTGCGGCTTTTAATTCCCAGATGGCTTTCTTTTTTTGTACTTGAACTTGTAAGTGTAGCCAAACTTTTCTTTTTTTTTAGTCTGACTACTTCAGGTTAGAACCTCTTTCAGGTTTTTACTGCTGTTGTATCTGTTGGGGAGAATTCCTTTTATTCCTTGTCCTGCTGGCGTCAGTTACTGTGACAGAAAGTGAGGGAAACATCTTCACAAGAGGAGCACACACAGCATTTAAAAGCTGACTGGTAGTCTATATTACAAAACACTGTGCATCTATTACTGTGTTGTTTACCTTTGCTTTCTGTCCAATTTGCCTTCAGAACAGAACATGAGAAGAAACCTCTCAATCGGGGCACATCACAAAACAATTCCCTGCACACTTGCCAGATAGCCTGCAAAACAACCGATTGTCCCTCTGTATATGCTGCAGTCTTAAAGCAGAGTTCCACCTGAAGAAAAAAAAAAAAAATATAAAAAAGTCAGCAGCTACAAAAACTGTAGCTGCTGACTTTTAAAATACAGACACTTGCCTGTCCCTCAGTCCAGCGGTGTCCTCAGCCCCGCTGGTTTTACCGGCCGTCTTCAGTGTGGACACCCGGCTGTGACAGCTTGCGGCTTCACAGCCGGATGCCCACGGCGCATGCGCGAGAAGCACTACGCTTTGTGAATGGCCCCGTAGTCTTCTGGCACCTGTCCCAGAAGACTACGGGGGAGGGAGGGGGCTACAATTTCCGCTTCCGATTGCCTAGGTGATCACAGCAGAAGTAGGAGTGGGTACCTGTCAAATTGCAGGCTGGTTAGTAAGTTTTCTGGGAAATCCTTTGTTTGTGATGTGCATTACCCTTGCATGTGCACCTTGCTGCACAGGCCAGTAATAGGTTAGGGTAGTGGCCACTTTTCTGTACAGCTGGACGAATTGGGTGCAGGGATGCACTGGATGCCTTTACTGCTATTGTGCTCTTGCTGGGCATCACATGCGTCCCTGTGCTTTTAAGGAGGGGTGGGCTCCCTCCAGGCATACCTGCCCTTAAACTATCCATTCTTATATGTGGTTCTACTATGGAGGCTCTGGAAATTTAGAGTTAGGACCACAATATATAGAGAATTCCCTTAGAGGGGGCACTGCAGCTTATGCATATATTTGCAAATGTGTGCAAACAAAACCCTCTGCTTTTAACAAACTGTTAAAGCCAATTCAATTGTTTTGGAGGCTGGCAAGTGTGCTGGGAATTCCTTTGTTTGTGATGCCAACTTGGGCACAGACTGCAATAAACCCTGACAGAGGTTTTACCCCAACCATATCTTTAAAGAAAAAAAAATGTGATATGCCTTTTACTTAATTCCTATCCCAAGCACCATCAGAACAGGAAGTAAAGTGAAAGACTCAGAAAGCAAAAAAAAAAAGAAAAAAGAAAAAAAAAAACCACACTTTATCCAGAACCTACCATAAAAGGGGAAGAATCCTCCGACTAGTTTTACCTGTAAAAGGATTTTTATTTCTGTCCACCGGATTTTAAGATTTACACAGCACAGCCCCTCTGCTGTAGGTAAGACTTATAGGTATCCTCATCCCCATACTGTCCCAGTGAAAGATGTAGCAGCAGACTGATGAGCTCGGTCATGCTGCTCTCTCCTCCTATCCGCATGTTTTTAGTAAACACATGGGCACTGCAGCACAAATAACTGGATCCCTTTGCCAGTCTAAGCCCTGATGTACACAGATTGCAAGAGGCTGATACCAAATCATATGCAGGCACTTGAGTGATTGGATTATTGTGATCAAAAGGGGGTCCTTACTTGTGCCATAAACTAAGATCTGGCAGAAACACATTCTATCTTTGATGCATCTGAATAACCTATGCCCACATCAGTTCAGTGCTATCATACACCTACCAGAGCGTCAACCAAGAAAAATCTGTCAGACAAATGTATAGTGTGTACACCGACTGGTATAACCGACCACATCAGACACATCTACCTACTGGCACCTTTCTTTTAGTAGGAAAGTTTATGCATGCCCCAGAGCACCAACTCCATGTGCAGCTAAGACGTGTCACAAGTCCTTAGAACCCCAGAATATAGCGCATACATGCTGCTCAAAGAGAAATGCATCTCTTGTATTGGGAGGTGCAGGCATATCGAAAAAGGTTCAGCAAGCTAATGAAAATTTCCTTTCAGTGCCCTCAAGCATTTTACAAGTACTACGATTCTATGCTCTACTGAAAGGGAGACTTGTGGCCTATTCCAGTAACTAGATCTGCCTTCTGTTTAGATTGGCATAAGCACCAGCACTGCACTGCCAATATTGTATGCCATAGTGATGAAATTAAACGGGAACATTTTCAAGAGCTCCAAAAAAGCTTGATCTATAAAACTCTGTGTTGCCGCATCTCCCTGACAGCTAAACCCTTTGTTTTTATAGTGGCACCTGCAATGGGTCACCAGCTAGTAGAAAATTGGCACAGGCTCCCGGGCAGGTTATGATCTCGGCTGATGCGCTTGGTTTTGTTGGCATACAACATAACACAAAGGCTCCCTTGCAGGTGTGTAAGCATGCATCTACATCTTGGCAGTTCCAGAAGGATTAGGAACGTGCAGACACCTTTCTTCTCTTTTAGAAGTGGACCTTTCAGTAACTTTATAAATTCCTGACATTTCACAATATACAGCAATAGTATAGATTTTAAAAAGCGCTACCTTTTATCGTTAAATAGACACCCTCAAGCTCCACAAGTGAACAAGAGGATATCTTCTGAAGAAAGATGAAGCATTTCCACAGTCTCCTCTCCTGCAGTGATCACCCAAGACTGCAACATTGTAACAGGTTACTAAAGAGGCTGATGTGTTAGACCAGGGGTGTCAAACTGGCAGCCCTCCAGTGTTGCGAAACTACAAGTCTCATCATGCCTCTGCCTTTGGGAGTCAAGCTTGTACCTGTCAATCTTGCAATGCCTCATGGGACCTGTAGTTTGGCAACAGCTGGAGGGCCACCACTTTGACACCCGTGTGTTAGAGATTTGTGAAAATGCCCAATAACTGTGCTGACACCAGTATTTACATAACTGTCATTGCTGAGCTGACATCTCAAACCAGCAAGTAGATGCTGCTCCTGGATGACGTCTGAACAAAGATGGCTCTTTCATTCTGGGGAGAAAAGTAGATGAAGGCCTAGTCAGGGGGAGTACTGTGATTGGTAGTACTTGTAGTGTTACATTTACAAATTGCTATACATCCATGCGCCCAAACTTCATGATTTTTGCAAACACACAAGCCCCCATTTGCACTGCAAGGAGAGCAAGTTGTAGGGCCAAAGCTCTTTTGGGGTTCACTGGAGTGCACTTCGTTCAGCACTCCTGTGACCCATAGCCAGTCCAGACTCGTCAGATTTCCAAAACTGGTTCTTCACTCTGTTTGAAAAAAATTAAAAGTCAGCAGCTTCAAGGAGAATATCAGGTGGATCAGCTGCAGCGATCCAACCGAAAGTGGGAGCAGATACCTGTAAAAACCCAGTACCTTCTCCCCACACCCAAAAAAAAAAAAAAAAAAAAAGTGTCCATAGAAGAATAGAAGAGGGGGGTATAAAGCGGAACTTCTCCTTTAGGGTGAACTTCCACTTTAATGTCAGGATACACCCAAATGCCTGGATCAGCAGCGGGCTCATCCTCTCAATGAGCAGCTGAGACCCTCAGCCAGCAGCCCCCTCTGCATTGTTCAGGATGACATGAAAGTGTAACCACTGGCTGGAGTACCAAAGAGAAGTGGATTTGTGGGACCGGTCACACAGCATAGTAGAAGCCTACTGGAAGCAGGAATAAGGTACCGTATTTTTCGCTCCATAAGATGCACTTTTTTCCCCCCAAAAAAGGGGGGAAAATATCAGTGCATCTTATGGAGCGAATATACAGTAAAGCGGCCAGTCCGGTATTTCCGCCACCACGTCAGAATACCGGGCCGGTTGCTCAGCTGTTCTTACCCGTTCCTCGGTCCAGCGCTGCAGTCTTCCCGCGCCGGCATCTGTGACAGCCGGGTGCCCACTGCGCATGCGCGAGAAGCGCTGCGCTTTTTGAATGGATCGGCGGCTCATGACAGGTCCCAGAAGACGCCGGGCCATTCACAAAGCGCAGCGCTTCTTGCACATGCGCAGTGGGAGCCCGGCTGTCACAGATGCCGGCGCGGGAAGAAGCCGGGTGCCCACAGTCTCTGGTCACTTCCTGTACTATGCCTGCAGTCAATTGGTTCAGAATATTTTTTTTTCTTGTTTTTCTCCTCTAAAACCTAGGCGCGTCTTATGGTCAGGTGCGTCTTATGGAGCGAAAAATACGGTATGTATCACAGTGTATTCATTGACCCCTAGGGTGAACCCATAGAGTGTGAGTGTGTGTGTGTACTGTAGGGTTTTGTTTTTTGTTTTTTTTTTTACAAAAATTCCAGTGTTCAGCTTTAAAATATCTCATGCTAGGCCCACTGTAAAGTGCACCTGTCAAGTGAGAAATATGTAAACTGCCAGAGATAAGCTTTCCTTCTCTAAATGCTAGTTGAGTGGCTGTCTTGCTGATGCATTAGCTTTAGTACTTTTAACCACTAAACTGAATCAAGTATAGAGATTAGGATTTCTGACTTTCGCAGACATACCTGGTGCAAGTAGGCACCTTGAAGTAGGTACTGAAGCAAACCACAGACAAGGAACCAGCATTTCCAAAAGGGTGGCAAGTAATGGCAGCCTTTATAGTCTTGAGCCCTGGTTTAGCATGATGCGATGCAGAAAACGCACAAATACGTTCCCCACATCTCACTGCATAGCAACCAATTAAAAATGTTAACACCCTAAAAGCAGGTCACAGAATTCAGTACGTGTGCCTGAATCGGATTGCATGGGTATGAACACCCATATGATCTGATTCCAATGCAGCAAAAAAAAAAGGGGGGGGGGGGTCTGCACCTTTTTTGTGCAATTGCGGTGCAATTTGAGCCCTACAAAATGATGGGCTCAAATCACACAGAATTGCTTGTAATTTGCACAGGAATGCAGTGCAATTCCTGTATGAATCACATGTGATGTGATAGTGTGACCCAGGCCTCAATGAAAGAATCACTTTAGCTCATTAGATCAGCTTTATTATGGTTTCTATATGACAGGTCAGGTCCTTCTAAAGGTAACCTGTTCACCTCAAAATGCAAAAGTAAAGCTTTGAAGAGGAAAAAATAAAACACTCTGTCAATTCAAATATATGATCTTATGCAGGCCATAGACAGGTTGTTTATTGGCCGAACTTTCATCCGCACGAAAAAAATCGGCCGATATTTATGCCGTTAGTGGGGTCAGCCCGTCGGCCGTTTTTCGCGGATCTTCTCGTTTATTTTTATCGGTCATGCTGGAAAATCCACGAAAAATGGCAGCATCAGCAATGGGGCCAACCGATTTTTTGTTTATCGGCCGACAATTCAGCCGATAAACGGCCTGTCTATGGCCAGCCTAACTGCAGTGCTATATGTTCAGATAAAGAAATGGCTGACTGCATTGGCTCATGTGTAAATGTCACTATCATTTCAAGGACAAGCCAAGGTAATTATTCACAATGAAGACAACTTGGCTGATAAAGTGTTCAATAATGAAGAACATAATACAAGGCAGGGGAAAGGAACAAAGGGCATTTCAGGCAAGTCAAAGCTTTAAGGCAGGCACATGATTAGGCTTGCTAAAAGTTTGAAAGACGTGTCTAAGTTTACCATCTAAAGTTGCTGACATAATTATGAAGTTGTTTCATATAAAGTAAAGTAATAAGGTAAAATGTTTTTATTGGAAAGAGTGGAGCGGGATTAGAACACCTGTCAGGTTTTTATTGCTCCCTATGTCCCCCCAATAGGGTGATTCTCCCTCTCTGTCATGTTTACTGTTCTCACTGAAAATGAAAGTAAAAGAGAATCCCACATTAAGGCTGTCACCAGAACAGGAATAGAGGGGAATTTTCCACTGAGGACAATAGTTCAGGGGACAACTCACTTAGTGATTTTCTCTCACTTCTGGTTTGGTTATAGTCAAAAAGTACAGGTAGCTGCTTTATAATACATTTTGGGTTTTGGTGTTTATATACAAATGTATCTATAGATAAAACTTTACAAACGTTTGTAAGCTAACGAGCAGGGCCCTCTGATTCCTCCTGTATTCAAATATATTGTAACGGTACTGTTTGCCCTCACATTGTAAAGTGCCGTGCAAACGGTTAGCGCTATAAAAAAAAACCTGTATAATAAAAAAAAATATTTTTAAAAAGGAATATTTAATTCCATTCCGTGCTTTTCTTTTTTTTTGTGTCCTGTTAGGGAGATTTTATGTGCAAGGTGACAAGCTCTCGTTAAAAATGTCAAACTTTGAACTTACAGTTTCTAGCCACGCAGTCTGGGGAAAAGAAATCTCACCATTCTTCCAAAACGAACAATCCAAAGAACTCAAGCCAAATCTTGAAAATCTTTAATAATGCCTCCATCAGGGAGTAGAAAAATGAAGAATGAACAGTAAGCCAAAAACTCTGGATTTCTAACGTACAGCAGACAGCAGGGTAAACAGAGGAATGGCTCGCCCCCTATACACAAATGGTTTCTTGGGGTAGAAAAATTATCTGGTAATTTATTCAAACTAAAATATAACAGTTCTCCAAATATACTTCAATAAAGAGGACAAACAGGGCTAAGCCATAATAAAGCAAGCTTACCTCAAGACAAAATATGAAGTAAACCTCTCAAAAGATTAATATGGGGCTGCCATTGCTGACCTACTTAAAATGTTAGTTTGAAAGCAGAATTGGTTTGCTGTAAGGGCTCATGTACACGGGGTGTTTGGAAAACTTCTGAATGATGGAAATTAACGGCTGGAAAACGTAGGTTGGAAAACGTCAATTTTTAAAAGATAACCTCAGGAGACCTTCCCAAATGCCCAGAATGCACTGAAAAATAGTAAAATAATAACTATTTCAGACATTTTGAGAGAAATAGAGAGAGCAGATGCAGAGAGAGCAGTATGTGTGGAGATGACCTGTCTATTATGGTTGTATTCACTATGGATCCCATCATGAGTATAATGCGGCACGTTCTACCATTTTTTCCTTCAAACCTGGAACTGACTGTGCTGGTGTACCGGGTCCATTTGAATATGTGGAAAACGCTTTGCATGCATTTCTAATGATGAAAAAAGGCTCTGGACAGCATCTGGATATGGAACAGTTAAAAAAGCTCTTCTAAACGCGGTTAACAAATGTTTATAAGCGTTTGAAATGCCGGTAAAATCTACTCCTGAACGCAAGTTAGGTGCGTTCAAAAAAATGACTGTAAATTCAACTGCCTGTAAAGGACATGGACACATAGGAAAACATTAGGGAGAGTTCAGGGGCTGCTGAAAAAAACTCTACAGTGTACATGAGCCCTAAGTGATGCTCCATTGCTCACTTGCACGTGTGTAAATCTCATTAATAGAACCGCTGAGAGATATAAATGATCAGCTGGATTAAACCTTAAAAGGGTGAAGAATTACCTGAATGTGCTGCCGATATAATCTCTACAGTACTAAGGAACTAATAAATCCTTCCTTCCCTTCTTCCTACAAAAGAGAGCTTTTAGATATAAACACACACCATTTACTTCATGTGATCACCGTGACTGGTCTCCCTATGACCAGTCACAGTATTCTAAAGGTACAGAGCCACTTGGATCAGCTCTGTACAAGTGGGCAATAACAGCAATCGGTTCAACAGCACTTAGGGCTTGACTATGCTTTATCCAGTGCTGCTTATAATTTGGCGCTGGGTAAATAACCACCCACTACTTTACCACTTTTAAATGTGTGGCAGCACAAATAATGCTTAAAGTAGTGCTAAAGCCTCTTCTTTATAAAAGGGCAGCACCATCAGTATAGGTTAAACAAGCACGGCACAATAAACAATTCCTGCCAACAAAGTTCGGAAGTACTTACATTTTACCCCATTTACAGCCGCATCCTCCAGCTTCATGTACACTGCTTCCCTAAACGTCTGGGTGGGGAAGCACACACTGAAGTCATTACTAGCCACTCTTTGGAGCTGTATGTCCCTTGATCTTTTTGCAATGGCATGCCCCTTCATTCTTACATTTTGCCTAATGTGAGAACGCTGGCTGCACTGATGTGCATAGGCAGCCAGGACTACATACAGAAGACCAATGGGGTCAAATCACATCGTGTGAGATAAGTCAGTTCATCAAAGTACAATATGGAATATGACAAATACTCCATAAAAAAAAAAAAAGTAAAAGGAGATATATCATCAATTATTATTTATTTATTACAGGTACTTCTATAGTGCCATCAATTTATGCAGTGCTTTACATATGTGAATATTGTAGATTTACATCAGTCCCTAACCCTCAAGGAACATACAATCTAAGGTCCCTAACACCCATTCACATACTAGGGACAATTTAGACAGGGTCCAATTAACCTACCACCATGCCTTTGGAGTGTGGAAGGAAACCCAAGCACCCGGAGAAAACCCACACAGGCACAGGGAGAACATGCAAACTCCAGGCAGGTAGTGCTGTGGCTGGGATTCAATACAGTGACCCTAGTACTACTAGGCAGATGTGCTAACCATTTAGTTGCTGTGCTGCCCATCATTAAAGTCAATTCACTATAAAAACACGCATTCATTATCCATCACCTCCCAGTAGGCAGTCTGCATTTTAGCAATGTAGAAATGTAGAAAACAAGAATGAGGGAAACTCTGCACTGGCCAGCAAGATAAAAGGATACCTCTGCTCCTCTGGCAAGGAATGGGAGCTACTTCCCTTGGAAGAGGAGCACAGGCATGTCTTCTGTGTGTTATCCTTTTAGAACAGGGGTGCTAAAATGGCGGCCCTCCAGCTGTTGAGAAACTAAAAATCCCATCATGCCTCTGCCTTTGGGAGTCATGCTTGTAACTGTCAATCTTGCAATGCCTCATGGGACTTGTAGTTTGGCAACAGCAGGAGGGCTGCCATTTTGAAACCCGTGTCTGTGCATATCAATACACACCATCCCCACAACAGCCTCCAGTCTTCTCCCAGAAGCATGCAAAGGGGTTGCTCCATAGGACCCTGCAAGGCAAAAGGAGACAACCTATAACAGGAAAAGATACCCTCTTTCAGCAGGACCAGCTGAAACAGACAGTAACACAAGATTTCAAAATATGAACAAGAGGCAAGTAATTTAGGCTTTTACTTAAGCTGCTAACATTGCTTACAAAAAGTTAGATTTAAATACATTAACAATCAAAATTTGAAATAATTTGAAATAAGTTTTGGGCGGACCGTCTCTTTAAAGATGTTCACATGATCAGGAGACAAGGAAAGTTAGGAAAGTTGTAGTATTGCTTGCTGGGCTGCCTTTTCATGTCATTGCAAACTGTCACGGGATACTCTGTAACTGGATACAGGAGTTGGGTTTGGCAACAGAAAAAGGGGGACGTTTGGTGATTCATTAATTCCACACGGAATGTGACGAATGAGATACGCAAAAGCTGAGGCTGCTATAATTAGAGGATTAAGGCACTCATATTATGGAAAAAATAGCAATATTATGGAAAGCGAACCTTACATTATATGGAATATTTTACAGTGAACTGGCTGAACTAACCATACGGTTATAACAGACACCCTGTGGCACCAGCAAGGATCTTTAAAGGAATCCTTGTGTCCCTGTAACCCTAGGTTCACACCTAAGCATGTTTTGCAGAAACGTAGTACAGTCCATTTAACATGCTTTCCTATGGGACAGGTTAACAGCTCCGCGTTTTCACCCCATGTGTTATTTGGAAAGAGTCAGGGACTTTTTTTGAACGCAAAACGTTGCATTTTGGGTTCTATAGTCTTCAATGGGAACTCTGCAGAATAGCATGTATTGCATTTTTGATGTTTTGAGTTTTAAATCTGCCTAGCAAAACGCATGTGGCAAAAACTTGTCAAAAACACAAGTGCAAAAACGTAAAACGCCTCAAACGCAACCTGCATAGGTGTGAACCTAGGCTAAAGCCCTGTCAGTCTAGTCCCAGGTTGCATACTGAGCCTCGCCTTCTGTACAAGTCCAACCTTCTGTAATCCAACAGTCCAACGTGATAGCCAAAGTGGCCAGTAGATGCTTTGATAGAGGAGAGTGGGTCCTAGACCAGGGGTAGGCCACCTCAGCACTTCAGCTGTTTGGAACTACATGTCCCATGAGGCATTACAAGACTGACAATAACGGGCAAGATAGGATTTGTAGTTTCCGCTCAACTAAAGTGCAGATGTTCCGTACCCTGACTCAGAAGCTCAATAGTATTGTTAGGTTTGCCTGTTTTTAGCACCTGACCGGTGCATTTTGGGAAATGTTTTTTAATCATTAAACAGATGCAGTTTTTTCAATTATTCATTTAAAAATGGTATAACAATTCAATAAGTGCCCCTAACAAAAACATTTATGAAAAGCAGACTGCACTTTACATGTTTAGAGGCAAGCCATTAAATGGGAATAGTACTGCAGTAATCCCGATAGCGCTGGTTGCGCTAGGGGTTGCCAAGGATTTATCAAGACATTGACCAGCCTGAGTAGAAAATTCCCCGGTCTCATCTGAAGTTTGTTCATCTTTTATCAAGTTTCTGAGAACAGCCAAGGAGAATTTTAGCTTTTTTTAACTTTAATCTCACAACCATGATGGGGTTTTTTTTGCCTTCCTCTGGATCAACTGTGGGTATAGGATAACTTTTTTTTTTTTTTCCTATGGTTGAACTGGATGGACTTTTGTCTTTTTTTCAGCCAGGCTAACTTTGAAACTATGTAACCAAAACTAAATGAGAATTTATAGATTATAATTTTTATGTGCACCTCTACTAAAATTGCACCTCTACGAAAATTTGCAAATTGGCCAGAAACCCAGAAAAAGACTTGAAATGTTTCTAAAACAGTGCAGCACTTAAAATATAAGTATGGCACAAACCCAGCTAATACCTTAAACTGAAAATACACTTAAAATAAAAAGTTAATATATCCATAAAAAGTGTAAGTAAATCCAAATATTAATGCAATTATTATCCCATCAGAATAAACGCACCATACATGTGAAAATTATATATGAATCAGCATGTGAAAAAATGTCCATAAAGAAAAGTCTGGAACAGTGTAGATCAATCATCAATATAATTTTAATGGCAGTGACATATTGCATCTCATGAAGACACCCCCCAGTCACCCCACACTATGCTCAAGGGAGGCTTATTAGATGTATTTGACCCTCATCATACTGAATAGTCAAAGACAGCTCTATAATAACGGGTACTTTCGAACTCCGCTTCCCCCAGACAATCAGATATCCAACAATTGGTGTTTTTCTAGTTCACAATAGCCACTGCCTCTCAGCATATCAGGCATACAAAAGCAACATTTGTAAAGCAGGAAAGCGTCCCATAGTGTAAAACCTTACTTAAAAGACTTTATTAGGATAAAAATCACACTCACAAGATTTGTAATGAAATACAACACTGTACAAACAATTCCCAATCAGTACCCACATCAAAGATGGCTGCAAGTGTGCACCCATGCATGGTGACGTACGCCCTGGCTCCCAACGCATTTCGTCAGATGTGACGCCAGACGAACGGCGATTGTTGGATATATGATTGTGCGGAGAAAGGTATTATTTTAAACGCATTTTCAGTTTAAGGTATTAGCTGGGTTTGCACCATAGTTTTATTTTAAGCGCTGCAATGTTTTAGAAATATCTTTGATAAACTCCTGTATTAGGATTTTGTGCAAGCTGCTAAGTCACATTAGGTTTCTTTGAAACTAGCACAGATCTTTTTTTTTTTTTTTTTATATTTTAAAGACTTGACATGACCAGACCATTTCTCCTCTAACCTGTCTTCATAAACATCAAAATGGACTCCAAGCATAAGCCAAACACTCTGCAAAATGTTAAGTACAGACACAAAGTCATGTGAAAGCAGACTGAAAACAAGTACACTTTATTGTTTTCTGAGCATAAATACAAACTAATTTCCCTTGATAAAGCATATATAAGTGCTGATACAGCTGTTTGTTCCCCCAACACACAAAGTATGCAGCCAATGTTCCAAGGTCAGCGTCAGGGATGATATTAACCACAGGAAGTACAAGATAAAAATCATAGCAGCCCTTCACACCCAACCAGTTATGTTTTCTCATTGCGCTTCCGACAGGAGTGTGCCAAACAATTTCAGCATGTTCTCCTAAGTGATGCAACAGGTAGCAAATCTGCCTTGTTACACAACAGACCTTCAGTTTATATCTCCAATTTTCAGTTCTTAGGAAGAACTACTGGCCACCTCAGAGTTAGGATATGCAAAAACAAAGACTTTAGGGTTACTTTTGATTGTAACAAAAATCACTTGCAAAAAAAAAAATCTAAATTATTAAAAATGTGCGACTCCTCACTGTCTGTTTTAAACCCATTTTACCAATAATCATGCCACAAGCAGATGCAAAGCATTTGTCGGTGTTTTCCCATTGACTTGCATGTGTGGCAAACTCGCCGAGTGACACACGTCGGGTCAACCTTGGCATGTGAACTTCCCCGGCCACTGCCTATTACAGCTTAACAGTGGGGGGAGCGTTGGCGGGTGGCAAAAACACAGCTCAAACACATATTTTTGCCTTCCTCCAACCACAAGTCTAAACGAGGCCTTATATTTCAAGTATTGTATCTATAAAGTGGTTTTAAAGGCTCTATTCTATACATGGAGGTAAAACACCACCTGTGTGCAGCAGCCTTCCCAGCTTCCCCCTGCCCCATCACGATCCAGCGCTTGTTCAGAATAGTCAATCCCAGCCAGTGGGCCAATGAGGAGAGAGAGAGAGGGTGGGGCCAACCCGCAGCTGTATGTGAATGGACACACACAGCAGCAGCTCAGGAGCAAGCCTGCTTGGGTGCCCCCCCATAGCAAGCTCTTTGCTCTGGGGGCACTCTGCAGGAGAGAGGGGCCTGGAGCACCAGTGCAGGACATAAAGAGGATCGGGGCAGCTCTATACAAAAGCACTGGACAGAACAGGTAAGTTTAACATGTTTGTTATTTATTTTTAAATTGTCTATTTGCCTGGTTAAAGCGGAGCTCCACCCAAAAGGGAAGTTCCACTTTAAGTACTGCTGTCCCATTCCTCATCAAGGATTGGCACCTTTGGGGGGCGGGTACCTGAACTTGACAGGTACCCGCTCCCACTTCCGGTCCGATCGCCTGCGCAACTGGAAGTGGAAGGTGTCCTCCCTCCCTGTAGTCTTTTGGGACACATGACAGGTCCCAGAAGACTACAGGACCATTCATGAAGCACATCGCTACTCGTGCATGCGCAGTGGGTACCTGGCTTTGAAGCCGCACACTGAAGATGCCAGCATCCTGGAATACAGGACGGCCTGTGAAACTGGCTGCAGGGGACGCACCGTGGGACATGTAAGTGGCTGTTTTTTAAAAGTCAGCAGCTACAGTTTTTGTAGCTGCTGACTTTTATTTTAAATACAAGGGGCACATTCAACTTTGTACTAGAAAACTTATATTCCTTCCACTGAAATGCATCAGTTACAAAAGCAGAATGGTTTTCAGTACAGCAAGTCGCATTCCAACAACACGTCACACGAAAACCTGCATTCTTCACATTTATGAAGCCTGCATTGATCACTGAACAAGGAGACAATTATACTCCTACAGACCAGGTGAACTCCCTAGTCTGAAACCCAAATTATTTGTAGATGTACACAAGTACAAAATATTTTTGATATATCTATATAGTTTTGCACCTTATATTGCAGCAAGATATTGCAGAATAGATCACATATAACGGCTTGTCAAAATTTTGGAGCTTCTGAGCAGGAACCTAAAATACAAACTAATTTCCTTTAAAAACAAATGCCAGTGAGAAACATATACATGGTGAAGCTGAAACGATTTGGGCAATCCAATGCGTAGCTGGGTTGGTGATATCTCACTGGATAGTGGACAACAGATGAGCACAAGACTCACAGGCAGGGGTGGGAGAAATCCTAATTGATGCTTGTCAGCACATGAACTGATTGGCTCTACTTCCTTCTCACATTCTAGCCCTAAGGTACAGGAACTGCAAGAGGCCGATACCTGATCAAATGTAGGTCCTTACCCAGCTTGTATTTAAAAGAGCTCTTTTGGCTGTACTTCTCCTTTGGATCACAGGTGTGCAGTTCGTTCTGCACTCCTGTGGCCCTTTTTCAGCTGACAGCAGACTGACGTCACTCAGCCAGTCCAGGCTGGGGAAAGATCCCGACTCTAAAGTCGGGATCCACCCCAGAGTCTGGAGTGGCACCTGGCTCAGCCTTTCAGCGAGCTGTTCAGAGCCTGGGCCATCCACTCTCTCCGCCTCCACTGCCCAGCGCTCCTGTGACAGTCATGTGAGTGCTGAGTTCTCACACTTAGAGTTGGCGGGGAACAGGAGGGACATCATTCCGATGCTGCATCCACCTAGGTAAGGATGACGTAAAAAAACAAAAGAAAAAAAACACGTTTGATCATGTATTAACCACCTCAATACTGGGCACTTTTATCCCCCTGCCCAGGCCAATTTTCAGCTTTCAGTGCTCTCACACTTTGAATGAATTTCTCAATCATGCAACACTGTATCCAAATGAAAAATTATATCATTTTTTTCACACAAATTGAGCCTTCTTTTGGCTTTCCAGGGACTCTCCTTTTTCACTGGCTGAGACAGCAGCGGGAGCCATTGGCTCCCTCTGTGGTCAATCACATCCAATGAGGAGAGATAGGGAACGGGGACAGGGTCAGGCTGTGGCTCTGTGTGAATGGACACGCAGAACAGTGGCTCAGGAGTGAGCATGCTTGGGTGCCCTATAGCTAGCAGCTTGCTCTGGGGCCAGGAGCCCCGTCGGGGGATTTGAGGAGGATCAGGGCTGCTCTGTGTACAGAGCAGGAAAGTATGACATGTTTGCCATTAAAAAAAAATTGCCTTTAATATCACTAACAATTGTACGAGAACTACTCCCAGCTATTAGACAACTTGTACAGTTTTACTTTTGTACGCAGCCACCACCTGCACCATAACAAACTTTTGTCACCACTTACAAATCACTTATGTGTACAGACAGGTTCTACGATATCAGCCAACCCATCTCTAAAAACACCTCCACTTCTCACAGTGCTGATTGTTTTGTAAATATTTTTTTTGTCTCCTGAATAAAACTGGTTTTGCCACCAAAGTGACTCTTTGGAAGGGTCTTGGTAATTAGCACAGAATGTGCAATTCTGTAATTCCATCATTTTCTTTTTTTTTTCATTTTAAAGTGGAACTAAATCAGATTACATACAGTACATGAATAGAATATATATTTTTGTAAAGCACAGTTTAGAGTCTCTTTAACCTATCCCGCAATACTATGCCTCTCCTTTTCCCTGTTGCAGCCCTGCACCTTGTGACCAAGCCCCCCCCCTTATTTGTAGAAGCCAAATATTTTGTACCAACATCACTGAAAAATAACAATATTTATTTGTTAATCACATTTTATTTCATCCAATGTTTACAGATTTGCATGCTTAATATAATCTTTGTTATTTAAATATGGAAGATTTTATTTAGGAAAAGCTTTATGGTAGAATTGCTCTGCTGTGTGTCCAGGAAAATATAAAAAAAAAACACAAGCTAATACAGCACTGGATTTGTTAATATACACTAT
Source organism: Staurois parvus (assembly GCF_062004578.1). NCBI lineage: Eukaryota > Metazoa > Chordata > Amphibia > Anura > Ranidae > Staurois > Staurois parvus. Next base: position 8,596,114 of record NW_028318094.1, read on the forward strand.
AATTGATTTTGCCCTCCTGAGGATTTAGCAGAAAGATGAGCTCATCAATGTGCTGCTTCTCCTTTCACTGTCCAGTCACACTATGTATACATACACAAGAAGGTGGGATGGCTTATTATTAAACAATGGGATTCTAGGGAGAAGCTTTTGCCCAGTATAAATGAGATGGTCATGAAACAGATTACAGTGTCCACCTTTGACAGCATAGAGAAGAGCTGATGTTTCTGTAGCTGTGTGTGTAACCACTTCATCATTATACTCGTATGTTGCTGGAGTTTGAGCCGTTATACCGGGACGATGCCTGTAGCTGCAGTCATCATCCCGTACCGTTTTTATAGAGCCAACAGTCAGCTCTCTTGTAATTGCAATCGGAGCAGCTAACTACTCATTTGCTATCACAAGCAGCAGGAGGGGACGTCCCCCCTCCCGCGGTTTTACCGGGATCTCCCATCTGCCCAGGAGTCCCAACTGATCAACCGGCACTTTCATCAGCTGATCACAGAGCTTGAAGCTGCAAGAACGCTGGCTCCCAATGATGCAGTTACATAGCTAGTCAAGTTGAAAAAACAAAAACAAAAAACACTAGTTCATTTAGTTCTACCAGTTGAAAAACACACATAGAAAAAAAACCTTCATATAGACTATCCTATACCCAAAATTAATCCAGAGGAAGGCAAAAAAACAAAAACAATGAAGTCTGATACACTTCGCTCCAGTGGGGGAAAAAAATCCTTCCTGATCCCCCCATGAGACAATTTGATATTCCCTGGATCGACTATTTCTGGCATTACTACCAGTAAAAATGAGTATCCAGTATATTTTGTGCATTTAGGAATGCATCCAGCTCTTTTTTTTTTTTAAATACAATTTACTGAGCTGGCTGAAACTGGTTCTTGAGGCAGTATGCCACATTTTCACGTCCCTTACGGTGAAGAAGCCTTTCCGTATGTGGAGGACAAAGCTCTTTCCTCCAGATGTAAAGCATGCCCCTTTGTTCTTTAATGGCCTGAAAGTGAATAATTACACCGAGTTCACTATATGGACCACTGATGTATTTCTACATGTTGATCATATCCTCTTAATCTTCTCTTCTCAAGAGAGAATAAATTCAGTTCGACTAATCTTTCCTCATAGCTGAGCTCCTCCTTCTCTGTACTTTCTCCAGTTCCCCAATGTTCTTTTTGTGAATTGGTGCCCAAAATCGAACTGCATACTCCAGATGAGGCCTTACTAAAGATTTGTACCGGGGTAACAACAGAATATTGTGACCTGGGACTGGTTCTTCAGCAGCAGAGCTGCCAATTACAATAGACAACGTTGTATGTGAAAGTAAGGATAACACATCGAGAAAGGTAACGGCAGTAAAACCAATAAGAAAGGGGGGTAGAGTTACTCTTTATAGCATATGTCATCTCCAGTTAGACACGGAACATAGATCTTAATGGTAGTGCAGGCTGTCAAGCTGCTAGCAGGCTTTAGTAAGCAGCACAAGTTGATTAAAGCCTGAGGGAACCTACTAACAGCTTGTGACAGTCAGCTCTCCTATGTATATCAGTGTTTAAAAAAATATCTAATCCAAAAACTTAAAGCAGAACTAAAGTCTCTTATACTAAAGTGGTAGTAAACTGCATTAAAAAAAGCCTACAAATATTTAGATTTATTATCGCTTTAACCACCTGTTATTGTGTTATGCAAGAACAAGGAACATTGGTCACGTCTGACGAGATTTTTACATTTGTAAAGAAGAAGATGATCAAGTGTGAAGTTCTTTACAATGGAAAATTGCTGCAATCACTGCTGACTGCTCCTTCTAAAAATACCAGTTGACTGTCCTTCACACATCTACAGTCCTCAATTCTTTCTGACGCAGTCACCTAAAATAAGAATGCAGGACAGTGGCTAAATGGTTAGCACTTGGCAGTACTCGGGTCGTTGGTTCGAATCCCAGTCATGGCACCACCTGAATGGAGTTTGCATGTTCTCCCTATGCCTGCGTGGGTTTCCTTCAGGTACTCCGGTTTCCTCCCACACCCCAAAAAGACATGCTGGTAGGTTAATTGGCTCCTGTCTAAATTGGCCCTAGTATGTGTATGTATGAATGTGAGTTGAGGACCTTAGATTGTACGCCCCTTGAGGGTTAGGGACTGATGTGAATGTACAATATATATGTAAAGCGCTGCGTAAATTGATGGCGCTATGTAAGTACCTGAAATAAATAAAATAAAAATCAGGAGTTCCAGAAATATAACTTTGAATTCATTTGCTTCATGTTTGTTCTAGGCCAGAGGCTCACAATGTATTGAAACAGGAGGATCAGCATTACCACCAATGAAGTAGAATTTTTAGAACAGCACAGGTTTCCTTTCAGTCAATCTGAGAGAATGTTCAATATGTAAATGGGGATTCTCATTAGATGGTATCAATCCTTGTTATCAAAGTGTTACTAAACCCAGGACTCTGCATTCACTATATCTGGTCTCCCACAGTACACACAACATGGAAGTTCAGCTATTTTAGTAAATATAAACTTGCAAGTTTTCATTCTCCTCTGATTGTCCTATGAGGCTGCATAACCCGACCCTCTGTCTGGACAGTGCTGATTGGCCCTGTGCCGATCACATACACCCTCCAAAAAAAAAAAACACACTCTCTAGCAATACACACCAAACTGAGCATGTGCAGAGGGTCTCCTAGAGCTCTACACTATCAACAGATGGATTGGGGACTGTGGAAGAAGGGAGGATCAGAGAGGAAAGGATCAAACAGCCTTTTTACACAATGCAGAGGATTAACCCCTTGGGTTCCACTGTGAGTATAACAAGCATGCTGTACTGCATATACAAACAGATTGCACTGTTGTGGGTTTAGTAACACTGTAAGTGCATGTGACAAGCAAACCCATGATCTTCTATGGAGTTTCCCTGTCTCTGTAAAGACTGTTTTACTGGAAACCTGCAGAGGAGGGGTGAGATGATTAGTTTCTTTTGAAACAAAGGTGCAGCTGTCCTTTAAAAGAATCACAAAGCCGTAAAGTCATGTAACTTCAGCAACCTTCTAGCTGACATCTGCAGCAATGACAATATTGCTGATTGTTTCCTCAGGCTACAGAGCTGCTGCTGTAGCTGGATACAATGTTTCTCTATGCCGCTACAGCTTGCTGGTGTGCTATGGTCATGGCACCCATAAAACTTGGCGACTCCACAAAAAGTCTAGTGACAGCTGAAGACCTAAGGGAAGTTCTGTGAGTGAGTGATGCATTGGACCAGGCGACACCCTACTACCACTGGACCTGAGTGATCTGGTGTCATGCATTGCTGCTATCCTATCTCCTTTACAAATATGAAATGTGTGTATTTTACTAGAAGCTTTATTTATTACAGGTATTTATATAGCGCCATCAATTTACGCAGTGCTTTACATATATATTGTACATTCACATCAGTCCCTAACCCTCAAGGGGCGTACAATCTAAGGTCCCTAACTCACATTCATACATACTAGGGCCAATTTAGACAGAATCCTATTCACCTACTAGCATGTCTTTGGAGTGTGGGAGGAAACCGGAGTATCCGGAGGAAACCCACGCAGGCACAGGGAGAACATGCGAACTCCAGGCAGGTGGTGCCGTGGCTGGGATTCGAACCAACGACCCTAGTACTGCCAGGCGGAAGTGCTAACCATTTAGCCACTGTGCTGCACTAAGCATCTGTGCCCTCCTGTTTGCTCTCCCGAGGCTTCATTAAAGTGCTGACAAATGTTAGAAACTAATGGCTACATTTTTGTTTAAAAAGTACATCATCGCCTTCTTTGAAAAAAGCATTCTGTTCCCTGATGCCAGGAGGAGACCATTTGCTGTTACCACATCCACATGGACACTACATTTCCAATGACGCAAAGTGAAATGCAGGACGTGGTAGCCTTGCGTGCATTTAAATAGTCTACGAAATGCAGGCAGGGGTGGGTGATCAGGGGTTTCCTGGCCTGTCACTCAAAGGACGCAATGTGAGTAGACGGGTCACACTATGAGCCGGATATGCCCTGTCTGCGCGCTACAAAAATTGGTGACGAAATTATGCAGCCATTCGCTGAAAAATAGACTACAGAGGGGGGTTACAAGACCAGTGGCCAAAGAAATCCCAGGTATAGGGTCAACAGTGCAAGTAAATGGAAGTAAAGGGGAAAGAGCAATTTTTCTGAATAACTCCAACATTCATTTCTAAGTGGAAGGAAAACTTTGTCTTCATTGTCCTAAAGAGCTATGGGTGCCAAGGCTATCAAAAATTTCAAAGTATGTAAGAGAATGTCCCCTGCTGGGTTCTGCGAATCCTCCTGCCAGCTGATACATTACAAAAGGACATAGTATTGACATAGCAGGTGACAGAAGCAACCACAGCACCCAGGTACCATGTAGACAAAACTCATCAAGGCAGCAACAATTGTACTGGCCACCCAACAGAAAGTGAATATTTTGCATGTTCATGTGCAAAAAAAACCAAAATGAGTTGCCTTAAGCCGACCATGGACAGTTCGAATCACGTCTGGGCAGGCTAAATGTACCCAAGTTGATCGATCATTCAGGTTGGGTACAACCATCGAGTTTACAGGCAATTATTGCTCCATCTCTTGCTGGCTTTAGAGGACACTATTAAAGTGTAATCCATTCTACGTATTCAACTGTATTATTTTTGGCTATGTAATCATGTTGAGCAACAAGTGTTAGAGTATGTCTAGCTAATTTGGATTAGATGACACATTTTTCCTGTTTTTTTGCTGCTGACTTATCTTATAGAGACACCGGCTGAAATAAAAAAAAAAAAGAAGGCCACTGTATCAAATACTTCACACTGTAGGTCATTATGGTGATGGCAGCACCAAAGGACATGTCGTATGCACAATACTGCCAAAATGACCTACATTGTGCACCACTTTTAAATATGAATCCATAGAGGCAGGCTTGTTGGATGATACAGAAATGCCGCCCTGTCAGAAATGAAGGAGAGGACCACTAGTGATTGGCAACAGATTTATAGTAGATTTACATATAGGAAACATTTTCAAGATTTGCTATGGTTCTAAAAGGAAGAAGCCCATGTGCCCCTGATCTCATCCATAGAGTAATGCAATAATGCAGGCCATAGATGGGTCGAAAAACGGCTGATTTTTCTGGCGAAAAAAAAAAAAAAAAATTCGGCCGATTTTCGCACCGTTAATGGGTTAATTGTTCGGCCGTTTTTCTTGATTTTGGCACTTTTTGTTATCGGTAAAGTTGCGGAAAAAAATCGGCCAATTTTGCCGATCTTCACGGCAATGATGGGCAAATAGGCCGATCTTTTTACCGATAAAAATCGGAGGAGGAGAAGGAGAACAATGTATATTTGTATCCGAATAAAAACATCTGTATCCGAAATGGATACAAATAGATACAATGTTGCAACCGCTATACTTTTTAATGTCAAATATAATAGCGGAGGTCTCTGCAAGGACAGAAGTAATTAAATGCCGGCCGTAGACGGGACAAAAATCGGCTGATTTTTTACCATTGGTGGTAACGTCAGCCTATTGAACGACCGATTTTTCGTGTTTTTTTTTTTTTATAAACGGCCAGTTTTCGACCCATCTATGGCCTGCAATAGATTGTCAGATATACATTGATGGATAGGGGGACATCAGATGGATTAGTTACTTGCCAAGTGTGATGCAAGGAAACAAAAGACAGCTATCCTTAAACCACATACATGCAAGTACTAAGTGGCAGCACTCAATCATTTCAGGCATACATTGCACCACCTATGACTATCTGTTTAAGAAATGCATTACATAAAAGTATGTTTTAGCATGAGCCGCATGACACTCAAATGCAGGCTGTAACCTTTATAAGCACTGATGCTCAAAGTGGAACTTAACACTCCAAATCAACATGGATTTAATCCTAATTCTTCTAGCATTTGTAAATGGATAGGGAAGTATATCATATTTACTTGTTTTAAACTTCATTTTTAAAAAAATTTCAGTTTCCATGCCTAGGCAAATGATGTCATACATCCCAGCAGTCCTCAGGAGGGGAGGGAGGTTTCCCAGCTCAGCTAAGAGCAGATGAATTCCAGGAAGTAAATGTTACATGAATCATCTGCCCTTACTCAAGATGGCCACTACCAGTAATGCCAGGGGGTGTTTTTCAAAATGATTTCTCACCAAAATAAAGCATGGATGGATGGATGGAGTTTGCTTTGAATATGAACAATGAATCAAATCGCATTTTTGGTTTGTGGTGCTTAGATGCAGTGCAGTTCCACTTTAAGCAGCAAGTTTAATGGAGACTTCTCAATAAAGCCATTTTCCCATTATAAGCACTGTAATATAACTTACACATCACTGCCTTTTATACCATTCTCACTTGCGCCCATTAGTAGAACTACCCAGATGTTTAGTTACTGAGCTCACCAGCGCATACGCGATTTGTACCCCATTCATGTCAATCAATGTGTCCCATTGCCATGCCTCCATCATCAGTCCTCACGGCACTGCATTGCAATATCACAAGATGGCTGACCCATTGAGGATTTCCTGAAACACCCTATGTGGCTTGGCTAATTCCTATTGAGCATGCCCAAGATTATCAGGCATCATACATGAGAATTTGCAGAATTATACTCCTTGATGGAGGTGGAAGGCAACAACCAATGTGGCTTAGACTTTGGCCAGGAGACTCAGAAAAGAAAGTTAAAAAACAATTATAATAGAAGCTTCGGGGGAAATAACATTGGGATCTGTTTACGAAGGGTTAGTCTACTGACCTTATGTTTGTTTATGGATGCTAATGCTGGCCAGTTTACCAGCACTTTAAACATCAACACCCCAGAGCAGCAGCCACAATGAATGCACACTTGTACCCAGTGTTCACGTGTATTTAGCTTTATAGCGGTAAAGGACAATCTATAAGAGGGCCATATACAGTCATGGCCGAAATTGTTGGCACCCTTGATATTTCTCCAGGAAATCATGTATTTCTCACGAAACGTATTGCATTAACACATGTTTTGCTATACACATGTTTATTCCCTTTGTGTGTATTGGGACAAAACAAAAAAAGGGAGGAAAGAAAGCAAATTCGACATAATGTCACACAAACCTCCAAAAATGGGCTGGACAAAAGTATTGGCACCCTTTCACAACTGCGGATAAATAAGAATGTTACAAGCATGTGATGCTCCTGTAAACTCACCTGGGGCAAGTAACAGGTGTGGGCAATATAGAAATCACACCTGAAAGCAGATAAAAAGGAGAGACGTTCACTTAACCTTTGCATTGTGTGTCTGTCTGTGCCACACTAAGCATGGACAACAGAAAGAGGAGACGAGAACTGTCTGAGGACCTGAGAACCAAAATTGTGGCAAAATATCAACAATCTCAAGGTTACAAGTCCATCTCCAGAGAACTAGATTTGCCTTTGTCCACAGTGCGCAACATTATCAAGAAGTTTGCAACCCATGGCACTGTAGCTAATCTCCCTGGTCGTGGACGGATGAGGAAAATTGATGAAAGATTGCAACGCAGAATAGTCCGGATGGTGGATAAGCAGCCCCAAACATGTTCCAAAGACATTCAAGCTGTCCTGCAGGCTCAGGGAGCATCAGTGTCAGCGCGAACTATCCGTCGACATTTAAATGAAATGAAACGCTATGGCAGGAGACCCAGGAGGACCCCACTGCTGACACAGAGACATAAAAAAGCAAGACTACAGTTTGCCAAAATGTACTTGAGTAAGCCAAAAGCCTTCTGGGAAAACGTCTTGTGGACAGATGAGACCAAGATAGAGCTTTTCGGTAAAGCACATCATTCTACTGTTTACCGAAAACGGAATGAGGCCTACAAAGAACAAAACACAGTACCTACGGTAAAATATGGTGGAGGTTCAATGATGTTTTGGGGTTGTTTTGCTGCCTCTGGCACTGGGTGCCTTGACTGTGTGCAAGGCATCATGAAATCTGAGGATTACCAAAGGATTTTGGGTCGCACTGTAGGGCCCAGTGTCAGAAAGCTGGGTTTGCGTCCAAGATCCTGGGTCTTCCAGCAGGACAATGACCCCAAACATACGTCAAAAAGCACTCAGAAATGGATGGCAAAGAAGCGCTGGAGAGTTCTGAAGTGGCCAGCAATGAACCCAGATCTAAATCCCATTGAACACCTGTGGAGAGATCTTAAAATTGCTGTTGGGAAAAGGTGTCCTTCCAATAAGAGAGACCTGGAGCTGTTTGCAAAGGAAGAGTGGTCCAAAATTCCGGGTGAGAGGTGTCAGAAGCTTATTGATGGTTATAGGAAGCGACTGATTTCAGTTATGTTTTCCAAAGGGTGTGCAACCAAATATTAAGTTAAGGGTGCCAATACTTTTGTCCAGCCCATTTTTGGGGTTTTGTGTGACATTATGTCATATTTGCTTTTCTGCCTCTGTTTTATATTTGTTCCAATACATACAAAGGGAATAAACATGTGTATAGCAAAACATGTGTTAATGCAATACCTTTTTTGTGTGAAATACTTGATTTTCAGGAAAAATATCAAGGGTGCCAACAATTTCGGCCATGACTGTAAATCAATGGGCTTCCAAAGGCAGAGTAGGTTAGGTTTTGTTTCCAGACACTTTGTTCAAGCAGTACAGGGTCAGCTGGAAATAAAGCGCAAGTCCCTAACAAAGCAACTCTACTGCTAGAATAAAATGCTGAATAAAACACTGCCTGTATAAAAAAATAAAAAATACCTACCCCAAGGTCAATATTCACTTTCAACACATGCCTGCAGATTTTTAGTATCCAACACTTCAAGGTGTTGGATACCTGGTACCTGCTGAGCTGGGAATACCATCCATCAGTCCCCCCCAAGTCAACACTGTGTCCTGAAGTGATGTAGGGGTTGGCAGTTGGAACCACAGAGCACAGTAGGGAAACAGACCAGGCATTTGACACTTCAGGAGCTGAACTTCTTTGAGAGGGCGAAAATCAGTGGACAGATATTATTTCCTTTATTTCAAACTTTTTAAATGTTTAATATTTTGTGGCTCTCTTCTAGGTAGAGAAGATTAAAAGCCTTTTTTTAGTCTGTGGGAAGAGGGTTCAAAGTAGAGCAATACTTACCTTATTCTTGGTTTCCCAAACAGTTGGCAATCCCAGAATGTGAGTTTACCCTCAACTTCTATACAAAGCAAGATTGCTTGTCCTACACTGTACATTATGTTAGTGAGGTGGCAACCGCCCAACCAGCAAAGAGGACAGGTCACCAGGCAGAGAGGAAACCCCTGGGAACGAGGAATGAGGCAACTATTCCTTACACCCTAAAGAAGCATCCAACCCTTATTACCAGAGGGAGAGAAACAAAACACCAATACTTAAACCCTGATTAAAGTTCAGCTTTAAGAAAGAGTAAAGCGCTTCTAGGATGAGGAAAACTGTGCTACTGCTAATAAATAACAATTTAACCATAATATACCTATTATATATCACTGCTTCCAAGTTCATTTCAAACCTGACGAGCCTTCTCCAGGATTATCAAATTCCAAGGTGATTAAAGTCAAAAATGTATTTGCAAAGGGTTAAAGAAAAAAAAGAAGCCTTGGGACTGTTAACTCTTAAGTTATAAGGTAACTAGTAATACCCTGTACTGTTTCATCACCAAAACAAAAAAATAAAAATAGTTATTTTCCAGGATTACATGTATTACTGATTTCTTCCCTACAACTGCCTAAAGGTGCCCAGAGATAGAGAGTTTGGCTGAAAGTGGAGTCATGGGTGGCCCTGCCTGCTACACTTAAAAATTGACTTGAGTAGAAAATTAATCGATCAAACAAAAATTGCACCCCATCAGATGCAGTCACTGTTGGAGTATTCAGACAGCTTTTGGTGCTAAGGCTCTCTGAATTCAATATCTAGCAGGGGAGATCCCTCCATCCACATGGTTTAGCGAGAACAGGGGAATCTCTAAGGCACCTTTCACACGGGCGATCCGATCAGGTCTGCCTGGCAGTATTTCAGGCGGACCTGATGGGATGGTCCATTCACCCTTATGGACCAGTGGGAGCAATTAAGTTGTGTCTGTTTACACCTGCCTACCTCCAATCCAATCCACAAAATAGAAAAAAAAAAAAAAGGACCAAAGGGGATCTACCCCCCCTCCATTTAGGCAGATCGGATCAGAGTGTAGTCGGGTGTAAACGGACAGCCGTTCCATTTACACCCAGCCACCCATAGAGCAGAGTGGGCTCTGTCCATGTCCACTCTGCATACATGGAGCAGACAGACCTGTCATCCACCCCCTCAGATCAGCGGACAGATCCCCTGCAGAGCAAATAGGATTCCGCCTCGTGTAAAAGGCTGCGCCTCTCTGAAGCTGCTGTACCCGGCGGGGCCTCTAGAGACTGCCGTGCCTGCTGGTGCCCGTTAAGTTGCCATGCCCGGCGGGGCCTCTAGAGACTGCCGTACCCGGCTGCGCCCCTGTCAAGCTGTCGTGCCTGGCTGCGCCTCTTGGAAGCTGCCATACTCAGCGGGGCCTCTAGAGACGACAGCTTCACAGGGGCGCAGCCGGGTAAAGCAGTCTCTAGAGGACTCGCCGGGTACGGCAACTTCACAGGGGTGCCGACAGGCACGGCAGTCTCTAGAGGCCCTGCCGGGTACGGCAGCTTCCCAGGGGCAACGGAGGGCACAGCAGTCTCTAGAGGCCCCACCAAGTACGGCAGCTTCCCAGGAGCGCCGCAGGGCACGTCAATCTCTAGAGGCCCCGCCAGGTACGGCAGCCTCCGGAGGCCCTGCCAGGTATGGCAGCTTCCAGAGGCCCAGCCAGGTACGGCAGCTTCCCAGGGGCGCCGCAGGGCACGGCAGTCTCTAGAGGCCCAGCCGGGTACGGCAGCTTTCCAGGGGCGCCGCAGGGCACGGCAGTCTCTAGAGGCCCCGCTGGGTACGGCAGCTTCCCAGGGGCGCCGCAGGGCACGGCAGTCTCTAGAGGCCCCGCCGGGTACGGCAGCTTCCCAGGGGCGCCGCAGGGCACGGCAGTCTCTAGAGGCCCCGCCGGGTACGGCAGCTTCCCAGGGGCGCCGCAGGGCACGGCAGTCTCTAGAGGCCCCGCCGGGTACGGCAGCTTCCCAGGGGCGCCGCATGGCACGGCAGTCTCTAGAGGCCCCGCCGGGTACGGCAGCTTCCCAGGGGCGCCGCAGGGCACGGCAGTCTCTAGAGGCCCCGCCGGGTACGGCAGCTTCCCAGGGGCGCCGCAGGGCACGGCAGCTTCCCAGGGGCCCCGCCGGGTACGGCAGCTTCCCAGGGGCGCCGCAGGGCACGGCAGTCTCTAGAGGCCCCGCCGGGTACGGCAGCTTCCCAGGGGCACCGCAGAGCACGGCAGTCTCTAGAGGCCCCGCAGGGTACGGCAGTCTTTAGAGGCATCCCCCACCACGGTAGTTTCCTGAGACAAACCTTCCAAGGCTATAGGTGAGTTCCTAGAAATCTGGCTATGGGTGAGGTGAGAAGGCCAGCATGCAGCCAGTGAAGACCCCTGTATCCAGAGAATTACAAGGCTTGGTGTGACCTGCCAGGCAATGCTGGGATTATCACTCTGCCGCCCGTGGCCCCCAGTCCTGTCATCCCCAGAGCCCTCATGACTACTCACGCCTTATCCACCAACTCCCGGACTTTCCACATGTTGAGCATCTCGGCTCCCGATCCGTTCCACCAGCCCCGTGGACTCTTTCTCTCTCACGAGCTCACACACCGGAGACCTGCCGATGTCACTCCGCGCAACCGCTCCAGTGCCCTACACGCAACGACCGTCAGCGTCACAATGCACGCATGCGTGCCGACAGCCTACGCTCATCCGCCAACCACACCGCGCCTGCGTAGTATGGCCACGAGGCCTCCGCCAACCAGTGTGCGCTTGCGTGTTGGAAGCCTGCAGGTGACGTGAGGCGGCTGTGCGCAAGCTCAGTCTGGATTCCCCGTGCTGCCGCTGGCTGCGCTTGCGCCTTGAAGTCTTTCGACTTCAGCCTGTGGATGGTCCACGCAGGCAAGCGCGCTCCACCCCGGGGTGATGTCACCGACAGGTAACTAGTGAGGCGCGTCATGGTAACAGGGTGCGTGCGTCAGTGTGGGAGTTCACCTGATACTCAGGAATGGCTCGTGACTGACAACACAACTACTCCTCCTTGAATGCGGACACACTGCATACCATGAGGCTGGGGTAGCAAAGGAGAGGCAGGAGGTGGGAGGAGATTGATTCATTTTTGAAAGTATTTTTATTGATGTTTTTTCACTAATTAGTAACTTCATATTTAATGTGGAACTAAACCTTCCTATCCTTTTCAGTCACAGAAGTTGCCATCTTTGTCTCAGTGTGATCTGCAACTGCCATTACCTGCCCATGTGACCAGGTAGGACACCAGCCATTTGATGGTTTGACAGTTTGGTTGGGAACTAAAGCAGATGTGACAGTTCCATTCCCTGTACCTGTCAGGAATCTGTTTTTCTTTTTAAACCGTTAAATCAAAACAAAACAAAACTAAACCCATTTAATTGTTTAAAAAAAACGCTGTATTCCCAGAATGTGCGGGGAATGATAACTGTTACTTTTATTCTCTGTCAAGCCATCAAATAGCCAAGGGCATACCTGATCACATGTGCAGCACCATGGTAGTCGCAGATCAAACAGAGGCTAAGATGGCAGCTTCCTTGGCTGAAAACGAGAGGAGGGTATAGTTCCATCTGAATGCAGAATACACCACTGCTTACTTTCAGGCTGCCTGTCTTTTATTGAAAGGTTGAATAGAGCCCGATAGAGAGGGGGTGAGTAATTCTGCTGATCATCAAGTAGTGTATAATCAGCAGCTTCAGCTACTGTGCTCTGTAATGCAAGCCATACCTGGGTCGAATTTCAAACAAATTTTCTTTAGAAAATCGTAAATGTGCATTTTGTAATCCGATGACACCACCATTGATTTTGAAATTTGACCAACCAAGTCATCCATTTCCCCTCATATTGCTACAGAAAAGAATTTTTGTGGCCAAGAATTTTCTTTTCTTTCCAGGTCACAGCTCATGCTCATTTCTTTTTCTATTACACTTCTCGCACAATTCTCCCATCATTGATTAGAAATTTTTTCGTTTTTCAAAAAATGTCCAACATGCCCGACAACTCAAATTCGATGGTCGCTCAAAAATCAGTCGTTGATGTGGCCCTCTAATGGTGCAAAATTCGAATGAAAATTCTTAGAAAAGATTTTTGAAAGAAAATTATTTTGGAATTCCACTCATGTATAGCTGGCTTAAGTAATCACCTTTTTTAACCACTTCAGTACTGGGCACTTTCACCCCTCTCTTGCCCAGGCCAATTTTCAACTTTCAGCGCTGCAATGACAATTGCATGGTCATGCAACACTGTACCCATATTAAATTTGTTATCTTTTCATTCACACAAATACAGCTTTTTTTTGGTGGTATTTAACCACCTCACTAAAAGGCACATCCTGCCCAGGCCAATTTTCAACTTTCAGCGCTGTCACACCTGTAATGACAACTGTACAGTCATGCAATACTGTACCCATATGAAATTGTTCTAATTTTTTTTCAGAGTTTTTTTTTTTGGTGGCAATTGCCACTGGGTTTTTTATTTTTTGCTAAACAAACGATAAGGGACCAAGAATTTTGTAAAAAATAACCTTTTTCTTTGTTTCTGTTATAAAATTTTGCAAATAAGTAATCTTTCTTCTTCACTGATGTGCACTGATGAGGGTACAGTGATGGCCACTGAAGAGGCTGCGCTGATGGCCAATGAAGAGGCTGCGCTGATGGCCACTGAAGAGGCTGCGCTGATGGCCACTGAAGAGGCTGCACTGATGGCCACTGAAGAGGCTGCGCTGATGGCCACTGAAGAGGCGGCACTGCTGGCCACTGAAGAGGCGGCACTGCTGGCCACTGAAGAGGCGGCTCTAATGGCCACTGAAGAGGCGGCACTGATGGCCACTGATGAGGCGGCACTGGTGGGCACGGATAAGCTGCACCAATAGGCGGCACTGATGGGCAATGATATGGGCACTGATGGCCACTGAAGAGGCAGCACTGATGGCCACTGAAGAGGCAGCACTGATGGCCACCGAAGAGGCGGCACTGATTGCCACTGATGAGGCGGCACTGATGGGCACGAATAAGCTGCACCGATAGGCGGCACTGATGGGCAATGATATGCTGCACTAATAATCAGGGCACTGATGTTCGGTGTAAATGTCCTGTCACAGGAAAGGCGGTTATCGGCTTTCCTTTCCTCAGACAGTGACAGCACTGAGGAAAGGAAATGCCGATAACCGGCATTTGTTTACATGTGACACAGCTGATTACATAGTAAAGAGTCAACGTCATTGGCTCTTTACTCTGGTTGGTGATGCGCTATGTCCCAAGAATCACAACAGATCACCACACTGCGCACCAAGAATGGGAGGATGTCATATTACGCCCTCCCAGAGCGAGAATGGTCCCACCTGGACATCATTGCATAATAGGCCCAGCGGGAACCAGTTTTTATTTTGTGCTAAATAAGCAAAAAAGGCCCGCAAATAAAAAATGCATTTTTTCTTTGTTTCTGTTTTGCAAATGAGTAATCTTTCTTCAAAAATTTGGGCCAAAATGTATTCTGTTACATTTGTTTGGTAAAAATAACCAAAATCTGTGTATATTATTTAGTCTTCAGGAAAGTCCACAAACTATGGCATGTACAGTGGGTATAGAAAAGAATCACTGCCCTTTAAAATAATCACATTTTGTGGCTTTGCAGCCTGAAAGGAAGACAAGCACAGTTTTGTTTATCCAGCTGTATTTACTTTGTGCAACTTATAACATCCCAGTGAAAGATATAACACAAACATGTCAGAAATTTTTTTAAAAAGAATCATTGCTTTGGAAAAAAGATCACCCCCTCTTGTTAACTCAATCAGGTGTAGCTTATCACCTTCTCAATGGCACACAAAGCCATTTGACTTTTAACTGTAATCAGCTGTGGTCATTTTGATTAGCTCAGCATGAAAAGGGCTTTCCTGGAGCATTTCATTCCCTGGCAGTGTGTCAAGGTCCTACCTTTCCTCAGAGCTTGTGCTGCTCCATGTGCTGGCATCCATCTTAGGTTTCTGCTAAGCATTGTGGGTTCCTTTAGCTCTCAAGCCTCTGCGGCTCCTCTTCCAGGAGGTGGTGGCTTTGCACATTTAGGCCTGCTGTCTGCAGCTGCTCTTTGCATTCGTGTCCTGTCTCTTGCACAGCAGCAAGCTCCTGTTTTGCTCCTCATGGCTTTCCTTGATATCGACTCGGCTTTGGCTAAGACTCCTCCTCGCTCCTGATCCCGGCTCTGGTGACTATTCTTCCTGGCTCCTGATCCCGGCTCTGGTGACGATTCTTCCTTGCTCCTGATCCCGGCTCTGGCAACGATTCTTCCTGGCTCTTGATTCTGGCTTTGGCTACGATTTCCGCTGTTGGACTTGCATAGACTCTTGTCTTATATTTATATTAATAAACCTACCTTTAATTGCACCTCCTTGTGTGTCTGGCTCCTCGCTCCCTGACACAGTGCAACTGAAACAAACGATTATGGGTGCGCAAGGCACTGTCAAAAGATCTCTGGGATAAAGTTGTGGACAGGCACAAGTCAGGGGATGCATACAATAACATTTCAAGGCTTTATCAATGCCTAGAAGCACAGTGAAGTCTATTATTAAGAAGTGGAAGATATTTGGTACAACACAGACCCTCCCTGGATCAGGACATCGCTCCAAACTGGATGAAAGAGCCAGGATAAAACTGGTCAGAGGCTACCAAGAGGCCTACAGCAACTCTGAAGCAGTTGCAGGAATTTATGGAGTGGTCACTGTGTGCATGTGACAGCAACATAACAAATTCTCCACAAATGTGGCTTGTATGGGAGGGTTTGCAAGAAAAAAAAGCCACTTTTCAAGCAAGGCCACATACAGTCATAACTGAGCTTTGCCAAAATGCACCTTGATGATTCTGACTCTACATGGAAAAGGGTGTTCTGGTCAGATGGGACTAAAATTTTATTTTTGGCCTCAACACTAAACGATATCTCTGGCGGAAATCCAATCCAGCTCACCATCCAAATAACACCATTCCTACAGTAAAGCATGGAGGTGATAATATCCTGTTATGGGGGGGGGGGGGGGGGGGTTCTCTGCTGCAGGGACTGGAGCATTTCTCAGGATAGAAGGAAAAATGGATGGGGCAAAATACTGTCAAATTCCTCAGAAAAACCTGCTGCCCTCTACCAGAAAGTTGTCAATGGGAAGAAGAAGGTTTATCTTCCAATATGACAATGAGCCAAAGCCCATAGCAAAAATGACCACACAGTGGTTGAAGGAGAAAAAGGTGAATGTCCTTGCATGGCCTAGTCGTAGCCCAGACTTAAATGCCATTGAAAATCTGTAGAATGATGAAGACTGCTGTCCACCAACTTGTACCTACAGGTAAGCCTATAATAAGGCTGTGGGTACTGTAAATATCTCCTAAACATTGCAGCTCTGCCATGCAACCCGCCAGAGCCCAGGAACCCAAAAGAAGGACTAGCACATTATGCCTTTGTTTTGCAGGGGAATGTTTTTTTCCTTTAGTAGAGTTTACTACTGCTTTAAGCAGTTCTGCAAGGAAGAGTGGGCAAATATTGCAAAGTCTAGATATGCAAAGTTAGTAGAGACATGGTTGAACTGGATGGACTTTTGTCTTTTTTCAGCTAGACTAACTATGTGACATATCCCAAGAGACTAATGGCTGTAATTAAAGCAAATGTGGTTCAACAAAATACTGACGCAAGGGGGTAATCCTTTTTCCAACTCAATGATTCTGTTTTTTATTTTTCTGGATAAAACAAAAACTGTCTGTCTTAATTTCAGGCTGCAAAGCAACAAAATGTGAATATTTTAAAGGGGGGGGGGGGTGATTTTTATTCTATACTTACTGTATATCTGAAAATTGATCAATCCTGATGTACTGATGGCTGATCTAATTTCTTGAGGCCTGATAATGCCAGGACAGTACAAATATCCGCCAAATGACCCTGTATTGTCCAAAGGCATGGCACGTTTTTGAAGTTTTTTGTCACAACTTTTTGGAAAATGACGAAAATAAAATTGTTTTTTCATACACACACACACAAAATCTCACAGAAATGAGTTCACCCCTCACATTTTTGTAAATATTTTATTATATCTTTTCATGCAACAACACTGAAGAAATTAGACTTTGCTACAATGTGACGTAGTGAGTGTACAGCTTGTATAACAGTGTAAATTTGCTGTTCCCTCAAAATAACTCAACACACAGCCATTAATGTCTAAACCACTGGCAACAAAAGTGAGTACACTCCTAAGTGAAAATGTCCAAATTGGGCCCAATTAGTAATTTTCCCTCCCCGGTGTCATGTGACTCGTTAGTGTTACAAGGTCTCAGGTGTGAATGGGGAGCAGGTGTGGTAAATTTGGTGTTATCGCTTTCACTCTCTCATACTGGTTACTGGAAGTTCAACATGGCACCTCATGGCAAAGAACTCTCTGAGGAACTGAAAAAAAGAATTGTTGCTCTACATAAAGACGGCCTAGGCTATAAGAAGATTGCCAAGACAATGAAATTGAGTTGCAGCACGGTGGCCAAGACCATACAGCGGTTTAACAGGACAGGTTCCACCCACAACAGGCATCACCATGGTCGACCAAAGGAGTTGAGTACACGTGCTCAGCATCATATCCAGAGGTTGTCTTTGGGAAATAGACATATGACTGCTGCCAGCATTGCTGCAGAGGTTAAAGGGGTGGGGGTTCAGCCTGTCAGTGCTCAGACCATACGCCGCACACTGCATCAAATTGGTCTGCATGGCTGTCGTTCCAGAATGAAGCCTCTTCTAAAGATGATGCACAAGAAAGCCTACAAACAGTTTGCTGAAGACAAGCAGACTCCTTAGTTGGATTACTGGAACCATGTCCTGTGATCTGATGAGACCAAGATAAACTGATTTGGTTCAGATGGTGTCAAGTGTGTGTGGTGGCAACCAGGTGAGGAGTACAAAGACAAGTGTGTCTTCCCTACATCTAGCATTGTGGTGGGAGAGTCATGGTCTGGGGCTGCATGAGTGCTACCAGCACTGGGGAACTACAGTTCATTGAGGGAACCATGAATGCCAACGTACTGTAACATACTGAAGCAGAGCATGATCCCCTCCCTTGGAGACTGGGCCACAGGGCAGTATTCCAACATAATGACTCCAAACACACCTCCGAGACAAACACTACCTTGCTAAAGTAGCTGAGGGTAAAGGTGATGGACTGGTCAAGCATGTCTCTACACTTATACCCTATTGAACATCTGTGGGGCATCCTCAAACGGAAGGTGGAGGAGCGCAAGGTCTCTAACATCCACCAGCTCCGTGATGTCGTCATGGAGGAGTGGAGGAGAACTCTAGTGGCAACCTGTGAAGCTCTGGTGAACTCCATGCCCAAGAGGATTAAGGCAGTGTTGGAAAATAATGGTGGCCACACAAAATATTGACACTTTGGGCCCAATTTGGACATTTTCACATAGGGGTGTACTCACTTTTGTTGCCAGTGGTTAAGACATTAATAGCTGTGTGTTGAGTTATTTTGAAGGGACAGCAAATTTACACTGTTATACAAGCTGTACACTCACTACGTCACATTGTAGCAAAGTGTCATTTCTTCAGTGTTGTCACAAGAAAAGATAGAATAAAATATTTACAAAAATGTGAGGGGTGTACTCACTTCTGTGAGATATTGTATAAGCATATACAAAATTTCTGTGATAGCACGAATTGTAAGCCCCTGTTTTTTTTTTTACCTGTCACAGCAGGTGCATGATAGGGTAGGCATGTGTATAAGAAACATCGATCAGGGTAGAGGAGAAGGGAGATGGGAGAAAGGAAGAAAGAAATAGGAGAAAAGAAATATGATGAAACAATGAAGAAGACAGGTAAAGGGAGCGAGGGAAAGAGGGGAGAGAAAATTGATGGGGGGGGGGGGGGGGGTACTGGGACAGGGAGGGTACATAGGGAGGAAAAACAGGCAAAGAAAGAGGACACTGATAGGAGGCATCAGCCACCTCAGCAGGATTAAAGACATTAGATCAATAAATCCAAGTGGAAGCCAGGAAGCATGTAGGCTTCTGTCCATGGATTCCAAACCCTATGAAATGTAGACATAGTTGCACTCTGCAGTGCTAAATGTTTCTCATGAAACATGATCTGAACATGATCTGAAAAAAAAGGGCTTAAGTATTGTTAGGGTCCACTTCACCGTGGCCAAAGCCCATTTAGTAGCCATAGTTACCACTTTAAATTGGGTAAGTGTGCGAGTTTCAGGTTTTTATTAAGGAGAACCTCATAGGAGTCTTTATAGAAAAACACCCCTACTACCATGTATAAAAGATGCTTTAGGATATTGCTCCCATATTGCAAAAAGCATCCCTCTGAGGGCAACCTCAAAAACAGTGGGCTGGCTAGGTGGGAATAGAATGAGAGATCTGCAAGGGAACTAGATACCATCATAAGAGAAGTTTTTATGGTGCGTCTCAATCACTAGACCAATGGCACATCTGTTGCAAACCCATAGGTTCAAACAGTCTCTGGACCCCCCCTCCCCTACACACACACACACACACACACACACACTTTCCTTGCATATAAAGGTGTCAAGAATTAACCAAAACCTGGACCTTGCAAGCATTCTAGAAGATGGTTCTCAAAAGCCATTAGAGTGGAGGGACAAAGAAAATGTTTTATCTGAAGGTCCACCACTCTTGATGTGAACAAAAAATGTTTAGTTAGGTAGAGCCCATATGGGGGGGCAGGTCCAAGATGGCGACCAGAGCTGCTGCTTTTACTGGAGCTTTGCTGGCTACAATCTTTCGTTCTCTGTCTGCTGTGTGCCTCTAAACCCAGGTAGAGCCCACGTTTAGGCCATTTGTGAAAAGCTTGTGGATACTCATAGGCTGGAGGAAACCATGAATTTCCCAGTATAGACATTAAGGGGGGGGGGTGTAGCAAGAATAATTAGTGGGTATTTTTCAGTCAGTCCCACAAAAGTAATGAGTGTTTCGTTATGGGGCATGTGACTGGAGTGCAGTGTTTAGGGGGAAACCACAATAAGTTATTAAGAGAAATTAGGGAATGCAGTTAGACTTTACAGATACGCACAAGAGTGTTTAGTGTGTAGTTTATATATCAATATTTGATAAATATTTGCAAATTGTGTTGCTTGATATTATTGAAGTACAGGTACAGCTCAGAACACCTCGGGCTTTTGTTCTGTGTATTACCTCTTTTGAGATGAGATGAGATGGGATGTCCTATGCTAAAAAAACTGAAGTATACACAGCATGAAGCAAATATGCAGGGATGGTTACAGGCAAAACATGGGCATAGTAAAATAAATATCTGTAACAGCAGTATCTTCATCACTGTGATCCTCCCTATCCAAGAGATATTGTACTTCTCTCAAGAGGCTAAAGCTTTGTACACACAGATCGAAATTCGTCTGGTTCAGCAAGGACCGGCCGAATATCGATTAGTGTGTAACCTTTTCTATTCAACAGAAACGGGTAGTTAGATCTGATGATGTAGAGAAATCTGTAAGTTGTTTTTTATTTATTTTTTTGTTAAGCCCACTGGCTGAACAAAAGAAAACTATGTGTGGCTGGCTCAACAGGGAATATACTGTAGATAATGACACCATTTCAGATAATTGGCTTGATACAGGATTTCATAATATGGAAGTAAATGGATTCCTAGACTGGGTTGAATATTGTGCATCCTAGTGAAGGTGAAGCAATTCTAGAACATTCATTGATATAGATATTACAAAAGCTGTGAACTTAAGCTGGGTACTTATGGATCAAAATTTAGGTGCTTCAGCAGGGACTGGCCAAATTTTGATCTGTGTGAGTGTAAGCAGGTGCTTGTGGGGTGTTATTGCATGTATTTATGCAGTTGTATTCATTGCATTGTCTGGTTGTGCAGACAGCTGCAGGCTTTTCGGTGATGGGAAGGGGTTGGCTGTGTCTGGGCTCTTTTCCTGGGCTTTCTGGGTCTTGCCCCCTGCTGTAGGCCACATACACAAAGGGATGGCTCAGACCTTGCATGTGATTTACTGATGAAGAATTGCTGCAACATGTAAGCCTTACTGGTTCATATGGCCCCCCTCCTAGATCACCCTGCTGGGGTCTTCCTGGACTAAGAACCTACCATTACTGCACTCTTGCTGTAAGGACTTCGCTTTTCTGGAAAGTATGAACCTGGGCAGCCTGCATTAGTTAGTTGAGCCTGGGTCCACACTGATGCTATATACACAGAAACCGATGCAAATTCCATACTACATCACAATCGCACCTCATTCTTGGGAATCGCTGTGGGTGTGTATGTTAAGTTAACAACACCCTGAAATCGGTTTGCAAAATGCAATGCAATGTGCAGAATCTAATTGCATGGGTGTGAATACCCATGCGATCCGATTCTAGTGCGGACCAAAGAAAGGGTCCTGCACTTTTTTGGTGCGGGTGCAATTTGAGCCATACAGAATGTATGGCTCAAATCGCACCACACATAATTCGCATGTGATTTGCACAGGAATGCGGTGCAGTTCCTGTGCAAATCACATGCGATATGCCGCACCACAAAAGTGTGAACCCGGTACACTGTGCTGTTGAAATGTGCTGCTTGAACTTTATTGCTGAATCTTTCGTAAAGCTATTAACTGTTTTTTGGTCCTGACGAAGCTGAGTGAGATACGCCCATCGGCGAAACGCGTTGACGTCATACGTCAGATACGTCACTTCCGGTCATGCGCACTAGGTGGAACGCACGCTGACCCATAGGGAGGAAGCCATCTTCACAAGCCATGAGGCAAGCTTAAGCAGCACAAGCGCCGAGAAGGGGCTGGAACCCGCGGTATATCGGCGGATGTCAGCGGTGGTTCCTTGGCCGCCTTGGCCCTGTATGGCAGTACCTATGAAGGACTTTTCTTTCATTCCTGTTATCCATAGCACAGGTGGTGAGTGGATCGTTACAGGACATTAGATATATGGTCCTCTGTGATCTATATGACCTATATATCTTCCATAGAGTGTTTGCTATGTCAGTGACTTTCCACATATTGTTTGTTTCACTACAGGATGGGGACATCATGGTGCTATGTATAGGAAACAAGATATACCATCATATATATCTCAACAGGCAGAAGAGTCTTTGGGATATGTCGTATCTTTTCCTACAAAAAGTGGTGTATAGTCCACATGCAGTGGTGAAGAAACCATTTCAAGCAGAATGCTGCTGTGTGCATCTTTTCCTCCATCCTGGAAATAAATGGGGCATATTCCCATCTAAGAGCTTTAGGAAACAGCTATCTATATTACAGATGAATGGGCCCCAACCACTTGTGCCGGCACAGGAATGTATTGTATAATATATTAGACATTTATGTCTTTCTTCATACAGGCCTGAGGCCTGCTACTCTCCTTTTTGACGCATATTGTGCTTGCTCTATTGCATACATGTGATATACACATTATAGCATAATTTTTGGATTCCTTGATAGGGATTTGCCATAATGGTTACTGCTTAATCCCTTATATCCTCTATTTTGGTATGCCCATGGCATAATTTTTGGATACACCTCCCTAGGGAAGTGTTCACCTATGTGTTTGTGCTACAGGGACACTAGACTCATGTAGCCATTTTCCCTGCTGTACACACACATTTAGACCGGTTCTGGTGTCATTTTAAATGGTTTTAGGTCTGTGTGTATTGTCTCATACTGAGGTGATGGTAAACCAGGGCAAATGCCCATATGTCATATCTATATATGTGTAATAAAGCATAATTTTTGGAAATTATTTCCTGAGTGTCACGTTCTGTTCATTATGTAGCCGCTTTTCTGTGAATCTCTTTTCACAACCCTCTTTTTTTGTATTAACTGTTTTAAGCCTGATCTGAAGTCATTGAAAGAGGTGCATGATGGTACATGATGTAACGGAGGAACAGGGCCTGTATGGCATATGTGGGGGTGAAATCAAGGCCACTACAAAGGGTTAGAAGGTGAGGAAGAAGAGAACAGTTGCTACGGGTACCCAAAAACTGGCAGAGAGGCCTGTCATGAGTGGTACCTGGCATGATGGAAGGTCCTCTTGTAGTGAGAAAGTCCGTGACCTGGCTTCCTTCCTAGCAGTTGGTCCCCCGAAAGTATTGGGATCAATTCCGCCTTATGGAGAACCACAGCCTGTCCGCATGGTACGAAGGAACAGCAAAAGTTAATCAAGTGCGTGCATGAAACCCACGCTATGGCAGGACCCCATTCTGTCACTGGAAGTGAGGTGACAGAGGCATGCTAGATGGGTGGAGAGGGCATAGGCTCAGCAATGTCCCTCCTAAATGCAAGAACTCACAAATAAGGTGTGTAGTGACACAGGACGGAATGCTTCACAGAGGAACTCTGTAGGTCACACAATGCATTACTCATCTCTAAGGTGGGGTACCACCATAATCTTTGATTTTACCATGAACATGGTCTTGACTTATCCTGTGCATTGATGAGCGCGCACACATGAGAAAGGTACCCCCATGTACAGGGCACTGTAGGCCCGTACATGGACGCGACGCTATGCTTCATAGCCATGGTAGAAATTATACCATACCCATCCATCAAGAGCCATTTAAGTTAACAGAGCTGTTTCGGTGTGCTAGTAAAGGGTTAAAGAAGGCAGTGGAGAAGAAATGTGCCTCCCCGCCACCTGTCAAATACTCTACAGAGAGCAAGTCACATTTGAACAAGTTCTTAATGTTTTTTTTACATTTTTTTTAGAATTTTACATTTATTTTTAGAAATGTATATTATATTTCATGTTTATTTTTTAACTGCCCTGTTGGGGGGATCTTTGGTGAAATGTCAGGGGTTTAAACAGACCCCTGATGTCTCACATTTGAGACTGAGAAAGGGACTGAGGGCATAGATTCATCAGTGTCCCTTTATCTGCAGCCTCAGCTGCACTGGACAGTGAATGAATGGGAAGCTGTCTGAGGCTTCCTATTCATTCACAAATTGACGCATAGTAAACACAGTTTACTATGCTTAAGTGATGAATGGACA
Organism: Staurois parvus; assembly: GCF_062004578.1. NCBI lineage: Eukaryota > Metazoa > Chordata > Amphibia > Anura > Ranidae > Staurois > Staurois parvus. The sequence continues at coordinate 8,620,274 of NW_028318094.1, forward strand.
CAGGAGCAATTGGTACTGACTGCTCACTGTGTTCATTCAGGAAAGGGGTCCGCTTTCCATCATGAAACAATCCCCCTTTATGGCTCCAGCAGCCAGTGGGAGAGGAGGGAAGCCAGCAACGCTGCAGGAGAGGGGGGCCCGACAGAAGGGGGAAGGGGCAAAGATCCTAGAACTGATCACCCTACAGCTCAGCCAGAAGGAGGGAGAGGATGAGAAGCCAGCAACACTGCAGGAGGAACAACAAGTGTTACAAGTATCAATAATAAGACAGTACAGCCTACCCTTCCACTCAGTAGGTTCCTGGGCCCCCCTTTTGAACTGATGGGGCCTGGCTGGTACAGGAGAGCTGGCTGTACTGCCTTATTAGCAGACCTGCTTAAGTTATGAATGAACACAGTTAGTGATCAGTACTAATCACTCACTGTGTTTATTCAGAAATAGCAGGGACTGGTAATGTAATAAATATGTAAATTGCTGCGTAAATTATTGGCACTGTAAAAGTACCTGTAAAAATGAAATAACTAAAAAAATTGCCATATTTACTGGCCCACCATGTGCCTGCAGCAGCCAGTGGTAGGGAGAAGAGGGGAAGCCTGTAGTGCTGCAGGGGAAATATATATCACAGTAGCTAAGTGATTAGCATTTCTGCCTAGCAGCACTAGAGTGGTTGGTTCAAATCCCAACCACAGCACTACCTTCTTGGAGTTACATGTCCTCCCTGTGCCTGCATGGGTTTCCTCCCACACTCCAAAGGCATGAAGCAGGTACTTTAATTGGCTCCTGTCTAAATTGGCCCTAGTATGTATGAATGTGAGTTAGGGACCTTAGATTCTAAGCTCCTTGAAGGCACAGAGTGATGTGAATGTACAGTGCCTTTGAAAAAAGTATTCATACCCCTTGAAATTATCCACATTTTGTTATGTTACAACCAAAAAAGTAAATATATTTTATGTGACAGACCAACACAAAGTGGCTAATTATTATTATACAGGATTTATATAGCGCCAACAGTTTGCTCAGCGCTTTACAATATAACCAAATAATCAAATAAATAATAATTGTGAAGTGGAAGGAAAATGATTAATGGTTTTCAAATTTTATACAAATAAATATCTAAGGAAAGAACTAAAGATCAGAGTTCATAGAAGAGGCCCACAGAACCTGCAAGATTTGAAGACTGTGTGGAAGAATGGGCCAAAATCACCTGAGCAATGCATGCAACTAGTTTCTCCATACAGGAGGTGCCTTGAAGCTGTCATTACCAACAAAGGATTTTGTAAGAAGTAATAAATACATTTCAGTTAGCGTGTTCAATACTTTTTCCCTGTGTCATTCCATTTTATTACACATAATATATGAACTTATTTGTTTTGGTTTCTTTTTATGTATGGATTGCATGGGTCGTTGCCGACTTGTGGTGAAAATATCATGTCAATAGCACCTTTATAAATATATTTACTGAGAAAAATGGTGACGTGTTCAATACTTATTTTACCCGCTGTATAATTTAAAGCATTTGGTTATATGTATTAGATAAATGCAAAAAATAGATGTTGATCCTGCCAGAAATCAAGTGATCTCATAATTTGCTTTGTTCCTTCTGATCCCATTTCTCTCTGAGGGCTACAGACCCCCTCTACAATATTATGGAAAAGCGGAGGGGGTGTTTCATAGTCCTTTCCTAGGGTAAAATTCTGCTCCTCCTTAAATACAGTGAGCATTGTCACAGTGGGACAGGGAGTGTGTTACTGGCAGGATCATCAAGTGATATAAAAGTGAAAAATGCTGAAATTGCAGCCACCACATCTTAGAACCAGAAATCTCTAATATATAATACAATTTTATGTTTGGGTGCATGGACACAGACATGCGGGAAGGAGCATGTGCATGGATCCAAATGCACAGTGTCTACGCTCAGATCCATGCAACTGCTCCTTCCCGCAATTCAAATTTTGACATGGGACTGTGTCTGTGTGTTGTAGGGAACCGCTTTTTTCGGCTGCCTGCACGCAGCTCTGAGGTTTTTGTTGTGTTCACATATACTGTATGTATTTTATAAATCATAGGCTAACATTTGACCATACTTCTTCCAGCAGAAATACCTGGTTGATCTTGCCAATCACCTTACTTCCTGGTTCTTACTGACCACACAAATCAGAGGAGCTGGTCTATGTTAGTGTAGTCAGTTTGCATGCTTTTTTGGGGGGGAAAATACTGTTTATTGTTTTCTTGGTTTTACAATACAAAACCATACAATACAAAGAAAAAAAAAAAACGGGGTCCAAAACCCAGCCTATCTATACAAAGCTAACCTAGCCAGAGTATAATAAATCTTGTGCAGGAGCTTAAATTGAATGAGATGATCCCTGGCCGAAACTAGTGTTTTGAACGGTACCTCCCACATATCTTCCCAATCGTCTCCCTGATAATTAGGAATAGAGGCCATCCAAGTCTCTTTACATTTATCAATAGGTTTAGGACAAGTCACAAACAATTCCTTTGTATACCTCTGGCACTGGCTTAGTTTTAGATTTATCTCCCAAAAGTTGCTCTGACCCAAACTGGCTGTCAAAAGCATGCCACAGTTGACGATATCGGAACAAATACCAGTTTGGTAGGTTGAATTTAGGTTTTAAACAATCAAAAGTACATAATTTCCTTCCTTCCACTATGCCCCCCAATTATTTAACCCCAACTCTAGCCCAAATTATTGGATCCGGTATGTTACTGAAATGGGGAATTGGGGGTTGAACCACAATGAGGAAGAGGGGGAGTTGCAGAACCCCTCAGGTTGTACTTTATCCCAAGCCTGGAGAGTTGCCCTCAAAAACCTGTCAAGCACAGAGCCACTTAGGGGCATCTATATACCAGATTGGAGAGACTCTCATATGACTCCAGTATAGCAGCTTCCAAAATTGTGGCGGCATCCTCAGCATCTCTGAGCAACCAGCGTCTGACAAAGACCATCTGACCTGCTAAGAAATATTTATAGAGATCAGGCAGCGCCAACTCACCCTGACCTGATGGTTCCTGTAAAGTATGTTTATCTATCCTAGGTGTGAACAGGGCCATAAAAAGGAACTAAAGAGACTGTCCACTCCTTTAAAAAATGCCCACGGTAACCAAACTGGTGGGTTCCTAAGAAAATACAAACAGAATGAGAGTATCTTCATTTTAAGGAGGTTGATTCTCCCTATCAAGGATAAGGGTAAATGTTGCCATGCTTCCAGCCTACGTTTCACTATAGGGAGCAGAGGTAATACATTTAGTTGCAGGTAATCACCTACCCTAGGAGAGATTTAATAATCCCCATCAATGACAACACCCCAGCTACCTCCCAACTCCTCCACCTAACCTCCTCCTTCACACTCACACAATACACTCAATCCTCCACCCACATCAATGGGAACACCCTGGACCTCGTCTTCTCCCACCTCTGTACCCTTAACCACTTCACTAACACCCCCTTCCCTCTCTCCGACCACCACCTCCTCACGTCGTTCTCCACCTCCCCTTCCCCTAACTCCCCCCCCCCAGTGCGCCAAACCATCACCAGCCGCAACCTCCGCAACCTGCACCCGGCCCCCCTCCACTCGGCTGCCGACCGCTTACATGACAGCATCCTTCCACTGTCATGTCCTGACCTAGCCACTAACACGTACAACGACTCACTATCAGCTACCCTAGACTCTCTGGCACCCCTAACCACACGCAACATCAAACCCAGACCGCTCCAACCATGGCAGAACGACCACACTAAATGCCTCAAACGTCGCAGTCGTGCGCTGGAGAGACTATGGCGCAAAACCAGGTCCCCTCATGCATTCTCCCTCTACAAATCTGCCTTCCTCACCTACACCTCCTCCCTCCACGCCGCCAAGCAGGCCTACTTTGTTAACCTGATTAACACCCTCTCCACCTGCCCTCGCCGACTCTTCTCCACCTTCAACTCCCTGCTCTCTCCCCCCCCTCCTCCACTTAGTACCTCACTTACCGCCCACGAGATTGCCACTCATCTCCACAACAAGATTGACGCAATCCGCAAGGACATAGTCAACTTGCAATCTACCTCCCCATCTAGCCTCCCCCCTTCCATCACCCCCTCATCTCTCCCCTCCTCTGACCTCGCAACGGCACTGCCCCCCACCACACCCAAGGCCCTGCCTACCGTAACCCCCCCATCACTGCACTCCTTCAGCCCTACTACCACTGAGGAAGTCAGCAGAGTCTTCTCAGAAGCCCGCCTCACTACCTGCCCCCTGGACCCTATCCCCTCTCAACTCCTCCGGTCACCCCCCTCTTCCCTCATCCGCTCCCTTACCCACATCTTTAATCTCTCCCTCTCTACTGGCGTCTTCCCCTCCCCCCTAAAACATGCGCACATCACCCCCATACTCAAAAAGCCCTCCCTGGACCCCACTGACCTCAACAACCTCAGACCAATTTCCCTGCTGCCACTCACTTCCAAGCTCCTTGAGCGCTTGGTCTTCGATCGCCTAAGCGCCCACCTGACTGACAGCAACCTCCTTGACCCACTACAGTCCGGCTTCCGTCCCCTACACTCCACCGAAACTGCCCTCCTCAAAATCACCAACGATCTACTAACCGCCAAAGCCAAAGGCGACTACTCTGTCCTCCTCCTCCTAGACCTCTCCGCGGCCTTTGACACAGTCGACCACCCCCTCCTCCTTAATAAACTACTCTCCCTTGGCATCAGAGACACCGCTCTCTCCTGGTTCTCGTCCTATCTATCCCAACGCTCCTTCAGCGTTTCCTACAACGGTGCCACCTCCTCCTCACTCCCCCTCTCTGTTGGGGTCCCCCAGGGCTCTGTCCTTGGACCCCTTCTCTTCTCCATCTACACCTCCTCCCTTGGCAAACTCATACACTCCCACGGCTTCAATTACCACCTCTATGCCGATGATACTCAAATCTACCTATCCACCCCTCACCTCACCCCCACATTCTCCGCCCGCATCACTCACCTCCTAAACGACATCTCTGACTGGATGTCGCTCCATTTCCTCAAACTCAACCTCTCCAAAACCGAGCTTCTCATCTTCCCCCCAGCCCGCGCCCCCCCCCCATCCTTTCCATCACTACCAACAACACCACCATCAATCCCGCCCAGCAAGCCAAGGTCCTTGGCGTCATTCTGGACTCAAACCTTTCCTTTCAACCTCATATCAAATCTCTCACAAACACATGCAGACTCCACCTCCGCAATATCGCCAAGATACGCTCCTTCCTTACCCCAGACACCACTAAACTACTAGTACACTCCCTGATTATCTCACGCCTGGACTACTGCAACTCCCTCCTCACCGGCCTACCCCAGTGCAGGCTCTCCCCGCTTCAGACCATCCTGAACTCAGCGGCCAGACTCATCCACCTCACCAGCCGCTCCACCTCTGCCACCCCCCTCTGCCTCTCCCTCCACTGGCTCCCCATTGCCCAACGCATTAAATTTAAATTGCTCACCCTGACCTATAAGGCCATTCACAACACTGCCCCTAACTACCTCACCGACCTGATTCCCAGGTACCACCCTACCCGTACCCTTCGCTCTTCACAAGACCTCCTTCTATCTTGCTCCCTGGTCTCCTCCTCCCACGCACGACTGCAAGACTTCTCCAGGTCCTCCCCCATCCTTTGGAACTCACTACCCCAATCCATCAGACTGTCACCTTCCCTCCTCACCTTCAGGCACTCCCTGAAAACCCACCTCTTCAGGGAAGCCTACCCCACCCTCACCTAACAGCTGCTGCCCTTCCCTCCTCCTACCACTCCATCCCCCACAGCCGTTTCCTCCTGTGCCTCTACCCCCTCCCTCCTAGATTGTAAGCTCGAAAGAGTAGGGCCCTCTAACCCCTCGTGTGCTGTTTGATGTTACTGTTCTGTTTCATGTATTGTCCCCCCTCTATTGTACAGCGCTGAGCAAACCCTTTGGCGCTATATAAACTCGATAAATAAAATAATAATAAAAATAAATAATAATAATTTGAACCCCAAGATAAGTACATTTAAATACCCAAATGAGTGGGATGTATGGGTCAGCATATACCTGGGCCCTAGTGTCAATGGCATAATGCTAGACTTCACCCAATTGACCCTAAGGCCCGAAAACTTGGCACAATCAGCCAAAATCTGAAGACCAGCATGCAAAGACGGGCCTAGGTCCTGTAGAAAAAGTAGCAAACCATCAGCGTATAGAGCCGCATATTCATGGATACCTCCCACCTCAAGAGCTTTCACCACTGGCAACGCCCTCGAAGCTATAGCTATTGTCTCAATCATAAGCGCAAAAAGAAAAGGAGATGGGGAACCCCTGCCATGTATCTCTGCCCACCGGGAAAAAAGAGGAGACTGTCGTGCCTATATAAAGAGGTGCAACCGGACTACTGTACAAAGAAAGTGATCCATGTTCAAAACCGTGGCCTGAACCACATGTGGCGTAACACAGTGGCCATATACATCCAATCCACTGAGTCAAAGGGCTTCTCCATATCTAGGGAAAGTACTACCCTCGTCCTCCAAGTGGTATTCTCCACCTGCAGCTGTGTGATCAGCCTTCTCAAGTTGGTGTCAGTGGATTTTGCAGGGATAAACCGTGTTTGTTCAGTATCCACCAGAGTGGTAAGTACTTTTGATAACCTAGTTGCCAAAATTTTAGTACAGATTTTCAAATCCTGATTCAGAAGGGTGATAGGCTGATAGGAGGAGCACTCCAAGGGATCCATGCCCGGTTTTGGCAACAAGACTACATGGGCCTCAAGTAACGAGGATGGTAATGCTCAATTGTCCAAACACTAATGATTTAGGGATCTAAGCCTAGGAATAATGGTTTCCATGTGTAGTCTGTACCATTCATTAGAGAACCCATCCAGCCAAGGTGATTTGTGGGGAGGGAAACTCCTAATGGCTAGTTCTATTTCCTTCCCCTTAATGTCCACTTCCAGGCTGTCTCCAGGCTCTACCCATAAAGAGGGTATGGGGAGTGTTCTAAATATCTGCTCTAGATCTTCATTGTAAGCGATAACTGGGGCATATAAGGCTTCATAATAACTTACGAAGGTGCTCAGAAAATCAGAAGGAGAGGTAACTAAAATCCCTTTTGAATTCCTGATGCAGGGTATATTAGGCTGAGCCTTCTGCTCTGCAACCAATAGAGCCAAAAATTTCCCATTCTTGTCACCTTGGTCAAAGACTCAGCCCTCTTAACACAGGAAGTCTGCGTCAGCTCAGTGAAATGTATAGCCCGTTTACAGTGAGCTTCTAAGAATTCCACATAAGTATTATGTGATGGAGAAAAGGCATGAGCAGGCTCACAGGCTTCCTCCTCCTCCTGCAAGCTCTGCAACATAGCTTTCAAGTTGTTACAAGCACTCTTGATAACAAAAACATATTAGCGCCTCATAAATGCCTTAAAGGCATCCCAAACAACTGGCACGGACGTGGACGTTAAGTTGTCCTTCCAATACCTATCAAAAGCAGGAGCCACCTGAGTAGACACAGAGTCCACATCCAACCAGCCCGAGCTCAATCGCCATGCTTCTCCCCTGCCTCTGGATGGGAAGCAAAGGGTAATGGATAGAGGGGTGTGATCAGACAGGCCCCCTGACAAATAATTGGCTTGGTGGATAATTTGTAATAGGGAAGTGTTGGCAAATGCCAAATTGATCTGCGATGAGGACCCAGGCGCCTTAGAAAGATGGGAATAGCTGTGTGCAACTGGATTCTTCCAACACCACACCTCAGTAAGGGAAGCAGTTGTCGCCTAAGTTTTCAGGTCTTGCGAGGGAGCTCTATTAAGGTTGAAAGAATCCAGCACTGTGTCCAAAACAGCAATGAAGTCCCCTCCGAGAAGAGGTAGCTGCATAAAAGGAGCCAGTTTACACATTAAATCCTATAACAGTTGCACCTGAAATAGAGGAGGGTCAGTTTGCATCCCTGACTGGCCATTCGGATGTACAGGACACTGCAGACACACAGCATGCCTATATTGGGTAGTTTGTTCAGCCACCACACCCCCTGACCAATCACAGCCTACTTCTGGTATGCACCCCCTCCCAGTCACAGCCTTCCTCTTGAACACGCCCCATGTTCAAGTATAGTTGCCTCAGTTTGAACAGACTATGGAATACAGGCACACCATGTGTCTGCACAGTGTCCTGTTACCCAAATAGAGATGCATGGTCACATGACAGATCTTTTTTAAAATTGATTTTTATTTAGGACTGAAGCCCAATTTTACACATATACAACAAGGGCTTGGACACACCCACAGATATATGTATGTTAACATAATAGAAAACAAAAAAATAAAATATAAGCAGACAACAAACAAACACAAGACAATAGCATGGTTGAAATATACGTAGCATTAACTGGCGTGATAACCAGCAAGGCTTACAGACAATCCATCACGTTTGCTAAAAGAGGATTGCTCCCAGGGCTCCCAGACAGCAGTAAACTGGCCAGAGTAGTCTCCCGCTAGAGCAGTGAGAAATTCCACTTCACATACAGAGAAAATTGTTTGCAGTAAGTAGCTTAAAGTGGGGACTTCTACGGACTTCCAAAATCTAGGTATCACCCTTCTAGCGGCTGTTAAAATATGTAAGCTAAATTTTTTAGAGTTCTTGGGGATTCCTTTAAAGGGGAGACCAAGGAGATAATTCAAAGGGTCCAGAGGAAGGACAACATCTAGTACCCGTTCCAAAACCATTCTAACCAACTCCCAATAGCTTTTAAGAACAAAACCAGATGTGAGCCATAGATCCCTTATCCTTTCAACATCTCCAGCAGCGGTCAGAAAGGCTTGGGTTCATTGCGTGAAGGACCATCAGTGTTTTATACCAGTGCATCAATATTTTGTAAGAATTTTCTTTATAAGACACACGTGGAGGTCTTAGTTGCAGAGTCCCAAACTCACTGCCAACAAGGCAGAGAGATCGGGAACTGGAGTTCCATATCCCACTTCTTCATATAATGATGTGAAAAATCCAGCTTTGAATCGCTACTAAGAAGGAGTCTATATAAGGAGGATATGAGTCGCTGTTGGGAGGGACCCTTCATGGCTAGGCGTTCAAAGTATGTGGGACGTGCTAGAGTCAAAGTGCTATTCAGGGAGTGGACGAAGTGGTGAAACTGGCTGAAAATGGAATCGCAGGGTGCTTTTTCCTAATTTCCTCAAAGGACCTGAGCTTACGTGTACCTGGGTGGACCAGGTGACGAAGTTGAAATATGCCATGTATGGTCCATACACTCATCCGCAGATGGGATAGGCTGTCTGGGAGCCCCGGGTTGTAGAGAATATTCAGCAATGGGGAGCAGACAGAGAGCAGCTGCTGGGACTGTATGCACATTGACCATATTATAAATCCCCAAACTCTTGTAACAGTTCATGTAAAATTGGAAGTGACAAAAGAGGTTTGGTGATAGTCAGAACAATGAAAGCTTGCATTCTAACCCCCTCACAGGGACCCCTCGTAGGTCTGGATGTGTTCTGATAGCTACTGCCAACGGCTCCAGGCGTAGTACAAACAGGAGTGTGGATAGGGTGCAACCCTGCCTCTTTAAACATGGGAAGCACATCAGAGCTAGTGTATGTTGTTTTGTTGGAAAAGAGGGGGGGGGGGGGGTAGCCACCTAACATGACACGTAAATATGTGTCATATAAATATCTCCGTCTCACTAATGATTAGTGTAGATTTATAAACCCAAATGCTTAACATAAAACATAGCAGCATGACAAGTGCAACACTGCTCACACAGAGTGGTTATTAGAAAATCCAAGCGGAGTAATGGTATAAGTATTAACAAACAAGTTTTATTTGATCACATGGATCATACTGAGGTTAGACAGAGACATGGTAAACAAATCTTTATAAAATCACTGAATTAAAAACATTCGGCGTCTCCAGATCTAATAGTATTCGGCAATCAGGAATCCACATAAGGCAATGAAGTTCCTAACTACTAGATCAGAGGATTTCCATATTTTCCATATAATATCTGCATGAGGGGAACATTCTTCAAAAATTGTTTTGGTGACCACCACAGTGAATAGAATGACCTCCTGAGAATGGAAAACCAGAAAAAAAGGGATCATAGTAGAGGGAACAAAAAATAGGAAATAGGCACTGACCATTAGCAATAACCCCATGACAGGTATATATGTTATTCCGTTACCTTCTCATAAACATGACCATCATGAAAGGATGGATATATGGCCTTCCTGGATAGCCACTTATAGTTCTGACGAAGTCTGTGGTGATTGGCGGACGAAACGTGTCAATGTGATGACATCATTACGCTCGGCGTCTCCATATGGCGCGGTGCCCACATGGAAGGAAGAAGCGGTTTGCTTCAGCTCCACATTGGAAAGGCAGGAGACACTCTAATTATGATGACATCATCTAAAGCAGCCCGCACATGGCAACTTTGAGTCACAGCCTGCTTCCACCGGAGGCAAGTTTAGGCTAAATTAGGCTTTAGTGCTATCAATATAAACGGGTTACATACCCTCACATTTTTGGAAACCCTGTGCCTATTTACCTCACCCGGGGGAATTTTTTGAACTCCTATTGGAGAAATATCTGTATACTATGCTTTATATGTGCTGTGGCATGCTTCTACAGTCTCTTACATATTTTCAAGGAACCGCATTACTTTCTCACTATTGAGCAATTTTTGGAAACCCAGATTTGGGTCTATATATTCATATATACATAGACTGTATCAACCAGTCTGGACTTTACATATCAACTACCTGGCTACCCACCCCCATATTCACTTTTTCATCCAGACCTGATCTTACTTCAAGTGAGGAGGAGTCCCCCTTGATCTTTTGTATGGTAATATTCTTTAGATTTTTACCCTTATTTTAGTCTCATTCAGGTTTGCTGGTAGCTTTATATTCATGTCTCATATTTATACACCTTTAGAATCACTTACTACTGTGGATACATTTCCATTTGGGGTGGCTATCCAGGAAGGCCAAATATCCATCCTTTCATGATGGTCATGTTTATGAGAAGGTAACGGAATAACATATATACCTGTCATGGGGTTGATTTGTTATTGCATATGGTCAGTGCCTATTTCCTATTTTTTGTTCCCTCTACTATGATCCCTTTTTTTCTGGTTTTCTATTCTCAGGAGGTCATTCTATTCACTGTGGTGGTCACCAAAACAATTTTTGAAGAATGTTCCCCTCATGCAGATATTATATGGAAAATATGGAAATCCTCTGATCTAGTAGTTAGGAACTTCATTGCCTTATGTGGATTCCTGATTGCCGAATACTATTAGATCTGGAGACGCCGAATGTTTTTAAATCAGTGATTTTATAAAGATTTGTTTACCATGTCTCTGTCTAACCTCAGTATGATCCATGTGATCAAATAAAACTTGTTTGTTAATACTTATTACATTACTCCGCTTGGATTTTCTAATAACCACTCTGTGTGAGCAGTGTTGCACTTGTCATGCTGCTATGTTTTATGTACTGTATGTTGTTTTGACCTGTGCCGTAGGATTTGAGTATAGTGCAGTCAACGCGTCGAAAAAAGGGCCTTGTATGCCCACATGGTTTAAGAGCTTAAACATATAAGGCCAGCTTAGGCTATCGAAGGCTTTTTGAGCATTGAGACTCAACAGCAGATCCAGAGTATGCGTAGAATTTAGTAGGTCAATCAAATCTACAGTGCGCCTAGTGTTATCACCTGCTTGTCTCGTCAGGATGAACCCCACTTGATCCTTATGTATTAATTTAGGTAAAAGGGGGGCCAATCGGTTAGCCAATAGCTTCGTAAAAATTTTGTAATCTGTGTTCAACAGTGCTGTAGGTCTGTAATTGGCTGGGGTGGATAAATTCTTACCTGGTTTACGGATAACAGTAATATGCAAATGTTGAAAAGGCGTATGGGGCCAATTTAAGAGTGATGTGTAGAATTCTAGTAAGGCTGGACCAAGTTCTGCTATTAATTTTTTTATAGTAAGCATAGGAGAAATCGTCTGGTCCCAGGGACTTCTGCGTCGGAAGCTCTTTAGAGGAGCTCTATCTTCCCGGTTAAGTTTTTGAAGTGGTGAGCTTGAAAATAAAGTATCGAATGCATCTTGACAGAAGGAGGGGTGTAAGTCAGGGGCCAAACAATTGTAAAGCTTATGGTAGTAACTCCCAAAAACGCGAGCTATTTGTTGGGGGCAGAAAGTGGGAGTACCATCTGAATGAAAAAGGAATTCTGGGGATGAAATAGATGAGTGTGCTTTTAGCTTATTAACTAGTAACCTATGCGGTTTGTTAACATATTGATAGAATTTCTGTTTCATCCATAATAATCGCTTGGCTGTTGAGCCGGCCTCCATTACCCTCAGTTTTTCCCTAAGCTGTATCACTGACCTGAGTCTTGGAGTGGAAGGGGCATCAATGAGTCTCCTTTCTGCTCGAGAGAGCTGCTTCAGAAGTTCTGTTTTCTGATAAAGTGCAGATCTCTTGAGTCTAGAATGTTCAGCTATGAATCTACTCCTAACAAAGGCCTTGTGAACTTCCCATAGGGTAGAGGGAGCAGACACAGAGCCAAAAAAACTCTTTGAGGGCAGTTGAGATAGCTTCAGTAACCTCAGCAATGAGTCGTTTAGTCGCCAATGACAGGAGCGAGTGTGAGGCTGGTCAAGCAAAACGTCCAGTATCAAAAAGGAATGATCAGACCATGAGTTAAGTGCAATATCTGAGGAAACTGTCTGTTTGAACAAAGAAGGAGACACCAGGAAATAATCTATTCTGGTACAGGTATGGTGAACTGGAGAAAAGAAAGTATACTGTTTTGAGGATGGATGTTGAATTCTCTATATATCAAAGAGCCCATGTTCTTTACTCCATTGACAAAAGGTGGTAGACTGCCTCAGAACCTGTTTAGAGGGTTCATGACCCTGAAGTGACCTTCTATCCCTCGCAGGCGACAGTGGTAGATTAAAATCACCTCCTACAACTATGAGAGACTGGGAGGAGTTCAAGAGGGGAGAGATGAACTTCTGGAGGAACATCATCTGATTCGCATTGTTATCTCACAATGGTGAGAGGAGTGTTGACATGTTGACAATCTAACCCTATAAATCTGCCATGAGGATCTAACGTAGGGCAACCTCTCCTAATCAGAATGACCATAGATAGGGCAACCTCTCCTAATCAGAATGGCCACCCCTGCTTTACCTGAGGCATTTGTGGCAGAGTACTCCAATGGGAAATGCTTAAGAGCGAAATTGTATGAGCTTCCCTTTTTGAAGTGGGTTTTCTGTACCAGAACAATGTCAGCTTTAGAGTGTTTGAATTCCCCTAGAGCAGTTGACCTCTTAAGCAAATTCAAACCCTTCACATTACAAGAATATAAGACATAATGATTCATACCAAAGGTAGGGCTTCTGAATGAGCGTGTTAAAAAAGATACATAGTGGAGGAGGAGGATGGATTATAACATTGAGTGTGTCCCTTGAAAGGGAAAATTACTAGATACGGATAAAGTGAGTTGTGCCACATGTACTAAAAACACAGTGATACAACACATCACTCATAATAAAAATGTCCACTTAGATCAAAGCACTCTCATGCAGGTGGAATGCGTGCTGGTGCTGAAAAGCGTGCCAATCCTCCGTGGCCGTAGTGCCCCCTCACCTTCCTGCCCAGGCCCCAAAGGACCAATGAGCCTTATACAACACACTGGTGATGTTACCAGATGATCTTCTTAATTGTAGTGGTGGTACTCCCTCCTCCTCTGCTTATTGAGCTTCCAACATCTACTGGCACTGCTGGATAGGTATTACTCCATGCGCGTCCCCAGTGACAAGACAGAGAATAGCCAATATAGTGTAGACCTGATTTAATTAAACATCTGTATAACAATACAATGCCCACTCACATTTATGTAGCATAAAACGAGCCTTCATACCACATTGCGGGTGTACTGCATGCGTGGCTACAAACGGGTGCACCAAGATGGTGCCTGCGCCGGATCTGATGTCACTATGCTCCGGAAGCCCCTAGTACTGGCGTATCTACACGTTACGTCACGATCGATCGCGTGACTTCCTCAGGATATCCTCAGAGTCCGCAAGAAGGCTTCCCCCTCCTGAAGATCTCTAATAATATGCTGGTTTCCTTCTTTGGTGACAGCTTAAATGGGAATCCCCATCTACGTGTAGCCACACGGTGCTTCTGGAGGTGGAGAGTGAAAGGTCTAAGCGTACGGCGCCAAGATAAGGTAATAGGGTAAAAATCACTGAATATTTGAATTTTTGCTCGTTTGAATTCCACGGATGATGCATTGTGGGTGGAATTTAGGAGGGACTCCTTGCTTTAAAAATAGTGGAATCGAATGATAGTGTCATGTGGCCAAGCCCCCAAGGGTGACTTTGGAGCAAGAGACCTGTGTGCTCTATCTATGCGCCAGTCTATGTCTAAAATAGCTGGTGCAAGAGCAATAAATAAGCTTCTGAGGTAATCGTGTAGGTCAGCGTCTCCCACTGATTCTGGAACTCCCCGTATGTGTAAATTTTGCCTCCGCTCCCTATTTTCCAAGTCCTCATGCATGGTCTGCAGCTGGGACAGCTGTTGCTTCATAGTGTGATTGTCTTCTTCTAATACTTGTACATATTGCACCAGGTCATCCACCTTAGTTTCAATAAGATCAGTTCTTGCTTCAACTGCAATTTGTCATCCAACACATCAGCAGTAAGGTAGAGGGGGAAGGAAGGTGGAGACAAAGCAGCAGAGTGTGTTACCTCTGTCCCTCTGCCCAAGGGATTGTCCGGTTCTGCTGTTGGGGGAGCCGGATCACTTAAGGTTGGGGATGCGGCCCGTGATACAAAACAATCCATGTGCGTAGGCCGCTGGAGTTTAACAGGCAACTGAGGGTACTTTTGGCGTCCTATTTTGCCCATCGGAATCCTGGAATGGTGCTGGATATGGTGCTGAAGCTCCTCTGAGGATACGAGCTAGTGATAGCTGCGGCGGAGTGGGAAGAAGGAGAGATGAAGCGTAGCTAGGCTAGAGAACGTCCGCCATCTTCAGCCGCCGCACATGCGCCCTCCACAGATCTTTTTAACATTGCAAAAAAGGTAAGAGTCAATTTCTGAAACTAAGCAAAAGCAGTTATGGTGCCTTCATAGTCATAACTGCATTAGAAAATTGTATGTTATAGACTACTCTAAAGTCGACAGGGCAGTCTTATTGAGTGAGCACCCCCTGGGCAGTGCCCAGGGGCCCCAGGTGCACATTGGGCCCTATCAGGAACAGTTCTATCACTCCAATGATCAGGATGTGGCAGTGCTGATGTCAGGTGGCATGGATGGTAACTGCAGTCTGCAATGCTCACCCACAAGTAACTTTAGTTTTGCTAGTGCTAGCAGCAGGGCTCGGCCTGAGCGGACAGTGGTCCTCCTGCTTCTCCTCCCTGCCATCTCCAGACTCCAAGCTCTCACCCGAGCCTCTCTGATCATTGCCGAATGTTGGCGGCCCCACCGCCGGAAGTCCATGGCTGAGAGCGGGTGCAGAGTGCACTGTGTTGTCTGTGGCTGCCTCTGGCGATCCTGTTACTTTTCACTGTGAGTCATGTCTCAAAGAGGTCAATTCTCCTGCTTTGATAATTGTGTCCCAGAATTGTCGAAATGAAAAAACAATATTCCAGCTTTATAGACTTCAACGTGATGGTAACAGCTGCAACTTCCAAGGATGCCACGAGCAATGTAATATGCATGTCTATAATCCATTGTTTATTGGTTTAACTTATAAACTAAGTTAGTATACAAGCTGGCAAGTTTTCTGATCAAACGTAATTTAAAGGCCAATGTTGAGAACGATTTATTTATTCCAGCTCATGTAAACATTAACATTTCACTATACCAAGGTGTAAAGTATTTGGTTTAATAGTTTTAGTGAGTGAGGGTTTGCAAGAAAGGAGATCAACATTAACCACTTGCCCTCCACAGGATTTACCCCCCTTCCTAACCAAGCCATTTTTGCGATCCGGCGCTACATTACTTTACCTGACAATTGTGCGGTCATGAAATGCTGCACCCAAATAAAATTTATGTCCTTTTTTCCCCACAAAGAGAGCTTTATTTCAGAGGGATTTAATCACCTCTGCATTTTTTATTTTTTGCGCTATAAACAAAACACAACCGGCAATTTAAAAAAAAAAACACTTTTTTTTTGCAGCAAAAAATAAAATTTCTTCATAAATTTAGGCCAAAAGATATTCTACTACATGTCTTTGCTAAAAAAAAAATCCCAATACGTGTATATTAATTGGTTTACATGAAAGTTATAGCATCTAAAAATGGCGGTATATATACTGGAATGTTTTTTTTTTTTATACTAGTAATGGCGGCAATCAGTGACTTATAGCAGGACTGTGGTGGGCATTCTGACACTGGGTGGGAGCTGACTAACTGCCACAGACATCCCCAGTAACACTAATACAATGACCAGTGCTAATAAAAAGCACTGACACTGTACTAATGACACTGGGCAGGAAGGGGTTAACATCTGGGGCGATCAAAGGGTTAACTGTGCTGTTTTACATTGTGTTGTGTGTGTTTTATTAGGGAGAAATACTGCTTTGTATTGCTCTGTAGTGCAGAAAAATACAAAGCAGCATGTCCTTGCTGGCAGGAGAGAGGCCTGTGTTTTTTTTACACACAGAGCTTTCGCCGCCAATGGCCAATGCAGAATGCAAATCACATATATATAGATATATATATATGTGATTTTGTGCAGCCCTGTAGCAGTACTTCTGCTATAGGGCGGCGGGCAAGTGGTTAATACTGAGAGGTTCTTTGTCAATGCTGTAAGCAAAAAAAAAAGCTGTGATATCCCTTTAAATCTGTCACCATCAATATAAAGTGTCCCAGGGAAACAGCGACATTCGGCAATGATCAGAGAGGCTCAGGTGACAGCTTGGAGTCTGGATATGGCAGTCAGGAGATGAAGCCGGTCTGTGGCTGGGAGCTGGCACACTGTGCTGTCTGTGGCTGCCTGCGCTGTTTCTGCTACTCAGTATCTCACTCATACAAATCTTGAGAGAGAGTTTGAGAGACAGGATTTGGAGTAAACAGTTAAGGTACTGAAGAGGCCCATCATTTTTGCCCTACCTCCTTGTGATATAGCTTGCTGCGCCTGCGCTAAAAATGTGCGTCTATCAGCATTTTTTAGCACGTTTGCATTAGCGTTTAGTGACGTTTTTCGCATTTGCTGTTTTTATTGCTCAAAAAGTCCAAAAACGCAGGTTTTCAGCGATTTACCATGTTTTACTGCGTTTTTTCACATTTATCAGCGTTAGAGCATTTTTACAGCTAAAAAACTCCTCTAGAAACACGCTAGTTCTGGGGTTTTTTCCCAGCCAAAAAAACGTCCCAGCCAAAAAATGCTGATTACAGTCTATGTGTGCATGGACACATAGGATAACATGCTGGGGAGTTTACTGGCTGTAGAAAAAAATGTCAAATGCCAAAAACAGCCGCTGTAAAAATGTCCAGTGTGCATGAGGACTAACAGTCAGACTACCCTTTGCATCCTCCCAACTACAGTACATTACCAAAGTACATACAAAATTCACTCTTCATAGTTTGGTTACAAAAGCATACTAAACTATGCAGCTGTCCAATGTGAAGAGCTCCCTCTTCTGTAATATGCCAGGAAGTGCAGGCATTAGCTGCAGAGATGGCTAAGTGAATGTGTGATAGTGAACTCCTTTATCTACACTGCAGACATTGTCCGCAATAAGCAAAGCATTTTCAATGCAGCACACAAAAAAGTAGAGAGCATTTATTTTGGTTTAACCCCCTCTCACACCTGTTCACCCCCTATGGACCAGAGCAATTTTTAAATTTCTGCTATAGACCTGTTTATTCAGCAATAACTTTGTCATTACTTAAAGTGGTTCTAAAGGCTGATGGTTTTTTTTACTTTTATGCATTCTTTGCATGAAGGTAAAAAAACCTTCAGTTTGCAGCATCCTCTCATTCCTCCCAATACATACCTGAGCCTGATCCAGTAATGTGCACAAGAGCCTCATCCTTTGGGTGCAGCTTCCCTGTATACCTAAATAGGAGGGGTGGCATCCTGCAGCTGCTAAATGCTTTTTCTTCACCTCTCCCTCCTGCAGGCATCTTGCGGATGCAAGATGAGGAACATGGAATGGATCAGTTCCTCTATATGCTGCCCCTCTGGCCCTCTGCACCTCCTATCCAGCTTCTTTCAGCTGCCCCTGGGCCCCTGTGCTCTCTCCTGACCCCCCTTTTCCTGCAACTCTGCTGGATTCCCCCCTCCCCTCTCCTGATGGCTGCTGCAGGGGATGTTGTCAGGATAGAGAGCCAGGAAGGGGACAGTAAACGTGATTTACTGGTTCTTGTCTGAATAGACAGTCAATGATCGGTACTATGCCTTAGTTATGAATGAACAGAGTCAGTGATCAGTTCCAATCACTGACTCTGTTTATTCATAACGGAGGCATAGTAAACTGTGTTTACTATGCTTCATTTTGTGAATGAATCGGAAGCTCTGTACAGAGTTATTCATGTCCACTCATTCTGTGCTATATCTTTCGATTCTTTCTGTGCTATATCTGTTCATTCATTCTGTGCTATTGCTGTCCATTAATTCTGTGCAGCTGTGGCTGCAGAGAAGGAGATTGAGGGCTGTGTCCTCAATCTACTTTCTCTGTCTCAAAGGTGTACCATCAGAGGTCTGTTTATACCCCTGCATTTTTCACCAAAGCTCCCTAACGGGGCTCCTAAAAAAACTGGGAAAAAATTATAAAAAATAATATTGTTAAAAAAAGAATAATACAAAAAATAAAAAAAGATTGACACCAGTGGCAGAATTAGGTTGCACTTGCAACTGTACCCTGGTGTTCAGCCATCAGGCTCGAATAGAAGGGTCTTGGCCGGGGGTCATGGTTTCTTGCACTGGGGCCCTGAAGGTTCTAGTTGCACCTCTGGATATTAGCAATCATTTTCTGCACTGCCTGGAGCCATAGAAAAAAATGGAGCACCACATAGAATTTTTATTTCAATAAAACAGATGTATACTTTCTGCATATATATCCATTGTGTTTGGGATTTCACAGAGTGCCTCCTTCATAAAGACTTGGAATAAATTGATAAGAGTGGAGACTGGAATGGAGTAGATTAAACAATATTATGGTATTGTGTTTGCATGTTCCGCAGCAAGCTCTGCAGCAGCTGGTTTGGTCCCATGTGAATTTTTGGGAGACAATTGTTATCTACTTGGAACCCATCACCATCCTCCTGCACCAACCTGCATTAATAGCATATCAGGAGAAATCTCCCCCATGGGGATACAGGCAGCAATATCATTTTGGCAGAGGCTTCCACCTGTGCTTGGTTTATATGTTGCAAAATTGGTTTTGGTTTGAGTTTGGATTTATCTAGTGACGGTGAGTTCTGTAATATCCATTACAAGGTGTGTTATCTCACTGTCTTGCCTTACAAATGTGAAGGAAGTTGGAATTACTGGCTAATTTAGTGTGCTGTGTATCCACAGTGTTAGATATTGTAATATGTAAAATAATCAGTCTTTAGCTCATTAAAGATTTAAATGTTTTTCATGATAATAACATGTATCTTTCCCCCAGAAACAATCTTTTACACAAAGAACTTCCAGCAGTGCCTGAGCAAATGATATACTTCCCATATGCAGAACAACATTCATAAAGCTAGTAGGGCCAGCAGGGATGCATATGTTATAAGATATTGTGGAAATTGCAGCATGGTGCTCTGGGTATATGCATAATAAGATTACTCCTGACAAATGTATAAAAAGAAAAAAATATATATATATTTCTGGAATATTAAAGCTAAAAGTTTTTCTTATTTGGATAGAGTACAGGAAGGTTATAATTCTTGTCAGTTTTTTTTTTACTTCCTGTCCCATAGCCAACATAGGGAGTGAAAGTAAATCCTCCAAATAAGGAGGGTCACCAGAAATTTTGAAGATTTACCCTCTGTTCCTGTTCTGGTGACAACCCTGCCTTTCACTTTCACTCTTTGTGATAACAGTAAATAGGACAAATAGGGTAAATCTCCCTAATAAGGACACAGACAGCTATAAAAACCTGACAGAGGTTCTAATCCCTCGCTACTTTGTCCAAACATAATAAAAAAATTGGCCTTTAGTTATACTTTAGAATGGAGAGTGACAAGACACTAGTGAAATGCCATTCACCAATCTTCTTTAGGCCCAATGAAATTTCCAGTTCAGAGCTGTCAGAAGTCCGGCAGAAGTAGCAAGGTAAGAGGCACATCAGGGACACAGAGTCTGTGTTGGCAGAAGACAGAGGAAGCATCAAGACCCTTAGGGCTCATATACACTTGTTTTGACTTCAACACACATTAAAGCACCTACTGCTTCAACATGCTGTTTTTATGTGTTTTTGATGCTTTGGTGATGCTTCTCTGATGCTTTTTTGAAGCTTTAATGAAGATTGGCAGATGCACTGCCTATGCGTTGATTTTCTATTTGTTTTAAAGGGCTCAGAAGTACCCCCACTCAGCAGATCCCCAGCTCCTTAGTACCCCTGTTAAACATTGGTACTCTTGCTCAGCAGATCCCCTGCTCAGTAGTACCCCCAGCTCTGCTGATCCCCCACTCAGTAGTAACCAGCAGCTCTGCTGATTCTCTTGTTTGCTGATCCTCCTCTCTAGTCCCCACTCACCTCCCACTATATTGCTCCCAGGCTGTGCACCACATGTGCCATTACTAGTTTTTCCTGCTCTGGTCTTCCAACCTTTCTCTCTGGTCCCCTCTCACCTTCTGCTATAGCGTTCCCATGTTGCACACCACATGTGCCTCTGCTAGTTCCTCCACTCTAGTCCAGACCCTGTTCATCTTCCTGATGTCTACATCAGACACTTGTAGGATGTATACATGAGACGGAAGTGACTGCTGATGACGTCTTTCTGTTTCGCTTGTTGGTCTCCCAGTGCATCCTGGGATATATCATACCTACAATACCTCCAAAACAAAGCAGAGCTAAAGCTGAATAAAAGCCTCTCATGAGCTGCAGGTGCTGTGAGCAGGCTTTGTGATAGACTTCTATGGAGGCTTTGAAGCACCATGAAACAACATGGGGTATAATTTGTGAAGCAAAGCAAAAGCAATATGTGAACAGAACTGTAAGCTAAACATTTTATTTAAAGTGGTTCTTAAGGGTCAAGGTTTTTTTATCTTCATGCATTCTATGCATGAAGGTAAAAAATCTTCTCTGTACAACATCCCCCCAGCCCCCAATAATCACCTAAGCCCCCTCTCGATCCAGTGATGTGCACTGGAGTCTCAGCTATCCCAGGACTCCCTCTCATCATTCACAGCCAGTGAGCCAATGAGAAGAGAGAGGGGGTGGGGCCGAATCACTGCTCCGTGTGTGAATGGACACACGGAGCATCGGGTGCCTCCATAGTAAGCTGCTTGCTGTGGGGACACCCAATAGGAGGGAGGAGCCAGAAGTGCTGGCGGGGGAGCCTAGAAGAGGAGGATCCCGGCTGCAAAACCACTACACAGAGCAGGTAAGTTTAGACATGTTTGTTATTTAAAAAACAAATTAAGCCTTTACAACCACTTTACCCATTTCAACACTGCCCTATAGCAAAACTACTGCTACAGGGAAGCAAAGCTGCACAAAATCATGTATTTATACATGATTTTGCATTTCCAGGTAGGGGGTGCGCGCAGCTACAGCTGTTGATCAACATGTCCCGGCCGAAGATTCCCCACTGGCATCCGGCGATCGCCGAGGAACAGTGAAAGGGGAGAGGTCTGTGTGTAGCAGCTTTGTATTGCTCTGCATAGCTGTGGGGGCACCCAACAGGAGGTGTTGCAATACAAAGCAGCATGCTTCCCTAGTAAAACACACACAGCACACACAGTAAAACAGCACACAGTTAACCCTTTGATCGCCCCAGATGTTAACCCCTTCCTGCCCCTTGTCATTAGTACAGTGTCAGTGCTTTTTATTAACACTGATCACTATATTATTGGTTATTATTATTAGTGTTATTGGGATGTCAGTGGCAGTTAGTCAGTCCCCACCCCCCAGTGTCAGAATGCCCGCCGCAGTCCCACTATAAGTCGCTGATCACCGCCATTACTAGTATAAAAAAAAATTCCAGTATACAGGTGAAACTCGAAACATTTGAATATATCGTTCAAAAGTTCATTTATTCAACTTAAAAGGTGAAACTAATATATGAGATAGACTCATTACATGCAAAGCAAGATAGTTCAAGCCGTGATTTGTCATAATTGTGATGATTATGGCTTACAGCTCATGAAAACCCCCAATCCACAATCTCAGAAAATGAGATTATTACATGCAATCAATAAAACAAGGATTGTACATAGAACAATATCGGACCTCTGAAATGTATAAGCATGCATATGTACTCAGTACTTGGTTTGGGCCTCTTTTGCAGCAATTACTGCCTCAATGTGGCGTGGCATGGAAGCTACCAGCCTGTGGCACTGCTGAGGTGTTATGGAAGACCAGGATGCTTCAATAGCGGCCTTCAGCTCTTCTGCATTGTTCAGTCTCATGTCTCTCATCTTTCTCTTGGCAATGCCCCATAGATTCTCTATGGGGTTCAGGTCAGGCGATTTTGCTGGCCAATCAAACACAGTAATCCCACGGTCATTGAACCAGGTTTTGGTGCTTTTGGCAGTGTGGGCAGGTGCCAAGTCCTGCTGGAAAATGAAGTCAGCATCTCCATAAAGCTTGTCTGCAGAAGGAAGCATGAAGTGCTCCAAAATCTCCTGGTAGACGGCTGCGTTGACCCTGGACTTAATGAAGCACAGTGGACCAACACCAGCAGATGACATGGCTCCCCAAATCAACACAGACTGTGGAAACTTCACACTGGACTTCAAACATCTTGCAGTGTGTTCTTCTTCATTCTTCCTCCATACTCTGGGTCCTTGGTTTCCAAATGAGATGCAAAAGTTGCTCTCATCAGAAAAGAGGACCACTGAGCAACAGGTCTGTTTTTCTTTAGCCCAGGTAAGACGCTTCTGACGTTGTTTGTTGTTCAGGAGCGGCTTGACAAGAGGAATACGACATTTGAAGCCCATGTCCAGGATCCGTCTGTGTGTGGTAGCTCTTGATGCACTGACTCCAGCCTCAGTCCACTCCTTGTGAAAGTCCCCAACACTTTTGAATGGCCTTTTCCTGACAATCCTCTCCAGGCTGCGGTCGTCCCTGCTGCTTGTGCACCTTTTTCTTCCACACTTTTCCCTTCCACATAACTTTCTATTAATGTGCTTTGATACAGCACTTTGGGAACATCCAACTTCTTTTGCAATTACCTTTTAAAGCTTTCCCTCCTTATGGAGGGTGTCAATGATCGTTTTCTGCACAACTGTCAGGTCAGCAGTCTTTCCAATTGTGATTCCTACTGAACCAGACTGAGAGACCATTTAAAGGCTCAGGAACCCTTTGCAGGTGTTAAGGCTTAATTAGCTGATTAGAGTGGGACACTTTGAGCCTAGAATATTGCACCTTTTCACAGTATTCTAATTTTCTGAGATTGTGGATTTGGGGTTTTCATGAGCTGTAAGCCATAATCATTACAATTATGACAAATCACGGCTTTAACTATCTTGCTTTGCATGTAATGAGTCTATCTCATATATTAGTTTCACCTTTTAAGTTGCATTCTTGAAATAAATGAACTTTTGCACGATATTCTAATTTTTCGAGTTTCACCTGTATATACCACCATTTGTAGACACTATAACTTTCACGTAAATCAATTAATTTACACGTATTGGGATTTTTTTTTGTAGGAAAGACATGTAGCACAATACATTTTGTCCTAAATTTATGATAAATTTAGATTTTTTAAAAGTTTTTACTGGATATGTTTTATAGCAAAAAGTCAAAAATATTGTTTTTTTTTTTTTCAAAATTGTAAGGCTTTTTTTGTTTATAGCGCAAAAAATAAAAAACAGATTCCATCAAATACCACTGAAAGAAAGCTCTATGTGTGGGAAAAAAAGGACATAAATTTCATTTGGGTGCAGTGTTGCACGACCACGCAGTTGTCAGTCAAAATAATGTAGCGCTGTATCGCAAAAAATGGCCTGGTCAGGATGGGGGGTAAATCCTCTGGAGGACAAGTGGTTAATGACAGTGGCTTTCATTGGCATTCCGAGTGCTTTAAATAAAGTGTGTCCAATGCCACATTTTGAAGCAAGTGTAAATGAGCCTTTAAAGGATAAGTTCACCTTTTTAGTAAAAAAAAATTAAATTTAAATTTTTTTGCAGATAAAAAAATGTGCATTTATTATTTTTGGCTGCAGGAGCCTGGAAAGCATTGCACCAGCATGAATACTAATAGGAAGAATCAATGAACTACCAAGGCTCTCCACAGCACTGTGGTAGTTCAATGAGGACTACAAGCTGATAGCCGGTAAGGCTGTCAGGACTTGTAGTCTCTGAATGAGAACCGTGGCTGGGTGAGCGGAGCCCTGCATAGCCACTTTTTTTTTAAATTTGACAGCTAGCGGGGAGGCGGGGAAGATCCCCCGCTAGCTGCTAAAGCAGGGGCATTCTGCTCGTAACATGTTACGAATCTTCTACTGCCTCTGTTCTATAACATAGGGCATCTGTCCTTCAGCTAGCATCTATCTATCTGAAATGTAAGGGATTTGTGATTCTGTTCATCAGATTCAACCAACCTTGCCAGACAGCTTGGCCAGATCCTGCAAACTAAGCTGCAGTAAAGCAATAGAGCTTGCCTTGCCAGTGATCACATAACAGAACTGACTCAATGGTCATATTTCTTTCTTAGAAACTGTAAGAAATGCATTATTTTTTCAAACATTTTTCTGCACTTCTTCTGTCACAATTTTAGGGTAATGTCAATTAAATTTTGTCAAAATCAGTAATTTTGGAGAAAAATCAGTGCTTCAGATGTATAAGATTTTGCATGCTAGCCCTAGACTTTGGCTTATCCAAAAATCAGCACAAAAACAACATCTTGCTTTATGCACGAGGTTTGTAAACTGTGATGCAGAACTCAGGAAAAATCTAAACACTTTAAAACTGCTACATGTCAATGTTTCCTGTCCTTCCATTCCCTCAAGGGTCATTCATTGAAGGGAAACATGACCCAGATTTTTGGTAATGCTTCTCACATCCATTGCCTTGCATAGGAACCTGGATACCTGAATGCATGTGACAGCAGGAGATCCACTCTGTCTAAAAGCCCCTGTGTTCTCTGTTTCGTCATGTGAGTGAACGTGTTGTCATGGCCTGCTCTAAAGGATCAGACAGGCCATGGAAAAATCTTAACAGACAGCTTTTCAGTTACATTCTCATCTAAACATGTCAACTGCTGACACGTAGCTTCCCTTGGAGAGAGGCTGACGCTCCAACAAAGGCCTTGAGAGAGGGGCGCCTTTCTGACGGAATTTGTTTTGACAAGACACAGCACTTAAGTTGTCAAATGGGCCCGTTTCTCCCATGGGACAGAAGGTCAATGCAGAGGACAGCAAAGGATACTGAGAAAGGTGCTGATGTGATAACGTATCTCCCAGAATCCTTAGCTACAGAACCGACCAAGGTTTTATCAAGCAAGGGGTTTTCAGTGAAAATCTGATGTCCAGTAAGGATGTGTAGACCTTCAGTACAAAGTACAATGACAATGTACAACCCCAATTCCAAAAAAGTTTGATCACTGTGTAAAATCTACAGAATGCAATAATTAGAAAATCTTAAAAACCCATATTTTATTCACAACAGAAAATAGAAAACATGTCAAATGTTTAAATTGAGAAAATGTACCATTTTAAGAAAAAAATAAGGTAATTTTGAAATTGATGGCAGCAATATTTCTCAAAAAAGTTGGGACAGGACAACAAAAAGCTAGCGTAGTAAGTGGTACTAACAAGGAAGAGCTGGAAGAACATTTAGCATCTAATCAGGTAATAGGTAATAGGTCAGTTTCATGAATGGGTTTAAAAAGGGCATTTTAGAGAGTCAGAGTGAGGAGTAAAGATGGGCAGAAGTTCGCCAGTCTTTGAAAAGTTATGTCTAAAAATTATGAAACAACTTCAGAAGAATGATCCTCCACATAAAATTGCAAAGATTTTACATATATCATCATCTACAGTATATAATATCAAAAGATTCCAAGAATCTGGAGAAATCTCTGTGTGCAAGGGACAAACCCAAAACGCAATGTTGGATGCCCGTGATCTTCAGTCCCTCAGACAGCACTAAATTAAAAACAGGCATGATTCTGTGATGGACATCACTGTATGGGCTCAGGAATACATCAAAAAATCACTTTCTGTGAACACAGTTTGTATCTAAAAATGCTAATTAAAGCTCTATTATGGACAGAAGAAGCCATATCTGAGCATGATCCAGAAACACCACCGTCTTCTCTGGACCGAAACTCATTTAAAATGGTCTGGGGCAAAGTGTAAAGCTGTTCCGTGGTCAGATAAGTCAAAATTTCTTATTCTTTTGGGCAACCATGGTCATCTCATCCACCAGACTAAAGAGGAGAGGGGCCTTCCGGCTTGTTATGGGGTGCATTAGTGTGTATGGAATGAGCAGCTTGCACATCTGGAAAGGCATCATAAATGCTGAAAGGTACTGTAGATCCAGGTTTTAGAGCAGCATATGCTCCCATTCAGACAACGTATTGTTCATGGAAGGCCTTACATATTTCAGCAGGAGAATGCTAAACTGCATAGTGCAACTGTGACAGCAGCATGGATTCATAGTAGAAGAGTGCGGGTGGTTAACTGGCCTGCCTGCAGTCCAGACCTTTCACCAACTGAAAATATTTGGCACATCTTGAAATGAAAAATACAGCAAAGACAACCCAGGACTGTTGAGCATAATCCTAAAATGGGACAACATTCCTCTCCCAAAATGTAAACAGCTGGTCTCCTCAGTTCCTAGATATTTACAGAGTCTTTTTAAAAGAAGAGGGGATGCTCTATTCCAACTTTTTTGAGACGTGCTCAAAATTACGTAATTTGTTTCTTAAAATAGTACATTATCTCAGTTTAAAGCGGAGTTCCAGTCACAGTGTAAAAAAATTAAAATCAGCAGCTACAAAAACATCCACTCACCTGTCCCTTGATCCTGCGGTGCAACCCATGTTCCTGGTACCAGCATCTTCAGTATGTACACCCGGCTGTGATACCTGCTTCAGTGGTACTGAACTTCCTCTTCTTGGTTCCCCCACTCACGCTCAAGGCTCCTCTTCTTCTCAGTGGTACCCCATAGGAAAGCGCTTCTTATGGGCACCCACCTGTGTGCTTGCTCCTGAGCCCCGCTGTCTGCATCTGTAGACACAGACATCAGGACTTGGGCCTGCTCCCACTCCCTTGTCACTGGCTTTGTTTGACCTCAGATCCAGTGAGACCAGGAAGTGAGGGAAATGAAGAGCTTCAGACCTGCACAGCGTTGGATCAAGATAAGCATAAGGGGGGTTGAAAGGGCAATACTCATGCCTAAACATGTATTACCCTAAGGCAAGGAATGCATTAAGGCAGGAGTCTCCAGACTTTCTAAACAAAGGGACAGTTTATTGTCTTTCAGACTTTAGTGGGGCTGGACTGTGGTCAGCAGGAGTGGATATTTTCCTGGCATCAGTGGGAGTAAACATCGCCACATTCAGTAATAGGGGGGAGTATTAATGCCTCATCACTGGTATCATTGGGAAGGATACTGCCCTATTGTTGGTGTCAGTGGGAGAAATGGTGACCTATTTTGTTGATATCAGTTGTCAGAATAGTGTGTCTTATCAGTGTAAGGAATAGTGCCCCAAGGGCCGAATAAAGGCAAGCAAAGGGCAACATCCAACCCCAGGGCCAGTTTGGAGACCACTACATTAAGGTAAAAAATGTTTAGGCTTTCTAACCACTTTCGCCTAAGTGAGGCTGACTTCATGATTCTTCTGACTAGATCCTGGGAACTCTGAGGGGCTGATTTACAAAAGACAATTCGGCAAGAGACTTTGCACTTTGCAAGGGCATGTCCCTTAGCTTGAATGTGAATGTGGTTTGATTCCATCATCCAAAAATACTTTTTTCTTAAATTTCCTTGAATGTGATTGGGTATTCTTTGCAAAGTGAATTTTTACCATATTCACTAAGCTAAATGCAAAGTGAAGAGCCTGCTTATCTTTAGCAAATCAACCACTAAATATCCTAAATCTCACCAGATTTTGTTCTTTGTGAGAGTGGCCATCATAACAGGTTAAATGCTTGAGAGGGAGGAGTATATATATATATATATATATATATATATATATGTATATATATACAGTGAGGAACAGAAGTATTTGAACACCCTGCGATTTTGCAAGTTCTCCCACTTAGAAATCATGGAGGGGTCTGAAGTTCACATTGTAGGTGCATTCCCACTCTCAGAGACAGAATTTAAAAAACAATTCAGGAAATCACATTGTATGATTTTTACAGAATTTATTTGTCTTGCACTGCTGAACGTTATTTGAACACCTAAGAAACAGCAAGAATTCTGGCTCTCAAAGACCTGTTACTGTGCCTTTAAAAAGTCCACCTCTACTCCACTCATTAATCTAACTTAGTAGCACCTGTCTGAGCTCTTTAAAGACACCTGTCCACCCCACAGTCAGTCAGACGCCAACTACTACCATGGGCAAGACTAAAGAGCTGTCAAAAGACACCAGAGACAAAATTGTGGACCTCCACAAGGCTGGAAAGGGCTACGGGGCAATTGCCAAGCAGCTTGGTGAAAATAGATCAACTGTTTGAGCACTGTTCGAAAATGGAAGAGACTAAAGACGACTGTCAATCTCCCTTGGACTGGGGCTCCATGCAAGATCTCACCTCGTGTGGTATCACTGATGATAAGAAAGGTGAGGAATCAGCCCAGAACTACAAGGGAGGAGCTGGTCAATGACATGACGAGAGCTGGGACCACAGTTTCAAAGGTCACTGTCGGTAGAACACTACGCCGTCATGGTTTCAAATCATGCATTGCACGGAAGGTTCCCCTGCTCAAGTCATCACATGTCCAGGCCCGTCTGAAGTTTGCTAATGACCATCTGGATGATCCAGAGGAGGCATGGGAGAAAGTCATGTGGTCAGATGAGACCAAATTAGAACTTTTTGGTCTAAACTTCCCTTGTCGTGTTTGGAGGAAAAAAGGATGAGTTGCATCCCAAGAACACCATCCCTACTGTGAAGCATGGGGGTGGTAACATCATGCTTTGGGGGTGCTTTTCTGCAAAGGGGACAGGACGACTGCACTGTATTAAGCATTAATGGGGCCATTTATTGTGAGATTTTGAGCAACAACCTCCTTCCCTCAGTCAGAGCATTGAAGATGGGTCGTGGCTGGGTCTTCCAACATGACAACCACCCGAAGCACACAGCCAGGATAACCAAGGAGTGGCTCCGTAAGAAGCATATCAAGGTTCTGGAGTGGCCTAGCCAGTCTCCAGACCTAAATCCAATAGAACATCTTTGGAAGGAGCTGAAACTCTGTGTTGCTCAGCGACAGCCCCGAAACCTGACAGATCTAGAGGAGATATGTGTGGAGGAGTGGGCCAAAATCCCTGTTGCAGAGTGTGCAAACCTGGTCAAGAACTACAGGAAACGTTTGACTTCTGTAATTGCAAACAAAGGCTTCTGTACCAAATATTAACACTGATTTTCTCAGGTGTTCAAATATTTATGTTAAGCAGTGCAAGACAAATACATTCTTTAAAAACCATACAATGTGATTTCCTAATTTTTTTTTTAATTCTGTCTCTCAGAGTGGAAATGCGCCTACAATGTGAATTTCAGACCCCTCCATGATTTCTAAGTGGGAGAACTTGCAAAATCGCAGGGTGTTCAAATACTTCTGTTCCTCACTGTCTATACTCCCAATGGTAGCACTCTATGTCTGAGGTAAATGCCCAAGTGCTCACCCACAAAGAAATCCATACAAATTGAAAACTAATAAATAGGCACTCACGGGTCTTGCAGAGGAGGTAGATCAGACCAGCAGCATTTTTATTGTCAACATTGTCCCAGATGTGGCAAACACGGTGCCCGACCCCTGCCCTTCTCACCAACTCGTGACAAAGGACTGGACAATCCACACCACGCTGTCACTTACGTAACAGTGCCACTCTCAGCTGCACTCTGCACATAGATTTTCCAGCTTGCGAGACCACAATCTAGGTGCCAGCAGATTGTCACTAGGTTAATTAAGCAATTAACCCTTAAAATGCCACCACTGCCTTTTTAATGAGAAGGAAACTCACAATCTTAGCAGTAACAACTATGATTTTAGAATAAACGTCTGCAACAGGTATGTCCAGAGATTCGTAATACAGTAGCAGTCTTCAAGAGATGGATT
Source organism: Staurois parvus (assembly GCF_062004578.1). Classification (NCBI taxonomy): domain Eukaryota; kingdom Metazoa; phylum Chordata; class Amphibia; order Anura; family Ranidae; genus Staurois; species Staurois parvus. Next base: position 8,650,702 of record NW_028318094.1, read on the forward strand.
ATTTTAGTCTGCATTTAAAACCTTAGTGACAATTTTAACACTTTTCAAAATAGGGTTTAATAATGAAACGGTCATGAAAATGGTGCAAACAAAATATTTACAGAAAAAAGGTGTTAAAAAGAAATAAAGAGACAATAAAGCAACACAGAATTAAAAAGGAGTTGAAAACGAAAAACACTTGCAAAGTCCTTGGTTTTAGCAGAGTTCAGTCAATAATCAAGGTGTTATCAGCTCTCATAACTTGACAGATGTTCCTTCGTTGATGGTACACAAGATCTAGCAAAAGATCCTGACATTCCCTATTTCTCTGGTATCAAAGGGGTGTTGACAGAGACCCCCTGACCAATCACCCAGTTTAAGGAGTGGGTGCTGGGAGATCACCAGGTTTATGACCAAGTCCTAAATACAGTTTCCTATAAGTATTCATATTTCTGAATACCTGCTGTATACAGTCTGCTAACACGCAGATTATAGCTTCAAAATGGATATAGATAAGACAGGTATCGGATATTTATTTCTCAAAGGAGGGGTGTGGAGGCCTAATGGTACCTCCTAGCATAGGGGTGTTTGGGTTCAAAATGCTTCCCAATAACTGAGGGAGGTAAATATGTCTATATTCCGGCTGTGCTATCATCATTTCATGATGAAGTTTTAGAGTCTTAGCTGATAACCAGTCCATCAGGGATGTGTATTCTCCTGACTTCCAACTAAGGCAGGGGTTACAATTTCAAGGCCAGACCTACTAGCTGGTCACAAAACTTACTCTCCACCAGTTGCCCCACCCAACCTTGCCCAGGTCTGCCCCAAACCCCGCCCCACCCCGCCCCAAACCCCTCCCCACCCCCAACCCTGCCCCCAACCACGCCCCCTTAAAGCTTATGAAATTACATTTTTCTTTAGAATAAAGAGTCCAAAATATAAAACTGTACACAGTAATGTATATCTCAGCTCCCCTGTACTCCATTATAGTGATATGACATGTATACAGTAATGTATATCCCAGCTCCCCTGTACTCCATTATAGTGATATGACATGTATACAGTAATGTATAACCCAGCTCCCCTGTACTCCATTATAGTGATATGACATGTATACAGTAATGTATATCCCAGCTCCCCTGTACTCCATTATAGTGATATGACGTGTACACAGTAATGTATATCCCCCCTCCCCTGTACTCCATTATAGTGATATGACGTGTATACAGTATGTATATCCCAGCTTCCCTGTACTCCATTATAGTGATATGACATGTATACAGTATGTATATCCCAGCTCCCCTGTACTCCATTATAGTTGAGTAGGCTCAGGTTTTATTTAAGCATGTCGTTCTAAGCCCCTCCCATTGTTAGCACAATTTGGACACATCCACAATTTGGTACTTCATTATTTCATAACATTTTGGTGGTGGCGGTGTCAAAAAATGATCAACATCAGGTGCCAGATATCCTGGGTACACCGCTGAGCACACCCACTTTTTATGGGTTACCATAGCTGATCAGTAAACACAGACGCCCCTTAGTATACAAAGAAAATAGGTTCTGAAACCACCTAGTCTTACTTGTAGCAGCAAGCATAGCATGAATACCAAGCAGGGAAGTCTTTCTTTCTTCCTATATGATCCACCTAATACCTGAATGAGTTAAATTCTTAGTTACAGAACCATCTAAGAAAGTAATAAAGATAAAAATTTAAAATAAACAGTATACAGTTGCAAGAAAAAGTATGTGAACCCCTTGGGATTATGTGGAGTTTTGCATGAATTGGGCATAAAATGTGCTCTGAACGTCATCTAAGTCACAACAATAGAAGAACACAGTCTGCTGAACATAATACTACACAAACATTAGATGTTGCCATGGTTTAATTGCACATAACATGTAAACATTCACAGTGCAGGGAGGAAAAAGTATGTGAACCTTTGGACTTAATAACTGGTTGACCCTCCTTTGGCAGCAATAACCTCAACCAAACGTTTCCTGTAGTTGCAGATCAGACCTGCACAACGATCTGGAGTAATTTTGGACCACTCCTCTTCACAAAACTGTTTCAGTGTAGCAATATTCTTGGGATGTCTGGTGTGAATCGCTCTCTTAAGGTCATGCCACAGCATTTCAATCGGGTTGAGGTCGGGACTCTGACTGGGCCACTCCAGAAGGCGTATTCTGTGCTGTTGCAGCCATTGTTTTGTTGAATTACTTGCATGCTTTGGGTCATTGTCCTATTGCATCACCCATCCTCTGCGGAGCTTCAGTTGGCGGACAGACAGTCGTACGTTTTCCTGCAAAATGTCTTGATAAACTCTGGAATTCATTTTCCCATCAATGACAACAATCCGTCCAGGCCCTGAGGCAGCAAAGCAGCCCCAAACCATGATGCTTCCTCTGCCATGTTTTACAGTGGGGATGAGGTTTTGATGTTGGTGTGCTGTGCCTTTTTTTCTCCACACATAGTGTTGTGTGTTCTTCCCAAACAACTCAATCTTGGTTTCATCTGTCCACAGTATATTTTGCCAGTAGTGCTGTGGAACATCCTGGTGCTCTTTTGCAAACTTCAAACATGCTGCAATATTCTTTTTGGACAGCAATGGCTTCCTCCGTGGTGTCTTCCTATGTACTCCATTCTTGTTTAATGTTTTCCTTTTGTAGATGTGTCAACAAAAATGTTAGCATGTGCCAGAGATTTCTGTAGGTCTTTAGCTGACACTCTGGGATTCTTCTTTACCTCATGCAGCATTCTGCGCTGTGCTCTTGCAGTCATTTTTACAGGACGACCACGCCTAGGGAGAGTAGCAACAGTGCTAAACTTTCTCCATTTGTAGACAGTCTGTCTTACCATGGACACATGAACATCAAGGCTTTTGGAGATACTTTTGTAACCCTTTCCAGCTTCATGCAAGTCAATTCTTGATCATAGGTCTTCTGAGAGCTCTTTTCTGCAGGCATGGTTCACATCAGACAGTGCTTCATGAAACCAGTAAACCCAAAACAGGTGTGTGTTTTTTAAGGGCAGGACAGCTGTCAGCAACACATCCAATATCATCAGACTGATTGGAGTCAAGGTTGGCTCACTCCTGGCTCCAATTAGCTCTGGGAGAAGTCATTAAGCTAGGGCCTCACATACTTTTTCCTCCCTGCACTGTGAATGTTTACATGGTATGTGCAATTAAACCATAGCAACATCTAATGTTTGTGTAGTATTATGTTCAGCAGACTGTGTTCTTCTATTGTTGTGACTTAGATGACGTTCAGAGCACATTTTATGCCCAATTCATGCAAAACTCCACGTAATCCCAAGGGGTTCTCATACTTTTTCTTGCAACTGTATGTTTCTAAATCAATAGTATAAGCACACAGGAAGCATCTCATTGAATTTGGCCGGAATCATAAACCAAGTTATCTACAGCAACCTTTCTCAACCAGGGTGCCTTGGCAAAATGTCTAAAAATTTACCAAAACTTGTATACAAGCCAGCGGGTGGAACAAGCCTGCCTTTTAGTTGCACAAAGCCACAGGTCTTCATTGTGCACCATTACAACCTTCTAGCCACCAGCGTCCTGACAACCAGTTACATCATCAGTTGATAAGGAGGATGTCAACTGTATGCACAGCATCCTTGTTTGACCCTCCCCTGCCCCTCTCCATCAGTGCTGGGGTCACATTAGCTCAGTGATGGAGAAAAACTGAGGGAGAAGAGAAACACTGGAATACTAGTCAGTACCAGTGTGCAAAAGTGTGCTTGCGTTGGAAGAATAAATCACCTTTAATGTTGGGTGTCCTACGTTTGTGGCTGTTGCTCTGTTATATAATACTATTAGAATAGTTTTTCACATTTTAGAATGGGGTGCCTGAAGACTGTCCATAATTTTAAAGGATGCCTTGGGAGTGTCCATAATTTTAAAAGGTGCCTCGGGACTATCCATAATTTTAAAAGATACCTCGGGACTATCCATAATTTTAAAAGGTTTCTCGGGACTGTCCATAATTTTAAAAGGTGCCTTGGGACTGTCCATAATTTTAAAGGGTGCCTTGACCGAAAAAAGGTTGAGAAACACTGATCTACAGCCTACTAAAGCAATGAGTTGTACTGCAACATAAGACAATGTACTTAATGTATTTGCTCAGTTTCCATTCTTAAGTCAAATCTTTACTTTGTGTTTTATAGACTTTTTAAACAGTTCAAGTGCTTGGAGTAGTTATGAGAGATTTAAGAAAGCTTTAAAAGAGTCAAGAATGATAAACTACTTTAAACTTTTTTTTACTGTCTTCGCAGAAGAGTCAGCATGATTTAATACATACACTAAGTGTGGGAATCCAAATGTCATTTCATGATCACACATGAAAGTTTAGGGAAGTCTCTGAGTGGTTTTGGCAGAGAACAGTTTGAATGATTATGCGGTATCTCTCTTTTCAAGTTGTTATAAATAGTTTAAAGTTTGTAGGGTGGGTTAACAAAGTTTTAAACCATAGATTTTAAAGTGAAAAGTAAAGTGTATTTTCAGTGAGCACATATCATTATTGTAATATCTACCTACAGCCAGTCTACAGACAATCAAGTATTTACTTATTCCTAACAAGCAGTAAATTGACTTAAAAAGGCTGCTGGCACTGTGAAGCCATACATCCATATATTAACAACACAAACACTTCAGTTGCCAAGTATTTCTCCCAACATACTTACCCTGTTTGCCCGATCAGTGATTTGGCAGCTCAGCCACCCTTACTCTTCCCTTCCACAAGTGATATATAAGCTCAGCTCACCTGCTTCCGCTCCCAGCAGTATTTGCACAGCCTTCAAATCTCTCATTTAAACACAGAGTAGGAGCTTTGCAAGGTGGAACAGAGGAAGCTGAGCTGCCAAGAAAAGGACTTGGCAAATTTAGTGCTTCTGCTCTGGATTTTGATGATTAATTGTTCCAAAATACCTGCACCTACCGCGGTCACTGAGAGCTTGCTTCAAAGCTCTTTTATTGCTTTTAATGAATACGTAATGACTTGGTTGTCCAAAGCATGGGAACAGATTCACTTTAAAAGTAAAAAATAATGGTCTGGGGGCAATATTATAATTTCTTTTTAGTGTGTAAGTTTGTTAAATGTTTTACACATATTTTTATATTTACTCTATATCTAAAATCACAGAAAAACTTTCCCTTTCAGTTTCTTTGTCTGAATAAAATGTCTAAGGTGTCTGAAGGGAATGAGAAGAGTCACAGTTGACTCTTTCTGTTGTGTGTAAATTTCAGCTTGACCTACTAAGCTATACAAACAGCACACTTTTTCAAACAAAGCAAATTAAAATAGCCTAGAAAGTATGCAAAAAGGGACCAAGACCTCCATTTATTGGTTGCATAGAAACATACAAAATATTCATATGTAATATTTCATATTTAGCTGACAAAACATTCTAATAAAAAAATATAGAAAGGTATGTTATGCACAAAACACTATAGGTCACTATGGGGTTTATTTACTAAAGCTGGAGAGTCCAAAATCAGACTCCCTTCTGCCTAGAAACCAATCAGCTTCTAACCTCAGCTTGTTCAATGAATCTTTGGCAATGAAACCTGGAAGCTGATTGGTTTCTATGCAGAAGGGAGTCTGATTTTGGACTCTCCAGCTTTAGTAAATAAACCCCTATATGTCAAATGTTTAATCTGATTTACCAATTATACAAAAAGTGTAGCACATGTAGTTATATTTTTGTAAGTATGTACTGTACAAGGCATCCTCCAGATGACCTTTACCATGTCTGCTAATTCTTAAGGTGCTTACATGTTTTAATTTTATCTAAAAAAAAAATCACATCATGTTTAGGCATATTGTTTGTTGATTTTTACAACTGGATCAATAAGAAAGAAAATGAATATATTGATATATTTTATAGATATATATAGATCCCTTTCAATGGAATTGTAGCTTGAACAGTATAAGTAGGCAACCTCTGCACTCCAGCTATGGTGAAACTACAAATCCCAGAATGCCACTGCCTTATGGGACTCATACTTTAACTACAGCTGGAGTGCCGAGGTTGCCTACTCCTGTTGTAGAGTATAGCTAAATAATTATTTTAGAGCATTGAAAATATATTGAACAGTTGAAAATTTAATAGAAAAGTTTGTAATTTTAATTTTGATTGCAGTTAAGCTTGACAGTTTCACACTATCACCTCAAACACTATCAATGGAAATAGTTTCCAAATATGACTGAAAATTTCAAATTAATAATCATAAAAAACAATTGATGTGTGTATATGGGCACCTTTATGGCTGTTTCTGAATTCAATTATTCTATAGGTAGTTATAGGTCATTACTGAATTGTAAATTTCCTATAGTAACAAATTGCATCTTACATTTGAAGAGTTTTTTTTGAATGCCTTAGCTAGCATCTAAGGGTAGTGGTAGGTAAACAAAGAGGCACTTTTGTAAAGCTAATATTGTGCCTGCATGCCCAAATTACTAAAGTCATAGCATTTTATTTCTCAGTGCAAGAGTAATTAAAGTAATTGCCTTGATCTCCCTAAAGTCTACCAGTAAATAGATGGAGGGAATTATTGTTCTCCTATTTGTAGAAAATTGCTTGCAAATGCAGAGAAATTGCTGAAATGTTCAGGGAGTAGTAATGTGGATAGAAGTAGAACTAGAGTAAACTTGTTGAATTACTAAAGTGAACCTGTTGTACCCACAAAAAGCCTGGCTGTAGTTTTGATCTTGTCCAAAGGCTCTTGAGTGCACCCCTGTATCACTGATCTTGTATGTAATCTTCCTCGGACTCCTTCCCATGTCTTCAACATCCCACAATGCAGTGAGAGAGCCTTAGCCAATAGAGAGGCACCTTATTGCTATATAGTATGTTGAATGGGTGAGTCAGAATTCTAAGTTAAGCTGGCCATAGATAGTTTAGTAGGGACAGGCAGCATTTCGATCTATGTGTGGCATTTGATTTTTTGATTGACTTCTGCAAACAGGAAAGTTGGAAAACTTTTGTGGATCAGCAAATGCAGGTGCTGATCAGTGTATTCTGACAGTGATGAATCCTGCTGTTGGAATACAATGTACCTGCGGTGGAGATTTTTGTTTGGATGGAGGAATTAAAAAAAAAAAAATGTGGCCAGCTTTAGAACAATGTTGAGAATTTTAGCTATTGAGAACTTAATGCCAGGATGCTTAAAGAAGCTTTGGACACATTACAAGGTAGAGGTAGACTGCATATACTGGATAAGTACATTCCAAAATAAAGGGCATTGGTGCAACAGGTGAATAATGTACCTAAAATTACTTTTTATTTAAAATTACAAAACAGAAACAAAATAAATCCTTTGTAATAACAGTTAGACTGAGAGGTTGATTTGTTAATGAGGACCTATGTTATGGAGATCATGCTCAAAAAAATTCAAGTGGTGGGCAAAAGACTTGACATCACAAGGCCCCATAGGCTCTCTGAAACTGATCATTCACGAAGTGAAAGAGCCATGTCTTTGCAAGTGGGTTGAATGGCAGGGGAGTGGTGAATCTGTTGGAGACGGGGGCTGGAGAGAAGGTGAGCATAACAATGAAAGCTGTTTTTTTTAAATTTTTGCAACTGCTGTGCAATTTTTATTTTTTATTTGAAAACATTGAGTTATGCTTTAAAGGAAAGACAAATTTATTTACTTCTATCCACTGGATTTTTACTACATATGCAGAGCTGGTGCTGGTCTTTCTCAGAAAGATGCTACGATGTATTACATTTTTATTTGTTAAAAAAAATGATATAAGTAAATTGTACAAGATAATGAGCAAAATAAATAAAACATGAGTTTATGAACTGCTAAAGGTTAGAAAAAAAAAAAAAATTGACCAAAAAACATTATACTTCCACTCTATTAAAATATACGTGGATGCACTTCATATTGCTTCGTCTTCATGTCATTGTGTAATAAAAAGACAGATGCACAATGTGACAAGTCTCTGTATTATCGTTGTTCCTGCATCCTCTTAATGTGACACTGCAGAGCATACAGTATGTACACTGTTCTAGTCAACTGCCCCAGTTCAAACCCTGACATTGAAAACACCTTCTAACCAAAATAGAGCAGACCTGACAGCGTAACAAACGATGTAGGATAGAAGTTATAAAGTGGCATCTTGCTTTCTGAAAACCTTTTTGGCCTGTAGACACTCTAAGCAGGGTCGCATTTCCCATGAGGCACCTATGGGGCTGTACTTAAGTCAGAAGGGTAAGTGGGAGAAAGAAGAGACTACAACATTTAAAATCTAAGTTTACTTTTTTATTGTGTGCTGTATGAGCAGCTATTGTTAAAATTGTTATTATCTACTGTATCTCCTATAGTCAAAATATATCTGCCGCTAAACCTTTTCTAATTGTGGACAGAGTAAGGAGATAAGTGTCTGGTATTATTTTCTACTGTTTGGGTCTCATTCGGAGGTTTATCTTTACCACTTACCCCTGAGACACAACTGGAACAGCTATCCCCTTTGGAAGATTTCCCATAGCTTCTTATTTTGGTGACAACTGTAACATTTTGGATTTCCATCGCTTTTTGTCATCGATCACCACAAATGGAGAGCCCTCCAGGATACCAACATCAATAAACACCTAATAGAGAGCCCTCCAGGATACCGACACCAAGAAACACCTAATAGAGAGCCCTCCAGGATACCAACACCAAGAAACACCTAACATGCATTTTAACCCTCCACATTATTCCAATGAAAATATATATTTTAGGTAGGTCAGATTCTTAGTAGGCGCGATGGGGCTCCCTAACCATTAATTCCTTTAACCCATGTGGCAGAGCATCCCAAAGGAACCCTGGGAAAGTCCTGTTTGGGGTTTATAGATCTCCCAGGTTCCTTTCCTACACCTTTAGGGATCTCTGATATGAGGTCCAGTGCAGGGTTTACCTCTCTCTGTGGGCAATTAAATCCACCTGGGACTGTTAGGCAGAGCTCTCGGCCTGGGGATCAGACAAGTCCTGTCTGGAGAGCTGAAAGGTTGGTGGAAACTCACTAGCTGCGTATCTTGTAGCTGACAAGCGGTAGGCTTGATCAGTCTGGTAGTTAGGATCTGCATTACTGTGTAGTGAGAGCCGGGACGCGGCTAGGTTTTTGTTTGATATTTTTTTGCCCTGTTTATTTTGGTTAAACACTGTACAGCACTTTGTATATAGTCTTTTGTAAATAGCACTAATAAACACCTTCACTGTTTGCCAATCTCACTGGATGTGATATCTGTGCCTGAAAGACAGCTTACCCCAGGAAGCATATATCCCGACTGCCTATCCCCAGCTCACATATGGTGGAGGATTGTGTGCACTAATAGCAAGGAACTGCTATTTAAAGGGCCAGTACCTAGAGTGGCTAAAACGTGGAGGAAATCCTCAAACAGTTGGTGCTATCTAACGTTGCACAACAGCAAGCCAACGCTATTGCGCAGGAGCAAACAAGGGTGCTCTGCGAACAGATTAGTGCTGGCAAACACAGAGGCTGCTTGAACAACTAGCCGCTGCTGCAGAAGTGGATACGAAAACCCTGACTGAGGTCGTGCAGACACTGGCGCAGTGATCACCTGCCAAAAGTGAGGATGTTAGAGAAAGGCCCTCAGTCATCCATGTAGGTCACTTCCTTTCTAAGATGACTGCAGATGATGACCCAGAGGCCTTTTTGCTGCCATTTGAAAGGACCGCCGAGAGAGAAGGTTGACCAAAAACCCAGCGGGCTGGATTGGTCACCCTCTACTTACTGGAGAATTTCAGAAGGCCTACTATGATCTGGAGTCTGCAGAAGCAAGAGACTACGAAGAGGTCAAGCAGGAAATCTTGGCACGTCTCGGTGTAACCTTGGCCGTTCAAGCACAATGGGTCAACAGCTGGACCTTCCAAGATGAGAGGCCCCCAAGATCACAGATGTTTGACCTAAACCACCTGGTGTGGAAATGGCTGCAGCTGGAGTCCCAGTTTGGGCCACAAATAGTGGACCATGTGGTCATGGACCAATTCCTGAGGTCACTACCAGTTCCCCTGCAAAAGTGGGTGAGCCAAGGGAACCCCAAGTCAGCAGACAACCTGGTGGAGCTTGTTGAGAGGTACTTTGAGGCAGAGAGCCTGGTCGCCACCCCTTCAGCCACTTTCCGCCCAAAGTCACGGTCTCCCCAGGAAGCCGGTAAGACTTTTCCAGGGGAAGTGGGTGGTAAGCCTGAGAAGGAGACGGGGGAAGGTGTGTTGGTGCCAGATCTGAAGTTTGGCATCCCATAAAGGGAAGTCAGTGCCAGTCAGCAATCCAAGTTGGGGCAATATCAGGTGTTTCCGTTGCCATGAACTGGGACATGTTGCAGCAAACTGTTCATTGACAGATGAGCCAATGCTGTTTCATGCGTTGCAGCACCAAGTGTGGGAGGACACATGTGCCAAATAACTGTTAATAATGTCTATTATGGCTTTGCTGGACTCGGGAAGTCTAATTACTTTAGTTAAAGCTGAGATGGTTTAAACTGTGTTGGAAAAATTGCAGTGATTTGTGTACATGGGGATACCCAGGACTATCCTATAGCCACTGTTCTATTTGAAACTGACTTAGGTACTGTGACTCATCAGGTCGAACTCATACCCCACTTAGTGCATGAGGCCATCATTGGTAGGGACTTCCCTAAGTTTTGGGAACTGTGGGATCATCCCGACTCGGTCACAGTGACTGACTCAGTGGCGGAGCCAGAACCCTTGGCCAACGCTAACAATGTAGGTTCAGGGGACTCTTCTCAGGGTTCCCCAGGTTTTCCTTTTTCAGAAATGGCAGGAGAACTGGAGGAGCCTGAGGAAGTCCCCACAACCAGTGGAAGTAGCCACCCTTCTGCTGACACTGAGGCTACACTAGAGTTTACTGACCTTAAGGTACACAAGGAAAACTATGGTACAGAGCAGAGAAAAGACCCTACCCTTACCAGGGCCTGGGAAAATATAGTGATGATTAGTGATGTACCTGTCAAACCAGAGGACAGGCCCTGTTTTCCTTATTTCAGCAGCAATGAAGGTTTATTGTATCACGTATACAAAAAGAATGAAGAAATTGTTGAGTTGGTGGTCCCTAAGCCATACAGAAAGGGTAGTGTGCAGGTTTTTCTGGCCCATGGTATAGAAAGACATTGAGAATTTTTGTCAATCCTGTCTTGTGTGTCAAATCTCAGCACCTCTGCCCTACTTTCAAAGTCCTTTAGTGCCCTTACCTATTATTGAAGTGCCCTTTGAGAGGATTGCCATGGATCTTGTGGGTCCACTGCCCAAGTCTGTCTGGAGCCATCAATATATCCTCGTAATTATGGATTATGCTACCCGTTACCCTGAGGCAGTTCCTTTGCGCATTGAGTCTACTAAAAACATAGCTAAAAAGTTGTTAATGGTGTTCAGTCGTGTTGGGGTCCATAAGGAGGTCCTTACAGATCAGGGCACCCCATTCATGTCACGGGTAACCAGAGAAATGTGCAAATTGTTTAAGGTGATGCAGTTGTGAACCTTTGTGTACCACCCGCAAACGGTTGGCTTGGTGGAATGCTTTAATAAAACAGATGTTGAAAAAGGTTGTTGATTAAGGATGGGAAAAACTGGGACTTTCTTCTTCCATACTTAATGTTTGCCATCGAGAGGTTCCCCAGTACTCTACAGGGTGCTCTCCATTTGAGTTGCTGTATGGGAGACACCCTAGGGGACTCTTAGACATTGTCAAGGAAACGTGGGAGGGGGAGCAAACACCCCACAAAAGTGTAATTGAGCGTATTGCATAGATGCAGGACAGGATTGCAGCAATCATGCCTATGGTAAAAGAACACTTCAAGCCCAAGCTGCCCAACAAAGAGTATATAACCGGGGGGCCTGTCTCCATGTTTTCTCACCTGGTGTCAGGGTCCTGGTGTTAGTTCCCACAGTTGAAAGCAAGTTCCTGGCAAAGTGGCAGGGGCCCTTTGAAGTGATCGAAAGAGTCGGAGAGGTAAATTACAAGCTATATCAACCGGGTAAAAGAAGGCCCAAGATAGACTGACATTTACTATATGGGCCATCCCTATAACTCCTAGGGATACCGAGTTCCCTCTGGTCCCTGAGGTCACTTTTCCCGACACTCTGTTTCCTTCCCAAAAACAGGAAGCTAGAGCCTTCCTGATAAGAAACAGGGAGATATTCTCAGAATTGCCTGGTACAACTTCAGCTGTTCAGCATGATATTGTTACTGAACCTGGAGTCCGTATCAAACTGAAACCCTGAAGCTAGGAGAAAGGACATCAGGGATGAAGTCCAAAGGATACTGGAGTTAGATGTAATTGAAGAATCAAATAGTGACTGGTCTAGTCTCGTTGTATTGGTCCCAAAACCAGATGGCACCTGGAGGTTTTGGAATGACTTCAGGAAGCTGCATTCGATGACAAAATTTGACACGTACCCAATGCCTAGGGTAGATGAGCTAATAGACAAACTCCATAAGGCCTGCTATCTGACCACGTTGGACTTGAACAAAGGATATTCGCAAATCCCCTGGCTGATAGCGCCAAAGAAAAGACCGCGTTTGTGACCTCGGATGGTTCTTTTCAGTATAAAAAGATGCCTTTTGGGTTGCAAAATGTCCCTGCAACCTTTCAGAGGTTCTTGGACAGAACCCTAAGACCTCACCAACAGTATGCAGTTGCCTAGCTGGATGACATTGTAATACATAGCACTGACTGGGAGTCTCACTTGCACCGTGGGCTTGGATCCCCTTTTCAAGGAATGTTTTACAGCCATTCCAAAGAAATGCGCCATTGGGTTAGAGGAAGCTAGGTATCTGGGCTATACTCTTGGCTGGGGAATCATAAAACCCCAATTAAACAAAGTAGAAGCCATCCAAGAATGGCCACGTCCAGCAAATAAGAAGGTCAGGGTGTTTCTGGGTATCACGGGATACTATAGAAGGTTCATCCTGAATTTTGCCACCCTAGCAGCTCCACTGACTGACCTGACAAAAGGGAAAGACTCAGTAATGGTGAAATGGTCCACAAACGCAGAGGAGTCTTTTAAAGTCTTGAAAAAGGCCCTTTATTCACAGCCAGTGTTACACTCCCCCAATTTCTGTAAAGATTTTTTGGTGCAGACAGATGGTTTTGATGTTGGCATTGGAGCGGTAAGCAACGGGGAAGAACACCATGTGGTGTACCTGAGCAGAAAGCTCAATGTACATGAGAAAAAATATGCTGTCATAGAAAAGGAATATTTAGCCATAAAGTGGGCCTTAGACACACTAAGGTATTATCTGTTAGGAAGCCAGTTTGAGTTGATAACTGATCATGCTCCCCTCAAGTGGATGGCTCAAAATAGGGAAACAAATAGATGGCTGAACTGATGGTTTCTGGCCATGCAGGACTATGCCTTTACTGTAAAGCACAGGCCAGGGTTTAAGATGGGAAATGTTGATGCCCTGTCCCTGGTTCATTCCTGTTGGGCCACAGGTTTTCCAACCCTGGGGTTGAAACAAGGAAGAGGGGATATTTGGCAGAGCGTCCCAAAGGAACCCTGGGAAAGTCTTGTTCGAGATTTATAGATCTCTCAGGTTCCTTTCCTACACCTTTAGGGATCTCTGATATGAGGTCCAGTGCAGGGTTTACAGCTCTCTGTGGGCAATTAAATCCACCTGGGACCGGTAGCCAGAGCTCTTGGCCTGGGGAACATACAAGTCCTGTCTGGAGAGCTTAAAGATTGGTGGAAACTCACTAGCTGTGTGTCTTGTGGCTGACAAGCTGTAGGCTTGATCAGTATGATAGTTAGTGTCTGCATTACTGTGTAGTGAGAGCCGAGACACGGCTAGGTTTTTGATATTTTCTTGCCCTGTTTATTTTGGTAAACACTGTACAGCACTTTGTATACAGTTTTGTAAATAGCACTAATAAACACCTTCACTGTTTGCCACTAATCTCACTGGATTTGATATCTGTGCCTGAAAGACAGCTTACCCCAGTAGTGTATTTAGATTTTGTGCTGCCCTAGGCAACACAAAAATGTTGCTCCTCCCCACTCCCCAATGAGAGAGTTCAATAAGTGTATGTATGTATATATGATTCTCTCTCTTTCTCTCTCCCTTTCTTTCTGTTCTCTCTCTCTCCCCCCTCTCTATCTCTTCCCTTTTTCGCCCTCTCCCTCTCTCCCTCTCTCTGTTTCTCTCTTTTTTTCTCTTTCTCCCTCTTTTTTCTTTCTCTCTTCCTCTTCTATCCCTCTCCCTCCCTCCCTCTCTCGCTTTCCTTTCTTTCTCTTTCCTCCCCCTATCTCTGTCCTCCCCCTCTCTTCTCTCTCTCTCTCCTTCTCCCTCTCTATCTCTTCCCTCTCTCTCTCTCCTTCTCCCTCTCTATCTCTTCCCTCTCCCTCTCTTCTCTCTCTCCCTCCCTCTCACTTCCCTCTCCCTCTCTCTTCTCTCTTTCTCTTCCCTCTTCCCCCCTTTTCTCTCTCTTCACTCTCTCTCTCTTCCCTCTCCCTCTCTCTCTCCCCTCTCCCTCTCTCTCTCTTCCCTCTCCCTCTCTCTCTCTCTTCCCTCTCCCTCTCTCCCCCTCTTCCCTTTCTTTCTCTTCCCCCCCTTTTCCTCAGATCGTATAGGACCACACACACACACACACACACACACACACCCCCTCCAAGGGCTGCTGATCTCTGTGGGGGGGGAGGTGTGTGCAGTCCCATACGATCTGTCAGTGTAGTCTGCTGGATGGATGACAGGAGGGAGAGCCCACAGAAGACCACACAGCTCACCTTCTCCATGCTCTTTCATCACTTTTCTCCCTCCTCCAGGCATTCCCCTGGTCCTGGCTCGTCAGCTGCTGGAGGAAGAGGTACACGATCGTTGCTTTGCAACTGCCCTCCCCCACATTGATCTTCCTACTGTCTGCCGCTGCTCAAAAGGTCCCTTCTTTGGGGGGGGGGTCATTGCCGCCCCCTAAAAATTGCCGCCCTAGGCAAACGCCTTGTTTGCTTAATGGTAGATATGCCCCTAGCTTACCCCAGGAAGCATATATCCCGGCTGCTTATCCCCAGCTCACACCCTTTTAATGATGAAGGTAAAACAATTGTTAACGCCTGAACCCAGTTTTTCAACTTTGCCATGTGTTTGTAAAACTGTACATACAGCATGTTTGCAACTCTTTAGTGCAGCAGTTCCCAACCTTTTTGGCACCAAGGACCAGTTTCGTGGATGACAATTGTTCCATGGATGGGGAGGTGTGGTGGTGTTTGGGTCAGTGGTGGGGGTGGAGATTGACGCCAGGCACTGGGGCGGCTGGTACCAGAGGAGGTGTGGCTTTTTGGCATTCAGTCATTTATTGTACACAGACACTGCGCCCCCTGTAATAGGAGGAGCAACATGGCAACAACAGGTGTCCCTGACACAAATCACTCCTCCTGCCATCATCCATGTGCCTCGCAAAACACAGGAAAAAAGTCTCTGCACCTTTCTAGAAACCACAGCCCACACTGGGAACTGCACTACAGTGCGGTTACTGGTTGGGGTGCAATTTCCAGTGCGGGCAGTGTGCCATTTAAATTAATGGCACCCACCTGTGGGTGCCGTTTTGTGCATGGGTGGTTGCAGCTATGGGACGAAGTTCAGGTCCCGCAGAGGCTTTCACTCACACTTAATGTATCCAGGTGATTTATACCTTGTTTTTTTTCAGGACACATTTGAAGGTAAATGTTAATGTACTGTATATCTCCTGTTTTTTTGTCATCGTCAAAGGAATTTTTTTTAATTTTAGCCGTATATTTATAGCTGTTATCATGACCCACCACCAAAAAACAACCCAAAATAAAATCTCCTATGTGGATGGGGACAGTGGTGGAAGTGGCTGATAAGTTGCTGTGTTTAGTTTTTTTTTTTTTTTAAACATTACAGTTTTGCAGATGTAAGCAGTAGGCTGGCTATTGGAAGGAGCTATGCAAATATCAAAACGACTTGATGGGTGGATGTCAGTCTGGAGGAGTGCGCCTTCTGGGGAAGACTGCCCCAGGTAACGCCCCAATGTGATACTGAGCCTCAATGAAGAACTGAAATGTAATAAATGTAAGGGTTGGACCAGAGACAATAAAGCTCCAGAGGAAAAAGGAAGATGACGATGGATGTCCTCCAGCCTAAAAATGAGGCTTGCTCCCTCTGACTTGCAGTTTAGAAGGGCCTGTGTCAACAGGTTTTTGTTCGCTTCAAGCAGGTTATACATATCTAGAGAGCTTTGCATTGGGATTGGCTTTAATTGCTCTCTGATATACCAACCCTTCTGACGTCTGTCCAAATTGCCAGTCTGGGCTTGATAAGATGAGCATAACGGTGTAAGGAATTAGATTTGCATTATATCACAAGTTTATTTTAAGGGGTAATATAGAGACAGAGTTGCAACACATTTTGATAACAGATTTCCCGTTCTGGGAAATAAAGACCCTGAAACTGACACATTCTATACCAGTGCCAACAAAAACATCTTTAAATAAAGAATCCCCCCCCCCCCTCCAGGCTTTGGGTTCACCCCCGCCAAATAGAAGGGCAAAGAAAACAATTCAGACTCAATAAGAAGCCGTTTTTCCTAATTCACAGAAACATTCTATCACATTAACCCTCTACCTTCCTCAGCAAAAAACAGAGCTGTTTGGTGGGTTGCAGAGCCCAAAGTTCCAGAGCTCCAACAAAGCTCTCTTGAAGCATATGGGTTAAATGTCATAAAATGGAACAGAAATAACTTCTGCGCTAATGGCGATGTAATGAAAAACAAATGCTGGAGCAGAGAAATATGTTGAGGAGCCATTGGATGACAGAAAGCAGAGAGCTGAGCAAATGCAGAGAGTCCAGAGGTACATGAGAGAGGACTGGGGATGACAGCAGCCAAGCCTATAATGGGGTGTACAAAGCCATGTTAATTTAGAAAATATAGAGATTTAAAGATAAATTAAAATGTATTTGTGCTTGCTGAAATTTTTAGGCCAAGTTAATTTTTGATGGGAGTTTTCCAATTTTGTATGCTTTCTGTTCCATGTTTCTGGATTCTGGAGGATATTGTCAGTAAAAAAAAGATTGTGTTTTGCATTCTTCATCCCCCTATAAGACGAGTTATGATTCTTCTGATGAGTTATTGCTGAGATAAAATCAATTACACATAGAGAGTGGAAGCGAAACTGGTTATTGCTGACCTCTCTTTCTGAAAATGCTTGCAGCCTCTCATACTGACCCTCTGACTTTAGATTTGAGTCCCTGGCTCAGGAGGACTTCTGGATTTCCTAATCTGTGTACTTGTTCTGGGTCAGTGACTGCTACAAACTCACTCAAGTAACATAGTCCCCAGTAGAATGTCTGAATGGAATTTCACTTTGCAGTGTAAGTTCATTTTTAGGTTAAAACATTTTTTCCCACCCTTCACCCTAGGTCCTTCTCATTTCTGCTAAGCATTTAAAGCCTACATGTTAAGCAAATGCGCTGCCTGATTTTACAAAAGGGCACTGGTTCACCCATACACTAGGTGCCCCCTTGGAAAATGAAGGTGCTGTTACTTTCTATGGAATTTCTCAATCTAAATTTGACAACAGACATAGAATCTGAAGAAAAGCTTAAAAACTGTTTACAAGTACACCTTGAGGAGTGGAAGGAAGCTCTTCTGACTTTTTAATGCGACCTATCCTTCCTCCTTTTTACTTGAGAAGACAGAAGGCAGTGTTGAACCACACATATGCCCAATCCATTCATCAGACACATTATCTGTGTGTAGCCCAGGTTCTTCCCCAGTGGATTGCCCCACAGCCAGGCACACGAACACAGTCAGCATCCAGGCCCTCACCCATCTGAGGCCTCTTGAGCAGTGAGCACATGGCAGTGTTGCCTTGCAGCCCCCCAGGCTGTACTGATCCTCAGCAGGAAAAGACCCTGAGTTCAGTGTTTAGAGCCTATATACAGTCTCCTAGCAGCCTTCAGGGCCCTGCACCCTGGGATTGGCCAGGACTGTATAAATATTCAGGCTGCCATCTGCATAGCTCCACACCTATAATCCAGAAAATTCTATTGATTCCTGGAAAGCAGAGAGAGCTGTCAGACTTGCAGCAGCTAAGAACACTGAATAGCCCTGACTAATCAATTGCATCCACACTAGATACAGTGCGGCAAGCTAAATGTACCTGAGAAAAACACACACATCTCCACTGAACACCGTGAGCCAGCACTAAATCTAACTAATCTTAGCACCTATAATTTTGGTTATGGCACCTTCCTTTTTTGTCTTACATCTTGTCCCCTCCCACCAGCTAGTGATGCATTTCCTCTTCCTTCTTCACTGTCTTCTTGGGATGAATATGGCTTCTTGTCTCTAGGCCACGTGTAATCTGCTTGCATCTGGGAACACATTACCATGTTTTCACCTGCAAATACCATCCTCTCATTCATCTGCTACATCTTGTTGTCTAATGTACCTTCTGCATTACAATAAAGATCCGTGGACGAGAAATACAGGTGTTTGAGTTCAACAGTTCAGTCTGATAAAGACTGTCCACAGTGATTGTATCTGCTTATACAGGCCAGGCTTAGAGATCTCAGTATGGGACAAGTCAGTAATACAACAGTTGGAGTCAGAATACTTCTTGGCCACTTTACTAGGTACACCTTGCTAGTGCCAAGAAAATATCCACCACACCATTACACCACCACTACCAGCCTGAAGTCTTGATACAAGGCAGGATGGATCCATGCTTTCATGTTGTTTATGACAAATTCTGACCCTACCATCTGATTGTCACAGCAACTAGTCTGCCCATTCTCCTATGAACTCTGCCATCAACAAGACATTTTCATCCAAACAGCTGCCATTCACTGGATATTTTCTCTTTTTTGGACCATTCTCTGGCTGTCTGCCAGGCACCAACAACCATGCCATGTTTAAAGTCACTTAAATCCCCTTTCTTCCCCATTTTGATGCTCTGTTTGAACTTCAGCAAGTCATATTCACCACATCTAGATGCCTAAATGCAATGAGTTATTGCCATGTGATTGTCTGATTATTAATTGTGTTACGAAGCAATTGAACAGATGTACCTAATAAAGTGGCCAGTGTCTTTCTAAGGCCAGTTTTATGGCCAGTGTTGCATGGTGGTGAAAAAGCTACATTTGAAAGACAAAAGAACATCAAATCCCACCCTTTTTTGCGAATGCTAGGCCCCTGGCTGAAATGCTGATTCTCTTGCTGGAATACTTTGAGTCAGTGACCAAAAACATGTATCATATTAGCATGACCTGCATGCTTGTTCTTGGTTATTGACTCAAAGTATTGAAGTTAGAAAGCTAGGCAACTAGCCTTTTCAGTCACCAATGGCAGCCTCTTTATTTCTCTTAAGACAAGTCTGATTTAAAATGGAACTAAACCCTTGTGGCCCAAAAAAACCTAAATCTGCACACCATTTCTTCTTGTGCATGCAACAGTGACACTCTACTCATTCTTCAAACGGACATCTGTTGCCAGGGCTGGGACAAGGGGGTGGCAGGAGAAGCATCTGCCCCGGGCACAGTGTTCTTATGTGTTTGTGGGCACACTAGGAGTATGCTGATACTCCTGTATTGCAGAGTAGGGGCCAAAAGGGAAGAATCTTTCCTCTAATAGCAGACTACCGCAAGCAGATAGGGGCATCCCACTGACAGCAGACCTTCTTATTATGGGCGCCCACTGGGGAGGGAGGCAGAGATGAGAAGAATGAGACTCTGCCTTCATTCATGAACAGGCGCTGCACTGAAAAAGAGGGCTGAGTCTGTCTGTGAATCCAAGGAGCGTGTGGGGGAGCAACTCAGCCCCAGAACTTCCCTCACCCCAAAGAGTATCACAGTCACCCTACTGTCATCACAGCTCTTTAGTTCCTCCCTAAAGCCACACAGGACCCCTTAATTAAATACACACACAGCCTTTCCTTCCCTCCTTCATCCCACTGACATGAATACAAAAACAGTCCTCCACTGATGCATCAACCTTTCCCCCACCCCCCACCGGCACTGGGGCTTTTTAGCGACACCAACAAATCGAGGGCGTTTGGATCCTTCCAGTGACACCACCAATGCAGGAGCATTTTTACTTCCAGTGACACCACTGGCACAGGTGTATTTTTCCTTCCAGTGACAACACCAACCCAGGGGCATTTTCTACTTCCAGTAACACCATGGACCCAGGGGCATTTTGCTCCAGTGACACTACTGATGCAGGGGCTTTTTTTGTTTTCAGTGACAGCTCTGACTATAAATCCCAGCCTCTTGCCCAGAGGAGCCACAGTGTGGCGTCTTCACCCTAAGCACTGGATGACGTTGTCTTGGAACGTTCTGTCACACCCTACAGGGGATTAAAAATAATACCTGTAACATTTTTTTTTTTTGGCATAAAAGACACACATAGACTCTTCTGCTACTAAACCCTACTTGCTAGTATTTTTTTTTAAATATTTAATTAATTACCACTGAAAGTGTTACTAAACCCAGGACCCTGCATTCACTATATCTGGTCTCCCACAGTACACAGAACATGGAAATGCAATTATTTTAGTAAATAACTGCTAAATACCTTTCTCATCAACAGTCTTGTGACTTATATCAGTGTCCAGCTGAGCACCGGTTAATCTTTTAGGAGGTGTTTTCATTCTGCTCTCACTGTCCTACAAGGCTGCTGACTAGACAATGTTGATTGGCCCTGTGCAAATCACATGCACCCTCCCAAAGAAAAAAACAACTTTCTAGCCACACACAATAAACTGAGCATGTGCAGAGTGACTCCTAGAGCTCTGTACTATCAGCGGATTGATTGGGGACAGTGGAAAAAGGGAGGGGGGGGATCAGAGAAGACAGAATCAAACAGCCTTTTTACACAATGTGGAGGATTAACCCTTTAGAATCCACAGTGAGTATAACAAGCATGCTTTACTGCATATACAGACTGATTTTACTTTTGGGTTTAGTACCATTTTAAGGCTGATAAGTAAATTCCTTTAATTTCTTCTTGACAGTTCTTCAGACAAAGACATTATGGAATAAAACTGACAGAAAGAGACAAACAAACTAAAATGAGTTAAACAGTAATGATTTACAAACTCTTTTCTAAGAACACAACGTTGTTCACGTCATAGAAGATGGCTTTCTTCCCTCCTCTCTCTTTCTCTTTCTTTCTCAGTCTCTCTCTCTTTCTCGCTAACTTCCCTGGTCCAATTAGAGCATTTTTGAGGTTTCTCTATACTTGGCATGCAGATCCTTCTGATTAGCCACAAATTAATTTCTGAAACTGTAAAAAAAAATCTTGCAGAGACTCAGTAAAACCACATAACTCATAGCAAATTCTTCTCTCTCTTTTTGGGTTCTGGAGCTCAGTGTGGGAAAGACACACAAAAGAATGCCTGCGAGCTGGAGAAAATTTTTTTTTTTTCCAAAATACATTCACCGCCTCCTATTGCAAATCAGAACATGCTGAACCCTCTGATTGTTTCTTAGGATTAGCGTACAAATTGGCAAAGGATCATTTTTTATTTTATTGATTCTTATTTAACCCTTTCACTGCCCTGCCCCTTTTTTCTTAACTTTCCAATTGAACCACAAAAATCAAGGAAGACCTCTTTTCTAATGTTCTCATGTTTTCTAAAAGTGGTGAAGTGAAAATGGATTGCCTACAAATCTCCTACAATTGTTTGTAAAAGTTTTCTATGTAAACCCAGTGATTACAATTTCAAATAACATTTTTGGGGGGTTTTTTTTTTTGCACAGTTACATTGATCCAGCTTGCATACTCCATACCTGTCTGATCCCTGTGGAAGCAGAGAATCCATGATCTTCCAGATCCCATGCAAAAAGGCTTCCCTGTTGCATAGTGACCACAGAGGGTTGTCTGCTCAGCATGGGCACCATTCAGAGAATGCCTTGTATTTTTCTCAGTGAACAAGGACAAGGTGAAGATTGGACAAGGTGAAGATTCACCCCCATGTGATTATTATGCAGCAGGGCAGCTGCTTGGCATGGGATCTAGAAATTAGTGAGGATCACTCAATCTCCGCTTCCACAGAGATAGACCAGGTACGGTATATGCTGAACCAATTAGCATGCAAAAAAAAAAACATACTTGGGATTCAATAAGTAAATGTATCGGTGTGCTAACATAATAAACCCCAGATGCCAAATTATGCATTTTCTCCTCCTCACTTGTGAAAGAAAGAAGAATTTTCTAATAGAAGACATCAGCACTATTATTATTATACAGTACAAGTGCCAATAGTTCGCTCAGCGCTGTACATTACAAAGGGGGACAGAACACGTAACAGAACAATACCAATACAATGCAAAACACGAGGTGATTGAGGGCCCTGCTCTTTCGAGCTTACAATCTAGGACTATTGGGTTTTCTTGACACGGGGACGCTGATTAAGAGTTAGACTACATACTTGGGAATCAGCTATAGGGCGCTTTCACACTGATCCGTTTTTTATGTGTCTTGGGGGTAAAAAAAAAAGCAGAAGAAAAACAAATGAAAAATGTATCTTTGTTGCTTTCAAAAGCACACCAAAACAGGTCTCCCCTTGATTTGCATGTAAAATGTACCTAAAATGCATAAAAAAACTCACCAGTATTTTTTGAGTCATGTCCAAGTTTTACAGGTGCATGTTTGAAGTCAGCAGTCCACAAAAAGTGGCAAAAACACACTACAAAAATGGCTAAAACACCTATTTACTGTTTTTTTTTTCCAATGGAACAGTGTGAAAGGGCCCCTTGTTTGCTCAGGTTAGATTTGGTGGGATTCTCCCAGCAATTTCTGTTGGCATTCTCTCTATTTATTATGCAGCAGCAGATCTTGTAAAATCTAGTGTTGTCCAGCCTACTGTCATTCAAATGTCTTAGGTATTTACATAGTAACATAGTTACATAGTTAGTCTGGCTGAAAAAAGACAAAAGTCCATCCAGTTCAACGATTTAAAAAGAAAAAAAAAAGTTATAGCCTTACACCCACAGTTGATCCAGAGGAAGGCAAAAAATCCCCAGCAAAGCATGATCCAATTTGCTCCTGCAGGGAAAAAAAATTCCTTCCTGATCCCCCGAGAGGCAATCGGATATTCCCTGGATCAACTTTACCTATAAATGTTAGTATCCAGTTATATTCTGTGTATTTATAGTTACATAGTTAACATAGGTACTGTAGAGAACTTTCCAATTTTTGCATGGATATTTTGTCTTGCTAAATAATGGGATGTCCTTTTTATTTATTTGTCGGCAATAACTCTTATTTGTGCAAAAACTGTTTATAAACTTTCTGTGGCTTATATACCATTTACTTGTCTGCAGGGCAGGTAGATGCGGGTATGTAATTATTAAAAAAAAAAAGCACCAATATTATTGAAGAATAAGTTTTAGGCAAAGTTCATACTTTTTATGTATTTATGTGCTTTGTTTAATGTATTTTTCATGTGTTCCCATTGAAGTCTATGTACTACTAAAAGAAGCCCCTGCACCCAAAGCTTTTCCTGAGTTGCACAGAAGCACAGTATATAGGTGTGAACCGGCCCCAGAGGCAATAATGCTTTGTCATGCACTTGAAGCATTGTTGTGTGATGGCTGAAGCAAGAAAAATTGCACAGGTGTGAACGGGGGCTAAAGCTGGCCATACATGGTTAAAAAATTGTTAAAAAAAAACAGTTGTATTTCATATAGATCTGTCGAACGTGCATGTGATAACGCCATCATTGTATCAAAATATTTCCCCCAATTATCAATCATTAAACACATAAGTAATAAATTTTTCGTCGATCAGTGGAAATGATGTAAAGTTTTTTGGATCTTTGTGAACCAGCCAACTGTATTTAAAAGAAAAATCTTTCTTTTTATTTGCACTTCTGTGGTTACATTTTAACACGCACATGCGCCGTAGTTTTTTTCAAACTGTTTCTGAACGATTCCACTACTAATGTTTAGAAAATCAATTGTTTATGCTGCAAGAATCCGACATGATGGTTCGTTTGTTTTTTTCTTTGCCCCAAAACTTTGCATTTCGAGAATCAAAATGAGCTCACTAATGTTTCGAAAGTCAAACAATCAAGTGTATTGGATGCTTTTTCGATTTTCTAACCATGTATGGCTACCATTAGGGAACTGAAAAATTATAAAATGCTGATAGGTGAATATTTTTCTCAGTCAAAGTAACTGCAGTATTATTATTATTATTATACAGTATTTTTATAGCGCCAACAGTTTGCTCAGCGCTGTACATTACACTGGGAGACAATACATGAGACAGTACAGTAACAATACAATAAAACACACGAGGGGTTCGAGGGCCCTGCTCCTTGGAGCTTACAATCTAGGAGGGAGGGGAGAGTGGTACAGGAGGAAATAGCTGTGGGGGATGGAGTGGTGGGGAGAGCGGAGGAGATCAGCAGTTAGGTGAGGGCGGGGTAGGCTTCTCTGAAGAGATGGGTTTTCAGGGTGTGCCTAAAGGTGAGGAGGGTAGGTGACAGTCTGATGGATTGGGGTAGTGAGTTCCAGAGGATGGGGGAAGCCCTGGAGAAGTCCTGGAGATGGGCATGGGAGGAGGAGACCAGGGAACTGGAGAGTAGGAGGTCTTGTGAGGAGCGGAGAGTGCGTTTTGGGTGGTAGATGGATATCAGGTCGGTGATGTAGTTTGGGGCAGTGTTATGGACAGCTTTGCACGTTAATGTTAGTATTTTGTATTTTATGTGTTGGGCAATCGGAAGCCAGTGGAGGGATTGGCAGAGGGGGGTGGCGGATACGGAGCGGTTGGTAAGGTGGATGAGTCTGGCCGCAGAATTCAGGATAGACTGAAGCAGGGATAGCCTGTGTTGGGGTAGGCCGGTGAGGAGGGAGTTACAGTAGTCACGATGCCAATCAAAGTGACCAAAGACTTGGAAGCCCAGAAGAAGACTAAGCACCAGCCAAGGGAAGGCATGGACACTGCAGCACTGGAAGGGGACGCTTTGCAAGGTAAGTCTGCCAAAGTTTCGAGACTAATTTTTTAATACGCCAACAGATGGCAGCAGAAGGCTGCATGCACAGTCACAGGGAGCACTGACCTGCATATGTTTACCTCCAAACTCCTAGAACGCTTAGTCTAAAATCGCCTGAGCTCCCACCTCACTGACAACAACCTTCTTGACCCTTTACAGTCTGGCTTTCGCTCACTACACTGCATTGAAACTGCCCTACTAAAACTCCCTAATGATCTACTAACTGCTAAAACCAATGGCCACTACTCCGTACTCCTACTACTTGACCTCTCTGCGGCTTTTGATACAGTTGACCATCACCTCCTCCTCAAAAAACTCCACTCTCTTGGCCTCCGAGACTCTGCTCTCTCCTGGTTCTCCTCCTACCTATCGCAGCGCTCCTTCAGCGTTACCTATAACTCTGGCTCCTCCTCTTCGCTCCCTCTTTCTGTATGGGTCCCACAAGGTTCTGTCCTTGGACCCCTTCTCTTCTCCATCTACACCTCCTCCCTTGGTCACTTGATAAACTCCCATGGCTTTAAATACCATCTCTATGCTGATGACACACAAATCTATCTTTCTACTCCTCACCTCACCCCCTCAGTCTCCTCTCGCATTACTAACCTACTAAGTGACATATCGGCATGGATGTCACTCCACTTCCTCAAACTCAATCTTTCCAAAACTGAGCTCTTCGTATTCCCTCCAGCCCGTGCCCCCTCCCCTGACTTCTCCATCAAGATCAATAACACAACCATCAGTCCCTCTCCTCATGCCAGGATACTAGGTGTAACCCTAGACTCCCATCTGTCCTTTCAGCCCCAAATCCATTCACTGTCCAAATTTTATAGACTTCACCTCCGTAACATCTCCAAGTTACGCCTGTTCTTAACCTCAGAAACTACTAAGCATCTTATTCACTCCCTTGTTATCTCTCGCCTTGACTATTGTAACTCCCTCCTCATTGGCCTACCTCATCGCAGGCTATCCCCTCTTCAGTCTATCATGAATGCTGCTGCCAGACTCATCCACCTTACTAACCGTTCTGTATCAGCCACCCCTCTCTGCCAATCCCTCCACTGGCTTCCCATTGCCCAACGGATAAAATTCAAAACATTAACAATAACATATAAAGCCATTTATAACTCTGCCCCAAATTACATCACCAATCTTGTCTCTAAATATCACCCAAACCGTACTCTCCGCTCCTCACAAGACCTCCTACTCTCTAGCTCCCTTGTCTCCTCCTCCCATGCTTGTCTCCTGGACTTCTCCAGAGCTTCCCCCATCCTCTGGAACTCTCTACCCCAATTTATCAGACTATCGCCTACTCTGCTCACTTTTAGGCAATCTCTGAAAACCTATCTCTTCAGGGAAGCCTATCCTGCCCTCAGCTAATAATGAAATCTTCTACTCTTCCAACCAGTCCATCCCCCACAGTTACTACCTTTTGTACCACTAGCCCCTCCCTCCTAGATTGTAAGCTCCAAGGAGCAGGGCCCTCCTATCCCTCTTGTATTGAACTGTATTGTTGCTGTATTGTCTCCCGTTATATTGTAAAGCGCTGAGCAAACTGTTGGCACTATATAAATCCTGTATAATAATAATAATAAGTCAGTGTACCTGTGTAACTGGTGCTATTCAAACCACGTGCGTTACCACATCTGCTATTTTATCAAGGACAGCAAGTTTGAACAAAGGATCCAAAGGTGTCCAAAGATATTGTGCCTAAACTCCTGGTTCAGCTCTTATAGATTTCCCATGCATGGCACAGTTCGCTGTGACATCATTGCCCATATTTGGTTTAAGTCTAAACGTGGATTTTTCTCACAATTCACTAAGAACTGAAACAAGTGAAATGGTGCTTTCATGTTCTCCCCATCCCTTTTTGTTCTTAATGTCCCAGCGTGTCACTAAGACACACAGGGGTAGATTTACGAAAAGTGGAGCACTCAGAATCTGGTGCAGCTGTGCATGGTAGCCAATCAGCTTCTAACTTGTTCAATTAAACTTTGGTAAATAGTCTGCATTCACACTTGAGTGTTTTGTAACTTGAAGCTCAAAATTAAAATATCAGTTGTTCTCTATGGTGCTTGTTCACACCTGATCATAGGAACAGGCAACATAGAGAACAATAGATTTTTTTTTAGTTTGAGCGTTTTTGGAGCTTCAAACTAAAAAACGCTCAAGTGTGAATGCAGTCTTAAACCTGGAAGCTGGTTGGTTTCTCTGCAGAGTGGTGTAACGGAACCGGTACCCGACTGCACTTGGGTATATTCCGTTATCCCGCAGCTTCCGCTGTCCGAACACCATCCACGGACCCCACCCTGAAATCCCTCAGGAAAAAGACAGCACCCAGCTCTTCTTAATACAGGAAGCCAACTCTTTTTATTTTAACACAAAACACAGGATATATACAGAGGGCGGGGAAACACAACCAAGAACAGGAAATACATCATCACCCCTCCCCATCCCACCAAGACACAGAACAATGGGATGAAGCACATGGCAAAGGACATTGACCAACCCCCACACCAATACACAAACCGTACATCCCATAATAGTTGGCTGGACAGGAAGACACAGCACAATGGGGGGTAGCACATGGCAAACAGACAATGGACAGCCATGTGGTCTAGACAAAGGAACACACACTATACACAAGACTCAGACATTCACATACACACCCTTTACCCCTTAAACAGGCACAGGGTGGGTTAAACATAATGATTTGGGGAGATGATACAGAGGTCCCCCCACCCCCAAAAGTCACTCCCGTCACAAGTGGCACCAGATTTTGCACTCTCCAGTTGTAGTAAATAAACCTCACAGTGAGGACAAATCTCCCCAGGTTAGCCACAGACAACACCGATATGGGTACCAACCCTCCCCAGTGTATCTAAAAGCTTCTGTGTGCTGCTGGGCTTTAATGTATAAAATGCCAAGAATTACATACTGTATATTCATATCAGTCCCCGTCCATAAGGAGATCACAATTTAAGGTCCTTATCTCATTTGCATTCTAGAGCCCATTTGGAAATGAGCCAACTGACCTACCAGCATGTCTTTCAAGTGTATGAAGGAAACCCACACAGTCACAGGGAGAGCATGCAAACTCCATGCAGATAGTGTCCCAGTGACTGGAACAAACTAACTGCTAAACCCCTGTGATGCGAGGCAGAAGTTGTTAGCCCACTGTGATGCGAGGCAGAAGTTGTAAGCCCCTGTGATGCGAGGCAGAAGTTGTAAGCCCCTGTGACGCGAGGCAGAAGTTGTAAGCCCCTGTGACGCGAGGCAGAAGTTGTTAGCCCACTGTGATGCGAGGCAGAAGTCGTAAGCCCCTGTGATGCGAGGCAGAAGTCGTAAGCCCCTGTGATGCGAGGCAGAAGTTGTTAGCCCCTGTGATGCGAGGCAGAAGTCGTAAGCCCCTGTGACGCGAGGCAGAAGTTGTTAGCCCCTGTGATGCGAGGCAGAAGTTGTTAGCCCCTGTGATGCGAGGCAGAAGTCGTAAGCCCCTGTGATGCGAGGCAGAAGTTGTTAGCCCCTGTGATGCGAGGCAGAAGTCGTAAGCCCCTGTGATGCGAGGCAGAAGTTGTTAGCCCCTGTGATGCGAGGCAGAAGTTGTTAGCCCCTGTGATGCGAGGCAGAAGTCGTAAGCCCCTGTGACGCGAGGCAGAAGTTGTTATCCCCTGTGATGCGAGGCAGAAGTTGTTAGCCCCTGTGATGCGAGGCAGAAGTCGTAAGCCCCTGTGATGCGAGGCAGAAGTTGTTAGCCCACAGTGATACCCTGAAAAAGAATGTCCCATTTCAGTGAGATATTGTCACTTTTGAGTGGACTTGAATGTTGAAGAGGGAAGACAGCTAAGAAAAACGGTGTATTAAAAGAAGAAGAAGAGATCGACGATTGATCGGATTCGTGCTACGGGCAGATAAGTAGTCTGTAATAAATACAAGTCCACTGAAGCATTTAGCTTTTTCAGCATTCATCTTGTGAAGGGCTGGCCTGATTAGAGCCATACTGGTGTCGTAGGCAGCATCTTCGGTAATTGGACACAATCTGCACACTCAGATGCCCTGTGCAGAAGTTGTTAGCCCACTGTGATGCGAGGCAGAAGTCGTAAGCCCCTGTGATGCGAGGCAGAAGTTGTAAGCCCCTGTGATGCGAGGCAGAAGTTGTAAGCCCCTGTGACGCGAGGCAGAAGTTGTAAGCCCCTGTGACGCGAGGCAGAAGTTGTTAGCCCACTGTGATGCGAGGCAGAAGTCGTAAGCCCCTGTGATGCGAGGCAGAAGTCGTAAGCCCCTGTGATGCGAGGCAGAAGTTGTTAGCCCCTGTGATGCGAGGCAGAAGTCGTAAGCCCCTGTGACGCGAGGCAGAAGTTGTTAGCCCCTGTGATGCGAGGCAGAAGTTGTTAGCCCCTGTGATGCGAGGCAGAAGTCGTAAGCCCCTGTGATGCGAGGCAGAAGTTGTTAGCCCCTGTGATGCGAGGCAGAAGTCGTAAGCCCCTGTGACGCGAGGCAGAAGTTGTTAGCCCCTGTGATGCGAGGCAGAAGTTGTTAGCCCCTGTGATGCGAGGCAGAAGTCGTAAGCCCCTGTGACGCGAGGCAGAAGTTGTTATCCCCTGTGATGCGAGGCAGAAGTTGTTAGCCCCTGTGATGCGAGGCAGAAGTCGTAAGCCCCTGTGATGCGAGGCAGAAGTTGTTAGCCCACAGTGATACCCTGAAAAAGAATGTCCCATTTCAGTGAGATATTGTCACTTTTGAGTGGACTTGAATGTTGAAGAGGGAAGACAGCTAAGAAAAACGGTGTATTAAAAGAAGAAGAAGAGATCGACGATTGATCGGATTCGTGCTACGGGCAGATAAGTAGTCTGTAATAAATACAAGTCCACTGAAGCATTTAGCTTTTTCAGCATTCATCTTGTGAAGGGCTGGCCTGATTAGAGCCATACTGGTGTCGTAGGCAGCATCTTCGGTAATTGGACACAATCTGCACACTCAGATGCCCTGTGCTGGAGATTTATGGGCTACAATGTAGACAAAGCTTTCAGTAAAGAAGGGAAAAGTACACTGGCTGTTAGCGTGTTTTGCATATTGCAGAGCTTTTCATATAATCCAGTAAGAATATATTTCACTCTATGGGGCAACAGAACTTGCTGAGTCTAAGGCAATCGTCTGTCTTCCTTTCCTGTTTGTGGTTTCCCCTGACAGTCAGCAGGGGGCAGATGTTGCACTGTTTATTGCATGCATGGAATCCCAGCACAGAGATGGACAGAGGGCCCCGTCTACTAAACTGCACTCATAATGGGCCATTGAGGCTGAACAGTGCTTGCCATTGCTCACCAACAATTTGACTCTCACTGAGTTAAAATAAAAGTATGCATTTCCTAGCTGAATTACATTTCATTTCTTAAAGCACTGAGTATTAGGTCTCATGCACACTGGAGTTTAAAAAACCACCAGTAGCATCAGCTGTAGAATGCGCCGTTTAAAACAATTTTTTTGCATTAGTGTTTTTCAGTGTTTGCATTTTTTAACAAAACTATACGTCCGATAGCCAAGTCTTTTTTTTTAGGGGTTTTCAGCTTTAATCAGCGTTTGAGTGTTTTACAGCAAAAAATAAAAAACTCCTCTTGAAACCCACTAGTTCTGGGTTTTTTTTGCAGCCAGAAAACACCCCTGCCAAAAAAGTTGATCAACCCTAGGTTCACACCTAAGCGTTTTCTGCAGTGTTTTGCAAAAACACACTACAGTCCATTCAACATGATTTCTTATGGGACATGTTCACATCTGCACATTTTCACCCGATGCGTTTTTTGGAAAGGGTCAGGGACTTTTTTTAATGCAAAAAGTTACGTTTTTGGTTCTATAGACTTAAATGGAAACGCTGCAGAAAGGCATGTATTGCATTTTTGCAGCGTTTTGATGCATTTTTGATGTGTTTTAAATCTGCCCAGCAACAAGAAAAATAAAGAAAAAAAGAAACGATAAACGCAAGCACAAAAACACAACGCAAAATGCAATGCAGAAACGGCTCAAATGCAACCTGCATAGGTGTGAATCCTAGACTGAAGCCTATGTGTGCATTGACACATAGGATAACATGCTGGGGAGTTTACTGGTTGTAGAAAAAAACGCCAAAAGCCAAAAACAGCCGCTGTAAAAACATCCAGTGTGCATGAGGACTTAGAAACAACTGCCATTTATAAAAATAAAATACTTTTTAAATCCTTTTTGCATCTTCTGAAGCCATGTCCTGCCTATAGACTCTGCAATGATGGCTGCATGGCATTTTCAAAAGATCAATCTGGTATAGGCGCAAGACTAGTGATCTTGTATCACACACTATCCTATGGGACGGACAACAGATCAGGAATACTACTGTCAAGCAATAATAGATAGCCAGTTAGTGTAGACGTTTATGATATAAACATTTATTGGAAATGACAGTTGGGAATTCACATAGGGTTAGGCTTAAAAGGCACATCAATATCCCAATACAGGTTTTTGCGGTGCATTCACTCTGTCATTTCACAAAGCTGTTCCCTTCGGTTGCGGTTCCAGGAAGCCGGCTGTAGGTGGAAAGCATCCCAAACTGATGGCTGGACCGCTTGCAAAGCACAACGTATGGCGAGATGACATCACCGGATCTGCAACATGTTTCCTGAGCATGTGTACTTTGAGTGTATTGGCAGCCGCGCTCTTTTCTCAATATAATCAGGTATGGGATCCTTTCCACTGACAGTCAGCTCCCTAGAACCGCAACTGAAGGGAATCGCCACTGACAGGACACACCTCTGCCTTGTCTACATAGGCAGAGCTGTGTTCTGTGTCTCATCGCCAATCATTGGCCAGCACATGCTGATCGGCTTCTGCTGTGACAAATCACAGCAAAAGCGGCTCGCCCTCATGCAGAAACACACAGACACACACGATTCTGCACACAGCTGCTGCCCTGTAGCAGTAAAACTGCTATAGAGCAGTGGACAAGCAATTAAAGCAGTATTAAACCCCAAAGCAAACATTTATTATATTGCAGCTTACACATTTTTAAATATGATTGCTGCATTAATTTTTCTTTTTTTTTAGGCTTTCTTTCTTTTATTTTCACCTGGTGATCCAGCCAGTAAGCCTGTTTTTCAAAAGAACACGCTGTCCTGAAAATGTGTCAATTAGGGTGTTGAGACGAACTATTTACCACTGGCAATGGTGCTTACAATGATCAGCCTTTATTTATTCATGCAAAACCTTTATCCCAAAAAAATCTGTTGCTATAACCGCAGTGTGAATTGGAGTTTGGCTTCAATTTGTTAGTGTATCTGCTAGTACATCCACAGGAGTAGGCGTGAAGACTTTGATTTGTACAGTGGGCAAGACCGGCTGTGCAGAACAGGAACCTGGGGTAATACAGGGGACAGAGGGCACTGTAGGGTGTATGGGGGCAGTACAGGGGACAGAGGACACAGTAGGGTGTATTGGTGCAGGACAGGGGACAGAGGACACAGTAGGGTGTATGGGGGCGGGACAGAGGACAAAAGGCACAGTAGCTACTAATGTGGAAACCACGGCTGGGTCCAAAGCAGCTGAAGGAAGTTTTGGGGTCTCAGCAGGCAGGGCACACGAAGCTGGGAACTCAGATGGTACACAGGTCACAGATGTTGGGGCCACCACCCATCCAGAAAGTAGTGAAATAGGAGCTCTGAGCTGTACAGTATGTAAAGGGACCGATGGTTTGGGCAGCAAAGAGGGTAAGGAACTAGAGGTGGACAGCACTGGAAGGGGGCCCACATTAGGAGTAGGCAGGGGAGCAGCTCTACTACAAGAAACATCTTGGAAGGCCTGGCAATGTTGAGGGAGCATAGGAGAGGTGGTGGCTTCAGCCACGGGTACAGTGCGAGGTGGGAGCACCTTAGGGAGACGAGTCCAATTGCATTGGACCCCCAAGACAATACTTGGCCAGAGTTTCAGTCAAGATTGGGTGAGTGTTTCTGCAACCGTGGAAGTCCAAGAATGATGGGACTAGCAGACTTAGGGAGGATCAGGAAGGAGATTTCCGCACGATGAAGAGCGCCAACATGCATAGTTATGGAGGTGGTTCGGAAGCGTAGAGGTCCTAAGGCCAAGGTAGAGCCATCAACTGTAGATACTGATTGGGTGTCATCAAGGGGACAAGAAGAATGCCCAATTCAGTGGCCAAAGTTTGCTTGATGAAGTTCCCTGCTGCCCCAGAGTCCACATAAGCAGAAACCTGGTACGAGTTCAGGGCCCAATGAATGGAGACAGGTATGATAAATCGAGGGAAGGTGGCAAAATTCAGGTTCTGGTCTAGATCACCTCCCTCAGAGTGACCTAGACCCGAGAGTTTCCCGGATGGACAGAACAGGACTTAATTATATGACCTGCAGCCCCACAACAAAGGCATAGACCAAACTTTAGGCAACGCGATCGCTCTTGTGGAGTGAGGCGTGTTTGGCCTAACTGCATAGGCTCTTCAGATGTTGATACAATTGCAGAGGTACGTTGATCAGGGGCTTTCTGGAAAATAGGAGCAAATGAACCCACTGGGAGGTGACATGGACGAGCCCTTTCCAGATCTTGCTCCTGGAAGCGGATATCGATTTGGATGCTAAGAGCAATCAAGTCATCCAGGGTGGTGGGTATGGTTCTTCCAGCTAGTTCGTTCTTAACACAGTTTGCTAGACCCTGCCAAAAGCTTGCAGAAAGGGCCTCATTATTCCATGCCAGTTCCGGAGCTAAGGTGCGAAACTGAACTGCATATTGTCCCACAGTCATGCTACCTTGACGAAGCCAAAGAAGAGCTCCTGCGGCAGATGAAGTCCTGCCGGGCACATCGAAGGTTTTACGGAAAGATTGCAGGAAGGCTGAGAGGCTGCAAATAGTTGGATCTTGACGATCCCACAGTGGCAAGGCCCAAGCCAGTGCTTCAGCAGAAAGGAGGGAAATCATGTATGCCACCTTGGAACGGTCAGTAGAAAAATGGTGGGCCGCTAGCTCGAAGTGAATTGAGCACTGATTGATGAAGCCCCGTCAATATTTGGGATCACCAGAGAAGCGAGGCGGTGGAGGCAGCTGGAGTTTTGAAGGACTGTGTTCCACTGGAGGAACAGTGGGGGTTGGAGCAGGAGCCGAAACAGAGGGTGAGGAAGGGGACACAACCTGTAGCTGATCCAACCAGGAGGAAAGTTCCTACAGACACTGCATAATACATTCCTGATAGGCCTGCTGGACATCGACTCTCTGCGTCAAACACTGGAGTTGTTCCAGGAAAGGCTGCGGGGTCTCTGAGGAGTTCATGGCCTGAGCAAACTGTCAGCACCAGTGGTAGTGAGCCCTTGTATATTATCAACTTGGGGTTCCCCAGGGTGCAGAGTCTAAGCCCCAGCCTGCTTCTTCACCAGAGCCCCTGATGGTAGGGATGGACTTGCAGCAAGCTGGGACCAGGTCGCGGCCCCCGGGTACATGCAGCCGAGGATGAGGAGACCGCTTGCAGGTGCAGAGTACAATGGGAGAAGACAAATGGAAATCCGATAGACTAGCCAAGGTCAGGACGGGCGGAAAACAAGCACAGTCAGAGAATAAAGCCAGGGTCAGTACATGAGTAGTCAATGCAGGATACAGGCAATAGCAACACACAGGAGCTCAGACAACTAGGAAGTTGCTCAGGCAAAGTGGCCGAGGCTGAGCATATCTTATATAGGCAGGCAAACAAGGAGGCGGGCCAGGAAGTGAAATGGATCAGGAACAGCACTGCAGCAAGGAGATAAGAATACACAAACAAGGAACTGCAGGCTAACTTGTGTCAGGAGCATGCTGGCAGGAGGAGACAGTAGAGTAACAGAGTGATGAGCTGATCAGTCTGCTGATTCTTTTTATACTATTCAGTCAAAGGCTGGTAATGGGACAAGACTTGTAAGTGTTGTGGGATGGAGCAGAATGGTGCAGCAGCAGTGAAGACACAGGGTACAGTTGCAATAAAATGTGGAACTTGTATTGATGAGACCCCAGGAGGGAGAGCACCGTTATAGAAACAGTCACAGTTCAGTTCAAATGCAGAGATGCAGCTGGAGGAGATGTGCTGACAGTGTCTGTTTCAGAGGGCGGAGTGCGGCCTGGCTGATCCAGTCCCAAAGGGGTTGCTTCCTTGCAGGATGGCTAGTCCATAGCCCTAAAGACCTGCTGATGTAAATGGAGTTTGCCCAGTGTGAAAGGGGCTTTACTCAAGAGCCTCATTATAGATGGGTTGTGAATTTCCAAATTTAGTTTCTTTCTTTCTTTAGTTTTCTTCTTTTGAGAATAGATTTTGTTTCTATAATTTCTGTCTCCCCTTTGCTAATTTATTAGGAACTTCACCCGTTTTATGTGTTTTTTTTTTTTTTTCTGCAGTCCCGTCTTACATTATTCACTGGGTTATCCTTAAAACACATACAAGTCCAGAAAATCCAACATTGTCCAGCTGTAATCTGCCACTCTGCCATCACATGCCTGGTCCCCACCTCCATCTTCGTTGCTTATATCATCAGAAGATGGCTGTCTCTTCTGGCTTCTTGCATCCAGCCCCCTGATGACATGCTGTGGCACATGTGCTTTGGATTGCCCAGAAGCCTCCTGAGATGTTTGACTTGAGTATCCTAAGAGGCTTCAGGCAGCTGGTGAAAGTCATTCTCACCTGGGTGAGAATTTCAGAAGTGATGGGCAGCTTGTATTAAAAAAAAAAAAGTATTCTCCCCCCCTAAAAAAAAATAAAAATCTGAAATTGTAGCAGGGGGTGGGAGTTAGATCATGTAAAGTGGGTGAACAGGGTGAAGATTAAATTTTGATTTGTTATTTGATTGTGTGCTGCCCTAGTTGGGTGGTTTTGGGTTATTGTAGTCAGTCTTGTTGTATGTTAGCTATGACTAAGACCCTTTCAGACTGAAATGCGTAAGCCATGTTTGCTTTTTCTGTCACTTGAGGCCTTAATAAGGGACGTTTGGAGGTATCTATTTATACTGGTATTCTGTTGCTATTGTTAAGATTTGCATAAAGTTTCAGCTGCCTCTATCTCTAGATCTATTGATCATCCTGACATGCAGTTTTCTCAGAAAATCACCTCTGCTTAAGTATTTGTTCATTATATGCTCTATAAGAATAGGCCAAATTTGTGACAGGTTTACTTTAACTCATCCTAATGTGATTCTCTCTTAGCAGATCAATTATGGACAAGAATGTAGGTGTACTGACCATGTGTTAGGTCGACACTGACAGGTAGTTGTCACATTACTAAACAAGAGCAGTTTCCATGGAAACACAGAAAAATATGTACGTTCTGGGCAAAGGACCATTCTACTTGATATGATTCACAACTTAGCAGAATTCAGCTGCCACCAGCAAAACCTTTTATATCCTCTCCATTCATAGATAATGTACTGAGGCCCTTATATCTAGGGAACCTGAGGCTGTAGAGAAATAAAGCAGTTCATTTAGATGCAATATATAGTCTTTTAATTTTTTTTCTAGATAAGGTTGTTAAAAATAACAACTTGTATAAAGTCTTGCCAGTATATGTTAGTTTTCATTTATAATTTGTAATTGTACGTGTAGACAGGGATATTTGGTCATTACATATGCAGGTTCAGCTTCCTGCAATGCTATACTATGGTTGTGTGTAGGACAGGTGGGTGACACTCCTTCCATGTTCTCCTCTTTGTTGGGCGCCAAGTGTGGATCACATGGAAGGCCTACCCTGTGATGGGTCCTTCTGGGCTACTCTGGGCAGCTTGAACAGGGTTGATCTTCTTACACATGGGGTACCTTTACTTTGTACCATACAATGTGTACACTTGAACAATAAACTGTCCTCCAGTTAACTCCCTTGTCTCCGTGTCAATGTACACCTTCACTGTCATAGCTGCATTTAGGAGGGACACGCTGAGCCTGTGACTACTCCACCTGTCCAGTGTATCTCCGCTACCTCTCTACTAGTAACAGAATTGGCCCACACCAAGAACCTTTTGTAGGCTCCATATGTGCTGTGTCAACTCTTCCTCTTCCATATTTGTGCACACACTGGGGACCTCTGCAGTGCTGATCGGCTTCTATTCCTATGGGAGATGAATGGCTCACAGACAGTATTGACAACAACTCCCTCGCTGCAAGTGGCTGTCCCACCTGTCACAGGCACATGCTTCACAACAAGCTGGTTGGTAAACCTTCATTACTCTTTGGTAACCACTTGCTTTATTCCACACCACGTTACTCCTGTTGTGTTGTATTCATACCCCAGTGTGCTTTACTGACCCACGCTGTAGACTATGTGTGCTGCTGATTACTTTCATTACACTTCGTTAGAAACATCGGACCAGGTAAAGGCAAAGTTGCAAAAGATAACAACAGCATTACACTTTCTTCTATTTTACCTAGTCCCAACTCAGGCTTGTGGCTGCCCCAGCATACCTGCACAGGTAAGAGTGCATACTTGGCAGAGTCCATAGTGGCAGATCTCCAGAACTGGTGTCTTAAATGCTGATATGCATTCAAAGGGACTGCCTATACATTTATTGCTCAAATCCATCTAAAAACAATACTCTGTCCACTTTGGAAGAGATATCTTTGCTGTTGAGCATTGTGCACCACAAATGGAGTGCAACTCTGCTCAATTACTGTCTACACCCCTTTACTTGATCACATTTGGAGAAGCCTCATCCCTAAGATCACCAAATCAATATCAAGAATCCTTTATGGATGGGCCCCGGACAAGGATGTTATCCATCAATGTATGAGGGAGGTCTCCCTGGCTCATGTTTCTCCCCTGCATGGTGCCCCAATATTAGGTGCCAGAGAGGGTGAAGACATTACGCTTATACTGCTACATTATTAATAATATCCTCCTCTGGACTATATGTGTTTGTTGATGCATTGTCTGGGGCTGCATGTTGTTAATCAATGTGACATGGTTGAGTGTCAGTTCAGTGTAAGAGGGAGGCCCATTTAGTCTACAATATTTTTCCCTGGATTACACTAATCTATCTATGGGATTTTCAACAAATATTCCATCTATGGTGATCCTGTTCTGGCAGAGATACTACATGTGATAAAGAGCACGTTCCCTTTTCAGGAGACCTGTGAATTACCTAGCTTTGCAATTTTTGTATATAGAGCACATGTATTATTTATGAAGAGAGTTACCAATATTACCAATGGATTTGTTTATGAGTAGGTATTCCTCTCCGGGGGTTGTCATTTGGGACCTGTGGAGTGTGGTATGATTTTTTTTTTTCTTTCCTTTTTTTGTTTTTAGAATTGTCTATGTTGAATAAAGAAATGATTGTGTGCCACTGACCACCAACCCATTTTAATTATTGCTTTTTAATTATTAATATAATTAAACAAACCCAAAATTCTGGTTGAGTCTACAACTAGCCGTATTTTTATGCAGTTTCTCAATATGTTGGTGACTAGGGACTCCTGGTTTACTTATCATTAGCAACATTTTTGGGGACCTTGAGGCTTTCTTTTGGAGGTTTTGCAATCCAGAATACGTGAGGAGTCTGGACCATGGCAATGGGTTCCGGGGACAACAAGTGACAGTAATTTTTGAGGACTAGCAGCTGGATTGCCCTTATTCCCAGCAGGTGTGTCACCTGAAGGAGGATCTTCTGCCGGCTGCTCTACCCTAGGTTTTTCGGTGGAGACCAACCCTTGAAAGATGCGTCTGGCAGGCTGGAAAATCTTGGCTAGCCATAGTGTCTGGTAGCAACACATGGAGCATCTGAGCATCTTTCTGGGTTCGGTTGCTATATATGAACCTTTGCAGGACATCCACCAATCCGGTAAGGGACCTTGTGCAGGAGCCAATCAGGAAGCAATCATGTTTTGTAATGTACATTATTGCCGGGCAAGCCTAGACAAGTTCTAGCTAACTATGCCATGGTCCCTTTAGAGATGGTCTTCAGGTGTATGCAGCAGGCGCTGCCCCACAATGGGCGCCAAATTATAGGGCAGGTGGATGACATTTCTCCATGTTCCCCTCCTTGTTGGGCGCCAAGTGTGGGTCACATGCCTACAATGGGTGGGTTCTTCTGGGCTATGGTAGGCACCTTGAACAGGGTCACTCTCCTTACACATGGGTTACTTTTACCATACAGTGTGTACACTTGAACAATAAACTGTCCTCCAGCTAATTCCCTTGTCCCCCTGTCAATGTACACCTTCAATGTCACAGCTGCATTTCGGAGTGAGCCCATGCCCACTTCACCTCTCCAGTGTATCTCCACTACCTCACCACTAGTAACAATATGGGGCCTCGCTGAGCACCTGGCGTGAACTCCATACGTGCTCTGTTAGCTTTTCCTCTTCTGTAATTGTGTACATGCTGAAGACCTCTGCGGTGCTGATCTACTTCCATTGCTAAGGGAGACAGACTGCTCGTGGAGAGAGTGCCAACAACAACTCTCTTTCTGCAAGAGGCTGTCCCACCTGTCATAGGCACACACTTCACAGCAGGCTACTTGGTAAACCTCCATTACTCTAGGTAACCAATTGCTTTACTCTACACCACATTACTCCTATAGTGCTTTCTTCATACCCCAATGTTCTTTACTGACCCATGCTGTAGACTGGGGATCGAGCAACGCATGCGCATGCTTAGCCAGCCCAAGGCTGCAGAGGCAGTCCCTGCCCTGGAAGCTGCAAGTCTGTCAGTAACCCTTCAGAATAGCTCAGGCGGGTTCGGGCTCTTCTACGCCCGTTTTTAACCAATGAAACAACTAAGCAACTTATTCACTCCCTTGTTATCTCTCAACTTGACTATTGTAACTCCCCCCTCATTGGCATACCTAATCGCAGACTATCCCCTCTTCAGTCTATCATGAATGCTGCTGCCAGACTCATCCAGCTTACCAACCATTCTGTATCTGCCACCCCTCTCTTCCAATCCCCCCACTGGCTTCCCATTGCCCAACGAATAAAATTCAAAACATTAACAATAACATATAAATCCATTTATAATTCTGCCCCAAATGACATCACCGATCTTGTCTCCAAATATCGCCCAAACCATCCTCTCCATTCCTCTCACAACCTCCTGCTCACTAGCTCTCTTGTCTCCTCCTCCCATGTTCATCTCCAGAGTCTCCATCCTCTGGGACTCTCTACCCCAATTTATCCAACTATCGCCTACTCTGCCCACTTTTAGGCATTCTCTGAAAACCTATCTCTTCAGGGAAGCCTATCCTGTCTTCAGCTAATAACCTAATCCTCTATTTCTCTTATCAGTTCATCCCCCACAGTTATTATCTTTTTGTACCACCAGCCGATCCCTATTGGATTGTAAGCTTTAAGGAGCAGGGCCCTCCTAACCCTCTTGTATTGAACTGTATTATTGCTGTATTGTCTCCCTTTATATTGTAAAGCACTGAGCAAACTGTTGGCGCTATATAAATCCTGTATTATAATAATAATAATAATAAAAAAAGACTTTTTGTGCACCAAATGCCTCTTGTAAAGGTAGCAGTGATCTCATCACTGTGCTGTACATAGCCTGTGCAGAGTGCAGAGTTATGGGAGGGGCCCAGCAGGCTCCACCCATTATAGGCTGTCTGCAGAAACCTAGAGGAGGAAGCAGTTAAAAGACCAGTCACCCTGTACAAGGTGAGAGCAGCAGTAGCTGGTCTTTAATAGAGGAAGTTCCTGCACAGAGGCACAGTTTCACACTGGATGACTGCATAGATCTGGAAGAAATACACCAAGATTCATGTAAGAATACACATGCCTCTTGTATTTAGGCAATATTTACTTATCCTAGAGTTCGTAGCTTTTGTAAAATGACATGTCCATGTAAGTCTATCCTGTCCACAGGGTGACAATGCTGTTCAGTGATATCACTGCATAACAAACAACATTTATCCACCTATTATAGGGGGTTCAGAAAAACTAAAATGTCAATGAGAGATTGCATCAAAAATATTATTTTTGATTTTGCCCCAGGCTCCTCTTGAAAGTAATTTTATGGTAACTTATAAGAAGATCGTCTCTCATGTCATGATGTCTCTAACACAGTACTTTCTCTGGCAATTTACCTTTCATTGTTCTCTCTAACATAGCAGTCTCCTTGACATGACAATCTCTACAATAACATAAACCTTTTCTAGAAATGCAGCATATTTGTAACATATTCTTCCATATAGTAAACCTGTATTGAGGCTTCCATTGCTGATCTTTCCAGGAGTGGGGTTGAAAATGTATAAGACTGCATGGTGCTACGATATTAGTGTAACTGCACCAAATATTATTTTGCAGCTATCCTTTGGAAGCCCCCCCTTCCTCTGCCAGCTCCCCACCTGCATAAAGTGGATCTTTACCCTCCAATTCATCATCCCTCCTCTCCCCCCCCTCTGTTCCTCTGCATGATTAAGGCTCTTTTTTCTTCTCTAATTACCTTTTTTTTTTAAAGTGAAAATTTCCCCCTATGCATGTCATTTGCCTGACGTGTACTGTCCTCCTTCTGCCTCCTGGGATATGCGTGTCACATATCCCAGGAGGCTTTCATTCAGTAAAAGAGGAGGGAGTGAGCCTAGCACAGCATCATTGAGAAACGTAACGGCTGAACCCGGGACGGTATTACAGCAAACCTTTGGGGCACGGAACCAAGTGCTGCTAGAACTGTACAAAATTCACCAACATGAATGCAAAAATAATTTGGGGGAAAAGGAGGTTGAAAAACTACTTTTAAATTCTATACTCAGCTTTCCTCATTCCTCATAGATCTTCACTGTGCAGCATACTGGGTGACATACAATTTTTTGTCAAACATCTGGCTGGGGAGAGAATGTGCTGTAGAATCGTTTTTATTTCTCTAGAAAGTCTGCTTACCTTTGAGATATTGGGTGTCTTTCCTTAGAAATATATGTGGATTTTACTGTAGTAGAACCTATCAATATATTGGTGTGGAAAAGGCCAACAAAAAATAAAAAAGTGGCAAAGAAATAGACAACCAAGAACAATAGCAACCAACCTAAAACTTGCCTCAGGCCTAGCAATGGATTAAGACCAAATAGAACCCTAGGCAAGGTAGTGGCTTTCCTTCCTCCTATCCCTTTGCTTGACATTGATAAAGATTGCAAAAGGTGGTAATAAAAAGCCACCAATTTGCATTGTCTGTACTGGCATAGTGTAGCTCCATCAGTAACCAACAACAAGAGTATCATCTTTTGTGAGGTGATAGACAGGTGCAAAACAACCATGCAACCCTCTTGGTTTACTGCTGGAGCTTGAAAAGTGTAGCTGGGCCCTTTGGAAATCCACCAGGCCTTAAGCTCTTGCTTAGGATGCCTTGTTGATAATCTGGCACTGATTAGACCCATGGACCTCTGTTTAGAAAACTGAGAGGACTTTTGTAGTTTCATTCATGCATAGATTCCAATTTATTTGATCTTGTACATTTTGAACTTTTCAAAGCCTGAGACTGAAAACTTTTTTTCTATTTCTCTACTATAACTAAAACTATAGCCATTCTGTTCACAGTCCTTGTATTTTAACGAAAATGTGTACGAGCGCAAAGAATTATTCTTCTCCCTCTGTCCTGGAACCATCACAGATATTGCCACTTCTCTGAAATCCGTCCGTATTTGTAAAATCTAACACGCGCAAAGTCTGAGGAGTGTGCCATCTCCTCCCAGCTTCTGAAGTCTGACTCCGTACCAGGCTGTGAGGAGTGTGACTTTATCTGAGTCCCACAACTAAAAGGCCTCTTGGGTCCAACACTTTTTCTGAAACTGGAGAAAATTGGCATGTTCCCAGTGGTATAAGGCTTTTCGTCCCTGCAGGCGTCTGGCAGCCATTTCAGATCTTCCCTCCCCGGGTTTGCATGGTTCCCCCCCTCCTTCACTGCGCCTCCAAATAGCAGTAAGGAAGTAGAGCGGGCGGGATGTGTTCTCATGAATTAATCAGTCCTGCTCGGGGGATGCATTATTGAAGCTCTCTGGTTAGTTCTTCATGGAGTGATCCGAGGAATATAGGCCACTGGTTTATTTATCAGGGAAAATAATGATTTCTCTTTGTTGTCTCGAGTGTTGCCCTGTACAAGATGAGGAAGGGTGCAGAGCCGGGATATGACAATGAGATGATGGTCCCAAGTACCACACCTCACCTTGCATCCCATCCTCGGTACACATGTAGGATCTGCAGCGGGTCCTTGGTTTAACCCTCACTTTGCTGGGGTCAGCATTGCATTCCTGTCATCTGCAGCAGAATCCATAAATATTTGATAGTTCAGACAGGCAGCTTGTGGTTCATCTGGTGAGCTCAGTACTGCCAGGTGAAATAGACTCATCAGGTTTTAAATTCATGATACAAGGTATTATAGAGTCTGCACAGAATGAAAAATAACTTGACTGAATCCTAGTAGTTTTACTAGTAGGAATGTTAACATCTAAAAACAGTTTTAAATTTTTTCAAACATTAGGTAAATTATATGCATTCAATTTCTTATATGATCTCTGTAGTGTATGGCTGAATGTGGCCATGTATTGTTCTTCTCCCTGCTTCCTGCAACACTTAGGCTTCATTCACACCAGGAGGAGGTGCGTCTAAGTGCATTCTTGTGCATTTAATTTTAAGGCAGCCCATTAATTTCAATGGGTTGCCCTATACATGAGAAACATGCAAAAAAGTTACTGGTATAATTTTTAAAACTGAGCAGAAACAATTGAGTACTGTCCGTGATACTTTTTTTATTTACACTAACAAACAATTTTAAGGACAAGCTTTCGGGGAGTGTCCCCTTCTTCAGGTAAAAGCAGTACTGATCACAAAGGGTTAGAAGAGATGTTTTGGAGTTGGAAAAAAAAAAAGGAGAACAGATGAGATAAGACACAGTTCTTTTTTTTTTCCTTCCAACTCCAAAACATCTCTTCTAACCTTTTGTGATCAGTACTGCTTTGACCTGAAAAAGGGACACTCCCCGAAAGCTTGTCCTTAAAATTGTTTGTTAGTGCAAATAAAAAAAGTATCACGGACAGTACTCAATTGTTTCTGTCGCAAGTGCACTGATACGGCTACAATCTCTTCAAGTAAAACTGAGCAGAAATTAAACGCATGGTACTGTGGTACCATGCTCTTTGGTGAGCGGGAACGCACATGCATATCCTAGATGTGTAGGGCTGGCATTAAGAATCAAGTCTGCCCAAGCTGAGGCTTGAAATGTAAATTTTTAGTCAAAGTAAGTTAGGGGTTCTACTGCAGCATGTGGCCCCATTGAGAATATTACTTTTACTTTCTATTACCTATCCTAGCAATACCATCATTGGCATGGGAATTAATTTATTTGTCTCTATAACAGGAACATAATTGAATTAAAAAAAAACAACTTTTTTTTGTTTAGGATGGTTGAGAAACCCTGTGGGCTTTTTATTCCTGTCCATGTACCCTTTGGAGATTTCTCTATACTTCTTGTTCTGATACCAACATTGTCACAGGGACTGGAAATCTCCTCAGTGAGGCCTCAGACAATAGTAAAACCTGATAAAAAAGAAAAACATTGTTGAACTTAGAGGTGCTGGCATGGAAGTGCAAAAATCATTTAATTCAATGTCAGTGCTTCACTTTAAATATGGGAAGGTTTAAAGATTACAATTGTATATGAAAATGTGTTGTAGCCGGGTGCAGCTGGCTCTGTGATTTTCTGTCCCCTGCTTCCCCTCCCACTGGGCTGCTGTATAAACAGCGGGATGTGTGATTGCAGAGCAGAAGAAACAAAAGTAAAACAAATATAAGACTTTAAAGATGACCGTCCAGTAATCCGGAGTATAATAAAATCCACA
Organism: Staurois parvus; assembly: GCF_062004578.1. NCBI lineage: Eukaryota > Metazoa > Chordata > Amphibia > Anura > Ranidae > Staurois > Staurois parvus. Next base: position 8,695,481 of record NW_028318094.1, read on the forward strand.
ATTTTTATTGGTACAGAATAGTTAAAAATATTACATAATCATAAAAAAAATTAACATAAAAAGATTATTTTATATTATTCCAAACGCTTTATCCTCATGTCTACGCATTTCACAGATTACCAGCTTCTTTAAAAAATACTCTTAGATAGACAGAGATAAGAAAATAGGACTATATGTACTTACCCACACTGCCAGGTGTCTAACATCTTATATCATTAAAGGAACAAATGCCTCAGGTTTGACCAAGGTTTCACCCAAAGTCTGTATCAACTGCAAAAAACAGCAGTACCAACCATAAGTAATTGCTAAAGATTACTAAGATTTAAATCACACAAAAATAATCCATAATAGTGGACTAACCATTCCACATATCACATTAAAGAATGTCCATTCTACAGCAATTATTAAGACCAGAGATGTGCTAAAGGGGTAAACCTACAGCAGCCTCACAGAGGTGAATCTCTAACCCGGAGTTGCCTACATGATGTTACTTTGGGTGTGGTGGCCATCTTGCTTCCAGCCATGCTCCTGTATTTGAGTGCTAATTTCATCTGTGTCTGCAGTTGAATACCGAGTGTCTTGTTGATCATATAAGGTAGCCACACTGTTTTGAGCTTCTGACATTTGCTGCTGCATATGAGGTAATCTGTGGAGGATGGGTGATAGGCGGGCTGTCTGTGTCTGGGATAATATTGAGCCTTTTGTTACTTAAAGGAATAGAACTATTGGGCCTATTTATATTGGTACCCCTTTGGAGTTTTGCTCTAATATATCTTTCTTGAATTTATTTTGTGTGTTTACTTTAGACTCTCTGGCCATTTTAGAACTCTGGGTTGGAGATATGCCTCTGTGAGGCCGCTGCTGGCTCACCCTTCTAGATATTTACCTGGTGATCATCCTTAAAGCTGGATACAGTCAGGAGGAGGTAGAGAAGGAGCCAGTGGAATGCTCAGAGAGAACTTGCTGGGCAAAAGCACTGGATTCTGGGAGTGTAGATCTTAAAGAGGCACTGTACCATATTTGTTAATGGAGGCTAACAAGCTGTGGACTTTAATTCCCACAAATCCTTGCACATGGAGGAGGAGAAGCTTCACTGTTTTCCCGGGTAAACTGATCTTGATTAAGGCAGCCCAGAGGATAGAGCTATGGAAACAGACCTGCGGTCAGGGTCTGTGCCTCATATGTAAGGGACTGGAGCCATTAGAGAGAAGCTGAGTAAGTTGGACCTGTTGCTTTGCCTGTTCCCCCACACCAGAGAGAGAGGGGATGGACCTGCTGGAGCTGCCTTCAGAGACTGAGTTGAGGAAGAGAGAGAGAGTCACTGCATCTTCAGGGTCCAAGCTGAGAGATTGCAGCCTTTGCAAGGATCCGGGGCCAGATCACTGGGAACTGCTGGTCGTCAAGCCATTGTGACAAGATTATCCGCCTACCAGGAAGCGGTGAGCTTGATTACATGTCCTAAATGCACTCACCATTTTGTTAACTCAGAGACTGGTCCTACTTAGCCTCTGTCATCTATTAACACATTTAAAGGGACAGTACACCACCTAACGAAGGGCCCCACTGAAAGCTGCCCAACATTAAATACCAGGTGCCAGGTACTTTCAGACACATTCAGGGGTACCTCATCCACTAGACCCACACTCTGATGGGGTTGTATACACAAGGTGTACGCCAGGACCCTTTTTGATTCTTCTGAATTGGTTTAGGATGTTTAGAGACTCTTGTTACTCGGTAGTAGTTTAATTTAGTCTTGCTATAAAATTTGAGTGCTTGCTAAAAGGTAATTAACCATTTCACCCTTCCTAGTGTTGCGCTACCCTCTTGAGGGCCACTATGTTGTGGGTATCCATAAGTCTCTCTCTGCACAGCCAGGCCAAAGGTATTTTTCACACCAACTTGCATCCAGAGACAATGACCAGTCCATGGGCTTGGTTTTGATATTTTATTAGGGGAAATCAACTTGGATAGGGAAATAGAGATTATGGGATACCCTGTTTGGCTTGAATCAATGGAAGGGGGACACTTCCCTCCTATGTACAAAGGCAGATCCTGGACTGTTCTTTTCCTGTGAGCTGTCAGTCATTGCAGAACAGTAGCAGCTGCCGTTTACGGGTGAGGAACTAGCAGCCCCTCAAAAATCACTTTACTTCTTGTAGCTACATGCAGAGACGTCTTCTCTCGACCTCTAGAGATGCTCCAAGCTCTACAGCCTGCAAGCACAACCAGCCCTCCTGGCTTCTCCCTAGGCAAGGATTAAGGCTTGAGTCCAGTGCTGACATTAGAAACCTTGCTACTTGTGGTAGACTTTCCCCTTGTAGATTCCAGAGTGTGCTGCTTCTCCAGGCCCTGATCCCATTTGCTCCTCTCTGCTGAATGTATTCTCTTAAGGCAGCCCCAGCCCCCCCCCCAAACCTAGGAGACCCCTCATAGGCACTAACAGTCTCCTCAGCACTCCATCTTTTACCTGACGACCCTGTCAGCCTGACTCTCTGATATTTATAGGCCAGTCACACCACTCTACCAGGACCTCCAACCCTGGGTTTGGTCAGACCTCCCCATGAATATGTAGATTAGGCCTCCACCCCTTCTTACTTACCAACTTCTGGAAGGTTCTTTGGCGATAGAGCCACAACCTGTTACGCCATCCAACTGACCTGCAATAACCTAACCTCAATCACAGACTCATAAAACTACCATGAGTCATAATTTTACCTATGGTACACTACACTATTCTAGTAGCACACTAGAGGGTGCTACATTAGCGTCCTTAAGTCTACAACTACATGTTTCTTGATTTACTCTCTGTTTGCATTTTCTTAATGCATTTAATTAATTATCTCCAAGCTGATTTTGTCCTTATTCTTGTTCATTCTCAGAGTGGTAGACTGCTAAGCCTTAAGTCCACAGGTGTAGATTGTTTTAGTATATGACCATTGTGACGGTTGTGACCCCCAGCCCTTGTCATTACCGAAGGATTAGCCAATCTAAAACCACGCTGTCACGCTCTGCTGCACCCTGCACAAAGATTTTCCAGCTAATGGACCACAATCTATGTACTGCAGCCTGAGAGCGATTGTTACTGGGTCAGGTTAATTACGCAATTAACCCTTCACACTGCCACCACCGCCTTTTTGTACAGAGGAGAAAACTCGCCAATCTTAGCAGTAACACTATGATGTTTGAATAATCGTCTGCATACACACTGTCACCACAGGCAGATATATATATAGAGGTTTAAAACACACAGTAGCACTCTTCAGAGACAGGGATTCTTAGTTTGCATTAAAGAGCTTTAGAAACAGTTCAACACTTTTCAGATAATGGGATTTATTGCTAAAAAGGTCAAAATGGTGCAATAAAAATATTTACAGAAAAAGATGTAGCCAATATATATATATATATATATATAAATGCAGAGAGCAATACCACAACAGAGAGATAACAGAAAGACGTTTAGAGAGGTAGGATACTTGCCATCAGCCTTGGTTTAAGCAGCTTCAAGGGTCCTGAGAAAAAGGGTGCCTTTTCTCCCAAAGTTGGTTCCTGATGTTAAAAGGGAGATCTCTTCAACTTACTGAACTTACTGCTCCAAGCATAACAGCCTTTTTCTAGGAACCCAGCAGGGTGTCTCCTTAAAGCAGAGAACCAATCACCTCCTTTGGGGAGGGGTGTTTTAGGCAGGAACTCAGGCTATAACCAAATCCCTTGCAGTTTATATCATGGTCAATAACCTTCCCTAGGTACATGTAGCAGCCTAGCCACTAGTAGATTAATATGCAGAATGATATCCTGAATGTCTAGACATCAAATATGCCATATCTTACTATTTCAGCTAGACCTATATGGCTTCCTGCTCTCCTGTAGACTTTAACTAGGGGTGTAAAATATCAGGCGACTCACATTAAACGGAGATATCCGAATATATGCTTTGTTCGATTGTATGTATTCCCTATTTTAAGTTATGAAAAGTGGTTTTTACATGGGATATATGTTTTACTGCTATCCTGGAATGCTTTTGAAGTCCAGTGACTGCTGGGTTTATGGCTTCATGATCAGCTTCAGAGTAAGAGTTTGTCAGACACCCTGGCATTAGCTAATTGGGTTTACAACCATGAAGATTATCCAACTGTGTCCTGTGCACTCCTGGACCCAGCACACAAGGACCACGTGTCACTCAACAGAGAGGGAGGGGGGAGCTGATTTGGAGTGAGAAATGATACCAGATGGAGGGTCTTTGCCAAAATGGAGGTTCGCATCCATATTTGTGTGCACAATTGCTACAACCATGTATATCAGTGGATACCAAGCAGTTTGGAGAGTCGAGGCAGAACAGAGGACCCATTATCACCAGCGGCTCCTGTGGGGGTAAGCACTACAGTGTTAGGCATATAGACACATGTAATATTAATATGTAAACTTAAAATACATGATATGTTGCATTTTTTGTAAATATATCAAGTGCAGAGCAATAGCAATACAACAAAAAGTTCAAGAACCCCCAAGGATAATCCAGTGATTCACAATTAGTGATGGTATTCAGACATCCAGGTGTAAAGGTGCTCTGTCCCGCCACCAGAGGAAATCAAGGCCGCTTACCTTATCAACATGACCCCTGAGCAAACAAAAAGGTCATATCACACTTTTTCCCCCTTGGGGATCAAATCCAATGTGAGACCTTCAGCCTCCTTTAGAATATTAGCGGTATATCCATCAAAATATGTACTTGTAAAAGCAAAACAGACATAGTGCTGTCTGCTTTCACACCGAGAGCTGTGAAAATGTGAAATAGACTCCCTCAAGAGTTGGTTCTGGTCAGCTCAGTGGATTGCTTCAAAAAAGTCCTGATTTCTTTCTTAGATACACAGAATATAACTGGATACTAACATTTATAGGTAAAGTTGATCCAGGGAATATCCGATTGCCTCTCAGGGGATCAGGAAGGAATTTTTTTCCCAGGAGGAGCAAATTGGATCGTGCTTTGCTGGGGTTTTTTTTGCCTTCCTCTGGATCAACTCTGGGTATAGGATTATAACTTTTTTTTTTTAATGGTTGACCTGGATGGACTTTTGTCTTTTTTCAGCCAAACTAACTACAGTATGTAACTATATGCTTGCCAAAATGTATTAAAAGATAAGATAAAATCACACTTACAAAAAGCAGCACTAAACCAGTGCATAGAGATAGCTTCTGTGTTACAGCGGCATACAGCTGATCCGAAGAAAGCCGCAGGTGACATCAGAGGTGTGGCTGGGAGGAGGGGCCAAGATCTTGGATTTGATGCTCAAGGGGGAAAAAGTGTGATATGACCTTTTTTGTTTGCTCAGGGGTCATGTCGATAAGGTGAGCGGCCTTGATTTCTTCTGGTGGAGGGACAGAGCACCTTTACACCTGGATGTGCAGCTTGGCATGCATTCTAATAATTGTGAACAGGCAGGTAAGCTTGTTTTACTTCTGAAGTGATATATCATGTTTCTTCTTCTCCAATAAAGAGCCTGGCTGCTCCCAATTTTTACTTTTTTTTTTTTTAACTTTAGTTCCATGTTAAGGCTTTCTAGCCATAGGGATATGATCTTGATGGTGTCACTAAACAGGATGTCTTTTTTATTGTAGAGTAAGGGAAGGCTAGGACTTCTTACAGCTTTATTTTGCTGTATGTGTCCCTGTTGCAGACTTTTCCTCTCTTCCTACCTTGTAAAATCATTGTCACAGAACATAAAGTGAAGGAAACTCTCTCCAACAAATAGCAGTAAAAACCCAACACAGGTGCTAACCCTCCCCTGCCCAGTCCAAAACTCCAAAAATAGTCTTGGTTTACCACGCTCTATGGATGTTAAAAAAACAGTCAAACAAATCTCAGTGGATTAAATGCCAATCAATGGAACATTAATTTATACTGGCAAATCCCTGCACTAAACCTTAAACATGCAAAGTCTATTAAGTTAACATTATAAAAAAGTTTTTTTATTTTTGTAGCTTTTATTAAATATGCCAGCTTGGTGGTCACCTTTGTTTATTGCCTATGTATCCTTAACTCCAGTAGACAACACACTCACCTGGGGGGTTATCCTGTAAGCAATTTTATTAGCAGATGTTCAGAAACAGCGTTTGTTGCGTTATCGGATAGCCTCCCAATAGCTACAGATCTTTATATGAAATATAATCTGTAAAATATGACAAGCAAATCAGATTGAAAATCATAAAGCATTACTTTCAGGCAAACTTTACCATATGAGAGAGAGATATAATTTTACCCCGGTACAAAACATTAGTAACACCTCATCTAGAATATGCAGTTCAATTTTGGGCACCAATTCACAAAAAGAACATTGGGGAACTGGAGAAAGTACAGAGAAGGGCAACCAAACTGAGGAGATCAGCTATGAGGAAAGATTAGAGGAACTGAATTTATTTTCTCTTGAGAAGAGGAGATTAAGGGAGGATATGATTAACATGTATAAATACATCCGTGGTTCATATAGTGAACTCGGTGTAGAGTTATTCACCTTGAGGTCATCACAGAGGACAAGGGGGCACTCTTTATGTCTGGAGGAAAAGAAATTTAATCTCCAAACATGGAAAGGTTTCTTCACAGTAAGAGCTGTGAGAATGTGGAATAGACTCCCTCAAGAGTTGGTTCTGTCCAGCTCAGTGGATTGCTTTCAAAAGGACTGGATTGTTTCTTGGATACACAGAATATAACTGGATACTAACATTTATAGGTAAAGTTGATCCAGGGAATATCTGCTTGCCTCTCAGGGGACCAGGAAGGATTTTTTTCCCTTCAGGAGCCAATTGGATCATGCTTTGCTGTTTTGTTTTTTTGCCTTCCTCTGGATCAACTGTGGGTGTAGAATTATAACTTTTTTTTTTTTTTCTTATGGTTGAACTGGATGGACTTTTGTCTTTTTTCAGCCAGAATAACTATGTAACTATATAATAATTTGAAATCTGCATTTGCTGAAAATAATATTTCTTTATAAACCCCATCCCTGTATGTTGTAATTTTACATAAGAATCATTACGTACTAATTTTGTGAATTCTACATTTTCCACATTTTCATAACCCACATTTTTTCATTTATTTACGTTCTTTTCCTTTGCTTGTCACTATTTATTTCCTCTACTGCAGTGTAGATGCCAGAGCTCAAGTTTTAATTAGAGAGATGCAAACAGCAGCAAGCGGGAGGGACGTTTAAGACAACGCAATCACGGCAACAATTTAATTATTTATCAGAGTAAATAAAATTAAATATTTTTTTTCTACCAGGATGTGAAGTAATTACACTGCCACATTCATCAAAAGCTTCCACCATCAATATAAAAGCTGTGGCTTTGCTTAATAATTCATATTACAAATCCTCGGAATCAGGGAGGTATTACATATAGATGCTGAAGGTACCAGACATGTTTGATTTCAGCTCCCGCTTTCTCCAAACCTTGTCAGAATTGCTATACATTTTTAACTCCTGCTATTTTACATTTAATTTACAGCTTCTGTGATGATGGGAATATGGAGAATAAGTCTTGGTTTTAAAACTTATCCATTGCCTAAACACAGTGGAGGCAATTTGGGTACACATATGTGACCCAAGCAGATTCACCCTTCTGTGCAATACTCCGCACAAACACACATGTAAACTGGACCTGTCTGCAACTTTACTATTCAGCATGAATAAAATTTGTACCTGGAACAAAATACAACAACAATATAATTTTTCAAACAAGCTGTGTTTTTATCAGTTAAATGCAATCCCTGATCTCCAGTCAGTGACTTTGCCTAAGCGCAGATTATGTGATCAATCTGCTGCAGGAAGGAAGAAGCATTTTCTCAGTCCCTTCTCCCCCTGTGATCAGACAGCAACATTGTATTTTTGTAGTAAGTCATAAGGTAATAGATTGCAGCAGGGGCTGATCTGAATCTGATTTTATGGCAAACCAGCAAAAAACTACACAGGTATTAGGATTTAGGCTAGGTTCACACCTGTGCGGGTTCTGTGTGCTGCATTTGTGTGGGCACAGCAGCCCATTCATTTATATGGGTTGCTGTACTGGTACCTCCACACATCTGCTGAAGAGCAGCGCATTTTGCCTGGGACCTTATATGATTAGCATTCGATCCCTGGTCCACATATGTGTGTACCTAGCCTGACATAATTGTGCTATCTCTGATCTAACAGCTCAGTTCAAGAAGTAAATTATTGCACTGGACAATTACTAAATAAAGATGGCTCTGTCTTGCTACAAGATCTGGACCAGGAGATATAGTGATTGATTTACTAAAAGCAAATACACCTCACGTGCACTCCAAAAGCACTGAAAGTGCAGTTGCTCTAGATCTGAGGGGAACATGCAAGGAAAATAATAAAACAGCATTTTTGCCTGCACATGATTGGATGAAAGAAATCAGCAGAGTTTGGCCTAATTTCAGAGCTTCCCCTCGGATCTAAAGCAACTGCACTTGCAGTGCACAGCCTATTTGCCTTTGTAATTCAACCCCATGGAGTACCTACCACCCTACACTGTATCTTTCCTAGTATGTGTTGGTGGTGTGTTCGCTGAGGATGACTCAATATTGCATATCTTTTGGGACTCTCCACAAATCAGGCCATTCTGGCAAGAGGTGACTGATGTCATCATGTGACTGACCAATGTTGATTTAACTGGGACCCCTGTGGCATACCTGCTGCACCTGTCAGAACAATCTATTGAGAAATATAAGGCCTCCCTCACTATTCAGCTTTTGAACGCGGCTAAGAAGTGTATCCCTCTATGTTGGAAGTCTGTGTATCCACTATCGAAAATCCCTTTGGTTCTCCAAAGTCAATGGACTTAGGGACATCGAAGATCTCACAACTACCCTTCATAACTTGGAGGGGACTTTTCATGACACATGAAGGCCTGGCAATACTTTATGTATACAGATAACTGGATGAATTCTGAAAATGCCAGTTTCCTGTCTGGCATGCATACTCATTTGTTTTAATGCTCCATTTCCCTGACTTGGAACAAATATACAGCTCATGACTTTGCTCTTACTTTCTAATCTGAGATCCGAGAAAGTGTTGAAGCCAGTGGATCAGCATGCTAGAGAGGCAGCTTGAATTTTCAGAGGGAAATGACATCAAAGGCATGCTCCATATCTTTTCACCATAAAAATATATCTGTTGCATATATAGCTCAGTAGCTCAAGCTAAAATAAAAACACATTTGTGTTTCAATCATACTTACAGAGTCTGAAGACAAATAGTATCTGTTGTGCTCTCTTTTTAGAAATCTGATAATGCTCTGGAAATTCAGGGTCATAGGTGAAGCCTGTACTAAATGTTTAACTGTAAACACATATAAATATTAAAAAAAAAAAAAAAAAAAGATGCAATATGTTCCTTGTTCCTTTTTGCATTCAGCACACTAAACCTACTCCATACCCTCATCCCCAATCTAAGACTATTTACCTATTCTGAAGCGGCTTTGGTCCAGTCTGGGAAATGCCTGGGTGATGACGTCACCCATAGACTTTTTATGGGGAATCCATTGTCTGCTGCCCCTCCTGCACACAGAATCTGCCGATGACAGTTCATCCTGGGGCAGGACCAGAGCAGTTTCAGAATAGGATAGAATAGGTTTAGAATATAGCTGGGAATAGGTTTAGTGTTTGTAACGTTATGACTGGAATTCCACTTTATTGGTGTATTAATATATTAGCCAATATTTCGGGTTCAAACACATATGGGAGACAATTTGCAGAACTTATGCAGGCTGATATATATTTTTGTCTAAAGTATATTTTTCTGAATGATTTATTTCTTCTGTCTTTCTAATAATAGGCAGGATATTTTATTATTTGTTTCAGATTTGTAATCAGCACAAATGTATTGCATTGTAAAGAAAATATTCAGATTCCAATTTTTGTACTAATGATTTATCTCTTCCTGAGACCTGTGCATGGCCTGAAGGTAGACAATCAGTGCAGGCAATCTTCATCAGATGCTGAACTCACCAAACACTTGGCATCGATGAATATCTTTACTGTATACAGAAGCGTTGAGTAGTAGCAGGAGATGTTGGCATTTGTCCTGTTTGGAGGTCAAAAGGAATATTTGTTTCTAAACCGAAATATGTACGTCTCCCAGGATCAATACAGGAACTCACTATGAAGAAGGAAGGAAGTTACATCGTATAACCGAACTAACCGTTCCATATCTGCCATCCCTCTCTGCCAAGCCCTCCAATGGCTTCCCATTGCTCAACAAATAAAATTCAAAACATTAATAATAACATATAAAGCCATTTATAACTCTGCCCCAAATTACGTCACCGATCTTGTCTCCAAATATCACCCAAACCATACTCCCCGCTCTTCGCACGACCTCCTACTCTCTAGCTCCCTTGTCTTCTCCTCCCATGCTCATCTCCAGGACTTCTCCAGAGCCTCCCCCATCCTTTGGAACTCTCTACCCCAATTTATCAGACTATTGCCTACTCTGCTCACTTTTAGGCGATCTCTGAAAACCTACCTCTTCAGCGAAGCCTATCCTGCCCTCAGCTAATAATGGAATCTTCTCTTCCTCCTACCAGTCCATCCCCCACAGTTATTACCTTTTGTACCACTAGCCCCTCCCTCTTAGATTGTAAGCTCCAAGAAGCAGGGCCCTCCTAACCCTCTTGTATTGCACTGTATTGTTGCTGTATTGTCTCCCGTTATATTGTAAAGCACTGAGCAAACTGTTGGCGCTATATAAATCCTGTATAATAATAATAAGAGGAAGGATACACAGAAAATTGAGTGTAATTAAAATAAAGACCACGGGTGACACCATAACCATAGGATGTGAAACTGCATAGGCTGAAATATTAGTATATATATGTATATAATATAATATATATGTAATTCCATTGCCCATAAACCTATAGGAGGTAGCACAGAAGAAAAATAAATGTTATCTGATTCCAGTTCATAAAAACTTATCAATATCACCCTTTGGTGTTACTTGGGATTTTTCATGTGTTCAAATGACTTTGCCTTCTGGGCAGGGGTGGACTGACAACTCATGGGGCCCCCGGGCAACAGGGGATCATGGGGCCCCTGTGTCCTTGCCCACACTCAAACCACACCCAAAAAAGCCTATGAAAAGGTACCAGGGGCATCTCATGGGGCCCCCTACTGACCAAGGGCCCTCGGGCAGTGCCCGAGTTCCCAAATGGTCAGTCCGTCCCTGCTTCTGGGTGTATTGGCTGCCTGGTATCTCTTGCACTCCGTGGTTCCTTCTTCCTGCAGAGACATAGAGGCCAATGTAGAAAAATTACAGAGTGTAACGGGGGATGCAAGCATCAGACATGTTCTGAAATTTAAATGCTGAACATTTATTAGCAAAGCTTGGACCTTCAAAGATGCAGAGTTTGACAGCATGGTCAGCAGGACAGGTAAGTATTCAATGCTTTCTGCGAAAGGGTAGCTTAGTTGGATTTAAAATAAAAAAAAGTGACAGAGTCTCTTTAACATGTTTTCCAGAGTCAAGCCAGCCAAAAAAATAAAAAAAGGAACATCCCCATCCTTTGCTGTATTTTAAGACATAATTGCCCAACAGCTGCATTTTCTGGGTAGAATTATGCAAATCAAGACTTTCTGTATGTTATACATTTTTCTTTAATATGTGCTCAGAGTCCTACAAAACCTATGAAGAACTAGTCATAAAATAAGTATTTCATTCTGCAGCACACAGTTATGGCCTGCTATAACACCCCCTCTTTTAACAGCCCAATTTGTCAAGAGGCAGCTGAAGTCATTAATGCTGTACCTGGCTTATAAGAGTCGTCCCTAATGATGAATGTGAATGAAGGGCTGAACGCTGCCCTGTGGGAATGTAGTGCTTTAATGCTAATCCTCTTTACTAGACAAAACACCTGTTCAGTCGAGCCAGTCAGGGGGTTCCCCATATTTAACCTTTTGATGCCCAGTCTCGCTGCTCAACGGGACATTTTCACTGCAAGTCCAGGTTATTTTTGCAGGTGTGCAGCTAAAGTCTTCGAGTTAGAGGCATAACTAGAGGTGTGCATAGGGCGGTCAGCAGGGGTAGATGTGGAGAAAAGAGAAGACACTATATTACAATGGATAAAAAATTATTGTCTGACAAGTATATCCAGTAGCTATTAGGTAGATATTAGGTAGATATTTGCCTTTCCTTTCCTCCTTGGGCACTCTATTCAGCTGGAAGGAGCAAATAAAATAGTACTTACAAGTATGGGGGACTATATGACTCACTCCTCTTATGTGAGTAAAGGATGCCCCGTGCAAGCTCTGAGTTGATCCAGTCACATAAGAGCAGTGAGTCACATGGTCCTCTAGTACTATTTTATTTGCTCTTGTCATCTGAATAGAGTGCCCAAGGAGGAAAGGAAAGGTAATTATCTGCTTCTGGGTAAAAGCACAGGTTTGACAAGATGGTTAGGCTAAATTTAGTTGTTGGCTTCACTGTAGTTAGTGGAGCAGTCATCTATTGTTTTTGTCTGGTCAGGGTTTTCTAACCTGGATGTTTGATTTCACCTACCTGCTTCTGGGAGAAGTTTCTAGAATATAGGGGAGACAGATTCAAAAAACCAATTAAGAATATTTATCATGCCTCATCTAATCCCTGGAAGAGATGGTGGCTAGAAAGGTGATAAATGTTTGGGAGGCCTTCTCAGAGTGTTCTTTCCGCTGCTGAGAGGGTCCTAGTTCTTCTAGTGCTGCTGCCCCTGGGAAGAGGCTAGTATGAAAGAAGATCTGCAATTTGAGCCTCAGTAGTTGCTGGGCTGAGAACTTAAACTGGCCATAGATGAGTAGAAAACCGAACGTTCCTTTGACCCTAAAAATTAAAAAAAAAATAGCTCATGCGATTATGCAAGCATTTGTTTTATTTTTCTAAAAAAAAAATAAAAAAACAAAAACCAGCATGTTGGATCAGTCACTTTCGATTACGGCACGGAAATAGCATATCACAGCTGGCACACTAATGATGCAAAAAACGAATGATTTGACAATCATTTGCCAATTTTTGCTGGAGGGCATCATTCTGGAGTGCTGGTCTGGAGAAGGTTCTCTGTCTCCCTCACTAAGAATGTCATGTGAATGCTGTATGGTAGTCAGCTCCAGGGACATTGTGAGCAAGACCTGATTTTGGGACTTTCATGTGTGCCTGAAGCTTTAGGATTTGTGATTAAAGGTTTGTCCTCCTATTGATTGCTACTATCGTTTTGGAGTATCCTGAAACCCTAGATGCCCTCCTGTTCAAGTTTCTCTGTAATAAAATTCACAAAAAGGCATCCCCAAGCCTGTATTGTCAATTTTCATGGGGCTGTGTCTGTAGCAAGTAGCCTCTGTACAGATCACTGAAAGGCTGAGCCACGTGTCGGGTGGATCCCGACCATATGGTTGTGATCTTTCTCCAGTCTGGACCGACTCTGAGACGTCAGCTGACAGCAGACAAAAGACTGCTGTCAGCTGAACGAACTGCACTCCTGTGATCCACAGGAATTGTACAACTAAATGAGTTTTGGCTGAACTTCTTTATCCGCCTCCCACCCGCCATATAAGGAAATGATGGGCTCAAGGTGGTTCTCTCATTCTGGGAGGATGTCATATGACGTCCTCCCAGTGTAACCGCCGGGGTGCGCAGCGCGGCGATCGGTGGTGCGCTGTTCGCATGTAAATAAGGAAATGACAGTTATCGGTATTTCTCTCCTCACGAGCTGTCATGCCTATGAGTGCTGCCAATCAGCGCCACCTATCAATGCCAGTCAGTGCCGCCTATGAGTACTGCCAATCAGTGCCACCTATCAGTGCCAGTCAGTGCCGCCTATGAGTGCTGCCAATCAGTGCCACCTATTAATGCCAGTCAGTGCCTCCTATGAGTGCTGCCCATCAGTGCCACCTATCAATGCCAGTCAGTGCCGCCTATGAGTGCTGCCAATCAGTGCCACCTATCAGTGCCTCCTATCAGTGCCCATCAGTGCCATCTAACTGTTCCAGTCAGTGCCACCTAACAGTGCAAGTCAGTGCCGCCTATCAGTGCCAGTCATTGCTGTCTATCAGTGCCGTCTATCAGTGCCATATATGAGTACTGCCTTTCAGTGCCCATCAGTGATGTCTGTGAATGCCCATCAGTGCCACCTACCAGTGACTCCATATCAGTGCCGCCTATCAGTGCCCATCACTGCAGCCTCATTAGCGCACATCAGTGAAGGAGAAAAATTACTGATTTACAAAATGTTATAAAAGAAACTAAGAAAAAAACTTTTTTTTCAAACCTCTTTTTTTTCAGTTGTTTTTGGTTTGTTTAAAAAAAAAAAAAAAAAAACCCAGTGGTGATTAAATACCACCAAAAGAAAGCTCTGTCTGTCTCAAAAAAATTAAAAAAATTTCATATGGGTACAGTGTTGCATGAGCGTGCCATTGTCATTCAAAGTGTGACAGCGCTGAAAGCTGAAAATTGGCCTGGGTAGGAAGGGGGGTAAAAGTGCCTGGTAGGCAAGGGGTTAAGTTCCTTTCCCAGCTGAGAACCGCTAGAACATTTGAAATGTGGGCAGACATTACTAACCTGGATTCTCATCTGCAGATAGCCTGAAGGTAAAGTGCAATGAGGTCAAGTGAGTCAATCTAATCCAGTCTGCTAAAACCAGTTTCTATGGAAGGCTATTTCATATTTTCATATCTCCTAATGAAGCCTTTGATGGCCTTAAAGTAAACTTGTCATAAGAGAAACATGAAAGCTGCCATTCATGACCTCTTCTTTTGAAAATTCTGGCTGCTTACCTATTATGCTGACCCACCAGTTTCAATAAATTCTTTCAGTGACCTGGCAAAATTATGCAGATTGGGACATTTGAGATGTCTCTGACTTCTTCATGAGAAGATGCGTTCCTTGTCAGTACTGAAAAAAGTTTGGTAGCATAACAGCCATGCAACTGGCATTTTAGGAGCTTGCCCCCATTATTGTAGGACATTTCTATGATACTTAGCTGCATCGAGCGTACAAATACAGTTTTTTCTGTTTAAATCAGGGGCGGACTGACCATTTGGAAACTCGGGCACTGCCCGAGGGCCCGGGGTCAGTAGAGGGCCCCATGAGATGCTCCTGGTACCTTTTTCATAGGCTTTTTGAGTTTGGGCAAGGACACAGGGGCCCCATGATCCCCTATTGCCCGGGGGCTCCATGAGTTGTCAGTCCACCCCTGGTTTAAATACAAATATTTAATACTGAAAAGCACAGGATTTAGCCTAAGAACATTAATTTTTTTTGTCTTATTTGCAAAGAACAAATGTAGATGAACGTTCAATGAGCAAATGGCTATACAAATTCTTTATAAACCAACCCCTTTAAGTAAGAAGATCAACTTCCTCCATTATCGCCTCTTTTCAAGGGTAGATAACTTCCAATCAACCTGCTTTTCCGTGAAGCTAAGGTCCTTCATGCCATTTAATTATTTAGTTGGGGCATATTTATGTTTCTATATCTCGTTGGACTATGTCTGTACAAGGAAGCTTTGGATGCTGCACATTGGCATTGCATGCTGGTTTTTAGTCTATGATCTTTACAAGATCTTTGAAGCATATGGACTTTGGTCATCCAGGGCTCGAAGACACTGGTGCTGGGGCATAAAGTTATTTTTGAAGGCTTTACAGAAACAAAGGTTAAGAGCACATCAACAAAATGGAATTCACTCTCAGAACACTTCAGCAACATGTAAATATAAACCATGTAACCTAAGTCTGTAAGATGTGTAAAGTGTATGTAGACCCTAACAATAATTCCCTTTTTTTGCTTCTTTTGGTCTGTTAAATATACACTTTGCTACTGCTGTTCTATTAACTACTTGCCAACCGCAGATAGCCGAATGACGGCTACACTGCGGCTGGCCAGTTCCGGGGAGGCGTCATATGACGTCCTCCCAGAACGCGCTCTCCTGCGCGCCCCCGGCGATCTCCATGATCGCTGTGTCCTATGGACACACTGATCACGTGATGTGGTAAAAGGCCAATCACAGCGGCCTTTTACCACGTGATCAGCCGTGTCCAATGACACGCTGATCACCGGGAAATGCAATTGCCGGTTCTCGGCTGCACTTTCCTCACGCTGTCAGAGTGTGAGGAAAGTACTGCCGAGAGCCGGCAGTTGTCAGAGCGGGGATCGGCACCGATCATCAGGGCACTGATGATCAGTGCCCTGATGATTGGTGCCCAGCAGTGCCACCCACCAGTTCCGCCCACCTGTGCCCAGCAGTGCACCCTCCTGTGCCTAGCATTGCCACCCACCTGTGCCCACCAGTGCCACCCACCTGTGCCCAGCAGTGCACCCTCCTGTGCCCAGCAGTGTGCCCACCTGTGCCCAGCAGTGCACCCTCCTGTGCCCAGCAGTGTGCCCATCTGTGCCCAGCAGTACACCCTCCTGTGCCCAGCAGTGCGCCCACCTGTGCCCAGCAGTACACCCTCCTGTGCCCAGCAGTGCACCCACCTGTGCCACCCAGCAGTGCCAAACACCTGTGCCCAGAAGTGCCACCCACCTGTGCCCACAAGTGCCACCCACCAGTGCCCATCAGTGCAGCCCAGCAGTGCTGCTAGTCAGTGCCCAGCAGCTGTGCCAGTCAATGCCTAGCAGTGCCGCCAGTCAGTGCCCAGCAGTGATGCCAGTCAGTGCCACCTTTCAGTGCAGTCTATCAGTGCCACCTATCAGTGCCGTCTATCCGTGCCACCTCATTAGTGCTGCCTATCAGTGCCGCCTATCAGTGCTGCCTATCAGTGCCCATCAGTGCTGCCTATCAGTGCCCATCAGTGCCGCCTATTAGTGCCCATCAGTGCTGCCTCATCAATGCATATCAGTGAAGGAGAAAAATTACCTGTTTGAAAAATTTTATAATAGAAACAAAGAAACTTTTTTTTTTTTCAAATTTTTTGAAGTTTTTTTGTTTATAGCGCAAAAAGTAAAGTGCCCAGCGGTGATTAAATACCACCAAAAGAAAGCTCTATTTGTGAGAAAAAAATGATAAAAATTTCATATCGGTACAATCTTGCATGACCGTGCAATTGTCAATCAAAGTGCAACAGCGCTGAAAGCTGAAAATTGGCCTGGTAAAGAAGGGGTATAAGTGCCCGGTAGGCAAGTGGTTATTACAAGAATATGAAGAATCCTGCCAGAAATTCAGTGTTCTCCTGTATCTAGTGCACTCCTCCCAATGACAGCAAACACTCTGCTGTTATCATTTTTTTCTGCAGTTTCTCTCCCTCACTCCTGGATTAAGATCAACTCCTCCACTCAGATTCTCCTTCTCCTTCTTTCTCCACTCAGCGATGAAAGCAAATGGACAAAGCTGGTGCTTTAACCTTAAAGTATAACGAAGATTGGCCATACATTATACAATTTTCCTGAGATTTTTGCTTTAGATTTACCAAAAACCATATAATATGAGGTCAAACCTAACAACACTTTCAATTGTATCTAATCAGGCAGGCTCTTGCACTACATATTGGAAGGTAAATCTAAAGGAAATTGGGCAAAAATTGGTCAAAAAAGCTGGAAGAAAATTGTATAGTGTGTGGTCAGCCTAAATACAAAACATTTTTTTTAGTTTTGGAGTGGAGATGAATTAGAACATCTGTCAGTTTTTACTGCTTCCTGTGCGCCCATTAAGGAGATTCACCCTCTCTATTTGTTCTGTTTACCATTATCATTGAAAATGAAAGTAAATGAAAATCCCAAATTTTGAGTTGTCCCCAGAAAAGTAATAGAGGCGAAATCTTCCAATGGGAACACTAGTTTTGGTGACTTGAGAGTCCCCAAGGTATTCCATTAATTTGCAGGGATTTTCTCTCACTTCCTCTTTGGCTATGGGACAAGAAATGAAGGGAAATCTCCGCAATGGAACACAGATGGTGAAAAATAAAAATCTGACAGGGGTTATAACCCTCCTACAGACTGGCCATACACTATACAATTTTCTTAAAGATCTCTGCTCAATTTCCTTTAGATTTACCTTCCACTATGAGGTGCAAGGGCCTGCCTAATTAGATACAATTGAAAGTGTTTAGGTTTTACCTCATATTATATGGTTTTTGGTAAATCTAAAGCAAAAATCTCAGGAAAATTGTATAGTGTATGGCCAGCCTTAGGCTGGCAGTACATTATATAATTTTCTTGAGAAAGTTGCTTTAGGCTGGCCATACACTATACAATTTTCTGTCCAAATTCTGCCCAATTTCCTTTAGATTTACCTTCAACTATGTAGTGCAAGAGCCTGCTTAATTGGATATAACTGAACGTGTTTGGGTTTGACCTCATATTATATGGTTTTTGGTAAATCTAAAGCAAAAATCTCAAAAACTTGTATAGTGTATGACCAGCCTTAGATTTACCAAACACTATATAGTATAGTATAGAGTTCCAACTTAAACAACACTTTCAATTGTATCCAATTAGGCATTCCCTTGCACTACATGGTTGAAGGTAAATCTAAAGGAAATTGGGCAGAAATTGTAAGAAAATAGTAAGAAAATTGTATAATGTATGGCCAGCCTAACTATCCAAATTGAAAAAAAAAAGTTTTGCCCATAGTTCTACTGTAAAACACTTTATTGTCTTATACATAGAGTACAGAAAACCACTCACATCTTACTGAGGCTCCATCCCACCAGATACAACCAGCGTTGTGGTGCTATTCATTGTAAATGGCACTCTAACTCACCAAGGCAACGCACTACCAAAAAAGAGTCATGTACCATTTTTTACATTTAGGGTGCGCTGGCAACCTATTCTTGTCCATGTGCTGCCTTAACGCAAAGCCTATTAACATGTGACATAACGGGGGAGGTTTACTAAAACTTGTGCACACAGAATCGGGTGTAGCTGTGCATAGTAACCAATCAGCTTCTAACTTTTGTTTGTTCACTAAAGCTTTGACAGGGATCCCTGATGAAGTCATGTGGTGCGTGATGTAATGTGTAGGACGATAGTGTGGTGATGCTGGGACATGCGATGCTGTATGAGGGTTTGTGAGCCCTTCATTTTATGTGAGTGCGTTTCTTTTATTTCTCAATTTTTCATTAAATAATTTATTACACTATGGGGAGCCTTCTTTGCTTTATTTGAGCATACATCTGCCCTAATGACCTATTGTAGAGGATCCTCACCGACCTGGTCATGCTGAAGGATATTGACAGAGCACATATTGATCTGTAGTATCTATAGGTGGTGGTGGACACAGTGGTGGACCAAGTAAAAGACCCACTATATCACCAAGTCTTGCTGAATTTTTGGGACTTATTTATTTATCTATTCATTTATTAATTTTCATATATTCATACACTGGACTTTCATTATCAATGTTTACTCTTCAACAATTTAGCAGCCTTTTATGCTGGAGGAGCAGCCAGGTCTTTACTGATATATTTGTATTGTTATATGTTTTGTTGAGCACTTCATTTATATCTCCGAGGATTGTTGGTTATCAAGAACCAGTTTTTGTACTTTAATCACTGTTATGTGTGGTTTTGCACGGCTTTTGTTAATCAGTCGACCGGGTGTTTATTGATTCATTATATAGGTTTTTACATTATTTATGCACTATTTTCTATATTTTTATTATTATAGTTGTGTTAGAGGGTCAGCAGTCACTATACCTGGTCTCCTATAGTATACAGAACATGGAAATACAATTATTTTAGTAAATATAAAGTGCTAAATACTTTTTCTCATCAGCAGTATAAAGCAGTCTTGACTTTTATCAGTGTCCGCCCAAGCACTGGTTAATCTTGTAGGAGGAGTTTTGATTTTCCTCTGACTGTCTTATGAGGCTGCATAACCCCTGACCCTCTGTCTGAACATTACCAATTGGCCCTGTGCTGATCACATACACCCCTCCCCCCCCAAAGGAACAGAAAAAAACTCTCTAGCAATGTATATCAAACTGAGCATGTGCAGAGTGACTCCGGAAGCTCTGTACTAACAGCAAATGGATTGGGAGCAGTAGAAGTAGGGGAGGATCAGAAAAGGCAGGATCAAACAGCCTTTTTACACAATGTGGAGGATTAACCCCTTAGGTTCCACAGTGAGTATAACAAGCATGCTTTACTGCATACACAGACTGATTTTACTGTTGTGGGTTTAGTAACACTTTAAGTGAGTTTGTTGCTATGTCACAAGCTACACTTAATATTTTATTTTTTCTCCTTTTTTTTGCTTGCTTCATTATTTCGCTAGCGATTGTTTGTGTATATGTTAGACCCTCTGGTAGATGTTTCATCAAATTTATTGGTTTATATAGAGCAGCGCAGCACTAATTTTGTATTGTTATTGTGTAGAAACACTTTTGGATGCTTTCAGCCGCAGTGTATTTTTATTATCTTTATCATTTTTGGCAACACATAAGAATCCTCCCACTTATATCTCCAACTTGTGTTCACGATGTTATCTCTTGTCACTGATATAAAGAAATAAACAATCTGCCGACATAAATAAAGTGAAATAAAAAACAATTTAATATAATTACACTAACAACTACTAAATCGTCCATGTGTATCAAGTGTGATAATATGAATATATACATCAACCATTGATAAAATCAATAAATCCATAACTAAAATATAATAAATCTCATGCACTAATAGTCCAGCACTGCAATCTTCCATGTTTACGTTTGAGCAAGAAACTAGCCGTATGCCGTGATAAAGTATCTAAACATGAAAAAATGCCACTGTTCTATGATCCTACACCTTCTACAGCACCTGATTACCTATTGATATGACCTACTGCACAGGTCAATATGCACCTTGCCCTTTAAGCTGGGGCACTTTAATCCCAGGTGTAACAGTCTCCTCTCCATCCGTAAGAGCCATCACACCACACACCAGCTCCTCTCTACGTCAGCAAGGTTGGCTCAAGAGAAAAGATAGCTCTCGGTGTGCAATATATTAATAAAAATGTACAAATGTATTTAATGGGTTGGGGCAGGGAGTTCCAGAGGATGGGTGACACCCTGGAGAAGTCCTGGAGGCGGGCATGGGAGGAGGAGACCAGGGAACTAGAGAGACGGAGGTCTTTTGAGGAGCGGAGTGTGCGTGCTGGGTGGTACACAAATAATGTGCACTGTATTCCAATGCACTCAGATATAATACATCCTAAAAGCTGTATTACTCACTTAAAGCGGAGTTTTAGGTCAAAAAACAAAAGTCAGCAACTACAAAAACTGTAGCTGCTGACTTTTAAAAACAGCCACTTACCTGTCCCTCAGTCCCGTGGTGTGTCCCCTGCAGCCCGTTTTACAGGCCGTCCTGTATTCCAGGAGGCCGGCATCTTCAGTGTGGGCACCCGGCTGTGACAGCTTGCGGCTTCACAGCTGTGTACCCACTGCGCATGCACAAGTAGTGCTGCACTTTATGAATGGTCCTGTAGTCTTCTGGGACCTGTCACATGTCCTACAAGACTACAGGGAGGGGGGGGGGAGGACACCTTCCACTTCCGGTTGCCTAGGCTTTACTATGCTTTACTGTGACTTTTCAAAGGAAGATAGCTGCGACACTGTTCCTGTGCTATTTCTACCAGATTACTGTTTTACAGAAATACATTCTTGGCAATAAATGAATGTAAAAGGAATAAATGTATGAAGACATGAATACATTGCTAAATGTATAAAGTTTTTGTTGTATACAGCACTATTTATCCACATATCCCAACAGGCTTAAAGGCTGTAATTAAATCAAAAGGTGGTTCAACAAAATACTGATATGAAGGGGTGATCCTTTTTCCAAATGATTCTGTTTTTTTATTTTTTTTATTTTTTCTGACATGTTGGTGTTATAGGGTATCTTTCACTTGGATGTAAATACAACTGGATAAAACAAAAACTGTGGCTGTCTTCATTTCAGGCAGCAAAGCAACAAAATGTGATTTATTTTACAGGATAAGTTCACCTTTTGGAAAAAAATAATAAAAGCACATTTTTTTTGCAGGTAAAAAAATGTGCATGCATTATTTTTGTCCAAAGGAGCCTAGAAAGCATTGCACCAGTGATCAGTAGATCGCTAATGCCATGCAGGTCTCCTGCAGAGCTGTCAGAATATCTGCTTGCCTTACGGGATGTATGAGCAAACAGATATCCTGACAGGAAGCTTCAATGAACTACCAAACGCCGCGGTAGTTCATTGAAAACTACAAGCCCACAGCCGCTAAGACTGTCAGGACTTGCAGTTCTTTCATTCACGGAACTCCATGAATAAATGACATGGCTGGAGCCCCACACGGCCGCACTGTTTTCAAATCTGACATATAGTACAAGGAAACCTCTTACTGTATTACCTGTCAGAGGGAGGGGGTGTCAGGCGCTGCTGCATCTATGGGAACATGTTACATGTACCACCCTAAAAACAGGAGGAACATGTGACATGTTCCCAAAGGTGAACTTATCCTTTAAAGGGGGGGTAATTATTTTCTATACCCACTCTATATACTTATTGGCCACAATTTTTCCCCATCATTTGTGGAAATTCTGTCATCTCGAATGAATTTATATATTTATGAGTTTATTTATACATTTATCACAATTAGGACTAGTAAAACAAGAAAATGCTCTGTATTAAAAAGGGGACACTAGCAGATGGGTGTTGCATTGAGCACTGGAGGCCATGGGCCTCTGTATGGGGGAAACCTGACCATCACAAACTACACTCCTGTCCCCACTTTCTCCATTACATCATTATGCAGTTCAGTTTTGGGCACCAATTCACAAAAAGAACATTGGGGAACTGTAGAAAGTGCAGAGAAGGGCAACCAAACTGATACGAGGCATGGAGGAGCTCAGCTATGAGGAAAGATTAGAGGAACTGAATGTATTCTCTCTTGAGAAGAGGAGATTAAGGGGGGATATGATCACCATTTATAATACATAAGGGGGGATATGATCTCCATGTATAATACATAAGGGGGGATATGATCAACATGTATAAATACATCAGTGGTTCATATAGTGAACTCAGTGTAGAGTTATTCACTCTGAGGTCATCACAGAGGACAAGGGGGCACTCTTTACGTCTGGAGGAAAGAAATGTAATATCCAAAAACGGAAAGTGAGATCTGTGAAAATGTGGAATAGACTCCCTCAAGAGTTGGTTCTGGCCAGCTCAGTGGATTGCTTTAAAAAAGGCCTGGATTCTTTCTTGGATACACAGAATATAACTGATACTAACATTTCTAGGTAAAGTTGATCCAGGCAATATCCGATTGCCTCTCAGGGGATCAGGAAAGATTTTTTCCCCTGCAAGAGCAAATTGGATCATGGTTTGCTGGGTTTTTGCCTTCCTCTGGATCAACTGTGGGTATAGGATTTTAACTTTTTTTTTTCTTTTTTTTAATGGTTGAACTGGATGGACTTTTGTCTTTTTTCAGCCAGACTAACTATGTAACCATGCCGCCACGACTTATGCATGGCATTATAGGAACTGGGATTGTCTTCTTATTTTGTGGCTACACACAGCAGAAAAAAAGTTCTAATTTAATCATATATACCTGATAAACAAAGACATCATGAATGTTATTATTTTTTTTAACAGCAAGATCTGTAGGTATATTCTCAAATTTCTTTTGGGTTTACATTACATTACATTTACTTTGCAAACATTTAATGTGCAAACAGTGCTTCGCTGAGCTGCCAACCACATTCCCTGAGCATTGTACACAGAAGTACATGAATGAGGCTACCTCTTATACCCGATCTGAGAACTCGCCCATCGCTAAGTGAGCTTGTGAAAAGCAGGTCACAGTTTTCCATTGTAATAACCCAATTAGCTGCACTGCGTGTTTGTTTTACGAATCTCTAAGCTCCAATAAAGCTGGAGGTACGCGAGCTGGCAGAGTAATGAGTGCGAGGTGTAAGAATTAAAGGCCTGTCTCTGCGGCTCTTTAAACTTCAGCCCTTTTAACGCCTCTAACACTCTGTCCCCGAGCTTCTGGGACACAACCCAATTAACATCTCAGCATATTCGATGTAGCCCTTTAATTGCATTTTGCCAGCTTTCCTCACCCTGCTCCCTTTCAAGGTGAGAATCTGTCCGTGTCCTTGGGGAATGACAGAACGTGCGCACACATGCTACAGAAAGGCTCTGTTCATACATATATGGAGACATTCCTCTCTGCCGCAAAATTATTTTCTTATATTGTGCATTTGGCTGTTCACAGCTATATAGGATAGAAACTGATGGTTATATACTCCTACTTCTCATGTTAAATATATTTTATTGAGATGTAAATAAAGTGTCTTTTGGCATTTTGTAGACTGTCAATTTTGCAATAAAATGTAATGGGAAGGTAAGATTGATCCTTTTATTTTAAAGCATATCTGTACTTCAAAGGGCAAAGCAACAGGTTCACCTAATTGCCTTCCTACCCAGCTGCACATACCCTCCCTTTGCTTTGTTTGGCTGCCCGGATAAAAAAGGAGAAGCTCTCTAATTATTCTTAAAGAGGAAAAGCTCTCTAATTATTCTTAACTTGGAGTCTACACAGGACCGAGAACCCTTTACGCACCCCTATGTCACATTGCTGGCTGCTAGAACTGCCAATCACCAAGCAGCACTACTGTTCCTACAAGGAAGAAAAGGGTGTCACCTGCTTCTCATACCTGGAAGTATTAAGTATTTCACTTTGCTCCATATATTCAAATATAGCAGCATGGCCATAAAACTAAGTGGAACAAAAGCTGCTCCGCAGGGTGGCAGGTAAGCTGACCTCTTGTTTGCTCTGCATGGGCAGGTAAGCTGACCTCTTGCTTTGCTCTGCATGGGCAGGTAAGCTGACCTCTTGTTTGCTCTGCATGGGCAGGCAAGCTGACCTCTTGTTTGCTCTGCATGGGCAGGCAAGCTGACCTCTTGCTTTGCTCTGCATGGGCAGGTAAGCTGACCTCTTGTTTGCTCTGCATGGGCAGGCAAGTTGACCTCTTGCTTTGCTCTGCATGGGCAGGTAAGCTGACCTCTTGTTTGCTCTGCATGGGCAGGTAAGCTGACCTCTTGCTTTGCTCTGCATGGGCAGGTAAGCTGACCTCTTGTTTGCTCTGCATGGGCAGGCAAGCTGACCTCTTGTTTGCTCTGCATGGGCAGGTAAGCTGACCTCTTGCTTTGCTCTGCATGGGCATGTAAGCTCACCTCTTGCTTTGCTCTGCATGGGCAGGTAAGCTGACCTCTTGTTTGCTCTGCATGGGCAGGTAAGCTGACCTCTTGCTTTGCTCTGCATGGGCATGTAAGCTGACCTCTTGCTTTGCTCTGCATGGGCATGTAAGCTGACCTCTTGCTTTGCTCTGCATGGGCAGGTAAGCTGACCTCTTGCTTTGCTCTGCATGGGCAGGTAAGCTGACCTCTTGTTTGCTCTGCATGGGCAGGTAAGCTGACCTCTTGCTTTGCTCTGCATGGGCAGGTAAGCTGACCTCTTGCTTTGCTCTGCATGGGCAAAGCACTGGTTCACCCAAAGACATACAGTACGACTTTTGTACCAAGTGGTGCCTTCTGGGTGTGAATATGAATCAGGGTTTCCACCTCAGCTGCCTTCTGCTCCTGCAGACACTAGGGCAGCTTTTTTCAGCCAGGGTGCCTTGGCCAAATGTCTAAAAATTGCCCAAACCTTGTATACAAGCCAGCAGGTGGAACAAGCTTGCCTTTTAGTTACACAAAGCCACAAGTTCTCATTGTGCACCATTATGAGCTTCTAATCGCCAGTGTCCTAACAACCTATGACAATATCAGTTGATAAGGAGGATGTCGGTTGCCTGCACAGCATCAATGTTTCATCCTTCCCTGCCCCTCTCCGTCAATGCTGGGGTCACATTAGCTCAGTGATGGAGAAAAACTGAGGGAGAAGAGAAACATTGGAATACTAGTCAGTACCAGCATGCAAAAGTTTATTTGCTTTGGAAGAATAAATCACCTCTAATGTTGGGTGTCCTACATGTATGGATGTTGCTGCATTATATAAAACTATTAGAATAGTTTTTTTACATTTTAGAATGGGGTGCCTCAAGACTGTCCATAATTGTAAAGGGTGCCTCGGGACTGTCCATAATTTTAGAGGATGCCTTGGCAGAAAAAAGGTTGAGAAACACTGCACAAGGGAACAATGAATGGATGAAGTGCTGACTTACCTTAGTTGGAAATGGCTGTAATGACTGGTCTGTCAGTAAATATCGAAAGGATTGCATTTTGAATACTATTTTTGTAAGCACTAAGGAACAGAAACTATCTGAGTAGAGGTGCCCCAATTACTAAGTGCACTAGGTTGTTTCAGGATCTGTTTACCTAAATGCATGCACTCTCCCAGGAGCAGCTAACCATATTGCTTGATGCCTTGATGCGTGTTGTGGCATACATTTTTTTTTAACTTACTTTAGTAGAAAAAATGAGTACACAGATAAACATGAAATGCAAGTACAGGTGTCTGTACAAAGTTGTAGGTACTTGGATAAGCATACGCAAGCAGTTACTGGCAAACAAATCAGGAAATACAAGCATATAAAAAAAACAGTGTTCACTATATCAGTACATGTATACATAAAAATTTCACAGATCAAGAAACAAAAGGGAACATAAGAGGAACAAAACAGAGAAAAGAAGAAACTGCCATAAACGGTAAGGAATATGACACTATTTATATGTAGCACTACCCACTTAGGGGGAAGATTTGGGTCCCCCTATAGTCCTGCACAGCCAGGCAACATGCATTTCCATTCAGACTTGTATCAGGAGACAGACACCAGTCCTTGAACTTTGTTTTAAAGTTTTATTAGGGGTTTAAAACTTGGATAGGTTACAAGTCCTGTGCACAAAAATCATCTTCTGGAGAGCTAGCCAGCATCTCCCACTGCACCTCTCCAACCCCAGATGCTCCTTAATCCGGCTGTATGGAGGAATCCCTGGACAAGGGATCCAGTGGTTGCTACTAGAAGGGAAATAGTCTCCCCTGTAGAGCAAGTTAGGCTTCCCAACCAAATGCTCTCTCCCCTATCTGGCCCGGGGTTGTAGGTGTACTCACTGAGTCCTTCTCCTGTGCTGCTGTTGGGTTGGTGGCTGCTACAAGGCACTTAATCTGGGCTGCTTCTTCCCTGCTGCCAGGTGGCCCTCTCTCAGGGCCTCTTTCAGTGAAGTCCACAGCTTTCCTCCTCTCCAGCATCACTCTTGGAGCTGAGCCCTTTCCAGCCTGGGTTCCTTCCCAGGATCCTGTACCTCAACCTTATTCGTCCATCTCCTACCTCCTTCTCCTGCTTCTGAGCAGGCTCTCCTATCCTTAAGTGTTATTCTGACCCCTTTCCAAGCCTGCTGTTGGGGATTGGTCAGGGACCCTCAAGAGTGCAGACCAGCCACTCCTTAGATCCACTCACTGCCTCTAGACGTTCCTCCAAAGCTGTAGCGCAGGGAGAAATACCAGAGGGATTACATACATTAAGAAGATCAAAATGAACTGAAATGAATGCAGTAATGTCTGACCAAAAGATCTGACCTTATTACATGACCAAATTATGTGGAGAAAGCCTTTCATTTATGGCACACAGGAGTGTCATAGGAGTGCATTAGGAAAAGACACTTAGGGGTATAGCAAAATCTATGTAAATATCTCAGTTGGATGAGTTTGTCCCTGGCGGATATAACAGTGTCAAAGAAAGAATGAAAAACTTCCTGCTATTTATCTGGGGAAAGTTCAGAGAAATCAACTAGCCACCGAGCTTGCAATTTAGAGAGTGGGGTTGAGAGCCTATCTCTCAGTAAGGAGCAAAATGTAGAAATAAGCTGTGTATGATTCAGGGAGAGAAGTGCACATTCTAGTTTGGAGTTACAGAGATGCTCATCTCTAAGCCCCAGTTGTGGTTCTGCTGCATATCTAAGTTGGAGATACCTAAAGTGCCATCGATTAGGGATTCTCACATCTTGTTGCAGTGTTGCAGCATACATGCCACCCATTCCTGGTGGGTCCTCAAAGTGCATGCACACAGCTAAGAAATCACATGAACCATTTTTCCAGTGAACAACGACACAGCACTGGTGTCTACTGGTTTATGTATTGCAGTGAGTTGGGGGTACTGTATGTTGCTTGGTGGATGTATGCACGTTGGATGTTTATTAGAAATGAATGAACACCCCAAAGTGCATGTACAATCCTTAGGCGTGAATACAGTATGCAAGCTGGACACCTTTCCCTGCAGAGATTACAAGTACCACCTAAAGGTGGACAGAGTAGAACACAGCAGGAACATTGGGATAGAGAGATCCAGAGGTAGCATTACCCCCTTGGGGGTTGCTAAGGATATGGGTCCCCCTATAGTCCTGCACAACCAGGCAATCTACATTCTTCACACAAGCTTGCATCAGAGTCAGAAATCAGTCCTTGAGCTTTGTTTTTAAGATTTATTAAGGGGATTTAGAACTGTGATAGGGTAAGGGGGGGGGGGGGATAGGATGCCGAAGGGAACCAACAACTGAGAACAAACTTCCTCAAACTATTCACAAGCTTTCTCTGCAACACAATCTCTGTTGGAGAGCTAGCCAGCATCTCCTTGATGTACACCCCAGACCCTAGATGAACGTATTGTGACAGTGTGACGATCTGTCACCCAGGATTCTTAACAAGGCAGGTTGAGGGGCTCCAGGGTAAGTGTTTGATACGGAGGAGAGTGGCTTTTCACTTTCCTCCTTTGTTTGTAAGGTCTGTTTTGGGATCTGGAGCCTGGAGATTTCAAAGAGATCTGGGAGGGATGAAATCTCCAATCCTGGGACCAGGTTTTGGGAATGGCCAGGAGACTGATTGCACAGGTGTGTGCGGGCCTTTTCATAGAGTCAGGACCAGGGTTCTGGGTTCCACCCCGGCAGATAGGAGTCAGGAGGGCTCCACCTAGGAGAGGTGGAAGCCAAAAGCAGCAAAGGGCTGCTAGAGACTAGCTGTGTGCTACTGGCCAGCTGTTTGCAAGAGCCATAATTCTTGAAGAAGTCTGCAGGAGACAGACATCAAGCTGAGTATAAGCCAGGAGGCTGAATCGTTGTTTTGTTTGATGGTGGATACCCCTGCGTGGGAAGCTTTATGTTATGGGACATTTGTTTAAATAAAGTTGGGCAAAAAGGCCCTTAACTAGTTGCCGAACGCAGATAGCCGAATGATGGCTTCACATCATATGACGTCCCCCCAGAACGCGCTCTCCTGCGCGCCCCAGGGGGTGCGCACCCGGCGATCTCCATGATCGCTGTGTCCTACGGACACAGCTGATCACGTGATGTGGTAAAAGGCCGATCCCAGCGGCCTTTTACCACATGATCAGCGGTGTCCAATGACACGCTGATCACAGGGAAATGCAAGTGCCGGTTCTCGGCTGCACTTTCCTCACACTGTCAGATCGTGAGGAAAGTACTGCCGAGAACCGGCAGTTGTCACAGCGGGGATCGGCACCGATCATCAGGACACTGATGATCAGTGCCCTGATGATCGGTGCCCAGCAGTGCCACCCGCAAGTTCCGCCCACCTGTGCCCAGCAGTGCGCCCACTAGCTCCGCCCATCTGTGCCCAGCAGATCACCCACCTGTGCCCAGCAGTGCCCCCACCTGTGCCCAGCAGTGCCCCCACCTGTGCCACTCTGCAGTGTCACACACCTGTGCCCAGAAGTGCCACCTACCTGTGCCCAGCAGTGCCACCCACCTGTGCCCACCCACCTGTGCCCACCAGTGCCACCCACCTGTGCCCACCCACCTGTGCCCACCCACCAGTGCTGCCCACCAGTGCCACCCACCAGTGCAGCCCAGCAGTGCTGCCAGTCAGTGCCACCAGTCAGTGCCCAGGGGTTGTGCCAGTCAGTGCCCAGCAGTGATGCCAGTCAGTGCCGTCTATCAGTACCCATCATCAGTGTCACCTATCAGTGCCGCCTATCAGTGCTGCATATTAGTGCCGCCTATCCGTGACACTTCATTAGTGCTGTCTATCAGTGCCGCCTATCCGTGCCACCTCATTAGTACTGCCTATCAGTGCCCTTTAGTGCTGCCTATCAGTGCCCATCAGTGCCGCCTATCAGTACCCATCAGTGCTGCCTCATCAACGCACATTAGTGAAGGAGAAAAAATACCTGTTTGAAAAATTTTATAATAGAAACAAAGAAATAGTTTTTTTTTCAAATTTTTTGCATTTTTTTTATTTATAGCGCAAAAAGTAAAGTGCCCAGTGGCAATTAAATACCACCAAAAGAAAGCTCTATTTGTGAGAAAAAAATTATCAAAATTTCATATGGGTACAATGTTGCATGACCGCGCAATTGTCAATCAAAGTGCGGCAGCGCTGAAAGCTGAAAATTGGCCTGGTAAGGAAGGGGGTATAAGTGCCTGGTAGGCAAGTGGTTAAAGAAGCAAGTCGCTGTGTGCTTTAAATGAAAAGCTCTACCACTTTGAAGCGAGTTCCCACAGTATCCTCTTCACCCAGCAATCTGGAGGTATCCCTGAATATGGGGATCCGGTTCCTGTTCTTTTAAATAGGCAATCAGTCACTAGTAGGGGGCTAATCTGGTTTCCCACCAGAGTGCTCCTTCCTCTATCCACCCAGGGGTTGTAAGTGTACTCACACAGATCCTCTCCTGTACCGCTTGTGGGTTGGCTGCTGCTACCAGGCCTATCAGCTGGGCTGCTCCTTCCCTACCATACAGGTGGTCCTCTCTCAGGGGGCCAGTGAGTTTCAAACTTTCTGCCTTTCCAGCTCCAGGCTCGCAGGCAGGCCACATCCCACTAGGCCTCCTGGCAGCCTCCTTCCTCACAGCCTCACATCTTCCTTTCTCCTTCTTCCACCCAAATTATTTCCCACACTCCACACTCCTCCTACTGAGCAGGCTCTAACACTTTTTAAGGGTGTCCAACCCCTTGCCAACCTCTTGTTGGGAATTGGCTAGTGTGACAATCACGGCATCAGACCCCAGCCCTTTTCACCAAACTCGTGACTGAAGGACTAGCCAATCTAAAACCGTGCTGTCACGTGCTTAACAATGCCACGCCCAGCTGCAACCTGTACAAAGATTTTCCAGCTAATGGATCACAATCTGTGTACTTGCAGCCTGGGGGCGATTGTTACTGGGTCAGGTTAATTACGCAATTAACCCTTCACACTGCCACCACCTCCTTTTTGTACAGAGAAAGAGGAAACTTGGCAATATAAGCAATAATACTATGATGTTTGAATAATCGTTTGTATACACAATGTCACCACAGACAGATGTATGCAGACGTTTAAAACACACAGTAGCGCTCTTCAGGGACAGGGGTTCTTAGTTTGCATTAAAGAGCTTTAGAAACAGTTCAACACTTTCAGAAAGTAAGATTTATTACTAAGGTCAAAAGGGTGCAATAAAAATATTTACAGAAAAAGATGTAGCCAATATATATATATATAAATATACACAGAGCAATAACACAGCAAAGAGATAACAGAAAGAAATTTAGGGAGGTAAAGTACTTGCCAAACGTCCTGGTTTAAGCAGATCAAGTTTCAGAGCAGAAGGGCGCCTTATCTCCCAAAGTTGGTTCCTGATGTTAAAAGGGAGATTTCTTCAACTTAGCTCAACTCAGCTTAGCTTAGCTCCAAACATAACAGCCTTTTTCTAGGAACTCAGCAGGGTGTCTTCTTAAAGCAGAGAACTAATCGCCTCATTTGGGGAGGGGTGTTGTAGGCGGGGAGCTCAGGCTTTGACCAAATCCCTCCCAAATTATACTGTGATCAATAACTTTTCCTAAGTACATGTGACATTCTCTCCACGGGTAGATTAATACGCTGAACGTCTAGATATGAAATATGACATAACTGCTGGGATGGTTAAGGAGATATCATTTTCTGCTCTCCTGTTTGTGTCAGCTGTGGGGTGTAATATAGCAGACGACTTGTATTAAAGTGACCAGTCTAAATATATGCCTGGTTTTTATGTAAGTCTTTCATAATCCAAGATATGAAATCATAGGGGAAAATGGATGTTGAATGTGATGTCTGGTTTACTGTTTATCTGGAATGTCTTTGAGCTCAGTGAAGGACTTGGTTTATGGCTTTACGATATCCCAGATTGAGAAGCTACCAGACATCTGGGCATCAGCTAGGTTGGGATTGTATATCCCTGGAGCTCTACTGCTGAGCCTTGTTGCCTTTTTGAACTCAGCATCCAGGGACCACGTGTCACTCAACAGAGAGGGAGGGGGGATGAGGGAAGCTGATTTGGGAGTAGAAAATGATAGAAGATGGAGAGGCCTTTGCCAAAATGGAGGTTCGCATCTATTTCTGTGTGCACGATTGCTACAGCTAGGACCCCTCGAGGGCAGCCAGCCACTCCTCAGATTCACCCACTTCCTCTAAGGCCTTCCTCCAAAAGCCCTAGAGTGGGGGGGAAATTCCAGAGGGAATGGGCTACAGAGCCTCTCAGCACTTACCACAATGTGATCCCTCTCTGGCTAATACACCTAGGCTGCTGCTCAGCCCTTGTCTAACCGTTGGAGTCTAGCTCCCCCTAGCTAAACTAGGAGGGTGCTACACAGTGAATGGGGAAGGCTATGAAAAAGGCCTGGATGTGAGCATTAGAAGAGCAGACGAGAGCTAGAGAACAAGAATTCTTAGGAGGAGCATAAGCTTCCCTGATTTGCTTCTAGCTCCCACAAAGCTGGCCAGGGGCTCCTCCTCTTATCTCCTTCATGCTCAGAGGGGGATTAGGGTACGCACACACCTGTATAGGTCAAAACTTCACCATCTTAGCTAAACACATTCCCCTGGCCTGAACCCCACCTCTGATAATAAAGGTATGTTGACATGAGAGAGTCGCGAGAAAGGAGACTCTGAAGGTTGGCCAAAGTAGTCAGGTGGTTGGTCAGGAGGGCGTCGTCCACAAAGAGGTTGACTTTGTAGTGTACACCCTTGTATTGAATATTGGTAACAGGGTCATCCCTGAGTGCCATGGCCAAAGATTCTAGTGCCAATATAAATAAAATTGTGAATAAGGGCACTCCTGTCTGGTCCCTCAGTACATGGAGAGGGTGACCGGCTTATGTAACACTGGCGGAGGGGGAAGAGTAAAGGGCTGAGATCCATTAGAGGATCTAATCGCCGAAGCACCAGTGCTCCAGGAAGTAGTGCAAGTAATCCCAAGATAGGGAGTCAAAGGCTTTATAGATGTCAAGTGAAAGGAGGAAGCCTGGGATCTTGTGATGTTGTAGTAGATGTAATAGGTAAATCACCTTACAAACACTGTCCTCTGGATACAAAAGAAAACAAAAAGAGGGTTGCTGAAACACTTGTAGTGTTCTTATGAGGAAATTTGCAGTGTCTGCATCTCTTTGGAAGTAATTAACCACCAAAATATGTGGTGTGTGCAAAAGGTTCACATGGCTATCCAGAGAGACGTCGAGAAGCACCACCTAGCGTGGAGTGCACGTGACTGTCATTGTGAGAGGCAGGGTCACAGTGCAATGGAGCAACGAGTGAACATCAAGTTCTGCTACAAACTGGGGAAAATGGCGACGGAGATGCATGAAATGTTGGTGCAAGCGTACAGAATGGAAGCCATGAGCAGAAAATGTGTTTACAACTGGTTCAAACGCTTTTGCAATGGGAAAGAAACAATTGAGGATGAGCAGCATTCGGGTCAGCTGTCGACAAGAAGAACTCCAGACATGACCGAGCGAGTGCGACAAAAGCTGACATGAAATCAGTGACTTACTGTACGAATGATGGCAGAGAAATTAGGCATTAGCAATGACACAGTGCGCACCATTGTCCGCGAAGATTTGGTTAAGCAGAAGATCTGTTCCTGGTTTGTGTCACACAAGCTTACAGACAAACAGAAAGCAAAACAGATGGAAACCTGTGGAGATTTTATTACCATATGTGACCAGGATCCATCCTTTCTGCAAACCATCATCACAATGGATGAGACCTGGTGCTACCAGTTCGATCCGGAATTCAAACGGTAATCAATGGAATGGCATTCATTGTCCGAAGATTTGGTTAAGTGGAAGATCTGCTCCTGGTTTGTGCCACACAAGCTTACAGACAAACAGAAAGCAAAACGGATGGAAACCTGTGGAGATTTTATTACCATATGTGACCAGGATCCATCCTTTCTGCAAATAATCATCACAGGGGATGAGACCTGGTGCTACCAGTTCGATCCGGAATTCAAACGGTAATCAATGGAATGGCGTTCAACCCGCAACCCAAAAAGAGTCGCCTGCAAATGTCCAAGGTCCACATAATGTTGATTACCTCCTTTGACTATGATGGCATGATCCATAAGGAGTTTGTTCCTGCGGGTGAAACCTTGAACGCCGCATTCTACGAGGAAGTTTTGGGATAGTTACTACAACGCATCCAACGTGTTCAGCCAGAGTTGCACAGGACTGGACAGTGGAGGATGCTACACAACAATGCTCCTGCACACTGTGCGATCCGTGTGTGCCAATTCTTGGCTCAGTGCGGCGTACCTGTTCTCAATCACCCACTGTACTCCCATGATCTGGCACCTTCTTTCTGTTTCTTCGCCTAAAGAGCGTCATGAAAGGCAAGGGTGGCGGCAATCCAAGACTGTGTGACAGCATTTCTACGATCAATTCCTAAAGAGGCCTTTGCTGACAGTTTCCAGAAGCTTTATGAACATTGCCAAAAGTGTGTTGTTTTGAAGGCCAATAAAGGTAAATGTTTTGTATCTCCTGTTTTGTTTGTTTTCTGATACCATTAACCAAACCTTTTAGACACACCTTGTATAATTTCTATTGCAGGGGATGCCTGAAATCTGACTTGTATTTTAGTGCAGACTTCTGGGAAAATCAGTGAGTCAATCACACATGCAAGAAATTACATCTCTGGGGGCGTTCTATACACTGGCTGTGTACGGATGATCTGCAGGTTGCCATGTTGCATTTAATTTTACAGATAATTACAGTGACCTTAGTTTGTAAAGGAAAGGTTGTTTTATTAATAATACATTGCAATATGGCTTATGTAGCAATCAGATATTCTATATTTTTTTCTGTTTGCTAAGTTTTCATGATAAAGGTGGAGTTATCCTTTAAACAAAAAGATAAACGGTTTTAAAATATGAAAAAACTTAATTGGAACGTCTAAATATGTTCTTACTATAAATACACTAGTACTGTAGAAAAGAGAGCAGAAATGGCACTCTCAATCAAATATAAAACCCACAGAAAGTAGAAATGTAATGACATCAAAATGATTATGTTGAAGGGAGAAAAGCCTTTCAGCAGCGGCACTAGTCCACTTGTAACAATGCTTGTTCCCAATCTCCACAGTGCTACAGCCAACAGAGATCCAATAACCTGCAAATGAAACAGAAAATGAAGGACAACTACTTACTGCTGTTACTGATCAGTTTATTCCTTTAAGCAATCACTCCATAAATAGCAGTCTTCAACCACTAAGCTCATGGCTGTTTCACACAACATACACTCCCATGAATTTTCTTTTTCACACCACTTGTGAATTTACCTATGTGTATTTTATATAAATATAATACTAAATTATTATTATATAACCTTTATTATTATAATATATTATTATTGTCACTGTTGTTATAATAAATATTATTATTATTATTAATAATAATACTATTACTACTACTACTACTACTACTACTACTACTAATAATAATAATAATAATAACATAATATTTATTTTAAACATAAAGTTGTATTTTATACAGAAAGAAAATGTATAATACTGAGTTCCCAAACACATTGATCCTGACCTGAGCAAACAATTAGCTAGAAAGACAGAGGGAAATTTTAACTGAAGTTCTCTTTTAGGCTTAGGTGTTTGACTGGAGACATTGGGCACTTAGGGAGCTAATAGTTATTTTTTTCTGGAAGTAGCAGGGAATTACCAGCAGAGAAGTTGACATTTACAGCCTCATGCACACTGTACGTTTTTACAGCTGCTCCTAGGGGCGCCAGGTACAGGGGCGGACTGACCATTTGGAAACTCGGGCACTGCCCGAGGGCCCAGGGTCAGTAGGGGGCCCCATGAGATGCCCCTGGTACCTTTTTCATAGGCTTTTTTGAGTTTAGGCAAGGATACAGGGGCCCCATGAGTTGTCAGTCCGCCACTGGTCAGGTATTTAGTTTTTTTTACTGCATCTAAACTCCCCCGCATGTTATGCTATGTGTCCATGCCCACACATGATTTTAGCAGCGTTTTGTAACAGGAGAGTTTGGTGGCAGAGAAAAAACCCACTGCCAGGCTGTGTTGGCTGAAAAAATGTTTGAAGCGCTTAAACACGTGTAAATGCTTGAGCGTTAATTTATTTCAGTGGCCAGAAAAAAATATTTATTCTGGCCAATTAAATTAATTAAAGGCCAAACGCTTGACGTAGGTAAACGTGTGTGTAGCACTACTCCCTTTAGGGATCGCTGAGTAATTTTTGGGTTCCCTGTCTTTCTTGACCACACTCTAGAAGCCCAACCCCTGTTGACACCACCTTAAACCTCTGGCCAGAAGAATTCTCTGGCTACAACCATCAAAATAGACTCACCCACAGTTTAGTGTGAACTAATATTTTGGGTGTATTGGGATCAAATGTAGGCACAGCAAAGCAACAGGAAAATATGTGCATAAAAGAACAGCTGTCACTTTAGTGACTTCAAGTAAAGGTCATGAAATAGCATAATCTCAATCAGTTCTAGAGGTCCTGCAATTCAGAATTTAACCAGTAGCCTCAGTCCTGAAATGTTTCTTCCTTCAGTGAGCAGAGAAATTATTCTGAAGCAAAGAAAGAGAGTTCTTAAATTGAATAGGTTAATGTCCCTTTAAACTGCAGTTTAAGGTCTTCTGCACGCTCGATGGGGCCCACGTTGGTGCACTTTAAGGATCCAAATCTCTCTGAAAGGTGGCAGTTCCTTAATTAAGTGTGAATAGGAAAAGTGCTGCCCCTTTAAGTGATATTCAGCTTGGGCAGCACCCCTTTAAATGATGTTGAACAAGGATTGTTTCTCTTTAACACACACAGGATAAGGTGTACAATTTGTCAGCAAGTATAAATGGGCAAAACATACTTCTGTGGAGTTGGGTTCTTCCTTAGACCACAGTGACAAACTGCAGCAATGCAGGAGCTCCTTGGCAAATGGGAAGACTGTAATGGAAGCAATGATACAGCTGGGCCTGGCAGATGGTGCAGTAGGCCTCTGTGACTGGATATGCTGGAAATGTAATAACTAGTAGGCCGAACAATGTAGGCCTGAAAGCATGTAACTGGAGGAACAATAGTAATCAAGCTGAACAGAGAAGGACTGAACTTGGTAATCTCATGTGCAACTTAGATAGCTTAAACATGGAATGCTCTCATCCAGTCCATGGTCTTGGCCAGGTGTCGGATGTCTCTCTGTAGACAGGACCCCCTGTTTCCTCATGGTTCCTCCTTCAGAGACCACACAGAATAGCAGCACTCCAACTGGCCTGCTCTCAGGGCTGTCCACTCGACTTGTCATTTGTGTCAGTGGTCAGTAACTGTCCCACTTACCTTCACTCTCCATGGTCTGGCCCAGCTGGGACCTCCGTTGTCCTGCACGATCCTTTCCTCACACCTGCTCTCCTGCTCTCTCTCTCTGTCCGCTCCCTGTCCTGAATTTATTTGCCCCAGACAATTAGCTAGCTCTTCTGGGAAATGTAGTTTAATAGCTGTCTGTCAAAAGGTGAAATCCTGCAACTCAGCCTATGAATCCCACAAAACTTTTTAAAAGAGTCTATGTAACTGGACTGCAGGACACTGCCATTTTGTGTCCATGTAACATCCTGCAAACAGTATTTCTGCAGGGTGTTACACATGTAAATGTGGTAGGTAGATACTTACTGTATACAAGCATCAAGCTTTTTTTGACCAAAATGCTACTGGCTTCTTGGGGAGTTAAAATTAAATATCAATGTGCATGAGGCCAAATAAGAAAAAAAGTATTTTTTGAGAGGCTACAGCATCACGAGACTAGCAACATCAGTTTTTTGTTTTTGTGGAGAATCTGAAACAACAACAATGGAGGTGGAAAGAGAGAGAGCAGAAGGTGACATCTCCATCTCCTCCTTATAACATATGTTCCCCTTTTTTCTACTCTACTTCTTACTGCACACCATAACTCTTAAATGTGTTACTGATATTAGCATGGTGATGAACCATAGTTGGTCTTTTTCCTTGCATTATATAACATGTAAACTGCCACAACACACACAGGAATATAGAAATATGGTAAAGAAGATGTGCTCAGCTGTTAGTGGCAGTAGTAAACCATGCACAAGTCAGGGACACCCAGGAACAGTCCAAGCAGGATTGACCTACACTTTTATTTTGGCAAGGCAGAAAACAAATATAATGTAGTGCGGAAGGACTTTGTACAGCAATTCTATAGCATAACATAAAACAAACAGCACATCTGCTTGTCCAGACGCTAACTAAACCAACAGGGTGGCCATAATTGGTTTCGCCAAACAAACAAACAAACAAACAACTTTTGTACCTTTTTAGTGCTCTGTCAGCCTTTTTTTCCCAGCAGCAGAGAGAGTGAGAAGAGGCTCTATCAGTCAGCTTGCATATATAAAGGCCTCTGTGTAGCTGAGACTATTAATGAAGTTTGGCTACCAGGTAAGGCTACTCACTGGTCTCCAGGACTCAGACCAAAATATATTAGGATCTACAAAATCTACAAAACATGTTTCCTACAAACCTGAATCCTGACAAACATATTGTGATAAGTTAGGAGCAGGGGCGGACTGACAACTCATGGGGCCCCCGGGCAATAGGGGATCATGGGGCCCCTGTGTCCTTGCCCAAACTCAAAAAAGCCTATGAAAAAGGTACCAGGAGCATCTCATGGGGCCCCCTACTGACCCGAGTTTCCAAATGGTCAGTCCGCCCCTGGTTAGGAGTCCAGATCACCAGTCAGCTGACTTTGTAAAAGCAAAACTGTTTTTATTTTTCAAAAAAGGCAACTGAAACACCTTCTTTCCAGCATAAAATAATAATACAAAAATAATAATACACAAAACAAAACTTCATCTCACCACCAGTATTAACTTGTCCCTTAACTGGGTTTGAAGTCCCCATCTGCTCTGAGGGTCCAAAGTGAGAGTTGCCCCAGCTCAGTAGTGATCAGTAAACAGACAGCACACAGATCCTCTAATGTATTACACATCACCTCATGGACACCTACAGAAGCTTTTACCCTTTTCAGCCCTCTCTTGCACGCAGATTAAGCCTTTTGGGGACCAAGATACCTGTAGTCAAGATGTAAGAGGCTCTTTCCCACCCAAAATCTCTCTGAGCCTCCAAATTCTGGGTCCCATATGAGAACTTAATAATCTTGCAAAAGCTGCAAATAAGCTTTCCCTCTTCATTAGATCACCCCGGAACCCCTCACCCTGCATGGGTGAGAACCCTTGTGTACTCCAAATGTGCTTGTTTTGGCCCTTATCTGCCTTCCAAATTCTATAAATATAATTCTATATATATACATTCCCCTGATGATGCTGATTGGGGATTAAAACATGTTGGGCGGGGCCTAGCCAGTGATGTCATATACATGCTGATACTCGAGGCTTTGGTGTCAGTTCTTATGTGCTTCTATACTTCTTATGTTGTGAGTATATGTCTGCTTATCTTAATTAAAAAAATGTTTTACGATATAACACAATTGACTTTTGATCTTCTTCTCCGGAGGGAATATCTGTTTATTGCACAAGAAGATTCCTTCTGGTGTCTGTCACATTATGCTGAGGAGGCAGTGAAAGTATCCTGTCAGTGAGAAGTGCTGAGTACGAGCACACAAGTGTGTATTGATCTCTGGAAAGTGAGATGAATATTTTTGGTAAAAGGCTGAACATTTATTTGGAGGAGGTATCACGTTTCCTCACCACCTTTCAAGATTTGATTGAATCTTGGAGTATATATGTTGGACTGAGCACTTTTTCACTTTTTATATGGCTGGTTTCACTTTTCATATGATTGCACTTATTTATTATAAAGTTGTGGTTTGGTAGTCTTTTTGTATTGAGAAGCTTCACAAGTGTATACTGTATTGCTATAAATATCAGTAAAATAATACTTTTTAAGATTAGTTTTTAATTTTCCTTCAGTTAGTTTGAGGTCATGTGTCCATGTTCTTGATCTTGGTTTCATACTGAAAATACTTATAAAACATAATAAAAGTGCTGCACTATATGAGATAATAATAAATGTATACACCTAAAAATCAAAAAACAATCAACCCATATAGATGAAATGTGATACAGTGGCCCATGGATGTTGCTACATATCAAGACGATAAGTATACAAAAAATATTATATTATGAAACATGCAATCATAGGTAATAGTGAGTCAACAAACAGTCCAAATAAATAAAAAGAAGTCCTTGATCCAATGATATTAAGTGCACAAACAAAGGTGCTCAGTAGTCTAAAGGGCTGCACCCACAATTAGTATGAACCACAGTCCTGAATAGAGTGAGGTGACATCCCAATGTGGAAATAAGACATCCGTGAAATCCTTCACCACTATGCACTCACCAGAATTAAAGGCAGGCTTATAGTAAAGATCCTCCAAGGTATGTATATCTCTACTTCTCAGGGCTGATACGTGGCATTCAGTAATGTGTCCTGCCTCGTGCCGCTGCCTTCCACATGGAAGTTATCTTCATTGGATTACCATTATTCGCTGCTGTATATGGCCCCCACCATTGATAGCAGAAGACAATGGCTACTATCACATCAGGAACTTAAAGGGACCTCTTCCCATCTGAGCCATTGTTATTCAAATTAGGGTGTCTATACCCATTTATGCCAGTGTGTGTGTATATATACTGTATATATATATATATATATATATATATATATATATATATATTTATTTTTTACATAATTCTTTGCATTCCCAGGAGCTGATGCATCAACAAGCCTTTCTCTCCCCCCCCTTGCTGCTGGTGTTGCAGTTACGTAGTTACAGCATACCATTTATGACTGTATAATCTGTTACTATTTGGTTGTTTCCATTTTATCAGTGTTTTGTATTTCTGCATTAATTGGGGAAGTACCTCCTAAACCTTCATTCTGTGATCTATTCTTTAGTATGAGCCTAATGTAGAGGTGTTACTAAAGAATTGTGTCTGTTGCATTATCATTTCATACTGTTGAAATACACTATATTGTCAAAAGTATTGGGATAGCCCTCCAAATCATTGGCTTCAGATACATCCATGGCCACATGTGTCAAGTACCTAGGCATGCAGACTGCTTCTACAAACATTTGTGAAAAAATGGGTCGCTCTCAGAAGCTCAGTGAAATCAAGAGTGGTACCGTGATAGGTTGCCACCTGTGCAATAAGTCCATCCGTGACATTTCCTGGCTATTAAATATTCCACTGTTAGTGGTATTATAACAAAGTGGAAGCAACTGGGAACAACAGCAACTCAGCCACTCAGCTAAAACGCACAGCACGCAGAAGTCGCCAACTGTCTGCAAGGGTGAATGGCTAAAGACCTCCAAACTTCATGCGGCCTTCATATTGGTACAACAACAGTTCGTAGAGAGCTTCATGGACTGGGTTTCCATGGCCTAGCAGCTGTATCCAAACCTTACATCACCAAGTGCAATGCAAAGCATCGGATGCAGTGGTGCAAAGCATGCCTTCACTGGACTCTAGAGTAGTGGAGATGTGTTATCTGGAGTGACCAATCACGCTTCTTTGTCTGGCAATTCGATGGATGTGTCTCGGTTTGGCGGTTGCCTGACTGCATTGTGCCAAGTGTAAAGTTTTATGGAGGGGGGATTATGGTGTGGGGTTGTTTTTCAGGAGCTGGGCTTGGCCCCTTAGTTCCAGTGAAGGAGCTCTTAAGGTGTCAGCATACCAAGACATTTTGGCTAATTTCATGCTCCCACGTTTGTGGAAACAGTTTGGGGATGGCCCCTTCCTGTTCCAACATGACTGTGCACCAGTGAACAAAGCAAGGTCCATAAAGACATGAATTACTGAGTTTGGGGTGGAGGAACTTTACTGGCCTGCACAGAGCCCTGACTTCAACGATAGAACACCGTTGGGATGAATTAGAGCATAGACTGCGAGCCAGGCCTTCTGTCCGGCATCAGTGCCTGACCTCACAAATGCGCTTCTGGAAGAATGGTCAAACCTTCCCATAGACACACTCCTAAAACCTTGTGGACAGCCTTCCCAGAAGAGTTGAAGCTGTTATAGCTGCAAAGGGAGGGCCAATTCAATATTGAACCCTATGGACTAAGACTGGGATGCCATTAAAGTTCATGTGCATGTAAAGGCAGGTGGCCCAATACTTTTGGCTATATAGTGTATGTTTGAACCCAAAGTATCAGAGGTGTTGGGAGGTGTGCAAGGTCAGGGCAACCACTGGGGATAAGCATTATCAAGCGGTCCCTGCATGGGTAGCGATACATTCCCTTCCCCTACTTATCTCCAAACTGTACATATTAAATTCTTGAAGTCGATCCTGACATGTTCTA
The DNA here is from genome assembly GCF_062004578.1 of Staurois parvus. Taxonomy (NCBI): domain Eukaryota; kingdom Metazoa; phylum Chordata; class Amphibia; order Anura; family Ranidae; genus Staurois; species Staurois parvus. Next base: position 8,737,995 of record NW_028318094.1, read on the forward strand.
TCCCCCAGACCTTTCACCATTTGTGTTACCAGTCTGTGGACTCGTTCTGTCTTATCAATATCTTTTTGTAAGCGAGGTCTCCAAGCTGGGCATTAGTATTCTAAATGAGGTCTCACTAAAAATATATATAAAGGAATCAGAACTTCCTTCTTCCTACTGGTGACCCCTCTAGTACTGCATCCTAGAATTCTATTTCCTTTTCCCACTGCCTGGTCACGCTATTTGCACATTTTGAAGTCATCTGAAATAAGTACCCCTAAATCTTTTTTCTCTGTAGTGCTGGGCAACACTGCACCCCCAATGTTACATTCTGTCAAGGGATTCTTTTACCCTAGGTGCATTATTTTACGTTTAGAAACATTGAACTGCAGTTTCCAATGCTTTGACCAATCTTCCAGCAATGCCAAATCATATTCAAGAGACCTCCAGGGATATCAACCCTATTGCACACCTTTGTGTCATCAGCAAAAAAAGCATACATTGCCCAACAAACCTTTAAGTTATATCACTTCTATATAGATTAAAGAGAACAGGACCGAGTACAGAGCCTTGTGGTACACCACTAGTGACTGGTCTGTGTTCCGAATGAACTCCATTTACAACCACACTCTGGTATCTATCCTTTAGCCAACTGCATATCCACTGAACCACCCAAAGGTTATCTGTAGAGAATCAGGAAATTCATGAGTCATGATTCCTTGCTTTTTTGAATCACAGTTTTCAAGATCAGACACATCAACATCCAAAACTGAAGGTGAGTCATAATTTGTGAATGGGTGATTTTCCTTATTTGATAATCACTAGTTATACAAATAAGTGTTTTTTATTTGTTGGTCAAGGCCAGAAGTTTACTGATATGACATATATACTATTTTTCTTGCTTGACCGACACATTTTTAAACTTTTTCTCATGCTTTTATGTATAGCTTTTAAGTATGCACATATATAGGAAAGCCATTTCTGCTCAGTACATTTACAAGTCATGGTCAGGCACAGCAGTTGTGCTGTACTATGCGTCTGATCTCAGTGTGAGTCTATAGTCATTACTTTGTCAGCTGCCTTTCAGAGTCCTCACTCTTGGAAGCTTGTCCTGTTATTGATTTTCTTACATCAGCCATTTAGGAACAATTCTAACTGCATTGTCATACAGACTGTCAGGGATCTCCTCGATCCCCGCCGCGATGGGCTCGGCGCAGGCGCACTGCTCCACCCAGTACACGGGCACTAGGTCCGGGCCGGCCGCGGCGTTCGAGTTCGCGCATGCGCAGTAGAAGCCGCGGCCGCCCGCTGGGCACCAATGGCAGCGCAGGGCGGGATATTTAAAGGTCCCTGAGCTGTCATTTCGTTGCCTTCTGGTCTTACCTGCTTCCTGTGTTCCTGTACCTGTGCCTAGTAAGTTATTGACCCGGATTGCCTTTGACCTTGCTGATTTCTCCTGCCCAGACCCTTGCTTGCCTGACCTCTCTCCCTGGATGCCCCTTATTAGATCTGACCTCCTGCTGCTGACCTGGCGTGTGACCCGACGATTCTCTGCCTGCTCCCTTGTACCTTACCGTCCTCTACAATACCGACTCGGCCTGTCTCACTACGCACTTGCTCAGCCATCCATCCATCCATCCCATCGGGGTCACCCGACCTCCTCACATCTGGCTCTCCCTGGTTGGAGCCCCTGGCGAACACCACTACCACTGACAGGTGTGCTCAGTAGAGGCGACCTGGTCTCGGGGTACTACAAGTCCATCCCCACCATCAGGGGCCCTGGTGAACAAGTACCCTGGGGCTTAGACTCCGCGCTCTGGGCACGCCTGACCGGTGGAGTGCTAGTGGTGCCGCTCGGCGGTCCCTCACAGTACCAGAAGGCCATGACTGAGCCTCGAGGAGGACTCTCCCCGTTGGACGAGGTTTGCAGGCACCTGGCTACCCTGACGCAAGCTGTAAACACATTACAGGACAGATGTCTGCAGATCGAGAATCGGTTTCAGGCCTGCACCATATCTGTTCCTGTTTCACAGGCCCCGGCTCCTGCACCACCGGTCGCAGCAGTCCATGAGCCGGCTCCTGGGCCTCCCACATCACTCCCTATGGCGGAACCCCGAGTACCCTTACACGAGCGCTTCCATGGGGATCGCACACGCTTTCGGTCATTCCGTGACTCCTGTCTGCTCTATTTTGAACTGCAGCCACGGACCTTTTTGACGGAATCAGTGAAAGTGGGGTTTGTTGTCTCCCTGTTGCAGGGTGAACCCCAAGACTGGGCCCACCGACTAAGGGGAAACAATGACCCTCACCTGGTTACGGTCGACAGCTTCTTTAACGCTATGGCCATCTTATATGATGACCCACAACGGGCAGCCTCGGCCGAGGCCACATTATACGCACTCCGACAAGGTCGGCGGGCGGCTGAGGAATACGCCTCTGACTTTAGGCGTTGGATGGGTGACACTCGTTGGAACGAGTTCGCACTTTTGCACCAGTTTCGTATGGGCCTATCAGAGGCTCTGAAAGACGAGCTCGCCCGGGTGGAGGTGCCCGAGACATTAGAGGACCTGATTGCACTCACCATCAAAATTGACCGTAGACTACGGGAGCGCAGATTGGAGAGGTCTGGTCAGGGTCGCGGAAATCCCTGGGGGTCATTTCAGGGATCCAGTCAACATACTAGGCCAAGCACCCAGAACCTGCTGTTTGAAGATGCTCCCGAACCCATGCAGCTAGGCCTGGCTCGGCCTAAACTATCGCCTGAGGAACGCCAGCGCAGACGCTCCCAGAATCTGTGCCTGTACTGCGGCGAAGCTGGTCACATGGTGCGTTCCTGCCCGCAGAAACTGAGTAAGTTCACCTCATCTTCTTTATCTGTTGGCAATATGAACCCGTCCCAGTACTTAGTTGTTCCCCTCTCCTTTCAGCTTTCAGAAAGGACCGTGGAGGTGACGGCCATAGTTGATTCGGGGGCATGCAGCTGTTTTGTGGATATCAATTTTGCTCACCAGCAGGGTATTCCCCTCCGCCCAAAGGAGAAGGGGTTTCACATCTTTTTGGCTGATGGTTCCCGGATAAAGTCAGGGGTGGTTAACCAGGAGACCCCTTCCATTGTGACTTCCATTGCCGGTCAGCACCGGGAACTCCTCCGCCTGGATGCTATTGCATCACCCCTTTTCCCAGTCATTCTGGGGCTCCCTTGGTTGCGGGCCCATAACCCCCAAATTGACTGGGAGACTGGGGTTGTCTCGTTCCCTTCCCCATATTGTCGGGAACTGTGTCGAACTTCGGGCCCGGAGGTCCCCCAGGTCCTCCTGTGCTCTGAAGGGGATGACAGCCTAAAACAAGTGATTCCTGCAGCCTACCATGAGTTTCTTGATGTGTTCAGTGAACGGGGAGCAGATGCTCTACCCCCCCACCGCCCATATGACTGTCCTATTGATCTGTTGCCCGGTTCGGAAATTCCGTTCGGGCGAATTTTTCCCCTTTCTGAGCTAGAATTAGGGGCCCTGAAGGACTATATTGAGGATAGCCTCCGAAAGGGATTCATCCGTCCCTCCACTTCCCCAGCAGGTGCAGGGATCTTCTTTGTAGAAAAGAAGGACAAGACTTTGAGGCCATGCATTGACTATCGGGAGCTGAATAGGGTCACCATTAAAAATCGTTACCCATTACCACTGGTACCTGAATTATTCCAGAGCCTAAAAGCTGCAGTAGTGTTTACCAAGTTGGACTTAAGGGGAGCCTACAATTTGGTTCGCATAAGGGAGGGGGATGAGTGGAAGACGGACTTCCGCACCCGTTTCGGCCATTTTGAGTACCTGGTCATGCCTTTCGGGTTGTGCAATGCGCCAGCCACCTTCCAACACTTTGTGAACGACATCTTTAGGGACTTCCTGGACATCTTTGTCATCGTCTACTTAGACGACATTTTGATTTTTTCATCCTCCCTGGGGGAGCACAGGGTACATGTATCAAAGGTGTTGGGGCGGTTGCGGCAGCACGGGTTGTACGCTAAAGCAGAGAAATGCTGCTTCGAACAGGCTAGCGTTACATTTCTGGGTCTGATCATCTCCACCACGGGGGTCGCAATGGACCCTCAGAAGGTCTCAGCGATCCTAGATTGGCCTGAACCCACGGACAGGAAAAGTGTCCAACGTTTTATTGGGTTCGCAAATTTTTACCGGAAGTTCATCAAGAACTTCTCGGGTCTGGTCTCCCCCATCACTCAGTTAACCAAGCTTGGGACGCGATTCAGATGGACGCCCGAGGCACAGGAAGCTTTTGAAGCACTAAAAAGGTTATTTACCTCGGCACCCATTCTGGGTCATCCCGACGCCTCCCTGCCCTACATTGTAGAAGTAGATGCATCTGAAAGCGCGGTTGGCTCCATCCTTTCCCAGCGGAAGGGCGCCAAGGAATTACTTCACCCAGTAGCATTCTTTTCACGGAAACTTACCCCTGCGGAGAGGAACTACGACATTGGGGATCGCGAGCTACTGGCTATCAAAACCGCTTTAAAAGAATGGAGGTACCTGCTGGAAGGTGCCTCCCACCCCATCCTGATATTCACGGACCACAAGAACCTGGAATATCTGAGGACGGCCAAACGTCTACGCCCACGACAAGCAAGATGGGCATTGTTTTTCTCGAGGTTCCAGTTCCACATCACATACAGGCCAGGCTCGAAAAACACGAAGCCTGACGCGTTGTCACGCATGTACGAGGACACCAAGGAGATTCCAGTGCCCGACACTATTCTTCCTGCAGGAAATTTCTTGGCCCTTCAGACAAACCTTCACTCCGAGATCCTGAGAGCGTCCACAGCAATGTCCACCTCCGATGGGGCCCCCCTCCAGAACAAGGAGGGACTCCTATGGAGGGAGGACCGGATTGTGGTGCCGGAGGGTGCCCGAACCTTAGTCTTGGGACATTGCCATGACCATCCACTGGCAGGACATTTTGGGCCGGTCAAGACCCTGGAACTTCTCCGACGTTCCTTCTGGTGGCCGGACATGGCCAAGGATTGTAAGAACTACGTGGGCTCCTGTGCCATCTGCCAGCGGAACAAGCCTTCAAGGAATAAGGCGTGGGGCCTGCTACGTCCATTGCCCATCCCTGAACGACCCTGGCAGAAAATCTCCATGGACTTCATAGTCGAGCTTCCACCTTCACTGAACCACACGGCAATTCTCGTGGTCGTGGACCGCTTGTCCAAGATGGCCCATTTCATCCCTTTATGGAAAACCCCATCAGCAGCCGAGACGGCGCAAGTCTTCATTCGAGAGATCGTTAGACTGCATGGGGTTCCCGAAGACATCGTTTCGGACCGTGGGGTGCAGTTTACCTCGCGGTTTTGGAGGGCATTGTGCAAAGCCCTGGATATCAAGCTGTCCCTTTCCTCGGCATTTCACCCTCAGACCAATGGCCAGACCGAAAGGACCAATCAGACCCTGGAGCAATACCTTTGATGCTACACATCATTCTCTCAGGACGACTGGGTGCCACTCCTCCCTTTGGCAGAATTCGCGTACAACAACGCTTGCCATTCAGCAACTGGGCAGTCCCCGTTCTTCGCCAACTATGGGTTTCATCCTGTCTTCCTCCCGGACTTGGTCCCGGAATGCCCGATTCCAGCGACACAGAATGCACTGACCTTCTTCACCTCCAACAATAGGAAACTACAGGAAGCCATCCGTCAAGCCCAAGAGGACTACAGGAGGGCTTTTAATAGGAAGCGAAGAGGGGATCTGGTGTTGCAGCCCGGAGAGAAGGTTTGGCTGGCTACGTCAAACTTGAGGTTGCTCTGCCCGTCAAAGAAGTTGGGACCTAAATTTATAGGCCCTTTTTGCATCAAACGGATGGTCAATGAGGTGGCCTATGAACTTGTTCTCCCTGAGACACTCAAGATCCACCCTGTCTTCCACGTGTCCCTGTTGAAACCTGTAGTCCCTGATGCCTTCCCGGAACGGGAATCCAGGCCCCCGGAGGCCGTAACGGTTGAAGAGGAAGAAGAATTCGAGGTGGAGGCAATCCTGAAGTGCCGACGAAGGGGGGGCCAGACCCAATTTCTCATCAAGTGGAAGGGCTACGGCCCTGAGGACAATTCGTGGGAGCCAGCCCATAATGTCCATGCACCTAGGCTTGTCCGGGGGTTTCTTCGTGATCACCCGTGGTGGAGAGATCGGGTGGGCATCCGGAGGTTGCCCGTAGGGGGGGGGCAATGTCAGGGATCTCCTCGATCCCCGCCGCAATGGGCTCGGCGCAGGCGCACTGCTCCACCCAGTACACGGGCACTAGGTCCGGGCCGGCCGCGGCATTCGAGTTCGCGCATGCGCAGTAGAAGCCGCGGCCGCCCGCTGGGCACCAATGGCAGCGCAGGGCGGGATATTTAAAGGTCCCTGAGCTGTCATTTCGTTGCCTTCTGGTCTTACCTGCTTCCTGTGTTCCTGTACCTGTGCCTAGTAAGTTATTGACCCGGATTGCCTTTGACCTTGCTGATTTCTCCTGCCCAGACCCTTGCTTGCCTGACCTCTCTCCCTGGATGCCCCTTATTAGATCTGACCTCCTGCTGCTGACCTGGCGTGTGACCCGACGATTCTCTGCCTGCTCCCTTGTACCTTACCGTCCTCTACAATACCGACTCGGCCTGTCTGACTACGCACTTGCTCAGCCATCCATCCATCCATCCCATCGGGGTCACCCGACCTCCTCACATCTGGCTCTCCCTGGTTGGAGCCCCTGGCGAACACCACTACCACTGACAGGTGTGCTCAGTAGAGGCGACCTGGTCTCGGGGTACTACAAGTCCATCCCCACCATCAGGGGCCCTGGTGAACAAGTACCCTGGGGCTTAGACTCCGCGCTCTGGGCACGCCTGACCGGTGGAGTGCTAGTGGTGCCGCTCGGCGGTCCCTCACACAGACACTCACCAGAAGGAATGCATACAAATGTGTTTGCAAAATAAAACCACAAAAAGTTGGCACAACAAGCAAATAGCTGTATGAAAAAAAGTTTGGCACTGCCTAGGTACAATATATTTACATTGGTTCCCCAATAAATTACATTAGTTCTTTTACTACCTCCCACCCAGCCAAGCGGGAGCATTGTTATCCTGAAAGAGAGCTACTCGTAGTAGCAGGAGCCCAGCCCTGACACATAGCCATCCATTGTGTACTATTGTGATAATCACTGTGATTGATCACAGTGTTCACATGGTACAGAGAGTGCCAATCACAGTGTATCTGTACCATGTGGTACCTGTGGCCAATCACAACTGTCACAATACTACACACTGGCAATGAATGGATGTCATTCTTAAAAATTATTGCTTATAATAGTGATTATAAAAAAAAATCCTGGTCACCTCCCCAGAGTAGTACAGTGTCACTATGGTAACGCAGCATTGCTCTAGTCACAGTATGTGAAAAAAGAAAAAAAATTGTAAAAAAGAAAAAATATTTTTAAATATTTTTAAAATGTGAATGTCACCAGTCATTATCCCTTATCACTGCCACACCAGTCATATGATGATGATGTAATGCTCTGATGACAGTATGTAAAACAAAATTGGGGAAAATACAAATTTTATTTATTTTCTTCATTTTCAAAAAAAAGTGACAAAAACATAAAAAAAACTGGCTTTGCCTCTTACTTAATACCTTGGACTGTCTACTTTCCAAAATAGGGTCATTTAGGGGGTATTTGTACTGTCCTGGCATTTTAGGGCCTCAAGAAATTAGATAGGCTCTCAGTACATCAGAACTGATCAATTTTCAAATATATATATACCATAGTTTGTAGACATTCACACACTAAATATACTGATTTGGGTTATTTTTTTACCAAAGAAATGTAGAAGAATACATTGTGCCTAAATTTAGGAAGAAAGATTATTTATTTGCAAATGTTATAATAGAAAAGGAAGAAAAATGTGTGTTTTTTTCAAACTTTTTGGTACTTTTTCCTTTAGTATATACCAAAAAATAAAAATCCCAGTAGTGATTAAATACCACCAAAAGAAAACTCTATCTGTCTTAAAAAAATGTGATTTGGGTGCAGTGTTGCATGACTGAGTAATTGGCATTCAAAATGTGACAGCTCTAAAAGCTGAAAATTGGCCAGGGCAGGAAGGGGGTGAAAGTATCCAGTATTGAAAAGGTTAAAGTGTTTGTAAACCTCAGACATGAAATATGAACAAGCCATATCCTCCTATAGTGTGTACTTGTCTCAGTCGAGAGCAAATTTCATTTCTCTCTGCTCATTCCTCTACTATCTGTATAAATCACTTCTAACAAGTTTTCCTGACACCAAGAGATTAAAAGTTGTCAGGGAAGGGATCTCCAGCATACAGCCTGTGATTGACAGCCTCAGTTCTGTTCCTGTGCGCTGTTTGAAGAGGGGTGAGTCCCTTCCCTCCAGTCAGCTCTCACTGAGCTCTGCAGAGTGTAACATAAGCTCCCCACCCCCTGCTTTCTGAATGCTCAGACAAACTTTGAACAGCACTTCAGTCTGCACTGTGAACAGCTGTAGAGTCCATTCACTGCACTGGGTATACAGTGGGTAAAAAAAAAAAAGAATCACCCCCACCCCCCTTTAAAATAATCACATTTTGTTGCTTTGCAGCCTGAAATGAAGACAGACACAGTTTTCTTTTTCCCAGCTGTATTTACTCAGTGAAACTTATAACATCCAAGTGAAAGATATAGCACCAACATGTCAGAAAAGTATTTAAATAATTATAAAACAGAATCACTGAATTGAAACAAGGATCACCACCTCCAAAAAATGACTTGTAAACTCAATCAGGTGTAGCTAATCACCTTCTCAATGGCACACAAAGCCATTTGACTTTCAACTGTGATTAGCTGTAGTCATTTTGATTAGCTCAGCATGAAAAGAGCTGTCCTGGAGCATTTCAGTCCCTGGTAGTGTAAATGAAGCAAACAATAAAGACAGTTGTGGACAGGCACAAGTCAAGAGATAGATACAAAAAAATGTAAAAGGCTTTATCAATGCCTAGAAGCACAGTGAAGTCTATTATTAATAAGAGGAAGGTATTTGGTACAACACAGACCCTCCCTGGATCAGGATGTCACTCTAAACTGGATGAAAGAGCCAGGAAGAAACTGGTCAGAGAGGCTGCCAAGAGGCCTACAGCAACTTTGAATCAGTTGCAGGAATGTATGACAAGGAGTGGTCATTGTGTACACATGCCAACAATATAACAAATTCTACACATATGTGGCTTGCATGGAAGGGTTGCAAGAAAAAATCCACTCCTCAAGAAAGGCCTCATACAGTCATGACGGAACTTTGCCAAAATACACCTTGAAGATTCTGAGGCCACATGGAGAAAGGTGTTCTGGTCAGATGAGATTACAATTGAATGATTTGGCCTCAACACCAAACAATATGTCTGGCGGAAATCCAATACAGCTCACCATCCAAATAACACCATTCCTACAGTAAAGCATGGAGGTGGTAATATCCTGTTATGGGGGGGGGGGGTTTCTCTGCAGCAGGGACATGAGCACTTGTCAGGGGAGAAGGAAAAATGGATGGTGCAAAATACTGTCAAATTCTTGAAGAAAATCTGCCGCCCTCTGTCAGAAAGTTGTCAATGGGAAGAAGGTTTACCTTCCAACATGACAATGACCCAAAGCACACAGCAACAATGACTAGTCAGAGCCCAGACATAAACCCCACTGAAAATCTGTGGAATGACTTGAAAACTACAGTCCACAAATGGTCACCATCACATTTAACTGAACTTCAGCGTTTCTGCAAAGAAGAGTGGGCAAATATTGCAAAGTCTAGATGTGCAAACTTAGTAGTGACATATCCCAACAAACTACAAGCTGTAATTAAAGGAAAAAATGGTTCAACAAAATACTGACACAAGAGGGTGATCCTTCTTCCAACTCGATGATTCTGTTTTAGAATTTTTTAAATACTTTCTAACATGTTGGTGTTATATCTTTCACTTGGATGCTATAAGTTGCACTGAAAAAACAAAAACTGTGTCTGTCTTCATTTCAGGTTGCAAAGAAACAAAATGTCATTATTTTAAAGGGGGTGATTCTTTTCTATACCCACTGTATGTAAAGGTTTACAACCACTTTAATTTTCAGACACTGGTGGGAGGTTCTAAGCTGTGTCTATATGAAGTAATATCACAGAACGAGTCCCTGGAACCCTAGTGCATGAGACTTAGCTCATGACTGGCTGCCAGGGAACAGCTGACACAAGACACATCCACATTGCTGCTGTGGTTCCCTCCTTTCTCAGATCACCTAAAATGTTATTCTTACTGCATTTTTCACTGAAATCTTCATTTTATGTCTCCTGTTTTTAAGTGAATCAACGGATAGGCCCCATGCAACATTTCATCTCTATTTTTTATCACGAACATACAATTATTTAAATATGTTAGAATTCACCATAAAGTTTTGAGACCTCCATAAAAATGCTCAACCGGCGGCCTTGTGCTTTATTGTGGTCATGGAAATCCTCCATCACTGCTAATATTCCTCTTTTCATGAGGGGCACCACGTATATATATATTATGAAATGATGAAAATTATACTAATGATGTATCTCTTTTTAGGCGCCTGTGATGTCATTACAGGAAGACAATTAATCACCGCCGCTCGTTACTGCTTGATTAATCCCGTGTCTGCCCCTTCACGGAATGTATCACTGAATTAGTGACTGTATCCATTTGATTTATGCCTCTCCAGCTCATAATCAATATTTATGATAAATGGACGATTTTCCCTTATCTCTTGTTTGGTAGCTATATTTTACATATAAAATCCCTTAATTAAATAATGAGAGAAAATTATTTTTTCCTTAGGCATAGCAAAGCCTTGCGGAGACATAAGAGGCTTATCGGGGAAGGAACAACCTATGAATCCATAGGAGCCATTCATCAAAGTCTCCACGCTGCAAAACTCGGGCGTAAAGTCATCAGGAAAGCATATTCCTAATTAAGCTAACGAGATTTTTCTTCTTTGATAAATCTAGGACGATCTATTTGCCCCAGATATATATTGTGCTGCCATTAATAAATACTCTGTATTCTTCTGCAATGTTTGCTTCATTAAATTAGCGAATTCCAAAGTATGGGAAAAGGGGAGACTTTGCACCTGTCCCCGTAACCTTCCACCTTTACCAACATTCTGCCTTATTAAAGCTGAACTCCAGGTAAACCGCTAACTACACAGATAAAATACATACATGAGAGCTGTTTTATCTGCCATTGGATATGTTTTAATGTCCATCCAGGCCTCTGCCATGCCACACAGTTCTGTCTGGTGGGGCAGGAAACCTGATTTTACTTTTCTACAGTTTGGTAACACTTACAGGTCTTGGCCCTCCCCCAGCCTCTGACCAACAGTGAAAGGAAAAGTAGAAGACTGATTAGTGCATTCCTCTGTCACTCTACTTTCTTCTCCTATCAGCATGCTCATATGTAGCACCTGAGCATTTCAGCACAACTGATTGCCTCCTTGTGCGGCTTCTCTCTCCCAGCCTCAGCTCTGCTGTACAGTGGACTGTAAAAAGCTGATATTGATTGAACTTAGGTACTTACACTGCTTGCATATGAAATAAATAAAATAATGTGTTATTAAATACAGAGCTTTATTAATTTTTATATCTGCATGAAGTTCTGTTTCAAAAAACGTAAACGTTTTGAATAATGTTAAAGGATTAGAATTCTCGTCTGTGGCCCGTGGAAAAATTTCACCCTGATTTTCTCTCAATGTTGTTATTAGAACAAGAAGTGAGGGAAAATGTCAAACTAGAACACAAACAATAATGAACACTTCTTCCTTAGTAAAGTCTAGAGCACGGGTGTCAAACTGGCGGCCCTCCAGCTGTTGCCAAACTACAAGTCCCATGAGGCATTGCAAGATTGACAGTTACAAGCATGACTCCCAAAGGCAGAGGCATGATGGGACAGCTGGAGGGCCGCCAGTTTGACACCCCTGGTCTAGGATATTGGTCAGCTGTTCATTGCTATGTATGTTCCTCTTTGTCCCTCCTTTCTGCCATAGTGAACCCATAATCACTGAATAGAAATTCAAAGAACATTTCTGCAATGGGGCCACAAACAACAATATAAACCCAAAAAATGAATTTAACTTTTTCCTACTCTGTTCAAAATAAGAGAAGGTTTGGGCTTTTACACTTGAAGAAAATAGGGTGGAGATTGTGGGAACTGTGTGTAATCTGCTGATATTACAGAAAAAGTAAAAAAAAAAAGACAAAAAAAGTACCTGTTGCTCACATGAATTATAATAATCCCAAACAGAAAACCCATCACTAGCTAATAGTCTATGCAATATTTTTATGGTTTCTAGCTATAATGAGCATTTAAACACTGCAGACAAGTCTATTATTGTTCTATTCTATAGTGTTTATTGAGTTTTGTTGTTTTAAGGAACAGAGTAAGAAGTGGGGAACACCCCTGTACATCTAAATTTGCAAGGTACAAAAAAGCAATATAATAAGGATAACCATATTTTGATTATTATTATACAGTATTTATAAAGCGCCAACAGTTTGCTCAGCGCTGTACATTACAAAGGGGGACAGAACATGCGACAGTACAGTAACAATACAATGCGATACACGAGGGGTTCGAGGGCCCTGCCCTTTTGAGCTTACAATCTAGAAGCGATGAGACATCCTCAAAATTTGAAATGATACAGCCAATCTCGACGTACATAGAGGAGAAATGGGTCTGTTGATACAATTGTAGGTGTTCATGTGTGAAAAACTGCTGACAACATTTCTGTGTCTATCCACACCTAATGTCAGTTCAGAGGATACAGTGGATACAGAGGATAAATGGATACAAGGATTACATGGATACAGGGAGTAGTAAAAGTAGAAAGATGTGAGATAGAGAGGGGAAAAGTTAAGAAGGGTGACTGCTGTGGATTGTGGTGCCTCATTTCCAAATATGATGGACAATTGTTAAAGGTGGAGAAGGTGATGGTCAAAGTTAGTAGGGAGATTAATTTTAACCCATGGCGACTTTTTACTTTCAAATTTGGCCATAATATCATTCAATGTAGCAGTCACGTAACCATGCAGGAGAGCCCAGGAGACACCATATCTGACTTCTTGAGGATAAGTGTTCCGGACACCCAAATACTTTAGTAATGGTTTGTTGCTATGAATAAGGCAGATAGTAGTATAGATTGAGGTTTAGAGATACCACCTTGCTTTCTTTTTTTAGAAGGACTTCCCAGGGATTTTCTAGTAAAAATTATTGTAAAATTGTAAATATAATTTGATATGTACTGGATCATAGAGTTGGTAGAATAGAACATGTATTCCAGATATAAGAAACAGTACCAAAGTCATCTTCTAAAAGATTTAGGAGAGGCCTCAGGATTATATTTATATTTGTGAGTTGGGATAAAGTGCAAGCTTGAAAGTTGCTTGTAGTTTGTCTGCAGCACATACACGTTATTAGATCATAACTTTGAGGGTAGTCAAATTTGGTTACAGTCTTCTAATGTCCCCCAAACTTCTCTCAGTTGTATTGTATAAGTGGTAGGGTGAGAGAACATGAAATAAGTAATGTATAAAATCATACCTCAGGAATGTGGATCATTTATATGCCGCCATAGCACATAGAGGTGTAATAAGTATTGCTATCTAGTTTAAATATTTGTTTGATGTAATGTTTTGACAGTCTATTGTTTCTATCATAGAGATCCTTTCTGGTAGACTAGAGATGGTAGTGAAATGAGAGGATCAGCAAGCCACAAACAATCTGAAACACAAAGCAGGAGCAATACATATAATTAGTTTATCTAAATCCCAACTCAGCCTTTCTCAACATATTTACTTTAGATGAACCATTGAAATAATTGTCAGGGCCTGGGGAACCCCAGCTACAACCAAGGAGTTAGTGGAAGAAATACCACCTATATTGATTGCCAGTGGGAAATATGCTCCCCTTACAGTGGTGGTCAGAAGAATGCCACCCTTAAAGACAACTAAAAACAACAGTGATGCAACTGGTTATGCCAAGTGTTGCTGACATTGAAACTATGAAGGCACCATTAAATGGGAGGTCAGTCAGCCGCAGCTCATGGAATCCCTAACAACATCTCCATGAAACCTGGGTTGAGAACTGCTGCCATAAAAAAAATCATGATGGCAACGGACCATATCTATACAATGTGTGTCAGCGTGGCTGCTTGTATTTTCCATCAGGGGAGCATATGATAGTCCCTACTGGAGAAATGCAAGTGATATTAGTCACATACCATACAGATAAATATGCAATGGTTTGAGGGTGCTGTAATAGACTGGACAGATGGTTCTATCCACCGTATAAATTGTACATAAAAAAGATTTCCACCAGCATACCTTAATTGTAGAATGATTGTCTTTACTCAGACATCAGTGTGAAGGGTATCAGTAACCAATTTCTCAGGACCACACAGGGCCCCTTTTCAAGGCACAATTATAATCTGCTTACTGAAATGATTTCCTTAGCTTTCCTGTAGCGAAGGAAGTGATGGGAGATCTCTCCAAAGGGGATGCAAAAACATAGTTTTTGTAGAGGTGGGAGCGGTTAGAACTTCTGACAATATTTTTATTGCTGTCCATACCATCCTGCCACATGGACAAGAAATGACAGAAATCTCCCTCCTGGAATATAAAAAAAGAAAAAAATATATTAGAAAGAGATTTCAAGCAAAAAAATGTAAGGAATTTAAGGGGGGTTGTATCCCTGAAGAGTCCCTATCACAAGCTTAAAAAACACACAAAAATAAGCTATTTCAATGCTTACTTGCAATGTGCCTCTGCAATGTGTCTGCTCCAGGAAGATTCAGTTATTGAACGCAGCCCCCTCCCTCCTTTCACTTCATATCCCTCTCCTGTTTTGGGACTGTCTAGTTACTTTCTGTGCCGGCACCCCTACCGCCTACATAACTATATACACTCACCGGTCTCTTTATGAGGTACACCTGTTCAATTGCTTTGTAACACAAATTGCTAATCGGCCAATCACATGGCAGTAAATCAGTGCATTTAGGCATGTAGACGTGGTGAAGACGACTTGCTGAAGTTCAAACTGAGCATCAGAATGGGGAAGAAAGGGCATTTAAGTGACTTTGAACATGGCATGGTTGTTGGTGCCAGATGGGCTGCTCTGAGTATTTCAAAAACTTCTGATCTACTGGGATTTTCATGAACAAGCATCTCTTTTTTGGGTTTACAGAGAATGGTCTGAAAAAGAGAAAATATTCAGTGAGCAGCAGTTGTGTGGATGAAAATGCCTTTTTGATGTCAGAGATCAGAGGAGAATGGGCAGAATGGTTGCTGCCACATTCAGATGGTAGGGTCAGAACTTGGTGTAAACAACATGGAAGCATGGATCCATTCTGACTTGTATCATAGGTTCAGGGTGGTGGTGGTGGCGGTGTGATTGTGTGGGGGATATTTTCATGGGGGATAGTTTCTTGGCACTAGCAAAGTTGTACCTAGTAAAGTGTATTTAGGTAACAGGGAAGGAGCAAAGGGGAATACTATAAAGTGTCAATTGGCATCAAATCCATGATGGTGGCATCCAAAAGCAGTCTCAAGACTTTTGGATGTCTACACAAGGGAGATTTTTACAAGTACATAGCATGCATAAAATACATTAAATGCACATAACATTTGGTGAGAAGATTTTTGTTGCAATGAATGGTCTGGTGACAGAGCCTCTTTAAGTTAAATCTGAAGGATCTCCATCTGAAAATGGTAATTGCCTGGCTGTCTCTATCTTCAATATTTTCTGTGACAATAACATAACAAACAGGTGAGGCCCGAGTTCTATCTCTACATACTGGTTTTGGGTCAGTTTTAAACTAAGAATTGATGCAAGGGTGTGAGTCTGAAAGCCTGGCAATAATCATTTTCAGGAGTGCTCAGCAATGGAAAGCAAAGGATTGACCAAGATCCAACTTTATGCCCAATCTATAGGAGTGTAAATAATTTAAGCAAGATAGACCGTTAACAAACATTGACTTCCATATGAGCTTTGTAATGCCCCATCACCCAGCATGCCTTGCTGGAAGCCATGTTGCAGAGAGTGTTCTCTCAGCATGTACACTGCAGTCCTTTGGTGCTTGAAATGACATTTTACGGAATAATCGCCCAGCAAGCTGTCAAAGCGCATGGAGCTTTGTTGCTAAATGGACTCCAGTAAATCAATATTAGTGTGTGAATCTCCAGCCGGCAAGCTGCCTCTTTAAATCAATGTAATCAAATCAATTAATAAGGCCTAGGCAGAAAGGAGTGATACACTGGAATTACATCAGCCTGAGAATTAACGCGTTTAGTGCCAGTCAGGATTGCGAACGATTTACAAGCTGCGATTTACACATTTCCCCATTAGTTGCCAGGGCTGCTGTCTGTAACTCATTTAATAATTTAGAGGATCCGTCCCTACTGATAAACCCTTCCTAACAGTTATCGAAGAACACTGTTCTTTTAATTATCTAAATTAAACCCTGAATGTGTGCAATGGCAAAGCAAGATCTCTGAGATGGAGGAAGTGGAAATTCAGACGGGGAAGTTAAAAAAGGAACCAGTGGATTTGTATTAAGAGGACATAGTACAGATGGATAAATAAAACATGAGATATAATTGAATGAGACTAAGAAGGATATCTCCATCCTAAACATATAAAAAAGTAGGATGTTGAATGGAAGAGGAAAACTAAAATACACATGTATATAGGTGGGCTATGTACAAAATAAAGTGGCTGGTGAGTGTATATATATATATATATATATATATATACAGTTGTGTTCAAAATAATAGCAGTCAGACATCACTAACCTGATCAATCACTGTTTTTGGTAGAAATGATATTTCTACATGGCAAATAATTTACTAGCAGGTGTAGTAGAGTAATAGAAATCCAACAGACCCAACAGTCATGACATGCATGCTGCTGATTCTGTGTAATTGAATCACTAATTGAAAGGGACATGCTCAAAATAAGTAGTGTGGAGTTCTATTAGTGAGGTCATTCATTTTTTGAAACACAGGTGGCAATTATTGCCCTTATTTAAGGAAGGAAGGCAGCAAATGTTATACATGCTGGTTACAGTGCATTTCTCTCTGAAATTCTGAGGAAAATGGGTCGTTCCAGACATTGTTCAGAAGAACAACATACCTTTATTAAAAAGTTGATTGGAGAGGGGAAAACATATAAAGAAGTGCAGAAAATGATAGGCTGCTCAGCTAAAATGATCGCAAATGCTTTAAAATGGCAACCAAAACCGTGAAAGACGTGGAAGAAAGCGAAAAACTACCATTCGAATGGATAGAAAAATAGCCAAAATGGCAAGGACTCAGCCAACAATCAGCTCCAGGAAGATCAAAGAAGGTCTAAAGTTACCTGTGAGTACCATTACAATTAGAAGACGCCTATGTGAAGCCAAGCTATCTGCAAGAAGCCCCCGCAAAGTCCCACTGTTGAAAAAAAGACGTGCTGAAGAGGTTACAATTTGCCAAAGAGCACATTGACTGGTCTAAAGAGAAATGGCGCAACACTTTGTGGACTGATGAAAGTAAGATTGTTCTTTTTGGGTCTAGTGGCCGGAGACAGTTTGTCAGACGACCCCCAAACACTGAATTCAAGCCACAGTGAAGACAGTGAAGCATGGTTGTGCAAGCATCATGATACGAGGATGTTTCTCATACTACGGTGTTGGGCCTATTTATCGCATACCAGGGATCATGGATCAGTTTGAATACATCAGAATACTTGAAGAGGTCATGCTGCCTTATGCTGAAGAGGAAATGCCCTTGAAATGGGTGTTCCAACAAGACAACAACCCCAAACACACCAGTAAACGTGCAACATCTTGGTTCCAGACCAACAAGATTGACGTTATGGAGTGGCCAGCCCAATCCCCGGATCTTAATCCAATGGAAAACTTGTGGGGTGACATCAAAAATGCAGTTTCTGAGGCAAAACCAAGAAATAGAGAAGAACTGTGGAATTTAGTCTGTAGTCCGTTTATGACACAGCGAATAGCTGCGTTTCAGAGGATCGCAGCTATTCTCTGGTCATTCACAGTTTATGACACTCAGGAGATCAGTGGAGAACTATTCAGCTCTTGACTGGAGATCTGTGTTCTCCCTTCAGATTCTCCAGCCCATAGCTGGAGAATCGGAGGAACCGCAAACTAAGCAGCGATAATTTACCTCTGCTTAGTAAACTGATCTTTTACTGTAATCTTGCGAGATTATAGTAAAAGCAGCCGTTTTCCAGTGTTTGTAGACCATTCTCCCTTCGTTTGAAGAACTGATCTACACCGCTTCATAAACGGCATTCACAGGAGAACTGTGTTCTCCGAGAATTCCGCTGGTTCATAAACGGACACCTAAGACAAATACGATCATCTAAATCGTATTTTAACATCCTTCCTCCTGAGCATTTTTTCTGGGTATTTTCTTTTTGTTTTTTCTTTTTTAAAATCGCCCATCTGTACATTTATCTAATAATCTGTACACATCTTTCCCAACGATACATTTTTATAAATTTTTATCCATCTGTACATCTGTGTGTCTGTATATATATATACAGTTGTGGCCAAAATTATTCAACCCCCAATGCTGTAAAGGGGTTTAGGGACTATAGTGTACATTTGGAATTGTATTCAGAATCAAATCCTACAAGGACGTTGTAACTACCCAAATGCAACTAAAATGACATCAATTGTTTATGTAATACAGTAGTAAATGGTTCTTATGTGGTTTCTTCATTGCCACAATTATTCAACCCCTTAAAGACTACCACTCTGAAGAACAGAGGTTCATACAGGTGCTTTCCATCAGGTATTGAAAACACCTGTGGATGTCACCGAGCAGCAATCAAGCATAATAAGCACCAATTAGGCAGCTTTAAAATGACTGTGATACTCAGCTCCTTCTAGACATTTACTGGTGTGGTTACAAACATGGTGAAGGCAAGAGAATGGTCCAGGAAGACAAGAGAAGAGGTGATTTCTCTTCACAGGAAGGGCAATGGCTATAAGAAGATTGCAAAGATGTTAAACATACCAAGAGACACCTTAGGAAGCATCATTCGCAAATTCAAGGCAAAGGGCACTGTTGAAACGCTACCTGGTCGTGGCAGAAAGAAGATGCTGACTTCGACTGCTGTGCGCTACCTGAAGCGTAGAGTGGAGAGAAGTCCCCGTGTGACTGCTGAGGAACTGAGAAAAGATTTGTCAGATGTGGGTACAGAAGTTTCAGCCCAGACAATAAGACGCACACTGCGTAATGAAGGCCTCCGTGCCAGAACTCCCAGGCGTACCCCCTTGCTGTCTCCAAAGAATAAGAAGAGTCGACTGCAGTATGCCAAAAGCCATGTGGACAAACCACAAAAGTTGTGGGATAGTGTTCTGTGGACTGATGAAACAAAATTAGAACTGTTTGGGCCCATGGATCAACGCTATGTTTGGAGGAGGAAGAACAAGGCCTATGATGAAAAGAACACCTTGCCTACTGTGAAGCATGGTGGAGGGTCAATCATGCTTTGGGGCTGTTTTGCTTCTGCAGGTACAGGGAAGCTTCAGCGTGTGCAAGGTACCATGAATTCTCTTCAGTACCAGGAGATATTGGATGGAAACGTGATGCAGTCCGTCACACACCTGAGGCTTGGGAGACGTTGGACCTTTCAACAGGACAATGATCCCAAGCATACCTCCAAGTCCACTAGAGCATGGTTGCAGAGGAAAGGCTGGAACATTTTGGAGTGGCCATCGCAGTCACCAGACTTAAATCCGATTGAGAACCTCTGGTGGGACTTAAAGAAAGCAGTTGCAGTGCGCAAGCCTAAGAATGTGACTGAACTGGAGGCCTTTGCCCATGAAGAATGGGCGAAGATACCCGTAGATCGCTGCAAGACACTTGTGTCAAGCTATGCTTCACGTTTAAAAGCTGTTATAACTGTAAAAGGATGCTGTACTAAGTACTAAGATTGAATGTCACTTGGGGGTTGAATAAAACTGATAATGCTGTGAGCACAGAAAAGACATTTGTGGTTATTTCATTATAACTGTTATGTTATATTTGTCTGACCTACAAGTGCCTCTTTAATGTAAATGTAAGCAAGATGACTGAATGATCAAAAGCAATGTCAAACTGGCCAAAACACTCAATTTCAGTGGGGGTTGAATAATTTTGGCCACAACTGTATATATACAGTTGTGTCCAAAATTATTCAACCCCCACTGAAATTGAGTGTTTTGGCCAGTTTGACATTGCTTTTGATCATTCAGTCATCTTGCTTACATTTACATTAAAGAGGCACTTGTAGGTCAGACAAATATAACATAACAGTTATAATGAAATAACCACAAATGTCTTTTCTGTGCTCACAGCATTATCAGTTTTATTCAACCCCCAAGTGACATTCAATCTTAGTACTTAGTACAGCATCCTTTTACAGTTATAACAGCTTTTAAACGTGAAGCATAGCTTGACACAAGTGTCTTGCAGCGATCTACGGGTATCTTCGCCCATTCTTCATGGGCAAAGGCCTCCAGTTCAGTCACATTCTTAGGCTTGCGCACTGCAACTGCTTTCTTTAAGTCCCACCAGAGGTTCTCAATCGGATTTAAGTCTGGTGACTGCGATGGCCACTCCAAAATGTTCCAGCCTTTCCTCTGCAACCATGCTCTAGTGGACTTGGAGGTATGCTTGGGATCATTGTCCTGTTGAAAGGTCCAACGTCTCCCAAGCCTCAGGTGTGTGACGGACTGCATCACGTTTCCATCCAATATCTCCTGGTACTGAAGAGAATTCATGGTACCTTGCACACGCTGAAGCTTCCCTGTACCTGCAGAAGCAAAACAGCCCCAAAGCA
This sequence comes from Staurois parvus, assembly GCF_062004578.1. Lineage (NCBI taxonomy): Eukaryota > Metazoa > Chordata > Amphibia > Anura > Ranidae > Staurois > Staurois parvus. Next base: position 8,758,882 of record NW_028318094.1, read on the forward strand.
TGATTGACCCTCCACCATGCTTCACAGTAGGCAAGGTGTTCTTTTCATCATAGGCCTTGTTCTTCCTCCTCCAAACATAGCGTTGATCCATGGGCCCAAACAGTTCTAATTTTGTTTCATCAGTCCACAGAACACTATCCCACAACTTTTGTGGTTTGTCCACATGGCTTTTGGCATACTGCAGTCGACTCTTCTTATTCTTTGGAGACAGCAAGGGGGTACGCCTGGGAGTTCTGGCACGGAGGCCTTCATTACGCAGTGTGCGTCTTATTGTCTGGGCTGAAACTTCTGTACCCACATCTGACAAATCTTTTCTCAGTTCCTCAGCAGTCACACGGGGACTTCTCTCCACTCTACGCTTCAGGTAGCGCACAGCAGTCGAAGTCAGCATCTTCTTTCTGCCACGACCAGGTAGCGTTTCAACAGTGCCCTTTGCCTTGAATTTGCGAATGATGCTTCCTAAGGTGTCTCTTGGTATGTTTAACATCTTTGCAATCTTCTTATAGCCATTGCCCTTCCTGTGAAGAGAAATCACCTCTTCTCTTGTCTTCCTGGACCATTCTCTTGCCTTCACCATGTTTGTAACCACACCAGTAAATGTCTAGAAGGAGCTGAGTATCACAGTCATTTTAAAGCTGCCTAATTGGTGCTTATTATGCTTGATTGCTGCTCGGTGACATCCACAGGTGTTTTCAATACCTGATGGAAAGCACCTGTATGAACCTCTGTTCTTCAGAGTGGTAGTCTTTAAGGGGTTGAATAATTGTGGCAATGAAGAAACCACATAAGAACCATTTACTACTGTATTACATAAACAATTGATGTCATTTTAGTTGCATTTGGGTAGTTACAACGTCCTTGTAGGATTTGATTCTGAATACAATTCCAAATGTACACTATAGTCCCTAAACCCCTTTACAGCATTGGGGGTTGAATAATTTTGGACACAACTGTATATATATATATATATATATATATACATTGTCCACCTATATACGTATGTATTTGGGTTTAGAATCCTACTTTTTGATATGTTTAGGATGGAGATGTCCTTGTTATTCCCATTCATTATTATATCTGATTTTTTATTTATCTGTCTGTACTATGTCCTCCTAATACAAATCCATCGGTTCCCTGTTTAACTTAACCATTCTTCAAATGTTTTCCTTTATTCCTCTGTTTTTGTCACCAGATCTAGTCCAGTTAATGTTTGTGATGTCCATTTTATGATTTTTGTTTCCATGCTGTCATTTGTTTCTAGAAAGGGTGTAGTAGGAGACCTAGGTGCCATTCATACAGGTCTTCCCCTCTCCTTATTGATCAGTGATTTGTATACAGCTTGCCCAGCCCCCTTCCCTTCTTTCATAAGCATCTGATCCAATCCCTTATCCAGGTTTGACAAAGGGGCATGTCCCCGAAACGCGTAACCCTGCAATTTCTTTTTGTTTAAATTATTTAACCAACCATGGTCATGCTGTGCATTTTATAATCCTCCAACCTTGCACAATTTTTCCTTAGCCGATTGTTCTCTTTAGCGCCTTGGTGCATTTGCTGTGTTACCTTTTAAACCAATAAACATACTGTACAGAACACTTTAACCAGTCTGACAGGAGGGCTTCCACAATCTACATCCAGTGCACAGGTCAATAATGTCATACAGTTTTTTCAGCCCACACAGAGTGACTTTGACTGACAGCTGCTTCATCCCTATGCTTGGATTGTTTCCCATCTTGCTAAATCCTGTTTGCATTCCCAGCACTTGTTCCATTGTACCAAGAACATACTGAATCCGCTGGACTCTCACATTTCAGTGACAGGTGGAGGTTATAATTAGGCAGATGTCCAGTCTAGATATGTCTGCCAATTTATGTATTAACGTTGGTTCTTTTCTGGGACAATGAAGGTGAAACCACGGTACTGGAATTCTGAACACCGTGGAGACAATGCGTAATCTTTTAACTATGCAAAGTAAACTCAAACCTCCAAAATGATACAGAATGTTGTACAATTATCTACTTCGAAAAGTGCAGCAGTAGTTCTAACCCTTTGTCACTTTACTTAAAAAGGTAACTCCACTTTTGTGGGAAAAAATTTAGCAAATAATAAAAATATATATCTAGCATGTACAATAGCTGCACAAGCCATATTGTATTTAATGTAATTAAAAATGACCTTTCCTTTTTCAATCTACAGCAACCTGGGGGCCTTCTGTGCATAGTTTGTGTACAGAACTTCCCCAGAAATGTAATTTCCTGTTTGTGTGATTGGCTCGCTGATTTTCCCAGAAGTCTGCACCATGATACAAGTCATATTTTAGGCACCCCCTGCAACAAAAATTTAATTTTTGGTAAGATACTCCCAAAGGGTTATTTGCTTCTAAAGTGGTGCAGACCCGGTAACTTTCCCAAATGTATCAGCACATTAATAATGAAAATGTCTTTAATGTATTAATGAGTACAGAGTTGCACTGATTTAAATATTTTTGATTATTGTTTGTGTTTGCATTAGAGATTTCTCCTTATATCTTGTCCTAAAAAACAGACAGTAAGAAATGCCTGAAAGAGGATCTAATCCTTCCCCACTTGGGCCAAAATAAAGGTGTAAGCATGATAAAACCATGTCCGATCAATCCTTTACCAGATTTAGGTGACTGTGCATGTTCATAAAGTCAGCAATTTGCTGCACTATTGGGTATCTTTGTGAAGAGCTGTTCTTTCCTTTTGGCTTCCTCATAATATGACCAGATTGTCTGTCTTCTTGGTTACCAGGTTTAAGAAAACAACAAACAGCAGTCTCGACAGCCCTTTAAAGTATAAAAAGTTTTCTTTGTCTTGGGTAGCGTGCAGAAAGGTTAGAACCCCTTTCACATTTTTATTGCTGTCCAAGAAAAACAGATCTTACAGAGAGAAGAGGTATGACCTAATCAGTATGCACTTGCTCTTGTTCATTCACAGGTTGGAGGCAGACTGGTGACCAAGCTGTACTACTTACAAGCTGAGTAGATAAAAATGTCTTTAGTCTAACACTGATAACTGACAGGGAAGCCTGGATCATAAGAATAGCTGAACGTACTGAAGTCTCCTCAGAAACAGTTTTGAGAGTGCCAATCTCTTGTGTCTCCTCAGGAACCCACAGCCATGTAGGGGTAGGTGGAAGGAACCATTAAATGTAGCTGCATACAAAGGAGATTGACACTCTTGTATTGTTGGTTTCTAAGTATTTAGTCTGTGACTGTTCAACATCACATTGATATTTGGTGGAGTGGGCATCAGGACAGGTATGCCATCCAGTCTGAGTATACCATTCAGTTCTGATTGCCAATCCTCAGGAAGGATGTCTTTGAACAGGATAGTGTCCAGAGAAGAGCAACAAAGCTAATAAGGGGGCTGAAGAACCCCAGTCTCAGATTTTAGGAATAACTACAAACATTAAATGTATTTTAATCTGGACTGTAGCTGACAGCAGCATCTGTGGAACTTTTTTTCTTTGTTGCCGCTGTATTATCATTCTGCAGTACGTACAGGGTTAAACTGAATATTCATTAATGCAGAAGTGCAGCAGCCATCTTTAAGGAGACCACTTTAGAATGCTCATCTATGGAGTGCCTCCAGTACAAGGGGCAGCCACTTTGGCTGCATCTGGAAGACGGTGATTAGCTGATGCAACAGAGCAAGCAGCAGTGAGGGCTGAAGGCTGTGGAGAGGAAAGGAGAAAGAACAGCCTTAAAGCTGGATTGATGTGGAAAAGAGCCTGGGCTGCTGCTGGATGAATTATTCCCTGCCATAACTGACCACAATTGAATGAGAACTCAGAGAAATAAAGAGACTGAGAACCTTCTTTCTGAGAGGGTGTGATTTGGATGTCTGGTGAGATCAGACTGTACTGGAGAAAGCACTTCCACCACTTGTAAGGAAGGAAAAAACAGTGGCATCACTATGGGGGTGGGTAGGGGGTGCGCACCCGCCTGGTGACACCTGCAAGGGGGGTGACACCAAGGCCGCTGATAGGGGGGGTAACACTGGTCCTCCTGCAGGAGGCCCGGCCCACAGGGGGGCCCAGACAAAGAAACCTGTGTGGAGGGACACTGCTGGAGGGAGAGACACAGACACAGTGCATCGTTTCGTATTTGTCCTCTCATCCCACCGCACCAATCCCCTCCCTGTGCTACCCACATCTGATTCCCCCCATGTGAACGACCCCCCCCCCCCACAGTGCTGGCGGCATTCCTCTCCCGCCGGCTGCTGCGGGTACACAGGCAGATGGGAGTGAGGCTGAGGTCATTGAGAACTGAGCATACTATGCTTCAGTTTATGAATAAACTGGAGCCTCTGTCTCCTGTTCCTTCATCTTCAGTGCAGCTAAGGTCATAGTTAAAGGAACTGAAAAATCTGTCCTCAATTTCTTTCTCTGTCTCAAAGGTGAGATGTCAGGGGTCTGTTTTAAAATAATTTAAAGAATGTAAAAAATATATTGTAAAATATAATTTTTAACTTTGTAAAACAAATTGTTAAAATTTGGAAAAATTTAAATTTTTGTAATGGGGGGGGGGGGGGGGCTGTCAGGTAGGCTGTACCGACCGCATAATTTACAAGCGTTGGTTTGTTGAAACAGAGACATCACAGCTATTTTATCCCTGTCTGACTTGAACTGGACTTTTACTTCAAGGGCCCCAACTTTGCTGCCCTATGTTTTTTTTTCTTAATATTCACTGGCAAGTGTGACAAAACGGGGACTGGTATAGCAAGTTAGGGCTGTCTTTGAATACCATTGCTAGGTAAATACAGATCAGTTCTGTTAATTACTGTTACTCAGAATACTGCAGGTGTTTAACCAAGTAACATTATTGTCTTATTGAATGTATGCATGAATACACTTGCTAATCCTCTCTTCTTTTAGGTTATACTTGGACTAATATATTCTTTGAAATATCTCATGGTATGTCTGTAAGTGCTGTGTGAGCGAGGTTTGTCATCATCTGGTGTGGACAGTAATTACAAAACAATTCAGTGGCTCCTCTGGGGGTAACGTTTCATTATTCTTCCTGGAGAAGAGGCACTTAAGAGGGGATATGATAGGGATATAAAAATATTAAATGGTGACTCTAGCCATTGAACTGTGTAAGGAGTTCTTTATTGTTAAAGTGGAAAGGATGTGGAATTCCCCTCCACAGCTACTGGTGTCAGTGGTGGGTGTAGATAAATTTTAAAAAATGTTTAGATGTGTTTCTTAGCGAACACAATGTATAAGGCAATGGAAAATGGTAGCGACATAAAAATGTATGCATTTGGTTGGATGTGTCAAGAAACCTGCCCTAATCACTATTGTTTTAACCTGATTTAATTGTCTGAGAAGGATCTGCTATTGCTACTAATTTGCCATTACTTTCCTCTCTTTATTGACCTAAATATGAAGGAAGGTGTGTATTTGTTATACTCCTCCTCTTGGGATGGTGCAGACTGACCCCCTACGTAATGAGGGAGGCTAATATTTCCATCTCAGGGTATGGCCCCTGGTGTATGGTGGGGTGAAAAATAAGTTTGCTGCTAGTCACTTGAATTTTTTTACAATGGCTAGAAATAGTGTAGCACGTACCCCTGAAGGAGTTGCTGATGTTTAGGTCCCCTGATTCCAGATCTCATTGACCTTCCAGATCAATGCCACACTCTCTGACTCACCAAGAGTAAATAGGGAGGATTTATTTGGGAAAATATTCCCAACAGGCAAAAAAAACTGAACAGCAATAACAGTAAAAAACAGTGTAACACCATAAATAACTGGAGGACCAAATGTCTCTATCCATGAGCCCTACAAACCAGAAAGGTCCTTACTAGGGAGCGGTACTAGGAACTAAAGGTCCATCCTTCTCTCCAAACCCCTCCCACTGACCATTGTGTTGGTAATGCTGGGCCCCAAAGTTGTGGTGTTGGAGTGCTCAGATTTGAGTAGATCCCACAATAACAGGCGTAAGTACCCAAAATATATTCTAGAAAGTTGCATCCAGATGATAAACAGATTGAGTACTACTAGGTAAAAACGGTGGAGTAAGTGACCCTGTATAAAAAAGATGGACTAAGTGACTCTAAATAAAAACAATGGAGTAAGTGACTCTTAATAAAAATGATGGCGTAAGTGACTCTGAGTGAAAATGATGGAGCAAGTGACTCTTAATAGTCCAAAGGACCTAATGAGGTCAATACGTCCACAAGGAGGCAGCTTGTAAGTAGAGCAGGAGATGACTCTGTGAATAAACCAAGAAAAGGGGAAAACAAGCACCATCTAGGTGTAGTATTAAGATCAACATTTTAATAGTCATAAGCAAATGCACTCACAAGGAAAGATGTGACTAGGCATATTGACTGTTAAAGGCTGTCATCAATACCGGTCCCGGATCGCAGGAGATGGAAGCTGTGGGCCCGCTGACAGGATGTTCTGGAGGCTCCCAGGGCTTCCTGATCGGCGTGGCACGACCACAAATAATGACCAAAAATAGCGACGCGTTGTGGAACATGCACTCCTTTTTCAAGCCATGGGGAAGCCATCTTAAGTGAGGTACTGTATATATTGGTAAAATAGGCAACACATATTAACAAGTCCGTGGTCGCATGGGATAACATAGAATAAGTATCCATTAATTGCAAGGAGGATGGTGAATGAGTAAATTAGTTTTTTTTTGTGTGCATAGTTAGAGGCTTGCTAGAAGCCTGGCTATGAGTCAGCCTGGGAGTGAGTCAGTGAAGTTACTTAAGGTTAAGACTGAAAGGTCTGCAGGGGAATTTGCCCAATCCCCAGGCAGGAGGCCTAACAAGGTGGCTAGGTCAGCCAATAAGTATGAGAGAGCCTGGTCAGCAGGGAAGTCGGGTGGAAGATGGAGTGAGGAAGTGCTGCTGGTGTTGAGCCTGGGAGGGGGTCCCAGAGGAGGAGGGGGGGAGGGTCTGCCTTCAGGCTGAAGCTGGACAGAAGGACCTCCTCTGTCCCACACTCTACTGGGGAAAGACAGCCTATCAGCAGGGAAGGAGCCAGCCCAGCAAAAGGCCTGAAAGCAGCTTCAACCTATAAAGATACAGCAACAGGACAGTGTGAGTACTTCTACACCCCCTGGGCCAAAGAAGGGAGAGGGCGGTGAGGTGCAATACCCAACTAATTCTCCCTGGGACTACATTCTTTGTGTGTCTTGGAATCCCTTGCTCTGGGATACTCAAGACAGCCAGGTGGATGAGATTTTTATCTGGGGTCTGAGGAAGTTCATTAAAGGGAACCAAGTGCTTCTTGCAAAGACTGTGTGCTAATTTGTAAGAAGGGAAGTGCCACTCCTGAAGGAGTGGAGAGCTAGGATCCATTTATTCTTTTGTGATTTTTTGGGGGGTTTCTTGCCATTTTTGTCTTAGAAGGTGTCCTCCAAGTTGTTCATTTCCAGTGAGCATCCCATATACCCCTATACCCAAAAACAACAACAAAAACAAGCTCACGGACTGTTTACTGACTGTGGATGAAAGTGTAGAAAAAGAAAATGCATGTTGCCTGACTGTGCAGAGCTTAAAGGGGACTCAAAAACTTAGTGGCCCTCAAGAGGGCAGCGCTACTTAGAGTAGGTGTTACCCTAATTTGCCTACAAAAAGTAGAACTACACTCTAAGATATGGACCCCCCGCCACACACACATGCACATGTACATGCAGGAGCTGTCCAGTGCTGATCCCATGCAGTTAGGTCAGTTTTCAAATTATTAAATTTTTCTTCTTTTAATCAAAAGAAAAAAAAATCTGCTCCTCCCCTGCTCAGATACATATGGCCTGGTATTCCTACGAAGGGCAACAAATTTGCCCTATACACCTTACAGCTTAAATTAAGTAGCCTGAAATAAATGTGTATAATGAGTATTCCTATAACTAACAACAAAGATGGATCACTGGGTTGAAAGGTCCAGTAGAGATGTGGAAGTTTATGGCAACTTACAGATATGTAACATACAGTAAGTGATAGGATGGACTATCCTCATTTCCTTGCAAAACAAGGAAGCTTGTTAACAGGGGTGCAGCTGGCACTTAGCTCTGCCAGCACAGGGCACTGTGGGGTGAGGGCTGGAAACGGCATTTTTTTTAATAATAAAGGATTTTTAAAGCATTTCCTAGCTAAAATAACATGCAGGTGTACAAGAGTCAAGAGCCAGACCATGCACAAGTCAACCTAGGCAGGAGCATTGGCCTGCAAAGATTCCAGGTGCCCGGCTATAATATTTATGCTCCTTTAGGGTGATAGGACAATTGTTTATCTGCTGTCACTTCACCAGGATAAGATTCACGTGTGGGAAGTTGTTATGTGAAGGGGCTGATTATGCTTGTAGAGACAATTCAAATGAGATGGTATAACAGAACAGCACTCATCTACCTATCCCAACAACCCAAACAAATCACTTAACAGTCCTTCCCCTGAAGTACACAAAAAATATTACAAAAATAGTGATTTAGTTAAAACAAACCCATATACAGTGTCATTACACCTAAAATCAAATTAAAGTCAATTTACAGTCCAAAGAAAAAAATATCTTGCAGGTGATTTCACAATCATTGATATCCCTGAATAAGATTGATGGTATACTCCAGAATACTCCAGGGATCCCTGTTGAAAAAGTCCGGATGTGACGAAACGCGTCCGGGGCACGTGACGTGGTGATGTAATGACGTTTTTCCGGAAGTATCGTGGCGGCCATTTTTTGGGTTTCGGGACACGCCGCTGTTCTCATCCTGGAAACTTCCATCTACCACCCGGCCCTCCTTCAGAGTGGTATGATTTGACCATATTCCTACTGTTGAGGAATCATGGCATGGTGTCCTCATTATATGGAAGCTGTTCTCATCGAATTTTAATGTAAGTTGCTACAATAAAATTATTGGTGTTTAATATATATACTGACTCCTGGTCTATCCATTGAGGTCTATGGGAAGTGTGTGGAGAAGAGTTTTCTTATCTATATTATGGACCCTATGCTGATTTTATTTATGCTAGCGTAATTATGCACTTCTTATATTGTGTGCAGTGGATTTATTTATAGAGGTGTTGGAGTGCTGACATTTCACCATTGCTGTGGCACTTTATTTTGTCTGCATGTGACACGTGTGGCACTATATCATAATATCTTGGATAATACACTATGTTAAGAATCTTTTGTTTTTGAGGTATATGAAGATTTTCTGGAGTATACCATCAATCTTATTCGGGGATATCAATGATTGTGAAATCAACTGCAAGATATTTTTTTCTTTGGACTATAATGGACTTTAATTTGATTTTAGGTGTAATGACACTGTATATGGGTTTGTTTTAATTAAATCACAATTCAAATGAGATGGCTTCTCTATCTCTATTGCAATTTTTATCAATGTCAATTAACCGGATTCAGTGGAGGGGGGGAGCAAAGCTGCTACCTTGCTTGGGACCAAATTCTGCTTCAGTCCATCTCTGTACGGTAGATATAATGTGGCTTTTTAAAGATTAAATCTATTTTGTCCACCCACAGTTTCATTTGAGTTCAGTGTTCTTGACTCTCCCATGTCTCCCATGGGGGGGGGGGAGCACTAACAACCATGTGCACATATCTTTTAAGTGACAAATGACTCCATGTAACATTCACTCTCACACGTTAAGTTCACAGGAAGTGTAGATTTGACCATGTAGTTGAGGATGCTGAGATTTTGAGTCCTTTGAGCAAATACATTACTCAAGTTAAAGTTACCCTGTTCTTCTGGAACAGATTGTCTTCATTAAATGTCCTATTTAGAACTGATTAAATATGTAATTATGAGCCGGCAATTATCATTCCTCCTGCGCAGCTGCGCACAGTCCCATATACTACGGCAAAGCATGACGTTTTCTTAAGCCGAACGCCATGGTGAAAATGTCAAAGGCCAGGAGATGCAATCAGGCTGCTCGAAGATAGGAGGCTTAAAATAGATTATAAAAATATTTGTTTTTAAAAAGCCATAATATGCTGCTGATTATGGAATGTTGGCTTGGCCAGGTCAAATTCCTTCATAGCCAGTAAAATGAGCATGGGTAAAGAGCTAAAAGATCTATATTTTTAGCTTCAGGGTAACAGTTTTTTTTAGATTAATAAAAATGTATAAAGTGTTTAAAATAAACAAAAACACACATTATATAGGACTTTTAAATGTCTAATTTGGGGGGACCCCTCTTTACACTATGCCTGCTGTTTGTTTACATTCACCTGCCAGTTGGGCATCATCCACTGACAGCTGAATGTGCCAGGCAGGGATGGGTCACTGGTTGTTAGGATGCCAGCAGGATCCAGCTCCCTAACAACCAGGAGGAAGCTGTCACACTTGGTATTGGTATTATTACCAATATTAATTCATCAAAGCAGGAGCAAAAATTAATTAATATTGGTGCAAAATCAAACCAAACTATAAATAACAATGTCCAAAAATTCATTATAATGCCCCAAATTCAAATATCGTGACCCAACACCAAATGTATAACTTCAATTGTGTTCTCTGCTTTTTATCCTGCAACCTCATGAATCATCACGCGATCGTAACAATTCACACTCACCACTGAAAGGGAGTCATATAGCGCTTTGGTCTCACATATCTCAGTATATCAGGTTCCTTGGTATCCTCTCCTGCTCTCTATATGGGTTCTGGCTTGCTCCAAGAACATTCACCAAAACCCAGGAAGATGCCAAATTGTATAAATGTGCCAGGCAGGGATGGGGCACTGGTTGTTAGGACACAGGCAGGTTCCAGCTCCCTAACAACCAGGAGGAAGCTGCCACATTTAGCAATGTTATTAATATCAATAATAATACATCAAAGCAGGTGCAACAAATGTAATCAATTAGTATTGGTGTGAAATCAAGCCAAACAATAAATATTATTATTATAATATGTCCAAAAATTCCATATAATGTTCCAAATCCAAATATCGTGACTCAACACCAAATGTATAACTTAATTTGTGTTCTGTACTTTTTATCCTGCAACCTCATGAATCATCACGTGATTGTAAAAATGCACACTTACCACAGGAATTTGACCCCTAATTAAAGGAAGGTCATATAGAGCTTTGTTCTCCTATATCTCTGTATATCAGTGCACCTTGGTATCCTCTCCTGCTCTCTATATGGGTTCTAGTTTGCTCCAAGAACATTCACTAATAACCAGAAAGATGCCAAAGTAAATTAAATCATGGTGCAGTATTTAGTAAAAGGATTCCATAAAAAAAAATTGCATTCTACTCACATTTATGAGTGCCTTTTTAAACCGCCACCAGTGTATATAGCTGCTATTAGTGAAGGTCCACTCTACAGCTCCTGCCGCTAGAGCCTGCATGCGTTCCAAATACCAAAGGTCTAGGCCCGGCAAGGACGTCATTTGAGAAATGGAAATTACGGCAACGTGCACTTCAACGCATTTCACCAAACATGGCGGCTTCCTGAACCTCCTGAAGGTGCCATGTTTGGTAAAAGTGTTGAAGCGCACGTTGCCTCATTTATGGTCCCTAAGTGAACTTCCATCTGGCTCCAGACTTCTAGTATTTGGAACGCATGCTGGCTCTATCAGCAGGAGCAGTGGAGTGGACCTTTCCTAATAGCTGTATACACTAGTGTCTGTTTAAAAAGGCACTTATAAACGTGAGTTTTCATTCTGCTCCAAGAAGATGCAGGACCCTGACTTCTCTCTGGACTTGGTCTTTTTTTTTTTTCATGGAAAGCTTCACGAATTTGCATGTCATCCTTGTGCAGGGGCAATGGTAGTCTTCTCTGTATTGTTCCAATTTTAGTAAATGTGCTGCCGAAGCAAGCACCTCTGAACTGATTGGCCCTATGTTGATCACATGCACTCTCCCAAGAAAAAAAACAACTTTCTAGCAATACACACCAAACTGAGCATGTGCAGGGTGACTCCACACAATATATTTTATCAGAAGATAAGAGGGGGGTACTGGAAGAAGGGGAGGATCAAAGAAGACAGGATTAACCCCTTAGGTTCCACAGTGAGTATAACAAGCATGCTTTACTGCATATACAGACTGATTTTACTGTTGTGGTTTAGCTGTTCTCACAGGATTCTCACTAGACTCTACACAATGCTGACGTCTCGCTCATATTAGTTCCGCTGCTGGTCAAATGCTCATAGACTTTTTTCTATATTGGTGAATGATAATTTTCATGGTCAAATTTTCTCATCGCTATTTTTCTCTTAGGTTCGAATGTTAGTGAATGTTACATTCCCTCGGTGAAAGGCAACAAAGGAACAAATATACACTTATTGCAAATATTCTGGGTATCATGTGTTATTTTTTTTTAATAAATAGACCCTTTAAAGTGTATGTATAGTCAGATCATTTTTACTCACCATATTTACCTTCTATACAGGCTTCTATTTCAGCTTGGAAGAATCTTTGTTCAGTATCCAATCCCTTCCCATTCCATTAACAGCCCTTAAGGTCTTCTATGTACAACTGGAGCCAGGCGGACATGTGTCTCATACAAGATGTTTATAAAGAGGGCTTTTTTAAAAAATATGAAGAGCTCATTTGTGATTACCGTTTCTCCTCTATGGAGTTGTTTAAGCATCTCTAAATAACTCACTTTTGAAATAATCTTCCAGCTACAGTAGTGGCTATCCCTAAATTAGTTCTATAATTTGCCTGTACCAAAACTTGTTTTATAATTTCTTTCAGAATAAATTAACCAGTTGCTGCCTGGCCACAGTACATTTACTGCGTCAGTGTGGCACGGACAGGCTGGATCACATACATGTATATCATCCAGCCAAGGGCATGCACTGCGTCTCCTGAGGCGCGCAGCTCGCCTCTCCTGCAATGGACACAACAGATTGCGGCTCCTGGTTCCTGGCTGCATTGAGTGGCCAGGGAATCATGATCGCTATGCAATCACATGATCATAATGTCAACAAAGCTGTTCAATTTCATTCATAACAGCTGTGATTCCTATAAAGTGATACTGTGATTGGCCCACAGTTATCACATGGTACCTGGGCCAATCACAGCACCCTGTACCATGTGCTAGCTGTGCATAATCACAGCTGTTATGAATATAACCCATTCATGACAGTTTAAAACATTGCTGTTACAGTGATCATCATCACTGTAACAGCAATTAAAGTGTAAAAAAAAAAAATCCCTGAGCACCTCCCCCCCCCCCAGAATAATACAATGTCACTATGGTGACACTGAACTACTCTGATGAAAGTATGTAAAAAAAATTGTTACAAAAAGAAAACAATGTTAAAAAAATGTTTTCAGAATTATTATTTATTTATTTATTTTTAACATACTGTCACCAGTCAGTATCCCTGATCACCAGTCATATGATGAAACTGTACTGCACTGTTGACTGTATGTAAAAAAAAATGCATTTCATTTCTTGAATTTCCAGAAAACAAAAAATTACAACTTCAAAAATCTCATCATGCCTCTTACTAAATACCCTTGACTGTCTACTTTCCAAAAAAGGGGTGATTTGGGAGGGTATTTGTACTATCCTGGCATTTTAAGAGCTTCACAAAATGAAATCAGGACATCAGGAGTGATCAATTTTCAAATATATATATTTAGGGATTTTTTTTTAACTAAAGACATGTAGCAGATTATATTTTGGCTTAAATTTATGAAGACATTTGATTTTATTGGATATGTTTTATAACAGAAAGAAGAAAATGTTTTTTTTTTCTTTTTTTTTTTAAACCCAGTGATGATCAAATACCACCAAAGGAAAGCTCTATTTGTGTGAAAAAAATTGTATCAATTTCATTTGTGTACAGTGTTGCATGACCGTGCAATTGACAGTTAAAGTAGAATAGTGCTGAATAGCAAAAAATGGCCTTGTCTTGAAGGGGGTAAAACCTTCCAGAGATCAAGTGGTTAATGTTCACGAAATCTGTGCCCATTTAGAAGTAGGAGCCAGATCTTAAAATGAGATTTACTCCAAAAAAAAAAATGGACTAGAGCCTGCCTTCCAGTTGATATTCACAGCTACTAGGTGTGCCAATCACTGGGAATTAATGCAGAAGACTACTTTTGGATGGTACCTGACCCCTCAATGCTTAGCTCTCTTCTGCACACAGCCCACTGTGTTGGAGAGGCTGTGGTCATACTGGCAATCTACGGCACATTTTGTGGTCTTGTAAAAATATTGATGGCTACTGGCGTAAAGTCTTTCAACTAATTTCTGAGGTAACTGGGATCATACCAGACCCTAGTCTCTCTTTAGCTATTGTGAATTTGGATATTGACAGATTTTCCACCTCCTTTGGAGTGTTAGGGCTCGTTCACACTTGATTGTTTTACCAACGCTTGCCAAACACCCCTATAGCGTTTGGCAAGCGTTGGTCCGGCGTTTGCGGAGTGTTCTTTAATGCTTGGCAAGCGCTCCACAAACGTCGCATGTGCGGTTTAGTAGTGGCTGCTAGGCGTTTGCTGAGTGTTAAAAACACCCCACAAACGCCTATAATGAAGTTTGAATGGTGTTACCGCTCCGCAAACGCCCCGCAACCGTGTCCCAACCGCACTATAAACGCCGGCTGGGTGTTTGCGGAGCGGCACCATAGACTAGAATAAGAGGCTTCAACGCCTCCTGACTCGACCAGAGGCGTCCATTTTGCCACAATACTAGCGCTCCCATTAGAACAGCACCATGTGCTGCAATGTGCAGAATTGTCCGAGGTGTTTGGGAAGCGGTAAAAATGCTTCCCAAACGCCTCTCTGCCGCCAGCACACAACGCTAGTATGAACATAGCCTTAGTTACTCGTATTCTCTTAACTGCAAGATTGACTATCACTAGGCACTGGAAAAAAAGATCTTGCTCCTCCTAACTTGTCTGAGGTTATAGAGCTAATTCAAACTATACCTATGACAAAATGCTTCCTTGAGAAAGGATAGAATTAATAGGTTTGAAACCCCCTACAATCCCTGGACTGTTCGGGTTTTACAGAAAGGGGGTATTTATTAAAACTGGAGTGTGCCAAATCTGGTGCAACTCTGCATAAAACCAAGCAGCTTTTTGGGTTTTATTGCCAAAGCTTAAATGAACAAGCTGAAGATGGAAGCTAATTGGCTACCATGTACAGCTGCACCAGAATCTGAGTACACCAGTTTTAATAACTCTCCCCCTAAACATCTATGTTAGTGCGAACATTTGGCACATAAATCTGTTTGAACCATTATATTACCCTTTTTACGCACTGCACAACTCTAATTTGCTTTTTGTTCATATATATATATATATATATATATATATATACATTGGGGCAAAAAAGTATTTAGTCAGCCACCAATTGTGCAAGTTCTCCCACTTAAAAAGATGAGAGAGGCCTGTAATTGGCATCATAGGTAGACCTCAACTATGAGAGACAAAATGAGAAAAAAAATCCAGACAATCACATTGGCTGATTTGGAAAGAATTTATTTGTACATTATGGTGGAAAATAAGTATTTGGTCACCTACAAACAAGCAATATTTCTGGCTCTCACAGACCTGTACCTTCTTCTTTAAGAGGCTCCTCTGTCCTGCACTCATTACCTGTATCAATGGCACCTGTTTAAACTTGTTATCAGTATAAAACACACCTGTCCACAACCTCAAACAGTCACACTCCAAACTCCACTATGGTGAAGACTAAAGAGCTGTCGAAGGACACCAGAAACAAAATTGTAGACCTGCACCAGGCTGGGAAGACTGAATCTGCAATAGGCAAGCAGCTTGGTGTGAACAAATCAACTGTGGGAGAAATAATTAGAAAATGGAAGACATACAAGACCACTGATAATCTCCCTCGATCTGGGGCTCCACGTAAGATCTCACCCCGTGGGGTCAAAATGAGCACAAGAACGGTGAGCAAAAATCCCAGGACCACACGGGGGGACCTAGTGAATGACCTGCAGAGAGCTGGGACCAACGTAACAAAGGCTACCATCAGTAACACACTACACTGCCAGGGACTCAGATCCTGCAGTGCCAGACGTGTCCCTCTGCTTAAGGCAGTACATGTCTGGGCCCGTCTGAAGTTTGCTAGAGAGCATTTGGATGATCCAGAAGAGGATTGGGAATGTCATATGGTCAGATGAAACCAAAATAGAACTGTTTGGTAGAAACAAAACTCGTCGTGTTTGGAGGAGAGAGAATGCTGAGTTGCATCCAAAGAACACCATACCTACTGTGAAACATGGGGGTGGCAACATCATGCTTTGGGGCTGTTTCTCCACAAAGGGACCAGGACGACTGATTTATGTACAGGACAGAATGAATGGGGCCATGTATCGTGAGATTTTGAGTGCAAACCTCCTTCCATCAGCAAGGGCATTGAAGATGAAACATGGCTGGGTCTTCCAATATGATAATGATCCCAAACATACCGCCTGGGCAACGAAGGAGTGGCTTCGTAAGAAGCATTTCAAGGTCCTGGAGTGGCCTAGCCAGTCTCCAGATCTCAACCCCATAGAAAACCTTTGGAGGGAGTTGAAAGTCCATGTTGCCCAGCGACAGCCCCAAAACATCACTGCTCTAGAGGAGATCTGCATGGAGGAATGGGCCAACATACCAGCAAGAGTGTGTGTCAACCTTGTGAAGACTTACAGGAAACATTTGACCTCTGTCATTGCCAACAAAGGATATATAACAAAGTATTGAGATGAACTTTTGATATTGACCAAATACTTATTTTCCACCATAATTTGCAAATAAATTCTTTCCAAATCAGCCAATCTGATTGTCTGGATTTTTTTTTCTCATTTTGTCTCTCATAGTTGAGGTCTACCTATGATGCCAATTACAGGCCTCTCTCATCTTTTTAAGTGGGAGAACTTGCACAATTGGTGGCTGACTAAATACTTTTTTGCCCCACTGTATATATATATATAATTGTTTTTTGTTTTGGAAAATTATTTTTATTGAAGTTTTTTTACATTGAGAATTCCCAATCAACCTCTTTTGAATACAAAAATAAAAAATTAAGCTTAAGTATAACATATTGCACCAAAAATCTAGCAATACATACAATTCTTGTATCAGGTACACCACTGATGTACCAAGTGGAGGTAGCATAGAGATTATACAACAAAATATACAAAATTGTACAAAAACAAAAAACAACCCAATTCCTGTACACAAGTATCCCCCTCCCAACCAACCCCCCACCCCTGTGCAGTACTCCCTCTGGTATAAAGAAGAGACAGGATGCACCATCCGCTATAGCTTTGTGTAAAGGGCCCCCTTATCACCCAGGTGTCATTGGGCAGCGCAGTGGCTAAATGGTTAGCACTTCTGCCTGGCAGTACTAGGGTTTTTGGTTCAAATCTCAACCATGGCACCACCTGCCTGGAGTTTGCATGTTCTCTCTGTGCCTGTGTGGGTTTCCTCAAGGTACTTTGGTTTCCTCCCACACTCAAAAGAAATGCTAGTAGGTTAATTGGCTCCTGTCTAAATTGTCCCTAGTATGTGTACAAATGAATGTGAGTTAGGGACCTTAGATTGTACACCCATTGAGGGTTAGGGACTGATGTGAATGTACAATATTTATGTAAATTGATGGTGCTATATAAGTACCTGAAATAAATAAAAAAAGCTACACATAGACAAAAGAACTAAGGTCTGGTATGAATATTCAATCTAATCTAGACAAAAGTGTGACCTTGTACATACTTAACAAAGTGCTGATGCCATGGCTCTAGTGTCTTAAGAAGGGTGCTGGTATGTGTGCTAATCAAGTAAGTGTATTATGGGTAGTAGATAAATACCACATAGCAAACCTCTCCAAGTGCATAGGTAGTGAAAAATGGCCTAAGCCATGGCTCCTCTGGATGGCAATGCCTCTGATGTGTTTTGCCCCACCCACAGGGCTTAGTCATAAAGGTATTCACCTTGTGGGTGGGACGACACGCACCAGGGGAGGAGCCAAGGCAATGTTTTACTACCTATGCACTTGCAGGTGTTTGGTGTACAGTGTTTATCTAGGTTAGGTGTTGAGAGCCAGACCCAAGCCTATTATAGGACACTATACACCTGTAACCTAATGGTGCAGTATGGGCATCGGGTAATTGTAAATTGAGTTAGAGAGCCAGTTGTGCCAGACCTCACTTATGTTTAAACCGGTTTCTTTTTTTTTGTGCTTATTCCTTAAGCACACTTTCCTGTTAGACTGATTGGATATAATGTGCAACTTATTAGTCTATGTCACAAACAAGCCTGTTTTATTTGTTCTAATATGTAAATAAGTATGATATTCTGCCTGTAATGCATATTTATTTCAGGCACTTACATAGCACCATCAGTTTACATATATATTGAACATTCACATCAGTCCCTAACCCTCAAGGAGTGTACAATCTAAGGTCCCTAACTCACATTCACATAGTAGGGACAATGTAGACAGGAGGATTTTGTACAATCTAGAGGGTGGATGAAGCCTGCCTTTTAGTTACACAAAGCCACAGGTTTTCATTGTGAACTATTACAACCTTCCCACTGCCGGAGTCCTAACAACCAATGAAGTCATCGGGGTTGATAAGGAGGAGGATGTTGGGCACCTGCACGGCATCCTTGTTTGCCCCTCCCTTGCCCCTCTCCATCAGCACTGGGGTCCCATTAGCTGAATGAGGGAGAAACTAAGGGAGAAGAGAAACATTGGAATACTAGTCAGTACCTGTGTGCAAACAGCTCTTTACATATATATTCACATTAGTCCCTAATCCTCAAGGGGTGTACAATCTAAGGTCCCTAAATCACATTCATACATACACATACTAGGGCCAATTTAGACAGGAGCCAATTCACCTACCAGCATGTCTTTGGAGTGTGGGAGGAAAGCAGAATACCCGGAGGAAACCCACACAGGCACAGGGAGAACATGCAAACTCCAGGCAGGTGGTGCTATGGTCAGGATTCAAACCAACGACCCTACTATTGCCAGGCAGAAGGGCTAACCATTTAGCCACTGTGCTGTCATATTGTCTCCTTCCATTTTGTTTATTGAAATTCTAATAAAAACTATTGCAAAGAAAACATTTTTGCCTAGTTTTGGACTGAGTAAGAAAGAATTAGAACCCCAGTCAGTTTGTTTTTGCTGTGTCTTTGAAATGAAGGCATACCTATAAAAGAAGGCTATAAATATTCACATTTCCTGCTGCTCACACTGCCGAACTCCACATTATTCAGAGACATTTTCTGCAGAAGTCCTTACCGAAACCAACCCTTCCAGGAGTATTGATCTCCTGGGTCCTCTGCAGTGTTCACTGGTTCCTCCTTCCAACTTCCACGTCACTACTGTATCCTTACTGAGTGTACAGAGGATCTAATGTCACTGTAATAACATGATATTGTTAGACAGCTCTCATCATTTTCCATTAGTGATCTATCTGTCTGTCTATCTATTTTTGTATAGAATCTCAAAGTGTCCCATGTGCAATATAGGAATATTAAAAACTATTTCACATAGCAGAGGCAAAATTAATTAACATACTTCAGAGAAGATGGTGCTCTTCTTTAATATCGGGCATACTTTTCCTGTAAAAAAATCAATTTCTGTGAGTGCCATTACACTGGGTGAGTCATATAGGCTTTAGGTCCATACATTATTTAGGAGGACATAAACATTCTTCTCACTGCAGGGAAATCTGCCGTAATGTAAACAGTGACAGCGTAATGGCTTATTAATGTTACAGCAATAACGTGATATTGTTACACGGCTCTAATCATTTTCTGTTATTGGTGTAATTGAACTGCAATAATGCTGCACGAATGTTGGAAGTATATTAGCGGGATGTAACTGTGAAGTTGTGTATGTAGAGCAATATCTTTTTGTGGCTGAGAACATCTAACAATGGTAATTATAATCATTTTGCAGAGAACGTCATTTCAGTCATGGAAAAAACTGGTCCCTGAAGGCAGAACTGTGGAAATTACAGGTATAGAAACTGCTTCTAGGCTCTACATGCTGGACTGGTCACATGGAAGCTGAAGATAAGACTTGCCGGCCATGGGACTGGATAAAAGCATTGTCTTCATGTGCAACCTTTCTTAGCTTTTATTTGAAGAAAATACTACGTATGATTGTTAGGTCTCAGAGAACCCCAGCTTGTTGTACAGTATGTTGCTTAACCCCTTCACGCCTAAGGGTAAAACAAATCTAAATGCCTAAGCACAATTTTGCAATGTTGACATGTTAGTAAAACCGTACATGTCATCACAACTACTTTGTACATCCAGATGAATTATACCGCGTTTTTTCAGGACAAATTGGACTTTCATTTGGTGGTAAATGGTAATGGATATCTCCTGATTTTTGAAAACTGGTCCAAAATAGTAAAAAAAAAATCATTTTTTCAAATTTAGCTGTGTGTTTCTTGTTACTACCATAATCTACCACCAGCTCTTGGCGATCTCAGCGATACCATAGATGTATGTTATTTGTTGTTTGTACTCCTAGTACAGCCCAGAAACAGTGCGCATTTTGTTTTTGTTTTTTTTACCTAAAACACACTGACACTGATACCAATTTAAAAAAAAAAACAAAAACCTGACCTTTGACCTTGACCCTTAACCCTGACCTTGACCCAAACACTTACCCTGGCACTGAACTAGATCAAACCTTGATCTAGGTATTTTTTATTTTATTTTATAAATATTAATTTATCTTCTTTTTTTTTTTTTTTTTTTAACAAACATATTTTTTCCGCTCTATGCCGTAAGTTGGAGAGGTGCAATGTATCTCTCTCCTCCATTCATAGAAAGAAAAAAAAAAAGGAGGGCGGGCTATACAGTGACAAAAAAGAGAAAAACAGGAGGCGTCAGTCTAAGTGTAGTAATTTGGTGCTGTATTTAATAATATAGGATTAAAAATACTCACAAGAGGCAAGAAAATGACAAGCTCATCTGTGTAGGGAAATGTGGCCACTCCTCTCCATCCTGCAGGTATGACTGTCCCGCCGGTCATACACCTAGGGTGCCATGGATGTGTGAGATGGGGAAACAGCTCTCATTGTTTGAATACTGCTTGTGTGAAGTAAATTAAATGTTTTGACTGACATTCTGCAGTTTAGCCACAAGATTTCACTGTTTTTCTAACACAGCCTCAGACTGCATAGAGATTTCTATATTCATGAAGAGGTGGAGTTTTCACACAGAGAGAGCAGCCATGTTCTGGAGAATGGTGAATGAGGGGGCCTGTGTGAGCTGAGAATCTGATGACATCCAAGTGTGAGAGCACCGCTCCGTAACCCGAGCTGCAGCTAAGTGAAGCTGATGAGATTGCTGCCAGGAAGCTGATGGGATTGCTGCCAGGAATGCTGATGAGAGCAGAGGAACTAGGAAACATACGGCGAGACTGCATGCTTGTTGGAGAGACATTTGTTCTGTTCAGAGTCACCAGCGCATTCAAAGCAGACCCAGGTCGGTAAGATCGTGCACACACCTCATTTCAGTGTTGGCACCTTGAGACTGAGTCCAGGCCTATAGTTAGTTAGGGTCTCTGTTTGTGTCAGGCCACAAGTGTTGTTACTGATCATTGGAAGGACTCCACAACTTAAAGTGACATTTCACATTGGAGAGCTGATAAAATCCTACAAACTCAAGCCAGATTGGCGTTTTGCTCAGAAGGAATACTCAGGCACGTGCTACAGGACCAGTTGTGGGAGAGGGAATACTGTAGATTTGTGTAAGATTGTAAGCTGTTGTGCTGCACCTCAGGCTAGCCCATACCATACACCCATACACTGATTCCTGCTCTTTTAGGGTAATAACAGGTAAGGTGTGGCAGCTTAGTTGTGCCCGCCATTAGGTAAATTACTACTCTTTCTACCTTCATCATCAGAAGGCGCCATGCTGTGCAGCACAAGGGTCTCGGCCTTTGGGCTGGGTGTATGTAAATTTATTGTATGTTCCCAGCATTTGTGATTGTGTTTATTTGCCACATCTAAGTAAAATTCTGTTGTGGCAAAAGCTGGTGTTGGGGTTGCTTTCCTTGTTCGTGACTTCACTGTATCCTGGGGAGCCCACCCGGGTACACTGCCTACAGATGTAAGCTGGGACAGCGCGGAGCCGTACATGCTAGTTGGGAGACCCCCCCCTTCCCAGGATGTCATGGGGTGTAGCAGAGCCAGTCCAACGCTGTCTGGACCAGCTACGTGCTCGGAGCCTCTAGCTTCTTCTGCAGGTCTGATTGTACATGCAATAAGTGAAACCTTGTCTCTATTTAAGCCTTATCATAGGCTTACCTGTAGGTACAGGATAAAAAGCATATAGCATATTTAGCAGCCCCCTGTTTAAAAAAAGAAGATATATTTTAAGCCATATTTATGAAATGAATCTAATAATAGTAGTAATAAAAAAGAAACACAGACCCTGAAAATTGTAGTGTCCTCTTACACTGGGGGTCTGTAGAGAAGTACCTTCTTACAGTTGTGGTCATTGGAGAAGTGCTCTTTACATTGGTGGTTAGTTGAAGATGTGTCCTTTCACTGATGGTCAGCAGGAGAAATGTTGCCATTAACATAGGTGATCAGGAGAGAAATGCCACCTTACAATGGTGGTCAGTAGAAAAGGTCCCTTTTATGTTGTTGAGTGGAGAACGACCCCTTTATATTGGTAGTGAGTGGCAGAAGGTTCCCTTTAGATTTGTGATCAGTGAGAGAAGGTTCTACTTAGATTGGTGGTCTGTGGAAGAAGTGCCCCCTTACATAATTGGTCAGTTAGGAGATTGCCACCTTACAGGCAGCTTAAAAAGCCTTGGTATTAGTGGTAACTCACCCTGGAGATGACAAAAGAAGAATTCCCAGCTGTCTTTCGCAAGCATTCATTCCCATATCCCGACATTGCCATTGAAAGGTTTCTATGTGGGCTGCAAATTCATCTCTTGAGTGTCTGAGATAGACCAAGCTCGTAGGTAGGTGCCTAAGGTTTTGAATGGGTTTGTGCTATAGCATTGTCATTTTGCTATGTTTTAAACACTGTAACTGGAAATCTCTGGTGGTGAACAGTTTGCTGAGCCATGCCTTGCTTTTTGTGTATAAGCCTGTGTTAATGTGGCTATATACTGTATATACCCAGAGGGACAGCCAATGTGCTGCCAGAGATCCCCGCTATTTATCTGCATTATATATGTGTAGGAAGAATGATGTGTGATGTGTATGAAGACCATGAGCTTTCAAGTAAACAGAACCTCTATTTAGGCAAGAAGTTGTCTGTGTTTCTTACTTATATAAGTGCTCCT
The DNA here is from genome assembly GCF_062004578.1 of Staurois parvus. NCBI lineage: Eukaryota > Metazoa > Chordata > Amphibia > Anura > Ranidae > Staurois > Staurois parvus. Next base: position 8,782,122 of record NW_028318094.1, read on the forward strand.
GATTAGCTTAAAGTGAACCTTTAGTCAGAAAATTAAGTCCTGATTGAACATTTCAGGTTGGCCCCTTTTTGCAGGTATAGCTATGTAAAACATTGAAAACACGTACATGTACCCTGCTCTGCACATGCCCAGTTGGCACTGTGCCTAGAATCTGAGCCACTAGAGGTCATCTGCTGACAGCTTTAATATTTACTGTTGCTAGCAAGGGGAAGAAAGCAACAGGAATGACACAGACCGTGCTGAGGGAATACAGATTAGGAAAGGAGAATAGAAAATCGAGAGAGGTGACAGGACAAACTCTGCTGACAGGAAGACACAAAAGTGTTAAACTTTCAAGGATAGCATCTTTGCTGCCTGAGCTCCGTTCTTCCTCATCAGCAGCCTGTGAACTTCAGCACTGTAAAGCCTTCTCTATCTGATCCAAGACATGCAATCAAGACTGGAAATGTAGATATTAAAATTGAAGAGAGTGACATATAGCTTTTGAGACCAAGGAAAGGGGGAGAGTTTCCAAAAATGACGACCTCTGGCAAAAAGAAACAGGAGCAATGCTGGAGGCAATTTACAGCACCCACTAATGTTGGTAGCATAATTCCTCATGCACACTGGGCAATTTTACAGTTGCTGTTTTTGGCTTTTGGCATTTTTTTCTGCAGCCATTAAACTCCCCAGCATGTTAGCATGTTATGTGTCCATGCACACATAAGCTTTAAACAGCATTTTTTGGCTGGAAAAAAACCCAGAACCCCAGGGTTTCTAGAAGATTATTTTAGCTGTAAAAGCGCTCTACCGCTGGTAAACGCGGCAAAACACAGCAAACTGGCATTTTGGGGTGTTTTGTGAGCCAAAATGTAAAAAAACACTAAAAACCGCTAAAAAAAAAGACAAATGCAGAAAAATACGGCTAAACACTAATGCAAAACATTAAAAAATGTGGAAAAACTTGCGTTTTTTATGTGACTTTGTACAGCTAATGCTACTGGCATTTTTTAAACCACCCAGTGTGCATGAGGACTAATTGTTATGTGGAATGTACTGTGTGCTCTTTTGTTAAAGAACATTAATTGACATCAGACTATTATGGGTAAAGTCTGCTTTAAGTGTAACCTTGTTGTATCTAAAGAAACTCACAATGGGAGTGAGGCTATTCAACCTTTCGGACTGAGCAGTCTTGGGCTGTGACAGAACAGCTGTAGCGGGGAATTCTCTGAGGCAAGTATATCTGAATACATGCACACTTTCACCTTTAAGCTTGGGGCAAACTACCAGGGATGAAAACCAATCTGAAATAGAGCAGGTGACTGTGGTGGGTTAAGACAGCCCTGTGTTGTGGGAGGGCAGTTGTGCTTGATTTCCTTCACCTTGGGACTTGGCCTGGTTGGTCACAAGAGTAAGGCCTTGCAAGAAGTACAAAACTGTGGATTTCTGTAATTTGGGTTATGCGGTAAACTGAATTCAGTAGACAAGCAATTCAATTCATGTGTTAAGTGTCCATGGTGAGATACAGAAGACTGGCGAGGTATGAGGCATGCTTCGCATCTCCATTCTGTAACGGTTAATCACCTGGGTGGAGAGAAAGATGAGATGACAGTGTCTGTTAGTCACCAAAGTGTGAAGGGCTAACTAAATGGCCATTGATTTCCAACCTGGCCTCTGGGGAGGGGTTGTGTTTTATGGATCCCTGAAGCAGACTGGCATTGGTTGGGTGAAAATATCTGTACCTGGTACGCTCTATCAAAGCAGAAGTAGACACTGATGGGGCTTGTGACAAATAAGGACAAGGATGAGACAATTCAGGTCCCGGGGTTGGTGGCAACTCCTCATCCACGTCAAACACCAACCAGTCACACAATATTCCTCTTGCCTGTTCTCAGTAACATTAGATTTTAGCAACTATCAGAGAGGTGGTTTGTACTCCAATATAGGTGGCTGTGCAATGTCCGATGGCCGTAAGTCCAGAAGAGAGCCCGAACTATCCATTCCATCCTCTTCATCCTCAGCGTGCATGATAGGAGAGGGCAGAGGAGTAAAATCTTCAAGAAGGACCTCCTCCGGGCAGTGCAGGTGAAGGTTCTGTTGCAGAGATGGCAGCTCAACTCCATCTTTATAGGGGGAGACCTTCTCAGATGCAGGAGTGGATCCAAGCTGCATTATCTTGGCTGGAGGCTTGCGGGTACTGTCTTCTACGGTGGTAGCATCAGACTCTGGAAGATGGTCTGGCCTGATGTTTCAGGGCTTCTCCTCAACCATCCTCTGAAAAATAAGGGAGAACACAGACCAAGCACAGCTCACGGTAGGCAAGGGTGCCAAAGTGCCTCTGGCATAGCAGACAGAACACATGCAGTTCTTCTCTGGGACCGACCTGATAGTGTGTGAAACCCTGTGTGGGAATATACCGGGTTCCAGTGCCGGTCAGTACTAGGGGCTTCTACCATGGCAGAGTCCATAGTGTCAGCTAGCAACACACATGGAGCAATCCGCGTGTCTTCTGGGTGTGGTTGCTTTATATGCCCTCTTGCTAAGAAAGTGCATGTGAGGACATTTGAATTAGAGAAGCTCACTTCTGTGATGGTGAAGATGAGCAGTAAAACTGGGCCTCTCATAGCAACATCCTAACAGTGTCCTGGGAGTATTAAGGTCAGGCTTCATAAGGTACGTAAATGGCCTACATCTATAGCAAGGGCATTATTCAAATTTGGTCAAAGCTGCCCAGCCTGTTTTAATTTACAGACATTGCTTTTCTGCATAGGTAGTTTTTTGGTAAAGACAAACTATGCCTTTAAGTGAGGTCCCTGACATCACGAAAGTACTGCACATAACATTCAGTGAATGCAGACATGTTATGGGAGATAGTCAAAGATAAAAAGACGTTTTACAGTCAGAGACTGCAAGAATGGTACAAGAGATAGTCAGAAACTACAGGAATGTTACAAGAGATGGTCAGAGACTGCAGGTATGCTGTAAGAGTCGTTGGAAATTGTGCCATTCTTCAGAAAACAATCATAGACATTACATGAGGCTACTAGAGAACATTGCTATTACAGCCCCTTCAAAATCAATGCTTCTGTATTTGTACTCCCAGACAACCCTTTTTAAAAGATTATTTGTGCCAAATCCCATATTTCTTTAAGTTCTATAATAAAAGATCAGAGAAAAATGTATAAAAAGAGGAAAGGGTTGGCAGAAAAAGTAACGTGTTGAGAAGGAAACAAACTTAGCTATTTAACTACTAGAACCCAAGGTAAAAAATATTTCTTCTTCTTTGGCCTAGGAAGAGGCTACATAACAAAAACACAGACTAGTGTCTACAGGGGCCCCTGAGGGCTGCACATTAATTACCAAAGGGCTGAATGCAGCCCCAGGCCTCAAGTTTGGTACCAGGGTATTACAGAGTGCATAGTACATCTGTATGTATATATATATATATATATATATATATATATACACATACACACAGTACTATATATATATACATATACAGTTGTGTGTGTTCAAAATAATAGCAGTCAGACATCACTAACCTGATCAATCACTGTTTTTGGTAGAAATGATATTTCTACATGGCGAATAATGTACTAGCAGATGTAGTAGAGTAATAGAAATCCAACAGACCCAACAGTCATGACATGCATGCTGCTGATTCTGTGTAATTGAATCACTAATTGAAAGGGGCATGTTCAAAATAATAGCAGCGTGGAGTTCTATTAGTGAGGTTATTCATTCTTTGAAAAACAGGTGGCAATAATTGCCCTTATTTAAGGAAGGAAGGCAGCAAATGTTGTACATGCTGTTTACAGTGCATTTCTCTCTGAAATTCTGAGGAAAATGGGTCGTTCCAGACATTGTTCAGAAGAACAGCGTACCTTGATTAAAAAGTTGATTGGAGAGGGGAAAACATATAAAGAAGTGCAGAAAATGATAGGCTGCTCAGCTAAAATGATCGCAAATGCTTTAAAATGGCAACCAAAACCTGAAAGACGACCCCCAAACACTGAATTCAAGCCACAGTACACTGTGAAGACAGTGAAGCATGGTTGTGCAAGCATCATGATATGGGGATGTTTCTCATACTACGGTGTTGGACCTATTTATCGCATACCAGGGATCATGGATCAGTTTGAATACATCAGAATACTTGAAGAGGTCATGCTGCCTTATGCTGAAGAGGAAATACCCTTGAAATTGGTGTTCCAACAAGACAACGACCCCAAACACACCAGTAAACGCGCAACATCTTGGTTCCAGACCAACAAGATTGACGTTATGGAGTGGCCAGCCCGATCCCCGGATCTTAATCCAATCGAAAACTTGTGGGGTGACATCAAAAATGCAGTTTCTGAGGCAAAACCAATAATAGAGAAGAACTGTGGAATGTAGTCCAATCATCCTGGGCTGGAATACCTGATCACAGGTACCAGAAGTTGGTTGACTCCATGCAACACAGATGTACAGCAGTTCTCAGAAACAGTGCTTATACAACGAAATATTCATTAAGTGATTCAAAGGAAGCAAAATCTTCAAACATTTTTCAGTTTATATAGTGAATGTTTGAGTTTGTAAAGAAGAATAGAAACACTGCGATTTTTTTGAACAGTCTAATATTCATTTTTCTTCAATTTGTTTAGAGGAACAACAAAAATTTGATATATTTTTCTTCGTGTTTTGATTTGGAATAGAATGTGTAGTGTTCCCAATGCATTTGTGTGTATGGAAATGAAAGCTATTAGAAGGATTTTGAGCTTTATTCACTTTTTTTAACACACTGCTATTATTTTGAACACAACTGTATATATATATATATATATATATATATATATACTGTATATATACAGCATATAGCCAAAAGTATTGGGCCGCCAGCCTTTGCACGCAAATGAACCATGAACTTTAATGGCATCCCAGTCTTAGTCCGTAGGGTTCAATATTGAGTTGGCCCACCCTTTGTGGCTATAACAGCTTCAACTCTTCTGGGAAGGCTGTCCACAAGGTTTATGAGTGTGTCTATGGGATAGTTTGACCATTCTTCCAGAAGTGCATTTGTAAGGTCAGGCACTGATGTTGGACGAGAAGGCCTGGCTCGCAGTCTCCGCTCTAATTCATCTCAAAGGTGTTCTCTCAAGTTGAGGTCAGGACTCTGTGCAGGCCAGTCAAGTTCCTCCACCCCAAACTCATTCATCCATGTCTTTATGGATCTTGCTTTGTGCATTGGTGCGCAGTCATGTTGGAACAGGAAGGTGCCATCCCCAAACTGTTCCCACAAAGTTGGGAGCATGAAATTGTATGCTAACGCCCTAAGAGTTCCCTTCGCTGGAACTAAGGGGCCAAGCCCAACCCCTGAAAAACAACCCCACACCATAATCCCCCTCCACCAAACTTTATACTTGGCACAATGCAGGCAGGCAAGTACCGTTCTCCTGGCAATTGTGAAACCCAGATACGTACATCAGATTGTCAGACAGAGTAGTGTGATTCGTCACTCCAGAGAACACGTCTCCACTGCTCTAGAGTCCAGTGGCGGCGTGCTTTACACCACTGCATCTGACGCTTTCCATTGCACTTGGTGATGTAAGGCTTGGATGCAGCTGCTCGGCCATGGAAACCCATTCCATGATGCTCTCTAAGCACTGTTGTTGTGCTAATCTGAAGGCCACATGAAGTTTGGAGGTCTTTAGCTATTGACTCTGCAGACAGTTGGTGACTTCTGTGCACTGTGCGCTTCAGCATGCGCTGACCCCGCTCTGTCATTTTACATGGCCTACCACTTGGTGGCTGAGTTGCTGTTGTTCCCAGTTGCTTCCACTTTGATATAATACCACTAACAGTTGACCGTGAAATATTTAATAGCCAGGAAATTTCACAGATAGACTTATTGCACAGGTGACAACCTATCACGGTACCATGCTCGAATTCACTGAGCTTCTGAGAGCGACCCATTCTTTCACAAATGTTTGTAGAAGCAGTCTGCAGTCCTAGGTGCTTGATTTTATACACCTGTGGCCATGAAGGTGATTGGAACACCTGAATCCAATGGTTTGGAGGGGTGTCCCAATACTTTTGGCAATATAGTGTTTGTATATATATATATATATATATATATATATATATATATATATATATATGCAGTATTTACATATAAAACAAATTGAGTGATGAAATATCAAGAGATTTTTCTTTTTCATACAAAAGTAACTGCTTATAACAATGTTTCCAGTGTTGAACTGGAAAGTGTTCCCAACAAAGGCTGCTTTGGAGTAGACCAGATAATTGCTAGTCAGATTGCTATTGGCTGGAGTGACTGGAGGCTGAAGGAAGGGGAAGGTCAAGCTGGGACTTCTAAGGAGGAGAAGAGTTACATAGTCTGGCTGAAAAAAGACAAAAGTCCATCCAGTTCAAACCCCAAAAAGTTGTAATCCTATACCCACAGTTGAACATTGTAGACTGTGCATGTGCATTCAGAAATCAAAGATTGAAAGAGGCTGTCACTTGCCCCAGTGAAAAGCCATCTTCTTGGAAGGAAGCATTGCTCTGAGCCTGACTAGACTGAGCCACTCCCAGAACAGCATGATGTAACAGTGGAGGAAAATCCTTGCAAGGACTGTTGTTGAGAATACTGTCAGGTTTAGACATCTGCGGTTCGTTTGTTTCTGAATTGAAATTCAAACTCACTGTATTCCAATGGTTTAGCATAGTGGTTACCCAGTACTATAGTGCATGTTGTTGGTTGTACAGTATTTGACTTTATCTGCTGCGCAAAGGGGTATCATGAGATCAAGTACCACCCAAGGGCGGACTGACCATTTGAAAACTGCCCGAGGGCCTGGGGTCAGTAGGGGGCCCCATGAGATGCCCCTGGTACCTTTTTCATAGGCTTTTTTGAGTTTGGGCAAAGACACAGGGGCCCCATGATCCCCTATTGGCCGGGTGCCCCATGAGTTGTCAGTCTGCCCCTGGTACCACCCAATCGGCCATCACCTCCAGAAGCAGAAGGACCCAATCAAGGCAATTCCTCTGGGGTAATGTTTATACATTTTCTTTTTTTTTTTGCCCTTGGAAACACTTTATTTAAAAATTCAGATTTCCTTTGATGAGTTGCCATGTATTTTGCCGGAATCGAGGCAGGAATAAGAACGCATATTTAGTCCATTTTGTACAGAGAACAGCAGATGTGACCTGTCAGAAATGCCTGTAACAAACATCCCACACATTTGAAAATAACTGTGTTGTGCATAAAACATGGACAGCAGACAAGTGTCACCTGTTTTCCTGTGGTCAGCATACTGGGGTATCTCACATAATGAGGAGGGCTGGCTGTGTTGGAGAGCAGAGACTAGCTATATTGTGGCATTTTGTTTGTCCTCTACTTCTCATTTTTCATTTTGTTTCCATTTATCAGGAGATCCTTGTATTTGTGAGGTTATTGGAGTCCAGCACTCTCTGCTGTGCTTCTGGCCTTAACCATTTCAGTACCGGGCCGCTTCACTTCTTGCTCAGGCCAATGTTCAGACGTCAGCGCAGTCATACTTTGAATGCCGATTACAGAGAGAGCTTTCTTTGGGGTTTTTTTGGTATAAAAAATACAGAACATTTTGAGGAAAAACACTTTTTTTCTTCATTTCTCTTATAAAATTTTGCAAATAAAAAATCTTTCATCATAAATTTAGGACAAAATGTATTCCGCTACATTTCTTTGGTTATAAATAACACATATCAGTGTATATCATTAAGTCCGTGTGACAGTTATAGTGTCTACAAACTATGGTATATATCTGAATATCGATCAATCCTGATGTACTGATGGCCTATCTAATTTCTGGGGCCCTAAAATGCCAGGACAGTACAAATACTCCCCAAATTACTCCTTTTTGGAAAGTAGGCAGTCCAAAGTATTTAGTAAGAGGCATGGTGAGTTTTTTGAAGCTGTAATTTTTGTCACAACTTATTTGAAAATGAAAAAAAAAATTAAAATATTTTTTTTTAAATACTGTCACCAGAGAGCATAGCGTTCATCATATGACTGGTGAAAGTATGTAAAAAAATAAAAATAAATAAGTTAAGAAAATAATCATTTTTTAACATTTAGTTTCCTCTTTTTTGGTTACATACTGTGACTAGAGCAGTCCAGTGCAGGGGCGGACTGACAACTCATGGGGCCCCCCGGGCAATAGGGGATCATGTGGCCCCTGTGTCCTTGCCCAAACTCAAAAATGCCTATGAAAAAGGTACCAGGGGCATCTCATGGGGCCCCCTACTGACCCCGGGCCCTCGGGCAGTGCCTGAGTTTCCAACTGGTCAGTCCGCCCTTGGTACCGTAATGACACTGCACTGCTCTGGGGAGGTGATCAGGATTTCACTGATATACGATGATCACTGTTATCAGCAATTATTTTTGGCCACAGCTATTACATGTTACAGATGCGCTGTGATTAGCCCTGTCTGTACCATGTCATCACTGTGACCAATTACAGAGATAATCACAATAGTACACAATGAATGGCCATGAATGATAGCCATTCATTGTGTACAAAAGTCATGTGATCTCTGTGATTGGTCACCCGGTACAGATATCTGTCATCCTCTGTGTCCCGTGGACAGGGGAGCTAGGGTAGGTGTGAGGCGCATGACTGGAGGAATGTCATACAACCTCCACCTAAAATAGGAATGCTCCCACTCGGCTATCATTTGTCTGTAGGTCGGGTGGGAAGCGACTAAGCTAGCCATACACACACATTTAGCTTTCTCTTGCTCAGTCAGCAGCAAATGGGAACTATGAACTGTTGGAGCAAATAAAAAAGTCACTTTGAAAGGGTATCTGGATGTTCTTGAAATGTCCAAAGCAACTTTTTTTGCAGTACAAAAACAAACGCTGCTCCAGGTGATTAGTGTGAGCCATCCACTGGCCAAATTAGATGAAGGTTCAGGCACAGCTCGTCTGTAGGACTACAAATAGGGAAGACATCCGGAATCCGCTGCACTCTTCAATCTTTATTGTGAAAGTAAAATCAGCATCACAGACAGTATCAGAGACAACAAATCTTAATGCGTTTCATGCTAAAAACTAACATTTATTCATAATAAGTGAAACACGTTTACCTTTGTTGTCCCTGATACTGTCTGTGATGCTGAGTTTACTTTCACAATAAAGATTGAAGAGCGCAGCGGATTCCGGATGTCTTCCCTATTTGTATAACACATGAATAAACACTCAAAAAAGTGATCAAGTAGCGCATAACTCTTATACGTGAAAAAAATTATATAAAAATTGTAAAAAAAATTAATAATAAATAAAATTAAGTGTATAATCCCCCAAAAAGTCCAAATAATATTGCTTATCCACCAAATGGTTCTTCAAACGTCTCAAGAAATAACCACCATGTGAAATAAGAAAGAAGTGTTCCCCCTCTCAGGTGTACAGTCACCAGCAAGTGTTGCCTCACACTCTCATGGTTGGCAAAATTGGCTTATTGGATGTTTCTCAGTGGAGGAAAGGGATTAACAATGCCGCTGTGTTTACTCTCCTTCCCTTTCAAAAAAACGACCAAGCACTTTTATCAGGTATTCATAAATTCCAATGGTTCAGCACTAGGAGTAGCAATCAAGGAATCCTTCCTCCTAATACTTCACACTGCGTATTGCCATGCTTTCACTAAGGAAAGATATTTGCTGGAATATCACTAGAATCTTATGATGACCCTACTGGGGGTATAGACATATTTAAATAGAATGGATTCTTAGGGTTGGAAGCAGGGGCGGACTGACAACTCGTGGGGCCCCCGGGCAATAGGGGATTATGGGGCCCCTGTGTCCTTGCCCAAACTCAAAAAAGCCTATGAAAAAGGTATCAGGGGCATCTCATGGGGCCCCCTACTGGCCCCGGGCCCTCGGGCAGTGCCCGAGTTTCCAAATGGTCAGTATGCCCCTGGTTGGAAGCTTCTCTATGCCAAAGGACTTCCACTGTCTTCTCGGTTTGCATACTGAGGAAATCTTATTTTGTTCACAAAGTTTTGGGGTGAGTGATTTTCCTTTCCAGGGGTCTCCAAACGTTTCAGTACAAAGGCCACATCCTATATTTTACAAACATTCCTGGGCTCTTTTCTGCTTTCCCAGAATCCCGCTCTCCTTTCTTACAGAGCCTAGGCTCCATTTGGTGGATAAGCAATATTATTTGGACTTTTTGAGGACTACACACTTAATTTTATTTATTTTTCATTTTGTTACAATTTTTATATGTTTTTTTCACGTATAAGAGTTATGCACTACTTGATCACTTTTTTTAGTGTTTATTCCTGTGTTATATTCAATATTTTTAAAGTGGCAGCATTTTGTTTATAAATGTATGTGTTTATACATATTTATGTATTATCTGTTTATTAGTGGCATTTATCACTTCCCACGCATTTAGCTCAGTTTTTTCACTATTTATTAATATTCTTCCCTATTTGTAGTCCATTTTTTTGCACTGAAGAGATTTACCATTACTTCCTGTGAAAAACTCCTCACGGGGAACACAAGTTCTGTGCCTTCCCCACTCTGAACAACAAAAAAAAAACCTTTTGGATGAAGTTGGACCTTATTTATATTTTTTGATCCTGACCATAATAAGTACAGAAAATATATACAAAACCACTACGTGTTCCCTTTAATCACGTGCTGACTGCGCTATAGCTGAATGATGGCTACAGTGCTGTCGTCCAGTTCTGGGAGGCTATCTATTGACAAACCACACTGCGGAATGCACCCGGCGCTCTCTGTGATTGCTGAGTCCTTCGGACCCAGCTGATCACAATCCACGGTAAAGGGCCAATCAGAGTGGCCATTTACCACAAGATCAGCTGTGTCCAATTACAGCTGATCATGACGTAAACACACTTGCTTTCACAGCGTGAGGAAAGTACTGCCGATAACTGCCAAGTCTGAAAGTAGACATCTACACTGATAATCAGGGCACTATTATCAGTTCAGCCCCAACAGTGCCCATCAGTGCTGCCTATTAATGCCAAACAGTTTCTATCAGTGCTGACAGTCAGTGTCCATTAGTGCTGCCAATCAGTGCCCATCAGTGCTGTCAATTAGTGCTGCCAGTCAAGTTCCACCTTCAATGCGGCCTATCCGTGCACTTCAGTGCTGCCTATAGGTGCCCTTCAGGGCTGCCTATAGGTGCCCTTCAGAGCTGCCTATATGTGCCCTTCAGTGCTGCCTATAAGCACCCTTCAGTGCTGCCTCTTAGTGCACATCAGTGCTGCCTATCAATGCCAGCCATTGCTGCCTATCAGTGCCCATCAGTGCTCCCTAACAGTGCCACATATCAGTGCAGCCTTATCAGTGCCTCCTCATCAGTGCAGCCTATCAGTGCCCATCATTGCTGCCTATCAGTGCCCATCAGTGCCAATCATTGCCCCCCCATCAGTGTTGCATATCAGTGCAGCCTTATCAGTACCTCCTCATCAGTGCAGCCTATCAATGCCCATCGTTGCTGCCTATCAGTGCCCCCTATCAGTGCCGCATACCAGTGCAGCCTTATCAGTGCCTCCTCATCAGTGTCCATCTTTGCAGCCTATCAGTGCTCATCAGTGCAGTCTTATGAGCGCAAATCAGCAAAGGGGAAAAATTACCTGTTTGCAAAATGTTCTAATAGAAATGAAGAGAAACGTTTTTTTTTTTTAAACTTTTGGTCTTTTTTCGTTTGTTTAGCATAAAATAAAGCACCCCGTGGTGATTAAATACCACCAAAAGAAAGCTCTAGTTGTATGAAAAAAATGATAAAAAATGTCACCAGTGTTGCATGACTGCACAGTTGTCATTCAAAGTGCGAGAGCGCTGAAAGCTGAAAATGGGCCTGGGCAGGAAGGGGGTAATGCCCGGTAGGCAAGTGGTTAAACAATTTAATTAAACCCACAGTCTACTGCAATGCACTTTTCCCGATCGCCGTTCCACCTCGCTTGGGTGCCCCAATAATTTTGCTCTGTAACGGGCTGCATTACTTAAACTTTCCAAGGTCAGTACAAACCTTAAATTCAGCCCCGCTTCATACTGGAAAATCCTCGTTATCTGCTGCAACCCTTCCACGAACTGTATTGAAGTGTGACCGCCAAGCTTTGAACGCGGATTGTGTGCCGTCTAGGTTACCGTCTCCTGTGACTTTTACTCCACTGCAAAACACCTCATTACATTGGTAGAGAATCAGACGAGAAGCTGAAATGATAAAAGCCACAGATAAACGTAAAGTAAGATACATTCATTCATCTAAATAAAATGTATGGCACCCGGGGGGCGTCTTGGATTGCTTTTAGGGTTCGCATTGCCCATTAATTGGTTGTATTAAGTGGCTTGAACAGCTCAGTACATTTACAAATCAGGATCATGCTGTCTTTCTATACACATAGATAACATATTTTTCTCCATCATGGCTGATTCAAACCACGGACATACTGCGCCTTTAACCCCCGCACCGGCCGTCACATTCCTTTCCATTTCTCTCACCTCTTTACAACATAATGATTTCAGACGTGTACTGTAGTAATAGGTAACCTAATCTGCCAGTTTGTATCTAGCGTTTTCCCGTCCCTGCTGGGGGCCGATTGTGGATCTCATTATTGCCATCCATCTGCTTGTCTTTAAGTTGGTTGTAAATTACTCACAGGTTTTCTGCTGGTAGAGCACACACACACACAGATTTCCGGAAGTGTGTAGAGTCAGCAGAGAACAAGACAGGGATTAAACAGCGCTGAGAATCCATGCGTCTCTGTCATCGCCTCCTCTCTGTAACCATTCACTGGATTCTCATGTTGCAGATGGAAAAATCGACTCTTTTCAAAGCACATTTTTTCTATTATACCTTTTAAATAGACACTGTCCTTAAAGATTATAAACCTTCAGGTTTCTGCAATAGCATACAGTGTATACTCCCATTGCCAGTGGCTCGTATCTCTTACCTCTCCTTCTGTTATGCCCCGTACACACGATAGGAAAATCGTACGAATAATTTTGCGGAACCATTGATCGAACGATTTTCTCTTCCTTGATAAGCAGGATGTTTTAACCGATAATGATATTGTGAACCAAAAAATCCGGTTGAACAACAGTGAAAAATGTTGTCGTTTTGCATTTGAACGACTGATTTTCTATGCGGTGGTATGACGGTCGTACGAAAAAAATCTATCAAGCGCTATCACGCATGAACGGAAACAGAAGATGACTCTGATGGTTATATCCAAGGAATCTTCGTAAACACGAGCGAAAAATCCAAATGTTACAAGTAGATTGCCTAATGAGATAATGAAACCAGAATTCTGGATTTTATATTTTTATGTATCACTATTCATGTATATACAGTGGGGCAAAAAAGTATTTAGTCAGCCATCAATTGTGCAAGTTCTCCCACTTAAAAAGATGAGAGAGGCCTGTAATTGGCATCATAGGTAGACCTCAACTATGAGAGACAAGAAAGAAATTTATTTGCAAATTATGGTGGAAAATAAGTATTTGGTCTATATCAAAAGTTCATCTCAATACTTTGTTATATATCCTTTGTTGGCAATGACAGAGGTCAAACGTTTCCTGTAAGTCTTCACAAGTTTGGCACACACTGTTGCTGGTATGTTGGCCCATTCCTTCATGCAGATCTCCTCTAGAGCAGTGATGTTTTGGGGCTGTCGCTGGGCAACACGGACTTTCAACTCCCTCCAAGGGTTTTCTATGGGGTTGAGATCTGGAGACTGGCTAGGCCACTCCAGGACCTTGAAATGCTTCTTACGAAGCCACTCTTTCATTGCCCGGGCAGTATGTTTGGGATCATGGTCATGTTGGAAGCCCAGCCACGTTTCATCTTCAATGCCTTTGCTGATGGAAGGAGGTTTGCACTCAAAATCTCATGATACATGGCCCCATTCATTCTGTCCTGTACATGGATCAGTCGTCCTGGTCCCTTTGCGGAGAAACAGTCCCAAAGCATGATGTTGCCACCCCCATGCTTCACAGTAGGTATGGTGTTCTTTGGATGCAACTCAGCATTCTCTTTCCTCCAAACACGATGAGTTGTGTTTCTAACAAACAGTTCTATTTTGATTTCATCTGACGATATGACATTCTCCAAATCCTCTTCTGGATTATCCAAATTCTTTCTAGCAAACTTCAGATGGGCCCGGACATGTACTGGCCTAAGCAGGGGGACACGTCTGGCACTGCAGGATCTGAGTCCCTGGCGGAGTAGTGTGTTACTGATGGTAGCCTTTGTTACGTTGGTCCCAGCTCTCTGCAGGTCATTCACTAGGTCCCCCCATGTGGTCCTGGGATTTTTGCTCACTGTTCTTGTGATCATTTTGACCCCATGGGGTGAGATCTTGCGTGGAGCCCCAGATTGAGGGAGATTATCAGTGGTCTTCTATGTCTTCCATTTTCTTATTATTGCTCCCACAGTTGATTTGTTCACACCAAACTGCTTGCCTATTGCAGAATCAGTCTTCCCAGTCTGGTGCAGGTCTACAATTTTGTTTCTGGTGTCCTTCGATAGCTCTTTAGTCTTCACCATAGTGGAGTTTGGAGTGTGACTGTTTGAGGTTGTGGACATGTGTCTTTTATACTGATAACAAGTTCAAACAGGTGCCATTGATACAGGTAATGAGTGCAGGACAGAGGAGCCTCTTAAAGAAGAAGGTACAGGTCTGTGAGAGCCAGAAATATTGCTTGTTTGTAGGTGACCAAATACTTATTTTCCACCATAATTTGCAAATAAATTCTTTCCAAATCAGCCAATGTGATTGTCTGGATTTTTTTTCTCATTTTGTCTCTCATAGTTGAGGTCTACCTATGATGTCAATTACAGGCCTCTCTCATCTTTTTAAGTGGGAGAACTTGCACAATTGGTGGCTGACTAAATACTTTTTTGCCCCACTGTAGGTCATGTAATAAACTATATTATACTCATTGCTGGTAATTGTTGTGTATATCGCTCATTCTGGCCAGAAGGGCGTGGCTACAAGGTCACACGCACACTGCATCACTTCCACTTGTACGGAGGACGTCAACACTACGTATTGCCCGACAAACAATTTTTTTAGATTGGGTAATGTGGGCCAAGATTTCGACCAACGAACAAACTCCTCTTGGCCATTGGATGACCAATCGGTCGATTTTGTAATCATGTATTCCCACCCTTAGAGTGCTACAGCCTTCTAAAGCCTCCATTCGACTTTTCTGAGAGTGTCAGATGCCTGCATCTCCCTACCGTGTACCATTAGGCCCCTTTCACACGGGCGTTCCGTATGTCTGTTTTTCATCTGTCCGTTTACGGATGAAAAACAAACATCTGTGTATTTCTATGGACTAGCGGATGTAAACAAATGATCATCTGTTTACATCCATTAATGTCCGCATCTGTTAACATCTGTTTTTTTGAAGAGAAGACATTTTTCTTATTTTTCTTCCATTAAAAAAACCATAACAGATGAAAAAGGGATGTAAACGGACAAACACGGAAGTACAGTTGCAAGAAAAAGTATGTGAACCCTTTGGGATTACGTGGAGTTTTGCATGAATTGGGCATAAAATGTGCTCTGAACGTCATCTAAGTCACAACAATAGAAGAACACAGTCTGCTGAACATAATACTACACAAACATTAGATGTTGCCATGGTTTAATTGCACATAACATGTAAACATTCACAGTGCAGGTAGGAAAAAGTATGTGAACCTTTGGACTTAATAACTGATTGACCCTCCTTTGGCAGCAATAACCTCAACCAAACATTTCCTGTAGTTGCAGATCAGACCTGCACAATGATCTGGAGTAATTTTGGACCACTCCTCTTCACAAAACTGTTTCAGTGTAGCAATATTCTTGGGATGTCTGGTGTGAATCGCTCTCTTAAGGTCATGCCACAGCATTTCAATTGGGTTGCGGTCAGGACTCTGACTGGGCCACTCCAGAAGGCGTATTCTGTGCTGTTGCAGCCATTGTTTTGTTGAATTACTTGTATGCCAACACAACATGATATTGTGCTAAATCTGTACATACTGTAAATACCAGAACCAGAACATTCGCTTAGTGGAAGAGTGGGTTTGATGATAATGTTGGCAGTGACCCCCCCCCCCCCCCACAGAGGGGATTGCCTTCCAGGGAAATGAATCTTATCAAAGTGATTGGTAGCAGAGGGACTACTGCACCCAGTATATAACATTAAACTGATTGTAAAGGCTGAAGGTTTTTTTACCTTCATGCATTCCACTGCTGTCAATCACAGCTAACCAGCCAATGAGGAGAGAAGCTCCAGAGAAGCCGCAGCTCCATGTTTGAATGGACACATGGAGCAGCGGGTGTCCCCACAGCAAGATGCTTGCTGTGGGGGCACCTGACAGACAGGAAGAGCTAGGAAAGCCTGAGGGGGAACCGAGAAGAAGAGGATTCAGGCTGCTCTGTGCAAAACCACTGCACACAGTAGGTAAGTTATTTTACGGAAAAAAAAGAACCTCTAGAATTGCTGTAACCATAAGTATATAGATGCACACCAGTATGGAAATAATACACGCTTTATACAATAAAGATTGATAATAGTACATACATCCAATGTACAAACACTATTCTTTTCTATTCTATTCTTTTCGAATTTCGGAAGATGACAATATACTTTCTATTTTGTTCTATTCTATTCAAATTTCGAAATTCGAAAGACGGCTATATTCTTTCTGTTTTATTCTAATCTATTCTATTTTTTATTCTATTCTTTTATTTCCTATTCTATAATCTTCTATTTTTTTTCTTTCTATTCTATTCTAAAGGGTCCAGCAAGAGTCCTAGGAATTGTGCAAATATACCCCGGTATAAAAGATAGGTACTCGAGCGCTGGGTGAGTAATAAATTAGACGCTAGCATACACCGGTAACCTCAAGAACCCAATAAATCATATAACAAATAAATATGCAGCGCTAATATAACTGAACACACGTAGTAGAAGACCTTAAATTACAGTAGGAAAACACACTGAATCACACTAAAATAGGTGCTGAGTCCCCGTATAGTGGGATAATTAAAGTGATAAGTGCAAATAGTCAATAGATGCGTGATGGAGGAAATCTGTGGCTCCTGTGATAGTGAAGATGGACAAACATTGCACTAACCAGATAGCGCAACTTAATGCGCATGGAACATATAAGACCTACTCCTGGTACTCTGGATGTGTGATACTGCAAAGGATTGATGTCATCAGCGCTGCAACCACCAGGTGTCATCCATCCAGGCAGAGCATCCAGCCTCCGGAAATGCCAGTCACAGCCACCTGGGGGAGGGTCATGCACAATTCCAAGCCACAGAGAACACCTTCAAAAAACAGGCTCCCAAAGGAATAAAGAGCCCAAGACGAAAGCCTCCAATGGTGTAGTACGTCTTCATTCCAAAAATAACAGCATAAGCAGGTTAAAAATGACTTACATCAAATTCCAAATCCAAATCCAATATGGCCACCATCCGTCCCCAAAAGTGGCCCTGCGGTGTATGCACAGTGGTTAGGGGCACCTCTCTAACGCGTTTCATGTTCAAACACTTTCTCACTTTTGAACACGAAACGCATTAGTGAGGTGCCCCTAACCACTGTGCATACACCGCAGGTCCACTTTTGGGGACGGCTGGTGGCCATATTGGATTTGGGTTTGGAATTTGATGTAAGTCATTTTTAACCTGCTTATACTGTTATTTTTGGATTAAAGACGTACTACACCATTGGAGGCTTTCGTCTTGGGCTCTTTATTCCTTTGCCTGTTTTTTGAAGGTGTTCTCTGTGGCTTGGAATTGTGCATGACCCTCCCCCTGGTGGCTGTGACTGGCATTTCCGGAGGCTGGATGCTCTGCCTGGATGGATGACACCTGGTGGTTGCAGCGCTGATGACATCAATCCTTTGCAGTATCACACATCCAGAGTACCAGGAGTAGGTCTTATATGCTCCATGTGCATTAAGTTGTGCTATCTGGTTAGTGCAATGTTTGTCCATCTTCACTATCACAGGAGCCACAGATTTCCTCCATCACGCATCTATTGACTATTTGCACTTATCACTTTAATTATCCCACTATACGGGGACTCAGCACCTATTTTAGTGTGATTCAGTGTGTTTTACTACTGTAATTTAAGGTCTTATACTACGTGTGTTCAGTTATATTAGTGCTGCATATTTATTTGTTATATACCCCGGTATATATAGTTATTAATAAAACAAACTCCAGAGGAATGTTGTAGAAAACTTCAGTTACAGGGACCCCTGAGAATGATTGCAATGTGATGTCCTTCTTGGTCTGAAAGCAAGATCAGCAGTGATGGGGGGATCCTCTAACCATTGTCCAATCAGCAAGGAACACAGCTTCTCACCAGCCATGGTGTGCCACTGGAACTCAGAGTCAGCCTATCTACTCATAGTCCATAGTAGCATAGTCCTTGCATCTTAGTCCATAGTAGCTTCAAATCTGCCATGCAACTGAATCTCTAATCATGTGGCCATTGGATGTCTAACCTGACTCTAGCCTATGCTGGCTATTGACCCCATGCTAAAATTGGGCAGCACAGTGGCTAAGTGGTTAGCACTTCTGCCTAGCAGCAATAGGGTCTTCAGTTTGAATCTCAATGATGGCACTACCCGCCTTGAGTTTGCATACTCCTTTTGTGTCTGTGTGGGTTTCCTTCCCACACTCCAAAGTATAACATACTTAGCTATCTGATATAATGCAGGTAAGATAAAAACAAGGGGACAAGTTGTCAAGTGACTGTTTCAACTCACATTACACAGGCATAATCCTTTGTACTGTACCCCCCCCCCCCCCCGAAGATGTTTCATGCAACTCCGGCACTGGCCAAATGGTCACTGCTGTCTATTGTTTCTTGTAAACACAGAAGCCTCAGGTCATGTGACCAGTTATGACACCAGCCATTAGACATGTGCAGAACATGAAAATATATTTATTTTTGGATTGATTTGTTCAGTTGCTAAGTTTGTTTCATTGCATGCACAATCCATTTAGTTTTGTTTTCTTTATTCGATTTTGACCGGATTCACATTTTTTTTACTGCTTTCAAAGTATTTGAATCGAAATTATCCAATCTGAACTCATTGTGAAGAATAACTGGTTCTATTTTATTCGAAAATTCAAATTTCGGAAGAGGGCTATATTCTATTATATTCTTTTCTATTCTATTCTGTTCTGTTTTACACTATTCTTTTCTATTCTATTCTATTCTTTTTGAATTTCGGAAGATGACTATATTCTATTTTGTTCTATTCTATTCAAATTTTGAAATTCGAAAGACGGCTATATTCTTTCTGTTTTATTCTAATCTATTCTATTTTTTATTCTATTCTTTTTTTTCCTATTCTATAATCTTCTATTTTTTTTTCTTTCTATTCTATTCCTTTATTTTCTATTTGTTTCTATTTTATACTATTCTATTCTTTTTCAAAATTTCGGCTATATTTTTTCTATTCTATTTTATTCTATTCTAACATATTCTATTTTTTTTTCTATTCTGTTATTTTCTTTTCTATGATATTATTTTCTTTTCTATTCTATTCTTATAAAATTCGGAGGATGGCCATATTCTTTCTTCTTTATTCTAATCTATTGTAATCTATTCTATTTTTTCTATTCTATTCCTTTATTTTCTATTCTGTTTTATTCTAGTCTATTCTTTATGAAATTTGAATTTCAGAAGACGGCTATAGTCTTTGAAGGAAATCAGCAATAGTCAGCAATATATTTACATTTCAGATTTGTTTTCTAGTACAATTATGTTTTTGAATTCGAATTGAATTTCATTTGGTTATTTTGGATTCATTTAAATTCGTTACTATTGAAATTCAAAAATTCAGATAAAGATTTGGAATGAATCACACATGGTGCTGCACATGTGATCAGGTATGCCAGTCAGAAGCTATCACAGCAATCAGGTGACCCGAAATCAGAAGTTCCAGGTCCCGATTACTGGTACGAGACCCGGGGCTCACGGTGAGACCCCAGTCTCTGTGCTGGGAGCGTGTCATGCAGCATAAAGCCCAGTGCAGCGAGGCCACACATTTGTGTGAAGTTGTCGTCAAAGGTTTAAAGCACCTACCACTTCAACATGTTTTTTTGATGTGTTTTTGATACCTTGGTGATGTGTTTGATTTTGTTTTTGTTTTAATGGGCCCCGGTAAAACCCTAGCTCAGTAGCAAGCAGATCCTCAGCTTATTAGTACCCTTGTTCAGCAGATCTCCAGCTCATTACTACCCTCATTCAGCAGATCCCCAGCTTATTAGTACCGTTGTTCAGCAGATCACCTGCTGGCCCACTCAGTAGTAACCCCCAGCTCTGCTGATCCCCTGCTCAGTAGTAAGCCCCAGCTCTGCTGATCTTCTGTTTAGTAGTAAACTCCAGCTCTGCTGATCCTTCACTCATTAGTAGCCCCCAGCTTTGCTGATACCCCACTCTCTAGTAACCCCTAGCTCTGTTGATCCCCCACTCAGTAGTAAGCCCCAGCTCTGCTGATCTCCTGTTTAGTAGTATCCTCCAGCTCTGCTGATCCCCCACTCATTAGTAACCTCCAGCTCTGCTGATCTCCACTTTCAGTAGCAACCCCCTGCTCTGCTGATCCCCCACTCATTAGTAACCTCCAGCTCTGCTGATCCCCACTCTCAGTAGTAACCCCCAGCTCTGCTGATTCCCCACTCATTAGTAACCTCCAGCTCTGCTGATCCCCCGCTCTCAGTAGCAACCCCCAGCTCTGCTGATCCCCCACTCATTAGTAACTCCAGTTCTGCTGATCCCTCACTCTGTAGTAACCCCTAACTCTGCTGATCCCCTGCTCAGTAGTAAGCCCCAGCTCTACAGATCTCCTGTTTAGTAGTAACCCACAGCTCTACAGCTCTACTGATCCCCCAATCTATGTAGTAACCCCCAGCTCTGGTTTGTTGTTCCTCACCTCCCGCTATACTGTTCCCATGCTGCACATGTACCATTGCTAATTTCTCCTGCTTTAGTCCCCCAGCTCTGCTGATCCTCTTCTGCACAGTCCTCTCCCTCCAGTGCCTACTCACGTTCTGCTATAGCGTTCCCATGTTGCACACCATGTGGGCTGTCAGCTCTGCTCTGGTCTGGACCCCGCTCACCTTCCTGCTGCTCCATGCTGCACATCAGATGTAATATCTGCACTAGACACTCTCAGAATACATACACATGAACTGGAAGTGACTGCTGATGACGTGTTTCTGAGAAGCAGCTGTTGTCGTACAATATCAAAAATACTCTTTCTCATTGCAAGCCTTCCTAGAAGAATGGAGACTGTTAGAGCCACAAAACTGGGTAGGAAGGGGGGGGGGGGGTTAGTGGCAACTTGCCTATGATTTGGAATGGGATGTCTAAAAAACTCATCTAGGGATTATGGTCAGGTGTCCACAAACCTCTTAACTATATAGTGTATGAGCTATATATGTATATGTGTGTATATGTGTGTGTGTATATGTATATATATATTGCAATGTTATGTTGCTTCTGAAAGCATAACCTTTTATCCAGTGAAAAGGGAAATAGAATGCACAGACAGAATAACCTTTTATATAATATATATTATTAATATTATTATTATTGTTATTATACAGGATTTATGTAGCACCAACAGTTTGCTCAGCGCATTACAATATATATATACTGCATTCATTTCCAATATATAATTTTCCACAATAGTACACATATTTTGAAATTAAAAGTCAGTGGCTCTATTGCCAATAAATCTGGATGGAAAGGTTCACTTTTTGGTTTCTCAGTGCTTCCTGGGATATCTCATACCTGCAATACCCCCAAAACAAAGCAAAGCTAAAGCTGAATAAAAGCCTCTCAAAAGCTGCAGATGCTGCAAGCGAGCTTTGTCATAGACTTCTATGAAGGCTTTGGATCATGAAGCACCATGAAAGTGACATGGGGTATAATTTCTGAAGCGAAGCAAAAGCAAAGTGTTAACAGGACTATCAGCTAACCATTTTATTTAGTGACAGGGGCTTTGATTGGCATTCAGGGAGCTTTAAAAAAACATGTCTTAAGCCACATTTAGAAGCATGTGTAAGCGCGCCCTAATTAAGTCATCCAATTGTATTCCTGTTTCTAATTTCAAACATTTCAAAACCATTTCTGTCATCTTTATCCCAACATAACATTATTTTAAAAAATATTTTTCATCCCTGGATCACTATTGCCATGGCAACCAACAACTGGTCAGCAATTGGTCCAGTATCTCCTGCAGTTGAAAGTCTTATGTACTTTCAGGATTTTTCAACAGATAGAGCAAATGATAACAGTGATGTGCAGATTTCTGGTTTCCGTTGGTGGTGACCCTTTTAACACCATCTTTGCCTCATTGCTACTCTTCCCTTAGGGCTTGTTCACACCACACCCATTGATCTGGGTTGATCTGCACTGCTTCCACCATAACACAGCGTTGAGGTGCGGTGTGGTGTGCATTTTCTTGCAAAACTTGCTGCACTGGATGCCATTCCACAGCATTGCAATACGTTGTGGTGCATAAACTTAATGAAGTGACATCTTGTAGTAGGGATGCACCGATACCACTTTTTTTAAGACTGAGTACAAGTACCGATACTTTTCCTCAAATACTTACCGATACGAATTACCGATACCTATTTTTGGGGACATGTAAGTGCCAGAAGTACAAAAATGGACATGTAACAGGACTCACCAACAGAAGTACAGAAAGAGACATGTAACAGCACTGAGGACTCACCAACAGAGGTACAGCAGGGGACATGTAACAGGGCTGCCAGAAGTACAGCAAGGCATAGGTCTCACCGCCAGAGGTGCAGCAATGCATAGGACTCACTGCCAGAAGTACAGCAAGGCATAGGTCTCACCGCCAGACGTACAGCAAGGCATAGGTCTCACCACCAGACGTACAGCAGGGGACATGTAACAGGACTGCCAGAAGTACAGCAAGGCATAGGACTCCCCGCCAGAGGTGCAGCAATGCATAGGTCTCACCACCAGAAGTACAGCAGGGGACATGTAACAGGACCACCAGAAGTACAGCAAGGCATAGGACTCACCAACAGAAGTACAGCAAGGCACAGGACTCACCGCCAGAAGTACAGCAGGGGACATGTAACAGGACTGCCAGAAGTACAGCAAGGCATAAGACTCACCAACAGAAGTACAGCAAGGCATAGGACTCACCAACAGAAGTACAGCAGGGGACATGTAACAGGACTGCCAGAAGTACAGCAAGGCATAGGACTCACCACCAGAAGTACAGCAGGGGACATGTAACAGGACTGCCAGAAGTACAGCAAGGCATAGGACTCACCAACAGAAGTACAGCAAGGCATAGGACTCACCGCCAGAAGTACAGCAAGGCATAGGACTCACCACCAGAAGTACAGCAAGGCATAGGTCTCACCACCAGAAGTACAGCAAGGCATAGGACTCACCACCAGAAGTACAGCAGGGGACATGTAACAGGACTGCCAGAAGTACAGCAAGGCATAGGTCTGACCGCCAGACGTACAGCAGGGGACATGTAACAGGACTGCCAGAAGTACAGCAAGGCATAGGACTCACCACCAGAAGTACAGCAAGGCATAGGTCTCACCGCCAGCTGTACAGCAAGGCATAGGACTCACCGCCAGAAGTACAGCAAGGCATAGGACTCACCGCCAGAAGTACAGCAAGGCATAGGACTTACCACCAGAAGTACAGCAAGGCATAGGACTCACCGCCAGAAGTACAGCAGGGGACATGTAACAGGACTGCCAGAAGTACAGCAAGGCATAGGACTCACCACCAGAAGTACAGCAGCCAGCAAGGGACATGTAAGCACTCACCTAGTAAGCACTCGTGTGGTGGAATGTAGCCCTCTCCACCTCCACACTGACTTCACTTCTGGTATCAGTTTCAGGTATGTACCAATACTTGTGCAAATGCCCGGTATTGGCACCGATATCGGTATCGATACATCCCTACCCTGTAGCACTACCCCCTTAAGAGTTGCAGAAGTTTTGGGTTCCCCTATAGTCCTACACAGCCAGGCAACATGCATTTTCCACCGACCTGCATTCCAGAGGCAGTAAACAGTCCTTCAGCTTGGTTTTTAAGTTTTATTAGGGGTATTGAACTTGGATGGGGTAAGGGGTGTATGGGATGCCCAAGAAACAGTAGCTGAGGACAACTTTCTGGCAACTATATACAAATCCAAAATAGGAAATGCTCTTCTGGGAGAGCTCTCCAGCCTCTCCTTGTGTACCACCCCAGACCCCAGATAAATCCTCTTCTTTACCAAGCCGTCTGGAGGAATCCCTGGGCAAGGGGATCCAGTACCTGCCATTGTAAGTTAAACAGTCTCAGGTTATGAGCTAGTCAGTTTTTCCACCAGAATGCTCTTTCTCCTTTACTGGCCCAGGGGGTGTAGGATTACTCAATCAGTCCTTGCCTGTGAGCTGGTTGTGTTGGTGGCTGCCTTCAGGCCTTCTGCTGGTCTGACTCCTTCTCTGGCTCCACAGGTGATCCTCTCTCTGGGAATCAAAGAAACACAGCGCCTCTAAGTGTGTACTGTGAAGGTATTAAATAGAAAGATAAGTAGTAACTCACATCTTAGGATTTAAAAACAGACTCATGGGTAAGAGGGTGAGACGTCTGTAGCCAGATGTTGCTGTGTGACTGATCCAGAGAGCATGTGCAGGCCGAGATGAGTCCAGGCACACTCTTTCATCAGGCAGGTTCACCCCTGCTCATTTCGAACTCATCAAACACACATGGACTGCCACACCATGCGCCTGTTATCCCTTTTGTATAGGTCCTCTCTCCGGGGACTGGTGAGGCTGAGTGATCCTCCTTTCCAGGTCCCGGCCTATAGGTAGGCCCATTCCCACTGGGCTCCCTCACAGACTCCTGCATCTCAGCCTTCCTCACATGTTCTACATGAACTTTCCTGCCACTGAACAGGCTCAGTCACACTTAAAGGCTGCCCTTGTCCCATACCAAGCCTCTTGCTTGTGGATTGGCCAAAGTCCTCTGAGTGTGCAGGCTAGCTCCTCCTGACCCCCACCCACTGCTTGTAGAATCTTCTCCAAGATTCTAGAGCAGGGGCAGGTTTCAAGAAACCATCCTGCAGAGCCTCTCAGCCCTAACCCAAATTTGACCCTGCTGACTATTTCCCCAGATTGCTACCCAGTCTCTCTAACTAACACTAAAAAAATGTAACTAGCTCCCTTTGGCTATCTAGATGGGCTTAACACCTCCATAAAGTTAATAAAAGAAAAAGTAAACTGCGTGCTGTAATGTAACAGCGCATCGCACCGCCCCTTGTTGCTCCCACGCAACATACACCAGCACACGTGTTTACACATGCAGCCTTCTGTAAGTGAACTCTTAGTGGAAGTGAAGGAAGGATTATATAACTGAGCATCCCTTGCAGAGCTCAGCCTGAACAGAGAGAAGGATATTTCTAGAAATGCTTTATTTCTGTGCCAGGGATAGATAGTGACGTTTCAAGGGACATCCTGATGTTGGGACAGTTGTTTGTCTGCCAATGATTTATCCATGGATGCTACATTGCTCATTGCTTAGGCCAAGTGACTTGACCAAAACTCAAAAATTCCCGTTTTATTGACAAAAGATTGAGCTTTTCTGAAAAAAATATAAAATTGCTATATCTTGTGACAGGTTAGGAATTTATTTATGTAAACTTTTAAAGCTACTTAACAGTCCACTCCTAACAATATCATTCCCTTAGCTTGAGCTCCAACAGGTCCCATTACACCTCCACTGTTGGTAAGGGTTACTTCGTGGATGCACAAACTGCCCATGGTTACCGACAGTTGATAGTGTTGTAATACCAGATTTAACCAGCAAGTGGCGTCGAAGACAAGTGCTGTAATTGCAGCTGCTGATGCGAATAGAAGTCGAAGCTGTTGCAGGGGGACCCCCCTCATGTTATCACACACAGGTGTCACAATCAAATGAGACTTTCTTGCTAAGGTGGAAATCTCCTTTACCTGCAAAATAATCATATTTGTTTCTGGATATCTTGCAATAGCAAGGCCATATTTATATAATAATCCTGATTTTCCATCATTCTGTCATAGCGCTCTCTGCTCTGCGCACATCACTCTGCAGACACCATTATTTTGTGCCCCGTGGGGCTTAATTACAATTTAATTGTCATGCCTGAGGCGTTGGAAAATTAAAGAAGATAAAAGATCCAGGGAGAGTTGACAATCTAAGTGGTGTGAAATGTTTGTCCTGAGAGTGACATTAGCTCAAGAACGACGGTAGAACGCACCAGGCCCGATGATGATAATTCCCTTCAATTTCAGCATTATATGTTCAGGATAACTCCTATCTCACACAAACCTGTGCTGAGGGAAATAGGAAACATGAATGAATCACTGATTAAAAACAAAGAGGCAGATCTTGAGTTTTGCCTTCACTGGCTCCACACTTGTTCCAGGTGACTAACTGAGCAACTATTGAGACTAAAGACAGCCAAGCTGCTTGCATATTAGAAGTCAGCAATAGCAGCCCCAATCCTGTTCTCAGCAGAGATTTTGCTCAAAGTGACATTAGCTACTTGCCCTCCAGAGGATTTACCCCCCCCCCCCCTCCCCTTCCTGACCAGGCCATTTTTTGCGTTAATAATTGCGCAGTCATGCAACACTGCACCCAAATGAAATTTATGTCTTTTTTGTCCTTTTTTCCCACAAATAGAGCTTTCTTTTGGTGGTGTTTGATCGCCTGTGTGTTTTTTATTTTTTGCGCTATAAACAAAAAAAGACTGACAATTTTGAAAAAAAAAATTTTTTTTACTGTTTGCTATTAACCTCCCTAGCAGTCTGATTATGTCAATATTTCTGTGCTCAAAGCGGTACATTTTTTTGCATGGAAATATGTTGTTTTTTTATTGTAGGCCTGTAATTTTTAGGAATAACTCACTGAAATCTGTCCAAACAAGAGTCTAGTAAACATCCAACAATAATAAAATTTGAAACACGAAATCATACATTATAATATAATAAATA
Organism: Staurois parvus; assembly: GCF_062004578.1. NCBI lineage: Eukaryota > Metazoa > Chordata > Amphibia > Anura > Ranidae > Staurois > Staurois parvus. The sequence goes on from NW_028318094.1 coordinate 8,809,151, forward strand.
ATCATAAAAAACAAATATAATAATAATAAATGTAATTCAATAATATATGGTAATCAAACCAAAAACACTGAAATTTGAAATATAGCGCCAAGTTCGCACATCACTGAGCTTAGTTACAAAATCGTTTTCGGTGTCTGATGATGAATTTCCCCACAAATCATTATCACTCACTTCTGCAAGTAGTTCTGATTAACTATCGCTGTTCTCTAGCTGGTCTAAAAACGTTTTCTTACATAAAGGGACGCTTTATGGATGCCATACACATTCCTCAGTTTCAAGGCAGAAAGAACAGTAAAAATGCAGGCAGGGCACAGGACAAAGCACTAGGGACAAAATGTATGTGAAATGGTTTGATACAGTAATGTTATACTATGTGATTTTAGTGTATTTAGTGAATGTCACTTTTTAAAATGTTTAAATTTCCTACTGGTTCCGTTCCCCTTACGTCGCGATACTCGCAGTGACCGGAACCCGGAAGATGGATGCCGGCATTGGCCGGAGGAGATGGCCGGGGACGGTGCAGGGGGGATATCGCGGGAGCGCAGGACAAGGTAAGTGAAACAGGGAATCCCAGAGCAGTGCTGCAGGGTAATCCCTAGTGTAACTCGGGGTTACTGATTTTGGCACTGATAATTAACCCCGAGCTACACTCGGGAATACCGCCAGGGAGGTTAAAAATGTCCAGTAAAAGAATTTAAAAGATCAAATTTCGTCATAAATTTAGGCCAAAATGTATTCCCCTACATGTCTTTGCTAAAAAAAAATCCCCATACGTGTAAATTAATTGGTTTACGTGAAAATTATAGCGTCTACAAATGGTGGTATAGATACTGGGATTATTTTTTTATACTAGAAATGGAGGCGATCAGTTACTTATTGCGGGACTGCGGTGGGCATTCTGACACTGGGGGAACTGACTATCTGCCACTGACATCCCCAGTGACACCAATACGGTGATCAGTGCTAATAAAAGCACTGACACTGTACTAATGGCACTGGGCAGGAAGGGATTAACATCTGGGGTGATCAAAGGGTTAACTGTGTGCTGTTTTACTGTGTTATGTGTTCTGTGTTTCACTGATTAAGCACATTGCTTTGTACTGCTCTGCTATGCAGTGTGATACCATGCCGCTGAATGCGCCTCCTATTTGGTGTCATTAAGTTGAGATCTTGCTGGGCAGTGTGTGGCCATGCCACCATATGAGCAAATGAGAGAGGGTGACTATGTTTCTATATGAGGTTTGATAATGCAGAATGAATGTAGCCACTGATGTACTGATGGCCTATCTAATTTCTGGGGGGCCTAAAATGCCAGGACAGTACAAATACTCCCCAAATTACTCCTTTTTGGAAAGTAGGCAGTCCAAAGTATTTAGTAAGAGGCATGGTGAGTTTTTTGAAGCTGTAATTTTTGTCACAATTTATTTGAAAATGAAAAAAAAAATTTTTTACATTTTTTTTTAAATACTGTCACCAGAGAGCATAGTGTTCATCATGTGACTGGTGAAAGTATGTAAAAAAATCAAAATAAATAAGTTAAAAAAATGATCATTTTTTAACATTTAGTTTCCTCTTTTTTGGTTACGTACTGTGACTAGAGCAGTCCAGTGCAGGGGCGGACTGACAACTAATGGGGCCCCTGGGCAATAGGGGATCATGGGGCCCCCGTGTCCTTGCCCAAACTCAAAAAAGCCTATGAAAAAAGGTACCAGGGGCATCTCATGGGGCCCCCTACTGACCCCGGGCCCTCGGGGAGTGCCCAAGTTTCCAAATGGTCAGTCCGCCCCTGGTATCCACCCTCTAACAATCTGAGCTGACATCTTGCTGGGTGGTGTGTGGCCATGCCACTGAATGAGCCTCCTATTTGGTGTCATTAAGCTCACATCTTGCTGGGCAGTGTGTGGCCATGCCACTGGATGGGCCTCCTATTTGGTGTAATTAAGTTCACATCTTGCTGGGCAGTGTGTGGCCATGCCACCATATGAGCAAATGAGAGAGGGTGACTATGTTTCTACATGAGGTGGGACAATGGAGAATGAATGTAGCCACCCTGTAAGAATCTGAGCTGACATCTTGCTGGGTGGTGTGTGGCCATGCCACTGAATGGGCCTCCTATTTGGTGTCATTAAGCTCACATCTTGCTGGGCAGTGTGTGGCCATGCCACCATATGAGCAAATGAGAGAGGGTGACTATGTTTCTACATGAAGTGGGACAATAGAGAATGAATGTAGCCACCCTCTAAGAATCTGAGCTGACATCTTGCTGGGTGGTATGTGGCCATGCCACTGAATGGACCTCCTATTTGGTGTCATTAAGCTTACATCTTGCTGGACACTGTGTGGCCATGCTGCTGGATAGGCCTCCTAATTGGTGTCATTAAACTCACATCTTGCTGGGCAGTGTGTGGCCATTCCGCCGAACTGGCCTTTTATGTAGTGTAATTAACCTCTTCACGATGAACGTATGCATATATGCCGCTCGGTGGGTGGGCTTTAAAGGATAAGTTCACCGTTTAGTAAAAAATAATAAATGCACTTTTTTTTTGCAGGTAAAAAACTGTGCATTTATTATTTTTGTCTGAATGAGCCTGTAAAGAATTGCTCCAGCGATCAGCAGATCACTGGTGCCATGCAAGTCTCCTGCAGACCTGTCAGTGTATCTGCTTACCTGTATGGGATGTATGAGCAAGCAGATATACTGACAGAAAGAATCAATGAACTACCACAGCACATTACAGTGGCAGTTCATTCAGGACTACAAGCGGTCGGCCTTTAAGGCTGTCTGGACTAGTAGTTTCTCATTCACAGAGCACTGTGAATAAGTGATGCAGCTGTGTGGGCGGAGTCCCATGCCACAATTTCTTTTTTATTTGACAGGTAGTGAGGGGGGAGAAGATCCTCTGCTAGCTGTCAAAGCAGGGATTGGCGGGGGAGGGAGCAGGGGCTGGTCTGATCGTAACATGTTACACCATGAATATGGGTATAAAATGTAACATGTTACAAAAGGTAAACTTATCCTTTAACAACCATACTGAAAGCACATTCCCTGCACACTCCCAACACAATGGCCAGCAGGGATCATAATGGGATCGATGCATACTTGCGATTGGGACCTTTCCGATCATGTAACCACTAAGACAGCCAATCACAGTGATCAAATGACCCAAATACCTGCCTCCGCCTCCTGGCTTTCAGAACTCCTAAAAGGCCAGGAAGTGGTTGGCCCAAAGGAGTTAAGTGTGTGTTGTGCCCTTTAAAATCCTTGCACCCATCACATACTTGTTTGAATTGAGTACAGGTATTGGCATGGGCACTGATATGGTCTCAAATCACTCCATTGTTTCTGTTTTCCTAAGTACATTCTACCTGTTAATTTGGAGCTGCCAAACCCCGAGATGACATATGCCACACTTAAGTCGGTGTTTATCTGGCGGAATGCTGCTTTCCCCCAGCTCCCATTATATACAATATACACTTAATCATGCTGCTAGCTTTGTGCAAATCATCTCCGGTCTCCATCTCTGCAGACCTCGAGATGAAGATGGCAAGAGATAAAAGAATCACTCCTTTGACAGCATCAAACTCTCCACATTTCTAAATGATAAATTAATTATTCACAGGTCTTTGGGGTTCAGGCTGGAGACAGCTTAAAGCCGCTGTACTGGGAAGAAAAAGAATCTGCAAGCTTTAGATATTAGCTCTCAAAGCCCTTTAAATCCACTTGTTTGCCTGACTTACGCCTCTTGGTTTTTTGCATCTCAGAAGATTCTGGAGATAAAAAGAAAATCCGGACGTTTGATATGGCGGTATCAGAAGTTAACAAGGGGGCAGAGGCTTTGCTATTAACTGCAGGGAAATTCTAGGGGCCGTATTATAAAGGAAATGGATTCTCGATGGGTCAGGTCCAGGAGGAGAGCTTCCATCACCTTTCCATCAAGACCACACCAGCAAAGTACAGTTTCCTCTGCACTTCTTCATTACAAGGAGACCAAGCTTAAAGCACACTGGGTTTTAATGTTGTAAAAAGGGTTGAATAGGCAGAAAATCAAAGTACTCTCAGTAAAAGGCTAGGGGATGAAGTTACTGCCAGAGATATGTGTTTTACTCAGCTTTTGTTTACACTGATTATAAAGCTTTTTACGTCTGTCAGTCATTGTGCTTACACACTGTTATTGGTGCTGCACGAAAGTACATGGTAACACAATCACAGGGGAGACATGGAGGAGGCTACAGGAAAACACTACTGTGTAGGAAGGGGAGCCAACCACACAGAGGGCAGCAGTGACCTGCCATAGCATTACTAGTGCTGTGTGACCAGGTGGGAGGTGAGCAGGCAGGAGGTGATGGATGACCAAGGGGGAGAGGTGGGTGGGCAGCATGAAGGTGCTGTGTGACCTGGGGTGAGGTGGGGGGGGGTGGGCTGTGTGACCTGGTGTGAGGTGGGTGAGAGGGTGTAGCTGTGGGACTTGAGAGGTTAGGTGTGTGGGAAGTGGGCATAGTGTGACCTTTGGCTGAGTTGGGTGGGAAGAAAGAATTGTGAGACATGCAGGGTAAGGTGAGTAGGAGGAATATGCAGTATGACCTGGAGGTGAAGTGGGTGGAAGAAATGCGCTGTTACCAGAGGGGGTGGGGGGTAGGAGAAAGGTGCTGTGTGTCCTGGGTGGAGGTGGGTGGGAAGGATGTGTGGAGTGACCTGGGTAGAAGAGAGGCACTGTGTGAACTGGGTGCCCTGGGAGGTGTAAGCAGTGAGAGCTACCAGGCAGACCTCTGATCTGCAGATACTGTGAACCTTCTGTTCCAGACTTTACTTGCAGTTCTTTGCAAAGATCAAGTGGCAAGTTACATGACCTACAAAGGGACATCAGGGACTGGGATCCAAGCGACATTCTGCATGGAGGGAAGCTGAGCACACTCTATTATGAGCAGTGGTGCTGGATTGTTCATCTACTGATTAGCAGTAGGGAGGGCAGTGGCTTGAAAGACAACCTACACTGGAATTATAAGAAATGTGGCTGTTTCCTGCATAGGCTTTGTTTCATGTCACTTTCCTTTTATTACTGTAAGATTGCATTATTTTTTGCCACATGGAACTCAGCTTTAAAGTTAGTAAGTAATGGTTTTTCAATCAAAACATTTAGTCCTACGTGTTTATTCACCCACCACCTCCTTAACCACTGTCATTGACTTGGGGCTACAGAAGAACCATTGCCTAGAGAACTCTGTGTTTTATTGTATTTTCAAGTTATCCAGAAGGAGCTGGTCTCTAGTTGACTTTTATGCCCATCCGGACTTCCATCTACCATGGGCACTCCATCAGTGCTTCAACTGGGTCCTAGCCACATATGCATGGCACGGTACAGTGGCTAGGTCCAGTAGGAATACCTGCTAACTTTACTAGGAGTCACTTCTAAGGCCCATTGTCCTGCCACGTCGCTCTTTTGGGAATATGTTCCCCGTTTGCTGGGACATTGGCCACGGTGGTTACTGAGAGGGAGTTTGCTCACCAGGGTTTGGTAACGACAGCTATGCAACTGTTGCCCAGTTACTCTACAAACGGCACCCAGGTGCCTTTAACTAGCTGCCCCGTTCATGGACCATGTAGCTTTTTGGATCATATCACCTGGGGGTCTGATGGTTATCAAATGGTATCCCAGGATTGCCGCCGCTCCCTCGGGATCACCCCAAAAGAACTATCATTGAAACATATAGCTATTCTCCTGTGGGCGCCGGACTGTCTGAGATGAGCATTGTCTGTGATAATGTGATTAGCTCTTATCTGATTGTTTTCTGTATAAATTCAGCATGTTTCTCTAATAAAGCAATTCTTCTTGTTTTCTCCAAAAGCTGGTGATGTCTAGTTTTTTGGGGTAGCTGCAGCTGTAGTCACTTGCCTCGTGTTCTAGAATTTGGTAAGCAGCTTCTTGGCAGAGATACCCAGTCAGGGTGTTCGGAGTCCATCATATTTGGTGACAGCATTGGGATGCTTCCTTGTACCTGGCACATCCAAACTACCAGCAGGACCTCCTTGGATGGAGCTTTGCTACTCCAGCTTTAAATGAAGCACACTCATCTGATCTGCTGGAATCAAGCGGACAGAGCACCAGCAACAAGCTACGGAAGGGTTCTGGGATGTCTGAGGTCCAGAGAGATCCAGTGGTGTCTGATGCTCTACAGCACCACTCTACACAAGAGGTGATCACAAAGATATTTTGCAGACACAACCCTCCTGAAAATGCTTGAGGTACAGATGGTGACTGGGGGCACCGCAGCCACAGACAAGAAACTTTCCTATGCAGCATTCTGACCTTTCCAGGATGGGGTGGAGGAAATCGACCTATATCTTTAAGTCTTCGAGACCCAGTGTGGCCAAGGAATCAACAAAGATGACTGGGTCACCATCTTCATCAGCAAGCTGTCTGGTCGGGCCCTGGATGCATTTGAAGCCATACCTGTGGAAGACAAGAAAGAGTACGAGCACGTGAAGGAGCAGCTGCTGGCAAGATAGGCAATCGCCCCCGAAGCTCATTGGGTCAAATTTCATAGCCTACGACAGAAAGAGGGCCAGCCCTATATGCATGGCTCTCCTTCTGTCAGGTGACTACCTTAGCAGATGCTGCCTAACTGGTCCACCTGGAACAGTTTTACAAACAATCCCCTATTGGGCTGGGCCAGTGGATCCAGGACTGAAAGCCCTTGACGGTAGACAAAGCAGCCAAACTAGCTGAGCAGTATATGGATGCCCAGAGATCCCAATGACCGGAGCCTTGCAGCTTCTTCAGACCACCGCCAGCACCTGCCCATATCCATCCACCCACCCGGCAGCCAGTCGCCCTCCCCACAGCACCCTGACCTGCTATACCCCTGAAGAAGACTGAGCTTTGCTGCTATGAGTCTGATCAAGTGGGACACCTGTGAGCTAACTGTCCTCGGAATGTCACCGCCATGTCATGTAACCGCGCTGCCCCTGGCCCAGTCCCAACAACCGCTCACTGCACGAAGGCCGATTTACCATCTACCTCGACCAGCTGGGGTGAAGAGGAATTTGGGCTACTCCATGAGGTAAACCCAATCCAACCTGCTGCCGACAGCAACCACAAGCATCACCGACACACAATATGGGTGAATGACGACCCGCCCTAAGAATTAGAGGAGCAACTGTCAACTTGGGGCAACCCAGGATGGTTACATCAACCAAGAGAACCAAGAGGTCCTTAGCTGTGCGAATGGCTGGTGGCAAAGTTTTGCGCATCTCTACTGTCCAAGTTCAAATGGATAGGGGCTTGGGATCCAGAAATGTAAAAGTTGCAGATTTAACTGTAGATGTTTTGCTTGGAAATGATTTGGGACATCTCTTTTCATCTTTTCTTGTGGATTTATCCCTGGAAGCGTGCCCTGTGACCACCCAGCAGTAAGCAAGGCGAGCAAAGGAGGCACTCAATGACAGGACCCAGGAAAGACCTAACCCCCTAACCCTGACCAAACTGTATGACCCTTGCCAGCGCCAACCCCGACTGACATTACCCAGGAACTACCATGTGAACCATCCTTAGCTAATTACTGGGAGAGGGCTGGGACAGACCCTGGGGGATTAGAAAGGGAACAAGGTTTCCTATATCAGGTCACCAAAGGAAAGGAACCTCATCCTATGCCTAAGCAACAGCTGGTCGTGCCGCAGAAATATTATCGCGACCTGCTTAGCATCGAACATGACATTCCCCTAGCTGATCACTTTGGAGTAACCAAAACCCTTTGACTCAGCTATTCTTCTGGCCAGGGATAACTAGGGACATTAGACAGTATTAAAGTACCTGTGATACTTGTCAGCAAGTGGGAAAGTGGGAAAGAAGGAAAGAAGGGTAACTGATTTAAAGCTTTTTTGTATCCCCTACTAATTATAGCTTATCCCTTTAGCTGGATAGCTGTAGACCTGGTAGGACCACTACCCCGACCCCATTCCTCCAGGAAAAGATATATCTTGAAGGTGGAAGATTATGCTGAAAGATTATGCTACTCGTTACCTGGAGGCAATTGCCCTGACAAACATCCATGTGGCATCAGTGACAGAGGCCATCCTCCGAATCTTTGCCAGGGTGGGCTTCCCTCAGGAGTTTATCTTGGACCAAGGGACTGCAGCCATGACCCAGCTTTTGTGGAAGCTCTGTGGACTTAAGCCTCTACAGAGCTCTCCCTACCACCCTCTGACTAACAGACTATGTGAGAGGTTCAATGGAATGCTGAAGCAATTGCTTTGGACATTGGCAACTTCTCACCGGGATTGGGAGAAATTTCTGTTGCATCACCTGTTCACTTAGCGGGAGGTGCCTCAGGAATCTACTGGGTTCTCCCTGGTTGAGTTATTGTATGGGAGACGGGTGAGGGGGCCACCAGATGTAACAAAAGCTCATTAGAAAGGAGAGGGTGTGGGCTGACGACACCTCTGTACTAGCACTCAGGGACCGACTAAAGGAACTCATACACACAGTGCAGAAGAACCTTCGGATCACACAGGGGCAGCAGAAGTGGTGGTAGGCACCTTGGCTGTTGGGCAGAACATTATTGCCCTCAAGCCTACCAAGTTGTACAAATTACAGGCCCCTTGGCAGGGACTCTACAATGTAGTGCAGCAAGTATGAAAGATGAAAAGTCCAGATGAAAGAGTCCATGGACCTTCCATGTGAACATGCTAAAAGCGTACCAGGAGAGGCCCAAGGAGATAGCCATAATATGTGCTCCAGCTGGGGAAGGTTCTGAGAAACTTCCCCTGCTTGAGCTACCTGGCAAGAGATAGAGTAGGTGTAGAGGCAGTGAGGTTAGATGGGCAGCCAGGGCTGGAGCATCAGGACCAGGCTAGGCTAGTCCTTAGGCAGCATCAAGACATGTTTTCTACCGACCCTGGGTAACACTGCTATGGCAGTGCACTGGGTGGAGACCCCGGGACAGCCATCTCTCTGGCAGGTGGCTTACCGGGTATTTGTATCAGTAAGAAAAGGTATAAGGAAGGAGATTAGGGAGATGCTTGATTTAGGAGTCATCGAGCCGTCCAACAGCCACTGGGCATCCCCAGTAGTGTCAGTGCTGAAGCGGGATGGTACTACCCGCTTCTGCATAGATTACTGCCCACTAAACGACTGCACGGCGACTGACGCATACCCCATGCCCAGGGTCGATGAGCCGTTAGACCGTAATTTCCTAACTACCCTTGACCTATGCAAAGGGTACTGGCAGATTCCTCTGGACACAGAATCTGTTTCAAAGTCAGTATTTATCACCCCCTTTGGCTTATACCAGTTTAAAATCATGCAGTATGGGATAAAGAAGACTTGTTCCAGAGGATGGTACTATAGATCAAATCCTTGATGGCCTCCAGGATTATGCTTGTGCATATTTGGATGACATTGAAATCTACAGCAATACCTGGGAGAAACATCTGCTCCACCTGAGTATTGTTGTAGACCACACCAGGGCTGTGGGACAACCATTAAAGCCGGAAAAATGCAGCATAGGGATGTCTGAGGTTCAGTACCTCAGGCATCAGGTGGGCTGTAGGCAACAGTGCTCCAAACCTGCTAAGGTAGAGGCCGTTGCCAACTGGTCCATCCCCCCAGAGGAAAACCTAAGTCTTGGTGTTCCTAGTCACTGCAGGGTACTATAGGAGGTTTGTCCCCGACTACAGTGCGATAGCTAAACCCCTGACTGACTTGATCAGAAATAATCTTTACCATCAAGTCCTGTGGTCCCCAGCACATTAGAATGCTTTCCAGTGCCTGAAATATGTTTTAATTTCTGCCCCAGTCTTCGCTGCTCCTGACCCAAACAAATGTTTTTGTGTCCATACAGATGTCTCTACCTTTGGGTTGGGATCAGTGCCTAGCCAAATTGGGAGTTGATGGTAGTGAGCACCCTGTTGACCACAATCCCTTGAACTGGTTGAATCGAGTCCCTGGGGACAACAGTTGCTTATTGTGGTGGAGTTTTGCCCTGCAGTCCTACCACTTTACTGTGCAGTACAGGCTGGGATGACAAAACGGCAACCCAGATGGACTTTCCCAGCAAACCGAACTTTGATTGTAGTATACTGTAGCTCTCAGACATCCCAAAGCTGACCCATATTGGATCTAGCCAGGTCCATGGACAGGGGGAGAGTATTGTCACGGACTTGGGGCTGCAAGAGAACCATTGCCAGAGAACTCTGTGTTTTATTGTGTTTTCAAGCTATCCAGAAGGAGCTGGTCACTAGTTGACTTTTATGCCTATCTGGACTTCCATCTAGCCTGGGTACTCCATCAACACTTCACCAGGTTCTAGCCACATTCATATGGAACTGTGTAGCGGGCTATGACCAGTAGGAATACCTGCTAACTTTACTAGGAGTCACTTTGAAGACTCATTGTCCTGCCATGTCTAATTTTTGGAAATATTTTCTCCTTTTGTTGGGACATGGGGCAGGTTGGTTACTCGAAGGAGCTTGCTTGGAAACCTCGGAATTTTAGCATTACATCTCACTAGGGTTTGGTAACCACAGCTATGGAACTGTTGCCTGGTTACTCTACGAACGACACATGGGACCCTTAACCAGCTGTTGCTCTGGCCTCATCCAAGGAACATGTCGCTTTTTGATCATATCATCTGGGGGTCCAGGGCTATCAAATGGTATCCTAAGATTGCCAGGATAGAACTATCATTGTAAGGTATGGTTTCCTATGTATAATGCATTCCTATGTTTACTACTGTCTGAGGTGGGCATTGTCTGTGATAATGTGATTAGCTCTTATCTGATGGTTTTCTGTATAAATTCAGTATGTTTCTCTAATAAAGCAGTAATTCTCTTTTACTCCAAATACTGGTGTTGTCTAGTACTTTGGGGTAGCTACAGCTATATTCACTTGCCTCGTGTTCCAGAGCTCAGGAAGAAGCTTCGTGGCAGATTTACTCATTCAGGGTGTCCGGAGTCCGTCACAACCAACTTACCCCCAGACCAATTTTGACACTTCTCACATCTATGTAAAATCAGTCTTCATTTTTCTTGGTATGAAATTCATGACCATACCTCACGTTTAGTGTCACCATCATTTACATATGAGTGTGGGACCTCTCTATGCATTTACATTTTCACATGATCACGGGGTTGCGTTAAATTCTTTTTTATTTTTAATTTAAAACTTGTTTTACACTGTCCCTTTATATTTTCTATCAACTTTTTGCTATAACAAGGGACAAACAACATCCCTTGTAACAGTATGGGCCATGACAGATCCTCTTTATGGAGAGATCTGGGGTGTATTTGACCCCAGATTTCTCCTCTGGCCTCCAAAGCATTTTATCAAACTGAGACTGATTTAATCAGATGCTGTAGAAGCAGGTAACGGCTTGTAAACAAAGATCAAACTATTTCTGCCATGCCATTCAAAAAAATATTTTCAACACGATAACTCTTCGGCACAATTAATGTTTCCCTCCACATTACCAGCCTCAACACAGCTCTGTAACACATTCGTAGATTTCTTTTCTCCTCAAAAACTGACAAAATAAGGTATCACATTCTTACCACACCACGTTTCTTCCACATCACTTCCTTACCCACCTAGTTTTACCTGCTCTCCTCTCTCCCACATCTCTTTACTTGATTTTGCATCTCTTATTAAATTGGTCTCTAATATGAAATCTTCCACCTGCATACTTGATATTATCCATTTATTTAAATCTTGTTTTAGTTCTCTATGCCCCATTATTCTACTGGATCTTAGTTGCGCCTTTGATACTGTAGACCACAGTCTTTTACTCTCTCACCTTGAAACCATATTCGGAGTCTCAGAATTGGCTCTGAAATTGTTTAAGTCATATCTTACTGATCACTGTCACTTTGTTTCTCTTGGCAGATTCCAGTCTGAAGTCAGACCAGTCAAGTTCGATGTTCTTCAGGGCTCAATCCTGGGTCCCTTTCTTTTTAGCATTTACATGTTTCAACTTGGCCAACTGCTTAGATCACTTGGACTCAATTGTAATTTTTTTGTTTACAAGAATCAGATATATATATCCACACTAATCCTGATTTTTTTTTGGCTGCTTCTCTCCAATTTAACTGTGTTTATGATATAAAAACTTGGATGGCCCAAATTTTCTTCTTACAATTAAACTTTGAAAAGACCGAAGTCATGCTTATTGGCACCCCAAACAATTATGTAGGGACAGTCCTGGTAGCTTATCTATTGATGGCACTGTACTTGAGCTTCAGTCTAAATTGAAAAATCTAGGGGTGATATGTGATGCTAGATTAACCTTTTATCCACAAGTACAAAATGTTGTCAGAACATCTTTTTCCACCTGAGAAACATTGCTTGACTACTGCAATGCTCTACTCGCTGGTGCATCTAAATCCACTATTAATCAACTACAATATGTACAATATTCTGCAGCCAGAATCCTCATTAGGTCTGGTACAAGTGACCATATTACCCCTATCTTCGAGTCCTTGTAATGGCTACCCTTTAGATTTCACATAGACTTTAAGATTCTCTTGCTCACCTACAGTATAAGGCTATTCATGGCTTGGAACCCCATTATCTGTCTGAAATGTTATCAATTTACTCCCCTTGTAACGTCCGTTCTTCTGTGTGTCCCATCTCACCTACACTCGATGGGTGACAGAGCCTTCTCCTGCTATGCCCCAAAACTCTGGAATTCACTTCCAAAGATTATTAGAGAGTCATCTTCTCTAAACTCATTTAAATCAAATCTAAAAACATTTTTTTTTAGAAAAGCTTTCAAGTAATTGTCCTTTTTTTCCTTTGTTTTATCCTGTGTATTTCTTGTGTTTCTGTTTCTCTTGTCCTTATAAAGCACTTTAAGCAGCTACCTTTAAAGACAGTTGTCAGCAGGATGAGGGCAGCTGATGATGGATCTTCCTTCATGTTCCCCATTAACTCAATGTGGGTTACACGAGAGGACTGCCCCTAAGGTGGGTTCTTCTGGGCTATGCTAAGCACCTGCAACAGGATCACTCTATTTAACACATTTGGGGTACTTTTGCTTTTTGCCATTTTCACCAATGCCCTGGGATTAGGCTGAGGTCACCGTGAAGGAACACTCACCCTGAAGGCGGGCATCTACTTTTAGAGATGAACATACATAATGCACATTTGCACCAAAACTGTTCTCTATTTAACTCTTGGGTCCCCGTGTAAATATAAATCTTCCCAGTGAAATTTGCAATTAGGAGGAACACTCTCTTGTTGTTGTGGGAGACAGACCAGAGGTGGAAGGAGTGCTGACAACATCTCCCTCGCTGTTAGAGGCTGGTCCACTAATAACAGGTACATGCTACTGACAGGCTGCATTACCTAAATGTAGAGTTTCATTACCCATATTAACCACTTGTTGTACTGCACCAGAATGGCACCAGAAGTGCTGTCTCTTCATACCCCAATATGCTAGTGACCCAAAGCTGTAGAAATGTGCCGGTTAAATGTATTGCAATCCCTTAAATGACTTCAGACCATACAGAAGGCAAAGTTTCAACATTTTACCTATAAGAAAAGTGCCAATAACAAGTCAAATAGACAAGAAACAGTCCTTTTCCTGTATACCTAATTCCTAATTCTAACTCAGGCTATGTGCTGCCCCGCCATACCTGCAAGGTAGAGTCCATGTGCTAAAGGTCCATCAGTGGCATTCCCCAGTAGCTGGTATCTTCGGGGAGAACCCCAGGTCTTGATGACCTCTTGCAATGTGACAGGCTTCCAAAAGTTGGCTTTAGGCTTTCTCTCCACACTGTCCAGGCTCTAAGCTCAAAGATTAGGTCCTGCTTAACTGCCTTTACTTTCTCTCTTGCTCTGGACCACTGTCCCTCTTATATATCACAGAACCAGTGGGTCTGACCGTGGGAAACCTGCCAAGCCAAAGACAGGAAAAACATTAACCATAACTCTCCCACTTGGAGCAGCACCTAACTAGCTAGTTTGCAACTCGCTTACACGCTAAAAAGTTTATTATTATTATTAATAATGATAAACAAGCCAAAACTGGAAGTGACCAAATCCTCGTCTTTTCTGGTTTCTTTCATCACAGAGGGGAGGCGGGTACAGAAGTACCTTCCTCCCCTCTCAGTCCACAAAAACACAGCGCAACTCAGGAGAACTTGCTAAAGGCAGGGTGCAGCAGCAGCCCCCTCCCCCCCCCCACACACACTCCCTGTATAAGTGATTGGGTGGCTGTAGAGCTGCTCAAACCATTACTACAGAAAAGCCCATGAAAATTTTGATACTGCCACAATCCCGGTACAGCTACTTCAACCCGAGGATATACAGGTATGTCCTAAGGGGTTGAAGTGGGTAAAGTTTATGTGTAGCCAAAGCTTTTTTTTAGTTTTGTATAGTGTGGGCAAGGGTTAACCCCCCATAAATTTATTTTTTGCTTTTCATGTCCCATTGGGGAGATTTACATTCATCTTCTCTCCCAGAGAAGGCAAAGGAAGACACAGTTAGATCTCCTTAAAGTGAATGCAATTCTCCTCAGTGACAGTTGTCCCTAGCTTCAGAGTTCCCATTAAAAAATGTACCTTCACCTTTTGATTTGGTGACAACTGTAAATTTTGCGCTACTTTTTGTGAGAAAGATCACCAGGACAAAGAGCAAAGGTGAATCTACTCATCAGGGGCACAGACAACAATATTTGTCAGGTGGGGTCATTATGGAGATCCAACTTGCTGTTCATTTATTATAGGCTGTCTAATGCCCCATTCATACCTAAGAATGGAGCCATGTGTGATTATATGTGGGGGGTTCCCGGCAATTTGTTGTGGAAGGAAGACCCATTTAAAGCAATGGGAGACTGACAGCTGCCACAGATAACTGTTGCTACTCACATGCAAATACCTGAAGCGATTACCTGCAAATGATCGGCCCTAGAAATAGACAGTCTGTGTCCAGGCCCAATGATTAGCAGGTAAACTCTACTTGAGCAATCAATAGGCTTCCCCCTGCAACTAATCGCCGGTAATCCCTGCATCTAATTGTACACAGCAATATTCACAAGTGTAAATGGGGCCTCATAGAAGAATTAAAATGTATCATTTTCACACACACATTTTGAACAAATGTAGTTATATCTAGGCTAAGGAGACCTGGAACTTCAGAGGAAGGAGACTGGCTTTACAGAAACACAACAAAGGCGCATACATTAATGCTGTGGCATTTTGAGTACATTCACAGTGGCAGTTCTATGTTAATAGTTCTTACCCTTTAGAAGGGCAATGAAACTGATATGTAAATATATATCCTAAGGTACTTTATGCATGTCTGAGTGTGCAATCTGCAGTGCAATTGCAAGTCAAAAGACGCAACCTCTAAACCTTCTGGTCAGGCAAGGTCCTTTACCACTGTATTACTTGTGTAGAAGAACCTCATCATTTCTCCATGCATAGGTGCATCCTCCTTCTGTTGCACACAAATTGTAAGTTTCCATCTTAACCAAGATCTTGAATCTTTAAGAATCGTTAAGCTTTTCCAGTCTGGAGAAGGGAGTATGAGGATTTATTAGGTAAACTATCGTGGGTCTGTAATTGTAAAACATTTAACAAACTCTGCCCTTAACCATTTAGACATGAAGATTTACCGTATTTTTCGCTCCATAAGACACACCTGACCATAAGACGCACCTAGATTTTAGAGGAGGAAAACAAGAAAAAAAATATTCTGAACCAATGCACTGCAGACATAGTACAGGAAATGACCAGAGACTGTAGACATAGTACAGGAGATGACCATAGACTGTGGACATAGTACAGGAGATGACCAGAGACTGCAGACATAGTACAGGAGATGACCAGAGACTGCGGACACAGTACAGGAGATAACCAAAGACTGCAGACCTTTGGGGCGTGGGTGGGGGGTAGCAAGCTGTCCCAGCCGGGTGCCCACACTGCAGATGCTGGTGCCGGGGAGAGAAGACGGCCAGTGAAAGCAGGACACCGCTGGACCGAGGAGCAAGTTCTTCTTCAGAGTAGAGCTGAGTGGCCGGACCAGTATTCTAACATGGCGGTGGCGGGAATACTGGTCCAGCTGCACCATATTCATTCCATAAGATGCACAGACATTTTCCCACATTTTTGGGGGGGAAAAAGTGCGTCTTATGGAGCAAAAAATACAGTAGTTGCTATACAGTTGTTCCTGGTCTTTACCAGGAACAACTTAAATGACACCCGCTGTGTCATTTAATAGCTTGACAAGTTGATCACACTCTCTCTACCTGATAGATGCAAGGTCTTGTCCTTTAGGGCCTCTTTTTAAGATGCACAGGTAGCATGCCCACCTCTCTTCATGGCAAAATATTCACATGGTCAAGGATAACACAACCATTTAGACAAATCAGTTTATTTAAAAGAAAAAAGTATATTAAATTACAGGTTCATTGAAATTTTTCTTTTCAAGAGTTGAACGTTTATCAGAAACATGCCTGACAGAAGGACTTTCTTCTTACTAGAAACCTCCTTGCAATGACCAGCACAGGTTTCCACATGGCTGGTAGACAAAGCTTGAGTATGAAAGCTTTAGTAACGAAAAGAGTGAAAGGTGGAATACACAGACAGGAAGTAATTTTAATTAAACACCGTGAAAGTCAATTTTTTTTACAGCTTGAAATTTTATAGCCAAAAAATTTGAAGATTCTTTATTGTTTCATCAGAACTGTACAGTGCTCATATTTAAAAGGTGAGATCCATATGAAGGATAAAACGCAACCATCTCTGTTCACTTTCTGTTCTGTTTTATTGATGTGATGGAAGATGATCTCAAACTCAAAATGCCACTTGTGAGAGCTAGGCCGATTTAAAAACAAAAAACAAAAACAAAACTTTAATCATGTAGATTAAAGTTTGCAACACACTGATTGAATAAAGTGTTATGCTTCTATGCTTTCAGCCCTGTGCGATAAAAGAAAAAAGAAATAATCCTGAGTTTATTTACATTCGTTGTAGGTGTATTTCAAAAATAGCACAGGAGCAGCCTTGGTAAGTGTCTGAAGACCTCCATCTATAGGAATTGTTACTAGCATGTCCTATATTTCCCCTTGGTATGCCATTTTTTCCAAAAAAGTTCCTTCTGATTTTAGAACCCAAATATTTGAAAGGGTCAATTTACCCGGAACTATTTTGGGGAAGTTGAATCACCCTCTGAGCTTCTACATCTCTCCGAAACTCCAATGACAAGATCCCAAATTTCCAGCTTCGACCACCTTCCATTCTTGTGTCAACAGGCTTTGGACTTGTGTCGATGGCATCAGTTTGATATCAGTATACTATCATTAATACTTCTGAGATCAAAATTCATTTACAGGTGCAATTGACCTGCATTTTACCTCTTTATGACCAGCTTTAAGCATTTTTTGCATTCCCATAGACTTGTGTGGCATTGCAAAACCCTTTAAGCGAGCAAAAGCCCATCAACAGATGCCTTAAAACTCTAGTATGGAGATTTTGTCTATATTCTGATTAAACATTTTACAGCCCTTTCTGGCTGCCTTCCCTAGCAGCAAGTGCTGGCTAAACTGAAGGGCTTCTCTAGTTTCCCCTGTTGTATTCTTGTCACAGTCCAAAGCACAAGGCCACACACTGTCAGTCCCGTTTCAAATAACTTTACTTATTTAAGTGGTAGAGACAAACCCCTGCAAAATCCTTCTGTTTTGGCCTGTAATAGGACTTAATAATAGAGTCTGTGCAATTAATCCCTATTACAGGGCAAAACACATCAGTTCAGGAGTATTCTGGAGGGATTTGTCTATATCACTTATAGAAATACAATTTTGTCCGAGGGTGATACAGCCAACCAAATTCATCATATCAAAAGTCAAAGTTGGGTGGATTTATGTATTGATAGATTGGATTCACCTGTATCAACTTATCTTTAGAGCCAACTCCATGAAGTCTTTGATGGTTCACTAAGGTGAAGGATATGCTGTATAAAGCATTTTTAATGCCATGCCTTGTTCTCACTGTCACACCTTGTTCTGCCAAACTGCTACTGGAAAGAACTTGTCAGACTTAAGGCTTCTGTCACCAGCTTACTTGGTTGTCAAATTATATGGGGCAAGCACCTTGAAAAAGATATCCTTATACTCCTTCAGAATTGGAGATCGGAAACATTGATTTTTAGTTTGACAAATGTAAATGTTTATAGATATTTAACAGAATCTGTCCAAACATAATATAGGTTTAATTTAGATTGCATGCTTTAAATAGATAGGTTTACTAGTATTATTTAAAATTGCAATTTAGGCTTTTTTGTAAACAATAATCTCAAGCATCGGCATGCTGGAACTCATCTATGACAAGCTTGAACTTCATTGACTAGACTGTTTGAAAGAAGAACTGATCATGTTACCCCTAGCAAACAATCAGAGAACAGCTGTGAGTTCAGATCAGGTTAACTGGGAACCTGTACTGTGGATGTTCTGTCCAATAAAATATAGGGGCAAAGGTCTAGTCACCAGTATTGCCTATAGGCTGCCTGCAGCTGATCTTTTCTCCATTACTGACTAACCATGCCTTGTTCTGTTCTGCACTGTTTCTCTGTGTGCGGGTGGTCATCTTGGTTAAGAGCTAGCTCCCTCATGACTGCTGATCTGATGACTGGTAGGGTAATATTCAACAAGCAGCTGGAGAAGTGCAGAAAGCACAGATCCATAGAACTGAATAAAGCAAAAGCAGAGAGATCCTTGTACTGTAGGTCCCCAGGTGCATCTAACTCTCCAACAAGGAGAACAATGAGCCACTCAGCAGTGATATCACAAAATCTCACTCCAAATCACCTGTGACTAGTAGTCATAGGCAGCAGTGCCTTAGATGACCCCCTCACCAAAAATATACAGTTATGAAGCTCAAGTCCCTGCTATTTTTACAAGGAATTCAGGACAGAAGGTAAATCTTTCAGGGTAATGCATAGGCATAGTTCTAGATAATCCCTATAAGATAGTAAACCCTAACTTTCCATGTCCTACAGTTCTAGATAATCCCTATAAGATAGTTCATCCTAACTTTCCAGGTCCACTTTAAAATGGTAATAAGATGTGATTGCTAAGGGCACCTCATACAGTTCTCCTTGGGTCACTGCTTATTGATAATTAAGGTCCATATTTCTGAGGAACCTCAAGGTTGTTTCAGCATGCAGACTTCCTGGGAGAGGGAAATAAAATGAAGATAATAGTTAGCTGTTTAAGTGTTGGAGTTTTTACTTTTGAAAATTGTTTGAAAATTGTTACCATCATAGCAGTTAGCTAGATTCTTACTTTCTCTGGCCAAGAAAAACAATATGGCTTCCATAGTAGCCTTTCAATTTAGAAGAGGCTTTGGATTTCAGGCATTTAAATGACATCATTCTAGCTTTTTATACCAATGAAATGGATCCTTATGTGCCTGTATTCTCTGTTTAGAGGAAAACATAAAATACAAATCTGAGGCCTTAGCTCCCACCCCACATATTCAATATCTAAAAAAAATATAATTATTTCAAAGTATGAAAACAAGTTTGTCTTGTGCTTCTCCATTAGTTTTAGTTTTCTCTGATGGTGGTGCATGGGCAGTGGGTAGGATACAAATTGAATGGTTATGACAGGCATTAAGGCATTCAAACTGCTGGTTTCTATTCATGTGAAGAACACAAGTAAAATGTTAGAGAGGACTTATAAACGAAAGTATATTCACCCTTTGTATAAAATCCCCCTTCCCACATTCTATGGACATGCATATGACAGAAGAAAAGAAAGAAAACATTCAGCCCATCAGTGTCACTATTTCATTAATTCATTGTAACTCAATTAGGTGCATTCAGTCTTTACACATATAAGCACTTAGCTAATTTGCCTAACAACTTCAAATTCAACACCCACATGTATACTCTATATACCAAACAGGAAGCCAAAGAGCTGTGTGTCACAGTTTAACATCTTAGGATCATCCACATGCAATGCAGGTGGTTGTTTTAATGGTAAACAAGTATCATTACTTTTGGCTTCCAATATATATTTTACTGTCTTGGAGGAATGAATGCTGCATAGGGCATATCTGTAAAACCACTAAGTGCCTAGAGTGAGATTATTCACCTTTTTCACTTTCCCTCACAGCCTCTGGAGTCTCCTAAGACTTTGGAGGCATATAGATAAGTGCAGTCATTGTTTATATGAAACAATCAACCAGTCAACTAAGAACTCTAGGATGTTTTTACAGATTGGCATAGAGCTTTGCAGAAGTGTAATGATCAGCATGCAACTCGGGCAACATCCTCCTCATTCCAGACAGTTATCTTAGAAAGTAATTTTGTCCCAGAATGTAATTTTTGTTTCTCGCAAGGTTTGTGTGCTCATGAATACTTGCCTACAAATATGCCATAATACCAGAAATGTACTTTTGTTCCCCCAGGACCAGACACAGAAAAGGATGTAGCTGTATCTTTTTGTTGTCCAGGTGAACCTGTGCTGCCATCTTTGTTATGACAACCTCTGTGCTTGCTCAGGCCCCTTTCTGTTTTATGGCCACGGCAAAATTATATAGTAGTAGTATTGTATATACAGTATATGCAGTATGATCTGTGGCAATCTATAGTGCTGTAATGTGCTGTTTTATATACCTATGCCAGATACATGTATTTTTTTTTATAGATTTGCTTCTACCTGATAATCAAAACAATAGCTTCCAGGACATTTATGTTAACTGAGGTCATGCACCAAAGCTTATGGTCTTCCTGTACAGCACAGGAGCTGCCAGAAGCTTCAAAGTGCAGCCCAAAGATGTCCAAAGGCTTCCACTGTACAAGCATCAACTTATGCCAGTGACTGTAACTTCTCTGAAGTTCCTGCAGATGACTGGATATGCTGGGGACAGTAATGCTTTCAATATTCCTATACAATGGAGCCTTAATAACCTATGCAGACTTCTACGTAAAAGAAGTTTGGATGACTTGACGTAAATATGGTATTGTATTGTCGGTCATTTCATACACACAACAGACTGCCTGTCAAGTAATACTAAAGAAGGCTGCCGTAAATTCCAATTAGTGAGCCTCATCTGGTTGATGACATAGAATAGTGCATATTGCAGTTAAAAATATCCTAAAGCAGAACTAAACCCACCAATGTAGCTATTTTCCAAAAGAATGCTCAAGTTAGAAATATCCAATAAATGCTATTAAATCTTTAATCAAACATTTCAAAGGTGTTTTCTGCAGTATTTTCACTTACGTTCTGCCTACTAGTGCTTGCTCAGTGTATGGTACATTCAAGGCATGCCTCTCATAATAGCTGTCACAGTTGCCAGTCTACTAATGTCAGCTCTCAACCGACTTTTCAAGCCTTCAGATGGTTGGCATTGTCAACTGTGTAGCACCACAGCAACTACAGATCTACACTATATTGCCAAACGTATTGGGACACCCCTTCAAATCATTGGATTCAGGTGTTCCAATCACCTTCATGGCCACAGGTGTATAAAATCAAGCCCCTAGGCATGCAGACTGCTTCTACAAACATTTGTGAAAGAATGGGTCGCTCTCAGGAGCTCAGTGAATTCAAGTGTGGTACTGTGATAGGTTGCCACCTGTGCAGTAAGTCCATCCGTGACATTTCCTTGCTACTAAATATTCCACGGTCAACTATTAGTGGTACTATAACAAAATGGAAGCAACTGGGAACAACAGCAACTCAGCCACGAAGTGGTAGGCCATTTAAAATAACAGAGCAGGGTTAGCGCATGCTGAAGCACACAGTGGGCAGACGTCGCCAACTGTCTGCAGAGTCAATAGCTAAAGAACTCCAAACTTCATGTGGCCTTCAGATTAACACAGCAACAGTGCATAGAGAGCTTCATGGAATGAGTTTCCATGGCTGAGCAGCTGCATCCAAGCCTTACATCACCAAGTGCAATGCAAAGCGTCGGATGCAGTGGTGTAAAGCACGCCGCCACTGGACTCTAGAGCAGTGGAGACATGTTCTCTGGAGTGATGAATCACACTTCTCTGTCTGGCAATCTGATGGACGTATCTGGGTTTGGCGGTTGCCAGGAGAACGGTACTTGCCTGACTGTGTTGTGCCAAGTGTAAAGTTTAGCGGAGGGGGGATTATGGTGTGGGGTTGTTTTTCAGGGGTTGGGATTGGCCCCTTAGTTCCAGTGAAAGGAACTCTTAAGGCGTCAGCATACCAAGACATTTTGGACAATTTCATGCTCCCAACTTTGTGGAAACAGTTTGGGGATGGTCCCTTCCTGTTCCAACATGACTGCGCACCAGTGCACAAAGCAAGGTCCATAAAGATATAGATGAGCGAGTTTGGGGTGGAGGAACTTGACTGGCCTACACAGTTCTGACCTCAACCCAACAGAACAACCATAGACACACTCCTAAACCTTGTGGACAGCCTTCCTGTTATAGTTGCAAAGGGTGGGCCAACTCAATATTAAACCCTACAGACTAAGACTGGGATCCCATTAAAATTCATGTGTGTGTAAAGGCAGACATCCCATTACTTTTGGCAATATAGTGTATATGGAGGCTAAGATCCTTGACCACTAGCAACATAGTTTAGTCCTTTCTATATCGGTAAGATTAATTTTGCATGCCATGTACAGTATACTTTGTAAACTGCATTAACAGCTCATTTACATAAAATAATTTTTAGTTATGTTTTATCACATGACCTAGGGACATGTGAGGTCTTAGATTTTTAGTACCCTTACCTTTTCTCTAAAAGCTAATCATTTCCATGTAAACCTGAATGCACCTTCAAAGCCCCAGCTCAAAAATTACAAGTAGATTCATTCAGACAATACATTCTTTCATCAGCATAAAGACTTAATAGAGCAAAGGAAGTCCAAATGTATAAAAATATCAACAATAAAAAAAACAATTCAGGTGTCGATAAAGAACTTAAAATTTGTTTCAACATAAAGTGAAAAAATTACATTTAAAAAAAAGCAAAAAAAAAAAAGTGTTCATCAAGCATAACAAACAATAGAAAAAAAGTCTGCACATTTCACATTGTAACATACACAATAAAATAAAATGGGTTGAGGGCTGTACAAATTTCAGAGATAAATACATTATTTATATGGATATTTTACAAATTCCCCTTACAAATAATAAACTAAAAACAAAAAGGCTTGTTAATTTTAAAAACAAAAGCATCCCTTTCTGTTTTGTGAAGTGTGGCTTTGTTTTTCTTTACCGTTGGCAGACACAACACTTAGAAAGAAGACTTTCCCATATAAATAGGACTTTGGCAAAAATTATATCAACTAAATAAGACCAAAAAAAATAAAAAAAATGCAAAATTACAAATTCATAAAATATTCTACATTATTTATAACTAGATACAGACCACAACACCGAATAAAAAAAGAAAGGGATATGGAAAATTAAATATCACTTTGCTCTCCTATCTGTGATCCAGTTTGGGTCATTCAACAGAGAGGGGATTAAAATGCTCATTTCTGGCCCACGCAACTCGTAGATTCAGCAATTTGTGCTTTATTTACCAAAGCTCAGTAGCTGTAAATGTATTTGCCAAAATAAAATAAAAAAAAACAGCTAATGTTCTTTAGTGAATTGCACTTGACTTAAATATGGAATATGTAGATGCTAAAGGACCGTGATTTGGCTGAAGGCTAGCTTTGCACCTGGCTAGGTTGGTTAATGGAAATATTTTTCATCTATAAAAGCCCTAAACAGATGCCCAATTCTGATATCCATAAATAAGGTTTTGGGGCTAAATCCAAGGGCACACAGTTTTAAAAGACTGTCATTTAGCTTGGACATCAACAGACTCAGTCACAGCTTCTTTAACATCTCCTATCACCCAACTCTAAGAGACAACTTTAGGAGTAAGGTAAATAGTGATAAAGGAAGGGGGAACTAATGGACTGATATAGAGTTTCAAAACCAAAAATAAAATGATTCATGCTATGGCAAGACAGTCAAGTAATAGACTAGGTCTTAGTACCCACTCTTTGCTCTTAACTTTTTTCATTTTAGGAGCCTAAAATAATTTCAAGCTCAGGACAACCAGACCTAAAGTAACAAAAACACTCTGTCAATTATCATTCTCTTATGGCATTTCAAAATAATTACAAAACACATAGCAAAAAAGTGGACAACTCTATATGACTATAAAATGATCTTCTGCATTTCATTTAGATGGTTGTTGAAGTATCATTTTAGAAGATCAGATATCTAAAAGCTCTTGGTGCATATCTAGCCAAGGACATTGTGTCAAGCACGTGGTAATGGTAATGTTGGTGCCCGAGGTTCTTCTCGTTCTTTGAAGTTCTTGTCCTGTGACACATTTAGGCAGTCCAGGGATCCAAGACAATGATTTGATTGACAAACAATTTTTGTGATCATAAAGTCTTTCTTTGTGTGTTTGCCATTGTCTAAATCCGCAGTTCTATGGTTCCTCTATACAGAGGCCTGAGTTAAAAGGTGCTCTCGGTCGGAGCAAGAGAAAGGAGTTCTTCCCAAACTTGAGAGTTGAATTTCTCTAACAGTAACCCCAGATGAGTTCCTCTGTGATTTGTTTCACATGGGAGGTGCAATCATCCCGGAGATAGCTGCAGTGAAACATATTAAAGTATAAGCACAAACAGGACACAACAAAACCAACACAGAACACTATACAGACTAATCAACATTATGTTCATGTTGTACAACCTAGTCCTAAAATCACAACTTTTATCTATCCTAGCCAAAGAAGACATCAGAGCCATTTCTTCTATGGGGCAAGTTGGGATTCTCACTTGTCTGTAGGGAAGGCAGGATATCATGTTCCCATATCATGTACCCATATGGCCTTCTGAAACTTAACAGACTCTGGAGAAGAGGCCAAATCTATCACCGTGTTTTATGATATTGTACTTGCAGCAGAAAGCTCAGTCTTTGTTGGTAGATAGCAAAGTTTAGTGTTGATGAGTACCACCTAACACTTGGGTGGTTACTTTTTGCAGTGCTGCTACTAAAAAGCTGGCATCTCTTGAAAGACCTTTAATGTAGGGTCACAATATTCATTGTGAATCCTTCAGCCTGCATAAAAGATGACTTATAGTGTATTGTTAGTGTCATGCAAATGCATCATGAGAACTTATAGGGGAAGCATTGTAGATAAATGGGAGAGCATTGTAGCTATGTTGATATCCCCCTAGCCTTGTAGGGCTAGGAATCTGGGTTTAATTCCTGCCAAAAGGGTTTCTTCATGCAATCCAAAAAAGCTAGCAGGATCTACAATGAGTGTATGACTAAGTTTGGGATAATGTATTGTTAGGAAGCAGGGATTAATGTCATTGTTCTTTGGAAAAAATGCTAACACGATTTAAATTAATTCAAAAATTTAAAGAAAACTTTCAGCTTTCCCTTCTTATCTATGTTTGAAATCAAGTAGCATTGACAATAAACAATGTGACTGTTCACACAAAATCAAGAGTTTGTACTGGCCACCCCTGTATCTAACACTTGTCAAAAGCACTGAGAGCACGCTCAAGCTAGCAAATGGGTTACTTGATTTCTTAGGAATGCTAGAACTATTGTTGCTTAAACTATGAAATGTACATATGAACAGTGAATATGGAACACCTTTTGCGGGAAAACACATAACAGGAAGTTAGAAGTAAACTCTCAAAAGTAATAGAAATCCTCTCAGAATTTCCCATCTATTCCTGTTCTGGCGACTCAGAATTTAGGCTTTTTTGCACCATCAGTATCAGAGACCATGGTTACCAGGACAGATAGAGAGAATAAATCTCCCCAGCAGAGGCATAGACAACAAGAAAAACCTATAATAAAATACTACAGTATACAAATGCAATGCAATGTTACTTCAAATTATTATTTCTCCCTACCTCCAAGTAAAACATCCTCCCCAGGCATCCCCATGGCAGGATAAAGCCCCAAAATCTAGCTATTTTTTAAGGCTACTGCCCAAACATTTACAGGTCAGAATCTTTATAGACTCACAATCATAATAAAACATTTTGATTGGTCGTTACTAAAATACAGGGTAAAAGCCATAGTTTTTGTGGACATTTATTTTTTAAGGTATTTACAGACAACTAGTCTGCATTTCCTAGAAAGTCTGTGAATTTCTGGAGAGCTGTCAGTCCTGCCTGACACCCACAGAAGCATTAATAATTTCTCCCAAGTTTACACATAATACGAATGATAAATTCCTACTAGCATCCACAATGAATACATATTAGGGAGTGTGGGGCAAGGCTTATTCCCCTATTGGGCTTTTACTGTTGTATGATATCGGGAAAGGGTGATCTTCCCTCATCTTCAGCTTAATTATGGCAGGTTGAACCCTGCCACCAGCTTAAAAGGTTCCACACAAAAAGTAGGGTTTATCAGATTATACAAATACTTTTTGTGTGACTGTGTAACTACCTTTCTAAGTATGGAACATTTTATTTATTTATTTTCATTTTTCTTATGCTTTATTTCAACAAACCACAGGTCAATAGATATTCTTGTTTAGCTGCTCAAAGAAACACCTTGCTCATGCCCATATAAAGCTCCCTCCAGACTCCCTTCTACCTTACAAGTGTTTTCCTGGCTACTCCTTCCCCCACTGCAACTGAAATAATTGGTGTCAGCGACCCAGGGGAGTGGTGATGTCACTCTCCCCCAGTCACATGACAAAGCTTGGGCCTAGTAGTTGGCTGTTAGACCTGAGCACTGCAACAGAGAAGGACAAGAGGAGGTCACATGCTCCACCATACCTTGAGGTTATAGTATAATATAGTAGCCAGCTACAGAGGAAGAGGAGTGGTAAGGTAGGTATAAGGGGTCGGGGGCTTTGAAGAAACACTGTTACTTATCATTGCATGGGCACGTGCTATAATAACTCTAGCTCTATCAGAAGTCTTTTTTTTTTAAAGGCTCTGCGGCACCCAGTGGGCTGCATGGTAAAGATCTACAAGCAATAGGGACAGGTAAGTGTAGGATTTTTTTACAGGTATCCTTTGAATAATTTTGAAAAATAAAAATTTTATTTAAATATTTTTTTTTAATATTAAAATTAATAACCATTGATAAGCGTGTAATCGTGAAAACAAAATTGACTGAAAACTATTATACTTCATGACAATCAATGTTAACACTATTTGCATTTCACTAAACACTTTCCACGTTGCTGACAATTGCTGTGCATTGTGAGATGGGTAACTAAGTCAGGTAGGTTTTAGGTGGGTGCTAATCATTTTTGATACAGACTTTCAAAGTGAAAATGCTAGATGGAAACATGCCTCTATGATTTGGTCCTGGGCTTATTAACTTCGATAACCTCTATAAACAGGATGATAGCATGAATCTGGGCCTTTTAACTAGCTTTCACTTGTAGCTTTTGGCTCTTGTGGCTCTTTTTATAAAAACAGAATCATTAGAACCAATCAGACTGAAACCACCCTTTTCCTAAGGAAGGTTAACAAATGGAGTTTCCCATCTCCCATGCTGTCAGGAACACCACAATGTTTCCTTTGCTCAAGAAGGCCCCAGCTGATATGTCAGGCCCTACTGGAGATGTATGTGTGATATGTCATCTCTGATCAATAGACACGGACAGAACACAGAAACACGACAGGAGCAGAAAATGGGAAGAATTGATCACATACTTCAGGAGAAGGCCAAGCCCTGCAGAGAGCCTGTACTGAGGAACTTGCCAGTGTCCACAAAAGACTGGTCTGATGAGGGAAGACAAAAGGGCAAATTAGTTACCAGGGAAAATACTGGTGACCCCTATCATAAGGGTGTATGCTCTATGTAAAGGTTTGGGGGAATTAGGTGTAAAGCTGTATTTCTGATTTGTTGATTTAGTCCTATGTGCTACTAGTCATTTGCAGATGACTGATATTATTGTCAGAGCTAAGTACGGTGTGACATCACAGAAGCCATTTTGTTTTATATTTAACAATGTTTACTCTTCCCTTCTTCTATAGTATTCAAAAAACACATCAGGAAAATTTCTGAAACAAGTGCAATTTTGGGGCCATATACCTATTTTATTTTTGCAGACTGAACTGTTGTTCATGCAACATGTTAGTTTATAGAAATCAGGTGACAACAGTGAATTATGAGATATTACATGATATCATTACATACCAGGGGAAAACAGGCTGCATTAATATCCCCTAAAGTGATAATAAACCCTCAATGTTTGAGCACTTTCAGCAGCTGATTTAATCACTTACTGAGTATGCATCTGATTTATCTTTTGCTTTCTCTTGCCACCGCCTATGGAGCCATCCTTGCATGCAAGCACTAGAGTTGTGTTTTCCTACATTGTGTGCATCATTAGGAAAACACACTCCCATAGGCTAGGATGGCAAGGCACTCCTTCAGTCCTCCCTTCTCCAAACTAACAGTCTGACTCCAGACTGCATTGTCTACCATTAGCTCTTTCAGGGAAGCAGCATTGAGAAAGCAGGAGCCATCAGCATTTAAAGTTGTAAACTGCAAGTGTTGGGGTAGGAATTTTAACAAATAGTTTACTTGGGAATGTTTAATTTACTGTGCTCAATGCGTTAAGGTAAAAATGCTTAGGGTTTAATACTACTTTAAGTATTTTATGTATTAATTGTGTCTTTCTAAGAACTGTTAACTTCTCTTACGTCACCAATCAACATTAGGCTTACCCTTGAATTTTCAGTCAGATTGTTGGTCATGGGAATACAACTGCAGTTCTTAGTAAGAACACACTAATACAGACCCAAAATGGCTATCTCCATTTTGTGCCAGTCACTTTCTGTCAAAAACAAACTGGCTCCATTATAGATGCAGCTGTCTGACTGACTGAATAATTCCACAAAATGGCTGATTAATCTCTGCAGGTGGTTCGCTGTCTTATTCAGGCAACAAAATGGCTGACTGGGACAGATTCAGCATGTGAAGTAGTCTCCATATAATGTGTAACTTTGCTCTGAGGGGAATGCATGTTTCTAAGAAAGGGTTTCCTCTCACCTTGTAGGCTGGTTCCATTGGAACTGGTGCAAGTGGGAGGTGGTGAGGCCTGAGGTCGAACTACAGGGGCAAAAGCACTCTTTTGTTTGACAGCTGACACCATATTGGCTGGAGAGAAGGAGAAGATTCCAGAGGAACTGCTACAGTTGGACGGGAGGCTGGTGGATGAAGCCATTGTGGGACTGGATGGAACAACTACAAGACAAATGATATGAAGTGTCAGTATACAGAATCTGAATCATATCAGATCCATTGTGTGCGACACAAAATACTATAACATAGTTTATTAAAGATGTGGTATATAGAATAGCAAAAATTTAAACTGCTACACAAATGTTTTATATTATAGCAGTGTGCACTACAAATAAAACACTAGCCCAGGATCATGAATTTCTATTATATTTAATAATTATCAGAACATTTACTAACCGGGAGAAAAAGGCACATCCAACACATACTAATACTTAACACTAGATGGTCATTAGGAATAGATAGAACTAACGTGAATCCTTTCTCTGTGCTAGGCACCACCAAATAATGCCTCAAACCCATAAAGGCTGCTGTATTTAACTACCTCTATAAAACCAAAAACAAAAGAGTTATATAGTACTAGTAATGATAGTAAACCTCTAATACAGCACTAATACCATACTACAATCATTAGTTTTTGTTGAGTTTGTATTATGGTATTATTCGCACTGTATTAGAAGTTTACTATCGTACTAGTATGACTCTTTTTTGCTTTTATTAAGAATAGAATGCATTTAGTTAAATCCTTATTTAAGTCACATAATTAGATATGCACTTGAAAAGACTTTGTACTAATAAACTCTACTTTCATAGTGTAACCTTCTCTTTCCTGTTACAGTAGTTGTGCAGTATGACTGTATAATCAAATAGACACCAGAGTTAGATCCAGTGCTCTGACTAAAGCTGGCCATACATGGATCAAAATTTGGCCAGTTCAGCAAGAACCAGACGAATTTCGATCTTTGTGTAGCCCTCTCTGTTCAACAGAATCTGGTTGATTTTATGAGGAGATAAAAAAGTGTGACATGTAAATTGGGTTTTAAAGTGGAAACAAAATTCACTTTTTAAGTTGTACCTACAGGTAAGCCTATATTAAGGCTTGCTTGTAGGTACAGTGAATATCTCCTAAATGTGCACCGTTTAGGAGATATTCACACATCATGCAGCCGGTGATGTCACAGGCGCATGTGGTCTGAAGGGAAGGCACAATGCGCTGTCCCTTCAGAGCTCTGTACCGCAGCCAAGGGCCCCCACGTGTATGCATGGGAGTGATGTCATTGTGGCTCCAGCCATTCATACTTCCGGAGCATGTGATCCCAGAAGGAAGATCAGGTAAAGATGGCGGCGCTAGGGAGTCGTGACAGCGTGGTGCTGGAGGTAAATCTGTCATAATGTACCAGTATGTGGTGCATACTAGTACATTATGACCTAAAACTGCAGGGGGCCCATTTTTTAGGATATTTTTGCAGGTGGTTTACTACCACTTTAACTAATCAAATGAACATGTTTTGACTGAGCCTTTAGTTGTCCAAATGAAAGCTACAATTTTACACTCACACTGTAGTACACACAAATACACCTGTAGACATAAGTATGTAAACTGGCATCAAAAAAGAAAGGCAGACATCTTTAGCTACCCGCACACTCACCATGGAAACTCTGAAATCTCAAATGTTTTTTCAAGTAAACCCCAACTTTGGTAACTGGCCCACCCCTCAAATTCTGCTAGCTGTTGCTCCTTTCATGTGATGCATGTCCTCATTGACCAATAGTGAGGTGCAGGACATGGGAAGAGGCAGGCCAGTTATCCTTCGTGAACTTCAGATTTGCATAGCAAATTTGAATAAATGGTTCCAGAGCACTTGGAAAGACATGTACAGGTATTAAAACCAGGTAAGCCTTTAAAGTGGAATTGAACCCTCATATCCTTTCCAGCCAAAGAAGTTGCCATCTTAGCCTCTGTTTAATCTGCAGTTCCCATGTTGCTGCACATGTGATCAGTTATGACACCGGCCATTTGATGGCTTGACAGTTTGGTTGGGAGCAGGTGACTTTCATGGCATGCTTTGAATGTAACTGTTTTAGGAAACAGTTAAATTGATGGGTTTAGTTCCGCTTTGGGCTTGTTATAGGGCACTGCATCAATAAAAAGTGCTGTATACTGTATGTTGTAGTTTGAATGTGGTATAATGTGCAAAAGTGCACCAAAGTGTACAAAAGACATATTTCTGAGCATTTAAATGGTTCAGCTATGGAAAGTTTTCTCTAAACTTTTGACCTATAGTATCCTTGGAAGAAACATAAATGCAACCTAATTCATTGCATCTAAATTACACTAAAGGTCTTTAAAATGCAAACAAAGAAAACCCAGATAACAAATTTGAAACTTTATACATACTGGTATGATTGGGCACATTACATCTCTGCACACTCCCCATGAAACACAAATACTTACTGGCATAAGGTGAGTTGGCAGCTGATCCATTGAGGAAGCTGGGTGATCCAGCGAGATTGGACATGGCTGTGTTTCCGTAGCCATTCATGCTGGTTGTGACGGAACTGTAGTTGGTTTGTTGGGGGGTGGTGCTGGGTGCATAGCTATGGGGTGATACGCTGCTTGTGTTACGGGTGAAGCCTGAGGAGTGACAACAAGAAATCAGAGATTATCAATAATTCTGTTTTCATGCTTTCTAGAACACTTACAATAAACATCAGAGTAAATAAAACAGGACATAATCTATAGGCTCCATGCACACTGGCTTTATAAAACGTCAGTGCTCTGAGTGTTTTTTGTACTAGTGTTTAGGGGTGTTTACCATTTTTTTTCTGCCAGAAAACCGTTCCCAAAAATGAAAAACAGAAGGACTTTTTTTCTGCCTCTAAACACTGAGCTAAAAATATGCCTCTAAATGATCTAATGTGCATGGACACATAGGATAACATTAGTTGCTTCTACAGGCAAAACACAAAACTCCTCTAGGAGCAGTGCTTTTTTTAAGCCAGTGTGCATGGACCCTAAAAATAGAAGTGAACATAGCATCAGATATTTTTCTCCATGTTTAGTCCGTGCATTCTACGTTATAGGAGTGACAGTTCCAGTTATGTATTACCTGTTACAGAGTAAACCGAACTCCCCCCAACAATGTCTACACCTGCTTTCCCTCCGGTAGGACAGAACCACCTTTGTTCCAGCTATCATCCAGGTTCAGGATCTACTTCTACTTAGATACTGGCTCAGAGATAACACAATCATGTATATCCTGATGCCTTTGCAGGTCTTGGCTGTGTTCACAAATATCTAGCATCTAGTGAAAATGTTTCAGTCTGATCCCTGGCAGAGAGAAGATTGAGGAATTGCTTCTTCTGCCTGCAGCAGACTGATGATATCATCTCAGCCTAAGCAAAATCACTTGAATAGAGATCAAGGCCTTTTTTTATTAGACAAAGATAAAACTTTTTGAGAAAAGTTTAATTTACTGAAAGGGCCACTTTAAATCCCTAAATGAAACCAATTTATTGACATCATTGATTGATTTATCTTGTTTTTCTTGCTGTGAGTTAGATATGGCACTAATATGCAGCCTGGAACCCCCTCATATTTTGACCTTCCACACTGAAAATACTGAAGTCATCTAACGTATAATATTTTTTTCCTGGTTCAGACCAGAACAATGCTGATAAAGACGTGTGCCACATACTATTCAAAATGCATACATTAGAAAACGCTGACATTTTTTCTTACCCTGATTGGTGACTTGTGATGGCTCCGAAACATTGACAGCTAGTTGCCCACTAAAGGAGTTGACTCCCATCATGCTGGGGTGTACAGAGGAGTTGGTGAGGGCAGGAAGTTGGCTGTGGTTCCTTGGAACACTGTAAAGAGCTTCAGCAATATCAGCTGCCCTTTTCAGTATAATTTCCTGTTGAAATAAGGCACTCATAGGATCAAACATCCAAATAAAACGTATTGCAGCCCTTCCAATGTAAATCAGTTAGCTGATGGTCATCAGTGGTTCCCACACACTGGACGGTAAGCTTTCAATTTACTACCACGAAGCCAATGCTCATATCGCATCTGAGAATTCCCCCAGCCACTGCTAACTTTTCCCAGCGTGCATGGCTTATTATTCTGCGTCATCTGCAGCTTACTTTCACAGCTTTTACCATGGCATTTCAAACATTATAGGAAGGAGGTAGCATTTCATTGCTTCCTTTTCTTAATTTAGTAGATATAGATTTTTGTCGATTTGGCATAATGGGTAAGCTGTAAGAGATAATAACTAAGTGATTTTTTTGTGATTTTTTTAAATTTTATTTTCTGTTGGCATGAAATTGGTATTTTTATTATATAAACAACACATAATGTTTTGCTACAGTGTAATGAAACATAACAGATCAGCTGGGATTGAAGTTATATGCTGAATTCCATTCTAAAGTTGCATGATAAATGCAAGTGGCAGGTTGAATTGTTTTATTTTATACATTTATATGGCATCAACATATTTCACAGCACTTTATAGAAATCATAAATCCATTCGCATCAGTTCCTGTACCTGACTAGCTTTCAGTTTTTGTCCCTCCAAGAGAATTACATACACAAGGTAGAGCAAAGGGCACCTGCTGGGCACATTAAGGGTTTCAGCTGCATTGAGCAAGTCTTCCTGTGTTTTTTTTGCAACAACAAAATCAGCACAAGGGACATTATTTGCCACCAAGAGTGCCCGGCTATGCCCACTTTTTCTGCCCCTCTTCTTATTGGTAAAAGCTGTACTATAGCTTCTATAGGGTAGGGATTGAAGGGGGAAGAGTTCTACTACCAGAGGAGCCAGCAGCACAAGGGACACACGGCAGTGATCATAAGTAATGTCTCTTGTGCTGATTTTGTTTCTTTCTTTTTTTCTGTGAGGAAATTTAGGCTTTATCTGGATGGGGCAGAATTGATTTTAAGACTGAGATTAAAGGGGGGCCTTTAAGGGTTGTTCATACAAGGTGCTGTATTGTGCTTTTTAGCACATCACACTGTTTAAGTTTTTTTTTAAAAATTTTTAAGTGCATGAAATGACACTCATGACATTCATGCTTATACACAGCAGCATGGTGTGCTGTGATGCAGTGTAGTTACATGTGGTGCCATCAAGTGTGTGGCAGAAAAATACAGCATGACTACATTTTATCCACACAGCGCTGCACATCACACTAGCTCTACTGTGAGCATGGCATATAAAAATCAATTCATTTGATCAAGCGATATATTGCAGATTACCAGTCCTTAGATATGGTTGCTGCATTAATTTTCTTTTTCAGGATTTTTTCCCTTTTATTTCCACTTGGTGATCATGCTAATAACACACTTCTGTCCCCTCATGTGTACACTCATTTCTCCACTACATCAGGAGTTGTCATATAGTTGTCATGGTTGTCATATAGGCTGGACTTCAAACATACCTGCCTGTGTTCATTTATTACATGGTGAATTGATGGTATTAGTAGTTTACATAGTAAAGGATAATTGTGGGTTTTTTTTCAGCTTTAATTTTTTGACAAGATGAACTGAGAATGTTCATTGTGCTTAGTCAATCCTGAACATGGCAGCCAGACTCATCCACCTTACCAACCGCTCCGTTTCTGCCACCCCCCTCTGCCAATCTCTCCACTGGCTTCCGATTGCACAACGGATCAAATTCAAAATCCTAACACTGACGTACAAAGCCGTCCATCATACTGCCCCAAACTACCGACCTAATAGCCAAGTACCACCCATCACGCACACTCCGCTCCTCACAAGACCTCCTTCTCTCTAGTTCCCTGGTCTCCTCCTCCCATGCCTGCCTCCAGGACTTCTCCAGAGCATCACCCATACTCTGGAACCCCCTACCCCAATCTATCAGACTATCACCTACTCTCCTCTCATTTAGGCGCACCCTGAAACCCACCTCTTCAGGGAAGCCTACCCCACCCCCTGCTAATTACCGATCTCCTCCACTCTTCCAACCACTCCATCCCCCACAGCTATCTCCTCCTGTACCACTATCCACTCTCTCCTAAATTGTAAGCTCGAAAGAGTAGGGCCCTCGAACCCCTCGTGTATCACATTGTATTGTTATTGTACAGTCGCATGTTCTGTCTCCCTTTGTAATGTACAGCGCTGAGCGAACTGGCGCTTTATAAATACTGTATAATAATAATAATAAATAGCCTGAGGACCTCTAAAGAATAGTAAGCTGCAATAAATGACTTCACGTTGACTGATGGTTAGATCAGGAAGTAAAAGAGAAGTATGGTCAAAGGTCTGAGCATTACAGAAGTACATGTTGTTCTTCTGTGACTGAGAGTCAGTTAGTAGCAGGATGGGGGCTAGAAAGGGGACAGAGCTGGGCCAGGCTCTGGAAAGATCCCGACAATAATGTCAGAAACCCCCTGGCTGCCTGATTGACTGTTGACTCTGCCTTTCAGCTTTGGGCTGAGAGCAGAAGCCAGTGGCATCTTCCCCCTCCTCAGCCTTCTGGAGGAGCAGAGTAGAGAGTATTCACTAACAGTCATGAATTTAAAAAATAAATTCAGGAAATCACATTGTATGATTTGTAAAGAATTTATTTGTCTTGCACTGCTGAACATAAGTATTTGAACACCTGAGAAAATCAGTGTTAATATTTGGTACAGAAGCCTTTGTTTGCAATTACAGAGGTCAAACATTTCCTTTAGTTCTTGACCAGGTTTGCACTGCAACAGGGATTTTAGCCCACTCCTCCACACAGATCTCCTCTAGATCTGTCAGGTTTCGGGGCTGTCGCTGAGCAACATGGAGTTTCAGCTCCCTCCAAAGATTTTTTATTGGATTTAGGTCTGGAGACTGGCTAGGCCACTCCAGAACCTTGATATGCTTCTTACAGAGCCACTCCTTGGTTATCCTGGCTGTGTGCTTCGGGTCATTGTCATGTTGGAAGACCCAGCCACGACCGATCTTTAATGCTCTGACTGAGGGAAGGAGGTTGTTGCTCAAAATCTCACAATAAATGGCCCCATTCATCCTCTCCTTAATACAGTGCAGTCGTCCTGTCCCCTTCGCAGAAAAGCACCCCCAAAGCATGATGTTACCACTCCCATGCTTCACAGTAGGGATGGTGTTCTTGGGATGCAACTCATCCTTCTTTTTCCTCCAAACACGACGAGTGAAGTTTAGACCAAAAAATTCTACTTTGGTCTCATCTGACCACATGACTTTCTCCCATGCCTCCTCTGGATCATCCAGATGGTCATTGGCAAACTTCAGACAGGCCTAGACATGTGATGACTTGAGCAGGGAAACCTTCTGCGCAATGCATGATTTTAAACCATGACGGCATAGTGTTCTACCGACAGTGACCTTTGAAACTGTGGTCCCAGCTCTCTTCATGTCATTTGTAGTTCTGGGCTGATTCCTCACCTTTCTTATCATCAGTGATACCCCACGAGGTGAGATCTTGCATGGAGCTCCAGTCCGAGGGAGACTGACAGCCGTCTTTAGCCTCTTCCATTTTCTCACAATTGCTACAACAGTTGATCTGTTTTCACCAAGCTGCTTGGCAATTGCCCCGTAGCCCTTTCCAGCCTTGTGGAGGTCCACAATTTTATCTCTGGTCTCCT
This sequence comes from Staurois parvus, assembly GCF_062004578.1. NCBI lineage: Eukaryota > Metazoa > Chordata > Amphibia > Anura > Ranidae > Staurois > Staurois parvus. The sequence goes on from NW_028318094.1 coordinate 8,845,780, forward strand.
TTGACAGCTCTTTGGTCTTGCCCATGGTAGTAGTAGGCGTCTGACTGACTGTGGGGTAGACGGGTGTCTTTAAAGAGCTCAGACAGGTGCTACTAAGTTAGATTAATGAGTGGAGTAGAGGTGGACTTTTTAAAGGCACAGTAACAGGTCTTTGAGAGCCAGAATTCTTGCTGTTTCTTAGGTGTTCAAATACTTCTGTTCAGCAGTGCAAGACAAATAAATTCTTTACAAAATGATTTCCTGATTTTTTTTTTAATTCTGTCTCTCAGAGTGGGAATGCACCTACAATGTGAATTTCAGACCCCTCCATGATTTCTAAGTGGGAGAACTTGCAAAATCGCAGGGTGTTCAAATACTTCTGTTCCTCACTGTAGGTGTTTATTCTAATTTAAAAAATGTACCTTCTATTTTCCTCATCCTGCTCCAACTCCCCAACATTTTTTTTGTCTTGCTCCTGTGATCTAACTTCTTAGATGGTGGCTACGTTCGTTTCCTATGGTCCCACTGTATGTGGAAATGTAGCTACAGACTACATGTGACACACTCAGCACTGACACGTATTCACTCCTCAGCCTAATCATTGCCCAAATATCTCAGGTCATATCAAAATTACTTATTCCGACTGTGCTATAACTCTTAGAAAATGTAATGATATATGTTACCTGATTATTATGTGGCATTCCGTACAGTGCCTCGACCAGATCTGCTGCTCTCTTCAGAATGACCTCCTACAAGAAAAACAGACATATATATAAACATTGATCTATATATAGCACTACCCCCTTGGGGGTTGCTGTTGATTTGGGTCTCCTTTTGTCCTGCATAGCCAGGCAATTTGAATTCTCTACACAAGCTTGCATCAGTCCTTGAGCTTTGTTTGTAAAGGGGTTTTAAGGGGATTTAGAACTGGTATAGGGTTTAGGGGGTATAGGATGCCCAAGGGAAGCAACAACTGAGGACAAACATCCTAAAACTATTCACAAGCTTCTTTGCAGCACAGTCTCTGTTGGAGAGCTAGCCAGCATCTCCACGATGTATCACCCCAGACCCTAGATGAAATTCTTCTATTTACTCAGCAATCGGGAGGTCTTTTCCTGAGCAGGGGATCTGGCTCATGTCCTTTTAAATAGGTGAAAAGTCACTAGTAGGGTGCTAATCTGGTTTCCCACCAGAGTGCTCCTGCCCCTAATTACCCAGCGGGTGCAGGTGTACTCACTCAGATCCTCTCCTTTACCGCTTACGGGTTGCCTGCTGCTACCAGGCCTATCAGCTGGGATGCTCCTTTCCTGCCATACAGGTGGTCCTCGCTCAGGGGACCAGCGGGTTCCAAGCTTTCCTCCTTTCCTGTTCCAGGTTCGCAGGCAAGCCCCATCCCACTAGGCCCCCTGGCAGCCTCCTTCCTCAGCCTCACATCTTCCTTTCTCACTCTTCCACCAGACTCCTCTCTCACACTCCTGTCACTAAGCAGGCTCCAAAACCTTTTAACGGTGTCCAGCCCCTTGCCAACCTCTTGTTGGGGATTGGCTTGGCCTAAAATGTGCAGTCAGCCACTCCTTAGATCCACCCAATGCCTCTAAGGCCTTCCTCCAAAAGCCTCAGAGCAGGGAGAAATTCCAGAGTGGCTGGCCTGCAGAGCGTCTCAGCCCTGACCACAATTTGACCCCTCTGGCTATTATACCTGAGCTGCTACTCAGCTCCTGTATCACCATAAGGATCTAGCTCCCCCTAGCTAAACTAGGAGGGTGCTACATATAGATTTACATAATAATGGTCATACTTTATACAAGCACCCTAAAGAACCATTTGCCCACCAGAGTATCTTTTAAAAGTACTGAATGTTTTATTCCATAGTGATTGATTAACACAGTTTTGTCAAACCAGGTCCCAGCCTTTGTTGATTTCAGTAGGTCTGATCCAGGTACTCGTGTCTACCATTGTCAAAGGGAATGCATAATTTTATACATTTAAAGTGAATATAACTTAAAGTAAATGTATGTTTTTTCCATTGTCTTTGAAAACATTTAAACAATTTCATCATGATGCAAGTAGTCTCATCAACACTTGCTGACGTTTTAAAAACCTTATTTGTGTGTGTAAATTGCAATTAGAGAAAAGTAAATGGAGACAGTTATATTTGTAATTCTAGCCTCCCTTCACCACTGAGTGCTTTTTTCTCCTTCTCACAATGGAAGTCTATGGGGATGATTTACTAAAGGCAAATAGCCTGTTCGATTTGCAAGGGAATTTGGGCCAGAGCTTAGTGAATGAGGTGAAGCTCTGCTGACTTCCATCTGGCAGTGTCCAGCTCTTCAATCTTTTTGGCTCCAGTACTGGAAATCATCCACCACTTTATGGAATATACCTTAGCTGGTGCAAATACCCATTCATTTAACCCTTATGTCCTGTAAGAAATATAAGAAGTCCATGCTGCTCCAGATGCTGGATGCAGCGAAAGCACATATTCCTAGCTCCTGGAAGAGTCCATCCCCACCAATGCTGAGACAATGCTTTGCCATAGTGAATAATATTCAAGAGATGGAGGATCTTACAGCAGCTCTCAAAGACAAGATTTCTGATCAAAATAAAAAATGGTATTATTGGAATGATTTTAAATTTTCCTCTAGGTACCAACAATTACTTAGCTAAATTAGGCTAGAGACATCAGGTCATCGGCCTTGCTTCCAGTCTAACAAATCAGGATTGGGCTGGACTGATAACCAAGGGAATGTTCTTGATTTTCAATTTAGTCCTCCCTGCCCTCTCATTCCTTTCTCCCCTTATTTTTCTTTATTTTTTTCCCCCTATTACTGACAGTTTTCCTCAAAAAGAATGCAGTGTAGCTCTCGCTTTCTTACCCTCAATTCGGTGTCTATTTTTCTCCATTCCGAGGTACCCCCTTCTACACCCTATGCTTGCCCTCGCCCTGTATCCAAAAGTTGAAAAAAGCTGGGTAGCATTATATGAGGGCTGTTTTACTTTAAATTTATATAATAAATAACACATTTCAAGGTGTGGAAACTGCATTTATTTTTTACATCCTCCCCTGCTACATTTATACACTTATCCCAGCGTTTACAAGGACGAGGACAAGCCTGCTTCCTCAGTGAGATCTGTCATATATTTTTCTGTTGCAGTAAACCTTAAGGCTTACAGATAGTTCCCAGATATAGAGAGCCACAAAAACCATATAGATTGGGGACCAGAATATGTGGGATGATCTACAAACTACAAGATCATCAGATCTGTTGGGAGGCTGATGAGGGAACCCTAAATGATTTTTTGAAGATGATGACAATTGTCTCAGTATTTTGCTAATCCTTTGTTGTGTGACACATTGTTTATGGGCACTGGTCTGCCTCTTGATGTTTGACAACATTAAATGATCCGGGTCCACAATCTATATGGTGCTTGTGGCTCCCTACATCTCGGAACTATCTGTAAACCTTATCGTTTTCTGTAAAATAAAAATACATGCCAGATCTCCCTGAGGAAGCAGGTTTGTCCTGTGAAATGCAGAGATGACAGCCTAAAAGTTTTTTTCCCCATTATTATTGTGGGATGCAAATGTGAATTTCTGGCATGTTATATGACTGTATTGTTTTTAACAATACAGGCATACCTCGAGACTTTTCATATTGCAAAAAATTTGTAAACCGAAATGCGGTTCCCATAGGAATGCACTCAAAACCAATTAATCTGTTCCGGAGGTCAGAAAAAAGTTTAAAAAAAATATTTTATCTGTTCAAAACTCTTTATTAAGTGCACTTTAAAGGCATAAATACTGTACAGGGACATGATTAAAAATTAATTTGTAAATGCATTGAAAGCCAATTAATCCATTCCGGAGGTCAGAAAAAAGTCAAAAAAAAATTTTATCTGTTCAAAACTCTTTATAAAGTGCACTTTAAAGGCATAGTACTGTACAGGGACATGATTAAAAAAAAATTCGGAAATGCATTGAAAACCAATTCATCCGTTTGTATTGCAAAAATATTCATAAACCGAGCCATTATTTTCAATGGATTTTCATTTGTAAACCGATTTCATTTGTAAATTACGTTAACCGAGGCGTTCATAAACCAAGGTACACCTGTATTTCAATGTTTGTTGCCTCAAAATTTTTATATTTTTGTACAATAAATATATGATCTTCTTTTTACATATGGTATGGTACTTTGAAATTCCTAGTAGTTTTTCTTCTGGTAGTGAATTGTGTTATTTTTCAGTGTCACGTTAACAGAGGATATGGTACCAGTAAAACCCTTGGACAGGTTGAGACAGTTTTGTATCAGTCTCCCTCCCCATATCTAGATTTATCATTTTAATGTGTCTATTTGTTATGCTGTATACCCTTTAAAATAAAGAATTAAAATGAATGAAAAAGTAAAACTTTACATTAATTAAGCTCTTGAGCAAATTCCCTTGAAAAGTGCAAAGAAAACAGCCTATTTGCCTTTAGTAAATCAACTCCCATGGCTCTCCCAACTCATTATAAACAGTACACTCCTTGCAAGGTTGTATCTCAAGGGTTGTTAAGCCTGAAATAGAGTTCTAGGACCAAGAGCTCCATTCACAAATCTCTAAATTTAACACAATAAAAAAAGTATGGAAGAGCAAGCAAATTACCCCAAGGTGAACACTGTACTAATGACTCAAAATATATGCTCACCGAAAAATACACTCATCATTTTACCAGTAAGGCTTGCCTTAGTCCAGTGTGTTCATATTATTTGCATGTTACTATAATAACAATAGAAGATGGTTGGGGCAAACACCACAATTCCCACTGACAACCAATGGACTGAAAGCAGGGTGGGCCCTGCCTACAAATTATTTTATCTGATTGACTTAGTCCATCTGCTAATGCATATAAAAGGTTAAGACAAAACTTAGTCATCACAGACTTTAGAGGAGTTTTAATGCAGAGTTCTTTTTCAGAACACTGCAGGTTCTGGACAAGCAAATCGCCTGGGATTTGAGTTATCAAAAAAAGTTTAGTAAGATAGGAAGGAAAAAAATGAGAGTCTTTCTCCAAAAAGCAAATTGTTATTATTCGTTTTATTGCAGTTCCTCATCAGAAAAATGAGATCTAATTGCATTCATTTTGCTGTCACCATAAACCTCTTGCAAACTCTCAGATGACACGCTTTTACATGCGTATTAGCATTTCTTCAATTTAAAATTCTGCACCAGATGAAGATGAAGTGCCTGGCAAGCCAGGAGAACCAGTCTGAGAGAGGAGGGAGGGGTGTCTAACTAGGAAGGGGGGGACTATTTGGCCTGGGTGCTTTTGTTGCTTTTAAGTGGAGCTTAACCCTTCTGGAACAAGGAAAGAGAGAGGAAGTGTGCAGACCCGTTTGTATGCAGTCAGGAGACAGGCCACAATACTTCCCAACTGTCCTACTTTAGCAGTGACAGTCCCTCTTTTAGAACCAAATTCTTCTGTCCTACTTTGTTTGTCTCTTTTCTGGATCTGAAACAGGCCTTAATAACTAAATGTGCTTTTTAACTCTCAGAAATGTTTATTTCGCACTAAATGTTTCATCCAGCCTTTAAATAATTCTTTGGATATTTTTTTAGAGCATGTATAGGAAAACAGTGGTGAAAAAAACAACAATCGGTATAAAGAAGATCTAAAACTAATCACTAAAATCTCATATGAGCTTTAAAGATGAATTCCAGCCATGGTACTATTTTACATAGTAACATTAGCCTATGTTAGACCACTGTAACTATGTATATATCATTAGGGCACTAATTCCCCTGGAAGTTTGGAAATTACTGTAGTAGACACTGCTACTTCAGTGATCTCCACTCCGCTTTTGGGTCCTGTGCTGAGCGGCTGGCCTGATGCATTGAAAATACAGGAGGTCGGCAGCTTTGCATGGGGTCCATTCAGAGAATGCTTTGCATTCTCTATATGAATGTTAATGAATTCTTTGATTGGACAAGGTGCAGAACATTACATCACCACCCCACCTCTCCACCTTGTCCAATCAGAGAATGCTTTGTATTCATTCAGAAAATTGAAACCATTCTCTTAATAGCACTCATGCTAAGCAGCTGACCTCTTATGTTCACAGTGCATCAAGCCGGGCTCTGAGCATAGGACCCAAAAGCAGGTGGAGTGTCTACCTCAGTGATATAGCCTCCAGGGGCATTGGCCAGATATGGTGTATACGGTATACGGACCATAGTTACATTGGTCCAAGCTGGACCAGTGTAGCTATGTAAAATAATACCATGCCTGGAATAATTATTTAACATATTTATGTTCAAAAAATGTTTTCAGTCTTTTTTAAATGTGCAGCTTTCATTAAAAAATATCTGGCGATCCTGCAGTGAAGGTCCTTGTTCAGATACTTCCTGCTATAGGGTGACAACTGTCTAGTGGTGTACTTCGGTTTTGTGCTGCCCTAGGCAACACAAAAATTGTCTGTCCCCACGGACACCGACCAACACACCCCCCCCTTCCCGCTGAGAGAGAACCTGACATTGACCCCTGTCCCCCACCCGGGAGAGAATTCCACTACCCCCCCTCCCCCCAGGCGATTGAGAGACACTCATCTTCACAGCTCTGAACATCCCTGGGAACAAGAGCAAGGCTCTACATACACTATCAAGCAGCCCACAGCCTCTCTCGGATCCCACCTGGTTCCCATTGTGCGCTTGTCCCTTCTTTCATCCCTTCTTCTGGGGGGAGGTGCTGCCCCCCTGAAAAATGCCGCCCTAGGCAACTGGCTTGTTTGCCTTGTGGTAAATACGCCGCTGCAACTGTTCCTCAATTATGTTCCTGTGCTGTCACCATCACACATGCCCCTGGTGAAGATGGCAACAGCTGTGCCCACACACATTACAGGCATGGTGAAATAACTTCCATTTCCATAGATAGGGTGTGAGGTAAGGGCGTGGAGCATGTTGCATATGGTTGCCATGGTTCAATGATGTGCAGCCGACTCGGGGTTCCCATCTAACTTTAGGTTAGATCGGTGTGTGTGCAGGGCTGGAATTAAACTTGGAGTTCAGTGAGCCTCTCATACACAGCAATTAAATGAATGGCAAATCACCAAATTTATATGTCAAAGTCTGTTTATTGCATGTCATTGAAATTATGGTTAAATTAGTAATACTGTATATCTAGAGTGCATACATGTATATACTGGCAATACTGCAACCTATGGATCTATATCCACTGTCCACATAAATATAGAAAACAAAATCTAGAGATTGGTCTAGCCTGGTGGTGCTTGCTAGACCTACATCTACACATAATAATCGACATTTCTCGCTTTCTAGTTAGGTTTCTTTCTCAATGAAAGTCACACATTTTAAAAATGTGTGCTACAACATCATTATGAGGTTGTGCTTCCATGCAAACAACGAATTGGCTTCTCTCCACAGGATGTAAGTGTTCTATGCGTGGTTCCCTTGAGCCGTCAAAATTACTTTAAAACTAATACAATATACCAGAGTAAAAACGTTTACAGGTAATTGCCAGAAAAATATTGCTTCCCAAGATACATTTTAATAAAAGAAGCCCATATTTTTGTATGGAGAAACCCATCTGGCAGGGGACACAAGGCAGTCTCCCCTTTTGACCCATTATACATCTAACACTGTGTGTGACAGGTCCTCGTTCATCCAGACACACCTGAGTGGTTTAGTCTGTTTTCAACGTTTTCTCAGATACTGGCAGTGGGACCACATTCACATCAAAGTGAACCTGAGTTTGCTAGTGGGCTCATAAAATAAGCCGTACAAATTTGTAATGCAAGTAAGCCTATTTAAATTATTTTTTAATTAACAACATGTAATGCAAACATTCCAGAAACATAATGGGAATCATCCCGTTTAGGCTGTGTGTTTTTGATCTAGAGCTTTATTGTTTTATCGGTATGATTTATCCAGCCTGGGGAAGCAAGGTAGAGTCATGATGACAGTGAAGCGAGGAATCAGACTCTGTTAAACTCAGTTGAAATATTGTTAAGATTTAAAAAGATTGATCTTATCAGCAAAAATATACACAAGGCACGTTTTTTCCAATTAAAGTGGTAATCCAGGCATTCTCCTGTAATTCCATGCACAACAACAATCACACTGGGAGGGGGTTAATACTGTGAGTTATGCCTGGTACACATGGGCCGAACATTGGTTGGTTTTGGCCAGTTCAACAGAGATCGGCCAACATTTGGCCCGCGTGTACAGAAGCCTGTCTGACAGAAGCTGACCAAACTTCCAGCTGCTGTAGAACGGGTGTGCTAGAAAAACATCTGCCCATTGGCATCCATTCTGCTGACTGGTGTGTTCTGGCGGGGAGGCAGTTCCCCTGTCAGAACACAATAGCTCTGCAGGGAAATCACTGTACTAACACTGCATAGCTAGTACAGAGAGCTGCTCCCAAGCTCCTCAGTTCATAGTGTGTACCAGGTATTAGTCATGGCTCTGCTGCATTGCACAATGGTTGCTACTCTAATATTAGACAAGGAGTGGAGAGCACAGAAAAGAGCTAATCAATGTGCTACTGCTCCTTCACTATCCAATCACAGGCTGGGCAATAAAGATCATAAGGAAGGAGACCTTCAGCAACAGTTTTCCCATGACCACTCAGAGAGTAGCAGTACCATGATTTCAGAAAGGGAAGGGTGTTAAACTGTGTATATGTATAATTATAATGTATAATATTTGTGAGGCATGCATCTAGAGGTCTACTTTAAAGAACTGCAAAAGGTTTCAAGTAGAACTCTAGCGAAATTAAACAAACAAATATCCCATTAAAAATAAAAATATGATTGTTGCCCTACTCAACTTAAATCTTGAGCTTTTTTCTGCAATAATTCTTTTCCACCACTTGAAGTTGCCAGTCTTCCAGCCTCATTCAACCACTCCTTCTATCATAGAATAACCTTGGGGGGGAGCTTCATCACAGCAGCCCCCAGCTGGACTGACCACTGCCGCAGGAGTGGAGACGGGATCCATGACATCAATGGACTTGCCACCAGAAGACACTTATAAAAATTAATATATATATATAATGTAAGGGCATGAAGGTATTTATTATATTGAATGCTGCAGATAGAAAACTATTTTAAATGACTTATAAAATTACTTTAGCATGTTAAACCTTATATGAGATTTTAGTGATTGAGTTTACATCTAATGTAACCTTCTGGGAAATTTTGTGACTGGGAAAGAAGGTGAAACTAAAAGAATCTTGAACAAATAAATAAAGAACATTAGTAAACTAACCAGAGTTCCCCTTTAATTCTGAGAAAGACAGGCTGGAACATGCCGTGGTTTTGTAAAGTTAACCAGAGACGCCTGGCTTGGTGCCCCAGAGTAGAGTGACCAGAAAATTACAGTCCCTCCGTGTCACTGCACTCCCGGTAGGGGATCAAGCCTCAGGCGTGTTTGTGTTCAGAATCTAATATATTGCCTTTCAATCAGAGGAAGGAGGTGAGGATCGCACAGGCAAAACATGCCGACTGGGTCAGAAAAGCAATAAAGATTTTTACAGAGCTGTCCAAGGTGCTAAATTCCCTCAATAATGGGATTGGCACTCTACAGTTAACCTCTCATTTACTGGCGGACTGGGAGGCCCGCCCCAACCGTCGCTGCATATTTACCTCGAAATGTATATTTTATGACATTATGTTAGTGAATGGAAAGGGCAACATTGCCGGAGCAATTTCATGTTTAAAAGGGAGTCGTAATATTTATAGCGCCTTTGCATTTGGAGAGAAGATGAAGGATTGGATGCCGTGCGTTGACCTTACAATTACCAAAGGTGATTTCCCTACCAAGTCGTTTAGTCAGTATGATGCTGGAAGGGACATAAGACCCATTACTATTTATTTACTGCTACAGAAAGTTCTAGAAAATGCGCTGAATCTATTTGGGAGCTCTGGGTCGTTTTTTTTTTTGGTCTGCTGCTTAGATGGTTAATGGCTGCTTTTTATTTGCACTGCTTTTCAGGAACGTGAGAACGTATAAATACAATGCATCTTACCGCATATGCTCTCGCTCCCACCCAACAGGCAAAAGTAATAAATAAAGTGTTTTTTTTTCCCTTGCCTCTTTCCATCAGCTCACAGAATACAATAAACACAGCTGTTTTACATCACAGCTAGAAGGGGTGTTATGAAACTCCAAATCATATGGTTTAAGGGGATGTGGAGTAAATCCATGAATAAGTATAAAGATAAATTCATTTATAGAGATACGGTTCAACTAAAATGTTCATTTGTGAAACAAAAAAGTTAAACCTAAGTAGTGTAAGTAGAGAATGTTGGTGTGATATTTGGCTAAAGGGAAATTATATCAAAGTAGATGTAAACTGTAGCTTAGCCTTTCTCAACCTTTTCAAGACAGAGCAACCCTTGAGATAATTTTCCAGTGTCAGGGAACCCCTGCTAAAAATGACTGTATCTACAACTCATGATACATTAGTGAGATGGTCAGTGGGAAGAATGCGCCTTACACGTGTTGACATTGGGAAGATTTCCCCCCTTACAGATAGCTAAAAAGATCAATGGTGTCAGTGGGAACATATCTGAGAGGCAGAAACTGCTCATTCCTCAAGAAACCCTTAGTAACATTTGGAAGAACCCTGGTTGAGAAACCCTGCTCTAGCTGAACATTTCATTTGTAAAGCACTGTGTATCATACAAAAAAATTAGTTTTTTTAGGATGGTTGCAACAGTGTGGGCAGCATAGTGGCTAAATGGTTAGCACTTCTGCCTGGCAGTACTAGGGTTGTTGGTTCAAATCCCAGCCACGGCACCTCTTGCATGGAGTTTGCATGTTCTCCCTGTGCCTGTGTGGGTTTCCTTTGGGTACTCAGGTTTCTTCACACACTCCAAAGACATGCTGGTAGGTTAATTGGATCCTACCTAAATTGGCCCTAGTATATGTATGAATGTAAGTTAGGGACCTTAGATTGTATGCCCCTTGAGGGTTAGGGACTGATGTGAATGTACAATATATATATGTAAAATGCTGCATAAATTGACAGCACTATATAAGTACCTGTAATAAATAAATAACAGTGGAGTAATCCTGTACAATATGTGTCTGTATTGGAAGAATGTGTGACAATGGAGCAGTACAATTGGAAAGCAGAAACAAAGTGCTGCCACCCTGTAATGGATTGTGGTGCCTGGATATGGCCCTTCATGGCAGGATAACCAGGTATTGTATTCAGTGTATAAATATGGAAAACACCTTTTAAATTATACCAGCATATTAAAGCTTATATGTGATTTGGTGATTGGGTTTACTTTAAAGGCCAACATTTTGGAAAACCTAAACAGGTTGAAATCTAGCATAGAACAGATAAAGAGAGTGTGGTTTTTCATTCAATTGTCCCCTTCATGCTAAAAACAAAGTACTTTTTTAGCTGAAGTTTACCTTGGATTTACACCTGTACCAGGACGATCTTGCCTTTTGAGGACCAGGAAATGTCCTCAATTCTGACCAGGCCAGTTGTGTTAAAAGTAGCATGGGATATTACATTACTCTAGGATATTTTATATCGGATGAAATTGTAACATAGAAATGGTACATACCATCGGATGGCACATAGGTTGTTTGTAAACCACAGCTGCCAACTAACCCTAAAAGTCCATGGGCAGAACTTGCAGTGCAAAGGCCCAAAATAATTTAATAGAACACTCAAATATCATTAAATCAAATTCAGAATGATATCAAATGCATTTCAAGGGTTTCATGTATCCCTTTTTCTTTAGGGCTTTAGAATAGACACGTTTGTCTTTACACTGGGGCTGCAGTAGATGTACACCAGATGACAGATTGGGGCATGGTTGCTGAAATAGTTAATGGAGTACAGCAATCTGATGTCTGGCATCTGGTTCTTTCTAAACTTCCACAACTTAAGTAAATTTCTTGCCATACATCAATGTTCTTTTGGCATTTCAGTACATATTTGCTGGAGATCAGCATGTAAGATCAAAAATTATTTATATTCATAGTTAAAAAAGATTGTGTAGTCGCTATTCCAAACAATCTGCGATGGCATCATTCGTGACAAGCTTAGATATATCAGCTCAGCAGCAACGTGACCCCTGGAGTTATTATAAAATGTTACAGATGAAGATGTACTTTTTACTTATTTATTTTGCACACACGATTTTGTAAACCATGCAGTCGCTTAGAATTATAGTCACGGGAAGGCAGACAAAGAGCCTCGGGAAACAAAAGGCCAATCCATCCAAAAGCGATCTTTCAGTTTCTAGAAGGCTAAGTCACCTGCTGGCATCTTGACGTCACCAGTGAGATATGCCCAGTGCCCACTAGAGAGCTGTTCACTGCCGCCTTGGTGTTTTAGTTGTTAGTAAAGGGGTTCTTCTTTTTCTTTTATTTCTTAATATTAGGGGGTTAACATTATGAATTACAGTTTTGTTAAACTCGGAGTACTATTAAACCCTAAGGATTTTTTTTCAACTTAACACATTGAGCAAAATAAAATAAACATTCCCTTGTAAACTATTTGTTAAATTTCTTACCCAAGCACCAGTAATTTACAACTTTCAAAGCTGCTGGCTCATGTTCTCTCAGTGCTGCTTCCCTGAACTCTCAGCTTTCACAAGAGTTAGCAGTGGACAGTGCAGTCTCAAGCTAGTCTGTTAGGCCCTTTTCACACCGATCAGTTTTTCACTCAGTTTTTGCAGAAGAACAATGCATGACCATTAAATCCTTTGGAGCTCTGAACAACAGTCAATTGGGTTTTTAAAAGTCCTGGATGCTGCATTTTGGTGCATGTTTGGTGCAGTAAAAAAACTGCACCAAAAGCCCCCCCCCATTGAAATGAATGGAAAATGCATACAAAGTGCGGCAAGACGCATAAAAAAACGCACCTGCAGTTGCGTATTTGGAGTCGTGTTTAACAGCATTTTTGCAATGAAGCAAAGTAAAAGCAGCCTAGGTTTGGAGAAAAGAGAGGGGTGGGGGAGGAGCAGGGAAGTGCTTTAAAATCTTAGGCTACCAGACTGTGGAGTTGGTTTACTAAAACTGGAGGGTGCAAAATCTGGAGCAGCTCTGCATGGTAGCCAATCGGTTTATAACTTCAGCTTTAGTTAAGCTTTGACAAAAAAAAACCTGGACGCACAACCTATGCCCAGCTGTACCAGATTTTACACTCTCCAGTTTTAGTAAATCAACCCCAGTGTGGTTCTATTGATGCACACAGTGTAGGGAGACACAACTCTATTCCCAGTATGCATAAGTGGCTCCATAGTATGCTGCAAGAGAAAGTAGCCACTCTGAAACCGAAAACCTGGGGCAGTGGTTGTGGCACCAGTCTAAACTGGAACATAAGCAAGAACTAAAGGATAAAGAAGCTGCATAGTCTTTACATCTGGAGGAAAAGAGATTTAATCTCCAAACATGGAAAGGTTTCTTCACAGTAAGTGCTGTGAAAATGTGGAATAGACTTCCTCAAGAGTTGGTTCTGGCCAGCTCAGTGGATTGCTTTAAAAGAGGCCTGGATTCTTTCTTAGATACACAGAATATAACTGGATACTAACATTTATAGTATATGTAGTTTATAGTATGGGTATAGGATTATAACCTTTTTTTTTTTTGGTTGAACTGGACGGACTTTTGTCTTTTTTCAGCCAGACTAACTATGTAACTATGTACTCAGTAAATGATTAAGTCGGCTGCTTAAAGTGCTTAAAAGCTGAGAATGTAATATGACTTTAATGGATAGGTACATGTTAAAGTTGTCATGAGGGTTAAATGTTAACATTCACAGCTTTGCATAGTGCACAGCAAAGCACCATACAGTTGTGTCCAAAATTATTCAACCCCCACTGAAATTGAGTGTTTTGGCCAGTTTGACATTGCTTTTGATCATTCAGTCATCTTGCTTACATTTACATTAAAGAGGCACTTGTAGGTCAGACAAATATAACATAACAGTTATAATGAAATAACCACAAATGTCTTTTCTGTGCTCACAGCATTATCAGTTTTATTCAACCCCCAAGTGACATTCAATCTTAGTACTTAGTACAGCATCCTTTTACAGTTATAACAGCTTTTAAACGTGAAGCATAGCTTGACACAAGTGTCTTGCAGCGATCTACGGGTATCTTCGCCCATTCTTCATGGGCAAAGGCCTCCAGTTCAGTCACATTCTTAGGCTTGCGCACTGCAACTGCTTTCTTTAAGTCCCACCAGAGGTTCTCAATCGGATTTAAGTCTGGTGACTGCGATGGCCACTCCAAAATGTTCCAGCCTTTCCTCTGCAACCATGCTCTAGTGGACTTGGAGGTATGCTTGGGATCATTGTCCTGTTGAAAGGTCCAACGTCTCCCAAGCCTCAGGTGTGTGACGGACTGCATCACGTTTCCATCCAATATCTCCTGGTACTGAAGAGAATTCATGGTACCTTGCACACGCTGAAGCTTCCCTGTACCTGCAGAAGCAAAACAGCCCCAAAGCATGATTGACCCTCCACCATGCTTCACAGTAGGCAAGGTGTTCTTTTCATCATAGGCCTTGTTCTTCCTCCTCCAAACATAGCGTTGATCCATGGGCCCAAACCGTTCTAATTTTGTTTCATCAGTCCACAGAACACTATCCCACAACTTTTGTGGTTTGTCCACATGGCTTTTGGCATACTGCAGTCGACTCTTCTTATTCTTTGGAGACAGCAAGGGGGTACGCCTGGGAGTTCTGGCACGGAGGCCTTCATTACGCAGTGTGCGTCTTATTGTCTGGGCTGAAACTTCTGTACCCACATCTGACAAATCTTTTCTCAGTTCCTCAGCAGTCACACGGGGACTTCTCTCCACTCTACGCTTCAGGTAGCGCACAGCAGTCGAAGTCAGCATCTTCTTTCTGCCACGACCAGGTAGCGTTTCAACAGTGCCCTTTGCCTTGAATTTGCGAATGATGCTTCCTAAGGTGTCTCTTGGTATGTTTAACATCTTTGCAATCTTCTTATAGCCATTGCCCTTCCTGTGAAGAGAAATCACCTCTTCTCTTGTCTTCCTGGACCATTCTCTTGCCTTCACCATGTTTGTAACCACACCAGTAAATGTCTAGAAGGAGCTGAGTATCACAGTCATTTTAAAGCTGCCTAATTGGTGCTTATTATGCTTGATTGCTGCTCGGTGACATCCACAGGTGTTTTCAATACCTGATGGAAAGCACCTGTATGAACCTCTGTTCTTCAGAGTGGTAGTCTTTAAGGGGTTGAATAATTGTGGCAATGAAGAAACCACATAAGAACCATTTACTACTGTATTACATAAACAATTGATGTCATTTTAGTTGCATTTGGGTAGTTACAACGTCCTTGTAGGATTTGATTCTGAATACAATTCCAAATGTACACTATAGTCCCTAAACCCCTTTACAGCATTGGGGGTTGAATAATTTTGGACACAACTGTACATGTATTAGTGAGCTGTGGTACTCTTCACTATCAATGATTCACCAACTCATGCAAGAAAATGCACTTGTGATACATTGGCAGCCCACTGAATTGATAAGTTCTGTAACAGATGTGTGAATGTGTCCTTAATGGGTAGTAGGTTAACTTAAGTGTTGCAGCTATATTGCAGCTTACCAATCCTTAGATGTGTTGGCTGCATTCATTTTCCTTTGTGCTTACATGTAACCCTGCTAGTAAAAAAAAAATCCTGTCCTAGGGTGACTACACTCACCATACTGTATGTGTGGAGGAGCAATGTTGTCACCCTAGGTAGGACATGGCTACAGAACACAGGCAAACTATGCTGGACTAATACAACTGTTTGAGATAACTTTGCAGAGTTCACAGGAAGTCAATTGCTTACTGGATTCCTGGCAAGGTCAGGAAGTATTATTTTGAACATTTTGAACACATATGAAAAAACTCTTAATTTTATGGTATAGCAGAAAAAAGGTGGCAACTAAGAAAAACATATACTTGGGGTTTACAAATATCTTAATAGGTATTTTTAAGGTTATGTGTTAGCGTTTGGGTAGAGGAAGATTTAAAGGAGAAGTACACCCAAAGCTCTTTTGGCTGTACTTCTGTGCAATTCGTTCTGCATTCCTGTGACCCATTTTCAGCTGACAAGGGGCTGACTCAGCAGGTCTAGGCTGGGGAAAGATCCCAACTTTAAAGTCAGGACCCACCCTAGAGTCTGGAGTGGCACCTGGCTCCGCCTCTCAGTGAGCCGCTGAGATCCTGAGACGGCCGCTCCCTCCCCATTCCCAGGATACAAGTTAGATTTTAGGCATCCCCAGCAACAAAAATGTCATTTTTGGTGAGATACTCCCAGAAGGAATAATGTCTAAAGGGATGCAGACCCTGACACTTTCCTCATTAGAGCCCTGCAAGTGCAGCAGCTGATTGATAATTATAAAACCACTCCCATTAGATTCACTTTCCATATGGACACAGGCAAACACACAGCTCTTTCTTCAGAATAACATAAGATAGGACTCTGAAACACAATTTTTTTAAATCCTTGCAATGTACATAGATCACCCAGAGGGGGAGGGTTTTTTTCTCAACAAAAGTGGAGTTACTTTTTAACAGTTAGAAACAGGGTCATGGCTAGAGACAAGTAGATGAACAATTTTATATACTTGTTTTTGGCACCGTTAGCTCTGTTTCAAGAACTACTGCCAAAGACGCCTGAAAACGAACATACTGACTTTACCCCACCTGTTGTATTCTCCATAACATAAAGCAAATGACAGTCCAACAACACAGAATGTAGGATACCTTTCTGCTACATAGTTCTTGGGAAATCCAAAGGCATTGTAGAAGATTGTAACATATATAGCCAGTTTAACACCAATGGCATGTCCCCTTGTAATCCACATGCCAATTTTATTTGTCAGCCAATTTATTCCTCGTTCACACAGGCATTAAGTGCAATTGTTTGCCTTGTATTATTAATGCTTTCCAAGAGCTTTGCAAAGAAAATGCCTGTTCTTTTCATGAATCGCAAATGGTCTAGTACACACAGCAGGTGTGCGTTGCTTTCTGCAGTTTCACATTCATTCAGATCTTGCCTGCAATGTTTAGCAGGCATTACAGCTTGCAAGACTTGCCAAATATCTGTATTCAAGTCCGCAGATGCGCCCTAGAAATGCACAGAGCACTGCAGCAAGGTTCTTTCCTTTTAAACCCCCTATGTGGGGGCCTGTGTGTAGTGGTAGTCCATAATACTTTAGCAGTAGTTGATAGCTGGGGGCTACATTAATAAGCACATAGGATGAGGTTCAGATGGACAATTGATTTAATTATGTCCATGCAAAGTAAGGAATTTCCTACATTGCTCTCGCCTGTTCAAGAGAAAAAGTCAGAGCTTCACTGCTTTACTAATAGATTATCCGTCAGATTGTGCAGCCCCAACAGAAGGTGTCATATACAGTAACTGCAGTATCACAGTGTCAGATCATCATAGGCCTGTAGTCACAGATACTGTGAACACCACTGAGATTCACTACTTGGAGGGGCTCTATGAAATCAAACAATGCAAAGTATGTCAACCTATATGTGTTTATAAGATTGGGACATCCAACTGAGAAATGGCATTTATGTAAAGCATCTTCTCCCAACAGTATAATAACCAACTGAAAAGCCAACATGAATTTATGGCTGCCCACAGATTCCCTTCAACATAACAGTCCTTTAAAGAGGCCTGTACTGTGAAAGCCGCCATGCCAAAAAAGCCAGGCAGAGGGCAAGGGCTAATTACCAGAATTACCTATAGGCTTCCTGCCGGACTGACGAAGGAGTGAGCATGCTCTGAACGCACGCCATCTTGGAAACCCGGTCCATGCGGTGACATCATCCGTGCGAGCCTCTCTGCGCCCCTCTGCTACTCCCAGAGCCCTGGACACCACCGGAGTGGAGGGAACACACCCAGAGCCAAAGGACCTGATGCTCCCACTGGACCTCCATCACTTGACATGCCTACCTGTTACCTATCTATGCGAGTGCAATTTTACCATTAAATCTTCCTGATTTTAACCGTCTACACTCAGAGTGGCGCTGCTGTCTCTTTTCTATAACCAACTGAAAAGCCAACATGAATTTATGGCTGCCCACAGATTCCCTTCAACATAACAGTCCTTTAAAGGCCCTGCCTGATGAAAGAGCACGCCAGGACTCCTCTCGTCCTGCACATGCTCAGAAACGTGTCGCATTTTGATGATGTCAGACGCCCCACGTGCTGATCAGACATCTTGGAGACTCTGCCAGGCTTCACCATCTATGCTGCATATGCACAGCACCATCTGCTTGCAGACACCTTGGAGATTCCACCAGGCTTACCATCCATGTTGCACATGCACAGCACCACCTGCTGGTGGAATCGATCTCCTCTCTGGATCAGTCACACAACAACATCTGGCTGTAGACGTCTCCCCCTCTTACCCATGAGGCTGTTTTTAAATTCTAAGATGTGAGTTACTACTTATCTTTCTATTAAATACCTTCACAGTACACACTTAGAAGCGCTTTGTTTCCCTTCTGCAGAGTTATGCTTCGCTCCTACGCAGCTTGCCCTTAGTGCTTACTGGACTACCCTTACCCCTGGCCATTTGGAACTCATCAAACATACATGGACTGCCACACAATTTGCCTGTTATCCCTTTTGTATTGACTCTCTTTAAAGAGGCATGTACTGTGAAAGCTGCCATGCTCAAAAAGCAAGGCAGAGGGCAAGGGCTAATTACCAGAATTGCCTATAGGCTTGCCTATAGGCTTCCTGCAGCTGATCTTTTCCCCATTATGCCTTAATTTCGCCATAATCATTGACTCCAATGCATTTTACCACAATTTTGGGGAAATAAAATTTCTTAATTTCACTTTTCCCTAGCCAAGAACTCCACCCCCCCCGGTTTTACCATTTCTAAAAATGTGCCAATAGCCGATTTGATTTTTGAGTCACCGATGTATATGCAGATCAACTCTGGTAGGGAGGGAACATTGTAGGCATAATGGGTAATATATGTATTACAGCTGCTCAAGGCAGAGAGACTCCCAATATCTAAGCACAACTCCTCCTGTAGGTGCTAGCCCAGCTCATGTGCTGCATAGATGAGAACAAAGGACGTCCGATCGGCAGCACTCCAAACAATCCACTTTATTAAACCAAGATAAAACCAATAGAGACAGTGGAAATACAGTGGGGGACTGGCAGGTAAACGTGTTTCAGGCTAAAGACAGCGCTTATTCATTACCCCTAATGTTAAGTGCTGTCTTTAACGTGAAACGCATTTACCTGCCAGTCCCCCACTGTATTTCCACTGTCTGTATTGGTTTTATCTTGGTTCAATAAAGTGGATTGTTTGGAGTGCAGCCGATTGGACGTCTTTTGTTCTCGGCATAATGGGTAATGTAGACCATTCCATACATGTTTTTGCAACTCAGAAGAGGCTCTCTACATGGAAGTAAGGTCAGAAAATCTAAACTATCCTATGTGTTTGATTTTAAGTCACATGAACAGACTGGTTTAATCAGTTACACAGTTTCTGAAAATGACTGAGGATGGGAACAATTGCAGATTTCACCGTGACACATTCGTCAACTAACAGCAATCTTCAACAACAGCAAAAAAATGTGATGATGGATTGTGAGGTTTGCAGCCAATTGCAACACATTGACAGTTGTGTGAGCTCAAATCGCTCATGTAACATAGGTTTACAACCTAACACTTTTTTCCATCTTTCCAAAACAGGATTCATGTTTGGCATTCCACCACATATAAGAACTTTTAGTCATGCTGCATACACATATGGAAAGTGCAGATAATGATTTCTGTGAAGGTGTCAGTGAATCCTCAAATGACTCATGCCGTGCATGTTTTATCTGTATCACTGACTCAGTGGCAATCTCTAAAGAGTGGGTGCATGTGAGGAGTTATTGGTTGACTCTACCTGATTGATTACTATAACTGCATGTGTGAACATTTACACTTGTATCCTACTCTTTGTTGCACAAAAGAAAACCATCACTAAAGGAAAATGATTTAATACATAAAAAGTTACAATTTTGGAATGTGGAAAATTATTTTACTGACGTCTTTGCAAAAACAAAAAAGGGTTAGGCATTATTTCAGCAATGAATACAGATAAAAGCACATAGGTGCTCCAGAATTTTAGTTACGTTCTGCTTAAATACTGCAACAAAACTAAAGTTATAATGTTTTGCTCCATTTGTCTTTGTTTTGCATTTTATGTGACTTTTCTATGAGCCCTTGCAGTCAGTCAGGGCAGGGCAGGGCTTTCACAGTGCCTCATGGCAGGACTACAGTCTCTTACCACTTTTGGTTAAGTGCTTATTAAATTAATTAAAGTGGTTTTTCTTTTTTAACAAGAAACATTTTTAGGATTTCTCATGAATTTGAAGCAGGAAACGTATTATAAATATTATTTGTGTATCTGATTGTTATGGAAATAGATCCCCTTTTCTTAAAACCCTGAACTTCAAACACATGGAATGCAGTGTCTGACATATAGAACTGGTATAGACAGACACCTATGGCAACAAACAAAATCTCAATCTTTCCTGTTGGGCCCAGTTATAGCTTCAATGTCCAGTGGATAAAATAGATGATAGTATTTACAAAACTGATTACTTTTGTTCCACCTTATGGCATTATATTTGAAAAGTGAAGTGAAGTCCTTAATACGATTTCACAGTAATAAACAAATATTCCTCATTTGCTCATTAATCCAGAATTTTCTTCCCTCCTTGACTTTTGCAGTAACAATAGTGAGAGCACATACTTGTACCACTGGGGGGCACTGCGGTCCCAAGTGGTAGCACCATTGGTGATAATTGTAACCTCACCTTGGTTTATATATAGGGGAGGCCATAAGGAGTGAAATATCCTTTCATATACTATGAATGTATAAGGGAAACCCAATGAATGCTATTTGGATAGGACTGGGCCCTAAACTTTGAAATGAATGATTTGTTATGTGATATTATCAAGTTCCGATGTCTGTCGTACTCCGCAAGCTGCTCCCTTCCATCCCTGCTGCTCAATTACTGTCCCGCCTGCAATAATAGACTTGTAAGAGCTGTTCCTTCGATCGACTGGCCTGTGCACAGCTGCCTGGGACAGATGACTTTACAATGATGGATCACGCAGCATAGCCATGGTGCTGAGCTCTCCGCCCCAGGGAGAGACACTAATGAGCCAAAGCTCAGTTTCCAGCCAAGGAAAGGGATCAGCAGCTAAACTGAGCCCCGGAGGTGTCTGTCTCGAAAGACTCCACAGTATGAGCAGGTGGAAGAGTATGGACTTCTCTCCATATAACTTAGCTGATGTAGAACTGTCTCACCAGTAAGTGGGGAACTGGCACTTGAAGACAAGCTATGGCTTTTCTCTCCATGGCATAGCAGTAATCTCAGCACCTGTCAGTTTC
Organism: Staurois parvus; assembly: GCF_062004578.1. NCBI lineage: Eukaryota > Metazoa > Chordata > Amphibia > Anura > Ranidae > Staurois > Staurois parvus. The sequence continues at coordinate 8,867,188 of NW_028318094.1, forward strand.
TGGGTGGATTTAGGCTAGCTGTTACTGCTTGATTCACATGAGGCCAGCTGCCCAAACTCACAGACATAACAATGTCCAAAGACCAAGTTCCCCACCAGTACAACCAACACCAGGAGGGCTTGGCAAGGCCCAATAAACATCAGTTTTGGAGGAAAGAACATACAGACTATAGAGTGTCTTGCGCTTAGATAATCATACAATCACATACACCGCCCACTGCTATCTCTTAAATTCCCAACTATCATTTGCTCTGAAGTTCTGAGGACAAGAGGCTCTACAATTTGTGGTGTTTTAATTACCTTGTCCAAACTCCTTGGATCAAACATGGTTTCATCTAGATCTGTATCACTACTATAGAAAAGATCCCCACTAGTTTCATATAAATGCTTCAGAAAGCACTGACAGGTATATTTGACCTTGTGTGGAGCTCATTCTGACCTGCATTGACTGGGAAGGGAAAAGAGAAAAAGCTCTGACTTGAACAGCAGTCCTTTGGCACAGGCACTAACAGTCACTGTTTAGATCTAGCTAAGATAGGGCAAGCCTTCAGGGCACAGGAAAGTTCACAGTTTAAATATGGAGGGGTATGGGGGCTGAAAGGGTTTACAAACATAGCGGCACTGGTGTTCGGCTTAGTTGGCTGGTGGTTTTTCCTCAAAGAGGACCTTGTGGTTAATACCCCTACCAGCAGATGTTAAAAATTATGCCACAGTTCCAAAGAGGGGCTTGCGGGTATACCCCCACCAGCAGATGTTAAAAGCTATGCCACAGCTCCAAGAAGGATCTTGTGGGTAATACCCTCACCAGCAGATGTTTAAAGCTACGCCACAGCTCCAAGGAGGACCTTGTGGGTAATACCCTCACCAGCAGATATTAAAACCTGCGCCACAGCTCCTTCTGGGCTGTGATTAGTGTCTCCTTCTTCTTTGCTTCTCAGTGGCCTACCAACTCACATTTTTTGGCTCTTCACCTACTGCCTCGTCACTGCCCCCTAGGTTGGTACTCCACAGATGTGACTGTGCCTTGATGGGGATAAAAGGAGGTTGGGTTTTTGCCATACTTAGTGTATAATGGCTTTCCACGAACCATGCCTGTCTCATCTTTGACAAGTATCCTGTGAAGTACAGCTGAGGATTTAATTTGGATAGTAAGTCATTCCCTGTGAAGGCTCTCCCATGTAAACTGGTATTTCTCTATGAACCTCCATGAACTGACATCCAATGAATGAAAGGTGCGGGCCAGGGACAGTCAGGTAGAGGATATAGAAGTTAGATGATGCTGGATGTCCTCCAGCCAGGAAATTAGGTAGGCTGGATGACATGTGGTAGCTTCTAAAGCACACTGTGAGAAGCTCACAGTGTGCAGTGAAATAGGAATAAATTTTAGTACAGGAAAAAAGCCTGTACAACTGCTCAAGACTGAACGTAAGGCTGGAGTTCAGCTTTAAAAAAGAATAGGTGTATGTAAATACACACATCCTTTAAAGGGGTCCCATATTTCAAGCTGGTGCAGCACTTTTGAGCCACCAGTTACGCAGATGCTGATTGAATTACACACAATCTCTTTCCAAAGACTGGCATCTGCCCATTTCCTTGAGCTGAACATACTAATTCCTGGCAAGCAGAGTGATGACACGCCAGCAACTAAATGGCTGATTTACTAAATTGCAATGAGCTTGAGCCCTCACCAAGTCCTCTGCCTCTCTCTCTCGCTCTGTGGTGTGTTTAAATCGTTCTATGTTTAAATATTCAGCATGAGGCTAATGTGAGCTGATGAACTGAGACTGCAAACATTCCCTTTCAATTGAGACGAAGAGACAGAGCTGTAGCGGATCATGAGAGCTTGGGAGGTGAAAATGATTTATATTTAAAAATCTTGCTGACGACTCCCATTATTGTAAGGTGCCTCTTAATTGGCTTGGTGCTTGAATCAGTGATTCAAGAGCGCGCGGCAAAACCAGACACTGAGCCTTCCACTACTCGTACCTCTTCTGATGTTCCCATAGCTTCTTCAGCTGCATTCCTAATGCTGGTCTGCTTGTATATTTCTATTGTATGTATTTGATCTATTATTCTATCTTATTATGTATTATTTTAACTAGTCCAAGCGTTCAGAGGAAAAAACATCTTTTTAAAGTGTTACTCTACCTTTGTGACAAAGTGGGAACTGTAAGGCCGGGCAGTGAAATAAACTTTACAAACAGAATTCATTATGCATTTGTTCTGTTGTGCAAATACAGGAACCTGTAGTACCTAACAAGATATCTGTGTAGCTCAATTGTAGCTTAGGCCTTAGATACCCAGTCAGGCAGACATTGAACTCATATCCTTCATTTTCACCACATTCTTGTTATACCAGTTAGATGGTAAGTCCAAATATGACTTGGATGTCCAACCAGAGTTTGACCACAATTCCCAGAGCACTCTATAACTTAGCAGACATGATCAGACACCCCCGACTCTGGTCAGAACCCCCCCCCCTCCCGGTCAGACACCCCCCCTCTGGTCAGAATCCCCCCATCAGTCCGACTCACCCCTTTGTTCATCAGCAATACAAGTCTGGGTGAGGAAGCTTGTGATGAGGGTATTAAGCAGCCCATAGATGAGTCATTTTTGTTTGTTAAGCTAGTGGGTTGAATGGAAAAAAAGGCTTGATTCCCCCATCCACACACTCAATGTGGATAGGGAAATCCTCCTTGCTGTGTCTTTGTAATTTCACAAGCGCTATCAAAATACTCTCATCAGCGCTGCCAGTTATAGCCTGCGGCACTGATCCAGCGAGGAAAACTCAACAGGGTGGTTGTACAGAAGTCGATCAGTAGATTGACTTCTGTATAACCAAAGTTCCCATACATGGATCAAAAGTTCAATCCATGTATGGACAGCTGGAGGTCCCATTCACATGGGCATACTACAGCATACACCCATGTGACAGCCTTGTGTTCCTGCTCCTATACGGCTGTCAACTTGAGAGCAGCAGCTATGTCAGTGCATCCACTGTGTCCCAAATGACATAAATGGGACTGTCTGCATGGAACATCTGTGCGTCCCTGTGAGGGAAAACACAGCCCTCCCACAAGTGTACGTTGTAGTACGCCTGTGTCAATGAGGCCTTAGTAGTTCCACTACACATTTTAAAAAGATAACTATATGGGTCCATTTACACTGTTGCATTTCAACGCATGCATTACAATACAATACAAAGTGTTGAATCTCCCATCTTAGTGCTACAGTGATTTTTGAAAAATATGACATTTCCATTGTTTCTTGTTGTATTAGTGTGCTAGAAAGCCCATAGAAGTCGATGGCAGCACATCAAAAAGCTCATAACATTCATTTTGATGCGTTGGCAACATATATTAAAAGTTTGGTCAATGGGAATTAGGGCTTATGCATACAGGGGCAAAAAAGATGCTTTCAGATCCATAAGGCAGGGCTCAACAAATCCCAGGCGTCAGGTCAGGTTGCCATGGCGACTAGAAATTGTGTCCTGGTGCTTGGGCATTTGTCAGCCCATTCCCAGTTACCTGGTTGCTGAACGCACTATACTTGAATGACGGCTACAGCATAGTTGGCTAGTTTTGGGAGGGCATCTATTGACATCTTCCCAGAACCGCGCCCCAGGGGCACACATCGGGTGTGCTCTGTGATCGCTGTGTCCTTCTGACACAGCTGATCACATATCAAGGTAAAGGGCCAATCACAGCATCCATTTACCATGAGATTGACTGTATCCAAACTCAGCGGATCACATTGTAAACAAACTTGCCAGTTATCGGCAATCCTTCCCTCACGTGCTGTTTCAGCGTGTGGAGAGGAGAGCCAGTAACCATTCTGACAGGTACAATTACACTGATTGATCATCAGTGCCCTGATTATCAGTGCAGCCCCATCAGTGTCCATCAGTACAGCCCATCAGTAGCTCCTCATCAATGCCCATCAGTGCCACCTATCAGTGCCCGTCAGTTCCCATCAGTGTTGCCTATCAGTCCAGCATTTTCAGTTCTTCCTCATCAGTGCCTATCAGTGCTGCCTCATCAGTGCCCATCAGTGCTACCTCATCAGTGCCCTTCAGTGCAGCCTCATCAGGGCCGCTTTATCAGTGCACATCAGTGAAAAAGAAGAATTACTTGCTTTCAACATTTTCTAACAGAAATGAAAAAAAAATTTTTTTTTTCAAAATTTTAGTTTTTTTTGTTTGTTTAGCAAGAAGAAAGAAAGAAGAAAGCTCTGTCTGTCTGAAAAAAGGATAAACATTTCATTTGGGCACAGTGTTGCATGACTGCTTAATTGTCATTCAGAGTGTGACAGAGCTGAAAGCTGAAAATTGGGTGGAAGGGGATGAAAGTGTCCAGTAGGCAAATTTTAACATCTAAAAACAAGCAAAAAAAAAAAAAAAAACTTTACCTCTGCTGCTTACCCACTGCAGAGCTAAAGTTTTTTTTTTCTACTTCACATATAGGCACCTCTGTGTATTCCTTGTGTATAAACCTGTGTTATGCATCTGTAAAGATACACATCTGGGCTACATAAGAGAAAGGGTTTTGTCATTGAAAATAAAGCTTTGTTAGTTAAAGAAAAAACTGGCTCCTAACTTTTTTAGTTGGTTCCTGGATTCAAAGCAAATTTGTCAAGGCATACTTGTTTTTTACAAATCTGAATACAGCTGTATGTTATGCTATAGGTCCATGAACACAGCTGTGCACAGATCCATAAACTGGAGCTGCAGAAAAAGAAAAAAAAATGTGCCTGCACCGTCCTGAGTAAGGAGCGTGTTAAATGCTATACAAATGTACAAGTTTGTGCTAGCATTTACAGTATGCATACCGCATTTAGAGTAAGTGAACGCTATTGGTATTGAATGCCAAGGATGCTAGGTGTCAGGAGATGCCTGCATCTTAGCAACCTAGGACACTGGGCATTAGAAACCACCTGCGTCCCAGCGAACTCACATGAGCTGTACGCATGAAAACATTAGCACAAACATTACAGGCATACAGCGTACGGGCAGAACTTTATGTAGGATCTCACTGCAAGCATGATCCTAAGTAAAATCAAAAGGCCATGTGAATGAGCCCTTAACCCTACCCATTCTAATTCTCAATTCAAAAACTCATTACTCAACTCACATTAAAACGCATGTCAGCACAAGTTGCCGCATGTCAATGCACTAATAACATGCATAGATCTAAAAGATTTTAGGTCACTTATATGTTGTTAGTCTGTTGTTTTTTCACTATCTATATAAACTCTTTGTTTTACAAATAAACTTTTATTACATGAAAAAGGCTTCCCAGAGTAATATTGGTTATCTAAAAAAACAGAGCTACTTATTTTGTAGCTCCATTCCTCTGAATTTCCAGACCCTGTTGTGTTGGGTAAATGAGCTGCTTTCAGCACAGCTGAGAGTGACACAATGCCTCACATGTAAAAAGAAGGGGACAGCACCAACTGCTGGCTGGAAAAAAAATGACATTATTAACATGTAATATGATATAAAAATATTTTTTTAATATTTATTTTTTTAGACCACAGCATACTAAACAAAGAAAAAAAATATGTAAAAACCCACTGTACTGTAGATTCCTTAGAAGCAAAATAACTGAAGCAGCACAAGTCAGCTGACTTTTTCTTTTTTCCAGTTTTTATAAATCAGCCTCTTGATGTCTGACTAAATGCAAGACAAAAAAGGTAAAATCTTTATGACCCATTGATACATCAATGGCCGCAGTGCATTAGATGAAAGGGTTAAGAGTGAATATTGATGAGTGAGAGAGAAAAATGCCAACATTTTCTTTTTTATTGATGTTGTGTTGCCATAACAACCCAAATATGGCAGATGACACAAACAGAGCTGCTCATCTGGCAGTTCCAGCGAGTAGGGTTCACATCCCAGGCTTCCATATGGACGCTGAGTGTATGGTAATGAGCAGACCATATGGTGAGGGGAATAAATCCTGAACGATTGTGCTGTTACTGCACCAGTGAGCCGATGGGACAGAATCTCAGCAAGAATTCTCTCCAGCAGAGGCCTTCTCCCGTGTGTGTGCATGTAATCTCACGTATGTAGAAGCACGGCTCGCTGCACAGCGCACGAGAGACTCTCCGCCACAGACTGCGCTTAACCCAAATCATCCCTCTGTGCCTGAAGGGCAGCCACACAAAAACTGCTAAATATCCGCTCACAGCAAACTGTCTGTCACCATTAGAGATATGCAAATTCCTTACAAATTCATGCGTCACCTGCAGTGATAAGCTACTATATAAAGCATGATCTTCAATCCAGCCATTATTTTCATTATTGAGTTCCCCTGACAAAGGTTTACAGAGGTACCTTGGTCTTTGACAAATATAACTATGCATATGCCATACCTGTGGGACCACCATCGAAGCGGAGAATCACTGTAGTAGTCGCTGCGCTCTCTGAATGCAAGTGGTGAAGTGATTGGGCAACGATGTCGCAATCTCCACCATGTCCATTCAGAGAATGCTTTACATTCGTTGAGAAAAAATGTTCTGTGAACTGCACCCATGCTGAGCACGGGACCCGGAAGACAGCGGCAAACATTGTGGCAGCGGCGACTACTACAGTGATTCTCCACTTACACAATAGTCCTACAAGCAGAGCTGCTGTTAGAAATCACAAGGCTCTGTGCCGCTTAACTCACAGGGACTGCTCCCCCCAAATGTCAGAACAATATTTTTGTTAAAAATGCACTAAAATTATTATTAGCAGACACAAACAAAAGATAATTTATACAATTCCTGCTAGTCTAAAACTGTATGTGAATGAGGTCTTGGGGCTCATTCACATTGGCACTGTGGTCTGTACAGTGTGAATCAGTGTTTATGTGGCTGGAGCTGTGTGCAGTCAGGTTATGAGGACCCAGTGGTTGTATGAACATTCACTATATTGCCAAAAGTATTGGTCGGCCTGCCTGTACACACAAATGAACTTTAATGGCATCCCAGTCTTAGTCCGTAGAGTTCAATATTGAGTTGGCCCACCCTTTGGAGCTATAACAGCTTCAACTCTTCTGGGAAGGCTGTCCACAAGGTTTAGGTGTGTCTATGGGAAGGTTTGACCATTCTTCCAGAAGCGCATTTGTGAGGTCAAGCACTGATGTTGGATGAGAAGGCCTGGCTCGCAGTCTCCGCTCTAATTCATCCCAAAGGTGTTCTATCGGGTTGAGGTCAGGACTCTGTGCAGGCCAGTCAAGTTTCTCCACCTCAAACTCGCTCATCCATGTCTTTATGGACCTTGCTTTGTGCACTGGTGCACAGTCATGTTAGAACAGAAGGGGCCATCCCCAAACTGTTCCTACAAAGTCGGAAGCATGAAATTGTTCAAAATGTCTTTGTATGCTGACACCTCAAGAGTTCACTTCACTGGAACTAAGGGGCCAAGCCCAACCCCTGAAAAACAGCCCCACACCATAATCCCCCTCCACCAAACTTTACACTTGGCACAATGCAGTCAGGCTAGTACCGTTCTCCTGGCAACCGTTCAACCCAGACAAGTGCCAGATTGCTAGAAGTACGACATATCTCCACTGCTCTAGAGTCCAGTGGTGGCGTGCTTTACACCACTGCATCTGATGCTTTGCATTGCACTTGGTAATGTAAGGCTTAGATACAGCTGCTCGGCCATGGAAACCCATTCCATGAAGCTCTCTACGCACTGTTGTTGTGCTAATCTGAAGGCCACACAAAGTTTGGAGGTCTTTAGCTATTGAATCTGCAGGCAGTTGGCGACTTCTGCGCACTGTGCGCTTCAGCATGCGCTGACCCCGCTCTGTCATTTTATGAAGCCTACCATTTCATTTACAATGCTTCAGTTATGAATGAGCACAGTGAGTGATCTGTACCAATGACTCACTGTGTTTATTTAGGAAAGGAAGGGGACAGTATATATGACATATTTCCTGGCCCCTCCCCTCACTCTCTATCCAGAAACATTCCCGTGTACTGTGTGCAGCCAACCGGAGGGAAGGGAAGCTGGCAGTGCTGCGGGGAGGGGGAATGGGCACAAATCTTGTCAGGCACACAGCAGGGTGCACATGGCGAGGGGCCTGGGCAGTGGGGGGAAAAGGATGTTGACAGAGAGGGTGATCGGTGCGGTGGTGGTGGGGAATTACTGAAGCCAACCCCCCTGGAGGCAGCAGGCGGGAGAAGAGGAAAAGCCATTTTTCAGCTGCTGCAGGGGGATCAGTTTCAGTAAGCCCTCCCCGATGTACCAATCACCCTTTCTGTCTGTCTTTTCCCCCCGTGCTGTCCAGGCCCTCCCTGGTAAACTGATGGAGTCCAGGCCTCATACACGAGGACTGGTGGTACCCCCTTATCGGCGGCCTTGCCTACAGGTATGGTATATGCATACTTAGGGTCAGGCTGAACCAATGTGCTATGCAATAAAATTCATACCAGGCAATCTGCTTGAAAGTGTTATTAAGGCGGAACTAAACTCCCCAAAATACTCACTTCCACCTTTCAGCTAGGTGGCAGTTACATGCCTTTGTGGCCACTTCATCTTCTCCCCAGGATACTTCCAGGTGCTGGGTTGTCGGCCTCTTGATTGGCCAGTGGGGGGTGATGTTTTCTGGCACATGTGCACGGGAGTTAGCCATTTTGGCACAACCAGTGCATTCTGGAAATGCAAGCTGAACTGCATATTCAATGGATTCAATGGCGGGTAAATGTGTGTAATTGCAGAAAATATATACAGTAGCATGTCTCTTATGCAATAAAGGGCTTTTTTATAGTTTGGGACAGAGTGGAGATGGATTTGAACACCTATTAGGTTTTTATTGCTGTCTGTGTCCCCATTAGGGAGATTCATCCTCTCTATTTGTCCTGTTATCATCAAAAGTGAAAGTAAAAGAAACCCACAAATTTTGGGTCACTCCTAGAAAAGTAATAGAGGGGAAATCTTCTATTGGGGACACTAGTTCTGGTGACCTGGGGGGGCCCAAGGAATTCCTTTAATTTGCAGGGATCTCCTCTCACTTCCTGTTTAGGCTATGGGACAGGAAGTGAAGGGAAATCTCTGCAATGGGAAACAGATGTCAAAAAATAAACTGACAGGGGTTATAACCCTCCCTTACCCTATCCATAATGAAAAAAAAAAGTTTTGCCTATAATCCTACTTTGAGTTCTGCTTTAAAGGCTGGTTCTGGTGCTGAGTAAAAGATTTTCTTGTTATACCTAGTGGCCAAATTCAGTATTTTCCATTTCAGTAAACCACTGAAAAACATTTGTCCGACATAGGAAATCGCCCAATAACATTCATTTTTTGCCCTATTCACACAGAAAGAAAGTAGAAGCAGTTTCACTGGGCGAATTGCTATTCACATTTTTGTAAATTCACCCCTTAGTGTTCACTGGCAGGATCAACAGATGAAAAAAAAAGGTGAAAAAATAAAAGCAATGCAGCAATCACATCTAAAAACTGGTAAGCTGCAATATACACTCACCAGCCTCTTTATTAGGTACACCTGTTCAATTACTTGGTAACACAAATTGCTAATCAGCCAATCACATGGCAGCAATTCAATGCATTTAGGCATGTAGACACGGTGAAGTCGACTTGCTGAAGTTCAAACTGAGCATCAGAATGGGGAAGAAAGGGGATTTAAGTGACTTTGAACGTGGCATGGCTGTTGGTGCCAGACGGCCTGGTCTGAGTATTTCAAAAACTGATGATCTACGGGGATTTTCATGCACAACCATCTCTAGGGTTTACAGAGAATGGCCCGAAAACGAGAAAATATCCAGTGAGCTGCAGTTGTGTGGAGGAAAATACCTTGTTGATGTCAGAGGTCAAAGGAGAATGGGCAGACTGGCTCAAGATGAGTGAAAGGCAACAGTAAGTCAAATAGCCACTCAGTACAACCAAGGTATGCAGAATACCATCTCTGAACGCACAACACGTAGAACCTTGAAGCAGATGGGCTACAGCAGCAGAAGGAAATGGAGGCTACAATTTGCACAGGCGCACCAAAATTGGACAACAGAAGATTGAAAAAACATTTCCTGGTCTGATAAGCCTCAATTTCCCTAGAGCTGATTGTGCGTGGAAATCCCGGTAGATCAGCAGATTTTGAAAGACTCAGACCAGCCAGTTTGGCGCCAACAACCATGCCATGTTCAGCCTAGGTTTACATATATACAGTGCGGTATATCGCATGTGATTCACACAGGAACCGCACCGCATTCCTGTGCAAATCACATGCGATATGTGTGCGGTGCGATTGGAGCCATACATTTTGTATGGCTCTAATTGCACCAAACCCACACCAAAAAGGTGCAGGACCCTTTTTTGGGTCCGCACCACATTCGAATCGCATGGGTATTCACACCTATACAATCCGATTCTGCACATCACACCATATTTGCGGACCGCTTTCGGCGTGTTGTTAACTTAACATACACACCCGCAGCGGTTTGCACGAACGTAATGCGATTCTAATGCGGTGCAGAATTCGCACAGAAAACACTGCCAATTCCGCACAGCATCAGTGTGAACCCGGGCTCAAAGTCACTTACAGTTGTGTTCAAAATAATAGCAGTGTGTTGAAAAAAGTGAATAAAGCTCAAAATCCGTCTAATAGATTTTATTTCCATACACACAAATGCATTGGGAACACTACACATTCTATTCCAAATCAAAACATGAAGAAAAATATATCAAATTTGTGTTGTTCCTCTAAAAAAATTGAAGAAAAGTGAATATTAGACTGTTCAAAAAAATAGCAGTGTTTGTATTCTTCTTTACAAACTCAAACATTCACTATATAAACTGAAAAATGTTTGAAGATTTTGCTTTCCTTTGAATCACTTAATTAATATTTAGTTGTATAAGCACTGTTTCTGAGAACTGCTGTACATCTGTGTTCACAGGCGCCTACTGACAACTCATGGGGCCCCCGGGCAATAGGGGATCATGGGGCCCCTGTGCCCTTGCCCAAACTCAAAAAAGCCTATGAAAAAGGTACCAGGGGCATCTCATGGGGCCCCCTACTGACCCCGGGCCCTCGGGCAGTGCCCGAGTTTCCAAATGGTCAGTCCACCCCTGTCTGTGTTGCATGGAGTCAACCAACTTCTGGCACCTGTGAACAGGTATTCCAGCCCCGGATGATTGGACTACATTGCACAGTTCTTCTCGATTTCTTGGTTTTGCCTCAGAAACTGCATTTTTGATGTCACCCCACAAGTTTTCTATTGGATTAAGATCCGGGGATTGGGCTGGCCACTCCATAACGTCAATCTTGTTGGTCTGGAACCAAGATGTTGCACGTTTACTGGTGTGTTTGGGGTCGTTGTCTTGTTGGAACACCCATTTCAAGGGCATTTCCTCTTCAGCATAAGGCAGCATGACCTCTTCAAGTATTTTGATGTATTCAAACTGATCCATGATCCCTTGTATGTGATAAATAGGCCCAACACCGTAGTATGAGAAACATCCCCATATTATGATGCTTGCGCAACCATGCTTCACTGTCTTCACAGTGTACTGTGGCTTGAATTCAGTGTTTGGGGGTCGTCTGACAAACTGTCTCCGGCCACTAGACCCAAAAAGAACAATCTTACTTTCATCAGTCCACAAAATGTTGCGCCATTTCTCTTTAGGCCAGTCAATGTGCTCTTTGGCAAATTGTAACCTCTTCAGCACATCTTTTTTTCAACAGTGGGACTTTGCGGGGGCTTCTTGTAGATAGCTTGGCTTCACATAGGCGTCTTCTAATTGTAACAGTACTCACAGGGAACTTTACACCTTCTTTGATCTTCCTGGAGCTGATTGTTGGCTGAGTCCTTGCCATTTGGCTATTATTCTATCCATTCGAATGGTAGTGTTTCGCTTAACTTCCACATCTCTCAGGTTTTGGTTGCCATTTTAAAGCATTTGCGATCATTTTAGCTGAGCAGCCTATCATTTTCTGCACTTCTTTATATGTTTTCCCCTCTCCAATGAACTTTTTAATCAAGGTATGCTGTTCTTCTGAACAATGTCTGGAACAACCCATTTTCCTCAGAATTTCAGAGAGAAATGCACTGTAACCAGCATGTACAACATTTGCTGCCTTCCTTCCCTAAATAAGGGCAATAATCGCCACCTGTTTTTCAAAGAATGAATGACCTCACTAATAGAACTCCACACTGCTAATATTTTGAACATGCCCCTTTCAATTAGTGATTCAATTACACAGAATCAGCAGCATGCATGTCATGACTGTTGGGTCTGTTGGATTCCTATTACTCTACTACACCTGTTAGTAAATTATTTGCCATGTAGAAATATCATTTCTACCAAAAACAGTGATTGATCAGGTTAGTGATGTCTGACTGCTATTATTTTGAACACAACTGTAACTCCCCATTCTGATGCTCGGTTCGAACTTCAGCAAGTCATCTTCACCACGTCTAGATGCCTACATGCATTGAGTTGCTGCCATGTGATTGGCTGATTAGCAATTTGTGTTACTAAGCAATTGAACAGGTGTACCTAATAAAGTGGCCGGCGAGTGTATATAACATTTTATGTTCTTGAGTTTGGATAGACTTTAAATTAAAAAAAAAAGTCCTTACAAAAATAAATGAATGCTAAACAGCAACAGTGTGCAATGGCAACAAATCTAACATTTGCAGGAAGAATGAAAACACAATAGCGGGGTAGCAGCACGATGACAAGAACAGTAATTATTATGACTATATTTTACTATACTATAAATATTAATAATATAAACACGGTAGCTTGTGATGATTGTCAATAGAATTTTTAATTAGCGAATTATGCCAACGAGAAAAAGTATAGTTTAAAATCCCCTGGTGATTTATCATGTCTTTATCACATAAACCAGGAAGTCCCTGCTCCTATTTTATTGACAGTACTAAGTGTGTTATTATTCATCATAGAGCGATGATGATGTCACTCCCCATTGATGGCGGGTGACAACATCTCTAATTAATGACTGCAACGAAATGTGATACAGAAAAGGCTCAGCAGTCCCACATTAAGCCTATCTCCCACCTAATGATGGATTTAGGATTCTTGTTAGAATAATTGTGTCACTGTTGGGGTCTGTGTTGCTCACACTATTTGGAATTCCTGGAAAGCTTCGGTGCTGTTTTATAAATAGCTGTAAATGAAAGCCACCAAATTCACTGGTAGGAAAAAAAACAACATGTTTGGCACATGGACAAATCCTGGCTGAAAGATGGCATTTTGTATCATTAAATGAGGATCTCAAATGTTTGATCATATCCCATTTGTCAGGTGCGCGGATGCACCCAAAACTGTTGTTTCGTTGGATTTAAATAATCCTAGGTTCACACTAGTGCTGCCGCATAATCATGCTGTTGAAGAGCAAAAGATCCGCTCCAGGTGAGTGCCGAATCTACATAACCCCGCCACAGACACGCTGGTGCTGGCCCGATCCGTGATCACAGATGCAATGGAAAAACAGAATGGTTGGCCGCACAAACAGCAATGTGGTGGATGAAATCCTCTATTGGAATCCTTTACATGCAATATGATAAGAACATGAAAGCTTCAAGACAGGACAGAGGAGCAGTAGACGCATTTCACATGAACACATAAACAAAGAAATGCAGCGCTAATTAAAAATGAATAAATAAATAATAATGTCCAATAATGTCCAAATTAAAGTCCATATAAATAATCAAAGATATGGAACAAAATAAGGGAGCAAAATCTTGATTTCATATACCATCACCATACACCCGGAAAGAAATGGCCCCTCACCGGACACTTTGACCGTATAACAGCGGTCAGTATGTGCAATATACTGAGGAATCAGTACGGCAAATCATTTCCGATGGGTAACCTCTCCCAGGTAGAGGATGATGACTCCGCTCTGAAAGATCCCCAAACCGGACTGTAATGTCAATCAGTAAGCACAATGTGATAGGGACACAGAATGGCAGGTAGAAATCCTCTTGCAAACTTTAAAGAATCTCCCATCCGGCAATCTCGTTGGCATCTTATTCCCCAGCCTGAAAGCAAAGGACTGTGGGGCTTATAGTCCTGTATTCAGCCAGCACTGGACTCTTGAGCCTTTCTTAGACTTCACATCCCAGAAAGCTTTCAGCTCTCCAGACAGGACTTTTCTGATCCCCAGGCTGAGAGCAAGAGACAAGCCCCTATCACATTGTGCTTACTGATCATAAACATAAAGAAACAAACCAAACCATGACATTTTCCCTTTAATCTCCAGCCAAACAGTTGAATACACAGACAAAATATATATATGGGATCTGCTATTTTTGCCAAAGAATTTGTAATCTTGTCATCCATTTCTGAGATTTACACTGCCCAGCCACGTGGGTGACCTGACTTTTTTCTAAAGCAATTACGCAATACAGCTAGGTCTCCTCTCCACCCCCAGTCTCTGATTGGACAGTAAAAGAGCAGCAACAGCAGACTAATAAGAAATCCCTATGCTCTCTTTGTTCTCTCCTCCAGTCAGCAAGTTTCTTGCAGTCATGTGCACCAGCACATCTGATAGGCTGCTAGTGCTTCCCCTCCCATTCTGTACGCTACTGTACAAAAGGCTCATATCCAGCCTAATTTAGCTGTTTTAAATATATATATATATATGTATATACATATATATATATATTTTTTTTTTCGTGACTTTATTTTGCATTGCTTAGTGCTTTTTTTTATATCTGCCAGAAGTTCAGCTTTGAGTCATTCTTTAACATCTCACCCGACGTTCATTTACTTTGTTATTCGAATTTAAGCCCTGCTCATTTCCTTAGCCCCCACATCAAGTCTCTCTATACCCCTCCTCCTGTCATTCCAAGCTGTGAACATTCTCTCTCCGAGTCCAAGAAAAATCTTTGCATTCCAAGTCTCTGTCAGGTAGCCCTCATCCCCCAGCTGTAATGGCATGTAATTGTATTATAATGTATAATTCATAAACCACTCTCTAAAGACTGTAATGCTTTCAATCACGCGTGCACTCAGCCTGACCGAAGATTTGTTTGTACAGCGATGGGAGGGGAAGGTGGCGGTAAGTAGGTGTGGTGTATGGTACATGACAGAGGGCAGTTTGTAGGTTCGAAGGTGCAGAAGTGTAGGCTTGGGGTAGACAGGAATTAACCTCCCCTTAAAAGTAAAAGTCGGGGTATGAGGAACACAGAGAAGTGTGGAAAGAGAATGTTGATACTGGCAGCGTTATCCACAAACTGGGGAAACCAGCTGACTTGCTGCAGCTAATGAAATATGTCACTGATAGACATGTTGAATTCAAGAGCTTAAAGGGGACCTTCAACCATTAAAATAATTTTTCTTCTCCTGCTTTCTCCTCCCTCCCTGTTACACAACAGCAGAACGTTTCATTTTTGGAAATGTCTTGCACCTTTTTTTTTTGTTCTGCAGCCCAACATCTCCTGTTTCCTCGCCTAGGCAAAGATGGCATAGGAACCTCTGTTGCCCCTGAGGTTTGTGACATGGACATCCTAGGAGGGAGCAGGGGTCAAAACGTCATCTGTAATGACTTACTCAGGGGATCAGGGGAACATGTGTACCTTGATTCTACCCATGCACAGGAATAATGCCAGGCATTATGGAACGTGCACAGACCAGCAATATGCTGGTAAATTCCTACACATGCACACAAACTACACAGGTCTCTACAAGGTCCCAGACACCTAAATTCATTGGCATGTGTGCCCATGTGCAGTAATTCCCGCTCATGCACAGACGAGCAGCAGATCTATGCCAGGTCCCAATTACCTGGCAGAGATCTGCAGCACATTTTTGCATGCATGGATATTCCAAGATGGTGCTGTGGAAGAGAAGCAACCTAAGGAGCATTTTGTCAGCGTAAAGTTCTTTCTTAAAGTGCAACTTTTGTCAAAAAATTAAGTCCTGCTAGATCACTCCAAGCTGGCCGCTTTTGCAGGTATAGCTATGTAAAACATTAAAAATAAGTGCCTATACTATTTAAAATTCAGTAATACTCTGTCTCACCCTGCTTTGCATATGCAATTGCTCTCTATTTTTTAGCACTGTGCTGAAAATCAGAGCCACTAGAGGCCGATCTGCTGACAGCTTGAAAATTACTGCTGCTCTGGGACTCTGGGCTTCAGGAAAATGGCAGTCTCCAGCAAGAAGAAAAAGGAGGCAACTTACAGCACACACTAATTTTGGTAGAATTAATAATGCAGAATGTACACTGCTCAAAAAAAATTAAAGGAACACTTTGAAAACACATCAGATCTCAACGGGGATAAATATCATGCTGGATATCTATACTGATATGGACTGGGTAATCTGTTAGGAACGTAATGATGCTCCATCATTTGATGAAAATGAAAATGATCAGCCTACAGAGGACTGAATTCAAAGACACCCCGAAAATCAAAGTGAAAAATGATGCAGCAGGCTAGTCCAGTTTGCTGAAATGTCATTGCAGCAACTCAAAATGGTACGCAGTAGTTTGTATGCCCCCCCCCACATGCTTGTATTAGGGTTGCCACCTCATTCTTTTAAAACCGAAAACATATTAATTACACAGGTTCTGTGGCTGATTAAAGAATTCCATCTGATTTAAAAAAATAAATAAAAATCAGCAGCTACAAAAACTGTAGCTGATGACTTTTGAAATGCAGACACTTACGTGTCCCACGATCCAGCAGTACTGGCACTGGCCAGCTTGCGGCTTCACAGCCGGGTGCCCACTGCGCATGTGCGAGTAGCGCCATGCTTTAAGAATGGTCTCGTAGTCTTCTAGGACCTGTCACGGGTCCCACAAGACTGTGGGGAGGGAGGGGGGAGGGCAACTTCCGCTTCTGATCGCCTTAGGCGATCGCAGCAGAAGTGGGGGCAGGTACCTGTCAAATTCGGGTACTAGCTCCCCAAAGGTGCCAATCCTTAACAGGGAGCGGGGGACAATGCATTAAAGCAGAACTTCCCATTTTGGGTGGATCTCCGCTTTAAGGTGGTAATTCAACTCACTTAGTGCCTTATCTGAATTAAATTAGCCTCAGAATCTGTGTCATTAATATGTGTTTGGTTTTAAAGGGATGAGGTCTCAACCCTAGCTTGAATGTATACCTGACAACATCAGGACATGCTCCTAATGAGACAACAGATGGTGTCCTGGGGTGTTTCCTCCCAGATCTGTGCTGGGAAACATAGCAAGCCTTCTGGCAATGGCACGTATTGATGTACCATCTTGGAGGAGTTAGACTGCCTGTGCAACCTCTGTAGGGTCCAGGTATCGCTTCATGCTACCAGTAGTGACACTGACCCTAGCCAAATGCAAAACTAGTCAAAACCAGTCAGAGATGATGGGTAGGGAAAAAAATGTCAGTGGTCTCCACCTGTAAAACCATTCCTGTTTTGGGGGTCGTCTCACTGTTTCCCATCTAGTGTGCCTGTTGTTAATTTCATTAACACCAAATCAGCTGAAGCTGATTAACAACCCCCTCCTGCTACTTAAATGATCAGATCAATATCCCAGGACATTCATTGACTTAATGCTATACTCTGATTAAAAAGTGTTCCTTTAATTTTTTTTGGAGCAGTGTATGTTCCTTGCTAAAGAACATTATTTTTTTAAGTTGTTATGGGTAAAGTTCTGCTTTAAGCCTCAATTTTCACTAGGGTTGCCACCTCATCCCTTTAATCCCCAAACACATATTAATGACACAGGTTCAGTGGCTGATTAAGGTGGTAATTAAACTCACTTAGTGCCTTATCTGCATTAAATTATCCTCAGAACCTGTGTCATTAATATGTGTTCAGTTTTAGGGATGAGGTGGCAGCCCTAATTTGCGTCTGAGTGTTCAAAGCTCCACAATGCTCAGCAAGCCAAATTGTCCCTGTTTACATTTGAGTGTTCAGAAATCTATAGCTCAATGCCTGCAGCTTTCAGTGGTACATGAGCAACTTTTGAAGCAGAATGGGGCATTTTGGCCCCAATGACTTTACTAGCAGTGCGTTTTTCAGGTGCTCCTTTAATGAAAGTCTAGGGGGCAAAAAACAAATGCTGCTGTCCCAAAGACGCTCCTCTACAGCACTCCACTACTAAAAAACCTCACAAAAAGTTTTAAAATTGCCTGAATGTACACAAGTGTTGATGGGCGCTAAAGTGAATCTGTTGTTATCATGGATTAACCAAAGCAGTATTAGTAATGAATAGAAGGCATAATAATGTCCCTGTATGTACTGTGCTTTGAATATATGGTACGTCTGGAGCCCCAAAAACATGGACACAAGGTGTATTCAAAGACTGGTTATACAACAAGCACTTAAACTAGAACTGTGTCCAGGCTATGGATTCTCAGATATTTACATATTCTTCACAAGCAGTAAATAGGTTTCAAGTGGGTTTCAAGTGGGTCCAACACACCCACTGTGACTCAACGTTCTCCAAACAGCAAGGGACAGGAATTTTGCCTGGAGAGCTTTATCTCTGTCTCATCTTGCATGTCAGACCTCTGCAGAGGGACCACGGCTTCAACACAGGGAGCAAGGGTCCTTCGCTGCAGCATGCTGGCAGGGGACAGGCTTTTATACTCAGGCTGTGGCTTCTTCCTAAAGATAACAAATTGTAATATTTTGCACACCTTTTGTTTTGATTCACCTGGAATGTGGTTAGCTGATTTAAACTGAACGTTTAGTTGGGCTTTAAAATTTCCTTCAAATTATCTTGCATGAAAGACCGTTTTTCTGAAAACGGGGCATACACCTTTACACTTTATTTAACCCTCTTTTTCGATACAATGTTGCCTCATTTATCAAACATGTCAATACAAACAGAAAAGAAATGCAGCATATGACTGGGTGTCATTTTTGCCATGAAAACATTCCTTACCTTCGGTAATCTTTCTGGGTCACCTGGATGCCTGGGGATCACTTTCTGAAGCCTCTGGAAGCCATAGTCAATGGTGGGTTCATTTAGAGCTAAAACAAAACAAAGATATCTTTAGATGTCAGAATATTATAATTAGATCATTTTATGGCTCTGTATGTGAAAAATGCCTGCATTGTTAAAATCCACCTGTCATTTTGTCCAAGCATGAAATAATAGATAACCAACTAATCAGAATCATAATCCCTGCAAACTGTAATCTGGTACCATGAGTTACTGCACTTTGCAAGTTATGATTGCTTTTTGCACTGCCTTACCCAGTAAACTCAATAATGTCTTCCTTTTGACAAGCGCTATAAAGGTCTTAGAGAAAATAAAGTTGAATTTGCTCAGCTTAGCTTAATCAGAGTTCTCTGTATACCACTGCAGCCAGAATCCAAAGACCACCACACAAGCTCACTGGGGCTGTACTTCTTGTAGCCTGTGCTGTGACATTTATTCTCCCTGATTTTTGTATCACCTATTACAGTCAGATTTCCCAAGCAGGCTTGGAGGTTATTGGTGGGTGTGAGAAATGGCTTAATACTGCCACTTTGAAATGCCAAACTGGTTGTGAAAGAAAGCAGGAGGCTTGCAGCGGTTGTGTTTGGAGATACCTCTCCCACACCTTAACAGGTAAGGGAATGAAAAGGGTGGACTGATACTCTACATCAGTGCCTTGATAAAAAAAACAGAAAACCTCAGAAATAGGTTGTGTTTCCTGTATGCATTTCAAGGTTTCATTTTCAATTTTTACTGGCGTGCACCTGGAGTAACTGGAAAGCCAGTGGTAGAATACGTACGACAACATAATCACTTGAGAATCCATCAAGTAAGTCTGTTAAAAATAAACACACACATAAAACTTCCTAAACTCACAAAAGATTAGTGAGAACTCTCAGATACCTGCCACACATCTTCCCTTTGGAGACCTTAAACTATGGTGCTCTAATATGCAAATCTTGACTTTTCCAGGAAAGCCAAGTAATGTCATCTGCCTCCATCAACTTCCTTATGGGTGTTAAAGCCACCATTATGTACAAGAAACAAGAGGGAGGTCGAAGCATTGAGTTTTGCATTTAAGAGCTTCAGGGGGTCATTCAGAAAGCTACACTACATGGCCAAAAATGTATGGATATCTGACCCTTACATCTACACTATTTTTTTATTTAATAAAGTATAGTGTCTATATAGCACTGACAATTTATGCAGCCTTTTACATATTGTACATTAAAATTAGTCCCCATCCCTAAAGAGCCTACAATCTAAGGTCCCCATCTCACATGTGCACAGCCAATTAAATTGGGATTCAACCGGAGACCCTAGTGCTGCAAGGCAGAAGTACTAACCATTAGGCCACTGTTATGCCCCTATATTGCCTAAAGTATGTGGACATCCCCCAAAATTATTGAGCTCAGGTGTCTGCAGGTACTGTTATTGCTACAGCATACAAAGACATTTTAGACAATTGAGAATTTCCAACCTTATAACAACAGTTTGGGGAAAGCCCTTTTTCTGTTCCAGCATGACTGTACGCAAAGCAAGCTCCACACAGGGGTGGTTTGATGAGTTTGATAGGGAGGAACCCAAGTGGCTTGCACAGAGCCCTAACCTCAACCCTACTCAGCACCTTTTAAAATGCTCATTGCAAGACAGGTCTTGACATCCAACATCAGTACCTGATCTCACAAATGTTCTTTTGGCTAAATGGGCACAAATTCTCAGAGACACACTACAAAACCTTGCGGAAAGCCTTCGCAGAAGTGTGAAGGTTGTCAAAGTTAAGCGGGGATGTAGATTCATATTAATGCCCATGGTTTAGTAATAGGGTGCTGAACAAGGTCAGCCACGGCACCTCCTGCCTGGAATTTGCATGTTCTCCCTGTGCCTGCGTGGGTTTCCTCTGGGTACTCCAGTTTCCTCCCACACTCCAAAGACATGCTGGTAGGTTAATTGGATCCTGTATAAATTGGCCCTAGTATATGAATGTGAGTTAGGGACCTTAGATTGTACGCCCCTTGAGGGTTAGGGACTGAAGTGAATGTATAATATATATGTAAAGCTCTTCATAAATTGACGGCGCTATATAAGTACCTGAAATAAATAAATAAATATAGGTACAATGGTCAGGTGTCTACAAATGTTTGTCCATATAGAGTAATAGAAAGTATATGCAGGTGCCTTGAAAGTTTCTACATACATACTGCATGTTTAGTAGTTTTATGTAGTGAAGGTTTATGTAAAAAAAAAACCACACTTGTTTGATGGAGTGTAATCACACATGCTCCTGCAAGGCTCACATATAACCTGTTTAGTTTGTCATGGTTGGACCCTCTGTCTTTGTTTAGAATGCAGAGCACAGTTCTTTAGGATGATAGAAAGAGCACTGAATGTATATATTATCATCGCCTTTACTAGAATGAAGAGGGATTTGTGTCACTGACAGCTGAAGGGATATCATTTGTCTCATTTACTATTAAACATGAATCCAAAGGATTGGCACTCTCTCTCGTTCTCTCTCTCTCCCTCTGTGCATTTGTCCATCTATTAAAAAAACACAATGAATGCAGCTCTCAAGAATGTAAAAAGGATTATTAGCGAAATTGTGTGAAATTCTAATTGACCCTGCAGTAATGGAAGGTGTCGTTACATCCCTCCCCAGCATAACTGCCCCCTCTCTGCCGACAGGTAGAGAATCCTCTGGATTTTTTAAAAGGACATTTAAATTGAAAAGAGACTTGAGTGCAAGAACATAATTACACCAATAAAATCCTTTAACTTGTCAACGTGAAAATCTAAATGGCGATCAATCATTTCTCCGAAAGGAATAATCCTTAAAGTCTCCTGATTGACAGCTCATACTTTCATATGTAAAAAAAAAAATGTTAAAAAAAAAGAGAGTAAAAAAAAAAAAGAACATCTTCTGTAAAGTGGCCACAAATCCATTTACGGAATACAATACTTCATAAAGGTGAGTAAAAAGCCAATAATTACTTGTGTGAATACGCAGCCATCAAGTAGTGAAAAACTTGGGCAATTTTTATTTTTTTCTTAAGGACGGGTTTAAAACACGTAGTGTGGAGTCACATACAAATGAGCCGGGCTTTAATTTGCTGTAGACTTAACAATGGGGAATAAGATATCTAGCCTGAGGTTTCCGTAAATGAGAAAGTCTGCGAATTTTATTTCTGGGGATGTCAGACATCAATAGAAGTTATCAGCTGCTGGACAGTTTTGACAGGTAGAAATCGATGGAGTTTAATACGGCTGATCAATGCTAAGTTGCAGCAACTACATGGTAGAGGTGGCTGGAAGAATTTCTGATGCTGAAGATGAAACCAGGGGGGAGGGGTCTGCATTAGTGTGGCTTGAAGCAAATAATAGCTTGATATAGAACCCATCCTTCTGGCCTCATCTTCAGTCATTGTTGTGCCAAAGGATGTACAGTATGCTTTACAACTTACAGCCGTATTATAGCTGAACAGCTAAATACACAGATGAAGTACATATAAAGGAGCTGCTTTACGTGCCAAATGATTTGTATTTCTGTCCATCCAGTCCTGAGATTTACACAGCTGTGTGACACAGCAAAGCCAGGTGAATGACATCATTTAAAGTCAAAGCCGAATTAAACCTCCACCAATTTTTTTTTTTGGGTAATTCGTGCCCAAAGAGCTGTTACCCATAATGTGCTAGTGTGCACAGCATATTAGCACATTAAGGCATTTTTACCTGGCAAGCAATTCCCTCCCCCTGTCAGCCATGGGCACTGCCATCTTCTCCTGGTCTTCCATCTGAGTTCCGACTCTTCAGTCGAGCACTTAGCCAGGCTGCAATGGCCTCACTCTCGTGCACAAGAGTCACATAATCATAGCACAGATTGGTGCCATAAATGTGCGCTGAGCTGTGCATGCACTGGGCTTACAACAGAAGAGACTAATAACGTCACTTTAATCATAAAAATTCTACCTGCAGGAATTTGCTTTGTTTAATTCCATAGGAATACAATGGTGGCCTCTCATCACCCCTAGCCATCTGATTAGACAAACAATGTGCAGCACCAGACTGATGAGGTCATCCCTCTGCCCACTCTGCTTTCTCCACCTGTTCCATGCTCCTTGCCAACACATTTATATGCAACACTGGATTAATTTGTATCTTTTATACCTGCCTGAAGTTCAACTTTAAAATGCATGTCAAACCATAAAATCTTTTTTTTTTCTTTTAAACTTGCGAGTATGAAAAAGTTAACTCATATTGGGTTGTTATTGCTGTCAGTGTCCCAGCTGTGTCACGCCTGTTTTAACTCTGTACAGCCTGCACCACTGTACATTGTATGTGGTTGCAGAGCAGTTGTGGCACGGCCCCATTCGCTTAATTGTGACAGGGGGTCAAATTTTTGTCCAGATGATTTTGCAGCTTAAGGGGGTTATTTGGGGCAGTAAAAACATGGCTGGGGGACAGCTTTGGACTGAAGGTGAGTATTGCAGCAAAACTTAATTTTTATCTATTTTTTCATTTAGCTAGGCAACTTTTATTGTTTTAAAGATAAAGGCTCCAGGGCTATTTAAAAAAAAAAAAAAAAAAACGGCTTTACAACCAAGATATTACCTCATCTATGGATGAGAGCCCTGGAACCTTTTCCTTTAAGTCTCAAAAGTCCAATCCTGCACTCCAGGACAGTGGCTCACTAGGTAATGAAGCTAAAATTATATGTAGGCATTATGTTGCCTTAGAGACATCTAAGTGATGACATCCTTTTAAACAGGGTCCACCCCTCGTGTCATGGCATAATTTTAGTAAAATTAATGTTGGTAGGCCCAACTGAAGGTAGCTTGTGGTCTTCATTATAGTTACGGTTAAACTGTTTAGACCAAAGGTCTCCAAACTGCAGCCTGGGGGCCGGATGTGGCCTTTTGCCCAACTTTATCTGGCCTGGGGGCAATACTGCACCAATGATGGAGCACCAACCACCCTACTAACACCATCAATGGGGCAGTATTCTTCTCATTGATATCAACAATAGGGAGCTTTTCCTCCCATTAAAACCAATGATGGCACTGATGCCGGGGCATTTTATACGCCCACTGGCCACAGTCCTGCCCCCCTAAAGCCTGAAATACAGTAAACTGCCCCTTTGCTTAGAAAGTTTGGAGACCCCTGGTATAGACCAAGGGATGGTTTGATGTCCCCTGAACAATAAAAAGCTTTCTGATTCCTCTCACCATTCCCTGAACCCCCTTCCCTCTAAAGTTCTCTTGCTGAATTTAGATGCACATGTTCAGAGGTGACCAGAAAAGGTAAAAGAAATAAAAAAAAAACAGTTTGACAATTCAGAAGCATGTTGGTGTTGCCTGTAACCCAGCTAGCCTACACAATGGCCCATGAGGGCCTTGTGGTAACCACAGCAATAAGGCAATAATGGCAGCTCCCGTAATTCTCTCCTTGCAGGTGGCCTTAGTTGGTAACCTGTCATTTCCTTGGGGGAGGGTCATTGGGCTGCATAGGATCAAACTGCACTAGACTTAGCACTAGTCCTAAAAAATTATGGGCTCCAGAGCAGGTCAGGAGCCTGGTGTCACATAGATACCAAGTAAAAGACTCCCTTTAAAATCATACACAAATATCTGCAGTAAAACTATCCCATAACCTCCGAGAAGTAGAAAAACAATATGTTTATCCTCAGTGAAACATCAATAGTTAATAGTACTTGAGGCAACATTATCTGTTTTTCCTGTCATTTTTTTATCTCCTCCAAAATAGCCACTTTGGGGATTCAGAGAAAACAATCGGAGCCATTAATTCCTTCAAAAAACTATAGAAATGATAAAAAAAACTCTAAACCCATCAGCGGATGATTATGTTGGCGTTTGGTAACTGGAAAATGACGGGAAGAGAAAAAAACATTTTTACTCTGAGACAATTGCAGCGTGAAGAAAGTGGGCTACCTCCTTTCGTATTGAAGAAAAAAGTTCTTAAGTTTCAGAATGTTCATGAAGTATACACCAGCAGATGAGTGAGCTGAGTACTCCAGAGAAGCCACGGGAGCCTTTGGAGAGATCAGTGAAAACCATTCGGGACCATCTATTTCATAAATCTCTACGGTGTGAAAATATGAACGTAGGGAGTTATGTGTCTGCTAATGTACTGTTCTCTGCTGGGAGCTGAGCTGTTCTTTTCTACTTAGAGATATACGCTATCTATCTATCTATCTATCTATCTATCTATCTATCTATCTATCTATCTATCTTTGTAATCAATAGCATTTTGTTACCTCTCTATGTATAGAAATATATAGCCCTTATTCTATCTACAGTGCTGTGAAAAAGTATTTGCCTCCCCCCTTGTGATTTTTTTTTCCATAGTTGTCACACTTAAATGATTCAGCTCATCAAACAAATTTTAATATATGGGGGGAAAAAAAGGAAAAAAGCTGTCCAAACCTGCCTGGCCCTATGTGGAAAAGTAATTCCCCTCCTTGCTAAATCATGAATGAACTGTGATTAGCCACATTTTTTGGAAAGCTGAGTTAAATTTAATTTGCATCACCCAGGCCTGATTACTGTCAGACCTGTTGAATCAAGAAATCACTTTAATAGAAGCTGTCTCACAAAGTGCAGCACACTAAAAGATCTCAAAAAGCAACACATTATGCGATCTAAAGGAATCCAAGAACAGATAAGAGACAAAGTAATTGACATGTATCAGTCTGGAAAGGTTTACAAAACCATGTTTAAGGCTTTGGGACTCCACGGTGAGAGCCATTGTCCACAAATTGAGAAAACTTGGAACAGTGGTGAACCTTCCCAGGAATGGAAAGCCTACCAAACATACTCTAAGAGCACAACGACCCAGGAGGTCATAAAAGAACTCAGAACAAAATCTAAAGAACTGCAGTCCTCACTTGCCTCAGTTAAGATCAGTGTTCATGATTCAACAATAAGAAAGAGACTGGGCAAAAATGGCATCCATGGGAGAGTTCCAGAACAAAACCCAGTGGTGACCAAAAAGAACATCTCACATTTACCAAAAAACATCTTGATTATCCTCAAGACTTCTGTGAAAATATTATGTGGACTGTTGAGACAAAACTTGATCTTTTTGGAAGGTGTGTGTCCTGTTACATCTGGCATAAAACTAACAGCATTTCATAAAAAGGACATTATACCGACAGTCAAACATGGTGGTGGTAGTGTAATGTCTGGGACTGCTTTGCAGCTTCAAGACCTGGACGACTTGCCATATGTGAAGGAAACATGAATTCTGTGCTCTACCAGAGAATCTTGAAGTAGAATGTCTGGCCATCAGTTTGTGACCTCAAACGCACTTTGGTTATGCAGCAGTGGGTTTATGGGGCAATTAATTTTTCACATAGGACCAAACAGTTTTGCACAGCTTTTTGCCTTAATAAAATAAATTATCATTTAAAAACTACATTTTGTATTTACTTGGGAAATCTTTTTGTAATATTAAAATTTATTTGATGATCTGAATCATTTAAGTGTAACAAATATGCAAAACAAAAGCGCTCTATCTATCTATCTATCTATCTATCTATCTATCTATCTATCTATCTGTCTATCTAACTAACATTTGTCTACAGCAGCCCTTGCCACCCTTTTTAAGAGGAACCTTTCAAATAATTTTCAGGTGGGGGAAGCCCAGCTAAAATTATTAATTCAGGATCAGTGGGCCAAATGTCTCTTGCGCTGATGATTAGTAGGAAGAATGTGTTGATCAGAATGTCACCCTTGCAGACGGGTAAAAAGATAACTGGTGTATTGTCGCTGGTTCTGTAATCAAACGGGAGGTCAATCAGCCACAGCTCAAGGAACCCCTAGAAACCTTTGGAGGAGCCCTAGTTGAGAATGACTGACCTACAATCTCTATCTTTATCTACAGTATGTACAGTATGAATTCATTAATTCAACTATTCATGTGTTCATTCATTCAATCCTTTTCACAGAAAAAATAGTTTAATCTATCTATCTATCTATCTATCTATCTATCTATCTATCCTATTCATCCATAGTGTGTATCTTCTTTCTATCTATGGAAGTTCCTCTTGTGTAGTCTCATGCCTCCCCCGGTCACACTTCCTCTGGTAATTGTTCATCTCCATTCTTTCAGGGAGTTGTGACAACGCTGCTTATCAGGGACAGGAGTGGAGATGCATGGAGTGTGTGTGATAAACAGGTGTATGTGGCTCGTACCCCGGCGAGCTCTCTGACACTACTTTTATCATCTCGTTTGTGCTCTGAATGAGCTGAGAGCAGCAATTGCCAGAAAACAGGCGGGCGATAAAGAGCATTGATTTAACACATCTTGTTTTCAATCATGCTCCGATTTTCGGAACTGGCGTTTTCTCCTGTTCTCTGCCTCGTTGCTTTTATCTGACGAGCTCAACCCTTCTTGCTGGGAATGAAAAGGTCGCCCAATAAGACATGGTTTGCTGAAACCAGAACGCGCGGCGGGGAAAGTATTTTAGATAAACACTGTCAGGCAGAGAGGGGGTGAATTGCAGTTGTACAATTACTGAACGACAATACATATTACTCTGTTCTGAGTGGGTAACAAGCTTGTGATGGTTTACTAGCTCCCAGCAAGGCGCACAGTCACTGAAAGATTATCTACTGAATAAATGTATTTCTGGACAGCACTTCAACTTTTAGAACATGATAGCTCCCCACTACAGAGGCGTAACTATAACCTACAGGGCCCTTGTGCAAAATGGTAACATAGGCTCACTCCTATCAGGTTTAAATCTCAAATCCAGACAAGCAATTCATGTGCATACAGGTGATATCTCTAATTTTCCAAATGATTTGAAATTCTGTTCTGACAGTCTTGTGATTCATGCAGGAAAGCTAGGCCTTAGACCTCCTCTGTGGTTAAGCGTACAGCTTTGTCCAGGACACACTTCTCTCTCCTGACTGGACAGTGAAGGAGTAGCACCAGTGTTTTTCCCTCATCTCCTGTAAACATGTTTGGCAAGCTAGGTGACACACACACACTTCCCAATTAAGAAATTAATTTTTTTTTGGTTCAGCAATTTAGCTGTCTAATTTACCTTCTGGCCTTCTGTTTCCTGATTGGAGAGTGAATTAGCACCACCACCTTTGTCCAATAGGCAGGGTGCTGAGCTGGGAAGCAGCATAGATGAATCAAGAATTAGAAAAGTGACCTTACTAACTAGCAGAGAGGTGTGTATCATAAGCAGGCTGGCCACAATTACAAATCCTTAGACAGGAAAAACATTAAAGATATATCTATTTTATTATTTTGCTGTTTGCCTAGATTTCCACTTTATACTTTCCACCATCTGCCGAAAAAGTGGGACACCAAATTACTTGGCTCCTTTACAGTAAGCTTGCTAGATGCTCCGACACAATGTAACAGGATGGAAAAAGGAAGTGTTGCTTTATTATATAATTGCTGAATTTCTCAACCTATCTATCCCAGAAGAACCCTTGAAATAATGTTCTGGTGTTGGAAACCCTTGCTCAAAGTAAATAGGGGGTCATTAGGAAAATGCCCTTACATTGGTGACCAGTGGGAAGAATGCCCCTCTTACAGCAATAGGTTTAATGCCACTCTTACAGTCAGGTAAAAAGATCATTGGTGTGATGCTACTGGCTCTGCCAAATGGCAATGGAACTAGAATTATGTAGGCACCATCATATGGGAGGTCAATCAGCCACAGCTTAAGGAACCCCTAGCAAACTCTGGAGGAACCTTAGGGTTTCACGGAACTCTGATTGAGAAAGGTTGCTGTAAGTACTTTTTTTGTACAGTTGGAAATGGGTTAGAACCTCTGTCAGGTTTGTATTGTTGTCTGTGTTGATACTATATAGATTTGCACTCACTTTCTGCACTGGAAATGGTGGACACCAGAACAGGAAGTGGAAAGCACAGACAATAGGATGGGCAGTGTACACGACTAGTTTGGGTTATATACAGTATCTACGTACTGTATATAGTGGCTTGGCATAGAGTGGTAAGTAAACTTAAAAGAGATTCGTTCTGTACATGCAAAGCTGAGAGATGAGAGAAGGAGAGAGAAAAAAAGACAGATAGATAGATAGATAGATAGATAGATAGATAGATATTCATACATATATAGATGGAATGAATAATGGCTTATGTTTCGGAATCTGTCAAGCAACACTTCAAAACTTAGCCATAACATCTTATTTTAACTACTGAATTTACCCTAACTATCTGACATTCCTAACATATGCTATCACTATTTTCCTGGGGATAGAATGGTAAGAAACTACATATGGGACCCCAAAAGGCTACCATTGTAGTAGAATATTGAGAAAAGAAGAACACAAACTATGTTGCTTTTTATTTCATCTTTTAACAGATCACAGAGCTCTTTGGCAGCCTGTTACTATTGATCCCCCTTTCTTCCCCCACCATTAGGTCTGATGTGAACTATGTGTCGTGCTGTCCCCCCTTCCTCCAAGTTAGGTGAAATATAGCATTGGTCCTGGAGCCTGAGTAGCACGAGGAAACATCTTCCCCCGTTTCCTGATTGTATTAGCATTGATTTCTGATTCCTGGATCTCGTCTCCCCCTGTATCAACGCACAGAGCAGACACTTAAAAGCTATATAATCAGGAGTAATGCTTCCGAGGTTTAAAGTGGGAAGCTGACACAATATATTGGGCCTTTGAAAGTGTCTGTGTGCTGGTGAAAATGCACAGTGGCTCAGCCCGGCCAGACACGTAATGGAGGGTATAATTCCTTGTCTCTACACCTTGCTTAACCCCTCTGCTCTGGCACCAGGCTGGATAAATAGGAAAGTCTGGGTGTCTGCCTATGCTGGCCTTGCTTAGTAATGGCCTTCAATTAGGATCTTGCTAATCAGGTCCCTTACCTCCTGACAAGCTGCCGTTAAACCATCATCCTCAGGTTTGTTCTGAAAAACATGAGCTGCCATTGTTTTTTGATCCACCTCTGCTGAACGGTAAACCCAAATCCTCCCTACTTTCTCAGGTGATTAGGACTTCCTGTTTCTTTCTGGCTAATGGGCTGCTTTTAGTTTGGTATAATAAAGAGTAGTGGCTAATAGTGGACATGGCTTGTGGAGAGTCTGTAGGATAAGAAAAACACTTGGGCCTCCCTTAGACATTTATTAATGTTACTCATTGAATGTACATGCATTCTTGCCATGGCATTTGAGTTGTCCTGCAAGCAAAGCTGCCCATATAATTTCCTGCCACATGTCACCATTCAATGCAGCTCTGCCTCAACTGTACTTGATCACATTACTGTTATTATTTTCTGTGGTCTTACTCAGCACCTAGTGTATGTAACCCTATTCCTCCCCACAGCTTGTAAACAGTAAACTTAATGTAGATCCTTGGTGCTCAATCTATGGCTTTTGGTAGTTGCTATGCAGCCCTCAGACCCCAGCCATTAGTAGTGGGAGTGGCATCACTGGTAAAAAGGTTGTAATGGTAGTGGTCTCCAACACACTCAAATAACATTTCCCTAGTCTCTGACTAACTTCTGCAGTATGCTTTCAGTTTCCACCCACTTGTGCAGAATGTCCAAAATCTTTGACCACCTATAATCAATAATTTTCAGTTAACTCTACAAAAGGCTATGATTAATTTGTTGATGATTAAGTCATTGTCAGCCTTATAAAACTTTTAATTATTACACTATTTTTTGTTAGGCTGAGCAATGGTCAGAAATTAAAAAAAAACATGTAATCACCATCTCACCTATAATGGTGACCACATAACCAGTAACCACAATGACACTGATAGCAGGGTCTGTAAACTAGGTATGCACAGGTGAGCCCAGTTCTCACCTGGAGTGTTAATTATTGTTCTTGCAGCAGGAGAACAGTGCCTGAGAATGTTAATAGGTATATTTTGTTTACTTGGGGTTTAAGGCTGGTGTTTTTCCTTGAAAAGCTGAAAATCTCATGGTAAAGTGAAGAACCACTTTTAAAAATGACTTCAAGTCTACATATACAGTCATGGCCGAAATTGTTGGCACCCTTGATATTTTTCCTGAAAATCAAGTATTTCACACAAAAAAGGTATTGCATTAACACATGTTTTGCTATACACATGTTTATTCCCTTTGTATGTATTGGAACAAATATAAAACAGAGGCAGAAAAGCAAATATGACATAATGTCACACAAAACCCCAAAAATGGGCTGGACAAAAGTATTGGCACCCTTAACTTAATATTTGGTTGCACACCCTTTGGAAAACATAACTGAAATCAGTCGCTTCCTATAACCATCAATAAGCTTCTGACACCTCTCACCCGGAATTTTGGACCACTCTTCCTTTGCAAACAGCTCCAGGTCTCTCTTATTGGAAGGACACCTTTTCCCAACAGCAATTTTAAGATCTCTCCACAGGTGTTCAATGGGATTTAGATCTGGGCTCATTGCTGGCCACTTCAGAACTCTCCAGCGCTTCTTTGCCATCCATTTCTGAGTGCTTTTTGACGTATGTTTGGGGTCATTGTCCT
The DNA here is from genome assembly GCF_062004578.1 of Staurois parvus. NCBI lineage: Eukaryota > Metazoa > Chordata > Amphibia > Anura > Ranidae > Staurois > Staurois parvus. The sequence continues at coordinate 8,898,575 of NW_028318094.1, forward strand.
GCTGGAAGACCCAGGATCTTGGACGCAAACCCAGCTTTCTGACACTGGGCCCTACAGTGCGACCCAAAATCCTTTGGTAATCCTCAGATTTCATGATGCCTTGCACACAGTCAAGGCACCCAGTGCCAGAGGCAGCAAAACAACCCCAAAACATCATTGAACCTCCACCATATTTTACCGTAGGTACTGTGTTTTGTTCTTTGTAGGCCTCATTCCGTTTTCGGTAAACAGTAGAATGATGTGCTTTACCGAAAAGCTCTATCTTGGTCTCATCTGTCCACAAGACGTTTTCCCAGAAGGCTTTTGGCTTACTCAAGTACATTTTGGCAAACTGTAGTCTTGCTTTTTTATGTCTCTGTGTCAGCAGTGGGGTCCTCCTGGGTCTCCTGCCATAGCGTTTCATTTCATTTAAATGTCGACGGATAGTTCGCGCTGACACTGATGCTCCCTGAGCCTGCAGGACAGCTTGAATGTCTTTGGAACATGTTTGGGGCTGCTTATCCACCATCCGGACTATTCTGCGTTGCAATCTTTCATCAATTTTCCTCATCCGTCCACGACCAGGGAGATTAGCTACAGTGCCATGGGTTGCAAACTTTTTGATAATGTTGCGCACTGTGGACAAAGGCAAATCTAGTTCTCTGGAGATGGACTTGTAACCTTGAGATTGTTGATATTTTGCCACAATTTTGGTTCTCAGGTCCTCAGACAGTTCTCGTCTCCTCTTTCTGTTGTCCATGCTTAGTGTGGCACAGACAGACACACAAAGCAAAGGTTAAGTGAACGTCTCTCCTTTTTATCTGCTTTCAGGTGTGATTTCTATATTGCCCACACCTGTTACTTGCCCCAGGTGAGTTTACAGGAGCATCACATGCTTGTAACATTCTTATTTATCCGCAGTTGTGAAAGGGTGCCAATACTTTTGTCCAGCCCATTTTTGGAGGTTTGTGTGACATTATGTCGAATTTGCTTTCTTTCCTCCCTTTTTTTGTTTTGTCCCAATACACACAAAGGGAATAAACATGTGTATAGCAAAACATGTGTTAATGCAATACGTTTCGTGAGAAATACATGATTTCCTGGAGAAATATCAAGGGTGCCAACAATTTCGGCCATGACTGTAACTCCCACTGGATTTATATGAACAGTCCATAGCTATGAGTATATTTATATTCACTACCTATATCCACCACATGCACATTGGCCATGACGCTCATGAGTGAAAGGTGGTTCAGTTTGATGTCCTTGTGAATGGCGGAATAAAAGGAAGTTCAGTATGTTGTAATTGTGAATGGGGGGGAGTGAAGGGGGGTTCAGTATGTTATCCCTGTGAATGGCAGAGTGAAAGGAAGTTCAGTATGTTGTTATTGTGAATGGGGGAGTGAAGGGAGGTTCAGTATGTTATCCTTGTGAATGGCATAATGAAAGGAGGTTCAGTATGTTATAACTGTGAGGCTCCATTCACACCAATGCACTTTTTAGTGCTTTTTGCAGAAACGCACTATAGTCCATTTAACATGGTTTCCTATGCAACATGTTCATACCTATGCTTTTTTGAGCTGCTGTGTTTTTGGAAAGGGTCAGGGACTTTTTTATAAGCAAAAAGCAGCATTTTGCTACAATAGAGTTCAATGGAGAAGCTGTTGAAATGCATGGTAGTGCGTTTTTGCTACGTTTTGCATTTTGCATTTTTATTCTGCCCAGCAACAAAAAAAATTCCACTTTAACAAAAAAAAGCTGAACAAAACGTAGTAAAAATGCGTGTAGGAAAACGCAACACGAACTGCAAAAAGCACTGCAAAATGGACAAAAGCAAACTGCATAGGTGTGAATGGAGCCTGAACGGCAGAATGAAAAGAGGTTCAGTATGTAATCCTTGTGAATGGGGGAGTGAAGGGAGGTTCAGTATGTTATCCTTGTGAACGGCAGAGTGAAAAGAGATTCAGTATGTAATTCTTGTGAATGGAGGAGTGAAAGGAGGTTCAGTATGTTATCCTTGTGAATCGGGGAGTGAAGGGAGGTTCAATATGTTATCCTTGTGAACGGCAGAGTGAAAATGGCAGTGAAAGGAGGTTCCGTATGTTATCCTTGTCAATGGCAGAGTGACAGGAGGTTCAGTATGTTTTCCTTGTGAATGGGGAATAAAAAGAGGTTCAGTATGTATTTCTTGTGAATGGGGAGTGAAAAGAGGTTCAGTATGTTGTCCTTATCAATGGCAGAGTGAAAGGAGGTTCAGTATGTTTTCCTTGTGAATGGGGAATACAAAGAGGTTCAGTATGTTGCCCCTGTGAATGGGGAGTGAAAGGTGGTTCAGCATGTTGTCCTTGTGAATAGTGAAATAAAAGGAGGTTTGGTATGTCATCCTTGTGAATAGCGAAGTAAAAGGAGGCTCAGTATGTTGTCCTAGTGAATGGGGCTTTCATACTGGTGGTCTTTGAGAGACTCTAAAAGAGCCTGGTGTAAAAATGTGCTGCCCTTATCAGACTGTCATATTCATTATCCTAATGCATTGTGGGAAAGTAAAATGGAGAACATGATTGGTTGTTCTGGGCTACAAAAATAGTTTATCTTCTAGGGATAAATAAGGTTCAATAGATGGGTTCTTTTAGTCACCTTCCAATAAAAAAACACTCCAACACAGGTTTCCCTAGGGGTTGCTTTTCTTTCTGTAATATTGAAAATAAGCAATCCCAAATTTTACTATGACTGTAATGCTAAAGACCCAGGAGGCAAAGGGCTGTTTTACTATAAAATAGTGCTGCGTATAAGAGCAGATTGCAGCCATCTTCTTCCTCAGCATCAGTAGTCTTGGTGCCCATGTCCCTATATCTTCTGACAATGCCGCAGACAGATGTACATGCTGTGACACAGACAACTCTCCAGGCAGTTAGCTGTTTTATCCCCGCCATTTAGCAGAAAGCAGAAGTGAGAAGTGGTAAAACCTTTAATAAACTCAGGGCAGCCACATTCTGCAAGAAAAGGGGGCAGCTGGGAGCCGACAGACAGGGACCAAACGCCAGATTGTAACCGTTTTATTGCTTTCTCTCCTCATAAATTTCACATTTTGGAAGTTAAGTGTAGATTGAGGTTTGTGGCTTGTTTAGAAAAGGAACCAAATTTGGTTTTTTAAGTTTTCAACCTGTGACAAGAAGCAGCAGCTGTGCTCTTCGCACAGGCTCAAGGCCGGTTCTGATTTGCAGGCACAATAACCCCCCCATACAACAGCAATGGGCCTCTGAATGCCTAATTGGGAATCTGCTGCAGATTTCCCAGCACGGACTTTAGGCAGGAAAAAGGACCAAAAGAAGAAGAGAACCAAACTGTCTGGGTAACGCTAAAATGGATTCGATTGCTCAAAGTCTTACAGAAACAAGGGACGCTCTTGTCTAAAAAGGAAAACATATCAAATGTAAACTATTGATTACACAATTTTACAAATCTTACCATATTTACACGTCTGCTAACAACTGTCTAAATAATATAATTACTATCTACATCTAAACATGTGTAGCACAAACTGCCTGCCTTTTTATTCCTGGAAGAAAGTCTCAATTCTAGGACTGTGAAACAACCCTATTGTTAACTGAATTAGATTAGATGTGTCATTCCGGTAATCAGACCATTGGAGCATGAAGAAAGTAAAGTATATACTGATAACTTAATGAAAAACTCCAGATCAGTTGAGAAAAAATATTTATATATAGCAACAATTTTTATCAAAATTGATTATCTTGGAGAGGATGTTGGAAATGGATGCTAGCAGAGATTTAAATCACCTTTTTGGCAGCAGAGTACGATAGGTAAATATACCATTACCTTTGCCATTTTCTGCAATTCTCAAGAATTTCGAAACATGGTTTCTCTTTTAACAACACAAAGTATCATTTCAAGCATAGTGAGCATGGGAAGGTTGACTGAACCTTCCCCCCTTCTTCCCCTTTGGTCCTTCCTAGACTCTCTTTTCCTCTCTCTCTCTTCCTATTCTAACTTTACTAACTTTTTGCCTTGCCCTTATGTTTACCATCACTCTATCCTTGATTAAGCTTATCTCCCTACAATTCCAATTTCCCATAATCTGTACAACATTTATGATGTGTAAAAAAGAATAGACACATTAGTAACATCTGGTTCATATCGAATGCTGCTTTGAAACTGACTGAAAACTTTGAAATGCAGCTTCGCACTGACTGCCGCCTTTGAAAACGCTCTACTTCAGCTGAAGTAGCGCGTTTTCAAAGGCGCCAGTCAGTGCAAATTCATGTGTGGCTTGCTGACATCTGTGCAACTTCATGCACAGATGTCAATGCAAGTCGTACACGAAATCGCCAAAAATAGCGAAGGTACCTTTATCAAGATTAGACTGATCTGAATGGTTCCACACAAATAGGGTGTGACTTGTCACGTGATTTTGAACTGTTAAATCGCATGACAAATCACATTAGTGTGAACAGGGCTACGTCAAAACTACATTATTGGATAAATGTGTGTTATTTAGGTTACAAATGTCTTTTAATATGTGAATGATAACATTGTACTTGCATTCATGAACTTGCTGAACGATGTAACCAAATATCTCTATATCTGCATTATTCTAAAGTGTCATTTGTATCCTTCTTTGATTTTTCTGTAACAAGTTTCGAAATACCTAGTAAATTGAGAATGAACTAAAATTGATTACCTTCTTGGGTCCTGTAGATTTAGCGGAAGGCCATTCCATTGTACTTACGGAAATGAGCATTCCCCCTTTACTATAAATACATGATCAGGCCCAGTGTTGCAATGAAAACTATACACCCTGTATTGTTTTAGACTTGTAGTGTTTCAGAAATGGTAACACTGAGAACAGTTCCATATGGAAGAAAAATATATTTGAAATATATTTTTAAAATATTCTTCTCAAATATATTGACATATATTTGAAATGCTACAATTTTGGCCATATTCAATATATTTCAAAATATATTTCATTAAAAAAAAAATATATATATATATATACATATATATATATATATATATATATGTATATATATATATTTATTTATACACTGCATGTTGAAATGCATTTTTATTACAACATATATGAAAAATATTTTAAAAAATACATTTCATATATACTGTATGTCTTCAAAAATACAAATCTACATTTGTGGAATGCATTTGCAAATATATGTAAAAATATATGTTAAAATGACTTTTTTATTTGTTAAAACAAATCTGAAGAATATATTTAAAAAATATATATTTTTAAAAATATTTTCATATATTTTATAATAAAAACGCATTTCAACATGCAATATATATATATATATATATATATATATATATATATATATATATATATATATATATATATATATTTATTGAAATATATCTTGAAATATATTGAATATGGCAAAAATTGTAGCATTTCAAATATGTGTCAATATATTTTGGAATAATATTTTTTAAATATATTTCAAATATATTTGTCTTCCATGTGGGGTGGTGGAGGTAAAAAGCTGTTCTTTAGGCCCTGATGAAAGCCTGTATCACATGTGTCCTGATAGTAAGTACTTAATAGATAATAGAGAAAGGAGGTAAAGATATTTTTTCTGTATTGGTTACTTATAAGCAAAAGGAGGGATGGACTGGTAGCAGTATGTTTATATAAGATCATGAGATCCAAGGGTGGGCTATCTCAATCCTATCAAGCCTTCCACTATTGCTGCCACCACTGGTACTATATTACGAGGGTAGATACTTATTTGTGTAAGTGTACACAGTGGTCTGAAGCCTCAAGCTGAATGGTAAAGATGGGAACAAGGAACCAAATGCCCCCCAGACTACTTAAAAGGTCAGCAGTAAACAAGTGACAGGGTCTCTTCTAGAGCTGCCTATACTTGCCATTGATAGCTGAATGTGCCATGTGTACGATTGTTCAGTTGAAGTTATTACCTTTACAAAATAAATCTAAAGCCAATAAGTTTTTATTCTGTAAATCAGAGAATGGTTAACACCAATCAGGTTTTTTTTGCCATCACATTTGGGAGATGCCTCTGTACCAACTGTCCTATGTATCTCACTTTCTCACACTCTTTCTCTCACTCTCTCTTTTCATTTTCTCTAACTTTCAGTCACCAGGACAAACAGAAAGGGTGAATCTCCTTATAAAGATAGAGCTTCTGACCTTTTACCATGTTTAGTTCAAGATTAATTTTTCTGTAAAGTTTTCCAGATAAGTAAAAAGAAAAAGTCAAAATTTAGATTTTCCTGCAGGAGGATAACGCTGCAGGACCTTCAAGGCTATGAGGTCTTTCCCATAATACTCTACTTCTACTGTGTAGTGCTGTAACACAGGCTGTTCAACTCTGCTTGGACCACAAGCATCCAGTCCTCCACTATGTGAATCAAAGATTTACTTCTGTATAAATGTGAAAACTCTTTTAACTAAATAGTATATTACTGATGTCAGACTTCAGAAAGTGACCTTTTTGACAAGGCCCTCATAGAGTGATGGACACATGTTCCACAGGGCCTCATCCTCAGGGAAATTGCCCTTCACATGCCAGTGGCGTAATTGCCCTCATGTCAAGTCAGGAGGGATGAAAAAGGAGCCTTCCTGTCACAGCAGAAAGGTGACAGTGAGTTTGGCCATAGCTGTCTTAGATCTGTTTCCCATTTCTTGGTCAGAAGCAGAGATCCTTTCTCCATCCCCCCCCCTCCTCCTTTCCTCACCCCCTTCCGAGCGCTGCGGTGTCCATGTAACGAGACCATGGAGCCAGGGAGCTAATGAGAAGACGAGTGTGTGCTTCTTTCCTCTGGATCAATACACACAGCAGCACGCTCAGACACCCCTCCCCACCTTCAGCGCTTCATTTTTCTTCTTCCTACAGATGACTCGTGTTATTATTTTGCCAGGGTCGATATCCTACAACCTTTTTTTTATTATTTTATCTGCTGCTCTATAAATTTTCTGATTACTTTAAAGGTGGTGGTGGTGGGGGGGATTCGAGTTAAGACTCTAATTCATGTGGACTAAAAACTGTTCCCATAATAACAAAATATAGTGGACCAGAGGACTTAAAGGGGAACTATGATGGCTTGAGGTCAGTTTCATGGTAAATGTTATTTTGAACGATTACAAGGTTATAAACTGATCTTTTAGATCATTCTTTTCGGTATTTGTATGAAATCTTTATATTACAAAAACAAACGTGTTACATTTCCTATATAGTTTTCTTTTTTTCAGATCATATTGGGCTTATTTTACTGGTCAAGTGTTTCTGAGTAATTTAAGACCCTGGTCTGTATGAACTACCACGAAGGAGGGTGGTGTGTCTCTCCTCTGAGACATTAAGCTGTGAATGTGTGTTGTAAATTAATCTGAAATACAGGAGATCTAATTGCCAAGCTATTCAGCCTGTTTAAGTCATAATAGTAAATCAGTTTAGTGAAGAACAGGAGAACAATGTCAAGCATGCCGCCTGCTGGCTACAAATTTACCATCTGCAGACAGCAGGTGGCATGATTCATGTTATTCATCTAATATTTTACTTGTGTAATATATTTTACATTTACTGAAAAGAAATGTACAAAAACTAAAACACAAAAATTTAAATTAGTACAAGGAATTGCAATATAGAAATGATAGATTAGAGATTTAACCCCAGTTTTGTGTGGTAACCAAGCTGATGTGTGCCTTAAACATCAATGTAATACATTTCAGATTACCAGTCTTTAGGCGTGGTGACTATATTCGTTTTTTAGACTTATTTTTGCTTTCTTTTTACTTGGTGAATAACACTTCCTTTTGTAAAGTGACATTGCTCACTCCACTATATCTATGGAGAAAGCTATGGTTGTCATCCAGGGTGGACTTAAAACATGCTTTCGTCTCATCATCTCATCATCTATTCAAAGGAGGTGAGGGATTAGTAGATTACAGAAAGGAGACAACATTTTTGTGCTTTCAATTCAGGAAGTGGCAAAGTGGGTTTTTGGCAAGATCATCTGTTATTTTCTGTACCTGCTGAAAATGTTCTTAACCTGAAAAATTAAAACTAATGCAGTGACCACATGTAAGAATAGCTGAGCTGCAATATATTACATTTGTGCGCTTGGGTCTTTAAATTCAAGAAACTACAATAATGGTGGAAGTAATTTGGTTCTGGTAGCAATTGCAACTGTTTTCTTTCCCTGCCTCCTCTCATAAATGAGCTGCAATGTAGTAATTGATTAGGAGCAGGACAGAGCGGCAGGGGCAGTAAAGTGTCTTAGGAGTCCTACAATTTGTTCCCGGTAGCGTCTGCGTTTTCTCCTGACTCCTCTCTCTCGTTTAGATGATGAATGAAGTTTCTGCATTGGGCAGTTATTGGCTTTGCTCTGGTCAATATGTTTGTGTTGGCCTCAGTTCCTCTGTGATTGATCTCTGTTTCCTGGCTGATCAGTTATTAAGAGGGAACAGCCAGGGGCAGACTGAGGCATTCCACAGAACAAGTGATTTTCTAACTAGTCTTTCTGCAGACTGGCTGTGTACTGCACACACAGCTCCAACACACTGGCAGAAGCTTGTCTCCATGAAGGAAATGTAGGGTCTAAGACTGGCACCGATAATTTGTAGCTTGCCTCTTGATGTGGAACTAGCATCTTCTGCTTTTCTCAGTATCTTCTTGTTTTCCTCTAATGCCGTGGTTATCAACCTTTTTTCACTTGTGTACCCATTGGCAGTCCATTTCCATAAAATATACCCTTCATATCAGCAACATGTTTGTAACGTATATTGTTGCTGGTATTTCAAATGTATATATTGTAGCTGTAAATATATGGCCCAATAGTGGAATTAAAAAACAATGAAGTATTAAGGTAATACTCTACAAATATAGCAAGATAACTCAATCTGTCTAGATTCCTTTCCAGGCCCTCTCTCTGTCAATTCCTCTCCAGCCTCCAGGTTTTTCCCTAGGCCTAGAGTGCATTGGACCACCAGCAGATGCTTCTTGGAGGGGCACCTAGCATCTGGCGAGCACAGGGCCAAATAATGTGGCAATGTAGTGGTCACACAGTGGTGTGCCAATGGAGGCAGTTTACACTCAGGTGCCAATAGGCTCCACAGCCCAGGCTCCCCTTGAATCCTGAAGTGGTTGGACACTTGTTGTGTAGAGTGCTGTAATGTACAATGTGACCCCAGTGTTTCAGCAGGCTGCTACTGCACAAACCCAAGGGGGCTGGCAGACACCTACAGAACCAGTGGCATTGCAGCATGTAGTGACTGCTATCGGTGGATGGAACTTAAGCAGGAGAATGGTGACATTGGATCATTCTGTACCTACTCCTGCTTTCTGAACTCTGTTTTGCTGCCTAGTGTTGCTTAACTACCAATTCACACTTTGTTTACAATTATAGAAAAAATTTAAAAAAGTTCTGGCCATGAAGGCACCCCCTGAATGGCGGTACCCAGTGCAGGTGGTAGCCCCCTTGACATGTCACTGTCTTTGTCTGCCATTAATATATTTTTTGGGTACCCCTAAATGTCCTGCCACGTACCCCTGAAGGTATGGGTATTTCGGGTTGGGAACCCCTTCTCTAGTCTGTTTTTCCTGACTAGTGCCATGATCTATGAAAGAAGAGCTGGGGTGATAGTCGTTTAGGAGTATGTTCTCCCCATCATTTTCTCTTTCTGCATTGTAAAATCCAACCTAGAAGTCAGTTATTGAGTGAAAGCTGTCAAACATTACTCTCCGTTTGGCATACCTGAAAAGTGTAGTGCAATATACTGGGGTTGATTTACTAAAAGCAAAAAGGCTGTTCACTTTGCAAGTGAATTTTCCCCAGAGCTTAGTAAATGAGAATGAATGATATTTCACTTTGCAAAGAATACCCAAAAATGTGCAAGGAGAATAAAAAAAAGCAACATTTTAAAGAAACAAAGTATGCTTTGCTTGCACATGATGGATTTCAGCAGTTTAACCTCATTCTCAAAATTCTAGGGAAGATTCCCTTGCAAATTGAAACTCTCCTTGCAAAGTGAACAGTCTATCTGCCTTTAGAAAAATTAATGAATTATGTTTTTATGGGTACTCCCTCACCCTTCTGGTGGTAGTATATTTTCAGTGCCACCATTCTTTGCTTTAAGCAGACTCATCAAAAGGTGAGGATTCAGTCATTAGATGACCCCACTTGAAAAAGGGCCGAAGCTCGAGGGAAGACACTCTTGAATCCTCCTGAGAGATTTGGGATCCTTAGCATTCCCAGGATCTTGGCAGAAGGCTCATGACATCACCCTCACCTAGGCACCATGGGAGGAAGCTGGGATCTAGGATAAGTATATTTTTTACATTTTCTCCTTATGCAGTTTATTCATGGGCAGTCAAGAGTCTATCTAAAAATTAGACCATGCCTATCTGGTGACTATAGCAAAAATACTTGGACTGTGATGTTCCTGTGTCACTACTGACCAAGGAACACTGCAGGTAACATTTGTACCATCTCTAAATCTATTTGTGAACCTTTTGTCTTTGTTTCCCACTGCCAAATGATGTGGTGAGTTTGGGTGGACTTCATTTGATTTCATTTCACTGCAAAACGTCTCTGTGTTGAATGGTCGGTGAATGGATCTTTTGCACTTATGTGTTCAGTTATCAACTGCATAATTCCAGCAAAATTTCAGTTTACAGTCAAGAAGGTGTGCAGATGTAGATGAGAGTTGGGACTGAGGTTGGATTGAATGGCATTGCTGGTAAGGGCTGCTTTGTTGTCTCAAGGCCATCAATACTTCCTTATATATTGTTGTATTTTGGCCGAGGCTCTCCCTTAAAGTAAAACTATAAACAAAACTTTTTTTTAATTTTGGATAAAGCAAGGGAGGGTTATAACTCCTATCAGATTTTTTTTTCGCCATCTGTGTCCCATTACGGAGATTTCCCTTCACTTCCTGTCCCATAGCCAAACAGGAAATAAGAGAAAATCCCTGCAAATAAAGGGTATTTCTTGGGGACCCCAAGGTTACCAGAACTAGTGTCCCTATTGGAAGATTTCCCCTCTATTGCTTTTCTGGGGACAACCCAACATTTCGCATTTCCTTTTACTTTCACTTTCAATGATAAAGGTAAACAGGATAAATAGAGAGGGTGCATCTCAACTTGCCCTCCAGAGGATTTACCCCCCTTCCTGACCAGGCCATTTTTTGCGTTACAGCACTGCATTAGTTTAACTGACAATTGCACGGTCATACAAAGCTGCACCCAAATGAAATTTCCGTCCTTTTTTTGCCCACGAATAGAGCTTTCTTTCAGTGGTATTTGATTTCCTGTGCTTTTTTTTTTGCGCTATAAAAAAAGCCCAACAATTTTGACAAAAAAACAATAATTTTGACTTTTTGCTATTAAACATGTCCATTAAAAAAATGTAAAAATCTAATTTCGTCATAAATTGAGGCCAAAATGTATTCTGCTACATGGCATTGCTAAAAAAATCCCAATATGTGTAAATTAATTGGTATACGTGAAAGTTATAGCGTTTACAAATGACGGTATATATACTGAGCTTTTTTTTCTCCTTAATTTTTACTAGTAATAGCGACGATCAGAGACTAATAGCGGGACTGTGGGACTGCGGCGGGCATTCTGACACTGGGGGGGAACTGACTTGGTGTCGCTGACATCCAATACAGTGATCAGTGCTAAAAAAAGCACTGACATTGTACTAATGACACTTGGCAGGAAGGAGTTAACATCTGGGGCGATCAAAGGGTTAACTGTGTGCTATGTGCCATTTTACTTGATGTTCTGTGTTTGTGCTTCACTGTAGTCACACTGCTTTTGCATGGCTGTGCTGTACACAGCCATACAAAGCAGTGTGCAGGAGCTGACAGGGAAGAGAACTCTTTTGTTTACTAACAGTTCTCCCCCCTATCGGAGTTCCTCAGCAATCACCAGGCGCCAGCGAGTAATCACCAGCCGGGACCCGGTGATTGACAGCCGTGGCCGCGAACGGCGGCGTGGGTAGGATGTGCGCGGACCTCGCGCGCACCCCCTACCCGGAAATGCAAAATCATGCATATATACGTGATTTTGCACACCGCTGCCGCCCTGTATCAGTATTTCTGCTATGGGCCGGCGCTAAAGTGGTTAACGGGGGCACAGACAAGAATAAAAACTGACAAGCATCTCTCCACTCCATTTACAACTATAAATAAAAAGTTTTGCCTTTAGTTATACTTTAAAGCTCATCTCCAGGCAGATATTTAAAACAACAATAAATGCAATCTATTTATATTAGCTGTAAAAAGTTATAACATATTTTAAATGTAACTAGCATGAATATAATAAAATGTCTTATGCCTGCCTGTATAGTACCCCAAACTGGGACAGGGAAGGGCAGCACTCTCAGCAAATCAGGTGATTTGCATTCACATCTGCTGACAAGGAGCATGCTTACAAGCGATCAAATATGAGGTTGTCAGTCTACTGCTGCTCTTTCACTGTCCAATCACTGGCTGAGGGCAGCTACATGACCTTCTGTGCTGCTTAAAGTGGAACTTCACCCTCTCAATCAACATTGACTATTTGTAATACGTATGCTGCTAGCATTAGTACATAGGAAAGCAGGGGCGGACTGACCATTTGGAAAGTCGGGCACTGCCAGAGGGCCCGGGTTCAGTAGGGAGCCCCATGAGATGCCCCTGATACCTTTTTCATAGGCTTTTTTGAGTTTGGGCAAGGACACAGGGGCCCCATGATTCCCTATTGCCTGGGGGCCCCATGTGTTGTCAGTCCGCCACTGTAGGAAAATATATCATATTTACATGTGTTAAACTTTTTTTACATTTCTTCAGTTACTTCCTGGTTTCCATGCCTAGGCAAATGATATCATTCATCCGAAGAATCATCAAGAGAGGAAGTAGGGAGGAGGGGTTTTCTCAGCTAAGCACACCCTGCTGCCTGCATAAATGAGCTAAGGGCAGATGGATTCCAGGAAGTAAATGCTACCTGAATTATCTGCCCTTACTGAAGATGGCCACGGCCAGAAATGTTAGGGGGTGTGATTTCTCAGCAAATAAAGCATGGATTCCTTGATGGATGGGCGAGTTTGCTTTAAATATTGAAAATGAATTAAATAGTGCTTTCACTTTGTGGTGTTCAGGTGCATTGTAGTTTCACTTCAACTGCAGAAGAGAAAAATCAAGCCATACTCGCTAGAAATACACATCCAGGTGAAACTTAAAAAGTATTTTCTGATGCATTTGCCTGTTAGCCTTGAGTTCAATGGTAAATACGGGTGCCCTAGAGAGTAAAGCAAGAAAATAAACAAGGCCTACCTGTGTAAATGAATCTCCCGGGCGTCCCTTTGCAGAACTGCTTGGATTTGTAGGATAATGTGACCTCCACCACGCCGGGGATATGTCTGGGAGGGGTCTGTACTCTGATGGCGTGCGGCGTAATTAACTGAAGAAACAAAAGAGACGCCAATTAACCAATCAAGGGATGGCTGTGTGTTTCCAATCCTCTGTAACGTCTCTCTGTCACAGCTTTATAAACAAAGGCACAAAAGATGTAATTAACTTGTCAGTGTTTCTATGAAGCATGTGGAGCGCAATGACAATATACTTCACACACACAAAAGTTAGGCGTACAACACGCTATGATCGCTCATAATGGCGCTCTGACAGCAATTCAATGCTAAGTGTGGTCATTGTGTGTGGGACATAAGTGTTATGCAATGGATCTTTACAGAGATTAATTGGTTAAACAGAGCTGAGCAATTAAATCCAGGGCATGAATTCGATTATTAAGGCTGACACGCTAAACTGCAGGCCTCAGTCACCCACTTAGTGTAATCGCTGTTCACAGTGAATGTATCGACAGCCAATCTGGAGCCTGCGGTGAGTCCAGGTTACCCAAGGAAGACTCTTACAAGTTCCATTGTGTGCATGCCCTCTGTCAGGAAAGGGGATTTCACAAGCATGCGAACGCCCATGCATATTTGTATTTGCCTTGGTGCAGCCATATAAAATGGTGACTATGTATAGCCATAACACACTGTGCATGTGACATACTAACATAGATACATTTAGCACCCTACTTTGAGATCAGACGCAGATCCATAGTGCAACTGCATGAAACATTTTTTTCCTATCAAACTTCTGTACATAATACAGCAGGGTCATTTCACCAAGTTGAATTTGTTATTTAAATTGCATTAGGGCATATGCTGGCATGCTTTGGGCTAGTATCAATGGCATCTGTTTGACACCAATTTGAGATGCTTCTGAGATCACTTAGAATTGATTGACAGATACGTTTGACCTGCAGCCGACATTCTTTCTACCTGTATTTGACCTGCTTAAAGTGGGTTTTGCATTCCTATAGACTTGTTAGGGAATGCGTAACTCGCCCGATGAACTAAAGCTCGTCAACACAGGCCGTTGGCCATTGTAATTTAAAAAATATTCTCTCAAAACATTCATTACATACACATAGCTAAGCTCGGTTTATTTCTTATATAACTTAAAGAGGTAGTAAACTCGATAAACAAAAAAAAAGTCAATGCATACTAGCACATTATTAAAGACGCTGGCACCGCTGCAGGCGCTTCCATCTTCACCCGGTCTTCCTTCTGGATTCCTGGGCTGTGGCTTGATTGAATGGCTGAGCTGCCAATGATGCCAATGACATCTCATCCAGGGCACACAGCTCTGAAGGAACGTCATGCTGGTATGCCGTTCCTTCTGAGCTCATGCCCCGTAGATGTCACCGGCTGCTGCTCTGTGGAATATCTCCTAAACGATGAATGTTTAGCAGATATTAATTTTACCTACAGGTAGCTTTATTATAAGCTTGCCTGTAGGTAAAAATATAAAATGAGAGTTTACTACCACTTTAAAGGACAAATTCACGTTTGTACAACAACCACCAGTTCACAATGCCTACCAACTCCTGACTTAATCTAATCCAGACACCCTCTACCCAGGTGTTTTGTTACTTCTACATGACAGTGGTGGCCTCTTCCAGACTGTAATCCTCTCCAGCTTTGGCTACACCAGTCCACACCCAAGTCCCCAAAGACTTGAATGGGAACATACTGCTAGCACCTGCAGTTTGTAGTGTAGGAGTACAGTCCTATTCAAGTCTATAGGAACTTACAATGCAGGCATGGCCATTTTCTGAGAGGGTTTCAGAGAGAAGGGTTGTAAATATTGGAGGTAAATAAACACATGGGATAAATGTTAATAACAGACCATGGGGTTAATTTACTAAAACTGAAGAGTTCAAAATCTGGTGCAGCCCTGCAGAGAAACCAATCAGCTTGCAGGATTTTTATCAACGTTTAAATGAACAAGCTGAAGTCAGAAGCTGATTTGCTACCATGCACGGCTGCACCAGATTTTGCACTCTCCAGGTTTAGTAAATTAACCCCCATGGATTCTAGGCTTAGGCTGGCCATACACTATACAATTTTCTTTAGAAAATTGCTTTAGATTTACCAGAAACCATATAATAGGAGGTCAAACCTAAATAACAACTTTCAGTTGTATCCAATTAGGCAGGCCCTTGTACTACATAGTTGATGGTAAATCTAAAGGAAATTGGGCAGACATTGGACAGAAAATTGTATAGTGTATGGCCTGCCTAAGCCATGACTGCTGAGCAAATTTACAAAAAAGCCCTACTCCCTCTATGTTTAACTAGTCGTAACTAGCCATTAAAGTTCTGGCACTGAATTGAGAGGCAGGGTTTAACAGTAGGAGGGCCAGGATTTAGAGCCTACTAGAGGTTGGCTTGAAGATAAACACTGCAGTTATTATTATTATTATTATTATTATTATTATTATTATACAGGATTTATATAGCGCCAACAGTTTGTGCAGTGCTTTACAATATAAAGGGAGATAGTACAGCTACAAAACAATCAAAACAAGAGGATTAAGAGGGCCCTGCTCATAAGAGCTTACAATCTAATACCAGTACTGTTATTTTACACTTTTTAAGATCTGACAGGTTTACTTTAAAGTTTCTTACTTTACCGAGGAGACCATAAGTAGCCAATATTCACCCTCACTGCTCTGTCATCAGACTACCTGTATGTTTTTGCTGGGGAACATGACAATCACCCTACTGCCCCACAATGCAGTGCTTGGCCTGTGACTGGCAAATCACCAGGTTTAAGCACTGTTATGTGGGGATGAGGAGAGTGCGCAGAATGCTGTGCTTACTCAGACAGTCCACAAAACTTTGGGTAGGTCCCACAAGAACCTTGGTTACAGATCATATAGCAGACGATTGTGGGGATGGTCACACTTTATTGTCCCTTTTATGGAGTGAACCAGTTACTTTGCTTAGTACAGCCATAGTACAACTTTACTTTAAATCAGAAGCCAGTAAACCTATGTTTGTAAAACATGTTTGTGTTGCGGAAGGCAGGAGGGCTACATACTGTACTACCCATTCTGATTGCTCATCAAAAAGTCAACCTGTTTTTACTCAACACATGCAGTACGTACATGAACTATACAAGGTTGGTCAATCCATCTGGACAAAAGGATATCTCTATCTTTCTCTAAAACATGAATACAAGTTTGGATGAAAAAATACAACCTGCCTATCTGTCGCAGTTCTCACATAAATATTTTGTCCTTCACACATGCACAAATTGAAAAAAAAATGTATAAAAACATTCTTATTGTGCAATAATAATAATCTGTAGCCCAGCAAGGTTAACAAGGCATGGTTATACAAAATGGAGAAAAGACAAGTGACAGTGATTCTAAAGTTTAGGTTTACTTTCCCTTTAACATATATAATAGTGTGTTGCAAATTACCCAATCAACCAATCAGCTTTCATTGACATGACTATACTGCAAAAAGCTATAAAACATCTTTTTTTGTTAATTATTACTTATTTCACATGCTCACTACATTTAGTTAATAATATACCCTGTTCAAACAAAAGTTCAGATTGACACTTTGGTTCTCCAAGAGCTTCTGAAGCATCCATGGGCTATACATTCACGGTGAATGTTAATGTATTCCTAATGTATAAGAGAAAACTGCAGAAATTCTCTGGAGGCCTGGACTGTGCTACAAATCTATTCTAAAACCAATGACAGCAACAAGCTATTTTAGGAGGCCCTGGATATATTGGTTGACCTCAATGTTTCCTCAGTGCACAGGTCCTTGCAGTATTTAATCAAGGTAACAATGACAACAAACTTTGTCTATATTTATAGCCTGCAAGGAAATGAATGTGTCTTAAATTTTCACCCATTTTAGCAATATTCACCTGATAGAAGCAGGGCTATGTATCTAAATCATGAACAGGAATTGCATACAAAGATAATTGTTAAAGCTTTTTTGACAACTGTGGTTTTTTTTCAGTGGTGCCTCTAAAATCAGGGTTAGCATAAATTGAAGCACCTGTCAATTTCTTGCCACCTATGTAGAGCATGAGAAATTCTGGTATATCTTGTTTGTTGTATTTTGGTAGCTGGTATCTCTCCCCCACTTTGTCTTTTCCCCTATATTGGCAGTGTGTCCACAGTAGCATTTGCGTAGGCAGAGCAGAGTAGGACTGGCCATAGAGGGATTATTTTGATGCAGTTGGCCAGCTTAAGCATGTATTGCAATATGTGTGAACCAAATATCCCTATTCTTTATTGCAAAATCTGCTTTGACGTGAACCCAAACAACAGTGTGTGAAGAGGAGGAAGGAAATGCTGGCTTGTTCTCAAGGAGGCAAGGAGGTAAGAATGGACAGGAACCTTGCCTATGACTTTATGACAGGTTCCCCCTAAAGCAAACCCGTAATTTGCTCACTCAGGGCAAAAAAACAAGTTCACTTTAATGCCCCCCCCCCAACCCCCCCCCCCCCCCCCCTTTCACACACATTTACTCTTTTCTCTGCTTCTGTATTTGGCTGCCCGAGGCAAGGAAAAGAAACCCCATTGTAAGCTCTGAGTTGCTCTAGTCAAAGCTACCCAGCGTTGATGACTTTCTCCCACCTACAGGTGAGTGGGTCAATCAGCAGCAAACACCAGCACTTTCACATAAGAGGAAGGGAACTAAGTCTCATACCCCTCCAACTGTTAAAACCAATGACCAGCACTCCATACTTATACTCTTAGATCTTTCTGCTACCTTTAACACACTTGACCACCAGCTCCTCCTCAGTAAACTCAACTCCCTTGGCCTCCGTAACTCTGCTCTTTCCTGTTTCTCCTCCTATCTATTTCAGAGCACTTTTAGTGTCACATACAATACCATCTCCTCCGCTCCTCTTCCTCTTTCTGTTGGGGTACCCCAAGGCTCAGTCCTTAGGCCCCTCCTCTTCTCTCTCTCTATACACCTTCCCTGGGTCAGTTGATAACCTCCCATGGCTTCCAATACCACCTCTATGCTGATGACACCCAGATCTATCTCTCAACTTCTCAACTTACCCCCTCAATCTCCTTACGTATCACAAATTTACTGAGCGACATATCCGCATGGATGTCACACCACTTCCTCAAACTCAATCTTTCTAAAACTGAGTGCAATATTTCCTCCTTCCTGATCTCCTCCCCATGAATTTACCATTGATATCAACCGTAAAACGATTGGTCCCTCCCCACATGCCATTGTGCTAGGTGTAATCCTAGACTCTGACCTCTCCTTCAGCCCCCACATCCTATCACTGTCTAAATCTTGCCACCTCAACCTCCACAACATTTCCAGAATTCGACCCTTCCTAACAATACCAAAAAACAGCTGATTAACACCTTGGTTATTTCCTGACTAGACTACTGCAACTCCCTCCTCACTTGCCTACCCCTACACAGTCTCCTCTTCAGTCTATTATGAATGCTGCTGGTAGACTAATACATCTTACTAACCAGTCCCTGAATGCTGTCTCTCTCTGCCAATCTCTTGACTGGCTTCTGCTAGCCCAACATATAAAATTCTTCCCACGCCCACCTCCATGACTTCTCCAGAGCTTCTCCAATCCTCTGGAACTCCCTGCCCCAGTATGTCCAGTTAACTCCTACCCTGTCTGCCTATAGACGATCCTTAAAAACTCATTTATTCAGGGAAGCTTACCCCACCTCCACTGAAGAACTGTACTCAAGCCATCTCCATCAGATCATCCCCAGGAGCTATTACTTTTTGTACCACCTCCCTCTCCCTTTAGATTGTAAGCTCCACGAGCAGGGCCCTCCAGTTCCTTCTCTATCGAACTGTATTGTAATTGTACTGTCCCCCTTACATTGTAAAGCACTGCGTAAACTGTTGGTACTTTATAAATTCTGTATAACAATAATAATATCCAGAAGTACTGCATGTTTTTATTTGCTTCTGAATCGAGTGGAGGGGGTAAAGCTAAGTTGAGTATGTGCTGCTGGTAATGTGGTGGTGGTTGTGATGGGGTGGGAAACCATTGCTTTGCTCTTTATGAAAAAAAACCCCACACGTTTGTTTTCAAACGTATGTAACACCCCCCTCCCAAAATAAAATATTGCAGCTTACCAGTAGCTACATTAGTTTCTTTTTTAGGGCACACATTCCTTTTTCAGAACACACATTTACTAAAGGGAAATAGACTGTGCACCTTGCAAGTGTAGTTGCTCCAGAGCTTAGTAAATGAGGGGAGCTCTGCTGGTTTCCATCATCCAATCATGTGCAAGCAAAAATGCAGTTTTCTTTATTTTTCTTGCATGTGATTAGGTGTTCTTTGTATAGTGAAGCTTTACCTGTTTTGCTAAGCTCTGGAGCAACTACATTTGCAGAATGCACACTGTATTTGCCTTTAGTATACCTATCCCTTGGTGTCCTAAAGTGACTATGCTCACTCACTTTATTATATTTATGGAGGAACAGCGTTGTCACCCTAGGATTGGACCAATAGAAGCTCTTTCCCTCTCCTCAGCTCCATGACATGGAAAAGGGGGGAGGGGGTAATGGAATGTTTCTGTAGTCCACAGAATTACGTCATTACACTGCATCAGAGGTAGAGAGCACATAATATCAGCTCACTAGATTTTTGGCAGGTTCAGCAAGTATGTTTGTACTTTTTGAATGGATATAGCAAAATGCTTTCAATGGTACAATATATTTACTAGACCAAAAGGAATAAATGAGTTCAATGGTTTACATACACTTTAAAGTAGACATATAACCTGCCAGGAACGGTTCAGACCAAGAACAGCTTGATTCAAAAAAGAGACAGTTTTATGGATAACTGCTACTGTTTTTTTCTTCTTTAAGTGACTTCTCAAGGAGAAATAAACCAGCACCATTTTTTGCCTTATAGATAAAAGATGAAACTATCAGTTAAGAAGTGTCATAAAAAACCCTTGAATTGAACAGCATTAGAGATACACTATCAGAATGCCAAGAGACAGATCTCAAGTTTCATGGCAAAGAACAAACTGATAGCGAGGATTGCAAACACATGTGAAACAGGATAGGTAGGGGGTCGACTGGAGCTAGAAAACCCAAATGTATCAATTAGCCAACATCTCCAGCTCTGCTAGCCCCGAAAACGTCAGGATTTCACTGCACTGAATCTTATTAGCTGCGTCTTTGTTGTAATAAATGTAGCAGAGCCACGACCCCAACACGTGTAATGTGTCAGCTAACAATTGCGCACGGCACCGCTCTGAAATCCCGGAATTGTTAGGAGTTTCCTTGTTAGCGGGCTTTTTTATGCTCTAAAGCTCTCTCTAATATAAGATTTATGCACTTTGCCTCCCGGTTACATCAGAACTGCTCTTTCGCTGTCTTCACACATCTCGTGGAGAGCCAACCATTGTCCTGCCGGGTGGAGATTTCTGAGCGGAATTCTGACAAAGATTTCACACTGGCTTTGAATACAAAGGAAGCTCCTCGGTACATTGGGATTGGAAGGATGATTAACTGCAACATTCTAACATGCACTCTCCTCTCAATGATAACAGTTAGTGATTTTTCTTAAAGCTGTCACTTTGACAGTTCAGGGGAAAAGGACAGGTCCTCTTGTTAGGGCATCCTTCCTCTATTGTTATTTACCTTCTCTGCACTCTTCCCTCATTCTGTTGGCCTTGAAGCCCTGACCAAAGGCCATTGGCCATTGGCCACTCAGGTCAAACCATTCCTTCCCAATAGTATGATGTTACATACTCCAGCCTCCAGCAGACCTAGAAGTGGGTATTTCTGAGGGCTTTGGCAGATGAGTGAAGCAGTTGGCGATCATAGAAAAGGTATCAGTTAAAGGCGGACTGTCCTAAGAGAACCTGTCACTTCACCCTGATTCTCTTCTAAGGTGTTTGTTAAGCTGAAAAATATATGTATGATCAGTAGTTAACACTGTGGTTCTACAGGACCAGTACCACAAGTCTTTGATTGAATGCCAAATGCATTACATTTGTACATTGTCCTTGTGTTTGAGAGGGTTTTGAAATCTAAAAATATACCTGTAGGTTAACTGGCTACCACCCAAACAGGCCTTTGAATGTGGGTGTCTGCCTGATTGTGTCAAGAACAGCAGAGTCTCAGCTTTGTCATGTTAGATAACAATACTAGTGGTTCAATGTTCTCTGTAATGATCAAAACTTAAGAGTAGAAAATGCTGTTCTGGTTGTTCATATTGATCATTTTCTTTATACTTTTAATAATCCTAGGACAGTATTTTAAATTTTATTGGGAAAAAAGAGTGGTTCGTCATTTAAGGGTCCATGCACACTAGGTGGCTGAAAAACCGCCAGAACCTCAGGCAGGAAAAGTAGCATAAAAATGTTCATAGTGGCTCTTATTGCACAAGACTTTATGAGATTTTATGGGAATTTACTTTTATAAGCATCTTTTTCCCAAACATTCCCATCTACTTGTTTTTAAGTATAATCAATGCACAGTTGAAAACGGTGAACTCTCCTAAATGCTGCAGTTATGCACGTCAAGGTTTTTTTTGGCTCCTCTCAAAAAAGCACTTGTGATGTTTTTTTTTCAGCCTGAAAATGCTCCTCTGCAAATACGCTTGAAAACACCCAAATGTGCATGGACAAATAGGCTAACATTGAATTAAATCAACAAAAGCCTTTATGAGCAGTATTTTTTATGCCTAGTGTGTATAAGGGCCTAAGTGCATCTAACGGCAAAAACATTTTAAATAGCTTTGGATAGATATAGAAAGGTACAAGCACTGTCAGATTTTATGTCTGTGCCCCTTTTTCTCTTTCTATTTGTTTCATGACTAGTGTCACCAGGACAGAGAGAGATGGGAAATTCAAAATGGTACAGCTGTGACCAGACCAAGAGATGAGCAATAATCCTATGGGACACTTGTTCTGAAGCCAAATATCAAAAAGAGGATTTCCCTCACTTTACAGAGGTTTATTTTCTCTCCCTTTCATTTCCACTTCCCAATGGGACACAGACAATTAAAAAAAAAATAACAGAAGTTGTAACCATTCCCTAACCATCTAAAACTGAAAAAAAGTATTTTGTATGTAAATACACAAGTTCCAGGCACAAAAATGTATTGAAATATATTCTTCAATAGACACAAAGGATATAAATCCGCTTTGCGTGCACCAAATGCATTTACAAATTCCAATATTCTCTTGGAAAATATATTTGACATCATCAGGCTGCTGCACCATGCCTGTACAGACAGCAGAGCTGTGGGTGGGACCCTGCAGCTCCATTTACTACAAGTTGAAAACTGCAGGAGGGGGCGAATACAAGACCAATCATGATGCACAAGACGAGAGAGCACCACTAACTGGTCTGTATTACAAGGGGTGTTCAAGTCAACCTGGGAATTTTGAGTTTATATAATAAAAGAACAAATTTAAAGGAGTGGAAACTGCATTTATTTTTCAACATACTCCCCTGCTACATTTATACACTTATCCCAGCATTTAAATAATGCCAGGAAAGCTTCAGCATAGAAAAATGTATCAGTATGCCTGAACCATCCTAGGACAGCCTGCTTCACTTCATCATCACTGCTGAAATGCTGACCTCCAAGGAACTGTTTTAGGGGTCCATTTCACAACAGGTTATGCATTGATTATCCAGGATCAGGCGTTCCACGTGGTGAATGTTCACAGGAAAGACTGCTGTGGGCTGGGAACCACCACGGCCGGGATCGTCACTGATAGACATACAGCCATCTTTGAAACATTTACACCATTCAAATATCTTATTGCGGCTGAGAATCTCATCACTGTTCTATGCTTGAAGTCTTCTGTAGATATCCATGCCTTCGTTAACAAGAAACTTCATCACCACTCTCTGTTCCATGCAATCACTAACACTGTTGTCTGCCATTTTGATTAATGATCTTTGAACGGGTATGCAAAATATGCGCTGCCTATCAGTAATAGGACACACTTAGCACTTACTTCTGCATGTAGTATTGCATCACTTTTTATACCTGTAAAATTAAGTCATGGTTTGACTCGAATGCCCCTCGTACATTAAAATCTAGCACAGAAGCAAGTACTTGAGTTGATTTGTGCTGGATTGCTGCACAAATCTAGAAGACATACACTTGAGGCACCAAGATTCAAGAAAGAATGCACCTGGCTCATATAATCACACATTTTTTGCCTGGATTTCAACTTTAAAGGTGGTGAGGTGAAGTTACTAATGTAACAGAGATTGTTCACTTTCAAAGTAAATTTTAATTTTCTTACAAATCATTCACTAAGATAAGAAAAATTCACTTTGACAGTGAACATGCTCGATTTCTTTAGCAAACCAGGGTCAATGTGTAGACACATCAGGAATGTGTAGACACAATAACATTTCCAAAGTAAGAAATTCCTCTCTTAGACAGTTGTCACCATTGGAAAATGTCTCCATTGGAAAATGGAAAATGTCTCCATTGGAAAATGTCACCATTGAAAAATGTTTATACCTGTAAAATTAAGTCATGGTTTGACTCGAATGCCCCTCGTCTCCTTGTTTTTTGTTTTTTTTCGTTACAACACAAAATTCTGGATTTTCTCTAAGTCACAGTGGTCACCAGCACAAATACAGACAGCAATAAAAACTTGACATGGGTTCTAACTCCTCAAAACTCTATCTAAAACATAAAAAAAGGTTTTGGGATTGGATAAGATAACAAAGATAACAACATGACAAAGGCATCTTGGATGGTGATTCGTACTGGTGGACAGAACAGTTCATCAGTCATTCTGTACCATGATTTAATAGACACCCACCTCACTCCACACCAGCATGGTTCCAAATATGACTTGTAGGCCGTCAAAGAAATTGTCTCCTATGATGATGACTGTGGCCCCTCCAGTAGTCCATCCTTCACTCGGGCTAATCGCTTTGATACAAGGTGTAGCTGCTTTTCAAGAGAGGGGATAAGAAAGATGAGGTGATGTGTTATTATAAGTGGGAATAAACCGGAGAACAGAAAGACATGTTACAAATATCATGAATGGTAAAGAAAATTGAATTAAAGAGGAATTTGACACTAATGACTAAAATGTGGGAAACAGTTTTTTCTTTTTTAAAGAAGAGCTGTTATCAATAAAGAATAAACAGTTGAAGAGTAATTTCAAGTGAAACCAGCTAGTGAATTGCTAATGTTATCAAGCAAATATTGCAACCACACTGACGTGAAAAGTCCACTCAATTTATCTCTGTAAATTCATTGTTGCAAGATTTCCAACCAGAAATTCCAGAACAGGTTTAAGCTTGATTGGCGGTTGTGAAAAATTGAGCCCTTCCAAAAACCGGACCTTGGCCTTATTTACAGTTGCAGTTGAGGAAGGGGGTTACAGTAAAAATATGCAGTAGAACTGTGTTTTTACCATCCCTCAACAGCCTCACCTTTCAGCTGCAAAGGCAAAGCATTGGATGGGAGTGTGCATGTTGTGGCATGGCAAAAATTGTCCCCCCCCCCCACCCCATCGCACTTGGCAGCCAGTACTGGCCATTGAAGACGACCCATTCACCCAAAGCAGGTTTTTAGTAGTTAAAAAAGGCAGTGCCCCCCTGCAGTGGGCGCATTTGGGAACAAGTCTCTTGCATTACAAACAAGTAAAAATTTGGGGTTCAGAGATCCCCAGATTACTTATAAACAGTATTCACAGAGACAGACATAGGTTTCAGTCACAGAAAGGTGCACCGACCACCCCAGTCCTAGGAAGTGCAGGAACTGCCACTTCCAGGGGCGGACTGACCATTTGGAAACTCAGGCACTGCCCGAGGGCCCGGGGTCAGTAGGGGGCCCCATGAGATGCCCCTGGTACCTTATTCATGAGCTTTTTTGAGTTTGGGCAAGGACACAGGGGCCCCATGATCCCCTATTGCCCGGGGGCCCCATGAGTTGTCAGTCCGCCCCTGGCCACTTCTGAACACATTTATATACAAGACAGGTTTTCAATTCTTTTTTGTTAATGATCATTCACAATATATATTCTGTGTTTAAAATGGAATATAAATGCATATGGATTAATGCTCAATGATTAAATTCATTGAAGTGCCCTGCTACCCTCCAGAATGGTTTTGTGGCTTACATATTTTCAGCAGTGAAACTAAAGTGTCTCTAGACCCAAGGACAATATTGCAGCTTTCCTGTCCTTAGATATAGTGACTGCATTAGTTTTCTTCTATCAGAATTGTTTTCTTTCTTTTTACCTGGTGATCCTGCCAGTAATACTCATACTGTACATTGTAGCTTACCAGTACATGTGACAGCTGAATTAGGACTCATTTACACTGGCGTTGGTACTCTGAAGAGCAATTTCTTGTGAACTGCTTTTCAGAGGACATTTGACAGGCGGTGAGGAGGTGTTATGTTGCCCCTAAAAGCCTGCACCACCGCAATGCAACCATATGCGTTGCCTGCAACATGGCCCCAATCAATTGACATTTACTTGACAGTGGGGATCATTTTTGCTTTGCATAGCGACTGCATTTGTATACCCCCCAACAGCTCCCTTTGCAGCTAGGGAGAGTGGTTGGGGGGCAGTAAAAAAAAAGTGTTTGTACCACCTACCAAACACAAGTGTAAACTAAGCCTTAGTTTTCTTTCCTGGCTTTTTTCTTATTGCTTTTACGTGGTGATCCTGCCAGTAACACACGTTGTGTGCTAAAGTGATAACACCCACTTACTGTACTGTATCTATGAAGGAGCAGCGTTGTCACCCTGAGACAGGATTAAAGGAAACCAGCACAGGCAGAGAGCACAGGAAGTCATTAGCTCATTGGATTTCTGGCAGGAACAACAAGTATGCTTGCACTTATCTAAGAGATATAACTGAACAATCTGAATCGAAGGAATAAGACCGCACTCCACAGAAGCCTCAATGGTAAGTTTATTGTGTATAGCTGGTTGTAGACACAGTCATCACTCTTAGGCCACACCTCTAACATGTTTCACCCCTCCTAGAGTTTACTCATAGAGGTCCAACAATTGGAATGCAGCATTTAAAGAGACCCTGTCATCAAACCATTCTTTCCAAGAAAAATGTGCCATAAGGTTTTATGTACATTTAATAGTTGTAGACATGGTATCTACCTGTAATAGCCTCCTTTGTCTAAACATCCAAAAAGCCGAGATTCTGAGGGTTGTTTCTCAAGTGACACTCAAAAGTATTACCCTTCCCTCCTCCCCCTGCAGCTGCATCAAGGTTTTGTAGAAAGGTGAGAGCAGGGTGAAGGAGCTGGGCCAGCACCAACAGTAATTAAACACTCCCTGACAGGGGCGGACTGAAGGTACCAGGGGCATTTCATGGGGCCCCCTACTGACCCTGGGCCCTGAAAAGCATAACCCCGGGTCCGCCCCTGCTCCCTGAAAAGCATGAGGGGTGGCTGTGCTAGTGAATTGGCTCTTCCTAAATAGTAACATTTTCTTGCCAGTTCAGAGGCACAAGCAAGCCAAAACAAAATTTATGGAAAGGAAAAATGCTGCAATAAATTTAAAATACTTGATTTTTCTGTGCTTTTACCTGCAATTTTTGGCGTCAGGGTCTCTTTAACAGACCATAAGGTACCAAATAAGAGAAGTTGGTTGCTAGGGATAACATACACTGTAAAACTTTGAGAACCATGATTGTACAATGATGTAAAAGATAAAGATACTAATGATGTGTAATGGGGACATACCAAAGCACATTGTTGGAGTAATAAAACATTTTCTGTGAGTAGCCACTTCAATGTGCGCTTTTTTTGTCTTTTTTTTTTTTGTTAAAACATCAGAAAAGACGTCCTCCTCCTCCTCAGTGTGCGACAATAACATGATTACAGCCACAATTTAACATAATCGTCCTGAATAGCTGATAGCGTACTGGAGAGTTAAAATGGAAATTATCAAGTGGCTCCTCTTTGTTAAAATAATGATCACTTCACAAATAAAAGCTTTTATCCCAAATATGCCGCGCAGCGGCGAAATGCAAATTTTAGCCGACAATGGCGTGTGCCGTTTATTAAATATTGGCGTGCCCTGCTTGTTTAAGGACCCCTCCGGTGTGACGGCTTATGAGAGCCATGTAAATGTCATTTTCGTCTGTGGTGCAGCTGATTCGGAATGTTAGCGTTTGTATGAGACACCATCAAAGGGCATGAGCCCGGGGATTTGCTGGGAAAATACCGACAAGCGCTAAATATCTAACAGATTAAGTGCTTTACATTTCATTTATAGCAGGTGAACTTTGTCTAGGGATGCGTAATATTTACTGGAGAGCTGCATCCGAGCGAGCAGTGACAGGGTAAAAGCAGACAATTAAAAAAGGCCGACACTTTGAAATGGGTGTCTTTGTTGCTATGACTGATATTAAAGCAAACAGCGGGTGTCTGAAAGGTACACTCAAATTAAAGGGTATGTAAACCCTTAAAGCAGGGGTAGGGAACCTTAAAGACGCGAAGGTCTACCTGAACAACATGGAAGAAGTCAAAGATCACCAGGCATGGTGTCCGTCAGTGTCACCTCCTCATACCTGATTTAAACCTCTAATTGCAGTACTACCGTGTCACGATCGAGTGCTTTGCATGACAACCATGGATTTAAATCAGGTGTTTAAAAGGCCTCCTCACCACCTGTCAAACACACTCGGATCGCTTTGCAAAGGAGCATTAGTGTCTGTTGACCTTGTGAATGAGCCCTTAGTTGCATCCGCAGCAGCACTCTAAGGGCTCGATCACATGTAAAGTTGGGTTGTGGTAAAACCCTGTGGTCGAGTCATGGTGTTACCACCCGCAATCCCTACCCCTTTTAGCTGCTGAGGCAGCAGCCAAAAGTATACACATGCTGCAGCAGGAATTACACCCCCGGTTGTTTTGGTAGGTGCTACCATCTGTCACTCAAGACCCATTCAAGTAAATGGGGCCACTCTGCACATGCTCTGCAACTGCTTGCTTCTGCGGGGTCCAATTGGTTAAAACAACACACCACTGCCTTTTTAACCCCTTTTTTGCCTTCTTTGCTGTATTGTACAAGGTTACTTGGCACTTGCACAGTGGCCTCATTCACGTGAATGAGTCCTGCTTGGCAGGTGCTACACCCACCAGCCATGACAGGGTGCATGAGCCGGCGCGACAGAGCTCTCGCTCCCTACTATAGCTCCAACTTTACAAGTAGTTCCTCTGCATTGCACTCTGTTTGTTGCTCTGGGATGGCGGGTCAGCAAGCCCTGGCTGTGATCTACCAGTCACCTGGCTGAGATCTAATGGTGGATCACAATCTGCTGGTTGCTGACCCTCGCCTTAAAGTGTCCGTAAACCCAATGTAATGGATTAGTATAAAGCATCAGGAAATGAAATGCTTCCACCTACATTCTCTAGATCTCAGAACAATCTTATTTACAGATACATTATTTTATTTACTCAATACCTCAGTTACATGACATTTGGGTATTTGCTCTGCACCCCAATACAAGAGGTGTGGGTAGAGCAAGCAGAAAATCTCTTTTGGTAGTGGAGGTGGAGTTTATGCTGGTTGATGGCCCATATATCACACTCCTGAGCTGACATATGTAAAAGCATCAAGTGGGGTGGAGATCAGGTCAGTGGGAGAAGATGTCTGGATGCCTGCTGGAGCCACTCCACAGGATGGTGTAAAGAGTCATGTGGGGCAGCTTCGAGATGAGAAACAAGAAGTGCACTGCTTCTGACCAGGGATCTTCCAGGGCATATGTACTGACAGTGGCAACTGAGGATACCCAGGATTGGTTGCTATTCTAATCCCTGCAGCAAAAATCCCCCCTCCTCCCAAAAAAATCTCCCCTCATAGCACAAATATTCTACCCCTCAGATTTTTCCTCCAAGCACAAATCCTCTCCTCCTACTCCAGATCCCTCCTTCTAGCATAAATCCTTGGAATCCCCCCTCCTAGCACAGATCTTCCCCCTCACCAAATTGCTCCTCCTAGCACAAATCTGCTCCCTAATCTACCATATTCTATCACAAACCCCCAAAGCCCTCCTAGCACAAATCCTCCTTCCCCAGCCCCCCACCACTACCAATGCAACTCCCCCCAAATCACCCCTCCTAACATTCCCCTCCCCCCAAATGTCCCCTCCTAGTCAAATTCTTACCCTCTGCTGTCCCCCCAAACTCACCCTCCCAACACAAATCCCCTCCCACCTCAAATGAGTGATACCACAGTGCCCAGGGCAGCTGCCCCTCCTGCGCACCCCTTGTATTGGCCCTGAAGACATACATGATGGGTGCAATGTATAGGAGCAGTGTGATGCATTTTTAAAAAATGACAGTTCATTCAACCCATGCATGGCAGAGCATTGCAATACGCTGTAGTGCCTTGACATGTGGTGAGGTGCATTCTGCTGCATTAAAATTCAGGCGTGCTGCATTTTTGGGCAACAGACCATATTACAGTGTGAAAAGGGAACATAGAAAAAGTTGTTTTTTATGTGTCCTTGCATTAAGCCTGCATTGATCAACATAGATCACTGAAGGTCAAAAAAACATGGTATGTATAAGTCCTTAGATCTGGTCAATCAAAACTATCTGAACAGAATTCCAAAATCTTAGGAGATAAAACAATTCACATATATGCATTTCATTTGTTTTCAGATATTTGGCTGGAGTCCTGCTTTAATCCCTTATAAGAAAATAAAAATCTTTAAAAAAAAAAAAACTACAAATCTAGCAGACTTCTTTTATGAGTCGCACACATTTTACAATCACACAGTCAGGATCAGATCATAAAACCACCTTCACAAAACACATAGGAAGTAAGCTGTATTGCCTCTAAAGTTTACGTTTCCCAAGTGCAGCGGCTTAGAGAAATATTATAATATCGCAAACAAACTCCAAGTAGGTAAACATCATTATCGCAATCACAGCATTCCAAATGTAGAGAGGGGTTCTGCAATATTGATGAGTTAGTTCAAAGTTACTGCGGTCTACTTAGATGCACTTCACAGGTTTAAACATCAGGTCCGCTAAGCAGGGTTTGCATCCAAACTGCCCATATCACACAAACCCAATGCAATTTCCAAAAAATTACAAGCCTCTCCATGGAAATATTTACTATTTATAGGGGTCTTTCATACAGGCATTCCAGCAGTCAGTTTCAGCTGATTTCACCAATCAGAAATGGACGGCAATGTAACCCTGTGGGTGGCCAGATGTCCATTGACATGCGTCCACCTAAATCTGCCCACATCCAGGTTTGTTAGTTGGCCGAAATGTAGTAAGTTTGTATCCAGGTCTGCTGTTATTAATTGGACACAGGAGAATATAGGCAGATGCAAATCCGCGTACCTCCTGCCACCCATAGGGATTACATGGCTCCGCTTTTTCCCCTATCACAAGATGGTGGAACAATCAGAAAGTACAGAGATTTCCCAAATATGTGACATCAATGTCAGTTCTGGTCTGACTGAGCAGGAGATCAATCTCGGATCTCTTGTTGAGATGGAACAGAGGGTACCTTTGTGGCACTACATTTAGATACGTGTGAAAGAATGTAAAACATTAGGACCTGTGTGTGGCCACTCCTTCTTAGTATTGCAAAGCTAAATGGAATTTCAGATGATAAAAACTTTGCTTGCAGAAGGCAGTTTCTCGATTTTGCTTAATTTAAAGCAAAAGGCCATGACAGCAGACCCATGAAAAAGCCCCATCAGGATTCACAACATCGTCTCTTTAAAAATCATGTACTATGCTTACCATTACTCTCATGCAGAGCCAGAGTAGAATCTCCATCATCTAACATTTCCGGGTTTGTCGGATGTCTATGTCTCCCTGCTGGCTGCTATCTCGCTAATCTTTCTTTTCAGAGCCACGTTTCTTATTTATGGTGTATGATCATTTAAAATATGCAAATAGCATTTTGTATTTCAATGGTTTTTATTAATTTTAAACAGTATAAAACAGAGGCAACAAAACACGCCCACGCAGGGGCTATCAATTGCACCGATAGAAAATGTATAATAGAGCAGACAACGCTCTAATTCCAATAAGGCAAAACGTATGCCCACGTAGGGGCTATCAATGGCACATAGGTTACAATAACATCAGTGAAACTCAGATTATCGCAACTAAAGACAGCTGTCCACTGTCACATCAAAACAAACAGAAAAGGAAAGAAGAAAAGCAGAGAAGAAAGAAAGAGAAAAAACAAAAACAAAAACACACACCAGAGAGCAAGGGTCCATGAGCGCCAATACAAAACTCCATCACCTCCCTACACTGGCCGGGGGGAGCGTGGGAAAGGCATATTGCAACCACGGTTCCCATATTTTCAAAAATTTATGTTGAGAGTCATTGCATATACTCGACATCTGTTCATTGAGCATCATAGTAGTCATACGATCCCGCACCCCCTGAAAAAGTACAAACGGACTCTTCCAGGCCTGGGCAATTGTCCTAGTGGCCGATAAAAACAAATAGGAAGCCAATCGCTGCTGACGAGCCAAGAGGCCCGGTATGGGGCAATGAAGCAAAGCATACCGAGCATCCCGGCGTATGGAGAGATGAAACAAAGTGAAAAGGAGGCCAAACACACGAGACCAAAAACGAACCAACCTCGGGCATGACCACCAGATATGCAGTACATCGCCACGATGGCCACAACCCCGAAAACATCGATCACTACAGGCAGGGTTAGCCTGGGCCAAACGAGCCGGCACCCAATACCAACGAAACAATACCTTATAGGCTGCTTCCAGCGTGGTCGTATTAAACGAACATTTAGCTATGAGTGACCAGGCTTTATTCCAGTCCTCCGGATCCACAGCCACTCCCAGGTCACGTTCCCACTGAACTACATATGAAAGAGAAGTGTGCGACGAGCATCTGTTCAAAGCTGCGTAAAGAAGGGAGATAAGGCCCGGGGCGCCCGGACGCTGCTGGCAAAGCCGTTCAAAGGCAGATGTCTGATATGGGAAAGCAGAAGTGGCCCTCAGCGAGAGTAGCCAGTGCCGCAATTGAAGGTACCGAAAAAATTCCGCTGGGGGAACATCCCGAGACTCCCGGAGGACATTCCAGGTGGGAAAGGACCGAAAAATCAAAAAGTGTCGCACCTGTGAGAAACCATGAGCCACCCACCAAGAAAATGCCCTCGGGTGATCTAGACCCGGCGGGAAAAGAGGGTTATTAACGATTGGAAGCAAGGGCAAGAAAGGTGACATCAGGCCACTGGAGTAACGTACCGAGT
The DNA here is from genome assembly GCF_062004578.1 of Staurois parvus. Taxonomy (NCBI): domain Eukaryota; kingdom Metazoa; phylum Chordata; class Amphibia; order Anura; family Ranidae; genus Staurois; species Staurois parvus. The sequence goes on from NW_028318094.1 coordinate 8,931,149, forward strand.
CCCAGACTCGTAGGCCATGGAGCAACATCGGACTCAGCGCCGTAGGGCGCAGGGCAGGGGGAAGCCATAGAAGTGTCGATAGTGCGATAGGGGCACAATTAGGCAGTTCCAGCAGGACCCAGAGAGGAACATCGGAGGAAGCGTGCAACATAGACAGCGGGGCAATTTGGCTCGCCTGATAATACTTAGTTACATTGGGTACCCCAAGACCACCTTGGAGTCTATGAGCAAAGAGCGTATTTCTAGAAACTCTGGGATGCTTATTGGCCCAGATAAAACGCATAAACTTCGCCTGAAGCAACCGAAGAAAATGAGGGGGAACCCGCACTGGGAGGGTGCGAAAATAATATAACAATTTCGGCAAGATGGTCATTTTCACTGAATGAACCCGTCCTATCCAAGACAGGTGCGGAAATTGCCAGGAATGCATAAGAGAAGATAAGGAGCTAAGCAAAGGATAATAATTTGCAGCAAAAAGGGAGTCATAGGTGGGGGTCAAGCGAATGCCCAAGTATTCAAGAGAAGAGGAAGCCCACCGGTAAGGGAAGTGGGATTGTAGGCGCGAAACCAAATCTGAAGCCAAAGTAATATTGAGAGCAACGGTTTTATCCAAATTAATACGTAGACCCGAGATCAAGGAAAAGCGCTCAAGAACCCGTTGCAAATTAGGAAGCGTCGTCAGAGGATTAGTAAGGGTCAAGAGGGCATCGTCCGCAAAGAGGCTCAGCTTAAACTCCTGTCCCGCGTATGGAACCCCCGATACATTGCAGTCGGTCCGGAGCGCTAAAGCCAGTGGCTCAAGCGCCAGGACAAAGAGCGCCGGGGACAGCGGGCAGCCCTGCCTCGTCCCTCGCCCAACAGGAAAGGGATCCGAGAAATACCCAGCGTATTTAACGGAAGCCGAAGGAAAGGAATACAAGGCTTGAATCCAAGAGAGAATAGAATCCCCGAAACCCCAGCGAGACAGCACAAACCGCAGATATTCCCAGGATAGAGAATCAAAAGCTTTATATATGTCCAAGGACAGTAAGAATCCTGGGATTTTCCGTTGTTGCAGAAAATGTATAAGATGGACCACCTTACGGACATTATCACCCGCCTGCCTCCCGGGGACGAACCCTACTTGGTCCCTGTGGACCAGGCTACACAAATATTTATTGATGCGAAAACTAAGGATCTTGCCCAATATTTTCAAGTCTTCATTAAGAAGAGAGATGGGCCGGAAGGCTTGCGGTTCCTGGACATCAGCGGTCGTCTTAGGAATCATAGAGATATGTGCCCTAAGTGCGTCCGGAGAGGGCAAGGAGCCCTGTCGTAACTCATTAAAGTAGGCAGCTAAAAAGGGCGCCAATAGGGCTGAGAATTTTTTATAATAGAGACCGGAGAAGCCGTCTGGACCTGGGGCCGCGGTGGACCGTAAAGATTTGATTGCTTGTAGCACTTCCGGTACAGTGACACCTGCGTTGAGGGCCACCTGTGCTGCCTCGGTTAATCCAGGAAGATGGAGGTCCTGAAAGAATGCCTCTGCCTGGGCCACAGGGAAGGGATCTGGGGCAGCATAGAGGCGCGAAAGGAAGTCCGAGAATCGGGAAACAATCTGCTGGGGATTAGAAGTACAGCCACCCGTGGAAAGTCGAAGCCGAATCGGTTTATGGGGTTTCCCCACAGAATTGAGTTTCCTGGCTAGCATGGGACCGGGCTTATTAGCACAGGAATAGAATTTATGTTTGGTCCAACGCAAGGTCCGTTCCGCCTCCGAAGAGGCAAGGAGGTCCAATTCTGTCGCCAGAGCGTCCCGAGCACGTTTATGGGCCACGGATGGAGATGACTTCCAACGCGCATCCGCAGAGGCCAGGAGAGAATGAAGCTCCGAGAGTCGACGTTCCCGCTCCCGCTTCTGGACTGCAGCCAGCTGTATAACATGACCCCGCACCGTGGCCTTATGCGCTTCCCATAGGGGCACTGCTGAAGAGACCGATCCCGAGTTTTCCGTAAAGTATGTCCGTAAGAAGAATTCTATTTCTTGGCAGGTAGCCTGAGTGGTCAGTAAAGAGTCATTGATGCGCCAATGAAAAGGGCGTCATTCTGACCCGGAAAGGGCAAGGAGGAGTACCAAAGGATCATGGTCTGACCAGGGTGAGGAGGGAATAGTTATCCGCCGGACCGAGGGGAGTTGCTGGACCTGCATGAATATATGATCAATTCTACAAAAACTGTCATGAGGGTTAGAATAGAACGTAAAGTCGCGTTCAGTTGGATGAAGTTCCCTCCAGACGTCCGCTAGCCCCGCCGTCCGCAAAAGAGAGCGCATACGTTCCTCCAGCACCAAGTCATGAGAGGGGGTCGCTCCTTGTGCGTAGCGCCTATCCAGTGTGGAATCTAAGGTAACATTCGAATCCCCCATAACAAGAAGAAGACCCTTAGAGTGTCGAGAAATAATGGTGCAAAGAGCAAATAGCATTTTGAAGATGAAATCTGGGCTAAGCAAATAGTGTCTAAATATAAGAGCCATGTGTATTCTTACGGAAATTGTGTCTTTTGTGTATTTTTTTTCCATTTGAGCAATAAACTATCATGAAAAATCTCATGCACTTTGTGTCTGTGCAGGAGCTTCCTGCAACACAGACCAATCACTGCTGGTCTCTCTGCTTGTGCAAGGTGACTGGTCTTGTATCTGCCACTCCTGTAGTTTGCTACAGGCAGCCTGGAGTGGGTGGAGCCTGTTGGGCCCCTCCCACAGCTCTGCTCTCTCCGCAGGCTATGTGCAGTTAAAACAAATTTAAGAAATATGGACAATATAAAGGGAGACAGTACAGGTACAATAGAATAAAAACAAGAGGATTAAGAGGGCCCTGCTCATAAGAGCTTACAATCTAATAGGGTGGGGCAAATGGTACAAAAGGTTATACAGTAACTGTGGGTGATGAGCTGATGAAAGTGATAAATGTTTAACTGGAGGTGTGATAGGCTGCCCTGAAGAGATGAGTTTTTAGGGACCGCCTAAAGGCAGCCAGAGTAGGGGATAGCTGGACAGATTGAGGTAGAGAGTTCCAGAGGATGGGAGAGGCTCTGGTGAAAGTCCTGGAGACGAACATGGGAGGAGGAGACAAGGATATTTTTTTATTCAACAATGAATAAAAAATTCCCATAAAAATATATATTGTCTGATAAGTCTATAAAGCCACAACTGGCCAAATGTTTTGACATTATTTGTTGTGACAATATTCGCTGTGCTGTCAAATCTGAAATAAGTTGCCCATATACAGTATATTGCTATGACGCTGTATATTTCAAATGTTTGTTATATATAAGCAATTTTTTTCATTGTATCTATTATATTTCAGATCATCTACCTCTACCCCTGAAGAAGATTTTGTTAATTCGAAACATGTTCATATGCAAATTGTGTGAAGATATGATCATTGCAACAGATTATACTGTAATAGATTTGTGTGTGGAGTGGTTTTGATGTGCGAATAACATTTGGCCAGTTTTGGCTTTATAGATTTATCAGCCAACATATGTTTTTTTGGTAATTTTTTCATTCATTGTTCGGTAAAATAATATTTTTAACTTTATTTGTGCCTAATTATTATTATTATTATACAGTATTTATATAGCACCAAAAGGTTTGCTCAGTGCTGTACATTATAATTGTTGAATAAAAAATCCCAGTCCATATTTCCTAAATTTGTTGTAATTTTTATTAGGGAAATGGCACCCTGACAATCATCAGATTCCATTCACAGGCTATGAACAGCCCAGTAATGATGTCACTGCTACATGTTCCAGATAATATCTGGATTTGCAAAGGTGCCTGGTGCACACAAAGTGGATTTCTACCCTTTGTGGCTATTGAGGTATAAAGTATAATGAAAGTTTTTTTCTCCTGGACTTTACATTTAGGCTCAGTATCTGTTTTTTCATTTTATATGATATCTGGTAAAAAAAAGTCAGAACTATCTTTATTTTTAATCATAGCTCTCTTTAATCTGGTGGAGATGCAATAGCACTTTTCAGATGTGTGCTGCAACAGTGTAACACTCCCATAGATCTTCTGTTCTTTCATTGTCAGATCAAGAGAAATAATTGGCGCACTAAGAAGAAATAAAACAGATGTATACTGTGATGGCTAGTATATTAACCACACAAGTAAAGTCCTTAAAGTCCAAAGGTGGTTAAGGAATATTCCAACAATGCTTGACTCAGTGGCAACCGATTCACAAAGAGCTAGAAGAGAGTCTGTGTGAACCATAAAAGCGAGAGAAGCAGCACCATGTAAGTGCAGCAATATAAGCATATCATTTATTCCACAAAATTGGCAATTTACAATAGTAGTAGTCATATAAGCACTTGTCAAACTGGTGTCAACCTCTGTGCAACTCCTGGCTGGTCCTGCTGCAGGCAAGTCTCCAAAGCACTGTCCTTGGCTGTTCTGGTGGTTCCCAGTACGTCCTGCTCAGTGTGGATCCTCAGGACAGGTGGGAGTGATGTCAGCTCCAGGTACAGAAGCAGTAGGCGTGGCACGCGTTCGCAACATGCATGCTCCTTCGTCAGGCCATAAAGGGGGCATATATTGGCCCTATAGTCCGCCACTATCATTTGCTAATATATGCCCCCTCTATGCCCTGATGAAGGAGCATGCATGTTCCGAACGCGTGCCACGCCTACTGCTTCTGTACATAGAGCTGACATCACTCCCGCCTGCCCTGAGGACCCACACCAACCAGGAAGTACTGGGACCCACCAGCACAGCCAAGGACAGTGCTTTGGAGACTTGCCTGCAGTGGGACCAGCCAGGAGTTGCACAGCAGTTCACACCAGTTTGACAAGTGCTCATTTGACTACTATTATTGTGAGTTGTCAATTTTTTGGAATAAATTATTTGCTTATACCGCTGCACTTAGATGGCGCTGCTTCTCTCTCTTTAACGTTCTTTCATTGTACAGTATATGCTACAAAGTTGCAACCAGGGGCGGGCTGACAACTCATGGGGCCCCCGGGCAATAGGGGATCATGGGGCCCCTGTGTCCTTGCCCAAACTCAAAAAAGCCTATGAAAAAGGTACCAGGGGCATCTCATGGGGCCCCTTACTGACCCCGGGCCCTCGGGCAGTGCCCGAGTTTCCAAATGGTCAGTCCGCCCCTGGTTGCAACTCAACTTTCCTGCCCTGGGATCCTCTGATAATATAATGGGGTAGGGGGCTATAGGTTGGGGGTTTGAATTACAACACAAGGGCGTCTGTTCTCCTGGGTTTTGCCAGCTTTGCACCTTCCTCCGTCTAACCATCATAACGTTCTTTTTATTCACATCAAAAACCTTGTTTGTGTCAAAAACCTGTATACAAAAATGATGACACCCTGATCAAGTTTCCTTATAATTTTCCTCTTCTTTCCTTTCCTCTCCTGTCCCTTTACATACATTGCACAGTTTGGTAACTCTACATAATGAAACATTTTCATTATGGGTTTGATGGTCCTAAAAGGAACAAAATAAATGATTAAGTCAGTATTTAAAGCACGCCAACCACGCACACACCTGCTCGTCTAAACAGAGCAGCAGCAACATCTGTCGCTCAGGGCACGGTGGCATCTGATTAGTACCCAGAGAAGCATCGTAAGCTCAGCGGAAGATTTAAAACTGTTTAAACGGCTAGAGGCTAATTTTAGCACAAGAGAAACCCTGCTTCCTTTATATATCTTGTTTGCTTCTTGATTGGCCGGCCACTGCTGCGCGGGCTAAGGCAGCAATTCCCTGCACAGGGGTTTTGTTTGTAAGCTTTGAACAAATCTCTGAAGTTACCAAATTCTCCTTGACTTTTGGATAAGGTGAGCGCCAGAGGTGGCCATCGTAATTGGCCTCCTTCACACTAACAGCACGTAGTTAGTGTACGAAAATTAGTGTAATGTAAATGAATGGTGCCATTCACATGGTTACTCTGTGCATTTTTGGTCAGATTGTTTTGAAAGTAATACCTTAAAGGATGTCGACTGATAAAAAATGGTGTTAAAGTGATTATATTAAAAAAAAAATGTAATTAAAGCTAAAGTTTTATCTGAATATATATTGCCTTCCCTGGTTCTTCCCTACCTCTTCATCATCATGCTAAGGAAAAAAACCTGTATTTTTACATACCTTAGTTTAAACTCAGTAAAGTCATCAACGTGTCTCTTTGCTTCTCTATGCCATGAAGGCAAATTACGGCTGGTGGGAGAGGTCAGTTTCCTGAAAACATCACAGCCCCCTTCGTCAGTATTCCTCTCAAGGGTCCTCCTCCTTGATGAAAAAGGTAGGCTGGCTCTTAGGAGGAGATATGCAAATATCAAAATGCCTTGTTGGGTGGTTGTCAGTCAGGTGGAATGGAAGTTTCTAGCAGAAATATATTTGCCAACTACCCTAGGTAACACACGCATGTGACGCTGAGCCGCCATGATTCAGATGACTGAAGTTCAATGAATAAAAGGGTTAGGCCAGGGACAATAATGCCGGGGAGGAAATTGGTTAACCACTTGCCCTCCAGAGGATTTACCCCCCCCCTCCTGACCAGGCCATTTCTTCTATTACGGCACTGTATTATATTAACTGACAATTGCGCGGTCATGCAACGCTGCACGCAAATTAAATTTACGTTTTTTTCCCGCAAATAGAACTTTCTTTTGGTGGTATTGAATCACATGTGCGCTTTTAATTTTTTGCGCTGTAACACAAAAAAAGACCAACAATTTTGAAAAAATAAACCAATACATTTTGCTATTAAACATGTCCAGTTAAAAAATTTTTTTAAAAAAATGTCATCATAAATTGTATTTCATCAAAATGTATTCTGCTACATGTCTTTGCTAAAAAAAAAATCCCAATGTGTCTAAATTAATTGGTTTATGTGAAAGTTATAGCATTTACAAATGGCGGTATATACTGGGATTTTTTCTTTTTTTTACTAGTAATGGAGGCTATCAGTGCTTTATAGTGAGACTGCAGGACTGCGGCGGGCATTCTGACACTGGGGGGAACTGACTTGGTGTCACTGACATCCTCAGTAACACCAATACAGTGATCAGTGCTAATAAAAAGCTATGACACTGTACTAATGGTACTGGGCAGGAAAGGGTTAACATGTGGGGTGATCAAAGGGTTAACTGTGTGTTGTTTTACACTGTGTCCTGTGTTAGTGCTTCACTGTAAGCACACAGCTTTGCAACTGTAATTGTTTACAAATAGTTCTCCCCCCCATCCCCCGTCGGAGATGCTCGGCAATCACCGTGCACCAGCGAATAATCTACGTGATTTTGCACACCCGTGCTGCCCTGTAGCAGTACTTCTGTTATAGGGCGGACGGGAAGCGGTTAATGATGTTGGAAGTTCTCCAGCCAAGAAATGAGGTGGCTCTATCTGACTTGTTGCAGTTTCCAATGCACATTTTGAGAAGCTCAGAGTGTGCAGTGAAATCAGACTAGCCATTTTCAATACAGGAGGGGAGTCTGTAAAACTGTGCAAGACTGAAGACAAGGCAGGAGTTCAACTTTAAGCCACCTCTGCAAAGAAACCAATGAATACTTACCTGCCTCGCTATCAATTCTGCATAACTGGCTTCTTTCAAGATTGAAGCTTTCACAAAGAATATTCAGCATTAAACACTTTTTGGGAGTGCAGATCCTGGTGCCCCCTGTTGTGCTCTGTGGTTTCCTCTGGCAGAAGGAACCAATTGAGTGCAGTGGGACCAACCACCCAACACACATCAAAGTATGCTGAGTGCTGAAAATGGTTTAGCAAGCTTAGAGCTGCAACAAAGAGGAGTTTGGTGGCATATCAAGTATCCATTGCTTTCTTGCAGAGGTAGACTTAATTAAATTGTTTAAAATATTGGCAGAGTCACTTCCAGGTATGGAGGAGCATGTGACTCTCTCGATTTGATGGAGCTTGGCCAATCAATGCTGTCACACACTGTATAACTCCAGTGACATGTGCTTACACTGGGCTCTTCTTTAACTTCCTGTGTCTGATTGGAGTGTTGGGGGAGTGAAAGGAAGCTAAACATATGCATCTATGGAGTGTAATGGTTGTGCGCATTAGGCACATGAAAGCTCTTTGCAACTTCCATTGTGCATGCCTCAGCCATGTCGTCATGAGAAGAGGCATAGCTCATGACTTACCCCCTCCATCCTCCTTCAATTCATGGAATCCATAGCCTTACCTTTTAACACACTTCAAAGATCCTATTATCTCAACTTAGGGACAGCAAACACCAGCACAAAGGTCTTTGCCTGAGCTGTATATAGCTAACTGAGTACTGGCAGTATGTCTGTTAATTTCTGCTGACCATAAAAACATCTACAGATTAACACTTCCCTCTAGCTCATCCGAAAACTATGACAAAATCCTTTGGTTCTGTCACCCAAGGTTTGTAAGGCAATTTAAGCACTAGGAACATATAGCGTGCCTTAAAATGGGGATCATAAAGCAGTCAGGACTGCAGTGACCTTTCGGAGTCCCCCTGCCCTGCCTAATATAATTGAATGGGGAGAATCATAACGAACAAATCAAGATCATACATGGCTAAGCTACAGTATACAGAAGGTTAGATAGCAGTCAGATACCTCCTGGGTGACAGGCCCATCCGATATACTCTCTTTGGTATCCCTGGTCACGAAATATAATGCTGAACAATAATCTACCTGTTTCCAGAATGCAACCTGTACATAATGGAAGATATTAATATTAGTATAAAACTGTGTGTAGGGGAGGGCCATGATAGTCATAAACGCGGTGACACCCTATGGCCACTCCTCAACTGCTTAATTGGTCAGATGGTCTCTGATAACACTCCCTTGATATCAGAGAAAAAGAGACTATTCCAATAGTCTCGTTTTAACATCAATCCAGGGAACACCTAACTGGACTTGAGAGAGCTGCTGCAGTTTTTGCTTATTCATTGGAGTCTGCAACCCAGGACATTGTTAAGTATTATTCATTTTCAGCCCTTTTGTATTTCTCTGTTGCATTATCGTCTCTTTGTTCCTGTGTGACACCCTTTTTCTGTAGATGTTTTATATGCACCGAGAAGAATAAATAAAAACAGAGTCCTCCTGTGCTTTAAAAAGAAGTGTGACCTCACTCAAAGCTGCCAACACTCAAAACTGATACCTAAACAGTGTAGAATAATTCACAAATAATAGTGCAGCGCTGACTCAACAATAAATACTAAACCACTGGGTGTAAATAAATACACTTAAAAGTACAAAAATAATAATACAATATGGTGCCAAAATAAATAAAAATAAAAGTATATATATATATATAGTGCCACTAATGGTAAAGTGACTCAAAAACAGTGAACACACATAAAAAATGAAAAACAGTGAACACACATAAAAAATGAAGAATGATGTAGACGCCTTAAAAAAAGGGATAGACAAAAGTGTTAAGTGCAAAAATAAGTGTCCACACTTCAAAAACACTCAAATAATCACAAAGTCCATAAAGCAAACAATGAGTGATAAATGCGTTCATGCAATGTGCAATGGTGCTATGCAATTCCGTGACCGTGTCAACACACTTCTATTGCGGCTAAAGTGCCTCCTCACCTCCTCCTTATATGCACCATTTTCACCTTTTTCATTATTAAACCCTATTTTTAAAAGTGTTAAAACTGTGTCTAAGGCTATTAATGCAAAATAAAAGAATCCCTGTCTCTTGAAGAGTGCGACTGTAGCATAAATCTCTGTACATACCTGTCTGTGGTGACAGTAAGGGTTACAGGCATTTATTCTAAGACCATAGTTGTTGTTGCTAAGATTGTGAGTTTCCTCCTAAACAGGTGGTGGTAGAGGTTTAAAGGGTTAATTGCTTAATTAACTTAAAGTGTTACTAAATCCAGGATCCTGAATTCACTATATCTGGTCTCCCACAGTACACAGAACATGGAAATGAAAACTGCTAAATACCTTTTCTTATCAGCAGTTAGAGCTGTCTTGTGACTTCTATCAGTGTCCAGCAGAGTACTGGTTAAAGCGTGTAGGAGGAGTTTTCATTCTCCCCTGATTATCCTATGAGGCTGCAATACCCCTGACCCTCTGCTTGGACAGTGTTGTTTAGCCCTATGCTGATCACATGCACTCTCCCAAGAAAAAAAAGAGAAGACAGGATCAAACATCCTTTTTACACAATTGCAGAGGATTAACCCCTTAGGTTCCACAGTGAGTATAACAAGCATGCTTTACTGTATAAACAGACTGATTTTACTGTTGTGGGTTTAGTAACACTTTAACCCAGTGGCAATCACTCTCAGGTTACTGGCACATAGATTGTGGTCCCGCAAGCTGAAAAATCTTTGTGCAGGGTACAGCTGAGAGTGGCATTGTTATGTAAGTGAGTCGTTTGTCACCAGTTGGTGAGAAGGGCAGGGGTCGGGCACTGCATTCCTCACATGGAGGTCTGTAATAACAAGAACCTGTTGCATTGCCCTGCATAATGCCAGGATCTTCAAGCCAAGGTTGGTACTGCAATTCTTACAACACTGTGTTCGAAATTTTGGCTTGCAGAAAATTGAATTGACTTTGCACATAGGAAACAATAAACCCTAAATTTAAAAAGATATACAAATGTATGCCTACATCAATCACAGGGCTATATGATGCCCATACTTTCCCTGCCAGGTGAGCAGTGACAATTTTTTACAGGAACACAGAATGTTAATGTAACTAGGCAGTTAATGGCACCATCCCACCCTCCTGCATTCCCCTCATCAACTCGTGTCTTGGGAACCAGCAAAACAAGACTGTAAACATTACCGTGTAAGTGATTCATACTGAATATAAAACTCCAGAGGAGGTGATGCCAGCTAGTCAAGTATGTATAATGAACATTGACTTTAATAACGTGATCGGTGGCATTGAGGCCTTCTGACCCTATCAACCTCCATTTATTACATTCACTTGTCTAGGCTTTTAGATTTAATTATGGTTGGATAGGTGAAAAATTAGGTTATGGTTCCAGGTCCCAGGGAAATTTGGGGAGTGCAGATTGAGGGAAAATCACCATTCTGATGCAGATAATTTGTTAATCTGCAGTATTTCCAGTACAGTTTTTGGACACTGTGGATTAACACAGCGTTTTCAACCAGGGTGCCCAAGCATCCTGGGGTGCCTTCGGGTTTCTTCAAGGATGCCTTTGAAAAATGCATAAAAATTGCCCAAAAATTGTATACAATCTAGAGGGTGGATGAAGCCTGCCTTTTAGTTACACAAAGCCACAGGTTTTCATTGTGAACTATTACAACCTTCCCACTGTCGGAGTCCTAACAACCAATGAAGTCATCGGGGTTGATAAGGAGGAGGATGTTGGGCACCTGCACGGCATCCTTGTTTGCCCCTCCCTTGCTCCTCTCCATCAGCACTGGGGTCCCATTAGCTGAATGAGGGAGAAACTAAGGGAGAAGAGAAACATTGGAATACTAGTCAGTACCTGTGTGCAAAAGTGTAGTTTCTTTGTAAGAATACCTCACCTCTAACGTTGGGTGTCCTATATCTGTGGATGTTGCTTCTTTATACAATTGGTTTTATATATTTTAGAATGGGGTGCCTTGAGGTTGCGCATATTTTAAAGGGTGCCTTGACTGAAAAAAGGTTGAGAATCACTGGATTAACGTATGGATTCTGACTCAGAAAAGTTTTCTATCCTATATCTGTTTTTTATATAATGTCAATCTTATGCAGCTCTTTACATATATATTGTACATTCACATCAGTCCCTAAGCCTCAAGGGGTGTACAATCTAAGGTCCCTAAATCACATTCATACATATACAGTGGGGATCGAAAGTTTGGGCACCCCAGCTAAAAATTTGTATTAATGTGCATAAAGAAGCCAAGGAAAGATGGAAAAATCTCCAAAAGGCATCAAATTACAGATTAGACATTCTTATAATATGTCAACAAAAGTTAGATTTTATTTCCATCATTTACACTTTCAAAATAACAGAAAACAAAAAAATGGCATCTGCAAAAGTTTGGGCACCCTGCAGAATTTATAGCATGCACTGCCCCCTTTGCAAAGCTGAGACCTGCCAGTGTCATGGATTGTTCTCAATCATCGTCTGGGAAGACCAGGTGATGTCAAGCTCAAAGGTTTTAAATGCTCAGACTCATCTGACCTTGCTCCAATAATCAGCACCATGGATTCTTCTAAGCAGTTGTCTAGAAAACTGAAACTGAAAATAGTTGACGCTCACAAAGCTGGAGAAGGCTATAAGAAGATAGCAAAGCGTTTTCAGATGTCAATATCCTCTGTTCGGAATGTAATTAAGAAATGGCAGTCATCAGGAACAGTGGAAGTTAAAGCAAGATCTGGAAGACCAAGAAAAATATCAGACAGAACAGCTCTCAGGATTGTGAGAAAAACAATTCAAAACCCATGTTTGACTGCATGATCCCTCCAGAAAGATCTGGCAGACACTGGAGTTGTGGTACACTATTCCACTATAAAGAGATACTTGTACAAATATGGTCTTCATGGAAGAGTCATCAGAAGAAAACCTCTTCTACGTCCTCACCACAAAAATCATCGTTTGAACTTTGCAAATGAACATATAGACAAGCCTGATGCATTTTGGAAACATGTTCTGTGGACCGATGAGGTTAAAATTGAACTTTTTGGCCGGAATGAGCAAAGGTACGTTTGGAGAAGAAGGGGCACAGAATTTAATGAAAAGAACCTCTGTCCAACTGTTAAGCATGGGGTTGGATCAATCATGCTTTGGGGTTGTGTTGCAGCCAGTGGCACAGGGAACATCTCACGAGTAGAAGGAAAAATGGATTCAATAAAATTTCAGCAAATTTTGGATGGTAACTTGATGCCATCTGTGAAAAAGCTGAAGTTAAAGAGAGGATGGCTTCTACAAATGGATAATGATCCTAAACACACCTCGAAATCCACGGGGGATTACATCAAGAGGCGTAAACTGAAGGTTTTGCCATGGCCTTCACAATCTCCTGACCTCAACATAATTGAAAATCTATGGATAGACCTTAAAAGAGCAGTGCGTGACAGACAGCCCAGAAATCTCAAAGAACTGGAAGACTTTTGTAAGGAAGAATGGGCAAAGATACCTCAAACAAGAATTGAAAGACTCTTGGCTGGCTACAAAAAGCGTTTACAAGCTGTGATACTTGCCAAAGGGGGCAATACAAGATATTAACTCTGCAGGGTGCCCAAACTTTTGCAGATGCCATTTTTTTGTTTTCTGTTATTTTGAAAGTGTAAATGATGGAAATAAAATCTAACTTTTGTTGACATATTATAAGAATATCTAATCTGTAATTTGATGCCTTTTGGAGATTTTTCCATCTTTCCTTGGCTTCTTTATACAAATTAATACAAATTTTCAGCTGGGGTGCCCAAACTTTCGATCCCCACTGTAAATACTAGGGCCAATTTAGACAGGAGCCAATTAACCCACCAGCATGTCTTTGGAGTGTGGGAGGAAACTGGAGAGCCAGAAGAAACCCACGCAGGCACAGGGAGAACATGTGAACTCCAAGCAGGAGGTGCAGTGGCTGGGATTTGAACCAATGACCCTAGTACTGCCAGGTGGAAGTGCTAACCATTTAACCACTGTGCTTCCCTATATCAGTGATATACACTGATCCATCCCAAACTCTTTCATCCTGCTCACAGCTTCTTCTCGGTCCCCAGATACTCCTCCTAGGCCATTGGGAGGCTACAGATGACATAACTCCTGTACATGCAGAGGTTACATTGTCCCCATCACATTGCTCATTCCCAGAACTTGGATGTACATCGCACCTGATGGTGTACATAAGAAAATACAAATTCGCTAGGAGCACGGTGCAAAACATTTTTTGGCAAAAGAGACTTTGCGTGTCACTTCTGCCGCAAACTCTTATTCTTAGCAATTGTTTATAACAGGATTTTAGGTATCTTTAAGTTAATATTAAAGTAGACTTATGACCTCCAATTAAAAAAACAAACTGTGCTGCATCTGCACTTAGGGCCGGTTCACACTATAGAAACGCAGTCCAGAGGCGTTCCGGGTGCGTTTGCATGCATGTGTTTTACGCATTCTGGTGCATCTGTTTATGCATTTTTGATGAGTCTTGGCACATTTTTGATGCATTCCAGTTGTTTCCCCACTCTTTTTATTCAATTTATGGGCCAGTTCACACTATAGAAACGCAGTCCAGATGCGTTCTGGATACATGCGGATCCATTTTTGCATGCGCACTTTTGATGCATTTTTGCCTCATTCTGGTGCGTTTTTTATGCAATTCTGCTAATTTTTCCCCCTCTCTTTTCCTTCAATTTAAATAGAGACATGTGCGTTCCAGTGCCTTTTTGATGCAATCCAGCTCATTTTCCCCCTCTCTTTTCCTTCAATTTAAATAGAGACATGTGCGTTCCAGTGCCTTTTTGATGCAATCCAGCTCATTTTCCCCCTCTCTTTTCCTTCAATTTAAATAGAGACATGTGCGTTCCAGTGCCTTTTTGATGCATTCCAGTACAGTTCTGTTCAGAAAAATGCAGCCTGTTCTACTTTTTTTTCTGCATCTGGAACGTACTGGAACTGCAAGCATTGATGTGAACTATGACATTGACAACCATATCACCTACTTTCTGTGCATTTTGGATGCAGAAAGAATGCAACTGAAATGCATGGAGTGTAAACTGGCCCTTAAAGTTTTTTCTTAGTCCTCCTGCAAAGTCCCACCAATACCTGTTGATCATACCGGTGAAGTCCACCTAACGTAACTTTCTGTGATGGGGTGGCAATGATGCTGCACTGCTCCTGAATTCAGAGCACAGTTGCCCGTCTTATGTAGTCTGTGCCTAAAGTGGAATGAATCAAATGTTGCAGGGGGCTTGGCTACCAGCATTGTCGCTGCTGATTCACAGACTTGTAACTTGGCAATCACTACCTTGCCACACCTAGTCCTGCCCACTGCTTTCTGGATTGACAGCACTGAAAGCCTCCCACTCGGAGTTGCAGTGTCTGGGAGGATGCACGAGTGAGACACAAATGAAGTAGGATTTGGTAAAAGATGTTTTTTGGTTTACGAAGCTTGTGCATCACATATTATCTGAATTTGGGACTAGTTTAGATTTTCATACAGGAGCCTTTAGTTGTTCTTGACGTTCAGGACTAGGTTCAGGATAAGGAAAGGGTTAGGTTTAGCTGTACAGTTCTATTAAAGGTTAGGCTTCTATGCAATTGCAGTCCCCTACGTAGCCCCTAGCAGAAGACTCCTTTAGCAGAGGTGTGCTGATAAAGACCACTGTCCTTTGTGTGAGAACAGTGGTCTGCCAGTTCCCACCATGTCATAGTTGCAATGCTGCAGTCAGCAGAGAGTGTAAACCATAGCTATGCCTGTCATAACAGCTTGAGATTGGATGGTTACATTAGGCATTGAGAGGCTGCCGCAGGTGTTTGCAGGCATCTACTGTATATCTGAACCCAGGGCCCTAGTGCTGGGAGGCAGCCGCACTAACACATCATGCCACCCCACTACTTAACTCAAATGAGTCCGAAATTCTTCAAACATTTTTCTTTTTGTAACTTGGCTGGGGCTAACTAGCCAACAAATTGTGCCGTATTTAACTAGAAAATAAAAAATAAATTGGATTTTAGTCTATATACTTTTTCCTTCCCCCGAATCCCTCTAAGGCTCGGAGATGGCGTCAGTTGGTGGGAGAGTCAGCAGCTGGCAGACATAACAGAGTGTGGATAATCTGCAATACGCAGCTAAAGACAGCCGACATTGACCATCCAATGTATAAATAGAGAACAGGCAGCTCAGAAGTGAACAGCCCTCCTGGAAAGTGCTGGTGTTAATCTTGGCCTCCGTCTTGTCTTTCACAGGCATTGATCCTGAGCTTGGGATTATCCAGATGGTCACATAAGATTCCTTGTGATAGGATTAACCCACTCTTCAATCCATGTGCTGTGCTTGTCATACACCGCAGGCGGCCTCCGCAAGGATAGGGCCGTAATAATAATCATAGGCTCCATCGGGTGTATGTGGTCGGCTCATAGATGCTTTGACTTTGTCTGATTATGGATTTCGAAGCTGCTACAAATAATTTCAAGGTAAATCTTAGATATTCAATTACAGTAATGTTCTGTAGCAGCGATACTGTATAATTCCCATCCAGAAAGCTTCAAAGTGGAAGATCAGTCAAACACTAACTGTACTTAACCACTTCCATACCGGGCACTTTTACCCCCTTCCTGCCCAGGCCATTTTTCAGGTTTCAGCGCTCTCACACTTTGAATGACAATTGTGCGGTCATACAACACTGTACCCAAACTAAAATTTCTTCACACAACTAGAGCTTTCTTTTGGTGGTATTTAATCACCGCTGGGGTTTTTATTTTTTGCTAAATTAACAAAAAAAGACTGAAAATCTTGAAAAAAAAACATGTTTTTCTTTGTTTCTGTTATAAAAGTTTGCAAATAAATAATTGTTCTTCATAAATTTAGGCCACGATGTATTCTGCTACATGTCTTTGGTGAAAATAACCCAAATTAGGGCGTCTTATTTAGTCTGTAGGAAAGTTATAGAGTTCACAAACTATGGGATATATCTGAATATTGATCAATCCTGAAGTACTGACGGCCAATCTAATTTCTTGAGGTCCAAGAATGTCAGAACAGTACAGATATCCCCCAAATGACCACTTTTTGCAAAGTAGACAGTCTGACATATTTCATAAGAGGCATGGCGAGTTTCTGGAAGTTGTAATTTTTTTGTCATAATTTTTCAGAAAATGAAAAAATAATTTTCACTATTTTTTTTTTTACATCCTGTCACCAGTGCAGTACAGCGTCATCATATAACTGGCATGGCAGTGATCAGGGACACTGACTGGTGACAGTATGAAAAAAAAATGTTGATCATTTTTATCTATTTATTTTTAATTTTTTTATTATTTTTAATTTTTTATTACATTTTGTTCTCTTTTTTTTAAGATTTTTTTTTTCAGATTTCACTATGACCAAAGTAGTATAATGTTACCATAGTAACATTGTACTACTTTGGGGAAGTGATCAGTATTTTTTTTTTACACAATTTGCTTATAGCAAAGAATTACTTTGCTATAAGCAAGCATTTGCCTGAATGACATGGATTCATTCAGGGTTTTTTTTTTTGTGCTTAGCTGTGATTTGGCCATGGCTAATCACATGACACAGCTGGGCTGTGATTGGCCCAGCTTGTGCATGTGATCGCTGTGACCATTCACAGCTAGACACACTTGTATACAATGGATGGCATGAAAGGAAGCCATCCATTGTATACAACTGTCATGTGACCTGCAGTGATTGGTCACAGCAGGTCATATGGTACTGGAAACGGGGCACACAGATCTGTCATCGGCCATGTCCGAGGTACACGGCCAGTGACAGATCGCGCCGCAGAGCGGCCCTGCGGGCAGGCGCACTGCGCATGCCTGAAAGGACGCCATATGGCATCCACCCAGAGGGACGAGGTGTTTTGCCAGCCGCCTTTGTGCTATTGGCCGGGCGGGAACCGGTTAAACCTACCCACCCCCATTCTATGCCTATTCTATGTACCTTGTGAAAGGAAAGATGTGTATACTTACGTAATCTGAGGGTGCTCCAGTCCAATCACATGATCGGCTCTAGACATGTACGGTTTGTTTCATTCCGATTCACATTTCGGACAAATTTTTTTGTTATTCAGATGTGTCCGAATAACGAATTACAAAAATAACCAATTTAAACTAATCCAAAATAACGAAATGAAATTCAGCTGAAATTTAATTCGAAAACAAAATCAAAAACAAATTTGAAAACAAAATCGAAAACAAAATCAAACAAACATTCAAAAACAAATTGAAAGTGGAGCTCCACCTAAAAGGGAATGTTCCACTTTAAGGACTGGTCCCCTGCTCCCCATTATTTTTCAAATTTTTTTCGAATTTGGTTGAAATCGTACGACTTTTCGAATTTTGTTGAATCAATTTCGAATTTGGTTGAAGCAATTTCGAATACGAACGACTTTTCGAATTTTGTAAAAATGTTTTTGAATTGAATTCGAATACGAATTACCGAAATGAATCCCGGAAACTAATTGAACTAATTTACCGAATCCAACTACACAAATTTCGAAAAGAAACAAAACAAATTTTTTTGTTTTGCACATGTCCAATTGGCTCTTAGTACCAGCTTCAGTGTAGCGGAGGGACAGCTGACAACGGATGCCCCATAGTAAGTCTATGAGTGATATCATTACCCAAGCTCTGTAACTGTCATCAGCGATCTCTCCTCTTAACTAAACCCATCACTGGGACCCAATCATGTGAGCAGACCAAAGCGCCCTCAGAATAGGTAAGTATACAAATCTTTATATGATAGATAGAATGGGCTAAGAATGGGGGTGGGAGTAGATTTAAAGTGGATTTTCACCCCCTTCCCATTTTTTTCTTTATAACCACTTAAGGACCAAGCCTTTTCTGTCAGTACTTTTTGCTAGAAAAGTTCTTAGAACCTCAAACATTATACATTTTTTTAAAGCAGAGGCCCTAGAGAATAAACTGGTGGGTTTTGCAATTTTTTTTGTGTTGGTATTTGCACCACGGTTTTTTCAAACACATTTTTTTGGGGAAAAGTACACTTTTTTGAATTGTATGCAAAAAAAAACCAATACATTGTTACCAGATATTCTGGTAAAATATAAAATATGATCTTATGCTGAGTAAATAGATACCAAACATATCACGCTTTAAAATTGCGCAAACCCATGCAACGGCGACAAAGTATGTAAATTCTACTATCCATAGCCAAAGCTTTAAAAGTTTTTACGGGTTATCACTTTAGATTTACAGAGGAGGTTTGGTGCTAGAATTATTGCCCATAATTTGACATTCGCGGTGATACCTCAAGTGTGGGATGATTGCTGTTTGCGTGTGTGCGTGCGAGATCAATGTGTGCAATCACCTTTGTGCACAAGCACAGGCGAGGGAGCACTTTAATTTGAAAAAAAAAATAAAAAATTATTTTTTTTACACTGCAGCTTTAAAAAAAAAAAGAATTGTTTGATCACTGAACATCCCTTGTGACAGCAATAGGCCTGTAACAGGTGCTCAACAAGACCCCAAATCCCTCCTCTGCCCTTAAAAGCATGTAATCACACTAAGATCGGTTTGATTGAATGTTTTTTTATTTTTTAACTGCTTTCCCGCTGTCCTATAGCAGATATACTGCTACAGGGCGGCAGGGCTGTGCAAAATCACGTATATATATGTGAGTTTGCATTTCCTACCCGTGCCACCATTCGTGGCCAAGGCTGTCAATCACCAGGTCCTGGCTGGTGATTACCCACCAGCGCCCGGTGATTACTGACCATCTCCGATAGGGAAGAGGACTATTTTGTTTACTAACAGTTCTCCTCCCTGTCAGCTCGTGCACACTGCTTTAGATGGTTGTGCACAGCACAGTCATTCAAAGCAGTATGATTACAGTGAAGCACACTGACACGATCCCCTAGTAAAACATTCCCAGCACACAGTTAACCCTTTCAACGCCCCTCATGTTAACCCCTTCCTACCCAGTGCCATTAGTACAGTGTTGGTGTTTTTTTTTTTTAGCACTGATCGCTGTATATGTGTCACTGGGGATGTCAGTGACACCAAGTCAGTTCCCCCTAGTGTCAGTCCTGCAGACCCACTATAAGTTGCTGATCGCTGCCATTATTAGTGAAAAAAAAAAAAACCCAGTATCTATACCGCCATTTGTAAATGCTATTACTTTCACGTAAACCAATTAATTTACACGTATTGGGTTTTTTTTTAGCAAAGACATGTAGCAGAATACATTTTGGCCTAAATTTATGATAAAATTAGATTTTTTTTTACTGGACATGTTTAATAGCAAAAAGTCAAAAATATTGTTTTTTCCTCAAAATTGTCGGACTTTTTTTTTATATAGCAAAAAATAAAAAACACACAGGCGATCAAATACCATAAAAATAAAGCTCAATTTGCTGGAAAAAAAGGACTTAAATTTAATTTGGGTGCAGTGTTGCATGACCGCGCAATTGTCAGTTAAAGTAACGCACCACCGTAACGCAAAAAATGACCTGGTCAGGAAGGGGGGTAAATCCTCAGGAGGCAAGTGGGTGAGTTTGCTTTGAATATTAACCACTTGCCCTCCAGAGGATTTACCCCCCTGGCTGACCAGGCCATTTTTTTATGCTGCAGCGCTGTGTTACTTTAATGGACAATTGCGCGGTCATGGAACACTGCACCCAAATGAAATGTACGCCCTTTTTTCCCACAAAAAGAGCTTTCTTTCTGTGGTATTTGATCGCCTGTCTCTTTTTTTTTATTTTTTTGCGCTATAAACAAAGACTAACAATTTTGAGAAAAAAAAACTATATTTTTGACTTTTTGCTATTAAACATGTCCATTAAAAAAAAATCAAATTTCATCATAAATTGAGCCCAAAATATATTCTGCTGCATGTCTTTGGTAAAAAAAAATCGCAATACGTGTAAATTGGTTTACATGAAAGTTATAGCGTTTACAAGTGGCTGTATATATAATAGAATTTTTTTTTCTTTACTAATAATGGCAGTGATCAGCGACTTATAGCAGCACTATGGGACTGCAGTGGGCATTCTGACACTGGGGGGAACTGCCTTGGTGTCATTGAGATCCCCAGTGACACCAATACAGTGATCAGTGCTAATAAAAATACTGACCCTGTACTAATAGCACTGGGCAGGAAGGGGTCAACATCGGCGGTGATCAAAGGGTTAACTGTGTGCATTTTACTATGGGGCTGTGTGTGTGCTTTCCACTGTAAACACATTGCTTTGTATGGCTGTGCTATGTAGCGCCATACAAAGCAGTGTACTGGAGCTGACGGGAGAGAACTGTATTGTTTACATACAGTTCTCTCCCCCATCGGTAATACTCAGCAAATACCAGGTGCCAGTGAGTAATCACCGGCCAGGACCCGGTGATTGACAGCCGAGGCCATGAATGGCGGCGCAGGTAGGGCGTGCGCTCCTGTTTAAGGGCAGTATTCCTGTTCACATTCAGGTACTTACACTGCTGGTTTAAAAAAAAAAAATTTTTGATTAATGCATTAATGATTTCAGAGCTACATTCATTTGTCTTTTTACGTTTTATTTTTGATAGAGCAAGGGAAGGTGATAACCCCCATCAGTTTTGCCATCTGTGTCCGTTAGGGACACTTCCCTTTACTTCCTGTCCCATAGCCAAAACAGGAAGTCAGGAACAGGAACAGTCAGAGAGGAAAATCCCTGCAAATTGAGGGAATCCTGGTGTGTCACCAGAGCTAGTGTCCCCATTGAAAGATTTTACCTCTATTTAGTGTTCTGATCCAAAAAAAAAAGTTTTGCCTTTAGTTATACTTTAAATTTGAGTGATAGAATTATGTATCATATTAGAACCTATATTACGCTTCCCTAAAAACACATACGTATATACATTCTTCTCGCACTTCTTGGCATGTGTTTGCATAGGGTGTGACAAAGATACAAATAAACACATGCAGCTGATGAGGAACTGTCTCATTCTAGTCTTTGGGTGGATACGGGATTCGATTCCAGCTTCTACACAGACCCCAAGAGTCACCAGGCAGGAATCCAAAAAATGTTCTTCTCCATTCTGTTTTTCCATTATCCTATATTTCCAGTGGCATGACCCTATGGGCCTATTTAAAGATCACGTCACTGCAGTGTACACACTTTGTGGCAGAATATCTACCCACCATCTGCCCACTGTGATTGCCACTCATTAGATTTTTTGTTAAAAACACATTTCAGGCAAACAGCTAAAAACCTAGATGAAACGTGCATATGGAAGCTGTTTTAGCTGCCAAAGAATTTGTATTGCTGCCCATCCTGTCTTTACATAGCTATGCCACACAGAACAGCGTGAAAGGATCTGCAGTTTCACTTTCACTTACAGGTCTCCTGTTTCCCCCATCCACACATTTAAAGTGAATGTAGTGGGACAGGGACTTGTCTGCTGTCAGAATACAATGATCAGCACGGCAGTACACTGGCTGCAGTTCTGGTCGGGCATGAATTTTCCAACTAGCCCGAGAACGAGAACTGTCTAGATGGATCAAAATCTATGGCAAGCTTAAGTCATGCAAAAATAGATAAAATCTGGCATCCCTTGTTGTCCTAGATGTGTGAATCTTTGCTTCTGCACCTAGATGGTCCTGTCCATATAGCAAATTCACCATTTTTAGCAATAAAAATAATAAAAAACAGAGATGCTGGTATTAACATAATCTTTTCTTTCCTCTCCCTAGAGCAGTGGTCTCCAAACTATGGCCCAGGGACCGGATGCGGCCCTTTGCCTGCCTTTATCTGGCCCTTGGGGAACTATTTCCACCCACCGACATTAACAAAGGGGCACTATTCCTCCCACTGATACCATCGATTAGGCACTATTCCTCCCACTGACACCAACGATGAGGCACTATTACTCCCACTGACAATGAGGCACTATTCCTCCCATTGACACCAACGATGAGGCACTATTACTCCCACTGACACTGACAATGAGGCACTATTCCTCCCGCTGACACCAACGATGAGGCACTATTACTCCCACTGACACTGACAATGAGGCACTATTCCTCCCGCTGACACCGATGATGGGGAAGTAATCCTCCCACTGACACCAATGATGAGGCACTATTCCTCCCACTGACACCAACAATGGAGAAGTATTCCTCCCACTGACATCAAGGATGAGGCACTATTCCTCCCTCTGACACTGACAATGAGACACTATTCCTCCCACTGACACCAACAATGAGCCACTATTCCTCCCACTGATACTGACGATGAGGCACTATTCCTCCCACTGATACTAATGATGGGGCACTATTCCTCCCACTGACACCAATGATGGGGCACTATTCCTCCCACTGATACTAATGATGGAGCACTATTCCTCCCACTGACACCAATGATAGGGCACTATTCCTCCCACTGATACTGACGATGAGGCACTATTCCTCCCACTGATACTAATGATGGGGCACTATTCCTCCCACTGATACTAATGATGGGGCACTATTCCTCCCATGTATACCAATGAAGAGGCACTATTCCTCCCACTAACACCAATGATGAGGCACTATTCCTCCCACTGACACCAATGATGAGGCACAATTCCTCCCACTGACACCAATGATGAGGCACTATTCCTCCCACTGATACTGACGACGAGGCACTATTCCTCCTACTGATACTTACAAAGAAGCACTATTCCTCCCACTGACACCAACGATGAGGCACTATTCTTCCCACATATACTGATGACGAGGCCCTATTTCTCTTACTGACATCAATGATGGGGCACTTTTCCTCCCATGTAAACCAATGATGGGGCACTATTCCTCCCATGTATACCAATGAAGCGGCACTATTCCTCCCACTGATACTTACAAAGAAGCACTATTCCTCCCACTGACACCACTGATGAGGCACTATTCTTCCCACATATACTAATGATGAGGCCCTATTCCTCTTACTGACATCAATGATGGGGCACTTTTCCTCCCATGTAAACCAACGATGAGGCACTATTCCTCCCACTGACTCCAGCGATGGAGTACGATTCTTCCCGCTGACATCAACAATGGGCCAATATTCCTCCCATGTATACCAATGATGGGACACTATTTCTTTCACTGACACCAACAATGGGACACTATTTCTCTGATACCAAAAATGGGGCATCATTCACTTCCACTGACACCAGGACATTTTCTACTCCAACTGTTCACAGTCCGGCCCCCCTACAGTGTGAAGGGCAGTGAAATGGCCATCTGTTTAGAAGGTTTGGAGACCCCTGCCCTAGAGGAAAGCCATGACAAAAAAAAAGCTATGCCGACAACTAAATATTCTTTTTGTCAGGTTTGTTCTGGTACCCAATTTGCATATTATAAAGGATAAAAATTCCCTCCTGATGAATACAATAGTTTTAGCATATTTTTTCAAATTTCTACCTGCTTGTGTTCTGTAAATATTGATACAAGCCAAGCAAACACTTTATAAAACTGACTGCTAAGCCAAGGAGTGTGCCTTCACTATTATCACATGATCTGTCGCAGCATTGTAATTAGAAAAGTTGCATTATCTGCATCCCTCCAAGCACTGTACAAGTTTGCAGAATAAGCTACACACATAAGCAGGTAGATGGGATATTTCAGACACTCTTAACAAAAGGTGATGTTGCACGGGAGAGAAATTTGAAATGTCTATTTGTTATGAAAAACCACAGCAGCTACACGATGAAGTGAAAAGATCATTTTTTATAGTGGTAAAGGACACTGCAGTTTGTGCAGGAATTACATATGTCGTTATGTATTGTTAATGAAAGTGAGAGCCTGGTGCAGCTAGAGCTTTCCATAATCCACATTCCCATACAAGTCTATGCAGCTCAGAATGAGGTCAGTTGCAGCTCAAATGCACCAGACAAAGAACTCTAAATGGTCTCAGAAGCATTTCAAACTGATGTCAAGTTCTCACCATTGGCACAAGCACAAAGCCTGTTGACAAAGGCTCTAGCTTTACGCTAGCCCACGTGCTTCAACAAACGAGCAGTACATTTTGTAACAAAATGGGGATGCGGCCAGATTTTTAATGATCTGTTCCATCATTTTCACCAAATAAGGTAAAACTAAATTGAGTATTCTGTTAGTAACATTTTTTCCAGAGTATTTATGCTAATATCTGAAGAATGGCAACTTTAAAGACAAACTATAATGGTGTAGGACATTTTTTTTAATAACATTTTTTTTAATTTTTTATTATTTTTAGTTTGTAGTTATTAAACACATATATATATATATATATATATATATATATATATATATATATATATACACTGTATATATATATATCTTACTTTAAATATCAAAAAAGTATAAACTAAAAATATTCTAAGATTTAAATATGTGTATACTGTATATGTATGTATATACTGTATTAGATTCTTTAGTGTATAAATACTGTAAATATGCGGGGAAGGCCTCCATGAGCACTATGGGTTTTCTTTTTCTAATATGAGACATGGCAGCAGTACTTCCTTTTTAGGCAGGTTTCTGTAATTCTGGACAATCTGCAGTGAGGTGGAGGAGGAGGGAGTCACTGTTCTGGCTCATATACTTGTTTAAATTTCAGCTTGAGCTACTGAGCTCAGTAAACAACAGGGAGGTAAGGTCAAACTGGAAAGCACATAAAATTGGTCTACAGTTCCATCTGCTGGCAGAAAATGAGAATGCAAAATAATAATAATTTATACAGTATTTCTAATTTATTATTATTATTATTATTACTACGAGTTTATATAGCGCCAAAGGGTTTGCTCAGCGCTGTACAATAGGGGGGACAATACATGGCACAGTACAACAACAACAAACAACGTACGAGGGGTAAGAGGGCCCTACTCTTACGAGCTTACAATCTAGGAGGGAGGGGGTAAAGGTACAGTAGGAAGTGGCTGAGGGGGATGAAGTGGTGGGAGGAATGAGGGAGGATGGCCGTTAGGTGAGGGTGGGGTAAGCTTCCCTGAAGAGATGGGTTTTGAGGGAGCGCCTGAAAGTGAATAGGGAAGGCGACAGTCTGATGGATTGGGGCAGTGAGTTCCAGAGGATGGGGGAGGACCTGGAGAAGTCCTGCAGTCGTGCATGGGAGGAGGAGACCAGGGAGCAGGATAGAAGGAGGTCCTGTGAGGAGCGAAGGGTACGGGTAGGGTGGTACTTGGTGATCAGGTTGGTGAGGTAGTCAGGGGCAGTGTTGTGAATGGCTTTGTAGGTCAGGTTTAGGAGTTTAAATTTGATGCGTTGGGCAATCGGGAGCCAGTGGAGGGAGAGGCAGAGGGGGGTGGCAGAGGTGGAGCGGGTGGTGAGGTGGATGAGTCTGGCAGCTGAGTTCAGGATGGTCTGGAGCGGGGAGAGCCTGCACTTGGGTAGGCCAGTGAGGAGGGAGTTGCAGTAGTCAAGGCGTGAGATGATGAGGGAGTGTACAAGAAGTTTGGTGGTGTCTGGGGTGAGGAAGGAGCGTATCTTGGCAATGTTGCGAAGATGGAGCCTGCATGTGTTTGTGAGTGATTTGACATGCGGTTGGAGGGAGAGGTTCGCGTCAAGAATGATGCCAAGGACTTTGGCTTGCGGGGCGGGAGTGATAGTGGAGTTGTTGGTGATGATGGATAGGATGGGGGGGGGGGGGGTATTGGCAGGGGGAAAGATGAGGAGCTCGGCTTTGGAGAGGTTGAGCTTGAGGAAATGTAGCGACATCCAGTCTGAGATGTCATTTAGGAGGTGAGTGATGCGGGCGGAGATAGTGGGGGTGAGGTGAGGGGTGGAGAGGTAGATTTGGGTGTCGTCAGCATAGAGGTGATAGTTGAAGCCGTGAGATTGTATGAGTTTGCCCAGGGAGGAGGTGTAGATGGAGAAGAGAAGGGGTCCAAGGACAGAGCCTTGGGGGACCCCAACAGAGAGGGGGAGGGAGGGGGAGGTGGCACCATTGTAGGTGACACTGAAGGAGCGTCGGGATAGGTAGGATGAGAACCAAGAGAGAGCAGTATCTCCGATGCCAAGGGAGAGTAGTTTATTAAGGAGGAGGGGGTGGTCAACTGTGTCGAAGGCCGCAGAGAGGTCCAGGAGAAGGAGGACAGAGTAG
Source organism: Staurois parvus (assembly GCF_062004578.1). Classification (NCBI taxonomy): domain Eukaryota; kingdom Metazoa; phylum Chordata; class Amphibia; order Anura; family Ranidae; genus Staurois; species Staurois parvus. The sequence continues at coordinate 8,957,860 of NW_028318094.1, forward strand.
TCGCCCTTGGCTTTGGCGTTGAGTAGGTCGTTAGTGATTTTGAGGAGGGCAGTTTCAGTGGAGTGTAGGGGACGGAAGCCGGACTGTAGAAGGTCAAGGAGGTTATTGTCTGTAAGGTGGGCGCTTAGGCGATCGTAGACTATGCGTTCAAGGAGCTTGGAGGTGAGTGGCAGCAGGGAGATGGGTCTGAGGTTGTTGGGGTCCGCGGGATCCAGGGAGGGCTTTTTGAGGATGGGGGTGATATGCGCGTGCTTTAGGGGGGAGGGGAATTTACTTGTCTTGATAAAAAAAAAAATATTTTCCTAGCCATGATCATAAATAATAAAGAAATTATATGCAAAACCATACATTTCCTTTAAAGAATTAAAGGCTAGCTCTTCTGGTAAGCCCATTTTTTGTTCTCTTTCTCCATCTCATGAAAGGAATATTTAATGCCACCAGAAAAGATTTGTCTGATGTAAACAAATTGGCATTGAACGCATGGAGAAAGAAATAGGCACAAGCACAAGGCACAGCGAAATAAATTGAAGCGGCCATTTAAAAGAGAGCAGCATTTAACATCTTGTCTGTCTCCACTTTGCCTGCCAGGACCTCTTGAGTGTGCTCACTTGCATTTGCATAAACACTGGATGAGAGTTCGGCGTAGCTGCTAGCACTAATGGTACATAAAGTAATTTAGTCACTTCTCCCCAGAATGCTGTCAGGGTGACGACTTCCCCGCTTTTCCTTGTAGCATATTCAATCATTGAATAATAATGTTCTGCAGCCGGCAGCACCGAGGGGTCCTGAGCTATCCCAGTCTGAGACTAAAGCCTTAAGTCACTGGGGACCAGGATGAGAAACTGATGCTACGCTGGGTGTAAATGAGCTGTACAGCTTTCTTTATTGTTATTGTATTCATGCCGACGTTTGCAGCGTAACACTAATAAAGAAGCGAGGCACAGTATGGGTTTATTAAAGTGAACCTGTCACCCACATAAAGGAATCTGTTTTGTGGGCTGACTAGGGCCATAATTCTTAGCCTTATTCTCTTGGATGTGTCTCTTAATATGTATATATATATATATATATATATATACATACACACATTTGGTATATATATACAGTTGCAAGAAAAAGTATGTGAACCCCTTGGGATTACGTGGAGTTTTGCATGCATTGGGCATAAAATGTGCTCTGAACATCATCTAAGTCACAACAATAGAAGAACACAGTCTGCTGAACATAATACTACACAAACATTAGATGTTGTCTTGGTTTAATTGCACATAACATGTAAACATTCACAGTGCAGGGAGGAAAAAGTGTGTGAACCTTTGGACTTAATAACTGGTTGACCCTCCTTTGGCAGCAATAACCTCAACCAAACATTTCCTGTAGTTGCAGATCAGACCTGCACAAAGATCTGGAGTAATTTTGGACCACTCCTCTTCACAACACTATTTCAGTGTAGCAATATTCTTGGGATATCTGGTGTGATTCGCTCTCTTAAGGTCATGCCACAGCATTTCAATCGGGCTGAGGTCAGGACTCTGACTGGGCCACTCCAGAAGGCATATTCTGTGCTGTTGCAGCCATTGTTTTGTTTAATTACTTGTATGCTTTGGGTCATTGTCCTGTTGCATCACCCATCCTCTGCGGAGCTTCAGTTGGCGGACATATGGTCGTATGTTTTCCTGCAAAATGTCTTGATAAGCTCTGGAATTCATTTTCCCATCAATGACAACAATCCATCCAGGCCCTGAGGCAGCAAAGCAGCCCCAAACCATGATGCTCCCTCCGCCATGTTTTACAGTGGGGATGAGGTTTTGATGTTGGTGTGCTGTGCCTTTTTTTCTCCACACATAGTGTTGTGTGTTCTTCCCAAACAACTCAATCTTGGTTTCATCTGTCCACAGTATATTTTGCCAGTAGTGCTGTGGAACATCCAGGTGCTCTTTTGCAAACTTCAAACGTGCTGCAATATTCTTTTTGGACAGCAATGGCTTCCTCCGTGGTGTCCTCCCATGTACTCCATTCTTGTTTAATGTTTTCCTCATTGTAGATGTGCCAACAAAAATGTTAGCATGTGCCAGAGATTTCTGTAGGTCTTTAGCTGACACTCTGGGATTCTTCTTTACCTCATGCAGCATTCTGCGCTGTGCTCTTGCAGTCATTTTTACAGGACGACCACGCCTAGGGAGAGTAGCAACAGTGCTAAACTTTCTCCATTTGTAGACAGTCTGTCTTACCGTGGACACATGAACATCAAGGCTTTTGGAGATACTTTTGTAACCCTTTCCAGCTTCATGCAAGTCAACAATTCTTGACCGTAGGTCTTCTGAGAGCTCTTTTCTGCGAGGCATGGTTCACATCAGATAGTGCTTCTTGAAACCAGTAAACCCAAAACAGGTGTGTGTTTTTTAAGGGCAGGACAGCAGTCAGCAACACATCCAATATCATCACACTGATTGGAGTCAAGGTTGGCTCACTCCTGGCTCCAATTAGCTCTGGGAGAAGTCATTAAGCTAGGGCCTCACATACTTTTTCCTCCCTGCACTGTGAATGTTTACATGTTATGTGCAATTAAACCATGGCAACATCTAATGTTTGTGTAGTATTATGTTCAGCAGACTGTGTTCTTCTATTGTTGTGACTTAGATGACGTTCAGAGCACATTTTATGCCCAATTCATGCAAAACTCCACGTAATCCCAAGGGGTTCACATACTTTTTCTTGCAACTGTATGTCAGTATATATATATATATATTATATTGACAAAAGTATTGGGACGCTCCTCCAAATCAATGGATTCAGGTGTTCCATGGCCACAAGTGTATAAGATAAAGCACCTATTCATGCAGACTGCTTCTACAAACATTTGTAAAAGAATGGGTCAATCTCAGAAGCTCAGTGAATTCAAGCGTGGTACCGTGATAGGTTGCCAGTGCCACCTGTGCAATAAGTCCATCCGTGACATTTCCTTGCTACTAAATATTCCACGGTCAACTGTTAGTGGTATTATAACAAAGTGGAAGCAACTGGGAACAACAGCAACTCAACCATGAAGTGGTAGGCCACGTAAAATGACAGAGCGGGGTCAGCGCATGCTGAAGTGCACAGTGCACAGAAGTTGCCAACTGTTTCCAGAGTCAATAGCTAAAGACCTCCAAACTTGGTGTGGCCTTCAGTTTAGCACAACAGTGCATAGAGAGCTTCATGAAATGGGTTTCCATGACCAAGCAGCTGCATCTAAGCCTTACATCACCAAGTGCAATGCAAAGCGTTGGATGAAGAGGCGTAAAGCATGCTGCCACTGGACTCTAGAGCCATGGAGACATGTTCTCTGGAATGACGAATTATGCTTCTCTGTCTGGCAATCCAATGGATGTGTCTGGGTTTGGCAGCTGCCAGGAGAATTGTACTTGCCTGACTGCATTGTGCCAAGTGTAAAGTTTGGTGGAGGGGGGATTATGGTTTGGGGTTGTTTTTCAGGGGTTGGGCTTGGCACCTTAGTTCCAGTGAAGGGAACTCTTAAGGCATCAGCATACCAAGACATTTTGGACATTCATTTGGATTTTCATGCTCCCAACTTTGTGGGAACAGTTTGGTGATGGCCCCTTTCGGTTCCAACATAATTGTGCACCAGTGCACAAAGCAAGGTCCATAAAGATATGGATGAGCGAGTTTGGAGTGGAGGAGCTTGAATGGCCTGCACAGATTCCTGACCTCAACCCGATAGAACACCCTTTGGATGAATTAGATTGGAGACTAAGACAGGCCTTCTCGTCCGACATCAGTGCCTGACATCACAAATGCACTTCTTGAAGAATGGTCAATAATTCCCATAGACACACTCCTAAACCTTGTAGGCAGCCTTCCCAGAAGAGTTGAAGCTGTTATAGCTGAAAAGGGTGGGCCATCTCAATACTGAACCCTACGGACCAAGACTGGGATGCCATTAAAGTTCATGTGCATGTAAAGGCAGGTGTCTGAATACCTTTGGCATTATAGTGCATATAACATATTATTTATATATATAGCTCAGCATATATGAGTACACCCCAGCAGATTTGTCAGAAAACATTTAATTTTTCCTTTCAGAATCAACATTTTCTATGGGACACTATACTACAAAATATTCCCACAAATTTGGGCCATTGATTGCAAACATAATTTGTTAATTTGCACACACAACAAATTCATTCAAGACCATATTACAAAAATGAATACACCACAATTAAAGTCTTAGGAGCAAAGCTAAATTTTGACAACAAATTCCTAATGAACAAGAATTCAACTGCAAGTGAATCTAATCACTGATTAAACAGGTGTCCAGTAGACAGTTGACTATAAAAGGGTGTTACTTAACAAAGAAAACCCCTTCCCATTTCATGCTGTCAGCAATGACACCACAGAGAAGAGAAATGTCAAAAGGCCTGAGAAAGAAAATAATTTCTTTACACAAGAAAGGTGAAGGCTACAAGATGATCAGCAAAGCTTTACTTATCAGTCAGAATACTTTAGCAAAAGTGATACAAAAATGTAACAAAGATGGAACTGCAACCATCTCACAGAGACGCCCAGGCCATCCATGGAGGTTAACACCTCGACAGGAGCATCTTCTGATGAGAAGGGTTGAAGAAAATCGCCATGCAAGTTCACTGCAGTTAGCTAAAGAAGTAGAAAGCCAAACTGGGGTGATTGTTTCCCGTGACCCAATATGGCGTACACTGCAGAGGAATGGCAAGCATGGGTGTCATCCATGAAGATAGCCTCTCCTAAACATTATGCACAAAAATCCTCCTAGAATTTGCCAGGGCCCATGCCGAAAAAGAGGACTACTGGGATTCTGTACTCTGGAGTTATGAGGCCAAGATAAATGTTTTTGGAAAAGATGGCTTCAAAACAGGGGCAGACTGACCATTTGGAAACTAGGGCACTGCCGGAGGGCCCGGGGTCAGTAGGGGGCCCCATGAGATGCCCCTAGTACCCTTTTCATAGGCTTTTTTGAGTTTGGGCAAGGACACAGGGGCCCCATGATCCCCTATTGCCTGGGGGCCCCATGAGTTGTCAGTTCGCCCCTGCTTCAAAACTGTATGGCATTGCAAAGGTGAGGAGTAGAAAGAAAAATGCACGGTGCCTACAATGAAACATGGTGGTTGCGGTGTCCTTCTGTGGGGCTGCATGAGTGCTGCTGGTGTCGGGAAGCTGCATTTCATTGATGGTATCTTGAATTCACAGAAGTACTGCTCTATATTGAAAGAGAAGATGCTACCATCACTCTGTGCCCTTGGTTGTCGTGCACTTTTCCAACATGACAATGATCCAAAACACACATCTAAGGCTACTGTTGCAATTCTGAAGAAGAACAGGGTGAGAGTAATTCAGTGGCCAAATGATTGAACACCTATGGGGAATTCTGAAGAGACAAGTTGAGCATCACTCTCCATCCAGCATCCTGGCTCTAAAAGAGGTCGTTCTTACATAATTACATAGTTACCTAGTTAGGCTGGCTGAAAAAAGACAAAAGTCCATCCAGTTCAACCAAAAAAAAAGTTATCCTATACCCACAATTGATCCAGAGGAAGGCAAAAAAAACCCCCAGCAGAGCATGATACAATTTGCTCCTGCAGAGGAAAACATTTCTTCCTGATCCCCCGAAAGGCAATCGGATATTCCCTGGATCAACTTTACCTATAATTGTTAGTATCCAGTTATATTCTGTGTATCTAGGAAATAATCCAGGCCTTTTATAAAACAGCTTGGCATTGCATGCCATTATTAAGCTTGTGATCTACCAGAACTCCCAGATCCTTCTCCACCATTGATTCCCCCAGTTGTACCCCCCCTAGTATGTATGATGCATGCATATACTTAGCCCCCAAGTGCATAACCTTACATTTATCAACATTAAACTTCATTTGCCACATAGTTGCCCAATTAAACAGTACATTGAGGTCGGCTTGTGTGTTGGAGACATCCTGTAAGGACATTATTCCACTGCAAAGCTTGGTGTTCTTGAAGAATGGAAAAACATAGATGTTGCAATATGTCACCAACTTGTTAATTCCATGCCTAGAAGACTTGGTGCTGTCCTTACAAATCATGGAGGTCATACAAAATACTAGATGCAGGGCAGGTGCTAGACTATTCTGCACCCTAGGCAAGAGTAGCTACTTGCTCCAATAAATAAATGAAAACATTTTTCTAAAAACAGTAGAAAATATTAAATTAACAAAACATAAAACTGCTAAATTTATTTTAATTTGCAAAAATAAGTGCTATAAGATGCCACCAGCACCAATATTAAAGACAAAATCAATGTATCTGTGGCTGGCAGTGGCAGGTGACAGTTGCAGTGAGTGGAAGATGATGGATCCACAGTCTGACAGATCCCAGGCTGGAATTCCCCAGGCAATGGGGGGAGATAAAATGCTGTGAAAGCAGGCAGCTGAAATGAGTGATCCCACAGTGACAGATCCGGCACAACACACCACCAGCAACACTGACACAGATCAGCAGGTCCAGCAGGTGCTAGAAGAGCAAGCTGTGGGATTGTGATGATGTCGTCATTCACTTACACATTGCACATGTGATGGGTGTCTGGCTGGGTCACATTCACACAGATACAAGACATCAGCGTCAGACATTACCTTCCTCCGCAGGCACAGCTCCACCTCTGCTGATGAAAGGGAAGAGAAGGCCTGGAACTCCACAGAGGTCAGCAGTGGTCAGCCGGCTTGCAGTAATGGACTGAGTCTAAGAGGAACACTGAAAGGAGCGGCAGCTCAGCTGTTACACTTGCCCCAGACACCCGGCATCTTCCTCTGTCCTCTGTCCCTCTGCCACCCCTCCTCCCAGCTGAAGAATCGGCATCCCACACAGAGAGAATGTCGGCCTGTGCTGCACCCAGGCACCCCTATGTGGCAGTACACCCTAGGTGTCTGTCTAGTTTGCCTAATGGAAACACCAGCCCAGACTAGATAGAGTAGCAATTGCTGTGGGGTGTATTCATTTTTGCTTCAACTATTTTGAGTAAAACTGAAGATTTTGTTATCTAAATGATATTATTTTATTTGTATTTATTTATTTCAGGTACTTATATAGTGCCATCAATTTACTCAGTGCTTTACATATATATATATATATATATATATATATATATATATATATATATATTTATATATATATATATACGTACATTCCCATCAGTCCCTAACCCTCAAGGGGTGTACAATCTAAGGTCCCTAACTCACATTCATACATACACATACTATGGACAATTTAGACAGGATCCAATTAACCTATCTGCATGTCTTTGGAGTGTGGGAGGAAACCGGAGTACCCAGAGGAAACCCATGCAGGCACAGGGAGAACGTGCAAACTCCAGGCAGGTGGCACCATGGTTGGGATTCGAACCAATGACCCTAGTACTGCTAACCACTAAGCCACTGTGCCGCCCCTTAACTTTCATTATTAACTTTACTTTCATGTAATGAGCTAAACAAAGGTTCTATAAAACTCAGTTTTGTCAAAATCTTGGAAATTGTTCTTGTGCTCATTGAGATATTGATTAAAATCTTACTTTTCAAAAGGGATATACTCAATTATGCTGATCACTGTATATATATATATATATATATATATATATATATTGGTGCTGGGGTGTCAGTGGTTGGTTGGACCTCAATGGCAAGATCTCCCTGTCTTGGTTTTGGCCACATTTCTGCCAATATTGGAGATTTGGGTGTTCTTTCTTATATTCGGTTAAAACATGGTACCCACTTGTAATGACCACAGAAGAACCAGGAACTCAAGAACAAGAGTTTTTATTTCCCTGAAATTCTATTGAAAATTAGGAGGCTTTGACTAAACCTCAGACTTATATAAACATCATAAATAATGTAGTGCTGGAAGCTTGTATTAAATAAACGTGTTTCCCTATTACGGGTATTGCATATACCCAGGAGTCACCCATTCCTTCCTTTCTGATCACACGACTGGCCCGTGGTATATGCATTCAACTTCCAGGGCACTTGTAGGGAGACAATATTATGGAATGGATGGAGAAAACTGTCTGGCTAGCCCATTCATATTTAGAGACTTTGATTGGCACCTTTGGTAGGCAACCCTTGCGAGGAAAAACGTATGTATTATCATGGAAAATCTGATGTGGCTTAAATATATTATGTGGGTTCTCTAGGAATCTTTGGCTTAGCAAAAGCACATATTTATACAGACATTTAATGCTAGACCCTAAGGGTATGGAGGTAGGTGCAAATTATTCATATCAATCGTGCCCATTTACAGTAATTATCACTTTCAGACACTTTCATCGTCAAACTTGTGTACTCACCAGTTTTGCTCTAAACAAAATACAAAGGGGTAACAGAGAATAGAAATCCCCTCAAAAATCAAAAGCCATTTGGGGATATTCTATGGGAAAATGTAATGCAAGGGGGTTACTGCCATGGATCAATTTGGAGTTGTAACAGTTATTCTACTGTATGTTTAATTTATGCTTTTCTGAAGAAAATCACAATTTAAAGTGGTTCTACAGGCTGAAGGATTTTTAACTTTCATGCATTGTACGCATGAAGATAAAAACGCTTCAGTGTGCAGCTCCCCCGGCAGCCACATGTAAGACTTACTGGAGCTCCATCTCGAACCAGCCATGTGACTGAGATCAGCGGCTCTCCCATGTCTCTGCATTGAAGAGGGGACCAGTGATAAGGGATCAGCAGGCAGACAGAGTCTTGCTATGGCACTCAGTAAGGGGGAGGGGCCAGGAGTGCCATCGGGGGACCAGAGAGCACAGATCAGGTAACTGTAACATGTTTATTATTTTTTTTTAAAAGTATGAGCCTTTACTATCACTTTAAAGCTAGACTACATCATGCTAGATTGGCCAACAAGCTAAACTCTGTGCATAAAAATATTCTTTTAAAGGATATGCGAGCCCTTACCTTGTAGAACAACCCATTCACTTTAAAATAGAAATTCAAGGCAAAACGTTTATATATATATATATATTTGTTTATAAAAATTATGTATTTTTTTTATCACGTGATCTCTTTTCTCAGCTGCATAAGGATCTTAGAGTGTTGGGGATGGAGAAACAGCAATACACTCATCTTCCCAGTGAATGGCTGTGCAGGGGGATGTGCCAACACAGATCTGACCATTGACAGGCAGGCTGTGATCCCAGCAGAGCCAAAAAAACTGCCCACACTGAGAAGGATGTGCTTCCATGCCTAGTGTGGTCAGTTTGAAATAGGAAAGCAGAAGGACTGGCAGGAACACCAGGGATTTCACACAAAGGAAACAATACAAAGAGAACAGGATACTCTTTCATACAAGGACATGGTACAACAGACAAATATCAGGAATATGAAATGTTGGGGTAACATATTCTTTAAATATACAGTATTCCATTAAAGCCACAAAGGATATAAATCCACTTTGTTTGCACCAAATGCCTTTTCAAACCCAGTTATTGGCTCTTAAAGTAGCAGTTACATAATCTCTGTGTGCATAGCCTGTGCAGAGTGAAGAGCTGTTGTGGGGGGGTGGGGCAGCCAATTGCCCCACTACAGACTGATTGCAAAAAACTACAGGAGGAGCGGATACAAGACTAGTCAAAGAAAGAGTGGTAGTGATTGGTCTAAAACATGGATCTCCTGCACAGAGGCACAGTTTCACACTGGATTACTACACAGATTTGGAAGAAATGCACAAAGAAAACCAAGGTTCAAGTAAGATCTCTTCATTTAGACAATGTTTGCTTATGCCAGAGTTCAACTTCAAGAACATAAAGTGTGTGTGAGAGCTAGAGAATATAAGGATATTGGCTTTCTGGTTACACTAGCAGTATGCATCCTCAAACTGATCTGTGGCATGTGCCCAACAAATAAATAATAAATGCACTGATGGTATAAGAAAGCAAGTATAACATTTTACCATGTTCCAAATAAGATGGAGTCCCATCTGAAGGATCCAACCTGCGCGCTCTTCTTCCATGCTTGGAATTATTATGTACAAACATATTATCTGACACAGCTAACACGTGTCCATCCACATTGATGGTAGTAGATACAACGACCTGCAAAAAGACATGGAAACTGTTAGTACATGTGAGTAAACGGAAGGAAAGGACTTCTGTTTAAAAACTTTATCAGTCTAAAAAATATTTTTTTATATTCCACATAAAAAACAAAATGAAGAACATTCCACTGTTTTAGAAAAAAAAATTATTTAGAAAGACAGGTTGGCCATAAAAAATTGAGCTAGCTTGGCCAAGGAGTAATATGTTTGTGTTGTCCAAGACTGACAATTTCACTAATTAGCTTAAAGCCCCGTACACACGATGAGAATATTGGATGAATCATCGTCCTTTTTTTTTTTCGCATGCTAGTCTCATATGGAATGTGAAGAGATTACTAAAGTTACGAAAATTCTTGTTTGACAGAATGAAAATTCGTAAGTGATTTAATGTATTTGTTTTGTATTTTCAGACAAAAACTGTATTATTGTTATTACTATTATACAGGATTTATATAGCGCCAACAGTTTGCGCAGCGCTTCACAATAAAAGGGAGACAGTACAACTACAATACATTTCAGTACAGAACGAACAGGAAGGCTCTGCTCATGGAGCTTACAATCTAAAGGAAACGGGGGAACTGTACTGATTAAACGAAATCAGTACGATTTGGGATTGTACTTATGAGAAAGATTTTCATGCTTGTCCCTTCAAATAATTTTGGACGAAAGCTGTGTACTAAAGATCAGATCATCGTACCGCTTTGAAAGTAGTATTTTTCGCACGATTTTCTGATCATGTGTACTAGGCTTAAGGCTGTCCACTTATGTAACCAGCTAAATTTCAAACACTTGATAAAAAATGGAATGGATACTGTAAATTCTGTAATGTATATGGTCAGCATAGATTTAAATAATCGGTCAATGCAAAACTAATATTTGTATTTGGTAGACACTGGGGAGTTTGACTACCTGTCCGTTTCTTATGTGTCTTGGGAACTCTATTGGTGAGATCTCTGAGTTCCTGGGTCTGTGCACCTGCTCTGACCATTACGATGGACTCCCACTCTCCATACTGAATGCCCTATTTATTTTACATTACATCAGAAACTACCAGATGTATAGGAACGGAGTTGTAGATTATGATGTTGGAGCACCCAGGAAATATAAAAAGCTAAGGGCTGGCTTAGCTGAATACCTATAGGTACTACATATGCCTAAAATATATATTTTAGGTAGACTTGCTCTTGCAACATTTTCAACTTGTTTACTTAATCATATAACCATCTTTATATTTATATACTTGTATTCATAAATATATTTATTATTCATATTAATCATATTCACAATTAATATCAATTATTCATACAGCCACACCAAGTGTGTATGGCTGCTTATGTAAGCCCATAAATTTTAAGATTTTTGTATAATTACGTCTAAACCTAACAGAGTATAATGAGTGCACTGAATACATGTGGCCGGCTTAACAACGAATAGCATTTCTGTTGGGTTTCAAATGTAATAGATTGACAAGATCAGCCTCAACTGTAAAGATAAACCAGCCTCATTCATGTAGCACCCCCCAGTACAACAAAACAAATTCAAAAATTTACTGGGAAAAAACATTTGCTAAATAAAATTTGAAACAGATAGGCTGCTAAGGTGTAATATATTCTCAACAATGGCTCAACAATTCTCTGCAGAATTTCAGTAAAATTTCTCACTGCCTTCTTCGACCAATGCGAAAAACCATTCGTAAATGCATCACTTTTTTTGTGCAGGAAAAAAAAATTCTATAGAACAATGTTGTAAATAAGTAGCTTACGCTGCGCAAAGGCTAGTCTAAATAAAGTCTTTCAGATGAAATGTCACTCGTGCACAACAAAAAAAAAGCCACCTCAGAAATCTCTTTAATTTTTAATGGTTTTGAAGTGAACGGCCTGGTTTGTGGGAAACACATTGCTTCCTGTCATCTATTTCATTCTTTGACATAATATGAGACTTATCCTGGTTTATTTTAAATAGTTAATGAAGCAAAATTGTTTTAGGAGTTGACACCTAATAAAGAATAACTCAACAATGAAATAGATTACACTGAAAATAAGCGAGATAAAAATGCCAAACGTTCTTATAGCCTGTCTGTAAATTACCTTGGCGACAATGGTCCTTCTAAATACTTTATAAAGATAAAAAAATGTGCTTTGGTTGGTGAAGTCTGGGCTGACAATAAGGCCTAATCTATATACACATAAGACAATTATTGAGCATGATGAAGCTGAGGAAATGCCCTGAGGATACCCAGAGGTCTTCACTCTTGCTTTCACCAATTCTCCATTTATAGAAGCAAAAACACAATGATTTACTTTATATAAATCTAAAGTTGTTAAAGACAGGGTACACCCATAATTCTATGGTCAGACAGAAACTGGATAAAGTAGTTGTTTTGGCAAACATTTTATCAAAGCTGTGTTCAGCAAAGGTTCTTATCGAGGAAGGCCACCAAAGACCTAAGAAAATCAATAGCCAGGAATGCAGTGGAAAACCATGTCTACTATCTGTATACTCTCAGCATTTGGAATCACTTGGAGAGTTTCAGAACTAAATACCGTAGTTTCCCTTCTAGTAACCCATTTGATCATAGCCTCAGTTTCTGGAGGACACCAGTGGTTGAAAACTCCCTCTACCCGTCCATTATAAAGGTATCTCAGTTTCAAAACTGAAATCTATTTACCTGTGTTTACATTGCATGCCCAGTACTAATGGGACCATGCAGTAAGCATTCAAATCTTTTTTTACCAGTCCTACTAGAAAGCCATCAGCCTGCAGGCTTCCATGTTGACGGCTTTTCCATATTGGGCCTAGGCAGAAAAGCTTTTTATCTGCTGTGCCATGTTGCCCCACTGGTTCAGAAGAAGATCGGAGTAGGCCACAGCTCTTGAACCATCTGGCCCACTGAGGTAAGTAAAAGGCAATATAGTAGAATGGGGAAGAAGGGCAGGTAGGATTAATGTTTTTTTTTAAAGTAGACTTGCATGTACTTTATAATCAGGTAGATGATTTGTTGTCAAATATTGGTAAAGTCGGTGTATGAATGGCAAGCCTGGGTAAATGTTCTATTTGGCCTTGTGACATAAAATCCTTTGAAGGCTTGAGGCCTGCGCACTTGCCTCCCTCTTCTCTCTTTGCAATCTCTGTGAAGGCCCTCAGAGATGTGTTTATTCATTTTACACCCAAATATAATTATTGTCTGTTAATTGCAACCTTGTCTGGCACTTTTGTACTAACACACGCAGCCTTGCCTTTTGCTCAGTCCCCTCTATAATCCACCTATTATGTTGACTAATTAACTTTGCTAGACAGTGCACTTTTTCCTCCATTATCAGCTCCTGTCAGCCGCCAGCTCCCAGCTGCCGACGAGGGAGGGCACGCGGGCTTCGTTTGATTGATCACCGATAGATTGACATGCAGATTCATTTAATTAGAATCACCTCACTTGAGATATGAGAGAGGGAGAGAGACCAATAGACTAGGACTAATGGATCCGTTACCTCATGTTTTAGCTGCCAACAGTGGATTAGAAAAAAAAAAAAAAACTTTGTCTTGTTCTGGCATTCTTCCCAGGTCTCTTTGTAAATCTATCATTGTAGCTGTTCTTTGCCTCGAGTGCCACGTGAAGAAGTGACACGCTTGTGAGGTCATCATTCTGACCCTGCGTCTGCATGTGAGGCCTGTTTTCTCACCTTTTGCCACTCTGTGAACTACGCTGACATTTTGTGTTTTAACTGTTTCTTATCCTGGACCCCACTAATAAAAGGTTTACTGTCCAAAATATTTATTGTTTATTTTTAATGCAATATGATTTTCTATTTGATCTATTTATTTTAAGAAAATATAAAGAAAAATATGTAGTCTAGAAAAATATGTGCATTTATAAGATCTTTTTTTTAAAATTATGATTATACAAGTAGTATCATTCCTTTTTATTGCAAAACAACATTGAAACAAAATGGGGTTTTTGTCAGCTGTACACCTTTGTGGTGCGTTAACTCATGCATGTTAGCAATTGCTATGTAATATGCGTTGTGTTAAAGAATATGTTACCCCAACATTTCATATTCCTGATATGTGTCTGTTGTATCATGTACTTGAGTTAAAAAGTATCCTGTTCTCTTTGTATTTCTTCCTTTATGTGAAATACCTGGTGATCCTACAAGTACCACTGCTCTCCTATGTGAAACTGACCACACTAAGCATGAGAGCACATCCATTCCAGCGTTGTCAGTTTTATAACTGTGCTGGGAGAACACTCTGCCTGTCCTTTAATGGTCAGACTTGTGCGCCCCCCCCCCCCCTTTCCCCACACAGCCATTCACTGGAAATAGTACTGCTGTTTCTTCACCCCTACCTCTCTAAGACCATTATGCAGCTGAGAACAGAGGACATGTGATAAAAAAATAAACAAGGTATTTATTTTATATATATATATATATATATATATAAATATACACAGTGCTCAGCATAAGTGAGTACACCCTAACAGGTTTGTCAGAAAACCTTTACTTTCCTTTCAGAATTAACATTTTCTATGGGACACTATACTACAAAAAATCCTACAAATACGGGCCATTGATTGCAAACAAAACTTGTTAATTTGCACACACAAAAAAGTATTTTTCCTAACAAATTAATTCAAGACCATGTTGCAAAAATGAATACACCCCAATGAAAGTTGTAGGAGCAAATTTTAGACAACAAAATCCTAATTAACAAGAATTCAACTACAGGTGAGTCTAATTATTCAATAAACAGGTGTCCAGCGGACAGTTGATTATAAAAGGGTGTTGCTTAGCAAAGAAAAACCCTCCCATTTCATTCTGTCAGCAATGGCATCACACTGAAGAGAAATGTCACAGGGCCTGAGAGACAAAATAATTTCTTTACACAAGAAAGGTGAAAGCTACAAGAAAATCAGCAAAGCTTTACTTATCAGTCAGAATACTGGAGAAAAAGTGATAAAAAAATTAACAAAGATGGAACTGCAATCATCTGCAACCATCTCACAGAGATGTCCAGGCCATCCAAGTTAACACCTCGACAGGATCGTCTTCTGATGAGAAGGGTTGAAGAAAATCACCATGCAAGTTCACTGCAGTTAGCTAAAGAAGTAGAAAGCCAAACTGGGGTGATGGTTTCCCATGACACAATACAGCGTACACTGCATAGGAATGGCATGAATGGATGTCGTCCATGAAGGAAGCCTCTCCTAAAGCCCTTGAAAGAAAAGCCCTCCTAGAATTTGCCAAGGCCCATGCTGAAAAAGAAGACTACTGGGACTCTGTACTCTGGAATGATGAGACCATGTTAAATGTTTTTGGAACGGATGGCTTCAAAACTGTATGGCGCCGCAAAGGTGAGGAGTACAAAGAAAAATGCATGGTGCCTACAGTGAAACATGGTGGTGGCAGTGTACTTCTGTGGGGCTGCATGAGTGCTGCTGGTGTTGGGGAGCTGCATTTCATTGATGATATCAGGAATTCACAGATGTGCTGCTCTATATTGAAAGAGAAGATGCTACCATCACTCTGTGCCCTTGGCAGTCGTGCACTTTTCCAACATGCAAAGATCCAAAACACACATCTAAGCCCTCTGTTGCATTTCTGAAGAAGAAAAGGGGGAAAGTGATTCAGTGGCCAAGCATGTTTTCTGATCTGAACCCAATTGAACACCTATGGGGAATTCTGAGTAGACCAGTTGAGCATCACTCTCCATCCAGCATCCAGGCTCTAAAAGAGGTCGTCCTTGAAGAATGGAGAAAGATTGATGTTGTAATATGTCGCCAACTTGTTCATTCCATGCCTAGAAGAAATGGTGCTGTCCTTACAAATCATGGAGGTCATACAAAATACTAGATAGAGTTGTGGGGTGTATTCATTTTTGCATCAACTGATCTGAGTAAAACTGAAGATTTTGTAATCTAAAGTTATATTATCACCCATAGTTTCATGTAATAAGCTAAACAAATGTTCTACAAAACTCAGTTTTGTCAAAATTGTGTAAATTGTTCATTGACATATTGATTAAAAGCTTACTTTTCACAACCCAGGGCACCTAAAATTCAAGCAATATTTGCACTTAAAATTCAAGTACTTGAATTTGACTTGGTATCAACCTTTTGCAGCCCCTGTATAACAGAGCTCAGAACGGAAGAGGGAAAAGCAGCACAAGGACAATTGGTTGTACTGCAGTGCAAGGAGCATGTTGACAGGTGGAGAGAGAAGAGTGATAGAGGGATGAGCTCATTGGTGTGCTGCTTCTCCTTTCACTACCCAGTCACAAGCTGGGGAAAGACCTGTAAAGGTTTCTGAACTGCAGCAGAGATCAACTCCCCTGTCAGCCAGGACTGTGTTGAGTGGCAGAGCTATGTGATTCTAAGG
Organism: Staurois parvus; assembly: GCF_062004578.1. NCBI lineage: Eukaryota > Metazoa > Chordata > Amphibia > Anura > Ranidae > Staurois > Staurois parvus. The sequence continues at coordinate 8,974,317 of NW_028318094.1, forward strand.
ACTTAATGGACAGAAATACAAATATTTCGGCATATAAAATAGCTGTAGGTATTTCATCTGCATATTTAGCTGTTTGCCTGGAGTTCAGGCTTTAATGGCAGGGAAAGCAGGGCTGTATGTCACCCTTCATAAATACACAGTTCCCTAGCATTACGATTGCACTTAATTGCAGCACATAATTTGCTGAAGAATGGCAGGTGCACTTTAAAATTTCTGGTAATTATCATTGACTGTAACAGATTTTAGTGTCCATTTGAAGTACAGATGAATGTCAGTTTCCATACAGCCCACTGGAGAACATACCACAGCACACAGTGAGTAAGAGCCGATGACATCATTTATGGTTTAGTCACCAGTACAGTACATGGAGCTCTTATCACAATCCCAGCATACTTTGAGATGAAGTTCATGACCTCACTCCAACATCTGTCAGTCACAATCCCTTACCTCATCATTCATCCAGAATCACTGCTCGCTGCACAGATTTCATCCCTCTTATAATGCACATCCAAGCATTGCTATCTGGTTTCCATAAAAGTTTTAGGTAACAATTGGTATTACTGATTACCATTTGTTTTAGCTTCAGTTGCAGTGTAAAAATATATACTATATTGCAGGATTTCACATCCAGGGTTTTTATGGAACCCTATGGTTCCTCCAGAGGTTACTATTCCTTGATTTATAATTGATCTCCCACTTACAATGACCACTAATGTAAAGCTGGCAATACACTGATCGAAATTCATCCCACTAAGCAGAGAACGGACGAATTTCAATGTGTGGCCTGGTCTAAAAAAGTCAATCGTTTGAGAAGGAGCACTTCTCCACTGACCACCAATATAGGAGGGCACTTCACCACTGACTACCAATCTAAGGGGGCACCTCTACACTGATCACCAATATAAATGGTCACCTCTCCATTGATCACTATTGTAAGGAATCACTTTTTCATTGACCACCAATGTAAAAGGCCACATTTCTACTGACCACCAATATAGGAGGACACTTAACTGACCACTAATCCAAAGGGGCTTCTCTCCACTGAACAACAATGCAAGGGGCACTTCTCCACTGACCACCAATGTAAAGGATCATTTCTTCTCTGATCACCAAGTTAAGAGGCCACTTCTCTAATGACCATCAAAACAGAACTTCCCATTAACCTCAAATCTAAAGGGGCATTTGTCCACTGACCACCAGTGTAAAGCATAACTTTTCCATTGACCACCAATGTATTATTATTATACAGTATTTATAAAGTGCTAATAGTTCGCTCAGCGCTGTATGGAGCATTTCTCCAGTAACCACCAATTTAAGAGAGCACCTCTCCTACTGAACACCAATTTGAGGGGGCACTTCTCTGCTGACCACCAACACAAGGGGACGCTTTTCTAATTGATGACTAGTGTAAGGGGACAGGTCAAAATTTCACAGTGTGTGTTTCTTTTCTGGCCATCATGATTTGTTTCATTTTTATTTTTGTCATACAGAGCAAGGAAGTGATGTAAAATAATCTGCTCTGGGTGTCAAATATTCTAGGTATGCCATATAATATATAAACAGCTTACTGATTATGCTATTTTATAGTATAATAATTTTAGCAGGGGTTCCTTGAGACCACAACATTATTTCAAGAGTTCCTTTAAGGTAAAAAGGTTAAGAAAAATTGTGCAACCCCATACCACGGGCCCACAGGCCATTATCCAGCCCACACCAACTGTCCTTGAAAATACCCCAGCTGGCTGACAGTGGGATGCGCAGGTCTGTGTACCATAATACAGAGACTGGTGCATCCACTACATTCCAGTCTTCCTGATGGGTACCCCTGGATGCAAGGGGGCCCTATTTAAAAAAAAACCCTGGTAGAAACCAATAAAGTACAGTTGCAGTGCTGGTACTCCAAGGTGACCCCTTTGTAAAAACTGGCATGGAGAAAAAAATGTTGCCTATAGCAATCAGATTCCAGTTGTTACATATATATATAATATATATATAGAGAGAAATATATATAGAATATATATAGTTACATAGTTAGTTTGGGTGAAATAAGACTAAAGTCCATCTAGTTCAACCATAAAAAAAAAGTTATAATCCTATAGCCACAGTTGATCCAGAAGAAGGCAAAAAAAACCAACCAAAGCATGATCCAATTTGCTCCAGCAGGTGAAAAACTTCCTTTGGACTCAGGCCAGTATATCAAATTACTGTAGACAACAGTGGGGTATATTTCAAGCCAACACTTTTTAAATTTGTATAGAGTAGGGAAAGGTTAAAACCCTGTAATTTTTTTTCATGTCTGTCTTGCGCTGTGCGGCAGAGCAAATCTTGAGTCTGGATTGGTAAAAACAGCTCTCTTATATGCTGGAATTCAGATTTGGGTAAAAACTATGTTATCTTATTATTCTGGTTCTTTAATAAACTAGCACATGAACATTCTGAAGCACTCCACCACACCACTATGGCAGAATTGCATAAAACCAGCGAGCAGCATGGCGGGGTGAAACAGATGGTTATATTTACAGACAGAACGCATGTTGCTGTGTCAGTATTTATAATTATTTGCTCTCGATGCCAGCCTGTTGTTTTGTGATAAAGCTGCATGTCTGCAGAGGAATCCAACACAGAATGTTCACAAGATACAGAAATTGTAACCAGTAAGTACTTTGTGGCATTATAGGAGAGGAGATACACTGTAAGTAATGTAAGAGAGCAAAGACATAGGTGGACAGTGTAAGAGAGCAGAGAAAGGGGATGGGTAAGGACAGTGTAAGAGAGCAGAGAAAGGGGATGGGTAAGGACAGTGTAAGAGAGCAGAGAAAGGGGATGGATAAGGACAGTGTAGGAGAGCAGAGAAAGGGGATGGGTAAGGACAGTGTAAGAGAGCAGAGAAAGGGGATGGATAAGGACAGTGTAAGAGAGCAGAGACGGGTGATGAGTAAGGACAGTGTAAGAGAACAGAGACGGGTGATGAGTAAAGACAGTGTAAGAGAACAGAGATAGGTGATGAGTAAGGACAATGTAAGAGAGCAGAGACGGGTGATGAGTAAGGACAGTGTAAGAGAGCAGAGACGGGTGATGAGTAAGGACAGTGTAAGAGAGCAGAGACGGGTGATGAGTAAGGACAGTGTAAGAGAACAGAGATAGGTGATGAGTAAGGACAATGTAAGAGAGCAGAGACAGGTGATGAGTAAGGACAGTGTAAGAGATCAGAGACGAGTGATGAGTAAGGACAGTGTGTAAGAGAACAGAGACGGGTGATGAGTAAAGACAGTGTAAGAGAACAGAGATAGGTGATGAGTAAGGACAATGTAAGAGAGCAGAGACGGGTGATGAGTAAGGACAGTGTAAGAGAGCAGAGATAGGTGATGAGTAAGGACAATGTAAGAGAGCAGAGACAGGTGATGAGTAAGTTCGGTGTAAGAGAACAGAGACAGGGGATGAGGGGATGAGTAAGGACAGTGTAAGATAACAGAGACAGGGGATGAGTAAGGACAGTGTAAGAGAACAGAGACAGGGGATGAGTAAGGACAGTGTAAGAGAACAGAGACAGGGGATGAGTAAGGACAGAGTAAGAGAACAGAGACAGGTGATGAGTAAGGACAGTGTAAGAGAACAGAGACAGGTGATGAGTAAGGACAGTGTAAGAGAACAGAGATAGGTGATGACTAAGGACAGTATAAGAGAGCAGAGACAGGAGATGAGTAAGGACAGTGTAAGAGAACAGAGATAGGTGATGCGTAAGGACAGTATAAGAGAGCAGAGACGGGTGATGAGTAAGGACAGTGTAAGAGAACAGAGATAGGTGATGAGTAAGGACAATGTAAGAGAGCAGAGACAGGTGATGAGTAAGTTCGGTGTAAGAGAACAGAGACAGGGGATGAGGGGATGAGTAAGGACAGTGTAAGAGAACAGAGACAGGGGATGAGTAAGGACAGTGTAAGAGAACAGAGACAGGGGATGAGTAAGGACAGTGTAAGAGAACAGAGACAGGGGATGAGTAAGGACAGTGTAAGAGAACAGAGACAGGTGATGAGTAAGGACAGTGTAAGAGAACAGAGACAGGGGATGAGTAAGGACAGTGTAAGAGAACAGAGACAGGTGATGAGTAAGGCCAGTGTAAGAGAACAGAGATAGGTGATGACTAAGGACAGTATAAGAGAGCAGAGACAGGAGATGAGTAAGGACAGTGTAAGAGAACAGAGACAGGTGAGGAGTAAGGACAGTGTAAGAGACCAGAGACAGGGGATGGGTAAGGACAGTGTAAGAGAACAGAGACAGGTGATGAGTAAGGACAGTGTAAGAGAACAGATACAGGTGAGAAGTAAGGTTAGTGTAAGAGAGCAGAGACAGGTGAGGAGTAAGGACAGTGTAAGAGAACAGAGATAGGTGATGCGTAAGGACAGTGTAAGAGAACAGAGACAGGTGATGAGTAAGGACAGTGTAAGAGAGCAGAGACAGGTGATGAGTAAGAACAGTGTAAGAGAACAGAGACAGGGGATGAGTAAGGACAGTGTAAGAGAACAGAGAAAGGCGCTGAGTAAGGACAGTGTAAGAGAACAGAGAAAGATGATGAGTAAGGACAGTGTAAGAGAACAGAGACAGGGGATGAGTAAGGACAGTGTAAGAGAACAGAGACAGGTGAGGAGTAAGGACAGTGTAAGAGAACAGAGACAGGGGATGAGTAAGGACGGTGTAAGAGAGCAGAGACAGGGGATGAGTAAGGACAGTGTAAGAGAGCAGAGATGGGTGAGGAGTAAGGACAGTGTAAGAGAACAGAGAAAGGTGATGAGTAAGGACAGTGTAAGAGAGCAGAGACAGGTGATGAGTAAGGACAGTGTAAGAGAACAGAGACAGGTGATGAGTAACGACAGTGTAAGAGAACAGAGACAGGTGATGAGTAAGGACAGTGTAGGAGAACAGAGACAGGGGATGAGTAAGGACAGTGTAAGAGAACAGAGACAGGGGATGAGTAAGGACAGTGTAAGAGAGCAGAGACAGGTGATGAGTAAGGACAGTGTAAGAGAGCAGAGACAGGGGATGAGTAAGGACAGTGTAAGAGAGCAGAGACAGGGGATGAGTAAGGACAGTGTAAGAGAGCAGAGACAGGTGATGAGTAAGGACAGTGTAAGAGAACAGAGAGATGGGCTGATGGTGAACACTGCTGGAGGTAGGTGCTTAGTAAGGATAGCAAGGGAGAGCAGAGACACTGAGACAGGTGGGTCTAGAGGCAATAAATATAAGAATTAATAACAGTTTTTAGGTCCATTTCCCATGTCCATGGTGTTTGGCAGCAAATGCCTTCACATGCCTCTTGGATGCCACCAGTCCTCTCGAATATTGCTTTGTCAAACAATAAAGCCAAATACATTGTGTGTATATAACTGCTGTATGATACCTCCTTGTAATAAACAGGTCATTAGTCTGAAGATCAGAGGGACGCTGGGCTCGTTCTCTCGCCGTAATACAAAAGAAAGCAGCAAGCCATTTCTGAGACTGCTTGTATTTGTTCTAACCTTCTAAATCATTTATTACGGAATTATCTGGGACTGCTGACTTAATGGCGCTGCTAGTGATGCTACGAGTATTTCCTGAGCCCAGGAGAATGTGATTAATTCCAGGAAAATGCAAAGGTCACTGTAATTGACATGACCTGCGTAATTAAGCAATCTCTGTTTACACGTGGTGAGACGGCGGCGCTGTGAAGATGGCACTCCTGACAGAATGTCGTTACAGGTCCAGAGATCAGCAGCCCTGTTTGCATGTTGCTGCCACTTACCTACACAGATCTTTGGCTGCCAAGAACACTCCCCTGGCATGCCAACCGGGTGACACGGATCTAATAACAAATGGCCATTTACTTGTAATTATACAGGTATACCAATGGCATGATAGTAATCTAGATTAAAAGCCAGAGAATGCTTCTAATATAGAACAACATTAATCAGGGCATGAAACAGAAAGACAACCTTTCGTTGCGACAACCCTAGACTAATAAGAATGGCTCTCCTACAGAACTCATTCTCCCACCTCACTACTGATGAGGATGTGCAGCTGGATAATGAACAATTAACAATGCAACTCCCAAAGTGGGCCTAGTATAAGGTATATGTTTTTTTAATTAATGGCCACTTGAAGATCAAATCAGATAAAACAAGTGCATCAAAACAAAAAGTGTGCAAAGTCTGACAGTTTGTAGATAGTAGAAAAGCCTGTTCCCTACCAGCATGCTAAAGTGAAGGACTTTTGCTCTTTGTGTGAAAGTAGAGGTCTGACACACCCCTATCAAGTCAGGCCTAGAGCTCATGATGTCCCTTGCTGATTGATGAGCTCTAGTTCTGACTCAGCAGGGGTCCATTGCACCCATGCAGAGAGACCACTGCTTCTACACAGAGAGCTCTAACTCTGACTCAGCAAGATGTCTGTAGGATCCCTGCAGAGGAACCACTGCTTCCAGACAGAGAGCAAAGGTTCAGAATGCTGGCAGAGGACAGGCTGTTCTACTCAGGCTGTGGCTGCTTTCAGAAGAAAATGATTAGTAAGACTTTGAACGCCTTTTGTTGTGATGCATCTAGAATGTATTTAGCTAATTTCAATTAAAATTTCAGCAGGGCTTTAGGTGAATGCATGCTTCCAACTACTCTCAGAGAATAAAGTACTCATTTACTTTTTGCTCTAGAACAGTGCTCATCAAACTGCGGCCCTGGGGCTGGATGTGGCCCTTTGCTTGCCTTTATCCGGTCCTTGGGACACTATTTCATTCACTGACACCAATGAAGGGGCTCAATTCCTCCCAATGACATCAACGATGGGGTACAGTTCCTCCCACTGACACCAACAATGGGGACTAATGACACCGATGATGGGGCAATATTCCTACCCAATGACACCAACAATGGGGCATAGTTTCTCCCAAAGACATCAACAATGGGGACCAATCACAACAATGACAAGGCACAATTCCTTCCAATGACACCAGTGATGAGGCACAATTCCTGTCAATGACAACAACAATGGGGCACAGTTCCTCCTAATGACACCAACAATGAGGCCCAATGAGACCAATGGTGGGGCACAATTCCTACCAATGTCACCAATGGTGGGGAACATTTCCTACCAATGTCACCAATGGTGGGGCACAATTCCTACCAATGTCACCAATAGTGGGGCACATTTCCTACCAATGTCACCAATGGGGGGGGGGCACAATTCCTCTCACTGGTAGCAAAGATGGGGCATTGTTTGCTGCAACTGATGCCAGAACATTTTCTACTTTTGATGGCCACAGTCCAGCCCCCCTAAAGTCTGAAGGACAGTAAACTGGCCCCTTGTTTGTAAAGTGTGGAGACCCCTGCTCTAGAAGACTGGAGCTATCTGTGTTCAGGTATTATTCAGAGTTAAAGTATAACTAAAGGCAAAACTTATTTTTAAAGTTTTGGATTGAGTGCAGAGGGACTAGCATGCTTGTTGGTTTTTATTGCTGTCTGTGTCCCCGTTACAGAGATTCACCCTCTCTACTTGTCTTATTTATCATTATGCCCTAACGCGAAAGTAAAAATCTCATATTTTGGGTTGTCCACAGAAATGTAAGAGGGGACATTTTCCAATGGGGACACTAGTTCTGGTGACCTGGGGGTCTCCAAGGAATTCCCTTAATTTGCAGGGATTTCCTCTCACTTCCTGTTTGGCTATGGGACACATACAATGGAACACTGACAAGGGTTATAACTCTCTCTTGCTCTATCACAAAAACATTACCTATAGTTCTACGTTAATTTGATCTATTTTCTGGCCTGATATGTTGACTTCCCTTATTAGGGTGTAGCACTGTTAGAATTCCTCCAAATAACAAAACATGTACTTGTACCTTCCATGCCTCTATTTTACACTCTTTTAAACTCTTCAATATGTAAAATTGTATGCTTTTTGAAACTTGGCCAAATTGCGAGCACTTTACATGTCATGAAGATGTAAAATGGATATTAAATGAACTTCAGATGATGTCATGCAAATTAAGTCTAGGCGCACCTGCTTCAATTGCTTCTCAAATAAAATATCCTCTTTTTTTTGTTGTAGTTCACTGTTTCATTAACTGCACTAAATGAATTATCTTAAGTGACTCAATATGCAAGGAAGCTTCTACAAAGAGTGTCGTCCATTAAGTTAGCTACAGCTAATAAAATCTGAAGCTACTTTGGGATTGTAGTTGTCATACAGACCAACCATTTTTCATCCATTTTGGTGTGAAACCCGACAGGCATTATAGTCCAAATCCAGTTCCTGTGTACCCCTACCCTAAGGGTAAAGCTGGACTTTAGGGGACACTGTAATGGTTTGGAGTCAATTTTACCTTACTACTTTTACTTTAACTTTGTTTAACTGCGTCTTTGTTTTTTAAACAAATTATTTCTTTTACAAATACATTTTTAATACAGGATAAACCCATGTGTTTTCTAAAGAGAGCTAGCACTGCAGCAGCTTTTCTCTCAATGACTTACTGTTTTTTAACTTACATTCTATAAGGGGTATTTACTAAAACTTAGGAGTGCAAAATCTGGTGCAATTCTGCATAGAAACCAATCAGCTTCCAGGTTTTACTGCCAAAGCTTAATTGAACAAGCTGAAGTTAAAAGCTGATTGGCTACCATGCACAGCTGCACCAGATTTTTAGTGTTTCAACTTTAGTAAATCTCCCCCTATATGATTCTGTGTGGTGGGGAAGAAAGTGAGTATAAGGTTACATTCTACTAAATGCAGCCTGCACATGGTGTGTGTGACCAGCAGCAATTTACATTTGTACTCTGCACAAAACAGCCGCTATATGCATGTAACCAATTATCTGAATGGTTACATGGGACCAGTGCCTCTGACTGACCCTGGACTCAGACAGGAGCATCCAGGATTGGCGTATCTATAGACTTTTGGCCTCAACTAATCAGTCAGTTTGAATGCTGCCATAGGACATAGTGTTGATGTGCCCCAAGGTGGTTATCTGCAGAGCCTTTGACTCCTTTGACTTATTATTAAAGGAATTTACATAGAACCAACAATTTTATGGTAATGAATAAGTGCTGTCTTTACTGTGAAATGTGTTTACCTACCAGTCCCCCACTGTATTTCCACTGTTTGTATTGGTTTTATCTTGGTTCAATAAAGTGGATTGTTGGGAGTGAAGCCGATCGGACTTCCTTTGTTCTCATCTATGCAGCACACGAGCTGAGCTAGCACCTACAGAAGGTGTTGTGCTTGGAGATTGGGAGTCTCTTTACCTTGAGCAGTGGTAATACATATAATTTTATGCAGCACTTTTTGTATTGTGCATTCACATCAGTCCCTGCCCTCAAGGAGCTTACTATCTAAGGCTAAATAACCAACAAATAAAGCAAACAGCTTCAGAAAATGGTTTCCTTAGAGCAACTTGACATTAAACTGTATATAAAAGCAGATTTCTAGATGGAGAAGGGAAAGGTTTGATCCTTAGCCAAGTTTTTATTGCAGTGTGCGTCCTCCATTCCATGACTGTTGTCACCAAGAGAGAAAGTGTGAAGAAATACAAACTTTTAGATTTGTCATGAGAGCAAGAGGTGATGGGAAATCTTCCACTGGGGACATGTTCTGATGACAACCTTGTAAGATGAGAATTTCTCTCATTATAGGGATATTTCCTCTTACTTCCTGATGTTTCTTCAAGATGTGAAGATGGTAAACATAAAATTTTATGCAGCACTTTTTGTATTGTACATTCACAACAGTCCCTGCCCTCAAGAAGCTTACTATCCAAGGCACAGTGGCTAAATGGTTATCACTTTTGGCTGGCAGTACGACGGTTGTCGGTTCGAATCCCAACCATGGTACCACCTGCATGGAGTTTGCATGCTCTCCCTGTGCCTGTGTGGGTTTCCTCCAGTTTCCTCCCACACTCCAAAGACATGCTGGTAGGTGAATTGGCTCCTGTATAAATTGGCCCTAGTATGTGTATGTATGAATGTAAGTTAGGGACCTTAGATTTTACACCCCTTGAGGGTTAGGGACTGATGTGAATGTACAATATATATGTAAAGCATTGCATAAATTGACGGCGCTATATAAGTACCTGAAATAAATAATAATAAGGTCTCTACTTCACATACAAGGGTTAGCTGACCTGCCAGCATGTCTTTAGAGTGTTGAAGGAACCCAGACCATGCAAAGTCTATGCAGTTAGAGTCACGGTTGGGGTTCAAACCAATGACCGTAGTGTTGCAAGGCAGGAATGCTAAACACTAAGCCATTGCATTGTCCTGATCGTATCTATCTGAGTGTGTAATTGCAGTTTCAGCTAATCGGTTGTGTACACCACAGGTTTTTTTTTTTTAGAAAAATGCTTTGGGGTAGCCATGGTATACTTGTAAAAAGAAGCCTAGAGTGTGACTTTCTGTCTGGAAATGGTAAATTATACATATTTATATGCATAATAGTTATCTGACTAAAAATTTTTAAAAAATACACTTGTATTTTTTTTAGTCCTGAACATAGCAAAGAGAGAGAAAATATACAGTCTACATTCATTATACTGTATAGTAAGGTGAGCCATTTGGTTTGTAGTTACTCTATTCCAGAAAAGCAATGGTTTCCATATCTTGTAAAGACGACAACATAAAAGCTTGAAACAGCTTGATGCAAGCTGGATAAATGGCTCTATTTTTAGCCTGTGCTATCATGCGGCGGCTCTGGATGTACAGTTGGCCATTGAGAAGGAATGGTTTGCATGTCTCTCGCCTAAACCTGAATTATTAACATTGTTAGCATTTTTATTGTATTGTAGACATAACTTAAACATGATTCCTATATACCTTACTTTTGTTTTTAACATCAGGCTTATTTAATAAGGCAGTGTGGGGATCTACAGTGAGCAATAACCAACAAATAAAGCAAATAGCTTCAGAAAATGGTTGGCTGCTTTCCTTAGAGCAACCTAACATTACACTGTAGATAAAAGCAGATTTCTAAATGGAGAAGGGAAAGGTTAGATCCTCAGCCAAGTTTTTATTGTAGTGTGGGTCTGGGGGAAGTCCTCTCTTCTATTTTACCCTTTGATTGTTGTCACCAGCTGAGAAAGTGTGAAGAAATCCAAACTTTTAGATTTGTCATCAGAGCAAGAGGTGATGGGAAATCTTCTATTGGGGACATGTTCTGATGACAACCTTGTAAGATGAGAATTTCTCTCATTATAGGGATATTTCCTCTTACTTCCTGATGCTTCTTTAAGATGTGAAGAGAAATCTCTCCCATCAGTACATAAACAGCAAAAAATAACACAAAGTTGCTCAAACCAGCTGCTGAATGTTCTGTTTTGACATAAAACCACATTCAGGGTATAAATCACTATCAACGTTCACACAGATAGATCTCCCAATTCCATAAGTCTTGATAAAGGGGCTGATGTGTGCGCCTGAAACACATTGGCTCTTGTACCCTGTTAAAGTTTAGAATAAAACCTTACTGTGAACTATAACATGTTAGTGTGGTACTCTGATTTCAGATTCAAATTCTGTCTTTATATCCTGGGGTTATTGTGGTAGTTCCATGGTGAACGGAAGCAGCCCACATGTCACCCGGATGCCCCACAGGGACACAGCACAACATAAATAAAATAAACTTCTACCTTTAAATCATCTACCAAAACCCTAAAATTCTAGTGCCATCAATTTACTTTCCTTACGCTATCCAAAACTAAGAAAAAAAAAATTGCCTTTACATAAACTTTCACATTACCACCTGAAACACTTGAAAAAAAAGCAGCCTACAAAAGAAGACTCTTAGGTGTCCTTTTATGAAACAGAGATCAGTGGCGATCCATAGGATCGTTGCTGATCTCCAATCATTAGTGGTTTAGGAAACAGAGGTGATCAGCGGAGAACATGTTCTCTGCACACAGATGGCCAGTATATGAAGGAGCGATGTCAGCCCTTCACTGGCGATCTGTGTTCTCCCTCCAGATTCTGCAGCCCAGAGGTGGAGAATCGGGGGAACTGCAAACGAAGCAGCGGTAATTTACCGCCGCTTAGTAAACGGTGTTTGACTGATCTCTGACTGTAATCTTGCGCGATTATAGTAACAGCAGCTGTTTTCCAGCGTACAAAGTTTGTAGATCACTTCTCTCTTCATTCGGAGTAGCGATCTACACCGCTTCATAAAAAGGCATTCAGAGGAGAACTCTCTCCTGAGAATGCCAGAGAACTGAGCAGTGGTCATTTACTGCTGCATGATAAAAGAACACCTGAATACTTTACCCGGAAGCAGGTTACGAGTCCTTACTTCTCTGCCTGGTTCCTCCTGCCAGCCTCTACATTACTACTGTGTCTGGTAGTGACAAGGGAGCCAGCAGATAGAACCACAGTGTGAAGTGGAACACATAGACAAGGGTGGACTGACAACTCATGGGCAATAGGGGATCATGGGGCCCCTGTGTCCTTGCCCAAACTCAAAAAAGCCTATGAAAAAGGTACCAGGGGCATCTCATGGGGCCCCCTACTGACCCCAGGCGCTCGGGCAGTGCCCAAGTTTCCAAATGGTCAGTCCGCCCCTGCACATAGACATCCAACACTCCTGAAAGTGTCAGATGCTGAATATTCTTTTGCAAGATTGTGAAGCGAGGACTCCTTGGAAAGGTCTTCTTTTGTAGGCATTCAGCTGATTCTTGGTATAAACAATATATAGCAGACTATTTTTCCAGGGACTTATCCAACTGCCTGTAGGAGTCAGGGAGGGGCTTTTCCTTGCAAAACAAATATATCGAAATCAATTAAGTTGTCCAAAGATTCATGGTGTGCTTGCATATGTTTTTTTTCTTGGTTGAATGGGGATTGAACTTGATAGACAAATGTCTTCTTTAAACCTTGCTATATTTAACTATTTTCTCCTTTTAAGCAGTTCAGAGGAACCAGAAATGATTTCTGTTTGGTTGCTATGGCTACGGCGCTGCACACGGCACTTGTGGCGGTATGGGTTTTGCATTGCATGACACAGAAGTTGGGTTTAAATGGCATCCAAATGATGAACACATTTCTTTCAGGCACTAAAGAGTGGAAAGTTATGCAATCAATGAAAATTCTGGCTAGTTTACATAATTATATATTGGCAGGCATCGGACTTCTTGTCAATAACCAAGGCGTAAACACCAGCCCTGCCTAGAACTGCAGCTTAGGCAACATATGTTGTATTTTCTGGAACAGTGCAGGAAGATATGAGGGAGTATCTTGTCAGTGCTCCATGACTGGGGAATGCAGGAATAAATCCACAACAATGTTCCAGTGTAATTCTTACCAGTCACTCGCATACAAGGTTATGACATTTCGTATGTATACTGCAAAGTACATAGCAGAATATTGTATATCTATAACTGACAACAGCTGCCTGCAGGAAAAAATCCATTGGTAAGGTTCTACTAATTAACCCTAATAATAGTCTAGAAGTTTATCTTGTGTGTAGACCTCTCAAATGAATGCAGAAGTGAACCACAGATATCTGAGCAGTGACAGTAAATACAGTGGAAGTACTGGGGGGTGCCAAGTGTACAGCAGAGGTGTGTGTGTGTGTGTGGGGGGGGGGGGGGGGGCGTTATTTTAGAAAGGTATGCTTTATGCAATATTTCTTCCTAATTCCTTCTGAAAATTAGTAGATTTCTTTTCTGTCATTTAAAAAAAATCCCCACTTTCCCACACCATGGGCATATACTGTACCCTTTTTCAAAGCTCCACCCCTGCAGAGCCTAAACTGTGATCAGCTGTGAAGTGTGTGGGTTCCACTCAAATTCTGGTATTTTCTGACTCACCTGGAATCTTCGCATGTCCCGAGGGTTCCCAGCATTCTTCAGGCAGTTTTGGTTACACTTAAGGAAGAACTTCAGGAAGAATCTGCAAATGTAAAAGAGAAAACAATTAGGTCACACAATGCATTCATTGTATCACATAAATTCAAGTTGAATGTATGGCATTCTGGATAGCGTGTGCATCAATGAATAGCTTATATATTTTTACAGTATAGGAATATGTTATATTACGGTTAACTACAGTTAACGGTTAAGGTCAACCAGTTAACATTCCAACAATAAATCTTATGTGTGGCATAGGTGCATTAAATTAAAAAAAGTTTTATTTAAAGCTGAAATCCAGGATTTAAAAAAAAATGTAAACTAGTTATCTATTAGCTTAAAAAAAAGTGCAAACGTGATTTAAATACTGCTAGTGTGTGTACCCAACTCTCTCTTTGTAGTAATGGCCCATAAATTCCTGCAAACTACAACTGAGATAAAGGGCCAGCAGTCAGGCCTACTTTTATGCACATTGCAGCACAGTGGCTAAATGGTTAGCACTTCCGCCTGGTAGTATTAGGGTCATTGGTTCTAATTCCACCCACGAAACCACCTGCCTGGAGTTTGCATGTTCTCCCTGTGCCTGAATGGGTTTCCTCCAGTTACTCAGGTTTCCTCCCACACTCCAAAGACATGCTAGTAGGTTAATTGGCTCCTGTATAAATTGGCCCTAGGATGTGTATGTATGAATGTAAGTTAGGGACCTTAGATTGTACGCCCCTTGAGGGTTAGGGACTGATGTGAATGTACAATATACATGTAAAGCACTGCATAAATTGACGGCGCTATATAAGTACCTGTAATAAATAAATAAATAATAATAATCTGGTTACCTACCCAAAAACATACAGTATATATATTAAACTAGCAATAGCAGTTTAGAATACTTTGGTTTTATATAATTTTTTCATTATTGGTGGTGCCTTTATACACTGCCAATAACATAGAGGGGAAAAAAGGAATTCTTTCAATGCTTTTATTCATTTGCCTCATGACAGTTTTCCATTGGGAATATTTATTAGTACATATCGGTCAGCCTGCTAGCAAAACGTATTGTAGCTGTCTCGCAGTGGCAGTTAGCAGCGTGTGTTTAGTGCAAGAGTGTATCATTACAAGCCTGGTGACAATCGCAGGGTTGTGACACGACAAGTATCAAGCACCCTGCCAAGAATGAGAGAGCCGAGAAGGCCTGGCACTCGCCTCGGGCATAGAAAACCAGTGAGAAGAGAGGTGTCACCCTCCCCAGCCGGATAGCATGGCTGTCAGCGCTCTCTCATTCACAACCAAATGCGCAAAATCCAGACACCAGATACTCAATTTATCCCAGAGTGAGGTGAAGCCTGTTGGCAGGAAGCCTTAAACTGTCCTTCTTCTCCCTCTCTGACCAGCTCCACATTGACAAACCTTTCTCTCATCGGCAGAATTACTCTTTTCTATAAACAGCTCTACGGGTTATTGAAGCAATCATTTTTTGTAATCTAGTATGCACCTCTGCCTGAGAAAAAGATGTCATTTAAAATTGAAGGGCCAGTTCTTAGGCCTTATAGGGCCTTATACAGCATATTCAATCCCATTACATAATCATTTATAATACTTTATGGGTAACTAGTATTTTTCAATAATGCTACAATCTGCCTCATGTAGTAGCCTCATGTGATCTCCTTTAAATCAGCATTCACATTGGAAGAGGGGGCCACAGTAGTGCAAGCCAATGAGTCTTTGCAGCATTGCACAGGGCTGTAAATCTAAGAAAAGGAAACTGTTGAATGGAGGAGGGAGTACAGATCTAACCTGATCGGTGATGTAATTCCTTCTTTAACCCTACAAAAAGTGGTTTCAATTTATTAAAATTGCTAGATGATGACCTTAGTATGTAGTATAACTAGCCTTCACATTCTTTTTAACAGTCAGTGGCAAACATGGGAGCAGTAATGTCATTATTGCAACTATCAACATATGATGTCCCAACATTATAGCAAATAGCTGATCTTACAACAGCAATGAAGCAAATGCTCTGAAACACCAAACCAAGCAAGGAACTATCTTCATGCTGTATTCTCTAAACACCAAAGTGCAGCTAAAGGAAAAACGTTTTTTTTTCATTTTACATAGAGTGGAGAGCGATTAGAACACTTGCCATGTTTTTATTGCTGCCCATGCCCCCATTAGTGAGCTTCACTCTTTCTATTTGTCCTGCTTACTGTTATTGAAAGTGAAAGAAAATCTTGGCTATGGGACAGGAAGTGATGAGAAATCTCCCCTATGGGACACAGATGGCAAAAAAAAATAGAAATGAAGAAAAAACATTTTGCCTTTAGTTACACTTTAATTATTTTGAAATTTGCAATAGTTAAGATACATGGGCGAAGCTGGGAACACAGATGCAGAGATCTAGTTAGTGCAGACTTTGAAAGTTAGAAGAGCTTTTCACAGATGGCTCAAATTCTTGCTCAATCAGCCAAAATTCAAATCATGGTTGGCCTTGAAGTTCAGTTGAAAAGTTGAAGGAACTGGGTGTAAAAATGTGAAATGCAGTGACAGGTGCAGTCACTACTCAGGTATTCTGCTAGTTGTGATGGTGCAGTAACTGACAGGGGAGATTTCTCCATCCACTTGTGTGAATCCAGTTGTGGATGGAGGAATCTATTGGAGGCTAGCCATACATCTATACTGTATGCATATGGCTAGTGTAAGCGCTCAAACTTCCTGGTGTCTAACCAATAGTGAAATATTAAAAGATGTTCTGAACAAAACCTGTACACGCTTCACTGCATTTTCCATTTAAAGAGGAGCTACAGTCTTCCAGAAGAATTGTAAATAAACACGTTTGTTCTTCTTAATCATCTCTCTTCCTACATTGGGCATTGTTATTAATACTAATGGTATGTCCACTATTTTAATCCCTAACCAAACTGATACTCTCAAATGGCTGGAAACAGACATGTCAGCTACTGGCATCTGAAGCCACCAGCCGTTCTCTTGGTCATGCATGGCAACAACACTGTGCAGGGCAGCAGAAGATGCCTGGTGACTCCTGGAATTAAAGACACCAATATCCCAGGAGTCAACGGGAAACCAGAGATGACGTACGACGTGAACCCAGAAGTGGTGGGAATTTTACATAAAAAAGGTACTTATGCCACAAATAGATAAAACACTATTTCCAAATATTTTAGAAGGAAGCAACAGCTACTAATAGGGACATAGTTGTTAGGTAGGGTGAAGCTACACTTCATCATATGACCATGAAATCATGAATGATCCTGCAGTAGAAAATAAGTAGAAAAAACTTGATGTGATAGGCGATCTTGCATAGGTTGAGCTTTTGGCCTGCCTTTTCCCCTCTGTCATGGAGTGGTTCTGCCTGTTCAACTTATGCTCTACATTCAGTATATTTGCATCATGTGCACTGTTCCTGCAGAGTGAGGGGTCACTGCTTCCCTAGAAATGTGACAGGCCCAGTAGTTTATTATCACATTAGCACAGGAAAGAAGCCACATAATTAACAGAACTTATCTTCATTTACTTGCTGAAAGCTGTAATATTCAATCATGCGCTTCTGCCTAATTGCTTTGTCTGCCTTTAACCGATTTTCACAACACAAGGGAACGGATAAAGCCCGGTTCCCCTTGCGTGCCATCCTCGGTAGTTAGCGATATCTCTGCACATTCAGACGAGATTTAAGGGCCATGTAATCTACAACACAAACTGCTTTTCTAAATATTTGATAAAAGTAGCATGGTTGTATATTTAAAAGAAGGCCATCTTAGAAATGGATACAGTGTCTATAATTGCTACCCAAACCATTTTGTCTTTCAATGCTATTAAAAATTGCTTTTCCAATTTAGTCTGCAGCAAGCTCTTGATTTCTACAACTGTCTTCTTTCCAACCATGGCAATAGTATTCATCTGGGAGGCAGGGTTGCTCAGGTTCCTGATCCTTGTGCTCTTGTAAATAGCTCTCTGCTGCTCCCAGACTGCTAATGTTTTTAAGTAGTGGCAGCAATGTTTTTTTTTCCTTTGGAATAAAAGTTTTACATAAAATGAATAAACAATGACCATTGTAAGCACCCCTGTTGGTGTTAAATGGTTTGTCTCAACCCTCTAACTGCCACTTTTGTTGGACAGCTTACTCTGTTAGAAGAAGTTGAAAAAAACAGACTTACTGGCTGGATCACCAGGAGAAAATAAAGTAAAAAAGCCAAAAAAAAGAAAACCTAATGTAGCCAACATATCCAAGAATTGGTAAGCTGCAATATAATAAATATGTGTTTTTGGGTTTGATGCCACTTTAAATAGTTTGATTAGGGTTGGGGCATTTAAGTGTAAAGGTACAGGTTAATGGTTATGTGTTTAGTGGTTTTGAAGGAATTTTTGTTAAGGGTCCATTTAAGGGATTACATTTCTTGTTAAGGGTTAATGCTGGGGACATTTCAGAGTAAAGGGGTGTTTAGTGTATGGTGTAGTTTAGTAGTTAGCGAAACACTGGGTACCAACAGTTTGTTCCACTGGTAGCCTCATACTAGAAACCAATTTGATCCAATGAAGGTTCAATTTATCAAATCTTTGCATAGGATAAAACAATCTATATTCAAAACCAGCACATAGAAACAGTTGCTACGCATTTCAGACCATTCCAGTCCTATACTGAGCTTGATAAAAGACCCAGCGAGCAAAACGTTTGCTGTATTATTTTGGTTTCATGTTGGCCTTTAGATCCATTTGAGCTCCCGGGCAGAAGATGAAGGGGATGACTTGTGGGTAAGGTTTGATTCTCATGCACCTCACGTAGAAAACTATCAGGATCAGACTCCTAGTGCCCAGAACAGATATATTGACCGAGTTTATGGTCAGCTATAGAAATATAAACATTGCAGCTTTTCAAATGGATTAAAAAATAGCTTCCAACCAAAAAACTTTCAGCTGCTAGCTGTTACTGACAACAATTTCAAAGGTGGGCAGATAGTTGTCAGAGACAAAGCAGATTTCTTGATAAGTCATATCGAAAATAGAAATAGCCAGCACTGTGATTCCAGATATCACACAAAACCCGATCCTACAAGTTTCAGAGTCATGGCACCCTCACACTTGTTGGTTGTGTTGCGCTTCTTGTGTAAAAGGGAGCAGCTGTTGTTTAATGTCATTTGCAGTTTATGTGTGTTCATTCCCAAGGATTAACCTATACTTATGTCTGTGTCTTATGTTAACCTCTCTAAATCCTCATCTGAAAACTTTAACGGGGAACTCAAATACAAAATCAGAGTTGTAAATCTGACTACAAGCACTTGGTGACAAGCGGTGGGATGGATGGCTATGCTATTTTTATCCTTTTTGTGGCCTTGGGTGTTGAGGAAAATAAAGAAGAGCCTACAGTACTGGTGCAGGGAAGAAAATGAAAAAGATCTAAATAACTGCTCTGTCTATCATATATATTTCTTCTCTTAAGCCAGTACACATTATAAGAAATTCAGACAAACGATTATGTGGTTTTCCTAAATGTTTCACAGCAGGTTGAAACTGAGGATGGTACTAATTGTACAAAAATTCAGAAACGGCAAAGGCTTTTTTTGTTGTTGTTTATTGTTTCTGTTAATGCGCAGTCTTTCATATCTGATTTTTCTTGCATGAAACAGTACTCATTAAACCAAAATTGTCAGTTCTGTTCACATATAAGAAAAATTTTGAAGTTTGTCCCTTCGGAAATTTTCATTGGAAAGTCTGAATCAGATGTCAAAAGTTGTGTACACACTATATGAAAATTGAACGATTGTTCCTCATACGAAATGCTTCTTTCGATTTTCTCATAGTGTGTACCCCACTTTACTTAAATTCAGACCCAGTGTAAGAGTTTTTCCTCTTAGGTTAGATTGTATTTTTGGGTGCAGAGTTTTTGAATGTTGGCAATCATGGATTTCAGTTGTATTATCAGCATGATATTAAAGTAATAGAATTCTTTATATCATGATAGGCTTAGGAGTTAGGTTAAGATTAGAAGTAAGGTTTAAGTAAACTGCACTCACTATAGGTTTAGTAAACTAACCCTTAAGCTTTGCAACAGGTACTTCACATTCCTCCTCACCACCTGCTCTAGGACCCACAAATCTATTGCCAATCCCAACTTTCTGTCCATCAATATTTTTATAGAAGCACAAAGAAGTTAAAGCTGGGCCACACAGCACCTAGCACTGATCTCTGGTAGGGCAGGGGGTTTATCCCGTGTGCTGCATACCAAGAAGTAACAGGCTTTTTTTGCAGGCTTCTTTGGCAGATTAGGACAATGAAGGAATACACTATAAACAGTGGCAGGTACCTTAGGGTTCCTGGTGCAAAGTTTGAGCATTAGTTTGATAAATCCATAGCAAATACAGGTTTACTTTATGCTTACGTTTGGGGTTTGTTTGGGTTAAAATATAGGTTAGTTACATTTTATGGGTTAGGCTAAAGCTTATTTGGGATTATCTTTAGGTAAAGGGTTAAAGTTATTAAAATAATGTTTGATAGTGCCCACTCATTTACATTTGCAGTTCCCAAAGTACTAGCCAATGAAGCCACTGCAACCAAAATTACCGCACCTAATGTATCATCCTGGTCTAAAACATTAGTTGGGAACTTATTTTAAAACTAGGTACATCTACCAGTCACACTCCAGTTAAAAAAATGAACATTAGTTCTATGTTGGCCAGTGCATCCAATTTAAACTTATAAATTGCTGTTTTTGTTAATATATTGGAATAAGCATACTATTGCCAATGATCTGCAGCCCCTCTGATGTCCTAATGTCCATCTGCTATAAACTGCCAATGAACTACAAGATCTTAAAAGCTACAGAATAGCCGTGTGATCTCTCCTCAACTGTTATGTCAGTTGAGGAGAGAAAGACAATGCTCAAATCAACTAGTATTAAAGAACTATGGGGACAATCATATATAGTAAGAGCAAACAAAATCAGTTCTTTAGGATTTAGGATTGTGCCTCATATGTACATCTGGAAAAGTTTTTGAATTGTCCAGTTAAGGCCTATTGGGGGGAATTTACTAAAACTGGAGCACTCAGAATCTGGTGCAGCTGTGTATGGTAGCCAATCAGCTTCTAATGTAAACTTTTTCAATTAAGCTTTGACAATAAAACCTAGAAGCTGATTGGTTTCTGAACTGAACTGCACCAGATTTTGCACCATGCAGTTTTAGTAAATAACCCCCAATATGTATATCCAGCTTTAGACCTACAATTGTAACAGGCATCTCTGAATGAATCAAACATCATTCATGTTCATCCAATATATTAGTTGTAGGCCTTCCAACAGCTATTTGCAGCTACCAGCTACATCTCACGAAGAGGGTAGTAGGAAGCACTAAATGTTGGGGGAGGAGAAGGACAACTAAGAAGCGTACATGATTCACAAAGTAGAAACATTTTCACATGTAAACTCACCGTTAAATTATTCATATCGCTATAAATTGTTGGGATTGTGGGTCTGGCTACTGCTTTAGCTTTCATTATTCAGTAGAACAAATCAAGTCAACGGTTGAGTTATCACCAATTACTAGCGCTCCCCCAAAAAAATTACTGCCCATGTTTTCCAGGCAGCCTGCTCACAATTACTTATTAATATTATATTACGTGTCTTTGCAGGGAGATGACTCTGGATTAACATTATATTCTACTATTTCAATGACATTGTAGGCAAGGAATATTGTACGCTGAATACTAGACTAGTGCTAAATACCCAACATAGTGTCTAGAAATGGACACAGATACAGTATATACAGTAGAATGCCCCAGGTTTTTGTTCAAGCAGACCTTGCCATCCATATCAACAAGCCCCTAGATGGTAACCCTTATTTATCTTAAACTGCAAGGCTGGGGTCTAAAACAAGTATTTTCCCCTTTTTCTTTCTCTGAGGCCTTGTGGTTTAGGATGGAGGGGTAGGTGGCCATGGCTAAAATATAAAAGTTAGTTGTGGAAAGATCTACCTTAGAGGAAGATTACGAATACTTGATTGCACAGATACATATACTTCCAATATTTATTGGAATTTAAATATACAGTATATATATATATACGGTATATATATATAATTTTTTTTCATATATAACCTGCACACAAGCTTTGAAGACAACAGTTTGTGAGTCTAACTTTATTAATTCAACAAAATCTAGTGCTAATATAAGCACTATGGATAAGGATGTCTCATTCTCAGCTCAGAGCATCAGAGGTTTCCTAAATCCCTGGCTTCTCCCACTTCACCAAAGGGTGCTGATTGTCAATTTTGAAACATTTGACTGGAAGATAATTCTTAAGCTCAAATTTAAAAATAAATAATACATTTCCATATCCTGACCAACATAAGTATGTTCTTAGATTGTTTCAGGTGACTCGGAGCTCTCCTTTTACAACCTCCATGAAAAAACTCATATGCACTGAGGGGGTTAATAGCTTTTATATATATATACATATATATATATATATATATATATATATATATATATATAAAAAGTAAAATAAGTGATAAACATAACATTATTACATCCCTGGCAAAATGTGACACTTCAGAAATAAATAATCTCACCCTTCCACCATAGCTACAAGTTTAATGAATTGCAGGGTGAGAAATATATGGACTGAATCCACTGGTGCTAATATAAATGTTTGCAATAAATCAAACTGAGCAATATTCCCAGCCTTCCCAATGAGGGTGTCTCATTCTCAGCTCGGAGTGTCAGACTTCGTCTGACTCTCTGTCTCCTTGCTGTATTAATGGTTACTTGGCAGCCATGTCACATTCCCTGTGCCGCTGGGAGGCTGACAGAGCCGATCAGGTGCTGTCCAAACATTTATTAAAACATTTGAAATGATGAATCTATCCAATTACTGCTATTAATGCGGCTAATGCTGAGTAACGAGGGGAGAGACGGCGGCGTGCGCTCCCCGTCATTCATTAACCTGCACTTGTCAACAGCTCGTAGCCCAAAACCTAATCACCCACGCTGGCCCCGCTTGCACACGCGTCACTTTTAATAAGTTGCTGTACCGCCAATAAATTAATGGGAGCTTGTATGTTGGTGGGTGCCGCCACTGCTGCTGAATAGAAAATAGACATGAGGGAAGGAGATGGGGGACAGGGTAGATGTCTATTGGAGACAGGGCACCTTTAAATGTAGACAGGCCAAATTATGCAGGAGAAAGCACATGAGTGAGAGGCTTTATGACTCCTTAAGATCTACTATATCTATCTATACAGACATTTGTCTGGCTATCTGTCTATCTGTCTGCCTTTATCTTCCTTATGTGCATAATAATTTGGAATCAGCAGTGCTAAACATTCGGAAGACAAAGGATGGGAATGGCAAACAGGCAGCTAGCACCTTCAGAAAGTGGTCAATGATGGCAGGCTACATGTTTCTCTTGTGACCAGTTTCCTTCAAAGTGTAGTTAGGGATGTATATGGGAGATATTTCAGTCTTGTAGGGTATTATTGACCTTCTCAGGCTATGCAATATGCTGTCATAGTGGGCACCTCTCCTAAAATGCCTCATGATATTCCTGGTGGATCCTGGTCATTTATCTGTCTAACTATCTGTCTATCTATTGGGGCTCCCACTGTATAATGGAGATGTTTCAGTCTTGTAGGGTTTTTTATGTTTTGGCTATGCAGTGTGCTGGCCATTTATGGATGTCTCCATCTCCTTATCTGTCTATTCATCTATTGGGGCTTCCATTGTATATTGGAGATGTTTCAGTCTTGTAGGGTCATTTTGACCTTTTCTGGCCATGCAGTGTGCTAGTATAGTGGGCCAGGAATCATGTTATTCCTGTTAGTCATTTATAGATGTCTCTCTCTATCTCCTAATCAATGTATGTATCTATCTATCTATCTATCTATCTATCTATCTATCTATCTATCTACCTATCTATCCTCCTGTTTTATATGGTAGATCTTTTAGGTTTGTAGGGTGTTTATTGACCTTCTCAGGCTATACAATGTGCTGATATAGTGTGCACCTCTCTAATTAAGGCCTAATGTTATTCCTGGAGAATTTGGGCAGATAATTTGTGGATTCCTCTATCCCCTGCAGATTTTGGAAGTTTGCCTACTTACAAAGAAATGAAGGGTCTATCATTTTTATCATAGGTGTATTTTAAATGATAGAGACAGAATATCAACCAAAAATCCAGAACCAACACATGATACAAATGTTATAAATTGAGTTGTAGTTTAGTGAGTAAAATAAGTATTTTATCCCCAAGCAAAACATGACTTAGTACTTGGTGGAGAAACCCTTGTTGGCAAGCACAGAGGTTTCATGAAGCTGGTTACCAGGTTTGCTCACATCTCAGGAGGGATTTTGGTCCACTCTTCTTTACAGATCGTCTCTAAATCCTTAAGGCTTCTTGGCTGTCACTTGACAACTCAAAGTTTCAGCTCCCTCCATACTTTTTGTATAGGATTAAGGTCTGGAGACTGGCTAGGCAACTCCATGACCTTAATGTGCTTCTTCTTGAGCCACTCCTTTGTTGTCCTGGTGGTATGTTTTGGGTCATTGTCATGCTGGAAGACCCATCCATGACCCATCTTCAGTGTTCTGGCTGAGGGAAGAAGGTTCTCATCCAAGATTTTACAATTCATGGCCCCGTCCATTGGCCCCTCAATGCTTCAAAGTTGGCCTGTACCTTTAGCAGAGATACAGCTCCAAAGCATAATGTTTCTGCCTCTGTGCTTGACTGTAGGAAGGATGTTCTTAGGGTCATAGTCAGCATTTTTCTTCCTCAAAACACAGTGAGTCATTGGCAAACTTCAGATGGGCATGTACATGTACCTTCTTGAGAAGGGGGCCCTTGTGGGGGCTGCAGGATTTCAATTCATGGTGGCTACTGTGTTATCAATAGTTTGTTTGGTAACTGTGGTCCCAACTGCCTTCAGATCATTCACAAGCTCCTCCCATGTAGTACTAGGCTGATCCCTCACTTTTCTCATGACCATCCTTACCCCATGATGTGCAATCTTGCATGGAGCTTCAGACCGAGGGCAATTGATGTTTTTTTCTTCAATTTGCGAATAATCACTCCAACAGTTGTCCCCTTCTCACCAAGCGTCTTGCTGATGGTGTTGTAGCCCATTTCAGCCTTGTGCAGGTCTACAATCTTGCCCCTGATGTCCTTTGACAGATATTTGATGGTGATAAGGTTTGAATGGAAGAAAGAGATTATGTGGCCAGGTGTCTGTTATACACATAACTAGTTGTCATTTGGAGCACCTTCTTAAATTGACATGGACTAATCTGTGTACCACATGAGCACATAGGCTGTCTGTGGGAGCCAGAACTATTTTTAGTTGGTAGGGAATCAAATACTTATTTTACTCACTGAACCACAACTCAATTTATAACATTTGTATCATGTGTTTTTTCTGGATTTTTGGTTGATATTCTGTCTGTATCATTTAAAATACACCAATGATAAAAATTATATACCCTTAATTTCTTTGTGAGTGGGCAAACTTACAAAATCTGCAGGGGATCAAATATTTATTTTCCCCACTGTATGTATCTATTTATTTATCTTTTACTTATCTTTTTTATACAGCTCATAACTATTTAGTTCAATAACTATCTATACACTGGAGAGTGTTCCAAAATAAAACCTTCAAAGAAGTCTCTAAGGTGTACCTAAGGCTCAGCAGTGTCATTAAATATAGTCTTTTCTGTACTTACAGGTTGATAAAATTTAAATAAGCCCCAAAGGACCACAAAAATGAATCTTCTTCACAATTTTAGAGAGACATCGATAAAAAAAACAAACACAAATGACTAAAATATAAACAAACACTTGAAATGGGGCAGTTATTGCAGAGAATGGTGACCACACTTGAGTCCACATCTCTCAAACATTTTGAATTCCAAAGCTTTGTGCACAAAATGCTTGACACAAGAACCTCAATCATCTCAGGTGTTTTTTTCATTACAATATTTCTTTGGCCAGTCTTCATGACAGAAAACTTTTGTTGCACCCAAATGTTCCTAATCGGCCTTTTCAGTCGTACCGTGAATGCATATCAAACAGTTTCCGACTGACCTTACCCCAACAGACAGCTGTGACATGCCTAGAAAAGAACGCCTTTTCCTATATTTATCTCTGTCACATAACATTAGTCTGATTTCAGATAAATTCTTTATACAAGCCGAACAGTGGACTGTGCAACTCAGGCTGTGTATGAAATTATTCCGGATTAAATCTGCTTGCGTTACGATGTTTTATTTTTTTTTCCCCCTTCGGAGAACAATGATTCCCGAATCAACAACTAAATCACTGCGGCCGCATCTTGATTCCTGTAAAAGCCGACAGGAGTTACAGCGCTTAACAGCATTGCGGCAATTAGCATATTATAAATACGAAAAATGATAAAAGGAGGAGGGAAATAAAGGGGGCCTCCGCTGACGAGCTGCGGTAATATAATTCCACTACTTAATGCAAAGTAAGAGGCATTATAGGGCTCACAATCCTCTTGCTCTGTGTTATCTTCTCTATCAGTAAATGAGACTCACAGAACAGTGCCAGCCATAAATAATTCAGGGCTTGAGATGGCAATTATAGCTGCATGCACAACCAACATGAATATTTTATGAAGGCTAAAACAGCACTCGGAATGAATCACAGACAGATGAACACACACGGTACATACAGTGAAAGTACACAGCATTCACAATGACAATACACACGTATACACAATATTTAGAGGACGGAGATAAAAAATAAGTATTTAAATTCCTGCACACAATCTATCCGGTAATAAAAGTATAGCAAAAAGCAATCTTCGATAAAAAGGGGAAACATAAAAAAGTTATATTTTAAATAAATAGACTTAAAGCAGCTGTACTGTAAGCCATACCCGGAGGTTTGCTAAATCACTCTACAGCATAACCAATGTGAATTTATAAAATAAAATACTCATTTCACCATTTGTCATTCTTTATTGTTGCTGATCTCCTGCAGCCTCTTTATAGTCACTTCTTTTCTAACGTGCACCACAACAGCACTGGCTGCCTGGCATTTGTTAGAAAGGGTTTCCCTATAGTGAAGCATGTTTGCTTAAAGCGGTTATAAAGCCTATACAATTTTTTTTACCATACAGCATTACTTGCATTATTTTTATTTATTATAGGTACTTATATAGTGCCATCAATTTATGCAGCGCTTTATATATATATATATTTTGTACATTCACATCAGTCCCTAGCCCTCAAGGAGTGTACAATCTAACGTCCCTAACTTACATTCATACACATACTAAGGCCAGTTTAGACAGGAGCCAATTAACCTACCAGCATGTCTTTGGAGTGTGGGAGGAAACTGAAGTAGCCAGAGAAAACCCACCCAGGCAGAACATGCAAACTCCAGGCAGGTGGTGCCGTGGTTGGGATTCAAACCAACAACCCTAGTACTGCCAGGCAGAAGTACTAACCATTTAGCCACTGTGCTGCCCTGATACACATTAACCCCTTCACGTCGGATCGTCCCGGCGTGAAAAGGAGTTCCTGTGCCAGGAGGTGGGTGGGACGGGGCTTAGTGTCATGTGGCCGCTGTGACGTCACGTCACGGCTGGTCACATGATCGGGAAAGGTCCCGATCGCAAGAGGAGACCGGGACCTTTCGATGAGTACTTTACATGTGTGCTGGAAGCGCGCAGGGCAATAGCTCTCAGCACATATGTATTTTGTATACTGAACGCAAATTTGTGACCGCTCAGCGTCTAGGCCCAGACGCCGGGAGGCCGCACATTTGCGTGCGGCCGGCGTGAAGGGGTTAAGGTACAAATATTTAGGTAGTAATATCCCACCTCACCCCATCTTAAACTTACCTGAGCCCTCATTGGATCTAGCGCTGTGCTTTCTTCCTTTACTTCCTAGTCTCCATTAGCTCCCACTGCTGTCAATCAAAGCCAGTGATGAGGGAGCAGGGGGTGGGCCTGATCCCCCCCCCCCCCCATAGGAAGCAGCTTCCTATGGGGGCAATTACCAGATAGGAGGAGCCAGAAGCTCCGGAACGGGACCCAAGAAGACGAGGTTCAGGGTCTCTCTGTGCAATTCCATTTTATTAAAAAGGTGAGTTGCATTTATAATCGCTTTAAAGCTGTATTAAACCCAAAACCAAAATGTAATATATTGTAGTTTACCAATCATTAGATGTGCTGGCTGCATTAGTTTTCTTTTTCCCACTGGTGATCCAGTCAGTAACATACTGCCTGTATTACAGTGCCTATACTCTGCATGAAGGAACAAGAGAGCCACCTTTGGACAGCAGCATTGTCAGTCTGGGGTGGGTAATGCTAGATGTACTAGCAGATTTAGATTAGACTAGATTAGATTAGATTTTAGACAAAAACATTGAAGCCAAACTCCAGCTAATTCTTCATACGCAGTTACATCAACAGTTTTTTTTTCTTTTGGGATCAATGACAGTTTTAAATCTAAAAAACCTATAAGCCTAAAAAACAAAACTAATACAGTCATCACATCTAAGAATTGGTAAAATGTAATATAATAAATGTTTGCTTTTGGGTTTAATGCTGCTTTAATGTGTGGTAAAATGGACTCTGGAAGCACATGATGCACTCGGCAGGGGGGAGGGGCCAGGAATGCCGGAGGGGGACCCAAGAAAAGGAGGATCAGGGCTGCTCTGTGCAAAACCATTGAACAGAATGGGCAAGTATAACAAGATTGCTAATTTTTGTTATTAAACAAGCCTTTAGTGTTACTTTAAACATTAATTCTGAAATTATACTTTTTGAGTTTAGCAATTGAGTTTACATATATTTTAATGACATTCAACAACATTATATCATATACATGACACTGGCTGACTAATTTTAGGACCCAAGATCGAGCACATAATGCCATTCTTTTGCATCTTTGCCTTTTTTCTTTTTTAGCTCTTTTTTCTTTGTTTTTTTTTGTGCAAGGCCCTTCCAATGCAGGGCTATGGATCCTGCATAGCTCTTGACAATGTCAGAGGACATTAGAGCTCTGGAATGCCGGGAAGTGACCATCCTAGCAGCATGGAGGAGCCTGCAGGAGCAAAGGATTAGGAGCAGAGAAGCAGGTAAGTAAAAAGTGCAAATCCCCGAGACATAAACAATAAGTTAACCCACACTGCAAGGGAGGAGTTTTAGTTTTCCTAAAGTTCAGCTTTAACTAATGTTTATCTATTATTATCTAACTTTTTATAGGATTCCAAAGGACATTTGGTCAGGAGCTACAGACATTACAAATTCTTTAGACCTCTGTGAGCTTTAGCTTCTGAACGTTTATTACGATTTTGGAAAATATTTTGAAACACTTAAATCAAAAAGTGCAATAACACTGGTTATTGGATCGAAAACATCTATCTCTGTGGTCATTCTGCAATGTCAAAATTCACCAGCAGAGTGTTCTCCCTCCTTTGTTAAATATGGAAAAATCAAAGGGTCCAGTTATACAATTTGGGTGAATTTAAGCAGCAGTCATCTGACTGAGTTAGCCAGCATCTGCCACACATTTTCTGACACTGGTTGACAACATTTCCAGAATTCACAACAGTATGAATGATAACCCATCAATATCTATTTATTGGACCCCTGACTGGGAGCAAGGCATTTTACTAGATGCACAAGATTTTGTGCATTTTAATTTTTTTTTTAATATTATGTGTGGCCCAAAAGGGCTAGGGTGAGTGGATGGGCTAGTGTGGTGCTATAGGGAAGGTGAGGGGGGGGGGGGGGGGGTACCTCCACTAACTATGAAGACTCCAACAATAAGACACGCTTTGAATTTAAAGATTGTCACAGAGCTTTGGTGGCAGTTTTTAGCATAACTTGGGCTTGGGCACAGGTTTTCTGGATAGTCAGAGGCCTGTTAGGTAGTTATGGTAAGGGCAGACCTGTGGATGGTTACCCAGTTAATAGGTATAACAGGCTGACCGTATGTCTGTGACTGGCATTATGTTTCTGGGTCATTACTGGACAAAGCTACGATTGTTATTGGATGTATTTATTAAATGTTTTCAAGTGTCAGTTTCCCCTGATCAAGGTGAATGTTCCATTCATGTCATACATTTTATTGTTGCTGCTGATTCCCTCCAGCCAGTTCTTATTTGCATGCACTCCAGTGATGGTTTCATGACATTTTTCAGGAAAGGTTCCTTATGGTGACAACAGTGGATTGTGCCTGGGTAATGTGATGAAACAGCTACTTGTAATCTCCATTGGAAGTCCCTGTGTCAGGGTAACAATGCAGGAGAACTATGAGAAGGCAGGGACAGACTGTAGTCACCTAAAGACAGGAAGTACCTGAGAAAAGACCTTCATGGTGGGATCACCAGGTGTTATTTTATTAAAAGCAGCAGATTTAAAAAAGTAATTTCATTAGAAATTATGTGTTAAGACTTATACATAATTTCAGTCATTGGGTTTTATACTTTAAAGCAGCATTTCTCAACATTTTAACATATTAGAGTAACACCCCAGTTTTAGGGAACCCCTGCTAATAATTACTATTTACAGCTCATAGTACATTAGTGTGATGGTCACTGGGGACAATGCTCTTTATATTTGTGGTCATTGAAGGAATCCCCCACTTACAGATAGCTTAAATGGTCTCTGTTGTCAGTGGTTACTTATCTGGGAGGCAGAAAGTTCTCCTTGGTCAAGGGACCCCTGGCACCTCTGGAAGAGGTGCTCCTTATATTTGTGGTCATTGAAGGAATCCCCCACTTACAGATTGCTTAAATGGTCTCTGTTGTCAGTGGTTACTTATCTGGGAGGCAGAAAGTTCTCCTTGGTCAAGGAACCCCTGGCACCTCTGGAAGAACCCTACTTTAGAAAGGCTGCTTTAAAGGGTAAGTGAACAGTTACGTTTTCGAGTTTTCATGCACTTTAAAGCATCCTTCCGGTTGTAGTCCACCAAATGCTTCTTGTTGCCACCCTCTTCATGCACGCAGTAAGGAATTAAAATGGCAACGGTCTCCATTTTCCCACGTCTTCTGAGTACGCCTTGACACAACGTCTAATGCCTGCTCAAATTACTCAAAAAAATGCAGCTGGGTTAATCGGTTATTTCTCGTATTTTGACATTTCTGTTTACCTTTTGGAAATGCCATCAGCGGCACGGAGTAGTGTTTGAAAGCTAACAGCTAACACATGCAGCGCTCACGCTCGCCAGAGAAACGTCTCTCTGACTTTTTACAAGCGCCGGTGCCAAGATCAACAGAACAGGATTGATTTCACTTCTTGTGAATTGACAGCTTATTTATCTCAGGCTGAGAACTTTTTAAACCCTTTAGGCTTCCACAGGGCTTACAGCGGAGATTTGCCGGCATGTAATGGCACAGGGGCGCCCCTGAATGCTGCATGGTTAGGAATTTCGGGGCCTTCTGACAAATGCCAGACTGGCAGATGATTGAGGACCATCACCTATGATTAATAGTTGCAGCGCAGTTAAAGCAAACCCTTACCCAAGTGACTCCGGGGCAGCCGGTGATTTCGGTGATTTAGGTTGTACTTAGCTTGGTAGTCAGGAAGTGAAGATTTAAAGAATATGTACACAAGTCACTAAAACCTTATATCAGCTTTAACTTGTTTATGTAACTACTAAGGCCTTTTGCACATGGGGCCGTCTAGCTGCAGCGACCTGCATTCCCGGGATTCGCCCCTGGACGCATAGGGCTCTAAACACGGGTACCATCCAGTACAGCATTCAGCCCCATAGGCAGGCAACGGGGCTAGACGCTGCACCTGTCCCTCCTGGGTGCATGAAAAATTCAGGAGCTAGAGAGCCCCATGTGCCAGGGGCCTTAAGAGGTTGTCATTATTTTTTAATCTGCAGCTCTTATTAAAATAATACCTGGTGATCCTGCTATGAAGGCTGTTAGGCACTTCCTGGTGTAGGGTGACAACGCTCTGTCCCCGTCTTTCAGTTGTGGTCCTGCTTTGTCCCCCTGTCACACAGGCTGTGTGATGGAGACTACAAGTGGTTGTTTCCACACATTACACGGGTATGTTCCAATGTTGTCACCATCACCTTCAGGAACCTCATCATGACAAATGCTATGAAACCTTTGCTGTTGTGCATCTAGACAAGAGGTGACCACACAGAAGTTGCAGGAGATCAACAGCACTGAGAAACAAAGTATTTTTTGTTTTTTTGATTTAAGATACATGGTGCAAACTAAATGTCAATCTACTTTAAGATTGTTACACTACCCACCATCATGCTCTCTATAATTATTTCCTGCACATATCGCTCAATATTATATCCTTTGTACTCTCCTACACAAACTGCATACTGCCCCCCCCCTCTTCTCCTGCGCATACTGCCCCATGTTATGATCTCTGCTCTCTTGTCCTGCTATTTTATCATGGATACGTATGTTTTTGTTTTATGGGTTGTATTCAAGTGCAAAGAGAGATCACACAAATACTTGTAGATGTAACATTTAATCAAATAGATAATAATATTAGAAGATATAACAAGAATACCTAATTAAAAATGCAGTTTCTGCCACAGTCCCTCCATCTTATACAGGCGTACCTCGGTTTACAAACGCCTCGGTTAACGTAATTTTCAGTTTACGAATGAAAATCCATTGAAAATAATGCCTCTGTTTACAAATTTTTTTCTCAAGACGAACACATTAATTGGTTTTCAATGCAATTACAAATTTTTATTTAATCATGTCCCTGTACAGTACTATGCCATTAAAGTGCACTTTATAAAGAGTTTTGAACAGATAAGATTTTTTTTTACTTTTTTCTGACCTCCGGGATGGATTAATTGGTTTTCAACGCATTTACGAATTTGTTTTGCAATACGAACGGATTAATTGGTTTTCAATGCATTCACAAATTAATTTTGAATCATGTCCCTGTACAGTATTTATGCCTTTAAAGTGCACTTTATAAAGAGTTTTGAACAGATAAAATACTTTTTTTTTACTTTTTTCTGACCTCTGGAACAGATTCATTGGTTTTTAACGCATTCCTAGGGGAAACTGCGTTTCGGTTTACAATTTTTCGCAATACAAAAAGTCCTGCAGAACGCATTAAATTTGTAAACCGAGGTACGCCTGTATATGGCATGGCACAGATGGCCAGATCAGACGCAGGCATAATGCAGCTCTGAGACGAGGCAATTATTACAAGTTTTAGCTGTGGTATATATAGGACTTGAATGTAAAGAATGGCCAACCCATCCCCCTTAGAACAACAATGACCTTTTAAGGACTTGGTCAGTTTGTAATGACATTCCTTTTGTATGAAGTCAGCTAGGGTAACCAGGATTTTGGAGGCTTTCTTAGATATTGTGAGACAGCTTTAGTAAGGAAATATGAAATATGCAATTTCCCCATCACCTGCACATAGTGCCCACCATCATACCCTCTGCACTCCTCTCCCATACATACTGCCCACCATCATAATCTATTCTCACTGCAACTAAACATCATATCTGGTAAAAAAAAAAAGGTCTTTATCATTGTTGGTAATATACTCAACTTTTTTAGTCCTGGGTAATGTTTGTGGGCAATGTTTTGTACATTCAACATCACCACATGATCTTGACCACCAGTTATTCAAAATGGCACACATGGTACATATACACTGTATGCATGTAAACATTGACATGTTTACATGCGTTCATCATAAATTGCAGTCAGAATTGGACCGTGGACACATAATTTTCTTTTCTGGTTCATGCAGCTAATGAATACACATCAAAACGGAGCAGCGTGCATGGGTCCATAGCAGGGGCGGACTGACCATTTGGAAACTCGGGCACTGCCCAAGGGCCTGGGGTCAGTAGGGGGCCCCATGAGATGCTCCTGTTACCTTTCTCATAGGCTTTTTTGAGTTTGGGCAAGGACACAGGTGTCCCATGATCCCCTATTGCCCGCGGGCCCCATGAGTTGTCAGTCCGCCCCTGGTCCATAGCATACAATACTGCATTTAGATCCGTATAAATTGAGGGTCTGAATGCAAAATATCGTACCTCTGTGTGCGTGTGCCCACAAGTGACATGGACCTCTTCTTTGTAGATTTGTTAGGAAAGCTTTTAATGCTAAATGGCAGGTCCACTTAAATATGTTACGCTGACACAAGTGACTGCAGTCGGCTCCATTCACAAAAGCCGGGGAGCATATTAAATTCTGTTGAAGTGACAATGAAATAAGTAGTTGATAACTGTAAAAAATATCAGGCTAGAGCTGAATTCTAATGTATTTCAGGCCACAAGCTCTTCTCATCCGTACAATGTGTGTCAGCTCGTAACTGTGTGTTTGTCTTGCATGTATTCAGTGTTTGTGTTGTCTTCTCAGCACGCTGGTATTAAGGATGTTGCCTGCAGCATCTACTTATCAGCAATATGATTAGTTGTGAGGCATGACAGATAACATGTCCCCCTAAACCTACACTACAAATCTCTTCAGCAGCAATGGCTCCAATTTGCATCTGTTTCCCACATCTGTATTTAATGAGCTTTTCCCACACACCGACCCCCTGTTCCCAGCCCGGGCTGTCTGTATTTCAGCTGCTGAAATGAGTCTCTCTCCGTGTTTTCCTGCACTTGCTTCCTGTTTGCTTTCATGTGTGAATCATTTGTCTTTGCAGCAATTGATAATAATACATTGACATGTTTGTGTCATTATAGGCCCGGGAAGATCTAAATTACAACCCGGTTTATATTAAACAGCTATTTATAACTGTCGTGAGGACCTGTGTGAATGTTTCGAGGGTTTATCGAGACTGAAGAGCCTTGGATACACAGGCAGGCGGCAAAGGCCTGTGCTGGGGACCACAAGCCAGTTAATAATGGAGCCAACTGGTCTTTTCTATGGGGGTTTGATACTACCACCTGCTCCTAAAAGTATACTATATATACCCCAAGCTTTTTTTTTAGTTTTGGACACAGAAGGTAAGGGTTAATCTCCCCTCCCCACCCTTTTTGCAATGTATGTGTTTTTTTGGGGAGATCTCCTATCACTCCCTGTGTCAGAGACAGGGCTGTGATGCACAAGAGGCCAACTGAAGGCACATGGGGCGACACTGAGGTCGGAGTATTCATACTGAACCCTAGAGGGTTGATTTACTAAAGGCTAATAGATTGTGCACCTTGCAAAGTGCAGTTGCACTCTTGAAGTACAGTTGCTCCAGAGCTTAGTAAACGAGGTAATGCTTCACTTTGCAAAGAATACCCAATCACATGCATGGAAAGTAAAGAACAGCATTTTTGCTTGCACCTGATTGGATGATGGAAGTCCACTTACTAAGCTCTGGAGCAACTGCACATTACAAAGTGCACAGTCTATTTTCTTTTAGTAAATCAACCCCTATGTCCTCCTATGCAGCTCAGCAATGCGGTATGGGAATTACTAGGCTCCCTGCACAGCCGCTGTGTCTGCCCCACAGGCAGAAGCCTCGTCAATGACAGAGACCCAGTTAAAAGTGCAAGTTCAGTGTCACTTGAGCATGGCACTGCTGACCACTGTGACAGTGACAGGAGACCCTGCTCAGTGAAGCTAGGCCTGTACTTTAGTCCTTGTTTCACATTATGAACTGCATATGAATCACACTGCATTCCTGTACAATTTACATGTGATTCAGTGCAGTGTGATTTATTTATTTCAGGTACTTACATAGCACAGTCAATTTATGCAGTGCTTTACATATATATATATATGTATATATATATATATATATATATTGTACATTCACATCAGTCCCTAACCCCCAGGAAGCATATGATCTAAGGTCCCTGAACTCACATTCATACATACACATACTAGGGCCAATTTAGAGAGGAGCCAATAAACCTGCCAGCATGTCTTTGGAGTGTGGGAGTAAACCCACACAGGCACAGGGAGGACATTCAAACTCCAGGCAGGTGGTGCCATGGCTGGGCTTAGTACTGCCAGGTGGAAGTGCTAACCATTTAGCTATTGTGCTGCCCACTGGGCTCCATTTGCACTGCACCAAAGTCATGCATGCATTAGTTCATCAATTTTGAAACCACACTGCAATCAGATTGCAAGGTCAATTTGTACCATGTAATCTGGTGCTGGCAAATGCACTATGTTTGCAACTTGCATTTGGGTAGTTGTTAAGGTTCACTCCAAAGTACATATTTGCAAACCCACCACGGATCATCAAATGTTGTCCGAGAAGTTTTATTGAAGAATCACATCACAAAGGATAGAGTGCAATGATTGGAAGCCCCACAGGACTCCGTCAGGCATGTGAAGATTGCACTGACAACCGGGCAGTACGATTTCAATGCGATGTTGGAAATGCGCACAGATTGCAGGTTTCCCTCACTGCATTCTAGTGTGAACCTAGGCTTAAGGCCTCATGCAGATGGGTGCTGACACCCATAGGTGAGCGATGTGTTTATGTATCTCTAGGTTCCAGATGCTGCGTGCAAACAGCCTATTGATGTCTATTGGGATGCAGTGGCTGCACAGACAGAGCTGCTGGTCCCAATTTGTGAGCATCCCTAAATGCATTCGGTGTTCGTTCGGGGCCGCTCATTCACTTGGCTGTCAAAATGAGAGAAGTGGCTGTGACCATGTAGTCCCTTTGTCCCAAGAGACACAAATGGGCTGCATGCATGCAGTAT
This sequence comes from Staurois parvus, assembly GCF_062004578.1. NCBI lineage: Eukaryota > Metazoa > Chordata > Amphibia > Anura > Ranidae > Staurois > Staurois parvus. The sequence continues at coordinate 9,010,804 of NW_028318094.1, forward strand.
CTGGAGCCCATAGATGCATAAATAAGACTCTCATGGGCTATGGGTGTCCTTACCTATGCGAATGAGGTCTAACAAGTCCAGCATCACTTGCCACAAATGGCTACCTTGGGTGATATTTACTCCCAGCAAGGCCCTGAAAAAGGACAAAAAAGTTCTCTTCCATTCTTGTTTTGGTGACAACTGTAACACTTCAAGGAAAAAAGGCAGCAGGATTTCTTTGGAGGTACAGGACGGTCCCTCCAAATAAGAGACAGTTGGGAGCTATTTACAGCAACAAACCATATTTAATATTGCTATCTGATCGACATGAGACAACTTCTGATTGGCTGCAATGAAACACTACACGTTGCTCTTGGCCTTATTAAATACAGGTTCTTTGTAATATGCTCTGTTTCCCATGATCCTCTACTAAGCAAGAGTTAGAGGTAAGCCTCACCAATGAAAGCCTCCTTTGTGTACTGATATGTCAGAGCCGCTGAATGGAAGAAACTGTTAATTTTTAGGAATACTTTTTTATGCGTTCAATATGTATTCGTCAGAGAGGTCTTCATTAGATGTACTCCCAGGGGTTCACCAGGCAGCTGAACAGGTAATTGGTGGGAGGAAACAGATCAGAGGGACAGAGAAAAATAAGTAGGCAGGGGTACAGAGAAAAAGTTAGGTCAAGAGATAAATCAGAGGGGCGCTTGCTGGCGAACAGAGAAGTCCGGGAGATTTCAAAGCAGAGGAGAGTAGAAAGATGTTCTTAAAAATTTTACAGAACACTTTTGTACCAGCGGCGAGTGAGCAGTACCTTCCATCCCTTTTTAGTTATGTCTCATTTTTATGAGTCCGCACTTATGGAAAAGCCTGACTTCTGATATATTTGTGGATTCTATCTCCTGCTTTGTGGCCATTTCCAATGCCTGAAGCATGAGGCTGTCTGAGCTACACTTAGGGGTTTCTGTTACCCACTACTCTATGCCTTCTCTAACATTCTCAGAACATGCAGGTATATGCACTTTAAAGTGAGCTACAAGGTTACAGGCTGATTGTTGGAGGAGAACAGACCAAGAAAATGATTTCTCCTGTCTGCTGCACACTGATTACATCACTCAGCTTAGGTAAAGTCGCTTTACTGCAGCTCAAGGACTTTTTTTTTTTTTCAATATAAAAGGTACAGCTTATTTGAAAATTGATACTCTTGCTGTAAAGACTTGTAAAGTTGATGAAAGGGCCACTTCACAAAATCAGTCCTGGAGTTGCAATAACATAGAACAGAAAAAAATGTACACATACTGTGCAGCACTGTCACAGGAAGCACAGGACAGTATGTGATCGTTACATTATTTTGCTTTATTATTTTGTGGATATGGTTCATTGTATATTGTGATGATTTTCTATTGTACATGTGCCTGTCAAGAGTAAAGTTTTTATTCAATAAATAAAATATGAATTAAAAAAAAGGAGAAATATGGATGATCCCACATAGCGTAAGAAATTTTCTTAAAAGATATTCATGGAGCCTCTTCTTTTTACATTAAAGCAGAAATAAACCATATTGGCGCACCACAAATTGAAAGCACTATTAAAATAATTTCTAACATACAATGCAAGTGCCCCCATCTATCTATGTCTCCATGCTTTATTTTGTTGAGAAATTACTTTACAAAACACCCCCTAGGATTTCTAGCTGTGGCCATCTTGAGTAAGGGCGGATGATTTAAAGTGGAGTTCCAGATGAAAAAATAAAAATAAAAGTCATCAGCTACAAAAACTGTAAAATACCGACACTCACCTGTCCCTCAGTTCAGTGGTGTCCTCACCATGGCTGGTTTCACTGACCGTCTTCTCTCACTGGTGCCGGCATCTTCAGTGTGGGCACACGGCTGTGACAGCTTGCGGCTTAACATCCGGATGCCCACTGCGCATGCGCGAGTGCGCATTGTGAATGGTCCCGTAGTCTTCTGGGACCTGTTACATGTCCCAGAAGACCACATGGAGGGAGGGGAGAGGACACCTTTCACTTCTGACCGCCCTAGGCGATCGCACCGGAAGTGGGCGCAGGTACCTGTCAAATTCGGGTACCCGCTCCCCACAGGTGCCACTCCTTAACGGGGAGTGGGGAAGGAAGCCTAAAAGCCGAAACTTCCCATTTTGAGTGGAGCTCTAATTTAAGTAGCATTTACTACCTAGAATCTATCTACCTTTAGCTTAGGCATGCAGACAGGAGGACATGCTTAGCTGAGCCTTTCTCCCTTCCTCCAGATGAAAGAAAAAAATCCCCATGAAGCAACTAAAGATATATTAAAAAGGTTTAAAACAAGAAAATATATACCTTCCTATCTATCTACTAATGCTATCAGCATAAGGATTAAAAATATTCAATGTTGATTGACAGAGTTTGGTACCACTTGAACAAAATATTAATATTTTACATGTTAAAGGGAAACTATTATGTATTTCGGTAAGGTTAGTGAATTATTTTTTCCACTAAAAGAAACTTAAAGAAATGCTAACTCACATTTTTTTATATTCCTGCTGCATAGTTTACACTAATGTGTTGAATGTAGAGACTTGTAAATGACCAACTAGAGGCAGAGAAGGTTAGCCACAACAAAGACTTTGCCGGTTTGATTAATAGCTGCTGAGATGAGATATTAGCCACTTGGGGAGTGCTTTATTTTTAATGGATTGGCCCAAGCATAGACCTGCATTGAGAGAAAAAGCAGTAAAGCACAACCACTGTGTTGAACTACAAAGGAGGTAGAATAGACTGCATATGTAACTAGAAAAGCTACAATTTCTGGGGAAATTGTGTGAAGTGTTCTTGCCTCCACCAGTAGTCTACAATGTCAATGGGCAGCATGAGTTGCAAACAAATGGTCATATTGTGAAAGCTATCAGGACTATGGCCTAGCCGTGGACATTTTTAGTGGCAGCAGGGATAGCTGAACGTTTTGATATATGATTTGTGTCGGTGGGCTTGAAAATGAGGGAGTGATGGCAGTTTAGAAATCATGTCCTGATTTTTCAGCTCACACTCTAGCTTTTGTCAGCTCCCACTAGTTTTGAACATTCCGCCATTCATTCCTATGGGACCAATTTCACCACAAAAACGCCAATATTTTGTGAACCATTCAGTGAAACGTTCCACAAAATAATAGCACACCAATCGGGAACAATCCGCACGTTTCGGTATATTACTGTCTATGTAGTGTAAAAACTGTGGGAGGAGTTAGGGTGGTAAATTTGGCTATAATAATAAGAATATATATGTGAGATAACAGTAAGTGGTCTTGCCATGCAAGAACACTTAATAAGCAAACGTGGCATCTCCGTGCACAAATATAAACAAACAGAAATTATACATAAAAACAAGGTGTAAACCATTGATTTCCATGAAAAGAATCACTTTTTGCGAGTATATCTATAAATCATTGACAAGTCTACACATTCTCTTTATGCTGATTATGGAACAAACGTATCAATTTTACAAATAGACTGGCAGAGCGGTGTACACAGTCAGCAGCATTGCCATTTTTCAGCCATGTCTTCGTTGTGTAATAACCAATAGGGATACAAAGTAGCAGAGGTACATTGCATAATGAAGGCCTTGGCATTACTGGGAATAAGATGTATGGCCTGGGGCTGCAGACTAACATTATTTTATATTAGAACCATTTCATATTCAAGTCTGTAATTGATAGCGCTGATGCATCTAGAAAAAGGCCCATAAGGTTTCCTGTCAATCACCTGGCAGTAACTCTTTGAACCCTGGAAGGAAGATGGAACAATAAAGTGAGCTTTGTGTCAGTTTTTTAGTGCAGCGCCTGCAGCTATCTCTCAATGACAGTGCAAGTGGAGACCTTCAAATTCTAATCCAGCTTCTCCAGCGTCAACGAGGCATTAATTGTCAATTGACAGTATCAATGCCACGGTACACAGGGCATGCATATAACTAGGACATGTGTAGATTTGTAATGGACTGTATGTTTATGTGTTGCTTTTGGGCATGTTAGCTGGGGGTCAGTTTGTAGATCACTGCTTTTGTGGATGCTTAAGGAACACATTTAACTGAAGCTAAAATCTCCAAAAGCCTAATGTCCTTCACAGGTAAATCAGGCAACTTGGCACGTGTAGAAGGCTAGCTGTCTACTTTCATATGACAATGCTGAGTGGCCAATCGCCAGCATTGTAAGGGCCCTTTCACATGGACGATATGATCAGGTCCACCTATCATTTTTTCAGGGGAACCTGCTCAGATGGTCTATGTATCCCTATAGACTGGAGGGTGTAAATGGACTTTTGTTTGTTTAATGTGGAAGGAGAGTGAATCGCATGCTCCCTATTCACATGTGTAGCGTGTTTTTTTCTTCACTTCCAGATGTCACCACATTTAAAGAGGACTTTTCCCTTCATTGGCATTACCACGGGTTCATTTTAAATACTACTGTATGTCACAAAGAAAAAACAATTCAAGTGCCCACAGCATGGTATCATGCAAAATGTATCCTTATTATAGTTGTCCTTTAAAGCAGCTCTAACTCCTTCTAAAATGTATTTATTTATTACAGATACTTATATAGCGCCATCAATTTGCGTAGCGCTTTAAACATACTGTATATTGAACATTCACATCAGTCCCTAATCCTCAAGGAGTGTACAATCTAAAATGTAAAAAGAGGTCTCTGCAAAGAATTAAAAAATCTACCCATTCCTCCTCCCGTGCAAGCGATCTACATGAGCTATAATGTCTGCAGTATCTTCTTCATCCAAAACACTTTGCATGTCAACAACAGCTGGAATCTGGTTAGTTATTATTACAGTAATCACAAGTACAACATAAATAACAAGGGCAGCACAGTGGCTAAATGGTTAGAACTTCTGTCTGGCAGTACTAGGGTCGTTGGTTCAAATCCCAACCATGGCACCTCCTGCCCGGAGTTTGCATGTTCTCCCTGTGCCTGCGTGGGTTTTCTCCCACACTCCAAAGACATGCTGGTAGGTTAATTGGCTCCTGTCTAAATTGGCCCTAGGATGTGTATGTATGAATGTAAGTTAGAGACCTTAGATTGTACACCCCTTGAAGGTTAGGGACTGATGTGAATGTAAAATGTATATGTAAAGCACTGTGTAAATTGACGGCGCTATATAAGTACCTGTAATAAAATAAAAATAAATGTCTGTGTCCTGCTGCATACTGAAGATCCTTCCACTGGCCATTATGTCACTAGTGTGTCCTATCAAGACATAGAGGCCAGTGGATGGAACCACAGCATGCAGCAGGGGACTGGAAAAGGTCTTCAGATGGCATAGTTCTTTAAGAGAGGCATGATTCAAGACAAGGGTTGCAGGTCAGGTAAGTGTTAATAGTCAACTTTTGCCTATTTATTTATTTTGCTTTAAATGATATTAGGTTATTTGAAAGTGGACATGTCATTAAATGATCAGAAACTGAAAAATTTTGTAACATACTGTAGAAGCTAAAATAAAAGATTTAGCAAATAGAAAATAAACAACAACACTGCCACACTATCTACGTATTCATAATGTTTAAACAAAACTGCTACGGTGTTGTCAAAATGATATAATGTAAAGAGAAGGCACACTTCCCTAGCATGTGGGGTGCTAATAATAAAACGTTTAAATTTGCCTTCATAGATCCCCATTATTGTGCCCAAATGCCAAACAAGCAGAGCGATCTCTATTTCCACCTAGTGGTCATGCTGAAATTTTGATAACAAAACTTGCATCTAATTGTCCCTCAAACTGTACAACTCTCTTTTAGCCTCATGTAAAACACTGTCAGCATCCATATATTGACTAAATTGTAGAGAATAAATGTGGCTGGTACTGGAGGCTTGGAATTCTAGCAAGGATGAATGGATCTAACTTCACAAGGTCTGCATATAGACGTGTATATGAGAATGCTCACCCAAATCTCCACATTTTCTGGGATTAGAAAAAAGTGCACAGCAAAGGCAAAGGACACGCCAGGGGCGGACTGACAACTCATGGGGCCCCCGGGCAATAGGGGATCATGGGGCCCCTGTGTCCTTGCCTAAATTCAAAAAAAGCCTATGAAAAAGGTACCAGGGACATCTCATGGGGCCCTCTACTGACCCCGGGCCCTCGGCAGTGCCCGAGTTTCCAAATGGTCAGTCCGCCTCTGGGACACACCCTAGTATAAAGTGCATAAACCCATGTGCTGCTATGCTAATAATAAACTCAATTTATTTGAATTATTACACACATAAATGAATATCCTAGATTGTAAGAATATCCTAGATTGTAAGCTCGAAAGAGTAGGGCCCTCTAACCCCTTGTGTACTGTTTGATGTTACTGTTCTGTTTCATGTATTGTCCCCCCCCCATTGTACAGCGCTGAGCAAACCCTTTGGCGCTATATAAACACGATAAATAAATAAATAAATAAATAAATATCCTTCTAATATATGCAACGATGAATAAAGTGCAATATTATTATTGTGCAGGACTGCTGCAGTGTACTCACAACTATTAAAAACAAATGCTTGATATTCAAATGGTGCACTCTCCCTTTAAGTGCTATGATTAGTGATCCAAACCATAAAATAAATACATAAATTGTATCAATTCCTCTGCAATAGTCAACTAAAAAACTAGATATCTTATAATCTCATCCCTTGATATAAAACGATAAAGTGCAAACAAAAGTCCTTTGATGGTATTTCTTAAAGTTCAAAATAAATGTCCACACATAACTCCCTGAGGAAGTCATGTGACCTGTGATGCAACATGTCGGGGGGAACCAGTGATGTCACTTCCAGTTGATGCGGGAAATGGAAATGTGGAAATTTTTTAAATAGAGGTCTCTGTATGTATACATCCATTCAGTTGTATCCACCTCTTGGCGATTCCATGGGCCAGCTTTCTGGGCACCATGTCTGATATATCTAAAAGCTTTTTCCAAAGAATTTGAGTGTCAAATTGAGGTAGGTCTTCTCTTAACCGTCCCCAACTGCTTGGGTTTTAGAACAGCATGCAGAATGTGCTAAAACATGTTCATAGCCAATTTGAACACAAATACTAGGGCCAATTAGGACAACAGCCAGTAAACTTAGCATGTCTTTGGAATGTCAGAGAACAGGCAGAACATGAAAAGTACATGCAAATGGTGTCCTGGCCAAGATTCAAACCAAGGACCCCAGTGATGTAAGGCATAAGTGCCAACCACTAAGCCACTGTGCCACCAAAATGGTCTATACATTAGACTAAAAGGTGGGACAGCTGAAGAGGGAAAAGAGACAGTGGGTTCCAAAACAGGCATTGTCCCTCGAAATGAGGGACAGTTAGGAGCTATAGTCCACCTGCTATTTCCAAAAAACTATAGCTAACTTCAACAAAACCTACTGGTTTCTGGCATACCTCCCAACTTTCTGAAATGAGAGAGAGGGACACATTTTGGCACAGAGGATGTGGGCAAAGTACACACCCTTAGGTACCCCATCCACAAAGAATTAATACACATATGATTGATTAAACCCACACATTCTTTTTTACTATTACTGGCTTAAAAAAAAAAACCCTAAAAACACATGGTATTTTGAGGTTGAATGAAAGGTTAAGTCACCGGCAATTTAAACTCACGCGATTTGTGTGCAATTTCAGTGGGATTTCGGGTGCTATTTCTAAAGACTTTATTGCTGCTTGTGAACATTTTCAACGATTTCTAGCAATTTGCAGTACGATTTCCATTGTATTCTATTTATGTGAAATCAAACCAACATGCAGAAAAAGTAATGCAATAACTACTTTAGAAATCGTGCTGCAGCAAATCACACATGTAAAGACACTAACATTCACTTTCATTAGATGCGACTTTAGGTGCGATTTATATTCCCAAATCGCACCTGAAATCGCACCAGTATGACCGGGCACTTAACGTGGTATAACACTTTGGTAGTTAAAGAGGACCTTCACCCTCCAGAGGCATTTTCTTCTCTCCATCTGGCCCCCCTCCGCAGTGCTGATATTTGGGATCTTTTTTTTTTGTTTTGTTTACTTACCATGGTTTGTTTGTTTTTTTTTTGCTTTAAAGGCTCGGCCCGCCCCCAACTTCTGGCATTCGCCTAGTGTGCCCCTGTGCCTCCTGGTATGCATAACGTGCAGTCTGATTCAGTATAGAGGAGGGAAGTGGGCCTAGCGGTGCCTGCACGCAGAAGAGCTGGCAGCTGTGAAAATGCTGGATCTGCTGGCTAGGTGGGTATCCTAACTCTTCAGAACAGTAAAAGGTAAGTGGGGGGAATGTATGTGTGTGTGTGTGTGTGTGTGGGGGGGGGGTTGGAAAGGCTGTAGTTCCTCTTTAAATAATGTGTATTTTTACATCAGAGCAAAAAAGAGGGAATACTGAATAGAAAAGAGGGCTTTGGCTCCAAATGAGGGACAGTCCCTCCAAAGGAGGGAAGGTGGGAGCTATGGTTTTCAGTCTAATAAGGCATGCTGGGAGTTGTAGTTAGATGGACCATTGAACTATAAATTGTTCTTTTCTAGTCCTAGAGAGCTCCACTGAAGAGGCTCTTGCTGCAAAGGGATTATGAGCTAAGACATTGTGAATAATGCATTATAATCTCTAGCTATGCAATGCCAGAGTGCTATTGTGGCTATACTGTATTTTTCAATTACTGCTCATGTTTGCTCCTTAGTAAGCCAGCTTAATTCCTTACAAAGCCAAAACATTACAGGCTGTCCCAGGGCTGGAAAAGAGGAACAATCTTAGTGCCCTTGTAAATAGTTTAGCCTCTGGCAAACTTAAATCCCCAAACGCCGAGATAAATCCCTTTCTAGGCTTATAATATGGAGTAATATTTATTCCTGAAAAAAATCTGTTCTCTTAATCTCCTCTATAGGTCAGGATTCCTCAGCCTAACAAAAGGAAATGAAATCAGAACATGTGACATGAAAACATATCATTACCCTGGTGACAGGTTTGGTGAGCAGCATAAGCACGGAGGTGTGATAAACCAATCTTCATGTTACAATCCTGTTTAATATGATGCCGCAATATGCAAACAGGGACTGTAAGCAATAGCAATAGGCAGTTATTCCCATGTGATTACAATGAGATAACTACAAGGTTGGCCAACAAATCCATAGACCTCGGAGAGACAGTTTTGACCATTACTCCATGCCAATACAAAATGAAAATATTGTACTGTTATGTTAACATTATTACTAGATGGCAGTGGATTTGATGCTCACTTTGTTAGACAGGAAAGAGGGACACCAAAGTTTTAGAAAAGACATACCCCGCCAGGGCTGTAGCTATGTGCGATGGGGCCCCATAGCAAAATAAAAAAAAAAGGCTCCCACCTCTTTAATCACATTCTCAAAGGCAATTCCTCTATTGATAAAGAGTAATAAAGGCCTATAGAGTCATTTGTAAATCTTATATATGTTAATTATATCCCTGTTTACTTTCCAAATGCTATTGCTATCTGCTTATATTGCTGTGTAGCCTGACATCACTGAGCTACCTGTGCTTTGGGCACCATAGCAGTCACATGGTCTGCTATAGCTATGGTTACGTCCTTGTCTCCTAAATCTCTTGTCACAACCAAGCAATCAGAGGTCAGCTGTGCAATTAGCACACTTTTACACAAGCCTTTGATGACACCTACAGCAGTCTATATGGGTTCAACTGAAGGATCCAAAATCACATCAACTTGTTATCCTGAAAGCATTAGAGCAACTAAATTTCTTCATGTTTCTGGAGTAGTTCAGGAAACAGAAACAGAATTCTCCACACTTTATGGATGTAATTTAAAGGAAAGGCATTAGCAGAGGAACTAGAGACAGAGAAATTCTGGTCCTAAAGAGAAACTGTTCCTCCAAATGAGGTGTAGTTGGAAGCTATGCATTGTGTCATTGAAAGAGCAGGTTGGGGAAATAGGGAAGTGGCAAGTGTCCTCCAGGCACAGAGAAGGTGAGAAGGCCTTCACCATGTACCTACCCAACCACCCATTGTACCTTCAACTGCCCAACTGATTAAGCTTGCTACTGCACTTTGTCAAATAAACTTACACTGTAATGTCTTAAATATTATGTATGTGTTTAGTAGTATTGTAGTGAGTTCACCTCTTACTTATTACCAATTATTCTACACTGGGTTTTTCTTCTTAGTTACTCCATTTTTGGGAAGTGTGAATAATTCCCAGTTAATGTCACGTTAATGAACAACTGCGGACAGCTGCTCTAATCACCTCCACAACTCGCATGCTCGTTTTATCAGGCTCTCTGTACGACGGGAGCTCAGCAGTAGGAGACCATCTATTATCAGGGATGAATAGCGAGGTGAAGAGCGTGAATAACCTTTCATTGCTCTGCTCTTAAGACTCAACTCCTGTTTAAATATTTGTAATAGAGCCTCTTGTCAAATACTGCTGAAATGCATGGAATTAAATTGTAGTATCTCCTCTGGCTGCTTGAAAAATATCACACACTAAGCATCTACACATGTAGCTGTACCAAAGCAAGAGTACTATTAGGTTTTTTACTCCCTTTTATTTTTTTATTGCACAAGAAAGAGATAGAACCTTCAGGTTTTTATACTGTAGCTATCTATGTCCCCATTGGGGAGATTCCCCCTTTCTTCCTGCTCTAGAGACCCAGGAAGTGCATAGAAATCTCCCAAAAGTGACAGAAAATCTTGAGAACAGACATTACCACTGGAAGATTTTTTCTCTACTGTTGTTCCATTGACAACCAAAACAATGTGTATTTCCTATCGCTTTTTGTCCTTGTGATAATGAGCACCAAAGGGACAGCAATTTAAATCTGCGAGAGGTTCTAACCCTTCCTTTCTCTATCCGAAACTAGGGAAAAATTTAAATAAAGTCCTGGTTTAAAGGTGACACCTGACACTTTTAGCATGGCATCAACTTTATTTGTTAATCATCCTGGATTCACCAACATGAGGATACATGAGTGTGCTATATGTCGTCATCTTTCTTGACCCTTAGGTCCCTGGTGTTGTGCAGAACTGGGCATAGATGGTTCATTGGCATCAGTGAACCTGTACAGAGAACTTTGCTGCAGCAATCTACAATAATGTGACTTGCATCATCATTGACATGCTGCTGGCACATCTTCTGCAGCCTGCAACCAAAGTGACAGCTCTATGAAAAACTGCCATCTAGGTTTGACTTTTTGGTTTGACCTAAAAGTGTGAATGAGGCTGACTATACCTACATTATTAAAAATAAAAGGCTGCATACAGGGGCGGACTGACAACTCATGGGGCCCCCGGGCAATAGGGGATCATGGGGCCCCTGTGTCCTTGCCTAAACTCAAAAAACCCTATGAAAAAGGTACCAGGGGCATCTCATGGGGCCCCTACTGACCCCGGGCCCTCAGTCAATGCCCGAGTTTCCAAATGGTCAGTCTGCCCCTGGCTGCATAACAGTTCGGGGTACATATAATAGCTCTGATATGAATAGACAGAAGATTGATGGGACAATAATTTTTTTTTAATATTCCTACTTACTCACTAGTAAAACCACCTGTTAGTAGGTCCCTACAAATTCCTCATAGTCTATGGTTGTTCCGATGTAATCTATTAAAGTAGAAACATAGACTAAACTTTTTTTTTTATTTTGGATAGAGTAAGGGAGAACTCCTGTCAGTTTCGTTTTTGCCATCTATGTCCCATTGGGGAGATTTACCCTAACGGACCCATAGCCAAAACATTGAGAGAAAATCCCTGCAAATTAAGGGAAATCCTTGGGAACTCCCAGGTAACCAGAACTAGTGTCCCCATTGGAACATTTCTCCTCTGTTACTTTTATGCGGACAGCCCACAATTTGGGATTTTCTTTTACTTATACTTTTGATGATAATGGTAAACAGGGCAAATAGGAAGGGTGACTCTCCCTAACAAGGGCACAGACAATAAAAACCTGGCAACTGTTCTAATCCTCTCCACTCGGTCCAAAACTAAAAAAAAGAGTTTTCACTTTTGTTACACTTTAGATATACATAGTTGCATGGTAAATCAGGTTTGGAAAATAGACACATGTTCATCAAATTCAAGCAACAAAAGTATCTTCAAAACTTTAAACCTGTTGCTGATCTGGAGTAAGGCATGCCAACCATGATCCAGTTTCTTTTAACTGGAAAACACATTTTTTTGTGTTCCCCAAAGGCAATCAGATAACTCCCTGGATCAACATTCTACAATGTTATTTTTTTTATATTATCAGAAGCTATGTATAGTACGTCATGTATATTTAAAAAAAAACATGTAACTTACAGAGTCAGCAGCTACCAGTTCCTTTGGAAGGCTATTTCACATTTTAAATTGTTATAATACATACAACATTATAATAGATTAGAAAAGAAAAACATATAAAAAGATTATTTTATCAATATAACAGTAGTAATTCTTCTAGTGTTGCAAGTTTTCAATGACTATTTAGAATTATGGTTGTCAATAAAATATGTAAAGTTAAGGTCTGCTCAATCACATCATATTTTCTTTTCTTTTATTGTTTGGTCTATTTATATGATATGTTAGTTGGTATTCCATATAACACATACCACTATGAATATGTTGGGTAACTGGATCTAAGTTCTTTGCTAAGTTGTTCAGAAATGACAACCTTTTTTTAGAAGAACATTTTGTTTAGATTACAGACTATGACTATATATATTGGAGAACTATCATACATTACATACTGTATATCTAAATCAACGTTGAATGCATTTTTCCTAACACATACTCAAATACATTAGTAACCTACAAGGCAAAATTTTCTGTGAAAGGTGTAGCTGGTGACCAGCTGGTCCACTAGTTCCAAAAAGGCCGGAGATGTTTTTTGTCCATTATTCATGCCTCAACTCCTTCCAGTTTCATCCAAAGTAACCGTAAGCTAGCTACAGGCTTATGATGACCTACTAGACATACTCCTCTGTTCCCCTTTTTCCTAGACTCTGCATATGGCTTACTGCAATGCAAAAGGCACATGAAGAGTTAAGATTTGGATGCCTTGAAAAAGGTCAATGACTTTTTAACAGTCACCTCCATGTGACGGATGCTCCGTTCACTGCAAGCACTGCGTAACTGTGACAGATCTTCCCCCTTGGTGATGAAATATAATCAAAATGTCTTGTAAGCAAAATAGTAATTATTAGGAGCATAAACCTTCCAAGTTGTTGCCGGCTCACAAGGGCTTCCAAATAGCTAATGCTGCACCGAGGGACTCATAACTCTTTGTGTGCCTGTTCGGGTGGGCTAATTCAGCCTGGTGCTTTTTTCTTTTCTTGCGGTGACAGCCACATATTATGCTAATAAAAAGATATATGATTGTAGAATACAAGTCAGCACTAGGGAAGTGGAAGGCTCTGCAAGCTTTGTTTGACGGCTGTACAGTTTTGGTGATAACGATGAAGTTCTGAAGACTAAAATGACTTCCTGGATCCGAGTCATACAAGGGTCACCTAAGAGTCACTTATTCTGGGCAAAGTGTGGAAATCTGTTTAAAACTTTTCCTGTTATTATGGATAGAGTGAGGAAGGGTTACAACTTGGGTCCAATTTGTTTTTGCTGCCTTGCCTCAATTTCTGGGCAGGTGGAATTTTGTTTTGTTTCTTTTCTAGAATAGGAAAGCATTAAGACCTTATTCAGTCTCATTTTATTGTCTTCCCTCCCTGCTGAAACACTGCCCGAATTTCCTATTCCAGTGACAGATCAGGACAGGAAATCAGGGGAAGCCTCTCCAAGACACAGACAGAAAAAAAACACAAGCACAACCTTGTCCCCCTTCCCACTCTATCTAGGGTTACAGTTCAACCTTGGGGCTTGTGCACACAAGCATTATTAACAAGTACTATCTTTCTCCAGTCGAGAACAACACTGGCCAAATATATGCATTTGAACACAAAACGCAGAAAAATGCTGCACTTTACCAGCTTTGTCTACAATACAAATGCATCTCAATAGGGCATGCTGCATTCAAAAAACAAATTTAAAGCAGGTCAAAACAGAGGCTCAGAACCGTCATCCACTCTGTACTCTTAGATTGTAAGCTCCAAGGATCAGGCCCTCCTAACCCTCTTGTATTAAACTGTATTATTGCTATATTGTCTCCCTTTATTTTGTAAAGCGCTGAGCAAACTGTTGGCGCTATATAAATCCTGTATAATAATAATTACATTTTGTTGGAATCTACTGGCCTGCAGGAAAACAACACCTGTCTACTCAAAACCTTAAGGTGTTGACTGACTCTTCCTCTTCCCTTGGCATACACACAGACAATGCATATTTGTAGGATGTGTCTGTATGTACAAGAGATGTACCTAAAAATGTATTCAGTACTGCTCCCACCCCCCTTCCCCTAAGCCCCAAAGAGGCACTACTGTCTAGATCAGTGGTTCTCAACCTGTGGGTCGCGACCCCTTTGGGGGTCGAATGACCCTTTCACAGGGGACACCTAAGACCATCGGGGAAAACACATATTTCCGATCTGTAAAGAGCAGCTACTGTGTAGAAAGCAGCTACTGTGTTGAAAGCAGCTACTGTGAAGAAAGCAGCTACTGTGTTGAAAGCAGCAGTATTGGAGGTAAAACGACACTTCATGAATTATAATTACTGGGTAAATAATTTTATGGTTGGGGGTCACCACAACATGAGGAACTGTATTAAAGGGTCGCGGCATTAGGAAGGTTGAGAACCACTGGTCTAGATATACCTTGCATTGCATCGGATCAGTGTATTCTGGAGCTCAGTACTTGATTGTGCAGAACTATCTGCTTCTGGTTTCCTCTTTCTTCATGGCCTTTGACATGTACTGTAGCTCTGATGAACACATTACAAACTGTGGGCTGCCTTATTGTACTGGCATAGAGATTTGCCAATCTGCAAACATCAGCATGCAGTGGGTGAGGTCAGGTTGTTTATTCCAGAACATAATGCAAAAATGTTTTTAAATGTGTCACTTATTTTACATAGCTGTATATGAGCAAGGTAGATTAATATGTCGCTTTTTCATGGAAAGTCCATATTAAACTACTGCTTTTCAATACTCAAAGGGGAGGGATATTACACATGTCAAATGGTTACATAAATCTACTTAGACACAAACAGGCTTAAAATCTGCCCTGAGAATACTATACATTTATTATATAAATTTAATTGTTACGTTTTGATGTCAGGGCTCAGTGACTGTAATGTTATATGGCACCTACACAAGAGCTGCTGCTTACAATACAACCAGCGTGAGAGTCCTCTATATAGCTGATCTGTATGCAGTCATCAGCTCTGGTGGCTGCATGTGGCTTTCATTCACAGAAGCTCAAGAATGCATAAAAAACAGCCGTGTACTAGCATATTCCACGGCTATTAATGCAAGCAGCAGTCACATTCAAAAAACAATCATCAACACTAAAACAAAAATAAAAAAAGAATTATAACAGCAATACAGAAAATTTCTGTTGTTAAATATTTAAACAAATCCTGTCTCTGATTTTTTTAATTTGATGATTATAACTATTAACTCTTTTTATGAATGGTAAAAAATACATTAGTATCGTATTGTATTTTATGTTGTACATTAAATGTATCTAAAGGCAATTTTTTTGTTATGAATATAGAAGGAAAGAGTAAAAACAATTGTCAGATTTATTTTCATATCCTGTAGACACAACAGGATGTGAGAGAAAATCTCTCAAAAATTAGGAAAATTCAGATTTTAATCAGAAAACAATTGACCAAATTAAAGGCCTGTACCAATGGGCATTAGGTTTATGTTGATGGACAAATGTAACTTGCTTATAGGTGCATTTGGCTTGTATTTGATAGCAGTTTGGGATGTTTCTGAGATCATTTAAGATTAATTGATTGGTGAGTTTGACATGCATTCAACCTCCTGCATTGGCTCAGCCAGGTTTAAGCTACTTTTGCATTCCCATTGACTTCTATGGAGAAAGAAACAACCCGGACAGGTTCTGGGGCAACCCGCCATCAGCAACGTCTGGTCTGGCCGGTAAAAGTGTAACGTGTCAGTGTTTGCAATTGGAATGTGAGGTTGATGTTCTTTTCCCAGAAATGGTGACAAAACTTAGAATCCATCAATAAAGTCTACAAAAGAAAGAGGTAACTTATAAGATTATAGCTGAATATATACTGTAATCATGTGACTCATTTGAACAGCTTCTGAAGTCCTTCTACCTTTAGTATTGAATTTACCCTAAAATCAAGAGAGCTACAACAAAGGCAACCAATTAGAAGTTAGTTGAATTTATTAACTCGTTGATCGCATTACCAATTGTGAAGACAGTTGTACAAGGGCCTCCCTAGGACCTAGGGGCCCATTTATACTAGGTGTGAATCCAGTGTGTTTAAGGACCCCCCTCCCCATCCTCGCTGTCTTGTAAACCGGGACACAATTAATTTCTGTCTAGCTGTCAGTCGTTACCCAGTACTTATCTTTGCATGGCCAGAAGCTGAATCGCGGGGGGGGGGGGGGGCAAAACTTGGTCTTGCACAAGAGTCCTTGGTGATTCTGTTCACCACAGCTTTAACTTGTATGATAAATACGACTGGAATCTGATACGGGTCATATGGGTCAATACGGTCCATAGTCATCCTTTGCCCTAGCTTTTATACATTAGCATCCTAGGTGCATTTATATGATACAAAAGAGGGAAAAAAGCCATATTTTTTGCTACCAGAAGCTCAGACAGAAGATGTGCATCCTAAAGAATATGTGCCCCTTCTTGGTAGGTTTGGTAGCTAAATAGCAGCTCTCCCCGCCCCCTCCCCAGACACCAGCTGGCTCCTGGTGATCTCCTACAACTGATACTCAGGACTTCTGCCCCACAGATGGATCACATCATGAGCCGATCACTTGTGTGGTTATAGCTTCAAGATGACAGCAGCATTTAGCTAAATTCACAGAAGCCCCAGCTGTTGCTGGCCCCCGGGGCTCCCATCCCAGGCATAATACCTTCTCCAAATGAGAAACTTGCTGTGATTCCTTTATGACTTCTACTTGCAGTGCAGTGGGAAATAAAAGAAAAAAAAAGACTATCAATGATTATGGTCCAGCAATTAACCGAGGCAAACTAAGGGTATATTATACTAAAGGAACACACAGACAAAAATGATCACATATGTGATTTTTGGAAATATAATGATTCAATTACAACTAATGAAAAGCGAATATACTTCTTGAAGGTAAGGTTATCAAAGGGAATATACATGTAAATGGCACACTAAACAGACTCAAGTTAAGGGCATATTTCAGTTTAGGGAGGATACTCTGTGTTTTGTAACACATTCTCATATTGCTTGAAAACCCTGGTGGTAAGGTATCTGATGGGATGGGTTAGATTTTGTATTCATCTTATAATTTTGTGAATGCAACAAGATGAGTGGCACTGTTTGGCTGGGATATTTGGACATTCGGAAACTCCAGCAGGAAGATCATTTTACTGGAATTTCCAATGAGATTAAGGAAGCCAATTCATTAAACAACCCATCAGATTCTACTCCACATATACCTGCTCTGGGTGGGCTGACTCTTTTGGAACTGTAATGTCAAAACATGAAATGTCGTCAGTGGCTTACTATTGTGTTGGCTGTGTACTTTTCTCAGCAGTGTTTCTAAATCAGTGTTTAGATTGACTCACCTGTGGTCTGCCCCCACACCAGCCTTAGTATATAGCAACTGAATTAGGAAGTCAGCTGTGCATTAGTCACAAACACGTGAATGGCGGAGAACAAAGCCAGGAAAAGCCCCCTTTTCGGGTTACATATGTCAATTTGTACAGTGCAGAATAGTGCAATTCTGCATGTAAGAAGAAGCAGAAAAAAAGGGCTACTATGCACTCCTGTGTTGTTTCTTATGTTAGTTAGATAGTTAGTTACTTACTTATAGTTACATAGCATTATAAAATTTAAAATTGTATACTGTAGTTCATCCCCATTAATCCCATAGCACAGACAGAGGTCAAATTTCCCAATACAACTAAACTGTAGAAGCTGATTTCTGATTGGTTCCGAGTTACTTGATCACATCATACCCCTTTGTCCTATTACTTTAATTTAGTCTTTAGTGTGCTGATTGTGGTGTAACATGCCCTACAGGAATCTGAAGAGCCACTGGCAGGATTATTAAGCATGCTCACTGCAGCACACAATCAATGGCCTGAAACAGATGACATTACCATAGAGACCAGCAGTGTGACGAGACTGACAGATGGAATGGCACTGAAAGATCTTACCATGCAATAGATAATATCCATAAGTAGACCTCACAATGTAGAAATAGTCATTTTCACCCCAGCCTGTGTTCATCTGAAACATCCATTTGGGGTTTAGGCAAATTAGGAAAATAGAATTTTCCTAATCAGGTGTTTGAAGTGAACATAAGCTGGCTAGACTGACATTTATTTCACTGTTAAATCAGTAAATCAGATTCCTAGATGTGAGTAATTCTCATCAGGGCTCATTCACACCTGATCACAATGCACCACAGTGTGCACAGTTCTCTACGGTGAGGTGCATTGCAGCCCGCTGCGTTGGGTACTGCAGCATGTTTTATTGCAGAGCATCGTAACACACATTGCGCATTGTGCTCTATTTCAACAAAGGTGCCTTCTGGACATGTGCTTGGATAGTGTTCATAATAAATGGCACTGTGGTAGTGTGAATGGATCCCTAATGAAAGTAAGATACCTGCATTGGATGACAGCGTTAATGCGCACTACAGATGTACAGAACATTGTGGTGTATGGATGTATGTTACTCCTGCCTAAACAGAGAGTTATAAGATGTGGACCCGCACTGCATGGGGATCAAAAACTTTTCAGGATCAAAAAAGACAATATAAAATTATAGGGCTGACTTATGACAACTAGAGGAAAATATGTTTCTATCAAGTGGTTTTCTTTCCTCCCAGTATCAAATAACATACTGGAAATGTATTTATGTGTTTGTAAAAGTAAGATGGGAAATTAGATTGTGGACTCCTTGAGTAACAAGGAAAAAATGGACAGAGGGCGCAAAGGCCCAGTGCATTACCATCTTCATTTATTAGATTTACATGTTCTCCCTGTGCCTGCGTGGGTTTCCTCCAGGTACTCCGTTTCCTCCCACACTCCAAAAGACATGCTGGTAGGTTAATTGGCTCCTGTCTAAATTGGCCCTAGTATGTGTATGTATGAATGTAAGTTAGGAACCTTAGATTGTAAGCTCCTTGAGGGCTAGGGATTGATGTGAACATACAATATAGATTAAATTGACGGCGCAATATAAGTACCTGTAATAAATAAATAAAAACAAATGAATGTATACTCACAAAAGCCAAGGTGTAAAAATGTAGTACAAAACCAGGAAACCGATAGGAGAGCTAAAAGCATAACACTCAGGGTCCTTACATGTGTCAACTACTGCTGACGCTTTTTGAGGGATTTGTACATAATATATCAGCACTATAAGGAAGGAAGGAAGGAATAGGTATATTCCTTACAGCAAATAATGAGAGTTAGTACCCATTCTAAAAAATCAATCAAGGATCTGACCTTATTTAAAATGTAATAATTAAAAGATTAGTCATTAAATACAAAAGAAGTATGGTTTTCAAGTAAAGCCAAGCAATGACAAATATTGAATTTAGAAGAGAAAAGAGTTTTAAGTCTTCTGAGAACCAAAAAAAATTATGGAAACAAATCTTGAAAACCTTGAAAATCAGAGACATGTGGTAGGTATGGTTATCTTTTCTCAAATGTAAGCCCAATCATCCACCAAAACATAGTTTTCCATCAACACTGCTTTAAACCGCCAGCTTTGGAGACGAGGGAATATTAGACCTTTATCTCCAGCTTTATAGTGAATTAAAAATGAATAAGGCAGCCAGTGCCTGTTACATCAGGTAAGAAACAAGTGGGAAAACAGAAAAGAGAATACTATATATTCTTTTTTTTTTTTTTTTTATTATTTTTTCTTCTTTTGAGACGAGAACTGAGAAAGCAGCCATCTCAGCTGTGGTCTCATGGGACGGAGCTGTGATTCGGTGACCCGCAGCAAAGACGTAGAATCTCCCTGGAAGTCACGTTTACATTAACGCAAACAGCAGAGTGAAAATATTAGCAAAATAAAACATGTGCGCTTCCTCCTAACCTCCTCCTGTACTGGAACCTTTGTGCGGCAATCAGTCGTCAGCGCACTTCCACAGCCACCGAGTTTCATTGCTACTAATTTAGCGAGATGAGATGTCTTCTGCTGGGTTCATCCTTCTGCAAATAGCCCCACAGGGGATTTCTTGGCGATCAAACTCCCCAGCTGCCAATCTCCTCATTCCTGGTGAATTTTCTCTGTGTGGAGCTGGATTTACACTTCCCATCTCCTGAAATTCTTTGTCAGACTGAATGCTGTAAGATGTGTAATGCAACAGGCAGAAGCCTTTATGTTATCTACGCAAGGAACAGCGAACAAGCTGAAATGACATGCTACTTTTTATCATGATCGGATGTTTATTCTTTTTTTTTCTGGCAGCAGCCGGTGCCAGTGAGTGATCCAGCTGAAAACTATAAAATTACACTGTTATAATATTTTGTCGTTAAGGAAAATGGCCCTTTCGTACCTATAGAGTGCAGTCAGAAATGTGGTATTTTATAGGTTTTCATAGGACCTGGGAATCGTGGCCTATAACACATCGAGGAATCCATTCAAAATAAGTGGTGTGCGGCTATAACTTTTTTTACTACATGGTTCAAGACCCACATGGTTCTTTGTTAAAGTAGATCTATGAGAAACTTACAGAAAAAGAACTAGTTGTGGACTGGAATAGGGAATTTGTGAATACTCAAGAAAAATATTTCAAACAAAGAAGAAGGTGATCAATGGCGCACGAAAACTAAAGTAGATCTATACACAATCTCTAAGCATCATTCCAGTTTTAATATGGTTATGGAATTTCAAAAATTGTTTTCAATGTTTTAATATCTGCATCTTTTTATTACAGTAGTACTTTGTGATCCTACCATGAATGTTCTTGCTTATGCACTTTGGTATAGGTGACAACTGTCTCCCAATTGTGTTCCTGTGTTGTCACTCTGTCACATGCTCCCAAGGTTGAGAATACAAGCTGCTTAGTCCACTATTGTTGCTTTCAGGAAATCAGTCCAACCAGTGACTTACAGACAACGCTAGATGGAGTGCATGTAGACAGGAAATAGCTAAAAAAAAGTTTGCTAGAGATCAGTAGCACTGAGATGCAATAATGGACGAAAAAAAGCTGTGACAACAATAGTATATATTTTTTTTTAAATGCATTTGTTTATGGCACATGGTGCTTTAGCAAAGGAAATGTCATGCATTTATGATTTAGATCTACTTTAAAGCTGAAGCTTAGGTATGAGTAGTTTGGCATAGTTACATTGGTCCAGCTTCTCATTGAATGCAAAGTGTTCTTTGATTGGACAAAGCTGAGATCGTAGCATCACCAACTTGCCTTTTCACCTTGTCCAATCAGCGAAAGCTTTGCATTCACTGAGAAAATTCAAAGCGTTCACTGAATGGTTCTCATGCTGAGTGAACCACCTCCTGTGTTTACAGTGCAGAAAGGTAGCCACTTGGAACAGGCTCCGCTAGTGGTAATCGCTGTAATGCCTATTGCAGTGATTTTCAGCTTCCATAGGATCAGCCCAATATGGAACATGCATAATTACATCAGTCCAAGCTGAACCAATGTGACTATGCAAAAATGTTCATACGTAAACTTCAGCTTTAGCACTGCGGGGGGAGTAATGTGATATATTTTCGCAAGTAAAAATGTACTATTTTAAACCAACAAGACCTTTTGGGTTATTATTGCAAGGAAAAGGAACAGAAGAACTGGCAATAAGCAAGGAGAGAAAGCAAGAAAGATATACTTCCAATGAAAATTTTGGTAAAATTTGCTAAATCCTGGTGAAGGATCTCTGTGAAGGTTCTTATTCATCCAGGTCACGACATAGCTAATAGTAGTTAGTAACGTTTAACTGGCCTTGCTTTGTAACACACAGTTGCTGGCATCGTGACGTCATCAGTGTCGTGACATCATCTGCGTCGTGATGTCACTGGCGTTGTGACGTCGCCGGCGTTGTGACATCAGTGATGACGGTTTTGGCGGGACAAACCCATATTTAAAGGAACTGACTTGATTTGTTTGCTGTGTGATGGGAAGGTGGTGTTGTAGCATTGGAGCATGTTGTGGTGAGACCTGAGAGACATTTATCCAAGCTGGTGGCTGGTATTGTACTATAGGTTCTCCACTATTATCCAAATTAATGCTTTTCAATGTTTTTGCTTCTTAGTATGTGTCTACCCTTTGCGGATTGGGCTTCTATGTAGCCTTGGTTTACCACTGCCACCTTCCCCTTTGGTTGGTTCAAATTACAGGATTGAGGTAAATTCAATGCTGATGCATCATGATTGTTCCTACTATTGGTGGGTTGATTGGCTTTAACTGATCCCTGCTTCAAATTCACTACATATATTTTGTCTTAGTGTTCTACTTGGACCAGTATCTCTGGCCTTTTTTCCTTGATGTATTGCTACTAGTATGGCGGTGATAAATAGTTTTCATTGAGCAGTATCTTTTGATATATCTCCATCTTAAAAGGTATATAAACAATAAGGTTTTTCTGCTTTAAGCTGTTAACCAAACCTAGAATATCGGGTGGCAGTTGATTTTCCTTCTCTGTATATTTTTGCAGTTAGCCTGTGGGATCCCTCCCCAACCATTTGAGCTGTCTTTATGTCCAGGCTGATCTAAGAAATCTTTGTTCCTTTAAACTACTTACCAATTGGCCTACAGATAATATGTACAATTGAGCCAGTTATGCAATTGCTGATAAGTTGCCCTTCACCGATTTTTGAGATATGATATATATAATAATATGTGTTTGGTATTAATTTACATATTTTGGTTATCTGATTTTTTAAGATGGCTATTGTTATATTTTGTAATCGGCATGATTCGTTGTTGTAGGTGCTATATTTAATATCTCCTGAAGAAGCCTTAAAATAGGCAAAACATGTTAGATTACTGAATAAGTATTATCACCAAGTTTGGATACTCTAATGTATATTTTTTATATTTGTTCATTTTAAACGATTGAAATAAATGTTATATTTTTAGTTACCACTCTCTCTTTATTGTTGGCACCATTAAAGTCCCGTTTACTTTCTTTTTCCAGTGAGGAAATCATTCTCCGCCTCTTTATCTTCCT
Organism: Staurois parvus; assembly: GCF_062004578.1. NCBI lineage: Eukaryota > Metazoa > Chordata > Amphibia > Anura > Ranidae > Staurois > Staurois parvus. The sequence goes on from NW_028318094.1 coordinate 9,034,039, forward strand.
TTGTATCCTCTCCTTCCTTCTCTTACATCTTGTTTTGTAGTGTTGAAGACATTTCAATACTCATCCAAGTGGCTTTCCCAGTTTGAATGAGTGTTGGGGACACATATGTATATACAGTTGTGACCAAAATTATTCAACCCCCAATGCTGTAAAGGGGTTTAGGGACTATAGTGTACATTTGGAATTGTATTCAGAATCAAATCCTACAAGGACGTTGTAACTACCCAAATGCAACTAAAATGACATCAATTGTTTATGTAATACAGTAGTAAATGGTTCTTATGTGGTTTCTTCATTGCCACAATTATTCAACCCCTTAAAGACTACCACTCTGAAGAACAGAGGTTCATACAGGTGCTTTCCATCAGGTATTGAAAACACCTGTGGATGTCACCGAGCAGCAATCAAGCATAATAAGCACCAATTAGGCAGCTTTAAAATGACTGTGATACTCAGCTCCTTCTAGACATTTACTGGTGTGGTTACAAACATGGTGAAGGCAAGAGAATGGTCCAGGAAGACAAGAGAAGAGGTGATTTCTCTTCACAGGAAGGGCAATGGCTATAAGAAGATTGCAAAGATGTTAAACATACCAAGAGACACCTTAGGAAGCATCATTCGCAAATTCAAGGCAAAGGGCACTGTTGAAACGCTACCTGGTCGTGGCAGAAAGAAGATGCTGACTTCGACTGCTGTGCGCTACCTGAAGCGTAGAGTGGAGAGAAGTCCCCGTGTGACTGCTGAGGAACTGAGAAAAGATTTGTCAGATGTGGGTACAGAAGTTTCAGCCCAGACAATAAGACGCACACTGCGTAATGAAGGCCTCCGTGCCAGAACTCCCAGGCGTACCCCCTTGCTGTCTCCAAAGAATAAGAAGAGTCGACTGCAGTATGCCAAAAGCCATGTGGACAAACCACAAAAGTTGTGGGATAGTGTTCTGTGGACTGATGAAACAAAATTAGAACTGTTTGGGCCCATGGATCAACGCTATGTTTGGAGGAGGAAGAACAAGGCCTATGATGAAAAGAACACCTTGCCTACTGTGAAGCATGGTGGAGGGTCAATCATGCTTTGGGGCTGTTTTGCTTCTGCAGGTACAGGGAAGCTTCAGCGTGTGCAAGGTACCATGAATTCTCTTCAGTACCAGGAGATATTGGATGGAAACGTGATGCAGTCCGTCACACACCTGAGGCTTGGGAGACGTTGGACCTTTCAACAGGACAATGATCCCAAGCATACCTCCAAGTCCACTAGAGCATGGTTGCAGAGGAAAGGCTGGAACATTTTGGAGTGGCCATCGCAGTCACCAGACTTAAATCCGATTGAGAACCTCTGGTGGGACTTAAAGAAAGCAGTTGCAGTGCGCAAGCCTAAGAATGTGACTGAACTGGAGGCCTTTGCCCATGAAGAATGGGCGAAGATACCCGTAGATCGCTGCAAGACACTTGTGTCAAGCTATGCTTCACGTTTAAAAGCTGTTATAACTGTAAAAGGATGCTGTACTAAGTACTAAGATTGAATGTCACTTGGGGGTTGAATAAAACTGATAATGCTGTGAGCACAGAAAAGACATTTGTGGTTATTTCATTATAACTGTTATGTTATATTTGTCTGACCTACAAGTGCCTCTTTAATGTAAATGTAAGCAAGATGACTGAATGATCAAAAGCAATGTCAAACTGGCCAAAACACTCAATTTCAGTGGGGGTTGAATAATTTTGGTCACAACTGTAAATATCCGTTCAGTCGTATTTGACTTTCTGCAATTCTACGGGCCAGCCATTTGGGCACCATGTCTGTTACACTTCAAAGTCTTTTCCATATAATATTCTTCTGAATTTTTAAGTGCTATTGCTACATTGTGCATTGGTGCACTTTAGCGGTAGGGATGACACCTTTTCTGAGAGAGCAATTACTAGCTTTATTGTCTACTTCATATTAATAGCATTGGCAACAAGTCCTGATTTTGCTAGCCAGGCCGGTAAAATACTGGACATGTGGCAACCCTACACAGCATTGATATATATTTTAAACACAAAGGCCTCAGGCCTGAAAAGAAAATTCTGATGCCAATAGAAACAGCTTTTACAAAGAAAGGTAGCTGCAAAGTGATTGGTTTTGGTCGACATATATCTCAGACTTTATATACACAAGCTTTAACATCTTCCCACAAGGTACATAGTCTCCCTATAGTCCCCCCTGAGGCAATGGTTCCCATTCCCATCTTGGCATTGTACTTTGGATTCTTTACATGGAGCAATGCTCCTCATTCAGCCTGCAGTCAAATGACATCCCACTATAAATGGGCACCGAGGGATTAAGCCATCCCTCAGCTTGCCTTGGCAGAGTCCTTTATTATATACAATATTTACTTCAGGGGAAGTCTTGGCGTTTGTCATATTTATCTTGCTGAGAAATGGCCGGTGAGAGAGCCGCTTGGCTTCCTAACACAGCTCAGCCTTGTGCGACTGATTGAGCTGCTGAACTGTGTAATTCAGGCACCTCTATACAGGAGCAACATTTGTCTCCTGCTTTATTAAACCGCCATAAAACCATTTCTCTGGGCTCATTATTGAGGCCGGTGTGTGAGAAGCAGCTTACGGCTCGCATAGGCCCGGGATTAATCCCTGCTGCCAGGAGCTTGTGAACGACACAGCCTGACATCCCGGTTCTGAATAAAAAGCTGACCCTGGACGGCTGTTTTATGGGTTACTCAAATAATTACAGCAATTAGTTATTTTTATGGGTCTCTGTCAAGATACTCAGCAAATTATTACATGTGCACAAAGAGCACAAGAAAAAGAAATTTGTTATACTGTATACACATACACATATATATGTAGAACGAAAGCAAGAAATTGACTTGAAGGCCAACTGTGGGCTCATTCAACTCAAACGAGCCTGGAGCTGAGCTCGCTCTATGCGCTGCATAGATCTGAATGAAGTGTCATTTTGCGACACTTCAATAAAGTAAAAAAAAAAAATGTAAACACTGCTATTAGGGATGCACCTGTACTCATGAAAATACTCTCAATACCTTAACTGATACTTTGCGGTGCAATTTGCATTAATGGACACACATTGCACTACAAAGATTAGCATGCGATTTGAACAGAAATGCAATTCCTGTCCAAAACGCATGCGGTTTCTCCACTGCTCCTGTGTTAAGCCAGGCTTGTCATAGCCTGAGTTCACACAGGAGTGGTATGGGCTAGACGGCATCTGATTGGTCAGCACCATCACATGGATGGTGCTGACCAATTAGATGCCATCTAGCTCAAACTGTAAACGATGCAAGGAGAGGAAAGAAAGCGGCAGCGATTTTAAATCCCCACTACTTTCTCTCCTCTCCTAGCACTGAGACTCAGCATGGGATGCCTGCAGGGGGGTTTCCCGCACCGCTCCTGTGTGAATTCGGGCTATGACAAGTCTGGGTTCACACAGGAGCAGTGGGGAAACCACACGCGATTTGGACAGGAATGGGATTACGTCCATTAACGCAAACTGCACCACAAAGTATTGGTAATCAGTATCGGCAAGTACTTGACCAAAAGTATCCGTACTCATACTCACCGAATTAAAAAACGGTATCGTTGCATCCGTAACAGCTATGCAGGGGCGGACTGACTATTTGGAAATTCGGGCACTGCCCGAGGGCCCGGGGTCAGTAGGGGGCCCCATGAGATGCCCCTGGTACCTTTCTCATAGGCTTTTTTGAGTTTGGGAAAGGACACAGGGGCCCCATGATCCCCTATTGCCCGGGGGCCCCATGAGTTGTCAGTCCGCCCCTGCTGCTATGTGTTGTAAAAATGCATTGCATGGCCCCTTCACAATGCACACCAGCAAGAACATTTTTTTAGCATGCAGGCTGGTGTGAATGAGCCCTTAATGATATAGATGTCAACTCTGAATTCTGCACCATTACATAGTGAATGCAGGGCACCATGGTGATGCTCCCTCAGGGGTGGGCCTTCAATTCCCTGTCCTCAGTTTACCAGGTTGAACAACGCCCAGCACCATTCATCCTAGAGGACATACTGTGGCAAAAAGAGTACTGTGGGGAACAGCTCTGGGTTGATAGTGAATGGAACAGCCCGAGCTCCTTTTTTTTATTTAAACTGGTGTTGGGCTTAAAATGATCACTTTTCTAATTTTTGGGGGAAAATTAATATAGAATTTTCTAGCCTTGGTCTAAAAATACCAGCTGCCTGGTTTTTGTCTGATTTTCTTTTTTATTAGAAACACGGAGCAGGTATTCAGCAAGGGATGGAAAGGTGAGAAAATTAGAACTTTATACTTGTTCAAAGGCATTGACTCAATTGAAGCTATAGGATCGATATTACATGCAGACAACTAGCACTATCAGAGGGAGAAACACAATGGCAGCCCTTATATTTCTCTCCTGATAGGCTTCTAGTAAAATCTTTGACAAATTTGAGACACAGATGCAGTGTTGTTACATTTCAGTATATACAGGTCCTACTCTCAGGAGCCTCAGACTGCGGACTGTTCACATGACATGTATAATGACCTATACTAATTGTTATTTGCCAAAATATTCTCATTTTCAGCAATTAGAGCAAGTAAAAGCTTTAAATAACAGTCACATGGCTGAAAATTTTGACCATTATGGGGAATATATGTATAATGACTTGAAATAAACCTATTGCCTATCGTGTGATAAATATACATAAAGGTTAACTCCCTTAAAGTGAGATCAGGTAATGTGACAATTTTGCGTTTTCCTAGCTGAAAGCCCATTTTTCTGGTTTAGCCAGTGATGGAGTTACAACATTGGAGAAGGACAAGGACTGGCCCACTTTGAGACTAGTGCAATGGCAGAAGCAGAGCACAGAGAAAGATAACAATGCTGCGTTCATCACATCTGTTTCACCATTTTCCTGGATTTTCAAGACATATAAAAAAGTTTATCATTTATCCATCCAGCATTCCCACATACATGAAATTACTCTTTTTGGTGGGGAGACATTTTAACCAAGTTACCAATGTATTGCACTTAATCTGCAAACTGATTTTGAAAAGTACATTAATTCGCTTAGTGTAATTTAAAAGGCTTTTTTGCTATTTTGCTCTATAACATAAAATAATACATTGTAACAGCAATCAGGAATTCAGATAATACAAGAAACAGCTGGATTTGTTTAGCTCTATTACATTGGGTAGAACTATATCCATTTATTAACATCACCTACTTCCAGTCACCACCAACCAGTGTGGCAGAGCTGGTTTTAAAAGTCGCAATACAAAATAGACCCATAGATGGCTCCATAGGGAATAACATGTAGAAAACTAGGGCTGCCTGATCTTGTCCTTGCAAAGTAGCTAAGTCATCACCTTTCCTATTAGCCACACTCTCACTTCAGCTCTCCTTCAAGAGTCACACTGACCTAGGAATGTCTCATAAAATTAGGTCTCTGTGGAATATAAAAAAAATTCTGTAGACTTTGAGCCAATATCCACTAAACATTTTAACTGAGTGAGCCATTTTGGGCCGGGTTGAGGAACTTGTTAAAGAACCAACAAGCCTTGCCAGTTGCAGATTACAGTGGGATAAAGTCAGCGTAAGTTCAGATTTGTACTAATACTTAAAGGGTAACTACATTTAAACATGCACACAGATACAAAGCAACCCTTCATATGTCGCTTACTTTGGCTTTTCTCTCCCTGTGATTTGAGAAGTATCATCACAGGCCCAGACTAAACACTGCTTTGTTTACATTCAGTCTGTCCGCATCTGCGCTGTAACTGCAGAGGAGGAGAGAGAACAAGGATGGCATTTACTCCACCTATTGTTTGAATGAAATTCTTACATGATTTCTGTGGTAGAGTTTATTCATGCAATCACTTGACATCACAAGTTGCTAGAAAGCAGCCCCTGCATAAGTTTAGCTACAATGCAGAAAGCACAGGTCTGCAGATCAGAAATGAGAACAGAGAAGACATTGGAGATTCCTCTAGATGTGCTTTCTGATTTTCACAATCAACTCTCTGGAATTAGACAAGGTGGGGCTTAACTAAACATTTTCAAGGGATGTCTTCTTTCAGCAGTTTGTGATCTCCCCTATTTACACAAGTGCACTGAATTCCAGAAATTATCATTAATGGCTCCTGGCAGAGAAAAGATTAAGTCAGATAGTTATGAACTGGAGTTCCAGTACAGACATTAAAAAAAAGCCGAAGGTAAAGGTCTACTCTTGCTTGTGTTTGTAATAGCAACTGTCAAAACACAGTGATAGAAAAGGCAGGAAGGTAGGTGGTTAGCTTTGAAACATTGGTAGGTATACCTAGATGTATTAAAAGAACCAATGGGGTTAATTTACTAAAACTGGAGTTTTTTGGTGAAGCTTAATTTAACAAGTTGATGCTTGAAGCTGATTGGCTTACTGTGCACAGTTGCACCAGATCTTGCACTCTCCCGTTTTAGTAAATCAACCCAGCTGTATTTTAAAAGTAGAGCTATACTTAAAATGGAACATTTCAGATTAGATATAGGTTCTACAAATGCTGACAAGTTTTGTAAAGTCTTTTAAAGGGCAAGCTCCAAGGGTGTCATATTTATCATTGCTTCACTACTTTGTCCCAGACCATGAACAAGCATAAACCAGTGAAGACAACTGATTTGTAGAAATTTGCCTTGGATCAATTAGGTAGTAAAGGCATGACAATATGGGAGCTGGTACTGTATCTTCACAAATAAGTCAACAATTCCAGTGCCCACTTTATGTCCTGGTAAGTTTCTAATTTTAAACTGGGATTCTCTAATTCTGGAAGTTTTTGAGGAGATCATTTTTTTCAGGCTTATGTCTGCCTCAGTTTTTAATTGTTTAACTGCTGTCAAGATTATTTTAAACCTCTCCATCAGAACACTTTTCTACATATTTGAAGGTGTGAAGTATGCTGTTAAGATTCTAATAAAAGAATAAAATCAAAACACTAGATTAAAAAAAGGGTCCACCTTGCTCAATGCATAAAATTACATCATACTTTTTTAAACTACTGAAAGCTATAAAATTAAAACTATACACTAGTAAAACATTTATTAAGAAAAGAACTGTAATTGTATAAAGCCAAAAGTAACCAGTGTAGACAAATGAACTGTGGACTGAGCAGCAAGACGTAAACATAGTGAAAAGACTGTTGTGTGATAGAAGTGTACTTAAGTCTTGTAATATATGACGCAGGACACAGATCTGCATTACGGCATCACAGCGATATTGCAGGGGGTTTAATGAGTTGAATAATGTCTTTTAAGGGGTTGATTTACTAAAGGCAAAGTGCAGTTGCTCCATAGCTTAGTAAAGCTTCTCTTTGCTAAGAATACCCAGCCAGGTGCAAGAAAAATAAAAAAACAGCATTTTTGCTCGCACATGATTGGATGATGGAAGTCAGAAAAGCTTCTGCTCATTTACTAAACACTGGAGCAATTGCTCGTGCAGAGTGCAACTGCACTTTGCAAAGCGCACAGTCTATTTGCATTTAGTTAATCAACCCCACAATGTGCTAAAGCAAAGCTGATAAGAAATACCCTATTTAGTGATGCCTGAATGAACTGAAGAGTAATATATGGATCTTTGACTGTTTGGTTTTGATTGATCAAATCTCACCTGCATGGCAGGCTTAAAGTGTTACTAACTCCAGGACCTTGCATTCACTATATCATGTCTCCCACAGTACACAGAACATGGAAATGCAATATTTAGTAAATATAAACTGCTAAATACCTTTTCTCATCAGCAGTTAGAGCTGTCTTGTGGCTTCTATCAGTGTCCAGCAGAGCACTGGGTAAAGCTTGTAGGAGGAGTTTTCATTCTGCTCTAGGAGGATGCAAAACCCCTGACCTGTGTCTGGACAGTGCTGATTGACCCTATGCTGATCACATGCAACCTCCCAAGAAAAAAAAAAAACCTCTCTAGCAATACACACTAAACTGAGCATGTGCAGAGGGGCTACGGGTTCAGTCTGTCTTATCAGTGTGGATATTTGAACAAAAAGAGGGCAGAGAAGACAGGATCAAACTGCCTTTTTACACAATGCAGAGGATTAGCCCCTTAGGTTCCAAAGTGAGCATAACAAGCATGCTTTACTGCATATACAGACTGATTTTATTGTTGTGGGTTTAGTAACACTTTAAAGAACTTGGCTATCTATACACAATCAGCAAAGGAAGTCTGATCACTTGTATACCCAGATTGTTGGCTCGATGAGGTAGGCCCCAGTCTATGATGGCAAAATATCTGTAGACTGCTCCTTTGTAAAATTGGATGTTAGCAGTTTTAAAAAGTTCTGGAGCCACGGAGACCTACTGCCATAGAAAGCCCAAGAAACTAGTTGCAAAAGGATTTACATATTGACAAGTATTGATCATTAGTGCCATTGTCATAGCCTGATATTTAAAAGGGACAATTGCATTACATGCAAGAACTGTGCTGTGTGTGGCAGGTCTCCAGGAATCTTGCAGTATTCAAACAATTCCAGTGATGCAGAAATACCGCCATTAATCTCTTGCTTGCAGGACTAAAACGGGTTAAACCAACTATGAAACCTCTAGACAAATGTTAATGCGATCGCTCCCCCCACCAGCAGGTCACAGCGGGAAATCCACTATGTACTGCAAACCTAAACCTAAAGTGGGGCTGAGTGGGTAGAGGTGAACAGAAGCATTAGATACATCTATTACAGCGGCTGCATTACAAGACGAAAACACTTGTAAGTAAAGTATTGGTGTTTAAAATGATTTGCCAGAGTAGATATTACTTATCACAGCAAGGGGTCGGCAGGAACAGTCATTTTACTTCAACACATATAATTTCTGAATAGGGATTGTTAGCGGGGAGGAGGGAATGGCAACAGAGAATGCTCTGGGCTCAGCAAACGTTGTATGAAATTGCTGCTTCACAGGGAATCCTGTTGTATCTAATAGTAGGTTCTATGCTTGTGATAAGCAAAACAGAACAGTGCAAGAATAGCCAATCAGATTTTAGCTTACACTGCAAGATTGGCGAATTAAAGAACTGCGTTGTTTTTATTTGTGACTGTTTACACCACGGCGTTATGCTAAGGGAGGCCTTTATAAATCTGCTGTAGGAAGAATCTTACATTTCCTAATAATCATTTAAAACCCTTACTAAAATGTTTAGGTTTCATAACACTCTTTGAAACTCTTTTTCAACTCCTTTAGGTGGATATTTATAATTGTATGTATTCCTTTTTTTCTGGTTCTTCCCACAATGCGAACTGAAACATACATATCAGGGGCGGATTGACCGTTCGAGCACTCGGGCACTGCCCGAGGGCCCAGGGTCACTAGGGGGCCCCATGAAATGGCCCTGGTACCTTTTATAGGCTTTTTCGGGTGTGCTTTGAGTGTGGGCACGGACACAGGGGCCCCATGATTCCCTATGGCCCGGGGGCCCCATTAGTTGTCAGCCCGCCCCTGATACATACACAAAACATACTTGTAACATGCTGGTAATGAAGATTCTGGTAAGAACATCAAATAAACTGTCAGTGTGCATTCGCCACCCTAATGCCTGTAGCATCTTCTGTGAGCTTATCCAACTTCCCTCATATTTTTGGTTACCACAATCCCTCTCTGCCATAGCAAGAAGCTCTCCTACATACTGTACCTACATACTGTATGTGAATTGTGAACTGGTATATGAGGCCCCTTGTTAGGTACAGCTTCTGTTAGTACTTATTATTATTATACAGGATTTATATAGCGCCAACAGTTTGCTCAGCGCTTTACAATATAACGGGAGACAATACAGCAACAATACAGTTCAATACAAGAGGGATTTGAGGGCCCTGCTCCTTGGAGCTTACAATCTAGGAACTATGGGTGATAGTGGTTTTTGTTCAAATGACCCCCCTGCATGGGTCGGTTTACTTGGAGTATGTACCAACATTTTTCTACCTGAAAAAAATAAAATAAAATTGATTTCAATTGAAAAAAAATTATAATAATAATAATTATAATTATATATATATATATATATATGCTATTAATTCACACAATGGGTTTGACTTAATAAAGGCAAATACACTAATTGGACACTTTATGTGGTACACCTTGCTAGCACCAGGTTGGGCCCCTTTTGCCTTCAGAACTGCCTTAATTCTTCGTGGCATCAATTCAACAAAGTGTTGGAAACAATCCTCAGAGATTTTGGTCCATATTGACATACATTTGCCTTTCTTTCAGCTGGAACCAGTCTGCCCATTCTTCTCTGACCTCTGACATCAACTAGGCATTTTCATCCACACAACTGCCATTCACTGGATATTTTCTCTTTTTTAGACAATTCTCTGTAAACCCTAGAGATGGTTGTACATGAAAATCCCAGTAGATCGTATGCCTTAATTCTTCGTGGCATAGATTCAACAAGGTGTTGGAAACATTCCTCAGAGATTTTGGTCCACATTGACATACTGTTGCCTTTCTTGTACATGAAAATCTCAATAGATCATTAGTTTTTGAAATACTCAGACCAGTCCATATGACATCAACAACCATGTCATGGTCAAAGTCACATAAATCCCCTTCCTTCCCCATTCTGATGCTCGGTTTAAACTTCAGCAAGTGTCCTTCACCACGTCTAGATGACTAAATGCAATGAGTTACTGCTATGTGATTGGCTGATTAACAATTTGTGTTGCCAAGAAATTGAACAAGTGTACAGTGAGTGTAGACTGTGTACTTTACAAAGTGCAGTAGCACTCTGCAAGTGCAGTTGCTCCAGAGCTTAGCAAGTGAGGGGGAGCTCTGCTGAATTCCATCATCCAATCATGCGCAATAAAATATGCGTTATTTTTTTTCTACTTGCCTATGATTGGGTATTCTTTGTAAAGTGAAGTTTTACCTCATTTACTAAGCTCTGGAGTAACTGCACTTGCAAAGTGCAAACTGCACTTTGCAAAGTGCACAGTCTCTTTGCCTTTATTAAAACAACCCCAATGTGTTTTGGTGAAAAATCCAATTATATAGTGCATCTGTAAAACTGACCACACATGATCTGGACTGACCACCATGCAGTTCTGGAATTTACCAGAAGGGCTGAGCTGTCTGCCTAGCCTCAGTAAATCAGCAACATTTCCAATATCCAGCATGTACTCTAGATTTTATTTCCCAATGGTAACCTGTTTGTAGGCATCAATAACAACTAGGTTGCTCTTTTTAGTAGCTCAAATCAAGTTTCCATATATCCCTAAGAGGAATCCACTGAAGGATTCAGCATTTTTTGCTTTGTGCCTTTTGGGGCATTCTCCATAGGAATATATTTAGGTCTATTTACACCAGTATTTACGTTGGAAAACTGACTTCAGCTAGTCGCAGCAGAATGGTGGATCAAACCCAGTCCCTCGTCATTCAAAACTGAAAAATTCCACTAGTAGAACTGTTCTTCAAAGAGACTCTATCACTTTGTGAATACTAAATACTGCTGGCAAGTATGAAGTGCAGGCCCCAGGATACTGAATAGGTCTCACAGTGCCAAGGCTTCCCTCCCGCCTCCAAGCCATTCCTTGAGGCAGCAAAGTGGCTTAGTGGTTAGCATTTCTGCCTTACAGCTCCAGAGTTCCAACCAGGACACTACATGTATGGAATGTGCATGTTCCCTCTGTGCTTGTGTGGGTTTACTCCTGAACTCCAAAGGCAGGCTGGTAGGTTAATTTTCATCTTTCCAAAATTGGTCCAAGTATGTGTATTTATGCACATGAAATATGGACCAGAGTGATAAACTTCCTGAGTGCAGGAACTGATGTGAATGTATAGTTTGTAAAGTGCTGAATACATTATTGCTATATAAATACCTGTAATAAATGATAAATAAATATTAGCCAGTGAGGTAGCCCATCAAAGTGATGGGTGAATAGGAATGCATTGGGGGTGTCAGGCTCAACAGCAATCTGTGAAGCTACCTAGACTTTTCACAGCTTTTTCCATTTTGAACAGTCTGAATTTTGGCCAAAGCAAAAGATAAAAGGTGCTGCAGGTATGTACAGCTATCTCTGAGTACTTGCACTTCATATTCATCCACAGCTTTCAGTTTTCCTAAAGTGAAAGGGTCTCTTTAAGAATACTAACATGATAAAAGATTATTTAAGGATCTTAAGGATTATTTCCCGGTACAATATCACAAATAAGTATTGTAACCTGTACTAAATTGACTAGCACATATTACCCTACATTGTAGCAAAATCCTTGGTGGTATGCACATCTAGCTCCTGCCCTTGCCACACCATTGAACCTCTGACGATGGGGTCACAGAGATGCTGAATATTGCAACTTCCAGCCACCACACCAGCTCTCCGCTCCATGCAAGACTCAAACACTTGCAAAACGCTGACTTGTCCTCTAAAGGCCTATATTTTATTTAAATGTTATTTCTTTGTCTCCATGAATAATTGATTAAGATACCTGCTAATCTCTGCAGTACCTGGATGTTTTGTCTGCATTTGAATCATCTTTTAGAATAAAAACTGACTTCGCCTACTACTAAACTGTTTTGTTGTATTGACAGCTTGTATGTATTTGTGGATGTACTGTCTATATCTACTTACACAGCATAACAAAACAGCAGGGATAAATGACATTAAAAAGGGAAATGACTGAGTATATTTATAGTCGAATCTTGTACTTCAATAGAATCAGCTCTGGGTTACAAAACACCACACCTACACAACCATATTTGCCAACGTAAATTATAATATTTTTATGGGGCAACAAAAGAGCAAAAGAATTATGTACACATTGTAAGAACGAAAAATGAACTGCCCATAATGATATGTTTCATTGAGAGCAGGTCTTTATAAGTAACACTTTAGTGATGATATTGTATATTAATATGTTATTGTGGAATGTAAAATTTTTATTGCCTGGTGAGGTTGGCTTCACACTGTAGGAAGATGTGTGGTCTACAGTCTGATCCCCATTATTTAGGAGGACACAACAAATACATTTTCATCTGTATTTGTGGATATTAAAAAAACATTGTGAATTGTTGGTAACTTGGCAGCTGACAACCATGGTAATATGTAAGGGCTTATTAAAGGAGGCGATAGTCTAGTGGTATACTCCAAAGCAAACAGGGATTCCTGTTTTTACTTCTCTTTACACAACATTATTATGGTAAACGTGAACAACCTACCTAAGAGGAGGTACAACAAGGTAACTGCTAGTGCACTTAGTTAAAAAAGTATTCATGTGTTCCACCTGATTCCAGTTTAACTTTGTTACCAATGGCTCCCTGACTTTGGGGCCAAGATTTGCTCAAGTCCTACCCACCCAAAACCATTATGTCCAATGAAAATTCCATTCTTAGACACTGGGGAACTCTCACTGAACATAGGATGGTAGGTGGGGCTTGGATCCAGGAATTGATTTTAGTCCAAAATTGATTAAAGTCAAGTCTTTGTGGAGCCAAGATTGAAGAGAAATGCAGGTGAATTTTTTCAAGGTAATAATGTTATTAGTAGGCTCTTAATCCTACATAGGACTTTTGCCTTTTCTTGTGTAGGCCATTTAAAGTGAAAAAATAACATGACTTACTGGCTTTCATATATACATACAGTATGTCTTATATATATACAGTCTTTCCTAGGAATGCTCCATTTACTCGCATTACCCAAGATATCATTTTAAGTTCCACTCCCACTTCTAATTCTAAGCCCAGCCCTACTTTAGCATAGCTGTACCTGTTCCCCAGTGTCCTCATTGGCTGAAAGCCAGTAAGTCATGTTATTCTGCCCCTAGAGAGCACTACCTTAAGGGAAGGCTTTTTTCACTTTAAATGGCCTACACAAGAAAAGGCAAAAGTCCTATGTAGGATTAAGTACCTGCTATTAACATTTTTACCTTGAAAAAACTCACCTGCATATATATATCTATCTATCCATTCAGTCGTATCCGACCCTTGGCGATTGCATGGACCGTCACGCGTAAGCGACTTTTTCCATGAATTCTCTTAGCAATTATTTTACAGGGTAGGTTGCCAGGTCTTTCCTCAATCCCTACCATGCCGGAGATCCCGCATGGCCAGGGATGAAACTAGGACAATTTAGACAGGAGCCAATTAACCTACCAGCATGTCTTTGGAGTGTGGAAGGAAACCGGAGTACCTGGAGGAAACCCATGCAAGCACTGGGAGACATGCAAACTCCATATATATATATATACACACACACACTGTGTGTCAATGTTGCTTTTATGCAGAATAAAGACCAGTTCAGTTACTCAGCTAAATGCTCTTTATACTAACCATTTCAATAAGTGCAAGTGTTTTCATTTTTTAAATTCTTGAATTTTCCCAGCATACTGATATGACAGATTTCTGATGCTGAGAAAAGCCTTTATACTTTGAACCCACAGAGAAGTTTTATGGAAAAAACATGATGTTACAGATACAAAGAACAATATTTGAAAGTCTCTTAGTAGCACTGTTTTTAGTTTCCTTAGTAGCACTGCTGAGTTAGTGCCCATAGTGGTAAGTACTGCTGGAAAATCCACAAATGACCTATTTTCATGGAGCTACCCTTCTTCACAGGTCAAAAGTTAAGTTTCTGGGTGGGGGATTATGATGCCCAGGGGCGGACTGACCGTTCGGAAACTTGGGCACTGCCCAAGGGCCCTGGGTCAGTAGGGGGCCCCATGAGATGCCCCTGGTACTTTTTGTAGGCTTTTTTGGGTGTGGTTTGAGTGTGGGTGAGGACACAGGGGCCCCATGATCCCCTATTGCCCGAGGGCCTCATGAGTTGTCAGTCTACCCCTGATGATGCCCTTAAAAGATGACATCAATAGAAATCAACAGACTTCTCATGAGCTTTTACCTTCTTCTGGAATGCCCTACCTCAATCTGTCTGATTATCTCCAACTCTCTGTGTCCGTAGGTGATCTCTGAAAACTAATTTCTTCAGGAAAGCCTTTCCTACCTCTACCGAATAGCTGACCTTTTACCTTCTCTATCAACTCCTCTCCTCGTTTTTATAATCTTTTGTATCACTTGCCCCTTCCTTTTTGATTGCAAACTTATATAAGCAGGGTTCTCCTAACCATCCTGTCTTAATTTGTATTATAACTGTACTGCCCTCCCTCCTGTAAAGCATAATGGCGCAATACAAATCCTATATAATAATAATAATATTTAGTGTCTTTACCCACAAAGCTACCTTTGCTGCCAAACACATTTCCTGCTTGGTGTTCTTAAAGCCAAACACAAGGTGGATATAAAAACAAATCCAATTTATGCAGTTTTGTATTAATTAAAATAAATTATATAAATTATGGCTAAATGTAAGCAATGTATGTGCTTGAACTTAAATTGGTTTCAGCTTGTAGTTCTCTGCACAGCAGAACTCAGGATGAGAGCAAGAAGGACAGCACTATGCCTGACGAAGAGGTCCTGCATGGCTCCGAAACATTGCACTTTTGTGATGTGATCTATCTGCAATAAAACTTTGGGACAACATTGAAGATCCTTGGTGTGCTAGCGAATATGTGCATTGAGCAAAATGAACCAATCAAGTCTGTTCTAAGCAAATACACTGACAAGGAATTTGCTGAGAGGAAGAGATAGTAGTTTGCTGAGCTAATTAGTCTGCTGCTTCACTGTCCAATTCTGGACTGTGGGTGGGAGATGACCAAGCTGTGCTGCATAACTTCAGAAGTCAGGTCATCATGCTGACTGTTTGGTCTGGTAGGGCTCTCTAGATTTCAGGACTGGATGGACAGAAATACAAATCCTTTGGTCAGTAAAACTGACCTGTATAAGTACCTCAACTGTGTATTTAGATATGTGCCTGGAGTTTTACCTGTGCAAGGTCTTTCCGTCTCTGTCCTATTCTGTACCTGGGTGCCAGCCAAAATCCCCGTTCCACAAACACGTGTCAGCAGTGTTGATAAATCAAGGCCTATAAATAATCCTTTATGCAATGTTTCTCTTACTCTTTCTCTCTAGCTTCAGCTAGGTACTTATTCATATTAGGTAGCTTTTTGTATTTTCTGCCACTCAGCAAGTAAGACCCTTGTTGGCTTGAGTAATGGGAGCGGCGCAGCCTGTGCGTAGTTTGTGCCTGGGCTACAGACAGGTTCATTTGTCACTGGAAGGGGAAAGGTTCATAGCGCACGAGGGGGGTAACCGGTTGATGTTACAAGGCTGACGATTAGCCCCCTCACTGTTCCACATGACACTAAGGAAGACTCCTTCCCGCGAACCTTAATGCCTGCCTCAGTGTTTCTGAGAAATTAATGATCATGCAGCTACCCTGGCAGAGCATTTCAATCAGCCCACAACAGCTGTGCCTGAAGAGGGAAAAAAAACTGATTTTTTTCTTCTATAGTACAGGTTTTTGTTAAAGGAGAACTCCAATAAAAAAAGAAAACCCAGTCTATAACTCTGGACACATAGGAAATATCACTAACTATATGTTTTTTTTCTCAATATGCATTTTCTCTATGTGTCCAGGCTTTAGGGACACCCTGTACAATAGATGCAGGTATAGCTACAACTTGTGTTTGCTCTATCATTTGACAGAAGAATTATTCATATACAAATTTTGGGATATAATGTACATTCACATCAGTCTCTCACATTCATACACACACATGCTGGGGCCAATTTAGACAGCAGCCAATTAACCTACCAGCAAGTCTTGTTGGAGTGTGGGAGGAAACCAGAGTACCCTGAGAAAACCCACGCAGGCACAGGGAGAACATGCAAACTTCAGGCAGGTAGTGCTGTTGGGATTTGAACCAACAACCCTAGTGCTGCTAGGCAGAAGTGCTAATCAAGTTGAATTCTGGGTAACAAACTATGGTACACAGTGCAGTTCCACCCTCCATCAACAGTAGAAACTCAGTTTAAAGGATCTAATTAGTAATTGTAAGTAAATGTTCTCCATTATTTTTATCACAAATGCAATTTTAAAGCTGGACAGCAAACAGCTAAATAAACAGTTGAAATACATATATGGATGCTGTTTTACCTGCCAATTATCTGAATTTCTGTCCTTCCAGTCCCAAAATTTACATAGTACTGCCAAACAGCAGAGTAAGGGCAGTGACCTTACTTTTCTCTGCTTGGTTGGTTGGTCTGCTTGTTATATAATACAACTTGTTCACTTTCCTCCAGCCTGCGAGAGGACAGTAAAAGAGCAAAAGAAGACTCTGAAATTCATCTCTCTACTCTTCCCTACTTTCAGCACATTTGCTTGCAGCACACCTGATTGGCCCCTAGTGTTGCCCCACCACCACCACTTTGAGTGCTGCTCTATAGGGATCTACAAGATGCAGATATCAAGTCATATTTTGATATTTAGATACTTTCCAAACCAAAGTTGCCCAATAACAGACAGATGTCTCTCCCCAAAAAAATGGGTGTAGAGACTTGTTCCCATCCTTGATTTTGCCAGGAGAAGCTGCTGAGTACTCTGTCAATGGGAAGAAGCAGCACGCATCAGTTGGATCATTCAGAGATATTCCAACAAGTAGGTGATGGCAGATGATGATTGACAGATGGTTTCCACTTACCAGCTATGACCCTGGAAACATTATGAACAAACTTTCAGTGATGTAATCAAAGTGAGTACACACTGTTTTATTAAATCTAACATCAGTGCTTTTATAGGTGCTTCTGGAGGGCAAATGTGTCTTTAAAGAACTATACTAGACTATGCTAGGCAACACTAGGTAGTTAAACCACAATTAGGGGAGTAGTCTTGATGCCCATGTCTTTATCTGCAAGTCAGCAATGGCAGCTCCTACAGGTTCATTTTCACATGTTCATTTTAATGAGTTTTTGTACCTGTAATGGATCAAACATATGTGGAAGAACTAAAGTGTTACACCAAACAAACTGCTAAATACAAAGTGCAATTTTGTTTTTTTACCTGCCAAATGATGCGTACCTCTGTTTAGCTAGTCATGTGATGTACAAATCTCTACAACAGTGAAAGGAAATCACTTTATTACCTCTCAGTTTAGCATTATTGCTTCCTTGGTCACCGTCGTGTTCATGAGACGGAGGTAAGGAAGCTGGTTTGCTGTTCATTGCGCAGGCTAAATACAGTGAGGTGACACAAGAAAATGCAAAGTTGAACCAGGTAATAATTGTACCACCTGCCTCTCAGTACAAGGAGTCACTTTCAGAAACACGAGGTTTGGCCATATTTGAATAGGTCTGAATAAGGAGCAAGAGAGTCAACATAAAATGTCAATCAACAAGCAGCAATGGAGGGGATGGACACTGGCGCAGACACAAAATATTTCAGAGCATTAGATCTTGGGTTGTGTATTGGCAGTTCCTTGTGGGAAGGAAAAAAAAATAACACCAGTCTTCGGTTACGATCTTATATGTTTCTATTAGGCCAGAGTTCTTCTTTAAAAAAAAAAACCTTGGCATATGCGAAGGAGAAGTAAGGACATAGGTATCGGGCCCAGGCTCCATGTTGCCATCCGTGTATCAGCTGAACAAATTAAGCTCGCTGTGTTTTTTTCACCTGCTGAAGTAGCAAGGCTGCATATGGCCCAGAAGTTAAAAATAAGGAAATATGCATATATTACCATACTTAATGGACGACCCTCTCCATTTAATATGCAAATTTCCTGAAATATTACGGAATGCCTTCTGTTCTAAATGAATAAATTTGAATTGCAATTAGAATAATCCTTTATAATTAATGAAAACTGTCAATTTTAGTTCATAAGTAATTCGATTAACGGAATGATATGACACTCGTGTAGTTCAGTGTCCTGCGCAGATGAGCCGAGGACACATCTGAAGCCCTTTTCGGAGAGCATCCCCAAATTAATCGGTAACAAGTATTTTGAAGAGGGTAGTAGGATGGATTTTTTAAACCAACACTGTACAAGGCAATTTTTTTTTTCAAGCCGTGCTTGGCGTTTTGCACCAGAGCATATTGTATTGGGAATTTCCTTGCCTCTGCTTTAATTTTATCTTCTCCCCTTGGTCCCATCTGCTGTAAGAATAGTTCTTCCACCTGCTGTGCCCCCAGAGGGGTAAGCCTTAATAACTGCCTTTGGGTGCATTTTGCATTGATTTCCCAAATGACTCATGCCACAATGTTAGGTAACAAGGAGGAAATGTGGATGAAGGAGGGAAAGTTCTGGCAACAGCTTGCCAGTGGTCGTGATATAAAGAGATAGCATGCTTTACAATAAAAGCTAAATTGGCAGCATTTAAAAAGGTGTCTGAGGGCGGAACTCCCTTAGTCTGTGTTGCATCAGAGCAACCAATTAGGAATAAAAAATCACTGGAAAATTACTATGAATAAACTGTTGAATGTGATTGGATGATATGGGACCAGACAGATCCCTGTGAAACTTAAATAGATGAGGAAGTGGATATACATTTTGGATGGAATGTGATTGGTTGCTTTGGCACTTAATCCAGTTCTTTCTACGATGACCCATATAGTCTTGCCCTAATGGGTATTGTAGTCATCTGGGCAGGCTATCCCAGGCTTCCTGTTCCCTGGTCAGAGACCTGGGTTGCTTGTATGGGATTCCAAGGAGGTAGACTAGTTCAGCTGTGCTTTTGGTATGTCTTCTTTTCATTGGAAGAGTCTGGATCAGATACAGCAGGATCCACCCATGAGCTAGCAGAGACCTTCTTCTGAGGTCACCTAAAAGTTTCAACCTTCTGTACACGTAATGTTGTACTTTCAATCCTTACACAAAGTCCACGGCCATGACCATCAACTTGCAACAAATGAAAATAGGACTTTACTCTCAAGAGCTTTCAGTCTACCTGGGCACCTGACTCCTTATGGACTACAAAACCCATGTTAGTGACAACTGTCCATGATAGATCCGGGCTTTGGAGATATATATTGCCAAAAGTATTGGGACGCCCCTCTAAATCATTGGATTCAGGTGTTAAAATCACCTCCATGGCCACAGGTGAATAAAATCAAGCACCTAGGCATGCAGACTGCTTCTACAAACATTTGTGAAAGAATGGGTCACTCTCAGGAGCTCAGTGAATTCAAACCGTAATAGGTTGCCACCTGTGCAATAAGTCCATCCATGAAATATCCTTGCTACTAAATATTCCACGGTTAACTCTTACTGGCATTATAACAAAGTGGAAGCAACTGGGAACAACAACATATCAGCTGGTGGTAGGCCATGTAAAATGACAGAGTGGGGTCAGTGCATGCTGAAGCGGACAGTGCGCAGAAGTCGCCAACTGTCTGCAGAGTCAATAGCTAAAGACCTCCAAACTTCGTGTGGCCTTCAGATTAGCACAACAACAGTGCGTAAAGAGCTTCATGGAATGGGATTCCATGGCCGAGCAGCTGCATCCAAGCCTTATATCACCAAGTGCAATGCAAAGTGTTGGATGCAGTGGTATAAAGTGTTCTCTGGAATGATGAATCACGCTTCTCTGTCTGCCAATCCGCTGGACATGTCTGGGTTTGGTGGCTGCAAGGAGAACAGTACTTGTTTGACTGCATTGTGTCAAGTGTAAAGTTTGGTGGAGGGGATTATGGTGTGGGGTTGTTTCTCAGGGGTTGGGATTGGCCCCTTAGTTCCAGTGAACGGAACTCTTAAGGCGTCAGCATACCAAGACATTTTGGACAATTTCATGCTCCCAACTTTGTGGGAACAGTTTGCAGATGGCCCCTTCCTGTTCGAACATGACTGCACCAGTGCACAAAGCACAAAGCAAGATCCATAAAGACATGGATAAGCGAGTTTGGGGTGGAGGAACTTGACTGGACCGCACAGATTCCTGACATTACCCCATAGCACACCTTTGGGATGAATTAGAGTCGATAATGCGAGCCAGGCCTTCATGTCCTACATCAGTGCCTGACCTCACAAATGAGCTTCTGGAAGAATGGTCAAACATTCCCATAGACACACTCCTAAACCTTGTGGACAGCCTTCCCAGGAGAGTTGAGGCTGTTATAGCTGTAAAGGGCGGGCCAACTCAATATTGAACCCTACGGACTAAGACCGGGATGCCATTAAAGTTCATGTGCATGTAAAGGCAGGCATCTCAATACTTTTGGCAATATAGTGTATCTCTTTTTGCTACCTGTTCTGTCTCTGGGACAGAAAATGATGGGTCATCTTCCCAACAGGATGGAGACAGCCAAAGAGCAGGACTTTCACCATTCTACATTTATTTAAAAGAAAAAATTTAAAACGTTTTAGCCTTAGATACATTTTAAAATATATCTAAAGCCAAAACTTTATTTTGGCTAGTGCAGAGAATATATAAAACCTCACTAGGGTTTTTTTTCCCATATGGGTTTTATTTTCTATTCCCTTTTAGTTTCACTTCCTGTATTGTAGCCAGCACAGGATTTTCTCTCTACTCTAGCAACAATTCAAAATGTTGGATTTTCTTTCAATTTCTAATCTTTGCCTACTCTACTCAAAATTTTAAAATGTTTTGGATTTGGATATTTTATAAAATTGCCCAAGTGCCCAAGCCCCCCCCCCCCTTTTTCACAATCACCTGCTGTTACTAGGTGCAAAATGTACCTGAAACAAAAAAGTTAGATTTATACTTACCATACCCCCATCTACCAAATTGCTGGGCATAATATCACTGTCCTTCCAGGAATGGGAAATGCATAACCTTGCGATAAGACACTTCAGTCAATTGCAAGAAGGTCTTCTCGTGAGATTTCAGCTGCTCTGTATTCCCCAGAATCTAGTAAGAAGAAGTGTGATGCCATCCTCGTCTAGGCACCACAAGCTCATAACATGGGTGAGCTAAGTGTAAACCCTAATTTTTTTCTTTACAGGGAATAGTAAGTGAATTGTGAAGGGGTGGGGGCAGGGGCGGACTGACAACTCATGGAGCCCCCGGGCAATAGGGGATCATGGGGCCCCTGTGTCCTTGCACAAACTCAAAAAAGCCTATGAAAAAGGTACCAGGGGCATCTCATGGGGCTCCCTACTGACCCTGGGCCCTCGGGCAGTGCCCGAGTTTCCAAATGGTCAGTCTGCCCCTGGGTAGGGGGCTCGAACAGTATAAAGTCCACTTTAATATCCTTAGCCTGGCCAAGGGTTGATTTTAAGAAACCCCACAGTGAAGTGGTGAACCAGCTTTGCATGTACGCAAATAAGTGCTGAGAAATAAAGATAAAACAGAAAAGTGCTTTAGATGAGAAGCTGTGGAGCATAATTCAAAAATATTAGTTTGTCTAAAAGTTGGGTTTTGACGCTGAGCAAACTAAGAGAAAAAGGAGTAGATTTGGCAATACAGGTATAACACATAACAAATCATGCACGTCATGAACATTAGCAGTCATCCACACAATTGTAGAAAAGTTTCCTAACCCCGGCTGCATTGGATCTCCAGCCCATGCAGGTCTTCTGTCTCACATTTGGCCCACTTTCCTATAACAGCTGACACCAGACATAATGAACAACCTTTTAGACTTGCATCTGTTCCTCTGGTTTCATGTCATGGTTTTTAATTGGGCTATTTAAGCCCAGGGAGCAATAGCTAGGTGAGATCGCCTTCTATTCATATATCAGAGGTCAGGACACAAGACTGCAGCATGAGGTTTAATAAATTACTGATGGGTTAATAATCAGAGTTGGAACCCCTATGAGTGGCTATTACTCTGCCAGGGGATCAGACTGTTTGCTGAAGCAGTGGATGAATATTATCCTAATCCTGCCATTATTTCAATTCTGCCTATATTTACAGCAAAGTCATTACAGGAATCATTTTGCCGCTCTCTTATAAGCATGCACTGTTGCATGTCGAATCTGTCAATCACAAATCCCTTTTGCGTCTGGGTTTGATGTGGGTGGCAAATGAGGTGACATAAGGGGATGACACGGGGATTTGAACTAGATGCACCTCCTCCCATGTACTAATGTGTGCCTGCACAAGGGAAAGCAATGGACTCTTCTCTGCTTTCTAATCCCTTCCTCTTAAAAGATTTACTTTGCCGGTATTATGCGCTCCCTACAAAACAGTATACTTTTAGTCGTGTGGCTGGGTGGCTGCAGTCAGTGACCTACACTGTACTCTTGGCCTTTACTAGTTCACCTCTTTAGCATTTCTGTCCGGAATAAGTTTGCTGTGTATAACGTATTCCATCATTTAAAGCTGAATTCTAGGCAAACAGCTAAATGAACAGATGAAGTGCGTATATGGGTGCTAATTTAACTGCCAAAGGATTTATATTTCTGTCCATCCAGTCCTGAGGTTTACCCAGCTCTACCACACAACAGAACCCTGTCCAGCAGGGGGAAAGACCTGATTTTTATGATCAGTAAAATCTGCAGTAGCCCTTTTGTTTTGGTAATGCATCCTCCATGTTTACCAAGTATCAGTTTCCTTTAAAGTTTAACTCCAGACAAATGGCTAAAAATATAATGTATATTAGCTGTTTTACCTGCTAAAGATTTGTATTTCAATCTGTCCAGTCCTGGGATTTACACAACCCCACCAGAAAGCACAGCCAGGTTGCTGACTCTACTTTTTTATTATGCAGTTAGAAAACACAGATTAGTCAACTCTTGATCCCAGACATTAGAAAGTAAAGGGGCAGCTGGTTGCCAATAAGCTCATCCCTCTGCTCTCTCCCCCTGCCAGCATATTTCTAGTCAGCATCAAGAAGCATACCGAATTCACTGTAAATGCTTTCCCTTCCTCTCATAGCCTGAGTGCCACTGTCAGGGCTGCTGTTAGAAACCACGGGGCCCCATATAGCCAACCTGCCCCCCCCCCCAAAAAAAAGACCCCACAGTTTACTATGCTTAAATTATAAATTAACACAGTGAGTGATCTGTACCATTCACTCATTGTGGTCATTCAGGAAAGAGTCTGGTAAATGTGACATATTTACAAGAACCTTCCCCCACTCTCCATCCTGAAGGGGGAAACGTATGGTGCATGGGGGGGCATTTACTGGAACCAATCCCCTGTGCGGCTCTTTCTGCAGCAGCTGACAGCCAGCGAGAGCAAGCGGAGAAGAAGCCAGATTTCAGCTGCTGCAAAGAGCCATACAGGGGATCAGTTCCAGTAATTGCCCCCCCACTCCCCCCCCGCTGTACCAATCACCCTCCCTGCCCACATCCGATTCTCCCAGCTGCCTGGGCCCTCCTTGTGGCCTGGGCCCCGTACAGGAGGACTGGTGGTACCCCCTTATCCATGGCCCTGGCCACTGTACACAAGACTACATAAGGTTGCTATCAAGCTAAATCCAAGTACTTAAAGTAGTGCTCCACTCAAAAAAGGAAGCTCCGCTTGTTTGCACCCTCCCCCCTCCACTGCCACATCAACAACAACTGTCCCCATTGGAGGATTTCCTCTCTATTCTTGTTCTAGCAGCAGCTCAAAATTTTTGATTTTCCCTTTAATTTCTAATCTTTGCCTTCTCTAAATTCTAATCTTTGCCTACTCTACCCAAAATTCTAAAATGTTTTGGATTTGGATAATCTTTAGAATGGATATTTTTGGGGGGAGTCTGGAACTCCTCTTTAACCTTGTTGCAACTAAATTTACATCTAATTTGCTCTTAAGCAGCATTAAGGAAAGGTTACATTTCATGAAGTTGGATTTGCTATCTGTGTCCCTAATTTCTTCATAAATTTAGGCCAAAATGTATTCTGCTACACTTTGGTAAAAAAAATCCCAATAAGTGTATAATAATTGGTTTATTGTGACAGTTATAGTGTTTACAAACTATGGTATATATATTTCATGTCTTGAGGCCCTTAAAATGCCAGGACAAATATATCCCAAACGACCCCTTTTGGAAAGTAGTCAGTCTGAGGTGTTTAGTAAGAGCTGAGACATGGCGAGTTTTTTGAAGATGTAATTTTTTTGTCACATAAAATGAAAATGAAGAAATGAAAAAACATTTTAAGTAAATAATTAAATAAATTTTTTTTCACAATTTTTGTTTTGTATATACTGTCACCAGTGCAGCACAGAGTCATCATATGACTGGTGTGGCAATGATCAGGGCACTGATTTGTGACAGCATGTTTAAAAAAAAACCAAAAAAACAAAAAAGAATTAAAAAAATTTTTATTCCTTTTTTTAAAACTTTTTTTTAACATTTTTTTTCCTACTTTCATCAGAGTAGTTCGGTGTCACCATAGTAACACTGTACTACTCTGGGGGGTGATCATTGCTTTTTTTATTGCTGTTACAAAGATGATCGCTGTAACAGCAATGTTTTGATCTGTCATAAATGGAAACATGCATAACAGCTGGGATTCCTAATGATCTATGATTGGCTACAGCTAATTATTATTATTATTATACAGGATTTATATAGCGCCAACAGTTTGCTCAGAGCTTTACAATATAAAGGGAGACAATACAGCAACAATACAGTTCAATACAAGAGGGAAAGGAGGGCCCTGCTCCTTGGAGCTTACAATCTAGGAGATCACATGGTACAGGGTTCTGTGATTAGCCCAGGTACCATGTAATAGTTGTGGGCCAATCAAAGCATTCCCAACTCTACAACAGATTAATTCATAACATCTTTGTTGCAATTGTGATCATGTGATCACATAGCGATTACATGACCCTTGGGCCACTCAAGACTGCTGTGAAGTGGAATCCACAATCCGCTGTGTCTGTTGAATACTGCAATGTGGAGTTTGGGTTTTGTGGCTGTAACATAGTGCTATTGATAGAATTTTATTTGCTCTTGTCTTGTGTTTTTAACCCTTTCTTGATATTATTAAACACAGTATACAGTATACACTATTGGTTCCCCTTTTTATCTATGTTTTATGAGTTTGAGCAGTGCTTCTAGTGGAGAATGTGGCCCTTACCTTGACATTAACCTTTTGAAAGAATGAGCCCATTTTGACTTCATTTTTCATTTTAAGGCAAAATTTGGAGCTGAGCTGCTATATGCTACATGTGGTAGAGGCACAAAAGACACTGTTCGTACTGTGATTTTGGAGGACATTATGCACTTTATACACAGCGGTGAATAAAGATACTTCTAATGGATTATATACTGTATGTATGTGTTATGGGCATCATTTGGTTGAATTTTATATAGTTTGGGCTACACTTTCATTTTGGTGTTAACTAACTGCATTAATTGATACTTTTTATCTTTCTGGAGCTTTAGGCTCGGTTCACACTGCCCTGAGTTGGGATCCAACTTGTGAGACCCCAAGTCACATGACATGTGAAATCCCATGATAGTCAATGAGAGCTGTCTTAATTAGCACTACTGAAGTCGCTTAGACATTAGAAAAGATTCCTGTACTACTGTACTACTTCAAGGCGACTTCTATTTGACTTGTGCCCATAGCCTTTAATGGAAGTCTCCTCCAAGTCGGATCTTAATCTATATTGATGTGATTTGGATCCAACATTACAGGAAATTACCTATGCATTCCCTGAAAGTTGCTTCAGAGTTGCTTCAAAGTAGTACTCAAATTTCAGGTCGCAGTAGTATGAACCAAGACTTAGGGTCCTTACACACTATGTGGCTGAAAAAATATCAGAACTTCTGGCAGAAAAATCAGCATAAAAATGTATGCGCATTTGCATTTATAAGCGTTTACGAAGTTTCCTCTATAATCATTGCACACTTGAAAATGCTGAATGCTCCTAAACACTGCGTTTATTCACATTTAGGCATTGAGGTGTATTTATGAGTGTTCAGACAGTTTTTTTAGCTCAAAAACTACTGTTTAGAATGTAACTTTATAAGTTTTTTTTTCTGCCTCTAAACTCTCCTGCCCCTAAACTCCTAAAAAAGCCTTTAGTGTGCATGCGCACCGTGGCTAATATAGGGGGGAGTTTAGAGGCAGAGAGAAGAAAAGCTCAAATGCCTGTAGAAGCAGCTTTTTTGACCTGCAGTGTGTATGAGCCCTTAAGATAAACATAACAACACTATAACATCTCCCTGAATGTCTCAAATTAGAAAGTAAAATTTATCTAATGCATTTTTTTTAAAAGTTTTGGACAGAGTTGGGAAGGTTTGCCTTGTCTGCGATGGGTTGACTTACCCTCTCAATCTAATATACAAAAACAAAGAGAGAAAAGTAAAGGAAATTCCTACCCTCCAAATGCACCATGTGCCTTTATATGTGGCATTAAGACAGGGCCTCTTTAGTATGGCACCTAGGCTACAGCCAGGTCATAATCCCCACCAGGCAGAAGCCATCTGTGTCACACAGACTTGTAAGGGACCCTATAATTTCCCCATCTGTCTGTGGCATCGAGTGATCACAAGTTGCTCTAATCTCCTTGCAGGAACCTTTTGTAGCCTTCCATCCATATAGAGATGTAATGATTTGGAGGGAGGATTCGAACAAAGAGACCCGTACAGCTTAGCACAGCTTAGTTTTCAAAGGGGTGACCATACAATAGTAATATACCCGACTGTCTAGATGCAATTAATTTCAGAAAAGCTGCTCTTATAAGTTTTCTTCGTCCCAAAAAAATTGACCAAAGGACAAAAATTCTTTACTGAAAGGATCGTAAATTAAGAAACGGTAGTAATATATCAGTGGATATATTTTAGATTGTAATTGCCCTGCAAAATAAAAAATCATTTCTTATAAAGTATATCTAAAACCAAGACTTTCATTTTCATTTTGGATAGAGTAGGAATCGGTTAAAACTCTTGTAGCTCTATTTTTTTTTGGTCTGTGTCAATGTTCCTGTAAGCACAACAGGAAGTGAGATCAGTTCTCTCCAAAGTGAAGTAAACCTTTCTTAGGCCGACCATAGAAGAGTAATTTTTTCCCCCCCAT
Organism: Staurois parvus; assembly: GCF_062004578.1. Lineage (NCBI taxonomy): Eukaryota > Metazoa > Chordata > Amphibia > Anura > Ranidae > Staurois > Staurois parvus. The sequence goes on from NW_028318094.1 coordinate 9,061,796, forward strand.
TTTTTCAATTTCCCCATCAACACACTCAATGTGGATGGGGTAATCCTCCCCACTGAGCTATTGTATGCTGACAGCAGGGAAACTTCCCTGCCACCAGAATACACTGTTCAGAGCAGGGAAAGTCTGATAGGTCAGTTGTACGGATGTTGAACGATGGGGAAGGGTACAAGTATCTGATAGGTAATTTCACAAGATCACACCCACAGCAACATGATAATGGAGGCAAGATCCTTGTTCGGTGGAGGAGGGATGAGGAAAGAGCTTACTTTGGGAAAGTAAAAGAAGGCTGTGAAGATCCTTGTTTGATGGAAGAGGAATGAGGAAAGAGCTTATTTGAAGGTTGTGAAGAAGTATTACAGCCTGCAATACCACCAGCCAAAACTAGAGGGAAATCTACCTAAAATCTATATGGCCATACACATCTTGCATACAACATGGCGCACTGTAAGGGTTGTGTAGCTGCTAGGTGATTCCTACACGCTTTTGAGACTCTCAAAGCTATCCTGTGAGCTAGAAACCTTGTGCACTTTCACCTTTTCTACTTCTCTCTCTCACATACACACGCAGATCCCTGTTTTGGCATCTGTCTCTACCTATGACACATATGATAGCATCAACACACTGACACTAATTTGCATGCAATCAGATTGCCCGCCTCTGTTTGACAACCAGTGCAATTACAGAGGGCACAGCTACACAACGTAATGTGAGCATATAAGCACTTAGTAATACAATGCAACACACACCACAGTCTCTCTAGTAGTGAAGTTATCTTAGTACACAGAAGGACAGCTTATTCATTTTTATATTTAATTTCCCTAGGCGGGCAGTGCCTAGAAAATGTGCAAAAGTAATCATTTCAAATGACAACAAAAAAAAGCAACTTACAGAAATATTGGATATTGCTCTGAAATAAAAAGGGAGAAAATTTGAAATAAGATTTACTAACTGAACAGTATTGTTTTACCCTATTGGTGGGAGCACACTGAACATCCATTAACCACAGTGTTTTTGAACTTGCCGAGGAACATTTATTTTCAAGCTGTTTATTTATAGAGATAGCCTTGTCTTGAGAAAGTTGGCCTCAAAGGTGGTACTTTGTTTAGTGTGAGAAGAGTTCTTCCCTTCCCTCTTGAAGTGACTGTAGGTTATATGGACCAGCCAGTTCAGGCGGCAAGATTGGCGTTAAGATTTCTGACACCAGCTGTCATCTGCATGGCTTCCACAAGCAGGGTAATCTAGTCAGTTACTAGGGGGTTCTAAAAGGCCAGGGCATACCATTTTGCATGTGCATGTGTCCTAGCCAAAGGTGTCAGTGTGTATCATCAGAAAATACAACTCTCGCCTACCTGTGACTAAAGCCTAGTACACACGATGAGAAAATCATACGAAAAATTCCACTTTTGAATGATCTTCGATAATCTGATCGTTAGTACACAGCTTTTGAGAGACGATCAGGACCGGTTGTGTGAAATTATCCGATGAGTTTGTGAAGACCTCTTACTCCCTGCTGAGCTGCAAGGTCTGTGAGGACCCATTAATAGTTTGTGAAGTAATATATTTATATACAGGTACAAGCCTACAGGATTCCGTCAGAAATTCATTGGCAACTAGATGTAAATTCCGGACTAAAGGCCTATTGAAATGATGCCGCATTTGTCTATACACCACTGGATACTGAATTATGAACACATTTTTGATATTGTCTTCTTCATCAAATGTTACAGGTTTATATGGTTGTCTGCATTTTTATTGAGTAGAGAAGAGAAGGAAAGTCAAAACGAGGCTGCAAACATCACTAAAACATGACAGAGGTTCGAAATCCTTCCCGATCCTGTCCGAAACATAAAAACGTATTTTGTATGGAGTTCCACTTTAAAATGTATAATGTTAGAGGTTGGTACATCATGGTGACCATTTGACAGCCATTCTGTTATAACCACTCAGAATACCTTTAGAGATTGTGACTTTATTAAGGAGACCTTGTTACCTTGCCCATTGAATGTGTCTTTTAAAAAAAACAACCCTTGACCCATTTATATTCATCATCACAGTCCTTTCCCCTTATGCCTTTTCCATTGCTGATGCTGCCACAAAATGCCCTGTGTAAGCTTGCACAGTTTGTACTGAACGGTCGATGCACATGTCATATTGAAAATAGGGCCTCCAAATTTTTGTATTACAAACCATTGATCAGATCCCCCTATGAATGGCTAGCTGGTTATAATCGTCCCCAGAGAGTCCCTCTCTCTCTCTCTCCTGAGTCTGATTCAGTGAACTTGCAGTGCCTGTTCCCCTCCCCTCCTCTTCCTCCGGCGAGATTTACTGTCCTTCAAGATGCCTAAGTGAGAACCTCTACAGAAAGATTTAAGTTAAGTGACTCTTCTGCAGTCCTTAAACTCATTTATTATTGAATTAAGTTTTCATTTCTTGGAGGAGGTGGGGGGAGAAATTAAAAGAGAGGCAGCGAGCAACAGAAAGGTTTCACTTAAAGGAACAAACGCCTTCAAATCTTAGAAATGCAATATTTTTTCTTTCAACTCTCTCATTACCAGATGGCTCTGCAGATTATTAAAGGACCAGAAAAAACAATTTATGTAACCGAGCTATGAAGAGCATCCACAGATATGTTTACGAACAATATGTATCTTTCATTACTGGGTGACTGGACTGGCACTGGACACGCTGTGACTTGTAGTTCCCAGCATGTGGAAGCCAAAGGTTGGCTAATCTGCCATGAATATCATTGTGTTCTAGTGAACTTTATTCTTTCTTTTGTAGTTTTCCTTTGCAGATATAAACAATACAGTCCGCATGACAGTCCCCAAACCAGTGCGGATAAAAACGACCCCTTCCCTACGTATTTTCCTGGAAAAACTGCTGACTTTCTACCAGGTGAGGCTAGGAACTAGTGAGCCTCAGAATAAGCTGAGACCAACAGTTTTGTTTCATTAAAAATTCTCAACTGCAGCTTTAACTCTATGTACTGAGAAGAGCCTTCTGAAACCTCTATCAGACGTATATACTGTACATAGACATTGGATGGAAGGAGAGACAAATAGATATAGATAGATAGATAGATAGATAGATAGATAGATAGATAGACACATAAATAGATGGAAAGATAGACAGATCAATACATAAAAAGAAGAATTGATATTCCTTTTTATTACACAAGGATTTTTAGAATGGAGTTAAAGAAAAATCACAGTGTATACTCATTAATTACACATTTTGAGTTGTTAATAGTGTAACGTTTACCAGAAATTTATTTTTTACTTTCTTGATTGCTGTTCCATATTTTGATTATTGTATTATGCATGTAGAGTTTTATAAATACTCCATCTAGTGGCCAGCTGTATTTATCAGTGGATGTGTATAAAATCTATTTTTAAAGTGGAAGTAAACCTACATTTTCGAAAATTAAGAGCAGGCAACTTTTTATTGCAGAAGAGACATGCCATATCTCTTGTTAAATAATGCAAACTTACCTGCCTTTTCTCCCGAATGTGCACTGAGCTATGCATGTGCAGCTCACTGTGAATTTCCGGCAAAATTTAGCTGTGCCGAATGATTGACTCCTATGCAGGGAATTACATTGTCCCCTGCCAGCCACTCAAGAGGTGGAAAATCCTTCACCCAACAAGAACATTACAGCGGCCGAAAAGGGATGTAACTGCTGCATTGCTGTTCCGGAATGATTGATTCCCATGCGAATGCAGGGGGTGGCGTTTTACCCTGCCAGTCAATCAAGAGGTGGAAAACCCTTCATCTGGGCAGTAAATGACAGTGGCTGAAAAGAGATGTAACTGCCGCATTGCTGTTCCAAAGTGACTGACTCCCATGCTAATGCAGGGGGTGCCATCATCTCAAGCCAGCCACTCAAGAGGTGGAAATTTCTGCTCCATGTGAGTGATTGACTTCTTTGTGTTGTGCACATGAATCAAGGGTGCTGCAGAACTCTTTAACATGTAAAAGTCCAGAATTTTGCTGCACTCCTCGATGCTTTATTGAAATAATAGAATGACATCACAGGTATGACAGGAACACAAAACGGTAACGCGTTTCATGCTAAATACAGCGCTCAGTGGAACTAATACTTTCAATCAGTGGTAGTCGACATGCAAATGAATATCAATTGATTGATTGTTCACTGGTGTAATATATATATATATATATAGATATATATAATGTAAAGAATGTTACATTGGAGGTACTGTAGGTAGAGAGTAAGCAGTGTAGTGCAAAGATATTGAGGAGAGCAGCAAAATGTTGTACTTTTATATGTTTACGTGGAAAACCCGGCATCTAGGGAGAAAATGACAGCGGCTGAAAAGGGATGTAACTGCTGCATTGCTGTTCTGGAATGACTGACTCCCATGTGAATGCAGGGAATGGCGTTATCCCCCAACAACTAAACAAGAGTTGGAAAACCGGTATCTGGGGAGAAAATGACAGTGGCTGAAGAGGGATGTAACTGCCGCATTGCTGTTCTGGAATGACTGACTTCCATGTGAATGCGGAGAATGGCGTTATCCCCCAACAACCAAACAAGAGTTGGAAAACCGGTATCTGGGGAGAAAATGACAGCGGCTGAAGAGGGATGTAACTGCCGCATTGCTGTTCTGGAATGACTGATTCCCGTGTGAATGCGGGGAATGGCGTTATCCCCCAACAACTAAACAAGAGTTGGAAAACCAGCATCTGGGGAGAAAATGACAGCAGCTGAAAATGGATGTAACTGCTGCATTGCTGGAAGGTTAAGGTTAGTATCTTTGGGGGTTTAATTCCACTATAAAGAAGGACGAAAGGTGCTAAACTGGTGCAGGTACAAAGTGCATGCACCTAGATCCTCCCAAACTGATATTTCCCTGCCAAATCCCAATTTCCTTCACATTCCTTTTGACCTGTAAGACAGCCTATAATAGTGATGGGCCTATAGGAATGTAAAAGAGTGGGCAGGCTCCCATAAAAAAGAGAATCAGTACAGCACAACAACCGTGCAGTACTACTAAGAAGGAAACATAGGCTCCATATAAGGTGCAAAAATGGCTGCCCCCACATACATACACCTAGGCACAGAAATCATTTTTTAAAACATTAATAGCCTCATTTTCCTTGAGATGATCACATTCACATACTGTTCATGTGTAAAAAAAAAAAAAAAAAACTATAAAAGGACTATACTTCCCCCTGTCACTGTAATTTTATGGAGTATTAACTTACAAATGACCGCCATCGCCTTAAAATGCAGCCAGCTTGTTACAGTTTCCCATTTAGGCTCATGTTTCTCCTCAAATGATTTTATTTCTATCTGTTATGCTTTTTGTGCCCTCTGACACTTTCAATACCACCATAAGAGTGCTTGGCCCAACGAAATAAGAGGCCCAGGGGAAATGACTGACATTTACACATATTTGTATGTGCTACGCGTTGATAATGGCAAGCAGGGCTGCCTACATTGTATTAGGCCGAACTCACTCTCTCTCAGGAAAAAAAAAGAAAAAACAAGACCTCAGCTGCTTTGCGTATTCCCTCAGGTACGGCACACAAGCTTGGAGAGGTTAACCTCCCTCAGGCAATAATTCACTGACTGTGCCCTAACAAACAGTCACTATTTGTATATGTAAATCCAGGCCTTCCTCACAAAATGGCTCCCGTCAAGTCTCCTGCCACAAGTTCAGAGGCTTTTATAATTAGATACCTACAGCCCGGTCCTGCTTGCTACCTAATTATAAAATTACATTGAGAATAGGCTCTTGCTAATTAGCGCTTATTACGATGTTGCTGTAGCTCGGTGTTTCATTATCTTTAACAAAAAAAAAAAAATTGCTTAAGGTCTAAGGATAAAAAAAAACAAACAAAAACAATATTCTGTTTATAATTGATCAATAAGCATTAGAGATTATTAAAAGGTAAATTTGCAGGAAGCTAATGCTGCGTTTGATTAAAAAACTTGCTGCGTTTTAGTATATTTGTTGCATGCTTGCAGGGAGAAAGGTCTATAATTGGTATTCATTAGCTGTCTCTGATATTTATCTGTTGTGGCCCACCCTCCCTCACTCCCCTACCCCCTCCACTACCGACACCTCTTTCCCATCTTTTTGTATTTGGCTCATCTTCAATTTTTTTTTTATTTTTTTTATTTATTTTGCCAACACCAACATCAAAGTCAAGAGCAAGAAGTTTTAATTAAATGACACTAATGAGGTCGTCGAAAATGATACTTCAGCAAGTTAACATGCTGCTAAATGTGTTTATTCTATAATGTCATCAAAGGTGAATGTCTTATGGCAGGAGATTCAAGTCATTAATAGCTTAATTTATATCAGAGGTGTGTATACTTTATATATATGCTAATATATGCAGTATATACAGTATAGCAAATGTAGAGATGCGGTCTTAGCGCTCAATCTATAATGGATACCTTGATGCTCCACATGAAACAGGTAATCCGGAAACAGGTATAGTAGGCACTCAAAAGACTTCCATAAACAATCAAGAACAATATAAACGCTTTATTACACTGACGTTTCAGTGTGTCGCTGTTCCCTTGTAGGCAATTGCAGTTAGCCTGCCTGTCAGTAGGTGGCTCTGTTCCCATTATGGCATGGTAAAGGGAAGATCCTAAGCAGGTGTTAGCTTCCCTTTTAGAGATACCCCTCCTGCAATGAAGTCATGGGTGGAACTACTGCCCATATAATATAAGCTGTGGGTGGAGCCCATAGAGAACAGGATGATATTCTGTACTAAAATGTTGCCAGCATGTCAATGTATTAATTGAAGAAGTATCAATTGCAGTAAAGTGCTGAAAATGTATCTGTGAGTGGACACTCCTTGGCCCTATGGTCAGGGATGTCGTGAGTAGGCTTACGGCTGGGAGAAATGTATCCAAAATGATGGATTTAAAGACAGGTATGTGGGGTTTCTATCCAAGAAGCATCAGGGTGGGACCTGTGGCAGCATGGCATCAATTGCTGTCCAATCCAGGTTCCCTACACCCTTTGTGAAGGTAACCAACATGCCACACAGTGCTCCCTAAATAGTTCCCAATGGGTTATCCTCACACCAGAACATCCCACCCCAAACACACTTTGGGCCACCAGTCATGCAAACATGCTAGCAAATGAACAGTAAAATAGAAGTAGTAGAAGACACGTCAAAGAAATGTGACTTTTACATATCTTGCTGTAAATGTGTATTGTCCATTATAAATGTTTTGTTTAACAAAATACTCGGTTTTATGTTGTTTCATTGTTTGTTAGATCTCAGTGTGGCTGATCTCCTGCAGCCACTCACGCTCTATGCACACTGAGCATTTATCCCCAGTGCAGGGGGCTCGGGCGTTCATCTGGGCATTTATCCCTGGGTATATACTGCCCTGAATATTTGTACTGCTAGGTGCACCCTCCAACCCCATCCAGCTGCAACAGCTGTCAGTCTCTAACAGAATTTGATAGGGTGCCAGCCAGGGGCGGACTGACCATTTGGAAACTCAGGCACTGCCCGAGGGTCCGGGGTCAGTAGGGGGCCCCATGACATGCCCCTGGTACCTTTTTCATAGACTTTTTTGAGTTTGGGCGAGGACACAGGGGCCCCATGATCCCCTATTGCCCGGGGGCCCCATGAGTTGTCAGTCCGCCCCTGGTGCCAGCAACAGGGCTGGACAGTGTACCTGTACACTCTTCCACAGCTAAATGCCAGAGTCTCATGCACCAGAACTAAATGCCCAATGTGCATGGAGCCTTATTGTTTACATGCACCCCAGTGGTGGCTGCATGGCCTTTCAGGTTGGTTGGGTTTCCTGATGGTAACAGCAGTGGACCATGGCTGCACCATATAAGTAGATAAAGGTGCTTGTAGTCTCTATCATAAGGTCCTTGTAGCAGGGTGATAGAGAAGCAAAATTGCAAGACAGGGACAAACCATTTCCAGTCAATAACAGGAAAGGGATGAACAAAACCCTTTTATGGCAGGACCACCAGGTATTATTTTTACAAAAGCAATTTCAAAATACTGAAAATCCTTTTGCAATGGCAATAACAAGCTTATATGACATTCGAGTGGTTGGGTTTATATATACGGTAACTTATGCTAATACAACTCAAAAATGATCCGTTGTATTCCTAAAGCTCCTTCATCGCCTCCAAAAACCAAAGCCGACCGTTGTCTTGTAAATTAGCAGATTAAATGGGCCAAATGGTTTTTATCTGCTGTGTTCCTATTTAAATGTAAATAGAGCTCGGTGCAGTCCTCCACCAGCGCTTGGAGGCCCGCCTGCACGTCCACACACAGCACACACATCCTGAGGCCTAATGGTGAAATCACCAGTCACCATCGACAGACAGGACCAAGCCTGATCTTTGTAGAGAAAATAGGGCAGGAAAAGTGAGATAATATTTCTTCTCCGTACAACTGACTTGAATAGGTATATTGGACTCTTACCGCTGGCGGTTCCCATGGGACCATATGACCCAGAATTCTTAAGGCTGGGGAGGGAGGCGTATAATACTTGATACTTGCCACCTATTCAGCAGATTCTGTATTGTGGCTCAATGAAAGAAGCAGATACATACGGCTTTTGCTTGGACAGACAAGACTCTTTTCTCTCTCCCCATTCAGGCCTAATCTGTCCTGTCCGGCCCTGGCTTTGATTGACAGCTGACATTCTGTCTGTGCGGAGACTGAAGCTAAGCCCTATGATGGTTATCGACATTGAAATGTTATGTCTGAAGATGTTTCAATTGAGCTTTTTGTCTCTTTTTTTAGCTTTTTTGGGTCTAATTTAAGTAACTGAGACCTTTGTGATAGAAGAGATGTGAGCTAACATATATATAGTGTTGTTTGTAATAGATGTCACTTCTATGGGTTTTCAGTTAATCCCATTTGAACCAAATGGTTTGGAAAATACTACAATTCAGCATTGTTTAGGGAGAAGCTTAAAGGAGCACACCTACAACAAAATAGTCACATTGTATGCATTATGTGAAAGAGCTAGGAAAAGCTTTCCCACTATATGTAAAAACACCCAGGTTTGATGGAGATTGAGATATTTGATGTTTATGTAATTTCACTGAGCTCATTGCTTTATGTCAGCTGCTTTTGAAGCAGGCAACAAAATGACATCATTGGTTTTCTTCTGAATGCTGAACAGGAAGCCAGTTGTGTGTCAGAATATACTGCTCATTTCATCGTTCTATATTTTGAAAGTGTTATGCTGTGATGATCTCCTTCGGTGTATATACATTCTTACTTCAATATTGTTATGTGCATTTTATGAAATGTTTGCATTCATACCTGCAGAGTATTGCATTTGCAATCAGTGCATCGCAAATGCAATGCATAGGCTCCATACAGAAGTACAGACCTTTTGTTATGGGGCCAATGGAAGAAACAATGGACTATAAGTGCAGTGATGTCACTGCACTTGTGTTCCAATATGTTCTATGAGTCCCTCTGCTGTGGTGTGATTCTCAGTGAATGGATGATCCAGCTTGCTAAATAAAAAATGGGAGGCTTCAGGAATAAGCAACCACTAACCAGATAATTAGGGAAGCGGTGGGAAGGTGGGGACTGGAGAATGTGACCAAGTTTAATGTTTCCCCCCTAAATATTGATGTAACATGAAATATGGTCACAGAGGTGAACTATGCTTTTAAACCTCTTTTATATTACATTTTTAAAGTGTAAATCCAGTTAATTTCTAACTAAGGCTAAACCTACCACCAAACCCATTCTAAGACCATTGTATCTACCCTGTAAAAGAAACAATGTCTATACTTATCAATTCTGGAGCTGCTTCAGTTGCATGATCGGGTCCCAGCACCAGCTGCAGTGTAGAGGAGAGCCAGCGACAATGGCCGCAGAGCCTGGGCAATGACGTCACCCATAGACTTACCATGGGGCAACCATTGCTGGCTGGTTCTCATCTACACTGAAGCTGGTGCTGGAACCCGATTATGGGACCAGAGCAGCTTCAGAATAGGTAAGTATAGACAACTTTTCTTTTACAAGGTAGATACAATAGTCTGAGAATGGAGGTGGGAGTAGTTTTATCATTACAGGTACTTATATAGCACCATCAATTTACACAGAGCTTTTACATATATATTGTACATTCACATCAGTCCCTAACCCTCAAGGGGTGTACAATCTAAGGTCCCTAACTCACATTCATACATACACATACTATGGCTAATTTAGACAGGAGCCAATTAACCTACCAGCATGTCTTTGGACTGTGGGAGGAAACCCAAACAGGCACAGGGAGAACATGCAAACTCCAGGCAGGTAGTGCCTTGGTTGGGATTCGAACCAATGACCCTAGTACTGCTAGGTGGCAGTGTGAACCACTTAGCTACTGTGCTGCCCAGTTAGAATTTGACTGGAACTACACTTTAAATATGTAATATGAATATAGTGACTCTTAAAGATCAAATTAGTCAGTAACATTAAATGTAAACCCCAAATCAAAAATCTCATATAAGCGACAACTCTTTTTAACTCTACAGCTTTTGTTATAATAATATGTGGTTCTTGTTCAGGCATGTTCTGCTATAGGGTGACAACCCTGTGTCCTTGTCTCCAAGTTATGCTCCTGCATTGTCACTCTGTCACATATGCTACTGGTTGAGACAGCAGATAGATAAGCAGTTGTGCTGACACACATTGTGCAGGCATGGTCCACTGTTGTCACCCTCAGGAACTGGGGCCAGAGCAATAAAGTGTAGCCTGTGCTGGAGCACATTCGTAATTTTTTTGTCATTTTGGAAAGAGTAAAGGAGGGTTATATCCCCTGTCAGTTTTTTTTTGTCATCTGTGTCCCGTTGGGGAAATTTCCCTTCACGTCTATCCCATAGCCAAAACAGAAAGTGAGAGAAAATCCCTCCATAGTGAGGGAATCCTTTAGTTACGCTTTAACTAGTGCCAGTGGTAGAATAATTTGTTACTGAATGATCACAATACATTCTGGTGGGGTTGTAAATATGTGAGTAAGTTAGCTGTGTTACTGTATCTTTTTAAATGCTACTTTTTATGACCACCCCATCCTAATATATATATATATATACACACACAGGTGAATCTCGAAAAATTAGAATATCGTGCAAAAGTTAATTTATTTCAGTAATGCAACTTAAAAGGTGAAACTAATATATGAGATAGACTCATTACATGCAAAGCAAGATAGTTCAAGCCATGATTTGTCATAATTGTGATGATTATGGCTTACAGCTCATGAAAACCCCAAATCCACAATCTCAGAAAATGAGAATATTACATGCAATCAATAAAGCAAGGATTGTACATAGAACAATATCGGACCTCCTGAAAAGTATAAGCATGCATATGTACTCAGTACTTGGTTTGGGCCCCTTTTGCAGCAATTACTGCCTCAATGCGGCGTGGCATGGAAGCTTTCAGCCTGTGGCACTGCTGAGGTGTTATGGAAGACCAGGATGCTTCAATAGCGGCCTTCAGCTCTTCTGCATTGTTCGGTCTCATATCTCTCATCTTTCTCTTGGCAATGCCCCATAGATTCTCTATGGGGTTCAAGTCAGGCGAGTTTGCTGGCCAATCAAGCACAGTAATCCCACGGTCATTGAACCAGGTTTTGGTGCTTTTGGCAGTGTGGGCAGGTGCCAAGTCCTGCTGGAAAATGAAGTCAGCATCCCCATAAAGCACGTCTGCGGAAGGAAGCATGAAGTGCTCCAAAATCTGGTAGACGGCTGCATTGACCCTGGACTTAATGAAGCACAGTGGACCAACACCAGCAGATGACATGGATCACCAAATCAACACAGACTGTGGAAACTTCACACTGGACTTCAAGCATCTTGCAGTGTGTGCCTCTCCATTCTTCCTCCATACTCTGGGTTCTTGGTTTCCAAATGAGATGCAAAAGTTGCTCTCATCAGAAAAGAGGACTTTGGACCACTGAGCAACAGACCAGGTCTGTTTTTCTTTAGCCCAGGTAAGACGCTTCTGACGTTGTTTGTTGTTCAGGAGCGGCTTGACAAGAGGAATACGATATTTGAAGCCCATGTCCAGGATCCGTCTGTGTGTGGTGGCTCTTGATGCACTTACTCCAGCCTCAGTCAACTCCTTGTGAAAGTCCCCAATACTTTTGAATGGCCTTTTCCTGAAAATCCTCTCCAGGCTGCGGTCACCCTTGCTGTTTGTGTACCCTTTTCTTCCACACTTTTCCCTTCCACATAACTTTCTATTAATGTGCTTTGATACAGCACTTTGGGAACATCCAACTTCTTTTGCAATTACCTTTTGAGGCTTTCCCTCCTTATGGAGGGTGTCAATGATGGTTTTCTGCACAACTGTCAGGTCAGCAGTCTTTCCCATGATTGTGATTCCTACTGAACCAGACTGAAAGACCATTTAAAGGCTCAGGAACCCTTTTCAGGTGTTATGGCTTAATTAGCTGATTAGAGTTTGACACTTTGAGCCGAGAATATTGCACCTTTTCACAATATTCTAATTTTCTGAGATTGTGGATTTGGGGTTTTCATGAGCTGTAAGCCATAATCATCACAATTATGACAAATCACGGCTTGCACTATCTTGCTTTGCATGTAATGAGTCTATCTCATATATTAGTTTCACCTTTTAAGTTGCATTACTGAAATAAATTAACTTTTGCACAATATTCTAATTTTTCGAGTTTCACCTGTATATGTTGTAAATATACACTTTATGAACAAATATTTGTGGATATCTTGCCATTACATCTATATGAGCATGTTGTATATCCCATTCCGAAACCCTGGGCGTTAATATAGAGTTGGTCCACCCATTGTAGTTATAATAGCCATTGCTCATCAAGATTTCCACAAGATTGTCTGTCTTCATTTCTGCTCATTCAAAGGAGAATTTGTGAACTCAGGCACTGATGTTGGACAATAAGGCTTGGTTCACACCTACAGGTGTGGCCAAGAGTGGGTGAATTTCTGCGCATCCCATGTAAGACAAACCATTCATTTAAATGGACTGTCCTACACATGAGAAATGCAGGAATAAGTCCCAGAGTCTTTTCCAAAGATGTATTGGACCAACCCGCATGGTGATGGTTATGGAAATAAGGACTGTTTTCAGATTTGTGGGGGCGCCCTTAACAATTAATGCAACTGCTATGCCTCTGCTAAATGACAGTGTATTTCTCTGTGTGTTGGGAAAGCACACGATTTTGCATGTGTTTCCAACATGCAAAGGTCTGAACCTAGGCCTTGCAGTTCCTCTCCAAAGCTGTTCAGGAGGGTAGAGATTATGCCTCTGTTCAGACCACTAGAGTTCTTCCACACCAAACCCATCAAACCATGTCTTTATGGAGCTGAATTTGTGCATGGGGCAGCATCATGCTGGAACAGCAAATGACCTTCCACAAACTGCTTCACAAGGTTGGAAGAACACAATTGTCTAAAACGTATGTTGTGACATTGACAGTGCCCTTCACTGGAAACACCTGAATTCAATCATTTGGAAGGGTGTCCTCCAACATGGCCATCAGATCCTGGGGAGTACTTATGCTTTACTTGGGCTGCATTGAAAAAAAGTATCAACATTCTATATCCTGTAACATAATTTACTAAAGTGCTATTCCTGTCTGTAAAGTACCCCATAAAATGAGCAAAGTAACTCTTTTTTATATCATGTAAAAAAGCGCCTTTGAAGAATTTCTGAATTTTCTAAATCCACCCTTGAATTTCTGGAATCAGCAGCCCGCTGCAATTAGCGAGTTATTAATGAATAATTAATTACAGATACCATAGCCTGGAGAGGATTTTTTTCTTATCCCTCTGCAAGTGAATAATTTAAACAGTAAATATTACAAAGGGATGTGCATTCTATGACTTATTACTGCACATTCTGAAGTTTTACGAGGAGAAAAAAAAATCATTCCTTTCTTGGCATCTCAAGTATATATGAAAAGTTTGTGAAGTAATTAAAATAAATCACTTTGGTTCTAAAGTGTTAGGAAAAACCTGTAGTGAAGGAAACACAGAGGATGGCAGTGCTGACCTGAAATTGATATTTACATAGCTGCCTTTGGGCTCTGTACTGGAATACTTGGAACAGGCATGCACCAAGTAAAGTCAGAGGAAAGTAATAACACATGATTAGCACAGTGCCTAAGTGAATCAATATAGTTATCATTACCTTATGCTCTCAGGCTCCTTCACACGGGCGTTCCATTTCTCTCATCAGTTTTTTCAAAGAAAAAAAAAGGATCAGTTTTACATCGGTTTTTACTTCAGTTTTACATCCATTTTTACATCAGTTTTTCACAGCCACTACCAATGCAAAACACAGATGCAAAAATGGACCGTGTATCTGTTTACATCCGTTTTTTGTATTTTACATTTTTTTAAAGGAACAAAAATGCAGACTTGTTCTGTTTAGGCTCCATGCACACTAGCATTTTTTTAAGCTCCAAGAAGCTATTTTCAGCATATTGTTTTCTGCTCCTAAAAGCTAAATAGTGTTATCCTGTGTGTCCATGTATACTACTTTAGGCTATTAGCATTTTTTGTGCTTCAGGGTCTAGGAGAAGAAAAAAAATTGTTTCTGTAGAGTTTTTTGGAGCGTCTTTCCAGCAGAAAAAATGTTAAATGATCCTAAACGCTCCTAAGCGCTACTAAAACACTACAAAAAAATGCTATTACCACCATTTGTTATCCAGCGTTTTTCCCAGGGTTTTTGAGCTTAAAAAAATGCTTGTGTGCATGGAGTCAAAACGGACCTGAATGGAAGTGGACACAAAAAAAGATGTTTATCAGGAATGCATTGCTGTCCATATTCATCCATCAAAAACGGACAGATGGGACGCCCATGTGAAAGGACCCTAAGCCTATAATTTTACACAAACTGTAGTACAAAGATTTATTTATTTATTTCAGGTACTTATATAGCGCCGTCAATTTACACAGCACTTTACATATATATTGTACATTCACATCAATCCCTAACCCTCAAGGGGTGTACAATCTAAGGTCCCTAACTTACATTCATACATACACATACTAGGGCCAATTTAAACAAGATCCAATTAACCTACCAGCATGTCTTTGGAGTGTGAGAGGAAACCGGAGGAAACCCACACAGGCACAGGGAGAACATGCAAACTCCAGGCAGGTGGTGCCGTGGTTGGGATTCAAACCAACGCCCCTAGTTCTGCCAGGTGGAAGTGCTAACCATTTAGCCACTGTGCATATATAAAAGTATAAACTGCAATAACAGATTTCACCACAATATGGTGCTGTGGAGACAGAGTGATTTTGCAGTTCTCCAGAGTAGGGTAATAAACTGAAGGCGTATGTAGGACCCCTTTCAAATGGATACAAGGATCCACCGATAATGTCAGACATACAGTACTTGCTGATGCATCAGAATTGAAATCCCATAGCATTATTTTGCCAAACATTTATAGACACCTGACCACACTTTTATGAGCTTGTTGGAAAGCCCATTCCAAAACCAAGGGCAATAATATGGATTTGTGTAATCCCCACCTACTTTGTGGCCTCTGTACCTCTTTGGGAAGGCTTTCCACAAGATTTAGGATTGTGTTTGTGGGAATATGTGCCCATTCAGCCATAAAAGCATTTGTGAGGCCAGGTAATGCTGTTGGAAAAAGAGACTCGGCTCACAAATGGCATTCAAATTCATCCCAAAGGTGTTCAATAGGGTTGAGTTTAGGATTCTGTGCAGGACACTCAAGTTCCCCGACACCAAACTTACCAAACAATGTTATTGTGGCACTGGGTTTGTAAACATGGGCACAAGAACAGAAAAGGGGCTCCCCCAAACTGTTGCCACAAGGCTTGAAGTGCAAAATTATCTCAAGTTTCTTTGTAAGATGTAAGATTAACAGGACCCTTCACAGGACCCTCAAAATTTCAAGGCGCATACACATCCTTTTGGCCATATGGTGTATTTATCCATTGTGCCAGTTTGCATATAAGAAAGTTTGAGAGATCCAAACAAAAACAAAAAGCCTACTTACAGTATAAAGCAATACTTACCCTATTTCATACTACATTTCATTGTGCAGCACTGCAACCATTATGATATTTAATGTAACTACTAATAAATGTGCATTGAAGCTGTCAGGAGTGTCCAGTAGGGGGTGCTTTTCCTTCTTCTATTAGTGTCAGGTTCAGGTCATAGTGCACTGGGAAGGATCAGGGAGTCAGATGTTGTAATTATTGGCTGGAGCCACTAATGTCTTGCAGACGCCAGTCCTTATACTGTCACTGATAGCTGTGACAGCGAATAACTTCCAGGATTTTCATTTAGACTAAGGGTCTGTTTCATGCACAAAAAATGTGCTTCTACATAAAAAAAAATGTGCTTGCCAGATGACCTCCAAATATAAGTTACATATGAATGTATTTATAAATGATCCAAACTCATGTCATTTATTTTGTTTTTAAAAACAAATTCTACACATTAGATGACAAACATATTATTTGGGTGGTCACAAACAGAATGCGTTATCAGAGATAATGAAACTAAAGTGATTTATCAAAAAACTGGTGACTTGTGAGGGGCACTATTTTCCAAAACTCTGCTGACGTCCTGTCCAGTAATCCCAAAAAAAGCGCATTGCTAAAGTCTGCTGTTGACTGATGTCTCAAAAGACTCTGGAAGGATTCCAACCATATTGTAGGGATCCACTCAAAGCCCCAATTGACAGCTGGCTCCTGCTCTCAGCAATCAGTTGAGAGCCAAAGTTTGATGTGCCAGCTTCCTCTCCAGCCTGGCACGCCAATGAGCACTGGAGGAGTAGAGCAGAGAGCAGTAACTGGCAGTCACTGCTCTCTTCTCAGAGCTAGCCGAGAAGTCAGTGATCATGTGATCACTCAGTTGTCTGGCTTAGAGCTGGCAGGGGACAGCTGCAGCATCAGACCAATGCTGCAGCATGGAGGTGAGTTTGTACTGTATGTTCGTTTTTTTAATGCAACTCACACTTCTCCTTTAGGGTAGATTTCACATTATAACCTGTCCTGGGTGGCACGAATAACTGGTACAGAAAATAAATAGAAAAGTCCCAGCGGAATCACAGACAACACACAAACTGACAGAATTTCTAACCATCCTGTGCTGTACTTTCTAAAGTATTTCTAAGGCTGTTTGTATTAAATAGCCCTCACTTCCTGTTCCAGATCCCCAAGACAGGAAGTAAGAGGAAATCTCCTCAAAGGGGGCCAGATGGAAATAAAGACCTGCTTAAAAGTGAACAAAGAGTGTGCCTTTGAAAGTAGTGACTTGAACAAAAGTTGATAAAGGAGTAAAGGTTTTTCAAAAGGGTAATTAAAAGGGCAGCCAAAAAATGGTTTAAATGGGTCTTAAAAAAAGAGAAAACACAAAGAAGTCTATTAAAAAATAGCTTTCTGTAGGATTTATATGGTGAATTTTTGCTGGACATTCATCAAATCTGTATCTTTTCAAAGAGTATTCACCTTTTTCATCTATCATTTTCAGAGGAAGATTCAAAGATTCGCCCATCGTTATACAAAGTATTAGAGAGATTCCAATCACAAGATTCACCAATCACATTTAGAATCTAACAATATTTGCTCATCAACATCAGAATACGATTTAACTCAGAGATTTCAATTACAAACAAGTTTCAAATGTTAAATTTAAATTCAGACAAGATTTCCCTATCGCTATCAACATACAACATAAAAAAGTGAAATTCCAATTACAAACACGATTAGCCAATCACATTAAATTTTAGACAAGATTTATCCATCAGAATAGGCATACAACATAATAGAGAGATTCCAACTGCAAACAAGATTCACCCATAACATTTACAGTTGTGTCCAAAATTATTCAACCCCCAATGCTGTAAAGGGGTTTAGGGACTATAGTGTACATTTGGAATTGTATTCAGAATCAAATCCTACAAGGACGTTGTAACTACCCAAATGCAACTAAAATGACATCAATTGTTTATGTAATACAGTAGTAAATGGTTCTTATGTGGTTTCTTCATTGCCACAATTATTCAACCCCTTAAAGACTACCACTCTGAAGAACAGAGGTTCATACAGGTGCTTTCCATCAGGTATTGAAAACACCTGTGGATGTCACCGAGCAGCAATCAAGCATAATAAGCACCAATTAGGCAGCTTTAAAATGACTGTGATACTCAGCTCCTTCTAGACATTTACTGGTGTGGTTACAAACATGGTGAAGGCAAGAGAATGGTCCAGGAAGACAAGAGAAGAGGTGATTTCTCTTCACAGGAAGGGCAATGGCTATAAGAAGATTGCAAAGATGTTAAACATACCAAGAGACACCTTAGGAAGCATCATTCGCAAATTCAAGGCAAAGGGCACTGTTGAAACGCTACCTGGTCGTGGCAGAAAGAAGATGCTGACTTCGACTGCTGTGCGCTACCTGAAGCGTAGAGTGGAGAGAAGTCCCCGTGTGACTGCTGAGGAACTGAGAAAAGATTTGTCAGATGTGGGTACAGAAGTTTCAGCCCAGACAATAAGACGCACACTGCGTAATGAAGGCCTCCGTGCCAGAACTCCCAGGCGTACCCCCTTGCTGTCTCCAAAGAATAAGAAGAGTCGACTGCAGTATGCCAAAAGCCATGTGGACAAACCACAAAAGTTGTGGGATAGTGTTCTGTGGACTGATGAAACAAAATTAGAACTGTTTGGGCCCATGGATCAACGCTATGTTTGGAGGAGGAAGAACAAGGCCTATGATGAAAAGAACACCTTGCCTACTGTGAAGCATGGTGGAGGGTCAATCATGCTTTGGGGCTGTTTTGCTTCTGCAGGTACAGGGAAGCTTCAGCGTGTGCAAGGTACCATGAATTCTCTTCAGTACCAGGAGATATTGGATGGAAACGTGATGCAGTCCGTCACACACCTGAGGCTTGGGAGACGTTGGACCTTTCAACAGGACAATGATCCCAAGCATACCTCCAAGTCCACTAGAGCATGGTTGCAGAGGAAAGGCTGGAACATTTTGGAGTGGCCATCGCAGTCACCAGACTTAAATCCGATTGAGAACCTCTGGTGGGACTTAAAGAAAGCAGTTGCAGTGCGCAAGCCTAAGAATGTGACTGAACTGGAGGCCTTTGCCCATGAAGAATGGGCGAAGATACCCGTAGATCGCTGCAAGACACTTGTGTCAAGCTATGCTTCACGTTTAAAAGCTGTTATAACTGTAAAAGGATGCTGTACTAAGTACTAAGATTGAATGTCACTTGGGGGTTGAATAAAACTGATAATGCTGTGAGCACAGAAAAGACATTTGTGGTTATTTCATTATAACTGTTATGTTATATTTGTCTGACCTACAAGTGCCTCTTTAATGTAAATGTAAGCAAGATGACTGAATGATCAAAAGCAATGTCAAACTGGCCAAAACACTCAATTTCAGTGGGGGTTGAATAATTTTGGACACAACTGTAAATTTAAACAAAATTCCCCCATCAGCATCGGTATACAACTTAAAAGTGAAATTCCAATTACAAATATGGTTGGCCCATCACATTTCAATTCAAACAAGATTCTCCCATCAGCATACAACATAAGAGAGATTCCAATTGCAATCAAGATTCACCCACCACATTTTCATTAAAAAAAGATTTTTCCATAAGCATACAATATAGTAGAGATTCCAATTGCAAACAAGATTCACCCATCACATTTCAATTCAAACGAGAATTGTCCATCAGCATAAAACAAAACATATCCCGTCACATTTCAATTCAAATAACATTTGACCATCAGAGTTTTCATGTTCTCCCTGTGCCTGCGTGGGCTTCCTCAGGGTACTCCGGTTTCCTCCCAAACTCCAAAGACATGCTGGTAGGTTAATTGGCTCCTGTCTAAATTGTCCCTAGTATGTGTATGTATGAATGTAAGTTAGGGATCTTAGATTGTACACCCTTTGAAGGTTAGGGACTGATGTGAATGTACAATATATATGTGTAAAGCGCTGCATAATTTGACGGCGATATATAAGAACCTGTAATAAATAAATACAATCAGTATACAACATAATAGAGAGGTTCTAATTACAAACATAATTTGCTTGACACATTTAAATTCAAACAAGATTTGCCCATCAGTATACAACATACCATAGAGAGTCGAGTTGAAACCAAGATTCACCGGCAATATTTAAATTCAAACAAGATTCCCCCATCAGCATCAGTATACAACATAATAGAGGGATACCAATTGCAAACAAGATTCACCCATCACATTTCAATTCAAACAAGATTTGCCCATCAGTATCAGTATACAACATACCAGACAGATTTGAATTACAATCAAGATTCACCCGTAACATTTAAATACAAACAAGATTCTCCCATCAGCATCAGTATACAACATAATAGAGAAATAACAATTGCAAACAAGATTCATCTATCACATTTCAATTCAAACAAGATTTGCCCATCAGTATCAGTATATAACATACCAGAAAGATTTGAATTACAACCAAGATTCACCTGTTACTTTTAAATTCAAATATGATTCCCCCATCAGCATCAGTATACAACATAATAGAGAGATACCAATTGCAAACAAAATTCACTCATCACATTTCAATTCAAATACTATTCCCCCCATCAGTATCAGTATACAACATACCAGAGAGATTCGAATTACAAGATTTGCCGGTCACATTTAAATTCAAACAAGATTCCCCCATCAGTATACAACATAATAGAGAGATTCCAATTGCAAACAAGATTCACCCATCACATTTCAATTCAAACAAGATCTGACCATCAGTGTACAACATACTAGAGAGATTTGAATCACAACCAAGATTCACCCATCACATTTAAATCCAAACAAGATTCTCCCATCAGCATTAATATACAACATAATAGAGAAATACCAATTGCAAACAAGATTCACCCATTACATTTCAAATCAAACAAGATTTGCTCATCAGTATATAACATACCAGAAAGATTTGAATTACAACCAAGATTCACCTGTCACTTTTAAATTCAATTATGATTCCCCCATCAGCATCAGTATACAACATATTTGAGAGATACAAATTGCAAACAAGATTCACCCATCACATTTCAATTCAAAGAAGATCTGACCATCAGCATCAGTATACAACATAATGGAGAGATTTGAATCACAACGAAGATTCACCCGTTACATTTAAATCCAAACAAGATTCTCCCATCAGCATCAGTATACAACATAATAGAGAAATACCAATTGCAAACAAGATTCACCTATCACATTTCAAATCAGACAAGATTTGCTCATCAGTATCAGTATACAAACTGCCAGAGAGATTTGATTCCCCCATCACACTTAAATTCAAACAAGATTCCCCCATCAATATACAGCCTAATAGAGAGATTCCAATTGCAAACAAGATTCACCTGTCACATTTCAATTCAAACAAGATTCTCCCATCAGTATCAGTATACAACATAATAGAGGGATACCAATTGCAAACAAGATTCACCCATCAGATTTAAATTCCAACAAGATTCCCCTATCGGCATAGGTATACAACATACTACAGAGATTCCACTTGCAAATAAGATTCACTCACATGCGTCAGGATACAACATAACAGATTTTAATTACAAACAAGATTCACCCTTCAATTTTAATTTCAAATAACATTTGACCATTAGTATCGGTATTCAACATAACAGAGAGGTTCTAATTACAAACATAATTTACCCACCACATTTAAATTTAAACAGGATTCGTCCCATCAGCATCAGTATACAAGACTGAGATTCCAAATGAAAAGAAGATTCACCCGTCTCATTTAAAAATCAAACAAGATTTGCCCATCAGCCGCTTCATTACACATATAGTGAGTACTCTGAAAATAATAGCTGAATGCTGTAAAATACAGAGAGATGTATGTTCAGCAAACATTTGTAAACAAACCCCTATATATACGGGAGCAGATATGTTTAAAGTACAACTCTCATTGTGCTGTTTTGGGTATAGCTATTTTGTGTTCACAAATGGTAATATGCACACTTCTGCTAAATTTATTTTAAGGGCCAGCTACTTTAAGAGGAAGTGCGTTCAGCTCAGGAAGACACCTGAGAGGGTGACTGTTGGCTTGTGCAGCCATGTATGAGCTGTTAAACAAGGCTTTTTACATTGATAGGTGGCACATCTGGGGATCCCTTCAGCCAATCCATCTGTCCCTGCACCAGTAAACAGACAGCCTGTGAAGCGTGGAGTGAAACATCCATCACAGACCTTTCCTATCACTACAACAAGCTTTTTGCTGCCACAAACCCAGCTCAGGGTGTCTGCATTCAATTTGCATGGGTTAATAATAGGTCCTGTGGCAGCTCTTGTCAATTTTATTCTTTCTGTGAAAATACAGCCGGGTCATGTTTTACTTGTTTAAATGGAAGACCTCCAGGGAGAGGAGCTGCTGCCATTGGTCTACTTCCATTGATGTCTAAAAGGACACTGGCTGACTTGACATAATGGTGGCCATTTTGATAAGCTAAGTAACACTCCATAGGATGCAACTTATTAATTCACTGAAAGCAGATAGTGTAGGAAATTCTTTTTGTGCCCAGGATTCACATCCATGGTATTCTTTTGGGTGCTGCAACCTAGCATGTTAGACAAAAAACTGGGACCAAACGTAACACCCTGTTAATTTCCAAAATGTATAGCATTCCTGATTTGTTTTTATGTTTCTTTTTTGTTTTTTGCATTGTTGCTTTTTTCTGTCTGTTATTAGATTGTCAGGTGAATTGAACTGGATATGGGTTGGGTGGGGCTGTGATCTGATCTAAGGTCCATGTCACTAGCAATCCTGCTAGACATTTGCCAGTGACAAGATCCCTAATAGAGTGGCAGGAACACTCATTTGGTTCTACAGGGTTGCGGGTTTGTTGGCCGAAGCAGCAAGGTATCCCTCTGTCACTGCTTCCTTGGTATTTTTTGGCCAGTGATGACGTAGCAGCCAATGAGGGCTTATTTAGAAATCTTGCTATTAGCAAGCTGCTAAGGTAACATTATCCATAGGACCCCTATTGGAACCAGAAATAGGTAAAAAAAAAGAGGACTTTATAGAAACAAGTAACCCAATTTTAGCCACTTAAAAAACAAGGTGCACCTTTTTTTTCAACGGAATCTAGGGTAAATAGTTCCTCTAGAAGGCTATTCTACAATAACTCTCCACTGGATTTGTTCCAAGGAAATGTTCATTTATATGTTTAGTTGCTTCTTCTTGGGGGTATATAAAACTGAACTTACCTAAATTTTTGGTCCTATCTGAGATCTTCTGCCGCCTTTATATTTGTTGCCCTTTTTTCAGTATCTTATGCAGATTGCGAGAGAACATGTTTGTGAACCTGTACCAAACTTTAACTTGGATAACAAACACTAATCTCTTCTTTCTCTGGAGGCTCTTAAAAGCTTACAGTATTGAACAGAAGCACATGTGATAATTCGCATTACTGCATAGGCATAGGCACGCGCGAGCCCTAAATCACACAAAGTGTATTAAGACATTTCATTCATCCTAAATGAACCCTCTGTCACTGTTACAGTTGTGCCAAAATCTATTTGCAAACAGGATTGGTTGCATCATTTAACCCTTTCCTTTTCATACTGTCCAAAGTCATAAACAAAAATACCAGTGAGTCTTGTGCTGTCCCACAATACATGACCCGACACACCTGGCTTAGAGGCAGGAAAGGAGTTAATGAGCCCCTCTATGGGCTGTGGGCTCGCCTTGTAAGAGAAGTGAAAGTTGACTTCTCTGTTGCACAGATGCAAATAGAAGAATTTTCCACCTGATTACACATCATTCTCTCCGGGGTTGCGAGAGGCTTGACGGCAGCCGGCTGAGCCTGGGGGGGGGGGGGGGGGGTGAGTTTCAGTGTCGGGATTAAATAAATTTAATCTGCGGCAAAGAAAGTGTTGGGTATAATCCCTCTTGCAAAATGAAAAGTCTAGCCATGGCAGATAACATGGCCAAGGAGTGCATGATTAGTATTATATAAGGTCACGAGGATAATATGAGATTAGTTATTAACAATCTGCTGCTGGCTACATTTACCAGAACTACCAAGAGTTTTCTTGCCAGTCCAATCTGAAAATGGACTATAAACTATAAATTAATCCAGGACTACCTTTTTCATTGTTGCTGAGACGGATAAATAATGAAAAATGGAAGGGCTGGAGTATTTCCCTCTCCTAGTTAATGCTACTCCAGGCTACCTTTAGTGCTGGTCACATTACTAAAAGCCTAGGTATTTGGTCATGTGATTTCTGATAAAGAGAAGACCAGCCAATTTTAACTCTAATCATTAGAAAAAGGAAGACAGTACAGCATATATGCTAGGGGTAGAAATCTAAAAGAGGCACCTTCGGTTGGATCATGCACACCGCACTCCACTTTCCTTGGCAAGTGCTCTCTTCAGCTCAGGCCTACCACTGCTGACTGTTCGCTGCATTGACTGTGAGTGCCCAGTCAGGCGTTCCACCCTGCCGGGCTGCTGTATTGTTCTGCAAGTTCTCCAATACATAATTTTCGGCACTTCAGGTCTCGTGAATACTGCGGCCACAACACGCTGACCCCCCCCCCAGCAACTTAAGGAGAAAGTTAGATTTTACTGATCTATCCGTGCCATTTATTATTATTACTCTGTGATAGGGGAGTTGCTATTTATAAGGCAATGTTTTGTACTTTGAGAGAATAGGGTCTCTCTAAAATGACCACATCTTAAAGGCATAGACATTTATATGATATATTAATCCTAAACTTTCTAAAATCTGCATGAGTGGACTTTTTTCCTGTTTGGCAAGAAATGCCATGCCGCCTATTTATTCATACAAAGAGTAGCTTATTTACTGTTTATTGGCCCTTTCCAATCATTCCTGTCCTGGTCTCAGTTTTCCAAGATTGCCCTTCCAGATGACCTTTTTGTTTGTCAAAGAAACCACCAGCACAACAGCCAACCCAGCTGGCTGCAGACCAGGCTGAGATGTTAGTAAGTATCAGTATCCTGCTAATTTCTCTCCCAGCCTCGTCTCCTCCTCTCCCATCTCTCTACAAGCAAAAGAAGAATTAACAAAGCCCGGGGAAGGGATTTGTTTGTTTGTGTCGCACATCTGTGCCAGCGATCAGACCTGTTAACCATCCTTTCAAGCAAGCCCGCAGAATGCCAGTTGTGACAGATTTGAAGTAATGTTGATGGTGCCCTGGGACTTGATAGAAGTAATTTGATAAAGTCAGCAGCAGCTTGCGGGGCGGAGACAGCGAAAGGAGATAAACAACACTGTCAGACTCTCGGCCCGTCAATGTGCGAAAACACAATAGGACCCCGCAACAATCCAATACCGGAACGCAAATGTGACAACTCGAGCCGCTACGCCATGCTTGCACTAAAGGAAATATTTCATTATTAACGACACACGTCAAGAGACTGCATGGTTTGTTGACCCGGGGACAAAAGTTAAGTGACAAATTAAAAAAAAAATCAAGGCAAAAAGCTGCTTGTCACAGGTGGGCTGACATATATGCACATGATTATAACTTTATTTAAAATAGCGTACATATCCCATGGGGTAACAGATTTTAAATGAGAGCAGTTTTGTATGAATTAGAAGATGCTTGGTATAGATGCACACCACGTGTTAACGGAATCATGATGCTATTCTGAATTTATTATGTGTTGAGATAAATACGGAGGCTGTTGCTGACCTTTTCATAATTAATACCAATTGCCTGGGCACTTGCATTGCTACAGTGGTAAGGCCTTCATTCCCACCGCCGATTGGGTACTTCTCCCTCTTCCTAGATGCTACCATACTGTCCCACTCTGAACCTATCATAAAGAATGGCTTGTCCACTGCATGTGGTCATGTGATCTAATGTCACATGACGAAATGTAGGGGATACATAAGAAAGCATCCCTGTATTGGACCGGTGGCTCCACCAGTTAGCACATGTGCTAGGCACTGTCTAGCATTAGAGCTCCCCCTGTGATCCCAGTTTCTATGCCACTGTGTCTGGCTGCCCTGCCGATCTCATTTGCTTTGTTGCCTTTAGTGCAGACACACACTGGAGGTCTTCAGCTGCCTTGGGTGAGTGTGGGCTTCTGGTGTATTGCTGTACTTTTAGGAAGGAAGAGGCTGCAACCTTCCAAGCATGCCCTTTCCTAGTTTATTCAATGCTGTATACTGTTAATGTCCCAAGTTGGGATCATTTACAGTATAAAGTTAGGGATCACACTATGCAGTGATGCTGTGACATCTTTTCAAGTAAACTCACAACACCAATTCTCCTGTGCCTGAGAGTGGGTCCAGAGAAGACAACTGGATATAATCACATCCTTGCTGGCTTGAATGGCTCAAGCCTTGCTGCCCTCATAAGACTGGGGAAGTCTAGGAACACTGTAACCACAAAACAAAACAGAGGGCACGATGACCTAGTGCATTATCCTTAAAACATGTATTTATTGTTGAAAAGCAGTAAGTATTATACTCACAAAACAACACATTTCACAAGCTGATCATACAGAAACAGCACAGTCCAACCCACGATTCATCATGTTACATGATAGGGCAAAAATAACCTCCAACAGGCTAACACATTTCAAGGACTGGGCTCTTCCTCAGAGCCAGTCTCTGTTTTGTGTTATGGTGTGCTGTGACATCTACACTATATTGCCAAAAGTATAGGGACACCCCTCCAAATCATTGGAATCGGGTGTTCCAATTGCCTCCCTGGCCACAGGTGTATAAGCTGATATAGCTGCAAAGGGCGGGCCAACTCAATATTGAAACCTATGGACTTAGACTGGGATGCCATTGTTCTTGTGCGTGTAAAGGCAGGCATCCTAATATGTTTGGCAATATAGCGTATTCACATTATCCTATGAAGAAGTTTATTTATTGTTGTACTGACGTGCTGGAAAGTGTGCCTGGGAATTTTTATATTGTTAATGCTGATCTGCCAGTCACTGACCGACAACAAGTAAGCTGATGAGGAAGTGTGATTTTATTTGTTGCATATTCGTTTCTTTTATATAATTCTGTATATAGCCTTACAGAACAGACAGTGCACAGTCCACATGTGTTTAT
This sequence comes from Staurois parvus, assembly GCF_062004578.1. Taxonomy (NCBI): domain Eukaryota; kingdom Metazoa; phylum Chordata; class Amphibia; order Anura; family Ranidae; genus Staurois; species Staurois parvus. The sequence goes on from NW_028318094.1 coordinate 9,088,906, forward strand.
CTGCTGCTTCACTGCAAACAGGAAACAGGAACTTTATTCAGAGAAAAGACATAGAATTTACACTATCATAAATGCAGCTACAAACTTATAAACAATGCCATCCACTGGTTGAAGAATATATCTCTACTGAATACAAAATACATTAACACTCTATTCCAACAGTTTCAGGTTAGTAACGCAGAAAAAACTGAAGGGCAAGAATGGCACCTGTTCCAGTGACAACCCTCTAATGGGATTCCTTTTACTTTGGAAAGACTATCTTAACATAGACTACAAACGACTTTTTAAAATCAGTTTAACATGAAACGTGGAGTTCCCCTTTAAATCACCATCTTGGATCCAAACCTCAGTTAATTAAACATATCTTCTAAAACACAGAAAAATGGTAAATTGGGAGGATGTCCTGACCTTGGGAAATGTTTTCTGAATAATTTTATCAGTTCGCCATCTCTTTATACTTGTAATCTGCATATTAATTTTGATGTTTCAGAAACCATTGAAGCCATTGGATCAGCATGACAACCAGATAACTAGTAGGAGAGGACTTTAATGGCAACCCCACTACATGTTCCCTTTAAATACTGCACTACCTAGCTGTACAGGAGAATTGCTCCTTCAGTTTCCCGCACGGCTTAAACTATCCATGTGACTTATCTGCTTTTGCGTGTTTGTGGCAGTCTAGTAAATTGCATTACACCAACCTTGTGCTTATAAATAAACAGAGCTAACCACGAACAGAAAGGAATATGATTCAGACCATTATACACAATGTGGCAAATAAGGACATCAATTCCCAGTGATAGGGAATCCGATGTCAGCTTGTTATGTTTTGGATAGAAACACGTCTCTTTCACCCCATCTAACGACAAGACGCCAGTTCGTACTATTATTCACCAAGATGTCAGATACTTGGAACGAATTACGCAGCTTGTCAAGAGAGATTGTTCGTCCATTGAGAAGATGTATGAAGGTGCATGAAACATTCACTGTTTAGACTTGTTATTCATGAATTTACCTGATTGGAGTATATGCCATATCCGTGAATGGGGGATTCCCTTTAACTCATTCTTCTGTCTGCTGTAGGATTTATTGAAGAAAAAACTCTGGGCTAAATGACAGCTTGTACATAGACTGGAATGAATCACGTTTTTTAGGTTTGTGAATATATTCATGTTTTATTTTGGCTTCTTGGTTCTGGAGAGCTTATAATTTGTGACTATTGGGATTCCTTGCTGTCAATAAAGAATATTGACACCAACTCAGTGAAACCCATTTGAGAAAAGGGATGCCTTATTTTGTTATATCCTCAGTGCTTCAAGAGAACCTGTATTGAATGTATGCTTATAAACAAAGGCTCATTCTTTGAAAGAGAAGATGCAAGGACATACTTTTCCTGTGACTTTCTGGAACTACCATTGGGCCCCTTAAGATTCCCCCCTCCCCGAAATGTCTGTGTAAATATAAACTATATGGTTAAAGGTTTGTGGACCCCTGAATGTCTTATAAGCTATATAAGCTTGAAGAATATCTCCTTCCAAAACCATGGGTGATAATAGAGTTGCTTCCCCCTGCACCTTTGTGGCTATAATAACTTATGCACTCTACTCTTTTAGGAAGGTTTTCCACAAAATTTTGCAGTGTGTCTGTAGGCATTTGTGACCATTCTGTCAAAAGGGCATTTGTATGGTTAGGTACAGATTTTGAATGAGAAGGTCTTGCTCGCAATCCTAAATGATCCCAAAGGTGTTCAATAATATTGAGGTCATGGCTCCGTACAGGCCACCTCCACACAAAACCTATCAAACCATAGCTTTATGAAGCCCAATTTGTACACAAGAGCAAAAGGGCCCAGCAAGGTTGGATGCAAACAATTATCTAAAATGTGTTTGTATGTTGTAGCATCAGCAGCACTCTTTATTTAAAATACCTGAACTCAATTAGTTTGGTTTTGAAAAAGCGGATGCCCAACAAGCTCAAATAGGTATGACAAAACCTCTTGTCCATTTAATGCAGACTTCCTTAAAGATGGCAAATAGGCATACATTGCCCACATCCTGAATAGCAAAGCCTAGTGCCTTGCTTGATCTGTTTCTCATGTGGGAAGTGGAGAGCTTGCCTAGTGCCTATGCAATTAAAGATTTTCTGAATGTAGATAATTGCATGGAGTTCTGGGCCCTATGAAAGGACTAGCCAGTCACAAGAAATGTATGTCTATGAACTCTAGTTAGAATACGCCTTAGCATACAATATATTACCGCTCTTAGCTCTTAAATTTTGTCTAAAGAAATACTATTAAAATATATCAGACTGTTGGAAAGCTGCTGCAGATATGACTCTGACCAGTCAAGATGGTCCTGGACACATGGCTGAGCCCTTCTTGCTTTATTGGAAAATTACAGGAACACAGAGAAAGAACAATAAGTATGACACTACAGCCTCCTGGCAGAAACGCTAATCACAGTATTTTATATGAGAACAGTTGTTGCACCTATTTTTTTTGTGGACTTACAGATTAAATTGTCTATTCGCACTTAACTGTTAGAGGCAAGAAGAACCATATTTAGTGGAGTTTTCCAGACTCCAGTCCAGGACAGCCAACTGCCAGTAAATTGACACACAGTTTGTAAAATCCGTGATTGTCCGTAACGGACATTCATGGACAGATGTAAAAATCATGGATTTTACAAACTGTCCTTGAATTTCACGAGGGTTGGCAACCCAGCTCCAATTAAACTTGAATATTTACAACATTGTTCCTATTCGTGGCTCTTTTCTCTCATTTTTGTCTGAATACACCAAGACACTTAAAAGTGTAAACTGCTAGTATACTGATATTCTGGGAATGCTTTATGCTGAGCCTGTGGATGGGCCAGAAATTCACAACTCTGCCCATTAGTCTCTCTGCATCCCAATTATCTGCACCTGTAACTATGCTCAAAGGTTTAACTTGTGCCTTTGCTCCACCCCAGGCATGTTTTTTCCATTAAATTATTTTTTTTTTTTTACCTTTTTCAGGCTTTTTTTTGCATCTTAGTGTTATTGATCTTCTCTATTCTCCTTTAACCACTTCCTGTCTACTTGATATAAAGTCTGTTGCACAAAGTTGCTCAGGACCAGCTTCCAGAAATTGACAATGATGGACCATGCCTGCGCAATGTGTATCCGCATGGCTGTCTGTCATCTCCAACAGGGGCATGTGTGACAGGTGTCAACACAGGAGCATAACTGAGAAACAGTATTCACCCTATAACAGTTGCACTGCTGCTACTATCCTTTTCACTTTAAATATAGTTACAGGCCCCTTGTTGCCCATTTTCCCTGAAACACCCTCTGCTCCCTATGAACATTTTTAAAGACCATTGAGCTTTTTAGCCTGTGGATCTGTAACAATGTCTTCTTTTACAGGTTGATTTACGTAAAACACCTCGAGGACATAATAATTTTGAACAAAATTGCCATGAGCCATGAAGTCCTAAATAAATGCACAGGATCATAACTGAAAATGATTTTGCTAAAGCCTCTACCTCTTCCCCAGAATCATCAGCAATCCTACACTAAATGGCAGTAAAGGGCAGAGAACTATTTTGCTTTGCAGGCACACAGCTGCAATGGACTTTGTTACTTTTTTTGCAATAAAGCCATTAAGCACTTGCACTTTGGCTATCACCTCGTGTTTCTGATCAGACCCATATGTAAATCTCACAAGGTAGTATTTAGTAGCATAATTAATCCCTACTTTATGTTATGAGAAATACTTCATATTCCCGACCCTGCAACGTCCTTTAGGAAGATCCATGTTCTAATTAGACTAGCCCATCGGCGTCTTTTAATGAGCAGATTAATCATCGCAATGGGGACCATGGTGTCATCACAGGTTTTAAATATGATAATCTCTGTTCTAATGGCTTTGCAAAGCCAGGCTTTAGAGCTGTGGAGAAAGTCGGAAATGAGTCTGCTTTAGTCTCCTCTTCTCTCTCCTTTGGTGACAAAGTGTTTGCAAATTTGTGAGTGATAAGGCAGATGCTCCAAGGAGGCATTTTGCAGAAACCGAGGCCTCTAACAGCATCATAACTCAAGTCTGATTATTACAGAGCTGGACAGACAAGTCCCTGGCTCCCCAAAGAGCTTCCCATTGCTTCTGCACCCTCTCTCTTGTTAAGGAAGGAGACCTGAAAAGTCTATCTGTCTCAGAACAGTTCTGATAATAAATAGCCAACAACTTGCCTGACCTAGATGTTATGAGTAGGATAATTGAAACAAATCTAAGCCCAAGAACAAAAATGTAATATATTGCTTACCAGTCCTTAAATATGGGTCTGTATTAGCTGTGTGGGTTTTTCGGGGCTTTTTTCTCTTTATTTTCACCAGGCAATCCTGTCGGTTACACATTTCCTGTTTTAGGGTGACAACACTCACTCTATGTACAGTATTTATGGAGAAACAGAGTTGTAACCCGTGGACAGGAAGTGTATAATGACTAAAGAACATCTCCCTCACTCCTCATATTCATAACATAGGGAGGAGGTGTTCTTTAGTTCACATAGAGAGCTGGAACAAATACTAACTAATAAAGAAGGGCAGAAAGCACAGGAAGTTACCTGCTCACTGGAATTTCTGGCAGGATCAACAGGTATTTTCTGTACTTCACAAACAGATATTAGTAAATGCCTTTAACTATATATTTAACAGACCAAAGGGGAGAAAATTAGAGAAGTCTATGCTAGGGTTGTATTTTTTTTTTATAAACAAAACGCTTTTATTGGGATATAAAGAAAAAGAGAATATAGACATAGATGCCATGAGTACAATGATAAACATTGTATCAGCGGTAGTAGACAATGATCTGATATTTTCAAAAGGAGCAGTAAGGACATTCTCCAATAATACTTAGCTAGACACTACCAGCAGACTCGCATATACAAGCAGCCACTGGGACAACACAACCCTCTTAAATGTGAACTGATTATTCTTAAAATATGCACAACAGGAAGCCTTTACACATGCAACAGCCTATCCAGCACTAATTGTGGTGGGGCAAGCCCAGGTATATCCAACCAACCCTGCCAAATGGTAAGAAGTTTATGTTGGGCATTTTGGTGCTGATAAGTAAGTTGCTCTCTCAGTAATAAAGAGTTGACATAATCCACCCATTGCTGTCTAGTCAGAGGGGTTAGATGCTAGCCAGAAACAGGCAATAATAACTTTCTCGCAGGGTACAGCAGTCGCAGAAACATTATATAAACCCCAGGTTCATAGAGCTCAGCATCCAAGGCTCCCAGCAAGGAAATCAGTGGGTCTTGTGGAATTGTCTGTTGGGCCACTAAGGAGGTTGTTTGTAGAACTTCACCCCAGTATCTAATCAGTTTTGGACAGCGCCATATCATATGGATAAAATCTCCCCTGAGTACATTACATTTAGGGCAATCTGGAGAGTCCCGCCTACTCCACTGAAATAACTTAGGTTCTATAGACCCTATGGAGGATGGACAATTGAGTACGTTGAGAAGCCAAGAAGCCGAGAGGGAGATAACAGGTACCATTTCTAAGGCTGCATCCCAAGAATCACTCGGAAGTTCACTCAAGTCCTGCGCTCAGTGTCGTCTACAGTTTAGATTGGAGGGTCTTGAATAGTGGCCAGAAGAACAAGATAAATGCGAGATATCATCCCCTGTTTAATAGTGGCTAGAGTAGCCTCTGACACCAATGGAGATTCAGCTAAGGTAAAAACTGATTTGAGGGATTGTGCCTTGGGTTGTATTTTTTAATGGGTCTGTAGACTATTAGAGAAATGTAGGCCACAAGCAGACAACTGTCCACTGAGTGTACATTAGCATGATTGTTCACATGGTCGTAACTGCCACATATATATTAGATGAGAGTATCTGATTTGTAGCAAAGGTTGTGCATGCCTTCAACAATAGCCACCATCCACATGAACAGCACTAAACAATAAATGAAAAGCAAATGTTCTTTAAATCTTCTTTACTTTAGATCCATAAGGAATAAAAGAGTCTAATACACAGAAAAGTGTTGATGTGTTTCAGCATTGGTGGGTCATTTAGTTATGACTAAAGCTCACCAAGGCTAAAAGGCATCAACACTTTTCTGTTTATTGGATTCTTTTATTCATGGATGGATCTAAAATAAAGAGGATTTTAAGAGCATAGGGCACCTTGTTGCTGGCTTTTTCATTTGGATGTTTGCTTTACAGCTTGTACAACTGTGGTGTAGGCAGATAGGGAGCTTTTTCATCTCAATCGTAAGCTAGAGGGGTTGCAGCATCACATCTTTTTGCACTATGAATTTGCGCTGATAAAGATCTAAAGAAGATTCAACCAAGCCAATCGACTTTTGGTCTGGTTTTCACTGACATGCTGTGATACACATGTGGTGGCAAGAAACTTGCTGACCAGAGGAGAGAGAGGAACTTCCGCTACTATTTGAATGTCCGATCGCAGGCTGGGGGCAAGGAGGTGACCAAGCTGTTTTGCTAAACTGCAGCAGAGAAAGGTCAGATCTCCAAGCTAGCTAGGCTATGTAAACCGCAGGACTGGCTAAACAAAAATACAATTTGGCAGGTAAAACACCTTACTTATATGTATTTCATCTGTGAATTTAACAGTTTGCCTAGAGTTCAGCTTTAAGTCTTCCTTTGATGCAAAACTCTTCACAATCAAACCCCTTGTTTCTGCCTCCGCTGCAGGTAGTCATATCTCCTTACTGCAGGAACAGGCGTGATTGTACCCAATATCTCATACGTCAGTCTGTACCTGAAATGAAGACTTCTGCCAAGCCGTGCATAACTAAATAAGAATCGTTAAGCTTTATTCTGCCACCACAATTCAACTGATCTCACATTTGTAAAATATTATAATATGAAGGTTTTTGTAAGGCAGACGAAGCGTATTAAAGGCGTTCTGCATTGTTTACATCCACTCTTTGTCACTCGGCTCTCACATCCCAGCTTGCCACTCGATCCATGCTCGCACTACCATAATCTATATTTATTGCTGCCCACTTTGTGAGTTCACAGTTTAATTTGCCAGCAGCGGCAGCACTCAGCTGACGCGGTAAAACAAGATAACGTTAAAATGTCAGCTGGAGAAGAGGGACAGGGATGATACATTGGCAAGACTGTCACGCCTATCCTGCACAGTGACAATAGCTCCTGGATTATTCTTTAGACTTTGAAGAATAGATCCTACCCAGGCTTTAAAGGTGCACTCTAGGTTTGTGTTAAGTCTATTTCAGGCAATATAATCTATGCGCTAAATAGTTTTCTTTTTGCAGGCTCTATTATTTACAATTTAATTAATATAAGCTTTAACATGTTAATGTAATTTGAAAAGTTATTGTTAATCATTTTAAAGCAGCAGGTTTAGTTAAAATAACACCTGGTGATCCTCACTTGAAGCTCCTTCCTGTAAAGGTGACAATGCTCTGTTACTGTCAGTCTATTGTGCTCCTGCCTGATCACCCTGTCACATGGGCTTGCAATGTGAGACCATTTCAATATACATTACACAGGTAGGTTGTCACCATCAGGAAACCTGCTATGAAAACACAGCTGGCGTATATATATATATATATATATATATATCCAGCAGCTGAGCCTGTATAAAACACTATATGGGGTCATACCCTGATAGCCTTCAAAATACACTCCTGCGGGAATCTGGTCCCTTGTGCCACACAGAGATGTAAAAATTGGGCAGATGACTTGACCTTAAAGTGCCCACCCATAACTGAAATATATCTGTTTTGGGTGACATTGACCCTAAATCTGTCATTAACCTCTATAAGTGAAACAGCATGCTGTCAGCTTGGAAGTGCTCAAAAAATCTTCAAAGTCATTATTAACCTGCTAATGAACCTTTTCTCCTATCTCTGGGGGGTGAGCTGTCACCCTCGGTGGTACCGGGCCATGAAGTGTGCAATGTTTTCCAAACGTGTGAGAACACCACAGCTCTCCTCTGTTTATTCATCCCATAACACACTGGGTTTCTTTGCAAGTCATTAGCATCACCTGTGTTAATTACACCAGCAAACCAATCAACAGTTCCTCACTAATTAGGTTTCCTTTATTAAAGTCGGAAATTGGCAAGAAGTCTATAGTCACCTAGGGAAATTATTTGAAATGAGTGTTTATGCTAAAAAGCTGCATCATTTTCACAATATCCGTAATGTATAACGGCTGCCTGGAACAGAGCTGTCTAGGTGATGTATACAGAAATGTTCTAGTATGTACAGTGGGTGCCTGTAATGATTGAGCGGCTGGTTTACAAAGAAACAACTGGTTTTCAAACACAACTGTATTCATTCTGCTTGTATGAGTACAGGATAGGTTTTTACATTACTTTGTTACAGTGTATTTTTTGACGCTTGTACAAAACGCTATGGGGTTAATTTACTAAAACTGGAGAGTGCAAAATCTGGTCCAGCTGTGTATGGTAGCCAATCAGTTTCTAATTTCAGCTTGTTCAATTAAGCTTTGAACCTGGAAGCTGATTGGTTTCTACCAGATTTTGAACTCTCCCGTTTTAGTAAATCAATCCCTATGTATAAAAACAAATATTTATTTTGGCACCTTTTTTGACTCCTGTCCCCGAGTGACAGTTCCATAGATACAGTACAGTGAGTAAGCATTGTCATTCTATGAAAGGTAGTGTAACTGGCAGGATCAACAGGTGAAAAAAAAATAATGGAGACACCATATCTAAGGACTAGTAAGCTGCAATATACCACATTTTTGTTTTTGTCTTTACATACACTTTAGGGGTCTACTGACATTACAGAACGCTTGCCCATTCCACCCATTTACAGTTGAATGGGGGAAGGTTTGTCAATAGGCTATTACCAATGCCAGATGGTGGGGCCTGCTCAGACTTGATAAGCTGGGATGGACTTTTTCAGCTGGCTGCTATTGTTTCTACGTGACTGCCTGGTACCTGGAGTGCTTGTGCTACCCACTCTATAGGAACAAACATGCAAGTACACCAACAGAACCTTCATGTTTCTACAATGTCTGTTCTTATAAGTGATTGTTCAGTGGCGGGGTTATGCCTTCCTTCTTAGATGCCTGTCTGTAGACACCTTTAGACTTGTTGGATGTCTCACTGGAAACAATTTATGGTTCAAGTAGGAAATATGTCACCAGCACACCAAGGATTCTTCAAAGCTTTATTCAGTAGTCACATTGTATTTACAAATGCAATGTTTCAGAACCACGTAGGGCCAATATTTCCTACTTCGAATGTTAACGGTTTCCAGCAGGTGGTTGTGGCAGCACCCACTGACACCTAACAGCTATTTCCAGGAACTTCTGCATTGGGAATTTGTGAATACTATGATTAGATCAATTTTCGGTTTAGACACCTTACCACCCTTGATCATATTGTCGCACTGCTGGGAACAGTATGTGTGTGTGCACGAGTGTTGTGATGCATTTTTATTTGCCTTGCTGTGATATCCTTTCCAACTCAACTAAGGAATGAATTATTTGCACATGCAATGAAAGTCTTGCTCCCTCTTCTATATAAAAATAAGAACATCTGTTTAACTTTTAGTGTTTGCAACTGTCCAAATCCCTTGTTATTATGCCTTAGGGAACTGCTATGGAGCCCAGTTCTTTATTTGATTATCATATGAGGTGCTTAAACTAGTGCAATGCTTGCACAGATAGGACCGTCTATGGTAGACATCTACAACACAGTGGAGATTATTATGAGCAACCAAGGGTAGGGTCACAGGCCAAAGGATGCATCAGTGCTGATGATGTGCATCAGCGTGTGTGTGTGCATGAGTGTTGTGATGCATTTTTATTTGCCTTGTGAATTTTTGGCAATTTTTAAGAGACACATTACTTTGCTTTTATGCAATGCGATAAAATGCTACCTGCAATGCTTTTACAGTGCACACCAACACAGCGCATTGGTGTCAACTGATACCATACAGAATAAGGCTTTATGCCTTGTCCATGAATTGGGACTATGTTGGCCAATGCAGAGATGATAACTGTACATTAGATGAGCTGTGGAGGGTCTTGACAGTCTTCTCTGCATTCATCACTATATAACCTTCAGTTTTTCTGCTGGATTTACTCACAAGTGTCTCAAAGTAAACATAAATCTGGGTGGATGGATGGATAAATAGATTAGGCTGATGGATGTCAATTCATTATTATGTAGTCCCATAGCAAAAGTGATACTAGAATTTGTTTTTATTCATTGCAACTGTATTTTGCAGCACATTTCATCATATACTAATTATAAAGGCATTATAGGTTAGCTCAAAGAAGATTTGATTGCAAGCTCTCCAGGTCAGCGTGTCAATCTTTCTGTCATCTTTGTATAGTGTGCAATAAATCATTGTTTCTCATTCCTAGCCCCCGGGGCTCTGTGGCTCCTGTCCCCTTGGCTGCTATATCTCCCCATTTTGTAAGAGGAGCTGGGAAAGGGAATGTCACAGACAGACTGGAGCTAATGGCTCAGTTCCTGTGTCAGAACGGATGCTTCCTGGCTCCTAATGGCCATTTGTATAAGGTAGAGGTCCTTTCAATCCCTCGAGCTGATCACTAATGGGCACCAAATGCTGTCTGCAGACAGGAGAAATAGGTGAGACTTTTAGTACATTAATCTGGAAAACAAAGAGACTTTATGCTTCACTATTCACTAAAGTACTGCTATAAATAAAGAGTTAATTATTGTATGAGTACAGGCCATTCTCAATGGTCCTCACTGGTCCTACCAAGCGTTTATAAATATGCTTTTCCTCTGAATAAATTAATAAATTTAAAAAGTTCATTTTAATTTAATGTGGGCGATGTAATGAGTCAATTTGGTGTTTTAATAACATATTTAGAATTTAGACAGCACTGTATTGGACCTTTAAATTTAATTACTTCTTACTTACGCCTATGAAAAATGTGTCATGGTGCTGCAGTTATCTTGTGCATGGTGAAGGATGGGTTTTCCTAAAGGAAATGGTGTATTAAGACACACCTTTTCACAACATTCAGTCACATGACATCTCAGAGCACCAAGTCAAGTCAGTGCTGGAAGACTTCCCTCTGCCAGACACAGTGATTGTAGGTGGAAGACTTCCCTCTGCCAGACACAGTGATCGTAGGTGGAAGATTTCCCTCTGCCAGACACAGTGATTGCAGGTCTAAATGTGGAGAAGGTCATTAGAGTATATAATGCTTGACATACGTCTTTGACTGCAAAGTCAGCACTAATTGATGTTCAAATGGTGCAGTTTGTCCACTCAAGGCCACCAGCCCAACATATTTTATTAATACTACCCCAAGGGACAAATGCCCGCTTCCCTCCCAGTCAAACTGGCCTCTGCCTGTCGATAGCTTTGCACATCTTTAGGAATAAATTCCTACACAGAAGCAGAAAAACCTTTAAAAAAGCTTCATCCAAGTCTGTGGCTCAACAAACACAATTTATTGTGAATGTATTTTCAAAGGCACCTGCTAGTAATATGTACATAGGGATGAATGACTTACATAGAAGACATACAAAATGGCTGCCAACAACAAAGAGAAGCTGGGCCTAGTTTGGTTTTATGTTGATGGCGTTCACCAACACATTCCAAATTCAGTCAAGTTTGGATTTGGGAGACTTTTTTTGGCTGAGGAAAAGTTTTCTCCCCTGTGACAAAATCTAGGTCAATACATTTCATACATTTTCATACAAGATCTATTTTAAAATAAGCGGCTGGTTTCCACAAAAGTTGCCTGTAGTTCTGAGGAGAATTTCACATCATTGAACTTACACCTGCTGATTGCACATTTATGCCAGCCTGCCTTGGTTGCATTTTGACAAATGGGGTGCTCTTGAGACACTGTTTTGTATTATTCCACAGTATAATACCATCTAAAAAATGCAGAGGCAATATCTACGCACTGTTCTTTCACTGTTTCCAAACACCACCTCCATTTGCTATGTTTGCTTTTCCTATAGTATCCTGACCTACTTCAGTACACTAGGCCTCATGTATTAGAAAAAAAACATGAGAAGCAAAAGTGTCTGTACAGGAACTAGATTTCATATTTTTTCTACTGTTGGCTGGAAAACCTGAACTCCACTTTTTGCCTCTTTTGGTGGCCACAGCTTAAAAGCGACCATTTTGTCTTTGCAGATCCAGTAGCTATACACTGCACATGTCTCAATTATAGGGATTGTGCTACAAAATGGCCGTGCCGCTGCCAAACCACAAATGCTAGATTTTTATGACCGTCTTTCTGAGTAATAAAAAAAATGGCTGTGCAAAACACAAACCAAATATCTCCCTGGCCTAAAGTAAAGGTTATTTGCTGTGAATAAATGTAACGTGTTATATGAGTGTACTTTCCGTTTTTGATTCACATCTTTTAAATCTGCAGTGAAAACAGTATAAACTTATATAACTATGAGGCACCCAGAGGTGTTGACATGTGCCCTTTACTTGTCATCACTCAGGGCTCTGCCTCCAAAACTGGGTTGTATAAAGTATGCAAATATCGACTTGTTCTCATTAAAGGTCACTAAGGTGCTCACATTGTATTGTGGGCTCTGTGCAGTGTGTGCTTCTACTTCAACTTGGAGCAAAGTTGATATTTGATGATAGACTCTTACTGGCAAGAGATGGCATTAGTAGTTTATTTATAGAGCTCCCAGGACAGAGAGTGGTGTCTCGCCTTAAAGACAGTCCCTCATAGTTCTTTAAACTCTGTAATTGCAGCCTTGACTGAGGAGCCTTCAGCTTGCGAATGAGCTTGCATTGTAGCAACTGCTGGGGGAGATAAACCATTCCAAATGGAAGGTCCTATGGCCCATGTCATTCCTTGCTTCTCTTTCATCCCAGTGTTTCAAATAGGCAGTTGGTGTAGGGAAATGAATAAAAATCTGAAGAAATTAACCCTATCAATAGACATATCAAGTGTGTTTCTATATAAAACTCTTGCTGTACATTTTTCCCAGTCAATTTCACTTTTTAAGCAATCTATTCTGCACTTGTGTAAAGTTACGGAGTGTTTGGAAAATACATTACACAGTGGAACATGAACAATGTATTTTCTATTCTGATTTTGTTGGCACAACTAGTTTAAAGTCTCTAGTTCTCTTGGCTCCTGGTGATATAATGAAGCAATTAGGGGGAGGAAAGAGGTCAGAATGGCAAGCTGTGTGACAATGCACAGGTCTCTCTAACTGGAAAAGGGTCATCTGGCTTGAAGCTTACTGAAATTCCTGTAAATACCACAAAATCTAAGGAAAAAATAAGAACTGAACCAACCATCTCTCTGTACATTAAACCCTTCAATGTATAGCATGACAAACACTGAAAAGGGGGTAGTTGTTTTGATTTTGGTAACTCTTGCTGGTGGTAAACCACATGCTTCACAGAACACAACTTGACAACACACCCAAAAAGACACAGAGACACACATAGATATATAATCAGTATATAGGTATATACAGCGTACGTGTGTGCAATGTGTGTAAATGCTAACAATGATGATCAATTAATCAATCAATCAATTAGCCGTTAATGATTTCCGCAGTCAAGGCGTAGAACCTGGGAACCATTACCACTGGTGCTTAGAAAAGGATCACTATGATGTGTTAAAATACCATGTTAAATAGCAACTATGTCTATACATTGATAGTAAAGTTTTGTCCTAAAGAATATCTAAAGCCCCAATTTTTTTTTTATTAGTTTTGGATAGGGTAGAGATTGATTTATTTTTTGCTATCTGCGTCCTATTGGGGAAATTCTCCTTCACTTCCAACCAGAAGCACACAACAGGAAGTGAGAGGAGATCTCTCCAAAATAAAGAAAATCCTCTGTTAGACAGTTGTCACCAGAACAAATGTCTGTATTGGAACATTTCCCCTCTAATCCTTCTCAGGTGACAAGATTTTACAGAGAAGGGAATTCTAACCCTTCCCTACTCTATCCTTCTAAGCATTCCCTACTCTATTTTAATAAAGCAGGTTATACTAGACGCCCAATATATCTCTTGTGAAGTTATGGTCTTTTTGTTTTATTTAAGTTTAAATGTTTCTTTAATCAAACATATTGCTGCTATTGAAATACAACTAAAGGTCCCCATGTGACAGTCTAAAATAGTACCAAATTAATTTACTATGTGATGCATAATCCCCATAAAGTAAACAAAAAAACTGCCTTTATCCTCCCTGGTTGAGCCAAACCCTCCTTTGTTTCTGTCTCACATGCTCCCCCTCTTAGACACTGCAGGTCACAGTGGGAGAGTTTCCACAACAGAGGCAGAAAGTAGTGGGCATGACTAGGTGTGGCCAGGTGCTGATTGACAAGCTACAGGCTAATAAATCAGCGGTGACAATGGTGGCAATCAAACCCTCTGAAATATTGTTTAATTCCACTGCAGTGCAAGTAGGCACAGCCGACCGGAGAGTGGCAACTCTACTCTCAGGAAGAGTGCAGCATTGTTGTCACCCCATCACAGGAAACTGCATAAGGTGCACTTCACTGGAAGGATTATAGAAAACTGTACAAATGTGATGTACTTTTAATTAAGTGCGGCAACATGGATTTGTTTAATAGGAGGTCATAGTTCTACTTTAAACAGAGACACAGACTGCTACATTGTACATGACCACTCTGCAGCTGATATAACTCAAACAAATTTTTAAACGAGAATTTTGCATAAAAAAGCCTAACAATCTCTGAACAAAGATAAGTAGACACCAAATAAACAAAAAATCCATTGACAATATTGAACAAAAAACATAAATCAAAAAACAGTATTATAGTGGTATAATAGTAGCAGTAGCATGAAGGTAATGGCATAAAGAATCTAAAAGCAATAAAGCCAATTTTTTTTTAAAATCTGCCAGTCTACGTCTATCTTCATATCTATCATATCAACTACTTGTACATAAATATATGTTGCCTTTTGACAAGTGGATGCTAAGTTAGAGGCCAGTGTTTTGCATGTAAACAAGCGTTGCAAGATTGCGGCTTATCGGTGAGGTTGATGAAAAGTCTTGACAGTGTTTTGGGCAAAGGCATGAAGGCAAACATAAGTTAGCATTCCTCAGCACTGTTCAGCTCTGCTCCATAATGAGTTCCCAGCCACGGTACAGTGTCTTCCAGAGACTGGCTGAAGGAAGCAGGGAAGCGAGGCAATGGCTTGTCTCAGGAATGAAGTGCGGATACTAGGCTTGTCATAGCCAGCGCAAAAACACCGTCCTGTGCTCTGCCAGCCCTCCCAGGGGTTAAATGGCATATCTAATACTTTTCACCTAGCTTGATTTGACAGGTGCCTAACCTCAGCTCCAGAGTGGAGACAGCCTGATGGGCCTTCCACATACAGGGGGAACATTTTTGATGCTTCCCACTTATGACATGATTGATTTTCTTTCAGCGGCCCTTCACTTTTGGATGTGTGGAGGAGGAAGGGGGGTGCAGCCTTCTACGCTCCCCCTCCCTCTTCCAGCTCGCCCTGACCTCAGCATATGGGCACTGCTAGGCTGAAGACTGATGACGGCAGGAGCCTAAAAAATCAATAGGGCCTGTCAGTCAGACGAGGAACTGGAGCATCTTTTAAAACCCCAATCACGGATGATGCCGAATGCACACAGAACATCCTCACTACATAACACACGGCTCCTTCCAATTCCAGGAGCCTTCCCTCGGCTTAATATTGCCGGATTGCTTTATTCTTTTTACTCAGCCCTGAGTAATGTCAATAAATGTCTGTAGAAAACGCAAGCACACTTAACCATTAATGATGTCAATCTGCGAACAGCGAAAAAAACAAAGCGCAGATTTCCTGCTATCCTTTTTTTTAATCTTCCCATGAGCTAAGTATTGCCTATGTATTTGAAAATGTTTATGCTATTTTCTTTTCTATGTACTAATTGTCATTAGAAATATTTTCTTTTTTTTGCTTTATAAGTACAATATGCAGCGCCAATCAATGCTGTTTTTGTAGCTAATTTTTTTTTATTGTTATCCTGTGTTGCAGTATGTCAGCTTGCAGTAGTATCCGGAATGTGTAGGGATGACAAGATAAATCCTATTGGTTATTTTGTAAATCATTGCACAAACTGTTGGTGCTACAGTATATAAATCTTGTATAATATATTATAACCATAACTAACAAGAGCAACCAAAATCAGTCCTGTGCAATAAGCTGCAAAAAATAAAGGTCCAATACTGCTATTGATTTGTATTTCACTGTAGACTCTGGACCTATCCTTTAAGCACCTCCCACTTTTAAAGTGCAACTTGGCCACCCCCATTCTCAGTAACTACAATTGTCAAATGTTTTCAGGTATAGGTGTGATCTAAGCTCCCTCAGGTAACTTTGCCAGCAAGCTCTTCCCTAAACAAGAATGGTCAAGCTGAGTGAAAGTTTCTATTTAGGATGCTAAAGGGCCACAATGGAGGAGTATTACAGACAAATTTGTTGCCAGCTCAAAAGAAAAAAACTAAAATGATTGGACAATATTTTCTCAACCCCCTATCACTGGTTGCCCAGATGAATCTGTACTAATAGTGTCTACAGGTAGCTTACAGAGATTATACTGTCAGCCTGGATTCATCTAATGTCTCCAAAATGTGGCCCATGGGCCAGATGCAGCCCTTTGCTTGCCTTTTTTCAGCCCTCAGACACTATTACTTCCACTGATAAGAAGCACTATTCCTCCCACTGACACAAACTAGAAGACACTATTCCTTCCACTGGCACCAACAGTGAGGTATAATTCCCCCCACTGACACCAGCACTATTTATCCCACTGATATCAATGATGAAGGACCATTCCTTCCACTATTCCACTGACACCAACAGTGGGGCATAATTCCTTCCACTGTTATAAACAATGGAACACTATTCCTCACATTGACTCCAATGATGGGGCACTATTCCATCTCCTACTGACCAAAGTAGGAAATGGAATTTTTAATAACCTCCCCCCCCCAGCCTGAGGCATTGTTTGCACCCATTGACGGGGTATTTTCTACCCCCTGTGGCCACAGTCTGGGCCCTCTAAAGTCTGAAGGATGGTACATTGGCCCTTTTGGTTATAAAGTTTGAAGACCCCTGTTGTAAAGCATGGTGTCATATTAAAACACAATAATGGGGAGCATCCTTGAGAGTCACAAATATCATAGAGTCAGCATAGTCATTCAGCATAGAAACTTCTGTTGTGCGAATGGGTGGGGGTGTCACCGGGTAAGCACAGAACAGTCTCCCAGTCTTAACACATAAAGATGAATGAGCGATTAATCATAGATGGGATAGTGTCAAATTCATTGAACACAATAACTGATATAAAAAAGGGTCAGCTTGGTTAAATTTGCTTTTCCACCGAGATGATTATCCATTTTTGATGATTGATTGCAAACCTAAAAGATAATTTTTTGAAAGATACAAATTTTCAAACTTTTTATCAAAATGATTATAATATCAAAGTACTGGTATGTGAATGGCCAGCATGATACCTTGTATTTAAGGATTAGCCTGCTATCTGAATCCTTTGGATGGGTTAACCGAGGATTGACCTCCTCACTGGGCTATGTTACAGGACTGGTCTTGTAATGAAATTTATACGGCTCTAAACTTTCAAAATTATTGCTGTGCTTTTTACACATCATCACTTGGCCTTATTAAACAGTCCTGAAGAGTTTGCCTAACAGGATCTATACTACTATGTATTTGGTATAGAATCCATATGGGTCTGGCAGACACCAGAGGCGCTCCTTGTTCAGGGCCAACATCTTTGAATTAATGATCTTGTAAAGTTTAAACTTAATATATCATCTGTGTTTTGGACTCATTGCTCTCTCCCGTCATGCAACGCTCTCTCTCCTCTTTGTCGCACTCCTCGGCTTCTACACATTTGGAGAAACATTTCCTGGAAACTATTACGAAGAGGTACGGAGTGAAAAATAATAATAATACACATAAAATGTCTTGTCGGTGTGCCAAGATAAATATTGCTATTATTTTCATACTACATTTTTTTCTGGAAAGAGTTTAAAACCATCAGATTAAAGTGGTGTATATGTATGTGTGCATAGCAGTGCGATGGCGTGCTTTAATCCTACATTTCTAACAAGCAAGACATTACTTTGGTACATATATATATATATATATATATATATATATATATATATATATAAAATGTATATCAACCTATCATTTATTTAAAGCAGCTATGGAAGATAAAATTGAATGCACTTCTCTATTTATATAATAAATCACAAATGAAATCAACTAATGAATTAATGTACGTACTGTACTTGAATTTGACTTGATAATAGTCTTACAATTTCCTGTGTATCAGCACTCAGACTAGGAAAGGGAGAGGCAGGGCTGGGAGATAATCAGGTATGCAGCATGCAAATGTGTTGTCAAGGAACATGCGGATAGTAGGAGAGAGCAGAGTGAGTGAAGAGAGATGACTTTACTAGCTGCTGCTGTTCTTTCACTGTCCACTCAGTAGGCTGGGGTAGAGAGGGGATACCACCGTATTGCTTAATATAACAGAAACAACAGTGTCATCTATCTGGTTGTGCTGTGTGACAGGGCTTTGGAAATCCCAGTACTGGATGGCCAGGAAAGGAATCCTTAGCCAATTATAACAGCTCCCTAATATTTAGATGTTTGTCTGGAGTTTAACTTTATCGAGAAAAGAATGATGAGAAAGGCAGGCAGGTAACATGAACCCTATCCGATTTACACTTTAAAGTGGAATGTTAGGCATTACCCCACAACCTGCCTCCATCCACCCCCTTACGCCCCCCCCCCCCCCAGTATTTTTTTTTAACCTTATACTGTACCTACCTTTTCCCCTTGAAACCTTCTAGCTGGTCTAGGATATCATGGTAGCTTCCTCTTCCAACAGGGGACCTGAATTCTTCCCGGACTGGGTGGCGCTCCTTTAATGACGTGTGAGCACTGTTCAGCCCTGGAGTGCTGTGAGCCCAGCCATCATGATTCACATGTAAGCACAGTGGCTAAGTGGTTAGCGCTTCTGCCTAGCAGTACTAGGGTCGTGGGTTTGTATCCCAACCATGGCACCACCTGCCTGGAGTTTGCATGTTCTCCCTGTGCCTGCGTGGGTTTCCTTTGAGTATTCCGGTTTCCTCCCACACTCCAAAGACATGCTGGTAGGTGAATTGGTTCCTGTCTAAATTGGCCCTAGTATGTGTATGTATGAATGTGAGTTAGGGACCTTAGATTGTACACCCCTTGATGGCTAGGGACTGATGGGAATGTACAATATATATGTAAAGTGCTGTGTAAAATTGACAGCGCTATAGAAGTATCTGAAATAAATAAATAAGCAACAGGCTGGGCTCACAATAAATGAGCAGAATGACATGGATGTCATACTGCCTGAAGAAGACTGCTGGTGATGGACCCAGGAAAAAGCTGGGGACAGCACTAAAACTGGAAAGGATGAGTAGAAATGTGACTTTTTTTAACAAAGAAAGGGAAGGGGGGACTAAAAATGAAAAAAAAAAAAATGAAAGCTGATATTCCACTTTAAAGAATAATCCGCTCAGTATGAACATTACCTGGACACTTATGTCATCTAAGGTCATGTACATTGAATGGTATGGATGTGAGAGTTGAGTGTTTGTTATTAACTACAGAGGGTGTGGTTACTGGGAGAGAGGTGCATGGTGAGTGAATCTGCATTGTGTGCAATGGCTAGATTGCTTATTTACTACATGCCCTTGTGGGCGTCATTTCTTGTGAACTACTTCATTGGTTAAAAACACCCATTTTTCAGGACTCATAGTCATATCCTAGCAAAGAAACATTGCTACACTGGTGCTGTGAATGCTGCTTGGAGAGGAAGATCACAGCTCCTCCGAACAAACAGGCAAAGGCCAGCAAGAGAAACCCAATGATGAACTCACTGGGTCTATAGATATTTACAAAACTAAACCTTTTATTGAGAAATTCTTTTTAAAGGAGCATCAAGGATTCGGTGGTGGACAAGGGAAGGTATTTTAACCATACACTAAATTTCACCTTTAAGTGAACATTTTCCTTTCTATCACATGGAGCATCCAAAAAAACAAAAAAGCGGACACAGAGAAGCCACTTTAGATAACAATTAAATGGTTTTGAGTACTCCTGTAGGGGATTGTAGAGCTAACACCAGACCAGAGTGCACTCATTCGTGTCTTGTCTCGCTCGCTTTCATATAAGGAGTGAGACCATCTCCTAATACAGAGGTTTCACCACACCTGGGACATCAAATCCTCTTGTTTTATTGTTCTCCAGATGCCCAATTGCACTGTGGGTAGAGGCAGCATTTAATGTAATATTAATGAGTCTGGATGCAGGGTCATAAAAAGTGATAGGTTTTTGCGATGGTAAATTATAAATCGATATTGATTTTTCCCGGCACTAATGCAGTCGGCTTATTGTAAGACACCACAGGCAAAGAGCACTTTATCAGATTAAGCAGGAGACTGGTATCAAATATACATGAGCTGAAGGAGCCCAGACTCCCTTGTTCAAGAAACACACACACACACACACACACACACACGACATACTGAGAACCATTAATAGGAATCGTATAAACAGATTGCAAGACGGGGAAGGTTCCCTTTGTCATCTCTTGCTAGTCCCAGCCGGTGGCTCAAATGCAATTCTACCTCCATATGTCATTTTCTAAAAGAAAGGGGGCCATTCATGTTTTCTTATCCCCCCTGGCATTGTACACCTCTCTGCTGACTCTAAACCATCTTTTATATAGTGCCAACATAGGCTGTAGAAATTCAAGCAGAAAAAGCTTTGTAACAGCCTCACGTCTTGACAACATGTCAGAACAACCCACTGGGGTTGATTTACTAAAGCTTTGTTCACACCAAGGCAATTATCGGGCACTTGGCAGGCGGCTCTGATTTTTGTCAAGCGCCCCACAAGTGACGGGGTATGAAAAAGCAAACTGAGCTGAAGAGCTATTGGCAGCTTCCAGGCAGGGTAGTGCACCGCTTTGGCCTAGACATTTGATGTGATGTTGGGGCCTTACAGCAACAGGAGAGTCCCAGCATGCTCCCCAGAAAACACTGGCATTGTATGTGATTCTGAAGTCAGTGTGGCTACAAATCTTAACACCAAATTACAGGCAAACACCTAAATACGCAGTTAAATTATATATAAGGGAGCAGTTTTATCTGCCAACTATTTGTATGTCTGCCCAGCCAGTCTGGAGTATTACACAGCTCTGCAACACAGAAAAGATCTGTCTGTAATGGATGGAGACCTCATTTTTCTCTATTGCAGTTAAGTAATACTTATATATCTTGGCCTGCCTCCTGCCTGTGACTGGATAGTGAAAGCAAAAGCAGCAGACTAATGAGCTTTGTTGCTCTGCTCTCTCCTTCTATCAGCATGCTCCTTGCACTTCAATACTGATTGGTACTTTGTGCTGCTTCTCCCTTTCCTAGTCTGAGCTACAGACATTACAAGAAGGTGATACTAAGTGTAGGCAGAGCTTTTTTACTCAGAAAATACGTGGAGGAACTCAACCACAACACCCAAAACCCCCCTCCCCTCACACCCTCCAAATAGTGGGTGTAGTCAAATTTCACCAGGAGTGCATTACCTACAGAGTGCAGAGTTTGGGGGGTGTTGCACACAGAGTGCAGAGTTCAGGGGTGTGTTACGTACTCAGTGCAGAGTTCAGGGGTGCACTACGTACAGAGTGCAGAGTTTAGGGGTGTGCTATAACACAGAGCACAGATTTCAGCCCTTTTCCACAGCTGCATTCCTCTGCATCCTCCATCCACATCTAATCTAACTTCTCTTCAGCTCTGACCTCTGCATGCAACCCCCCCCCCCCCCCCCCCGCTCCACTGCCCCCATCTTTTCCTCCCTTTCTTAAAAGCTTCACCATCTTCTACATGTCTTACTTTTGTTGCTGAAGAACCCAACCAGCTCTAGAACCTCCCTGCACAGGTGGCTCCGCCTCCCTTGCAGGGAGGTCATCCAATAGGATTGTTGGCATCCGCCTTACACTCACGGCACTACATCCCAGCCAGACTTTACTGTTTTTACATGTGATAGTGGTGAGCAGGGAGCAGAGGGCCTGAGCCAGAGGTGGTGGAACTGAGTTCCACCAAGTTCCAGCTGAAAAAAAACACTGAATGTATTTATTTAAACTGTCTGTGTTGCAAATAGATATGTTTATTGAAGTATTATTGAATACAGAGGTGCTACAGCTTTAAGGAGTGAAATCCAACTTTTTAAAAAATACTTTGCATCTGATTGGTCACTTGGACTAACCATAGCTTCACTGGGCAAAGTGACAATTTGACTCCTTTAGTAAAACAACCTTATTACACATCTTTAAGTAGAGGCCAATCACATTTTACCAACTGACAACACATGTACTAGGGTCCTTCTGGTACTAGAAACATTGTAAAGTGATGGCAGAAAAAAGACCAAGTGGTCCATCGAGTCTGCCTTTTTTTTTTTACACGTTTTTGCATTTTTTTAATTTATACATGTTTTTGTAATTTTTACTTTTTTTCTGAGTATAGCTCTTAGATCTATGTTTGTCCCAAACATGTTTGAATTTACTGTTGACTGACTCTACCTTTGCTGGAAGTCTGTTCCAAGCATCAACTCCTCTGTCAGTAAAATAATAATTTCTAAGATTAGTTCTTAACTTTCCTCCTGCTAGTTTGAGGTCATATCCTCCCGTTCTTGATCTTGGCTTCATATTATAAATACTGCCCTCCTGAACCTTATTTACCCCCTTGGTACTGACCATCAATAAAAGGGGGTGATCTTGACTGACCGCCAAAGTTAAGAAGCACTATGATTTTCACTGTCTGCAGTTCTTTTGTGGCCATTATCATTTGTTTATTTTCAATATAATCATTATAATAAATTTGTATAGAGCAGTTCTGGGTGTTAGATAAGCTACTGTAAGTAATGGAAATTGTTTAATATTTTATTTTTTTCTTAGATGTACAACTTACTGTTTAGGCTCATAACTGTAGATATACTTAATAGCCATTAGCAATGGTTCCCTGAGTCTGAAAGTTATTTAAAGGGTTCCTCCATGTTAAAAAGGTTCAGAATGACTGAAATACAATGAAAAGTTTAAATATAGTAGATAATTATAATGTAGGATAGTAAAAAATATGACTTATTTGAAATTTTGCAATAAATTCACATAGAGAAATACAGTTGAATATAATAAAATGTTATATAGTTTGATATTAAAGAGAATAGCAAAGTAATTAAAGTATAAAACTATCCTATATGTAAAATATTGGTATATTACTATGTACAATATATAACAGCCATTCCCAGCCAGGGTTCCTGCTTAGATTGCTAGGGGTTCCCTGAGCTGTGGCTGATTGAACTTCCATCTGATAGTAGCTGCATAATCCTGGGTCTAATGCCAATTGGCAGAGCCAGCATTATGACACCAACGATCTGTTGAGCTCTTTGTAAAGGTGGCACACTGATCACTCTATTGGTCTGCCCATTGACCACCAATATACATAAAGGTCATTATTCCCACTGAACCTTGATGAATTGATTTTAGAAGGTGTTCCCTGAGCCCTGACATTTTTTAGAGGTTCCTCTCGTCTAAAAAAGGCTGGTGTATAGTATGGTATGAATTAAAATAGAACTTAGTACTACAAAATAGCATGATGCAGGCTAGTAAATTATTATATACTCTTTTTAAAATATGTAATATATATTATTATATTGAATGCATTTGAGTAATGATTAATCACCCAGGTCAGGGTTACCAATCATAATCCATCCTGTACAGCTACAACTTTCCCAAAGTAAATTCATATTGGTCTTTACAGGTTACATTTCTGCTTGGACTCTATATTAAATAGGTCTAGGTGAGTTACTAATGAATGGAACTGTAAGCAGGACAAGGCTAGACAGAAGTGCTGAAGTCCTGACAGCAGTCTTGAACTGTCACTAATTCAACGGAGTACAAGGTCAGCAAAGAGACCCAGAATCCAGTGCTCCACGTGTCCTCTGAACCTTCCCTCCTCCGGCCTTCCTGAAATGTATTTCCACCCCAGAAGAGGCTGCATAAAGGAGCCTGTAGGATAATTGAAGTGAATTGCTTTATAAATACTAGATATTATTGCCTCTTCAGCGCTTGGTGGCTCATTAACCACTTCAGCAAAGCACAAGGGCCTCTAGATGAAAAAAGACACAGCCTTAAGATAGTGGAAGCAATTACCCGTGCCAAAGGCAGTCATTATTTGTGCCTCTCCAGGCGATCACACGCACACACATAAACACACAAACGCACACGGACTGGCATACACGTCCTTAGGATTTTAAAGAGATAGATATTCAGCAGCGGCCTCTCAGCAGGACCCTGTGTGACTCTGCGTCCTGAGAATTGAGTGCTTGTCTTTTGTTGGAGATTGTTAACAAGTGCCTTTGAAACCGCTTTACAAGTGCCCGTTAATGAGAGTTGCCACTCTCTCCTGTAAACAACCCGGCCAGTGTTTCTTTGTGATGTGTCAAGAAGTAAACTGTGTGTCAATGCCGTGTTTTCTGGGCCACATGTCGTGCTGGTCCTTCTTTTTTTTGCCCTATTAGGCTTTAAAAAGAAGCTACAGCATTGTTTGTTTTTCTTTTTAGATATGTATCTATAAGCATTTTAATGTAACAAGTAAAAAAAATGGAGCTACAAATACTTTCTTGTGATCAAATTTAAATTTACATTCATGAGAATTGTCTTTAATTGATTGCAGCTAGAATGTAGACAGCATCACATAGGGTCCCCAAGAGTGTCCTTTCTGAAGTCTGTACTGTGTAACTTCTCTCTGTTCCTGTATCACCATGACATTGAAACTTTCAGAACAGGGTAGAATATGATTGATGGCTGTGAGAAACACTTGGTACTTCCATATTTTGAACATTGGACTTTCTGTATGAAAGGGACAGCAGGGTGTATTTGGGAACATCATTCCTGCATCACACGTAGAGTGGACAGATGCCCTACAGCAATACTTGGATTAAAAACTAAACTACTGAGCGCATAGGTTGTGCACCCTGTATACATATTAAAGATGAATTCCCAGTTTTAATTGGACTACACCTTTAATGAAAATGACCTTACAAAATAGAACATGCTAACATTTTAAAACCTTTATTTGAATGTATAGTTTGTAAATCTATGTGTATATGTGGACAGACCTGTTTGTTCATTATACAGGTGAAACTCGAAAAATTAGAATTACCTTGCAAAAGTTCATTTATTTCAGTAATGCAACTCAAAAGGTGAAACTAATATATGAGATAGACTCATTACATGCAAAGCAAGATAGTTCAAGCCGTGTCATAATTGTGATGATTATGGCTTACAGCTCATGAAAACCCCAAATCCACAATCTCAGAAAATTAGAATATTACATGCAATCAATAAAACAAGGATTGTACATAGAACAATATCAGACCTCTGAAAAGTATAAGCATGCATATGTACTCAGTACTTGGTTTGGGCCCCTTTTTCAGCAATTACTGCCTCAATGCGGCGTGGCATGGAAGCTATCAGCCTGTGGCACTGCTGAGGTGTTATGGAAGACCAGGATGCTTCAATAGCGGCCTTCAGCTCTCCTGCATTATTCGGTCTCATGTCTCTCATCTTTCTCTTGGCAATGCCCCATAGATTCTCTATGGGGTAGAGGTCAGGTGAGTTTGCTGGCCAATCAAGCACAGTAATCCCACGGTCATTGAACCAGGTTTTGGTGCTTTTGGCAGTGTGGGCAGGTGCCAAGTCCTGCTGGAAAATGAAGTCAGCATCCCCATAAATCTCCTGGTAGACGGCTGCGTTTACCCTGGACTTAATGAAGCACAGTGGCCCAACACCAGCAGATGACATGGCTCCCCAAATCAACACAGACTGTGGAAACTTCACACTGGACTTCAAGCATCTTGCAGTGTGTGCCTCTCCATTCTTCCTCCATACTCTGGGTCCTTGGTTTCCAAATGAGATGCGAAAGTTGCTCTCATCAGAAAAGAGGACTTTGGACCACTGAGCAACAGACCAGGTCTGTTTTTCTTTAGCCAAGGTATTGCATTTACACTATGGTTTAAACTACAGACTCAAATTGATCTATAGCTCATTTAGACTAAACACAATAATATAATATATTAGAAAAATAATATTGCACAATGATATTGAGAAATTCAGAAAATGGAGAAGACAAGGGACAAGGGTTTAAAAGAGCAAACTAGTGACATGTGAATAGCCTTTGACTTAAGTGGTTTTTAAATTAAAATAATAAATCAAATATACAGCATGCATGCAGTAAATGGCAGCCCTGAACCTCCTCCTCTGGAGTTCCCTGCTGGCACTCTTGACTCCTCCTCTTCTCTGTGTGCCACCATAGGAAGCCACTTTCTATGATGGCACACCTGCAGGCTTGCTCCCGAGCTGAGCTGTGTGCATTCATAGACACACACTGTGTGACTCAGCCCTGCCCTCCCCCCTCTCGCTCCCTAAAGTTTTTGATTGATGGCAATAGGAACCACCAATGGCTCCTGCTGCTGTCTCTGAGGAGAGAGAGAGACCAGTGCTGCTGCAGATGGGCACAGCACTGGATTGAGATAGGAGTCACATATGTATAAAAGGAAGGAAGGGGGTGAAGCAACTAGTGTAGTATTTTTAACTTAATGCAGGGAATGCATTAAGATAAAAAAAAGTCTAGCCTTTAGAACCACTTTAAAGGAAAACTAAAATTGTTTTTGGATAAGATTTTTTTTCAGTTTAAAGGTTTTTAAACTTTATGGGTTTTGCAAAGAGAGACAAAAGCAGAAACTGTTTGCTTTCAGATGGTCTGTATCTAAATGAAAGCTTGCAGAGATCTGTTCAGAAAGGGATAATTAATTCCCTTGATCTCTCTGATGTATGTAAATTTGAACTTGAGCTATAGAGTTCTGAGAACAACAGCCTTTTTTTCAGCAAAGCAGCCAAGGTCAGCATGTGAAAAGGAGATTAGAGCTCCAGGTGCAAACATAATTACAAAATATTGCTAGAAAATATTTCATAATTACATATCTAAACAAATAGAGAAAAATGTTATTGTATAGTTCAGAACATAGTAAATAACAAGCTATTTTTTTTCTTAAAGAGTTACACATTCAGCTATAAGCTGAATTCACAAAGCTTTAAAGCTGCACTCCAACTTTTTTATATTTAGACCCTCCCCATACAAAAAATATTGCCAACCTCTATTTACTTCCAGTGTTGTCCCCAACTTCCTCTTCAGTCCACTACTAGTGGCCCTTTTCAGGTAGACCTTAAAAGGCTCATCCACTCCCTCATCATATCACGACTCGACTACTGCAACTCCCTCCTCACTGGCCTGCCTCGCCGCTGGCTATCCCCGCTTCAGTCGATCCTGAATACGGCTGCCAGACTCATTCACCTTTCCAACCGCTCTGTCTCCGCCACCCCCCTCTGCCAATCCCTCCACTGGCTTCCGATTGCGCAACGGATCAAATTCAAAATCCTAACACTGACGTACAAAGCTGTCCACCATACTGCCCCGAACTACATCACTGACCTAATATCCAAGTACCGCCCAGCACGCACACTCCGCTACTCACAAGACCTCCTTCTCTCTAGTTCCCTGGTCTCCTCCTCCCATGCCCGCCTCCAGGACTTCTCCAGGGTGTCACCCATCCTCTGGAACTCCCTGCCCCAACCCATCAGATTATCACCTACTCTCCTCTCCTTTTGGCGCACCCTGAAAACCCATCTCTTCAGGGAAGCCTACCCCACCCCCTGCTAACTTGCCGACCTCCTCCACTCTTCCTACCACTCCATCCCCCACAGCTATCTCCTCCTGTGCCACCATCCCCTCCCTCCTAGATTGTAAGCTCGAAAGAGCAGGGCCCTCAATCCCCTCATGTTTTGCATTGTATTGGTGTTGTTCTGTCACATGTTCTGTCCCCCTCTGTAATGTACAGCGCTGAGCGAACTATTGGCGCTTTATGAATACTGTATAATAATAATAATAATAATAATATATATTGGCACCATATCAAGACATTGTATAAAAACATAAAGTTTATTGTACAAACATTAAAAACACATATAATACCATGTCAAATGCTTTTAAGGATTCTCATATCTTGTTCCTCAAACATCCACATGTCAACTCAACGCGTTTTGAATGATTGGGGGGGGGGGGGGGGCAGATGGAGGGAGTCACAATGCTGGAGTTCAACTTTAACACATGATAAGGATCTTTATTTTCAACCATCATATTGGAAATAACTGTCAGTTATTTGAAAATAGAGATCCTTATCCTTATTATTATGAAGTGTTAATTTGTGGATCTAGTCTTATATGTTGATTTTGGGTTCATGATGGAAGTGGTGACATTAATAGATAGATAACATAAATATTTTCTGTATTGCAAAGCTAATCTTGAACCTCCCAGTATTTTAGTGGAAAGGTTTTCTTTGCCACCTCAACATCACCTTTATACCTGTGGTGTCTCGCAGAGTCATGATCCTGACATCGATTGGCCCACTGTGACCCTAGCCAATCACAGCGCAGTATTACAACAGAAGTGACAGCAAAGGCAATACAACAGAACCCAGCCCTGATTGTTTCTTTTTTTTATCACCCTCTCTTTTTTTCCCATGTGTTTATTGACAGTTCATTAACAAACATCAAACTGCCACAAGCTGTTTACTGAGCAGTGCAGTGAATTGAAAAGTGTTAATACAAATAAGCAGCAAACTGAGAAAGTGCCAACAAATTGCCAGGAATCCTGTGCCTTCCCCTGCAGCAGGCCAAGGCGACATCGCATCTTGGGCACTTCGACACATTGAGCTCACAGGGTGGGTTGTATATCTTGCATCGATTAATGCATTCAGCACATGTAAATTACATCTAGGGTTCTGTTACATCCAATATATATGTATAACGATGTGCTCACACTCCTGGTGATGAAGCACATGCTAAGCCAATGCAATAAGCTTAAATTAATGCTGATTTTAACACCTTAATACGTGCCATTCCAACATTTTTATATGTGCATATGAAATGTCTTTATTGTGTAGTTGCAGCTTGGGGGGGGGGGGGGTTGCTAAAACACATAAATATAATTTTTTCTTCATGTGTATAGCATCAATATGTAAAGTGATTGACACTTGCAGTGTACTGTATATCCGGGGGAAATATTAACATATTCAGTGTATCTCTGCAATACATGCACATTTTCCCATATTTTATCCCTTCTTCTACACCAAAATCCTACTTCATGTTGTCATCCCCGCCAAGTTCTCCCTTGCTGAACTATGTAATGGAGATAGGTAGGTGTTCTGTAGTCTCGCAGGGGAGAACACAGGCAGGGCTTGCAACACTGCATTTGATTTCGGTGCTGCAGAAGCAGTGTTGTCTTCCCCACCAAGTTCTCCCTTGCTGAACTATGTAATGGAGATAGGAAGGTGTTCTGTAGTCTCGCAGGGGAGAACACAGGCAGGGCTGACAACACTGCATTTGATTTCGGTGCTGCAGAAGCAGAGTTGTCTTCCCCACCAAGTTCTCCCTTGCTGAACTATGTAATGGAGATAGGAAGGTGTTCTGTAGTCTCGCAGGGGAGAACACAAGCAGGGCTGACAACACTGCATTGGATTTCAGTGCTGCAGAAGCAGCGTTATCATCCCCACCAAGTTCTCCCTTGCTGAACTATGTAATGGAGATAGGAAGGTGTTCTGTAGTCTCGCAGGGGAGAACACAGGCAGGGCTGACAACACTGCATTGGATTTCGGTGCTGCAGAAGCAGTGTTGTCTTCCTCGCCCAGTTCTCCCTTGCTGAACTATGTAATGGAGATAGGAAGGTGTTCTGTAGTCTCGCAGGGGAGAACACAAGCAGGGCTGACAACATTGCATTGGATTTCAGTGCTGCAGAAGCAGCGTTGTCATCCCCGCCAAGTTCTTCCTTGCTGAACTATGTAATGGAGATAGGAGGTGTTCTGTAGTCTCGCAGGGGAGAACTCAAGCAGGGCTGACAACACTGCATTGGATTTCGGTGCTGCAGAAGCAGTATTGTCAGATCACTACAGAAAGGAAGTTTCAGGCAGAACACACAGAGACTTTTCAATAAGCTAGAAAATCAGGCAGCCCTTGGGCTAGGAACAAGATTGGTTCTGTAGGTTTGTTATTAAGTTAAATTTTTTAGTAAGTTGGAACAGACACATTTTTAAGTGTAACTCCAGGCAAAAAATAAATTTTAAGCTTTGGATAGCAAAGGGATGGGTTAACTAACCATGCAGTGATGCGGGATTGCTGACAGGTCTGCAGGACAGTAGATGGCAGAATGCAGTGAGCAGTAAGATGGTCACCTAACACTCTCCAGGACCAATGTGACGTCACGCTGCCTCTGTTCTTAAAGTGTTACTAAACCCAGGACCCTGCATTCACTATATCTGGTCTCCCACAGCACACAGAATATGGAAATGATATTATTTTAGTAAATATAAACTTCTAGATTAACCCCTTAGGTTCCACAGTGAGTATAACAAGCATGCTTTAGTGCATGGGTATGCAATCTTAAAAAGGCGAAGATCTACCTGATCAATATGGGAGAAGTCAAAGATCACTGAGCACCTTTGTCCGATTTAGACCTCTAATTGCCGTACTACAGTGTTGCAATCGTGTGCATTGCAAGGCAATCATGGATTTAAATCAGGTTGCAAGGAGGCAACATATCGCCTCCTCACAACCTGTCAAACACACTAGGATCACATTTCAAAGGAGCTGCACTCGTGAATGAGCCCTTAGTTGCATTCGGCAGCGGCACCCTTAGGACTCATTCACACATAAAGTTGGGGGGGTAAAATCCTGTGGTTTAATGCATTCAGGAGTTTTGGTGCGCTTTCAGAAAGTGCACCAAACCCATAGGATATAATAGAAGTCTATTACTAAGCACAGCAAACTGGCAGGAAAGACGCATGTACACTGCACTGCACCCACGGTGGGGGTAAAACATAGAGCATCAGTATGAAAGCAGCCCTATACTATTATGCCCAGTGTATTGCTGTACACTGACCTGAAGATGTTTTCTTACCTACTCCTGGCACCATCTGGAGACCACTAGCTGGGATAAGAGGTGGAGTGCAGTTGCTATCACTCCACATGGGACAGGAGCCGGCAGTACAGAGGAGGCATCTGCTTATGTTTCCTACTACAGCTCCATTTTTACAGTCTCTCTATATTGCACTCTGTCTGGTGCTCTGGGATGGTGGGTCAGCAAACGAAGATTGTGATCTACCAGTCACCTACCCATGATCTACTGATAGATCACGATCTACAGGTTGCTGACCCCTGCTTTAGTGCATATACAGACTTATTTTACTGTTGTGAGTTTAGTAACACTTTAAGTATGAGTCAGATGTAAGTCAGATGTTTGCAACTCGGGGACTGCCTATATGAGCAATTTTGACATTTGCTCAAAGTCACAGATCAGATGCCAACATCTCAAAGGTCAGTCAGAGAGTTTCTTCCCTGGGAGATGTATGCCCAAAACAAATGACATTTAGTTAGCTAAAGCACTGTGTATCATAAACTATTGACATTAGTTTAAATAAAATGCCTGTTTTAACATTTTTTTTTCATCTTTTGTTGCATCTTGGCACTGCTGACCTCCTGCAGCCAAGTGTTGTCTAGAGCGATGGTTGCACAACATTTATTAGGACAGGTTTCCTTTTGGACCATGCCTATATAATGTGTGTGTAATGCTACCCCTGCAGGAGCAGCTTGGTAATTTGGGTCCTCTGTTTTGAGTCTCAACTCTAAGAACAACCTTAGCCCCTGTGGCACACCTGGCTGAGTGAAAATTACTGCAAGCACTAATAAGGACACATATATAGACACCTTTAACTCAATGTATTGGTATTGGTTAGAATAAATGGTGGTTTGAGCACAAATGAATACACAGAAAGTAGGTTTAGACACAATTTGCTAGACAATATGATCACTATGCCAAGGTAACTTAGAATAGAGTTCCGTACCACTAGACTTGGATTAACACATGAATCAGCAAAGTCAGCAATAGACAGTGCACATAGGCATTAACTGCAATGTGAATAATAATACTATAACCAGTCTAGAGTACAGTCTAGGAGAGTTGCTATGATATGGTGCAATGTTCTCTGAGAGGTACCTCCTAGCATAAGCAATAAGTGAAGGTCTCTGTGTAGCAGCTGTTAAGGGACAGTCTTTAATTCTAACTCTTCAGCTAGCTAGTGTTGGGGCCCAGTTGTACCGTTGGTGTACAGTTCCAGTCACACAGGCAGCAAATAAGGCTATTAGGTGACTGTATGGCCCATTCCTAAATTTCTCTCACTCTCCATTCCTAGCCAAGCACCTTGCTACACGTATTAAAATGGCCACCTGTTAATATCAGAAGTTTGTTTTACAGGGTTTAAATGCAGAAGCACAATTGGGAGGCAGGGACAAAATATTGTCACTCTATAACAAATAAGTACCTGAACAAGGTCTTTCATATCAGGAATACAAGATATTATTTTAATAAATGCTGAAGATATAAAATATTAAAAATGAGTTTTACAATGTTATTAACATGCTGAAGCTTATATGAGATTTTTGGGATTGGGTTTACATGTACGTGAACAGTGTCCAAGAGTGTGTGATCATAGGAGGGGTCCCAGCACTAACATAGCTTACACCTAGTGTAAACAGCTCCATAGATCCGTACATCCCATAGTGCGCTGCACACATGGTAAAGTCCCTGATTCAGTATAACTTGGGCCCTCCCAATGGCGATGATAGCCTTCACTCTGTGTGGAAGACATTCAAACATCAAGTAAAAGCCTTGTACTTGTATAATCACTGTCCTTCAATCACAACCGATTAGCAATCTGTTTAGCAGAGGTGGGCAAACAATAGCAAATAAATGACAGGCTGTCAAAATGACAGCGAAGGGGTTAAGACGAATATATATGAGAAGGAATACCAGTGTGATACCATGTAGCTAATAAATTATTTAACATTGAGTTCTATCATCAAAGTGTTTCCCATTTCTGATCATCTTGACACAGGTTTCTCAGGAAGGGAAGGTTAATTCCATCGGGGGAGCTTTCAGAATAAATTACGATTGAGTCAAGAAAAGTTCAGTTTGGTAAGAAAGGATGAAATCCTCACAGAATTCAAGAACAGTGGGTTGTGCAGGTAGAGAACGAGATGTGTTTTAGGTCATCTCTGTTTGTTCTGTATGGTAATGACGAAACAGTTTCCTAAACTTCAACTGGGAAAGAGAACCATAGGACTTCAACTAAGTCAATCTAGGAACCATAAGGTATTCTGTTTTCAGTGGAACGGGCAAAGTAGAGTTTCCCAAGGCTATAGTATCCTAAAGTCCCGAAAGTGAGATCCCCCTCTACCCCACTTAAAGAGAAGCCTCACTCAAAGATATGCAGATATAAACTCAACCTGAGTGACCTTTGATCTCTGCCCAAAACTGAATACTCTTCTCGGGGACGGATTGTGCCTTAGCAGCAGTAGCGTATTTTGCTCTATTGGGTCCAGATGCAAGATTACTAAATTGAAGCTATAGTAAACTTCATATATAAAAGTACCTTGTCTTCCAAACACATTTTCAACAATCCACATAGTAAATCATTATACAACAATTTATTGAAGCCACTGCAAATCTTAAGACAACATTTTTATAACAGTGTACCCAAAACATATTTGTTTTCAGTGAAGAACACTTTCAAAGTATTAATGTTATGTTTCCCCAATCATAATTTCTATGCAGAACATGCCTCATGTGAAGTGTCTGGAAGAATGTGCAGCATAGAAAAATTTACTTAGGGTAAAGGTGGAAATACTCACAAAAATGTGGTTATTTGGTCTTATGTGAAAAAAGGCATCCCTGACATCCCTTCAGAGATGTGTGACTTCATCATCCCTCCTAGCTAGTCATTTAGTTCAAGTTAGTAGAGAGCCCTATGTCTTAAAGTGTATCTGAACCCAAGAACAAAAAATTAAATCTACTGCAGCTTACATATCCATAGGTGTGATGGGTGCATTTGTTTGATTTTTTTCAGTTGTCTTCCTTTTATTTTCAACTGATGTGCACACTTCCTGTCCTAAGGTGACAATAACAAGAAGTTTTGTCACCCTTGAACAGGCCACTAGGAGGGGGTTTCTGTAGTCCTCGAAGAGAGCTGGGAACAGTGTAACTGATAAGAGGGCAGCAAAGGCACAGCACACGGGAAGTTATCAGCTGACACGATTTCTGGAAGGATCAATAGGTAATTATTTTCTACTTATTGACCAGATAAATACAATACATTTCTATTAATATATTTAGCAAACCAAAATGGATGAAACAACAGAAGCTCATTGTTAGAGTTTATATACTTATATACTTTAAGAATATTATATTGGGAATTAAAAGGCAATGCGAACTGGCGAGTTGTTGCGATGACCCCAGTAGGATTCCCTAAGGAAGTTCTCAGCAAGGAAATGTGAACTTTTGCATGTCGCTTGAATTGTCTAGGTGTAATGAAGGAGAGCGATGGTGTTTCCAAAGTGCATTTATTATTTAATGATGGATAATGTAGGGATGCACTGCCTATTTCAGAGACAAATACTTGTTCTTTCTGACCCTCTCGAGCTGTACATGTTGAAGAACAATTACTGTCCTAACAAGCCTGACAGTGACATCAATTGCACCCAGGTGGATCTGAAGCTGCACCCTCCTAACAGTGAAACAAATGAGAACTCTCAGCCATCCTGTTCTGCTTGTCATGGAAATAGAGGAAAATACATCTTGCATAAAAACTTTATGGATGATGATCTCTGGCAGCTGTGCCGAATTTGTCATTTAACAAAAATTCATGGAAGGGCAGAAAATGAACTCCGCAACGTTTTTAATTCCCCTCCCTGTGATTATGGCAGAGTGATTAGTTTATTGTGAGCGCTGGGCGTAGAGTCAGCTTATACAACAAGCCAGAGAACATGACTTGTTGTCTTCTAATGAAATGAGAACCTTCGCTGTTTAACGTTTTGGTGGAAGTAATATCTCTGTTTTTATTACTGCACTGTAATGCCTCTCGAGCCAAAAACAACATTCACAAGTGGACATAATTTTTTCAGTTTAATTGAAAACATTTACTAACAATGTGCTGCAACTGAGGCCTTCTAGATCCAGCTCCGGGAATGTTCCAACTGTGTTTCCACACTCAGAGTCCGATACAAGAGCAGAACCACAGTTCTTCTCAGCTCTGTGACTGACATTGGAGTGAGTAATTGTGTCTCTGTGTTTCAGCATTCTTTGTGACCCCAGGCAGATGATTTACATAGACCTTAGTCACTGAGAATTGCAATTGTTATTCATAGATTGTAGTGTTTCTTAAAGGGTCAGTCCACCAAAAAATGTTAAATGGTGGGGGGCCCTGGTCGGCTGAGTCAGCCCCTAGCTACTAATTTTCTTATATACTTTGGGATATAATTAATATTTGTTCCTATAAACCTGGAATTTTGGATTTTCTGGCCACTTTCGTATGTTCCACTGCTCCTTGTTTTGTAATTCACAATAAAAAAATAAATAAAATGTTTAAGAGGAAATTTGAGAATGTAGTTCTGTAGACCCAAGAACACAAAATACAGTACATCTCTGCCATTCATGTACATTTTCACTGTGTTTTGCCTCTTTAAATAAAGCTGCAAGTACAGAAAAATACCTGTCGATCTATCAGAAATCAAATGAGCTGCTAACTTTCTGTAGTGCCAAAAGAAGTAGAGAAGGCCCCACTCAGTGCAGACTGTTAAACAATGTATTATCAACATGTGACAGATAAAATAAAGGCACATCTGAAATCTTATAGTCACCGGGACCAGCAGGCATTGTACTGCGGATGAAACTGTGCTTTTCCTGGGTCAGGACCAGAACAGGAGCTGTGGTGCTTGGTAGAACGCAGATGGAGCACTTTCTGTAGTGAGCTGACAATGCTGAAATCCCAAGCAGTCTTATCAGCCCTGCCTAAGGCAGGCCATACGTTATACGATTTTATTTCCTGCAAACACGGGTTGCAGGAAATAAAATTGCTTGAGCTGCCCATCAACACAGTCAGTGTTGATGGGGGAATCCCTCCCAAGGAACTATTGTGTCTCTTGGAGGGCAGGAGGAGTGATGACTTCTAGTAACTATAATAGCCGAAAGCAATAACTGCATAAAAAAATCCAACATGCTGGTTGTACCCAAGTCATACAACAACATACATCCTGCCCATAGATGGTTTAAATCCTTGCCAGTCCCTGCTGAACTATCTGTGCTTAAATTCTCCCTGGCTGGACTACGTGACACCTTCCCCTTATTATGTGGAAATGAGGAGAGGGGGAAGTGTCTTTTATTTAGTGACAACATATTTAATGCATTTTGGAAGAAGGAAGTAAAACAGAACCTGTGTTGGGGCAAAGCAACAGCAAAACTCACTTTGATGGCCCCCCTTCACTTGTAGCACATATTCACCTTTCCTTCCCCTCGCCACCACTCCATTATGCCCCCAGGATAAAGGAAGAACAACTCGAGTCACCCAATTTGGAGCATACACATGGTTGAGGACCAGGGGCGGACTGACAACTCATGGGGCCCCCCGGGCAATATGGGATCATGGGGCCCCTGTGTCCTCACCCACACCCAAAAAAGCCTATGAAAAAGGTACCAGGGGCATCTCATGGGGCCCCCTACTGACCCAGGGCCCTCGGGCAGTGCCCGAGTTCCCAAATGGTCAGTCCGCCCCTGTTGAGGACGCTTCTACAATCATGTAACAACTCTTGGCCAAGCACCAAGGAAGTCACATGCTCCTTCATAACCAAAAGTACCAGGTATTTTCTTCACGCCTGGCAGCTGAGTAGCAGGGGTGCAAAGGAAAGGTGGATCTTTATTGCTTTTACTTTGTCCCTTACAGCTTTGCTTAAAGCCTTTCTCCCACGCCAGGTCCATCTAGCAGCGATAAGGCCTAGAAAACTGCCTAGAAAGCTATCCTTCATCTAACACAACTATCCTCCATCTACCACATATCAAGCATGTACCATCTATGGGCCTCTATAAGGTGAGGAAAAAAAAATCTATCATATGGATTTTTTTTTTTTTTTTATACTGCTGAATGTGATTTTTCAAGTATTTCTATGCGGATAATGGCCCTTGTTCCAAGTGCTGGGACAGTGTTGCTCCACACTGCCTAAAACTGTACTTCCATTCATTTCAATATAGCTGATCCCTTTCCTAACACCATCGAGTCATTCACCCTGAATAGAGCCTATTGTGTTGGCAGCTCTAATGATTCATTGTGCACACAGTATGGGTTCCAAGCCCGCTAAAGGTAATACAGGAGTACAGCGGATTTCATTTCAAGACTTTATATATAGCTACAGAATGTCATACAGAAAGTATACCCTGCTGGCTATTTACCTAAGTGGAACATTCAAGCAGTTACTGTAACAGCATTTAAACTGGTCCACCAGTCTTTCTCAAGTCAACTAAGCAAGTGAAATTCATCATCTTTAACATATACAATCAAATGAGCTGCTAGTGGCTTGATAGCATAGACAGATCTCTCTGTACTCCATTCCTTTCTACCATGTCTCCTCTTTATTGGCAATAGAGTGAGATGGGCATCCTCACCACAAAGTAAAAAGGAGAAGCGAAAGAGGCAGACTACAGAAAGACCAGGAGAAATCCACAGATTTTATATGTATAGTTAGTGTATGTTCACCCGTTAACACCTGTGTTATTAGTCTGTACTCAACTTTGTCCAACAGTGTGATAAAGTGGGTGAAGGTCAGAGGTGCTGCATCCCAGATAGGGTGAGTTCCCCAAAGAGAGGTAAGAATGTTGTCACTCAGGAATGGCCGCTTTTGAAACACAAAGAAGCCTCTAGGAGGCGCTTTCATTGATATGCAAGAGATATAAAACCAAGGGAGAGAGCCCAACCAATAACGGTAAAGCTGAACTCCAGAAATTATATATATTTTGTAAACTTACACTGAACCAGCTTGGCTCGATGTAAGCACGCCTATCTCATAATCTGATATCCAGAGGGCCACTAGGGATGCTTTAAGTCACTGTAGTAGTTGTAGTTTGTTTTACATACAGTGAGAGCCTTGATTTTCCAGGTTTTTCAGTGGGTGAGCGGCTTCCCCTATGCACACTGAAAACAGGGGATTGCTTGCTCAGTACCTCTGGCATCTATTAAGCAACATATATTTTTCAGTGAATACAAGACATTCTCTGATTGGATGAGGTGCAGAGAATGGGGGTGATGTCTCCACCTTGTCCCATCAGAACATGCCTTATATTCATTAAAAAGTAATACAAGGCTTTCTGTGAATGGAGGAGACACAGAGTGAGTGAATCCTTCTAATCAGTGTGCTGACTTTCGTGACTTTCACTGAATGTAGTGTGGACTACTACAGTGATTTAAAGCAAATTTTAATTAAAAAACTTTAAGTGAAAAAAATGTTCGGTTGGCAAACATACTGTATATATATATATATATATGTCAAGTCTTATTTTTATCTATTCCAATGCCACCAAGAAACAACCACATCTTGATCTGGGTTAAACCACACCAATATGAGATGACCTAAGCACATACTATATCCTGTGATCTGCGTATGTATGCAAATGTATGTATATTTGCTGAATGAGTGTAATTTGTAACATTGGTTTGTCAAGGCTGGGAGTAAGAAGGTAGGTTAGTCAAAGCAATAGGATTATTCCAAAAGACATAAATGCTTATTTATGTTTTTTACTATTAGTATTTTTTTTTTCAATTCGTTCACAGTCCGAGCCCTGTGTAATGGAAACCACATGTCTGCCCAGAAAGAAATAATTACAAAACAAGAATGGTAGGCATTGCCAGGAAAATGGGTATTGTCAGAGCAATTATATTTTATTTACGGCTTTCCCGTTTCTGGATCACAATGTTCCTGTTTTTATGCTGATGTACAAGCAGAGAAAGAAAAATGTAACACAGGCAAAGTTGTAGACACTGGAATGAGGGGGCTTTTTATTTGTATAAAATGAAGCAAAAGAATGGATTTTTAATGCTAGTTTTGTATGTAAAAGGAATTGTCTTAAAGAACCATTCACCAAAAATAGATATTTCATCACAACTCATAAATGTCCTTCCTGTGGACTCAGTTTTCATTGTTTTCTTTCCTTCATGGTTGTCCCTTTGTAATTTAAACATATGGTTTATCTATTAAAAAAAAATCTATAACTCTTAAAGCAGAACTCAGGGTTATGTCAGTATTTCGATGACATGCCCAACTTATGCATAATACTTACAGTAATCTGCAAGCATGTGTCATGGGCTCAGATCAACACCCTTCCCATATGGTAAGAGCACTGGCCCATTGGATAAATAGTGATGTTAAATTACAACTGCTAGCATTCTGCTTCATTAATCACCACTCCTCCTTTTGCCTGTTGGTTGGACATTGAGTAGTGCATGAATGACGTCATCCATGTACCCTCTCCTTTAGAAAGGACAGTTAGACCGACAGCACTGTGCAAAGCAACAGTGTTTCAGATAATGGGTAAAGTGACAGGTGCTCTTGAAAGACCACCTCAGCGGCTACTGATACTGCCCTTCCTTTGCTGCTTTGTTCCTCCATCAGAAACTTTGGAAATACCCCACAGATATAGGGGGGTATGTGACTTTCTTTTCTTCCTCAAAGGGTACCGTGCTTGAGCCTGAGCATCCAAACGCCAGGACCCAATAATGTTGTATGGGAAAGTGTAGGGCCATGTAAGTGTCAGCATTATATGGAGCTAACACAGGGTTTAGACCACGGGTGTCAAACTGGCAGCCCTCCAGCTGTTGCCAAACTACAAGTCCCATGAGGCATTGCAATATTGACAGTCACAAGCATGACTCTTAAAGACAGGGGCATGATGGGACTTGTAGTTTCTCAGCAGCTGGAGGGCTGCCAATTTGACACCCCTGGTTTAGACCAACAACTCTGGTAGTTATGGGGAAGAGTGCCAAAGGTGGGTATGAGCATTCAGGAGAACCTGTCATTTTACCACATTGATTCCATTATATGTTAATGCCTAGTACACAATATAAGAAAATCAGACGATTAATTGTCCGATTTTCCTCAATGTTTCACAGCAGGTCGAAACTGAAGATGGTACTTATCATATGAAAATTCTCGTAGGCTTTTTTTTTGTTGTTTATTGCTTCTGATCATGCACAGTCTTTCGTATCTGATTTTTTTCTGCATGACATCTGTATGAAAACAGTACAAATTAAACAAAAATTGTTAACTCTATTTTCAAAATTTTGAAATTTGTCCCTTCAGAAAGTTTTGTTTGGAAAATCTGAATTGGATGGCGAAAGCTGTGTACACAGTATACGAAAATTGAATGAACGTGCCTCGTACTAATTTTTTCTTCTGATTTTCTCATAGTGTGTATCTTAAATTTGAACTGATCATGCTTCTGGCTCGTTGGCTTCCTAAAATAACAAATAAAAGTCTGCACCGCAACACACCTAAAACAATACATATAAACCA
This sequence comes from Staurois parvus, assembly GCF_062004578.1. Lineage (NCBI taxonomy): Eukaryota > Metazoa > Chordata > Amphibia > Anura > Ranidae > Staurois > Staurois parvus. The sequence goes on from NW_028318094.1 coordinate 9,129,489, forward strand.
GCATCTTGCAGGAAGACCGATATATGGAGTCCGTGAAAAGTTATAATAAAGACTGCAGTGCTAAAAAAACAGGGAATAAAAAAAAACTAATCAAAAAAATTTTTACATTCACCTCGTTTGTTCACTGCAGAGGGTGCATCACCTTTTCACTTTGGGGAACTACAATGGGGAACGTAGCACACCAAGACCTCTGAGCTAGTATTGTCCAAAGTTAACTGAGGCTCAACGGCAACGCATTCCTGGAAATTATTTTTAAAATACTGCTGGCTATTAGAGGACTTTAAACTTGAATTTCACTGGAGTGGTTTTTGGTTACTGCATGGTGCCATATTTGCCTTTCCCTTTTCAGATAAGAAAAAAAATAAATAAACAAAAATAAGCGTTAACTAGCCAAGTGCTCTTCTTTCACATCAGTGACATGGCATTGGCTCTTCTAGCTTTAATCCCTACATGCTATTTGTGGCTCGGGTGTTAGTGTTTTGCCAACTGAACATTCTATAAACAGCCAGCTTGAAAAAAAAATCAATCTGCCATCCGCCTGACATATACCTCTGTTTTCCGTTCATTGTCAGTCCCTGATTGATGGTGTTGTTCATTAATATGGGGCGATTGTCAGCTTTTCCTGAATAAATATAAAAAGTAACAAAGAAAGACCCCACCCTTTCAGGCCTCAGTGTATTATTTCCTATCCCCCCACCTCTGCTCCAAGCAGCTGCCAGGGGCGAAACTTCTTGTCAAGCAGAAAATCATGTCCTTTGCTTCTTAAAGGCAGGGAATTAGATTTCCTAAATACATGGGGGTTTATGTAAAGGGAGCAGGTGGAGAGGACAATGAACCTGCTCTATCGTATCATACGCCTTTAGCAAAATGAATTTATTTCATAGTACGTGTCGGGGGCTGGCCGGGTCTACAGAGCCAGGCTTACCAACTGTCCACATGAGACATTTGCAGATACAAAACAGCCAGTTCACCAAAGAGGGGGCTGGGGGATGAAGTGCAAGTTCACTGCTAGTCACTGCATCTTCTGTGACTTCAGTTGAAATGGTAAGTGAAACATTTTAGGCCATTATATGAGCACTCTAAAGCGGAATGTGTCTTGTTTTTTATTTATTTATTTTTTATCATGGTCAGAACTACAATTTTTTTTTTCAATACTTTTTTTTTTAATTTGGCGAGTGTGAAATATTATTGGTCTTCTATACAGCCAACAGTTGGAGATCTGGCTGTTTTAACACATATTTGTTTTCACTTGAAAAGTCACTTGAGTAAAGAACTCAACAGCTCAAGGAGAAATATACACCCATAGTTACATAGTATGTAAAAAAATACAGGCTCAGTGACTTCAACCAAAATCAATTAAAAACCTAGCATTTACAGAACCCTAAACCAGCTGTTGATCCAGGGGAAGGCAAAAAATCCTAAAACATGAATTTTGCTCTGAAAGGGAAACATTCTTTCCTGTTCCCCAAAGACAACCAGATATTACCTAGGTCAAGAGAACTATTTCATATAAGCATTCATAGCATTGTGCAATTAGAAACACAGAAGTGAACAACTCATTGCATTGACTCTTCCTTTATTGGATGGCTGCTTCTGAGGATTCAAGCAGACAGAGCAAGCCTCAGGGCTAATGCTGTGCCATAGTACTCTGTGAATCCTTTGTCATGCATTAAATGTTTATTTGTAAAAAAAGAAAATTGTATATATTGTAAAAAAATTATATGAAACATGTTTAAAAACATGTTCTGTCTGTACCCATCTTAACATTGTTAAAAACTTGTAGTAGTCAGGAGCAGAGCAATGACTTTTTCTGTATGTACTGCTATTCTTCATTGTTCACTCGCAAGCTGGGGGTGGGTTCCCAGCCTGTACTACTTAAAAGGAAAGTTCAGGAAGTGAAATTAAAACAAACATGCATACTCAACTAAGTAAATCGATCCGATGCTGCATCTGTCCACCGCTGCCTCTACACCGAGTACTGAGCAATCAAAGATCGCTGATCGCTTGGTTCCTGGTCTTCAGTGAGCAGACAGTCAGTGACTGTCAGACACTGGCTCTCTGGTCTATCTCTCCACCACTTACGGAAGCTGTGGAGGGGGTGGGATTGACTAGCTCAGCCTCTCAGAGGCTTGCTGAGAGGCTGAGCCAACTGCCGGTCCAGGCATCTGGGTGGATCCCGACATTAACATAGGGATCTCTCCAAAGTCTGGAACAGCTGACAGCGGGTCACAGAAGTGCAGAATGAAGTTCACTCCTGTGATCCCCAGGAGCTCTTTTGGCCCTACTTCTCCTTGAAAGTGGAATTCCACGTATGGGTTTTATAGAATAATTACTTTGGTTCCTTGTACCATACCTGTTGGATCCCCATGGAAGCTGGAAATCACTGTATTAGGCACTGCTACTAAAGTGATTGCTGCAGTCTTCTGTTATTGGTACCTGGGTCAAGCAAGCCACCACCTGTGTTCACTATGCAGCAGGGCAGCCACTCTGGGACAGTAGCAGTCATTCTTGTAGTTGTACTGATGGTCTAGTACAGGGGTCTGCAACCTTTAAGACATAAAGAGCCACTTGGACCCGTTTCCGAGAGGGAAAAAAAGACTGGGAGCCGCAAAACCATTGCAACATTTAAAACAAATCCGACACTGCATATATTGCAAAAAACGCTCTGGTCATGAAGGGGGTTTAAGGGCCCAGTAAGCAAAGGGTTAATCAGGGCCACAGTGTATCGTCATAATCACAATCATAGCCTTAGGTCAGTGGTGGGCAACCTTTTTTTTCGGCTGAGCCAAATCTCGCCAAAACCACGATTGAAATTTATTTTGAGAGAAACATTTTTAAAACTGAAAATACATCCCCCATATAGTAATTCATCCCCCATATAGTAATTCATCCCCCATAGTAATTCATCCCCCCTATAGTAATTCATCCCCCATATAGTAATTCATCCCCCATAGTAATTCATCCCCCGTATAGTAATTCATCCCCCCTATAGTAATTCATCCCCCATATAGTAATTCATCCCCCGTAGTAATTCATCCCCCATAGTAATTCATCCCCCCTATAGTAATTCATCCCCCATATAGTAATTCATCCCCCGTAGTAATTCATCCCCCATAGTAATTCATCCCCCCTATAGTAATTCATCCCCCCTATAGTAATTCATCCCCCATATAGTAATTCATCTCCCATATAGTAATTCATCTCCCATATAGTAATTCATCCCCCATATAGTAATTCATCCCCCCTATAGTAATTCATCCCCCCTATAGTAATTCATCCCCATAGTAATTCATTCCCCATATTGTGTGAATTCACTTACCTTTGCTCCGCGCGTTCCTCTCGCTGGGTTCCCGCGCCGTTCTGGTCTTCAGGGCGGACTGTGAGAGGAGAGGAGTTTGTCACGCTGCCCCGCCTACATCCGGGCTGCCCCGCCTACATCCTGACAGCCAATGTTTGCCAGCGGGCGCCCGGCACACAGAAGATCTGCATTAAAAGAGCCGCGGCTTGCCGACCCTATTGCCTGTCACCTGGTGGGCAGTGTGCTCCGGAGCCGCAGGAAAGGTGAAAAAGAGCCGCATGCGGCTCCGGAGCCGCGGGTTGCCGACACCCGGTCTAGTAGTACTACAGTGATTTCAAGCTTCCACAAGTATGACATTTGCATGCATCCATTGGTCCAAGCTGGAACAATATAAACTGTATCTATACTATAAAAACCATACCTAAACTTCAGCTTTAACTTCAGAGTATTCTATAAATACATTTTCAAGGTACATTTTCATTGACTGGGCTGTAGCTTTAACATATTCATGACCAGATTGGACCTTGTCTGATCAGCTCACAAGACTATTAACTTATCTTTGGGAGTCTATATTTTTATTTTTTAAGAATGACAGGCAAACTATTTAATTCTCTTTTTTTGTGGCTCCTCAACTCTGGATCATTTGTTGTACGCAAAATATAAAAGGGAAATGTTCTTTTTGGCATAAATTTCCTTAAAATGCTGAGACAATTATTTACCTTGAGCTAAGTTGTTAGACTAAACAATTTGCAACAAAGTAAATGTTCTCGTAATGACTATAATTTTTTTGTCTTTTGTCACTGTCAACTACAAATTGCAGCAAAACATGTAGTAGCTTCTGGAGTCAGAACTTCTCTCCGACGATAGTACTAAATATGTTTGGGTCTTTTTTTAAAGTGTGTTTCACTAAATGGAGCATACAGTAAGTATGGCTAATCTGCAGTCCCCTTCAGTCTGTGAATGGCTATACTGTCCTCTCTTTATCCAAATGAATGCTAGCCACAGAATGAAATGAGAGAAATCCAATAGATTCTAAAACCCTGTTCTCATTTCGCATAGCAGGAATGCAAGCTCCCACTTGTGATTTTGTTTTGTGTGCAATTTACTTGATTTTAGCACAATTTGGAAACCCAAGCAAAATCCCACCAATTTTGCCCAAATTCCAAATTGCTCAGATGTGAACGGGGCCTAACAGCATGGATGGAAGAACCATCCATGATGGCTATCCCTATTCAGGATGTCACAGCACTTGTAGATGTCTGAATACCCGAACAGTTATGGAAACTGATTAGCTCTAGTCACTGTTCAGTTGACAATTTTCCATCCAGTTTCTAGAATTTTTCAGTCAAAGCTTGCCTAGCTGAAGTGGTCCCAACAGCGCTCCACAGCTTGAATTTGTTGTACCCCTTTTCATTTGGATTTGTCCACTGTTCCAGGTGGGGTAAAATTTCAAGGTTCATCTTGACCACAATCTAGTATTGAAAATTACATTTTCCACCAAAACACATTTAAAAAAAGGTATTTAGCTATTCTTATCAACACATATGGAATTTGGGTTTTGCCAAGAGTTCCCATCACCCCTTCACTTCTACCACCCATTGAAACAGAGGAGCCCGGTTGAGATTCAGGAACAGACGCCACTGTTACGTGGAGAAGGAATTACTTTCCTAGAGAAGAACTATAGAGGCTGTAAGATGATTTTCTTATCAGGAAAATGAATGACTTCCTCACAAAGAAAGACAGCCAGTGCAAAGAAGGCAAAGCATCCACAGAAAGAGAGAGGGGAACCAGAAGAGAGAGACAGATTTATAAAGGCGAAAGATAAATAGATGGATCCTGGAAATGAATACATTACTATCACAGGTAGCTGGGAAGACAGACACCAGCAGATGAAAAGAGGAATTAGTGATTGCACTGCCTGGGTCTATCATACACAGTCAAATGGAAAACTGATTGGAAATTAGGTTGCACAAGGAAAAGGTCTAAAAACTTCAGTTCATGGACCACACTGGACCATAAATCTCTGGGAAGCAATGGCAGATAGACAGAGCATGAATAATGATGGCTAATTGTTTGCTGTACAAATAATGTCAAAAGAGAAACTATATTTCTCATCTGGCTGACTTGCTTGTATGTCCCAAGGGAGGACTGGAATCAGGTCACTGATTACAGTACTAAATTTGGGGTCACCTACCACTATCTCCTAGCTGTTAATAATAGCAGCTCTATATTACAGGCAGGAAGACAGAAAACATAGCACTTGGTTCCAGCTACATGTTAATCACACCTCCAGCCTGTGCAGCAAAACAGGGACCCAAAAGTGGTCAGAGCTACATTTTAGATTTAACTATTTATTACAGGTACTTATATAGCGCTGTCAATTTATACAGCGCTTTACACATATATTGTACATTCACATCAGTCCCTGCTCTCAATCCATATGGAAGAAAAATATATTTGAAATATGTTTTAAAAATATTCTTCCCAAATATACAAATATATTGACATATATTCGAAATGCTACAATTTTGGCTATATTCAATATATTTCAATATATATATATATATATATATATATATATATATATATATACTGTATGCTGAAATACATTTTTATTACAAAATATATGAAAAATCTTTTTAAAAATAAATTTCAAATATACTGTATGTCTTTAAAAATAAAAATCTACATTTTTGGAATGCATTTAGTACAAATATATGCTAAAATGACTTTTTTATATGTTAAAAAAAATCTGAAGAATATATTTAAAAAATATATATTTTTAAAAATATTTTTCATATATTTTGTAATATCTAAAAAACGCATTTCAACATGCAGTGTGTATATATATAATATATTCTTCAGTTTTTTTAACATATAAAAAAGTCATTTTAACATATATTTTTACATATATTTGTAAATGCATTCCATAAATGTAGATTTGTATTTTTAAAGACATACGGTGTATTTGAAAATGTACCGTGAGGAACAGAAGTATTTGAACACCCTGCAATTTTGCAAGTTCTCCCACTTAGAAATCATGGAGGGGTCTGAAGTTCACATTGTAGGTGTATTCCCACTCTGAGAGACAGAATTTAAAAAAAAATTCAGGGAATCACATTGTATGATTTTTAAAGAATGTATTTGTCTTGCACTGCTGAACATAAGTATTTGAAAACCTGAGAAAATCAGTGTTAATATTTGGTACAGAAGCCTTTGTTTGCAATTACAGAGGTCAAACGTTTCCTGTAGTTCTTGACCAGGTTTGCACTGCAACAGGGATTTTGGCCCACTCCTCCACACAGATCTCCTCTAGATCTGTCAGGTTTCGGGGCTGTCGCTGAGCAACATGGAGTTTCAGCTCCCTCCAAAGATGTTCTATTGGATTTAGGTCTGGAGACTGGCTAGGCCACTCCAGAACCTTGATATGCTTCTTACGGAGCCACTCCTTGGTTATCCTGGCTGTGTGCTTCGGGTCGTTGTCATGTTGGAAGACCCAGCCACGACCCATCTTCAATGCTCTGACTGAGGGAAGGAGGTTGTTGCTCAAAATCTCACAATAAATGGCCCCATTCATCCTTTCCTTATACAGTGCAGTCGTTCTGTCCCCTTCGCAGAAAAGTAGTGTTCTACCGACAGTGACCTTTGAAACTGTGGTCTCTTCATGTCATTGACCAGCTCCTCCCTTGTAGTTCTGGGTTGATTCCTCACCTTTTTTATCATCAGTGATACCCCACAAGGTGAGATCTTGCATGGAGCCCCAGTCCGAGGGAGAATGACAGTCATCTTTAGCCTCTTCCATTTTCTAACAATTGCTCCAACAGTTGATCTATTTTCACCAAGCTGCTTGGCAATTGCCCCGTAGCCCTTTCCAGCCTTGTGGAGGACCACAATTTTGTCTCTGGTGTCTTTTGACAGCTCTTTGGTCTTGCCCATGGTAGTAGTTGGCGTCTGACTGACTGTGGGGTGGACAGGTGTCTTTAAAGAGCTCAGAGAGGTACTACTAAGTTAGATTAATGAGTGGAGTAGAGGTGGACTTTTTAAAGGCACAGTAACAGGTGTTTGAGAGCCAGAATTCTTGCTGTTTCTTTGGTGTTCAAATACTTATGTGCAAGACAAATAAATTCTTTAAAAATCATACAATGTGATTTCCTGAATTTTTTTTTTAATTCTGTCTCTCAGAGTGGGAATGCTCCTACAATGTGAATTTCAGACCCCTCCATGATTTCTAAGTGGGAGAACTTGCAAAATTGCAGGGTGTTCGAATACTTCTGTTCCTCAAAGTAGTTTAAAAATATTTTTCATATATTTTGTAATAAAAACACATTTCAGCATACAGTATATATATATATATATATATATATATATATATATATATATATATATATTGACTATGGCAAAAATTGTAGCATTTCAAATATATGTCAATATATTTGAGAAGAATATTTTTAAAATATATTTCAAATATATTTGTCTTCCATGTGGGTAGGAGCTTACAATCTAAGGTCCCTAATTCACATTTATACATACACATACTAGGGCCAATTTAGACAGGAGCCAATTAATCTACCAGATTGTCTTTGGAGCATGGGAGGAAACCGGAGTACCCTGAGTAAATCCACACAGGCACAGCGAGAACATGCAAACTCCAGGCAGGTAGTGTCATGGGTGGGGATTCGAACCGACAACGCTAGTGCTGCTAGGCAGAAGTGCCAGCCACTCAGCCACTGTGCTGCCCATAACTAAAAGCAAATTGCACACTTTCAAGCTTAATAATTAGGCATGTTCTTTCTAAGAACTGGAGATTTCTTTCTTCTCAGGTACCAATTAGTTTTAGACTTTCAGAGCTTTCAGAGTTTGAATCTGACTCAAGGCAGAAAAGGTAGGAGGGGGTCAGAGATGACCAGATATCAGATCAGGGCCACATTTGCCCATCAACACATTAGTGGACCCAAACGCTCAATGGTCATGACAAAACACATGAACTTTTTTTCTTAACTATCCAAGCAGAGTGATGGATCGGACCCCCTCTGTGTGATAACAAGCATCTTTAGCTGTTGAAGTAGCTTGTTATTTCCCACTCCTAGGACAGCAACATCCCTGTTGTCACAGGTGATGCTCAAAGCATCACTTTTTTAAGCCATTCTAATTCTAGTTCTGTAGATAAAGTTAATAAAACAGGCATTTTGATGAGAACCTAAAGGCTGAAACAGCACTGAAGAGGTGATGTCTACAAGAACCTGTACTCTTCAAGTTGGTCTTTTTCCCTGTGGGTGCCCTTTGATTATATGCCCAACTGTATGTATGGACATGACCTCTGCCCAAGTAAAAGGTTAATGCCCACCCCTTTATGGCAATAACTCCCACCCGTGTGAATGCCTGGACCTCTACTGCCCACTGGAGTTTTGGCATCTGACAGTTTAATGGTGGGGGTGGGAAGAGGCACTGGAAGGCAATTGGGCCTGACTTGAGCTTGGCCAAAAGTCAAGGCCATCTGTACAGTCTGGATCTAGGATCCAACCCACATGGAAGAAAAATATATTTGAAATATATTTTAAAAATATTCTTCCCAAAATATTCTTCCTTTGTTATCAGAGTAAGAAGTGAGGCTAAATATTCAATATATTTCAAAATATATTTCACTATATATATACATATATATATATATATATATATATATACTGTATGTTGAAATGCGTTTTTATTACACAATATATGAAAAATATTTTTAAAAATACATTTCAAATATACTGTATGTCTTTAAAAATACAAATCTACATTTTTGGAATGCATTTACAAATATATGTAAAAATATATGTAAAGAAAATATGAAGAATACATTTTAAAAATATATATTTTTTTAAACATATTTTTTTTAAATATATTCTTCTGATTTTTTTTAACATATACAAAAGTATTTTTAATATATATTTTTATATATATTTGTAAGTGCATTCCAAAAATTTAGATTTGTATGTTTAAAAACATACAGTATATATATATATACATATTGAAATATATTTTGAAATATATTGAATATGGCCAAAATGGCAGCATTTCAATATAATTGGTAAGATTATTTTTTAAATATATTTCAAATATATTTTTCTTCCATATGGGAAGGTACTCTGGGGGGAACAAGGATGGGTTGGGTAGAAATTGTTGTTACCTAATAAAGTTTTAGGTCAGGTTTGCAGCACAAGGGTTTAGCTGCATGGATATCAATTGAATTGGATTGTTTAAAGAGAACATCACACACTACATAGCTGTCACTTAACAGTGCATGTAAAGGCAAATCTTTTTTTTAGTTTTGGATGGAGTGGTAAAAGGTTAAACCATCAGTCAAGTTTTATTGGTCTCTGTGTCTCCATTGGGACAGTGAGGGGAAATCCGAATTGTTTCCTTTGTTATCAGAGTAAGAAGTGAGGCTAAATCTTTCAATGGGGACAAACGTTCTGGTGGCAACTCTATGAGACGGTAATTTCCCATCCCCATATAGATGTAGGCAGTGTGGCTCAGGAGCGAGCCTGCATGAGTGCCCTGATAGCAAGCGCCTTGCTATGGGGGGCACACCAAGAAGAAGAGGAGAAAGGAGCACCAGTGGGAGACCCAAGAAGAGGAGATTAGAGACCACTCTGTGCAATTCCAATGCACAAAGCAGGCTGAAAAAAAATGTTTGGTATTAAAAAAAAATAGAGTTTACAATCACTTTAAACTACCCGACATAATTAGTACAGTCCTGAGGTCAGGGCATAAGGGTTGGCTCGTTTGCTGATGAATTCCATGGAAAAAACTAAGCAGGCCCAGGGACACGGAGGAACACGGGAGGTTTGATATCCCATTTTATAGAGTTGGACTGTAAAGTGTTTTGAATACCAGCGCACAGAGCAGGAAGCCGGGAACGGCAGGGAGAACTGGCTTGATGCCACAGGTTGAAGATTCAATCTGCCTGTAATAGGAGGTGATTATTGAGGACTAGTGGGAAGATGATGGATGTTTTCCTATTAAAATGACAGCTTGGGCTGAGGTATGACTGCTAGCCAGCAAGGCAGTCTGTCAGCTATGGGCCTAACACTTCTTTCTACTTAAACACCAGCCTCTCCATAGTGACAATGTCCAGTTTTTTTTACGTGACGCTCAACTGCCAGTATATCAGATTGAAATAAACTAAATATACTTTTTTCACACGTCTACCTGGCTACCCCAATATTTAAATAAGGCCACACCCATTGTCCTCTATTTTTTCCAAAAACCAATTGGCTGTATGACACTACTTTTCCACCAGGCAAAAGCTGGCCACAGATGAGTCTGTTCTTTTCGTTCAACCAGCTTGTTGAACAAAACATGCTGACCTGATTCCACCACCCTCACATTCAAGGTGGATGAACAAAATCTCCCTGCTGTGTCATTATATGCCGACAGTGGGGAGACTTGCCCGCCTTCAGAATACACAGGTCAGTTCTGCAGTCTATAGCCTGCGGCGCTGATCGAGCAGCTAATATTCAACAGGGTGGTTGAACAGAAGTCAATTGGTAGATCGACTTCTGTTCAACCCCAGTGCCCATGCATGAATTGAAATTCGTCCATTCCATGCTGAATCAGCCTAACTTTGATCCATGTATGGCCAGCTTACCTGACCTGCCATTAGGCTCCGTTCACATCAATGCACTTTTTGCTTTTTGCAGAAACGCTCCACAGTCTACTTAATATGGTTTCCTATGGAACATGTTCACATCTATGCTTTTTTGAGCTACTTAATTTTTGGAAAGGGTCAGGGACATTTTTAAAAGCAAAAAACGTTTTTTTTTCACCACGTTTTTGTTGTGCTTTTGACACGTTTTGCATTTTTATTCTGCCAAGCAACAAAAAAAAAAAAGATCTGAACAAAATGCAAAACATAGTAAAAAAGTGTAAAAAAAAAAATGCAAAACGAACTGCAAAAAGTACTTCAAAACAGACAAAAAGCAAACTGCATAGGTGTCAACAGAGCCTAATGCAGGCCATAGATGGGTCGTTTATCAGCCGAATTTTCATCCGAAAGAATAATCGGCCGATATTCGAAACATTAGTGGGCAATGTCGTTGGCTGATTTTCACGGTTCTCATTTCTTTTATCGGTCATGCTGGAAAATCTACGAAAAACTGCCGATTTTCGTAAGCATTGGTGGCAACAGAACAAGAGATTTTTCATTTTTTGGCCAACAATTCGGCCGATAAACTACCCGTCTATGGCCTGCATAAATGTACTAGCTGCGAGCTCAGATTTTGATCAGAAAATTAGAATAAAAATAATTTCAATCCCCTTTACATTCCTTTTACAGTTGTTACTGCTGTTTTAGGGCTCTAGTAGATGTTTTTTCTCTCTGAATGCTGCTATTTGCATTAAAACACAGTGTTACCCAATATGCTCTAGAGCAAACACACAGTATGTTTGTGCCAAAAACAGTACGATGATGTTGCCAGATAACATTGAAATACTTTTTTACGGCAGAAAATATGGATTGTGTGTAATTGCTCAATTATTTTCAAGTTAAATTCCAAACAAACAGCTCAATTCACAGTTGAAATACATATATATATATATATATATATATATATTCAAAGTGCTTTATCCACCAATTGATTTGCTATCCTGTGCAGCCAATCTGCAGTGATTCGGGACATCTGCCACACAGCACAACCAGATCTTGCACTTCAACTACAATGGTGGCTTAGCTTGGTCAAAAAAACACCTGATTGGGCAATAAAACAGCTGCACCACTGCAAGCTCATCTGTCTGCTCACTTCTCTTTCTCCTATCACGTGCTTCTTGCCAATACAAGCTGCTTGGCTTTCAATGCTGATCCCATCCCCCCCCCCTCAAATATGCTGTGCAGGGTATTACAGGGGACTGTTCTCAAAACAATTTTAGGTATTTATAATAAGAAGATTAACATTCAAAAGTTAGCAACCTAAAAATTCCAGCGCAACAAATCAATTTTTCATTAACCTGCTGTGAGGATCATGATTTTCATAGACATGCACAAGGAACTTAAAATTGGGGCCAAATTAAGCCCAAATTAAGCTACATAGTTAGTCTGGCTGAAAGAAGACACATGTCCATCCAGTTCAACCATATATATAAAAAAAAAAAGTTATCCTATACCCAGAGTTGATCCAGAGGAAGGCAAAAAAAAACAGCAAAGCATGATCCAATTTGCTCCTGCAGGGGAAAAAATTACTTCCTGATCCCCCGAGAGGCAATCGGATATTCCCTGGATCAATGTTACCTATAAATGTTAGTATCCAGTTATATTCTGTGTATCTAAGAAATAATCCAGGCCTTTTGTAAAGCAATCCACTGAGCTGACCAGAACCAACTCTTGAGGGAGTCTATTCCACATTTTCACAGCTCTTACTGTGAAGAAATCTTTCCGTGTTTGGAGATTAAAGTGCAATTAAATATCTAGGCTAGACCCGTTAAATGGATTCCAGCTGCATCAAAACACAATGCAAAGTCATAACTTTCATTTTTTTTAGAAAACAGCCACAGCCTGGTTACAAAAGCCTGTCCCCAGCCAGGATTCTGCAGAGTAGGACCCTTGCTCTCTAGGTAGAAGCAGAAAAAGACAAACGTCCATCCAGGTCAACCATATAGAAATAAAAAAAAGTTATAATCCTACACCCACAGTGGATCCATTTGGAGGGCAAAAAAAACAGCAAAGCATGAAAAATTCCTTCCTGATCCCCTGAGAGGCAATCAGATATTCCCTGGATCAACTTTACCTATAAATGTTATATCCAGTTATATTCTGTGTATCTAAGAAAGAATCCAGGACTTTTTCAAAGCAATCCACTGAGCTGGCCAGAACAAACTCTTGAGGTAGTCTATTCCACATTTTCACAGCTCTTACTCTGAAGAAAGCTTTCCGTGTTTGGAGCTTAAAGCACAATTAAATATCTAGGTTAGATCGGTTAAATGCATTCCAGCTGCATCAAAACACAATGCAAAGTCATAACTTTCATTTTTTTAGAAACAGCCACAGCCTGGTTACAAAAGCCTGTCCCCAGCCAGGATTCTGCAGAGTAGGACCCTTGCTCTCTAGGTAGAAGCAGTGGTCTCTCTATAGAGCTCTGACCCACCCCCTGTGAGTCAGAACTAGAAATCTCCAATCAGCAGGGTGCATCAGCTTTGTGGGTGAGAAAACCTTTATGTCTTTTTCAGTAGGGGGTGTGCCAGACATCTGCAGAGAGACCACTGCTTCCACACAGAATATTTCTCTATAGTACGCTGGCAGGGGAAAGTCTTTTCTACTCAGGCTGTAGCTGCGTTGTAAAGAAAACAAGCCTTTAATTTTGAAGCAACTAGAATATATTGACCATGGGATGTACAGTGTTCAGATTACAGAAGGAAAGTAGTGGGGCAATGGAAAACCATCCTAATATTGACCTACAGAACACTTTTATATTGTGGGTAAGGCTGGCCATACACTATACAATTTTCTGTCCAATTTCTGCCCAATTTCCTTTAGATTTACCTTCAACTATGTAGTGCAAGGGCCCGCCTAATTGGATACAATTGAAAGTGTTGTTAGGTTTGACCTCCTATTATATGGTTTTTGGTAAATCTAAACCAAAAATCTCAAGAAAATTGTATAATGTATGGGCAGCCTAAGCCTCAATGATTTCCTGAGCTTAGAGGAAAGTTGTGGATCACCGACGTAGACAGGTGGGAGTGATAAGACGTATCCAGTTGGATAGCAATTGCCCTTACCACAATTAAGCACACACAGACGTTATTAAACACACCATCTCTAATTCAAGCAATGCTGTGCTAGCATCTTCTGGCTTTGTGTGCTTGCTGTGGAGGGTTTTTTTTTTCACCGTTACTGCTGACAAGATGCTTTCCAACCCAACGACAGGGGAGGAATTAAACATTTACGTGGAAAATAAAAGGTCTTTCCTTGCCTTACAAGCGCGCTGAATCATTTTCATGGGTCTGAAGCATTTTAGGGGTAATAAACAACATGGCACACATTATGTGGGATTTAAAAGAGAAGTCCCAACAAAATACAAAGATTCGGTAATAATAGTAACCCAAGGGGGCACTCATTTTCTTGTTCATTTAAAGCAACTCTTTTAATATACAAAAGTAACCCAGCAAAGACAGATCTGTAAAAGAAGAATGTAAACACAACACCACAATGCCTAAAAATAGTAAATACTGAAGTCCTCTTGGAAATTGACATTTCTGTATATACAGTAATAAATATGGGGCTACTCTTTTAAAACTGCTAAAGGTTTCAGCAAGGGTTAAAATAGCCTGCGCTGGCAGCACCTAGGGCTAGGTTCACACAGGTGATGGCTATCTGCAGTCTGTACTCACCCCCGGTTCACATAGATGCAGCCGTGCGGGCCGTGTTTTGCACAGGCAAGAGAGCCCATTCATTTGAATGGACTCCTGTGCCCCGTGACACACAGGGAAAAAGTCCCTGCACTTCTTTGGAAAACGCAGCCCACACGGGAACCTCGGTTCCCAGTACGGTTGTGTTTTCCAGTGCGGGCGGCGTGCCATTAGAACTAATGGCAACCCACCCACGGGTCCGCATTTCTCTGTGCGGGTGATGCGGCTGCACGGATTTTCATGCAGATCCGCAGCGGCACCACCCACACAGATATGAACATAGGGTGCTATTTTGCTAATAAAAGCATATTTTTATTACAAGTTTGAGTATCGCATTGTCCTTTATGTAACGGCTTTCTTCTTGTGAATTTCTTGTTGTAGGTTCACACCTATGCAGTTTGCTTTTGACCCGTTTCTGCATTGCGTTTTGCACCTGCATTTTTGCTGCAGTTTGCGTTTTTTGTTCTTGTTGCTAGGCAGATTTAAAATGCAAAACGCAGCAAAAACACACCATATGCTTTTCTGTAGCGTTTCCATTGAAGTCTATAGAACCAAAAACGCAACATTTTGCATTAAAAAAAAAAGGCCCTGACCCTTTCCAAAAACGCACCGGGTGAAAACGCGGAGATGTGAACGTGTCCCATAGGAAATCATGTTAAATGGACTGTAGTGCTCTTCTGCAAAACGCTGTGGAAAATGCTTAAGTGTGAACCTAGGGTTAGAGAGTCAGACTGCTGCTCTCAGATGCAAGCAGCAGCCCAGATCCCCAGTGGTCTAATACGGCCAATGTCCCCCTTTCCCTGAACACCCCCTGAATTCCCTGAATCAACAATGCCCTGGCTTCCAGAGCAGCACTGTTGATTGGAGCAGTGTTGTGGGAGGAAACGTCTGACTGCTGGAGAGCCAGATTGTTGCTTTGTGGTTCACACTGATGCGATGCAGAATTTGCAGCGTTTTCAGTGCGAATTCCACACCGCATCAGAACCACACCCCATTCATGCGAACCACTGCGGGTGTGTATGTTAAGTTAAAGCAGTCCAAAAAACGAGGTGTGATGTGCAGAATCGGATTGCATAGGTGTGAATACCTATGTGATCTGATTCTAGTGCGGACCAAAAAAAAAGAGAACTGCATTATTTTGGTGTGGGTGCGGTGCGATTAGAGCCATACAAAAAATATGGCTCCAATCGCACCGCACACAAATCGCATGTGATTTGCACAGGAGTGTGGTTCCATGCTATGTACCACACCACATATATGTGAACCCAGGCTTAGAGCAGCGGCCTGACTCTGCTATGTGCATCCTGCACAGGGTATTGTAACCCTTGCTGCAGCACTTAGCAGGTTAAAAAAAAAGGTAAAAGAAAAACAACAGATCGTGTATGCAGCCTGGATGCATTTCAGTGAATAATCACAAGAATCCAATTGGACTTCAAAGTATACGCAAACCATCACCTTGTAAAACAACCCAATCGGTTTAAAATAGAAATGAAAGGCAAAACATTTGTGTATATATATAAAAACATTATAAACACCTCCCTCCCCCCTTTTTTATCACATACCCTTTGTTTTAAGCTGCATAAGGAGCTCAGGGAGCTGAGGGAGGAGAAACAACAGCACACTGGTCTTCCCAGTGACTAGCTGTGCAATAAATAAGGGGTGGGCGGGGAGTGTCAGCATGAGTCTGAACAGTGGAGGAGAGCAGGTTGAGTTCTCAGCACAGCTAGAGAGCTGACCACACTGTGTCCTCATGCCTGGTGTGGTCAGTTTTTGAGGATAGCAGAGGGATTGGCAGGAACTCCGGGGATTTCACACAAAGGAAGCAATACAAAGAGAACAGGAAACATTTTCATACAAGTACATGGTACAGCAGGCACATATCAGGAACAAAAAATGTTGGATTTACATATTCTTTAAGGTCAGGACTCAATACCCAATTTCACCAGCAGGTGATGATGCATGTGAAATCCATGGCTGCAGTAAACCAGCAACCTGGGGACTGTTACTAAACAAAAGGGTTCTAAACAGACAGGAATTTCTGGTTCCCCGAAAACTCCCTCTCTCATGGTGGTCACATATTAACATTGCTATGGCATGCTGTCATATGTAGTTGTGTTCCTAGAGGTACCAAGGCCAGGGAGAATTGTGCAGCTCAGATGATGGAGTTATATAAATAAACGATAACAATAATTGCAAAATGACCATAATGGCATTTTATATAATGAGCTAAAAAAATTCTTGCAACATAGCTCTGTGAATTATGATACCCTGAAAATTGCAAGTGGCACGGCGCGTCAATTAACACGCCGCTTCGCAATGAGGCAGAAAGACATCAGGTAAGGACGTTAGGTACATGGCGCTCATCTCGTCCATCAGTATGTAACGTCTATGTTCATTTTCCTGAAATAACAACCTCTCAACCTCCTGCTTGGCTTGATCCATTACAAGGTTTAAACATGAAAGCCCCAAAGAGAATTAAATTAGTGAGGAAGCGCGCAGGGAGCTGGATTTGCATCTATCCCACTTAGGAGAAGAGATTAGCTGACCCCTGTGCGAGCCAGCGGGTGGAAGACAGGGCAGATTCTCCGTCAAACGCAGACAAACTGTGTTAGGGAGCCAATCAAAACGGAGAGGTTAACTGCATCCGAAAGATGTGCTTAATCCAAGCAGGGTGTGAGCTCACTTCTCAGATTCTGAATGCATGCTTGTACTCATTATATATTTCACTCTTAACAATTTCATCTCGATTTTACATGTTTAGGAATTCCCCTGTGAATGTAACCACACTTGGGGTATACTCAACCGCTTGCCTACCGGGCACTTATACCCCCTTCCTGCCCAGGCCAATTTTCAGCTTTCAGCGCTGTCGCACTTTGAATGACAATTGCGCGGTCATGCAACACTGTACCCAAATGACATTTCTAGAAGTTCTTTTCACACAAATAGAACTTTCTTTTGGTGGTATTTAATCACCGCTGGGTGTTTTATTTTTTGCACTATAAACAAAAAAAGAGCAACAATTTTGAAAAAAAAAGGTGTTCTTTGTTTCTATTATACAATTTTGCAAACAGGTAATTTTTCTCCTTCACTGATGTGCCTTGATGAAGCTGCACTGATTGGCAGCACTGATGGGCACTGATAAGCTGCACTGATGAGGTGGCACTGGTGGGCATTGTTGAGGAGGCACTGATGATGCTGTACTGATATGCGGCACTGATGGGCACTGATAGGCGGCAATGATGGGCACTGATGGACACAAATAGGTAGCATTAAAGGGCATTGACTAGGGGCACTGACTGGCATCACTGACAGATGGCACTGACAGGTGGTACTCATAGGCCACACTGACTGGCCGTACTGACGGGTACAGATTGGAAGCACTGCTGGGCAGCACTGTTGGGCGCTGATTGGCAGCACTGTTGGGCACTGATGGGCAGCACTATTTTGCACTTATGAACAGCACTGTTGGGCACTGCTGGGCAGCACTGTTATGGCTGCACTGATAATCAGGGCACTGATAATGAGGGTCCTGATTATCAGTGCAGATCTCTGCTTTGGCAGTTGTTGGTTACCGGCAGTACTTTCCTCACGCTATGATAGGGTGAGGAAAGTACTGCCGATAATCGGTAAGTGTATTTACATAGTAGTCAGCTGTGATTCGACACAGCTGATCACATGGCAAAAGGCCGCTTTGATTGGCCTTTTACCATGTCATGTGAACAGCTGTGTCTAAAGAACACAGCAATCACAGACAGCACCAGGTACGTGCCGCTGGAGGGCGCACTAAGTGCATTCTGGGAGGACGTCATATGATGCCCTTCCAGAACTGGACTACCATGCTGTAGCTGTCTATCGGCTATAGCGCGGTAGTAAAGTGGTTAAAAAGCAGCAAATGTAACATTCACCACAGCAGGTGAATATTCCTGCAGTATATGGCAGTGATAGATTCACTTGCAGTGAATGTCAGAAGACATCTCATTTTCTTTTTCTTTTGAATAGTATAAGGGTTTTTTTTGCCTTCCTCTGGATGAACTATGGGTACAGAATAATGTATATGGAGGTTTTCAATTTGAGGTTTTTTTTATTGGCTGAATTAGATGGACTAGTGTCTTTTTTTCAACCTAACAATGTAACTATTTAAGGATTGGACTAAAAACCCCTTTTTTAGGGGGGGGGGGATCCCTTCACTTAGACACAACGAAGTGATGGCAATTCCCTCTTAAGATGGCCAAACACCTATCAATATGGTCATACAATCGGTCATTCAAAGCAACTAAACTGATTGATTTAAATAAAAATTGTAAACCAAAGACCCTCCATTTGATCAATCTATTGAGTTCTCATTTGCCAAAACAATTATCTGTGGCATCATTTCATTCATCAATCGTTTCTGATCTCTTTTGTATCAGAGAACTGATTCTAATTGAGAACGATTGAGTGGTTGTTTTTATTTATCATCATTCTTTTGATTGATATTTTAATTTAATTGCAAAGTGTGAAACAGTACCACATGCACTGTATTGTTCAATATTTTAACGGATGATAGATTGCTTGTTTGCAATCGTTCATATTAAAATTGAACATAAATCGCAATGTGTATGGCCGCCAAAACAAGTGACCCCATTGGAAGATCCTGTTATGATGACAACTCAATATTTTAGGTTCTTTTCTTGCTTTTCTTGCCAGCAGGACAAAAGCAAAAAATGAATCTCTCTAGCAGGGACCCAGACAGTGAAAAACTTTACAGGTGCTCTAACCCCTCACCACTCTATTCACAACTAGAAAAAAATGTTTTGGGCTTTAGATATTCTAACTTTGCATGAACACTTATCCAGTCCCTTCTTGAATTTACAGTGTGTATACAGTATATAAGGTATAAAAACAGGCAGAAATTTTTTTTTTAGATTTGGATAGAGTGGGGAAGGGTTGGGCAGGGTTAGAACCTTTGACAGATTTTTACTGCTATCTGTGTCCCCATCTAGGTGATCTCTCTGCATTTCCTGTTCCCAAAGGCACAACAGGAAGTGAGTAGAAAGCATGATATTATAATGTAATTTTAGAAGTCCAGCTACACTTTCTGAAAAAAAAAAATGTTTATTGGTTTTTATGTTCCTAAAATTCATGCACAGGTGTAAGACCTAATAAAATAAGATGAGGGATTCGTAGATTAGTAGTTCACTGCTTCCTTGTTTGTTTGTAGATGGTAGTGTATTCCCAACCTGGCACTTAAAGGGTTAGTCCATGTCATCTTAGAGTTTTAGAGATTCTCACGTCTCCGGGCTCATTTAAACGATACAGCAGATGTAGAGACGATGCAGTAGAACGGAAGCCTGGGGTTGAGGCTCACTGCTGTGACAGGCTCCCTTCTCTGTAGGCTGCATCCTCTCCGAGAATATTTTTCTTAGCTGGCTGCCCGGAAACTCGCTGATGCTCCATTAGTTCTATTAATCTGGGAAGACTTGTTCCTGGGTCTGATTTGTTAGTTTTGGAGGTGGGCAGGGGGGCCCCTCCAATGGTACCCGGCTGTTTCCCCTAACAAGGGCCTGTTGTTCTTCGAGGGCCGTAGGATCACTTCAAACCCTTGGAGTATAAGAGGCTCCATAGAGTACTGTATTTTTGCTTGCATTCATTTGGTCAATAAAATGTCATATAAACTTAAACAGGAATGTCATTCCTATTCTTTTCTTTAAGTTTTTTCTTCTTTTATCTGCAGATTTTATTAACATAATGCCTGGTGATCCTGCCATGAAGGTCCTTGTTCAGGCACTTCCTGTTATTGGATGACAACTGTCTGCCAATTGTGCTCCAGCATTGTCACCCTGTTCATATGTCCTGGTGGAGACTACAAGTGGTCGTGCCCACATACATTGCTCAGACATGGTCAACTGTTGTCACCATTGGGAAGCTGATCCAGCTGACATTTTACCACATAGGAAGTGATAGGAACTATGTAACAGAAACACAGACAAAAAACAACTTTTTTTTAGTAGGAAAAGGCTAGAACCCCTTGATATTATAAATTGATATTTCTGTCTGTGTCTCTTTCTGTAGATTTTTTCTCACTTCCTGTCTGGTAAAATCGCTGTAAACCTCAAGAGCTTTGATCCACTCTAGCTCTATGAAAAGCTAAAAAAAATGTTTTTTTTTGTTTTATTGAGTACAGCAGGGTCACATACCCACCTGCACCCTGCCCATTGGCCAATGAAACAGCAGCAATAAACTGACAAGTCATCAACTCTGCTCTTTCCTCCTGTCAGCATGTTCCCTGTCGACAGGAGAGTAACCAGGTTTATTGCCACCTGAGGCAGCTGTTTTTGATGTAACATGTTTCTGTGCTTGTTTGGTGGGTTGTAAATGGGTTGCTACAGTAAGGATGGTGCCTGATGGAGATCATGGCGGCTTTTGAATGATTCTGGTATCCCATGGACACTACAGGTGCCATCCCATTTTTGTGTCCCCCTTTGGTTGCTAGGATGCAGGCCTAGCAACCAATGGTGCTATGGCCTGGCCGCCAGTGTCTTAGACACCAAACACACTGTGTGACATTGGTTGCTAGGATGCAGGTGGCTGGACTGTACAACATAATTGGTTGTTATGGTTGCCTGCAGCTAAACAACCAATGACAATGTGCATGCAGCTGCCAGCTTCTTAGCAACCAACTCAGAAATGCTGCACTGCGTATACAGCTGGGAATACACAGGGTTTTTTTTTCTTGTTCGTTCTACCAGCGAGTTGAATGAAAAAAAAAACTGACAGATTCTCACAGCATATCAAGCTAAGGGGATGCAGGAATCTTCTCCATCAAGCTATTGCATTTTGACAGCTGGGACCTCCCCCATCAGAATACATAGATTAGCACTGCAGTATTTGGCTGCATGCACTGATTGAATGCTGGTTTTCCAGCAGGACCATTTGACAAAAGTTGGTCTAACTGGCTCTTGCTGAACATAAAGGGATACACACACAATGAATTTCAATCCGTGCATACCTTGCTTAAAGTGTTACTAAACCCACAACAATAACATCATTCTGATTATGCAGTAACGCATGCTTATTATACTTACTGTGGAACCTAATGGTTTAATCCTCTGTATTGTGTAAAAAGGCTGTTTGATCCTGTGTTCTCTGATCTTCTCCTTTTTCTACAGTCTCCAATCCTTCTTCCATAGTACAGAGCAGCAGTGGCAAGTCTGCACATGCTCTGTTTGGTGTGAATGGCTAGAGAGGGTTTTTTTTTTTGGAGGGTGCATGTGAACAGTACAGGGCCAATCAGCACTTTCCAGACAGAGGGTCAGGGGTCATGCAGCTTCATAGGACAGTCAGAGGAGAATGAAGACTCCTCCTACAAAATTAATCAGTGGTCAGCCGTACCACTGATAGAAGTCACAAGGCTGCTATATACTGCTGGAGGGAAAAGGTATTTAGCAGTTTATATTTACTGAAATAATTGCATTTCCATGTTCTGTGTACTGTGGGAGAACAGGCATAGTGAATGCAGGGTCCTGGGTTTAGTAACACATTATGTTGCAGTGAGGTCAGAGTGTCTCCGGCCTCAGTACTGCTCCTTCTCTTTCATTTTGCCTTATTGGCAACACTCCCCTGCCTGTCACCACGTGTAAGCCTGATTGGCTACTACTGCTGCCCCTCCCTCTATCTAGTATTAGGGCTGCTGTCCAAGATTTGATGGGAATCTAATATAAAGGCAGATTTAGTCCCCAGTCACACTAGTGTGAATTGTCAAGCAATTTGATAGTTTCGAATCTCATGACAAGTCATACCCTATTGTCCACAATGGAAGCGGCCATATTAGTGAGATTCTGACTCCATTGGACCAATTTTGAAAGAACTTCATGCACTATTTTTTCCAAGTTCAGGTACGACTTGCATAGACATCTGTGCATGAAGTCACAAACATGTCACAGATGTCACACAGATGTCTTCCAAGTCGCACCTGAAGTCAGACTGGCATCCAACTTGTGCTAGCTGTATGTAAGAATACAATTCATTATTTTTATTAATAGCGAATATACATCTTCGTTAAACTTCGTTTTTTTCATATCTGGCCAGCATTGAAGTTTCCCTTAAAAGATGGAGGTTTCCTTTAAATGCACTATTCTCAAACTGGCATAAGAAAAAAAAAAGAAAAAAAAAAAAAAGAAAAGCTTATGTTACAATTGTTATGAAGAAGCAATCACTAGTTATTATGTCAAAGCTCTGGGTAAAAAATTAGGCGTCTGGCTCTTTTTAACATCAACAAATGCCACGGTAAATAATAACACCAACAACAATAATAATTATGAAACATTTTCGTTTACTGCCCTCCGCCCTTGCGACCTGAGCCAGCACGAGAGAACACAAATGCTACCGCAATTATCCCAGCGCTGTTAATTAGTCCTAATCCCTTTTTTGCATACACTTTGATGTTTTCATGACTACAAGGCTGCCGTCTATATGAATAATACAGCAGAAACTACTTGAAGCGAATATTACAAACTTCTTTGAAGACTCAACTGGAATATTATAAAGGGGATCAAGTGGGGAAACTGCTTTAAAAAATGTTCTGGGCATGATTTATTTAAAAGCTGACACAGGGATGCTAACAAGCCTGTTATTGTGTTTACAATAATTATTAGCGTGTTTATATCTGCAGACAGAAGCAAAATGCAGACATCCCAGTAGGAGATGTGCGGTTTATCCGTGATGCAAGAAAAATGAGAAGAGGCGCATAAACTGGGCTGGAGTGTTCTATTTAAAGGGTAAGCACACCCGAAAAGTGATATTTTGACTATGGATTGACGTCAGTGGGTTGAGTTGCTCGCTGGATTTTTGGGAGTCTTTGAAGATCCAGTGGCAAGATATCTCTCTCCAATGTTTAAGATTTCTGCCTTAAGTCTTTTTTGTAGTGACTCCAGAGGCAAGTGGATGGAGCTGGGAATTCAAAGAACTCAAAAAAAAACTGCATGGCAATTCTGGGTGGGCTAAGCTATTAAAGTAGATCCACATGGATAACATTTAGTTTGCTAAAGCAGCTTGTAACGCAAACAGTTGCCATTTTCACCATTTCTTCATTATCTTTGTAGCTCCGCTGATCTCCCTCTGATTCCTTCAGCCACACACAACCCACTTCAGCACCAGGTGTACATCATTGCTCTGGGTTGACTTCTTGATTGTGGCATCATGTCAGTGCAATGTGTATTTGGCATGATGGCTTGTAGCCTCTACCAGGGATGCATTAGTGGCAGTTGTCACCCTATAACAGAAAGTGTCTAAACAAGGACCTTGGCAGGATCACCAGGTACACACAGCTTTCTTGAGTTTTACTTAGACTTGTGTATAAATGTGTGCCCACATCTGAATTTAGCTGGTAGGCATGTTCTGTACAAAGTTTATTGCACCATTTCAGGTACATTTCCCAAAACAAGACCATAAGGAAATTAAAGTACATCCATGGTCTATGCTCATCAAAAGTAAAATATGTGCCACATAGGAACCATTTCTCATTATGTAAGCCTTTCATAGAAAAGAAAAGTAAAGGAGAACTTGTCTCTCGAATTGTGCTTTTGAGGCCCTAAAAGTGGTAGAGACCTTTCCGCTTTGAAGTCACTGCAGGAAAGGACAATCTACTAGAAGGGATGAACAGGGTTGGGGATAGGTCAGTCTATCTCCATCTTTTCAACCTGAAGGAACCCTTTATATAATTCTCAGAAAAGCCCTGCTAAAAAGGATTATACCTACAACACATGATACATTGGCACAATTATTAAGTTTTAGAACATTTTAAATAAAAGATTAAAGAATGTGGTGTATCTTGAGTATTTTCCAACTAGGGCAGATAATTTTTTAAAAACTATTCCCTCCTCTGTAGAACAAAATTCTTTTATTAAAAATTTTGAAATGAAATGAATACACGTAAATTACAAAAAAGAAACAATTTGTGGTATACTCAATACATTGGTGGTCTGTGTAGACGTGACCCCTGGTGGTCACTGGAAAAATGTTCCCCAGTACTTGTGGTCATGGTAAGGGGGAAAATTAATTTCTCTCTGCACATTGCTCAAGGAACCCCAGGCAACCTCAGGAGGAACCCTACGGAAGGAATTGGCGCTGGTATACTCTAACATTGGATCTGCCCTGGTATACTGTAACATTGGTGGTCTGTGTAGACGTGACCCCTTACATTGGTGGTCACTGGAGAAATGTTCTCTAGTACTCGTGGTCATAGTAAGGGGGGAAATTAATTTCTCTCTGCTCATTGCTCAAGGAACCCCAGGCAACCTCAGGAGGAACCCTACGGAAGGAATTGGCGCTGGTATACTCTAACAGTGGATCTGCCCTGGTATACTCTAACATTAGTGGTCTGTGTTGACGTGAACCCTTACATTGTTGGTCACTAGAAAAATGTTCTCTAGTACTCGTGGTCATAGTAAGCGGGAAAATGTATTTCTACTCATTGCTCAAGGAACCCCTGGCAATCTCAGGATGAACCCTACGGAAGGAATCTTGGTTGCAAAAGGCTATGCTAGGTGTTGCTAGCTTGTGATGGATAAGCTACTAACATGTCTATCAGAGATGAGAGGTAGGTTAGCATTGTCAGCCCATCAAAAAAGAAGGCTAGCAGAATCCAAAAGCATATCTGTGATTGGTGGTGGACTTGTGGGAAAACAAAGTGCAATGCCATATACTGTACAGATGTTATACTTTTTTAATATATACTTTTAATGCTGGGCATCAAAAATTTTATTTGAATTGTCTATAGTTTTGCTTTAACACCTTCACTGTTATTTGCACTTATTTATTTAATAAGTACGTTTTAAAATTTTCTTATCAAGTAACTGGGTCAAGGTAGAGAGTGCAGGACTGCCACAGTTAGCAGCTGTTAAACGGCACCAAAAATACACGGCAATTACAACTGGGAGTACTGGTGATACCTGGCCCCATTTTTCTATCCCGAGCTGCTGGCTGCAGCATTCTTTAAATAGTCCCTCTTCTCAGCATCCTGGGAACATAAAATGCCACATTCGTGAGCGCCGCTCATTAATTAATATCCCAGCCTTTCTCAGCACGGGCCGAGGTAAGAGTACTGTAAATATAAATGAAAAATAAGTAATAATTCATGAAACCTGATTTGCATTTCTAAATATAAAACGTGTAAAATCCAGCTAATTAGCACAAGGGAGAGCTAAAGGGTTTCTATAGCAACCACGAAACATGCTAAATTATCATTTTTTATGTTATAGTATAGTAAGCTCTGCTTTGTAAACTCATTTTCAATTATTTTTGTTCCTAACAAGTGAAAATTTTTTGACCGTGACAAAAGGATAATGACGTGGTTGCATAGTTCCGAGCCAAGTCTAGAAAGACATTTTTATTTTCCCGTGTTGAGGCCCAAAAGCCAGATTTTTGTGCAGTGAAGTTACCGGACATTTCTGAAAGGGGTTTCCTGATGGAACTGCATAACTAAACACACATTCCAAATATATCTTTCCTAAGTGTTGCAAAGGGTGGTTTAGGTACGTCAAGGGAAATTTTTGTTTCTGCTATTTATCCACATTTTTTTCAAAGCATACTATTCATGCGTTCATCAAAATGCAGCAAAAAAGGAAACAAGGCAAGCGGCTCATTATGTGCATAACTTACAACCTGCCTCTTTAGAGATTATCAGACACTGAACTCCAGGCAAACAGCTAAATACACACAAAAAAATGTATATTTCTGTTTTATCTTCCAAAGGATTTGTATTTATGTCCTCCCAGCCCTGATATTTACACAGCTCTGCCCCACAGTACAGCCCTATCTATCAAAAGAGGGACCTGATCCTTTGTAGCTGCAGTATCACTTAAAGGGCTCCTCCCCATATCAGACTTAATATCTTTGTCACTCTGCTCTTTTCTCCTATCAGCATGAACCTTGCACTGCAACACACTGGATAGGCTCATTGTGCTGCTCCTCTGTCCCCCCCTCTCTAGATTGCAAGAGGCTGACACCAAGTCAAATTCAGGTACTTACCTTGCTTGTATTAAAATTCATTTAATGATGTATTGATGATTACAGAGCTGTGTTCATTTGTGTCTTTTATATCTTTCAGCTTTTGTTCACCTTTAAGGAGAATGGCCTAGCCTACCACAAGCATAGTAGGCTTGCCTTTAATATATTCATTGCTACAGATTTGTTTATTGTAGTACCACACTTAACAGAGGCACTCTTAAATGGCATGTGGATACCAGATATAGATGTGCCTAACAGAGGCCTAGTTTTTTTTTAAATATTAAAAGCAGTTTTTATTTGGTAACAATAATACCAAACAAATGCAGCGCTCAGATGAAACAATCTCCTTTTGACTCATAAAACATAGATAATTAAAGATAAATAAATAAAATATAATTAATAATATTCAGAGCATATGAATCGCGTGTTATAAACGCATGTAAGATAAGCTGATGCTCAGTCCAATAGGAAAAATAACAATAATAATGTTAGGACTCTACAGAAGTGTTACAAAGGGTGCACAAATGCATCTAATTGGCGCAAAAACTTGGTGTGTCGGTGGCAATTAAATCTTCAAACAGGTGCAGATCCGTGCGTCAGGTGCATGTGGAAAGGAGAGTAAGTTGCACTAACCAGACAGCGCAAATAGAAGTGCTTTTGAGTAATCAAGACCACTCCTGGTCATCATCGTCCTGGGATATATGGGGCACGTCTGGCAATATGTCTGCACACAGCCTCTCCTCCAAAGACACTCTCCGGATATAGGGAAGGTTCCACTTCAATCTCACGCACCAAATAGTAAGCACTTAAAGGATCCACCTTTATGGCTCAAAATAAATGTGCCAGAGAAGAAAGTGCTATATAGTGCAGTATGTTTATTAAATCAGCAGAAGTAACACAAATATGAACAAAATGCACTCACATCTGGACCATAGGAATGCAGCTATGGTGTGTGTGTATATATATATATATATATATATATATATATATATATATATAAATAAAATAAATTAATACTTTTTTATTTATACAGTGGAAATAAGTATTGAAGACGTCACCATTTTTCTAGGTAAATATATTTCTAAAGGTGCTATTGACATGAAAAGTTCACCACATGTCAGTGCTTTTACCCATCATGAGATGTTTTTTTATGTGATGCCTTGGTAATGAGACACCTTTTTTTATAGGCCATCAGTTGAGACTAAACCAGCTGATATTAATTTGCACTGACAAGGGGCAGGATTGCTTTCTAACTGCTAACTGCCTTTTTGCACCTCCCCTTCTTCATGTGTTCAATACTTTTTCCCTGTGTCATTTCCAATTTTATTACACATAACTTAAATTATGAACTTATTTGTTTTGGTTTCTTTGTATGTATGGATTTCATGGTTTGTTACCGACATGTGGTGAAAATGTCATGTCAATAGCACCTTTAAAAATATATATATCACCCCTCTCCCCCTCATCACCCCTCTCCCATGGCCCCACCACTGCTCTGACCTCCTCTTCCACCCCACCCTACATTCCTCATACTGAAGCTTCCCCAACACTCCACACCTTTGACCTTACTACCATCGAGGAAGTCTCCAAGATCCTCTCTGATGCCCGCCTCACCACCTGCCCCCTCGACCCTATCCCCTCACAATTCCTATGACCTCCCTCCCCCTCCATCCTACTCTCCCTCACCCACATCTTTAATCTCTCCCTCTCCTCCGGCACTTTACCCTCCCCACTGAAGCATGCACACATCACCCCCATACTTAAAAAGCCCTCCCTGGACCCCAATGACCCGAACAACCTCAGACCCATCTCCCTGCTCCCACTTACATCTAAACTCCTCGAGCGCCTCGTCTACACCCGCCTATGCTCTCACCTCAATGACAACAACCTCCTCGATCCCCTACAGTCTGGCTTCCGTCCCCTACACTCCACCGAAACCGCCTTACTCAAACTCTCCAACGACCTTCTAACCGCCAAAGCTAATGGCCACTATTCAGTGCTCCTACTCCTTGACCTCTCTGCGGCCTTCGACACAGTTGACCACCCCCTCCTCCTCAAAATACTACACTCCCTCGGCCTCAGAGATTCTGCTCTCTCCTGGCTCTCATCCTACCTGTCACAATGCTCTTTCAGCGTTACCTATAATGCTACCACCTCCCCCTCACTCCCCCTCTCTGTTGGGGTCCCTCAAGGCTCTGTCCTTGGGCCCCTTCTCTTCTCCATCTACACCTCCTCCCTTGGCCAACTCATACACTCTCACGGCTTCAACTACCACCTCTATGCCGACGACACACAAATCTATCTCTCAACCCCCCACCTCACCCCCTCGGTCTCTGCCCGAATCACACACCTACTGAGCGACATATCAGATTGGATGTCGCTCCACTTCCTTAAACTGAATCTCTCCAAAACCGAGTTTCTTGTCTTCCCCCCAGCCCGAACCCCACCCCCCATTGACTTCTCCATCACATCCAACAACGCCAATATCAAACCCGCCCTGCAGGCCAGAGTACTTGGTGTCATTCTGGATTCCAATCTATCCTTCCAGCCCCAAGTCCAATCTTTAACAAACTCGTGCAGACTCCACCTCCGCAACATCGCCAAAATCCGCACGTTCCTAACCCCAGAAACCACTAAACAGCTCATCCACTCCCTCATCATATCACGACTCGACTACTGCAACTCCCTCCTCACTGGCTTGCCTCGCCGCTGGCTATCCCCGCTTCAGTCGATCCTGAATACGGCTGCCAGACTCATTCACCTATCCAACCGCTCCGTTTCCGCCACCCCCCTCTGCCAATCCCTCTACTGACTTCCGATTGCGCAACGGATCAAATTTAAAATCCTAACACTGACGTACAAAGATGTCCACCATACTGCCCCGAACTACATCACCGACCTATTATCCAAGTACGCACACTCCGCTCCTCACAAGACCTCCTTCTCTCTAGTTCCCTGGTCTCCTCCTCCCATGCCCGCCTCCAGGACTTCTCCAGGGTGTCACCCATCCTCTGGAACTCCCTTCCCCAACCCATCAGATTATCACCTACTCTCCTCTCCTTTAGGCGCACCCTGAAAACCCATCTCTTCAGGGAAGCCTACCCCCTGCTAACTTGACCGACCTCCTCCACTCTTCCTACCACTCCATCCCCCACAGCTATCTCCTCCTGTACCACTATCCCGTCCCTTCTAGATTGTAAGCTCGAAAGAGCAGGGCCCTCAATCCCCTCATGTTTTGCATTGTATTGGTATTGTTCTGTCACATGTTCTGTCTCCCTTTGTAATGTACAGCGCTGAGTGAACTATCGGCGCTTTATAAATACTGTATAATAATAATAATAATAATAATAATAATAATAATATTTACTTAGAAAAATGGTGAAGTGTTCAATACTTATTTTACATGCTTTATATAATAAATATATAACTAATTATTTACTCTCTCTCTCTCTCTCTCTCTCTCTCTCTATATATATATATATATATATATGTGTGTGTGTGTGTGTGTTTTCCCTTAAATTCCTATAACATATGCTTGGAATAAAGTGAACGGGTTTTCTCCGCTATGTAAAAAACCTATTCCTATGGTTAATTGTCCCCCTCAATATAAAAAGAGTGTTTTATAGCAATCAGGCATTCCTTGAAATTTATTTAAGATGTTGACAACTATACACGTGACTGAGGCGTGACTAAATCCCTATCCAGAGTATACATCTTTAATAAGTGAAAATATCACTGGTAATCAGGTCCAATTAGAACCTGCGGTTTAACATGGTCCAATAATTGAAGCTTGAATTGTATTTTTTAGCACAAATTAGTAGTTAGTTGTCTGTTTTAAAGAGGTTAATTTGTGATGTGATTGATCATGAAAGCTCGGGGCTGCTCTGCCATACATTGTAATTATAAGATTATACACCCTGAAAGCAGTATGAGAGTGTTATCGACCGAGGGATAGTGGTGGTGGTGTCTTTTCTTTTTTTTTTTTTTTTTGTTTTATGTGATGGCACAGAGTGTGACTGACCAGCTGGTGTCATATTTTTGACACCAGACATATGGTGAAAGAACAGGCCTGCGGGCCTTGGGCAATCTCCAGTAGGAAGCCAATTACAAGCAGCGGTCTTCTTTCTGCAGCTGACGGACACGCCAGGCTCTCAGACACAGCTTGTCTGACACCAATCCATAAAACCTCCACTCACACTCAGGCTTCCTAAAGCACACTAGGCCTCTGCAACAGAAAGATGGCCATTGTGTTAATACCATTCAAGAGACTCTGTCACCAACCAATCACAAACTTCAAGTAAAAACACAGAAAAGTATTTTAAATGCTCACTTGCAACACTTTTCTTTTCAATAAATATTTTTATTGACTTGCCTCTGAACTTGCAAAAGGTCAGTTCCCAAGCACAACCATCTCCCTCTCCCTATCTGCATGTCATAGCCCTCTGCACTTCTGTTTAATTATTCTCTGTGCTGGTCCAGCTCCACACCCTTCTCCTATAACCTTTTATGTAACTGCCAGGGGAGCAGCCAAGGTTCAATACTATATTCACTTAAGAGACAGCTCTGAGCCTGCTGGAGCTGCTGAGATCACATCCAAGATGGTGGTGCCCAGCAGCAATCTCAGGGTGGTTGGATGTCTACACAAAGGAGTCTTTTACAGGTAAATAACATGAAATATGTTAAATCCATATATAATGTTATGTGATTGTGTTGATATGAATGGTCTGGTGACAGGTTCTCTTTAAGCTCTAAAACTACACAGTACTTGATTTAGCTTACAGTTTGTTTTAAATCTGGATTGCCGCTTCCCTTTATTTGGGGCTCAACAAATGTCATCAATGAGGACGATTTAAAACATATAAACTCTAACCATGGTCTTCTCCTATTTGTTCGCTGTTGGTCTGTTTAACCCCTTTGCGGTGAGAGTATGCAAATATACGGTCTCTCAGTGGGCGGGCCTTGATGCTGAGAGGCAGCATATTTGCATACCCGATGTAAATAGACCTATGCCAAGAGCATAAGCCCTGGGCACTCCCAGCACAGTTACCAGCGCTGAACGGAAAGCTCCTGATTGCTATTTGCAATTGGGAGCTTTCCAGTCATGTGACCGCTGTGACAGCGGTCACATGATCACAAACCCGGTCCAGTCTCCCAGCATCAGAAACCTGCTAAAGGGCCAGGAGGCATAAGGGGTTAAGCTATAACTAAAGGCAAAACTTTTTTTTTTAAGTCGTGGAGAGTGATTAGAACTCCTGCCAGTTTTTATTGCTGTCTGTGTTCCCGTTAGAGAGAGTCACCCTCTCTATTTGTCCTGTGTTTCATTATCAATAAAAGTGAAAGTAAAAGAAAATCCCAAATTTTGGGTTGTCCACAGAACATGAATAATGAGGATATTTCCCAATGGGAATGCTAGCTCTGGTGACCCTGGTGACAACAAGGGATTCCCTATCTTTAGATGGATTTTTTCTCACTTCTTTTTTTGGCTATGTGACAGGAAGTGAAGGGAAATCTGCCCAATGGGACACAGATGGCAAAAATAAACCTTACTGGGGTTATAATCTTTCCTTACTCAATCCAAAATGGAAACAAAAAAATTTCCCTTTATTTCTACATTAATATAGCATTGAAAAGGGTTTCTTAAATCCATCCAATAGGTAGAAAAAATACCTGCTGATCCTGCCAAAAACTCACAGCTGTCCTGTGAATACTTCCTGTGTTATCTAAGCTATTCCAGTGTTATTTTGGACTTCAGAGAAAATAGTCCTTATGTTGTGGAGCTAAGGACAGTAGAAAGGATTTAGTGGTTTAGCAAAAGACAAATGGGTAGGGCTGACACCATTCTGTCCACGAACAAGCTGTGTGTCGTCACTGCACAACAAGAAATTAGGGGATGGGGGCATTTCTGGCAAATATTATTTGTGAAAAGGGTTTTCTAAGTACAGCTACCAATCGGACAATGCTGTTTTCTTTAACTATGAAAAGGAATACAAACAGCTGACATGGTTGCCATGTAAGACATCTATTTTACAGCTGTCTCTGCATGATGTTGTCTTAAGTGAAACACCAGCTCTAGTCTTGGATAGAGTTGGGGGACAAATAAGAAAGTTAGGTGAGATTTCATATCACTTCCTGTACTGTTTCAGACAATGCAAACAAATCTCCATAATGGGGACACAAACAGTGACAAGTGACATGAACTGGCTTCTTCCCTTTGACCTCCATCCAGATTCTCCTCAGTTCAAAAAGGTTTGTAATCCCTGATGAAGGAGGCCCCAAGAACCCCCAAACATGTTTTGAACAAAACTTGTGAAAAATAAAATGGTTTCTGGGCTATAAACATAGTAGGGCTTGTCTACAATTTTGTAATATAGTGCTTCAAGGGCCCAACCACAGCTCCTGTACGTTAAAGAGTACCAAAATATATCTCACATCCAGCTGGAACATCCAGCCATCCTCCGCTCCATCTCTATATAAACGCAGAGGTTCTAAACCTTTTTCATGCTATTCAAAACTACTAAAAATTAGATGGACTAGCAAATATGAATAATGGTTTCAGCAATATGCATGTAACTAAACATATAAGATTTATGATACCATTTCACAACTTTTCATAAATCTTCATTTTCTTTTTACATTCTGTTTTTAACAAAGCCTTTCCCACTCTATACACAACATCAATATAGTTTTTACTTGGCTTCAAAATGAAAGATGAAATTGTACAAAAAAATTATAGAATGATAACACAATAAAAAAAATCATCATTTCTCTTTTGTGTATTCCCTACATTTTAATGGTAATTCCAGGTGGAAATATAAAAAAACGATCTTGCATAGAATCCCAGTTGATCCCATGACATTTCATAGATTAAAAAACAAAAGAACAACATGGCTGGAACAAACCACTGAGTATATTTGAAGGTCTGAGACTACAAGTTGGGTAAAAGGAACATCTGCCTGTATATGTTTAGCCTGGAAGAATTGTCAGTTACACCTTGTCTGACGATCTGCATAGCCATCTGAATAGTGTGCTCTCAGAACACTTTAATTTATCTATTGAATGGGGCTGGTTTTCTTTTTAACTGCCGGCCTCCCCTTAACCTTATTACCCCTAGCAGGTTTCTGTCAAGTTAACATCCTCCATTACTCTACTGGGATTAACAGGCCAACTGACATGGAACTAATAGCTGGCCTTTTACACAGCACCCGTGAGCTCACGCCCAGCTGCCTACTTTACTCTCCTGGGTCCCAGATCTGTCTGCCTTGCTTGTTCCTAATTTAAATCCACATTGTAGGGATGGGTGCACCTCAACGGCAGACTGCTTGGGGAAAAAAATGTCTTTTTAACAGGTAGACCTTTTATGGTGTACCGAAGTCAAGGTTCATAAAACTGGCATTTAACGCATTTAATGGTCAGTATAAAATAACGTGGTTACCACAATGAGTGGATCAATGTGGTCAATGACTGGTTGGAGTGCTATGAGCTACTCTAAATTAACCAATCTGAAAAGTGTCATCTGCTTCATACCAGTGGTTGCGACATTGCCCAAAATTGTTATTGGGAAATACCTTCATTAAATGCAGGCTAGCTACAGACAAGAGCCTTACAGATAATTGGGGTGAGGTGCCTACTCAGTCTTTTTTCTACTATCTGCCACACTCTTTACCCAACCCTGGTTTGTGAAGCTTTTCCTTCTTCTCTATAGAAAAGGTATTAATTAGAATCTAGTCAAAGATTTTTTAAATTTTTTTTGTTTGTGATAACAGGTACAGGGAAAGTTGCTGCCCTTTAGGTACCCTCCAAGGTGCCTGAATTAGTCTCAGCTCCAGCAGCTGTGGCCACCCTTACATCAGGTTGTAGACATCTGGAATTTCTTCTTCACTTCTTTTTCTATATTGAGCTGCAGATGTGTCTGAACTAAATATTACAAATCAGTTCCATGCAGGTGTGTAGGCATTGACTCAATGAGTATTGAGTATTGAGTGCATGCGGAAGGGGGCAGCCACTGTATCCACCACACAGGGACTAAAGCTGGTTATACAGAGTTTAAAACAAATGTTCATGTTCAGTTCTCCTCAGTACATTTAATGACTTGATGAATGTTGTTCAAAAAGTACTTTAACATTTTGTTTGCCTTTACCATTCAATTTTGAAATGAATTTAGTTTTCCGAACAAATACCACATTTTTCCATCCTACACCTGCAAATTTTATCATCACTGTGGTCAAAAAGTCACTGTTTAACCCCACTAACAATTCAAAAATCTAAAATGTAAAAAGCAAAAGCAGATTAATAAGCTATTCAGCCATAAAGTTGACACTAAAATTAGTTTTTTGCTCAGGGCAGCCTGGTGTATGTAATCCATTCATATCTCTTCTTTACTCCCTGTATCTCTGTTGATAATACCATTGAAAGTGTTCCATTATATCAGTTCGATAAGCGCAAACATACACCTGTTGATCAGGCTGGAAAATCCAGCAAGCTGATAACTCCCAGTGTTCTTTGCCTCTTCCGCACTGAAATCACACCTGCCTGTGTGAAAGGGGCCTAAAACCTAAAAGCTGATTGGTTACTATACACGTCTGTGCCAGATTCTGTGTGCACCGGTTTGAGTAAATCTCCCCCAGGATGTCACTAGCTTAGTGCCTCTCCCATTCAGCGAATGTCTTGTATTTTTTTTTCAATGAAACGGAGGCCATCTCTGATTGGATGAGGGGGTGATGATGACATCATCTGCTCCCCCTCTCCCCTTCATCTAATCACAGAATGCCTGGTATACACTTTAAAAAAAGACATCCTCTGAACCATCTAATCCAACTCTCTACGGGCTTATTCAGATTAGAAGTTGGGGAGCAATAAACCCCATGGTTCAATCACACTTTTTCGTCCCCTCAACCGCTACCCCCATTAGCTGCAGAGGCAGCAGCTAGGTGTGTACATATGCCATAGCAGTTATTCTTTACTTTGTAGCCACTGCAGGAATTATGTATATCCCCTGTCACTCTCAGTGGACGCTCTGAAGGTGCCCTGCAATCATGTGCAACACATGTGGTTTGCTAGTGCAGGGATCAAGAGGTAAAGCAGGCAGTGAAGAGGTGATACAACACCTCCTCGTAACCTGTCAAATGTTCTCTGAAGAGTTATCTGAACATAGAGCGCTCTTCCGAGAGCAAGTGTGAACAAGCCTTAAAAGTGCATTTCCTATCACCTTGTAGAAATTTCCTCTCACTTCCTGTTGTGTATCTGAGAGAAAATCCTGGGACACAAAATAAGATAAAAGTTGTTTTAACATTCCTGTACTCCCAAAAAAAAACAAAAAACTTTTGTCTTTATTTACTGTATGTTTCAATTTTGACTAGCATTTATCAGAAATGGTGACATTTCTGCAAATTGTTCTGATCATCACTGAAATTTTAGTGAAGACAAATTTGCCTATTTTGCTCATCCCATAACATAACCTGCTGACATCAATCTAACACTGTAAGATCAGTTTTGGGTGGACTTATCCTTGAAAGGGAACCCATTTCCTGCCAAAGACATTCCTACAGGAACTCTTTTCCGCTCGCTTGTTCTCTCACATCTCAATATATTCTCACCACCAAGACAAATATTATTGTAATCTATTACGTAAGGAACAGAATACTTGTGTGAGCCCTCACCACCCTCTCAGTAACACAAAGTTTAGGGGAAAAAAAGACAACAAGCAAGAATTAAAACCACATGGTGACTAATTACTATATTCCAGAATAATCAGCGTGCCTGCTAGCGATTTGCTCTCTCTCTTTTTTTTTTTAATGCTTGCAGCTTAAATATATTACAGTAACTGTAAAAATAACTATGGATCTCCGAACGAAGCTTTAGCAGCGAGATGACAAACTCATTGCGCCCGGAACAATTGTTCAGCTGCGATAAAGCAGAATTAGTTAGCACAGTGATTATTTAGATATTCACATTTAAAGAATACAACAATTTGTAGACTCATCTGGGAAAGTGTGAAACAGAATGTTTAAAGCACTCTGTTGGAGTTAAAAATGAGAGGAGGATACAGCTGTTAAAATAACAAAGTACAACCAATTCACGCTTACTTTTCTTGTGACGGGAGAGCAATTAATATCCAGCGCTCTGATGCTCTTCACATATACAATGGGGGTGATTCAATAAGGCATTGTGGCACATTTCTGGTGGTGAATATGTAGTTTGAAATTTCGTGAAAACCATGTGACATTGTCATTGTCAGTACTGACCCATGTGACAAATTCAAGTCATTCTTATTTGTGACACTTTTACCATATGGCTATTGTTCTGTCAAATTCATTAAGTAATACCTGCGTACCAGTGATAAGGAAAGTAGAGGTAAATAAGACCTCCTCCATGCTGGAGAAACATGTTGATTGTAGTTAAAGCCCACTCAGGGCAAAAAAATGTTTTTTCCATGCAGTGTGGCTGCGGCTGCACTGCACAAGTCAACTGCTCATTTTGTATAGGGGTGAGCTTATACTCACCTGATCCTTTGTTCCATTGGAAAAAGGCGCTCCCCACGGTCCAGTGACAGACTGTTTTTGGTCTGTGGCGTCTGCTCTGGGCTTGATGACATCAGGAACTGTCCACAACTCAAAATCACTGGAGCGCAGGGGTGCTGGACCGATCTTTTGCTGGGAGGATCGGAGAATTAGGTAAGTAAATCTCCTTTCTCCTCTCCCCTAGACAAAAACGAGCAGATAACCCATGCAGTGTAGACCAGAGATTGGCTTTAAGTTCCTCCAGAACTGATCCTTGATACATTTCTATTACTATCCCCACTTCTTCAAATAGCTTCTCTTCCTGTAAATCTCCACCAATTCACAGGAGAACTATGTCCTGAAACTGAGCGAAGCTAATAGGAAGGCCAGCATGACTGGGGCTTGCAGAAGAGGCGAAGTATAGTGGGGTTGGGGTGTTTACTTAAGGGGTTGAAGCTTAATGGGGTTAAGGGGTGGTCCCCAGTATGAAGAGAGGAGTATGGACTTGTTGGGCTTCAGTCTGAGCTTGTGACAGCACTGGAGAGGTTTCTCCTACCCATCTCCCTGGATTCATTGGTTTGGGTTTTTGTTGGTGCATTGTACCGTTTTATTGTTTGTGTGTTTTCCTTGCATTTTGTGTGTGTTTTGTGTTCTTTCTATCTTTTAATTTGTTGTTTTGGTTTTTCTGTTCCCATGTCATGGCAGCGGGCAGGAGTTGGAGGTTGGAGTTAGTCTTTAGACATTATGGCTGTATTAGTTTTCTTTTTTCTTTCATTTTGCCTGATAATCCTGCCAATAACACCCTTTCTGCCCCAGAGCAACCACGGTCACTCTCCATACTGTATCTATGGAGGAGCAGGATTGTCACCCTAGGACACCTCCCATAATCCTATTCTCTATATCATAGAGGGGAGCAGTTCTGTAGTCCACATAGATGAACTGGCAGGGCTAACACTGCTTAAGATAAGACTGCAGAATGCGCAAGACACAGGGTGGCAATGGATTCTGGGCAGGATCAACTGGTATTTTTGCACTTATCAAACAGATATAGGGGGACTCTTTAATGCTATATTTAACAGACTGAAAGGGAGCAAGAAAGAGAAGTTTAAATACTTTTCTTTGTTCATGATTGTGCTTCTCACTTTTCCTCTGCTCTACAATCTGGCTTTCCTCTCTGTCCTCTTCCTCCCTCAGCACTGCTGAGATGATTGGAACGTGAGTGCACACAAACCACAGCCGCACAGTGATCCTTCTCTAGAGCTGGCAGTATAAAGATTTTCCCACACACAGCCTAGCTCTGACCCTGTGCGAAACCTTTGAATTTGTATAAATAGATCTGCTGGAAAATCTTGGTGGATTTCAACATGGAACTTTTTTCTTAATACAATTTAAAACACACACAAACACACACATATGCACTGCAAAGCTGTATTTTATTTTTAGATCACATCATTGCTAATCTTTTTTTTTGTTTTTGGATCAGATTCTGAAAATAATTTTATTTGTAAAAAGGCTTTACAAGGCTGTGATTGCTAGAAGTACTGTATAATGAAAATGTCTCTGACTGCAATAAAAGGGAGCAGCAAAGGAGGGTTTAAGGTGGGATGGATCTGATTTTATAGGCGAAGGGTGTTAGGTTATGTGGCCATTCTCAAGCCAGGTTTCTTCAGAGTTTGCTGCAGCTCATTGACCTACTATCTGAGGGTTATATAGTTAGGTTGGGAAAAGACACAAGTCCATCTAGTAGAAACCAATAGAAAAAATAATTAAATAGAAAACCTACATTTACAGAACCCTACACCCAGAGTTGAGCTGGAAGAAAAAATAAAAACCCTGGGCTAGTTCTGAGCCCAATATGTGACATGACACCAGTTATCTTTTTAGTTGTCTATAAGGAAAGCATTTTGACCACTACTGTAAGGGAGTCTTCCCACTGGCCACCAATGTAAGGTATGTATTCTTCCAATTGACCCCTGATTAATTCACTTTAGTGGTGGTTCCCTGAGACCTGAAAAGTATTTTAAGGGTTCCTTTGGGGTAAAAATGTTGAGAAAAGCTGGGCTATGGGTTCTTCCCTGGAGCAAAGTTTAATTACGCTAAATTTCCCTTCATGTTGTCTAATACAGGCACATTAAAATTAACAAAGATGTAAACCTTAACATAACAACATTTAGTTTGCTTATGCGATGGCTACATGGTATTTCCTGATGGTGACAACAGTTGACCATGCCCGTTTATTGTGTCTTAATCAGAAACCTGTATGACAGGATGACAACACAGGAGTGCAACTGGGAGACAGATACAGAGCATTGCTGCCCTATAATAGGCAATGCCTGAACAAGCACCTTAATGACAGGACCACCAGTTATTATTTTGAAGAAAGCTGCATATTTCAAAATATCAAAAAAATACATTTGAAGTTGCATTAACATTTTAAAGCTTTCATGGTATTTTTGATGGTTGGGTTTAAATAAACTTTAAAACCAAGGGCTGACCTGAGCATCATAAAGGGCAACAGTAGGCTTCCAAAGGACCACATGTTGTTTTCTGTCTGCATACATCATATCTATTGATGATGTATGCATCTCTTGGAGCTAACACAACTGTGTTGAGTTTCTTCAACTTTCCTGTGTTAAGTGATTTTTTTTTTTTGCAAAATACATCACAAAGAAGCTTATCAGGAGGCAAAAGAATTCTGCAGAACAGCAAAACACTCATCTTTCACAGAAAAAGCTCATTCATGTTAACTGAATAGTGCCATTTGCAACGAATCCAGAAACATGGAATCCAGTCATAACCCATACTTCTGTTCCCACTGTTGTCTCAACATCTCAGCGAGAGTTTATTGAAGACCAGATCCATATGTTGGACTGGTCGGTTCAGGATACCGCAGTTTACTAAAATTCTACATGAGGTATCCACATCAGATATCCATAGAGACCAAAGAAAACGACGTCTATGGCGCGCCTGGAGTGTATGATGTGGGAAGGAACCACAATTACAATTTAAAATTACCTCTCTCTAGTGAGCTCTGGTTAACCAACAGTAATTCCATAAAGAAACTTTGTACTCTGATATATTTTTCTTTTCTGAAACACCAAGTGCATATAACCGTATACTATGCTTCCTGGCGATTTTAGCCTGACTTATTGGTTACAAAATTTGCTGCCTGTCCTTGTGAGTCGACAGAGCTTTACCACAGCACACGCTTGATATTTTAATTTTTTTTTCTGCTCAAAGGTAGACATAAGGATTAGTCTCACTTGCAGAGAAATTCTGCAATGGATTAAAAAACTTCCTTTGAGAAAACAATCATCTGATCACTGGAGGTGCTTGCTATAACTATCTAGAGCAGTCTTTCCCAACCAAGGTTCCATGGAACTCTAGGATTTCTCCAGAGGTGGCTAGGGGTTCTTTGAGCAGTGAGCAATTTCTGCCTTTCAGATAAGTTCCCATTGACACAAATGATCTTTTCACTTATCAATAAGGGGTATTCTTCCCAATGACCATAAGTGCAATGAGAATTCTTCCCACTGACCATGAAAATAATTTACCAGGAACTGCAGATATAATAAGTATTAGCAGGGGTTCCATGAGACTGGTAACTTATTTACAAAGCTGGAGAAAGGATTATCCAGAGGGTCAAAACTGGCCAATAATTGCAATTTAGGATCAAAATTGGGAGCATTGCTTGTAGGCATTGTTCTGTTGCAGTGCCCAACCTAAAGGCCATATGGTACTTACTCTATGGCCCTAGTGCCCAGCAATGAATAGCCAGTGTTTTCCCTGCCTAATGCTTGTGAAAGAAATATTTAATAGAGCACTTCTACTAGTTAAATGGTTTGGTTTATTTTTTTCTCATTTACTTTTTCTTTGTTGATCATACCCCTTTTAGTTTATTTGATTTCTCTGATCTTGCTAAGAGAAATATCAAATGTGGCATCTATGAGGCATCTATGATATTTATGGTGGCTGTCGGTAGCACAAATGTGCAAATATTGAATATTTGCAATGGCAGTGATCTTTAGCAGTTTTTTGTAACAGGTTTACAGTCTCTGATGGTCTCCTGCAGCATGACCACAGTACCTAATGGCCTGTGCAAGGACAAGGTCCTTCAGCATTCAAGATGAAAAAGCCAAAGTGAGCCCCCTCCCCCATGATCTGTGAACAAATTCAGCTGTATAGGTTGCAGGTTCAACTCTTTTTCCCCTCTTTCTGAAGTTCCCAAGTGGTCACCTCTTCTGCCTGTCTACTGTACTATGTATGTATATGTACTATGTACTATGTATGCCGTCTCGGACAGTCTTCTTTCATATACCATACACTTAATATTATGTATGGGCCTTTAGTGATTTTATGAGCTGCACCTGAGGCCCCTTATATCTACTAAGTTGATCACCGCTGGTTTACAGTTCCAACATGATGGTTGGTGAATCTGAATGCTCTCTATTACTTATTATCTAACCTTTACACTACCCAAACACAACTTCCATTGGCTGCAATAATTTGGTACTTTAAAAAAACTAGGATGTGATAAACTAGTAGTATATTTTTACACTTCCCCCCGTTAGATTTGTGTAGACAGGTTCCGTTTAATGGTCTATAAAGAAAGATTTACTTTTTAAACCAGGACATTGCATGGGAACAATACAGGACTGAAGCGTTCAGAAAGAGCTCCCAAAGCCTGGCTTCCGCAGATTATATTGTAAAACATATTGTGTACAGCCATTCATCTTTATCTCACCAAGATGGGACCTTTCACCTTTTACAAACTTAAAAGCACCACTTCAAGCGCATTTACTGTTTCATGACAGATATTTTTCTCCTTCCATTTAACAATAAAGGAAACACGGGCTGTTCGAACACACCACACCAAACCGGCAGCCTTTGCCATCTGTAGGTCACCTCTAACCCTAGATCCTGGATATGAGGGGGCCCAGCCATCTACAAACACAAGACAATGTTGACATCATCGCTCTCCTTCCTTCTTAGTCAGTGCTGCTGAGTCTTCCTATTCTTGCATGAATGCTTTTCCATCCAACTTTAAAAAAAATGTTGTAAAAGCAAACAATGCTGTAAGATTTTTGGAGGATGCAGTCAGGAAGGTCAGGAAGGAGTCTGCACAAAATTAGGAAGGCTTTTTTTTTTGTTTGACTGGGGATGACAAAAGCAGAAGTGGTACAGTTATGAACGGTGCACCAATTTTAAAACAAACATGCCATTATCTTACATTTTATTGGACATCCTTCATCCTTCAAGGCAAATGTACAGTCATTCTCGCCTGCATGACTAAGAAATGCGGACTTCATGAGAACTACAAAATTTCCCTGTGTTTGTGCAGAGGTCAAATGGTGACATATGCAAATAAGGATTTTATATAAAAATACTTTTTTGCAGGGCATTAAAAATATGGCATGCAGTGATGAGCAATCATCAAGCATGGTCATGTTTTTTCTAAGAACTGATGACAAAATCAAAGACGTTTCATTTTAAACAGACAAATGTTTAAAATCAGCAGGAATATCTTAAACATGGTGAATATTTCAAAGGCTTGGATTTCCCATCGCAGAATGGGAAATACACATTTTGTGTGAACAGTGGTGTGAGAGACTCAATCAGGGGAATATGTGGATAAATCTGAACAGCAAATGGGCTTCATAAATGCAGCAAATCTTACGTTGGGTGGTTGATAGCAAAAACTATATTTAATAAATAATTTAGGGACCTAAGTGCCAAGTGCAGTGACCCATAACTTTTCCACTGGTTCTCTGTGAGTCCTTCTTCCTTTGCAGATGCCACTAAAATATCAGTTAGAGTTCAGAGGGAGGGGTTATATCACACTACTCATCATGTAACAGTCTATGGGCCTAATGGCTCCCTAATAGGCCTGAACATTGCATCATGAGAGGAGGTCACATGTTTCTAAATGCCCAAAGGAAGAAGCTGTGGGGAAGCTGCAGAGGAGTGCTGAAAAGGTGAGTATACAGTGGCCCGCAGGTGACTTTACCCAGACACTGTTATTTTGTTCTGATATGCAGACTCTCATTGTCTCTCTAAACAGGTGAACCTAACAGAGGGGAGTTACTTAGGGGGGCCCACAATCTGTGTGCCATAAAGCTTCACTTATGAAAATGTGGCCCTGAGTGGTAATTCCTATAATCCTTTGTAGATCTCTTTTGAAAAGACCCTGACCCCATGGCATTGGCCATTCAGAGCAAAGTGACAGCCCCCCCCCCAAACCCAGTA
The DNA here is from genome assembly GCF_062004578.1 of Staurois parvus. NCBI lineage: Eukaryota > Metazoa > Chordata > Amphibia > Anura > Ranidae > Staurois > Staurois parvus. Next base: position 9,172,896 of record NW_028318094.1, read on the forward strand.
ATACTCACCTTGCCAGTGCTCCCCATTGGTTGCAATGGTCAACAATATCTAGCCCTACAAGTTTATGAAGGAGCATGTCTTCTCCTATTTGACAAGGATCAGGTGTAGCAAGAAATCATTAGGCCCAGGCTGAGACACACCACAGAGGAAGTGATATTACTGCTCCAGACACCGGCTAACACCAGGAATATTGGTGCCAGCTGCAAAAAAAGAAGGAGCAGCGGGGGGAGTACTGGCAAGGTGAGAATTATTGGTGCTGCGGTTGGGGGGGGGGGTGAACTTTGCAAATACACTTTCAATGGCAAGGTAGCAGTGTCTCATTAAGCCACAGCTGACCAAAGAGTTCATGTACTAAAACTGGGGAGTGCAAACCTGGTACAGCTCTGCATAGGAAGCAATCAGCTTTCAGGTTTTAAGGCTGAAGTTAGAAGCTGATTTGCTACCATGCACAGCTGCAGCAGATTTTGCACTCTTTTAGTAAATCAACCCCAATATGTGTTCACATTTTTGCAAATTTGATTAGTTGCTCTGGGCATCCAGAAATCATTTCCCTTGCACTACTTTATTATATAAGTCCCATTGGGTTGCAGCATAAACACTAGCATAGTCTACAACATGGCCACTTCATTCCCCATGTGTCAGAAACCGATATGTTTTATAATACGTTGAATTTAGTTGGAAGACGTGTAGGAGCTAATGCTGCCTAACACTTTAATGAGACAATTCCAAGGTTTTTAGATTTAAATTGCCATGAGCTTCCTCTTACAACATTCATACATGTGTATCTTCGAATATAAAGAATAATGATAAACCCAACGTTCTTGCACTTTTTCCCAATTTGCCGTCCCCCGAGCCACTGTCTGAGTGTATGATTAGTCTTTTCATTATATCAAGTTCTGACGTTTAGATCTTTTGATGTCTTCCTAATTTTAGCCTTTGATAACATTTGCTCTTTTTCTCTTATTAACATTCCCTTTTTATCATTAATGATCCACAACTGACATAACACTCCATGAGTCTCTAATTACTTGGAGACATCTTGGAATGATACCATGCAGACTCAACAGTGATATAAAATGGAACATATTTTTTTTTTTAAAGGGTTGATCTGCCCAAAAGTGGTATTTCACTTATAGGTGAAATCTGGTATTCAAAACTCTCCCCTGCTACTTATATCTCTTTGGGGACCCCAGTGGTGAGATCCCTGTCACAGTTCTAGCTTTGGTTCTTACTCACTTTAGAGTTTTGCCTGTTCACACCCATCTGGTGATGTTCCTAATCTACCTGATGAGTTCTTCATAATATAAAAATGATAAACTTAACAGTGAAAATTAGGAAGCCTTCATAAGGGACATAACAGGTGTGTCAGACCCAGGAGTTTACTTATGAGTAATATAACCAACAAGATCTGTTGCCACGTTTCTTGCTGGAGATCCTGCCTGTAATAGCACTTCCTGTTTCAGGTTGGCAACGCTTAGTGGTTGTCTCACAACAGATTAAAAAAATAATTTGTATGCAGGCATGATGCTAGACATAGTGAAAGTAAATTTTGGGTTTGCAAACACTTTATTGACCAAACTTACTTTTAATAAGTTTAAAAGGCAGGAATATATACTTCCCCCACACAAAAAAGTACTATTATTTGTTTTAATGGCAGTCTATGGATATGGTGGTCAAATTATCTACCATTGCAAGTTTAGATAACAGAAAAGTTGCCTTAGTAGCAAAGGTCTTAAATTGCATCCCGAGCAAGGCAGAAAAACATTTTTTGAATTTACATTTGGTAAGTTTAAGCACATTTTATTTAATGGGTAACTACACTTTTGTGGCAAAAAATAATATAGCATATACAATTGCTACACAAGTCATATTGTAATTGAATGTTATTAAAAATTACTTTTCCTTTTCAATCTGCAGTGCTGTAATTTTCTGTAAAATGCAATGCAATATGGCAACCTGGAGGTGTTCTGTACACAGACGGTGTCCTGCTTCTGTGATTGGCTTACTGATTTTCCCAAAAGCAGAGGCGGACTGACCATTTGGAAACTCAGGCACTGCCCGAGGGTCCGGGGTCAGTAGGGGGCCCCATGAGATGCCCCTGGTACCTTTTTCATAGGATTTTTTGAGTTTGGGCAAGGACACAGGGGCCCCATGATCCCCTATTGCCCGGGGGCCCCATGAGTTGTCAGTCCGCCCCTGCCCAGAAGTCTGCACTAAGATACAAGTCAGATTTTGGGTATTCATTTTTGGTGAGACACTCCCAAAAGTAAGTCACATCTAAAGGGTTACAGACCTTGCCAATTTCCTCATTAGAGCCCTGCAAGTACAGCACCTGATTGATAATTATAAAGTCACTCTCATTCATATTCACTCTGCACATGGACACAGACAAACAACGATAACAGAAGATAGGAATCTGCAACAAAGTTTGTTAAAATCCTTGCAATGTGCATTGACCATCTAGAGGGAATTTTTTTTCCTCAACAAAAGTAGAGTTATTCCTTAATTTTCTTTTTCTTTTTTCTTTTTTTTTAAGATCTGATATATCTGAGAAGAAGGTTAACAAATCATTTATGACAGTATAGCATCTTTAAGTGACCATTTTGGTTTAAATCACATTGACTGCAATGCATAGTATATCCTTGTGTTTCTTAAAACTAAACAGGGAAATGCAATTAGATTTGATATAGATCAGGGATATTAAATTAAAATTCACGGAGTTCCGGTCATCAAAATTTTCATCCAGCAAAGGTCTGAGACTCATGTATGTGCTATGACTCCGTTTCTTCATATCACAGCTCCTCCCCTTTACATTACAGTTTCTCCTTTACATCACAGCCCTCTTCACATCACAATTTATACCGCAGCTCCCCCTTTTACATTGCAGAACCCCCTCTTTACATCACAGCACCCCTCTTTACAATACAGCCCTCCTATATGTCCTGTGTCCCCCCTTCACATCACAGCCCCTCTTCTTACATCACAGACCCCCACCCTTTATATCAGTGTCCTCAGCCCCCACCTCACATCACAGTCCCCCTCTCCTTCATATCAGTGTCCTCTGTCACCCTTTCACATCACAGCCCCCCTCCTTGTATCCCAGTCCCCTTCACAACCCCCTTCCTTGTATCATAGTCTTCTTCACAGTACCCCTTTTTTTGCACCCCAGTCCCCTTCACAGCCCCCCTCCTTGTATTCCAGTCCCCTTCACAGCCCCCCTTCCTTGTATCCCAGTGTTCCTCAGAGCCCCCCTTCCTTGTATCCCAGTCCCCTTCACAGCCCCCCTTCCTTGTATCCCAGTCCCCTTCACAGCCCCCCTCTTTGTATCCCAGTCCCCTTCACAGCCCCCCTCTTTGTATCCCAGTCCCCTTCACAGCCCCCCTTCCTTGTATCCCAGTCCCCTTCACAGCCCCCCTTCCTTGTATCCCAGTCCCCTTCACAGCCCCCCTTCCTTGTATTCCAGTCTTCTTCACAACCCCCCTTCCTTGTATCCCAGTCCCCTTCACAGCCCCCATTCCTTGTATCCCAGTCCCCTTCACAGCCCCCCTTCCTTGTATCCCAGTCCCCTTTACAGCCCCCCTTCCTTGTATTCCAGTCTTCTTCACAACCCCCCTTCCTTGTATCCCAGTCCCCTTCATAGCCCCCCTTCCTTGTATCCCAGTCCCCTTCACAGCACCCCTTTTGTTGCACCCCAGTTCCCTTTACAGCCTCCCCCTTACTTGCATCTCAGTCCCCTTCACAGCCCCCCTTTCCTTGCACCCCAGTACCCTTTACAGGCCTCCATTTTTTGTACCCCAGTCCTCTTTACAGCCCTCCTTTTTTGTATACTGGTCCCCTTCATGGCCCCCTTCCTTCCTTGCAACCCATTCTCCTTTATATGAATACCCCCTTCCCTTACATTACCCCCTGCCAATCACAACCCTCCTGTAACCTTTTTGTTCCTACCTTACACATCAGGTAGAAGGCAGAAAGCATGGCATCCCTGGACAGAGGGTGGGGCATGCTTTCCATGTTAACAGGCAGGTGATTGGTTGCTAGGAACACCTAACCATCAATCACCAGCTTGTTAACCTAAAAAACTGGCTAGTTCCCGCCCTCTGGCTGGACATGCTGTGCCTTCTACCTGCTATAACAATAATTACTGTGGCAATGGGGGGGCGGGGGGAGGAGGATATCAGCCAGCAGGGGACATCCAGGCTGCTAAATGGTGGAGCCGCGGGCCGTTATTTAGTGATGCCTGGTATAGATCATAGCATTTTCTTCCAGTACAAGTCAATAGATATCTTTACTCCATATGTTAGATTATGTTAGTCCATTAAATATTTTGATATATCTATCCTCCATCTCAGGGTAGCACAGTGACGTAAGCTGGCCATACACCAGTATAATTTAGTGCAAAAATATTTGTTTTTGAAAGTTTGCTCGATTTTTTCAATCGTTAGTAGGGTCAAACATTTGTATTTGACTGTAGTGACAAGAACATTTGAAGAAACGGGATGGAAATTTTTTCTCAAACAACAAAATTTTAATGGTAAATGTGTGTTTTCAGGAAAAAAATCATATATATTGCAAGGAAACCTGTTTAACGTGTCTGGAATTCCATTAAAATAGTAGGTCTGGATGAAATTTTAAGGGAATTCTAATGAAATTTGTTGACTCACTAATGGCATGAAAAGATGTTTTGACAAAAATTTTTCCTAACTGTTTGTGACCAGGTTTAGTGGTTAGCCCTCATTGGCTTCCAATAATGGGGTCCTTGGCCCACATTTTGGCTAGGGCACTATCTGCATGGAGTTTTCCTGTTCTAGCTGTGCTTGTGTGGGTTTCCTCCAGGGTACTTTAGTTTCCTCCCACACTTCAAACACATGATAGGTCAACTGACCATAGTATGTGTGTACAAAGTGATTATGCACATGCGTTATCACATTCTGCATGCTGTTCCCAACCTTATGCAAATGTTGAAGCATTTAGGAAAAACCTGGAAAAAGGCTTTCATGCGTATCAGACATGGTGCGCACACAGCTGGCACAAAAAAAACCCCACAAATCTATGGGAAGTCAATGGATATTGCGCACACACACACATCTCTGTGTTTTTGTTGGTTGGTAGAATCTTTTTTTGTTGTTTTTTTCTAAAACTAAACAGGAGAAGCTGAAACCTATGACTTTTTTTTAAAAGGTGTTCCATATAACACTATAATCATGCAGAAGAAAACACGTGTAAATAAAATAAAATCCCATTACATGTTTGATCCCATCTTTAATGTTTACAAATGCAGAAAAAAGCCCCCTCTCCTCACATGCCAAGCGAATCCTTGGCGATACAAAAGGGGGATTTCTCAGAGTCTGTACAGTTCCAGAGAGTCGCTGACAGTTTTTAAGTTTCGGCTTTTATGTTTCCGCAGGAGCTGTACGCTTTTTTCCCTATTAGCATTGCCGTTGTGGTTAATATGACAGGTACAGCTTCAGGAGCAGGAAAAAGAAAAAAAAATAAAGGAATTACAAAGCAGTGGGGAAGGCAAAAGAACTGACAATGGTTTGAGGGCAGCGCTGAAAACTTTATGTATAGATACCTGTGCTAACAAAGGGTGTCTTTGGTCTATAAAAGAACACAGTCCTGGTTCTATGGGAAGCAGAAAATAGCCACGCAAAGCAGCCAAGTTATGAAGTCAGAGGGAACGATATAATGTTTATTTTGGAATTTACATCCCAGTTATTACTAAATCTTCCCCATCAGGGACAATTAGACATGATTATTAATAGTTCACCCCACACTTCAATCCTAAAGCTGAACTTCAGACTTACCTCCAGGCTTGCACAGTTGTGCAGGCTCCTCTCCTGTACTAAAATTGCAGATTTCACTGCACACTGCTAGCATCTCACAGTGTGTATTAGAAGTAGCAGCAAGTCAGATAGATACTTGACTCATTTCTTGTGTGGAGGAAGTCTAGCAAGTTGGATGCCAATAGCCCATGATGGTTATGTATATGTTGGGGGGACAGTAGGTGTAAATAAAAAGCAGGACACTAGTATAATGCGTATCAAATTTTCCGATAAAATCCCACATTGATACATATTTTGCATACATACATGGGATGTAGGATTAAACCCTAATTTTGGGTGAAGCACGTAAGTGTAGGTGCAGAGTTCAATAGCTGTGATGATAAATGTGATACAAAAAAGCTTACAAAAAAAAAATTGGATTTATGGAGTGCAACCTGTAAGTGCATTGCGGAAGTTTTTGGGGGGAGTTTTTTGGAAGAGCTGGATCCCTCAGGCAGTCTAACATAACACTGGTGGCTGGTGAGTGCTGCCAGAAACTGCCTTGAGCGATGCCATCTCCTAATGCATCATGATATTAACATGGACATCGGTAGTACCTTTGAGTATGACTGCAGCTGCACCCAATTCTATTATGGAATAGCAATATATTGTATATATATATATATATAGATATATATATATATATATATAGTATATACCATATATAGCAAACATTTAACCTCTATCAATTTTTCTATCTAAAATATATATATATATATATATATATATATATATATATATATATATATATATATATATATATTTATTTTTTTTTTAAATAGAAAAATTGATAGAGGCTAAATGTTTGCTATATATGGTATGTACTATATGATATATATATATATATATATATATATATATATATATATATATATTTTAGATAGAAAAATTGATAGAGGTTAAATGTTTGCAATATATGGTATGTACTATATGATATATATATATATATATATATATATATGTACTCTAAATTTGGTTTGATGGCCAGAGCAGCAGAAGACGGTTGGTATTCTGCATAATAACGTGTAGTATATTAATATTCCATTTATAAATTAAAATGCATAAATGACATGTAAACACTTAACTTGGTAGTCGGATGAGCTGACTTTGTTCATAAACCCTGAGATGAAGCTGAAAGTCCTGAGACTGAGGGTCAAACCCTGAAAATTCCTATGAATGGCAGTGGAATGTAGGTCGATTTATTTATTTGCTTATGTATAAATAGCACCTTGAGTTCTGTTGCTTTTTATATGCCCTGATGAAGAGAGACTTTGTTTCCCTTGAAACTGTTTCGTTCAGTCAATAAAAGTATTTTATTATCAGCTAGTGGCTCCCCAGTCCAGCGGCTTGCTCGGTTTAATACCAGTGTTCCCGCACAGCCTGTTCCTGCAGCATTTCTTGCATTCTCCATTCCAGCACTTCCAGTGGCGACTGTAGTTCAAGAGCAGAGCAGTCGCTCATAGTGTACATATATGTGAAACGTAGACAGATTGAGGTGCTCTCCTCTGTGCATATTACAATCCATTGGTTTATGCAAAGCCATCTAAACTTCAGTATACACTCACTGGCCACTTTATTAGGTACACCTTGCTAGTGCCAAGAAAATATCTCCCACACCATTACACCATCAGCACCAGCCTGAACTGTTGATACAAGGCAGGATGGATCCATGCTTTTATGTTGTTTACACTAAATTCTAACCCTACCATCTGAATGTCGCAGCAACCAGTCTACCCATTCTCCTCTGACCTCTGGCATCAACAAGGCACTTTTGTCCACACAACTGCCACTCACTGGATATTTTCTCTTTTTCGGACCATTCTCTGCAAACCCTAGAGATGGTTGTGTGTGAAAATCCCAGTAGACCAGCAGTTTTAGAAATACTCAGAGCAGCTCGTCTTGCACCAACAACCATGCCACGTTCAAAATCACTTAAATCCCTTTTCTTTCCCATTTTGATGCTCGGTTTGATTTCCGCGAGTCGTCTTCACCACATCTACATGCTTAAATACATTGAGTTGCTGCCATGTGATTGGCTGATTAGCAATTTGTGTTACCAAGCAATTGAACAGATGTACCTAATGAGGTGACCAGTGAGTGTATGTAAACCCAGCCACTAAAATCTCACATAAGCTCCTGCATTGTCACCTTGTAACACATGCTTCTGATCAAGTGGCCATTACACAGACATGGTCCACTGTTGTCACCAACAGGAAATCTGCATTGAGGAATGTCATACAAACATCACAGTTACATAATTGGAAAGGCTAAATAAAGACTCCATTCCATCCAGCTCAACCTGTGTGGGTGTGTGAATGTATTTATGTCTCTACCACTTCCCATATCCCTGTATATTGTGTTCACAAATATGCCCATCTAAACGTTTTTTAAATTATTGATATTTCCCACTGAAACCACCATTTGTAGAGTTCCACATCCTTTCTGCTCTAACAGTAAAAAAAAAACATACGCAGTTTAAGGTTACACCGCTTTTTGTCCAACTTCATTGAGCAGTCATGTGTCCTCTTGTGCGACCTGAGACTACATTGTTTCCCCCCTATGATGGAATCTTTTAGATATTTGTATAATGCTATCATATCTCCTCTTAAGCATCTCTTCTCCAGGAGTTTACTATTAATATTTTTGGTACTATTTAAGCCTTCAAAGTCCCAAATCCTAGGGGGTCCCTCCTTCTTCTCCAGGGATTAAGCACCTTTTCCCCAGGGGTAAGCATCCATTCTCCAGGGAGAAGACTCCAACCATCTTTGGAGTGCCTGTAGGAAGTGTATGGTTTCTTACATCTAGCATAAGTGGCTATATCTAACTTGATATTAGTGTCAGTCATCATCTGATTAAGGGAGGAAGATGGCAGAATTAGGAACTAATCAGGCTCTGCAACATGCATGTGGGCAGATAAGGAAGACAGTATTAGGAGGAGAGGGCAGAATGAACAGAGCAGCTAACATATCAGCTGATCCTTCATTGTCTATTCAGCCAGCTGAGGTGGGGGGGGGGGGTTTGACACTTTTCTGCTCCATTAACTATAAAACTGGAAAGCTAACATCACCCTCCTGGTTATGCTGTCTTGTAGGGGTGTATGAATGACAAAAAAGGCCAGATAAGACACTTTACATATACAGTATATATTTCAGCCATGTATTTAGGCCTCATGCATGCTGGGCATTTAGCCCCAGGTACACAAGGCTCTGGCATTAAGCTGCAGGTGAAGGGTAAAGGTGCACTGTCCAGGTCTGCTGCCGGCAACCTGTCAAATTCTATGAAAGGCTAACAACTGCTGAAACTGGAGGATGCACTTATCAAGACTTTCATTTAGGGCAGTATGAACTCTGAGATGAATTCCTGAAATGCAAAAAGTCTGCATTTCAGACATCCATCCCTGGGCACATACTGCCCTAAATGGAAGTACTCCTAGGTGCATCATCTAACCCCATCCAGTTGCAGGTGCTGTCGGCCTTCCCTAGAATTCAACAGGACTATGCACCTGTGCCCATCACCCAAAGCTAAATACTAGAGCCTCATTCACCGCGGGTAAACGTTCAGTGCGAATAAGGTGTTTGCTTAGAGTTGAGGTTGGGGGTTTCTTTTAGTTTAGGTGGAAGTAAAACCTAGGTTTCAAAAAATGCTGACAGGTTGACATAACTGTGATGTGGAGCAATAACTTTTATAATGCATAGGAGTCATGTCACCTAGGCCTGACCAATCAAGATAGCCAAAGCCCACGAACAGGGAAGAAGACTGAATGAGGATGGAAGCATCATCAATGACGGGCAGTTTGGCACATTGCTTTAGTCGATCATTTTTCGAGGTAACTATGCCATAATGTACAAATAAGTTGAGCACATGCACATTATGACAATATACTCATGGTGGGCCAAATATTTTTTTGCCTAAGGACTTTGACTTCTATTTCTGGACATCCGCATCCTGCTCCGCTATTCTCGGTATCAGGACTTCTGCATCCAGCACCAATATTCCACTTTTTTTTTTTGGTGGATGCAAAGTTTGTTGAACTCTAATAAATAAATGATAACTTTGCTTCTCCCCAGCGCCGATAATGCTACAGAGTTACAATAGAGCCAGAGGGGGTCGGACAGATGAATTATATATTTTGCACATCATGTTAGTGCATTTTTTAACCTTTTGGGGTCAGCAAATAAATACTAAGTGAATTATTCAGCCCAATAACTGATCAATACGGTTCAGCGATATATTTTTTGTGTTTCATGAAAGGTTGTGGACGAAAGGCAGTGAGCAATTATGGAAATTGGACCCAGGCAGCGCACACTTCTCCTCCCCGCATAAAGGCACCACCTTGACAGATAATCGATTATGCTTCCTCTGCTGCTGCTCAGTGACCCTTGCCCTTTCCAGCTCTGTCTGACAGCTCGGAGACTAGTTTATATTTATTTTATTGAATTAACTCTGTCCTGCCTGCCTGGTACTTCTCACAGCAAGAAACAGAGAGGACAAGATTCCCTATTGTTCTTGGGAAGAATTTCTTTGTTCTTCACACCACCCCTTTGCTGATCTAAAAGCCAAGAGATCTCTTCCTTGTACCTTTACGCCGAGCGTACACATAGAAGGTTTGGCTACCTTTAGCCTGAAATCTTGAAGCCGGATCTGTAACAAATTTTGCAATACTTAAATGGAACAAATCTCCATGGAATTCTGCATTGTGCCATGGACAAAGAAAACAATGTACAATGAGTGTACGTAGACAGATGTGGCCACCATCCAACCCAATTTCCATCAGATTTGTCCAATTTTCAAATGAAGAATTATCAAGCCAAGAGAGGGGAGTCCTTTAAACAAAGGCGACTATCAGTAAACAAAGTTTAATTCCAGACAAACATGCTGACTTCCATGCCAAGTGTTTGTTTTGTTGATTCTGTTTAGCCAGTCTTGTAATCCAGACACCCATGCCACGCAGCACAGACTGGTCTGTGACCTCACAATTCTCCACTGTATTATTTATTTATTTCAGGTACTTATATAGCACCATCAATTTACATAGCACTTTACACATATTGTACAGTCACATCAGTCCCTAACCCTCAATGGGCATACAATCTAAGGTCCCTAACACACATTCATATACAAGGGCCAATTTAGACAGGATCCAATTAACCTACCAACATGGCTTTGGCATGTGGGAGGAAACCAGAGTACCCAGAGGAAACCCACGCAGCAAAGGGAGAACATGCAAACTCCAGGCAGGAGGTTCTGTGGCTGGGATTCAAACCAACAACCTTAATACTGCCAGGTGGAATTCTAACCATTTAGCCACTGTGCACCAATACAGCTTGGTCACTGACCCACCCAACACAAAGAAGGACAGCTGTATCAATGAGGTTCTTGCTCTGCTGTTCTCATGGAAAACAACCTTTTTTAGGACTCTTTCACTTGGGCGGCCACAGCATTTTTAACTTAGGCTTCACTCACCACATGGCAAACTCATTGAGATCAATAGGGTCAAAATCGCAATCCAAAAGTATGGCTTGCAGTTGTGGTATGGTCCAGCAATGTAAAATTGTTGGTTGGCAAAGAAAAAAAAAAACAGGCACCAGGAGGTGATAGTAGCGCCTCCTGAACACCTGTCAGCAACTGTTTTACCGTCCTATGAAAAACAATTCAAACTTAGTCAATAATCTCGACAAGTCAGAGCAGCTTACATTGGACCTGTAAAGATCCACAGAAATCAATAGTGCGTGTGTCAGCATACCTATTCACATTGTTATTTTACATCTATAGGGTTATATCTAATTACCTCAATAGCGCCTTATTTTAAAATATTATATATGTGCAAATATGCTATCAGGTGTGCCTCCTTTAACTCATTTGGCCGCTGTGGGTAGACCCACAATGCAGGAGATCACTTTACACGGGCTATTCATCGCACAAAAGTAAAATACTGTGCATACTGTGCAAAAATGATGGAAAGCAGCCTAAAGCATGCCACCTGGTGGCTTCAAGTATTAAACATTTCAAAAATCCACATTTGGTATTTCATGGTTACGTGACTGTAAAGAAATATATGTAATTGTATTTTTGTGCCTGAACATAAATAAAATACACATCTACAAAAAACACTATATATTACCTTTTAGTAACGAGAAGAATTATTTGTGAAATGAAAGAGACGGTGATATGGATTTTCATACTTGTCTAAATGTATTTTGTTCCTGGATGATATTACATCTTTTACAGGAACCATAGCTAAAAGCCATAAATCCTGTTGCCAAGGTAATTCAGCAATAAGCAGTTTATCACACAAGAATCCTCAAATTTAATGTAAAAACAAACTGCTGTAGATTCAAAGTTCTCCAAGCAGCATGTACCCTAGGGGGGACTTCTGACAAGTTCGGGGGTACTTCAGAATTAAACTCAGAAACAGCTTATAATTTCAGCAAAATTACAAAAACATATAAAAAAAGATCTGATATTCATTTTAGTACTTTGATGTGAACCTGTTTTGTCCATACAGGGCAAACCACCTGTCTCATTTAAAGTGCATCTAAATGTAAGAATAAAAATGAATATTTTATCAGTTTACTGGTCCTTAAATGTGGTGGTTGCATTAGTTTTCTTTTTTCACACTTTTTTCCTTTACTGTAACCTGTAATCCTTCCATTAACATACTTTCTGCTTTGGGTGACACCCATACTGAACAGCGTTGTCACCCTAGGGCTGCAAGGGTGTTAGAATTATGTAACACTGTGTCACTGAAACATTTCTTCTCCATAACAGGGGGAGGTGTTTTGTAGTCCATGGATATAACAGGAAACAGTGTTAACTGTTAACAGTCCAAAGGCAGAGAGCACAGAGCTCAGATGCTGCTGTGACAGGCGAGAGAGCACTGCGCATGCACCAGCCTGTGACGGTGTCACAACTTCAGTGCCAGGATGGTAGTTTTTTGGACACACTTGGGGGAAGCTGAATTGGTCTACAGCAGTGGTTGTCAACGTATAAGCTAAAGGGGGACTCAAATGCATCCTCTGACAACACCAAAGGGCTGCACATAATGTTCAATATATATATAATGCTTGAGAGGACTGGCAGAAACTGCAGATCTTATAGAGGACAGGAGGGTTAGAGAGTGTGGACAGGATACATATTTGGGTAAGGATATGCTAAAGAAAAGAATATGAAACTGGAACACGTTACATGCCCACATGGAAGAAAAATATATATTTAAAATATAATTTAATAATATTCTTCTCAAATATATTTCAATATATATATATATATTGCATGTTGAAATGCATTTTTATTACAAAGTATATGAAAAAGTCATTTTAACATATATTTTTACATATATTTGTAAGTGCATTCCAAAAATTTGATTAGATTTGTATTTTTAAAGACATACAGTATATTTGAAATGTATTTTTAAAAATATTTTTCATATATTTTGTAATAAAAACACATTTCAACATCCAGTGTGTATGTATATATTCATATATATATTGAATATGGCCAAATTGTAGCATTTCAAATATACAGTCAGGTCCATAAATATTGGGACGTCAACACAATTCTAACATTTTTGGCTCTATACACCACCACAATGGATTTGAAATGAAATGAACAAGATGTGCTTTAACTGCAGACTGTCAGCTTTAATTTGAGGGTATTTACATCCAAATCAGGTGAACGGTGAAGGAATTACAACAGTTTGCATATGTGCCTCCCACTTGTTAAGGGACCGAAAGTAATGGGACAATTGGCTTCTCAGCTGTTCCATGGCCAGGTGTGTGTTATTCCCTCATTATCCCAATCACAATGAGCAGATAAAAGGTCCAGAGTTCATTTCAAGTGTGCTATTTGCATTTGGAATCTGTTGCTGTCAACTCTCAAGATAAGATCCAAAGAGCTGTCACTATCAGTAAAGCAAGCCATCATTAGGCTGAAAAAACAAAACAAACCCATCAGAGAGATAGCAAAAACATTAGGCGTGGCCAAAACAACTGTTTGGAACATTCGTAAAAAGAAGGAACGCACCGGTAAGTTCAGCAACACCAAAAGACCCAGAAGACCACGGAAAACAACTGTGGTGGATGACCGAAGAATTCTTTCCCTGGTGAAGAAAACACCCTTCACGACAGTTGGCCAGATCAAGAACACTCTCCAGGAGGTAGGTGTATGTGTGTCAAAATCAACAATCAAGAGAAGACTTCACAAGAGTGAATACAGAGGGTTCCCCACAAGATGTAAACCATTGGTGAGCCTCAAAAACAGGAAGGCCAGATTAGAGTTTGCCAAACGACATCTAAAAAAGCCTTCACAGTTCTGGAACAACATCCTATGGACAGATGAGACCAAGATCAACTTGTACCAGAGTGATGGGAAGAGAAGAGTATGGAGAAGGAAAGGAACTGCTCATGATCCTAAGCATACCACCTCATCAGTGAAGCATGGTGGTGGTAGTGTCATGGCGTGGGCATGTATGGCTGCCAATGGAACTGGTTCTCTTGTATTTATTGGTGATGTGACTGCTGACAAAAGCAGCAGGATGAATTCTGAAGTGTTTCGGGAATATTATCTACTCATAATCAGCCAAATGCTTCAGAACTCATTGGACGCCGCTTCACAGTGCAGATGGACAATGACCCAAAGGAAACTGCAAAAGCAACCAAAGAGTTTTTTAAGGGAAAGAAGTGGAATGTTATGCAATGGCCAAGTCAATCACCTGACCTAAATCCGATTGAGCATGCATTTCACTTGCTGAAGACAAAACTGAAGGGAAAATGCCCCAAGAACAAGCAGGAACTGAAGACAGTTGCAGTAGAGGCCTATCAGAGCTTCACCAGGGATGAAACCCAGCGTCTGGTGATGTCTATGCGTTCCAGACTTCAGGCTGTAATTGACTGCAAAGGATTTGCAAGCAAGTATTAAAAAGTGAAAGTTTGATTTATGATTATTATTCTGTCCCATTACTTTTGGTCCCTTAACAAGTAGGATGCACATATGCAAACTGTTGTAATTCCTACATCGTTCACCTGATTTGGATGTAAATACCCTCAAATTAAAGCTGACAGTCTGCAGTTAAAGCACGTCTTGTTCGTTTCATTTCCATTGAGGTGGTGTATAGAGCCAAAAATGTTAGAATTGTCTTGATGTCCCAATATTTATGGACCTGACTGTATGTCAATATATTTGGGAAGAATATTTTTAAAATATATTTCATCTTTGTTCAGGCATCCTTGAGTGTCAGCATCTACTTTCTAGACCAGGGGTCTCCAAACTGCAGCCCATGGGCCGAATGTGGCCCTTTGCTGGCCCTTATCTGGCACTATTCCTTCCACTAACACCAAAGATGGGGTACTATTCCTTCCACTGACACCAACAATGTGGTACTATTCCTCCTACTGACACCAGAGATGTTGAACTAATTCTCCCACTGACACCAATTATTGGGCACTATTCCCCTCACTGACATAAGTTGGGGAGCTAATGTACCCTCTGACACCAATGATGGGGCACTGCTCCTCCTACTGACACCAATGATGGGGCATACTTCCTTGCACTGACACCAATGATGCAATCTTTTTACTCTCACTGACCACCAAGCCTATGGCATTATTTACTCTCACCAATGGCAGCCCCCTCCCCCCAAAGTACGAATGGCAGTAAACTGGTCCTTTATTTCAAAAGTTTATAGATCCTTGATTTAGGCTGAGATACTTGCTCAGAAACTGCACAGTATGTAAATCCTAGTTCCTGTGCAGTTCTTGGCTGCGTTCACATACTGTATGTCTGACACAGATCAGTCCCTGCTACAGCTTTTCACCTGGCTTGCTAAAAAATGTACAGTGTTGCAGTCTGATGATTGAAGAAATTCTACCTGCAGCAGACTTATGATATCTTCACCGCAAAAATACAACAAAAACGCAATGGCATTTTTTCTGTGCTTTTGCCATGCTTTCTGAGCATTTTTAAAGGATACGTGACTTAAAAAATTGCACCAAAAATGCTTCCCAGAGGCGTTTTTGAGACACTTTTCGAGTGCTTTTCAGGTATTTTCCATTGATTTCAATGGGAAGAGGCATTTTTTTTTTTTTTTAACTCGCCCCAAAGATGCTGCAAGCAGGAGTTTTTACACCGCACCACAAGCGCAATGCCTCAATGTGAAAACATACATACAGTAGATATACATTCACATACATAGTGAAGCATTTTTAAATGCAAAAAGGCTTCAAAAACTCCTCAGTGTGAAAGTAGCCTGTTACTTTCACACTGATCCGTGGCAAAAACACAGCAAAAACGCATAAGCATTTTTCCGTGCTTTTGCCACGCTTTCTGGGCATTTTTAACCACTTGCCGTCCGGCCACTGTATATAGACGGCCAGATGGTGGCAGTCCAGGGGCGGGTTGCCGTTCATAAATGGTGCCCGCCATCCTGGACTGTGCGCGCTCCCTGGGAACACGCAGCACCGCAAATCGGTGCCCGCTGTGTCCTCCGGACACAGTGGAGCACTGATCATCGTACAGGACCTCTGTGCGAGGTCCCGATCATGTGATCACTGATTGGCCAATCAGTGATCACATGCAGAGTAGTAAGCAAGATGTCACTTCTGACATCATTGCTTACTACGTGTGAAATCTGTGAATGATCACAGAGGTCACATGGTACAAGGCAATTCACAACAGCCTTGTACCATGTGACAAGCTGTGACCAATCACAGCTCTCACAGTATTTCTCAATGGCTGCAAGAATACAGTCAGAGAGAAGGAGAAATGATTGCTTTTACAGCCTTTATCGGTGTAAAAGCAATCAGTGTAAAAAATAAAATCTTCACCAACCCCCACAAGTAGTACAGTGTCACCATGGTGACACTGTACTGCTAGGGTGACAGTAAGTAGAAAAAAAAAATAAAAATGTAAAAAAAGTTTTAAAAATGATATTTTTTGGTTATAAACTAATTTGGGTTATTTTTGTTTTTACTAAAAAGATAACTGAATACATTTTGGCCAAGATTTATGATGAAATATTTATTTATTATTTATTTGCAAAATAAACACTTTTTTTCCAAATTTTTGGACTTTTTCATTTATATAGCAAAAAAAAAAATACCACTAAAATAAAGCTTTATCTGTCTAAAAAAAATGCTAAAATATTCATATGGGTACAGTGTTGCATGACCGCGCAATTGTCATTCAAAGTGTGATAGCGCTGAAAGCTGAAAATTGGCCTGGACAGGAAGGGGGAGAAAGTGCCCGGAGGGAGAAAGTGGTTAAAAAAGACATGACTTAAAAAGTGCATGAAAAACGTTTTTTGAGGCGTTTTTGAGACGCTTTCTAGAGGCATTTTGAGGAGCTTTTCAGGCATTTTTTGAGGCGCTTTTCAGGCGTTTTCCTTTGATTTCAATAAGAAGAGGTGTTTTTGGGGTGTTTTTTTACCTCACCAAACATGCCCCCAAGATGCTGCAAGCAGGAGTTTTTAAACCGCACCTCAAACGCAATGCCTCAGTGTGAAAACATACATAGATATACATTCACATACATAGCGAATGTTTTTCTTGAGCTTTTCAGGCACCATTTTTAATGCAAAAAAGCTTCAAAAACTCCTCAGTGTGAAAGTAGCATAGCCTAAGCAAAGTCACTGACTGGAGCTTTTTAATGAGAAAAAAAAAGAATGAATCACTGCTATATATTGTGACACAATAGGAGTTTATTCATGAAGACTTTAAAGGTCCACTTTAACCTTTCTCCCAGTACAACTCATGAGGGCCATAGTGTTACCCAGTTACTGTATATCTACAGATTTCACCATCTCCCTATTATAAAACAATATTCTGTCTTTTTTTTTTCCATTACAGCCAAGTTCTTCTTTAAAGTGTCTGTAGAACACAAAGGCTTTGTTGGGATAATCTCAGAACGTGGCTCTTTCAATTCAGCACTTTCAATTAGAGCCCCGTGTCACCTGCCATTGTGTGACTCCAGTTTAATAATATGTCTGAGACCATGTTAGGAACACTCCTAATAAAATAAATGAATACATTAATTACATAACAGCAAACGCAGCGGCGGAGAATGTGGCTACAGAAACACATCTCAAGAGCAGAAGGTCTTTCAGGACTGGAAAGAAATCACAGCATAATTGGTAAGATCAGTAGCTATAGTGTTTATCAGATGAACATCATATATGCGCTGACAGATTAGCAAAAGGCGAAATAATGGGGGAAAATGCTAACTTTAAGGGATGGCATAAATGTCACCACCTTATGCAGTTAACAGCATTGTGATTGGGCAAAGGAAAATGAGAAGTCAACTTCAGACAACAAATAAAATCAAGGAGTGAAATGCGTAGGATATCATTGCTGGTGAAAATCATTGATATCATTGATGTAGAAAATTCTAGATGCCTGACTGTAGTTGGCTTCATTACTTATCAGTACTTCAGTATCTCCTGATTTGTTGTTGGCCAATTAAAGCACAAAAGCCAGAGGATCACCATGACAGCAATGGAAAGCCAAGTATTGCCCTTAGCACAGGTTTCCCATAAAGGGTCGCTTCACCCAAAAGTGACATTTTAGATATAGGTGGTATTAGTTGTAATAGTAATTATAGGTACTTGTAACTTTTGAAAAGTCAGAAACAGATCTTAGCAGAATCAGTTGTGTTTGCAAAAAATTGCAAAAGAAATGCAAAACAGTTTAAATGCAGCTTCAGATTGGACATCCACAGTACACAATAAGGTCTCGTGTAGAGGACCATATACTGTAAACTTTGGGCATATATCCTCCCCCAGGAGCCACAGGTGCTGCGTACAACCATCTATAAAAATCAATGGCTGCACTAGAATATGCAACCCTGGACCCAGAAAGTCCTTCTCTAAGGTACTGTGTATATGCATCTATGGAGAGGAGAATGGCTTACAGTAGGTCAGGTGAAGGGGGCAAAGAGGATAAATGCACTTTGTTTTAAAGTGCACTTAAAGTGGTATTAATCCCCAAAACAAAAATGTAATATGCAGCAGCTGTGGTGGCTGCATTAGTTTTCCTTTTTTATTTTTATCTGGTGATCCAGCCAGAAGACACTTCGGGGTTTATTTACTAAAGCTGGATAGTCCAAAATCAGACTCCCTTCTGCATAGAAACCAATCAGCTTCCAGGTATCATTGCCAAAGCTTCATTGAACAAGCTGAGGTTAGAAGCTGATTGGTTTCTATGCAGAAGGGAGTCTGATTTTGGACTCTCCAGCTTTCGTAAATAAACCCCTTCCTGTCTTTGGCAGGACAAACATTGATCCTTTTTTTGTTTCGCCAGCAGGTTGAACAAAAAAAAAATTCACGACTCCCCCATTCACACTTTCGAGGTGCATGGGGGACTCACTCTCCTTGTGCCATTGTGTTGTGACAGTGGGGAGCCTCCCCCACTGTCAGAACACACTGATCAGTGTTGAGGGCTATAGCCGGCAGCACTGAACATTCGGGAAAAATCTGACAGGCTGGTTGTACACAAGTCGATCAGTAAATCGGCTTGTGTACAATCAGACTGCTCATACCTGGACTGAAATTTGGCTGGTCCCGGCTGAACCAGCTGAATTTCAATCCATGTACGGCTGCCTTTAGGGTGTCTCTGCTCTGGATGGAGGTGCATTGGAGCCACCCTTGGGCAGCAGTGTTGTCAGTCTAGGGAGAGGATAGTGTTACATGAACTAGCAGGTTTAGACAGATTTGGCTAACAAATCAAAGCTGAATTCCAGCTAACACTTTATAAGCAGTTACAGCAACCAATTTATTTTTTAATTTTCAGATAAAGGTTTTACATAAATGAATAAAAGCTGATCATTGTAAGTAGTGCCATCTTGAAAGCATCATGGGCCCCTGGGCAAAGTAATGCACTGGGACACCTTCCAGCCTGCATCGGTGTCTCCATCCATCAAGTGTCCCTATCATAGTGTCTTCTTACATTAGGTGTCCCCATCACAGTGTCTCCATCCATCTGGTGTCAACATCACAGTGACCCCATTCATTGTGTGTCCCCATCCATAAGAGTTGGACATTCTTCCCCCTTCTTGTTGTCTGTGAGTTGTCTGTAATGAAGGCAGCCCCTCCTTCCTCTCCCCTGCTAAGACTGAGATGAGTTCTCAGTCTCAGCCTATGCTCTCTTCCACTCTGCAGTAGAAAGCTGAATGCTCTCTCCAGCATCGGATATCTGCTTCTTCTAAAGAGAAGAGCTGTTACTTTTGTCAAAGAAAACCAGCACAAACAGCCAAATTCCCAGTGAATCCCCCCTAACACAGTGCCCTGGCTTCCCCTTCTCCTAGCCTTGATGCACCAGGGGCCCCTGGGAAATGCCCAGGTCTGCCCATTCATTACGACAGCCCTGATTGTAAGCCCTCCTGTAAGTGGTAAATGGTTTGTCTCAACCCTCTAACTACCACTTTTCCCGGACAGCTTGGCCTGTTAAAGAAAGTAGAACATGAACAGACTTACTTGCTAAATCGCAGGTGAAAAGAAAGAAAGGGGAAAAAAAAGCCCCCCAAAAAAAGAAAACTAATGCAGTCACCACATCTAAAAATTGGTAAGCTGCAATATATTATATTTTTGCTTTTTGGTTTAATATTTCTTTAACTTTCTGTCTTGGAGACAATGGTAACTAGGGCAAATAAATAAGGTGAATTTCCCCAGTAGGGTGAAAGGCAGCAATAAAAATATTCCTAATCCTTCCCTACTCTAAAACTAAAAAAAAAAATAAAATAAAAAGCGTTTAGCTATTCATAAACTTAAATAACTTCTTGTTCAGTTACTACAGTATAACATATTGCTTCAGTTCTCTTATGATTATTTTTATACTATGGTAATATCAACATTTCCGGTCAAAACACAAATACATGAACAGGGACATTACAAACCTAACAGCTGATACTTGCGTTCTGCTTTCCAAAGGGCTACAACTCGGCATTTATTTCCGCTCCTTCTTTGAGAAATCACAGGAAGTTCCACTACACGGCCATAAATCTAGCAGGGGTCTTGGAGCATTTCATTATAGCATTTGCATAGTATTATTATTTTGGCTGATTACCACAGGAACAATTTCTCATGTAAGTTTGTGTTATTTTTATACACACTCACACGTGTTATATACATATTCATTCTGGAACTAGATGACTTTAATACAAGCTCAGCATTTGCAGTGAAAGAGACCCTGTCACTAACTTTAAAAATTGCAAGTAAAAGCAAAAAATGTAATATTATAAATGCTTACTTCAAAAGTTTTTCTTTTTATACTTTTTTTTAATCTGCTTCCAATACTTGATCGAGCAGTGAAAAATCAGGTCTATTGCCTTTTCAGATATGGCCGTGCTATGTGGCAGAGCTGTGTGAATCTCTGACCCTGATGGACAGAAATTCAAATGCTTTGGCAAGTAGAACAGCTCTCATATGTATTTCATCTGTGTATTTAGCTGTATGCCTGGAGTTCAGCTTTAAAAAGTCAGCACACCATTATGTACTCTGTAATAATTACTGGCATATTTGTTATAAACTGAACCAACAAAGTCAAACTCAGCGAAGTTGTAGCCAAGGTCCTTCAGGCATTTCTCCTTGTGCCTCTAATAGGCTGATCTGGATCTCAGCAGGGTTATTAGGAGCTGTGTGCTAAGTACTGTATTAGCTGCATTAAGCTTCATCTGGCAAATGTGTATATGTAAATCTTCCAATTTCCAGACAGTCTTGTAATTAGGGAAATGGTTTTGTTACCGTATTTGTTTTCAGCAGAAATGTTACTAACATGTTTTGGTGACAACAAAGCTAAAGGACACGCAGGACACAGATGGGAAAATTCTTGGGAATTTTCTTTACAATAGAAACAGAGGGCAAGTTGTAATTCTAACAGGCATCAAAATTATGCCCTTTGAGAAAAAGGTTATTTAGGGCCTTTAGTTGCCAATCAGATCCTTTATCAATAAAAAATGATTTTCTCATTCACTTAAAACATCTGCACTGTTTGGAATGGATTGTTTTACACACAGTTCTCTTCTCCAGATTATGATTCTCCAAGATTTCAGGGAAATACTATAGTCACCCGTCTTCATTAGTGTGAATAGTATAAAATGTGTTGGAGGTTTGCATCACAAAACAGTTATACCTCGGAATTTTGTTTATCAGATTTTCCACGCAGAGAAGTAAATGGTACAAAGTTTCTTTCTTTCTTTCTTTCTTTCTTTCTTGCAACTACATGTTTATTTCCTTTTTTCTTTCTTTCTTTATATCTCAACTGTCAGATTTTCCAGTGCAGAGAAGTAATCTTTCATCTATCTATCTATCTATCTATCTATCTATCTATCTATCTATCTATCTATCTATTCTGTATGCCATCATCAATAAAATAAATCTCCCCTAGCAGTATATTAAGGTCTCCCATACAGAAGTCACAAGGCTCTTGTGACATTTCCTCTGTGACCTTAAATAATTCTTCTATAAGTTCATTTGGGGAAACGACAAGCCTTACATTGTTTACGTGGGCAATGTGCTCTGTTGTATATCAGATCCTGAATGCAATCCACAGTGTGAATGTTCCTTAAAGTGTATTGGTGAATAATAGCACCATCCAGTTGGGGAAGGGGGTGTATGGCGAGTCATGTTCTGAAATATCCTGAAAAATCAAGTATTTTCTATTGATTTGTTTTTCTTACTTAGGCAACGGCCCAATGGAATGGTGGAAACAGGAGAGAAAGACTATGTGCACTGTTGGTCACACACCCAATAAAGTAAATAAATCAATCTGTCCATTTTGCACTCAAGAAAAAATATATTTTAAGAGAAAATATTCTAAAAATGAATGTTAAAAAAAAACTCACCCAAATGTGTAAACTAAGCATATAATGATTACATACAACAACAAATCTGAATGAAAGGTGGTGTCTGGATGAGAAAGTCACAAGACTCTTAGTAGACTTTTCTTCCAATTTGAAGAATGGTAGACTCTGAACGCACTGCACAAAAAGTAAATAATGTATCCAGTGCCAGAACTAAGGGGATGGGACACTTTAAGGGGCTGGTTGGGTGAGTCACAAGATTTTCCATAGGTCAAGAAATATGAAGATACAGTTGTGGCCAAAATTATTCAACCCCCAATGCTGTAAAGGGGTTTAGGGACTATAGTGTACATTTGGAATTGTATTCAGAATCAAATCCTACAAGGACGTTGTAACTACCCAAATGCAACTAAAATGACATCAATTGTTTATGTAATACAGTAGTAAATGGTTCTTATGTGGTTTCTTCATTGCCACAATTATTCAACCCCTTAAAGACTACCACTCTGAAGAACAGAGGTTCATACAGGTGCTTTCCATCAGGTATTGAAAACACCTGTGGATGTCACCGAGCAGCAATCAAGCATAATAAGCACCAATTAGGCAGCTTTAAAATGACTGTGATACTCAGCTCCTTCTAGACATTTACTGGTGTGGTTACAAACATGGTGAAGGCAAGAGAATGGTCCAGGAAGACAAGAGAAGAGGTGATTTCTCTTCACAGGAAGGGCAATGGCTATAAGAAGATTGCAAAGATGTTAAACATACCAAGAGACACCTTAGGAAGCATCATTCGCAAATTCAAGGCAAAGGGCACTGTTGAAACGCTACCTGGTCGTGGCAGAAAGAAGATGCTGACTTCGACTGCTGTGCGCTACCTGAAGCGTAGAGTGGAGAGAAGTCCCCGTGTGACTGCTGAGGAACTGAGAAAAGATTTGTCAGATGTGGGTACAGAAGTTTCAGCCCAGACAATAAGACGCACACTGCGTAATGAAGGCCTCCGTGCCAGAACTCCCAGGCGTACCCCCTTGCTGTCTCCAAAGAATAAGAAGAGTCGACTGCAGTATGCCAAAAGCCATGTGGACAAACCACAAAAGTTGTGGGATAGTGTTCTGTGGACTGATGAAACAAAATTAGAACTGTTTGGGCCCATGGATCAACGCTATGTTTGGAGGAGGAAGAACAAGGCCTATGATGAAAAGAACACCTTGCCTACTGTGAAGCATGGTGGAGGGTCAATCATGCTTTGGGGCTGTTTTGCTTCTGCAGGTACAGGGAAGCTTCAGCGTGTGCAAGGTACCATGAATTCTCTTCAGTACCAGGAGATATTGGATGGAAACGTGATGCAGTCCGTCACACACCTGAGGCTTGGGAGACGTTGGACCTTTCAACAGGACAATGATCCCAAGCATACCTCCAAGTCCACTAGAGCATGGTTGCAGAGGAAAGGCTGGAACATTTTGGAGTGGCCATCGCAGTCACCAGACTTAAATCCGATTGAGAACCTCTGGTGGGACTTAAAGAAAGCAGTTGCAGTGCGCAAGCCTAAGAATGTGACTGAACTGGAGGCCTTTGCCCATGAAGAATGGGCGAAGATACCCGTAGATCGCTGCAAGACACTTGTGTCAAGCTATGCTTCACGTTTAAAAGCTGTTATAACTGTAAAAGGATGCTGTACTAAGTACTAAGATTGAATGTCACTTGGGGGTTGAATAAAACTGATAATGCTGTGAGCACAGAAAAGACATTTGTGGTTATTTCATTATAACTGTTATGTTATATTTGTCTGACCTACAAGTGCCTCTTTAATGTAAATGTAAGCAAGATGACTGAATGATCAAAAGCAATGTCAAACTGGCCAAAACACTCAATTTCAGTGGGGGTTGAATAATTTTGGCCACAACTGTATATGTTTATCTGTACAATGGTGGGCTGTGGGAATTCTTAACAAAGAACAATGTCACACCTTGAAAAGTATACTCTGCTTTAAATTAGCCAAAACAGTAGTGTATTTACATGTTATTAGCCTAATAGGCAGTACAACATAACAGTAACAGAACACAAAATAATACATCAGCTTCAGTCCATCATTTGGGTTTGAGATTTGGTAAATGTAAATCAGTATATATTATAAAGAGCAGCACAAAAAAATAGCACGATTGTAATTGTTTCAAATTGGCAAAAAGAATGAAGCATTTCTTTACACGTTCTAAGTGTTGCTGATCCCAGGATGAGGAGGAATGTGGAAATAGTGGGACAAGTATAACACGATAAGGGATTTCCAAAGGAAATCTTTTAAGTCTTCATTTATGGAAATCTCCTTTATCTGTAGGACAAACACAGCGAAAGTGTTGAATTACAGGAATAAAAGACTTGAGGCAGTTGGAGCATTTAGTTAACCTCATGTATGCCAGATGGCGGACCATACACAAACAGGAAGTGGCTGAAGTTATGTCATTTGTCTTATGCGCTATAGAATACTGAGGTTATAATTCAGGTCCTGGTGGGTGTAGGATTATGGAAGGAGTCTGGAAGGGGGAATCCATCAATTGCATTTCACTATATATATATATATATATATATATATATATTTATATATACAGTGCCTTGAGAAAGTATTCATACCCCTTGAAATGTTCCACATTTTGTCATGTTACAACCAAAAATATCAGATGATGGATTTAACAGTGCTCCGTGAGATGTTCAAAGCTTGGGATATTTTTTTATAACCTAACCCTGCTTTAAACTTCTCCACAAATTTATCTCTGACCTGTCTGGTGTGTTCCTTGGCCTTCATGATGCTGTTTGTTCACTAATGTTCTCTAACACACCTCTGAAGGCTTCACAGAACAGCTGTATTTATACTGAGATTAAATTACACACAGGTGGACTCTATTTACTAATTAGGTGATTTCTGAAGGCAGTTGGTTCCACTAGATTTTAGTCAGG
Organism: Staurois parvus; assembly: GCF_062004578.1. Classification (NCBI taxonomy): domain Eukaryota; kingdom Metazoa; phylum Chordata; class Amphibia; order Anura; family Ranidae; genus Staurois; species Staurois parvus. Next base: position 9,198,452 of record NW_028318094.1, read on the forward strand.
GGTATCAGAGTAAAGGGGGCTGAATACAAATGAATGCAACACTATTTAGATATTTATTTGTAAAAAATTGTGGAAACCATTTATCATTTTCCTTCCACTTCACAATTACGTGCCAATTTGTGTTGGTCTATCACATAAAATCCCCAAAAAATCCATTTACGTTTTTGGTTGTAACATGACAAAATGTGGAAAATTTCAAGAGGTATGAATACTTTTTCAAGGCACTGTATATATATATATATATATATATATATATATATATATATATATATATATATACACACACACTATAAGTTATAGGGTTGTTTTAGATGTTCTGCTCGATTTATGCCAATATACTCTTCTTTTACAAGTATTTTCTTCACCCATTGCTCTCTTTTTACACACACCAATCAGACCTGAAAAAGGGGAAGCAGTTCTCTGAAATGCATTGGTTACCATTAGATCTTCAATTAAATAACCTGAATGAGACAATTGCTTCTTCTTTCTCTTCATCCACTTTGGCTAAGGGCTTTTCCCCTTTAAATATAGTGAGTACCGAGGATTCCACATTCCTAATCATCAGCACAGGAGAGGTCCCTATACTTTACCATGGTCTACTGAGCAGCACACCACTACAACCTTACAATAACATAACCTGTACCTTCAGAGATTATTTTTTCCACTTCTATCAGTCCCAGAGTTGTAATAAGAAAAGTGCAAATTCCCTCCCGGCATCCCTTTAGATGTAATGTTGTCTTTTTTGGTAAGCATCTTATCAAAAATGAAACTCCTTGGGTTGTCTGCGGACTGAAATGGAGAACTACAATTTACTAACATGAAATTATCAGATAACTTTTGTAGCAATTATACCATATACGCGTGTTTTATCGATATTTTTAATTCAATTAGACGTTTCCTTCCCTGAACCCTGTTAAGCACATTGGTGTCTAACAAGCATCTTCTGCATTCAGTAGGTTAATCTATTGTTGTTTTACAGGTTGGATTGTTCACAGCGTAATGTTTTATAGGGCCCTCTGGCATCAAAGGGAATAAAAAAGTAATCTTATAATAACTACGCATTTTATGTATAGGCTTCCAAGCTCTGAATCACACAATATTCAGCTGTCAGTTGGAAGACAATATTTTCATCAAAAGATGATGTTGTAGGGAGAGGTACACAAGATCCAAATGTTGAAAAGCCATTAGCAAAAAGGAAGTCGCACTTCAAAATAAATTCTATAAAAACACAACAAATACTTCATTAGACAGAATCACTCGGGGCTTCTCTGTTCCCTGTTCTATGTCTTCTAGTCCAAGACAATTATTATTTCAGTTATGTTCTGTGAATTTTTTTTTTAATCCAACATTCAACAGACATTCTATGCCAACTATTTCTTTTTTTATTGTGAGCTTCATAACGTCTTTAATTAAAGACTTAAAAAAGAACGTCTTAGCATCTGTGTTGATTTGCATTTGTTGTTTGCAGGTGTGGCCAGTTTTGGATCTAATATAGCAGTCTGCGATAGTGTAGTCTGCTATGTGCACAGAAACTTCATAGCAAGCAAACTTTTAGGTATGTATGTAATAAAAATAATGTATAGAATATCATAGCTTAGGATTCTCTTTTAAAAAGGTTACTTTTCTCTGACCTTCGGGGGTCATTTTACACCAATGTGTTGATGCACTGCATACCATTCATTTTTAATTAGCACTTCAACACACCAAGGCACCGCACATGTGTTGCAACGTCCTGCAATGCATGGCAACTCATTATGTTGTGTAGTGGTGCGTTGTGTTACAAATTTTGTAATGTCTGATTTTTGGGATATTTTGATGAACCGGAAGTCCATTGCTTTCAATGGGTTGCCTAAATACAACACACGTTCGACATAACATTTGTTAATGCACATGCATTAAGGCACTGCAGAAATGTAAATAGGCTCTTAAAGTGAACCTGTCATAAGAGAAACATGGCTTCCATTCAGTTCTCTGTCCTCCTTTTGAGTTACTGTCACCAGGTACACATTTGCATCTGTTTTGCTCTGTGTCTTTTATTGCCTCCTTGCTTTTACTGCAAAGAACTCTAAAAGCCACAAAAGTACATTGATACACTACAGAGATTATTATGCCTTTTTCCTTTTTACGGTAAAGAACCTTAACCTGAACCACAAAGCAAAACAGCATTATTACTATTATTATTATTACTACGAGTTTATATAGCGCCAAAGGGTTTGCTCAGCGCTGTACAATAGGGGGGACAATACATGGCACAGTACAACAACAACAAACAACGTACGAGGGGTAAGAGGGCCCTACTCTTACGAGCTTACAATCTAGGAGGGAGGGGGTAAAGGTACAGTAGGAAGTGGCTGAGGGGGATGAAGTGGTGGGAGGAATGAGGGAGAATGGCCATTAGGTGAGGGTGGGGTAGGCTTCCCTGAAGAGATGGGTTTTGAGGGAGCGCCTGAATGTGAATAGGGAAGGCGACAGTCTGATGGATTGGGGCAGTGAGTTCCAGAGGATGGGGGAGGACCTGGAGAAGTCCTGCAGTCGTGCATGGGAGGAGGAGACCAGGGAGCAGGATAGAAGGAGGTCCTGTGAGGAGCGAAGGGTACGGGTAGGGTGGTACTTGGTGATCAGGTTGGTGAGGTAGTCAGGGGCAGTGTTGTGAACGGCTTTGTAGGTCAGGGTTAGGAGTTTAAATTTGATGCGTTGGGCAATCGGGAGCCAGTGGAGGGAGAGGCAGAGGGGGGTGGCAGAGGTGGAGCGGGTGGTGAGGTGGATGAGTCTGGCAGCTGAGTTCAGGATGGTCTGGAGCGGGGAGAGCCTGCACTTGGGTAGGCCAGTGAGGAGGGAGTTGCAGTAGTCAAGGCGTGAGATGATGAGGGAGTGTACTAGAAGTTTGGTGGTGTCTGGGGTGAGGAAGGAGCGTATCTTGGCAATGTTGCGAAGATGGAGCCTGCATGTGTTTGTGAGTGATTTGACATGCGGTTGGAGGGAGAGGTTCGCGTCAAGAATGACGCCAAGGACTTTGGCTTGCGGGGCGGGAGTGATAGTGGAGTTGTTGGCGATGATGGATAGGATGGGGGGGGGGGGTGTTGGCAGGGGGAAAGATGAGGAGCTCGGTTTTGGAGAGGTTGAGCTTGAGGAAATGTAGCGACATCCAGTCTGAGATGTCATTTAGGAGGTGAGTGATGCGGGCGGAGATAGTGGGGGTGAGGTGAGGGGTGGAGAGGTAGATTTGGGTGTCGTCAGCATAGAGGTGATAGTTGAAGCCGTGAGATTGTATGAGTTTGCCCAGGGAGGAGGTGTAGATGGAGAAGAGAAGGGATCCAAGGACAGAGCCTTTGGGGACCCCAACAGAGAGGGGGAGGGAGGGGGAGGTGGCACCATTGTAGGTGACACTGAAGGAGCGTCGGGATAGGTAGGATGAGAACCAAGAGAGAGCAGTATCTCCGATGTCAAGGGAGAGTAGTTTATTAAGGAGGAGGGGGTGGTCAACTGTGTCGAAAGCATCCCATGATTGTGCCTAAAAAAACTTTTAGGGTTGCCATAGAAGGCTCAAATTTGGACTGCTGCCCCAGTTGAAATTTGAGGCTTGGGTGGCCCTGATTTTTCAATTGACTTTTGTGGGAAGAACTGGGTGGAACATTGTAAGCCAAACAGTGACTGTAACCAATCAAATGCAGACACTGTTTAAGTATTTTGACAGCCAAGAGCACCGGCTGTCTAAATACAACAGCCAGTGGGAGAAGTTCCTCCATGCATGTTTTTTAGAGTGCATGGAGGAATCTATATGTGTATGACTAGCTTTACTCACCAGAGCTCTGGCTTGCAGCTCCTTACTGTGCTGTACTCAGCTGGTATAGAGCACCAAATGACACACTACTGCCTTTCATCATTGTGTCTTAAGACTCCTTCAAACCACCAGTGAAAAAGTTACTCAGCAGGACCTCATGTAGGTCTCTCTTACATGCTATGAACCAATCACAGCATTCCCTCCAGTCCCTTCCTTTGCCAATCATGATGATATAAAGACAGGGGTGACTGCACCTTGACTTGTAGATCTCAAAGTGAACATTTTCTTTCCCATGCAGTGTAGAGTAAAAGATAAATTTAGTTCTTCCCACCCCAGCAACATATGCTCACTTTTCCTCCCTGCTCTGTTGCTCTGTCCAGCCACTAGAACCAATGAAAGAATGCCTCATATGTGCTCCTTACCAACATATCAGAATGGACACAGCACTACTTCTTTCCAGGTCTTGTCTTACAACACTGAACCAATCAGAAGGCAATGAGAACTGTCACATGGGAAAGGGACATTGCCAGGTATTTCATTTCACACCCAGGGAGGCAAACAGAGCAGGATGGGCATGAAGAAAATTAAATATATACTGATAGGGAGGGAAAGTGGAGTAGGTTAAGCTCTTGATTTGCCCCATATGGCAAATGGAAAGATTTGTTTTAAAATAGGGCAGTCACCAACAAAAAATATTCTGGTCCTCTGGTGAATAACCAGTGGATCTAAGATTGAAGCACCACACTAAACATTAATAGCCTATTTTATTACAGTATAGGGGCAGACAGAAGAGCAAAAGAGGATGCCAACACATTCTGGGGGGTCAAAAACAGGATATAACCAGTGTGATATCAGGTATAGACCTTGTCAGCTGTTACTTTCAATCTTAGATCTGCACTAAAAACCAAGGGAACTGTGTAGAAGCTGCCAACCCAGTTACTACACACTACACAACCTGCACAACCTGCACCAACACCATTATAAGCAATACTATTTGGGTAGCAATACCAATTGGACAACCCAAGGGTCCAGCACTATCCATCCACTTTCTGTTCAGTTTCAGTTCATTTGCATATTGGAAGTCCTCCTGGAAACCAAGAGTTTATATTTCGAGATCTAAATGGCTCCACCATTGGAAACCTTAACCTTTTTTTTATATCTAGGATAGAGGTCTGCTTTAATTCTCTCCCAAGGCCAAATCAAACGCCGAAACACTCACAGATCTGAGGCCATTTAAATTTTCCTACACAGCCATGGCACAATTTATACCTAAAATTGCAAAAAATTTGTTTTCGTGAGCCTGAGGGTTAACCTCTCTCCGGTACAAAATAAACTGCAGCATGTGACATGTTTATGGGACCAGATCTCCCTGATCGCTGTCACTTCAGCTGCAATCTGAATCTTAAAATGATTTCCTATTCCGTTTGTTTATAAGCATGGTGATCTGAGAAGCAGCAAAGGGTTCCTTTTGTCTGGTGTCACTTTGTGCTCTGCAAGTCTCCACTTTCCTTTGTTCCAATCATTTTAATAGTCACAGCTGTCAGAAGCTTGGAGTAAATAGGTTAACAGAGAGATGTAGTATGTGTCTGCCATATTATCATTGGAATATTGGAGCCTTGCTTATTTTCATTAGACAAACAATTCATTTTGTAACATGAATCAGTTATCAAATCATTTGGAATCCAATTTACCTGTAAATATGTATTTTCACTATAGGAAAAGATTTATTTTACTGCTTTAGTACAGTTAGGCGTAACACGCATTGTTCTGATAGATAAAATTGTGAAATCAAAGAGGAGCCAAGCTGCAAAGCTAAGTAATGAAAACGTGAAAAAGTGGTCATTTTTTGAATTACTATATGTAAGGGAAAGGAAAACTGATTTGGGAACAAGACATTATAACCATACATTTGATGGTGAGAAGGAAATAAAGCAATCAAAAAGCCCACCAACTGAACCAATGCATAGCACAGTAAAGCCTTATAACAGGAGGGATTCACGTGTCTCATTCCATCATATATCCCAAAATTAGAAGGATTATTCCTCATATCAGGACAGTGGGCAGAGCCATGCAGGTCATTGCTTTACATCCCTTTGTCTGGATGCACATCCAGAACCACTGGTGAATTGTACATGTATAATGTAATATTTTAGAGGTATTTATTACAAACTGCATACAGCTGTTCCAGGCTATTTGGCCATCATCAGTGCAATGGAAAGCAGCCATGGTTTACATACACTGATGATGGCCAAAGCGCCTCAAAGAGATGTATGCAGTTTGGATAAAAATGAGGCTGGTGAACTAAAAGCGGAGACTGCAAAATCTGGTGCAGCTCTACATAGAGACCAATCAGCTTCCATTTTTTTGTCAAAGCTTCATTGAACAAGCTAAAATTAAAAGCTAATTGGCTACCATGCACAGCTGCACCAGATTTTGCCCTCTCCAGCTTTAGTAAATTAACCCCAATGTCTCTATATTATTAGGCTACATTTGCACTATACACCAGCAGAGTGCCTGCCTGCTGTGCATATGGCCAATGGGGCATAAACCAATAGTTTGTATGGCTCTGCCAATTGTCCTGAAGAATAGTCCTCTTATTTATAGAACAAGACACAAATTCAAGCCTAGACTATAAGAAAATGGTGCCCGGCCACACACAAGTTCAGCAGACTGCAAATCTGAAATAGTAAAAGATGATGAGAATTGGCTTCAGCTTGAATCTATACCCATAGGAGAACCACCCCTCCAATCTCCCCACAATGCATTTTGCCTATGTGGGGCTTAATCATAGAAGTGTGTCAACTTTGCAGTCTGCTGATCCTGTGTGAGGCCAGCACTGTTTCCTTGTAGTCTAAGCTGAGCCTACCATGCCTTACATCCCGACCAGCACCAGCATACAGTGTTATCGGCCACGTGGCTCACCTTCTGGATTACTGTGTTTTAGTTTGGTGCACACTAATAAATTCAAGCCTGCCTCATAGAATGCTAAGCCTCAAACTACCAAATAATCATTACAAAGAATGCAATTCCATCCAAGAGTAAACTCTGCTATGCAAAATGTCCCTTAAAATGACCCTGAAAGGGGGAATGTAAAAAACAAGAGTTGGAAACTGCAGCACTGCAAAGGAGCAGATGTAGAAAACACAGACCATAAGAGAGATGAGCAACATTTACACTTATGGATTCCATTGTGGTGTGTTAAGGCAGCCCATTCATTATGGCTGGGCTGGCAATGCACCACAACAGGCAAAAAAATATGCACAACACTTTTTTTAAAATGCAGTGGAACACGAAGCATGGCATGAGTATTGTGGTTCATGGCAATACCTTGTGCATTGCGCTCTACTGTGCAGTGCATTGTGGTGCCACTCATCATCGATCCTACTACAATGCACTGTGTAAAGAGCAGGTGCCTAGGCATGCAGTCTGGCAATGTGCAATAATGTGTATATTTTTGGCATGCACAATGCACAAGTGTAAACAGGCCCTCATACCTCTTCTCTCACAGGGAGCCATTATTTGGATTTTTAATAGGAAACCTGCCCTCAACTGCCAGAAAGTAATCCTGCTGCAGACATTAATTTGTAAACAAAGCAAAGTAGGGAAGCAGGATCATGTCATACAAACAACCTGATTAATGCATGCCTTGTAAAAAAAGAGGCATGATAGAGGGTCAGATGAGCAGAAAATGGAAAGGCTTACATAATTGATGAGTTTGAGACAAGAGCAGTTGTAATTCATGCAATAAGCTTGGGGGTCAAGACTTCCAAACCTCAGCAGTTACATGAGTTTATGGTCCAGAGTCGTAGATGGACCAGATACACTTTAGTTATGTGCAGTTATGTGTGTGTATACCATCTACATATTGTTCTGCAGTTTTGTAAATCTTTTATTAGCATTATGAGGATTGTCTTGGCCTTATTAATGTACATTTCTAAAACTTTTGCCATTTCAGTTCGGAAGTTGGGAAGTATTAGAATCTCCATCGGGTCTGTTATTTTCAGTCTCGATCACATCACAGATGGCTTTTAGGACAGGAAGTGAGGGCAAACCTTTCCAATGAGAACCCAGACAGCAATGAAACCATCTTTGTTGGTGGGTTGTGGAACCATTAGAATTTTTAAAATGTCTGCTATGTCCCTACCAGAGAGACTTTCTCTTACTTCTTGACCCTTTGACAGTTATCACTGTAACTGGAAGTTAGAAGAAATCTCCCCAGTGGAGGCAAAGAGACTGGAGAAACCTGACAAGGGTACCAGGGCTCTCCAAACTTTCTAGACAAAGGACCAGGTTACTGTTTTTCAGACTGGTGGGGGTCTGTCAGTGGGAGGAATTGTGCCCCCCTTGTTGGTGTCACTGGGATTAATAGTAACCCAAGGGATGGATATACGCTGGCAAAGGGCCGCATCCAAGCCCTAGGTCACAGTTTGGAGACCACTGCTCTCTACAAAACACAAAAAAAGTTGGCTAGAATTGGGCTTTAACACAACATCCCCTTATAAAGGCTGGTTTTTAACAGGTACCACATACTGTGGGTCACCTTATCTCAAGCAGTTCTAGATGGACTGTATGTAAAGTTATTACTTTTTTGTGTATAATGTTTTCCCCAACAATTCCTTGTGTACTGAAATAGCTAAGGATGTTTCAACATGATTTATTATATGCTAAAACTTAGAATGTTATGATGAATATAGTTTAACTTGACACAGCCCCTGAAGCTGTAGAGGTAGCCCCAGGGGTACATGGGACTCTCGTTGACAACCGTGTCATAGATGATAAGCCCTGCTTGTTCCATTTCAACACATCTGCCACTAAAGAATTTAGGCAGTTGACCATTATATATGTCTTGTCAAGTGTATAGTTTATTTTATTCATCTAAATAGGGTCAAGAGGGTCTTTAGCAATTTACAGAGTACACAGAACCATTGACATCCATCCATGAAGCAGACACACAGCAATGGAAACAGAACATTTTGCGTTTTATATCTGTATTAGAGGGATATCCCTAACTTTCTGCCCTGGTAACCACACTGGAAGTAAAAGGAACAGACAGCAAGGAAATATTTTCAATTGGGTCACAGAAATTAAAAACATATGAAAAAGGTAATTTGTTATATTTTCTTAATTTTGTTCCCATATTCTTCTGTTTTTGTCACCTGATTTAATCAAGTTAATGTTTGTGATGTCCATTCTATGTTTTTTGTTTCCATGCTGTCATTTGTTTCTAGAGAGGATGTAGTGGGAGACCTAGGTGCCATTCATGCAGGTCTTCCCCTCTCCCTATTGGTCAGTGATTTGCATACAGCCAGCCCAGCACCCTTCCCTTCCTTCATAAGCATCCCATCCAATCCCTTATCCAGGTTTGACAAAGGGGCATGTCCCCAAAACGTGTAACCATGCCCCCTTTACGTCCTGTCATGCTCGTGTATCTCTGGGTCTGCTCTTGGTTTGAGGCTGATGGTGCACTCCACACTGGCTCCTGCAGAAGGTCCTGCTCTGGCTCCACAATTTCCAGCCATGTGTCCTGCATATACAGCCCAGATACTTCCAGGCATCACTCCACACTGCCCTGACGAGCTCTGCAGATACCAGAAGGCTAATACTGCTTTTATGATTTTATACAATGTGAGTGCAGTGTTTAACTTTTTTTATTGTTTCAAATAAATCTACACTTACATGATGGCTCCCCGCTGTTTCTTTTGTTTTTACAGTGCAAGAGGTAATGTCCTAAACTCATACAGAGGAGCTGCAGCCATTTCAAGTGGACACATTCCTTTTGGGACTTAGCAGTTTTACTACCCCAAACACACCAACTGTGTTTTCCCCTTGGCATTATGACTAGAGATGAGCGAATTATTCAAAAATTCGATTCGGCTGATTCGGCGAATTCGCGGAATAAATTCGATTCTAGTCGAATATATTCGCTGCGAATTTAACTTATAAAAAGGGTGTTTCTAGGCTTCAGAGAGCCTTTATATTAGTGCAGAACACTGTACCTTTAATTTAAATGCCCTTGGAGTCTGCTGGGGAAGAGAAATAATACTGTCAGTCAGTATGACATGCAGATGAGTGCCGTCGATCTTAGAATCACCGCACACTTCACTCATTTGGGCAGTCACGGGGCCAAAACCAGAGTGTGGAGCCACAGTGTGGCGGTGGAGGCAGCAGCAATGGGAGGCCATACAGCACCCTATGAAAAAATGGAACCCACCAGCAGTGTGAGGAGACCTGAAAGTGGCACATGGCAGAGTGTGGCGATGGAGACAGCAGCAATGGGAGGCCGTACAGGGACCCATGACACACTCTGGACCTGGCAGCAGCATGAGGAGGCGGTACAGGGGCCCATGACAGATTACGGGCCTGGCAGCAGCATGAGGAGTCGGTACGGGGGCCCATGGCAGATTACGGGCCTGGCAGCAGCAATGGGAGGCCATACAGCACCCTATGACAAAATGGAACCCACCAGCAGTGTGAGGAGACCTGAAAGTGGCACATGGCAGAGTGTGGCGATGGAGACAGCAGCAATGGGAGGCCGTACAGGGACCCATGACACACTCTGGACCTGGCAGCAGCATGAGGAGGCGGTACAGGGGCCCATGACAGATTACGGGCCTGGCAGCAGCAATGGGAGGCCCGTAATCTGCCAGCACCCTATGACAAAATGGAACCCACCAGCAGTGTGAGGAGACCTGAAAGTGGCACATGGCAGAGTGTGGCGATGGAGACAGCAGCAATGGGAGGCCGTACAGGGACCCATGACACACTCTGGACCTGGCAGCAGCATGAGGAGGCGGTACAGGGGCCCATGACAGATTACGGGCCTGGCAGCAGCAATGGGAGGCCCGTAATCTGCCAGCACCCTATGACAAAATGGAACCCACCAGCAGTGTGAGGAGACCTGAAAGTGGCACATGGCAGAGTGTGGCGATGGAGACAGCAGCAATGGGAGGCCGTACAGGGACCCATGACACACTCTGGACCTGGCAACAGCATGAGGAGGCGGTACAGGGGCCCATGACAGATTACGGGCCTGGCAGCAGCATGAGGAGTCGGTACGGGGGCCCATGGCAGATTACGGGCCTGGCAGATGACGACGAGGCTGCCAAGTGCGATCAGCCTCATCATCATCAATTAGGGTCTCCGCCTCACTACTAGCCCCCTCGGCTGCGTGTGGGTCAGGAGACAGACCTGTCTCTAGACCGGCTACCGAGCCACTCTCCTTGCCAGTACTTCTTCGCCTGGCTGCTGAAGAGGCGGATGTCTCCCCCCGTTCCTGACCGCCCTCTGTTAGCTCTTCCTCACTGTACAGTGGGGCTGAGCCCACAGCATGCGACACTTCGCTTGGTGAGGGAACACCAAAGGACAGGGGCAGGTAGAGGACACGCGATTTCAGTGGGCTTGCTCCCGGGCCATGCCAACTAACGGTTGTGTCTGACGTACCCACCGACCGTTGGCTGTAGGTGTCAGAGGTGACCTGGGAAGAGGAAGACGACCGAGCCAACCAATCGATGACGGCAGGGTTGTCGGTGGAGACACGACCGCTGGATGACACCGGGAGCACTGGCCTCTGGCTGCGACTAGTGCTGCCTCGACCCCTTCCTCTGCTGCCACGTCTGCTCGCTCCTGAAACATTGCCTCCTCTGCCACTCCTCTGCGTGTTGTCTGACATACTCTTTAATTCAACGATTCTGTGTCCCTGAGTAACGATTCTGTGTCCCTGAGTAACAATTCTGTGTCCCTGAGTAACGATTCTGTGTCCCTGAGTAACGATTCTGTGTCCCTCAGTAACAATTCTGTGTCCCTGAGTAACAATTCTGTGTCCCTGAGTAACAATTCTGTGTCTGTCCCTGAGTAACAATTCTGTGTCCCTGAGTAACAATTCTGTGTCCCTCAGTAACGATTCTGTGTCCCTCAGTAACAATTCTGTGTCCCTGAGTAACAATTCTGTGTCCCTGAGTAACAATTCTGTGTCTGTCCCTGAGTAACAATTCTGTGTCCCTGAGTAACGATTCTGTGTCCCTAAGTAACGATTCTGTGTCCCTAAGTAACGATTCTGTGGCCCTAAAGTCTCTCTGGCCCTAACTCTGTCCCTAATACAGACAGGTCTGTCTCTCTTGAATGACCGGAGGCTAATGGAGAATTGTAAGATGGCCGCAATTTATAGCTCCACCATTACACAGTGCTGGCTGGCTGGCTGCTGATTGGCTAATGCGATCACATGTCATGAATGAATGCATTATGGGTCAGCGCGCCTTGTCTGCGCACCTTCCCAGAGATCCCCGCTCCGTCGCCACACATGTCGCCGCCATTTTTGGGAAAATGCGATTCGTGCATCCGAAGTTTGCTAATTTTCGGATTCGGCGCGAATCTAATTTTTCCTGATATTCGAAACGAATTCCACTTCGCCATGTTCGATTCGCTCATCTCTAATTATGACTTTTTTACTTCATCCACAGTCCACTCCACCGCCCGAGCTATCTTAGTGTCATATATTTTGTTTTTGTGGCTAAAATGTCCATTGTAAAAACATGGAAACCTCCTGTTGTCAACATAGCCAGGACAAGGAACATTATTGGATAATGTTCCATAAATATTGTCTAGAATTTTTCGGGATAAGCAAACCAGATTTGAAAAGACTTGGAATCCCTGGTTACAATATCTACAACCACCTGTATAAAACCAGGGCTGGGATTGGGAGCTGGGACCAGGTCTGGGGGGAGCACCCTTCTATACTAGTCTCTTTTCTTTTCCTTTTTCTTGTTTACCTCTCCCTTTCTTCTTCTTACTTTTCTTCTATTTTTGTGAGCTTTGTAGTTTTGATACAGCTGGGGACAATAGGTCATCCTTTCAATGTTATGATTCGTTTGAAATCGCTGTATGATGACCACTGGCTATTGAAATTATCTGCCCATAACCAAGGATGTTAGAGGATAAAAAATATGAAAAAGGTTCTATCTTTCCTAAAATTAACGAAAAAGTATCGGCTAAAGCTGGCCTCTGCATGGCCTTGAAAATCCATCTCTCTTCTCAATATAAAAGAGGAAGGTGTTAAACATTAATGAAATCTGTGATTTACATGACAAATGCATACCTATTCGATAGATATGAGCAAAAATCAACAGATCCATAGTTTTGTAGTAGGCATCTGGCCATTGTTGGTCACCATGGCTTTACGTTTTAGTCATGTTGAGATAACGATTAGTAATCTCTTATCAAGATAAGTTTAAAAACATAAATAATTGACAACATAAAAAAGAAAACGGTGATTGAGTCACTGCTACAAAGTGTCCTTAAAAACAGCAAAAGATTACAATTATCTAGATTGTCCACTCTCAAGAATAGTTCCCAGTTCATTAAAGCCTTAAAAAAAGATTATTAATAGATAAACCATGAAACCATCCAGCTATTTCCCTTCACGAAATCATCTCTAACTTGACGGTTCCCACAATAAGAAAGAAAAAATCCTGCAGCTTATCCAAAAAGAAAAAAAAGTCTCATTGTGTTTTGAATTCAGAATAATTCAATTCTTGATGTTAGAGCTTGTGACATCTAATTGTGAGCCAATTTTCTTATGTGGAGAGTCCAATTTTATTTATTTATTTTTTGCCGGAGAAATGAAACTTTACTCCACTGAATTTTAAGCCTAAAGGGTTTCAGTGTGGCTTTGCAATAATGATATTAATGCTGGGAACCAAAGTGGGGGAGGGTGTGTTAAATCCTCTTCCTCGATTCTCGTCTAGATGTATTATTAACTGCTTTTTTCTGATTCCTTTTAAAAAAAAAAGGGGGGGAGATTGCTTTCAATAACGTTATTTGGTGGAACGTGATCCTAATTGGTCAGCTAATTTGAAAAATTCTCGTCTGACCAATTTTCAATAATCTGATTTTTTTTTTTTTTATATCGAAGAGAGGTGAACATTGAAGATATTTCAGGAACACTAATGATAATAACCATCTCTCACCAAGCCCATTAATTCCTACACTTCTTCATGGTGCCACTTGCTGAAATCATTCATAATTTCACTCCCGGCTGGCGTCTATGTAAACCTAGGCCCAAGCTGACTAATTCATCAAAGTAAATGTGTTTCTCATTTCGCTGATAACAGCTTTGACAGAAATGTTACCACAAAACTGATGCTGGTGTGAATTATTTGCAATTTATTTTTATAGGTAAAAGAACCTGAGTACACAATTTATAAATAGCGTAGTTTGCCGAAGTTAAATTACCCAAAGTATTCAATAAAATATCTAATTGTAAGCTGTAGTTGGTTATATTTGAAAAATTCCAAATTCAGAAGTGATTTGTGATTGAATCATTAATGAATTCAGCAATTTTATAGGCAAACAGCTGAATACACGGATGAAACAGATATAGAGAGTGTTTTATCTGACAATGGATCTGTATTTCTGTCTCTCCAGTCCTCAAATTTAAACAGCTTTGCCATACAACACAGTCTGTGACCTAATTTTTCTCTACTGCAGTTTCACTCTCACTTACAGGTTTCCTTCTCCTCATTCCCACTCTGTTACTGGACAGTGAAAGGAGAAGTAGCAGACTGAAGAGCTCATCTTTCTTTCACCCAGCTTTCTCTTAACCACATCTCGTCCGGCCCATGTATATAACTGGCCGGATGGGAGCAGTGCAGAGTCGGGTGGCCGTTTATAAACAGCCTCTCCGCCCCCTGCTTGTGCACGCTCCCTGAGAGCACACAGCACCGTGATCCGGTGCCCGCTGTGTCCTCTGGACACAGTGGAACACCGATCATTGTACGGGACCTCTGTGTTAGGTCCTGATCATGTGATCACTGATTGGCCAATCAGTGATCACATGAAGAGTAGGAAGCAAGATGTCACTTCTGACATCATTGCTTACTATGTGTGAAATCTGTGAATAATCACAGAGGTCACATGGTACAAGGCTATTCACAACAGCTTTGTACCATGTGACAAGCTGTGGCTAATCACAGCTCACACAGTATTTCTCAATGGCTGCAAGAATGCAGTCAGAGAGAAGGAGAAATGATTGCTTTTACAGCCTTTACGGGTATAAAAGCAATTAGTGTAAGATAAAAAAAAAAAATTCTTCATAACCCCCCACAAGTAGTACTGTACTGTACTGCTAGGGTGACAGTATGTAAAAAACAAAACAAAAAAAACCATAAATAATAATATAAAAAAATAAAATAAAAATGTAAAACAAATTTAGAAAAATTATAATTTTTGGTTATAACCTAATTTGGGTTGTTTTTTTTTTTTCACTAAAAAGATAACTGAATAAATTTTGGCCAAGATTTATGAAGAAATATTATTTATTTGCAAAACTGTAAAGGAAAAACACTTTTTTGAGAATATTTGGACTTTTTCATTTATATAGCAAAAAAAATAAAAATTCCAGTGGTGAATAAATACCACCAAAATAAAGTTTTATCTGTCTCAAACAAATGCTAAAAAATTCATATGGGATACAGTGTTGCATGACCGCGCAATTGTCATTCAAAGTGTGATAGCACTGAAAGCTGAAAATTGGCCTGAACAGGAAGGGGGTAAAAGTGTCCAGACTTGAAGTGGTTAACAGAATGCTTTTTACACTGCAAGGCACTTGATTGGCTCACTGTGCTGCTTCTCCTTCCCCCTCTCTAAGCTCTGATGTACAGTGACTACAAGACAAATTCACATACTTACACTGCTTGCCATAAAAATACTGGGGGGATTACTCAAACTTTTGCAGCGTCTTAATGCACACAGGTACACATAGGGTGAAGTGATCACAAAGAGATGCATTCGAAGCAATGAGAAGTCGCTTTGCATCTGCACTGAAAACAATTGTTAACTGCTTGGATTGAAAGATTTGCAGTCTCATCACAAAAACTGGGCCAGAGGACAACGGGGCTGGGATCCAAATTATGATTACAAACAGTCCAGTTCATTGTCTGCCCGTCTCCCTTATTTTATAATGGCTTTATCAATGGCAGGGAATGAACTGTCTTATTTGCAAAAAAGTTTTTAAAGCCACTTTTTACTCCAGACATATATGTCAGACAGAACTGGCTGGTTGTGACCTCACTTTTCCCCACTGCAGTAACAACAACACAGCTTGGTCAGGCACCGCCCTCTCCTATCAGCATGCTCCCTTTGCACTGTGCATGGTAGCAGGGGCGTATTTACCACAAGGCAAACAAGGCATTTGCCTAGAGCAGCATCTTTCAGGGGGGCAGAGCTGACCCCTTGATCAGGTGGGATCTGAGAGAGGCTGCGGGCTGCTTGACGGTGTATGCGGAGCTGTGAAGGCGAGTGTCTCTCTCTCTCTCTTTTGCCGGGTGGGGAAGGCGGTGTATGGGGGACAATGGTAGTGGAAGGCTCTTTTGGGTTGGGGGGGGCAGGGGTGTTGTTGGTCAATGTCTCAGGCTCTCTCCCCCAGGGGGGTCGGGGGGTGGCATTGGTCGGTGACTGGCTCTCTCCATAGGGGGGTGTAGGGTTGGCCAATTTTTGTGTTGCCTAGGGCAGCACAAAACCTACATACACCACTGCATGGTAGTAAACCCTGAGTATAGAAAACTGCATGGCTAATATAAAGACGCATAAAGGGACCCTTTCCACATACAATTAAGGAATATGTCACTGTGTTAAATTGGGACACTTTATATCTGCTGATGGTTCTGCTTAAATCACATTTAAGTGTATGTAAAAACAAAACTTTTTTTTTTTTAAATGGACGGGAAAGGATTTAAATATTTAACATTTTTGAGTTGCCACAGGAACGCAGGTAAGGGGAAATCTTCCACTACCTGTTCCAGTGACATCTGTCTAAAGCTGGCCATACATGGCTCAAATGTTAATGACCGGGTGGTCCTGAATGTTTTCAGACATGGGTGGTCCTGTCAGCACAATTTTCAACTTGGCTTTTTCAATTAGCTTTTGTGAAACTGGGTGGAATATTGCTGGCCAATCAGTGACTGCATCCTATCAGATGCAGTCACTGTTTAGGTATTCAGACAGCTACAGCTGGTGGCTGTCTGAATAGAATAGCTGACTGCAGAAATTCCTTCATCCATGCATGAAATGGGGAATTTTGTTGTTTCTCTCATGCAGACCAAGAGAAATCTAACTGTGCATGACTAGCCTTAGGACCCTTTCACATCAGCGCCTTCTGTTTCGATCAGCAGAGGATCTGTCCTCTGATTGCCTGCTGATCAGAGCAGAGCGGGCAGATGACAGGTTGGTGTCCGCTCAGTTTCTGCAGAGCGGACATGGACAGAGCACGCTCTATGGAGTAAACAGACTCCATCATCTGTTTACACCCAGCTGCCTCCGATCCGCTCCACCCAAATGGAAGAGGACTCAGTCCTGCTCCATTTTTTTCTAGCGGGCCTGATCGAACCCAGGGGTAGACGGTTGTAAACAGACACAAGTTCGAAGGAATGCATGGACCTTCAAATTAGGTCTGCCTGAAAAATTGACAGACGGACTAGATCAGATGGCCCACGTGAAAGGGCCCTTAGAGAGGATATCCTCTCTTTTTTTAAAGATCTCCTCTTAATTCCTGCTGTGTCTCTTAAACAGGAAGTAAAAACAAATCTCTTTAAAGGGGCTCAGACAAAAAAAAAAACCTGACACGGGTTAAACACTACCCACTCAATCCGAAACTCTATCAGAAATTTGGCTTTTCATACATTTCAAGTTTTTATAAATCATAATGAAGCTGGCATAGAAAAGGATATATTTTAAGTCCGTACGCTCCATGGTTTCTTCTACCACATCTTCACGTTCTGACGAGGCAAGCGAAGGGTTTTTCCCCCCTTCCCTCACCACATGTGCGACTTATGTTTCTGTTTTTTTTTTTTTTCGCTAGCGACAATGTGGAGCCAGAGTCTTTCCGCTCAGTCGAAGTCATCTCTGAGCAGCTAACAACAACACAAACAGTGGCTGCCCCTCTCTCTGGCTCTCCCTCTCTCTGTACTGTGTTCCCCGCAGTGTGTGCGCCGGGCTCGAGCCTGGGATTTATAGCATGGAATCTGTGCCTCTCAAGGGCTAATTCATGCCTACCTACAATGGAACTACTGAGAGACAAAACTGCAGGCCCAGTGTTCAACTGCTTGTGTTCGAGGCCATGATTTACTGCTCAGCACAATCGCTGCTTCTGCACACTCCATTAAATTCACAACACATACAGTTTTCCTCAATTAACTCTGTCATAAATCAAAACAAAATATGCCACTTCCCTCTCTTATAATCACTCCTTTTTTTGTTTGTTTTTTTTTGCTCGCCATCCACGAGCTGCCAATATTATTAAAACGCATATTTTTCATGACCTTATTTTCCTTTCGCTCTGCCTTTTGTTTACTTTTCAGTTTAGTGACTTTTATGACCCAATGCGATAGCCAAGAGACAGATCAATTGCCGATAGATGAAGATTGAACACATAATGTTTGATCATCAACGTGAATGGGTAATTGATTTTCAATCAATGTGGATCATGTATCTGTCAGAATGAATCAGTTTGGTGACAAATACGTAAATCCTTGCTCAATGCTCAATCTTTCATAGTGGTCAAAGTGGTTTTGTACCCCTTCTTGGTCATTTATACCAACTGACCAGCAATCAAAATGAACCTATCGAACTAAAGGAGCAAATCAAAAAGATTGAGGAACTATAGAGCCTCATCCAATCACCTGAATTTCATTAAAATTGTGCAATAAACAGTCTGGCACGGTTGACCTCTGTGTTTAGTGCAGACCTGCCATTAACCGTTAGGTCATGTGGCAGCATTAACAAAACACATTATGCGCAAAAAAAGTGCATAGTTCTTGCCTTGAATAAAGACTCCTGCTCCTGAGCCCTCTCAGATGACTTAAAGCCTAGGCAATGATCACATGAAGATACCAGAACCGCTGTGTCATTAGAGACTGCTGACAGTTCATTGCCTTTATTCATATACAACTTGTCAGATGTATTGACATTAAGACCTCTTCCACGCAGAAAGGAGTTTGTTCCAATCAGCAGGGGATCTGTGAGCCGGTCCCCTGCTGATTGGAGTAAAGCAGGATGGATATCACATCCATGCCCACTTAGTTCATTCAGAGTGGACATGGTCAAACCATGGGCAGCCAAGAGTATACAGACTCCGCTGTCCATTGGCATCTACTTCCAGTCTGCCAAAACTGACCTGATGAGACCCCAAGGTAGGCGGGTGTAAACAAACACAAGTCAGTTTACATTCACCTGTCCATAGGGCTCCATGAACCTTCCAATCAGGTTTGCATGAAAAACTGACACATGGACCTGATTGGAACACCCATGTAAAAGGGGCCTAACATAAAAAGATCAATAAGGTTACATTATTATTATTATTATTATTACACAGTATTTATAAAGCGCCAATAGTTCGCTCAGCACTGTACATTACAATGGGGGACAGAACAATAACAATACAATACAATGCAAAACATGAGGGGATCGAGGGCCCTGCTCTTTCGAGCTTACAATCTAGGAGGGAGGGGATGGTGGCACAGGAGGAGAAAGCTGTGGGGGATGGAGTGGTAGGAAGAGTGTAGGCGGTCGGCAAGTTAGCAGGGGGTGGGGTAGGCTTCCCTGAAGAGGTGGGTTTTCAGGGTGCGCCTAAAGGAGAGGAGAGTAGGTGATAATCTGATGGGTTGGGGCAGGGAGTTCCAGAGGATGGGTGACACCCTGGAGAAGTCCTGGAGGCGGGCATGGGAGAGGAGACATTAAAATAAACAGACAGGGGTGCATGTCAGCAAGAATCAGTCATCTTTGTTGGTAGAGCTTTATGCTTTATGCACACAGTGGGGTTGATTTACTAAAACTGGAGAGTGCAAAATCTGGTGCAGCTGTGCATGGTAGCCAATCAGCTTTTGACTTCAGCTTGTTCAATTACAGTTTGGCAATAAAACCTGGAAGCTGATTGGTTTCCATGCGGAGCTGCATCAGATTTTGCACTCTCCATTTTTAGTAAATCAACCCCAGTGTGTGCAGCAGTGGCTGTCAGCTACAGTTGTCTGTTATGTACTCTGTACAAATCAATGGCCAGGGCCGCCACTGGTTGCAGGAAATAGTTCATCTGAGTATTTGCGTATTATGTGAATACAGCCTCTAACCGACCAAGGACAGTGTTTCTACAGAGTTTCTGGTTGCACGCAAACTGCCCCTAGCCAATTTGTATAGGTTGTATAGGCCATAGCAGCTGCGTCCAAAGGCAGCATTTAGCCACCTCTGAATGCTGCAAACTACCTGCCCTTAAGTCAGCCATACATGGATCAAAATTTGGCCAGTTCATCAGCGACTGGCTGAATTTCAATCCATGTATGGGCAGGCTGGCTGTATAGAAGCTGATCTCTCGATCAACCTCTGTAAAACCAGCCAGTTGGAAAAGTTCAATCGATGATGCCAGCTATAGTCAGCGGTTCTGATGAGTGTATTCTGACGGCAGGGAATTCTTCCCACTGTCAGAATACAATAGCCCACCCATCTTTAATGTGTGGGTGGGGGAATCAATTATTTTCTTTCATTCAACTCACTGGTTGAACAAAAGAAAATGAATCATGTATGGCCTGCCTTAGTCACTAGTGTGAGTGCCCAAGGTACTGTTCAGCACTGCAAAGTAGCAAGAGGAGACTGCTTATGTAATCATCAAACATGGCTGCCCCCTCCATATGTAGTATATAACATGTATTAAACATTACTGCCCATTGCTAACAGTATTTATATTAAAGGTGAACTACAGGCAAGCAGCTAAATACACAGATGCAACATTTCTGCCTGCCTGGTCTCTCTGATCTCTCCTCCTATCAGCATGCCCATTTTATGGCAAAACAGGTGGCTTCTTGTGCTGCTCCTCTCTCTCTGACCTCTGCTGGACAGTGGACTGCAACAAGCCAATACCAAGTCAAGTTCAGGTACTTGGACCATTTGCATTTAAATGATACCTTTTAAGGATGCATTCATGTGTGTCTTTTTTATCTGCCTCAAGTTCTGCTATAACCTTGATCTACTTCACATATACATTGTGAAGCTAAATACAAAAAAATCTATTGTTCTCTTTAGCTCCTTGAAGACAGAAAGACACAATCACAGCCCCTGATGGAGTTGTTAAACAAATTTCCAGCCTTCTGTAGCATCAATGCGCAAACTAATTGCCCTCAATTTACTGCTCATAAACTTGAGACCTACCTCCAACCTCGCTGTGCTCCTGGGGGACTGGTCTGTAAAACTGGAGGAATAAGTGGCAGGCTAGGAATCACATCATTAAATAAAATAGAAATAGCTATTAAATAAAAGCATTCGCTCCTTCCCCTGATTAAACATAATCCCATTTAGAACAGGTACAATAAACTGTGAGCTCCCAATAATAATTTGTAATTAGCTCCGCATACTTCATTAAAAGATATCCCTTTATTTAAAAATATACACAATGCCATAGGCATAAGGTCATATAAACCAGAATGTATTATTTTTATTATTTTTTCTTAAATAGAACAGCATTTGGTGGTTAGTCTTAACAAATGAATACATAAGAAGTCTTTTTAACAGAAAATTTAACGTCCTTGCAATTTTTGGATTAGAGCCAAAACTTTTTTTTAGTTGTGGATAAAGTAGGGAATTGTTAAAACCCCAGTTTTTTGTTTCCTGTGTTCCAGGGGGGAGATTTCAATTTGACTTCCTGCCATGGAGGGTGTGGTGCACAGGCAGTGAGAAAAAATCTCTCCAAAAGTCTAGGGAAAACCCTCTTAAAATCATTGTTATAAGTTTCTAAATTTTAAGGCCAGCTTCATCCAAAATTGCAGTTTTGGGTTGGTATTAGTAGGTTGGTCACCTGCTTCTTGAGGCTACTCTGAATAGCTGATTTAAATGTTATGATCCCCTGATTTGCAGTACATTGACTTCACTGGTAGCCATGCTCTGCTCGTGCATGCCCAAACCACTGACAGTAAGGACATGATAAAGTGGAGTGTCTATAGTCAATGCTTAATTTTCTCAAATTCTTCCACATGTACTGTATATGATTATATTACATGAGGAACCTATCAAAAGTGTTTTTTATTTTCACAGAAAGGGTTAGGGGTTTTCTAAAATTGTTCTTGGATTATGTTATATTGCCATTTTAGAAGTAAATTGCTCTTTTTTACAATTTGGCATTCACTGTTATCCTATACGTTTCCCTTATTAAAGGGGAAATTCCATATACAAACAGAATCCTATTTATTAATGAGAAACACACAATGCTGTGACATGTAACAGTTACAGTATTATATAGATTACCATTAAGCAGGTAAATCACTATCTTAATAGGCAGTGAGGAGGTTAAATTAAACAGCCGCTACCCCTTTCTCATTCCTTCCAAAGCGTAAAGCCATGTACTGACTAATCAGCAACAACTGAGGCGGCTGATACGTGCTCTGACTCCTGGAGAGTTTACGACAGCGATCTCTAATAGTATTGATCAGGACCCGCTACTGATTTAATCAGTTGCAGGTCTGTGGGGAACCTTAGCCTGGCTTAGCTGCATAAACAGGAGAGCTGTCAATCACTGATGCATCAGCTTTCCCCTGAGTTTTCTTACTGCCTCAACTCTACACCTCACCGACCTCTTTACTACTCCTATCAGTTCAGGCATTCTTCTCAAATGTCCATCTCAAGCAGGAAAAGTCCAGACTATTGAAATAGCAATTCCCTTTTAGACCAAGATTGCGTCTGTTTATGGAAATGCTTTGTTGTGCCTCTTGGACGAACTAGGTTGTGGAACAGGGATGGTATTTTTAAGCTTCTGTCTGTGCTATGGCGTGACCTGTCAGAGCTCCAGGCCCAAATTAGCCAAAAGTCTAATTGTAAATAAACACTGGAGCCACAAGTTTTTCCAAAGCCCTGTAGGGGATTGACAGTTATATTCATACTTAACATAACAGTACACTTGGCTAAATCCAAAGATGAGACTGTGGCCTATAACCACTCTTGTGAACTTAACTTGACCATGGCGCATGACTGTCATCAAACTCTATGGCAACAAAAAGACAAGAATGCCAATTAAGAAGGTCAAGGGAGAAATGCTTATCACTGGCAATCAACACAGAGTATGTAAATTGAATAGCACTTTCTTGACCCTGCCACAATCTAATAAAATAAATTCCAACGTGAAGCTTCAATGAAGACAATGTTCTTTTCAGTTTTGGATAGAGTGGAGAAGAGTCAAAATTTCTCTAAGAAGTTTTTTTGCTTTGCTTGATCATATTTGAAATATTTTACATCACTTCCTGCCCCAGGGACACCAGGGCACAAAATGGAGGAGACAATTGTCACTGGGAGAGTAAGGTATAAAAGCATTCTCAAAAGTTCTAACCTTTCCACACTCTACTAAAATTGTGTTCTTGTTGGACAAATTACCCATTACTGTCTGAACTGACAGGAAGTGAGGGGCAATCTATCTAAAATGTACATGGTCAGCAAATAAAGCTTGAAAGAACATATAGGGAACATGCACACATTGCAGTGTGTTATTGAACAATATGGCATGTGTTAAGGTGGCCCATTCATTATGGATGGGCTGCCAACCCACCACAACACATGGAAAGATGAATATGATCCTTTTTCACAAAATGCAGCATGCCTAAATGTATAGTATATGCATTGTGGTGCACTGCAGTGGGCTTTTCTCTACTGTACAATGTGATGGGTGCCATTCAGAATAAATGCTACCACAAACTCACAAAGGGCAAGTGGATTCAAAGAGGCTGCCAGAGATCAGCAGCACTGATTTGCAACAAAGAGCTGAAAAAAAGTGAAAGCAAGTAGTTTATTTAAAATATGGCTATTGTGTATGATCCACTGTGCTTAAGAAAACTAAATGCCATTATGTTTGTGTTTCTCTAATTTAAAGTGTACCTTATTAAGAGAACATGAAGGGTTAAAATTGGAGTCAAATGTTTATTGCTATCCAAACCCTCTTTGGGGAGATTGAACCTTACATCCTGTTTTCCAGTGAAAATGTTGTCACTGGAACAGAAAGTAAAGGGAAATGTCCCTACTTCAACAGTACAAAGACATGCATTTTGAATGAAGAAGGGCCATTAAGAGGTTGAATGATTTCCTATCACACAGCCATCACCTAATATCTGTGTGATCTATGACACATACATCTCTGCTGATAGCTTCCCTTAGAGAGGGAAGAACCAAGGATGGACACACCATTTGGGCAGACTTCACAGTTGTATAAGTGGGACTTAGGGGCCCATTTATAGTAGATGTGGTTGAGATGTGTGCTGAGACCCTGTCCATGTAGCATACATCTGGACACAGCTCACTTTTAATTAGCTGTAAATCATTACACAGTCAATTTGTGTTTTCACTTGGCCAGCAGTTGCATGGTGAAGGTGGAGGGAAGCTCAATAACTGGTCTTGTTCATGGGTCCTTCCGTATATATGTTTATCACTTGGCAGAACCATAGTTTAAATTTTTTTATTTGAAAGCATTATATTATTGTGACTGTTTTTACTACATATGTGATGATTCACCTTAACTAACTTGAACACTGTGGTTGGTCTATTATATCCTAGTCCATTCTATATAGAAAACCAGTACTGGAGAATAGTATTTAAAGGAGTGATGGATAGGTGTTCCTAAGTGAACAGTACAGATTACTGCTAGAAGGAATGTGTTTAATGGCACTCTGAAGGGCTGTATATAAAACCTTTTCTTTAAATACTTCATATGCCGGGGCTTTGCCAAACCTCAAGGTACATTAACGTGGTTAGTGGCTGGCTCCTCTCTACACACAAGTTTTGTCTAACATGAATTCTGTGTGGTTAGGATGGCTTTTGAGAGTCTCCTTAGGATGACCTGAGGTTATGGGCAAAAACTAGACCATCCTCATAGCAGTCATAGACAGCTTTGCATTCACATAATGAGATACTATCTAAATATATATATATATATATATATACTATATTGCCAAAAGTATTGGGACACCCATCCAAATCATTGGATTCAGGTGTTCCAATCACCTCCATAGCCACAGGTGTATAAAATCAAGCACCTAGACATGTAGACT
This sequence comes from Staurois parvus, assembly GCF_062004578.1. Lineage (NCBI taxonomy): Eukaryota > Metazoa > Chordata > Amphibia > Anura > Ranidae > Staurois > Staurois parvus. Next base: position 9,223,289 of record NW_028318094.1, read on the forward strand.
GCTTCTACAAACATTTGTGAAAGAATGGGTCGCTCTCAGGAGCTCAGTGAATTCAAGCGTGGTACCGTGATAGGTTGCCACCTGTGCAATACGTCCATCCGTGAAATTTCCTTGCTACTAAATATTTCACGGTCAACTGTTAGTGGTATTATAACAAAGTGGAAGCAACTGGGAACAACAGCAACTCAGCCATGCAGTGGTAGGCCATGTAAAATGACAGAGCGGGGTCAGCGCATGGTGAAGTGCACAGTGTGCAGAAGATACCAACTGTCTGCAGAGTCAATAGCTAAAGACCTCCAAACTTCATGTGGTTCAGATCAGCACAACAACAGTGCGTAGAGAGCTTCATGGAATGGGTTTCCATGGCCAAGCAGCTGCATCTAAGCCTTACAACAAGTGCAATGCAAAGCGTTCGATGCAGTGGTGTAAAGCACGCCACCACTAGACTCTAGAGCAGTGGAGACATGTTCTCTGGAGTGACCAATCATGCTCCTCTGTCTGGTAATCCGATGGACGTGTCCGGGTTTGGCGGTTACCAGGAGAACGGTACTTGCCTGACTGCATTGTGCCAAGTGTAAAGTCTGGTGGAGGGGGGACTATGGTGTGGGGTTGTTTCAGGGGTTGGGCTTGGCCCCTTAGTTCCAGGGAAGGGAACTCTTAAGGCAACAGCATAACAAGACATTTTGGACAATTTCATGCTCCCAACTTGTGGGAACAGCTTAGGGATGGCCCCTTCCTGTTCCAACATGACTGCACACCAGTGCACAAAGTGAAGTTCATAAAGGCATGGATGAGCCAGTTTGGGGTGGAGAAACTTGTCTGACCTGCAGAGTCCTGACCTCAACCCAATAGAACACCTTTGGGATGAATTGAAGAGGAGACTGCGAGCCAGGCCTTCTCGTCTGACATCAGTTCCTGACCTCACAAATGTGCTTCTGGAAGAATGGTCAAACATTCCCATAGACACACTCCTAAACCTTGTGGACAGCCTTCACAGAAGAGTTAAAACTGTTATAGCTATAAAGTGTGGGGCAAGTCAATATTGAACCCTATGGAGTAAGACTGGGATGCCATTATAGTTCATGTGCGTGTAAAGGCAGGTGTCACAATACTTTTGGCAATACAGTGTGTATATATATATATATATATATATATATATAGATATTTTTCATCCTGGCACTGGTCGATTAAGCAAATGAATAATATATATACTCTTTAGTAGCTTGATAATCCAGAGTCTGAGATCTGACAGGTGTTGGGTTTGGTTGATTCACTAAAGGACGATATACCGTTACAACCTTCCTACCTGTGTATATATATATATATATATATATATATATATATATATATATATATATATAAAATATATTAATGTGTTCTTGGTTGATTGGGCAAACCAGCCATATCATGGTTCTCTTTCTACTGCTTTGTAATCCAGAGCCTGTGATCCAACAGGTCAACCTCCATGTTGACCTCTGAAACTAGGATGATGACATTACCTCTAATTACTGATTCTTACGCTCTGTATGGCCAAACGCATGTGTACACCTCTCCAAATGATTAAAATCAATGGTTTCCAGTGGAGTACCAAGACATTTTAGACAATTGTGAACTTGCAACCTTGTGGGAATGGTTTGGTGAAGGTTCTTTTCTGTTCTGACCTGATTACGCCCCTTTGCACTAAGTCAGCTCTACAAAGAGTTTTAGTTTTTTATTAGAAGGGAAGGGTATTACTTTAACAACTCTGTGACATTGAATTTGTGGCCCCATTTTTACTTCTTGTTTTGATGACAACATTGTCCCTGGAGTTAGAAGTGAAGGCAAATCTCCTACTAGAACACACACAACAATAAAAACCTGTGAGAGGTTGTAAGTCTTCCCTACTCCACAACTAGTATGCAACAGAGCAGCCAGAAAATGGTAGATCTGATGCTTCTCACATAGATATTGTGCTTCATGGAAGAGACATTTTAGTAGCCTTGAAAACAATAGATGCTTTGACTCTGCTCCCTAATATCTAGAGTTATGGACCTGAGGCACAAGGGCCATGTCCCGTACACTGTGATTGGAGGGGCAAAACTAAATACTCTCCCTGCAGAACTGGACATTAAGACAAATGTGAGCCAATAACAGCGTGTAGGAACAAATAAAATTGCATCCCTCACTAGAAACAGAGTGAACACCACAGCTGAATCTGTCAGCATTGTTGTGAACGTTTAATTACGAAGATTCGAAGCTGCTGATGAGTGGGGGCTGTCACGACAAGAGCTGATTGGACAATTTGCCTGGGTTCATTAAAAAGGCAGAGAGTATAACCCTTAGCGGCTTCTCCAATAAAGAGATGGGCCATTGATTTGGTGCACATTTCAGCAGATAAAGAGGTCTCATCGCTCCTTGTCACTATGGAGACACAAATAGAGATACTGGCTTTGTAACATGGGCGTCAGCAGTGCATTAACCCTTTTACCGCTGCTGGGTCACAGATTGACAGCTGGCAAGCACTGATGGGTGAATACTAAGCTCATGTGGACACATTTTATTTTACTACTCTAAAGTGAACCTCCAGGAAACAAATCTTCTGCAGGTCAACTGTATACATTTCTGAGGTTTTAGGAAACGTTATGGCAAATCTTTACTTGCTTCAGTTCTGTAGATACTGAGATTAGCCAATGCATGCTTGCCTAAAAGATGAGAGTTAAAGGGAAGGGTTTCTGCTTTCACAATAAACACACTATCAGTTCTATTGTTGTTAATTTTTTGTTAAGAATGAAACTTTTAGTGTAGCACAAATCGCCACTGTTGTGAAATAAATTTTCATGGCAATAGGCTACCCAGGGTTGTGTTACCCATGAGGTCAATTCCCTTATGGCAGTGTTTCTCAACTCCAGTCCTCATGGACCCCCAACAGGTCATGTTTTCAGGATTTCCCTCAGATGAAACAGCTGTGGTAATTACTAAGGCAGTGAAACTGATCAAATCACCTGTGCAAAATAATGGAAATCCTGAAAACATGACCTGTTGGGGGTCCATGAGGACTGGAGTTGAGAAACACTGCCTTATGGGAATATGGTGGGGGTAGCCACTGAGGATGAAGTGTAGATTACCACACTTTTCCCGTTTCCCACACAGCATCATTGGTTGTCATGGTGCAGATGGATGATGTTGTAGCAACCAATGAAGCTGTACGCCATCAGCGTTCTAACAACCAATAATGCTGGAATCCTAGCAATCAATGATGTTGTGTGTTGCCAGCATCCTAGTAAACAATGGCGCTGTGCACTGCCATCATACTAGCAACCAAGGATGCTGTCACTGCCTAGCAACCGAGGTAGGTGGGCATGGCCCTGTGGCTGCCTGTAATTTGACCTCAAGCTCTATACAGGCCTCTGTTGGCAAACGCTTTCACACTGTGCTCCTATTACAAATTTCAGTGATGTGCAAGAATCCGCAGCATCCAATCACAAGCAATCATTCTTTAATATGAATCCACTGAACTGATGAGAAATGAAATGTGATTGGTGCTAGTTATCTTAGTAAACCTGAATATTTTCTTTATAGAAAGCTCATGAAAAATGACATAACTGTGTAGTCATGTAATTGATAATAACCTCAATAGCTACTTTGACCATTATATTTAAGTAGATGTAAACCCTGACATGATATTTAGTTTCCTAAAGCACTGTATCATAGCAAAATGTCATTTCTTTTTCATAGAATACCTGTAAATATTTCACCTTTTTTTCATCCTTTGTTGCATCTCAGTGCTACTAATCTCCTGAAAACTCTGCAACCACATCCTGCCTACATGCACTCCAGTGATGGTGGCATTTTTCAGGAGAAGGGCCCAAACAGGGACAACAGTGGAGCATGCTTGCTTAACATGTGTTTAAATGGTCACTTCTCCATGGCTAGCCCATGTGACCGTGTGACAACACATGAACACAATTGGTAGACAGGACTCTATACTAGGAAATGCCTCAACAAAGACTTTCATGGCGAATCACCAGGTGTTATTTTAAAGAGCAAAAATTGACAGTAACATGATAAATTAGGTTTATGTGAGATTTTAGGCATTGGGTTTACGAGGTGTGACAATTTATTTCCCAGAAGGTAGGGAGTGTTCTTTCTGGGGAACCTTGATGGGCACATTTATATTAAGGGGCACTCTGATGGGCACATTTAATGTTAAAGAGTATTGCTGATCGGCACATTTAATGTTAAGGGGCACTCTGATGGGCACAGCATAGAATGTGCCCATCAGAGTGCCCCTTAGCATAAAACGTGCCCATCAGAGTGCCCCTCAACATAAAATGTGCCCATCAGCATGCCACTTATTTTATATTAAGGGGCACTCCAATGGGCACATTTTATGTTAAGGAGCACTTTGATGGGCATCTTTATGTTAAGGGGGCACATGTGAAGGAAAGGGGCACTCTGATGGGGAATATAATGTAAAGGGGCACTCTGATGATGAAATATCATGGAAAGGGGTACTCTGATGGCAATACCTGATGTAAGGTGGCAATGTGATGGGGATACATTATGTAAAGGGGCACTCTGAAGGGGACAACTGATGTAAAGAAGAACTCTGATGGGCACACCTGATGTGATGGGGATACATGATGTAAAGTTGTACTCTGTTGGTGACACTTAATGTAAGGGGGTATGGTATTGAGCATACTCTATGTAAGGTGTCACCATAATGGAGGAATCTTATATAATGGGGCACTTTAATGGGGACAACTGATGGTAGACACCAAATGTAAGGGAGCCTTCTAATGCAGAAACCTGATGTAAGGGGGCACTCTGATGGGAATACCTGATGTAGGGGCACTCTGATGGAAATGCCTGATGCATGGAGGCACTCTGATGGGAACACACTACTTAAGGGGGCGCTCTGATGGGAACACCTGATATATGGGGGTACTCTGACGACTCATTTATGGGGGAAGTCTGATGGTGGCACCCAATGTAATAAATTACTCTGGTGGGGGAACCTGATGTAAGGGGGAACACTAATGAGGACATTTATTTTAGGACCTCGGCCAGAAGAAGATTTTAGTGACCGAACCTCCTTGAATTTTAATTCAATACCCTTGACATAGGTGGTTTAAGGAGGGGCGGGAAGATGTTCACGGTGACACAAGAAGTAGGCAGCCAAAAATACAAAGAACGAATGCAAATGTGGTCATAGTGGGAACCCTTGTACGCTCAGATCAAAGATTGAGTTTGTGAATTTTAGAAGAAGAACTGAACTTGAACAGAGAAACAGTGTTGCAGATTTTATTGGAGGATTTGAGAATGAGATAGATTTCCACAAAGATGGTGCCTCAAATCTTGAAAGAAGATCAGAAAGAATGTCGTCTTCAAATTTCATCCGTTCTTTTGAAGATTGCAGAAGTGTTTGATAGGGTTATTACTGGTCCATTCTGGGAATTAAATTGTCACACCTTGTACATGCACTTTAACTTAAAACCCTCATATTAATGTAAAACAAAGTTTCTCAATGAAACAATTCAGCCTACACTGATACAAACAGTCCCTGATATCCACACCAGTCATATCCATGCCAGATTCCAACTGAGTCCTAGCCGCAGGAGAGAATTTTGAAATTTGAAATGAATTTGTCCACTTCTTCTGGCCTAGTCTTCTAAATTACGGGCTCAGAGGGGGGCTCAGAGAGATGAAATATGAGAAACCTAAAAATTACACAGTCATATTATTCCATAGTGACCCGTGGCACAGGTCAGCTTCGCTCGGAGCCTTTCGCCCAGTGCTGGGGATTGCTGTAAATGTTATTCAAGGCGCCAGGGCCATCCCAGCTTGATTAAAACAAACAAACAAATTTAGAAATGTAACCTTTAACCCCTTCCGTGCCAGCAGAGAACGTCCTTTGTTGCCAGGCCCCTCCCTATTGAATGAGAGGCAGCTTTTATGCATTCCTCAATCTCTCAACAGAGCTCCTTCATTTTTTTTTTTCTCATTCGCTTGTTTGTCTTCTGGTAAAGCCATTAATAGGAATAACTAAACCTGTCTGATTCAACAACAACTTTATGACTTCTAAGAAATTGTGACGTACAGATGGGAATTTAATTGTTTCTGAGCGTCCGTGTAATGTGTGATTACCACAAGAAAGAGTTTTTACAGTTCAGCATGGAGACTTCAACTTCAGATTGCTGACGCATATTTAAGAATGATAAGGCGGATAAGATTGTAAAACTCAAAAAAATATGCCTCCTGTTAGGAGGAATAAAGCATTACTTATGTTTTATGGCTACAAATTGAGTCTGGATAATGGAGGCATTAGGTAAGTATTAGAACGTTATCTTCAGCGCAGAGTGTTCACTGCCAGCAAGCTCTACATATGCTTAAATATCTGCAGAGAAGAAAGAAAGTAAAAGAAGAAAAAAAAAAGATAACATAGAGAAATAGCAGACTAAGATAGATAGATAGATAGATAGATAGATAGATAGATCTAAAAAAAAATTGGATTAGATAGAGAGAGTGATAGATAGCTTGATCTAAAAAATATTTAGATTTTATAGAGAGAGAGAGAGAGAGAAGATAGATTGATCTAAAAATGTATATAGATTAGAGAGAGAGAGAGAGAGAGAGAGAAAGAAAAGAAAGAAAGAAAGAAAGAAAGCAGATACACAGAAATACTAGGCAATGTTTGCATCTGGGGAATGATGGATCTAAACCCCTCAGAACAATCTGATTATCTTTATTTTCATTTAACCCTTTGAAGCAACAATCAAACCCTCACTAATTACAAGCATTAAGAAACTAAACAGTGGAATCTTCTGAAAGACTTTGCAAAAAAAAAAAAAGGCAGTTTATACAATTACTTTGTGTAGCTGCGCTCTGTAAAGAGCAAAAACATTTCTGGAGTAATGAAAAGGGTCTCGGAAAATTAAATTAACAAGGGGGAGCAGACTGATATGAAACTAAATTAGCATCAAATGCAAATTACAGGGTACTTAATGGTAGAACAGGTGCAGAGAAGGACCCTAAATGAGATGAATGAATAAAACATCCTTTTGCACAAATGTGGAAGCTGACACAAAGTCAATGATATGAATAATGCAGCAGCCTTCACGCGGCTGCTGGGGTCAGCTTTCCTTGACCTTTGAAACAGGAAGTAGAATTCGGTCCAAATTTCACTGACTGGCAACATGATTGTCATTTGCCAGAAAACTTGCAAATAAAAAAAAAAATACAAAACCTTCAATGGGGAGTTTTTAAAGGGCAGCCTCATATGTTTACGCTGAGCTGTCAGATTATGATATTATACAGTCTGGGTAAAGGACACTTCCTTAATTTTTCACATACCCTGTGCATTCAGAAAACAGCTTCTAACAAATGCTTGAAAAATCTGTCTGCAAATGAGGCTGGGAACCAAAAGCGGAGCATGTTGTGATGTTTGAAGAAACTGCAGTGTTTGATTACATGAAACATAGATGGATTGCAATGTTTACATAAAATTGCATGCTTATGAGTATTCATCTTTTTATTGCTTGTTTTGTAATAATTTATATACATTTTTTATATGTGTGACCTGTAGGTGTCACTGCTGTAGCCAATCAAAAGATTAAACAGTGACTAAGAAGCAAAGAGCATCACTAATTATGAATAATTTATTATCAATAATTTATCATTATTATTTCATATAATTTTTACTATCATATAGTAATAATGTTATCATCTTTCAGCAATGTGCAGCCCAACTAAGCCTTTTCTTCCAATCTTTTAATTGCAGCTTACACTCATTTTCCACTAATAAAATAAAAAATAAAAATTTTTAAAAAATCATACATTTTGCTAATAGTTCTATAATTAAATGTGCTACTTCAAAAAAATGACTACAGAGCTGTGAAATTATTACAAATTATTTATTATTTTAAAATGTATTTATATTTGTTATATATATATATATATATATATATATATATATATAAAAGTTTTCATCTCCAATAGTTTTGTTAATTGATCAACTGTTTTATTGGGTTTCTTTTATATTTGTCGATATTTGTATTAAAAATCATAACACGAAAAGAAAAGCTTTTCACATGTAGAACTATTTTGGTACTATTAGTATTAATGTCAATCATATGGTTTAGAGGAAACTTAAATGCATGAAATATCTCCTTTTACTTTGCCGTTTTTGATGACTTTCTCAATTACAGTGTTACTTTTATTGATTGAGTAGAAGTAGATTAAAAGAAGTGCATAAGCAAAAGATAGAATAGGATTAATTCGAAATTATGTTTTAAATTTAGAATTGTTTAGAATCTATCTATCTATCTATCTATCTATCTATCTATCTATCTATCTATCTATCTATCTATCTGTCTGTCTGTCTGTCTGTCTGTCTATCTATCTATCTATCTTACTCCATCTATCTATCTATCTATCTATCTATCTATCTATCTATCTATCTATCTATCTACCCATCTATTTTATATTATCCATCCACTTATGTATCATCATCATCTTCATCATCCCTCTGAACTAGAAAAAATGTGGTATATTCTTAAAAAGCATGAATACATATGTATGTATGTGTGTATGAAATAATTAAAGTCCTTAGGGCTTATCACATAACCATATGAATGCGATGAGAAGCTTTTGCATCAGCTAAAATAAAAGAAAAATTTTAATGCAAAAACCTGTAAAGACAACAAACTTTTTCTTTCCTCCAGAGACCGCACATAAAAGTTTAAGGTTTCTCATTTACTTCACTATTCCATGAACATTATGCAAATTCTTAAGCAGAGTGATAGAGAAGATGGTCCCTTGTAATCGCACGCAGCAATCTCCCCCAGGCTCCCTGTCTAAACAAGCAGTGTCACTCTTGCCTATATCATTTACTAGGAACTGAGCATTCCCGTGTAATAATCATACAGAAGAGTGTGTATTATTATTTTTCTTACTAGCATGGAGGAGGTTAATGAATTCAGTCGGAAAGGTCTTCTTGTGGGTTAAATTAGGTAATGGGAAATTGACAAGGGACCTCTTGAGAGGCAATTATATCAAGGTGACCAGACCTCCCCTTTAATGCTGGATTCCAGTGAGAATTTTACCGTGCCATAATATATATAGCAGTCTGTTGGGCTTCTAGTTTGTATTTTCAATGTCTACATTAAAGAGGACTGCCTGGTACCCATCTTCAAGGATAACTCCACTTTTTCTAAACCCTGTACATGTATAGAACAGACTCTAGTAGTCTATTTCATAAATATAACCATTTAGCAAAAATGCAGAGTTTGCATGTAGGAGGCCCATAAGGCAGCTCCTATTACAGTTTCTGAAATAAAAAGGGCTCGACTACAGCACCGGGGCTTTCAGCCCCTCCTTCCCTCCATACACCCCCACTGTTTATGCCTGCTCACTACATATCCTTCTTTCCAGTTTTTTAGAATCAAACTGAGCAGCTCAGATCTATACCTCCCAACAGTCCAGGTTTTAATGTTACTCCCAATTATTCTTTAATTAGCATAGTTTAGTCTGACAGTACCCTCCTGATAGAGATGGCTAAAGGACATTCAATCCAGATAAGGTCACATTGGTGTCTGAGCTGTTTTAGCTTGTACCATTAAAAAAAAAAAATATCTAAAATTAAATTTATGCAAATCAGATAAACACTGGTACTTTTACCATACTGTATTTATATTGAATATTACATTATGGACTATCCAAAATGTTGCCAGTGTACAGAAAGTTCAAGTTTAGGCTCCATGTACACGGGACACTTGGAAAACACTTCTGAACGATGGAAACTGACTGCTGGAAAACGTAGGTTAAAAAACGTCTGTTTAGCCATGTTTGCATACCGCATTTATGCGCGTTTATGAGCGTTTGCTGTTTAGAAGCGTTTTTTAAGATAACCTCAGGAGACCTTCCACAAATGCCCATAATGCACTGAAAAACAGTAAAAGATTAACTATTTCAGACATTTTGAGAGAAATAGAGAGAGCAGAAGCAGAGAGAACAGTATTTGTTGAGATTAGCTGTCTTTTTTTTTGTGGTGTTTGGATGTGTTCCAGTTCATTTCTGTGCAGAAATTATTGCAGCAGTGTCTAACATATTTTCTTTCATGCCAAACCTCAAAGTATGGTGTACTGGGTCCATTTGAGTACCGGGAAAATGATATGCATGCATTTTTCATGATGGAAAAAGGCTCTGGACAGCATCTGCAAATGGAAGAGTTAAAAAACATTTCCAAACCCAAACGCTTTTAAGCGCGGTTAGCCGCGTTTACAAGCATTTGCCGTTTGAAACGCTGGTAAAATCTACTCCTGAACGCAAGTTTGGTGCATTCAAAAAAAGGACCGTAAACTCAACTGCCTGTAAACGACTATAAATGACGATGTGTACATGGGCACATAGGGAAACATTAGGGAGAGTTCAGGGGCTGCTGAAAAAAACGCAGAAAAGCTAAACGTGAGTTTTTCAGCTAGTTTTTCAGCTGCAGTATACATGGAGCCTTAAAGTTAAAGATAGTTAAATTCCAGTTACAAGCAATCAATGATGTTAAAATGAAGGAGGCCTAAGATTGTAACTCTGAACATGTCTACCTATTTAGCGTACCAAAAGTAATTATGTTAAAAAAAAAAAAAAATTTATGCCAGGTGGTCCTTTTACATTAAAGTTCACGTAACCCTAACTAAATGCCATTTCGTTTCCTATAGCACTGGGTAACATGAACAATTGCCTTTTTCCCATTAAAAAAAGTGTTTTCACCTTTTGTTGCCCATGTGTCACATGCTCAGTGCTGCTCATTTTCTGCAGCCTTTTTGCATCCACTTTGTGTCTACATGCACTCAATGATGGTTGTGTGGCATTTCTCTACAACAGTAAACAATGCCTGCACAATGTGTTTTGAAAAGCCCTCTTTATGTCTCCACTGTAAGCCCATGCACCAGAGTGACAACATTGGAGAACAATTGGGAGACAGGGATAGAGAGCTGTCACACTATAACAAGAAGTGCCTGAGCAAACACCATCATGGCAGAAACACCAGGTATGATTTTAATAAAAGCCGCAGATGTACAAACTTTGAAAATTACTTTTTAAATCATATTGCTATATCAAAGCTTATAAGAGATGTTAGTGATTGGGATAACGTCTACTTTAAACCTTTTGTTCAATTCCCAGCTTTTGGTTATAACATCAAACACGTCCTGCTAGATCCAGGGCCGGTGCTTCCACTAGGCAAACAAGGACGCACTGCCACCTAGGAGTGCCTGGGCGCAGCTCAGGCCGGCACTCTCTCTCTGTGTGGGACACCGCCACATCATGAATGATCCTTCAGCTGAGGGGAGGGGGGGCAGAAAGGAGGAAGAAAAGACAGAGGAAGATGCCGGATGTCTGGGGCCAGTGTAACAGCTGAGCTGCTGCTCCTTCCAGTGTTCCTCTCAGACTCTGACCCTTACTACAAGCTAGCTGGTAGCTGCTGATCACTGTGGAGTTCCAGCCCTTCTCTTCCCATTCATAAGCGGAGGCAGAGCTGCACCTGCGGAGGAAGGTGATGTCTGATTCTGATGTCTGATGTCACGATCCCACAGCCTGCTCTTCTAGTACCTGCTGATCTGTGTCAGTGTTGGTGGTGGTGTGTTGTGTTGGATCTGTCACTGTGGGGGATCACTCAATTCAGGTATCTCTCTGTGTGTGGGCTGGGTTGCCTGCTGTCACAGCATTTTATCTCCCCCCATTGCCTGGGGAATTCCAACCTGGGATCTGTCAGAGTGTGGATTCATCATCCTCCACTCACCGCAACTGTCACCAAGCCACTGCCAGCCACAGAAACAATCCATCCGTGACACTGAGTTTGTCTTTAATATTAGTGCTGGTGGCATCTTATGTCACTTATTTTTGCAAATTAAAAGAAAAATAGCAGAATCATGTTTTGTTGATTTAATATTTTCTACTGTTTTTAGAAAATTTTATTATTTAATATTTTTTATTTTGGGGGGGGGGGGGGCACAAGTAGCTGGTCTTGCCTAGGGAGCAAAATAGTCTAGCACCAGCCATGGCTAGATCACTTCAAGCTGGTCCCTTTTGCAGGTATACCTATGTTAAACATTAAAGTGCCTATACTCTCTCAAATTCAGTAATACACCGTCTCCCCCTGCTCTGCACATGCTCAGTTGCTCTCTGTTCACTGTGCTGAAAATCAGAGCCACTAGAGGCTAATTTGCTGACAGCCTAAAGAGTTACTGCTGCTCAGGGGCTTCAGCAAAATGGCAGCCTTCAGCAAGAAGAAACAGAAACAATACTGGAGGCCATTTACAGCGCACACTAATTTTGGTAGCATAATTATTCATGTAGAATGTGTGTACCTGGCTAAAGAACATTATTTATAGTTAAGTTGTCATGGGTAATGCTCTGCTTTAAGGGCCTCATGACACAGGAAGTCCACCATTCAAACATAAATGTTAAACATTGGCTCTAAAGATAATGCTGGTTCAAAAATTCAATACTTTACATGTATATGTCCTTTTTTGGTGAAAAAATACGTCTAAAATTGTTTTAAATAATGATTTTTGCTCCCAAGTGTCCTATATACACCAGCGGTAAAACTCTTCCTATCTGGTCAACAACACCCCATGCATGTTTCCTTACCAACTTGGACATCTCCTGAAATAGCTGGGTTTTGAATGAATTAAGAATTGAATTGATTCATGAAATAATTAATTGCTTGGCTAAAGCTAAACCAATTAAAAGACCAATTAAGAAGTGGACCTTCACTTGTGCAGAATCCTTTTCATCGCAACAATCCCCCCTAGACAATGATAACATCTCCTCTGCTCTTGAAGCTTCCTGGGATATGCACATTGCATATCCCAGGAGGCATCAGTTTTACCACAGCAGCTGGAGGAGGGTGAACCTGGCAACATTTCATTGGGGCCAGATGCCTGAAATAGGAAGAGACGGTCGACACCTAAGTATGTCAGAAAGCAAAATGGTGGGACAGGACACGATGTGCAGCAGTGGATCAGCCGATCACAGCAGAACAACACTGGACACGTATGTTTTTTGAGGACAACCCAGTACACAATGTAAAAGTAAAGAAATGTATGAGGGAAGTGAGGTTCCTCTTTAAAGTGATTTTTTTTTAAAATAACAAACATGTCATACTCACCTACTCTTTGCAATGGTTTAGTACAGAGCAGCCCCTATCCTCTTCTCGGGTCCCCCGCTGGCAATCTAGGCCCCTCCCCCCTGCAGAGTGCCCCCAGAGCAAGCTGTTCCTCTAGGGGCACTTGTGCGTGCTCACTCCCAAGTCTCCTCTGTGTGTCTATGAGACACAGAGAGCTCTGCTCGACTCTGTCATTGTCCCTCCTCACTGGCTGTGATTGACAGCAGTGGGAACCAATGGCTCCCACTGCTGTGTCTCAGCCAATGAGGAGTTAGAGACCCGGGAGAGCTTCTGCTATCATGCACATTGCTGGATCGTGATCAGGCTCAGGTGAGTATTGGGAGGGCTGGGGGAGCAGTACACACAAGGTTTTTTTGTACCTTTAGGCATAGAATGCATGAAGGTAAAAAACCTTCAGCCTTTTCCACTTTAAGTCTTTGGTATTCATTATGAGAAAGGGCAGTTTAAATGTTTTGTTTACACTAAAAAAACCTGCCTACTGTATGTATGGCAAGATCTAGTTTTCAAAAACCTATTATTCATGATGGCAATATAGTGTGTCATTTTTGCTAATAATGTTGAGCTCTGCTAGTGATAACTAGGGTTAATCAATCTCAGACAATGAGCACTTGCAAGTGATGGATGTTTATAGACCACAAAATCTATATAAAAGAATATTTGTTTATTCTTGTTTTCCCCAAAAGAAAAAAAGAAAAAATCTACTAATGGAACTGCTACTCAACTCAGCTACTTCCTGGTTTAGCTTTACTGTCTCCTGTGTCCGATCCCTGTGTTGGTTTCCTGTTGGAGAGTGATGATCATACTGTTTCACTGTCCAATGAGGAAGCAAAAGGCAAAGATGTGACTTAAAAAGAAGTGGAATAGTGGGAGCGGGAACTACTTGGGTCACATATCTGACTGCAAAGTGTTATAAATGTGCACCAAAAATCAGAACATTGTCCATACATAATTTCAAATTATTTTGGCAGGTAAAACAGGAAACACCCCCAAACACACACACGCATATATATATATATATAGATAGATACACTATATTGCCAAAAGTATTGGGGCACCTGCCTTTACACGCACATGAACTTTAATGGCATCCCAGTCTTAGTCTGTAGGGTTCAATATTGACTTGGCCCACCCTTCAACTCTTCTGGGAAGGCTGTCCACAAAGTTTAGGAGTGTGTCTATGGGAACGTTTGACCAATCTTTCAGAATCGCATTTGTGAGGTCAGGCACTAATGTCAGACAAGAAGGCCTGGCTCACAGTCTCTGCTCTAATTCATCCCAACGGTGTTCTATCATTGAGGTCAGGACTCTGTGCAGGCCAGTCAAGTTCCTCCACCCCAAAGTTGCTCATCAATGTCTTTATGGACCTTTCTTTGTGCACTGGTGCACAGTCATGTTGGAACAGGAAGAGTCCATCCCCAAACTGTTCCCACAAGTTGGGAGCATGAAAATGTCCAAAATGTCTTGGTATGCTGATGCCTTAAGAGTTCCCTTCACTGGAGCTAAGGGGCCAAGCCCAACCCCTGAAACAACCCCACACCATAATGCACAATGCAGTCAGGCAAGTACAGTTCTCCTGGTAACCGCCAAACCCAGACACGTCCACCTGATTACCAGACAGAGAAGCATGATTGGTCACTCCAGACTCCATGTCTCCACTGCTCTAGAGTCTAGTGGCGGCGTGCTTTACACCACTGCATCCAACACTTTGCATTGCACTTGTTGTAAGGCTTGGATGCAGCTGCTCGGCCATGGAAACCCATTCCATGAAGCTCTCTACGCACTGTTGTTGTGCTGATCTGAAGGCCACATGAAGTTTGGAGGTCTTTAGCTATTGACTCTGCAGACAGTTGGTGACTTCTGCACACTGTGCACTTCAGCATGAGCTGAGCCAGCTCTGTCATTTTATGTGGCCTACCACTTTGTGGCTGAGTCGCTGTTGTTCCCAGTTGCTTCCACTTTGTTATAATACCACTAGCAGTTGACCGTGGAATATTTGTAGCAAGGAAATTTCACAGATGGACTCATTGCACAGGCGGCAACCTATCATGGTACCACGCTTGAATTCACTGAGCTCCTGAGAGCGACCCATTCTTTCACAAATGTTTGTAGAAGCAGTCTGCGTGCCTAGGTGCTTGATTTCATACACCTCTGGCCATGGAGGTGATTGGAACACCTGAATCCAATAATTTGGAGGGCTGGCCCAATACTTTTGGCAATATAGTTTGTGTATATATCAACTATGCATTTAGCTGTTTGCCTGGAGTTTTGCTTTAACTAGCTACCCATACATCAAATGTATAGCAAGTAACACTGGCCAGTACTGACAATTGCCTTCGCTGTAGATGACTATATAGAAGCATATGTGTGTTCAAAAATCAGATCAAAGAATGATATGATTCAGCAAGAATTGGCCAAAATTAGAGCTGCGGGTGCGCCTCTTGGCAAATATCAATTAAACTCAAAACGAAACGTAGTATATTTCACCTTATCAATCCTTAGATGTGATGACTGCATTTGTTTTCATTTTTAGGATTTTAAATCTGTTAGATTTCTTTTGTTCAGCCAGCAGTGCATGGCCAACTTTAGCAGGATAATTTCATTTGTTCTTCAGACCAGGACAATAGGTTGAGATGTCTTTTGACAATTTCCACGTGTATATCCAAATGTGGCAATGTGTTAACAATCTCCATCCAATGGCTTTAACATTTACCAAAACTATGTAATTTGAACCCCTGCCAGAGCAATTAATACAGTTTGTATCCAGCAAAACAGGACCTCATACTACACAACTGTTGGTAAATCTAAAAGGTGATTGTGCTATCAAATTGTAATGCATATGCTCAGCTTTGGATTCCAAGAATAATTACTACACTTTCCTACTTTCTTTGTAAACACTGTTCTCCACGGATGATTGCTTCTAACTGTTCTAACTGTTGCATTTGGTATTTGAGTGGTAAAAGGCTCATAACAACTGCGAAGGATAAAAAGAGACTGGCCAGCAAACTGGCAGAACACTTTGACGGAGAGTGCACTTGGATCTAGGTACAAATTTACCCAAATCAGCCCAGTCCATAACCCATTTATTGTCTAGCAGTGCCTGAATTTCCCATGAACAGCCAATAGTATACTGTGCTCACAGCCTTCGCAATGGTTGTAACATGAATACAATTAGCTCTATCTGGAAAGACCAGGAGTCTTGGAACATCTGATCTCAGTTAGGAAAGTTGCCGAAGCTGTAAATACTTCTCTTTACCTGCCATCATTAGATCGGGTTGCCCACCAACAAAATGCTGAAAGCCCACACCGCAGAACAAAGGCCCTTTTGTACACTATGAAGCTCCCTACAATTTGAAGGTATGCTGCATTCCTGGAGAGGCATCAGGACAGTGAGAAGTCCTGACACTGGCCCACACACAGACAGGAAAGCAGATCTGACAGAGAAACATTGTATCTCCATTCATTCTAAAAGACCTTCAGCACAGTCACGTACAGCAAGAGAGGCAATGCAAGCTATGTGTGGGGCTGTGTGATAGGGCTACCGCAAGACACCACATTGCCAAGGGATTGTGGTGCAATGTGAAGCTTTGTCACTTCCATAAATAAATCACATTATAAAAGGACATTAATGAAGGTGTTTGTGGTGTGCCAGCCTGGCGAATTGAGAAAGAGAGACCCAAGTGATCTAGATTGGTTTTACACAGTCCTGTTGTCAGCTACTTCTTTTACAACTCAGCAGAAATAAACCAATCCCAGCAGGACTTCTTTACACCTGGGTTGCTAATTTAGGCATACCACAAAAATCAGCCACGTGGAACTAGACTAAAACAAGATCATTTTTAGGTCTATTAAAATCCATTTTGTTATTTATTAAATATTCCGCAACTGATAATGGGCTTATTGACCAATTTTTATTGTGTTTTTTTCTTCAGATACAAGTGTAAATGAATATATGTTCCATGTCAGTTTAAAAATTTTATACAATGCCAACTTCCTGGAAGTAGCAAGAGCCATTCATGTAAACTAATGAATTTATAAGGATTGAAATAGGTAAAATATTACTAAAATGAAAGTAGGTCTAAACCCAATCGCTAAAATCTCATATAAGCTTTAACATGCTTTTGTCCAATTAAAAGTTGTTTTCAATCTTTTTAAACCTTCAGCTTTCAGTAAAAGAATACCTGCCATTCAGGCACTTCCTGTTACGGGGTGACAACTGTATCTGAATTGTGCTCCTGAGTTGTCACCCCATGAATTCAAGCACAGCATTCCCAATGCGCCAGTTCCGGAAAAGTGGCTATAAATGTAAGTGGGTGCTGCAGTGACCACCGGCTAGACATTCAAAGCAGCAAGTATGTCACCAGCACACCTAGGATATCCAGAATGGGTCCACAGCATTTTTCAGTGATAGCACCATAATTACAGAAGCAACGTCTCAGAGCCTTGCAAGACCCCTTCATTATTCATCATCACATGCCTGATGAAGGGCTCCTGTGAGACTCCGAAACATCGCTTCTGTAATTATCACGTGAGCGCTGAATAAAGCTTTGGACCCATTCTGGAGATCCTAGGTGTGCTGGAGACATACTTTTGTATTTTTTCCCCGTCACTTTCATCCCTGGCAAAGACTACAAGCCAACACACATTGCACAGGCATGGTCCACCATTGTCACTATCAGGAGGCCAGTCCAGAGCAATGACATGCAGCAAGAATTGGAGAAAGTGCATGTAGACAGGAGGAGATCAGCAGCACTGTAATAAAACTTAGAATGAGGAGAAGGTAAAAAAGGTACTTTATGAAAAAAAAATGGCGATTGTCTACTCATAGTGATGTCATCCAGTTGGGTTTTTAGCTCTACTTTAACATCTTTAAGTCTGAACTGCACAACGGAAGGTTATTGTATGAGCTACAAAGGGGCCCTGAGTTTAAAATAAGCACCGGGGCCCTTTGGCTTTTAGTTATACCTCTCTGAAAAAAAACATCAAGGCTTGCTCAATGCAGGAGATATCCAAGGCCTTTTCTCTATGAGTTTATTGTCTGACAGGGCTTCTAGCCAGCAGGGCCAAGCCTTCTCCTGCGGAGGTGTGTGACCCAGAATACAGGGATCTGCTTCTCACATCTTATTGTAAAAATTTGGCCTGTGTTATATGACAGCTATGAGGAGACAGCTGCTTCTCATTTTAAAAATGACCGTTTTCTCCATACCCGCAAGTGCAAAAGAAAATAATCTAGCTTCTCCCAGAGTAGATGCTTTTTCACAGGGATTTGTGGCATGGAGAAGATAATTGAATTCATTCCTCCATATTCTGGGGCTACACAGAGAGAACAGAAAACAAATAAATATGTCCCCCCGTCGATAGGGCTTAAATAACAAATAACAAGCGGGACAGGAGAATCGGAGGGAAATTGTGAGGTGCTTTTCCTGCAGATGGGATTCTAGAACATAAGAAGCCTAGGTATACGAGAAAAATATGTTAACCCTCTAACATCTGAAGGTTAGGCTAGGCCTGGCCTAGGCTGGCCTGACAACAAGTAGAGGATTAAGTTGGACCTAGTGCCACGCAGTTGGATGCACTGGGTACACCTTTTTAAAGTGCAAAACAGAGCTTGAGTCATATTATCCTTTTCCTGTTGTACAATCCACTTTAATACAAATCCTCAGTATTGATCCATTACACACTGTGCACTTAGGTTGCCCATAAAGATACAATATGAAGCACACTCAATATACCATTACTGTTCTCAGGAGATCTCTACTGAGTCCACTGGGGTCATGCTCAAGATGATATCATTGGCATAGAATGATAATGTGATCAAACATGTAAATGAAGTCTCCTTTTTAATCCTTTTTAAAAATTCTTATATTGTATGGGAAGTTTAACAATTAACTTTTCATACTTTCCACCTTTAGGGCTGGTAAATTTAGCATTGAAAGGGTTTTGTAATATACAATATGTTAAAAAAATACCTGAGTATCATGTCAAACATTCAGAGTTGTCCTGTGTCCTCTGCACACTTCCTGTTATCTTAGGAAGAATAATTACCCCCCCCCCCAGGTCTAAGCCTTTATGTTGAGGACTGACAAGACTTTGTCAACAAAAATGCTGAACTTAGGAGCTGGTGCATTTCTGGCAGATCAACAGGTATATTTCTGTACATGTAGGGTATTTAAAGATATAAAACATGGGGAAATATACATGTATTGCTAGATGTACTGCATATATAATCTGGGAGTGTTTGCTTTAGTAAGATGGTCCAAATGAGGAAATGGTGGTAAGTTGGTAAGTTTGGCAATGCATTGGCACTTGATTTAGCAATACAGGGGCAGTGGAACAGAGTCTGCAGATTTGTATTTACTTGGATTATTGTTTAGGAGCATTGGCTGCTTATTATTATTATTATACAGTATTTATAAAGCGCCAATAGTTTGCTCAGCGCTGTACATTACAGAGGGGAACAGAACAATACCAATACAATGCAAAACATGAGGGGATCGAGGGCCCTGCTCTTTCGAGCTTACAATCTAGGAGGGAGGGGAGCAGTAAGGGCTCGTCTGTCAATTTCCAGCCTGGGAACACCAACAATATGTCAAACTCTTAGACCCAATCACAGTATCATCCTTATCATCCTGCTCTTGGAAAGATTTACAATGATACACATTTATATCATGAACAACTTGCAAATACTAGAATAATATGCAGAGGCTTACAAGTTCTTGTCAAAAAGCAAATTAAATTTAGCACCATGAAGCCTTCTGGTTCTGAGAGAAGCTCCACATCTGCTTGGTGGTGCTACCAATGACTTGTTTTCAACAGAACAAGAACATACTGTGATTGGGTCTAAGAGTTTGACATGTTGTTGGTGTTCCCAGGCTGGAAATTGACAGACGAGCCCTCACTGCTCCCTCTTTGAGGAGAATGAGTTTTTTAGTTTCAGCATAATGAAGTTCCAAAGAGATCTTCTCCAAATGCTCCAATGTCCATTGACAGGTAAAGTCAAAAGAACGTGACCAAAGTTTGTCCAGCTGGAGATAACTTGGACCTGTATCTAAACAAGAGGTCTAACTGTACATTTAGCCTGCACTACCACCCAAATTGTAAAAAACATATATATATATTTGGACGTTTTGAACATGTGTAATTATAGGCAGATATGAAACACCACCATTTAATCCAGTAATGTTATTAATTGAAAAATAGAATTTTTCAATAGCACCTCAGTCTGTCTTTGTGTTTGTCTCCTAGGAGGCAGCACTATAAGCCAATCAGGTTTTATTGCATTCCTCAGTGCTTTGAACCAAACCGAAGAAACTTGCTGACTAGTGGAGGACCGAAATGACCTCCTCAAAGAGCTGCTGCTTTTTCATTATCCACTGCAGTGGAGAAATGTCAAGACTAGGCAGTGGTGTCTGGATTAGAAAACTGGCTAAAAATGTATATACCGGTACTTTTTCCAGATAGCTTATAAATATATATTTTATAATTATCTCTGTGTGGAGGCAGTTATCTTAGCAATGGCAATGATTTGTTGCATCATGTCAGGGAGGACCCCCTTCCATTGACTAGTGATCTGATAACTGATGGAGGAATAATCAAGCAGCAAGAGAGGAGACGTACAGGAGGAGGAAGAACCTATCCACAAAATCAATAAAGAAGAAGCAGGGAATTTCTTGCAGTGCAGATCGACCTGTACAGTTTCCTCTCCAGCAAGAACAATGAGCACCACAGTAGTCACCAAATCTAACTCTAAATCTGGATGAAACTAAAAGTCAGAGGCAGCAGTACACTCAAACTACAGATATGCAGCTTTGACGCTTAAGGTACAAGAGTACCTAGGCACCAAAAGTGCCTTGCAATGTTTAGGAGGAATTCAAGAGAAAAGGAAAATATTTCATGGTGCTGTAAGGGCACAATAAACATTTCCATGTGTTCCCTTTAAAATAGCTGATTTTCTGAGTTCAGGTCCATTTTATGAGAAGGTAAGTTGTTTCTGGAAGGGCTTGATAGCATTCTAAATCTTCTTTCTGGTTCCAGCTATCGTATTAGAGGCACAAGTCTCTATCTCTATTACATTATGCTTTGCTATTTATAAATGACACTCTCCTTTTTTGGCTCAATGAGGCAGTCATGAAGACACAATGTTATGAATTCGCTCCCTGTGTTAAACCGCTGTAATGATATCTCCTTCTTATTAACAGCTCCATTCATCTGTGGCGTGTCTCTGTCAAGAGCGCCTTGACAAAGGGTTAATAATGTGTGTAATTTCTCTGTTTGAGCTATCTGCCTCTGCCAGGAAGGAGGACTCAGCCTGCTGAGTGCTATTTGGGAGGCCTCTCCATTAAACTGATTAGTGCTTATGGGAGGCAGCTTATCAGGAAAGAAAGACAAAACGGCCTACATTGTAGAGATAGAAGGAGCAGGCAAGGTCCCGGCCTGACACTCACAATCAGACACGCTGCCACTTGCACTTACTCAATGAGAATGGAGACTTATAAGCATTTGACGGTGTGCATCTGGCTGCGCGGGGCAGCAGAGACACCAACCTGCATAATTATAATTATACATTTATTGACTGCTCAGGGAATACACTTCGGCTCTAGTCAAAAAGATAAATCTGTTTTCTAGCAGTTAATAATGGCTCGCTGCCTACATTTTTTCTATATAACCATTGCAACAAGGCTGCATTAACTTAAGAACCAAGATTTTCTACATTGAAATTATTTTTCTTCAAAGTTTGGGTTCTTCTTGACATGTCCGAATTTTTCTCAACTTTTGTGGAAAAAACTGCCCAGCACTCCGGACTTGCTCTTTAATTCCCGTTTCAGCCTCCAATATAGGAACTGCCCATATCAACCTGATTTAACATTTGAGCTGGCGTAAAGCGGATTAGGAACTATAATAAAGAGAAGGACTGCTGATAATAACTACTTTGTTGCTACAAAAAATTAAAAAACAGCCTGCAAAAATGTAATTTTAATATTTACTAGACCCTTCACTCATGACTCCAATCAAAACTCTTAAAAGGCTACAATGGCAACTGGGATTTTGAGTATCCGACACTTCCAGGAGTGTCAATACTCTGTCTAGTGTAGCTCTGTAAGAAAGCAAAGATCAGAGGCAGGTAAATATTAACTCTTTTTTTATTGCAGGCTAATTTTGTATCTTTTTCTTTTTTTTGTTTTTGGCAACAGCCAAGACAGGGTATTACAAAAAGCAGTAATGAGTTAATGAGTCAGCCAACTCATACACTTGCAGTATGAGAAGGAGCAGTAAAACAAAACAGGTGCAGGAATCAAAGCCTCTGTATGTAAAGAAATATGACTGCCCCAATCTAAAATGTAATTACAAATTTTATATATATATATATATATATATATATATATATATATATATACACATACAGTTTTAAAACATTACCACATGCTGAAATTGTTATTTCCATCAAACTTTTTTTTTGTGCACATCTAAAAAGGTTCCCTATACAGTCAGACCTTTAGTTCTGCAATCAGCAAAGCTCATGATTAGAGAGCTCTAGCTCTGTCATAGTAAGAGGAGTCTCAAACCTCTGCAGAGAGACCACTGCTTTCCTAGAGAGAGAGCAAGAGCCCTTCTCTATAACATGCTGGCAGACGATAGGCTTTCTTACTCAGGCCCAGGCTGCATTTGTAAGAAAATAGACTGCAAGACTTTGCACACCTTTTGTTGTACACCTGGAATGTATTTACATGATATAAACAGCACACACAACAAAACTGTAGTTTTAGTACTTTTGAACTGATTGAAAACGGCATATGTTGGAATTCCCCTTTAGCTCTGCAATCTATCCACTTAGTTCTTCGGCACTGGTAATAAATCATGTCAAGTGTGGACAGCACAATCATTGTAAAAAAAGTTTACCCTCCTGTATAATCAGAGGAAACTGCTGTGACTGTCGGATGGGAACTTTCTCGATTTTAATGAGGCTTTGTGAAACAACATAAACAGATATAAAGCATGCTGACATTTTCCTTACACAGCTCTGATTGGGCACTATATCTGTATGGTATATATAAATGGGGTCATACATTTCTGTGAATGTACATGTAAATAAATATAGAAACAACAGCCTTTGCTTACATAAATTAACAGAAAGTAAAAGGTTATACACAATGGGGTTGATTTACTAAAACTGGGGAGTGCAAAATCTGGTGCAACTGTGCAAGGCAGCCAATCAGCTTCTAACTTCAGCTTGTTCAATTAAGTTTTGGCAAAAAATCTGGAAGCTGATTGCTTTTTACGCACAGTTGCACCAGATTTTGCACTCTCCAGTTTTAGTAAATCAACCCCATTGCATAGATGTTTCCTCTGAAGCCTTTAAATATAGAATATAGTTCTGCCTCTCTCTTTTAGAATATCTGGACTAAAAAATTTCAAAGGGGCTAACTGACAATTACAAAGAAAAAAAGCTTCTATTGAAACCAATTTGGGATAATGTAACACCATCATTTGGCTTTGTGATAACTGAAGCAGTTTATTTTTACTGTGTTGTGTCATCATTGGAGTACCAGGACTCTGCATTCAAAATATCTGGTCTCCCACAGTACAAAGAACATAGAAATGCAATTATTTTATAATTATATAAATATAAACTGCTAAATACCTTTTCTCATCAGCAGTATATAGCAGTCTTGTGACTTCTATCAATATCTGACTGAGCACTGGTTAAAGCTTGTAACAGGAGTTTTCATTCTCCTCTGACTGTCCTATGAGGCTGCATAACCCCTGACCCACTGTTTGGACAGTGCTGATTGGCCCTTTGCCAATCACAAGCACCCTCCCAAAAAATTTTTTTAAAACCCTCTACCTATACACGCCAAACACAGCATGTGCAGAGTGCCTCCTAGGGCACTGTACTATCAGCAAATGGATTGGGGACAGTAAAATAAGGGGATGATCAGAGAAGACAGGATCAAACAATCATTTTATACAATGTGGAGGATTAACCCCTTAGGTCCCACAGTGAGACTAGGGCAGCACATTGGCTAAATGGTTAGCACTTCCACCTGGCAGTACTAGGGTCGTTGGTTCAAATCCCAACCACAGCACCACTTGCTTGGAGTTTGCATGTTCTCCCTGTGCCTGTGTGGGTTTCCTCCAGGTACTCCTGTTTCCTCCTACACTCCAAAGACATGCTGGTAGGTTAGTTGGATCCTGTCTAAATTGGCCCTAGTATGTGTATGTATGAATGTATGTTAGGGACCTTAAATTGTACCCCCCTTGAGGATTAGGAACTGATGGGAATGTATAATGTATGTAAAGCACTGCGTAAATTGACAGCGCTATATAAGTACCTGTAATAAATAAACAAGCATGCTTTACTGCATATACAGACTGATTTTACTGTTGTGGCTTTAGTAACACTTTAACACTATACTTTTTAAACATTTACATCAAACTTTCAGCACTTAAACATTATATTATATATACTTTCAAACATCAGTTTAAAAACATCAGTTTAAGGGTCCATGGACACTGAGCTTAAAAACACCAGTTGTTTTGGACAAAAAAATGCTTTTATAGAGTGTTTTGTACAGGCCTTTAGGAGTGTTCAGCGTTTTCTTCTGCCTGCAAACCAGAAGGGTTTTATTCTGCCCCTAAAGCTTGAGCATAAAAAATGCCTAAAAAAAGCATACTAATGTGCATGAACACATAGGATAACATTGAGCTGTTTCTACAGGCAAAATGCAAAACTCTAGAAGCAGCTTTTTCTAAGCCCAGTGTACATGGACCCCAAAGGAAACATAATTATGAAAAAGCATTGGGTTTAGGCAATTATTTTGAATTTAGTCTTAATCCATTTTGATCTCTGTAACTCAACAGGTATGGTATACATGCTTTACCTAACTACTCTAAAAAGTATCCCCCTTTCTCCACCCAGAAAATTTGGAGCTATAACAGTTTCTAATCTGTATCTCCTTCTCCTTATGGCTCATACATGACATGACCCCCAATCTACTGTACTGCCAACTTGTTACAAATTTGTCATGATGTGGTATGGTATGAAGACAACCTCTTTAATGAAGATTTTAACACCAAAATGGAGCATTAGACCAAAAGATCAAAAACAGCCTCCAACTACAATTTACAACCACAAAGTAACATTTTTATATCATGTGACCTACTGCTGCTTGACTCTGACATCAGGGTACAGCATACATCCCTAAATGAAAGGGTTTTGTATCTATTCCCAAAAACAAAAATGTAATATAGCATGCCAGGCCTTAGATGTGCTGGCTGCATTAGCGTTCATCTTTCAGGCTAAGCTCACTTTCAGCAAGTAAAAAAAAACAAAAACCTGTTGATCTTGCCAGAAATGCAGTGTCCTTGTGACTCCCCTTAAAAGAAAGGGAAAGTATCTCTATCTTTGTTTTGTAAACTACTAGTCACATCAATCCACCATGAAATGGTGAAGAACAGCCATGCTATTTACCACAAGGCAAACAAGGCATTTGCCTAGGGCAGCATTTTTTCAGGGGGGGGCAGCACTGCCCCTAGGAAGAAGGGACGGAAGAAGGGACACATGCGGCATGGGGACCTGGTGGGTTCCAAGAGAGGCTGCGGGTTTCATGACGGTGTATGCACAGCCCAACTCTCGTTCCCGGGGATGTCCGGAGCTATGCAGGTGAGTGTCTTTCTCACAAGGCTCTCTCGGGTGGGAGGCAGGTGTTGTTGGGTGGGGAGATGCAAATTTTTGTGTTGCCTAAGGCAGCACAAAGCTTAAATACGCCACTGGTGGCAATCATGGTTACTATTCACCCCATAAATACAATGAAGAAATTATTGTAGACAGGAAGGGACAGGATGTGTGTTAGGACTCATGTACACGGGGCATTTGGAAAACTCTTCTGAACGACGGAAACTGACTGCTGGAAAACGTAGGTTAAAAAAAGTGAGTTTAGCCGCGTTTGCATACTACGTTTATGTGTTTGCGTTTAGAAGCGTTTTTAACAGATAACCACAGGAGATCTTCCCAAATGCCCAGAATGCACTGAAAAATAGTAAATAATTAACTATTTCAGACATTTTGAGAGAAAAAGAGAGAGCAGAAGCAGAGAGAGCAGTATGTGTTGAGATGACCTGTCTTTTCAGGTTGTATTCACTATGGATCCCATCATGAGCATAATGCAGCACGTTCTACCATTTCTTCCTTCACACAATACCTGGAACTGACTGCGCTGGTGTACCGGGTCCATTTGAATACATGGAAAACGCTTTGCATTCATTTCTGATGATGAAAAAAGGCTCTGGACAGTATCTGGCCATGGAACAGTTAAAAAAATGCTTCTAAACACAAACGCTTATAAATGTGGTTAACCACGTTTACAAGCATTTGGGGTTTGAAATGCCGGTAAAATCTACACCTGAAAGCAAGTTTGGTGCGTTCACAAAAACGACTGTAAACTCAACTGCCTGTAAACCACTGTAAACAACTATGTTGACTAAATGGTTAGCACTTCCGCCTGGCAGTATTAGGGTTGTTGGTTCGAACCCCAACCACCGCACCACCTGTCTGGAGTTTGCATGTTCTCCCTGTGACTGCGTGGGTTTCCTCCGCGTACTCCGGTTTCCTCCCACACCCCAAAAGACATGCTGGGAGGTTAATTGGTTCCTGTCTAAATTGGCCCTAGTATGTGTATGTTTGAATATGAGTTAGGGACAGGGGCGGACTGACCAATTGGAAACTTGGGCACTGCCCGAGGGCCTGGGGTCAGTGGGGGGCCCCATGAGATGCCCCTGGTACCTTTTTCATAGGCTTTTTTGAGTTTGGGGAAGGACACAAGGGCCCCATGATTCCCTGTTTCCCGGGGGCCCCATGAGTTGTCAGTCCGTCCCTGGTTAGGGATCTTAGATTGTACGCCCCTTGAGGGTTAGGGACTGGTGTGAATGTACAATATACTGTATGTATGTAAAGTGCTGCGTAAATTGATGGCGCTATAGAAGTACCTAAAAAAAATTAATAAAATAAACTATGTGTACATGAACACATAGGAAAACATTAGGGAGAGTTCAGGGGCTGCTGAAAAAAATGCTGAACAGCTCCTGAATTTCAGTTTACATGAGCCCTTACAGAATATGCAAGAACACCAAATAAAAGAAATAAGAAAAAAACCTGAAAAAAAGAAAACTAATGCAGCCAACAGCACATTTCAACATAATATACATAGTCCCTAATATATCCTCCAACCTCTGGAGCAGCCTTTTCTGTCGAAGTTAAAAAGCGCGCATTTCTGTGACTTCATTACAGGAAAAAAGTAAATTCCTTTTATACAGCTGTCAAATAAATTTGCATAAAGTTTGTCTGAAAAAAAAATCAAAGCACCGAACATTAAAACCCCTCCAAAAAAAAAGTAATTTGCGGCATTGCCACAAATCTAGCGAGTTACAAGAGCAAATCCAGAGCAGCTAAAAGTTTGCTAAATTCAGAGTGAAATGTTGTTGAATTGTGAAAATTAGTGTAATCATCTCTTAATGCGCTGCGTATTTTTTTTTTTGCCTTAGTTACGCACGCTAATGTGGATCATGAATGTTTTGCTGCTATAATGATGGGGTGTGTGTAATGCAACAAATCTGTAAATAAGAAGCACTTAAGACGTGAGCAAATGATCTTATTTGCTCCCCTCCTGCGCTGTCTGAACGCATCTGGCAAAGATGAGAGCTTTTATTTACCGGAATACATAAAGTCAGAAGGGAAAACAACAGAGACGGATCGCTTACAGCTTGTATGTACTGTTACAGCAACAGTGCCATCTGCATAACTTCCATACGCAGAGTTATGTGAGGGCACTGAACAAGAAGAGTCCTCTGTTGAAAAAGTTGTAAATATGTTTGAGTTGGACTGTTCCCAGGATGCATCTCTGACATGTTTAAACGGAGATCACTCGCAGGAACGCAGTGAAAGGGGTCTAGGCGCAGGCAAGGGGGGTATAGAGGAGATAACTGGGAACAGATCATGAAAAGTGAGGACGGAAGAAGGGAAAGTGGTAGGAGACAGATTTAACAAGAGGGAGAAAATCAGCAGCAGATGGAGGAAGCTTAGAAAATGACTATCACTATTACAATCAATTAAAAGGCACCTGTTAACATGGAGGCCGCCATTGTCATAGGTCGGAACGTTACATAAAAGCATGTACATACAAATATTATGCATAGAAAAAAAACCTGCTTTGGAAAGCTAGAATGAATGTCAAGGAAGTGGGCATTAGTCAAAGGTGAACTCCACACAAACAGATTTATTTATTTATTTCAGGTACTTGTATAGCGCCATCAATTTATGAAGTGCTTTAGATATATATTGTACATTCACATCAGTCCCTAACCCTCAAGGGGCGTAAAATCTAAAGTCCCTAACTTACATACACATACTAGGGACAATTTAGACAGGAGCCAATTAACCTACCAGCATGTCTTTGGAGTGTGGAAGGAAACCGGAGTACCCGGAGGAAACCCACGCAGGCACAGGGAGAACATGCAAACTCCAGGCAGGTGGTGCCGTGGGTGGGAGTTGAACCAATGACCCTAGTACTGTCAGGCAAAGATGCTAACCATTTAGCCACTGTGCTACCCATAATCAAATACATATATGGAAGCTGTTTTACCTACCAAATGATTTGTATATCTGTCCAGCCAGTCCAGAGATTTGTACAGCTCTGCTTGTGAAAAGTCAGTAAAAGGAGAAGCAGGAGATGGATGAGCTCATCTCCCTCTCAATCCACTTTCTCTCGTCGTATCACCACATTCCTTGTTAGCACATGATCACTGTCTCACACTTGATTGGCTGTTTGTTCTACTTCTTACGCCTTCCCGCTGTTTTACCTATCAAATGATTTGTATATCTGTCCAGCTAGTCCAGAGATTTGTATAGCTCTGCTTGTGAACAGTCAGTGAAAGGAGAAGCAGGAGATGGAGTAAGCTTAGAAAATGACTATCACTATTACAATCAATTAAAAGGCACCTGTAAACATGGAGGCCGTCATTGTCATAGGTCGGAACCAGGGGCGGACTGACAACTGTTTGGGCCCCGGGCAATAGGGGATCATGGGACCCCTGTGTCTTCGCCCACACTCAAACCACACCCAAAAAAGCCTATGAAAAAGGTACCAGGGGCATCTCATGGGGCCCCCTACTGACCCCGGGCCCTCAGGCAGTGCCCAAGTTCCCAAATGGTCAGTCCACCCCTGGTCGGAACATTGCGTAAAAGCATGTAGATACAAATATTATGCATATTAAAAAAAAACCTGCTTTGGAAAGCTAGAATGAATATCAAGGAAGTGGGCATTAGTCAAAGGTGAACTCCACACAAACAGATCAAATACATATATGGAAGCTGTTTTACCTATCAAAGGATTTGTATATCTGTCCAGCCAGTTCAGAGATTTGAACAGCTCTGCTTGTGAACAGTCAGTGAAAGGAGAAGCAGGAGATGTATGAGCTCATCTACCCCTCAATCCACTTTCTCTCGTCGTATCAGCACATCCCTTGTTAGCACATGATCACTGTCTCACACTTTATTGGCTGCTTGTGCTACTTCTTACTCTCCTAGTCTGAGCTCTGCTGCACGAGGAGTGAAAGAGGCTCAAAAATAAATGTAATGATGTAATAATTAATACAATCCTTGTTAATATGCACCTTTTTTATCTGCCTGAAGTTCACCTTTAACTGAAAATGAAGGTGTTACTAAACCCACAACAGTAAAATCAGTCTTTACATGCAGTAAAGCATGCTTGTTATACTCACTGTGGAGCCTAAGAGGTTAATCCTCTGCATTGTGTAAAAAGGCTGTTTGATCCTTTCTTCTCTGCCCCTCCTCTTGTTGACATGACCACCTGATACAGACTGAATTGGTAATCACATGCACATGCTCAGTTTGGTGTGTATTGCTAGAGAGGTTTTTTTTGGGGGGAGGGTGAATGTGACCAGCACAGGGCCAATCAGCACTGTCCAGACAGAAGTCAGGGGTTTTGCATCCTCCTAGAGCAGAAAGAAAACTCCTCCTACAACCTTTAACCAGTGCTCTGCTGAAGTCTGCTGCTGTAACTGCTGATGAGAAAAGGTATTTAGCAGTTTATATTTACTAAAATAATTGCATTTCCATATTCTGTGTACTGTGGGAGACCAGATATAGTGAATGCCTGGGTTTTATATCACTTTAAAGTAGTTTTAAAGGCTGGAGGGTTTTCACATTCATGCATAGTGTGCAGCTCGCCCTTCAGCCTCCCCTTCCTGAGGCAATCCCAATCCAACGATTTGCATGAGAGTAGAAGTTCTCCTGGGTCTCTGCCTCCTCAATGGCTCAGACACAACAGTGAGAGCGATTGGAGTTGCAGTCAATCATAGCCAGTGAGGAAGGAGAGGTGGGTGGGGTCAAGCCACGCTCTGTGTGTCTCATAGACACACAGAGGTGGCTCAGGAGTGAGCACACACGGATGTCCCCAGAGCAAGCAGCTTGCTCTAAGGGCGCTCAGCAGGGGGGGAGGAACCAGGAACACCGGTGGGGAACCCGAAAAGAGGAGGATCAGGGCTGCTCTGTGTACAACCATTGCACACAGCAGGTAAGTGTGATGTGTTTGTTATTTGAAAAAAACAAAAGTCTGAACCTTTACAATCGCTTTATGCTTTGAGATGTAAGAAGAGGATAACAGCCAACCTGCAATCCACCCCACGTCCTAATCAGTAGGCTGCCATTTTGTGATGTAGAACAAAGTATTGACTCCGGTTCACTTTCAGAATACAAAGCCATGATGAGATGTGCGCGTTAAGCACGTGTGCTCAAACCTGGTGTATGAGACCTCAAAAAAAATTATCAATCTCGAACATCAAACTTATATTTCCCGATCTGTAGCAATACACACTTATAGAGAAAAAATTGGAGCACTGAGTTTAAAAACCCAAGTGAGCCCTTGTCATGAAGATTGAAGATCAATAAGCAGCGCGTTCAGAGGAAGGATTAGGGACAAAATGCATCAGAGGAGCTTAAACTTCAAATGCGTCCTCAATCTTTGTTTCCTCTTCATCTTTAGAAAAGAAGATCGCTCCGCTGGATGTGGATCTCCAAGCAATTCTCTCCTGTGAAGTTTCAGGCAAACAAATTGTTTTCAAGGTCCCACTTAGCAGCATAATTTAGAATGGTAATTCTGTTAATGTACTCAGAAAAAAAGGGAAAAAAATTTGTTTCCTAGCAGATTTAATCCCTATAATGATTTCTTTGTGTCTGTGTTCTGTTTGAATTTGGTTCTGTTTGGTGCAAGGTGAGCAGAATTTGGTTGGTGCTCGTAAAAAGTTCTATGTTGAGTTTTCTGATCAAAAGAACAGAATTATTACTGAATTTTCCAATGACTGCTTTAGGATGTTAGCTAAGTTTCTTGATGTGAAAAAAGTATAATTAAATGGGCACTAGAATTAGTGAGTCATATTAACAAAACAGAAAAACTCTTTCAGTTTTTCTAATATTTAGTTTAAAAATATCTAAAGCCCCATTTTTTCTTCATAAGTGTCCCACTGGGGATATTTCCCTTCATTTCCTGCCCTATAGGTACACCAGGAAGTGAGAGAAAAATCTCTCCAAAGTGAGAGAAATGCCCTGGAGACATGTCCCCACTGGAAGATTCCCCCTCTGTTCTTGTGGCAGCTAAGTGTTTTGGATATTTTGCTTTAAGTCTCAGTGGTAGTTGTCACCAGAACAGAGATTACTCTCCCTAAAGTGAACATGGGCATCAATAAAAACCTGACAGAGGTTACTGCCCCTCACCACTCTATTCAAAACCAAAAATAAGGTTTTGCCTTTGGACGCTTTAAGGAACTAATAACCTTGTAAAGAACAAGCCTGGTTGCAGACACATGTATTGTGTGATAGACATATTAATATTGTAAAACCTGTACCATTTCACAGTGGCAGTTAGTTGGGATTCTTCTAATGTGTAGAAGTCCTTACAAGGAGACCCTAGAGCTGAGAGCCTAGAGCTGACCACACAGCAGTCTCCTTTAGATTATTCAAAACTATGTAACATGGGAATTTAGTTAAACAAACTATTTAATTTGCATCAAACAAGTTAAGCCCTTTAACAACACAGTTGTCAGTTGATCTAAAGGCTCTTGTCAATAGGCATCATTTCTTGCCTTTGACATGCGTTTGATAAGCACATCAATCCCAGGACAGCAAATTGCCATTGACTTTATTGGAGCAGTACATATGACAGTTTGGAGGCAGCGTTTGACCTGCTTTGCGTTGCGCTGGGTTTCTTTGGATGCAGCATGTCCTACTGAGGTGTTTAAACTGCAGGCAAAGCAGGTCAAACGTAACCTTTTCTTCTCAGACTCCACTTAAATGCATTGAAATTCATGCAGCTGCATTTCACAAGTACACTCAATGATATGAGCCCTAAAGGAGATCGTTCAATCAAATTGTAACCTGAATGGTCACATTCAGTAGCCAAAGTTCAATATACTAGTATTTGAACAGTCTTAAATTACAAGTACTTTAAATGGTAAGATTCCCCAAACCTAATTTTTTTGCTATAGGTGGACTCTAGTGGTCTAGACCCTCTCCAATTATCCTTATGTCTTTATGTTCTAAGATATTACATTATTTGGCACAAAATCAACCCTGGTATGATATGACAGTAGGTGGCAGAACATGGATCTTAGGAGAGATGTCTTTCCTATAGAATTATTACAAATGCAAGTTATGTAGACTTTATAGTTTGGACATTTTCCTTTCTTCCTACCTTAATTTCTTCCTCCCCCTCCTTCCTCCTTTCTTTCCATCCTTGGTCACTTGAAACAAGTCTGACGTTCCCAAGGAGCCTAGATATAGATAGTCATATTTTCCAGGTTTATACTGGACCACATCAAGCCCAGAAAATATCTTTCTTGTCTTTTAATAGTCATTCCTTTAAAATTTCAGCTCTTTACCTTCATTTCTTTCTTCTTCTCACCTTCCTTTTCATACCTTTCACTTCTCTTCCCTTTTCTTCCCTCTTTCTTTCCTTCCACCGTTCCTTCCATTCTTTCCCCTTGTTCAAATCTGATGTTCCCAGAATCTTGGTTTCTATTAGCCTACATCAGACCCAGGGAAATATCCACTTTTCCTCTTGATACTCTTCTCTGTAAAGTGTCAGCTCTTTACAATGTATGCTAAACTAACTAAAGCAGCCTCTTTCAACCTTTTCAACATGAAGAACCCTTGAAATAATTTTCTGGTCTCAGGGATTCCCTGCTAAAAGTTACTATATCTACAACTCATAATACAATAGTGTGATGGTCAATGAGAGAAATGCTCCTTACATTTGAAAGGATTGGAAATAATTACCCCCTTACAAATAACGAAAAAAGATCCATGGGCCAGTGGGAACTTATTTGAGAGGCAGAAACTGCACATTGCTCAAGGGACCCCTAGTAATCTCTGGAGGAACCCTAGGGTTCTATGGAACCCTGTCTGAGAAACCCTGAACTAGAGTCAAAGGTGAATGGAGGTTCCAACACAGCAAAAAAAGGTTATGAATACCTACGTTAAGAATCCTTTGGAAAGTCTAACTAAGCATTTACAAAGGGTTAAGTGCCTCTTGCCTTGCATTGACTGCAATTTAAATATGATGCACAAACTGAGGTGCTCTGCCTGTAAGAACAGTGATATAAAGGAAAGTGAATATTTCAAAAATCACTATTTGATGCTAATGGTTCCAGTAAGTACCTCGTTCCTCACTGGTGTCAATAATTCCTTGTGATTTCACAGGCTGTCTCTTCAGTTTCAGCCCAGAAAAATTACCACCTTGCGCTAAGTGCACTCAATAGATCCATTTTAAAGTTGGAGCTAGCTAACAAAAAAAGTTTGCCAGAAACTTGGAAACTGAGCTCACACCTTGAAAGGGGAACTTTAAACCTGGTCTTTACCTTGCTCGCTGTGGCGGATCATTGTATCCCGGCTTCGGCATAAAAACGGTTAAAGAAAACAATGGAAGCCGGAGGGGAGCGGGAGAGTGGATAGGATTTACTGGCGTTTACTTTTAATCTATGGTGCTTTCGGCTCTGTAGCTTATCAGCCCTATGTCAGCTTCTTTTTCCTCTTTTATACTCGACGCATCGCCCCCCATGCTGCTGCTGAGGGACGGGACCCGAGTGTCTGTCAGCTTTTTGTCAAGGGAAAAAAAGGGAGAAGAAAAAGAACGGAACAAGAGGCAAAGCAAAGCTAAGAGGAATCTATTAGATGTCACTGGGCTTTTGTATCCATGTCAATGATTCAGGATTAGAGTGTTTGAAATAATCTTATTGAGGGGAATCAAAGGAAGAAGGGAGACGAGGCAGCCTCCAAAGCATATGGCAACAGCCTGGACAATATCTTATTAGGAATATGTGCCCTGGCACCATTACCTCCATAGAATGCTATTAAACCAAACATTCTCCAGCTTATAGGTGCCACTGACACACACACTTCCAAAAAAAAGTTCTCAATAAGAAAGGCAGAGAGTAAATTGTTCCCTTTAGTAAATTACAGGAGGCAATGAAAAGCCTGTGGCTTGCACAGTCAAGGGCTGACTGCAGGAGGAATATAAAGAAGATGTACACTCCTTAGAAGGTATATGAGAACATATAGTCAAAGATTAGGTTGCTCTCCTGTAGGACAGCCTGGCGGAACCTGTGCTCATATGCAAACCGCTAGGGAGGCTGAACTGTCAATTAGCCCTCTGTCTAGGGTTTCCTGAAGCAGAACTGTGAATGGCAGATCAGTTTTCCAAAAATTTCAGCCATCAACTGCTGTCCTTACAGGTAGCAATAATATATGTCACTCTTTAGAAAGACCATCAGGCATTTGGACCCACAATCCTAGAAATAAACTTACTATTTTATTACTAAAGAGAACCATCCATATTCCTATCGTACACATTCCTGGAAAAGGCTCTGGAATAATGGGTGCTGCAGCAACTACCAGCTAGAGAATGGACCACACATAACAGTGTAGATATTTTCCAACACACCACGGATCTTCAAGTTGAGTTCAAATGTTTTTTTACTGAGGCATGATCACATCACAAACAAGAGAGTGCAATGTTTTCAGAGCCATGCAGGACCACGAAGGGGTCCATCACAGCTCTGAAACATTGCATTCTCTTGGTTATGAAGTGATCATGTTTCAAAGAAAATCTGTTTGGACTCAATTTGAAGATCCGTGGTGTCCTGGCAAATATCTACACTTTATTACCAAAGAGGGTTTTATATTCTGTTGCTTACTTTTAACAATAGTATCAGCAGAAACTAGGGGTCCCCCCCAGTGACCTGTAAACATTGTTTTTTAACTCTACAAATAAGATTGAATGTGTTTTCTAGGGGCACACAAGCACCAGTACATTTTTCCAAGAACTGCCATTGCTGACCTTTCTGAAATTACCGATTGACTGGCTCTCATGCTGACCCTCTGGCTTCAATACTGGAGTCACTAGGAAGCATACAAAAGAACCTCTGACTTTTTTTCAGTTTCCTTAAATGCATACTTCTTCCAGGTCAGTGACTCAGAAAACAGAAGGATAACTTCAGGACAACCAGCAATTTCTCAAGGGGTCAGCAATGGCAGCCACTGTATTTCTCGTAGGAAAGGTTTATTTATTAGGGATTTTGTTACAAAATAAATCAAAGAAAAACAACTTTGTGAGTAGGCTCTGATGTGCAATGACTAAGGACCCATTCACACATGCATTAACGTAAGAGAATTATGTCACACTGTAACATATGCTGCATTAGGCAGCCCATTCAACCAGAATGAATACATGCAATATTTTTCTCCAATGTAACGCTCTAGATCAGCAATGGGCAAACTACGGCCCGCGGGCCGTATACGGCCCGGCGGACCTTTTAATCCGGCCCGCAGAGCGTGATACATTGGCTGTCAGGATGTGTGTAGGCGGGGCAGCGTGACAAACGTGAGGGGAGCTAGGCTCCTCTCACAGTCCGCCCTGAAGACTGGAACAGCGCGGGAACACGGAGAGAGGAACGCGCGGAGCAAAGGTAAGTGAATTGACACGGGGGACTTGGCTTACTACTTGGGGGGGAATAGTACTATGGGGGATGAATTAATATGGGGAATGAATTACTATAGGGGGGATGAATTACTATAGGGGGGATGAATTACTATGGGGGATGAATTACTATATGGGGGATGAATTACTCCATCGGGGATGAATTACTATGGGGGATGAATTACTATATGGGGGATGAATTACTATGGGGGATGAATTACTATATGGGGGATGAATTACTATGGGGGATGAATTACTATATGGGGGATGAATTACTATATGGGGGATGAATTACTATGGGGGATGAATTACTATGGGGGATGAATTACTATATGGGGGATGAATTACTATATGGGGGATGAATTACTATGGGGGATGAATTACTATATGGGGGATTAATTACTATGCTTACTATGGGGAAATATTACTATACTTACTATGGATGACACATACACATCATTCATCTACTCTTGGTCCGGCCCCCGGGTCCAATATATGAACCCATTGCGGCCCTCAAGTCAAAAAGTTTGCCCACCCCTGCTCTAGATGGTAGTTTGTTACCATGCTTTCTGGTGCACTACAATGCATGAGCACCTGAGATGTACTTGGTTAATCTGGTAGGGTGATTGAAATGAATTGTAA
This sequence comes from Staurois parvus, assembly GCF_062004578.1. Classification (NCBI taxonomy): domain Eukaryota; kingdom Metazoa; phylum Chordata; class Amphibia; order Anura; family Ranidae; genus Staurois; species Staurois parvus. Next base: position 9,260,132 of record NW_028318094.1, read on the forward strand.
TGAGAGGTGGAGTGCACCTCCCATTCTCCTGTGATTTGTACATTAGTTGTGCGGTCTGCACCCTCAATACCTTGGAAAGCCCAGTTTTAGGTGTGAAACAGCCAAAGGCCATTACCTGTCTCTTTAGCCCTGTTGTTCTAATAGCCACTAACACTCACTAATATTTAAAAGATGGTTTGATACGAGAATACTAATTTCAATACACTCTGAGAAAATCCCAACTCTATTACAAAATATAGAACAGTGAAAATATCCACGTTAAAGATATTTTCGGCTAAATGTTACAATAACTAGTCAAAATGTGTACTTACTAAAAACATGCCATGGTTTCCCTTTAGGCTATCAAGTTCATCTGTGCCGTATTATCGTCAGATTGTTGTCATGTTCTGCTCCTGAAACTTCTCTGTCTATAACTGGTCTGAAATTTGGCATCCATATTTGCTTGTCCATGGGAAATGATGATGTTATGATTTCAATTAAGTCAGGAATTACAATTGCATGGCCAACATGGTCAAACAAAATGTCTGGTTCCAATCATGAAAACAATAAAATAAAACACAAACGTCAGCTGTTACTTTAATGCTTTAACCAGAAACCCAGCCGTGACATCTTAAAAAAGAATCACGGGGAAATGAAATGGCAAAAAAACTTTACTTTATTCCATAACCTGAATTTGACTTAACATTAGCTTCCTGAAATCCTCTGGACAGCCACACTGGAAGAGGAAGGATTGACAATCTGAGCCAGTCATTAGTGTCAGTACCTTTTGCCTTGCAGAAATGGGGACCACCAGTTGGAATTCTTGGCAGGGCACTATCTGCATGGAGTTTGCATTTTCTCCATTTGCCTGCGTGGGTTTCCTCAGTTTACTCCGGTTATCTCCCTCATTCCAAAGAAATGCTGGTAGGTTAATTGGCTCCTGTCTAAATTGAGTGTGTGGTTGTAGGCACGAGAGATAGTGACCTTAGATTGTAAGCTCCTTGGGGGCAGGGACTAATATGAATGTGTACTGTAAAATATAAAAGTGCTGCCAGAACCGTCAGGGTTATATGTATACAGTACCTGTAATAAATCAAATAAATAAATAAAAATGTAGCACTATTGCTTTTCACAGTGTTGCCATTTTCAAATTTTTGTGAGAAAAAAACAACAGGATGACCTCATCAGTGTGCCGCTGTTTCATTGTCTAATAAGCAGGATGGGCTTGGTTCTTGGCCAGCTTGTATTGCTTAACTTCAGTGGAGAAAAAATGTAATCCTTTGGCAGGTTAAATCATTTCCATGTATTTCATTTCTGTATTTAGCTGTTTGCCTGACATTCTGCTTTGTGCAGCATGGTGTCCAAGTGGTTAGCAGTCTTGCCTTGCAGGTTTTAGCTCCAGAGACACAATCTGCATGGAGTTTGCATTTTATCCTCATGTTGGCATGGTTGGAATCTGTTAGATGCTACAGTTTTCTCCCAAAAGATACTAACAGGGTAAGTGTCTTCCCCCAAGGTGGTCCTAGGGTATGGGACTATCATTAAGACATTAGGGTTTATTTACTAAAGCTGGAAAGGACAAAATCAGGTTCACTTCTGCATAGAAACCAACCAGTTTCAAGGTTTTATTGCCAAAGCTCAATTGATCAAGCTGACGTTAGAAGCTGATTGGTTTCTATGCACAAGTGAGCCTGATTTTGCACTCTCCAGCTTTAGTAAATAAACCCCACTAGACCGTTAGTAATTTTGAGGGTAGGGAATGAGAAGAGCTCAATGCTTTGTATTTGGTGCTGCAGAAAAAGTGTCCCCACCATATAATAGGGAAAATATACAACTGAGACACATTTTTTTTCATAAACTTGGCAGCACAATAAGGAACTGGTTTTTCTAAGCAAATTTTAAAAAATTTCTTGCTTGAGGTTTTATACTTCAGAATTGCAGTCTCCAGATTTGCATAAGAAGCAATAGCAAGTTATAACAGAAACAGAGGCAATAATACATTTCAAAGTATGGAGTCACACTAGTAATGTCTCAGCTACCTAGCCCTGAGACATTAGCAGCACCAATGGCTGACTACACAACCAAAGAAAAGATTTTACAGGAAGACCTTTCAAATATATTTGAAGTTTTGTTTTTCTAGGCTAAAAACATTTTCTGCAAGCACAAAAAAATACCTGTAGATCTTGGCAGAAATGCAGTGTCCTTGTCACGGGACCGTAGGCAGAACCAAAAACCTTAAATTAATAAACAACTGGACCCCAGAACTTTCTGCTTTTCTCTTCTGTCAACCACCGACTGCAACTCCTGTGACGCATCTTTTTCATTATATAGGTTACAACCCGTAACCCGTTAAAATGGCATTTGACATTCAGGCTACCAATCACAGGTAAGTAGATTAAAAAAAAAAAAAAACTTAACCCTTAAACTTCCTTAGTCTGCCATGGTCCAATAGGTGGAGGGGGCATTTTATGCCCTTCCCTCCACCGTTTATTCCTGTGAGCTGAACTGATTTGTCAAATGTTATCCTTCCTTCCAAGCTATCTCCTGCAAACTATAAATTCCTCCATACTCCAATGTAATAGAGATATCCACATCAGGAAAGCAGCCTAGTGTGACAGATACAATGGAGTAAGCGTTGTCACCCTATAGGACAGTAGGTGTATTATTCACAGGATTACAAGGTGAAAATAAAAGGAAAAAAGATGCCTTAAAAAAGAATACAAATGAAGCCAGCTCATGTGAGAGCTGGTAAGCTGCTAATATATTTTTGGTTTTGAGTTTAGCTATGCTTTAATGCTGTTTGAAAGCAGTCTTTCTTTTTTTTCCAGAGTTTCTCTTTAATTCATCATTTATTTACAGCTGAAAGCGTACACCTAAGCTAATGTCCAGCAAAATCAGCTTTTTTTGTGTCTGTGGAAACGACAGAAAACACGATTTGCACTGATCTACTTTCTGCAATGCCATCTTTTTTTTCTGATAGTTGCGCTGCAAACCTAATTAGCAAACTCACTCATTAGTCTTCTAGAAAAATTAGCAGAGCTTATGCTAATTACTCCTGTAAAATTTAATAAACTCTTTGAAATAGGGATAGACTAATGAGGTTTTATTTATTGAACTAAAATAACTGTGAGGAAAAAGGTTAGGACATTGGGATACCCATTGTGGTAATAAAACCACAAATTATTCCATTCCAGCACAGGAATTTTATAGCAACGCTTTTAAATTCAAATATGAGTTACAATTCGGATGTTAAATCAATCCTGAACTTAATTTAAAAGAAGAAACTCTCCTCCCCCGTTCTTGCAGCCATGATTTGCTGCTCGGAATAACTTCTCGCTTTTAATGGGGGTAGTGAATTTGTGTCACGGAAATAGCTCTTTTCAAATGATATCATGAGATCATTAGGCAGCATTTTCCTTTCTCAGAAATCAGGACTGCGAGTTTCTGGGTATACTTATTGCACGTACAAAAATAGCGACCAGAGCTTACCGCGAAGTCCATAAAATTATGTTTCAGCAAGACAGCTAGTGATTGTAATGTGCTATTAGGTACTTGGAAATTTCATACCCTGTGTTGCACTTGGAAGAAGTATGAGGACAATGACAATATCTGATGCAGGATGGGTGATGTGTCATCTCGAGAGGGTATGTATGAGGATAATGACAATCTGAGAGGCAGTATAGGTGATGTGTCATCTCAATATGTGTCAAAGCAGTGACTCTCAGGGTATAATCACTGTGGTATATGGTCATTTTCACTGTGACATTAAGAGAATAATTTTGCCTATGGGATTGGTTGCTGTAGTAAAGATTGAAAAATAAATCCGTTACTGTGGTGCAAAGCCATGCTCATGGTGGCAGGCAGAATACCCATTTTGCAAATGAGCATTTTCACAGTGGCATCAATGGGAACAATCACTATGGCATCTGGGCCTTCTGAGTGTGACACTGAAAGAAGTAATCCTTGTAGCACATGGGGCTAGTCACTGTGGCACACAAGCATCTTCACTTTGATAATGATAGCAATATTCAAGCTGGCACACAACCATTGTTGCCAGATCATTGCTATCAGTCAACTTGACCTCTTTGCACAGGATCATGCTGACTGGCAGAGACCAATTTAGACATTTTCAGTATGGCAGTGGTGAGAACATTCACTATGGCATCTATGTCTTCTGACTGGCACTGATAAAAATAATCACAATGGTACATGTGGCTTCTCACTGTGGCAGTAGTGGGAATAATAACTGTGGCACACGAGCATCTTCAAATTGATGATGCTGATGGGAATAACAAGGATGGCATGTAAGCATTCCTACCCTGGTACAAGACCATACTGACTGGAAATGACAGGATAACTCTTCTGCAGATTAGTTTTTTCAGCGTGGCATTGATGGGAAAATCCCTATGGCATCTGGGCCTTATAACTGTTACACTGATAGAAAAGATCACTGTGGCATCCTTACCCTGACCCAAGACCATGCATACTGTGGCAGACATACACCACTTTGCACATGGGTATTTTCAGAGCGGAACTGATGGAAGCAATCAGTGTAGCATCTGGGCCTTCTGATTGTGACATTGATAGAAATGATTACTGTGGCACACATGGCCACTCCCTGTAGCACCAATGGGAATAATCTCACAGAAGCTTATTTACATTGATACCAATGGTAATACCAATGGGAGTAATCACAGTGGCATCGATACCTTGGCACAAAACCATGCTGACTGTGGCAGGCAGAACTACTAAACACATGAACATTTTCAGAGTTGTCAATAAGAGTAATCGCTGCACCATATGTGGCTTTTCGCTGTAGCAATGAATCAGTGACAGGAATTATTGAAGAAAACCAGTCTACTCATTGTGGCATTTGCAGCGCTCATCACTATGGCTTTGCCAAAAAAAATAAAAACCTACCAGAGGCTCTAACCCGCCAATCTCTTCCCCCACATCCCCTCCAAAACTGGCCAGAGACATATTTTAAAGGATAAGTTCACCTTTCGTAAGATGTTACACCCATATTCTGGGTGTAACATATTATGATCAGACCAGCCCCCACTCCCAGCTTTGACAGCTAGTGAATAAGAGACTACAGGTCCCGACAGCCTTAGCAGCTGGTGGCTTGCAGTCCTCAATGAACTACCTCGGTGCTGTGGAGCGCTGTGGTAATTCATTCATTCTGCCTGTCAGTATATCTGTTAGCTCGTACATCCCGTACAGGCAAGCAGATATACTGACAGATCGGCAGGAGACCTGCATGGCACCAGTGATCTGCTGATCGCTGGTGCATTGCTTTACAGGTTCCTGCAACAAAAATTTTAAAAATGCACATTTTTTTACCTGCAAAAAAATGTACATTTATTATTTTTTACTAAAAGGTGAAGTTATCCTTTAATTAAACTATGAATTACCAGTGACAGGGATCTGTATCAAGTAAACACACCACTATTTTCTCCATAGACACTTAATTTGAACGCCAAAGGGGAGTTTTTAGAGTTGGGTAAACTCACCAAGAAAATTAACATGTGCCATGGAAGCATGTTTGCTAATGTGAAAAAGCAACAGCTTCACATATGCTCATATACAGAACATTCTAACAGCAAACAAACAAAGTTAAAATAAAACATATCTATGTTCAAAATGTAATATTATATATTCATTACCAAAATGTATTGCAATTATTTCTAGCCTACTCCTATTAATCTGAATGATCTATAAGTGTGCAAACTTACTTTGTGAAGATCCCCACACATTTACTCCCATGAATTCTGTGACAAGTGTTCACTATGCAATTCAGTAGGTACTGCTGTGTCACACATTTCACAGAGCCTGCCTTCTGAACTACAGAGGTTTTGAGAGGAGGAGTTTCAGGAGGCGGAGTCAGTACAGGAATCGCTGCTTTCATGCAGCAAGGTACCATGGGATATGGGAAGAGATGGCCAGCAGACCGGCAGAACTCACAACATGAAAGGAGATTTTTCAAGTAAGCTTATATTAGTTTGTCAAAAACAAAAGTTGCTTGTTTTGATAATAAAATTCTGGTATTATAAAATGAAAGGGTATAGTGTGACTATAGATCTCCTTTAAATTTTGCAACTATTTAAACGTTGTAAAAATGATGGTCTTGTTTACCTTTTGCTGGTCGTGTCATACCCTGATTATTCACCTTATCATACAGTATCTGTTCCTCCTTTTATACCGCAATAGAAGTAGCAGTTTCATGTGTGCACCCGAAGGTTTATCTACAACATCCTGTTCATTCTGTACTGTTGATTCAATGAAATGGTAACTTCCACCCTAGTAGGGTATACTGGAGCTATTAAGTGTCCTGATAATTGGGGGTGAACCAAGGAAAAACCGAAAGTAATATGGACGCTATGGAAGTATAGTGCATTCATTTTCACCCTGCCTTCGCTATCATTTGAGAAACTGACCCAGAGAATGCATAAACATGAGAGTTTAGTCTTTTCCCACTTTACTGGCTGCCTGCTTGTTCCAATAATTTATATTTACTAAAGAAAAAGAGGTTATTGACTTAGCAAAATGAATGATGCAGGGCTACATGAGGTGAAACTGTATTGCATGCAAGGGAAATTAAAAAAAATTAGATTGATTGCACAAAATTGGATGATTGAAAAAAACAGAGCTTTATCTTCTGACTTCAGGGAAGTCTCTCCACTGTCAAAATACAATAGCTTATCGGGAGGATTCCCCCTTCCACCTTGAATGTGTAGATGGTAATCAAGTCATTTTTTTTTTTTCATTCATGCCGCTAATTGAACCAGCCCAGTGCCATCATAGGTAGAGAAGCTAGTATTGGCATGACTTCTATAGAATCTGCACCCTTAAAAACAAGTTAGAAATGACACCTTAGATCCTCACAGCTTCACTTGAAAGCTCACCCTACCATCACATCTATGTGAGTTTGTGGGATACCACATTTCAATACTATAGACATTCATATGAAATAGCCCTGCCCTGTCCTCTTGCCACTCTCCTGGGAAGGCTTCCTGCAATAGTTTGGATTGTGTTTGTGGGAATGTGTAGGGTTCAGGTCAGTGATCTGTGAGGCCACTTGAGTTCCTCCTCACCATACTGGTCAAACCATGTCTTTATGCAGCTGGCTTTGTTCACAGTGATACAATCTTGCTGGAACAGAAAAAGACTTTCCCCAAACTGTATGATGAAGGATTAACCATACCCTTCACTTTAAAAACCTCAACTCAGTAATTTTGGGGGGTACTTTTGGGCATATAGTGTTGGTGTAATGAGCAAGTGTCTGCATTTGGTCATAAAGAATACCTAAATCAGACATAACCCCCCTGTCCAGGCATTTCCTTCATTCTGGCATTTATTATAACTGGCCAAACCTGTGTATAAAATACTCTGATTGCTAGTGACTTGATGTTCTGGGAACACCTAAGCCCAACCCTTTGATTCTGTATGCCCAGAATTCTCAACACTGCACATTGGAATCTCTCTGCCGTCAAGTTTCACAAAACTTTGATCATGCAAACATTTTGATACTCCACCCAACACTGGACCTTACCAGAAGAAAACACTTAGGCAGATGTACAGGACAGTAGTACTCCGGCACAGAAGTTGAACAGTTTAGAATTATTTACTAAGAGATTATACTATTGCCATAGGTCATGACAAAACCTTAATCCATCTTGATATGATAGATAATCAGTATTTTATATAAAATTCTGATTTGGGTAAAGTTCCTAAACTTTGATTCACGCAGAAAATAAGCTAGGAACAGAATAAAAGGCCCAAGCCAGGACTTTACAATTATAAGACTTGCAAAATTCCCCGAATAATGTTATCAATTCACTAGCTGATTTTACATGTTGCCTCACACTGAAGGACGTCATAATATAGAAAACATGATGACAAGTGACCAGTGGAGCAATATGTTTCATACTTCTAGTCTAGAAATTAATAAGGTGAGTTCTTATGTGGGAAAGTTTGTGTAAATTATGACACCTACTCTTCTTGTGGGTTTTAAGTGCACCTCTTACATCTCAGAAAACCTTGCTTTAGTCACACAGCATAACCCCTGTTTTGAATACCTTTTAGAAGTTACAGAGCTGCCATAAAGGATGCCAATTATTGAGTTTTTAAAGCAATTTTAAAGCGGATTAAAGGACCTAATGCATATACACTCACTGGCCACTTTATTAGGTACACCTGTTCAATTGCTTGGTAACACAAATTGCTAATCAGCCAATCACATGGCAGCAGCTCAATGCATCTAGGCATCTAGATGTGGTGAAGTCGACTTGCTGAAGTTCAAACTGAGCATCAGAATGGGGAAGAAAGGGGATTTAAGTGACTTTGAACATTGCATGGTTAATGGTGCTAGACGGGCTGGTCTGAGTATTTAAAAAACTGCTGACCTACTGGGATTTTCACACATCCATCTCTAGGGTTTACAGAGAATGATCCAAAAAAGAGAAAATATCCTGTGAGCGGCAGTTACGTGGACAAAAATGTCTTGTTGATGCCAGAGGTCAGAGGAGTATGGGCAGACTGGTTGCTGTGGCATTCAGATGGTATGGTCAGATTTCTGCATAAACAACATGAAAGCATGGATCCATCCTGCCTTGTATCAACGGTTCAGGCTGGTGGTGGTGTAATGATGTGGGGGGGGGTATTTTTGTGACACTAGCAGGGTGTACCTAATAAAGTGGCCGGTGAGTATAGGCTGTTCATTTTGCAAGGATATTTTCCCTAGCCTAGTTAATATGGTGAAAATTCACTTTGCAAGGAATACCCAATCAAGGAAAATAAAAAGAAACAGTATATTTGCTTGCACATGATTGGATGATGAATGTTAGCAGAACTTTACCTTTCTCACTAAACTAAAGGAAGATTGTCTTGCAAAGTGCAAATTCCCTTTCAAAGTGAACAGCCTATTTGCTTTTTGTACGTCAACTCCTATGTCTCCAACCATTACATATATTCTTCAAATTATTGATTTAGAATCTATCTGTCTTGTAGTGGAAATATAGAACAGGTTTAAGCTGGTACACTAAACTGCTATAGCTGAGAAATATCTGTGAAATGGGTGAATTTAATAAATAAGGATTTTACAGTCTGTGTTTCATGACCTTGGGAGATAACAAGCCAATATTTGTGAATGCTTTATTTCAGCCATCCAGCAGAAGAAAATGTAATATCAATTACTGGTAATAAAGCATGATCGGTTTAGCTGTATACATTGCATGGCAAGATACATTCTCTACTATATAACAGCATATAAGTACTGTTACAAATTTACTACCAATTAAAGGATATTTGCCACTATAGGAGTGAAGTATGACACTGATGCTCATTTGCTCGTCAGATGTTACCATGTCCAAAAAAAAAAAAAGTGTAGTAATGGTCATGAGATCATTACGATAAAAACACCAGAAATATAAAAGGCAATAAAATTAACAAGCTGATTCTCTTTGCTACTGGTATAAGAAGTGGCATAACTTAAAAAGTAACAATTTCACGCCCTAGTGATCCATGCCTATTTACTGTCAGTCCTCGTTAATGCACTGTGCACTTGCTGCACTCAGAGGAGGGTTAATTCACAGTGTTCAGTAATGAGAACAGGACAGTGAGACGACGAGATATCCAATTACGTAAAACATAACTAAAAGGCAAGGAAAAGCCTGATACAGGAACTATTAACTGGCCGGAGGAATAGGAGGAAGGCTGGAGAAGGGAAAAAATAATAAACAAGCGCAGGACGGAAGTAATACGTGGAAAATGTGCTGCAAGGTAAAATATAGACTGCAAAACTAAAACCATTGATGACAGATCAGTTAGACATTGCAAATTAACAATAAAAAGACATATATATATATATATATATATATATATATATATATATATATATACTGTATATGAATATATGAGGATTTAAATTGTAATATATATATATTCTATCTATCTATCGATCCTATCTATCACGAAAACTAATTTCGTCCATTGCCAAGGACACTTACATTCTTGCTACTTCACATTGTTTTTCATGTCTCCAGACAAATCTTAATTTTTTTGTGCTCTAAAGGGACAAAAACAAGACAGCAACATTTGTGGTGGTTGAAATATAAACCATGTAAAACAATCCTTTGGAAAAAAATTGAGCTGCACTAATTACACCACTGCTGAGTTGACATTTTGCTGCCTATCGCAACTCTAAGAAAAAAGGAACAAAACAATCACACAGTGGGATTGATTTACTAAAGGCAAATAGACTGTTCTCTCTGCAAGTACAGTTGCATTCATTTTACCCAGAGCTTAGTGAATGTGGTAAAACTCTGTCCATTATCCAACCATGTGCAAGCAAAAATGCTGTTTTTTTTTTTTTTAATTTTCCTTGCACCTCATTGGGTATGCTTTACAAAGTGGAGTTTTATCACATTCACTAAGCTCTGGGGAAATTGAGCGCAACTGCATTTGCAAAGTGCAAAGGCTGTTTGTCTTTAGTAAGTCAACTCTAGTGTGCCTAGCTGTATGTACACATTACTACTGAGAAGTAGATACATGTGACCTGAACATGTCGGCGTAAGACACAATGTACACGTGTCTCCTTTATTACATAACAATACAAAAACGTCAGTTTTAATATATAAATAACCAAACATAGCGTGAGTCTAATTGATGTTAAACTATAACACTGCTCTGTACACTAATAAACATGGCAAAATCAAGGCACTTTGTCTTATAACTGACTCGTGATAGAGTTCAAGTATTCTTTTGTAGGTAAATATTTTAGTATTTGTAGAATTACTTTAAAAAAATAAAAGTATTGGCATATAAGTCTTGGCACCTAATGAGGGACTGTTCTTACTCTTGTGTTATTAATTCTCTCTCCACCTTCATGCTGCATGAGGGACTATACATACTAATTCCAGTAAGGCAGTACACAAACGAAAGATCACATTCAAGTTCACAGCACTCCTTCAGCATTACCTGCAACTCTGTCTCTTCCTTTCCGCTTCCCCTTTCTATAGGGGCCCTCCAGGGCTCTGTTTTTGGACCCCTTCTCTTCTCTATCAACACCTACAGTACTCTCTTGGTCATTTGATGATCTCCCACAGCTTCTCTACTCCAATGACACCCAAATCTATCTCTTTACTCCTCACCCCACTCCTTCAGTATCTTCTTGCATTACTAACTTACTAACTGATATATCAGCATGAATATCACATCAACTCTTCAAACAAAATCTTTCTAAAACTGAGCTTGTAATATTTCCCCCTTCCATCACTTGTGCCCTCCTCCCTAACTTTTCCATCAAGACCAATAATACAACTATCAGTCCATCCCCTCATGCTAGGGTAGAGGTGTAATGCTTGACTCTGACATGTCCTTTCAAGCCTCAAATTCAATCACTGTCAAAGTTTTGCTGGCTTCACCTCCATAACATCTCTAAAATTCACTCCTATACAACTTAGCGAGACCACCAAGCTACTCATTCACTGATTTGTAATCTCTTACCTTGACTATTGCAACTCCCTTCTCATAGGTCTACCTCTACACAGACTATCCATCTTTCAGTCTATCATGAATACTGCCGCCAGACTCATTTAACTTACCACTCAGTATCTGCCACCCCTCTCTTCCAATCCCTACATCACCAATCTTGTCTCCAAATATCACCCAACCATCCTCTCCACTCCTCCCAAGACCTCCTGCTCTTTAGCTCCCTTGTCTCCTCCTGCTATGCTCATCTCCAGGACATCTCCAGAGCCTCTCCCATCACCTGGAACTCTCTACCTCAATCTGTCCAACTGTCTCCTACTCTGGTCACCTTTAGGCAATCCCTGAAAACGCATCTCTTTAGGGAATCCTATCCCGCCTCCACCTAACAACTGATCTTTTCATTTTTCCATCAACTCATCCTTCACGGTTACTATCTTTTGTACCAATTGCTTTACCCTAATTAGATTGTAAGCTCTTATGAGCAGGGTCTTTTTAACGCTCTTGTATTTTATTGTATTGTACTGTACTGTCTCCCTTAATGTTGTAAAGTGCAGCACAAACTGTTGGCGCTATATAAAGCCTGTATTATAATAATAATAATAATAATGTTCATAAACCAGAGTAATCAATCAAATATCATTTCCATGAGTCACGGACATTCTGATTAGTTACCAGGTCACTGTACTTGCCCTTTTTTTTACAGGCTATGTACAACACAGTGATTATGTCACTTTAGCTGTAATTGAAAAAACATCTGGTGCATACATAGTGGATGTATACCCATTGAGGCTATTGAGAAGTACATTTAAATTAACATTTTTGTGCCTGGAGTTCAGCTTTAGGTCCTTAAAATGAGTTAAACAAGACCTTGAATTTTTTTATTTAATTCTTTTTAAATACATATTGAAACATTCATAATCTGAAGGAAAACTCGTTATGGGTTTTAGGTGCAAACAAAATACTCACAACCTTTAAATTTGTCCAGTTTTTACTTGTGGTACTTAACTTTTCCTTTTTTCCCTGTTGAAATAAGCCCATAAACTCATTTCTTTAAACAAGGGTAAACTAATTCTGTTTCCATTTGAAACCATTTCCTCCAGGGATTCTTTCGCAGATTAGAGCCTTACACAAGGCATTCCTACTTGCTGACAGACAAATTCCATATCCCAGCAAGACCATTGGAAAAAGAACGGAAAAAAAAAACCCTTCAGGAATGGCCCACATCGCGTTTCACTTTTTAACATATTCTGAGCACGAACACACCTATCTAGAGGTTCACAAGCTCATTTACAACATATATTTTTTAGGGAAAGAGTTGTCAGCGTCAATAGGTTGCTAACTAATTGCCAACGTTTAATTCAAAGTGGCCACTAGGAGAAAAAAATGTAAATTCACTTGCAAGCTGTCTTATTTTTCTTTAATAACCAGGAATACTCAAGCGTAGCTACCTGCTTCCTTTGAAAATAACATAATCAGCTAGCTGCTGTCTACAAAAATTTTGTAACAGCTTAATTCTACAATGGAAAGTAGCCAAATTTCAAAGTTAAATAAAATGTAACCAATTTAACACAAATAATTTACCGGATATTCTTTGTGGAAGAAAAATAACACAATGGTCTCCAGTGAAAATGTCACAGATAACTTTGCCATGACCTTTTATGATCAATGAGAATTAAAAAAAAATAGAAATGGATCTTGCATACGGACAGTTTTTGAATTTCCAGGATCTACAATTTTAATACCCCGTTTTGACGCCTTGAGGAAAGCAGCCTTAGTTTCTAATTAACACAATTATCTCAAATGGGGCCAGATGATTAAATATGGATTCAGAAGACTATTTTTACCTTATTTTATATACTTTTGTAAGATTTCTATGCTAATATTTAAAAAAAAATACAGCATAACAACCTCCTGCAGTTTCACAAAAGAGCCATTGCTGCGATTGATCGCAATACCCAAATCACTCATGTTGATCAGGAGTACAATAAAATACATACAGCACACATTCAACAAAGTAAAGTCACCTAAAAAAATAAATAAATAATATATTTAAAATTCTAACAAATATAAAAATGAATGTATCCTATTCAGAAGGCAATCCATTGAAGAGCATAATTTATTGTTTCAAAACCCCACTTTCATTAAAGTATATATAAAGCCCAAACTTATTTCACTTCATATAGCAAACGGATTGGTTAAAACTTTTAAAGTTTTTTTTTTTGTTTGCTGGCTGTGTCCCTTTGGAGGGTTTTTTCTTCATTTCCTGTCTCACAGACACAATAGGAAGTAAGAAAAAAATATCTCTAAAGTAGGAGAAATTCCCTTTTAAGCAGTTATCATATGAGCAAGTATCCTTATTGGATGATTTAACCTCTTTTCCTGTTCTTGTGAAAACACCAGAGTATGGATGTTCCTTCACTTCCTAACTTGGTGACAGTAGTTACTATGGTGAATTGAGAGTGCAAATCTTGTTAATTGGCACACAGCCAGCAGTAGAATATTGAGGTTCTAAACATTTACCACTATATCTAACATTTAAAAAAAATTAGTTTTAAGAGGCTCTGTCACAAAAGTATAACTTTTGAGCAAAAACTATATCTCTAAAGAAGAATCGGAATAGTAACCTCTCCTCTTGACAATAACAATCAAGGCAGATCCAGTGCTGAGAAATAGTCCCCCAAAGTATGCTAGGCAACTGACACTTCTGGGAATGTTGATCTGATATATTCCTCTAGGTCTCACCGGTTCCTCCAGTTGACTTCCATGTCATTGTAGCACACAGTAATGATATGGAGGTCAGCAGGAGGAACCATGCAGTGCCACACAGGACACAGGAGTTTGACATTTCTGAAAGTGTTGGTTTCCCAACAGACTTTGGGGGACCTTTTCTCAGCATTCAAGTAGATTTCAACAGCATGGGCAGCAGGAATCTCTCTTTGCTTAGAAGTTTCCCTTATGTGACAGAGAATCTTAAAATTTCTGTCCTTAATTGAAGTATAAAAAAATATATTATTATGATCCTTTGCTTCACCTATACAAAAACATTGAGACTTGTTAGACTCTTCATATAAACTAGTCCAAACACAGCTTAAATATAAAAAAATACAACATTAGATTCTGTAGGTAACAGACTTAAATGGCTTTTTTTAAAAAGAAAAATGATAGGAAATCAATCACTTGGAATTTGATTCCATCTGATATGGGAAATGAATTGTGTTCTGGGCCAAATCAAAACCAGTAAAACGTACATATGTCCCTATTACATGAAAAGTGATATTGCAACATCCTAACAGCCTATCCTTAAGGAAAAATCATTTTATTCCTTTTCCAGCTGGTGTGATATGAGAGCATTTCTTGGGCATATATCAAATAAAAAAATACTTTGATTATTAGTCACTCAAAGAGCAGAGCCTACATTAGAGTGACCAGCAATGTACAAAAGACCAAGAAGGCAACAATAAGTGAAAAACCAAAAGCCACACATAAAAAACTTGTTGGAATGTTCAAATTTTTACCACGGTTGACATATATATATATATGATTATTGCAGTTGTGAGATCTAGAGATGAGCGAAGAAATGAAAAATTCGATTCGACTGATTCGGCGAATTCGTGGACAATATTCGATTCGAGTCGAATAAATTCGCTGTGAATTTAACTTAAAAAAGGGTGTTTCTAGGCTTCAGAGAGACTTAATATTAGTGCAGAACACTGTACCTTTAATTTAAATGCCCTTGGAGTCTGCTGGGGAAGAGAAATAATACTGTCAGTCAGTATGACATGCAGATGAGTGCCGTCGATCTTAGAATCACCGCACACTTCACTCATTTGGGCAGTCACGGGGCCAAAACCAGAGTGTGGAGCCACAGTGTGGCGGTGGAGGCAGCAGCAATGGGAGGCCATACAGCACCCTATGACAAAAATGGAAACCACCAGCAGTGTGAGGAGACCTGAAAGTGGCACATGGCAGAGTGTGGCGATAGAGACAGCAGCAATGGGAGGCCGTACAGGGACCCATGACACACTCTGGACCTGGCAGCAGCATGAGGAGGCGGTACAGGGGCCCATGACAGATTACGGGCCTGGCAGCAGCATGAGGAGTCGGTACAGGGGCCCATGGCAGATTACGGGCCTGGCAGCAGCAATGGGAGGCCGTACAGGGACCCATGACACACTCTGGACCTGGCAGCAGCATGGGGAGGCGGTACAGGGGCCCATGACAGATTACGGGCCTGGCAGCAGCATGAGGAGTCGGTACGGGGGCCCATGACACACTCTGGACCTGGCAGCAGCATGAGGAGGCGGTACAGGGGCGCATGACAGATTACGAGCCTGGCAGCAGCAACTTGGACAGGAGGACGTTCAGCTTCTGCACCGTCGGGTGCGTGCTCGCAAACTGTTGTCTCTTGGAAACGGATTCCAAGAAAGACTGCTGACGGAATCCGTGAAGAGGAGTAGCAGGAGAAGGAGCATCTGAACGAGCGGAATATGCCAACAAGCGACAACAGTGGCCCATGACAGATTACGGGCCTGGCAGCAGCATGAGGAGTCGGTACGGGGGCCCATGGCAGATTACGGGCCTGGCAGCAGCTATGGGAGGCCCGTAATCTGCCAGCACCCTATGACAAAAAATGGAACCCACCAGCAGTGTGAGGAGACCTGAAAGTGGCACATGGCAGAGTGTGGCGATGGAGACAGCAGCAATGGGAGGCCGTACAGGGACCCATGAGAGACTCTGGACCTGGCAGCAGCATGAGGAGGCGGTATAGGGGCCCATGGCAGATTAGGGGCCTGGCAGCAGCTATGGGAGGCCCGTAATCTGCCAGCACCCTATGACAAAAAATGGAACACACCAGCAGTGTGAGGAGACCTGAAAGTGGCACATGGCAGAGTGTGGCGATGGAGGCAGCAGCAATGGGAGGCCGTACAGGGACCCATGAGAGACTCTGGACTTGGCAGCAGCATGAGGAGGCGGTATAGGGGCCCATGGCAGATTAGGGGCCTGGCAGCAGCTATGGGAGGCCCGTAATCTGCCAGCACCCTATGACAAAAAATGGAACACACCAGCAGTGTGAGGAGACCTGAAAGTGGCACATGTTTGGGGCATGATTCATGGCGGATTTAGTCAGTTGTGTCAGGAACTGGTGGTTTGAAATCCAGACTAATCCACGCCTGATTCATTTTCACAAACGTCAGTCTCTCCACACTTTGGGTGGACAGTCGTGTCCTCCGCGGAGTTGCAATACCTCCTGCCGCACTAAACACGCGCTCCGATGCCACGCTACTGGCCGGGCATGACAGCCTTTCAAGGGCAAATTCAGCTAGTTGGGGCCAAAGGTCAAGTTTCGTTGCCCAGTAGTCAAGGGGATTGTCTACCTCGGTTGGCAGGGTGCTGTCCAAGTAGGCCTAAGCCTGTTGTTTGAGGTCCTGCTCCAGGTCCACCTGATGCTGCTGCTGCTGCTGCGGCTGGTTAGTAGTTTCCTCACTGCGCTGGTGAAGAAAGCTACTCATCATCGACTGCAGACTGAGGCAGCCGCTGCTGGTGGAGCTGCCACTGCTCCTACCACCCCACCCCTCCCCTGCTGCCATGGCAGCGGAACACGAGCGCACAGGGCCCACAGTGTCTGAGGATGGACGTTGGCGCAGACAGGCAGAGACCAGCTGACTACATAGGTGTTTTTTATAGTACGTTATTTTGGCCTCCCTCTCAGCAGGTGTGAAAAAGGCCACCATTTTTGAACGGTAGCGAGGGTCCAACAAGGTGGACAGCCAAAAGTCATCCCTCTGTCTGATGGTTATTATTCGGCTGTCGCTACGCAAGCAACCGAGCATGCTATGGGCCATTTGTGCCAAGGAATGCGAGGGACTCCCTGCCTCCATCTCCACAGCATACTGCCACGGTGCGTCTAGGTCCTCTGTCTCCTCTTCCTCCTCCTCTACCAGATGCTCCTGCTCCTCCACTCCTGTCCGCTGAGTGGAAAAACCACCCATTTCACTCAATAATTCCTGAGCACCAATGTCCTCCTCTACCTCCTCCTCTTCTTCCAGTCCTGCCCCCACAGGGGCCATGTGGCGTTGAGATCTGTGCGCCACGTCTACCGCACCCTGACCAGCCATTGTTAACAGCATTTGTTCCAGGACGTGCAACAGAGGAATGACGTCGTTCATCCCATAGTCCTGCCGACTCACGAATAGCGTGGCCTCCTCAAAGGGCCTGAGCAAGCGCAGGTGTCACGCATGAGCTGCCAATGGCTGACATCTAAGTTACACAGGGAGTACCTTTATCTGCTTTTAACATCAGGAAATCTGTGATGGCCTTTTGCTGTTCGTAAAGGCGGTCTAACATATGTAGGGTTGAATTCCACCTTGTTGCAACGTCACAGCATGAGGAGTCGGTATAGGGGCCCATGGCAGATTAGGGGCCTGGCAGCAGTTATGGGAGGCCCATAATCTGCCAGCACCCTATGACAAAAAATGGAACACACCAGCAGTGTGAGGAGACCTGAAAGTGGCACATGGCAGAGTGTGGCGATGGAGACAGCAGCAATGGGAGGCCGTACAGGGACCCATGAGAGACTCTGGACCTGGCAGCAGCATGAGGAGGCGGTATATAGGGGCCTACGGCAGATTAGGGGCCTGGCAGCAGCTATAGGAGGCCCGTAATCTGCCAGCACCCTATGTCAAAAAATTCAACACACCAGCAGTGTGTGAGGAGACCTGAAAGTGGCACATGGCAGAGTGTGGCGATGGAGACAGCAGCAATGGGAGGCCGTACAGGGACCCATGACAGACTCTGGACTTGGCAGCAGCATGAGGAGGCGGTATATAGGGGCTTATGGCAGATTAGGGGCCTGGCAGCAGCTATAGGAGGCCCGTAATCTGCCAGCACCCTATGTCAAAAAATTCAACACACCAGCAGTGTGAGGAGACCTGAAAGTGGCACATGGCAGAGTGTGGCGATGGAGACAGCAGCAATGGGAGGCCGTACAGGGACCCATGACAGACTCTGAACTTGGCAGCAGCATGAGGAGGCGTTATATAGGGGCCCATGGCAGATTAGGGGCCTGGCAGCAGCTATGTGAGGCCCGTAATCTGCCTGCACCCTATGTCAAAAAATTTAACACACCAGCAGTGTGAAGAGACCTGAAAGTGGCACATGGCAGCAGAGTGTGGCGATGGAGACAGCAGCAATGGGAGGCCGTACAGGGACCATGACAGACTCTGGACTTGGCAGCAGCATGAGGAGGCGGTATATAGGGGCCCATGGCAGATTAGGGGCCTGGCAGCAGCTATGTGAGGCCCGTTATCTTGCAGCACCCTATGTCAAAAAATTTAACACACCAGCAGTGTGAAGAGACCTGAAAGTGGCACATGGCAGCAGAGTGTGGCGATGGAGACAGCAGCAATGGGAGGCCGTACAGGGACCCATGAGAGACTCTGGACCTGGCAGCAGCAGGAGGAGGCGGTATATAGGGGCCCATGGCAGATTAGGGGCCTGGCAGCAGCTATGTGAGGCCCGTAATCTGCCTGCACCCTATGTCAAAAAATTTAACACACCAGCAGTGTGAAGAGACCTGAAAGTGGCACATGGCAGCAGAGTGTGGCGATGGAGACAGCAGCAATGGGAGGCCGTACAGGGACCCATGACAGACTCTGAACTTGGCAGCAGCATGAGGAGGCGGTATATAGGGGCCCATGGCAGATTAGGGGCCTGGCAGCAGCTATAGGAGGCCCGTAATCTGCCAGCACCCTATGTCAAAAAATTTAACACACCAGCAGTGTGAAGAGACCTGAAAGTGGCACATGGCAGCAGAGTGTGGCGATGGAGACAGCAGCAATGGGAGGCCGTACAGGGACCATGACAGACTCTGGACTTGGCAGCAGCATGAGGAGGCGGTATATAGGGGCCCATGGCAGATTAGGGGCCTGGCAGCAGCTATGTGAGGCCCGTTATCTTGCAGCACCCTATGTCAAAAAATTTTACACACCAGCAGTGTGAAGAGACCTGAAAGTGGCACATGGCAGCAGAGTGTGGCGATGGAGACAGCAGCAATGGGAGGCCGTACAGGGACCCATGAGAGACTCTGGACCTGGCAGCAGCAGGAGGAGGCGGTATATAGGGGCCCATGGCAGATTAGGGGCCTGGCAGCAGCTATGTGAGGCCCGTAATCTGCCTGCACCCTATGTCAAAAAATTTAACACACCAGCAGTGTGAAGAGACCTGAAAGTGGCACATGGCAGCAGAGTGTGGCGATGGAGACAGCAGCAATGGGAGGCCGTACAGGGACCATGACAGACTCTGGACTTGGCAGCAGCATGAGGAGGCGGTATATAGGGGCCCATGGCAGATTAGGGGCCTGGCAGCAGCTATGTGAGGCCCGTAATCTGCCTGCACCCTATGTCAAAAAATTTAACACACCAGCAGTGTGAAGAGACCTGAAAGTGGCACATGGCAGCAGAGTGTGGCGATGGAGACAGCAGCAATGGGAGGCCGTACAGGGACCATGACAGACTCTGGACTTGGCAGCAGCATGAGGAGGCGGTATATAGGGGCCCATGGCAGATTAGGGGCCTGGCAGCAGCTATGTGAGGCCCGTTATCTTGCAGCACCCTATGTCAAAAAATTTAACACACCAGCAGTGTGAAGAGACCTGAAAGTGGCACATGGCAGCAGAGTGTGGCGATGGAGACAGCAGCAATGGGAGGCCGTACAGGGACCCATGAGAGACTCTGGACCTGGCAGCAGCAGGAGGAGGCGGTATATAGGGGCCCATGGCAGATTAGGGGCCTGGCAGCAGCTATGTGAGGCCCGTAATCTGCCTGCACCCTATGTCAAAAAATTTAACACACCAGCAGTGTGAAGAGACCTGAAAGTGGCACATGGCAGCAGAGTGTGGCGATGGAGACAGCAGCAATGGGAGGCCGTACAGGGACCCATGACAGACTCTGAACTTGGCAGCAGCATGAGGAGGCGGTATATAGGGGCCCATGGCAGATTAGGGGCCTGGCAGCAGCTATAGGAGGCCCGTAATCTGCCAGCACCCTATGTCAAAAAATTTAACACACCAGCAGTGTGAAGAGACCTGAAAGTGGCACATGGCAGCAGAGTGTGGCGATGGAGACAGCAGCAATGGGAGGCCGTACAGGGACCATGACAGACTCTGGACTTGGCAGCAGCATGAGGAGGCGGTATATAGGGGCCCATGGCAGATTAGGGGCCTGGCAGCAGCTATGTGAGGCCCGTTATCTTGCAGCACCCTATGTCAAAAAATTTTACACACCAGCAGTGTGAAGAGACCTGAAAGTGGCACATGGCAGCAGAGTGTGGCGATGGAGACAGCAGCAATGGGAGGCCGTACAGGGACCCATGAGAGACTCTGGACCTGGCAGCAGCAGGAGGAGGCGGTATATAGGGGCCCATGGCAGATTAGGGGCCTGGCAGCAGCTATGTGAGGCCCGTAATCTGCCTGCACCCTATGTCAAAAAATTTAACACACCAGCAGTGTGAAGAGACCTGAAAGTGGCACATGGCAGCAGAGTGTGGCGATGGAGACAGCAGCAATGGGAGGCCGTACAGGGACCATGACAGACTCTGGACTTGGCAGCAGCATGAGGAGGCGGTATATAGGGGCCCATGGCAGATTAGGGGCCTGGCAGCAGCTATGTGAGGCCCGTAATCTGCCAGCACCCTATGTCAAAAAATTTAACACACCAGCAGTGTGAAGAGACCTGAAAGTGGCACATGGCAGCAGAGTGTGGCGATGGAGACAGCAGCAATGGGAGGCCGTACAGGGACCCATGAGAGACTCTGGACCTGGCAGCAGCAGGAGGAGGCGGTATATAGGGGCCCATGGCAGATTAGGGGCCTGGCAGCAGCTATGTGAGGCCCGTAATCTGCCAGCACCCTATGTCAAAAAATTTAACACACCAGCAGTGTGAAGAGACCTGAAAGTGGCACATGGCAGCAGAGTGTGGCGATGGAGACAGCAGCAATGGGAGGCCGTACAGGGACCCATGAGAGACTCTGGACCTGGCAGCAGCAGGAGGAGGCGGTATATAGGGGCCCATGGCAGATTAGGGGCCTGGCAGCAGCTATGTGAGGCCCGTAATCTGCCTGCACCCTATGTCAAAAAATTTAACACACCAGCAGTGTGAAGAGACCTGAAAGTGGCACATGGCAGCAGAGTGTGGCGATGGAGACAGCAGCAATGGGAGGCCGTACAGGGACCATGACAGACTCTGGACTTGGCAGCAGCATGAGGAGGCGGTATATAGGGGCCCATGGCAGATTAGGGGCCTGGCAGCAGCTATGTGAGGCCCGTAATCTGCCAGCACCCTATGTCAAAAAATTTAACACACCAGCAGTGTGAAGAGACCTGAAAGTGGCACATGGCAGCAGAGTGTGGCGATGGAGACAGCAGCAATGGGAGGCCGTACAGGGACCCATGAGAGACTCTGGACCTGGCAGCAGCAGGAGGAGGCGGTATATAGGGGCCCATGGCAGATTAGGGGCCTGGCAGCAGCTATGTGAGGCCCGTAATCTGCCTGCACCCTATGTCAAAAAATTTAACACACCAGCAGTGTGAAGAGACCTGAAAGTGGCACATGGCAGCAGAGTGTGGCGATGGAGACAGCAGCAATGGGAGGCCGTACAGGGACCCATGAGAGACTCTGGACCTGGCAGCAGCAGGAGGAGGCGGTATATAGGGGCCCATGGCAGATTAGGGGCCTGGCAGCAGCTATGTGAGGCCCGTAATCTGCCTGCACCCTATGTCAAAAAATTTAACACACCAGCAGTGTGAAGAGACCTGAAAGTGGCACATGGCAGCAGAGTGTGGCGATGGAGACAGCAGCAATGGGAGGCCGTACAGGGACCCATGACAGACTCTGAACTTGGCAGCAGCATGAGGAGGCGGTATATAGGGGCCCATGGCAGATTAGGGGCCTGGCAGCAGCTATGTGAGGCCCGTAATCTGCCTGCACCCTATGTCAAAAAATTTAACACACCAGCAGTGTGAAGAGACCTGAAAGTGGCACATGGCAGCAGAGTGTGGCGATGGAGACAGCAGCAATGGGAGGCCGTACAGGGACCATGACAGACTCTGGACTTGGCAGCAGCATGAGGAGGCGGTATATAGGGGCCCATGGCAGATTAGGGGCCTGGCAGCAGCTATGTGAGGCCCGTAATCTGCCAGCACCCTATGTCAAAAAATTTAACACACCAGCAGTGTGAAGAGACCTGAAAGTGGCACATGGCAGCAGAGTGTGGCGATGGAGACAGCAGCAATGGGAGGCCGTACAGGGACCCATGAGAGACTCTGGACCTGGCAGCAGCAGGAGGAGGCGGTATATAGGGGCCCATGGCAGATTAGGGGCCTGGCAGCAGCTATGTGAGGCCCGTAATCTGCCTGCACCCTATGTCAAAAAATTTAACACACCAGCAGTGTGAAGAGACCTGAAAGTGGCACATGGCAGCAGAGTGTGGCGATGGAGACAGCAGCAATGGGAGGCCGTACAGGGACCCATGAGAGACTCTGGACCTGGCAGCAGCAGGAGGAGGCGGTATATAGGGGCCCATGGCAGATTAGGGGCCTGGCAGCAGCTATGTGAGGCCCGTAATCTGCCTGCACCCTATGTCAAAAAATTTAACACACCAGCAGTGTGAAGAGACCTGAAAGTGGCACATGGCAGCAGAGTGTGGCGATGGAGACAGCAGCAATGGGAGGCCGTACAGGGACCATGACAGACTCTGGACTTGGCAGCAGCATGAGGAGGCGGTATATAGGGGCCCATGGCAGATTAGGGGCCTGGCAGCAGCTATGTGAGGCCCGTTATCTTGCAGCACCCTATGTCAAAAAATTTAACACACCAGCAGTGTGAAGAGACCTGAAAGTGGCACATGGCAGCAGAGTGTGGCGATGGAGACAGCAGCAATGGGAGGCCGTACAGGGACCCATGAGAGACTCTGGACCTGGCAGCAGCAGGAGGAGGCGGTATATAGGGGCCCATGGCAGATTAGGGGCCTGGCAGCAGCTATGTGAGGCCCGTAATCTGCCTGCACCCTATGTCAAAAAATTTAACACACCAGCAGTGTGAAGAGACCTGAAAGTGGCACATGGCAGCAGAGTGTGGCGATGGAGACAGCAGCAATGGGAGGCCGTACAGGGACCCATGACAGACTCTGAACTTGGCAGCAGCATGAGGAGGCGGTATATAGGGGCCCATGGCAGATTAGGGGCCTGGCAGCAGCTATAGGAGGCCCGTAATCTGCCAGCACCCTATGTCAAAAAATTTAACACACCAGCAGTGTGAAGAGACCTGAAAGTGGCACATGGCAGCAGAGTGTGGCGATGGAGACAGCAGCAATGGGAGGCCGTACAGGGACCATGACAGACTCTGGACTTGGCAGCAGCATGAGGAGGCGGTATATAGGGGCCCATGGCAGATTAGGGGCCTGGCAGCAGCTATGTGAGGCCCGTTATCTTGCAGCACCCTATGTCAAAAAATTTTACACACCAGCAGTGTGAAGAGACCTGAAAGTGGCACATGGCAGCAGAGTGTGGCGATGGAGACAGCAGCAATGGGAGGCCGTACAGGGACCCATGAGAGACTCTGGACCTGGCAGCAGCAGGAGGAGGCGGTATATAGGGGCCCATGGCAGATTAGGGGCCTGGCAGCAGCTATGTGAGGCCCGTAATCTGCCTGCACCCTATGTCAAAAAATTTAACACACCAGCAGTGTGAAGAGACCTGAAAGTGGCACATGGCAGCAGAGTGTGGCGATGGAGACAGCAGCAATGGGAGGCCGTACAGGGACCCATGACAGACTCTGAACTTGGCAGCAGCATGAGGAGGCGGTATATAGGGGCCCATGGCAGATTAGGGGCCTGGCAGCAGCTATGTGAGGCCCGTAATCTGCCAGCACCCTATGTCAAAAAATTTAACACACCAGCAGTGTGAAGAGACCTGAAAGTGGCACATGGCAGCAGAGTGTGGCGATGGAGACAGCAGCAATGGGAGGCCGTACAGGGACCCATGAGAGACTCTGGACCTGGCAGCAGCAGGAGGAGGCGGTATATAGGGGCCCATGGCAGATTAGGGGCCTGGCAGCAGCTATGTGAGGCCCGTAATCTGCCTGCACCCTATGTCAAAAAATTTAACACACCAGCAGTGTGAAGAGACCTGAAAGTGGCACATGGCAGCAGAGTGTGGCGATGGAGACAGCAGCAATGGGAGGCCGTACAGGGACCCATGAGAGACTCTGGACCTGGCAGCAGCAGGAGGAGGCGGTATATAGGGGCCCATGGCAGATTAGGGGCCTGGCAGCAGCTATGTGAGGCCCGTAATCTGCCTGCACCCTATGTCAAAAAATTTAACACACCAGCAGTGTGAAGAGACCTGAAAGTGGCACATGGCAGCAGAGTGTGGCGATGGAGACAGCAGCAATGGGAGGCCGTACAGGGACCCATGACAGACTCTGAACTTGGCAGCAGCATGAGGAGGCGGTATATAGGGGCCCATGGCAGATTAGGGGCCTGGCAGCAGCTATGTGAGGCCCGTAATCTGCCTGCACCCTATGTCAAAAAATTTAACACACCAGCAGTGTGAAGAGACCTGAAAGTGGCACATGGCAGCAGAGTGTGGCGATGGAGACAGCAGCAATGGGAGGCCGTACAGGGACCATGACAGACTCTGGACTTGGCAGCAGCATGAGGAGGCGGTATATAGGGGCCCATGGCAGATTAGGGGCCTGGCAGCAGCTATGTGAGGCCCGTAATCTGCCAGCACCCTATGTCAAAAAATTTAACACACCAGCAGTGTGAAGAGACCTGAAAGTGGCACATGGCAGCAGAGTGTGGCGATGGAGACAGCAGCAATGGGAGGCCGTACAGGGACCCATGAGAGACTCTGGACCTGGCAGCAGCAGGAGGAGGCGGTATATAGGGGCCCATGGCAGATTAGGGGCCTGGCAGCAGCTATGTGAGGCCCGTAATCTGCCTGCACCCTATGTCAAAAAATTTAACACACCAGCAGTGTGAAGAGACCTGAAAGTGGCACATGGCAGCAGAGTGTGGCGATGGAGACAGCAGCAATGGGAGGCCGTACAGGGACCCATGAGAGACTCTGGACCTGGCAGCAGCAGGAGGAGGCGGTATATAGGGGCCCATGGCAGATTAGGGGCCTGGCAGCAGCTATGTGAGGCCCGTAATCTGCCTGCACCCTATGTCAAAAAATTTAACACACCAGCAGTGTGAAGAGACCTGAAAGTGGCACATGGCAGCAGAGTGTGGCGATGGAGACAGCAGCAATGGGAGGCCGTACAGGGACCATGACAGACTCTGGACTTGGCAGCAGCATGAGGAGGCGGTATATAGGGGCCCATGGCAGATTAGGGGCCTGGCAGCAGCTATGTGAGGCCCGTTATCTTGCAGCACCCTATGTCAAAAAATTTAACACACCAGCAGTGTGAAGAGACCTGAAAGTGGCACATGGCAGCAGAGTGTGGCGATGGAGACAGCAGCAATGGGAGGCCGTACAGGGACCCATGAGAGACTCTGGACCTGGCAGCAGCAGGAGGAGGCGGTATATAGGGGCCCATGGCAGATTAGGGGCCTGGCAGCAGCTATGTGAGGCCCGTAATCTGCCTGCACCCTATGTCAAAAAATTTAACACACCAGCAGTGTGAAGAGACCTGAAAGTGGCACATGGCAGCAGAGTGTGGCGATGGAGACAGCAGCAATGGGAGGCCGTACAGGGACCCATGACAGACTCTGAACTTGGCAGCAGCATGAGGAGGCGGTATATAGGGGCCCATGGCAGATTAGGGGCCTGGCAGCAGCTATGTGAGGCCCGTTATCTTGCAGCACCCTATGTCAAAAAATTTTACACACCAGCAGTGTGAAGAGACCTGAAAGTGGCACATGGCAGCAGAGTGTGGCGATGGAGACAGCAGCAATGGGAGGCCGTACAGGGACCCATGAGAGACTCTGGACCTGGCAGCAGCAGGAGGAGGTGGTATATAGGGGCCCATGGCAGATTAGGGGCCTGGCAGCAGCTATGTGAGGCCCGTAATCTGCCTGCACCCTATGTCAAAAAATTTAACACACCAGCAGTGTGAAGAGACCTGAAAGTGGCACATGGCAGCAGAGTGTGGCGATGGAGACAGCAGCAATGGGAGGCCGTACAGGGACCCATGAGAGACTCTGGACCTGGCAGCAGCAGGAGGAGGTGGTATATAGGGGCCCATGGCAGATTAGGGGCCTGGCAGCAGCTATGTGAGGCCCGTAATCTGCCTGCACCCTATGTCAAAAAATTTAACACACCAGCAGTGTGAAGAGACCTGAAAGTGGCACATGGCAGCAGAGTGTGGCGATGGAGACAGCAGCAATGGGAGGCCGTACAGGGACCATGACAGACTCTGGACTTGGCAGCAGCATGAGGAGGCGGTATATAGGGGCCCATGGCAGATTAGGGGCCTGGCAGCAGCTATGTGAGGCCCGTTATCTTGCAGCACCCTATGTCAAAAAATTTAACACACCAGCAGTGTGAAGAGACCTGAAAGTGGCACATGGCAGCAGAGTGTGGCGATGGAGACAGCAGCAATGGGAGGCCGTACAGGGACCCATGAGAGACTCTGGACCTGGCAGCAGCATGAGGAGGCGGTATATTGGGGCCCATGGCAGATTAGGGGCCTGGCAGCAGCTATGTGAGGCCCGTTATCTTGCAGCACCCTATGTCAAAAAATTTTACACACCAGCAGTGTGAAGAGACCTGAAAGTGGCACATGGCAGCAGAGTGTGGCGATGGAGACAGCAGCAATGGGAGGCCGTACAGGGACCCATGAGAGACTCTGGACCTGGCAGCAGCAGGAGGAGGTGGTATATAGGGGCCCATGGCAGATTAGGGGCCTGGCAGCAGCTATGTGAGGCCCGTTATCTTGCAGCACCCTATGTCAAAAAATTTAACACACCAGCAGTGTGAAGAGACCTGAAAGTGGCACATGGCAGCAGAGTGTGGCGATGGAGACAGCAGCAATGGGAGGCCGTACAGGGACCCATGAGAGACTCTGGACCTGGCAGCAGCATGAGGAGGCGGTATATTGGGGCCCATGGCAGATTAGGGGCCTGGCAGCAGCTATGTGAGGCCCGTTATCTTGCAGCACCCTATGTCAAAAAATTTTACACACCAGCAGTGTGAAGAGACCTGAAAGTGGCACATGGCAGCAGAGTGTGGCGATGGAGACAGCAGCAATGGGAGGCCGTACAGGGACCCATGAGAGACTCTGGACCTGGCAGCAGCAGGAGGAGGTGGTATATAGGGGCCCATGGCAGATTAGGGGCCTGGCAGCAGCTATGTGAGGCCCGTAATCTGCCTGCACCCTATGTCAAAAAATTTAACACACCAGCAGTGTGAAGAGACCTGAAAGTGGCACATGGCAGCAGAGTGTGGCGATGGAGACAGCAGCAATGGGAGGCCGTACAGGGACCCATGAGAGACTCTGGACCTGGCAGCAGCAGGAGGAGGCGGTATATAGGGGCCTATGGCAGATTAGGGGCCTGGCAGCAGCTATAGGAGGCCCGTAATCTGCCAGCACCCTATGTCAAAAAATTCAACACACCAGCAGTGTGAGGAGACCTGAAAGTGGCACATGTTTGAGGCATGAT
Organism: Staurois parvus; assembly: GCF_062004578.1. Lineage (NCBI taxonomy): Eukaryota > Metazoa > Chordata > Amphibia > Anura > Ranidae > Staurois > Staurois parvus. The sequence goes on from NW_028318094.1 coordinate 9,288,263, forward strand.
TCATGGCGGATTTAGTCAGTTGTGTCAGGAACTGGTGGTTTGAAATCCAGACTAATCCACGCCTGATTCATTTTCACAAACGTGAGTCTCTCCACACTTTGGGTGGACAGTCGTGTCCTCCGCGGAGTTACAATACCTCCTGCCGCACTAAACACGCGCTCCGATGCCACGCTACTGGCCGGGCATGACAGCCTTTCAAGGGCAAATTCAGCTAGTTGGGGCCAAAGGTCAAGTTTCGTTGCCCAGTAGTCAAGGGGATTGTCTACCTCGGTTGGCAGGGTGCTGTCCAAGTAGGCCCAAGCCTGTTGTTTGAGCTCCTGCTCCAGGTCCACCTGATGCTGCTGCTGCTGCTGCGGCTGGTTAGTAGTTTCCTCACTGCGCTGGTGAAGAAAGCTACTCATCATCGACTGCAGACTGAGGCAGCCGCTGCTGGTGGAGCTGCCACTGCTCCTACCACCCCACCCCTCCCCTGCTGCCATGCCAGCGGAACGCGAGCGCACAGGGCCCACAGTGTCTGAGGATGGACGTTGGCGCACAAAGGCAGAGACCAACTGACTACATAGGTGGTTTTTATAGTACGTAATTTTGGCCTCCCTCTCAGCAGGTGTGAAAAAGGCCACCATTTTGGACCGGTAGCGAGGGTCCAACAAGGTGGACAGCCAAAAGTCATCCCTCTGTCTGATGGTTATTATTCGGCTGTCGCTACGCAAGCAACCGAGCATGCTATGGGCCATTTGTGCCAAGGAATGCGAGGGACTCCCTGCCTCCATCTCCACAGCATACTGCCACGGTGCGTCTGGGTCCTCTGTCTCCTCCTCCTCCTCCTCTACCAGATGCTCCTGCTCCTCCACTCCTGTCCGCTGAGTGGAAAAACCACCCATTTCACTCAATAATTCCTGAGCACAAATGTCCTCCTCTACCTCCTCCTCTTCTTCCTGTCCTGCCCCCACAGGGGTCATGTGGCGTTGAGATCTGTGCGCCACGTCTACCGCACCCTGACCAGCCATTGTTAACAGCATTTGTTCCAGGACGTGCAACAGAGGAATGACGTCGTTCATCCCATAGTCCTGCCGACTCACGAATAGCGTGGCCTCCTCAAAGGGCCTGAGCAAGCGGCAGGTGTCACGCATGAGCTGCCAATGGCTGACATCTAAGTTACACAGGGGAGTACCTTTATCCGCTTGTAACATCAGGAAATCGGTGATGGCCTTTCGCTGCTCGTAAAGGCGGTCTAACATGTGTAGGGTTGAATTCCACCTTGTTGCAACGTCGCAGATCAGGCGATGCTGTGGAATTCCGTTCTGCCGCTGCAGCTCAATGAGGGTGTTCTTTGCGGTGTAGGAATGGCTGAAATGCATGCACAGTTTACGTGACATTTTAAGGATGTCTTGCAGTGGGATGGTGGATTTTAGGAACCGCTTGACAACCAGATTGAACACGTGAGCCATGCATGGCGCATGGCACAACCTTCCTTGACGCAGAGCAGACACCATGTTCTTTCCGTTGTCAGTCAACATGGTTCCGATTTTTAGTTTGCGCGGAGACAGCCATCTGTCGATTTCTCTGTTCATTACACTCAGCAGTTCCTCCCCTGTGTGACTACGTTCGCCAAGGCATACCAGGTGCAGCACAGCGTGACACCGTTGCGCCCTGCACATGTGATATGCCGGTCGGGTAATGGGACTTGGCACGGGGGTGGCGGCTGAGGACACGGCGGAAAAAGAGGTGGTAGAGGCGGACATGCTTGCTGGACCAAGGACGTGCAAACGTGGAGGCAAAAGCGTCGTGACCTGTCCAAGTTGCTGGTGCGGCTGTGCCGGCACCACGTTCACCCAGTGGGCCGTAAATGACATGTACTGTCCCTGACCGTAGTTACAGCTCCACACGTCGGCGCTGCCGTGCACTTTGGCAGAGACCGACATGCTCAAAGACTGGCCCACCATCTCTTCTACATGTGAATGCAGGGCTGGCACTGCCTTTTGGGCAAAGAAATGACGGCTTGGCACTCTCCACCGCGGCGCGGCACAAGCCATCATTTCTCGGAAAGGTGCTGAGTCCACCAGTTGGAAAGGGAGGGACTGCAGCACCAGCAACTTGGACAGGAGGACGTTCAGCTTTTGCACCGTCGGGTGCGTGCTCGCAAACTGTTGTCTCTTGGATACGGATTCCAAGAAAGACTGTTGACGGAATCCGAGAAGAGGAGTAGCAGGAGAAGGAGCATCTGAACGAGCGGAAGATGCCAATGAGCGACAACTCCCCTCAGCAGAGGTGTTGGAGCCTTGACTGGCTGATAGAGGGCGATTGACGACGTCGGGTGACGGAGCAAGTAACGGAGCGGGTGATGGAGCGGGGGCTGGGGCAGGCAGAACCGCCGTATGTTTATCACGGTTTTCCCAGGCCACCGAATGGTGACGCTGCATATGCTGACGCAACGCTGTAGTCCCAACATGGGCCCCCTGGCCACGCTTGCATTTCTGGCCACATAGTCGACATACGGCTACGTTTACTTCCTCGGGCGGCTTGAGGAAAAATTGCCACACCACCGAGTAGGAAACTTTGCCCCCGCTACTCTTCACTGGCTGACTGCTACTTCCTCCGTGCGCACCGGCACCACTACTGGCCGTGGTGGTAGGCTGCAGTGGAGCTGGTGCTCTACTCCGTGGACGTTTGGCTCCACTGACACTGATGCGACCCTGCTGCTGTCTCCTGGGCAACCCACCGACTGTTTTGCTCGCTGCCAAGCTGCCACCCTCTTCTCCTGATGATGCGGAAGAAATTGCCTGATGACGACGAGGCTGCCAAGTGCGATCAACCTCCTCATCATCAAGTAGGGTCTCCGCCTCACTACTAGCCCCCTCGGCTGCGTCTGGGTCAGGAGACAGACCTGTCTCTAGACCGGCTACCGAGCCACTCTCCTCGCCAGTACTTGTTCGCTTGGCTGCTGAAAAGGCCGATGTCTCCCCCCGTTCCTGACCGCCCTCTGTTAGCTCTTCCTCACTGTACAGTGGGGCTGAGCCCACAGCATGCGATACTTCGCTTGGTGAGGGAACAGCAAAGGACAGGGGCAGGTAGAGGACACGTGATTTCAGTGGGCTTGGTCCCGGGCCATGCCAACTAACGGTTGTGTCTGACGTACCCACCGACCGTTGGCTGTAGGTGTCAGAGGTGACCTGGGAAGAGGAAGACGACCGAGCCAACCAATCAATGACGGCAGGGTTGTCGGTGGAGACACGACCGCTGGATGACACCGGGAGCACTGGCCTCTGGCTGCGAATACTGCTGCCTCGACCCCTTCCTCTGCTGCCACGTCTGCTCGCTCCTAAAACATTGCCTCCTCTGCCACTCCTCTGCATGTTGTCTGACATACTATTTAATTCAACGATTAGGTGTCCCTGAGTAACAATTCTCTGGCACTCAGTAACAATTCTGTCTGTCCCTGAGTATGAATTCTGTGGCCCTGAGTAACAATTGTGTGTCTGTGCAAGTAACAATTCTGTGTCTGTGCAAGTAACAATTTTGTGTCTGTGAGAGTAACAATTCTCTGGCACTCAGTAACAATTCTGTCTGTCCCTGAGTAACAATTCTCTGGCACTCAGTAACAATTCTGTCTGTCCCTGAGTAACAATTCTGTCTGTCCCTGAGTATGAATTCTGTGGCCCTGAGTAAGAATTCTCTGGCACTCAGTAACAATTCTGTCTGTCCCTGAGTATGAATTCTGTGGCCCTGAGTAACAATTGTGTGTCTGTGCAAGTAACAATTCTGTGTCTGTGCAAGTAACAATTTTGTGTCTGTGAGAGTAACAATTCTCTGGCACTCAGTAACAATTCTGTCTGTCCCTGAGTAACAATTCTCTGGCACTCAGTAACAATTCTGTCTGTCCCTGAGTATGAATTCTGTGGCCCTGAGTAACAATTCTGTCTCTGTGCGAGTAACAATTCTGTGTCTGTGCAAGTAACAATTTTGTGTCTGTGAGAGTAACAATTCTCTGGCACTCAGTAACAATTCTGTCTGTCCCTGAGTAACAATTCTCTGGCACTCAGTAACAATTCTGTCTGTCCCTGAGTAACAATTCTCTGGCACTCAGTAACAATTCTGTCTGTCCCTGAGTAACAATTCTCTGGCACTCAGTAACAATTGTGTGTCTGTGCAAGTAACAATTCTGTGTCTGTGCAAGTAACAATTTTGTGTCTGTGAGAGTAACAATTCTCTGGCACTCAGTAACAATTCTGTCTGTCCCTGAGTAACAATTCTCTGGCACTCAGTAACAATTCTGTCTGTCCCTGAGTATGAATTCTGTGGCCCTGAGTAACAATTCTGTCTCTGTGCGAGTAACAATTCTGTGTCTGTGCAAGTAACAATTTTGTGTCTGTGAGAGTAACAATTCTCTGGCACTCAGTAACAATTCTGTCTGTCCCTGAGTAACAATTCTCTGGCACTCAGTAACAATTCTGTCTGTCCCTGAGTAACAATTCTCTGGCACTCAGTAACAATTCTGTCTGTCCCTGAGTAACAATTCTCTGGCACTCAGTAACAATTGTGTGTCTGTGCAAGTAACAATTCTGTGTCTGTGCAAGTAACAATTTTGTGTCTGTGAGAGTAACAATTCTCTGGCACTCAGTAACAATTCTGTCTGTCCCTGAGTAACAATTCTCTGGCACTCAGTAACAATTCTGTCTGTCCCTGAGTATGAATTCTGTGGCCCTGAGTAACAATTCTGTCTCTGTGCGAGTAACAATTCTGTGTCTGTGCAAGTAACAATTTTGTGTCTGTGAGAGTAACAATTCTCTGGCACTCAGTAACAATTCTGTCTGTCCCTGAGTAACAATTCTCTGGCACTCAGTAACAATTCTGTCTGTCCCTGAGTAACAATTCTCTGGCACTCAGTAACAATTCTGTCTGTCCCTGAGTAACAATTCTCTGGCACTCAGTAACAATTGTGTGTCTGTGCAAGTAACAATTCTGTGTCTGTGCAAGTAACAATTTTGTGTCTGTGAGAGTAACAATTCTCTGGCACTCAGTAACAATTCTGTCTGTCCCTGAGTAACAATTCTCTGGCACTCAGTAACAATTCTGTCTGTCCCTGAGTATGAATTCTGTGGCCCTGAGTAACAATTCTGTCTCTGTGCGAGTAACAATTCTGTGTCTGTGCAAGTAACAATTTTGTGTCTGTGAGAGTAACAATTCTCTGGCACTCAGTAACAATTCTGTCTGTCCCTGAGTAACAATTCTATGGCACTCAGTAACAATTCTGTCTTCCCTGAGTAACAATTCTCTGGCACTCAGTAACAATTCTGTCTGTCCCTGAGTATGAATTCTGTGGCCCTGAGTAACAATTCTGTCTCTGTGCGAGTAACAATTCTGTGTCTGTGCAAGTAACAATTTTGTGTCTGTGAGAGTAACAATTCTCTGGCACTCAGTAACAATTCTGTCTGTCCCTGAGTAACAATTCTCTGGCACTCAGTAACAATTCTGTCTGTCCCTGAGTAACAATTCTCTGGCACTCAGTAACAATTGTGTGTCTGTGCAAGTAACAATTCTGTGTCTGTGCAAGTAACAATTTTGTGTCTGTGAGAGTAACAATTCTCTGGCACTCAGTAACAATTCTGTCTGTCCCTGAGTAACAATTCTCTGGCACTCAGTAACAATTCTGTCTGTCCCTGAGTATGAATTCTGTGGCCCTGAGTAACAATTCTGTCTCTGTGCGAGTAACAATTCTGTGTCTGTGCAAGTAACAATTTTGTGTCTGTGAGAGTAACAATTCTCTGGCACTCAGTAACAATTCTGTCTGTCCCTGAGTAACAATTCTCTGGCACTCAGTAACAATTCTGTCTGTCCCTGAGTAACAATTCTCTGGCACTCAGTAACAATTCTGTCTGTCCCTGAGTAACAATTCTCTGGCACTCAGTAACAATTGTGTGTCTGTGCAAGTAACAATTCTGTGTCTGTGCAAGTAACAATTTTGTGTCTGTGAGAGTAACAATTCTCTGGCACTCAGTAACAATTCTGTCTGTCCCTGAGTAACAATTCTCTGGCACTCAGTAACAATTCTGTCTGTCCCTGAGTATGAATTCTGTGGCCCTGAGTAACAATTGTGTGTCTGTGCAAGTAACAATTCTGTGTCTGTGCAAGTAACAATTTTGTGTCTGTGAGAGTAACAATTCTCTGGCACTCAGTAACAATTCTGTCTGTCCCTGAGTAACAATTCTCTGGCACTCAGTAACAATTCTGTCTGTCCCTGAGTAACAATTCTGTCTGTCCCTGAGTATGAATTCTGTGGACCTGAGTAAGAATTCTCTGGCACTCAGTAACAATTCTGTCTGTCCCTGAGTATGAATTCTGTGGCCCTGAGTAACAATTGTGTGTCTGTGCAAGTAACAATTCTGTGTCTGTGCAAGTAACAATTTTGTGTCTGTGAGAGTAACAATTCTCTGGCACTCAGTAACAATTCTGTCTGTCCCTGAGTAACAATTCTCTGGCACTCAGTAACAATTCTGTCTGTCCCTGAGTAACAATTCTCTGGCACTCAGTAACAATTCTGTCTGTCCCTGAGTAACAATTCTGTCTGTCCCTGAGAATGAATTCTGTGGCCCTGAGTAAGAATTCTCTGGCACTCAGTAACAATTCTGTCTGTCCCTGAGTAACAATTCTCTGGCACTCAGTAACAATTCTGTCTGTCCCTGAGTAAAAATTCTGTGGCCCTAATAACGTTTCTGTGGCCCTAAGTAACAATTCTCTGGCACTGAGTAACAATTCTGTCTGTCCCTGAGTATGAATTCTGTGGCCCTAACTAGCGTTTCTTTGTCCCTAAAGAACGATTCTGTGGCCCTCATTAACAAGTCTGTGTCCCTGAGTAATGGTTCTCTGTCCCTAAGTAACTTCTCTCTGTCCCCAAGTATTGTTTCTGTGGCCCTAACTCTGTCCCTGTCCCTAGTACAGAGCGGTCTGCCTCTGTTCAATGACTGCAGGCAAATGAAGATTTCCAAAATGGCCGCTATATATACCTCGACCATTACACAGTGCTGGCTGGCTGGCTGCTGATTGGCTGATGCGATCACATGTCGTTGAGGAATGCATTATGGGGCAGCGCGCCTTGTCTGCGCGCCTTCCCCGACATCCCCGCTCCGTCGCCGCACATGTCAGCCGCCATTTTCGGAAAAATTTCGATTCGCGCGTCCGAATTAGGCTGTTTTTCGGATTCGGCACGAATCGAAATTTTTCCGAAATTCGACTCGAATTCCACTTCGGATACTTCGATTCGCTCATCTCTAGTGAGATCCATTGCAATGACAATGGGCTAAACCATAAATATTACAACTCCTGCAAGCAACTGTCACACAATGTGGTGCAAGCCATTTTGTTTGCTGATTTTAGTTTGAAAATGTATCCTTTTTATTTCCCATCATTCAGATATTCCAATGTTTTAATTTTCCATAGCCAGGTCTCTGCATTGTTCTACAGGCTAATTCACCCAACTTTGTGGCTGCCTATTCCATTTTTGCTATGTGACAGGTGCTCTTCACTTACACACTGAAAGCAGCAGTGTTATAATAAGCATGCACATTTTAAACTGACTGTGGGGTTTATTTACTAAAGCTGGTTCACACAGAATCTCGTTCACCTGTGCATGGTAGCCAATCAGTTTCTAGCCTCAACTTGTTCAATTAAGCTTTAGCAATGAAACCTGGAAGCTGATTGGTTTCCATGCAAAAGTGCACAAGATTCTGAGTGAACCAGCTTTAGTAAATAAACCCCAGTGTTCCTAATATTTAGCCAATATATTCCTCATTAACATGCGTAAGTGACATTTTAATACAATTTACTGTACTAGGGCTACTCTTTCTACATAAATATATAATCCAAAAGATAGAGCCTGAATTATAAAGAACATCACAATTTCATATTACAACTGTCTCTTTAGGCTGGATTTACTAAACCTAGAGAGTGAAAAATCTGGTGCAGCTGTGCATGGTAGCCAATCATCTTCTAACTTCAGCTTGTTCAATTAAGCTTTGACAAAAAAAATAACTGGAAGCTGATTGGTTTCAATGCAGAGATGCATCGTATTTTGCACTCTCCTGTTTTAGCAAATCAACCCCAAAATGTTCCTTATATGGACAGTGACATTACCCAGAAGTCCCCGCCCTTTTTGTGTACAACAGTTCTCCACCTGGACCTGTTATTTGGAGGGAGTGAAGTGACTGGACAAGACATGTGTCCGCAGTTGGCATTTTTTTATTTTGGCGGATGTGGGCATCATGATTGACATGGATTTGATTCGCTGGACGATGTGATTGGCAATGGATGTACACCAACTGACCTTTTTTTCTTTCTTAAAGGACTTGTCAAAAACTGGGTCAATGTGTTTATTTCAAGAAATCTATAAATGAAACCTAATCTATGAATGGAGGACGGGCAGATTCATTCATGTGTCATTCTTAGAAGCTGTAGTATGGCATCTATGAATGGTGGAGCTGGGCAGAAAGCGAAGGGATTGTCAGGCGATCTTGATTAATTACTGTCACAACAACCTCAATTCTAATAACCCCTGTTGCGCGAAGAAATCACAATGGCAGGGATTGGGGGGGGGGGGGCTGTTTGAGGATAAAGTTTTCAAGGAATCCTGGAGCCAGCAGCGGAGGGGACACCACTGATTTTTTTTTGCATTGAGTAAATTTAGGCTTTAACATTTATACCATATCAAATAGGGTGGGTTGCTTCGAGTCCCTCTTAAATCAGTGTTTGAATGAATGGGCAAGGTAGGAGTGTCTCTTTAAGCAGACATAGTAAGCTATCACATTTTTAGATATGAAATAAATATGCTGCAGATATACTTATTAAAGTGGACTTCCTTTACCACAGTAAAGGAAAATCTGTATACGGTATATTAGTGTCGCTTTAGGTAGTCTTCATAGAGTTTGAGAAGCAATTAAACTATATGTGCAATAATGGAGCAGATGTGGTGGAGGGCAGGGAAGGTGTCCTATGCCTGACTGCTTTCTTTCCCGATGCCCATGCATTATATTGTACCAAAATGCCACTGCTGCTTTCACGTGTACAGGAGAAGTCGCACAGGACAGGTGTTTCATTGTAATGAGATTTAAAAAAAATAGACTTAAAAGCCGTTCCAACCTGTCAATAATCACTGGATCAGAGGGAGTCTCATTCCTGTTCCCGCAGCTCTTCTTATCACAGCAGCGGCTGTAGAGGTGGAAAACACAGAGATTTAGTAATATGTCCATGATACAATATAAGCCACATTAAGACAACGGTTCAAACTGCTGCAACAGTAACAGGACTGCAGCGATCTAGGACCAATGTCAGAGAACAGGTTTGGGCCGCATGGGGGCTAATTACTAGCGCTAACCTCTTCCAGCACAGCTGCTAGCTTATTAAGCCTCCAAATGGCCCAGGTAAATGAGCAAGTTGTCCTCGAAAAACTCAGAGCTTATACATTTCTCTGCATTGTAGACAGGGCTTTGATGTCTTAAAGGACAAATAACAATACATTACAAACTGGCTCCTGTAAAACAATTCTCAAAGCAGGCCTATTTAAAAATAATATATTATAGTGAACCTGGAATCTATTTTCATACCAAGTGAAGTAACACATCTAACGGAGAGCAGGCACCTTAAAGTGTTACTAAACCCAGGACCCTGCATTCACTATACCTGGTCTCCCATAGTACACAGAACATGGAAGCGCAATTATTTTAGTAAATATAAACAAAACTGCTGAATACCTTTTCTCGTTTGCAGTTAGAGCAGTCTTGTGACTTCTATCAGTGTCCAGCAGAGCACATGTTAAAGCTTGTAGAAGGAGTTTTCATTTTGCTCTAGGAGGATGCAGAACTCCTGACTTCTGTCTGGACAGTGCTGACTGGCCCTGGGCTGATCACATGCACTCTCCCAAAAAAAAAAACCTCTCTAGCAATAAACACCAAACTGAGCATGTGCAGAGTGTCTACACAGGATATGTCTCATCAGGAGATAAGGGGGGGCACTGGAAGAAGGGGAGGATCAGAGAAGTCAGGATCAAACAGCCTTTTTACACAATGCAGAGGATTAACCCCTTAGGTTCCACAGTGAGTATAACAAGCATGCTTTACTGCATATACAGACTGATTGTACTGTTGTGGGTTTAGTAACACTTAAAGTGTCTGTTCCTACCTTCACAGCATTGCTTCATTCTTAAAGCTTAAGTTTAGCTAAAAAAAAAAAAAAAATCCCAGTAGCTTTAATGACTTAACGTAGCTGAAGTATGTCCCATGCCTGCCAGGTACCTGGGTCTTGAAGAAATCTTTTGTGTAGTGATGACATATCCACTTCCTTCCTATGACCTTCCTGCACTGAAGGAGTTAATAGCTCCTAGTCTGATGTGAAGCTGTAGTGACAGGGAGCCACTCCCTCCTCCTCCATAGGGAAGAGTTTTTGCATGGTGTACACTACATGTAACACGATTTGTGAATTGGGGGGGCAAATCCTGTAACACATTAGACTCTCTCCTATTTAAAGAGATCATGTTACATGCAGTGTACACTATAAGCCCCCCCCCCCCGGTCACATCAAAGCCGATTTTGAAATTGTGCAACTTACAGTGAAGTCACACGATTTCAAAATCAGGTAAACTGCCAATTTTCTTGGGATTTGCAAGACATCTGACACGGATGTCTATGCAAATCACAGGAAAAGTAGTGCATGCACTACTTTAGAAATCGATGCGGTCCCAGTCAGAACCGCACCGATATGACCGCTCTAATAGCGCACAATAGGGTGCGACTTGGCCTTGCAAGTTGCCTGGCATGCAAATCGCACCCAATGTGATCGGGGGCTAAATCTTTTCCCAAAGGAGGAGAAAGGAGCAGGAGGCAACTCCCCGTCACAGTGTCACAGAAGGCTTGGAGCTAATAACTCATCCTCAAGATTTTTGGGGCTAAATTTCAGTTTTAAGTTGACTCTTTTCCTAATCCATTGCAACTGCTGACTTAAAGACTTACACCTTTTTTTCACTTTATACTCCTGTACTACCATATGTTATGACTTTTTTTTAAATTTTTTTGCCTGGATCAGATTCCTTTAAAATACTCCTTTTGGAGGAAATACACTTCCTGCTTTCCAAGTGCTCTATGACTTAAATGGCATAGAGGAGTAGAGCTGGCCATACATGGTTTGAATTTTGGCTGATGGGTTGAGGAGTCTATTAGAACAAGAAATATCTATAGAAGGCTAGCCTAAGGCTGGCCATACATTATAGTGTTTGTACATATACCTAGTAAAGTGACTAGCCTCAGATGATACACAGAGATGAAACACATCCTCCTACATAAGTTATACCTGCTCATCTACACCTCTCTTCCCCTCATCCATTTCAAAGTGCAGAATTTATAGAGCCTGTCTGAGCCTCCAGGAGCAGGGGGCGGGGAGATGAAATCACATTCTACAGATCTCAGTGAGGAGAGCTCTGAGAGCTGATTGGAGGGAAGAGACACCCCTCCCGTCACACAGCACACATGAACAGAACTGAGGCTGTCATTCTGCTGCAGGTTCCTTCCCGTCACCATTTTTTTCTTGGTGTCAGGAAAACTTCTCAGAAGTGACTCCTGTAGATAGTAGAGGAACGAAGCAGCAGACAGAAATGACGCTTAGTGCTCTTAATTGAGACATGTACATACTACAAAGGGATATGTTTTGTTCATACTTCATGCCTGAGGGTTACAACCACTTTAAGCAATTTTCTTTCCTTAACCACTGGTTGAAGGAAATGAAAATTACTCTATTCTCCCATCAACACATGTGCAGGAGGTTTCCGGCTGTCAGAATACAATGATTAGTGCTGCCAGCTTTATATATCTACCCTATTGTTGTGCTTTTTGGGTATCATACACCCTTAAACCCTCTTGTCTGATATTGATATTACCAATAAAAGGTGAAGACTGAAGTGATAGATGCCCGAATTAAAGAATTACCTGTCAATCTGCCTGAAATCCAGCATCTTCCTAGCTGCCTGCAGAAAGCTGACAATGTTGTCCCCGTAGCACTCAAATTCCAAGTAGTGTTGTCAGCCCTGTTTGTATGAAATTTCAGTGCAGCAGAAGCATCATTTTGAGTTTACTACAAATGTACTGGATTTCAGGAGGATCGCAGGAATTTTTAGTGCTTGCAGCATTTTACAAGAAAAAATATGGGCAAATCCACATGTATTGCAGATGATGTGCCCCATATTTTTTACTTTTAATTTACAATGATTAAATCTTTTTTTCCAGAGGGCTCATCTGCAGTTAAATGTGGAGGCAAATATAAATAAAGCATTGTGAGATAAAACAAACCATATACTAAACATTATCATTAGATGTAGCAACAGCATAGAGTTCTCCAATACAATATATTTCTGGAAAGCAGCCCTTTAAGCATCGGAGATTAGACAGTAGGATGTCTCTGATACAAAACAGACAATTTACCAATTAAATTTAACCCACAGCAAGCAATAAGGTATCTGCATTTAATTTATTTAAACCACGCTAGCAGGTAAGTCACATTCTGATTGGCCCAGGCCACAATTATATCATCTGGTAACCTGATCTGTGAACAAGATGGCTGCTCTTGTTGTGTCAAGGACACAGTTACATATTACACTGACACATATTTGGACTGCAAGCTGCAAACAAGAATCCTGTTCTTGACCTGAGCCACCACCTGTCAGTTGGGGCAATGGCACAAAGAGCCTCACAAAGCCACCTTTATATCTGTCATCAGTGCCGTACACAATGCAGCCAATTTTTACATGGATCAATTTTACGTGGTGCATATAGTTTGTGGATGACTGTGTTATTGTACAGGAACCTCAGCGGTGCTCAGGGAATACACTGAAAACACAGTGGCTAAGTGGTTAGCACTTCTGCCTGGCAGTACTAGGGTCGTCACTTCAAATCCCAACCACGGCACCACCTGCCTGGAGTTTGCATGTTCTCTCTGTCCCTGCGTGGGTTTCCTTCCACACTCCAAAGACATGCTGGTAGGTGAATTGGCTCCTGTCTAAATTGTCCCTAGTATGTGTATGTATGAATGTGAGTTAGGGACCTTAGATTGTACGCCCCTTGAGGGTTAGGGACTGATGTGAATGTACCATATATATGTAAAGCGCTGCATAAACGGATGGCGCTATTTAAGTACCTGTAATAAATAAATAATAAAACATTACTTACTGTGTAAGCCATTAAAAGCAATCTAATATTTTATTTATTATTACAGGTACTTATATAGCCCCATCAATTTACACAGCACTTTACATATATATTGTACATTCACATCAGTCCCTAACCCTCAAGGGGTGTACAATCTAATGTCCCTAACTTACATTCATACTGTACATTTACATACTAGGGCCAATTTAGACAGGATTCAAATACCCTACCAGCATGTCTTTGGAGGGTGAGAGGAAACCCACGCAGACACATGGAGAACATGCAAACTCCAGGCAGGTGGTGCTGTGGTTGAGATTTGAACCAATGAACCTAGTACTGCCAAGCGGAAGTGCTAACGGTTTGGCCACTGATATTAGGAGCCAGTTGGCAAATGTTCTCTATATTCCTGCACTGTGTTTGTAATTATTGCTAATTTTACTCTGCCGCAGAATTAAAGAAAAACTAAAGGCAAAACTTTTTTATTAGCACACCCGTCAGGTTTTTCTTACTCTCTGAGTCACCAGTTGGGGAAATTCACCCTTTCTATTTGTCCTGTTTAGCATTATCATCGAGACTGAAAGAAAAAGAAAATTCCAAAGTTTGGGTTGTCAAGAGAACATGCATCGAAAAAAAAATCTTCCAACTGGGACACTAGTTCTAGTGACCCTGGAAACAAACCCTGTTTCGGCTATGGGGCAGGAAGTGAAGGGATATCTCCTCAAAGGAACACACATGGCAAAAAACTGTCAGGGGTTATAATTAGAGATGAGCGAAGAAATGAAAAATTCGATTCGGCTGATTCGGCGAATTCCAGTGTGAAATTCGATTCGATGCGAATTTCTCCGCTACGAAGATGACTTATTTAAAGGGTTTCTAGGCTTCAGAGAGCCTTTAAATTAGTGCAGAACACTGTACCTTTAATTTAAATGCCCTTGGAGATGAGGAAGGAGAAGGAGAAGGAGAAGGATGAGAAGAAGGAGAAGGAGAAGGATGAGAAGAAGGAGAAGGAGAAGGATGAGAAGAAGGAGAAGGATGAGAAGAAGGAGAAGGATGAGAAGAAGGAGAAGGATGAGAAGAAGGAGAAGGAGAAGGATGAGAAGAAGGAGAAGGAGAAGGATGAGAAGAAGGAGAAGGAGAAGGATGAGAAGAAGGAGAAGGATGAGAAGAAGGAGAAGGATGAGAAGGAGAAGGATGAGAAGGAGAAGGATGAGAAGAAGAAGGCTGAGAATAAGGAGAAGGATGAGAAGAAGGAGAAGGAGAAGGATGAGAAGAAGGAGAAGGATGAGAAGAAGGAGAAGGATGAGAAGAAAGAGAAGGATGAGAAGGAGAAGGATGAGAAGAAGAAGGATGAGAAGAAGAAGGATGAGAAGAAGGAAAAGGATGAGAAGAAGAAGGATGAGAAGAAGGAGAAGGATGAGAAGAAGGAGAATGATGAGAAGAAGGAGAAGGATGATAAGAAGGAGAAGGAAGAGAAGAAGGAGAAGGAGAAGGATGAGAAGAAGGAGAAGGATGAGAAGAAGGAGAAGGATGAGAAGAAGGAGAAGGATGAGAAGAAGGAGAAGGAGAAGGATGAGAAGAAGGAGAAGGATGAGAAGAAGAAGGATGAGAAGAAGGATGAGAAGAAGGAGGAGAAGGATGAGAAGAAGAAGGATGAGAAGAAGGAGAAGGATGAGAAGAAGGAGAAGGAAGAGAAGAAGGAGAAGGAGAAGGATGAGAAGGAGAAGGATGAGAAGAAGGAGAAGGATGAGAAGAAGGAGAAGGATGAGAAGAAGGAGAAGGAGAAGGATGAGAAGAAGGAGAAGGATGAGAAGAAGAAGGATGAGAAGAAGGATGAGAAGGATGAGAAGAAGGAGAAGGATGAGAAGAAGGAGAATGATGAGAAGAAGGAGAAGAAGGAGAAGGATGAGAAGAAGGAGAAGGATGAGAAGAAGGAGAAGGATGAGAAGAAGGAGAAGGATGAGAAGAAGGAGAAGGAGAAGGATGAGAAGAAAAAGGATGAGGAGAAGGAGAAGGATGAGAAGAAGGAGAAGGATGAGAAGGAGAAGGAGAAGGATGAGAAGAAGGAGAAGGAGAAGGATGAGAAGAAGGAGAAGGATGAGAAGAAGGAGAAGGATGAGAAGGAGAAGGAGAAGGATGAGAAGGAGAAGGATGAGAAGAAGGAGAAGGAGAAGGATGAGAAGAAGGAGAAGGAGAAGGATGAGAAGAAGGAGAAGGATGAGAAGAAGGATGAGCAGAAGGAGAAGGATGAGAAGAAGGAGAAGGATGAGAAGAAGGAGAAGGATGAGAAGAAGGATGAGAAGAAGGAGAAGGATGAGAAGAAGGACAGTTCTGTGACAGTTTCTGTCTATTTCTGACAGTTCTGGGACATTCACTCCATACAGCGGTTTCAACCGCTGTATGGAGGGAATGTCATAGAACTGTCAGAAATAGACTATTAATGACAGTTCTGGGACTGTCCTTCCATGCAGCGGTTGAAACATTGTATGTATTTGTTTCCATAAATGGATCCATTTATGGAAACAAATACATACAATGTTTCAACCGCTGCATGGAAGGACAGTCCCAGAACTGTCATTAATAGTCTATTTCTGACAGTTCCATGACATTCCCTCCATACAGCGGTTAAAACAGCTGTATGCAGTGAATGTCCCAGAACTGTCATAAATAGTCTATTTCTGATAGATCTGGGACATTCACTCCATACAGCTGTTTTAACCGCTGTATGGAGGGAATGTCATGGAACTGTCAGAAATAGACTATTAATGACAGTTCTGGGACTGTCCTTCCATGCAGCGGTTGAAACATTGTATGTATTTGTTTCCATAAATGGATCCATTTATGGAAACAAATACATACAATGTTTCAACCGCTGCATTGAAGGACAGTCCCAGAACTGTCATTAATAGTCTATTTCTGACAGTTCCATGACATTCCCTCCATACAGCGGTTAAAACAGCTGTATGCAGTGAATGTCCCAGAACTGTCATAAATAGTCTATTTCTGATAGATCTGGGACATTCACTCCATACAGCTGTTTTAACCGCTGTATGGAGGGAATGTCATGGAACTGTCAGAAATAGACTATTAATGACAGTTGTGGGACTGTCCTTCCATACAGCGGTTGAAACATTGTATGTATTTGTTTCCATAAATGGATCCATTTATGGAAACAAATACATACAATGTTTCAACCGCTGCATGGAAGGACATTCCCAGAACTGTCATTAATAGTCTATTTCTGACAGTTCCATGACATTCCCTCCATACAGCGGTTAAAACAGCTGTATGCAGTGAATGTCCCAGAACTGTCATAAATAGTCTATTTCTGATAGATCTGGGACATTCACTCCATACAGCTGTTTTAACCGCTGTATGGAGGGAATGTCATGGAACTGTCAGAAATAGACTATTAATGACAGTTCTGGGACTGTCCTTCCATGCAGCGGTTGAAACATTGTATGTATTTGTTTCCATAAATGGATCCATTTATGGAAACAAATACATACAATGTTTCAACCGCTGCATTGAAGGACAGTCCCAGAACTGTCATTAATAGTCTATTTCTGACAGTTCCATGACATTCCCTCCATACAGCGGTTAAAACAGCTGTATGCAGTGAATGTCCCAGAACTGTCATAAATAGTCTATTTCTGATAGATCTGGGACATTCACTCCATACAGCTGTTTTAACCGCTGTATGGAGGGAATGTCATGGAACTGTCAGAAATAGACTATTAATGACAGTTGTGGGACTGTCCTTCCATACAGCGGTTGAAACATTGTATGTATTTGTTTCCATAAATGGATCCATTTATGGAAACAAATACATACAATGTTTCAACCGCTGCATGGAAGGACAGTCCCAGAACTGTCATTAATAGTCTATTTCTGACAGTTCCATGACATTCCCTCCATACAGCGGTTAAAACAGCTGTATGCAGTGAATGTCCCAGAACTGTCATAAATAGTCTATTTCTGATAGATCTGGGACATTCACTCCATACAGCTGTTTTAACCGCTGTATGGAGGGAATGTCATGGAACTGTCAGAAATAGACTATTAATGACAGTTCTGGGACTGTCCTTCCATGCAGCGGTTGAAACATTGTATGTATTTGTTTCCATAAATGGATCCATTTATGGAAACAAATACATACAATGTTTCAACCGCTGCATTGAAGGACAGTCCCAGAACTGTCATTAATAGTCTATTTCTGACAGTTCCATGACATTCCCTCCATACAGCGGTTAAAACAGCTGTATGCAGTGAATGTCCCAGAACTGTCATAAATAGTCTATTTCTGATAGATCTGGGACATTCACTCCATACAGCTGTTTTAACCGCTGTATGGAGGGAATGTCATGGAACTGTCAGAAATAGACTATTAATGACAGTTGTGGGACTGTCCTTCCATACAGCGGTTGAAACATTGTATGTATTTGTTTCCATAAATGGATCCATTTATGGAAACAAATACATACAATGTTTCAACCGCTGCATGGAAGGACAGTCCCAGAACTGTCATTAATAGTCTATTTCTGACAGTTCCATGACATTCCCTCCATACAGCGGTTAAAACAGCTGTATGCAGTGAATGTCCCAGAACTGTCATAAATAGTCTATTTCTGATAGATCTGGGACATTCACTCCATACAGCTGTTTTAACCGCTGTATGGAGGGAATGTCATGGAACTGTCAGAAATAGACTATTAATGACAGTTGTGGGACTGTCCTTCCATACAGCGGTTGAAACATTGTATGTATTTGTTTCCATAAATGGATCCATTTATGGAAACAAATACATACAATGTTTCAACCGCTGCATTGAAGGACAGTCCCAGAACTGTCATTAATAGTCTATTTCTGACAGTTCCATGACATTCCCTCCATACAGCGGTTAAAACAGCTGTATGCAGTGAATGTCCCAGAACTGTCATAAATAGTCTATTTCTGACAGTTCTGGGACATTCACTCCATACAGCGGTTTCCGGCAAAAAGTGTATGTGCAGAGTTCCTCTATTCTGCAGATACACTTAGAGGAGCTCTGCAGATACACTTAGAGGAGCTCTGCACATACACTTTTTTCCGGTTTGGAATTATTCTTATTTTCATCCTACTTCTTCTTCTTCTTCTTCATCCTCATCCTCATCCTCTTCTTCTTCTGAGGATGAGGATGAAGAAGAAGAAGAAGAAGAAGTAGGATGAAAATAAGATTAATTCCAAGCCGGCAAAAAGTGTATGTGCAGAGCTCCTCTAAGTGTATCTGCAGAGCTCCTCTAAGTGTATCTGCAGAATAGAGGAACTCTGCACATACACTTTTTGCCGGCTTGGAATTATTCTTCTTTTCATCCTACTTCTTCTTCTTCTTCTTCTTCATCCTCATCCTCAGAAGAAGAGGATGAGGATGAGGATGAGGATGAGGAAGAAGAAGAAGAATGAAAAGAAGAATAATTCCAAGCCGGCAAAAAGTGTATGTGCAGAGTTCCTCTATTTCTGACAGTTCTCTCACAGCTTCTTCACATGTACAGCGGTTGAAATATCTGTATCCTAAATGGAAACTAATAGATACAAATTGTATCTATTAGTTTCCATTTAGGATACAGATGTTTCAACCGCTGTACATGTGAAGAAGCTGTGAGAGAACTGTCAGAAATAGAGGAACTCTGCACATACACTTTTTGCCGGCTTGGAATTATTCTTCTTTTCATCCTACTTCTTCTTCTTCTTCTTCTTCTTCTTCTTCTTCTTCTTCTTCTTCATCCTCATCCTCATCCTCTTCTTCTGAGGATGAAGAAGAAGAAGAAGTAGGATGAAAAGAAGAATAATTCCAAGCCGGCAAAAAGTGTATGTGCAGAGTTCCTCTATTTCTGACAGTTCTCTCACAACTTCTTCACATGTACAGTGGTTGAAACATCTGTATCCTAAATGTAAACTAATAGATACAATGTTTCAACCGCTAAACATGTGTTCCTTCTGTCAGAGAACTGTCAGAAATAGCGGAGCTCACTGCAGGGACACTTTTGCCGGCTGATCGGGAAATGTTCGATTCGCGCACCCGAAGTAGGCAAAATTTCGGTTTCGACACGAATCGAATATTTCCTGAAATTCGACTCGAATTCCGGTTCGCCTAGTTCGATTCGCTCATCTCTAGTTATAATCCTCCCATTTTGTCTTTAGTTCTACTTCAAAATTAAACTCTAGGATAAAGGCCACCCACTGGGTTTGATTTAGGATGGGTTCAATATTACTGAAGTTCAGGTACTGAATTCGACCCCCCATTCAAGTTTAAATTGCTCATACATGTCATCTTTAGCCGCTTACTTCTCTCTATAAACATATAATGCCCACTGACCTGTCGAAAGAAAAGAAACTTCTGAATGGCAACACGATCCTCACCCGAGGACCATTCACCCACAAATCACAGGTCCACCAGAGGACAGCTGAATATAAGCAAAGGTGGGGGGGGACTCCCAGGCAACTTCGTTGACCAAATATAAATCCATGTCCATATTTGGTCAATGACATCACAGGGAGCAGTCATTGAAAGAAGATAGGATTGTGTTAGTGGTTTTTTTTTTCCCTTTGACCGGTCAGCAGGTGTCGTTCATCATGACATAGATCTGCATCACTGGATGGTGAGATTGGTGATGGATTTACACTGTGGGAGGTTTTTTTTTTTTTAATTAAAGGACTTGTCAAAAACGGTGTGGGTTTTTATTAACTTTTTATTTTTTTTGATGATTGGGGGGCCCTTTTATTTTTAAGGGGGCTTCCAGATACTGATAAACCCCCAGACCCTCAGAACCACCAAGCTAGGGTTTTGGGGAAGAGCCCCTTGTCCAATATAGGGACAAGGTGTTTTGTCAGGAGGGTCTCTAATATTTTAGGACATGTGGCCTGGTATGATTTAGTAAAGGGGAGGAACACCCTTTGTTCTCCCTTTCCTATCCAACCAGACTGCATGCTCATATAAGGGTATAGTGTAGATTTTTGGGTGAGAAAAAGAAACCACTAGCTCATCCCTACTATCCAGGAAAGTGGTAAGACAGACAGCACAAATGACCTCTAACATTAAACTGGTGGGATTGGTATAGGGCACAGGTGTCAAACTGGCAGCCCTCTAGCTGTTGCAAAACTACAAGTCCCATGAGGCATTGCAAGATTGACAGTTACAAGCATGACTCCCAAAGGTAGAGGCATGATGGGACTTATAGTTTTGCAACAGCTGGAGGACCGCCAGTTTGACACCCCTAGTATAGGGGAACATAATTTTCCCTGAAACTGCAAAAATTTCTGGAGATTTTTATGAACTTTCCCCATTTTGGCAAAATGTATTGGAGTCAACAGGGAAGTTGTTACTGGTGGTTTTAAGGGTGCAATGGACTTTAAATGGATCATGTGTCTATCGAGTCACAGAAACTCGTTCTGAATAGCCTGGACATGTTCATGCGCAATAACATAAATAACAGCTCAGCCCTGTCCTGGGCAGGAGAATTTATGTTTTTTTTGCTGCACTTAAGTAACACTTGCAGACCCTGTCCCTTTCCCAGCCTGTCACTGGATAAAGAAAGGAGAAGAATCAGACTTGCTAATACCAAGTCAAATTGAGGGACTTATACTGCTTGAATTTAACAAAAATACATCTATAGTATCAATGTAATAATGAATACAGGTATGCATCACTATCTGTCATATTCATCTGCCTGGAGTTCAACTTTGATAAATGAGTTAGTTTTCTGCATGGGATCAAAGGACACAAAGTCAGTTGTGTCACAGTAAATGTAAGTTCCTGAAATGTTCTCTCATTTATCTATAAATGTGAGTAAAACCAAAGTGTTTATAAATGATGTCCAATTAGATATAAGCAACAGAAAATACATACACAGTACAGCCATCGAACCCCTAGATGTTCTTTACCTGTGAATTCTTGGCTACCAATTGTCCCATGCCCAGAAACCGCTCAGCATCTGAATTCAGTGCACTTGCCATGGGATTGTTTTAATGCCCCATAAATTTACTCCTTTTGTCACATAAATGCAAAGCTTTATTGCACTGTTAGTCTTGACAGAAAGCCCCTGCAGAAAGTTGTTTGGGGATTAAATCTCTAAAACATGCTATTTCCAAACGGAGGGCTTTCACTATTTCATGTCTGGTTAAAGGGAATTTCGACTGAGGGGAAGCAAGCTGTCTCTCACACCATATGGCAAATGGCCGTGCATAGTAATTAGGTGAGCTGATGAATGGTGAGCAGGCTCTAATTTTATGCTTATAACCAAAGCTCCATTTGCACCTCTTATGCAAAATCAGCACTTCCAGTCTACTATGGTATTGTGCTAACTCGCTTCGTGTTTTCTAAAGGTGGAGGGGTAAATTCCTCACCCAGAACTAATTCTATTCCGCCATACCTAGGAATACTGGAGACCTAGGATTAATCATACCATCTACATGTAATATTTTCTGAACAACAATAAAAAATGAAAAAAGCATTTCAATTTTGATGTGTTTAGGAGTTCCAACAATTAAAGTTAACCCTTAATATGTACTTAAAGAAAACAATTTAGCAATAGATATTTTGTAAGAATCTGAACCTCCACTTGTAAATTGTTAAAACACTACAGACTTATTCCTCATGGATGCAATATTTGCTGTTATTCACTTGTATTCTCTCTCTGCTAGATCAGTATGAGACTTAAGGTGCCCAATGGAAACCGGCATGTTTCATACCTGAGTTTGGAGCTGAAAATTGAGACTCTCTCCAGAGTGCTGGAGGAGAGTAAGATGTCAATTAATAAAGGCTTTCATTTTCTTCTATGTGTCCTTGCAGTACCTTTGTTTTAATGAAACATATATTTTTTTGAGCATCCATTGTCAGTCCTGAGTTCAGGTAGAAGATAGGACAGCATTACAACTCAACATTTAACCCAATACTGACATGGAGAATATAAGTAAATAATCAAAAATCATGTAATTCCTGGGGGGGGGGGGAGTCATTTTGAGCTATTATAATAAATAAGTCTTGCAGACATAGATAAATGATGGGAAATTAAAGCCCAAAATACATTTGACTGAGAAAATGCTGCTTTGAATTTCAGCCGGCAGCTATTCATGTGACCAAATCACATGATCTCTGCTGATTGCAAGATACAGTGTTCAGTCAGAATTGTTCAATTACCAGCTTTGCCTGAACACCAGGCCTCCAATGCCCTTTGACAAAAACAATGGGATTGATAACATGTCATTAGAAAGGAAGCCCAGATCACCATTTTCTTCAGGAAAGGTAAGTAGTTTAGCTATTAGTCTATTAGCTATAGTAGACGTCTCTCCCATCAACATGGGTAATATGTATTTAAAGTGGAAATTCACAATTTTTAATCCTTATGCTGCTAGCATTAGTAAATAGATAGGAATGTATATCATATTTATTTGTTTTAAACTATTTGTTTTAAGTTTCTTCAGTTATTTCCTTGTTTCTTTCCTAGGCAAATGATGTCATACATCCCAGGAGTTTTCTGAAGGGAAGAATGGGTTTTCTCAGCAAATCACACCCTCCTGCTTGCATGCCTGAACTAAGGGCAGATGGTTTCCAGGAAGTCAATGCTATATGAATCATCTGTCCTTACTCAAGATGGCCACAGCCAGAAATGCTAGGGAGGTGCTTTTCAAAGTGATTTCTCAGCAAAGATTTCAAAGTTTTTCAAAGTGATTTCTCAGCAAAATAAAGCATAGAGACATGGATGGATGGAGGAGTTTGCTTTGAATATTACAAATTATTAAAATAGAAATTTTGCTTTGTGGTGTTCAGATGCAGTGTAGTTCCGCTATAAGTTAACCTTGGGATTAGATTCACGTGGAGTAATATGGAAAGTATTAAAGCTACAGCATCGATATGACGGCTAGGCAACTAGCATTCTGAGAAGAGGTCAGCAATTGCAGTTTACATAACTCTATTAAGGTAAATATATTGTTTTTTTTTAATTATTTTACTGCAGTATTTCCCTAGATAGCACTACCAGTTTACTAATTGACTTGCCTGTTGATTACTTCTTCACTCTCAAAAATCAGTATAGTAATAGTAATATATAGTAACTATATAGTATAGTAATGTTCCACAGCATTATGCCCTGTGTTGAGGATACCATAACAAATGCCATTGCTTTGGCTGTCACTTTATGCGGATGGCACCTATCAAACCTGGCTGTCAATAAACACTTTGGCCCCCATTAACAATCAGGAATGAGTTTCAATCGTGTGATCATTGTGTCAGCTATGACATAGTGATCACATGCTCGTTTAATGCTTCACAAAGAAATTTGTTGTTATTATTATTATTATTATTTTTATAATGTAAGCGTTTAGGTGAGCCAATTAGCTGTAGTCAAGTTAACCAACACTGATGCTACTAAATTTGTCCTGATAATCTAGGCTTCAATTGCCTTTGGTTCATTTTTAGGATGAAAAAGTGGAAAGCACACAATTGCCATTGGCAAGCCTTGCCTGAAAAACAAATTTTTAACCTTTAAAATAGACTCTTGCTCCACCCCACCACATTTAGTGCCATTGCTACAGATCCTACCCTGAGCCACCACTCTAACCAGGACATATCCTTGATGAAGTGGGCTGTATGTCACTGGAGGTAGACAGTTTTGGTTAAAGGTAAATGTCCCAGCAATATTTTTTCTAGGTACACTAAGGATGACCCAGATATGAAGCTTTATTTAGTTCTTCTTTAAATCTTCCTACTACAAAAATGTTTAAATCAAAAGAAATAAAAGAAAAGGAAAGCAGCAAATAATCTAATATTACATGTTAGGTTTACTGCTGATGTATTTTCTTTCTGTAATTCTTCTTTACACATCAAACAGTATTCCATCTGCCTGTATCTGATATATGCTGCGGATTGACCTTTTTATCCTGGGGCTGAAGGAGTTAAACAAATAATTGTGCCCGTGTCCCAGCGGCAGCTTTGTTTAATGCCCAGCCGCCAAGTAAATAAACAGCATCTCTTACCAGTCCGTAGGCAGCGCGGAAAATGGTAATCTCCAGCATTAGCTGCCTGACATTTTAAATATGGCTTTTCTGTCTAAAGTATACTGTACAAATAACATAATTTGCCTTCAACGGCTTCATGATTCCCCTGCTGTGAGCTGTGGATTTTTATTTATTTCTTTTTTATTTTTTTTAACTCTGCATTGTATTTATAAAAGGAAAAATCCATACCATCAGTACGGTAACCTGATAGGAAGATAAACAGGGTAAACCACCCTAGTAAGAGAATATAGATGTATCAGTGTGGGTGTAGGAGTGTGTGTAGGAGGGAGCGCTGAGTGCCTATCAATCACAGCCATTCCTGTCTGTCCATACCGCAGCTGTGTATGTCCCAGCAAGGCTGATGTATAGCATCTTTATCATTAAATTATGTATGAGTGAATCAGACTTACCTATTGCAAGTGCAATGATGATACGTTTGGTGCCTTAGCCCATAGTCAACAGATCTCGTATTCATTAAGTCAACTCAACTACATTTCAATCTGATTGTACAATCTCCTTCAAGCTGATCATACAAATTTCAGTCTAAATCAGTCTTTTTCAATCTTTTTACCTTGGAGGACCCCTTGAAAATATTTTCAGGTATCAGGGAGTCCCTGGTTAAAATTAATATACCCAACGCTTGTGGTATATTAGTGTAATTATTAATGTTGCGTAAAGTTTTATATAAAAGAGAAATATTGTAGTGAGCTTAGCGCATTTGTCACTCAAGGCAGATCATTATTTTAATTAACTTGAGACAGTAAACCCCTTGCTTTGGTGGTCAGTGTTGGGAGGGCTGTCTTAATAGCATCATGGGCCCCTGGACAAAGTAATGCACTGGGGCCCCTACCAGCCTGCCCCAATTTACGCTCAAGAATTTAAAGTATAAATAGCTGATAGATTGATTTATTAGTACTTAAAATAAAATAGATTTTGGACAATAGGAAAACATGCAATAAATCAAAGACTAATCAACACAAAGGGACCAGTACGGGGGGAGGGCACAGTACAGGGGGAGTCAGGAGGGCACAATGCTGAGATCAGGAAAGCACAGTATAGGTGCTGATATCCTGCCCAGGCCATCCCAGGAAAGCTTAGTAAAAAGCGTGACTGTCCCGGCAAATCCGGGACAGCTGTCAAGTATGATGTAATGCAAGATTATCAAGGGGCCCCATGCGGGGGCACATGCATTAAAACAGCCTTGAGGGTAGGTGAGAGATTAATATGACATTGGTCATTGCTCAAGCAACTCCAAGCAAGCTCAGGTGCTATCCTATGTAGGGTTGCCACCTCATCACTTTAAAACACAATAAAATTACACAGCTTCTGAGGCTGATTAAGGCGGTAACTTACTTGGTGCCTTATCTGAACTAAATTAGTCTCAAAAACTGTGTAATGAATATGTGTTCGGGTTTAAAGGGATGAGGTGGCAACCCTAATCCTATATCTCCATAGAACGATTGTTGAGAATGACGAGTTTCAGCTGCCCAAGCACATTACAATCTGATTGGACAAACCTCTTTAGTTTTACTGAAACTATGTCAACTCACCTTAGAATCAAGGGAGTCAACCTGGCTTATTATCCCTTTCACCCTGCAGTTTGTACAAACCTCGATTCCTCTCATTCACCAGAGACCAGACTCAGCTCATTTCACTGCATAGTTTCCAGGTGATCTGTATTTTTGGCTACACCATTCTATGCAATGAGCACATACACACTGGGCTCTTAGCAACCTTGGACACGAACCATCTATATCCAGGCTTGGTCAGAGGCAGGTACATGTGATCTGCATTGATTTGCATCCAATAAACACCTGTCTCCTTCATCCCTCAGACCTTTAGATTTCATATTAACGCAAGCCATACATGAGTTGAAATAATAACTAAGAATTTCCGTTAGAATTTCACGGCATTAGTGGGCCACAGCATAGGCTGAATTTTGTGCAAACAACAAATCCGAGTGATCAAGCATGTTGTAAATTTTTTGAAAAACAAACAAATTTCTAATGAATGATAGGAGAATCACGTGAGAAATATCATTGAAAAAGAAATGAGCATAAGCTGTGATCTGGAAAAAAAAGAAGAATCCCAGCTATGAAAATTATTTTCTGTAGCAATATGAGGTGAAACTGAAAGCTTGGTTGGTAGAATTTCGAAATCAATGATGGCACCATCAGATTACAAAACGCACAAATTTTCCGACTTTCTAAAGAAAATCCATTCAAAATTTGACCCATTTATGGCCTGCACAAGACTTGGTTTTACTAGATTTTAAAACTACCCTTTATTTATTTATTTTTTAAATCATTTGTAGGGACAAATGAGGAAAGGCCTGGCCTGTGCATTCACAATGGGTTCCTTCCCTCTTAGGGTCAATGTGTACTGCATGCACTGTACTCATTAGGGACACACCAATGATATTCATTTTCATATCTCTTTTTATGTCTGATTGGACACTCATTGCATGATACCATGTCTTACATCCAGGAATTGATTTTTGCATCTATACGTATTCACTAAGTGCAATGAACAACTTCCTGCATCTGCCACACCCAGTTTTTCCCTCCATAGCTTGCTTCTTTCTTATCATCTTTTAAACTTTTCTTCTCAGTTGACATATCTGAAAATGGGGACCTAAATAAACAATCCAATCAATTTGTATCCAGTCAGGCAGACCCTTAGGCAAGCCATAGATTAAATGAAATTTTTATTTTACTTTTTTGTTTGCAACCAGGTTTTTGTTTTCTGTAAAAAAGGAATAAAATGATTAGGCTAATTAGGGGGTGCTTTTTTTTGCACAAGAACAGGGTGGTTGAAGAGAGATTAAGTAATCCTCAGAAGCCATTTAAAGTCCATTGTGCCCTTAAAAAACACCTTAATTCAGCTTAGACATTGACTCTAATGCATTTTGGATAAATGCCAATATTTTACAGATATCTCCTTATATATGCCAAAGTTTCAAAGAAAACAAAAGCTCTTCTTTTTGCTTACCCCTAATTTTAAGGCAAGAGTTGATTGTTTTAGCTGGGATAAGGCAAAGTATGGAGATTTTAGCTTATAATATGAGGTCAAACAATGAATGAGACTACTACTACTCTGACTATTGTAACTCCCTCCTCATTGGCCTATCTAATCGCAGGCTATCCCGTCTTCAGTCTATCATGAATGCTGCTGCCAGACTTATCCACCTTACTAACCATTCCATATCTGCCACCCCTCTCTGCCAATCCCTCCACTGGCTTCCCATTGTCATACGAATAAAATTAAAAACATTAACAATAACATATAAAGCCATTTATAACTCTGCCCCAAATTACATCACCGATCTTGTCTCCAAATATCACCCAAACTGTCCTCTCCGCTCCTCCTATTACCTCCTGCTCTCTAGCTTCCTTGTCTCCTCCTCCCATGCTCATCTCCAGGGCTTCTCCAGAGCCTCCTCCATCCTCTGGAACTCTTTACCCCAATCTATCTGACTATTGCCTACTCTGCCCACTTTTAGGCGATCTCTGAAAACCTATCTCTTCAGTGAAGCCTATCCCACCTTCAGCTAATAACAGAATCTTCTATTCCTCCTATCAGTTCTTACCTTTTGTACCATCGGCCCCTCCCTCCTAGATTGCAAGCTCCAAGGAGCAGGGCCCTCCTAACCCTCTTGTATTGAACTGTATTGTTACTGTATTGTCTCCCTTTATATTGTAAAGTGATGAGCAAACTTTTGGCGCGATATAAATCCTGTATAATAATAATAATATGATAACAATAATAAATGTTCCATAAGAAAAATTTTGTAACTGTTTATTCCATATTATACCTGCACATGATCTCGTGTGTGAGTAGGACCCGACACATTTCTGGATTCTTATCCTGCCCTTCATAGATAATAGCCTACAAACAGAAGAGGAAAGTTAGTGAATTCATAAAAAAGTAAGTTCATGATAACGTCCAATGGTACTCCACAAAGCTGCGAGCACTTCCCCTTGTGCTTACTTACCTGATTTTATTAAATCTGCCAACAATTTGTTATTTTCTTAGCAATTGCTAATATTTAATAACACAGGACTGATTAAAATATAATAAGTATATTTTCTTATAAAAATGATGTATGGTTTTCATGCTAACGGTATTCAGAAATACAAAGAAAAAATGCTACAGTAAGTGTAGTACCTAAGAGGGAGCAGTCAGAAAGCATCTTTAAAATTGAATTTGAGGGTAGAACAGCCTTTACCCTAAACTGTTCATTTTACCTAGGGGATGATAAATAGTGATAAGCGTACCTTATTCCTCATTCCCCTTGCAGCTGGTGCTCTCCTTCACTGTCTGACGCTCCTGGGTTATGAACGGGTCCTCATCATCCTCAAGTACAATGCCAAACTGCTTGTTCAGTCTTGCACAGACTGACAACAGAGAGCTCCAAGCAGTCAAGCAGTGAACGGATGAGGCTTTGGAGGACTGGTCACACCTTATTTATCATCCCCAATGCAAATTGAAAGTTCATCACAAACATTTTATTCCCCCTTCACCCCAGATTTTTGGGGTACCTGTTTTGATCATTGTTATTTTGTATGGTAAATAAAATTTTTTCAATAAAATAAGATTGAACACAAAAAGAGAAAAATTTACCAGCTCACTTAGCAGCTAGCCTGCAAAAAAAACCCAAATTGACCCTGTCTAATAATTCCCGTTAAAAACAGTTGCACACAATTGCAAATATATGTGGAAGCTGCAGTGCTTATGTCAAGGCTCCTCTGTATACTACAGTCTTAACTCTCTATTTTTGAGAGTCTCTAAACTGGAGCATGTATAGCAGTTGAAATTGAAAGTTCAGTTTTAAGGCTCCATGCACACTGGGCGCTGGTAACGTTAGCTGTGTAAAGTCACGTTAAAAACATGCGTATTTCAGTTTTTAGCATTTTTGCCTTAGTGTTTAGCGGCGTTTTGCTGTGTTTAGCTACGTTTTTCCGTGTTTGCCTTTTTTAGCAATTTTTTCTGTTCAAAAAAGTCAAAAAAACGCTGATTTGCGGTGCTTTACCGCATTTGCCGTGTTTTTCAGCATTAGAGTATTTTTACAGCTAAAAAACTCCTCTAGAAATCCACTAGTCCTGGGTTTATTTCCAGCCAAAAAACGTCCCTGCCGCAAAACGTTGATTACAGTCTATGTGTGCATGGACACATAGGATAACATGCTGGGGAGTTTACTGGCTGTAAAAAAAAAAGTCAAAAGCCAAAAACAGCAGCTGTAAAAACATCCGGCGTGCATGAGGACTAAATGATATGCCTGTCTGGCAAACTGGAATGCATTTGGTTGATATGGGATATCACATTGCTCTCTGAAACACTGTAGTGCAAAGCCTACAAACATAGACATTTTTCCTTTAAAGTGTATCCAAAATCAAACCTTTTTTTCAGTTTTGAATAGAGTATGGCATGGAGAGAACCTATGTCTCCCAACTTTTAGGCTCTAAATACACTTTACACTGAGTTGTGAGTCTTATGGGACACGTGACAGAAGACTACAGGGCCATTCACAAGGCGCAGCACTACTGTTATCACAGCTGGGTACCCACACTTAAGATGCCAGCGCTGGTGAGCAAGGAAGGCCAGTGAAACCGGATGTGGTGAGCACACCACTGGATCGTGGGACAGGTGAGTGTCTATTTTTTAAAAGTCAGCAGCTACAGTTTTTGTAGCTGCTAACTTTTATTTTTTCTAGCTTTGACTGGAGCTCTGCTTTAAAGGGAAACCTTACACCCCCCTCTACACATAAAAAACATATGAACAGGCAGCCTTTTTATTGCAGAAGGGACATGCTATGCTGCAATAAAAGATTCTTACCTGCCTGTTTGAAATCTTCCTGACATTGTGCATGCGCAGCTCAGTCTACAAATCTGGCACAGGCCAGGATGAAGGAACTCCATCACATGCACAGCAATTATGCCATCCCACCAATGGCATTCGGGATGGTAGAAGTTCCCAAACTTGGAAGAAGACTGGGTATAAATGGCAGTCTAGAGCTGATGAAAACACCAGATCTGTAGCAGTACGCATAAAATACGTGGGGTTTCCATGACAGTTTTTAAAATATTACATTACAAACATTGCCACCAGAATCACCTGCTATTCAATCTTATGTATACATTTTTATCCAGCTCATTTCTGAGGGATGCTTTTCTATTTGTACTCATTCATTGCCTGGTCTTTTAACATTTTCATTTTTTCTTTTTTATAGTATATTATTGGTTTATTTTTCGGAATAATAATGACTGTTGTTATTTTCACAAGTGATTTTGAGATAAATGTTCTGACCTTTCTGTGGAGCGTTTTTGGATACTGACTTTGTGATCATCCATGAATTATCCTTTCTTTCAGGGAGTTTTTTAGTTTTTATACATTAAGGTTTGTCCATGTTTTGGTATTTTGGATGACCCTACCAGTATATCTAATTGTTGATGTATACGCCTTAGCCCCCACACCGCTATAGATACTTTACACACCCTGAATAACTGCTCTATCAAGAAAGTGGAGGTAAGACTACGACTATGAAAAGGAAGTATCACCTCTGGTAGCCCTTTCAATTCAATACATTTGATTTGAGCAGAGTAAGAGGCAGAAGAGGTACGTTCTCAGCCTCTACTTTACAGGTATGTGCTCTCCTGAAAACATTTTATTACATGACAGGGTCTCTTTAAATCTGCTATATCAACAGCTAGCCATGGAACTAGCATTGTAAAAAGAAAAGATCAGTCTTCATATTTCTTTCAATTTCATGTACACTTATTCGCAGCCAAACAAATGCTATAGTCAAATACAGGAAATGCTCGATTGTCAGACTTCAAACTTCAGAGCTAGATTTCACCAAGGCTTGTCAAGGAAAGTCATCTATTTTACATGCCACACAATAACACAAACATTCATAGGCCCAGTTATTGCTACAATCAAAAGCGACTTTAATGTTTGGAACCAAAATAGATTGCAGCCAAGTGTAACCTCCTGAATTGTTAAGTGACTTGCCGAGAAAAATGAACAATTGTCACCATATATCAAAGCTAGTAACAATCACAGAAATGTCAAAAGAATATGGACCTAATTGTGGACATCTTAAACAGGATAGGGCCTGACAGGTCATAGCACTGGGTCTTTGAACACTGGGTCCTTTGAAACCAGCATTTGTTTAGCGAGAGACAGTATTGG
Organism: Staurois parvus; assembly: GCF_062004578.1. Taxonomy (NCBI): domain Eukaryota; kingdom Metazoa; phylum Chordata; class Amphibia; order Anura; family Ranidae; genus Staurois; species Staurois parvus. The sequence goes on from NW_028318094.1 coordinate 9,319,660, forward strand.
GCCTCTCTTATATAAATATGAAGCGGAAAAGTGCAACAAAGCATTTATGTCTAGCATGGACCTACCATTTGTACTGAATGCGCAGATAACCAGCATCTTGGATTTGGAACTCAAGGGTCCATTTATACTGGATGTGTGTTGGGTAGGTGATAGGACAATATGCTCCCTCCCATCCCCCTGCCTGCATTGCATAGAGAAGCACAGAAACCCAGTGATAGCATCACTGGGTCTAAAATCAGGTATATAATCAAATTGGAAAGATTTTATTTAAAAATATCATTAGCAGGTTGATGACAGAAAGAAGGGAGGAACTAAGCAAGGCAAAATATAAGGGATTCAAACTTTATCTTTAAGTCCTGAACCATTTAACATGTTTTAGGAGTCCTTTAACCCAGTTCCACCCAACTTCCATAGCCCTGATGAAGGGGGTTTCCGGTAACTCCAAAACATGGTATTACCCCCGATTCAGGCATCATAAAAATATTCCATGCAGATGTATTCAGCATTCATACAGGCACAACAAAATATTGCTGTATTGTTTGTAATAAGACTATCTCCTAAGATTGTCAGCTCCATCTAGTGGCCACATTGCAGTATTTTTTATTGACATTTTCCAGATAAATACCACATTATGGCCACTAGATGGAGCTGCCAATCATAGGAGAAAATTATATATGGTGATCATTCCTTGTGCCAGTACAAATTCTTTTTATACATAGATCACTTAGTGTTTTGGACTCTGTGACAATTGGTGCAACTTTCACTGTTTTTTCTTCTAAGGTGCCCAGTTCAAGAGCAAGTGACAAGCAGAAGATGTACTTCATGATGCTCTGAATTTGGTCATGGTTTGCCATATCCAAGTGGTATCAGACAGTAAGAACCTTGTTAATTCCCTGCTTGACCAGCACTGATAGATGAAGAATGCTCTTCTCCTTTCCTGCTGGGACTAGTAAAAGGGGAGTTTGGGGTATTACAAAGTGTATTCTTTATATGTTATTATATCTCTATCCATATATGGATAGTTTGTAAATGCCTGATCATCATACCGATAAGAACTTGTTGGGCGTGCAAGTCAAAATCAGTGGGGTATTAATATGGAGTTGCCCACTCTATTTGCAGCTATAACAGATTCTACTTATCTGAGAAGGCTTTAGAGAAGTGATGCTCCTGTCATCGGAGTGGCTGTAGCCCAGTGGTGTATTTAGCTTTTGTGCTGCCCTAGGCAACACAAAAATCGGACGCCCCCCCGGCAGAGGGAGAGCCTCACACCGACAAGGATACTCACCTGCACAGCTCTGGACACCCCCGGGAATGACAGTTGGGCTCTGCATACACCATTAAAAAATGCTGCCCTAGGCAAATGCCTTGCTTGCCTTGTGGTAAATACGCCCTTGCTGTAGCCCATGTATTGTCAGGATTGCCATTATTTTGCCTACGTATTGTCCAGTCAGCTTTGTATGTTCAGCGCATATTACTGTAATATACTCCTCTGAATGCCTTTCGCTATCAAACTATTGCTAATTTCACTTTATGTCACCAAAGCGCACAAACGCTGGCTAAACACTGTTAGAATTTTGTCAGAAATGTTTTATCTAAAGAATGTTTTTGCTATTCTAAATGTAAGTAGGATCAAAAAATGTTCTTTTTTGACTACAATGATGAGAAAATTAGAAGGAGCAGGAAAGAATGAATTTCTAACAGTGTATGTGGTTTTCACTTGGGAAAGTCCATTCATTCTGAAATTGAATGTTAAAAGCAAGTGAGATTTTGAAGTACTTTTGAACAACATTCATCAAGTCATTGAATGTACTGAGAATTTTCGTGTGTGGCCATTCTAGTGTATGGCCAGTTTATGTATGTTAAGCCCTCCAGGTCACCACAGTTCATTTTATGTGCACATTTCAGTGTGTACCACCTATAGACCACAACATAGGCCTTGGCCACCATCTCAGGCTCACTGACTCCTAAACGTTCCTGGGTTTGATAATATGCGTGAGAGGACACAAGAGAGAACGTTACCACTCTGGATCTGGATCTGCATTGCTCGCTAAGAGCTTCAGTGAGGCAAAGTTTTAATGTGGTGGCAGAAGAAGGGAGCTGAGGCCTAGTAGTGACCCCTTTCCTTACACCACTGGCCGCTACTTCTTAATAGTGCAATAATGGAGTCATTGATGTTCACAGCACTTTGTGAGACATTTGAGCATATGATAGGTGTCATAATATAGAGATATTTACACTGGGGCCTAGAGGAGTTTGCTGAGACCCTGTGCAAAAACCTAAGTCTAGTTATAGCCAACCAGCACTTCAGCTGTGCAGCTACTCCCACGATGTTTTGAAGATGTCGTAGTGTACATCATTAACCACAGTCCAGTCACAGCTGAGGGGGCCTATGAAGCCTATGCTGAAGTTTTGCGCAACTCTCATATATCAAAATGAATGATTTTTTTATTTTTTTTATTTCAGCAAGCATACAACAAAGAAAAATCACTAACTCAAGAGGCATTGTCAGCTGAGCCATCATGGCAGGTTATCTGACAGTAAAACATTCCCAGTATGCTTAGTGATAGTGCTGCATTTGAATGCTTTGCAGGAGGAATGTGGTAGTAATTGGTAGCTCTCTTCCATGCGAGTGCCATTTGATCACTATGTTAAGCTTTACCTGCTCCGCCAGCATCTTATTAAACGTTTGTCGCTGGAGAACAATGCACCTGCCGCAGACGAGGAGTGAAAGCGGTGACATTTCTGTCATGGCTTCTCATCTCAGCCCGGCACCTCCTGATCGGAGAGCCAAGTCACACTACCTACAAGACATAAGCAATTTTCCTTTCAATTCCGACATCAGAGTACGGTAAAAACATGAACCTGTAACACGTCTGGGGCCCCAATCCACTCCAGTCTGCCACATGCATCTGTCTTTTTTTTTTATCCCTGATGTTTGCTACACATTGAAATATTGTGGAATTACTGTGTCAGACAGGAGACTGCAAGGAGGCTGCTAGTCAGGTTCATTGTGAAATGTAATGGCACAGACAGGCTGCAGTACAGCAAAGGGCAGGCCCTATCAGCGGGGTGTTACAGGTTTAGATCAGCTGCCGTACACAAGCAGCAATGTCAGCCAAAAAAACAAAAAGGTCTCTGGGAAGGAAGAGGCTGCTGAGCACTATCTGACTGCAACACGGGCAGCTTTTAGCAGCTGAATCTCAATGCTGAAATCGCTACTAATTGCCAAGTGCAGCGATCAATTACTGTACTATACTACTACTAGTGTAGCTTACACCATAGGAAGACATTTGCTCATAATTTTTCACTATTCTTCAGACCTCATTTATAAAGCAGTGGGACTGCCTTACCACTGCACAAAGAGACCCTGTCACCAGACCATTCATTTCAGCAAAAGTCTTCCCATGAAAATATATGTTCATTTAATATATCATGGTATTTGACTGTAACATTCTCCCGACTGTAGGGAAAACCCCTGCTGGCCACCGCCATCTTCAGCAGGATGTCAACAGCCCCATGAGACTCAGAGCTGTCACTCCTATGACACTCAGTGGTATTCCCCTTCTCTCCTCCCCTAAGTGAGGGGCAGAGGAGCTTGCCCAGCACAGACAGAAATTCGACATTCTGAGAAGAGGAGATGGCTATGACACACAAGGAGGAAGGGGACTGTGCTAGAAAATTGACTCCTGGAACAGTCAAATTTTTTAGCAAGTCCAAAGGCCCATTGTAAGTGAATAAAAATTGTTCATGGAAAGGAAAAACACTGCAAGTAAGGATTTAAAACAAGTCCCACGAGGCATTGCAAGATTGACAGTTACAAGTACGACACCCAATGGCAGAGGCATGATGTGACAACAGCTGGAGGGCTGCCAATTCGACACCTATGCTCTACAGCAGTGGTTCTCAAGCTTCCTAATGCCGCGACCCTTTAATACAGTTCCTCATGTTGTGGTGACCCCCAACCATAAAATTATTTACCCAGTAATTATAATTCATGAAGTGTCGTTTTACCTTCAATACTGCTGCTTTCAGCACAGTAGGTGCTTTCAACACAGTAGTTGCTTTCAGCACAGTAGCTGCTTTCTACACAGTAGCTGCTCTTTACACATCAGAAATATGTGTTTTCCAATGGTCTTAGGCGACCCCTGTGAAAGGGTCGTTCGACTCCCAAAGGGGTCGCGACCCACAGGTTGAGAACCACTGCTCTACAGGGTCTGTTTAACTGCTTCCAGATTGCTAACTGTGGATGTGGTTAAGTGGTTGCCCAGCTGTGCTGGATCACATGATCTATGTGATCCAGCACTTTCAGGTAGGGGGCACACGTGCATGCCTGACTCCCCTTCTGTACTGTCATTCACTATAGCACAAGCCAATGCTTTATGCTGGGACCCACTGATCAGCTCAGCAAATGACAGAAGAGAGCCCTGTGTTGGTAAACAAGACAGGGCTCTCTTTGAGAGCAGCAATGTGGCTGTTTTTTTTTCTCCCTGCAAAGCAGGAACTAAAAAAACAGTCACATCCATTAGTAAAAACAGTACACACGTTACACTTGTTAGGCACACAGTTAACTCTTTGACTGCCCTGAGATGTTAACCCCTTCCCAGCCAGTGCCATTAGTACAGTGACAGTGTATATTATTAGCACTGATCAGTGTATAGTGTCACTGGCAATGTCAGTGGCAGTTAGTCAGTTCCCACAATGTGTCAGTTAGTGTCAGATTACCATCCGCACTATCACAGTCCCACTATAAGTCACTGATTGCCACCATTACTAGTATGCAATATAAATAAATAAAAATTCCAATATATATACCACTGTTTGGAGACACTATAACGTTCACACAAACCAATGAATATACACTTATTTGGATTTTTTTTACCAAAGCAATGTAGCAGAATAAATTTTTTTGCCTAAATGTATGCAGAAATTAGATTTTTTTTTTTTTTAGTGGATACATTTTATAACAGAAAGGAGAAAATATTGTTAATTTATTTTTTTCAAAAATGTTGTCCTTTTTTCGTTTATATAATAAAAAGCCCGGTGGTGATGAAATACCACCAAAAGAAAGCTCTATTTGTGTGAAAAAAATGACATAAATTTAATTTGAGTTCAGTGTTGCATGACTGTGCAATTGTCAGTTAAAGTAGCGCAGTGCTAAATAGCAAAAAATGTTCCGGTCATAAAGGGGGTAAAATCTTCTGAAGCTAAAGTGGTTAAAGGAATAACAATAAAAAGCACCACAAATTTATAAACTACAGTAGCGTTTACACTCCCTTTGCTTTGGTTCAGAATAATAAATGATTAAAAAGAAAAGTTCCAGGAGAGTTACAGCCCAGTCCCATGTCCTATTGAAGTCATGTGATCAGCCTTTCCTTCAACACTGGAATTCTATGCAGCGTAAGACATGGAGAACTCCATGGAACACAATATGTTGAATTAATATCAGTTTTTTTTTCTGCTGCCTATATCCTGCTTACAAGATTTCCCTTCTTTTCTTGCCCCGGACACACAATGCACTCCCCTCTTTAATTGTGACCAGGACAGGTATCCATTGGATGATTTTTCCCTCACCTCCTGTTCAATTTTGGATTTCTCATTACTCACCTCTCTAGATGCTTTTAATGTGAAGTAATTCATTCAAGAGAGGGGGAGAGAGGGCTGATAAGGGGAAGTTATTTTCATTTAGCTTAGGCAGCTTCAGCACAATGTGAAATATGACTGGTTATGATGAATCAGTACACTTTGCACCTCCTCATCGCTGTTCTAGTGGTGTGGAAATTAGTAAATTAAGGGTGGGGTTATATGGAAGTTACCAAAAAAGTAGCAGTGGGGGTATATACCATAGAATTCCTTTTTTTGTTATGGGCTTGTCTTAGACATGCAGCTTCCTTGGATGAATTTTGGCCTTTCGAGGGTCCCTCTGTCATTCTGCAGTGCCTGGCAAACCTCCTGGTAAGCTTTGCTCTCAAAAAGACAGAGTCAGTCAGACCTATGACATAAAGAAACCTGTAGCTCCTGAGAACCTCTAAGCTCTTTAATCTTTTTCGCTTTCCATCAAGCAGCATTTTGTGCGCATGATACAATCAGCTCCTCTGCATCTGACTGTTCTCGCAGAATATTACCCTGTGATAACTACATCGCTACATTACCAGCCATAAAGCAGCTGAATCTCTTATAAGACATTCTGCAAACCATTATGACTCTATCTGTCAGGATAAACTTCAGATATCTGTGATCCTCATTGAGCTGGATGCTACATTTCTAGAACTGATATCTTCTTTGTTGCCTTCCCAGAGACATCTGCCTCTCTCAATGCCTTTCTGTCCCGGGGTATTCTGCAACGTCACATACAATCTCTAGCAGGGTTCATGTGTGGCCAAGAGATTGGGTGCAGTCTATCACAGGCATGGAGCACACTCCCACTTTGGAACACATGTATTAGTATACATTCCCAATGTTCTTCTAAGTATACTTGATGGAAACCATACCAGCATGCAATGCAGTTTCCTCACTGGATCATAAGTGACGAATTCTAAATCTGAGACTTCTCTCGAAAAAGCTACAAGGTCTAGTTATTAACGTTTTCACCCAAGATGTACACACCTTTTATACATTTTTTGTTGTTGTTTTGTTTGTGAAAAATGGGTGTAAGTTGTGTAAATCTTAGTGATGATTTGGGGTCAGTTTTATAAGATAATATAAATATATATATATATATATATATATAATATATATATATATATAACACCCTTAACTAAGGATTCCAACAGCACTCTGGGTATTTATAAAGTTGAAGTTGTCTCCTTTCAATCAAGCTGTCTCAATGAAACCTCAGTCAGAGCCATACAGTGGGAAAGGAACAGAGAAGGAAAAAAGTCAGTGCTCAGGATCTGAGCTTAACACGTGGTCAGATACACCGTGGACACAGCTGATCACAGATCAGGGTAAGGGCCAATTTCAGCAACCCTTTACCATGTGATCAGCTGTATCCAATTATAGCTGATCACACGTAAACAAATTTGCTGGTTATTGGCAGTCCTTACTTCACATGCTGTATCTGTGTGAGGAAAAGCGAGCTGATAACCATCAAGGCTGTCAGTACATGGTTTACACTGATAATCAGGGCACTGATCTTGGGTACCCATCAGTTCAGCTTATCAGTGCCCCCTCATCAGTGTCTCCTCATCAGTGCCCCCTCATCAGTGCAGCCTCATCAGTGTCTCCTCATCAGTGTAGCCTTATAAGTATCTCCTCATCAGTGCAACTTATCAGTGCTCACCAGTGCCACCTCATTAGTGCCCATCAGTGCAAACCGCATCAGTACACATCAGTGCATCTTCATCAGCGCCCTCCTATTCCTTCTGTACTGAAATGTATTGTAATTGTACTGTCTCCCTTATATTGTAAAGCGCTGCGCAAACTGTTGGCGCTATATAAATCCTGTATAATAATAATAATAATAATCAGTGAAGGAAAAAAATTACTCATTTGCAAAATGTTATAACAGAAACTAAGAAAACCTTTTTTTTTTCAAAATTTTGTATCATTTTTTATTTGTTTAGCAAAAAATAGACACCCAGTGGTGATTAAATACCAGTAAAATTTGTCTCAAAAAAAAATTATAAAAATTCTATATGGGAACAGTGCTACATGACCATGCAAATGTCATTCACAGTGCGAGAGCGAAATTGCCCAGTACTGAAATGATTAAACAACAGGAAATAAGTCAAAATAGGAAGACATATAGAAACAGGCCTAAGGCTGCAACTGCTGGCTAGATATGGATTATAAAATATTCAAAATAATTCAGTTTTTTAATATCGTTTATCAAAAAAATTTTATTTTTTAAATATTAAATTTTTTTTGTCCTTGACCATATTAAAGGCAAAACATATGTACAAACCGGCCATATATCCCTCTCAGCAAACAGAAAAGTTAGATCATGTTCCATAGATGGGGCAATATTTAGCCATAACATATAGTGCGGCTTACAGAGCTACGTATAATTTATGATTTCAGTATTCTGATAATGGTTTTACTGCCATTTAACAATATTTTCTATATTTTACTGATTTAGTATCCACAAACACAAACTGTGGCCCTAATACCAACAAAGAAGAATGTGTCTATATACACATAATTTTTCCCTGGGGCTTTAATCCATGATGGTCACCACTGGAAATATGAGCATGCATATTTGAGTTGTGAGTATGGGGGTCTCCTATGGTAGCCCTTGGTTATTATATGTAGCACCTAGTGCTAGTTACATATTATATATTTACAACTGATGTTTTATTTTATAGATATCTGTTTGTGCATCTACTCCTGATGAAGTGAGCAGTGACTCACGAAACGCATTGAGTTCATAGGATGAATTTTTAACTGAATCATGTGTTGATCTCTGGAATACTGTAATCTGATATGAATTATATTATGGAACTATTATTATTATACAGGATTTATATAGCACCAACAGTTTGCGCAGCGCTTTACAATATTAGGGAGACAGTACAATTACAATACATTTCAGTACAAAAGGAATGTGAGGGCCCGGCTCGTGGAGCTTACAATCTAAAGGAAAGGGGAGGTGATACAACAGGTGATAGCTGCAGGGAAAGATCTGGCGGAGGTGATTCAAGTACAGTTCTTAGGTGGAGGTGGGGTAGGTTTCCCTGAATAAGTGAGTTTTCAAAGATCGCCTAAAGGCAGACAGGGTGGGGGCTGACCGGACATACTGTGGTAGGGAGTTCCAGAGGATGGTAGAGGCTCTGGAGAAGTCTTGGAGGCGAGCGTGGGAGGAGGTGATGAGGGAGCTAGAGAGAAAGACAATTTGGGAGGAGCGGAGTGGGCGATTTGGGTGGTATCTGCGGATGAGGTTGGCGATGTAGCTAAGAGCAGTGTTGTAGAAGCCAGTGAAGGGATTGTATTTTTAACTGAATCATGTGTTGACCTTTGTAATATTGTAACTTTATATGAAATATATTATGGAATTATCATAAACTGACTTTATAATATGGTATCTTTTTATATTATTTTATGTCAATCGTAATTACTAACTAATAAAATTAGTTATTATTTATTGTAATAGGGCAGAATTATGTGTATATAGACTAGTTTGAATTAGGGATGGATGTTCATCATGGGGTGCATCAGACCATATCTCTTAAGTTTCTAAAAGAAAAAGTATGGCCATACTTGTGAATGGTATCTGCCTGAAAAAGTATATTAAATAAAGCTTCCCTAAGAGAACTGCGAAAGCTGTATTTGCTCTCTGGCAAGGCCCTAAAAAAAAACACAGGTCAAAAAATCTGATGACAACACTTCATTACACTACAACTTGCAATCAATCACATCCTCTCATTAAAATCAGGGAGCTTACATAATTGTGGTGTTTGCTTGTGTGACCACTGGTTTGAAGCATGCGCTACTACCATCTTGTAACTATAACATATGAGCTTGCTTCAATTGCCTCACGTGTATTCCAGTGAAGATGGCCAATTGCTTGGGTTTTGGTTGTGTGACCGCATGACTAAAAATCGCCTTAAAACAGCAAGCTGTCATAATATCCCTTTAAATAGGCCCGTGCAATTATAGTCACTCCAACTGTGTTAAGCACTTGTAACTGTGAGCATATGTGAAGTGGAAAACTGTGACTCTGGCAGTACAGAGAGGCCATGCAGGCTTGATGGACCTTTAAACCTGAACTGTGATGGTTTTCATTAGAGGCACATTACATAGTGATGATTATTTTGAACGTGTTATGCAGCCCCTGTGTCCCACGGGGATTGTTTGCAATAGCCTGACAGGGTGATGTCATACTGTACCTAGCGCAGATTTCAATGACATCATCCATTGTAAGAGAAACAAACCACAGTGCATTATCGCCCAGCATCCCTCTCTGGAACATACAAGGGATCAGATTACCGCCTTGAAAACAGAACTGCAGCGAGTGTGAAAAACAGGACCCAAGAGGATGGAAATTAGGAGCAGAATGAAATACATGCAAATCAGCGCAATTCTCTGTGCTGAATTCACAGGCTGTCTAATGTTGTACTGAAAATCTTATTTATCAGAGCGTCTATCGTCTTTGCAAAAAAATCAGATCTCCTGTAATTTCCCACTGCAGTAGTGGTGAGTAAAGGTCAAGACGGGATTGGTTGGTATGCGTAAAAATGTTACTAATTCAAGCATTATTTGCAACAAACAACATAGGTGTTTACCCTAAATTTTTACAGGCACATGTTACAATTTTTTCTATATAACATTTATTTTTAATGGAGCCTTATTAGAATAGAAGGTGGTCACATGTCACATTCCATCACACATTCCAAAATGTATTTCCTGATATCGGTCAGAGCCATCCATATAATACCCTTTTTCTACCTGTATCCAGAACTGCTGGCGTTTAACACAGATACAGCCTAATATTATGAAGATATTTATTCCAAAATTCATACAGTTTCGGACTTGATGACTATCATCAATGCAGTTTATGAACACTGTGGCTTCTATGGTGTACAGCAGGGGTCCCCAAACGTTCTAAACAAGGGGCCAGTTTACTGTCGCTCAGAGTGTAGCGGGGGGCTAGACTGTGCCCAGTGGGAGTAAACAATGCCCCATCTCTGATATTAGGGGGAAGAATAGTGCCCCCTCATTGATGTCAGAGGAAGGAATTATGTCCCATTGTTGGTGTCAGTAGAAGGAACAGTGTCCTATTGCTGGCGTCAGTGGCAGGAATGATGCCTCAAGGGCTGGATAAAGGCAAGTAAAGGGACGTAGTTTGTAGATCACTGGTGTACAGCATCCATTCTCATCCAGTCTCTGTGAAACCTAAGGGTTTCTTTAGAGGTTCCTAGGGGTTTCTTGAGTTGTGGATAACTGATCTACCATCTGATGCATACATCCACATAGTTTCAGGTCCAACTTCACTTCACAGAGACCACGGCATGACACTATTGATCTTTTTAGCTTGCTCCTAGGGAAGCATTCAGACCACCAATTCTTCCCACTGACCACCAATGCAAGGTGCATTCCAATGGCCCTTGATGAACTTAACAGGGGTTCCCTGGGACCTGATAATTATTTCAAGGGTTCTTCTGGGGTGAAAAGGTAAAAAAAGGCTGGTGTAGAGCTTGGAGACCAATTGGAGAGAAAGAAAAACCATTTCCATGTGCATTCGTAAAGTTGGACTATTAATGCATAAAGTATAACTCTTGATTTTAGTAAAAATGTGCAGCTGTAGACCCCCACACGTTAGCCCAACCTGGTTCAGCATACTGCATCCTAAGGTGTTAATGGCAGTCAGTCACGTGGTATCAAGGGCTTCTCTTAGCCTGTTTATACACATATCTGTGGTTGGTCAACTGTAGGTTTCTCAATCTGTGGAAATGACAAATGTGTCAAGTATAGAATGGTTTAAATGGATGGTCGAGTCATTGTGGGAACAGCTGTTTTAGAGACATACACATGCTGATGTAACCCTCAAACACATTTCTGAAAACTACAAAAAGAACAACCAGGAGGGCGCAAACGCCTAGTATATTACCAATGATTTATTGTTCACAAAACATAGATACCAAATGGATACTCACAGAAGTGGAAAGTAAAATCTCATAAAAACCACAAGATGCCACAGCAGGGGGAATCACATGTGTCAAAGCAACCCAGCTAGACTGGCAAGCTGATGCGTTTCGGAGGTGGACCTCCTTCCTCAGAGCTATGCTAACATCTTCTGAAAAGCAATACCTGAACAGAAATGTTGGGATTTGAACCAACAATGCAAGTGCTGCCGGGCAGAAGTGCTAACCACTTATCCACTGTGGGGACCCAAGTGACTTCACCATATTTACTTTGCTCAGTGACCATAATTGTTGCTAAGCAAACATTTTCTACTTCTTTAGCAAATCAGTCTCATTGCTTTCAATAGTATCTGTTTACACCGGTGCGTTTTTTTGCAGCGCATTGAAAGAAATAAGCCTTGAATGCCACATTTTATGCCCTTCAAGTCAATTCTTCTAAAAACACCACATGGCACAACACATCTAAAGGGCTAAACACATTAGCTCGTGCCTTATGGGGCAAATGACCCCTAGTCTCATTGAAAGATCTGCCTTGCCAGGCCAATCTTATAATTACTTCATTTTGCTATGTGCAGTAGCATTATTATATTTTTTTTAATTACCATAAAAATAATAATCTGTGAACCATGTTTCCTATATGCTGTGTGACAAAAAAATAATGTAAAGATGATTTTAAAAACAAAACCCAAAAAAATGAAGTAATATTCCACCTTAAGATGTTCATTATTCAGTGTTTATATCCAGGTCTCTGTTACAGTGTTGCAATCTGCCATCACCCCGCACCAAATGACTACAAATCCGCTAATCTATATTCAGAGTTCACATGCAATTTGGCGTTGGCGTCATGCCGTTGCAGTCAGGAAATCGCCGGCTGCGTAAAATCAAAATATCAACGTGGGATTAATAAAATACATCTTTGCTAATATGTTCATTTTTAAGGTAGTTCAAACATTCACTTTGGTAGCAGCTCTAGCGTAAATATCCCGGAACAAATGGCGATATGTAATACAGGAGGAAGCAGTTGGGATGCCAGACTGGAAAATACATTAGGCCATCTGGCTCAGGCAGCCTCTCCAAAATCCTCAGCTTTGTTTTCACCCCCCGACTCCAAACAACACATTTTCCACTATGATGAGTGTACACTTTCCTAAACACGCTTCCTGATCATGCATGCAAATTCCCCACTTTGTTTACATGATTAGATTTATTAATTTGGTAGGGAGGAAAAAAAAAATAAAAATTGAAAGTCAAGATCTAAAGCTGCAAAATAAATAAATAAACGAAATTGGCTAGCTTTGCAGTAACTAGTAATTATTATTTTGTGTGTGTTTTTATGAAGAGAAAGGTGTTATTTTTGGGAACATTTTAGTTTAAAATAATCTTTTGACATAGGGGAATTATGATCGTCCTTTAAAATTTCCCCTAAAGGAAAGCTATATTGGGATTTTCACTTTTTTTTTCAGTAGCTTTAAACTCTAACCAAATGACATTGTTTGCTAAAGCATAGTATTGCTATTATTTTTTTAAAAAAAATACTTTTTTTTTTTTGCTTATCAGTGCTGCGGATCTGCTGCAGTGTCCTTATGACTACGTGCACTCCAGCGATGACTGCATGGCTGTACTGATGGTGACAACAGTGGATGGTGGCTGCCTAATGTGTGTTGAGGTGGCCACTTTATAGATATCCTGTGTGAAAGGATGACAACGCAGGAACACACCTGAAAAACGGGGACAGCGTTGTCACACTATAACAAGATCTACCTTAACAAGATCTTCATGGCAGGACCACCAGGAATTATATTATGGAAAGTTGCAGATCTAAAATGATTTGAATTGGCTTTTGAAATGATAATAATATGTTAAAGTTGATTTAAAATTTTACTTACCCTAGATTCACGCCTAAGTGTTTTCTGCAGCGTTTTGCTTTTTGCATAAACACACTACAGTCCATTTAAAATGATTTCCTATGGGACACATTCACATCTCCGCGTTTTCACCCGCTGTGTTTTTTGGAAAGGGCCAGGGACTTTTTTAAACGCAAAAAGTTGCGTTTTTGGTTCTATAGACTTCACTGGAAACGCTGAAGAAAAGCATGTACAGCATTTTTTATGTGTTTTTGATGTGCTTTTGCCACGTTTTTGATGCATTTATGATGCGTTCTGCATTTTAGGAAAAAAAAAGCATAACGCTGCAAAAACGCATGTGAAAAAACTCAATGCAGACGCAGATTAAACGCAAACTGCATAGGTGTGAACCTAGCCTGAATGGGTTTCCATCTACTTTAATATACAAGTGAATGTGATCAGCCTAAAGGGAACATGATGTATTTTCTGACTTTAGCAGGTTGTCACACTGACCTTCTGACTTCGAGTCAATGACCCAGAGTATGCAGATAAGAGCTTCTGTCTTTCTGGATCTGCCAGTTTATTCAAGCCTAACGGAACTGAGAGCCAGGCAATTAGCATTTTCAACAGTCCCATTTTTTTCTCTTAGAAAGGGTTTACTTCAATGTCACCAAGCCTAGCAATGAATGTTAATTTATTTAAAAAATGTGTTTTTATCTATATGTTTGCATTAATTATATAGTGTATACTCTATGTATATAATTTGTAACTGTGATACATGTTGTACATGGGGCCAGCCATATTTACTTATGCAGGTTTTGCTTTCTTGCTTTGCCGGGCTACACAACAGTTGTGCTTTATTGCTCCTTCTCACAGTGAAAGTCTAAGGCTCCATGCATACTGGTTTAAAAAAACACTGCTCCTAGAAGAGTTTAGCATTTTGCCTGTTGAAGCAACTAATGTGTCCATGCACACCACAGTAGGTAGTCTAGAGCAGTGTTTATCAACCTTTTTTCACTGAAGGCGCCCATAAAAATTATGGACTGTCCCGAGGCACCCTTTAAAATTATGGACAGCCTTGAGGCACCCTTTAAAATTATGGACAGTCTTCAGGCACCCCATTCTAAAATGGGGTGCCTCAAGACTGTCCATAATTTTAAAAGGGCACTCTATTCTAAATGTGAAAAGTGTTATATTTATATAAGGCAGCAACATCCATACATGTAGGACACCTGACATCAGAGGTGATTTATTCTTCCAAAGCAAATACACTTTTCGGAGGGTCCAACTAGGATGCTGTGCAGGCAGCTGACATCCTCCTTATCAGTTGATGATGTCATTGGTTGTCAGGAAGCCGGCAGCTAGAAGGTCGTAATGGTTCACAATGAAAGCCTGTGGCTTTGTGTAAATAAAAGGAAGGCTTGCATACAAGTTTTGGGCAATTTTTAGACATTTTGCCGAGGCACCCCTGAAGAAAACTCAAGGCACCCCAGGGTGCCTGGGCACCCTGGTTGAGAAAGGCTGGTCTAGAGGCATTTTTTAAGCTCTGTGTTTAGAGGCAGAAAAAATCCTTCTGTTTTGCGTTTTTGAGAGTGTTTTTTCAGGCAGAAAAAAAACCTCTAAATGTTCCTAAATGCTGCTAAATGCTTATAAATGCTAGTACCAAAAACTTTCAAAATGAGTGTTGTTTTGTCTGCAAAAAGCACTGGCATTTTTAAAGCTAGTGTGCATGGAGCCTAAGGCTGGTTTTACTATCTCTTAGATTGTAAGCTCCAAGGAGCAGGGCTCTCCTAATCCTTTTGTATTGAACTGTATTGTTGCTGTATTGTCTCCCGTCATATTGTAAAGCGCTGAGCAAACTGTTGGCGCTATATAAATCTTGTATAATAATACTAATAGTGTGAAGTTCTATGAAGTGATGTGACCAGCTTTACCAAGGCAAGCTGAAGTGGGCCCATGGCCTCTCCAAGCAGTCAGTCTGCTGCGGGGAAATTAGAAAAAAAAAATTGTAGCTCTCATGATTGGAGGTTTGACACAAGAACAGGTTCATTTCAAATCACATCACACATTAGTAAATCTACTTCACCTCCCTTCAGTGCACTGCCTGCCTTAGTAAATCATCTCCCTATGGGCAGCCTGTCCCATTGAAAACAATGCACTTCCTAAGTGGCTGAAGTCCCAGCATGAGTGATTGCAAAAAAAAATTAAGAGCTCCTTCTAGAGGCTAATATGAGAATCTCTATATTTAATACAAGAAAAAAAAGGACAAGAAATCAGATAAGGCCTCATTCACTCTAGATGTTTGGCCTAAACGCCTTTCCTCCTTTATGGCAGAAAAAAAAACGCTTGACACTTGTAAACACGTGAAACGCGTTTAGGCGCATTTAGGTGCATGAAGCGCTTGGGTGTTAATTATTTCATTGGCCAGAATAATAATGTATTATCATAATAATTTAGTGCTAATTGTGCGTAGCGTTAACACACCGATTTGAGAGTCCTCATGAACTATGGAAGTTTTTAATGCTGCTAAGGGCGCCTAGCGTTTTTTTTTCTGCCTTTAAATGCCCCTGTCACTGAACTCTTCTAAACACCTATGTGTGCATGGACACACAGGCTAACATGCAGGGGCAATAATAGGCAGACAAAAAAAAACACCAAGCGCCCTTAACAGCAGCATTAAAAACTTCCAGAATGCATGAGACCTAAACTGTAAAAGGCAAAACAGTTACTTAAAAGTTATTATTATTATTATTATACAGGATTTATATGGCGCCAACAGTTTGCTCAGCGCTTTACAATATATCGGGAGACAATACAGCAACGATACAGTTCAATACAAGAGGGATTTGAGGGCCCTGATCCTGGGAGCTTACAATCTAGGAAGTGAACACTTGCATAATAAGTCAAAAAATGCTCTCCATGAAAAATACACTATGCTGTCCCTCCTAAAGTGATGTTTTGGTACACACATTTTTCAATTATAATTGTGCATTTTACCTTGAAAAAAAGTCATTTTTGCTGTAACATCCACAATTTCATGTATGTCAAATGTCACAATTAGCATGTCTCAAAACCTGGGACCCAGAGCTCTGCTATCTGAACTGGAAAAGATGAGGTCCGACCTACCCCTTTCCCTCCTTCTACAGAGGTCTGTTGGTTTTGGAGTACGTCCATCATACTGAAGGAACAATGCAGAGACATGGGGAGAAGGGAAGAAATACTGTAGCTAGCCTCAGTTTTTCTGGAACTTTTCCTAAGTGTGCTCCTCAGGTTTTGGGATACTTGGGTAAAAAGCTTTAGGTATGTTCAGGCTTCTTTAGGTACCACCAGTATGTGTAGCATAACATAATCACAGGCCAGCTTTACAATTTCAGTTAGTGGAAACTTCTGGTACCCACAAACTCAAGTCTTCCACTGACTAAATCTGTTACGTTGATTTTAACCACATGCCCTCCAGAGGATTTACCACCCCCCCCCCCCCTTCCTGACCAGGCCATCTTTTGCGTTACGGTGCTGCATTACTTTAACTGACAATTGCGCGGTCATGCAACACTGCACCCAAATTAAATTTATGTCCTTTCGTCCTTACGTTTTTTCCCACGAATAGAGCTTTCTTTCGGTGGTATTTAATCGCCTGTGCATTTTTTATGTTTTGCTCTATAAAAAAAAAAATAGACTGACAAGTTTGAGAAAAAAAAAACACTTTTGACTTTTTGCTATTAAACATGTCCAGTAAAAAAATGTAAATAATCAAATGTCGTCATTTAGGCCAAAGTGTATTCTGCTACATGTCTTTGCTAAAAAAAAATCCCAACATGTAAATTAATGGTTTACATGAAAGTTATAGCGTCTACAAATGGCGGTATAGATACTGGGATTTTTAAAAAATCTTTTTACTAGTAATGGCAGCGATCAGTGACTTGTAGCAGAACTGCGGGACTGCGGCGGCCATTCTGACACTGGGGGGAACTGACTTGGTGTCACTGACATAACCAGTGACACTAATACAGTGATCAGTGCTAATAAAAAGTCCTGACACTGTACTAATAGCACTAGGCAGGAAGGGGTTAACATGTGGGGCGAGCAAAGGGTTAACTGTGTGCTGTGTGTTATACTGTGTGCTGTGTGTTATACTGTGTGTTGTTTTACTGGGTGCTTTGTTAGTGCTTTCATCTGTAAGAACACTGCTTTGTATGGCTCTGCTATGCAGAGCCATACAAAACAGTGTGCAGGAGCTGACGGGAGAGAACTGTATTGTTTACATACAGTTCTCTCCCTCCATAGGTTATGCTCCGGGATCACTGGGTGCCAGCGAGTAATCACGGGCCAGGACCCGGTGATTGACAGCCGAGGCCACGAATAGCTCACACGCGCCCCTACCTCGATATAAAAAATCATGTATATTTAAAATATACTGCAAAAAATATTCCCAGTATGCTGATCACAATCACACAAAGATGCAAAGAAGTGTTTTAAAGTATCCCTTGTAATAATACCGATAGAAGAGCGATAACAATGCTCAAAGGGTACTGTAGGGAAAGCTCCGAAACACATAGCAATCAACCTAAAGCACTCAACCTAAGTATTGATGCCCTCAAGTACCTGAGTGCAGGTACCGCTTGTATTGTATTGTCACATTGATCCAGCTTAGACCAATATTACTATGCATATACCATACCTTTGGGACTACAGTAGAAGATGAAAATCACAATAGTAGTCACTGCTACTACAGTGATTGCAACCATCTTCCGCGCCCTGTGCCAAGCAGCTGCCCTGCTGTATATTCACCACAAGGGTCACCCATTCAGCATGGTCAACATTCCGAAAACACTTTGCATTTTTCTCAATGAATGCAAAGCCTTCTCTAATTGGACAAGGTGGAGATCATGACATTATCGCCCCGATTCTCCACCTCATCCAATCGAATAATGAGAAAAATGTCAAGTGTTCTCTGAACGGCAGCGTATTGTATCTATGAAGAAGCACCTTAGATTGTACACCCCTCGAGGGTTAGGGACTGATGTGAATGTACAATATATATGTAAAGTGTTGCGTAAATTGACAGCGCTATATAAGTACCTGAAATAAATAATAAATAAATAACTTGTTACACTAAGACATGATTAAGAACACCTACCCTCCCCTCTTCTCCATAACATTGACTTGTTTGATCCATCACAGCACATTCTTTGTGGGGGTACATAGTGCATTGTTAGAATTTACATCTGCATTGTTAGAATTTGGATCTACTTTATTTATTTATATATAATCCTTGTAATGTGTCAAATACATGTGTTTTCTATGATCACCAGCTCCATCTAGTGGCCATAGTGCATATTTTCCTGATTATATTATTTCAGGAAAAAACCCAATATGGTCAATAGATGGAGCTGACGATTATAGGCAATACACATATTAGACACAATACAGGGATTTTTTTGATGATCCTGCTATAGTGCTGAAACATTTGCACAGCAATTTGTTTTTTGTATAAAAATACCGTATAAAGTTGCATATATATAAAGTATTTTCCAGAAAAAAAAATTTTTGTTCCTTTTTCTGTGTTAGAAATTAGAAAATCTCCATTGCATAGGTCATTCAGGACTAGAGGTGAGCTTAGTCACAACCAAAACTCAGCTGTCAGTGCTGGCCCAATCAGCTGTGGCCAGGACATTCCCTGCCTCAAAACTGTATGTACACAAAGGGGCAGGTATACTATGTGGTCATACTAGGTCAATGATGTCACAAGCTTCTCCTCTCCTTTTTTTTTACATGCAGCTGCGGGGCAAGGAATGGTCTGCTGCAGCTGATTGGGTCAACACTCACAGCTTCCTTTGATGTGCCGCCAAACGTGTTTGGACTGAACCCAATCTCTTCCCTATTCAGGAACACTTTTTTCTCTTCATGGAAATGAATGTTTAGGTAAACAGGATAGGATCTTACTAAAGTTTTATCGAGGAATATAGATGAAATTTGGCTCTTGGGGTGAAATGCATTAAAGTCAAAGGGGAAGGTGAAATTAAAGTATACCTAAAGCAAAATCATTTTTTTAAATCATTTTTTGGATAGAGTATGGGAGGGTTATAACCACTGTCAGGTTTTTTGCCATCAATGTCTCATCTGGGAGATTTCCTTTCACTCCCTGTCCTGTAGACTTAACAGGAAGTGAGAGAATATCTTTCCAATGTGAGGATATCCCCTCTTTGATAGTTGTTACAGAAACAAGTATCCTAATTGAAAGATATTTTTCGCTGTTCCTGTTCTGGTAGCAATACATATTTTTTTCAATTACCCTCACTTTCATTCCATGTGATACTGGTGATTACTACAATCAGAGTGAATCCCCTAACAGAGCCAAAGAAAACCTGACAGTGGCTTTAACCCTTCATCACCCTATCCATATCTAAAAAAAAGCATTGCCTTTAGTTACACTTTTAGGTGGTTTTTTAAGGCATGCAATGGCCTCTGAAATGGCGCAAAAAAGGTCCTCTTCTTAGCCTCATTATTATTATTATTTTTTTAAAAGTAAAATTCTAAACAAGCAGTGCACAAATAATTATCAAATACAAAATTCAAGAAAAAGACAAATACAAGGTACACTAAATAAAATAACATAAAATAAAATAAACCACTCTAAATATACTTTCCAAAAAAAAGAAAACATTCTCTAAATACAGAAAATAAAAGGATACCTTTTTAACACAATTTTGGCTAAGCAGTTCAATGACCAAAATTTCCTGTAGCCTGTACTTTTATGGCAAAATTGTTTTAGCTGAAGTCACTCTGCTAATCACCAGTCAAGAACATCGCAAGAAACTTCTCACTGGCTGCAGCTGACGCAACCAGTAGAAAGTTGTCATGCATTTGTTAATTGTAGGCAAATGAAAAAAGGAGTTATATACAACAAAGTTTGTTTTTAACCATATTTTTGGAACTAAAGGTAACAGAAATATAAGAAAATCAAATATTTAAAATTAAATCTAAAAATAACAGTATGATCATGACTAGTGAATGTAACACAAAAAAAGTGAAAAAAAAGAGACTGAGATATCTGACAGTTTATGTACATTTTCGGGCAGTCTATTTCTGTAATGGTTGCTATTTTTGGTAAACATGGCATCAAAATGATGGTTGTGTTTTTTATTCTACTTTTGGGGGGCCAATGGACAGGAAACCAGCTGGGAAATATTTCCACCACCTATTTACTACTAGGTAATATACAACACTATACACTGTACTTACAGCCATTTACATTAGTCTCCACCCCAGAGGAGCTAATAGTTCCTAATTTTTTCCTTTTACCTAGACTATAAACTGTAGTCTATACAACATACACGTTTATTTACACACAAGCACTCTCTTTAGGGTTTGATCAGAAACATGATTGGATACAGGAGGATGCTGAAAGACACAGAGAAAACCAAAACACAAAGGTGGATTATAAAAAATGCATTAAGGGACATTGGTGTGAATGAAACCCAAATCCTCAGCACTTTAAGGTCTCAGTTGTTACCATGTCACTGCTGTTCTGATATTTTAGTTATAAGGTACAGCCAATGTTCCATGGGCCAGCCCCTGACTTCTTATATGTGTTAGGCACTCGAACAGTGAGAACCCCCAAAATATCAGGCTCCATTCCTGTCCACCTGGGAGGACCAGAAAGAATATTAATAACCCCTTATAAGGACCACAGTAAGTATGCATGCCCCAGAAATGCAATTTATCACCAATAGAGCCCTTGGAGGATAAACAAAGGTGGATTAGCTCTCCAGTATCTTCCAAACACTGAAGTATCAGTTTTGAGTGGACTGACCCTTTAAAAATGTTTTTATGCAAATGAGTGTGAAGTGGCCTTTTAACTGGACTTCTCTGTCCTACAAACATGTCCAGTTGATATCTTGGATGAAGTTCTTATTTCAGAAAAAACATTATTATTAATAAAAAAAAAAAAAAACAAAAACCCCAGAAAAGACTATCAGTAAAATCTATTTTAACATTTCACACGTTTTATTATTCAGTCATCAATTCCAGCAGTATCCAATCACAACCAGATAAAGGCTTAGTTGAGGAAGTGTAACATGTAGTAACCCATAGCAACCTGCTAAAATGTACCTTTATTGTTCTAATTACTAAACAGAGTTTGGATTGCTTGCTTTGGAATACTTTTCTTTTAATATTGTTAATAGACTTTTACTTTTAAAAAAATTTAAATTTTTTATGAATAAAAAACAATTTTGCATTTTTTCATTGTTTGTGCTGCTGATCTCCTGCAGCCTCTTTGCAGCCACTTGCTGTCTTCCTGTGCTCCAATGATGGCTGCATGTCATTTCTCAGGCTGCATTTCCTGATCATAACAGTGGGCCATGCCTGTGTAATGCTGAAATGGTAGTTGCCATCAGAAGCTCATGGGACAGGGTGACAACACAGGTGTACAACTAGAAGACAGGGACAGAGTGTTGTCAGCCTATTACAGGAAATGTCTAAGCAAAGACTTTTATGGAAGATTTACCAGGTATTTACTTAATAAATTCTACAATTTATTTTATGAGATTGGGTTAATATTAAACCTTTAAGGCACCACCCCATGAAGCAGCTGAATATACTGAATGTAAGTTATAGTACTGATTTTGATAAGGTATTTTGTATGCAAAAGTCAGTTTATAAAATCACGAACGAGATTTGGCTCCTTGAAAACTGGCAAAAAAAATAACATTTCAGGGTACTGATTTGTGATTACCAAATGCTTGCAATTCATAAATAACTATTTCAGATGAAACAAATTTTCCCCATTCATGTGTGGGGACTGAAAACTTGGATGAGATAATTATTGTGAGATCAAAGAAAAGAAACACAATTAAAATAACTCAGCAATGTGACATGGCGATTATATAAAATGCTAGTAATTGTAGTCATTTATTTTACACCAAAAGTGCACCTTACATACAAACAGTGCAGTTCTATAAAAGATGAAGAATTCGCTTAAGGACGGTTTGACAGTCTGGTCTGTTTCTCAATCATTGATTTAAACTCTGATAAAGGAGAAATCAGGATGGAACACCTATAGGCAATTCACATGCTGCTGTTACACTTAAAGATGTTTTCTACCAAATAACGTAGCTGGGAATATTCTGATGTTTAACAGAATTCTAACAGAATTTACAAAAAAAAATTCTACACCTTTTAATTACTTTCAAGTGTGAGCGCTGCTTGTAAAAAAAAAATAATAATTCCTTATATTCACCACGGGTCATAAATTATAAAGTCGCATTTGGATAAGTTTATGTATCAAGTAATCTACACTCTTCCTAACAAGGATCCTATTAGTGCAAAGAGAATATAGTGACTGTAGAGATGAGGAATGGGGGGAGTGAGGAAGAGAGAAAGAGAGCAAGAGAGAGAGAGAGAAAGGGAATGGTGGAGATTGAGAGAGATAGGGGCAAAGAGGGACTACCGAGAGGGACAAGAAAAACTTAGGACTTAAAAACTCTTTTCATGGACTCTTCCATTATCCCCCTTTATATTACCCCTTAATCCCCCAAAGACTGCCCTAGAGCTACCCCCCCATACAAACTCAACTACTTTGGCAATGCTAAAATATTTTTGGTCCTACCAGTAACGCTTATTTGAATTTGAATTTACAAAGAGATGGGAAAGTGGAAAGTGGTGGAAATAGAGTGAGAGAGGTAGAAAGGGAATGAAGGAGAGTGATCGAAATTCAGAGAAAGAGGGACAGAGGAGTGATAAAGGGGAGTAATGAGAGAGAAATATCATGAAAGAGAATGACAGAGATTGAGGGAAACGGAAAGAGATAGTGGTAAAAGGAAGGAAAGAGAGAGAAAGAAATGTTATGAAGGGGAATTACATAGATTAAGAGAAAGAGGGACAGAAAGAGGGGGAATCGGTGAGGCAGAAGTAGAGAATGAAGGAGAGGGACAGAAATTGACAGAGAAAATAGGAAAAAGGAGGAGAGAGTGCAAAAATAAAAAGTGAATGAGATAGAATGACAGAGATTGAGGAAAAGACGGGGGGGGGGAGGAGAAAGAGAGAGCAAGAGAATGAAGAAGTGTGACAGAAATTGAGGGAAAGAGGTACAGAAAGGGGAAGAGATCAGGGAAGAGAGAAAGGAGGGAAGAATGAAACAGAGCGACGGAAACTGGGGGAAACAGAGACAAAAGAGAGAGAGAGAAGAGGGAATAGAGAGGATAAAAAGGGAATAAAAGAGATTGACAGAGAAAAAGGGAAAGTGGGACAGATAGAGAGAGAAAGGAAAGAGAATGACAGATATTAGGGCAACTGGGGACAGAACTGGGGAGAGAGAAGGGAAAAAAGTGAGAGAAAGAAGAAGACTATGAAAGAGAAAGAGGGTGACCTCCAAAGAAAAACAGGAATGTAAATGTTCTGCTGAAAGAAAAAGGAACTAACAGTGGAGCTGCACAGTAGGTCACAAAATATCAGACTTATACTTATATAATATCAGACTTAGAAGAACATAATACACCACATAGACTCATTTTTCTTATATTTCAAACAGAGATCTATCCACCACCCCATCATTCTTGTACCTATATATGGAGCACATTCCCAGTGTTGTTGGAACCATATTTGCTTTAGCAACCCTAAAATATCCTCTAAATAAAGCTTATTTGAATTGAAAAAAGAGAACGAAAGGTGGATGGTAAAAAGTGAGGGCAAAACAAAAACAACAGAGGGTGATGCAATAGAGTTTTAATAAAAGCAAAAGAGCTATGAACACAGAGGAAGAGGTCGTACCACCAATGTGTCCTGTCCAAGCGACTTTTATCCCATCGGGTACAGGTGACAAGTATAGGTGAGATCTACTTCAAGCCACTTATCACATGATAAGGACTCGCTGGTGGCTCCACTATACAGCAGCACAGTGGCTAAATGGTTAGCACTTCCGCTTGGCAGTACTAGGGTTGTTGGTTCAAATCCCAACCAGGGCACCACCTGCCTGGAGTTTGTATGTTCTCCCTCTGCCTACGTGGGTTTCTTCCAGGTACTCTGGTTTCCTCCTACTCTCCAAAGACATGCTGGTAGGTTAATTGGATCCTGTCTAAATTGGCTCTAGTATGTGTGGATGTAAGTTAGGAACCTTAGATTGTATGCCACTTGAGGGTATGGGACTGATGTGAATGTACAATATATATATATGTAAAAGCACTGTGTAAATTGACAGCACTATATAAGTACCTGAAATATAAATATATTTCTGGAATTCCACCAGCAAATGAGAGCTAAGATCAGCCATTGCTGGTGGTGTGGAGTTTGAAGAGAAAACTAATTTATAGTGTCAGAGAAAATGAGGAAGACAGAGAGTAGGAAAGAAAAATAAACATGGGAGCATAAGAAGAAAATGTAGGGAAGGAGGAAAGATATGGAATATAAAAAGACAGAATGGTGAAAAGATAATCAGACTCTCAAGATCCCTATTACATCTAGCATGCTAATCCCATCAAGTAAGTAGAATTTTTCCTGGGCTGGCTATGGAGGAACAGACAGCAGACCAAGATTTACCCATCCTTATACAAGTCAATACAACGTTAGGACCCGCCGTGATCCTTGTTTGACACCAACAGTAACATTCCTTTAAACTCACTTTCATAAACAATTTCCAGCAAGGTAAATCTCCTTGCAGACTACCAAATACCAGTGCCCACCAATGTTGCCTATTACTGCATCCCAGCAATTCAAAGACAAACAAATAACCACAAACAATGCTCAAAACTGGAAACACAGCAGGGCCTTATTGAGTTGCATTTGGCCAGCTTACATAGTACCACATGACTCTGACTTATTGTTATACCACCAAAATAGAACTTTATAAAACTAAAATCTCAAGGGTAATCAGCTCATGTTCTGAAGCTCAGAGGTGTTCTTTTATTTAATTCATGCACTGGTGCAAGAATGTATCATCTCATGTGACCACTGAGGTGCAAACTGACATCTCAAATCAAGGAGCCAAGAACTGGAGAGTCCAAGAAAACCTTCAGTGATACCCCAGACTGTACCCCAGAATGATGGATCATGGGGAGGAAGTCTACTGACTGGGCTGGTACACACACACACACACACACACCAAAAATGGTTCAATTATGAATTTAATGCTGTCTAGTTGTACACTGTATTTCCCTACCTATGTGCACCTTTCCTTATTTTCAAGTAACAAATTGATCTGAGCAGCTGCCATTTCTTTTGCTTTTTTTTTTTTTTTTGCACTTGATCCGGACCCAAACCAAAGGCCTTTGATTGCCTTGAGCAAGTCTAGCCTTCTGGTGTGTTGCTGTACCTTTAAGAAGGATAAGGCTGCCTCTGGGATAAGGCTTCTCTCAACTGATGCATTTCTATATATGTCTCATAGTTGGTAACTTGGACAGTCTAGAGTTAGGGATCACAATTTGCAGAGGTGCATTGTGGCCTCAGATGTAATGGATGCAAACAAACACAACTGGATTGTGTGCTGGGGAATTTTTGTAATAAGATACAGATATAATATACATATAAATATCATATATATATATATATATATATATATATATATATATAACATTTTTATTGTATGCTGTGTATAACAGTGCCATTGCAGTTGCAGACATCTACAATCTATATTTATGTATGTGTGTATATATATATGTATATATAATACATACACATACATACATACATATATACAGCATGTATATTGATCTCTGCGATGCAGGAGATTGTCTGCAGAAGACAGCTGAGGAATGATACAGTATCAGGATCTGACCTCGGAACAATGTAGTTCCTTTGCCTTCTGCGTAGATAACTTTCCAGGTTACTAGCTCATGTAAAATGCATCTGAGGCTGTAGCTTTTCCCAGGATTTCTCTCTAGTCACATCTGTCAAGCCTGTGTGGCACTAATTTCAGAAAGAAGCATACACAACACAGCTTCTGCTTCATTTCAGCACATCAACATGAACTATTCACCTATATTACACTGTGCATTGTTACCCTTTATAGCCCATGTCATTCAGCTTTATGTGTGTGATATGAACATTTATGTACAAACAGTCATAACTGTCTACTTATCATATATATATATATATATATATATATATATATATATATATGTATATATATGTATATATACATATATGTATATATACACACATGTACACACACACACAATTTTACCATTTTTAAATATATAAAAACATATGAACAATAACTAAATATATACTAAAAATATACTAAACATATATAAAAAGACTTTGTGGCAGCTGGCTAATATTATCAGGGGCTTAAACATACCCTCAGGCCAAACAGAAATGTATTCAGTACTGCATATATTAAAAGAATTTGTTTCTGTTACTAAATATCTATTTTATAGGTATTTAAATCCTTTGATAAACAGCAAAACAAAATTAAGATGCAGACAACTTCTTAAAATGACCTGCAAAAATATTGCAAACTGATATATTTAAAGAAAAAGGGTACACCTTCTAAACAATGTATTTATTATAATATCTAGGGATCTTAATTATAATAAATATTTGGATGTATTTCTTCTTAAACATATAGCCAAACACTGTATAAATATCTACAGTCTTTCATGGTTAAGTATGAATGTACAAATATGTTTTAAAATGTATCCTACAGATTTTTTTTTGTATTCTAAAAATAATTGTTTATAGGTATTCAGCAATTCTACTATAAAATATCTTGCAACTTTAGAAATCATTGAATAATGTATTCCAACTGTGTAACCAAACTACCAGAAGATTTCAGAATAATATTTTGTTTGTGGGGGCAAATGAATCAGACTGCAGTGTTTTGTTTAATATCAGAAAAAAAGACATTCAATATTACTAGAGGATTGTCTAAAAAAAAAAAGAGGAAATGCCTGAGGTGTCTGCAAATAGGTCCAAAAATACAGTCTGAAGAGCATAACATTGACAGGAAGGAAGGAGGTTACAATGAGACTGGGATGCTTTATGGTAAAAAAAAAAAAGAAACAAAAAAGTAAAAAGAAAAAAAATATTGAAAATATCAGATAAACATTTTGCTTTATAAAGTCTTTTTAGGAAACTTCTTAAAATAATACCATGTTTTCTACACTGCTGTCAATCTAATTAGCTCTTTAAAAGATTCAGCAATGTTCAGAATTATTTATTTTCATTTAAGAACCCTTGCCTGATACTGTGAGACTCTAGCATGATTACTATAGGCACAGAGGTGAGACTGATTGGTCACTACCTGGGTTATGGGATCCCAGACAGGGGATGGATTAAGATCATTCTCTGGAAAGGGGGCAGAGCTTGGTATCTGAAATTGAACTGGTGCTAGAAATCAAATGGGCAATCATTGTACCAAAAAGAGGTATAACGGGGCCCTGTTGTCTGTAAACAACCTAAACTTTGTTTATACACAGGCATCCTTTTAATGTTGGCCATGCACTATGCAATCTGATTGTACAAATTCAGTTAGACAGCAATCAGCAATGTAGTACAGTGACCTGCCTAAATGGAATTAATTGATTGGATTGTTTAGGTATATCAATATATTACATAGCTTTAGTAAATTTAAAGGAGATTGTACACACTGTATAGTGTATGGCAGGTTTAAGTTGTGCCATAAACACTTTGGTGCCTCTTGGCTTGCTGTTGAGGAGCTACAAAAGAATGTTTGCCATAGCTGATGAACTACAAGTCTTGCTTAGACTTGTAGTTCATCAGTTAGATAATAAGAGTGCCCTATAGGACAGCAGACTTGGTGGTGGTCTGCTGGCACAATAAGCATCAGTGTGGGCACAGAGGTTTAGAATCACAGCTGGTAACCTGCAGACTGGTAAGACAGTTAATTGTAGTACCATGGTATGACCACAAAGTGTTCTCCTTCTGCCAGGACATCCTGTGACTTGTAGTTCTACACCAGCTGTACCCTCCTCTGCCCTACAGAGCACTTCCACAGCACATATTTCATTTTTTTAAAACAGAGATGTCTCATACAAGCAACCTGTGATAACAGTCCTGTAACAAAGTTCAGCTCCAGCTATGCCTCAACCTTTGTAATCCAGCCTTACCCATCTATCATCACCCAGTTCAACCTCTTGCTCATTGAGCCACTAAACCAACACCCACAGACGGCCCTATGCAGATCACATTGCCTATACACAGCAACTCCTGTAGGACCCTTACAGGGCACACAAGCAGTTATTGTCTAAAGAAAACTGCACAACACACTGATCCACATACTGACACCATCCTCTTTACTGCCTGACCCCACACACTGCTATTCATACATTCATTTACATGCCAGCACTTCTGCAATTTCAACCGTGAACACTTACTTGTTTGGTCATGGAGTCTATTAATCGTACATAAAAGTCCTGTTCTGTTCTAATACCTGTGAAAGAAAATGAGAGCTGTCAGCTGCAATTTACATAGCTCTTCCCTGATAAAGGTCCCAAACTGGAACCGAGACATTGCCAATCCAGTAGTGATTGTAGATACAATAAGAAACACAAAGAAGTATTCATAAAATTTCCAATGAAGGAGTAAAAGGCTACATGATGAAGGAATAAATGCATATATATTAAATATATATATTGAGTGTATATATATTAAATGTATAATGAATGTATATATTGAGTGTATTGAATGTATTATATTATATATGTATTATATTTGCTGTATTATATGAATGCATTATATCATATTGAATGTATATGTAATAACATATTGATGGATAGACTGACAGAAGGCTGTTTGATAAATCTGTATCGTAATGTCTATGCATAAGCCAAAAGAGATGTAACTGAACATAAGTATATAAGTTGCCTAAGACAAGTAGGCATGGATATATATATATATATATATATATATATATATATATATATATCATACATGTAAAACATATCCATGTACAGGCTGCTAAAAAAAGGCTATCTGAAAAATCTCTACATTTTAATGTATATACATGAATCAAAAGAATTAAAACTAAGCAGAGTTATACTAGATATATAGGTTGCATAAGACAGATAGACCTGGAGATAGATAGGCATGTATATACTGTATGATAGGTATATTGTGAAATGCCTTGCTTTAATATTATATTAAAACATAATTTAAATGCTTTAATATTGTAAAAGCACAATATACTAATTCTTTAATATTATAATAGCACAATATACAAATGCTTTAATGTTATAATAGCACAATATACAAATGCTTTAATGTTATAATAGCACAATATACAAATGCTTTAATGTTATAATAGTACAATATACAAATGCTTTAATGTTATAATAGCACAATATACAAATGCTTTAATGTTATAATAGCACAATATATAAATGCTTTAATATTATAATAGCACAATATACACGGCTATATACATTATAATCAACACTCTGCAGTGCCCTTAAAGGAATACCATAAAATAGACAGCAATACAGGCATTTCTGTTACTTATAGACCCATGTAGACAGAGGACTGATGTACATTGTGTATTAGAAACTTAATCCTAGCACTTGAACTTTGTTCCCCCTTTATCGCTAAATTGTTGCATTCATCAGAATCACTTGAATCCCCATACAGGGTTTTTTATTATTATTTTTATTTCGCAGTGGAAGAGTTAAAATCTTCCAGTATATGTTAAAAGTCGCCGGATAATCTGATCAGCAATGTCCCAGCCTGCCATAAAAGTATATGACTGCCGATGTATGTGAATGTCTTATTACATGGCATCTAGAAAATCCATCCATGTCCCTTCCAGCCCGCGGGGGACCAGGGGTTAATGGTAGAGAGAAGTCGCAGAGGGATCTGGTTACAGCAATCACAGCCTCGTCTGGACATTTAACACGCGACAAAATAGCCTCCAAAAAAATATTTGCGACTTTGCACGGTTGCTCTCACAACGTCTATGAGAACCATTTTGTGTTTATTTGTTGTTTTCTGTAGTCATAATATGAAGTCAAGCTGTCCACTTTTTTAATGATTAATTCATACTGGATTGTAAATAAATTTGATTTGATAATGATAATGCCATTGACTGCAAACTTAAATGCGAACTGCAGTCAGAACTGTAGCTCTGGGCTCAGATATAGGATAGGCTGCTTGAATATTAAATCAACGAAATAGAAAGGCAAGGGCGACACTTAATATAGCAACAAATACATAGTACTACATGTAACATAATGGCTGTGTATTTAGAATAATTCTGGGTCTGATTGTTGACAACATCCAACCACACAAAGTTATTTCCAATCCCTATGTAAACTTTTTTTTTTTAAACTCTGTCAAAATTCATTAAGAACTTGAACTTCCAATACTTACCGTTACTATAGAGCAGCTGGAGTCGGTAATGGATCCCATTATTGGTCTTTTCACTGCTGGTTTCCTGATATGAAGAATGAAAAATCAATTACAAAATGCACAGCATATTATTATTATTATTATTATTAATATTATTATTATCAGTATTACAATTATTATAAATATACTTATTATTATCATTAGTATTACAATTATTATAAATATACTTCTTCTTTTTGTTGTTATTATTATTATTATAAATATAATTCTTATTATTATATTTATAACGTGGGCTATTTTTAAAGCTTTTTGTTCTTCTGTTATCACTATAGCAGTGACTTTACAGCCTTGCCCATTTTTTTTTTATACTCCGAAATAAAAATAGCACAAAGTCTTCCTGCCATGTAAGCTTTGCGATTGCATTGAAGCAAAAGATGTGACAATCGCTGGAGGAGGAATAGATCGTATATTAAAAGATTAATACAACATCTATATTTCACCATGATACTATTTTGCATCCCAGAATTATTATTGATATGAGGCAGGTAAGGTTACAGAAGCCAATCTCTGATAAAAATGGGCATATGAACCTCTTACAATGTGATTGTTAGATTATAAATTATAATACACGATAGGACAATTTAATAAATGGATGGGTTCATTTTTAGGAACATAGGGAGGGTAAGGGGGGTATAAAATTACATATATGCCAACTAGTCCCAGAAGATTTTACACTGAAAATGATTATTATTGATATGGGGCAGGTAAGGTTAATAAATAGAGTGCATCTTTCATAAGATAAACATATGAAACTCTTAAAATATGACTGTTATATTTTAAATCAGAAGCAATTATAGGGCGATTTAATAAATGAAGAGGTACATTTTTAAGGGAGGGCAAATGGGGAAAATACATATTTGCCAACCAGTCCCTGGGCAATCAGTATTTAACACTGGAAATGTCCACTTCAGAACTGACCAAGATCCTCTAAAACTTGCATTTATTACATGTTGATTCTCTCTAGAATAGTATGTTTGCCTTTATGCTTCTAAAGACTGCTTAAAATATAATGAAAACATTACATTTAAATTTCATATAGAGGTTATAAAGCAATGACTGCTCCTTGGTCTTTCCAGACGGCACTTAGAGGGCCAACTGAAAACAACAGAAAATTGTCTCTGGAAACTGGTTGACAGTTTTGCCACCTGGGCACACCTGGGCATCAGCCCTTACCTTCTCTTTTTCCACGAAGCCCACGAAGGCTGTCCTTTCAATTTCCACGGGCTGTCCCTGTCGGTCGTAGAGGGCCAGGACAAAGTGGAAGAAATTGGACTTCCTCAGATTGGAAGGGGGCTGCTTCTCAAAATGTGCCCTTGCCAATCCCACGCCGCTGTATACAGAGAGAGGGCATTAGACTTTGGCAAAGAGGGGGAACCCCAATTTATTATATACAGGTCTTGTATTAACCCCACATAACCTCCTACTACCAAAAAAACCCCTCCACTTCTATCTTCATTACATGGAGACTTCAATCTATTTTCCATTGATTTATACAGACCCTTTCACCTAATCCTTACACATATTGCTGTTGTGTAATCCTGGATCACACATTATAAATCCCTTTATTCATAATCTGTCAGGGCAAATCTAATTGTATTTCAGTTCTGTAATAAGTTTCATTCACTTCTCAGGAGCTCGGACCTCCACAGTCATTCTTTGACCCCATTCTGCCCCCTCCTTAATATGACTGTCTTCTATTTTGTGCCTCTGACCCCCCAACTCCCATTTAATTTACACCCCCCAAAGCAAACACAATCCCAAACCATAAAGCATTGACTTTATCCCAGCTCTTCTCAGTGTTGATTTAAAACCACTACATAAAATACTTCTCTGCTGCTTAATCTCACACATATAAACTATGTAGACTAGTCCTGGCTGTAATAACCATGGTCCTGAGTTCAAGTACTACATCAGGACTTTTTTTTTTAACAGTTGGCAATGTGAAATATTTAAGAGTCCTCCAATTGTTTTAAAAGAATTTTATGTCAAATTTAATCCAGCTGTAGAAAATAAAAGTTGAAAAAAAAAACCTCTCAGTTATAACCCAGTCGAATGGAAGGGGTTAAGCCTGGCTTAATTCATTCCTATCCAAGTCTAAAAAGTTTTATTTGTGGATTGTGGTTTACAGCATTGACTGGAAACACATTTGTGAAACAATGCAGCGAATGCTATCCTCCTAAATCAAGCCCTATGGTGTTACATTCATAAAAAGGACTGCTAATTTCATCCTAAACCCTGCCAGGGCTGGGGAGAGCAAAAATGGCCCCTGTCTATTTCTATGTCACTGGACAGAGGGATCAATCTTATCTCCCTGCCTAGAGTTCAGCCACTGCCTCATCGTTTATAAAATATACATTATGCTTGATAAATGGTCTGATTTATTAAAAGGAAGGAAAGGTTGTCTTCAGTGAAACATAGTTTTTAAACATTTATGGAGCAATTCTGAACTGCTGAAAGGTAATTGGGATGGAAATTTATTAAGATATGAATGGAGGGGGGCATGGGTCAACTAGAACATAATTAGATGCTATCTCTATAGTTAAATATATTGACATAGATCAGGAGAGAAAGAAGTAGATACTGGAATGATAGATAGATAGATAGATAGATAGATAGATAGATAGATAGATAGATAGATAATCGATTAATTATATAACAGAAAGTTAGTTATAAAGATAGCTAGATATGTATATAATAAAGACAGATATAGATGAAGATAGATAGATAGATAGATAGATAGATAGATAGATAGATAGATAGATAGATAGATAGATAGATGATAGATAGATAGATAGATAGATAGATAGATAATCGATTAATTATATAACAGAAAGTTAGTTATAAAGATAGCTAGATATGTATATAATAAAGACAGATATAGATGAAGATAGATAGATAGATAGATAGATAGATAGATAGATAGATAGATGATAGATAGATAGATAGATAGATAGATAGATAGATAGATAGATAATCGATTAATTATATAACAGAAAGTTAGTTATAAAGATAGCTAGATATGTATATAATAAATAAAGACAGATATAGATGAAGATAGATAGATAGATAGATAGATAGATAGATAGATAGATAGATAGATAATAGATAGATAGATAGATAGATAGATAGATAGATAACAGAATATAGATAACAGAAAAGTTAGATATCAAAATAGTTAAATAGATATATAATTAATAGAGAGAGAAAGACATATAGATGATAAAGATAGACAGACAGACAGATAGATAGATAGATAGATAGATAGATAGATAGATAGATAGATAGATAGATAGATAGATAATCAGTAGATGATCGATGGATAGATAGATAATCGATAGATATACAGATATACAGTTTATGATGAAAAATAGATAGATAGATAGATAGATAGATAGATGGATAGATAGATAGATAGATCATAGATAGATAGATAGATAGATAGATAGATAGATAGATAGATCATAGATAGATTGGTAAATATTTAATAGATTGAGAGTTAGACAGATACAGATGGGTGAAAATAAATAGATAGATAGATAGATAGATAGATAGATAGATATAGATGGATAAACGATAGAAGATATATTTTGGATAGAAAGATAACCGATAGGCTATAGATAACAGAGAGAGATAAAGTGATAAATAATGAATAGATAAAAGATAGACACATACAGATGTATGAAAATAAATAGATAATTGACAGACAACTGAAAGATAGACAAGTATATAAAATTATTAATTGATAGATAATTGATAAATAATTAATAGAGATAGATAGATAGATAGATAGATAGATAGATAGATAGATAGATAGATGGTTTTATTGTTTGCTCCCTTATAGAACTTTTAATATTGCATGGTAAAGTGCTGAAACTTTTATTGGGCACTTTACATACTTCCCTATACTAGACTCCCATCAACCGTTTTTATCAATCACTAATTCATGCTACTAGTACTTTCTGAATATATGACAAAACACAAACACCCATTTATGTGTTTTTTTTATTTCTACTAGTCAGCATGCCAAACATAACTAAGTTTGTAATGAATATCCTGATCCCATGCACATGAGAATATATATATACTGTCTATCTGTGTGTGAGATATATATATATTCTATATATAGGGAGATGGTTTTTAGTAGTTCATTTATTTTATGAATATTAATGTATATATCATTTATTTCTCATTCTGTATAAAACTCGCCCTAATGACATATATTTGTATTTTCCTGGTATACACACTCGGTGTTGCCGGTAGCTGTGTACATGTGTGTGTGTTTCGGTGTGCAATGCTAGCTCCTCGTCCTGGTGCCCTCGGTAGGCTGTGCGGTGGACAGATGGTGTGGGAGAGATGCGGCCGGTGGAGGAGGCAGTACCGTAGCGGTCCCCCCAGCAGCAGTCGCCCCCTCCTCCCCCCCACTCCCCAGGTGACCCCCAGTCCTGCCATCACCTAGCCGGCTGTCTCGTACCTCTGGGCGGCCGTGTTGGCATCCAGCACCCCGGCTCCCTGCATCCAGGTCCGGACAGCGTTCATGCCGCTGCTGAGGGGCTCCTCCTTCATACTGCTCCCACTCCTCTGGATGCTTTCCTGAATCCCAAACATGAACACGGGCTGGGGCTCCCCTTCTCTGTACACAGCTCCTTCTCTGACAGCGCCACACACAGGGGTGACCCCCCAGACCTCTCTGGGTGGGAGGGAGTGGGGGAGCCGCTGGCAATCCTGACGCCAGGAGGAGAAGAAGGCTCCGGAGGAGGCTGGAGGTCCACAATGCCCGGCTAGAGAGGATCACATCCAGCAGGCACAGGCTGATCAGCTGGAGATCACAGGCAGGTCGGGCGAACAATGGGAGGGATTGGCAGCTCGGATCCAGCCAATGTCATGTTCCTGGTGACAAGAGCCAAGAAGTGATGGTCCAGGGTCAGTATCCTCCAACTAGGGCTGGGGGCAGCAACAGTGTGAGGAGGCGGCTGGAGTCCTGGAAGATGTGAGCAGTGATTGTACCCGGGACGGGGTGGTGGAGGCTCCCCGGTGCTGGAGGAGGAGGAGGAGGACGAGGATGCTGCGCTGTAGCTGCCCCCCTGCCTGCCTTGGCTCTGTCTCCGCTTCCCTGTGGAATCCACACTAACTATCCCCCAAAGCTACACACGCGCCCACCAGCCCCATAGGGAGTTGCATTGCCTTAGCAACCACGCCCCTTTCATTTGCATACCGCTATTATTCCTCCGCCTAGGCAGCCAATAGAGCGCCGCCTTCGCCCACCGGCCCTCCTCGCCGGCACGCCTCCTTTCCCTTTTCTGCGGGAGGCTGAGAAAGTTGCTGCTGGCTGGATGCTGGAAGAAGAAGATCGCTGCCTATTGTTGTAGGGATGGGAGCTCACAGGATCACAGGGGGGGTCATCAATAGTACGGGGGGGTCATCAATAATACTGGGGGGGAGGCTCATCAATAGTACAGGGGGGTCATCAATAGTACGGGGGGTTATCAATAGTACAGGGGGGTCATCAATAGTACGGGGGGGGGTCATCAATAATACAGGGGGGAGGCTCATCAATAGTACAGGGGGGTCATCAATAGTACGGGGGGGGTTATCAATAGTACGGGGGGGGGACTCATCAATAGCACAGGGAGGGGTCATCAATAGTACAGGGGGGGTCATCAATAGTACAGAGGAGTCATCAATAGTACAGGGAGGGGTCATCAATAGTACAGGGGGGCTCATCAATAGTACAGGGAGGGGTCATCAATAATACGGGGGGGGGGTCATCAATAGTACAGGGGGCTGATCAATAGTACAGGGAGGGGTCATCAATAGTACGGGGGGGGGGGTCACCAATAGTACAGAAGGGTCATCAATAATACAGGGGGGGTCATCAATAGTACAGGGGGGTCTTCAATAGTACAGGAGGGGGGCTCATCAATAGTAGGGGGGGGCTCATCAATAGTGCAGAAGGGGGGCTGGATGCTGGAAGAAGAAGATCGCTGCCTATTGTAGGGATGGGAGCTCACAGGATCACAGGGAG
Organism: Staurois parvus; assembly: GCF_062004578.1. Lineage (NCBI taxonomy): Eukaryota > Metazoa > Chordata > Amphibia > Anura > Ranidae > Staurois > Staurois parvus. The sequence continues at coordinate 9,356,463 of NW_028318094.1, forward strand.
GGTCATCAATAGTACGGGGGGGTCATCAATAGTACGGGGGGTCATCAATAATACAGGGGGGAGGCTCATCAATAGTACAGGGGGGTCATCAATAGTACGGGGGGGTTATCAATAGTACAGGGGGGGGACTCATCAATAGCACAGGGAGGGGTCATCAATAGTACAGGGGGGTCATCAATAGTACAGGGGGGTCATCAATAGTACAGGGAGGGGTCATCAATAGTACAGGGGGGCTCATCAATAGTACAGGGAGGGGTCATCAATCGTACGGGGGGGTCATCAATAGTACAGGGGGCTCATCAATAGTACAGGGAGGGGACATCAATAGTACGGGGGGGTCATCAATAGTACAGAAGGGTCATCAATAATACAGGGGGGGTCATCAATAGTACAGGGGGGTCTTCAATAGTACAGGAGGGGGGCTCATCAATAGTGCAGAAGGGGGGCTCATCAATAGTGCAGAAGGGCAGGGCTCATCAATAGTACAGGAGGGGACAGGGATGTGATCACATGGGGGGCATCAATAGTACATGACGGGATGGGGATGGGATCACAGGGGGCCATCAATAGTACAGGATGGGACAGGGGTGGGATCATATGGGGGGGGTCATCAATAGTACAGGAGAGGACAGGGATGGGATCACATGGGGGTCATCAATAGTACATGAGAGGACAGGGATGGGATCACATGGGGGTCATCAATAGTACAGGAGAGGACAGGGATGGGATCACAGGGGGGTCATCAATAGTACAGGACGGGATCAGGGGTGGGATCATATGGGGGGTCATCAATTGTACAGGAGGGGACAGGGGTGGGATCACAGGGGGGGGGGGGTCATCAATAGAGCAGGAGGGGACAGGGGTGGGATCACAGGGGGGTCATCAATAGTACAGGCGGGGACAGGGGTGGGATCATGGGGGGTGTCATCATTAGTACAGGAGGGGACAGGGATGGGATCATATGGGATCACAGGGGGTCATCAATAGTACAGGAGAGGACAGGGGTGGGATCACAGGGGGTCATCAATAGTACAGGAGAGGACAGGGGTGGGATCACAGGGGAGTCATCAATAGTACAGGAGAGGACAGGGGTGGGATCACAGGGGGTCATCAATAGTACAGGAGAGGACAGGTGTGGGATCACAGGGGAGTCATCAATAGTACAGGAGAGGACAGGGGTGGGATCACAGGGGGGTCATAATTAGTACAGGAGGGGATGGGTGGGATCATATGGGATCACAGGGGGGTCGTCAATAGTACAGGAGAGGACAGAGTGGGATCACAGGGGAGTCATCAATAGTACAGGAGAGGACAGAGTGGGATCACGGGGGAGTCATCAATAGTACAGGAGAGGACAGGGGTGGGATCACAGGGGGGTCATCAATAGTACAGGAGAAGACGGGTGCGTTCAGAGGGGGTCATTGGGAGCTCATCCACTAGTAGAGGAGGGGATAGGGATGGGATCAGAGGGAGATCATCAATAGTAGAGGAAAGGAGAGGGAGGGGATCAGAGGGGGGGTCATCAATATTAGAGGAGAGGACAGGGATGGGATCATAGGGAGCTCATCAACTTGTAGAGCAGAGGACAGGGATGGGATTATAAGGAGGAACAGACAGGGATGGGATCAGAGGGGGTCATCAAATAGTAGAGGAGAAGGCAGGATGGAATCAACTAGTAGAGGAGTGGACATGGATGGGATCATAGAGAGCTCATCAACTAGAGAGGAGCAGACAGAGATGGGATCTGATGGGAGCTCATCAACTAACAGAGATGCAGACAGAGCTGAAAGCATAGGGAGCTCATCAACTAGTAGAGGAAAGGACCGGGATGGGACTTTATCATTTAGTAGAGATGATGACAATGATGGGATCACAGGGAGCTCATCAATTAGCAGACAAAGATGGCATCAGAGGACAGGATCACAGGGAGCTAATTAGCTAGTAGAGGAGCTGCTAGGAGAGGACAGGGATGTGATCAGAGAGGAGCTCAATAACTAGTAGAGGAGAGGACAGGGATGTGATCAGAGAGGAGCTCAATAACTAGTAGAGGAGAGGACAGGGATGTGATCAGAGAGGAGCTCAATAACTAGTAGAGGAGAGGACAGGGATGTGATCAGAGAGGAGCTCAATAACTAGTAGAGGAGAGGACAGGGATGTGATCAGAGAGGAGCTCAATAACTAGTAGAGGAGAGGACAGGGATGTGATCAGAGAGGAGCTCAATAACTAGTAGAGGAGAGGACAGGGATGTGATCAGAGAGGAGCTCAATAACTAGTAGAGGAGAGGACAGGGATGTGATCAGAGAGGAGCTCAATAACTAGTAGAGGAGAGGATAGGGATGTGATCAGAGAGGAGCTCAATAACTAGTAGAGGAGCGGATAAGGACAGGATCGCAGGGAGCTCATTAACTTGTAGAGGTAAAGGAGTGGACATGATGGGATCATAGGGAACCTATCAATTGGTAGAGGAACAGAAAAAGCTGGAAGCATAGGGAGCTCAACTAGTAGAGAAGCAGCTAGGGGGGATCAGAGGGAAGCTCATCAACAAGTAGAGGAATGGACAGGGATGGGATTAGAGGGAACTCATCAACTAGTAGAGGAGTGGACAAGGACTGGATCACAGGGAGCTCATCAACTAGTAAAGAAGCAGACAAAACTGAAAACATAGGGAACTCATTAACTGATAGAGGAGAGGATAGGGATGGGATCAGAGGGAGCTCGTCAACTAGTAGCAGAGGGGACAGGGAGAAGCAGAGCTAGCCATCAATTAATGCATAAAATGTGGAGATTAATAAGATGTAGACTGAATTTGAAGATTTAAAGAGGAGCTCCAGTCATTTTTGTGAAAATTTAAAGTCAGCGGCTACAAAAACTGTAGCTGTTGACCTTTAATAAATAGACACCTGTCCCAGGATCCAGTGCTGTGGTCACCCAAACCTTTTTCTCCACCCGTCTTCGGTACCTGGAGCTGACAATTTAACCATAAGCACCTGGATGTGACAGCTCGCTGCTTTACAGCAGGGTGCCCATTGCGCATGCGTGAGTCACACTGGACATTGTGAATGGTCCCACAGTGTTCTAGAAATTGTGATGTCCCAGAAGATTGCAGGATAAAGGGGAAGAGGAGAACCCCCACAAAAAAAAGTGTTATTTCTAAAAGAGGAGCATGGGAGGAAGCCTTAAAGTGGAACTTCCCCTTTTAGGTTCACATCCATTTTCAGAACTGTGTAGCACACGAAAAAAGGATCTAAATGTGTCTATACACTGCCCCAATTTTGTCTGATTTCCTGCTGGCAACAACCATTAATAGTCATGGCCAAAAATATTGGCACCCTTGCATTTCTGTCAGGTAGTGATCCACTTCGCCCAAAAAATTGTTGCAATTACAAATGTTTAGGCATTCTCATGTTTATTTCCTTTGTTTGTATTGGTATGACACAAAAAATTGGAGAAAAAAAAAAGTCAAATCTGACACATTCCACCCAAAACTCCAAAAATGGGCTGGACACAATTATTGGCATCTTCCCAATATTGTAAGAAATAATTACATTCCAAGTTTGTGATGCTCGTGTAATGTGTAATTAAACTCACCTGTATCAATTAACAGGTGCTGACAATATAGAAATCACACCAGCACCAGTTAAAATGGTGAACAATAATTGAGAACAAAAATTGGGGAAAAGCATGGACAAGCTCATGGATACAAGTCCATCTCCAGAGATCCTAATGTTCCTGTGTCCACTGTGCGCAACATCATGAACTTTACAGCCCATGACACTATAGCTAATCTCCCTGGATGTAGACAAAAGAGAAAAACTTTATTAAAAAATTGCAATGAATGATTGCTGGATAAAGAACTTCGATTAACTTCCAGACAAATTCAAGCTGACCTTCAGGCACAGGGTACAATTCTATACGTCACCATCTGAATGAAAAGGGACGCTATGGTAGAAGACCCAGGAGGACTTCACTGCTGACACAGAAATAGAAAAAAAACAGATTGGAGTTTGACAAAGCTTACCTGAGGAAGCCAAAATCCTGTTGGGAGAATATGCTGTGGACAGAAAAAACAAAATGACAGCTTTTGGTAAAGCCCATCATTCTACTGTTTTCAGATAAAGCAATGAGGTCTTTAAAGAAAAGAATACAGTCCCTACAGTCAAACATGATGGAGATTCACTGATGTTTTGGGGTTGCTTTGCTGTTTCAGGCACTGGATGCCTTGACTGCGTTCATGGCATTATGAAATCTGAAGACTACCAAAAAAATTACGGGGTTTATTCTGGGGTCAATGTAAGGTCCAGTGTCAGAATGTTGGGTCTCCATCAGAGGTCATGGGTCTTACAGCAGGAGAATGACCCAAAGCACACGTCAAAAAGCACCCAGAAATGGTTTCAGACAAAGCACTGGAGAGGACTGAACTGGCCAGCAATGAGTCCAGATCTAAATCCCATAGAGCACCTGTGGAGAGATCTCAAAAACAGCAGCTGGAAAAAGGAACACTTCCAATCTGAGAGCCCTGGAGCAGTTGGCGAAAGAGGAGTGGTCCAAAATTCCAGAGAGGTGTAAAAAACTCATGGATGGTTACAGAAAGCGATTGGTTTCAGTTATTTTTTCCAAGGGGTGTTCTACCAAAATAATAAATTGAGGGTGCCGATACTTTTGTCCAGTCCATTTTTGGAGTTTTGGGTGGAATGTGTCAGATTGGGTTTTTGTTTCCCCACTTTTTTGTGTCATACCAATACAAACAAAAGAAATAAACATGAGAATGCCTAAACATTTGTAGTTGCAACAATGTTCTGGGCAAAGTGGGCATTATCTGACAGAAATGCAGGGGTGCCAATATTTTTGGCCATGACTGTCTATATATACATAAATAGAGATGAGCAGTAAGGCTATAGAACAACAATATGAATGTACTGTATATTGAAAAGAAACTTGTATAATTGCATTTGATCATGTTAATGTTTTTTTTAATGTCTTAGCAATAATAAAAGCTTTATAGATTATTTTAACAGATCTTTTTTATAGTGACATAAATGTTGGCACATTTAGAATGGCTAGAATGGGAAATGATGGGCAATGCTCATAAATAGCAGGCTAGGTGAGAAACAAACATACTAATCAGAGTGGCACTGATGTCACAGAGAATGATAGCAGATGAGGAGGCACCCTCAGAAGGTGTGGGATGTAGCCATGAAAATATTTCCTGGGTTCATGCACCTTTCCAGCTGTTCAAAGCCACATCAAAGATTTAAAAGGCTAATGATGGCACACAGTGAGGAGCCACGTGGTCTGTGCATAATATTCTTCACATGAAGGCAGGCAGCGATGGAAGAGCTCTGCACTTCAGAAAGAGCCTGTGATGCCAAAGGCTGCCCCATCTGTCATTATTCTTGGAAATTAGGAAGCCATCGCTATCTGTGGGCCAGGCAATATTCTGCACTGAAAGGAGGACATTGCTTTCTCATGGATGAAGATTTTATTACCCCTGGGGTAATTGATGTATTGTGTGACTCGCCAGCTGCTGTGGAACTACAAGTTCCAACATTTAACAAAAAATATCAGAGTTTAAATGGTAACGCCATTTTCATGAGAAAAAATATAACAAATAAAAAGAAATGGTGTATACAATTGATACACAAGCCACATTGTTTTTTGATGGTATTAAAAATGACTTTTAATTTTCAAACTTCAATCTTTAGCGCTGTCATTTTCTGTAAAATTCAATGCAATGTTGCAACCTGGAAGCAGTTTGTGCACAGCTAGTTGTACAGAACTCCTCCAAAAAATGTCCTGCTTGTGTGATTGGCTGACTGATTTTCCTATAAGTCTGAGCTAAGATACAAGTCAGATTTTAGGCACCCCCTGCAATTGAAATGTATTTTTTGTCTAAAGGGATGCAGACACTTCAGCTTTCCTCATCAGGACACAGGAAATACATCAGCTGATTAACAATGAACAAGTCACTCCCATTCAGAACTAGTATGCACTCGGTCTAGTGAAACAAAAAAACTATTATTTCTTCACAGCAATGAAAGGTAGAAATCTGCTACAAAGTATGTTAAAATCCCTTCAATGTACATTGATCGCCCAGAGGGGTTTGTTTTTTTCCCCCTACAAAAAGTGGAGTTACTTTGTAAAACTAAACTTCAAGCAAAAAATATTTTTTTAATTATATTACCCTTATACATTTTTTTTTAGCAACATTCAAGAAACTCAGAAAATTGGATCAATACAGGACAATTGCCTTAAAAGAGGAACTGAATTCTGAAAAATGTGTACTAAATTCCCCCCCCCCACCCAAAAAAAAGGAGAGCGTAAAGGACTAGTCACCAGCATTTCCTTTGGTGTCCCTGCATTTTGGTGGAGGCAGGGCTTTCCTTCCTGATCTCAGATCCACCAGTAAAAAAAATAGTGAGCAAAACAGCAGCAAAATTACCAACTGTCACTCCAAAACCACTAAGACTAGCAGTAAGAGGCAGCAGGGCCTTAGATCTCATATTGCTGATATACAGCTCTTCTGCTTTTAGCATAGGAGTGCCTGGATGCTAATGCCATCCTGGACTTTGCCATTTATAGATTCTTCCTGTGCAGGTATGCTGGGGCAGCCACAACCACAGTTCGGGCTAGTTAGAGAGAAGACTTATTGCTCTGTTGGTACCGTTATGCTGAGTGATATCTGTGAAGTCTTTAAACGTTGTCCTGCCTGCTCTGAAGGTTTTCAGAAGGATGTATTAAACTAACCTGCACATTATACATAGTCTTCTGAAGCTCGGGTCAGCTAAAGCAGATTGGGGTATGAAGACAGCCTCTGCAAGAGTTAACAAGGTGCAGAGTAAAGCAAGGTACACGGGTTAGATGAAAAAATAGAAACACTACATGATTAGCAGGTGTGAAAGCGAAAACGTGTTTCACGTTGAAAGCGGAAGTGATGTAACGTTCTTTTGCCTCCACTGTCTCATGAAACACTTAGCTAACATGTGGGAAGCCCCACTTTCATCATTTACTGTGAGTGCTGTTAGTAATGTGGAGTCATGTCAGAGCTTACTGAGCTTCAAAGAGGGCAAATTGGTGTCACTTAGCTGGTGCCTCTGTGACTGAAGCTGCCAATTTATTTGCTGTGTAGCTAGGTACAGTATGAAAGGTTATGTCACATATACAGCTTCCGGGAAACGTCATCTGATAAGCAAAAGCGTGGTTGACATGGACAATTGATTGACAGAGACAAAAAGAACATTGACCAGGATTGTGACCCGGAATAAGAAAACAACTGCTGCAAAAGTGCCTGCAGAGCTCAATCTCAGTCCCATGAAGACTAGTACCTCTAAATGTGCTGCCATGTATTTTGAGGTGACTTATATCCCAGTTTGGGAACCACTAGTTTAGTACGTACATGCCAATGTATAGTGGTTTTATATTAAAAAAAATATTTATTTTGATCAGGACTAAAAAAAAGATTTAATTTATTTTCCTTGTCAGACAAAAAGCAAATATTGCATAGGAATATATATTATTTACTTTCACATTTAGCCAGAAAATGGAACCTCAGGCCACTTTTTGCATGTATGCCAGGACCTGTTTACCTTCTTTTTATAAAAACTCTGTTGCTTACATAGCTTAGGTGTCCGTTTATGACACAGAGAATAGCTGCGATTCAGAGGATCGCAGCTATTCTCTGGTCATTCACAGTTTATGACACTCAGGAGATCAGCGGAAAACATGTTCAGCCCTTCACTGGAGATCTGTGTTCTCCCTCCAGATTCTCCAGCTCAGAGCTGGAGAATCGGAGGAACCGCAAACTAAGCAGCGATAATTTACCTCTGTTTAGTAAACTGATCTTTTACTGTAATCTCGCGAGATTATAGTAAAATCAGCCATTTTCCAGCGTTTGTAGACCGTTCTCCCTTAGTTCGGAGAACTGATCTACACCACTTCATAAAAGGCATTCACAGGAGAACTGTGTTCTCCAAGAATTCCGGAGAACTGAGCAGCGATCATTTACCGCTGGTTCATAAACGCACACCTATGTAGCTTGAATTGAAATTTACAAACACAAATGAATGAGTCATGACTATGAATGAGGGAATCTGCCCAGGTTTGATTTGGTGCACTATTGTCATTTCCCACTTGAAATCCATGAAACACAAATTTAGCAGTGAGCCCACTGAAGTCTAATAGTTAAGGGGACGCGAATCTTCATATTAAAGCAGAAGTTCTACCTTTCTGCCTCCTTCCTCCCTCCTCTGTTTTTGGACACTACTGTTTTTTTCTGGGGAACCGGTACCTAGTTTTGACAGGTACCCGCTGTCACTTCTGCCTGGATTTCATAGGTGATCCAAGCAGTTTTTCCGCAGCCTTCTGGGAAACATCAATGGTCCCAGAAGTTCATGTATGCATAGTGGAAAGGCAGCTGTGAAGCCACAAGGGATTACAACCAGTTTCCCTTAGTAAACCTGCCAGCTACGGGGTCCCAAAAGACCAGCAAAGAACCGTCACGGGTGAGGACAGGGATGGATTCGTGGACAGGTAAATGTCCTTATACAGTATTAAAAGTCAGGAGTTAAAGTATTTGTAGCTGCTGACTTTTAATATGTTTTGGGGAGACTGAAGCTCTCCTTTAGGTTTTGGCCATTTTCAAAGAAATAGGCCAATATTGTCGAAAAAAAGGCAGGGGTATCTGGACATGGAAGGACATTTAACAAAGCAAAAAAATATTTTTTAAAATACCATTTAGCGGAAAAGGTCCTTTTAATTCGACTTCAATGTGACATAAAAAACCCAATCCTTTAAATTACATGCTTGGGAGATGCTTATATGTTGTACGTGCTGTTATGGAACAGGACAATATTTTACAGACAGCATCAGCAACACCTTATTCTGGTATCACATATTTTGGATGTGTAATTGATTTCTTAATTTTGACATTTAGCTTGACTGAAATATAGCAGCAACACCCCAATCAGATTCATTTTAGTCTGAAAAAAAGCTTTTTTAGGTACGTTTGGCTGCTGCACCTGTTTTTTTTCCAGTGGTAGTTGCTCTGAATTGAATAGTGGAAGTAGCAGCCATAACAGGTCTAAGCAAGTTTAATCTGAAAAAATATTATGAAAAATAAAGTTAAAGCACTCAACTTCATAGGAATTGTCCATCAGCACAACAGTTTATTAGTATAGTCTGTGGACTTCTTTTTTCACATCATCACACTTGTTTTTGAGTTGTTTTAAACTTTAATAAAAGCGGAAGAGCAGGAAGACTTCAGATTACAGGTAGACTGATTGCTTAAGCCCCTTCCAACAAAACACTTCAAAAACACATCCCTGCACTACACAAATCCCTCCTACCCCCATAGGTCTGGATTATTTTTTTTTATTCACATTTTATTTAAAGATTTTTTTCAAGTACAAAATGACATGGAGACAAACTGTCACACAGTTCAACAAACCTAAAAATAAAAGAGAAATGTAGAAAATATATAAATAAAAACCAATATATAGCACTAAGCCCGCAAACTGTTGTTGTTAAGTAGATATATCTCCCATACACCTCCATGGTACTTAACAAGCTAATAAATATCCCATAAGTAACAATAAGTACAACATCCTCAAAAAAAAGTAATAGAAGGGAACATCACATATATTCAGCTAGACCATATTGCAGCAAACTTGTGTAAAGTATTGCGAAAAAGGTACATATATTTCTCAAACAGAATATATTTGTTCATTTTGGACAACAGTTAGCTTAGAGTCCAATGCATTGGAGTCAACATATCGTAGTATACATAAAATGGGGTTAAGGGCTAGGGAAATGCCATATAATCCATTAAAGTTGAAATAACCCTATGCCAATAATGTCTAAGCTTTGGGCATCTCCAGAATAAGTGGATGAGGTTACTGTGCAGATGGCCACTTCTAACACAGTGTGGGGTTTATTTACCAAAGCTGCAGAGTGCAAAATCAGGCTCACTTCTGAATAGACACCAATCAGCTTCTAATCTTAGCTTGTTCTGTTAAGCTTTGGCTATAAAACCTGGAAGCTGATTGGTTTCTGTGCAGAAGTGAGCCTGATTTTGCACTTTCCAGCTTTAGTAAATAAACCCACGTGAGTTCAGCTTACAGCCTACTTTATGCTAAAATCCAGGAGTACAATACACTTTGCAAATAAAAAAACAATGGGCTCCATTTGCAGAAGCAGCTCGCATGCGGCATTTAGGTGTCTGGACACATTTTGCCTAAATATCACAATTCACTATATGGTTTTGCGGTATTTACAGCAAAACGCTCAGTAAATACCGCATGAAAAGGCTGTAAACGCAATTCACAGAAGACAATAAATAATTATATGCATGCAGTAATTAAGTAGTGGTCCAGGCAAGCGGTATTTAAGAAATGAAAAAATATAATAGGTGACTTTGAGTAATTTCTGCCTTTTTGGATCAGTTCTCTCAACAGTAATGCATAGAAACCTAAATATAGAAATCATTGGGGTTGATTTAATAAAGGAAAATTTTTTTTTTTAGTTTTGGATGAGTGAAAGGTGGATTAGTCCATCTGTCAGGCTGTTGTCTGTGCCCCAGTTAGATTCACCCTCTCTATTTGTCCTGTATATCATTATCAATGAAAGTGAAAGTAAAAGAAAATCCTAAATTTTGGGTTGTCCCCAGAAAAGTAATAGATGGGACATCTTCAAAGGGGGATAAAAAACAAAATAAAAAAAAATGACAGGGTTATAACCCTCCCTTACTCTATCCAAATTGGAAAAAAAAGTTTACCTATAGTTCTACTTTAAGGCAAATAGACTGCATTTTTCAGGTTGCTCCAGAGCTTAGGACATGAGCTAAATCTTCACTTTACAAAGAATACCCAATCACATGCAAGAAAGAAACAGCATTTTTGCTTGTACATGATTTGATGATGGAAGTCAGCAGAGCTCCCCCTCATTTACTAAGCTCTGGAGCAACTTAACCTGCAAAGTGCTCACTCTATGTGCCTATAGTAAATCCACTCCATTACATGTAGTAAAATATATTTATTTCCTCATGTCATTTTACCAGTTTTGTCTATAGATTTTTTTGTGTATATACAAGCATATAAATCATTTGCTGCAAAAACCTCCCAATCACTCCAAACATAATACAATGTAAATGCATACCACAATGGTCTAATCCCTTGTTACATATACAGGTGAAACTTGAAAAATTAGAATATTGTGCAAAAGTTCAATTATTTCAGTAATGCAACTTAAAATGTGAAACTAATATAAGAGATAGACTCATTACATGCAAAACAAGATAGTTCAAGCCGTGATTTGTCATAATTGTGATGATTATGGCTTACAGCTCATGAAAACCCTAAATCCACAATCTCAGAAAATGAGAATATTGTGAAAAGGTGCAATATTCTCAGCTCTAAGTGTCCCACTCTAATCAGCTATTTAAGCCATAACACCTGCAAAGGGTTCCTGAGCCTTTAAATGGTCTCTCAGTCTGGTTCAGTAGGAATCACAATCATGGGAAAGACTGCTGACCTGACAGTTGTGCAGAAAACCATCATTGACACCCTCCATAAGGAGGGAAAGCCACAAAAGGTAATTGCAAAAGAAGTTGGATGTTCCCAAAGTGCTGTATCAAAGCACATTAATAGAAAGTTATGTGGAAGGGAAAAGTGTGGAAGAAAAAAGTGCACAAGCAGCAGGGATGACTGCAGCCTGGAGAGGATTGTCAGGAAAAGGCCATTCAAAAGTATTGAGGACTTTCAAAAGGAGTGGACTGAGGCTGGAGTCAGTGCATCAAGAGCCACCACACACAGACAGATCCTGGACATGGGCTTCAAATGTCGTATTTCTCTTGTCAAGCTGCTCCTGAACATCAAACAACGTCAGAAGCGTCTTACCTGGGCTAAAGAAAAACAGACCTGGTCTGTTGCTCAGTGGTGCAATTCCTCTTTTCTGATGAGAGCAACTTTTGCATCTCATTTGGAAACCAAGGACCCAGAGTATGGAGGAAGAATGGAGAGGCACAAACTGCAAGATGCTTGAAGTCCAGTGTGAAGTTTCCACAGGCTGTGTTGATTTGGGGACCATGTCATCTGCTGGTGTTGGTCCACTGTGCTTCATTAAGTCCAGGGTAAACGCAGCCGTCTACCAGGAGATTTTGGAGCACTTCATGCTTCCTTCCACAGACGAGCTTTATGAGGATGCTGACTTCATTTTCCAGCAGGATTTGGCACCTGCCCACACTGCCAAAAGCACCAAAACCTGGTTCAATGACCGTGGGATCACTGTGCTTGATTGGCCAGCAAACTCGCCTGACCTGAACCCCATAGAGAATCTATGGGGCATTGCCAAGAGAAAGATGAGAGACATGAGACCGAACAATGCAGAAGAGCTGAAGGCCGCTATTGAAGCATCCTGGTCTTCCATAACACCTCAGCAGTGCCACAGGCTCATAGCTTCCATGCCACGCCGCATTGAGGTAGTAATTGCTGCAAAAGGGGCCCAGACCAAGTACTGAGTACATATGCATGCTTATACTTCTCAGAGTTCCGATATTGTTCTATGGACAATCCTTGTTTTATTGATCGCATGTAATATTCTAATTTTCTGAGATAGTGGATTTGGGGTTTTCATGAGCTGTAAGCCATAATCATCACAATTATGACAAATCACGGCTTGAACTATCTTGCTTTGCATGTAATGAGTCTATCTCATATATTAGTTTCACCTTTCAAGTTGCATTACTGAAATAAATGAACTTTTGCACGATATTCTAATTTTTCGAGTTTCACCTGTATGTCAGATATGTAGTTTGGATACTTTACTTTTTCACAATCATTTTAGAGATATCTTCCAACTGACAAGTTCTCATTAACATAATTGATATTTTTAGCTATCTGTAAGGGGGTAATTCTTCCCGCTGACCATCACAATAATGTACACTACATTACCAAAAGTATTGGGCCAGCCCTCCAAATCATTGGATTAAGGTGTTCCAAGCACCTCCATGACCACAGGTGTATAAAATCAAGCACCTAGGCATGCAGACCAATTCTACAAACATTAATGAAATTTCCTGGCTACTAAATATTCCACAGTCAACTGTTAGTGGTATTATAACAAAGTGGAAGCAGACTGCTTCTACAAACATTTGTGATAGATCAGGTCACTCTCAGGAGCTCAGTGAATTCAAGCGTGGTACTGTGATAGGTTGCCACCTGTTCAATAAGTCCATCCGTGACATTTCCTTGCTACTAAATATTCCACGGTCAACTGTTAGTGATATTATAACAAAATGGAAACAACTGAGAACAACAGCAACTCAGCCATTAAGTGGTAGGCCACATAAAATGACAGAGTGGGGTCAACGCATGCTGAAGAGTACAGTACGCAGAAGTCACCAACTGTCTGCAGAGTCAATAGCTAAAGATCTCCAAAGTTCATGTGGCCTTCAGATTAGCACAACAACAAGACAGAGAGCTTCATGGAATGGATTTCCATGGCCGAACAGCTGCATCCAAGCCCTACATCACCAAGTGCAATGCAAACCGTCGGATGCAGTGGTGTTAAGCACCTGCCACTGAACTCTACAGCAGTGGAGACCTGTTCTCTGGAGTGACGAATCACGCTTCTCTTTCTGGCAATCTGATGGATGTGTCTGGGTTTGGCAGTTGTCAGGAGAACGGTACTTGCCTGACTGCATTGTGCCAAGTGTAAAGTTTGGTGGAGGGGGATTATGGTGTGGGGTTGTCTTTCAGGGGTTGGGCTTGGCCCCTTAGTTTCAGTGAAGGGAACTCTTAAGGCTTCAGCATACCAAGATATTTTGGACAATTTCATGCTCCCAACTTTGTGGGAACAGTTTGGGGATGGCCCCTTCCTGTTCCAACATGGCTGCACACCAGTGCACAAACCAAGGTCCATAAAGACATGGATGAGTGAGTTTGGGGTGGAAGAACTTGACTGACCTGCACAGAGCCCTGACCTCAACCCGATAGAACACCTTTGGGATGAATTAGAGCGGCGACTGCAAGCCAGGCCTTCTCGTCCAACATCAGTGCCTGACTTCACAAATGTGCTTCTGGAAGAATGGTCAAACATTCCCATAGACACACTCCTAAACCTTGTGGACAGCCGTCCCAGAAGATTTGAAGCTGTTATAGCTGCAAAGGACGGGCCAACTCAATATTGAACCCTACGGACTAAGACTGGGATGCCATTAAAGTTCATGTTCGTATAAAGGCAGGCATCCCAATACTTTTGGCAATATAGTGTATCATGAGTTGTAGATATAGTAATATTTAGCATGGTTTTCCTGAGACTGGAAAGTTATTTCAAGGGATCCTCTGTGTTGAACAGGTTGAGAAAGGCTGCTTGAAAGTGTCTCTAAAGATAAAACTTTCTTTTTCATTTTGGATAGAGTAATGGAGGACTAGAACCCCTGTCAGTTTTTTATTTTTTACTTTTTTGCCATCTATGTCCCCATTGGAAGATGTTCCCTCTATTAATTTTCTATTAATTAATTTTTTATTAAAGAAAATTTGTGATTTTCTTTTCATTTCACTTTCAACAATAATGGTAAACAGGACAAATACAGAGGGTGAATCTCCCTAATAGGGAAAGAGAGCTGTAAAAACTTAATAGGTGTTTTAATACCTCTGCACCCTATCCAAATCTAAAAAAAAAACCTTTTCCTTTAGTTAAACTTTAAGTAAATACAAAATATATTTTTAAATATTAAATACTGAATTAAAATATGATTAAAATCACACACATATATAAATACCCTGCTTCCGCTAATAAAAAAGACAACATTGTATTTTTTATTGGTGGAAGAAGGGTATTTATGTATGTCGTGATTTTTTATACTATTTTCATTCAATATTTGACATTCGTAGAGATATTTTGTATTTACTTAATTTAACTTAGTTGTTTTTGATACACCATGTGTATCCTGTGAAAGCAGATTCCCTTTGACTAGTAGTCTAGTCACCTTTTTTCTTTTGTATTAATACATTAACACATATGTGTATTAATACATCTGCTTCAGGGACCGCAGTGACTTAGTGAGTTGGAATATTTCTACGGTTTAAACCATTTTAGCTCTTTATTATCAATAAAAACTGACAGGGGTTCTTCTTCTTCTTCACTGTATCCATTCCACTGGAGATCACATGAGATATAATGCTGCATGGATTCATGAGATAAATACAGCATATTTCTGAAAAATACTGCATGGTATTTTAGTAGCTTATTTTTGTGAGTGACAAAACATTTTTTTTAAAAAGCTGTGCAGTATTTTACCGCAAGTGGTCAATACTGCTTTGTGAATGGAGCCCTGTATTGCACTGTGGAATGGAGAGAGAAAAATAAACTGACTATTCCTCAGGACATCATTCCAAAGCTCATTGGTGAGGGGACCCAGATCCTCCTCCAATCTGTGCTTACATGGGAGGGGAACTCAAGAAGAAATTTTGACAACTAGATTTAGATTTCAAGCTTGTGTTTGGTGAAAATGGCTAGCGTCAGGAGAATGCAAAATTACTCGAATAGGCAAATAGGACGAGGTTATATCTTGCAATATTAATTAGAGTGCATGTTGTGAGAGACAGTAACCACAAATATATCACAGTGGCTTTACAGTGGCATCAGCTACCATCTGGAGGTGCACACAAAGATCTACACTATAATCACCCTTAAGTTGGGAGGTCTGAGAACAACCTCGTCCAAGCTCTTTGCTCTGCAATGCCTCTTCTATATAACCTAGTAGAACTTTCCTGGCCCGAGTTGCACCCAGTTGGCAGATTCCCATTTGCAAAAAATGTTTTTTCGTTATTTCTTATGTTATTTTTACATTTTTTGTAATTCTAATTTTCATATGTATTTATACTATTTGCTGTATTGATGGAATAGTAGGTGTTGCACACAGCTGAGACCAGGCATGTCTACACTTTCTCTGTTTTGCTAGTATAATCTCTTTCCTCCCAGGTACTGGGCAGTCTTTTTTTTTTTCATTTCATCATAATCAAGGCACTGGAGGCACATCTGCAGAGGAAAAACCTACCCATCCTTTCACAATGCAGGGAAAAAAGCAGTCAGACAGCAGCAAATAGAGGGAGCAACACTATGGCCAGCGAAAAGCGCAGGCAGCAGACAATAATTAAAAATACAATACTATGGTCATAGACTGCCTATCCCCCCCTCTCCCCCCAAAAAAAGAAAAATGGCAGGCAAGTTTAAAAAGAGAAGTAGAGGTGCTGCTACTTTGAGGTAGTAAGTGCTTAGCTTTGCTAATGTGACCTCTTCCTCCTTCACCCTCTCCTACACCCTTGTACACTACCTCTCCTTCCTTCTCCATGTCTTCCTCCCCTGCATTACGGCCACTAGATGGTACTTGAAATTTTTTAAAATAATTATATAACACAGAAAACAGCATATTACATTGTAGCCTGGAGAATTCCTTAATGGTGAGACTAGAGTCCCAGCTGTCTCTGTCCCTAGAGAGGCAGTTGCAGAGCTAACTTTAATTTGATCAAAGGTTCCCAGGGGTGTGTTTTAAGATGTGCTGGAGCATTTTATTATGTTCAGCAGACACATTCCAATGCCAACTATTCTGGGTACATTTACATTTTCATATGACAACCACCAGAATATTACTTGGCAAAGATAAATAACGATTTGTTAGACGCCAAATATGATATAAAACTGTATGTTTCTTCCAGTAGGTCTGAAGTGTCTTATTAGCCTTTCAAAGCTTTTAAATTAGGCGTGTTTGGTGTTAAACTGATTGGTATCTTCTTATACATTAGTGTAGACACTGGTGTTAGATGAGAAAGCTTGGATCACACATCGGCATCCTAAAGGAGTTGAAACCAGGGACCTCTGCAGCCCACTCACATTCCTCCAAACCACATTCATCATACCATGTCTTTATGGAGCTGGTTTTGTGCACAGGGGCACAGTCATGCTGGAACAGAAATGGGCCTTCCCCAAACTGTTGTCACAAGGGTGGAAGGAAACAATTTTCTAAAATGTCTTTGTATGGTAATGTAGTCAACAGATATTGTATGACTGCATGCTTGATTTTCTGTCCATGGTTTTGGAAAGTAATAGCTTTTTGACATATACAGTATATGCTGTATATTATGATTTATATATATTAAAAATAAATACAAATATACAAACACAGCTGTACACTGTACAAAAAATACAAATAAATTGAAATTTGCCCCCAAATTATTGTAGTGTTCTTTTATGGTACATTTCCATGGAACTGTATTTTATGCTCTCCTTGGATATAATGAATGTAGACATAATGGATATATATACAGAACACTAAGTACTAAGCAAAGTACGGTGCAGGAGATTCACTATGAAGCAAATTACAGAATGGAATGCACAGACCACAAAGTGATATTTCTATTTATTCTATCCTTGCATTCCATCCATTTTCTATCCTTCCACTCCAGGCAGCAAGTAAGATGCAATTTAGTGATAGTCAACAATAATGGTGATTACCACATTTATAAACATATGCTAAGCAATGTTTTTTTAGGGATGAGTGAATCTGCCCAGGTTTGATTTTCAAAGGTTCATTGAATCCTGCTTGAGATCAACAAAACCTGAACTTAACTGCAAACTTTACTGAAGTCTATGGGGAAAGGGGAAGTGAAGGGATCTTGATACCAAATTCTGGGGATTCTCAAGATTAATAAGCATGTTATTATCAAAAGAGGTATGGTGAGCTGGGCACTGCCATGAGGAACATTTTCAAAGCAAAAAAAAAATAGAAAAATACTGTATAGCTTGTAAAGGGTCATTTCTGTGTGACTTTGAGGGCAACATGAAAAGACACCAAATGCTAAAGCATTACGTTACATGCCTTAAAGCTGTATGTTGTGTTACGAACAGCACCAGCAACACCATATTCCTGCATCACATATTTTGGATGTGTAATTGATTTTTTTTTACTTTTACATTTAGCTTGGCTTAAAAACAATAATAACAGCACACCAATCTGATTCATTTCAACTTGATAGGTAGTTTTCCTGTGATACCTGATTTTTTTTTATCCAGCGGTAGTAGGCCTGAATTGACAGTTGGAAGTAGCAACCACGGAAGATCTGAACACTTTAAGAAAATGTATTAAAAAAGCTAAAGCCCTCAACGTCATACAAATCGGTCAGTGGCACAACAGTTTGATAGTATAGTTTGTGAGCTTGTTTTCACTGTACCCCATTGCATTGTCCTAAATTTTAATAAAATGTCAAAACAGAGTGCACGAGAGCCCACATTTCATGTGGGTTTCATCTTTCATCCCTACATCCCCAATTATTCCCAATATATTCAAAATATACACTTCAGGTGTGTGTTTGGTAGACATTACAATAAAATGTAATGCTGAGAGACAATAGCAACAAGTAATAGTCACTGGCTGGACAACATCTAAGCAGTTTTGTTAGGCCTGGGAGAGACCAGGCAGGTTTTATCTTCAAATACAAAATTAGGTTGAATTTATTGAGAGACATCACCTACAAATATTGTACAGCGGCTAAATAGTACGTAAGCAGTTTGGTTAGGCCGCAATATAAGAGGGATAGAAGTTAGAGTGGCTGGGCAATGCAACTTTAGACGGCAGTGGACATCATCTACTCAAAGAACTTGGCCAAATTAAAGGAAAAAGTAAACAAAAAGAAAAAATATAAATAAATATACAAATAAAAACATTGAAAACAAGTGAAAAAAAGTAAAAAAACAAAATAAAAAACCTTCAGACTTGGAGGTGGTTATAGATTTTTTTAGCTATACTATAACCACCTCCAAGTCTGAATGTTTTTTTCTTTCTTTTTTTTACTTCTTTTCACTTGTTTTAAATTTTTTAATTTGTATATTTATTTATATTTTTTCTTTTTGTTTACTTTTCCCTTTAATTTGGCCAAGTTCTTTGAGTTGGAGCTCCTTCCATATAATATAGTGGAAAATTCCTGGTTTGGGTGGCCCCAGAGTGGGAGATTCACATCCACAGTTTTTTTTTACTTTATACTTTCATTTTTTCTTTTTTATTTGAAACTGATGCTGTGGTCAGGCATCTCATAGCAGAGGCCAGGCATGTATGAAATGCTTCTTCTTTAACAGCATAATATTCCTCCTCTTAGGAAATCTGCAGCAGGGTATTTTACTATTTAACTAATTAAGGGATTCTGAGGGAGAGGTAGATCAGCGGAAAGAGATGATTTTGTCGATGGGGCTAGGGCAGCATGCAGAGGACTGGAGGGAGTAGCCATCCTAATCCATCTGGTGGCATTGACCTACAGGTACAGGTCACTGATATTCCCAAGGCTGATCCACAGAGCTACAAAGTGTGGGTATTTTTTAATGTATCTGCTGCTGCAGCAGAAGAAAAAATGTCCCTAAGTAACTGCTATGCCCATTGTCTTTGTGCTGTCATACTAACTGATAGCCAACAGCTGGATAACAAAACTGACAGAAGTAGTGTTCTGTTTCATTCCAAAACTGAATTTACTTCTGTGAATAGTTCTGTAAAACTGCAATACAATCACATAAACTGAAATTACAATATGTTTGTACTCATGTATCTGACAAATGCATACAATGAAAACATTTCTTGCAAACAGCTACTTACAGATCACATTGACTAAATTGAAATTTGATCTAGCTATGTATGCAACTTTAACAAACATAATGAAAGAACTTGCAGATGCGTATCAAAGGAGAATGGGGGAGACCGTCACTGCTGTTCTTCTAGGAGCTGAAATGGCTTCAATGGTTTATGGGACATCTTTATTCTTAACAAACATGAAACACTTCCTGTTCTTTTTGAAGGGAATAATAAAAACAGGTGCAGTTGCAGTGAACACTCAATAGATGGCTCCCTACTCAATACAATGATGATATACAGAACAGTCTTAATGCCAGCTTAGCAAAACTTATAGTGGTTCACCATTGCATTTAATTAAATGGGAAGTGGTTGCATTGCTTTGGTAATGCATCAATGAAAACATTTAAAAAAAATACCATTTAGCAGGGAGCAGCTCTTTTCATAAGCCATAAAGGGCAACAGTAAAAATACACAATTGCTTACTATAACACACTTTGGAGATGCTTTAAAACTGCAGGTGAAGTGGCACTCCTGTACAATGTAATAAAGCAAAAGTGATATTTACAAAAAAATCATTTAACTTGCAGCTAAATGACATTTCCCGGCCACTTTGCTCTGTTTGCAAACAAAGTGACCAGATTTCCCCTCAACATCTATACCAGACCTGTATTCCAGATGAAGGTCTGATATGGTTGTAAGGGAGATCCTACTGCAAAGAAAAAAAAACCTGGACTTGCCCTAAAAATCCATACCTAACCTGTATCTTTGTAAAAGGTCTGCTATGGATTTAAAGCATAAGTTCTATATCAGACCCTTCAGGTCATTCCTACTTACAAGCATCAATGACAAGGATGTACCACTGACTGGAGGTGGCCCAATAGGTGTTTGAGGTACTTGCCTGCCTGGTTGCATGCGTCATGTCAGAGGGGGCCTTAGGTGCAGTGAGAGGTATTTGTGATTGAGAACCTGACTTTTAATAAAACAAATTAGATTGGCATCTCAGGGGACTACCAAATTACCAAACACCCTCTGAAGATTTTATTGATAAAAGCAGTACATTAGGTTTATATATGTTTAACTAAGAAAAGGCCAAACACTGTTTGGGTATAGGGCAATATGGTAGGGAGTTTTGGTACATCTGGGGGGAGGTGGTGCAATGTTTTGGGTGCGCTATGTTTATACTTTTTTCTTTTTGTGTGGATGCAGTAAGGTGCTGCAAAAAGCAGCTTTTGAATGTCAACAACTGTCTGATGCATGCTAATCATCACAAGCTACGTTATAATCTAAAAAAATGAAAAATACCTCATGTAGCACTACTCCCTTAGGAGTCGCTGAGTTTTTGGGTCCCCCTATAGGCCTGCACAACCAGGAAACACACATTTTCTTCCACACTTGCACTTTGGAGACAGTAAACAGTCCTTGAGCGTGATTTTGTGTTTTTATTAAGTGGTATTGAACGTGGATGGGGTTGAGGGGTGTATGGGATGCCCAAGTAAATGTGAACATGAGGACCAATCTCCTTAGCAACTATGTACAAGTCCATAGACAAATGGTCTCTCCTTGAAGAGCTCTCCAGCCTTTCTGGTGTACCCCCACCAGACCCTAGATGAATCCTCCTCTTCACCCAGCTGCCTGAGGAAATCCCTGGGCAAGGGGACCCAGAAACTGTCACTTGGTAAGGAAGCCCCAGATGAGGAGCTAGTTAGGTTTGCCACCTGACCCTCTCCCCTTATCTGGTGCAGGATTACTCAGTCCTCTCCTGTGAGCTTGTGGGTTGGTGGCTGCCTTCAGGCTTTACGCTGGGCTGGCTCCTTTCCTGCTTCCCAGGCTGTCCTCTCCACTCAACACTGACCACTTCCTGATCAGGCTCTCCCATGCTTAAGAGCTGCCCTGATCCCATTCCAAGCTTTCTGCTTGGGGATTAGTCAAAGTCCCTTGAGTATGAGCCCCTCCTCACTCCCATCCACTGCCTCAAGCTTCTAGAGCAGGGGGAGGTATCAGAGAAGTGACCTGCAGAGCACTCAGCCCTGACCTAAATTACCTGGCTGACTAATGCCAGGCCGACTCACACCAGGCTGCTATCCAGCCTCTAACTAACAACCTATCTAGCTCCCCCTAGCTAACTAGAGGGGCAATACACTTAATTAATAGAAAAACATAGCTAAAGTGTTGAGAACTGAACAACTAGCTATTGATCATTTGTTGTGGACATTTGGGTGAGCAGATATGTACACAAAGGACTGAAACGTGAGAAAATGTACCCCAGCACTGCAAATCAAGGAACTCAAGCATACTTTGTTAAAGTTATGTTAAAGTATCTGAATGCTCATATCAGCTTTCACTTGATACTGTAATTTGTAAAGCCTATTTTGGCTTTAATTGCTAGCTTTCATGAAAATAACAGCTGGTGATACTGTTTAAAAATCCTTGTTTGAGCACTGTTATTATTGGGTGACAATGCTCTGACCTTGTCTCCCACAATCTCTAGCCTGTAAATCACCCTATCAAACGTTCCCACAAACAACAATATACACTTCTGCACTTCTGCACCTTGCCTAGGTATATTCCACTGTTCCTTGCCCCAAAAAAACAAATTGGCTGCAAAAATAAAGCTAAAAAAGTAATAAAAAACAAATAAGGAAACCTCAACCCTGGTTTCTGACATTTCCGGAAGGTGAAGGTGACAACACCACGCCTAACTACTACTATAACTCAATCCTGAGAGAATACTTCCCTGCAATGGGCCGGAGTGCATTCTCCTAGTATTTCAAGCAGACTTCAAGGCAGTGATGAGGCACAGCAATGTCACTCATGCTTCCTGGAAGCATTAGAAAGCAAGGTATTTATTCCTGCTTTAAAAAAAGAGGCTTGCAACAAGGAACATGCCTTGTGAAAAAACACATGGTGCCTGTTATCAATGTAGTCCATATTAACAAGGACAGGCTGTAAAGAGATTCCGCCTCCGTACCCCCAATTTAATCAAGATAAAAAGCATTTTGCCATAGATGTGTGCAGCCTATTACATTAGGGTGTGCACCCCAAAGCACACCCTGTGTGTGTATATGTGTATGAGTGTGTACATACTGTATGTATACCTTGACAAATGTCCATAATCACCTGTTTAGTGAATAAGCCCCATTTGTGATAATCTAAAGGCTAGCAGCGTAAAAAAAAGTAAGATATTGCAATGATTATTATTATTACAGGTACTTATATAACGCCGTCAACTTTACATATATATTGTACATTCACATCAGTCCCTAACCCTCAAGAGGCGTACAATCTAAGGTCCCTAAATCACAATCATACATACACATATTACCTGAACTCAGGGGCGGACTGACAACTTATGGGGCCCCCAGGCAATAGGGGATCATGGGGCCCCTGTGTCCTTGCCCACACTCATACCACACCCAAAAAAGCCTATGAAAGGTACCAGGGGCATCTCATGGGGCCCTCTACTGACCTAGGGCCCTCGGGTAGTGCCCGAGTGCTTGAATGGTCAGTCCGTCCCTGCCTGAACTGCATCTGTATGTTCTCAAATAAAGGTTGTAACAACTTGGAAGGGAGAATCAGGGGTAAAGGATCTGGGATTCACACCCCATCAGGGGCGGACTGACAACTCATGGGGCCCCCGGGCCATAGGGGATCATGGGGCCCCTGTGCTCTCGCCCACACCCAAAAAAGCCTATGAAAAAGCCAAAGAAAGGTACCAGGGGCATCTCATGGGGCCCCCTACTGACCCCGGGCCCTCGGGCAGTGCCCGAGTGCTTGAATGGTCAGTCCGTCCCTGCACCCCATCATCATTTTCTTAACTCTCTTTGCAAAAGTCCCGTGATACTGGCTCTTTCTTGTGGCACTCTACTAGTCAGAAAGGAGATCTCCCTGCCGTCCCATTATCTCCCTGACTTCAGACCAAAATGAAAGAGAAGTGCTTCCACACTTCTCTTATAAGCAGAGCTGCTCAGTAGGAAATATTTCCCATGCCCCACGCTGGCACAGTGAAAGATGTGTAAGCACTTCTCTTATGGCAGAGCCGGTCAGTGGGAAATCTTTACCATGTCTCCTCCAGCACAGTGAAAGAGAAGTGCGGAAGCACTTCTCTTAGGGCAGAGGCGGTCAGAGAGAGAGATTTTTCCCAGCTCAGCGCTAGCACACAGATTGATAATGCGCACAAGGTGACTAGGGTGTGCCCAGGCACATCTGGCATACCTTGTGCGCACGCCTATGCATTTTGCTACCTACATGACATTTTGTAAAGGTTTACATCTACTTTTACAGTCCTGACTACAAGCCCTACACTAATTTCTCCCTGTGCAGTTTGTCAACAGCACTCCCTATGCTTTTCTTATCCATAAACAGCTAAAGCAAGTTGTCAATATTGTTGCTGTGACGTCAATATTTTATTGTGAGGGAGCTAGCTTATTCAAAAGCCCCTTTATTGAGCCTTATATTCCAGCTGACCTAAGTTCAAAGGCAAGGCAGTACTTTATGGTTTCAAAGAATCTGGTCTGGCCAATTCTTGCATTCGTTTGCTGGGTCCGCAAAACTCAAACATGCAGGATTTGTCATGAACCCATGGTAACAGCAAACCCACACCTCACCGCATTAAGCATATTACATATTAAAAGTAAAAAAGGTTTGTGTACACATATCTATGGCTATGTCTTCTTTGAGCATCCCTGCCTCCAATCAAAAATTCTCCCTCAGCCCCCCTAAATACCTGAGCCTGATCTCAGTCCAGAGCTGTGCACGTCTTCAGAAGCTCCTCCCCCAACCCGTGGCTCTGACAGGCTTGGCCACTGGCTCCTGCTGCTGTCAGTCAAAACCTGTGAGCATGCAGTGGAGGGAGAGGCAGAGCTGGTCTGTGTGTCTGAATAGACGCAAGCAGCCCAGCTCCGGAGCGAGCCCGCACAAGTGCCCACCATAGGAAGCAGCTTCCTATGGCAACCACTCTTCAGGGGGAGAAGCCAGGAACACCGGAGACAAGAGAAGAGGAGGATCTGGGCTGCTTTGAGCAAAACCATTGCACAGAGCAGGTAAGTATAACATGTTTGTTATTTTATTTTAAAAAATGGAAGCTTTACAACCACTTGAGAAAGTATATACCTATCTCTCCTGATGCCTGCTCCACCAAATATTGTTTCATTAAAGAGGAATGGTCAAGTGAATTTTTTTCTCAAACCAACACTTTAGTGAGTGTTGATCACCTCTATCCCTTGAAGCATTCATTGATTCCTCCTGCCAACCCCTATGTCAATATAGGATTAGTGTGATATAAGGGTCAGTGAGAGATACCAGTGAGCCCTGTGGGTGCTAAGGTTATGAACAATCATCAAATTGTTGGTTTCAGAAGTAAATTTGCCAAGCAATTACTTTACAATGGAGCAATGTTCAGTGACACAGGCTGCAGGAGCAGGTATATACTTTCTGTTTTACAGGAATATCTTTTATTTTTGGATTGATGCAGGTTGGCTAAACCATGTACTGCCTTTTTAGAAGTTTTTTAGGCTCTGGTAATTTTGAGCAATTTCTATGGACTATAAAACATATGGTAAAAACAATACTGATTCAAAACTAGCCAAATATAGCTCAAAATTCTTTCAAAATATCATCCAGCAATGGAAAGTATTTGCAAATCCCAAATAAAATGTATCTATTTAAGTCAATAGAAGTGCAGTTAAGCAATAATAATGATAAACCTAGCTGGAGTAGTGTGTGAGCGCAGAGGCTCTTGCATTTGCCAGTTGATTGACAGGGGGCAGGGCTTAACATAAGGGGAGGGAGTCAGGGCTTTTGGAGAGGAGTCAGACTTCAATGTGAAGCTTGGGTCAAGTATCCAAGGGGCTCCACAGGGATCCATCTGACCACTAACACAAGTATTTAAAGGTTCTTGAATTTCAGCATTGTTGTTACTGTAGGCACTTTTTAGTCGAGGTCAGGTTCCATTTGACTATGGGTTAAAAGTCATTTTGACCAACAGTAGGCATACTCTAAGTAAGCTTGTTTTCAGTCAGGACACTGCTCCCCTTCTTATCTCATCTGCTTCACGAAAGCTGCCTTGGAAGTTTATCCAAGAAAGGCAATGTACCACTTTTAGGGTGTTTTAAAATCATCCTTCCCATAATCCATTGTTTCCAACATCATCTTTGAGAAACGCTCACAATGGAGGATTTAGTGTGTTGCATTGGCATTTCAGTATGGCCACTAGTCTTCCAATGCTGGGGTTGGGAGGATGCAGCAAGAGGCAGATTTACAACAATGTTTCCTGTTGTCAGAGAAATTGCAGATCCTAGATTGAAGTGTAGGTCTATCCAATACATTTTTTTTATTTCAGATTTGGTAAGGAAGAGTTTGAACTCCTGTTGGATTTTACTGCTATGCTTGGCTCCTTTAGAGACATTTCCCCTCATTTACTGCCCCTGTATGCAACAGCTTCACCAAACAGGAAGTGAGAAACAAATCTCCAACAGCAATGCAGACAGAAATGTATTCTTATTTTAGATGATTATGGGAAGGTTGGCTTTTTTGTTGCTGTCTGTGTCCCTAAAGAAGATTTTCCTTCATTTCCTTTCTATTGAAATCTTTGTCACTGTGACAATCAGTTAGAAGAAATATCTTTATAGGTGCCCAGAATATTGGTAAAAATCTTACCTTTGTACCCAATACTAAAGATAGCACAGGTAAATTTTGGTGTATTTCAGAATATGATCTCTGTGTAGTTCAGAATGCAACCAACATTGCTGTGTATTGTGAACATAGCAATTCTTGGTGCACCTTCAATAGCTATAACAAGAATCAGTAATAATGGAGATTGGGAGAACATACTGTATAATAGCCATTCTGGTTGGGATATAGACATTGAGAGAGGCTGCTGCCACTGGTAAGTAAGTAATTGGGAGGCTGGTGATGGTTGAGCTTAAGGGGCTAGGGAGTTCATATAATTCATGAACTTGACCTTTAGAATTTATGGTTAGGGGTTAGGGCCATATGCTAGTGGTAGGGGGGGTAATGCTACTCTATTTACATTCTTGTGTGTAACATATATTATGTTTGTGTGACCAATGTTTTTCACATCGAAAAACATAATTTTCCTTAACCAAAATCACCAAATCTTTTTACAACAAGCAATAACATATCTATTCCAAAATCCAAATCTTAAAAAATACATATATATATTAATGATGGCTGTAAAAATGGCCAGTATGTTGAGTAGATTTTATTGGCGTGAACATGTAATGACACTGGAAAATAGCTGAAACACTCAATTTGGAAGAATATAGTTGTTAATGTCAGGCATTTGTCAGAGATAATGACAACATGAATGTGTTGTAGTCACCGGGGATTAGGTTTCCAAGCCATTCATGGAAGGCTAGGCTGCCAATGGCTTGTAAGTGGGGGTCTACCCAATTACTGGTCTGTGACGGGATGGGTCACTGCCTCCAATAACTCACTCTTGTTGTGCTGTAACATTGCAATATATATACTATATGATAATTTGATCCCTTATTCACATATATAGTGTAATAGGGAAAATACATTGAGTGATGTAATGGTGAAGTCAGAAATGGTCATTATTGGGCTGTAATTGGGCATAAAGTACATAATGGGTCTTTACTGTCCTTGTAACAACAGCCAAGTAGGTATATATATCAAGGAAATGTTATTACCATTGCCCTTTGCATGAGTTATTTCCTGCTGAATCATGTGTCATGTACATTGCTGCTAAGAAGACAAATCAGTGAAAAGTGGTAAAATTCAGAGCTAGAACAAAATAGGATTTTCAAGTTGACCTGTCACTTATACATGGCAGGGGTATTATATATGCCAAACCAGCAGTTATCCTGGTAGGTTAATTGGATCCTTTCTAAATTGGCCCAAGTATGTGTATGTATGAATGAGTGCAACCTTAGATTGTAGGCTCCTTGAAGGTGAGGGACTGATGTGAATGTACAATATATATATGTAAAGCACTGCATAAATTGATGACGCTATATAAGTACCTGTAATAAATAAATAAGGTTGGCCATACACTTGATGAAATTTTCAATTACTAAGGATGATTTTGGCAAAATGTTGCATTAATCTGTAAGTATGTTGGTCTCATATAGATGACTGGTATTGTCATTGTAGGAATATATTACACTTATTTTCCTTTAACCCATGCAAATATAACAGACATAAACTGGCATCTGGCATTTCTGCCCCCTACCTAGTAATGGGTAGATCATCCAACAGGCATATGTGTGCACACTGACAAAGAAGAATCCTCCAAAAGTGACCTTACAGAAACAGACTTCTTATGAGTGGACAGCATAACGCTTAAGTGAACTCAGTTTAAATAAACAAAATACTGAACATTCTTGTGCATCAAAACCAAAGGTGTGGAAAGTCTTACAGTTCCTTTGAACCCTTGGTGCAATCAAGAAAGCTCATGTCTACTGTTGATTGGACAGCTCTAACTGTGACCTAGAAGAGGGTGTGTCAGATCTCTGCAGAGAGACCACTGCTTCCTCAGAGAGCAGGGGTCCTTATCCTTCTCTGCTGCATGCTAGCAGGAGACAAACCTTTTAGCCTGTGGCCCCTTTCTAAAGAAAACAAATTGTAGGACATTGAAAGCATTTTGTATTTATCCACCTGGAATGTATTTAGCTAATCTGAAATTTTAGTCGGGCTTTAAAGAAACCTCAATTGAAAAAATATAGAGGCTGCCACTACTAACCTCTTTTTTTGCAAATACTTAGTGCCTGGCTATTGACCCAAAGTCTTCAATACTTTGAACCAATGACCTAGAACAAGTGAACAGACCAGGAGCTCTAACATTGGCTGCATGCTTGTTCTAGGTTAGTGACTTAGAAAGCATTGAAACCAGAAACATCCGGGGATCAAGTATTTTCTAAAAGAGATCATTTGAAGCCTCAGTATTATTTGCTAGTAACATTTAAAGCTGGAATCCAGGGAGGCATCAACTCCCATATAACGTCCTGGCACAGCAACACTCTTGGAGATATAAGGTGATTTCTCTGAGCAATCCGCATGTGCTCCATACTGACTGGAGGACAGAGCAAAATCGGCAGCTGCCCATTCATTGTCAAATTAGCAGTCTGTGTAGTGATCTTGGCCAAGTAGAACTGGTACCACAGGGAGAGTGACTCGGCTTTGCTGTGTTGCAGATTTACAAATCCTTCTGTAGGTACAAAAGTGGCTTTAAGGTGGGTCTGTCACTTTTATAATATCTTATTCTGTACAAATTCCTGATGCAGCTCTTCAGTTAAAAAAAAAAAAAAATGAATAGCCCGTTAAAAGATAACATAAAAAAGCAGCTTTTGCTACAGCATCTGCTTTCAAACCAGATCTGTCCCCAGCAGTACTTCATTTCTGCCACTAGATGCCCTTAGCCTTCAGAGTTAAATGACAGACAGCATCATTCAACCCACTTTCCCTGAGCCCAGGATGTCATGGATGTGTATTTAACAATAAAAGTTTACATCAACGCGTAGCATAGTTATTAATATAAAACAATTTGAATAGGCGATAACTAAACACTGGGGTAATGAAAGACTCGATGGATAAAAAGGCCAAAAACATAGCGACCGGAGGGAGGGCAGATGGTTGCGTAGCTCAAAGAAGAGTAGCTTGTTGCAAGAACCTCATCTGTATAAAGAAACCATGAAAGTAAAAATGGAACTCTACATTGTGCTATAAGTGATATATATGGTGATGGTGACCCACTATAGTCCATATGTTACTGAGCCGTCTAAAGAGGGGGTCATGCTATGTGTTGCAAAGAGCCAATATGCCCGAGCTGTACTAAATATAGAGTTACTACTACAATACTATAGGTTAGCAGTATTCAATCTATAATTATTAATCTGGTGTTACACGTTAGCAGTAATATTATCCTACAATATATGCGTAGAGTAAAATTAATCATCCCCCGGACGAAGATACGTAGTCCCTGTGGTGCAACGCGTTGGGGAGGGGCAGTGACGTCACCGCACATCTGACACGGCGGTTACTGACGGCGTGGGGTACACACCCTCTAGTTCGATCTTCACCTCAGACAGCGGCTTTTTATGCATTTAAAAGCGATATGATGTTGATAACATGTGAGTGCAATATGGAAGCAGATTAAAGTTTGATCTATCTTTGGGATAAGGCACCATATCTCTTCTTTTTTCTTGCATGAATCATACGAGGAACACTCAGGTATTGAAATAAGGAGTGGATCAAAGGAGGGAGTATCCCTCACAGGCACACAGACTAACAACAAAGCTGCAAGATTGAAGTATACTATTCATTGGAAGGAGAGTATATTTGATCTGGTTGGAACACTCTAGCACATTTGCACTTGGGACTTTATTCATTAATTATTTTTTATTTTTCTCACCATGAATTTCAATGTGGTTCCCTGATGGAATATTGGCACATATATATAAGTATGGCACATTGAGTAACTGTTTATGGTATCACTATTTAATTTTATTTTATATTTCATTTTATTTTATATATCATCAATTGTTTATCCATTTTTTATAAGCACTATGCACTTTTTAGGTTAGTATTAGAGCGCGGTAATTATTTTACCAGTTGATATTAAATGCACATCTTATGAGAGTGAGCAAGTTAACCAGCGATCTAATATATTCAGTTGTTTGTATACCTCGGTGGCTCACAAGTTTATTAGTAAAATTAATAATGGCCGCGGGTTATAACCAATGTAACCAAAACTGTTATCAAGAGAAATCTTCAAACATATTATTTTATGGCAATTGCAGATGTTATCACCAAGCAGGGGCATAATGCAAACTTCACCGATGGTACGTACCTGTCTAGTTGGTAGAAATTATTTTGCCATGCTGAACCCTCTGTTAACAGTTTCCAAACCCTCCATGTGGTGCCCATCCCAGCCGAAAATTATCTTATTCTGTACAAATTCCTAATGCAGCTCTTTAGTCAAAAATTTAAAAAAATGCCTTGCAGTACTAGGGTCATTGGTTCGAATCCCAGCCACGGCACCACCTGCCTGGAGTTTGCATGTTCTCCCTGTGCCTGCGTGGGTTTCCTCCGGGTACTCCAGTTTTCTCCCACATTCCAAAGACATGCTGGTAGGTTAATTGGATCCTGTCTAAATTGGCCCTAGTATGTGTATGTATGAATGTAAGTTAGGGACCTTAGATTGTACGCCCCTTGAGGGTTAGGGACTGATGGGAATGTACAATATATATATATATGTGTAAAGCGCTGCGTAAATTTACAGCGCTATATAAGTACCTGAAATAAATAAATAATGAATAGCCCATTAAAAGATAACATAAAAAAGCAGCTCTTGCTGCAGCATCTGCTGTCAATCCAGATCTGTCCTTAGCAGTACTTCTTTTCTGCCATTAGATGCCCTCAGCCTTCAGAGTTAAATGACAGACAGCATCATTCAACCCACTTTCCCTGAGCCCAGGATGTAATGGATGTGTATTTAATAGTAAAAGTTTATGTGTAGTGTATGTGTAGCATATTTATTAATAAACAACTATTTGAATAGGCGATAACTAAACACTGGGGTGATGAAAGGCTCGATGGAAAACAAATCTTGCCATGCTGTACCCTCTGTTAACAGTTTCCCAACCCTCCACATGGTGCCATCCCAGCCCTTTATGCCCCAAAAGTATCGTGGGGTCAGTCCCCCCCCTATAGGGAAGCACTTCAAGTTTGTCATCACCCTGGTATGGTCTTATAAACAACACACAGGGTTTAGTTATGGTTTATTCAAATTGTTTTGTGTTAATAAATATGTTATGCATTAACATATGTTCACACTGGCATTAAAAAGAGGCATTTGAGACCAGGGGCGGACTGACCATTTGGGAACTCGGGTACTGCCCGAGGGCCCGGGGTCAGTAGGGGGCCCCATGAGATGCCCCTGGTACCTTTCAGAGGCTTTTTTGGGTGTAGTTTGAGTGTGGGCTAGGACACAGGGGCCCCATGATCCCCTATTGCCCGGGGGCTCCATGAGTTGTCAGTCCGCCCCTGTTTGAGACATGCTATTGATGCTCCACGAATGCCTAGTAAAGCAGCCTGCAATGAATCCTATGGACAGCGGACAGAACTGTTCATATTTGAAAAACGTGTAGCATTTATGTTGCTTCACGTCACTGTACAACAAAAATGAAGCAACATGTCGAGTCTGGGAGAAGTTGAAGCTTGTCAGCGCCTTCCATTCAAATCTATGGAAACACACCATAACGATGCCTGTAGCGTTTATGGCGCGTTTACAGCACGTTTACAGCTAGTTTTACAAGCGTTAATCAAACATAAGTGAGGTGGAAGGCGGAATATCAGTGAGGTGGGAAAAAATCACTTGGAAGTCAATTGGAGTGACTTTTTAAAAGCTCATTAAACTCACATTAAATGCGCCAAAAACGCACGTTTAACATATAAGCGCATTGGTTCTCATTACTATCAACATTAGTATTTTCAGCAAGTGTGAACGTAGCCTTATAGTCCACATCCATTAAACTCCTGAAGACTGGCTCTGGGAAATGTGTTGAGAGCATCCTAGTATCCTGCACAATTTACTAACATTCATTTGGGACATATACCAGCTAATGTCTTTAGACTATAAGATGTTGATGGCATACAGGATTTTGTAATTGGGTGAATGAACATTCTATCTGCTCATGCTATTCCTTTAAATTTAGTGATGGAATAAAACTACTCTTTTATAAGTATTTTTTTTGGCGTAAACACAGTACCTTGAAAGTCTGCACATTTCTTTTAGTTTATGCTTCTATGCTTCATTTGCTACATATGTCTGATTCCAGAGCTAAGTCTTTTCTTGAAAATCATTTTACCTGACTCTTATCTATTATGTCAATTTTTAGCAAATTTCCTTTCCAAGTCGCCATTCTGCTTCTTGTTTTGAAAACAAATCCATGAAGGAAGTAGCAGCCAGGAACATGGGATTATAAACAGTGTTGACTAAGAGGTGGTTGATTCTCCTCAAATCTCCTGACCTTCCCATCTAAATCCAGTAAATACAGTATATGAATTGATGTCAGGCTGGGAAGGAATAGTGGTCTGCTTTCGGCAAGGAAATTCATTAAGTTGTCCTACCTGCAATAATAATTTGATCACCAGATGGAATAAATAAATGTACTGCTTGCAGAAGTTAGAGACTACTGTAACGTTAATAAAAGTTCCCATCATCCCTCATTCTCAGAAAAGGAAACAGATGCATCCTGGGAGCTCAGACTCTATCTTAAAGTGGAACTTTAGGCAAAATAATAAAAATGGGCAAATAGGCCAGAATTTTAATGCAGAAGAGACATGCTTTGTTTCTTCTGCAATAAAGTTACTTATCTGCCTGTCCGCCCCTATATGAACAGCTCACTGTACAAATTCAGCAATGTTGAATCTGACTGAACTCCCATGCATGCGCAGGAGTGACGTCATAACCACCTGGTCAATGACAGCGGCTGAAGAGCTAGACCTGGAAGGTGGCTGCTCAAACGTGGAAGTGGAGAAGAGAGGTACACCTCATTGCTGGAACTGAGGTCAGTATAGTTGAGGTGAGGAAAACAGCTATCATCTTTGCAGCACAGGACATCCACTAAACTTACATCCCCTACAGGCAACATCACCGGTGAGCTTATTGGCTAGTTATTTCATTGTGTTTTTATATGTGTTTTTAACACCCCCTTCCCTCTCTCTGACCACAACCTGATCACCTTCTCTATCTCCTCGTCCTCCAACGCCTACCCCTCCAAATGTCACACTACTACCAGCCGTAACCTCCGCAACCTTAACCCTGCCTCCCTCCACTCCGCAGTTGATCAACTCCATGACAGCATCCTCCCCCTGTCCTGCCCCGACTTGGCTATGACCGCCTACAACAATGCGCTGTCAACAGCCCTTGACTCACTAGCGCCTTTAACCACACGCAACATCAGACCCCGACCGCTCCAGCCCTGGCAGACTGATCACACCAAAACCCTCAAACGACACAGTCGTGCCCTGGAGCGACTATGGCGCAAAACCAAATCCCAACAAGCCTTCACCCGATACAAATCTGCCTTCCACACCTACACCTCCTTCCTCCATACTGCCAAACAAGCCTACTTCCTGACCCTCATCAAGGCCCTCTCCTCCAATCCTCGCCGACTCTTCTCCACCTTCAACTCTCTACTCTCGCCACCCCCACCTCCACCCAGCACCTCACTCACTGCCCTTGAGATTGCCAATCACTTCAAAAACAAGATTGACACAATTCGCAAGGACATTGCCGCAACTCACACGCCTTCTCAACCCGTCCCCTCTCACACAGCTACCCCCTCATCCCCCCTCCCCCTCGACATAACCCACAGGGACTTCGTCGCTGCTCAAACTCCCTCCAACCCCCTTCCCCCTCACTCAGCTACCCCCTCTACACCCCTCTCCCACGGCCCCACCACTGCTCTGACCTCCTCTCCCACCCCACCCTACATTCCTCATACTGAAGCTCCCCCAACACTCCGCACCTTTGACCTTACTACCATCGAAGAAGTCTCCAAGATCCTCTCTGATGCCCGCCTCACCACCTGCCCCCTTGACCCTATCCCCACACAACTCCTACAACCTCCCTCCCCCTCCATCCTACGCTCCCTCACCCACATCTTCAATCTCTCCCTCTCCTCCGGCACTTTCCCTTCCCCTCTGAAACATGCACACATCACCCCCATACTTAAAAAGCCCTCCCTGGACCCCAATGACCCGAACAACCTCAGACCCATCTCCCTGCTCCCATTTACATCTAAACTCCTCGAGCGCCTAGTCTACGCCCGCCTATGCTCTCACCTCAACGACAACAACCTCCTCGATCCCCTACAGTCCGGCTTCCGTCCCCTACACTCCACCGAAACTGCCTTACTCAAACTCTCCAACGACCTGCTAACCGCCAAAGCTAATGGCCACTATTCAGTGCTCCTACTCCTTGACCTCTCTGCGGCCTTTGACACAGTCGACCACCCCCTCCTCCTCAAAAAACTACACTCCCTCGGCCTCAGAGATTCTGCTCTCTCCTGGCTCTCATCCTACCTGTCACAACGCTCTTTCAGCGTTACCTATAATGCCACCACCTCCCTCTCACTCCCCCTCTCTGTTGGGGTCCCTCAAGGCTCTGTCCTCGGGCCCCTTCTCTTCTCCATCTACACCTCCTCCCTTGGCCAACTCATACACTCTCACGGCTTCAACTACCACCTCTATGCCGACGACACACAAATCTATCTCTCAACCCCCCACCTCACCCCCTCGGTCTCCGCCCGAATCACACACCTGTTGAGCGACATATCAGACTGGATGTCGCTCCACTTCCTTAAACTGAACCTCTCCAAAACCGAGTTTCTTGTCTTCCCTCCAGCCCGGACACCACCCCCCATTGACTTCTCCATCATGTCCAACAACGCCACCATCAAACCCGCCCCGCAGGCCAGAGTACTTGGTGTCATTTTGGACTCCAACCTATCCTTCCAGCCCCAAGTCCACTCTTTAACAAACTCATGCAGACTCCACCTCCGCAACATCGCCTAAATCCGCACGTTCCTAACTCCAGAAACCACTAAACAGCTCATCCACTCCCTCATCATATCGCGACTCGACTACTGCAACTCCCTCCTCACTGGCCTGCCTCGCCGCTGGCTATCCCCGCTTCAGTCCATCCTGAATACGGCTGCCAGACTCATTCACCTTTCCAACCGCTCCGTTTCCGCCACCCCCCTCTGCCAATCCCTCCACTGGCTTCCGATTGCGCAACGGATCAAATTCAAAATCCTAACACTGACGTACAAAGCTGTCCACCATACTGCCCCGAACTACATCACTGACCTAATATCCAAGTACCGCCCAGCACGCACACTCCGCTCCTCACAAGACCTCCTTCTCTCTAGTTCCCTGGTCTCCTCCTCCCATGCCCGCCTCCAGGACTTCTCCAGGGTGTCACCCATCCTCTGGAACTCCCTGCCCCAACCCATCAGATTATCACCTACTCTCCTCTCCTTTAGGCGCACCCTGAAAACCCATCTCTTCAGGGAAGCCTACCCCGCCCCCTGCTAACTTGCCGACCTCCTCCACTCTTCCTACCACTCCATCCCCCACAGCTATCTCCTCCTGTGCCACCATCCCCTCCCTCCTAGATTGTAAGCTTGAAAGAGCAGGGCCCTCGATCCCCTCATGTTTTGCATTGTATTGGTATTGTTCTGTCACATGTTCTGTCCCCCTTTGTAATGTACAGCGCTGAGCGAACTATTGGCGCTTTATAAATACTGAATAATAATAATAATAATAATAATAATATGCTTCACACATAGATTGTATGTATTTCTCATCTGTTTTTCCCATAGTTTCACTCCACCCTATTTTGTTAATAAAGCTTTAAGATTACATTCAGTCTGGCTTTTTGCAGAATAGGAGGGTTTAGCTGCATGTCGAGTTACACACAGGGAAATGTGTAGCGAGAACAGAGCAAACAGAGAGGCTGATCAGTAGCTTAAAGCTGAATTCAAGGTAGATAAAAAATAGCTCTGAATTCAATAAATGTATTTTTAAATGCAAACATTGTAAGTACCTGAGTTGCTCCTGGTATCAACTTCTTGACATCTATTCATAGCAGGACTGGAGTGTTTAGTCAATCAGTGGAGTTCAGTGAAGATCAAGAAGCAGCACAAGGAGCCAATCAGTTTATGTGTTATCAAGAGTTATGCTAATAGGAAGGAAGAGCAATGCAACAGAGAGATGAGCTCATCATTGTGCTGCTTCTCATTTCACTGTCCATTCACAGACTGGGGATGGGTCCAGGCTGACCTGGGCTCAACTGAATTGGATTAAAGTGTATTTTCAACTTTACAGAAAAAATGTAATGGTGAACTAAGAGTGGACACCCTCCCCACCCCCAATGCCAGCTCTACTTACCTCCAGGGTTGTTGAACTATGAGCAACCTCGCAGCTGTTCCAGTGGGATAAACAGAAAAAAAAAATTACCCAATTCCCACATCTACACACTCGAGGTGGATGGGGGACTCACTTCTGCTGAGCTGTTGTATTGTGACAGCAGGAAGACTTACCTGCCATCAGAATACAGTGCTGCTGGCTATAGCTTTTGCCACTGATCGATTGGGAAAAACTCAACAGGCTGGTTGTACAGCAGTCGATTAGTAGATCAACTTCTATACGGTGAGCCTGCCCATGCATGGACTGAAATTCAGTCTGTCCCTGCTGAACTGGCCAAATTTTAATCTTCGTATGGCCAACCTAAGCCAAGTGAGCTGATTGATCAATATGTGGCTATAGCCGCTAGCAGTGATCATTGTGCTCTGCCATCAGGGAAGGCTTCCTGCTGGCAGAAACCAATAGCGCTGTGGGAGGAAGGAAAGAAAATTGTACAATCTATGTCTTACCTTAGTGTGCAGGTGATAACCATCTTGCTTTGCCAAGACAGTAGCATGGATCCGCTCACTGCTGACTTCTTTTTGATTGTCTGTGCTCCAGGGTGATTATTAATACACTAGCTTCATTGCTTAGTAAGTCACAGACTTGCAACATGTATGTGAATATCCAAAACATCCCCATCACAAAAAAGTATTTGTCAAACTTTTTTTAATTAAATGTAAATAATTAAAACATATAAATGTGTTTGTAAACTAGAAAACATTTGAAATCAAAATAAATTGAGCAGAAACACTGTAGTTCCCCTTTAAACTGTTCATAAAAGCCAGTTCCTGCTGTATCTTGATCCATGTATGGGTACTCCTGTTCATGAGAACAACTTGTCACCAACGGGACTGCTGTAAAATTTCAGTTTGATCAGCAAATCTGTGTATCTGTGTATACTGATGACAGTGAGAAAGCACAAAATCAGGATACATTATTAACAATGGCAGCACTTCTCTCAATCACAAAAAGGGTTAAATATCTGATCCCCTACCAAGTAACACATGGTATTGTGATAAAGTAAAAGCATTCAAGCATGGAACATCCTTCCCGCACATTTCAGCCCCTAGTTTAACATATGTTAACTTTCTGAGCACAGACTGGTCACATTGTTCAGTGACTCTACAATGTTTTTCTAAGACTGAACAGAAGTGAGCTCATTCTACAAAGCTGGATAGATTTATTACCTGTTCTACATTCCTGTTTCCTACAGACGGATAGAGAGCTAGAGAGTTCTAACAGATTATATAGGGATACAATAAATAGATAGATAGATAGATAGATAGATAGATAGATAGATAGATAGATAGATAGATAGATAGATAGATCGATAGATAGATAGATAGATAGATAGATAGATAGATAGAATATTTGTATTCTGGTTTAGACATTATCACTTTATAAATCATAAATCTAGATACACCCTGTTCCAAATTATTATGCAACTTCTATTTAAGTGTCACAAAGATTAAATATTTTGTTTTTCAGTTTAACTCATGGATGGCATTGTGTCTCAGGGTTCTTTTGATCACGGAAAACAATCTCGGACACCTGTGATAATTAGATTGGCAGTTGAGCCCAATTTAAGGAAAATCTACTAAAGGAGGGTGTTCCACATTAAGCAGAGCACCATTTTCAAGCAATATGGGGAAGAAAAAGGATCTCTCTACTGCTGCAAAGAGTGAAATAGTTCAATGCCTTGGATGAGGTATGAAAACATTAGATATTTCACAAAAACTTAAGCGTGATCATCTCATGAAGAGATTTGTGGCTGATTCAGAGCACAGATGGGTTCGTGCAGATAAAGGCACATTGAGGAAGATTTCTGCCAGATCTATGCATCGGATCAAGAGAGCAGCTGCTAAAATACCATTACATAGCAGCAAACAGATATTCGAAGCTGCTGGTGCCTCTGGAGTCCCACGGACATCAAGGTGTAGAGTCCTCCAGAGTCTTGCAACTGTGCATAAACCTTCTATTCGGCCACCAATAACCAATGCTCACAAGCAGAAACGGCTGCATTGGGCAGAAAAATACATGAAGACTAATTTTCAAACAATCCTGTTCACTGATGAGTGCCGAGCAACCCTGGATGGTCTAGATGGATGGAGTAGTGGATGGCCACCCTGTTCCAACAAGGCTGTGACGTCAGCAAGGCGGTGGGGGGAGTCATGTTTTGGGCCGGAATCATGGGAACAGAGCTGGTCGGCCCCTTTAGGGTCCCCGAAGGTGTAAATATGACCTCTGCAAAGTATGTGGAGTTTATGACTGACCACTTTCTTCCCTGGTACAGAAGGAAGAACTATGCTTTCCGTAATAAAATCATCTTCATGCATGACAATGCACCATCTCACGCTGCAAAGAAATATCTGCATCAATGGCTGCTATGGGGATAAAAGGAGAGAAAGTCATGGTGTGGCCTCCATCCTCCCCTGACCTCAATCCTATTGAGAACCTTTGGAGCATCCTCAAGCAAAAGATCTATGAGGGTGGGAGGCAGTTTACATCCAAACAGCAGCTCTGGGAGGCTATTCTGACATCTTGCAAACAAATTCAAGCAGAAACTGTCCAAAAACTCACAAGTTCAATGGATGCAAGACTTGTGAAGCTGCTATCAAATAAGGTGTCCTATGTTAAAATGTAACATGACCTGTTAAAATGTTTAAAAAGTTAAAATCTTGTTAAAAGTTTGATTGAAATAGCTTTTGATTTCAGTAAATATGCTGCAAACACAACAAATGACAATTTTCAGTTCTTTACAACCTATAAAGTGTTTTGAAACTTACTGTGCGTATTAATTTGGAACAGTGCATTGTAAGTTTTTTATGTTTAAAAAAAATCCTGTTATCATTATGAGGTTTGTTCAATAAAATTTGAATTGTACTCTTAATAGTTGATAACATGAGAATTATGCTGACTGTTATTTACATCAATTATTTAGGTAAATGAGAAAAATATCATTTGCATAATAATTTGCAACAGGGTGTAGATAGCAAGATCCATAGATAGATAGATGTTACATATTGGATAGATAGATGGATAGATAGATAGATAGATAGATAGATAGATAGATAGATAGATAGATAGATAGACAGATAGATAGATAAATAGATAGACTATATTGCCAAAAGTATTGGGACACCCCTCCAAATCATAAGGTGTTCCAATCACCTCCATGGCCACAGGTGTATAAAATCAAGCAGGCATGGAGACATGCAGATTGCTTCTAAAAACATTAATTAAATTTCCTTGCAACTAAATATTCCACATTCAACTGTTAGTGGTATTTTAACAAAGTGGAAGCAACTGGGAACAACAGCAACTCAGCCACAAAGTGGTAGGCCATGTAAAATGACAGAGCGGGGTCAGCACATGCTGAAGCACACAATGGCAGAAGTCGCCAAGTGTCTGCAGAGTCAATAGCTAAAGACCTCCAAACTTGGTGTGGCCTTCAGATTAGCACAATAACAGTGCATAGAGAGCTTTATGGAATGGGTTTCCATGGCTGAGCAGCTGCATCCAAGCCTTACATCACCAAATGCAATGCAAGTGTCGGATGCAATGGTGCAGTGCACGCCTCCACTGGACTGTAGAGCAGTAGAAACGTGTTCTGTGGAGTGACAAATCACGCTTCTCTGTCTGGCAATCCAATGGACGTGTCTGGGTTTGGAAGTTGCCAGGAGAGCGGTACTTGCCTGACTGCATTGTGCCAAGTGTGACGTTTGGTGGAGGTGGAATTATGGTGTGGGGTTGTTTTCCAGGGGTTGGGCTTGGCCCCTTAGTTCCAGTGAAGGGAACTCTAAAGGCATCAGCATACCAAGACATTTTGGACAATTTCATGCTCCCAACTTTGTGGGAACAGTTTGGGGATGGCCCCTTCCTGTTCCAACATGACTGCGCACCAGTGCACAAAGCAAGGTCCATAAAGACATGAATGAGTTTGGGGTGGAGGAACTTGGCTGGCCTGCACAGAGTCCTGACTTCAACCCGATAGAACACCTTTGGGATGAATTAGAGTGGAGATTGCGAGCCAGGCCTTCTCGTCCGACATCAGTGCCTGACCTCACAAATGCACATCTAGAAGAATGGTCAAACATTCCCATAGACACACTCCTAAACCTTGTGGATAATCTTCCCAGAAGAGTTGAAGCTGTTATAGCTGCAAAGGGTGGGCCAACTCAATATTGAACTCTACAGACTAAGATTGGGATGCCATTAAAGTACATGTGCGTGTAAAGGCAGGCGCCCCAATATAGTTTAGATAGATAGATAGATAGATAGATACTATATATCAGATAGATAGATAGATAGATAGATCATTTAGATTCTGGCCGTGGTGAAATCCAACTTTGTCTCCTTCCTGGAGGATGCCAGAAAAAAACATGCATGCACAAATGGAATGGATAAGAGTCTAAATTTATTTTTTAGTTTGTAGTAAAAAACATCCAATACATTTTGGGGGTCAAAGAAACTTTATCAGAGCTTCATTTAAAAAAGGAACCTTGAGTGGACTCAAAATAGAGGTTTCTTGTGTTTCTGATGGCATTGATCATTCGAGAAAACCTGACAGGATGATTGTACACAAGTCTATTGATAGATTGACTTGTGCACAACCTGCTAGCCCATACATAAATTGAAATTTGGCAGGTCCCTACTGAACCAGTCAAATTACGATCCAGGTTTGGCTGGCTTTACTGGCCAGCAGCATCTGCAAGAGCAACGCCAAGATAAGACCTTCCTGAAGGAAGATTTGGCTATCTCTGATCCCTCTATAAATCTTACCTTCCTTCATGTTTCTCCAGTATTTGGTGTAATGTAGAGCTTTTGGCAATGGTAATTCTTACCCCCTATTTGAAGTATTAAAGGAACCAGCTGAACAAATCAGAAAGGTTAAGGCAAGTAACAATAAATTACATTTTCAATCCATTGCATTCCTTCAGATATACTAAAGATATAAAGGGCACAATTTACAATACATCAGAAAGTTACAGTACAACCGCCTGTCCTACACCAGTAGTGTTGCCTTCATCAACCACGTAGATTCTCCTTTTCGTGCCCTACACAGAAAAAAAGGGGAACCTTTATGGCTACAATGGCCAACACAGGAAGTCCTTCTTTCATACATACGCCCAGCATTGGGTGATGAAATAAAGAGCAAAAGGCATAAATAACTACATGACTATAATGTTTAGTAATATTTAAAAAGAAGAATATGCTTGCATCATTCTATTAGCTAGTAAAGTTCAGGGTAGTCTGGAAGATATTAGTAAAACTGAGGGCAAAATGTTCTATTTTAAGAGCAGTATAATGCTCTAGGTTACACTAAACAAAATGCATCAGCAAGAGCAAAAAAGCAAATTGACAAATACATACTGGATAAGTAACTTCTTTAATGGTATTTTCTTGTGAATGTGAATTCTCTCAACGATGAATGACCAAAAGAGCTGCAATCGGTAAACCTTTGAACTTAAAATGTGTTTTAAAGGCCTTGTAAACCATTCCACATGCACCTTGCATTTTCCCTTGGATAAGATGTGCATTGTAGCATTGTAGTAGTTTCATGGGGTCATTTGTTGCCCTATACGTATGTTGGCGGCACGGGTGAACTGCATGTCGTCCTTCTAAAATGTATGTTTGCTTAGTTGATGTGTTAGTTAGCACCTCCTTGTGACCACTGAGCAGATCACCTCACCAGGCCTCACACCAGAAGGAACATGCCTTCACATCCACCAGGGACACCTGTCCCAGCCTTGACATGAGTCATTTTGGGGAAAACAGTGCAGAACACCAAGTATCGTCCACCAGTTCTTACACACTTTGCTCTTGAACCGTAGGGGCCTACATGCAGAGCCTATAGTAGAGTAAATCTTCACATTCAGTAATTTCTGTTATGTAGAAACATGAGGTATTTGGCATGGCACTGCACAGGTTAATGCATGACCTCTGCTTGAAGTGTGTAACTGACATTTCTTCTGAGGAAACTACATATCCCACAATCCCTGGGTGTCTCAGTCCAGTGCTGGTGCAGGTGAAAACTACATAGTACTTAGATCTGAAACAAACAAAAACAGACACACAAAGAACTCACCATGCAGCTGGTAGATGTTTTTTTTTTATTACAGCAGCACTCCCACATTTGTGATGTAACACAGAACAGATTGCCGTGCATGCATTCGATTTTGACTCAGAACAGTAAGTTGTCCTGTCCCTTTGGTGAATAGGGACAAGTTAGCTGTAGCAATACATGGAAATAGAGTAATTGATCAGCCATGGTACTACACACTGCAGACACAACATGTGAGTCCATCTTTACAAGGTAAGGCAAGCAAGCAAGCAGCATAGAGACTATAGCTTTACTAATATCACTTTAAAACAATGAAAACATGTGAAAGCGTACAATACCTTTAAGCCTGAAGTGTTTGGCACTTTTCTTAAATTCTAAAGGAAATATACAATATATACATGGGTGGCACAGTGGCTAAGTGGTTAGCACTTCTGCCTGGTAGTACTAGGGTCGCCGGTTCATATCCCAACCACAGCACCACCTGCCTGGAGTTTGCATGTTCTCCCTGTGCCTGCATGGGTTTCCTCCGGGTACTCTGGTTTCCTCCCACACTCCAAAGTCATGCTGGTAGGTTAATTGGATCCTGTCTAAATTGGCCCTAGTATGTGTATGTATGAATGTGAATTAGTGACCTTAGATTGTACACCCCTTGAGGGTTAGGGACTGATGTGAATGTACAATATATATATATATATATATATATATATGTAAAGCGCTGCATAAATTGATGGCGCTATATAAGTACCTGAAATAAATAAACAAATATACATTCTATAATGCAATGGATCTTGCTGGCTTTCATGTTGGGAAACTAAGGGGTTTATTTTTCAGTTCTTTCACCCAAGAGTCCAACAACTTTCACCCAAAATTCAATCAGAAATATGTGTGGCTCTTCTATGAAAGTTGTGTGAATGTTGGGTGAAAACACTGATCAATGGACATCTTAGAAGAAGAAAGGGGAGAACAAGATAATAATGCAAACATTAACATACTGTAAAACTTGAATATCAATACTGGTGTCTATAAGATATCACAGAAGGCAGTCCATGAGTCTATCTTTAGAGGCGAAGGTAGCGAAATGCACCAGTCCT
Organism: Staurois parvus; assembly: GCF_062004578.1. Lineage (NCBI taxonomy): Eukaryota > Metazoa > Chordata > Amphibia > Anura > Ranidae > Staurois > Staurois parvus. The sequence goes on from NW_028318094.1 coordinate 9,400,181, forward strand.
TCTCACCTACCTCTGAATCAAGTCATTGGTTTAAGATTAATCAAAAGAAGCACCAGTTTAAATGTAGAATCAATATGCATTGTGATGGGTCATCATTCAAGAAGTCAAATGGGGATGACTATGAAATGTCCAGAAATGCACCAGCTGGGACTACAGTTGAGTTGAGGAGTGCCATTGATCAGGAATGAAGAACTTCCACTACCCTACTGACATACACAAAGAACTGTTTTGTTTGGTTGAATATGTATCCCAAGACCATCTTGTCTGTGTAAAAGTGAAAAGAGTTTATTTCAGCTTGGGGTCAGCTTTGCCTTATCGAGGACAAAACCCACACTTACTTTTTCTTTTGGATCTATAACTTTGAGGTAGGCTGCCGCAGCTATTATTTCAATGAAAACAGCAGAGAAAACATGGATCTCTCTTCTGGTTGCATTCTTTAGGGATGCAGAAATGTAAGAGTGCCATATCTGAAGTTGTTCTAGTGCTTTCAAGGATTCTTTCCATGATTCATATCTTTGTTGTTTCTCTCTGGGTAATGGGGTGTCCCAATCTGTGTGTTCAGAAGTATCCTATCCTGAATGGTAAAGGGTGCTATGAAACCCACAAGATCATAGATGCTGTTCACAGCAATGAAAACTGCTTATTTCATGAAGGGCTTCTCACAAGTTGATACTTAAAATGTGAATGTGTTTTGTCTGACATACCAAAGCAATACGAGGCTACATTGTGTATATTGTGTATCAAGTACACTTGAGTCCCTTTACACTGACTGCATGGTCATCAGTAGGAAAGACGTTCTTTACCTTGTGTTTTTGTCTTTTAATGTTACTTTGCGGTAAACTAAGGAAACATAAAGAACCTCTGTAGTGTATACTAATTTGCTTTACTAAACAAAAATGCTGCACTCACTTGTAGGAAAACAATTCACGGCATACAAAGCATCACAAAATATTCCTACAACAAGCTACCTATCGTTATCTAGCAAATAAGCATGTACAATGTATGTGCTAGGTGTACACTAAATAGTTACTTAACCTCCCTGACGGTATTCCCGAGTGTAGCTCGGGGTTAACTTTCAGTACCAGAAGCGGTAACCCTGAGCTACACTCGGGAACACCCTGCAGTGTTGTTCTGGGATCCCTCCAGTACTTACCTTGTCCTGCAGTCCTGCGATGTCCCCCCTGCAGCGTCTCCGGCCATGTCCTCCGGCCGATACCGGTATACGTCTTCCGGGTTCCATTCCCTGCGAGCGTCGGGACATACGGGGGACGGAACTGGAGGGAATTTCAAATATGTAAAAATTTGACATTCACTCCATACACAAAAATATTTTAGTATTAGATTACTGTATCAAAGCATTTCACATACATTTCGTCCCGAGTGCTTTGTCCTGTGCCCTGCCTGCATTTTTACTGTTCTTTCTGCCTGGAAACTGAGAAACGTCCATGGCGTCCAAAAAGCGTCCCTTTAGGTCAAAAGTGGTTTTAGACCAGCTAGAGAACAGCGATAGTAAATTAGAACCACTTGCAGAATTGAGTGATAATGATTTGTGGGGAAATTCGTCATCAGACACTGAAAACGATTTTGCGACTAAGCTCAGTAAAGTGCGAACTTGGCGCTATATTTCAAATTTCAGTGTTTTTGGTTTGATTACATTATTGAATTAAATTTATTATTATTATTATTATATTATTATTTTTTATGATTATTTATTATATTATAATTTATGATTTCATGTTTCAAATTTTATCATACCCGGGATGTTTACTAGACTCTTTTTCGAACAGATTTCAGTGCGTTATTCCTAAAAATTACAGACTTACAATAAAAAACAACATATTTCCATTGAAAACAATGTACCACTTTGAGCACAGAAATCCTGACATAATCAGACAGCTAGGGAGGTTAACTTGGTTCTTCCTGGTGATGGAATCTGCTTCTTTTTACCAGGATATCTCCAGACTGTTCCCTCTCTGAAGTCCTCCAGAACAACCAGTTCCTTTGTTCTTCAGCAGATGGCTTGTTCAAGTCCTCCTCCTTCCTGTATCATCACTTCTTGACCAGTCCAACAGGTTTGTTAGCATATGAATAGTGAATTCTAGCTTCTAAACAATATATGGTCTTAAAATGTTATTCCATATTTATGCTATAAAAACCACTAAAATAGCCATAGCAACACACATTGTCACTGTTAGAGACAATTTTATGAAGCCTGAGGTTAGTAATGTAAGCATATCCTTAGTTCTCTAGAGAAGATCAATTGCTTCTGTTTCTTCTGTAGGCAGAGTTTTGAACCCACCGTTTACATAAAAATTATTTTTCACAAATTCACATGCATCAGATCCAAATTCTTTTTTCACCTTTTTAGCTGTTTTTCTCAGCCCATAAATTGCTACAGCATGGGAAGGACTGTTACAGAATACATGTACTTTCATTTGGTAGTCTATGGGGTTGATCTACGAAAATTGGAGAGTGCAAAATCTGGTGCAGCTCTGCATAGAAACCAATCAGCTTCCATGTCTTTTGTCAAATCTTAATTGAACAAGCTGAAGTTAGAGGCTCTAGACAGCTGAATCAGATTTTTCATTCTCCAGTTTTAGTAAATCAACCCCTATGGCTTCATCACTGACATTGTTGTTGCAATACCATTGGAACCTGAGGAATTTTCTGTTTTCCTTTCAAACGATAAAACCGTGGAACATTTGCTGAATGTAGGCCAAAACAGCAACTGGTTCTTGTCTGAAGCAGAGCAAAACGTCTACAAGGTTGTTGTTCAGATTAGGCCTGATGAGAAGGACATCACTGAGGGCAACACCTTCATATTAACCACCTCCCGGCCAGCTGTTGTATATAAATGGCCAGACGGTGGCAGTGCAGGGTCGGGTGGCTGTTTATAAATAGCCTCCCCACTTCCCTGCTTGTGCTCACTCCCTGGGACACAGTGGAACACCGATCGTCGTACGGGACCTCTGTGTGAGGTCCCGATCATGTGATCACTGATTGGCCAATCAGTGATCACATGCAGAGTAGTAAGCAAGATGTCACTTTTGACATCATTGCTTACTACTAGTGAAATCTGTGAATGATCACAGAGGTCACATGGTACAGGGCTATTCACAACAGCCTTGTACCATGTGACAAGCTGTAACCAATCACAGCTCACACAGTAGTTCTCAATTGCTACAAGAATGCAGCCAGAGAGAAGGAGAAATGATTGCTTTTACAGCCTTTATGGGTGTAAAAGCAATCAGTGTAAAAAAAAAAAAAAAAAATCTTCTTCACCCCCCACAAGTAGTACAGTGTCACCACGATGACACTGTACTGCTAGGGTGACAGTATGTAAAAAAAACAAAAAACATTAATAATAATATAAAAAAATAAAATAAATATGTAAAAAAAATATTTAAAAATTATAATTTTTGGTTATAAACTAATTTGGGTTATTTTTTTTTTTACTAAAAAGATAACGGAATAAATTTTGGCCAAGATTTATGATGAAATATTATTTATTTACAAAATTTTATAAGAAAAACACTTTTTTTCAAACTTTTTGGACTTTTTCATTTACATAGCAAAAAAAATAAAAATCCCAGTGGTGAATAAATACCACCAAAATAAAGCTTTATGTCACAAAAAAAATGCAAAAAAATTCATATGGGTACAGTGTTGCATGACCGTGCAATTGTCATTCAAAGTGTGATAGAGCTGAAAGCTGAAAATTGGCCTGGACAGGAAGGGGGTAAAAGTGTCCGGACTTGAAGTGGTTAAGAACTTAGACCACTCTGATCTGGCTTGGGAGGATGATACACACCAAAGCATAAGAGGTATCAACATTCCTCTCTTTCCTTAAGAGGTGATTAAGGCTCAGCATGATCTCTTTCCAATGCCCTCTGCATAAAGTCAGAATTGTTTTATCACCTCAGGTTTTCTGTTCAAGGAGTATTGTAAAGAAATAAACTGTGCTTCTGCATGCTGAACATTATTTGGTAGTTTCTTTCTTGAGGCACAGAATGGTTGTCCACCCAGCTGTTGGAATTTTTCTGATAGAACTCCTTACTCAGAGTTTTTAGGTTGTGTTTGTCCTCAGTGGTGGCGGCCAGCTCAAAATCTGTAGTCATTACATCAAACACTATGGTGCCGACATTATCATCCCTTGTTATTGCCTTGTTTGGTGAACTATTACATGACTTTACTGCAAAGTCTTTCCTTGACAAGGTAGTGATGGTGGCACTGTTCAAAACAAGTAATATGACCATTTGGTAGGACAATATGCGCATGTGCACAAAGATACAATTTGCTACAAATCAAGAGGGCTTTTTTTTAATGAATCTCTTTTAACGAGAGCCATGCCCACTTAATGTAGTATTATTTCTGCTAGGTATGCACATTTTAAACGCTAACAGCATTTAGATGGGACCAAAAACATTACAGAAAATAACATTTTAATTTTAGGCATGCCATTGGCACATACATTCCTCGTATTCCTGCTGTATCCTGTACATGCTTGTCCACTCACATTGTGGCCACATAAGTTTGTACCATGATGCTAGAACAGAATGTGCTTGCCCTTCATACACACATAAGCATTAGTAATAAAACCCAAAGACTCGCATTGTGAGTGGAATAATTAAAGTATAACCACTGTGTACCCCTGAGGAGGAGGAGCCCGAGTATGTAACAAATATGGCTTCCTCTATTTGTAAACCATTACAAACTATATTCAGAAATGTTTTCTTTTTTTTTTTAAGTTAACATTCCTTTTAAGTTTATGGCATTCATGTGTATATCTAAAATGAAAAAGTTCAAGAAGGTTTTGGAAGCTGAAGTGCAATATATGCATATAACACCTTTCTTTGCCCCCACACCCTTTTTCAATCAAATAATTTTGTTTTGAAGAAATAACCCTTTTGTGGCTAAGTGATGTAATCACTGAGTCTGTCAGCTGCTCTTCGGTGGACATACCTGGCAGGCTTTTGTAAACATCAGATTTTCATTTAATAGCATTATATAAAAGAACACATCCATGGGATCCCTGTGGAAGGGCCTGCTCTTCCATGCGGCCCACTGGGTGTTGCAGACTTTAGATGGGCAGTCTGGTGATCGGTTGCTTGAGCATGCACGTCTAAAGGGATGCTGGTGATTGTTCCCAATGATTGTTCCCAATGAATTCCAGCTTGGTACAGTGGTGGTAAACACACAGAGGCCCAGGGTGCAGTAACTGATGTAGTTGAAGAACTTGCAAACAGTACAACAACCAGGTGGGGAAGCTCACCTGACTGGGAACTTACAGTTGGAGCAGCAGACAGTGGTGAAGGCAGCACTTGTCAAAGGGGGTGGAATAAGGCCTGACCGGTCCAACCCAAAAGGGAACTTGCTGAAGTACAAACATAGGCCCTAAGCTCACCCTACTCTCCCAGAACCTGTCCCTACCGCTAGTGCTGTCCCTGACAGACAGGAATGCTCTCCCTAAACTAGCCACTTTGCCAGAGCACACCAAGACCTGGGGGAAGGGACTTAAAAAGATTCTGCATGACCCTACTCCCCCATAACCTGTCCCTACCGCTAGTGTTGTCCCTGACAGACAGGAATGCTCTTCCTAAACTAGCCACTTTGCCAGAGCATGCCAAGACCTGGAAGAAGGGACTTAAAAAGACTCTGCATGACCCAAGATGGCCACCAGGGACACCTGGATGCAGTGTAGCCAGCTGCTTCAGGGAACTGAGGGAACCATAGAGAAACTGAGTTTTCCCTACACTTACCCTCCAGCTGCAGTATGGATATGGACAAGCGCCACCTGCAGTGGAGACCATAGACTGCACCTGCCTACAGGCAGGCCAAGCACAGTATGGATAAGGAGGACAAGGGATTAATGAATAACCAAAGTTGTTCAGACATGAATTGGCAGGCTAAGATAGCGGCTGCAGTCTCAAAGTTTTATATTGTGGAGATGCAAGATTGCAGAGAATTGAGAGTAATCTGTTTCAACACAGGAGAAGACTTGCTCAAGTGTGGGAAAAAAAAGAAAAAGCTGGAGTTCAACTTTAACGAGTGGAAATCTGAGTTTAATAGATGGAGGTTAGGAAAACACCTGTGGCATTAATCAGATTCCTTCTTTTCAGACATTAGAAAAAATGTATGTAATGCTTGTTGGACAAAGACACGACCACTCCAGAGGTGTTGATTACGACTGTTCACATTGAAGGCCTCAGAGGACAAAGAGGTTAATGCAGCCAATGACAGATGGAAACCACCACAATGAACTATGCAGACTTAGACAAGGGTGTTTTTTGGATATATGCACATATTCCTTCTCTCCGTCTGATCAAAAAATTATACTAATAATAATACAGTGTGAAGGGTAGTGTCATGAGATGGTGAAAAATGTGCATATTTTATGATGAGGTAGATCCAAATCCAAGAACACAAACTGTAATATATTGCAGCTTGGCAGTTTATAGATGTGGTGGCTGCATTTATTTCTCTTTTTCAGACTTTTTTCCTCTAACACACTTCCTGTCCTCGGGTAATAATGCTCACTCACTATGATGTATCTATGGAGAACCAGCATTGTCCCACTAGAACAGGAAATATTTCTGAACTACAGGACAACCCTTTCCCTCTTCATCATCTCCATAACATAGGGAGTGATGTTCTGTAGTTCACAGAGGAGAACTGGGTAGGGTCTGATAATACTGAATGAGTACTAGATGGCTTGCAGGATTATTAGGGTTTTTTTTACAGTTATTGAACAGAATAGCAAAATACTTTAAATAGTAACCAGACCAAATAAGAGAAAATAACTAATAGGTTTAGATACACTTTAAAGTGGTATTTTACCCCAAACCAAAAATACAATATATTGTAGCTTAGCAATCATTAGATGTGGTGGCTGCATTCGTTTTCTTTTTTAGTTTTTTTCCCCTCTGTTTTCACCTGGTGATCTGACCAGTTACACACCTCCTGTATTAGTGAGACACAACTCTGGAGGAATGGGCACAGGACACAGCAGCATTGTCAGTCTGGGAGGGAGTGGGGTGTAGTGTTAAATGTATTAGCAGATTGTAATACACTAACAAATTGAAGCCAAACTTCAGCTGACACTTTATAATCAGTTACAGCAAACAGTTTTTTTTTCTTTTGGGATAAAGGCTTTACATGAACAAATAAAAGCTGATCATTTTTATCACCCCTGTCTGTGGTAAATGGATTGTCTCATCTGATACATTCTGCTGGAGAGCTTGAGCTGCTGAAAAACAGCAGACTTGCTGGCTAAATCACCAGATGAAAATAGAAGAAAGAAAGCCTATAAAGGAAACTAATACATCCATCACATCTAAGAATTGGTAAGCTGCAATATGATAAATGTTTGTGATTGGGTTTAATGCCGCTTTAAAGTAAATGGTGCAAAGTTCAGTAGAACCTTCCTACATACACATCTCACTATGATCACAAATCCAAAAAATGAGCTGTTTATTCTTCATTGTAGGACCACGTATGTCAGAAGTGGTTTGGTTTTCCTTCTTTTATATAAATTACATTTAGGAGCAGCACTAGAGGTGCAATGTTTCCATTCTTGTGGATGTTTGCCTGTAATGGATTGCTGTTCTGTGCTCAGCAGTTGGGAAAGGAACGCCTGAATAGCGCGCTGCCTAGAGCGGCGTTTTGCTACTGGAACATGTGTAAATTAGCCTGTCTGGCATCTGTTTGGATGTGCTTTATGTTATAGCACTGAACGGTTAAGCAGGACATGAGTAGTTGTTCCTGCTAGATGTAAGTAGGATTATTAACTAATAAAGATCTGGGAGTTCCACTTTACAAATCACCACCAGGACGCTCCACTGCAATCTTTCAGCTTAGGTCTCTTCTTACATCCAATCAGGCAGGTATGATTTCCTTATCAGTGTTTCATTTCCAGCCCCTTGTATAACCTCTGAAAAGTGATCTGCATTGGATCACTTTTCAGAAGGCTGCTAAACAGTCGCTGTCAGACGTTAAATCAGAACTTTTACCCTAAATGACATGCTGGCATGTCTCCTCCCCAATTTCTCTCTCATATCAATGGATATGATTTTTTTTCAGTAGAGTTTACTTCCACTTTTTTTGTCTAGGCGAGACGTTCTGCCCGTCTCCTGAATGTGCGCATATGTGCCGCAGGGCTCAGTTCCCAAGAGATTCCTGTGGCACATCTGTGAATGCACCAGGTTCCCGGCTATCTGCACACACACAGGGTTTTCCATCATGCAAAAAAAGTGTGAAACCTTCCCTGTCTTTGCACGTGAGCCAGAGAGGGGGGCACAGTCTGGCCAGAGAGGTGATCCTGCTGCTTCCTAAGTGCCTGGGTTTTTTTTGGCTGAACAGGAATCTTTATTGGGACTAATGCGCCACATTGACATTTTTTTTTTGGCTATATTATGTGAACAACCTTCTCCGGCTGTATGGAAGGCTTTAGATGGCCGGTCAGGGTCAGTAAGACCATGGCTCAACTGATTGTTTTTACCATCTCCTGGCTGCTTACTGTATGTGAAAGAGGTCTAACAGCTACATAATTACTTTATTATTATTATAATACAGGATTTATATAACGCCAGCAGTTTGCATAGCTTTTTACTTGTCTCCAGGCATACTGGTACACATTTGTCAAAAATCTATATTACTTGTTTCAGTTTCCTTAGTATTTATAGTATGTTTGAAATAGAAGTACTCCCAATTCTTCAAAAAGGGATTTATTTGCCAAATATTAGAGAAGCTTCCAAATGAAAGTGAAAGAATGTTCTTTTTGCAACGCAAAAATGTGTTCACATCAAGCAATATGGTCAACACTAATAGAAATGAAAATATAAATTTTTTTTTTTTTTTAAATCAAATAAATGTAAAATATCGCATATACTGTTAATGTCTCTTACTTACAAATCCAGACAGAAAGGGAAGCTTCTTTTCAAACGTTGCTTTAAAACATTGTTTTGTTTCCAAAACTCGAAAGCTCACGTTGAATGAGCGAGAGATCTGAATCCTCCCCTTCCCTTTATATCGTTCCATCCTAGACATTCAATCAGAGAAAGGGTGTCTGAAAGGGTGCATGTCATGGGTGCATCCAGTATTAATTGGGTATTTGCAAAACAAACATTATGTATTCAGTATATTCTATATATCCAAAAAAAAAACACACTTTATGGAGAAGTTGAAAAACATTAAACCTTAAAGGCATAATCCACATTTCCAAAATATTTTATGTTACACTTATAATTAGAGTGTGACATTAAATAAGTCCCATTCCACATCTCCGTACCCTGAAACAGCCTCACTTACCTGAATTGTGGAGTGTTTCTCTCTGCAGTGCCCTATTATTTTTTTTATTTAGCGTTGCTCCACCCACATAGCGGCATCATTAATTCACAGGGATCTATAAAAGTAAAGACTACAAGTCCCATCTGCCACCATGGCTGAGGGACTCACAGATTATGCCAACACATGTACAGTGACATCACCACACTTCTAGTCTCTTGACTACATCCTTCAGCCCCATAACAGAAGGTTTGAACCTCCATGTAGAAGTGAAGCTGGGAGTAAACATGCAGGAGCCTGTGCTTTGCATCCTCAACACATTGATCATAGTTCAATGCAAAATTTTAAATAAATGCACTTTTTTAAGGCTATGTTCACACTGCTGCAATACGATTTTGATCAAACTTTCAGTGCAATTATGTGGTGCTGCTTGCGAGCAACTTGGATGCAACTTTGATAAGGTTTGTATATTTATGTAGCAAAAATTGCATTGAAATCGCAACAAAGTAGTAGAGGAACCTTTTCCAAAATTGTCACACTGATGTGAGCAGACACCATTGAAAACGTGATTTTCCTTGTCATGCGATTCTGTGTAACTCAAGTAGTACCTGAAATTGCACTAGTATCAACCAGGCCTAAGTGTGAATGCATTTATTACATTTTTGCAAAACTTGGACTATGCGTTTAGGAGCTTTTGGCGTTTTTTCTGCCAAAGCCCTTGGACTCAACTCAATAAAAGCCTATCTGTCCATGTACACATAAGCTTTTATCAGAGTTTAGGGGCAGTTAAAGGCTCCTCTCCTGAAAGCAGAAGAATCGTTTTCAGGAGAGGAACATTTTGGCCAAAAATACTAAACGTGGCAAAAACGCATGTAAACGCTAGCCACGTTTAGCGCTTGGACATTTATTTGTGTCGATGGAAAATACTCTGGCCAATCAAATGTATGAACTTCCAAACACTAAATGTGGCTAAACGCGGGTAAACGCAGTTTTCTGCTGCCAGGAAAGCGAAACGTTAGGGGAGTTAATGTGTACGTGAGGCCTTAAATGGTTTCAGGTCAAGGCAAGCAAGCCTACTTTGTAATTTTCATTATCATTCTGTCATCCAGTGCTCGTCGTCTCTTCTCTACTTTTTCCTCCACCACCTTCACCCAGCAACTCGCTGCTCCCGATATTGCAAGTCACTTCAAAAACAAAATTGATGCGATTTGTCGGACAGGTTTTGGATCACAGAAGACACCTTTTTCACTATTATTTGATTGTATGAGTTCACATCGGGGGGGGGACTGACCATTCGAGCACTTGGGCACTGCCCGAGGGCCCGGGGTCAGTAGGGGGCCCCATAAAATGCCCCTGGTACCTTTTATAGGCTTTTTTGGGTGTGTTTTGAGTGTGGGCAAGGACACAGGAGCCCCATGATCCCCAACTGCCCGGGGGCCCCATGAGTTGTCAGTCCGCCCCTGGTTCACATCATCCATTTTGTTTGCAATTGAAGGGAGGATTTGCAGCATGTTTTGTACTTGATTTCTTTTTTCAATTTGGTAAGGTACATCGATTGACAGGAGATTTTGTGTTTCTGTTTTTGTTTGTGTTTGTGCATTCACTTTCACTTTTTCTTGCTGTGATAGATTTTCACGTTTGCAGTCACTTGGTGCTGGTAGCACATAGTGTTTTGATTTAGTTATATATTTTTCCCACACGGGTACACTGAGGTGTTTTGTAGGCATATTAATGCACTATGTTTATTTCTTTATTTTGCGGAAGTACTGTGTATGACTACGCATATCTTTGGACAGTTCACTATATAAGATTTTTTGGACACTGGACAATTTTTAATGACCTTTTGGATTTATTTAGAATATTCATTTTAAGATCACAATTTGGGTTTTCGCATGCATAATTTTACTTTTTTTTTTAATTAATATTTATGTGGCTCAATATCACTGAATGTGTACATGAGGCATTAAATGGTTTCAGATCAAGGCAAGCAAGCCTACTTTGTCATTTTTATTAACATTCTGTTCTCAGAAATACAGGATGTATTGGCTATAGGACTACAGGTCCCAAGATCCTCTATTGTCAGAAGAACTGGATCCCCTCTGCTAACAGGAAGTGATGTAGCAGTAGTAGTACTGGGCACTAGGGGGAAAAGGAATAACCATAGTTTCATCTGTAAATGTCCCTGAAATTATAATGATATAGCCGACACCTGGCTACACAAGCAACATAAACACCTGAATTTGTAATATTTGTACAAGCATTTGTTTGACAATCTACTAGTGTATGGCCAGCTTAAAGCAGACTTTCACCTTTAAGGGTATGTTGTGCTGCCTTGCCTCCTTCCTTCTCTCTCTCTTACAAATTGATTTTTTTTCTTTTTTAAGTGCTTTATTTGTGCTGCAAAGTAGCACTTTCACAACTATCACCTAGGTTAAGAATTTCACCCTGCCCCCTGAGCGTGCGCAGATATACCGCAGGGCTTGTGTGCATTCACTGGTTTCCTCAGCCATCTGTGCACATAACAGGGTTTCCTGTGCACATGCAAAGCCTGCTACCAGGAAAGTCTGAAACATTTCCCATCTTTGTGCATGTCTGTGCATTCAAAGATGTGCTGATGGGGCATCCCAGGGCCCAAAGGCCACCCTAGGCACCCGAGGGGGGGGTAGTGGAGCCCTAGGTGGGCTGAAGTCCCACTTTTTGAAGGAATACGCTGATAGGAGAAGAGAGCAGTGTGACGGAGATAAAATCATCAGTTTAAAAATTTAAATAGTGAAGCACTTAAACCATGAAATCTATTTTCATTTTGAAAATCATCAGTTTGCTGCTTCTCCTTAAGTCGTAGATTATGGGAGATGTCAAGACCAGCAACTATAACAAATGCAGCAGAGAAAATGCCAAACAGGGCTGTGCTATGTGGCAGACCTGTGCAAGCCTCAGAACAGAACAGAAGCTAGACAGAAATACAACTCCTTTGGCAGGTAAAACAACCCCATGTGTACGTATTTCATCTGAGCATTTAGCTGTTTGCCTGAAGTTCAGCTTTCTTAAATAAAAAAACAATAACCCAATGTTTTTCAGTTTCCTTTAACAGCCTACTGCACATGACTGGGCACTTAAAGCGGAGCTCCACCCAAAAGGGGAAGTTCCGCTTTAAGGACTGCTCCCCATTAAGGATTGGTACCTTTGGGGAGCGGGTACCCGAATTTGACAGGTACCCGCACCCACTTCCAGTCCAATTGCCAAGGCGATCGAAATGGAAGGTGTCCTCCTCCCTCCCTCCCTGTAGTCTTTTGGGACACGTGACAGGTCCCAGAAGACTACAGGACCATTCATGAAGCGCAGCGCTACTCGCACATGCTCAGTGGGCACCCGGCTGTGAAGCCGCAAGCTATCACAGCCGGGTGCCCACACTGAAGATGTCGGCATCTTGGAATCCAGGACGGCTGGTGAAACAGGCTGCGGGGGACACACTGCGGGACCGAGGGACAGGTAAGTGGCTGTTTTTTTAAAAGTCAGCAGCTACAGTTTTTGTAGCTGTTGACTTTTATTTTTTGACAGCTTGAGCGGAACTCCACTTTGAAGTGAACACCACTCACTAAGTGAGCATTCTCTACTCCTTTAGTAAATGACCCCCATGGCATATTTTCAGGCTTGTTACTGCAGTATAATCCATCACTGGCCGTACCCTAGTACATCTACAGCATTTCTGACAATCTGCCGTCTCTGCCCTCCATCAGCTGCTCTCCTTTCCCAGACAAACAGAAACATTATTAATGACTGCACAGGCATTATTTTTAGGATTAATCGGACCAAATATGCTGATTTTGTGTTTGTGGAGATAAAAATTATGAATACTATTACAATGGAATAAAAGCGTCCTGCATACTAATCTTTATATATTCCTTTTTATGGATCATAAACATATATCCCAGCAGACATAATGTGCTATGTTATGAGACAATAAACTTCAGCTTCCCTAATGGATGGCATAAGCAGGAATTTTCCACCAAGAGTGAGAATAAGAAATTTTTGTCGTTTGTTTTCTGTTGATTGTTTCAGCCAGAAAATTACTAGATTGTTCTGTGCTCAGATTTAAAGGGACAGTAAATATTAGTTACCACTCGGTTTCCATAAAGCAGCCATTAAAGGAAAACGATTGTGCCGTATTCAGTCAGTACTTGCTTTCAAGTTATTGCTTTAGAGATATCTGAAAGTAATTTTCCGTGTAATTTTCACATTTGACTTGCTTGTACTACTTTAGTTTCATGACCATATTTCATATACTAATTTTTAAAGCAGAACTCCAGCTAACAAAAGCCAATAAAAAGAAAAAAACATCTTTCTAGTGATACTCATCTTCACTATGGCGCTGTTCTCCGCAATAATTCCTTTCCACCACTGCATGGATGTTGCCAGTCTTCTGGGTTGAATGACCATCAATGTCATTTAATCATTTTCCTAGGTAGACTTTCATCTACCCACCCCCTGGTGCAGCATCATCATACTGACCTGGGTTTACTAGGTGGAACAGTAAGGACTGGCATGCCACTGTTCGAGAAGAAGGAAGACCCTTGATGTCGCAAGACTGGCCAGAAGACCATTAAAAAAGGTACATTATATATATATATATATATATATATATATATAATAAAAATGAAAAGCGTAATAAAAAGTCTAATGTGGACTTTTTTAGTTTTTCTATATAGTGGAGTTTTGGGTGATCTCCATTGTCTGCACCTGAAGGATTAAGTTCCATGCTGGGTGTATGCTGTCCTGACCTATAGATACATATATATATATAGAGAGAGAGAGAGAGGTAAATTTGGGGAGGGAACCCATTAAAATTGCCACAAATTTGCCATAAAATATATTAATTGTAAAAGCACAACACATGGTGGTAACATTTCCTAGTCCTAGAAGCAGTTGTGGTTGAGGGGGACGGATTTAAAAGCAGATTAGGTATTTCTTTAATAAGGTGTTTGCTAGTGAAATAAAGCAGTGAAGTTTGCAGATATTTTCATTAAATCCTGTGTTTTCAGAGAAAGACTTAAGCTATGCTTAAAGAAAAACTCCAGGAAAAAAATGTATTTTCCCATGCAGTGGGGCTCTGCCCTGCATGGGCTTTACTGCTCATTTTTGTCTAGAGGATTGCAGAGCGGAGATATACTTACCTAATCCACCTTTCCTCCAAGTGCAAGATCAGTCCTGCACACCCCCGGCATGCTAGTGATCTTGTGAATGAACTGTTCCAGGCATCATCACGCACACAGACTGGCTCTGGATGGGAGGACGGCAGGAACGTTCCATGTGGAGGAGCTCTGTTTTCCAGAGGATCGAAGAATTGGGTAAGTATAGCTTTTCCATTTGCACCCAGGGATAAAATGAGCAGTTAACCGATGCAGTGCAGGCACAGCCCCACTGCATAGTAAAATAAACATTTTGCCTAGAGTTCTTTAAGAAGTTAAGAAATTGACTTCTCTCAGTTGGTCCCTTTTGGGGTGGTAAATATACAGGGGGTGTTCAAGTCAAACCGGGACTTTTAATTTTACAGGTATAAAAAGGGTTGATAGTGTGGCGGTACTACACTCAGGAGTAAGTGGCAAGTGTGTCCTATTACTGATAGACGGCACACATATCACAGACCAGTCCAGATACCGTTAACCACTTGCCTACCAGGCACTTATACCCCCTTCCTGCCCAGGCCAATTTTCAGTTTTCAGCACTGTCGCACTTTGAATGAAAATTGTGCAGTCATGCAACACTGTACCCATATGAAATTTTTATAATTTTTTTCCACACAAATAGAGATTTCTTTTGGTGGTATTTAATTGCCACTGGGTGTTTTATTTTTGCGCTATAAATAAAAAAAAGCAAAAGATTTGAAGAAAAAAGAGTTTTTCTTTGTTTCTATTATAACATTTTGCAAACAGGTAATTTTTCTCCTTCACTGATGTGCGTTGATGAGGCTGCACTGATAGGCAGTAGTGATAGGCAATGATGAGGTGGCACGGATAGGCAGCACTGATGGGCACTGATAGGAGGCACTGATGAGATGGCACTGATGATGCTGCACTGATAGGCAGCACTGATGGGTGGCACTGTTGGGTGGCACTGCTGGGCACAGGTGGGTGGCACTGATGGGCACAGGTGGGTAGCACTGATGGGTAAAGGTGGATGGCACTGATGGGCACAGGTGGGTGGCACTTCTGGGCCCAGGTGGGTGGCGCTGAAGGGCACAGATGGGTGGCACTGATGGGTACAGGTGGGTGGCACTGCAGGGCACAGGTGGGTAGCACTGATGGGCACAGGTGGATGGCACTGATGGGTACAGGTGGGAGGCACTGATGGGCACAGGTGGGTGGCAGAGGTGCGCGACACTGCTTGGCACTGATCATCAGGGCACTGATGATCAGTGCTGATCACTTCTTTAACAATTGCCGGTTATCGGCAGTACTTTCATGAGGAAAGTACTGCCGATAACCGGCAATTGTTAAAGAAGTGATCGGCACTGATGATGCTGTGACAGCGTGAGGAAAGTGCAGACAATAACTGGCAACTGTATTTACCCGGTGATCTGCTGTGTCATTGGAAACAGCTGATCATGTGGTAAAAGGCCGCTGTGATTTGCCATTTATCATATCACGTGATCAGCTGTGTCTGCAGGCGCAGTGGGCGTATTCCGGAATGGTGTCCATGGACGTTGTCCTAGAACTAGACAACCGCGCTGTAGCCGTCTTTCGGCTATAGCGCGGTAGGGAAGAGGTTAATCAAGATGGCAGACAACAGTGTTAGTGCATGTGGTGATGAGGTTTCTTGTGTGAGTGGAGGCGTAACACCTGCAGATATCTACAGAAGACTTCAATCACAGTACGGAGATAAGACGCTCAGCCGCAGTAAGACATCTGAAAAGTGTAAGCGTTTCAAAGATGGCCATGTATCCATCAGTGCCGATCCAGGCCATGGTGATTCGCAGACCACTGCAGTCATTTCTGTGAACATTCAGCACATGGAACTCCTGATCCTGGATAATCCATGCATAACCTGTCACGAAACTGCGCAAGAGATGAATCTTTCAGTGGGAACGGTGAACACAATGATTCACATTTTTGACAAGTTAGCACACGCTGGTGCCACTATCAACAGTGAATATTATATATCGTGTTCATCGAGTGATGTGCATACGCGTATGTGGATTAAATGGCTTGGTCTGATCACTGGGTGTCCTATTTCTCCAGGACAACATGCAAGCTCATACTGCTCACCACATTACAGCAACTCGGCTGGGAAGTATTGCATCATCCCCCTTACAGCCCAGGCTGTTTTGACCTCTAAAAGAGTTCCTCAGAGATCAGAATTTCAGCACTGATGACAAAGTGATGCAGGCTGTCCTAGGATGGTTCAGGCGTACTGACAAATCTTTCTATGCCAAAGCTTTCCAGGCATTGGAGTAACGCTGGATAAGTGTAGCAGGGGAGTATGTTGAAAAATAAATGCAGTTTCCACTCCTTGAAATCTGTTCTTTTATTATATAAACTCAAAAGTCTTGGTTTGACTTGAATGCCCCTAATAACATTAAGAAAGTTTTATTATATCTGTTCAATAGGTGCAAAAACTACATGGTGATCTGTCCAGAAATCATGTTATCTGGCATTTTATCTCCGAGCACTTTAGAACCCTGTCCCTGTATATTATAGAGAATAAGCAAGGGGGAGGCTTCTGTAGTCTTGTCTTAGAGTGTCAACACTGCTTCTTCCCATAGATACAGTAGGGCAAGTAAGCATTATCACACTAGGACAGGAAGGGTATACCTGGCATAATCCCCAGGAAAAATAAAGTGAAAAAAGCATGAAAAAAATAAAATTATTTCAGCCACCTCATCTAAGGACTAATAAACTGCAATATATTAAATATGTGTTTATGGATTTAGATTGAGTTCCACTCGACCTATCAAAAAATAAAAGTCAGCAGCTACAAAAACTGTAGCTGCTGACTTTTAAAAAATAGCCACTTACCTGTCCCTCGATCCCGTGGTGTGTCCCCCGCAGCCCGTTTCACCAGCCGTCCTGTGTTCCAGGTGCCGGCATCCTGATTGTGGGCACCCAGCTGTGATAGCTTGCGGCTTCACCGCAAGGGTACCCACTGCACATGTGCGAGTAGCGCTGCGCTTCGTGAATGGTCCTGCAGTCTTCTGGGACCTGTCACGTGTCCCAAAAGACTACAGGGAGGAAAGGAGGGAGGACACCTTCCGCTTCCGATCGCTTAGGCAATCGGACCAGAAGTGGGAGCGGGTACCTGTCAAATTCAGGTACCTGCTCCCCCCCCCGCCCCCCAAAGGTGCCAATCCTTAATGGGGAGCGGGGGAGCAGTCCTTAAGGCAGAACTTCCCCGTTCCCCCCTCGCTCCCCAAAGGTGCAGATCCTTAATGGGGAGCGGGGGAGCAGTCCTTAAAGCAGAACTTCCCCTTTTGGGTGGAGCTCCGCTTTAAACTTTAATTTACCTTCCAAGCAAAGGTATCTTCCACGAGCCCTTGAGCCCTTCTGAACTTATTGAGGGACCCCACTCAGCATGTGTGGTGTTATGGTAGCCACAAAAGATGAGCTTAGGTGTGTTTGGACCATAGTATTAACCCACCTGAGGTATCCTTCCAGGAAGTTGTCATTGAGGACCGCCAATTTTAACCACCTGCCGACCGCAGATAGCCGAATGACGGCTACACTGCGGCCGGCCAGTTCTGGGAGGGTGCCATATGACGTCCTCCCAGAATGCGCTCTCCTGCGCACCCCCGGCAATCTCCGTGATCGCTGTGTCCTACGGACACAGCTGATCACGTGATGTGGTAAAAGGCCAATCACAGCGGCCTTTTACCACGTGATCAGCCGTGTCCAATGACATGCTGATCACCACGAAATGCAATTGCCGGTTCTCGGCTGCACTTTCCTCACGCTGTCAGAGCAGTGATCGGCACCGATCATCAGGGCACTGATGATCAGTGCCCTGATGATCGGTGCCCAGCAGTGCCACCCACCAGTTCCGCCCACCTGTGACCAGCAGTGCACCCACCTGTGCCTAGTAGTGCGCCCACCTGTGCCCAGCAGTGCACCCACCTGTGCCACCCAGCAGTGCCACACACCTGTGCTCAGAAGTGCCACCTACCTGTTCCCAGCAGTGCCACCCATCTGTGCCCACCAGTGCCACCCCACCAGTGCCCATCAGTGCAGCCCAGCAGTGCTGCCAGTCAGTGCCACCAGTCAGTGCCCAGCGGTTGTGCCAGTCAGTGCCCACAGTTGTGCCAGTCAATGCCTAGCAGTGCTGCCAGTCAGTGCCCAGCAGTGATGCCAGTCAGTGCCACCTATCAGTGCTGTCTATCAGTGCCACCTATCAGTGCCGCCTATCCGTGACACCTCATTAGTGCTTCTTATCAGTGCCGCCTATCCGTGCCACCTCATTAGTGCTGTCTATCAGTGCCCATCAGTGCCGCCTATTAGTGCCCATCAATGTTGCCTCATCAATGTACATGAGTGAAGGAGAAAAATTACCTGTTTGAAAAATTTTATAATAGAAACAAAGAAACTTTTTTTTTTTTCAAAATTTTTGCACTTTTTTTGTTTATAGCGCAAATAGTAAAGTGCCCAGCGGTGATTAAATACCACCAAAAGAAAGCTCTATTTGTGAGAAAAAAATGATCAAAATTTCATATGGGTACAATGTTGCATTGTCATTCAAAGTGCGACAGCGCTGAAAGCTGAAAATTGGCCTGGTAAAGAAGGGGTATAAGTGCCCGGTAGGCAAGTGGTTAAGAGGACGAGGCATTCCCCACCCCACAGCCACACAAATATATTATACTGTGGAGCAGAGAATGTCTTCAGTCTCAGCTGTGAATGATTGGCAGTCCGCGTTGACAATCTGAGGGATAGATCATGTGTGTTTGGACTAAGTTCGGTCAGCTCATCTATAGTAGCCACAATGCCACACCAAGGCGGAAGCAGAAAAAGATGAGGAGGCAACAGCTTCCAGCATGAAGCGTGGAGCGCGAGAGAGGTAAATATCACACATTACATTCGTATTTAGACTGGAAATTCCCTTTAACTAACTAAGCATTATGCACAACACATAATAAAACTTACAGACATATTTACATGGGGCAGGTAGAACATGATTTAAGACAAAGAGACCTGAATGAAAACGTTATTAGTGTGCAGCCCCAGGAAGCGGGAACAATGTTTGTTTCAGCTTTTCGCTCAAGGCAAATTCTTCCCTGCATCCTCAATAAATTGGACCTTTCCTATGGATTTGCCATATATCTCTCAGACCTGGAACTGACACTCTGCTGTTGCAAACACATCTTAACTCCTGCAGCACATAATTCGAGACCAGTAAAAGTGTAAAAAATCCCATAAATTAGAGGGGAAAAAAACTGTAAATCTCCTGTAGATGACGATAGATTTTTTATTCAGCCTGAGTATATCTATAAATTAAATGCCCAGGATCACACAGCAGCCATAAAATGAGGAAAACGCACAAGTCAAATGGAAAACTGTGCTTTGACGCTTCACAAAACCACAGTGTGAGGAACGGATTGACTGCAGCGTGACCTAGGCCGAAGCCAAGCCTACATTTCTTGATTTGCCAGAAACAAGCACATACAGTATATGTGTAAAGACAATTCTCCTGGAACAGTCTAGAACCAATAAAAGGATTCAATAAAGACTTGTTAACTGGGGTAACTGGTGTTGGGATTTATTAATGATGTGCTGGCAGCTTAACAAAGCCAGTCCAAACCAACATATTTATGTTTTACTTCTAGCTAGCAGCTACAAAAATAGCTGAACACATATATGGGAAGTAATTTAGCTCTGTGTGCCCCATAGAGATGGGAGATTTTGGATGCAATAGCCTAACATTGATGCAATTGAAGCTCTGGCAACCGTATACTAGTTCATGCCCCATATGAGACAGCTTGGATGCATTAGCCTATATAATGTCTCTCTGGGTATTTGGGTCCTATTGTTATGATTCGGAAAGGGGGATATTCGGTTTCTTAACCATATGTCATTTATCCTTAGGAATTAATATTTTTTTACCATTCACTGATACAAGTTCCATGTGAGGGGAATTATTTACATGAGCTTCTTCTTTGCCTATGTAGGTTATAGGAAGATGTCATCTACCCTGCTTACTGTATCATTCAACTAAAGTTACCAAGAGGGGCTATGATTACCAGCTACAATACAGAACTGTTATCATTTTCATGGACAGTGAACATCTTATAGAGAGCTCAATGTGTTTTAGGTTGCCCATTTGGCTAAAGGGATATGTACACTCACTGGCCACTTTACTAGGTACACCCGTTCAATTGCTTGGTAGCACAAATTGCTAATTTGTTTATTTATTCCAGGTACTTATATATGTCAATTTACGCAGCGCTTTACATATATATTGTACATTCACATTAGTCCCTAACTCTCAAGGAGTGTACAATGTAAGGTCCCGAACTTACATTCATATATGCATCTCCAATTACCTAAGAACATGTCTTTGGAGTGTGGGAGGAAACCAGAGTACCCAGAGGAAACCCATGCAGGTAAAGGGAGAATATGCAAACTCCAGGCAGGTGGTGTCGGGGTTGGGATTTGAGCCAACAAAGCTAGTACTGCCAGGCGGAAGTGCTAACCATTTAGCCAATCACATTTAGCTAATCAACCATTCACATGGCAGCAACTCAATGCATTTAGGCATGTAGACGTGGTGAAGATGACTTGCTGAAGTTCAAACCAAGCATCAGAATGGGGAAGAAAGGGGATATAAGTGATTTTGAACATGGCATGGTTTTTGGTGCGAGATGGGCTGGTCTGAGTATTTCAGAGGAGAGGAAGTCACAGGAGAATGGGCAGACTGGTTTGAGATGATAGAAAGGCAACAGTAACTCATGTCAATATGGACCAAAATCTCTGAGGAATGTTTCCAACACTTTGTTGAATGCCATGAAAAATTAAGGCAGTTCTGAAGGCAAAAGTACCAACTTGGTACTAGTAAGGTGTACCTAATAAAGTGGCAAGTGAATGTATATTTAAGAAACATTGGAATAAGACTCATACTTATCATACTACTGTATGTGATCTAGTGTCCCCATTTGCTGATCTTGTGCATTCAGTCGAAGAGCTCCTCGGGTCCCTCCTCATTTCAGCAGCAAGGATGGCTGCAAACACAGCCATAAAATGTTTCTTATTAGCAAAGTTTAACACAGAATAACACACATAGATGAACCTCCATCTATTACTCCTGAATAGGTGGACAAGAGTCTACAAAATGCTTTAAGGTGGTTTGACATTCTTTTAATTCAAGAACAATACAGTATTTATTGGCAATCTATAAAGGTCTTGATACCAGTTTTTTGGCCAAAGTGGAGGTTTCAATGCTAAATGATTTATGCATATATGTATTGTGTCTTTTATTAGCTTTTAACTTTTGTGTCCACTGAAATTACAATCATTTTAACAGTATTTGCATTTTTGGATGGTTATAGTACCCTAAAAGCCCCACCCAGGTTGGTTCCTTGTTCGTAGTTCTATGCACAATGTAGGTCCTAATATTACATATTTTTGGTCAATCTGAAGTTGATTGTACAGAGGTTCTTTGGTTGTTTGGTCAGATTTTAACCTACATGGTGATTATAATATGAATGCCTTTAGGGTGACAATACATCTGACCATACAATCAGATTTTAAAATCTTTGTACACTCAGCATTAGATTTACCAAAACTATTTATAATGAGGACCTACCTAAACTATCCAATCAATATGTAACTAATCTGGAAGGCCCTTGCACTACATGGTTGTTGGTAGATCTAAAGGAGATTGTACAAACAAATTGTGATATGTGTGGGGGAGCTTTACAATTCTCCAATGACTGATAGTAAAAATCAGGTGTTTTCTCCAGCAACCATTACATAATAGGGTAGACCAAAGGACACAGAAAAGGTGAAATTATCAGCAAAAAGGGGGACAAGTAATTAAAAAAACCTAAGGAATACGGTGAATATCTTTTAGGCAGCATTGTTAAAAGTGAACATGGCTTTTACCATAAATAACTTTTCTTACTGTGGGATTTGTGAGACTACAGAGGTTACTTTTGTTTAAAGCAGTAATAGAATTTAGTGTCTATGGCAGGCATTTGTTCCCTTTCAGCCACTCACCACACCACCATTCTGTAGAGGTCACTGTTTGTTTTTTTTGCCTGTGTAGTTGTGCTTGTGCGTGATACTTTTCTCACTTTGCTCTGTTATCACATGATTTTACGACCATCCTCTCGCCCCTCCCACATTATAAACCTCTGGAAGAGGAAGGTGAGCATTCCCTTTAACACTAATACAGTTTGTGTGAAAGTTGTCAAATGCTATAAGGAACAATTTCATTGATAAGTGTGTGATCTAACCCCATAGTGAGGACACAGCTCACTGAGACAGGGCAATTGTCAGGTTAGGGTAATGGGTCCAGAACTGACCAAAAAGCCTTGCACTAAAATAATGTGTGGCATAGAGCACCCGAAAATGCTCTTATATTCATTACCTGGGCTCAGTGCCAGATGAAGTGAGCCCAAAGGGGTGAAACACATAGGGAGGAAATTTATTGATGCTGATGATCTGTTTGATATTCAAAGTTTTGAATGTCTTAGAGATTTTAATAAATTGATTGCACTATTGGTGCTTATTTCTTCTATTTACTCCCTCTTTTGGTTGCCCTTAAGGATATGATGAAAGGTGCACTTGGGATGGACAAGCAGGTGTCAGAGATACAGATGGAATGGGATATACAACCAATGAGCTTGCGAGAGCATATTTGATCTGCACAATAACATATAATAATAAAATACATATATATATATATTGTGAATAATAGCACTCACTGGCCACTCATTTTCTCTTCAGAACTACCTTAATTTTTCGTGGCATTGATTCAACAAGGTGTTGGAAACATTCCTCTGAGATATTGGTCCATTTTGACATGAGTTACTGTTGCCTTTCTATTATCTCGAACCAGTCTGCCCATTCTCCTTTGACCACTAACATCAACAAGGCATTTTCCTCTACACAACTGGATCTTTTCTCTTTTACGAACCATTCTCTGTAAACCTTAGAGATGGTTGTGCATTAAAATCCCAGTAGACCAGCAGTTTTTGAAGTACTCTGACCAGCCCGTCTGGCACCAACAACCATGCCATGTTCAAAGTCACTTAAACCTCTTTCTTCCTCATTCTGATGATCAGTTTGAACTTCGGCAAGTCGTCTTTACCACGTCTAGATGCTTAAATGCATTATGTTGCTGCCATGTGATTGGCTGATTAGCAATTTGTGTTACCAGACAATTGATCAGGTGTACCTAATAAAGTGGCCAGTGAGTGTATACTGTAATTGTATGAGCTCAACATCATCTGGTGAGTGCCTTGTTTTCCTAACTTATGTCAATAGAGGGTATGAATAGGTAACCATTGGAGTAGCACTGCAGACTGATGTGGACAAATTATGAACTATTATGCTGGAATATACAAAAGTGTGAACACCCAAAACATCCATGTGTAAAGAAGCAGAGTGGGGATCGATGGGAGTTCTACAAATTTTAGAGTTAGGTGCACAATATACAGAGGACCCTTGACACAGGAATGTGGCTTACATGTGTACATGCAAATGTGTGCAAACAAAACCCTCTGTTTTTAACACAAACTGTTAGACAGGGCGATATTGGTTGTTTTGCAGGCTGGCTGGTAAGTGTTGCTGGGAAATTCTTTGCTTGATTGTGATGTGCATTGCCCTTCCATGTGCATCTTACTGCTAAGGCTGGTTATAGTTTGGAATGGCTGACATTTTTTGTATAGTTGGCTAATTTGGAAGCAGGGATGCACTGGATGCCTTTGCTGTCATTTTGGTATAGCTGGGCATCATGTGCTTCCCTGTACCTTTAAGGAGGGATTGGCTCCTCCAGGCACACCTGGACACCGAGACTCTACCTGTACCTAAATATCGCTTTGGGGTGGACTGGCCCTTTAATCACTATAGAAAGAAATGAAACATTTTACAAGCACATTGGAAGCAGAACTTTGAAAAGATGAAGTCAGGATTTAAGTTGTTACTGGTCATACAGAGCAAGACCTTTTTTTCCACATCATTGGGGTAGTTGACATAGGGCCAACAAATAACATCTTGTGACAGGCATTCCTGGGGAATGTCAACCCAGAGATTGCTGTTTTACCCTTAGCTTGTTGCCAAACCCCCCATTACAGATGATGTATCTGCTGAGGGGACCTTGGAACAGACTTACCCACAATTTAACTAGATGATTTCATCCCTAAAGCAGCATTGTTCAATTTTGTATTGAGACTTCAAAAATCAATAAGCTTTAATAACTCTTCAGTGTTCGCTCAGGCCTACCGTGTTAGTAGCTTGTTAGAAAATAAATGTTAATCAAATCAGGTCGGCATAAATTGTTAATGAAAGAGATGACAGAAGGGAGAAGAGAAAAAGACTCTGCAATGATAGATAATGTAGTAACAGATCCAACCAAAACAAAAGCAGACAGTGCTAACTGGACTATGAGCAATAAAAAGATGGATAAACAGGCTTAGGATAGGCCATGCCTTGTGTTATACCTCCTAAAGGTGAATGAGCTGCATTATCCACCAATTACTTATTATTTCTGTCCATCCAGTTCTGGGATTTACACAACCCTGACAGACATAAGAACCATGACTTTTTGTCTTCTGCAGTTAAGCAATACAAACTGGTCTCCTTCCTGTTCTCATTCTGGGTTTGGATGGGGGTAGCAGAAGAGTGGTGAGCTCCGTCCTCTTCTCACACAGTTCTCTCACCCATCATCATGTTGCTTGTCAGTATATGTTCATGTAGCTCACCTGGCTCACAGTCTGCTGCACCTTCCTCTCACAGTCGTACTGTACTGATATCATGTCAGATTCAGGTACATATACAAATACATATCTAAACCCAAGAACATAAAAGTAATATATTGCGGCATACTAGTCCTTAAACATGGTGGCTGCATTAGTCTTTCTTCAGGCTTCTCTTTTTAAGAATAAAGTTTATTTGTTGTTTAGATATAATTACACGTACAAAAAAGAACACAATATAGAGGGTACATAAAGACAACTGGCTACAGGCCAATACAGTGTAATATACCTGGTACAGTGCCTTGAAAAAGTATTCATACCCCTTGAAATTTTCCACATTTTCTCACGTTACAACTAAAAACGTAATAATGTATTTTATTGGGATTTTATATGATAAACTTACATAAAGTAGCACATAATTGTGAAGTGGAAGGAGAATGATAAATGGTTTTCAAAATTTTTTACAAATAAATATCTGAAAAGTGTGGCATGCATTTGTATTCAGCCCCCCGGAGTCAATACTTTGTAGAACCACCTTTCACTGCAATTACAGCTGTCTGGACATAGAGGCAGGACGTCTCTACCAGCTTTGCACATCTAGAGAGGGACATTTTTGCATATTCTTCTTTGCAAAATAGCTCAAGTTCTGTCAGATTGGATGGAGAGCATCTGTGAACAGCACTTTTCAAGTCTTGCCACAGATTCTCAATTGGATTTAGGTCTGGACTTTGACTGGGCCATTCTAACACATGAATATGCATTGATGTAACCCATTCCATTTTAACTCTGGCTGTATGTTTCGGGTCGTTGTCCTGCTGGAAGGTGAACCTCTGCCCAGTCTCAAGTCTTTTGCAAACTCTAACAGGTTTTCTTCTAAGATTGCCCTGTATTTGGCTCCATCCATCTTCCCATCAACTCTCACCAGCTTCCCTGTCCCTGTTGAAGAAAACATCCCCACAACATGATGCTGCCACCACCATGTTTCACAGTGGGGATGGTGTATTCAGGGTGATGTGCATTGTTAGTTTTAAGCCACACATAGCGTTTTTCGTTTAAGCCAAAAAGTAAAATTTTGGTCTCATCTGACCAGAGCATCTTCTTCCACATGTTTACTGTGTTCCCCACATGGCTTCTCTCAAACTGCAAACGCGACTTCTTATGGCTTTCTTTCAACATTGGCTTACTTCTTGCCACTCTTCCATAAAGGCCAGATTTCTGAAGTGCACGACTAATAGTTGTCCTGTGGACAGATTCTCCCTCCTGAGCTGTGGATCTCTGCAGCTCCTCCAGTGTTACCATGGGCCTCTTTGGCTGCTACTCTGATTAATGCTCTCCAAGCCCGGCTTGTCCGTTTCAGTGGACGGCCATGTCTTGGTAGGTTTGCAGCTGTGCCATACTCATTCCATTTTCGGATAATGGATTGAACAGTGCTCTGTGAGATGTTCAAAACTAGGGAAATTTTTTTATAACCTAACTCTGCTTTAAACGTCGCCACAACTTTATCCCTAACCTGTCAAGTGTGTTCCTTGTCCTTCATGATGCTGTTTGTTCACTAATGTTCTCTAACAAACGTCTGAGGGCTTCACAGAACAGCTGTATTTATAATGAGAATAAACTACTCACAGGTAGACTCTACTTACTAATTAGGTGACTTCTGAAGGCAATTGGTTCCACTAGATTTTAGTTAGGGGTATCAGAGTAAAGGGGACTGAATACAAATGCTCTCTAGATGTGCAAAGCTGGTAGAGACATACCCAAAAAGGCTTGTAATTGCAGCAAAAGGTGGTTCTACAAAGTCTTGACTCCGGGGGCTGAATACAAATGCACGCCACACTTTTCCGATATTTATTTATAAAACATTTTTAAAACCATTTATCATTTTCATTCCACTTCACAATTATGTGCCACTTTGTGTTGGTCTATCACATAAAATCCCCAAAAAATAAATTTTTGGTTGTAACATGACAAAATGTGGAAAATTTCAAGGGGTACAAATACTTTTTCAAGGCGCTGTACTAGCAATTATTAGGTGTCAGAGAGTCAGTTGTGTATAGACAGTTGGGCCTTGTGATCACAATTCTTGGTAGGACTGGAAAGATCAGGCTAAGCGCCTCCAATGCCAAAGGTAAGTAGGGGTTTGAAGAATGTACAGGAAAAAAAGAAGGGAAAAGGGGAGAGAGCAGGCTTCCCTTGTTTTTATTTTTACCTGGTGATCCTGCCAGTAACACATTTCCTGTCGTACGGTGACAACGTTTAATCATTTTATTGGATCTATAGATTAGCAAAGTCATCTTCCTAGGACAGTACTACAGCACTCCTTCCCCTCTGCTATTCAACATAACATGGGGGGTTGTTCTGTAGTCCTCAGAGATAGCTGGACACAATGAAACTGATAAAAGCGCAGGAAGAGAGCACAAGAAGTTATCAGCCTACAAAATTTCTAGCAGGATGAACAGGCATTTATTGGCCCTTATTGAACAGATATAACAAATCCCACTCAATAGCATAGTTGCAGTCCAAAAGGGAGGAAATAAAAATTATTTGTTAGAGTTTACAAAACATTTAAAGATGAATTCCAGGTATAGTTATTTTTACATAGAGTGGCATTATGAAGGGCGAGGTGATGAGGGATGCTAAGTATCACCCAGCATGCTTTCATAAGTAGGAAACTAAGGTGGAATCCAGTCCAAGTTTTCCGGGTCACTTTGACTGTGTTGGTTCCGAACCGGATTTTCCTTTCCACTTGTGACCCCCAGCAGGTGGTATAGGTAAAGCAGGACTGGAGCAAGAGGTTGCTCTTGGCCTGGGACTCAGGAAGCCATGCTTGAGAGAGCTGTAGATGTGAACCTTTTTTTTGTACAAGAAAGGAAAAGGTTTGCATAATGTTTTGTTTTGTTGGTGACTGGGAGAAGCCCTTCACCTGTGAGATAGGAATCCCTACTGCTTAGATAGTGCCTGGATGGCAAGGATTTATCTTCAGTTTTGTTTTATTTGTTTGCTATGCAACCTTTTAAACAAAACTGACTATAAGTCAGAAATGCCCGCAACGATAAAAGAAGCAAAGAATTAGCGAAGGGCAGGCATGACTAGGCCCAGAGTGGGAAGGAAGCCGTGTGAGGGTTAATGATTGTTTAGAGTTGGTAAAGGATAGCTGGGGGATCTGGTTGGTAGAGGAGAGTGTAGGTGGGGTCTCCTGCACTTTAGGGTGGGGTGTCCTGGGGAGGGGCGTCAGTTGGGAGCTGGACGTGGGAGAGAGAGCTTCCCTCCCGCCCGCCCTGTTTGGTGAATGTTGTGTTCCTCCTGGGGGGGGGGGGGTTATTTTGGTTCCTGGGCGGTGGTTGGTCTTTGGAGGCGGTTCTTATCTTGGAGGTACAAAATGGTGTGGGACCCATCGTTGGTATGGTGTGCCCGGGAACATTCCCAGTTAACCGAGGTTTAACTGGAAGGTGGTGGTGCTGCACTGCGGACGGTATGGTTGTCTCCGAGCTGGTTGGTTGCGGCTGGAGGCCTAGTGGAATATGGTTGTCCGCAGGTGCATTTTGGATCGTTTTGGGGGTGCCTTCAAAGACCAACGACAACTCTTTATGTTTTCTGTTATAAGGAATGGTTGATGTGTTTAAACTTGATTTGTTAATAAAAGGCCGTGCTGGCCATTTTACTCCAAAATTGGTGTTGTGTTTTCTGTAAGTATAGTAAGTAAAGGGGATTGGTATGGAAGGGTAAAGGGTAACGGTGGTGTAGTGGGGTCTGGATGAACCTATCTCGGGTGCACTAGTCAAGAATTTTAGCCCGGGTTCACATAAATGCAGTGCGGCATATCGCATGTGATTCGCACAGGAACCGCACCGCATTCCTGAGCAAC
Source organism: Staurois parvus (assembly GCF_062004578.1). Classification (NCBI taxonomy): domain Eukaryota; kingdom Metazoa; phylum Chordata; class Amphibia; order Anura; family Ranidae; genus Staurois; species Staurois parvus. The sequence continues at coordinate 9,429,220 of NW_028318094.1, forward strand.
ATTTTGTATGGCTCTAATCGCACCACACCCGCAAAAAAAGGGTGCAGGACCCTTTTTTGGATCCGCACTAGAATCAGATCGCACGGGTATTCACACCTATGCGATCCGATTCTGCACATCGCACCGCATTTTACAGACCGCTTTCAGGGTGCTGTTAACATACACACCCGCAGTGGTTCGCATGAATGGGGTGCGATTCTGATGCGGTGCGGAATTCAAAAATAAAACGCTGCAAATTCCGCACCACATCAGTGTGAACCAGGGCTTAAGAAAAGATCTGCTGTCTGGATTGCCTTTTTCCCAGGAAAGGTGATCGACACTTGAGCTAACCCCCACAATAGTTGGTTCGGCTCGGATCAATGTACCTATGCATACATCATAACTGTGAGATCCTCCTAGAAGCTGGAAATCACTATAGTAGGCAGTAGCTACCCCAGTGATCTCCACTAGCTTCTGAGTCCTGTGCAAAGCGTTCTCTGACTGGACGAGGGGGAGAGTGTAATGACATTACTTCTCCACCTCGTCCACCTTGTTCATACAGAGAGCGCTTTGAATTCATGAAGCAATTGCAAAGCAGTGGGCAGCCTTCTGTGTTCACAATGCATGGCACAGAACCTGGAAGCTAGTGGAGATCCCTGGAGTAGTGGTGCCTACTACAGAGATTCTCAGCTGCTAGAGGGATCCCACAGGTATGGTGTATCCAAGCAGAAACAAAGTACCTATGTAAAAATATCCGTATCTAGAATTCCCCTTTAATGATTTTTAATTATCATGAAACTGCCTTAGCAATGTTTTTATATCAGTCTGGAGTACAGCATCAAGTGGTAATGGGACCTATATACCAGATGTATTTCTGAGCACATTGGATGATTATACACAGGGCTGAATGGAGCAGAAATTCACGTGCAGAGTGGATGATTTATCCCTCACTTCCTGCTTGGGCGACCTATGCGTCATTTGTGTAAATCAGAGAAGTTTGAGTCATTTTCACAGATTGCCTCAGGAAATGTTTACTGTTCCAACCTAGCACTGCAGCCTAAAGCTGAACTCTAGTCAGAACACCATTTAGTGAAGTTATGTTTAAAAAAATAAATCATATATGCATTTTTAAATGCAGCCAACATAAGTAGATAGATCTGTTTTGATATCAGCCTTCTGCATTGGAGAAAACAGAAGACCAGAGGGAGGATCAGTAATGTGAGCCAATCAGGCTTTCCTGCATGTGTTGAAAGGAACATGCCGGCAGAAGGAAAGAGGCGACCCTATGGCCCCTTTTACATGGGCGCTGTCCTGTCCAATCAGCAGGGGATCCATGAAAAGATCTGCTAATATGAAGCCGAATGGCACAGATGGCAATTTTGTGACATTCCTGTCCATTCCGTCTTTTTCTGCATTTTCAAACCTCAGCTTTCCAGGCCCATGTTGATTCTATGGCTGGCTTTGCATCTGCTTACATCAGACTACTGCAGATTTGTCACATTTAGGTTTTTTTCTGACATCGGATGGACATGGAGGTAATTGGATGTAAATGGATGTACGTCCATTTACATCCAGCTTCCTTTAGACCAACACAAAGCTTCTGATCAGATCTGCCTGAAAAACTGATAGGGGACCAGAAAAAATGGAAAGGGGCCTATCAGTTTTTTTTACCTGAAGGTGGGTGGTCAAACCCAGCATACAGCCATGTTGGTGGTGCTTTAGGACCATAAACCCACTGGAAGCACATTGCTGCATCCACAGTCTCCGTGGCTCTAATGACATAGCCAAGAGGAAGCTTGGAAGGACTTCCCTCCGTCTGCCGAGCACTGTTCTGTCTGAGGTCCAATAAGTGTTTAAATGAAAGGAAGGGGTTTGCTGGTGGGCGGGTTCTGCTGGGGGAGGAGGGTTTTCTGGAGTAGGATTTTTTTGCTGATGGGGGCTTTGCTGGAGAAATGGGGTTTAGTGGAGGGATGGGGGAGGTTGCTTGGGTAGAGAGGAGTTTTACTTGGGGAATGGGGATTTTTGCTTAAGGAGTGGAGTGGGGTTTGCTGGCAGGGAATAGATTTTCGCTAGGAGTGGAGAGGAGGATGTAGTAGGCCTTTTTGTTTGGGCCATATAGTGCCACAACTGTCCATTTGTAGTCTGCACATTGCCATGACTGCGAGTTTGTTGCCCCTATATAGTTATTATTGCCTGTTTGTTGCCCCCATATGGTCACAAATAGCTATTTGTTTCCCTCATATTGTCAAATTTGTGCATTTGTTAACTGCAAATCATAATTAGCTGTTTTCTTGTTTTCAATATTTTTATTAAATTTAGAGAAACAAAAAAATTGTAGTTAAATGTTAGATAGGAATAAGAATAAAGATGATCTCTAAATTCTACTAAGTATGCTATAATCATATGGGCAGCCAGTCATAGGGTGTGTGGTCCTGCACATATAGAAGGCATACCAGCAGGTCTCCAACAGGTTCAAAATGGCAAACAAAAAGACTTCAATTAAGCTCATGAATGAACTCTCATTGCTGCTCAAAATAATATAGCTGTTCCAACACACCATGGTGTTCGAGATATCCACTGAACAGAATTTGGAGACCATCCTTGGGTTATGAAAATATTGGGAGATTTGCCCCAGCCTCTACTAATCATCTTTACATGAATTTACCTTGTTGCTTTTTAAGTGTCCTTTGCTCCATTTACAGTTTATGCTGTAAGATTGACATTGGCGCATCCACTCCAATCAATAATGTTTTACTATACGTTTTCTGTGAATAGTCCACCATGTCCTTTACTCCCTGAAGAAGACTCTCTATGAATTGAAACATGTTGGGGTCTATTGTGCATGAACAGGATATCGGCTTATGCCGTATAGGATTATTATTATTATTATTATTATTATATAGCACCAACAGTTTGCTCAGCGCTTTACATTATGGAGGGAGACAGTACAGTAACAATACAGTTCAATACAAGAGGGATTAGCGGGCCCTGCTTCTTGTAGAGGATTACAGTATTAGCTGGGGTCGGGGTAGGCTTCCCTGAAGAGATGGGTTTTCAGAGTGCGCCCAAAAGTGAGCAGAGTAGGCGATTGCCTGATAGATTGGGGTAGGGAGTTCCAGAGGATGGGTGAAGCCCTTGAGAAATCCTGGAGATGGGCATGGGAGGAGGAGACAAAGGAGCTAGAGAGTAGGAGGTCTTGCGAGGAGCGGAGAGTATGGTTTGGGTGGTATTTAGAGACAAGGTCGGTGATGTAGTTAGGGGCAGTGTTATGAACGGCTTTATATGTCAGTGTTAGCGTTTTGAATTTTATCTGTTGGGCAATTGGAAGCCAGTGGAGGGATTGGCAGAGAGGGGTGGCAGATACAGAGTGGTTAGTAAGGTGAATGAGTCTGGCAGCAGCTTTCATGATGGACTGGAGTGGGGATATGGCCTGCGATGAGGTAGGCAGGTGAGGAGGGAGTTACAGTAGTCAAGGCTTGATATAATAAGGGAGTTAATGAGTTGCTTAGTGGTTTCCGAGGTTAGGAACGGTCATATCTTGGAGATGTTGCGGAGGCGAAGTCTACATGAGTTTGTCAGCGATTGGACCTGGGGCTCAAAGGACAGACTGGAGTCTAGGATGACACCTAGTACCTTGGCATGAGGGGTGGGAGTGATGATAGTGTTGTTGATCTTGATGGAGAAGTCGGGGGGGGCATGGGCTGGGGGGAATACTAGGAGCTCAGTTTTGGAAAGGTTGAGTTTGAGGAAGTGGAGTGACATCCAGTCCAATATGTCACTTAGTAGGCTGGTGATGCGATTGGAGACTGAGGGGATGAGGTGAAGGGTAGAGAGATAGATTTGTGTGTCGTCGGCATAGAGATGGTAGTTGAAGCCGTGGGAGTTTATCAATTGGCCAAGGAAGGAGGTGTAGATGGAGAAGAGGAGGGGTCCGAGGACAGAACCTTGAGGGACTCCAACAGAGAGAGGGAGTGAAGGGGAGGTGGCAGCGTTATAGGTAACACTGAAGGAATGCTGCGATAGATTGGATATTTATCTTTATTTGTCTACTACATTACATTGTGATTACCGATTTTGTTAGTTTATTTTAATTTTTTGTAGAAATAAAAGTAATCTAATTTTAAGAATTTGTGTTTATATTTTGGTGCCTATAAAATCATACCCAATGTATTTTGCTCTTCTTAGTATTATTGTGGATGTGGCACCTGTTTTATCCAGACATGGATTGATTTTTTCATATTAGTGTATATACATTTATATAGTATAGTGTTACCTTTGACACTCTGGGTTCAGACATATTTCAACGACATGAAATAATATTGCAAGAGACATGATTCTTTAACAACACCTCTATATTAGGCTTGTCCAAAAGAGTAGACCACAGAATGAAGGAAAACACTGACAAAATGGACATAACCGAATAGCAACGGTAACAGATTATACGGTCACTAATGGAACGTTGTAACTATGTAACTGCAACATCAGCGGCAAGAGGGGAAAGAAAAGGCTTGAGCTCCCTCTGGGCCACTGACGTCACAATAGGGAATGCAAAGAATTATGTAAATAAATAAATTATATATATATATATATATATATATATATATATACACTATAATGTGTAAAATTAGATCAAATTGGGTGCCACACCAAACCTAAAACATGAAAAAAAAGGGAGAAAAAAGGGAAGCAGCTCTTTACAGTGTAAGCAAATCTGTATGAAAAAAATTTTTTTAGAAAAAAAGTGCTCACCCCACTAAAAATAAATTAATTCCCAATCCGTGGAAAACATATCACAAATACATCAAAGTGCTAATATCGTTAAATTATCATCAAAACATGACTTAAATAATGTGCAATAAATATAATTAATAAATTGAAGAGCGTCCATAAATAAAAGTCCATCCACTGATTTTTCATTCACTTATGTGCTGAAAACCTGGGTAAATTCCACTTGTTGATTCACTACCACGTGCATTAAAATTAATTTCTTTCCAGATCCATAATAATTCATGCATGTCCCAAAAACAATGAGGAAGCAGACGCCACCACGGTCTTCTTTTTGGATAAACCGGTATGACAATACAAACACTCAAGAAACAAAATTGCTTCCCATAGTGTAGTAAATTTTATTAAATTCAAAAAGGTTTTTCAACAAAAATACACTCACATTTAAAAGTGGCGCTCCCGATTCTTGAACAGCACGTAATTGTGGCTAAGTCTCCAAGCATTGCCACTCTGACAAGTTGAGCCAGTGTGCGTTCCACAGACTGCAAACCAAATCACCGGAAGTGACATAATCAGGGACCAGATATCACACACACTGTAATGCCAAATGTATTGGGGCACCTGCCTTTCCACGCTCATGAACTTTAATGGCATCCCAGTCTTAGTCTGTAGGGTTCAATATTGAGTTGGCCCGTCCTTTGCAGCTATAACAGCTTCAACTCTTCTGGGAAGGCTGTCCACAAGGTTTAGCAGTGTGTCTATGGGAATGTTTGACCATTCTTCCAGAAGCGCATGTGTGAGGTCAAGCACAAATGTTGAATGAGAAGGTCTGGCTCGCAGTCTCCACTGTAATTCATCCCAAAGGTGTTCTATCAGGTTGAGGTCAGGACTCTGTGCAGGCCAGTCAAGTTCTTCTACCCCAAACTCGCTCATCCATGTTATATGGCCCTTGCTTTGTGCACTGGTGCGCAGTCATATTGGAACAAGAAGGGGTCATCCCCAAACTGTTCCCACAAAGTTGGGAGCATGAAATTGTCCAAAATGTCTTGATATGCTGACACCTTAAGAGTTCCATTCACTGGAACCAAGCCCATCCTCTGAAAAACAACCTCTCACCATAATCGCTCCTCCATTACACATTAAAACATTACCCTTGGCATAATGCAGTCAGGCAAGTACCGTTCTCCTGGCAACTACCAAACCCAGACACATCCATCAGATTGCCAGATAGAGAACCATGATTCATCACTCCAGAGAACACGTCCACTGCTCTAGAGTTCAGTGGCTGTGTGCTTTACACCACTGCATCCGACATTTGCATTACACTCAGTGATGTAAGGCTTGGATGTAACTGAGCAGCCATGGATACCCATTCCATGAAGCTCTCTACGCACTGTTGTTGTGTTTATCTGAAGACCACACAAAGTTTGGAGGTCTTTAGCTATTGCCTCTGCAGACAGTTGGCAACTTCTGTGCACTTTGCGATTCAGCATGCGCCTTGTCCCCAGGCTCTAGCAAAGGATTGTTTCAAGAAGGATAAAGTTAGCCAGTGTTTGTTTTTTTAGTTAAAGATTCTATCCACTCCAACCAAAAGGCTATCCATGCACTTGGGACGATTTGTTTTTGAAAATGTCTGGATACTAAGCCATAAACTTCTTTCCAATAACTGATCAAATGGCTGTTTTCTATCTACATATTGCAATATTTGTCTATTTCTTGCCTGCATATTGTAACAGGTGACTGTTGCCTGTGCATCCTATACAATTATTTGAGGCCCATTGTGTTGTCAAGGCAGCCATATTTTGTGATTGTGAAGTCACAGCTGTTTAGAGGATTGTATTACTATAATTTAGTTCCCTGTAAGCTTGTCACTATTAAAACATGTCACTAATTTACTCATGATTCGCCATGGTACAATACATTCGTCACTATTAAACCTTCAATTAAATTTATTTTTTACCAACATGAAAAGAAAATAGATTTTAAAAAATTCACTGTTTCTATTTTTTTCTGCCCCCTATTAGTACTTATTTAATTTTAAGATTATTACTGAAAACAATTTTGACAAATAGAGGAGGGGAGGAGAATTTTAAAAAATAATTCACCAGGGTCAGTTATGTTAGATATGCCACTGGATCTTATCAGTCTGCTGCTTCTCCATCTTTGTCCAGTCGCATTCTGGAGGCAGGCAGATGACCTACAGTATCTGTATTACCACTGTAGAGAAAAATCAGGTCACCGACCTTGCTCTGCTATGTAAATCTCAGTATGGACAAAAGTGAGAGGTAGTACAGCTCTCATATGTGTATTTCAACTGCTTCCCTAAATTTCCACTTTAGCCTTCTGAGCACTACTATTAGCATTAAATGTTTTTGTTTGCATCTAAGATGCTACTGTAACCGCCTGTTATTGACTATACATGGGTTTCTTGTCCTTCCTGGAAGATGTTTTACCTAATTTACACTACAGAACATACATTGGAGGAAGGAGACATCATGAAGAATGGTCCCAAAACTTCATCTGCAACATCTTATTGTTAGAGCCCCCAAGAGATGTGAGGTTGCCAGCAGGAGACCCAATGAACTAATGCCCACCTATAACTGACAACAAGTTTTGGTGATTTGAGTTTCGAATACAAAAAAGTGACATCCTGGGGCCTATTTGTGACAAGTTGGATGAATAAAATATATTTCCATTACAGGCATGTTTAACATCTTTCAATGACATTCTGGGTGCAAAGTCTTTGCTAGTAAAATAGTAACTTAAAATAATGTCGGAGAGACATTGGGGCAAAATGTAATACAGAGCACATGTGGGCTAACTCCTAGGGCAGCAGGTTAGAAGGGGCAGCACCAACATTTAAATTAAAATTGTGATAAGCTTTCTCTTATTTTGTTTTCTTTTCTCTGGTCATTTGTGACAAAGGTGTCTTTTTATGAAACAGAGATCAGCGGTGATCCTAAGGATCGTTGCTGATCTCAGATCATTAGTGGTTTAGGAAACAGAGATGATCAGTGGAGAACATGTTCTCTACTGATCATCTCAGCACACATATGACCAGTGTATGAAGGAGCGATGTCAGCCCTTCACTGGGGATCTGTGTTCTCCCTCCAGATTCTCCAGCCCAGAGGTGGAGAATCGGAGGAACCACAAATTAAGCAGCGATAATTTACCGCTGCTTAGTATGCTGTGTTTGACCTCTTACTGTTTCTAGCCATTTTCTAGCATTAAAAGCGTTTGTAGATCGCTTCTCTCCTCATTCGGAGAAGTGATCTACAACGCTTCATAAAAAGGCATTCAGAGGAGAACTCTCTCCTCTGAGAATGCCAGAGAACTGAGCAGAGGTCATTTACCACTACACGATAAAAGAACACAGAAATTCAGCAGAAAAAAATTAATGGGAAAGGTAGTGCAGGGTATGTTGAGAGGAGTCAACATGCTTTTTACAGTTTAGGAACCCACTTGCCTTTCTCATACTTCCATTTTCCTCCATGCACCAAATAGAGTGGAACAAAAGAAAGCTGAGTATGAGCAGGTGGTGGGACTGGGTTTAAAGTGCTGTTGCTTTACTCTGCAGTTTACTCAAGATCACATTCACTTTAAATGAGGGTTGAGCATGGTGACTTGTGGCCATGCAGGTTCAGGCACACAGTCTGTGTGGACATTTACCTATTGTGTGGATTTCCAACTGGTATTCTGGACGCCTCCCACAACCTGAAAGCATGCAGACTCTCATTGATATTATCCCCAAAATTTGTGACTGTTTGGCATTCAGTACATTAGATTGTCAATTCTTTTAATGCAAGGAATGACATTAATGTCTCAGCATAGATCCTTTCAATTTTTAGTACTATATAAATAAACACATTGAGTAAGCTGTCAGTGACCAATAAGGGATCACCTGGTCTATTCCTGAGTGCATTTACAATTATGGTGCATGATCTAACCAATCAGAACCTTGCATTCTTTTTCAAACCTCCACTAGCAAAACAACAGCTAGAATCTGGTTAGTTATTATTACCGTAATCAAAAGTACAATGTAAATAACAAGGGCAGCACGGTGGCTAAATGGTTAGAACATCTGCCTGGCAGAACTAGGGTCGTTGGTTCAAATCCCAACCATGGCACCTCCTGCCTGGAGTTTGCATGTTCTCCCTGTGCCTGCGTGGGTTTCCTCCCACACTCCAAAGATATGCTGGTAGGTTAGTTGGCTCCTGTCTAAATTTTCCCTAGTATGTGTATGTATGAATGTGAGTTAGGGACCTTAGATTGTACACCCCTTGAGGGTTAGGGACTGATGTGAACGTACAATATATATGTAAAGTGCTGTGTAAATTGATGGCACTATATAAGTACCTGAAATGAATAAACGAAATGAATAAACTTCTTTCAATTAGGAAGATAAGGTACAGCTGTCACTGTAAACTACATATATTATATACTGTATATTACAAGTATTATGTATGAGTGAATTCGCAACTAAGTTCATGGGAGGTTCTGGGAAACCAGCGTAAAATCTACTAACTCAAACTTAGCACCAAACTCCATTAAAGTCAGAATGTTATTTTTTAATGACCATTTTCAAAGCTATAGGAAAGCTATTGTTGAAAAAATAGTATGGGTAGTTGAGCACTGCCAGGGGAACCTGTACCAATGCAAAATATATGTTTTTTTAGCCACCTGCCCTCCAGAAGAATTACCCCCCTTCCTGACTAGGCCATTTTTTGCGATACAGCTCTGCAATAATTTAACTGACAATTGCGCGGTCATTCAACGCTGTACATAAATTAAATTTATGTCATTTTTTTCCCCACAAATACAGCTTTCTTTTGGTGGTATTTGATTATCTGTGTTTTTATTTTTTGCCCTATAAACAACAAAAGACCATAAATTTTGAAAAAAACAATATTTTTGACTTTTGCTATAAAACATATCCAATAAAAAAAGTTAAAAAAATAAAATTACTTCATAAATTTAGGCCAAAATGTATTCTGCTACATGCATCTAAATTAATTGGTTTACGTTAAAGTTATAGCGTCTACAAATGGTGGTATATATACTGGATTTTCTTTTTTTTATACTAGTAAGTCGCGATCAGCGACTTACAGCGGCACCCATTCTGACACTGGGTGGGAACTGACTAACGGGCACTGACATCTCCAGTTACACTTATACAGTGATCAGTGCTAATAAAAAGCACTGACACTGTACTAATGACACTGGGCAGGAAGGGGTTAACATCTGGGGCAATCAAAGGGTTAATTGTGTGTTGTGTTGTGTTGTGCTTACATTGTGTACTGTTTAATTAGTGAGACATGCTGCTTTCTCTCTCTTTGCTGTGCAGAGAGAGAGAGAAAGCAGCATGTCCTTTCTGACAGGAGCGAGATCTGTGTTGTTTACACACAGATCTCTCCCCTCTCTGCTCTAGCAGTGATCATCAAGTGCCAGCCGAGAATTCCCGGTGCAACCAATGGCAGCGTGGATAGAGCAGTGTGCGTGCCTACCCGGAAATGCGAAGTCATGTATATTTACGTGATTTTGCGCAGTGTGGCCGCCCTGTAGCAGTATATTTGCTATAGGGCAGTAGGTAAGTGGTTAAATAGAGCAAATAGAGGGTCTTTTCATGCAGCTTAAGGACAATACTGAAGATACACAAATCCTTGAAGCCCAAAGTTAATATAGACAAAATGAAGTGACTGGGGTTTAATACAAAAATGAAGAGACCACAGAGCCTAAAGCAGTACAAATTTGGACAGGACTGTTTTATTCACAGATAATAGGTCTAATTGGTACATGCCTAGCTTTTATTTTATCTAAGGGAATAGGGGGGTGCATTGAATGTGAATGATATAATGTCAGGTGGTTCAGGTGCATGCTGTTCTCCCACTAATGCAGGCCATAGACTGGTCGAAAACCATCCGTTTAAAAAAAAAAAAAAAAAAAAAAAAATCGGTCATTCAATAGGTTGACGTTACTACCAATGGTAAAAAAATCGGTCGATTTTCGTCCCGTCTACGGCCGGCATTTAATTTTTTCTATCCCTTGCAGAGAGCTCCACTATTATATTTGACATGAAAAAGTATTGCGGTTGCAACAATGTATCCATTTGTATCCATTTCGGATACAGATGTTTTTTATTCAGATACAAATAGATACATTGTTGCAACTGCAATACTTTTCATATAAAATATAATAGCGGAATTCTTCTTCTTTTTCTTCTACTTCTTCTTCTTTTTCTTCTTCTTCTTTTTCTTCTTCTTTTACTTCTTCTTGCAGGTCACGGCTCATGCGCAGATTTTTAATCGGTAAAACGATCTGCCGATTTGCCCATCATTGCCAGGAAAATCGTCCGATCGTCAAAATCGGCCGATATTTTTCCAACTTTACCAATAAAAAAAAAATGTGCCAAAACCCCGAAAAACGGCCGACCAATTGACCCACTAACGGTGCGAAAATCTGATAAATTTTTTTGTCGACCAAAAGATCGGCCGATTTTCGACCCGTCTATGGCCTGTATTAGTTTTAGTTTTCTTTCAAATGATGCAGATACATGCTGAAAACAAATTATCAGCTCCAAGAACACGTGGTCAAGCAAATAGTCTGTTTTGAGCACCCCAAAATGAAAAAAAAAGGCTTCATCACCATGAAACAAAAATAAGAAACTTGCAACATAAAGAACCCCCCCCCCCCCCCAAACAAAAGCCTCCTTTTTTAAGGGAAGCTTTGCAGCAAAAAAACAAAACAAAAAAAAAAACAGTTAAACCTATAAAATGTTCTATCAATATAAAATAAAATACCTCCAAATTAAATAAAAACTCCAAAATAATACTCCTTGAAACAACAGCTCACTCTTTTTAAGGAAATCCTTGCTGCAGAAAAAAATGTAACCTAAAATAAAGACCCTAACAAAATAAAATAAAATAATTACACAAACAAACCCACAAACTGCACCCCTTAAACAGAAGGCAGCAATCATAATTAAAGTGCAGTTTCCTAACTGTCCCATTGCAGTTTGGCAGCTTTCCCTATCCTTTTCCTGCAACAGCTTCCACGACTACACTGACACCATGGCTGCTCCATGCCCCTCCTGTTCTAGTGAGAGGTCTGGCCAGTAACAAAGGTCCCATTACTGGTCAGTCCAAGCCAGGTAACATCAAAGCCCTTCCAGTGCATTATCAATAGAATGAATGGAGATGGGCAAATTGCTGCATTGGATTTCTGAGACTGCGAACCGAGAACAGCTTGATTTGCCTCAAAGTCATGTTCAACCCGAATCTGAATCTCATCTCTATATATCAATAAGCGCAGAAACAACTGTTGTTATGCAGAAGATGAGAAAGAGAGCGTGTGTAACCCTAGATTCACACCTAAGCATTTTCTGCAGCGTTTTGCAGAAACACAGTATAGTCCATTTGATATGATTTCCTATGGGACATGTTCACACCTGTGCGTTTCCACCCGGTGCGTTTTTTGGAAAGGGTCAGGGACTTTTTTGAACGCAAAAAGTTGCATCTTTGGTACTATAGACTTCAATGGAAACGCTGCAGAAAAGCATGTATTGTGTTTTTGCTGTGTTTTGCATTTAAATCTGCCTAGAAACAAGAAAAAGAAAAAAACAATGCAAAAGGCATCAAACACATGGCAAAAACGCAAGTGCAAAAATCAATGAAGAAAGGCTCAAACACAACCTGCATAGGTGTGAACCTAGGGAGGGGGGTGGAATGGGAGGGGTGTGTGTGTGTTGGGTGGTGGTGGTGGTGGTGGGGGGGTTCTGTACAGGGGCAGACTGACAACTCATGGGGCCCCCGGGCAATAGGGGTTCATGGGGCCCCTGTGTCCTTGCCCACACTCAAAAAAACCTATAAAAAAGGTACCAGGGGCATTTCATGAGGCCCTGTACTGACCCACGGGCCCTAGAGCAGTGCCCGAGTGCTTGAATGGTCAGTCTGCCCCTGGTTCTGTAGTCCTAACATACTTTCTGTTCTAGGGTGACAATGCCTCGTCTAAAAGGTACATTACAGTGAAGAAGCGTTGTCACCCTAGGACAAGATGTGTTTTGGCAGGGTCACCAGCTAAAAACAAAGTAAAAAAAATTGGAAATAGAAAACTAAGTATCTAAGGACTTTGCAAAATATTACATTTTTGTTCTTCAGTTTAGACACACTTTAATATGCAACTGACCCAGACCAAGTACCCAAGTCAGGGATATGGCTTTCAGCACACTCTTGTTAAACACAGTTAATTAAAAAGCAGGGCTGATAATGAACTAGCTTAAATCCACTTAAAATGGCATTTTTGTACAGCCAGCCTATATAAAAAATGGTCAAAATTCTTAGAAAATGGGTAAAAAGCAGGGACAGGTAGAGGCTGAAAACATGCATTATTCTGGTTCTGCACTGCCACCTTTTGGTGACAAGTGATATTGCAGTAGATTTTAAGTGTATAAATTCCAAGCATTGCAAATTATATTTTTACCTGAAATAGTTATACAGAAGGAAATGAATGAGGGGGGAGGACATCTTTCTAAAAAACACTCTTACTGACCCATCTGGATATAGTGATGCATTACTATTTCCTAGAGTTCCCATTACTGGTACAGTGTACAGTGATACAGTGCAGAAATATATTTTAGTATAATGGTATACTACTATTATGTATACTATTTCAGAAGGTCCGGGACATTCTGCGTTTTTCAACATGAATAAACAATGTATTTATTTTAAATGTATACAAATCATTCCAAAATGGGAATCTGTTTTGAAAATCAGTTTTATCTTAGCCATCCATACTATAATGGAATGTGTTTTATGTATATTTTCTTTTTGTATTCATATGTAATAAAATGAAAACAAAAAATAGATTTTTAATCAAGTAAAAATGAAATAATGCATATCAATATTTTGTTTTCTCATATCCAGCTGGATGGAGTTCTTGTTTTTTTTCATGTATTTTCAAGTTTATCCTTATCTCTTCTGTGGGAAAAAGACATATATTGTTTCTGGAGCTCAAAACAAAATTTACACAAGTATAGAGTCATATCAGTGACTTCTCCCTTACATGGGGTATATGGAGTTTAATTCAGAGAGAGACAGTCTGAAAGCAAGGTGCTTCTACCGTGCTCTCCTTTAACCGCATCCCCACCGCCCTAGAGCAGAAATACTGCTACAGGGTGGCACGGCTACGCAAAATCACATATATATACATGATTTTACATTTCCGGGTAGGGTGACGCACTCTACCCACTCCGCCATTTGCGGCCGCTGCTGTCAATCATCTGGTCCCGGCCGGTAATTACTAGCCGGCGCCCAGTGATTTTCGACAATCACTGTCAGGGAGGAGGACAGTTTTGTTTACTAACAGTCCTCCTCCCTGTCAGCTAGAGCACACTGTGAGTACAGTGAAACACACACACACCGTCCCCCAGGAAAACACTCCCTGCATACAGTTAACCCTTTGATCACCCATCATCTTAACTCCTTCCTACCCAGTGCCATTAGAACAGTGTCAGTGCTTTATTTTTAGCACTGATCGCTGTATTGGTGTCACTGGGGATGTCAGTGACACCAAGTCAGTTCCCCCCAGTGTCAGAATGTCCGCCGCAGTCCCGCTTTAGGTTTCTGATTGCCGCCATTACTAGTAAAAAAAAAAATCCCAGTATATATACCGCCATTTGTAAATGCTATAACTTTTAAGCAAACCAATTAATTTACAGGTATTGGGATTTTTTTTTAGCAAAGACATGGAGCAGAATACATTTTGGCCTAAGTTTATGACAAAATTTGATTTTTAAAATTTTTTTACTGGACATGTTTTATAGCAAAAAGTCAAAAATATTGTTTTTTTTTTCAAAATTGTCAGTCTGGTTTTTTTTATAGCGCAAAAAATAAAAAACGCAGAGGCGATCAAATATCACCAAAAGAAAGCTCATTTTGTGGGAAAAAAGGACATAAATTTAATTTGGGTGTAGCATTGCATGACTGCGCAATTGTCAGTTAAAGTAACGCAGTGCCGTAATGCAAAAAATGGCCTGGTCAGGAAGGGGGATAAATCCTCAGGAGGGCAAGTGGTTAATACTCTTTGGCACCCTGGGCTCCCTGTTTATTTGTAAATACATTTTTTATTGATTATCAAAAAAAAAAAAAAATCAGACAAGTTAAAGATGCCGGGGCACTGACATTATGACGTCGGTGCCATTCTCTGCTGCATTGTAGTGTTAGTCCAGGCCATCATGATGATATACCCCCAGGGAGCATGCACATAAGGCAATGGAACTTTGGGAATGCCTCATATGCATCCATAAGGAAACTCAGACAGGAACTGTGGTAGGGAGATGTTGACTTTGAAATGGATAACTTAACCTGTTATATTCCATCTGTAACTGAAATATTGATTTTGGGTGAACTAACACTTTAATTCAACACTGGTAAGTAATCTTCTGTATATAACAGCCCTGACTGTCCAAAGTTGTTAGTTTAAGTGCAGGGTTACAGGCTGGAGTATTTCATAGACTGGAATTTGCTGTATGCTATCTTGGCTCTGCAGCAGCTGACCTCCTTTGCTGTGTTTTCCTTCTGCCCCCACATAGTCCAAAGTGAAGGAAGATCAAATAAGAGGCCATTCATTGCTCAGTGTTCAGAACTGTTGCACAAAGAGGAAGCGAGGGTCATTGCAGGTCAAAACCAAAACAAATACCAATAGAGTTCCGAGTTCCCACATTAGGAATCAAGCATAAAACAATGAAGTAATGGCAAGTCCTAATGGCAGATGTTTAAATGCTCATGCTTAAAATAGCCGCGCCTGATGAATATTATGTTCTGTCTCCAAACCTTTATATAAGCACATATTAACGTTGATAGAAAATGATTGTGTATGTTCGGTAGGTATGCATATTGTGCTGGTATTGTTGGGTTATCTGTTGGGGTTTCCCTTAAAATTCATACCAGACCTAAGGGTCTGATGTGGATTTTGGGAGGGACCCCACTCCATTTAAAAAAAAAAAATGTTGGCAAGGGGTTTACATCAAAATCCGTACCATACCCAAAGGGCCTGGTAGGGATTGGGGGAACCCCCCTGCTGTTTCTTTTTTTTTTCAAAATTGTGCTGATATTGTTGGGTTAACTGTTTGGGTTACCCTTAAAATTCATACCAGACCTAAGGGTCTGATATGGATTTTGGGAGGAACCCCACGCCATTAGAAAAAAAAAAATTTGGCATGGGGTTCACCTCAAAATCCGTAACATACCTAAAGGGCCTGGTATGGATTGGGGTGAACCCCCCTGTTGTTTCTTTTCAAAATTGTGCTGGTATTGTTGAGTTATCTGTTGGGGTTTCCCTTAAAATTCAAACCAGACCTAAGGGTCTGATATGGATTTTCGGGGGACCCCACGCCATTAAAAAAAAAAAACATTTTGGCATGAGGTTCCCTCCAATATCCATACCATACCTAAAGAGCCTGGTATGGATTGGGGGGAAATCCCCTGCTGTTTTTTTCAAAATTGTTTTTAACCAGCACTTTTTGTTTGCATTTTGCTGTCAGTGGGGATTCCTGCTGATAGCAGATGAGTCACGGTTGTTAAGGACATGGTGGCCGCCCGTTCCTTAACAACCAGCTATTAGGCACAATGAATTTGAATGTTATCGAATGAATTTGAGAAAGTGACATCATCCGAATGAAACAAATGAACAAAAGCATTCTTTATTTTTTGTTATAACTTTTAATCAGATTTGATGCCACTCATTTCTATGTCCATTCGGAAATTCGGATACATCAAAATCTGAGAAAATTTAATTTTCATCCAAAAATGAATCAAAACTAAACGAATTGCATATGTCTAGTCTGCATATGGACCTAGCTTTGCTGGATGGGGAATGTCGTTCGGGATAATCCTATGGTAGAGCTGCTTTTAATTTTGTAAATTTCAGTTAATTTTTTTTTTGCCATTGATTTTTTTTTTACTAAATTTGATTTTTGTTTATTGGTTTGTTAATGTGCCATTTAATTTTAAGAGTTCTAATGACTGTATCTATATGGTGCCTTAGATGGGTTTTCTGTTTTGTTTTGAATTGTTTTCTTTTTTTTTTTCTTCCAAAAATACTTTATTAATATGAGAATAGAGAAGATAGCATATAGAGCATATACAGCTATAGATCACAGTCAGAACATAGACATGAAATGTTGTCTCCCGTTTCGCAGATGGGACTTATTGTAAACTGTATTGTATTACAGTTGTATGGCAATGTGGAGAACAGTACATCAAGCATACACTGCAAACCAGTGAATACGCAGAGGAAAGTGGATACATCAATGTAGGTGTATGTTATCACGTCTTGAATATCAGCATTTATTTATGATGGAGTGATATGAAGATTAGGTTATGGAAGGCACTAGATGTTGTGGACGTCATGGTTTACATATTTATAACTTGAGTGTATGATATAGTTGAGGTTAGTCATATCTGTGTGAAGGTAAGTGCTCTATTTGGTTGTTGAAGAATGAATGATAAGGTAGTATGACAGGTGTGAAAAAAGAGAGGTCGGAAAGAAGAACAGTAAGAAAAAGAGATGCAGGATGAGATGGTGGGGGGAATACGGGGGAAGAGAAAAGAAAAAAAAAATATTTGTATGGGGGGGTTCTTTATTTTTATAAAAAAACAGAAAACCTTTATTTATCTGAAGCACACCTAGTGTGTATCTCATGATGTTATATGCGTGGTGACGCTATGTGCGTCATGACGTCACGTGCATTGCTACACTACACATGGTATACACAACAATACTGGTCACACTAGTGATGAAACGCATTGTGCTGGCTAGAGGTGTTGTTTCCACCATATCGTCCCTTGGTATATGTGAAGCTTATAATGTACTGCTATTCTCTGGAGGATACCTATCAAGAGAGCCTTTTATACAGGGCAGATTTTCCTCAGAAGAGGCTAACTATCGTGATTAATTTCTGAAATCTATTTTGTGCAGAATAAGTGGTTTAAATGATCCATGAGTTATGGACAGTGCAAGGACTGCACCTATGAGGCCCTGGGCATCAACTTACTAAAACATTTCAATTTATACTGTATACAGCTTGCTGCAGCTTTAATAACATTCTAGATTCTTTATTTTCTTGAGGTGCAGATGCCACATGGGCATTGACAGGCACACATTTCAAAATATGATCTGAATCCTATGGCTTTTACAGCTCAACATCAACCCTGGCTATACGGCAACTAATGTCTTCCAAGCACTAACGGAAGGTTATGATATACTCTGACCTACTTGTTCTCTGTGATTTATGTACCTGGCTGCCTCCCAGTATTTTTCCCAGGCCCTCAGATATATTGACGCAGATGGAACAAAGGATCTAATATACCACTTAGAATGTGCCAAGTATTTACACTCTGTTTCAGCAATCGGGCCTGTTCGGCATATTTGTGATGCTGAGTTGCCATTGGTTTGCAACATCCTGCTCACTCCTTCAGAACTTTGCTATGCATTAACTCTGTTCTGTTACTATTGAATTACTTTTTGCATAAGTGATTAAGCTTTTGCTTTGTTCAGTGCTCCTTTTTGGATTATTTGTAGTAACCTTGTTGACATTTCTAACTTGGAACCAATGTGTAACCAACCAGGAACCAATGTGTAAGGGATTTCCGGTGATAGAAATCGTGAATAGAAATGCGTATGCCGATAAAAACATCCGGAGAAGAGTGGTCGGTTGTGCGCATGTGCGTGGAAATGCACGATCGCACACACGCATGCGCATGCGCATGTGCACGCGCACGGCGAAGATTGGTGCCAGACGGGCTATTGAAAGAGTGCCTCTGCCCATGTTAGGTGCTGGCTGGTCTTCAGCTCCCCCGTGTCCTGCTTGTTCCTGTGTGATTCCATTGTTGCTGACCCGGCTTGTTCCTGACCTGACTACGATTGCTCTCCTGATTGCTACTGGTTCCTGACTTCGGCTCTGCTCCTGACTTTGCTTCTGATTCTGTACCGTGCTGTCCGCCTGTTGACGACCCTGGCTATTCCCATGACACTACTCCTGTCTCTCGCCCTCACTTCCTGCTTTGCTCTGGTGCACACCTGGCGATCTACAAAACCCGCTCTGCATGTTACTTCTGCGCCTAAATCAGAAGATCATCAGTCTTCCAAGGTCATCATCTGCAAGAGCTGCAAACAACAACTACTGGCACTCTTGTCCCCCTGGTCCCTAGACTAATTCTGTTCCAACTCCAGTGGGGTCAGGGCTAGTGACACAAGTGAGGCCGACCTCGTAATTTCAGTCTCCCATCAGGTACGTGACACAATGATTGGCTATTTCATGCTATGACTTACCTTTTTAAGGGGTTTGATACTTATGGATTATGACCTAATAGATTCATTTTTAGACATATTTAGTCAGTAACATTTTCTAAAATGAGAGTTGTATATAACTTTATTGGTCAGATAATGTCATGCTAATTATACCAGGGGATTATGGTGGATTATATTTTAATCTCAGAATTTTATTCTGGGGTTTGGGTATAAGGGCATTGTAATTTAATGAAAGGCTTTTTGTTATTTTGGTAATTTCTGGTTTTGCATTTTTGGCATTAGGACACCTATTGGTATATTTGCTAAAACTGGAGAGTGCAAAATCTTGTGCAGCTGTGCATAGAAATCAATCAGCTTCCAGGTTTAAGGATAGTTCACATTAGATCAAGGGCGTATTTACCATAAGGCAAACAAGGCATTTGCCTAGGGCGGCATTTTTTAGGGGGGCAGCATTGCCCCTTGGAAGAAGGGACATATGTTGCATGGTGACCAAAGAGAGGCTTTGGGCTGCTTGATGGTGCATGCAGAGCCCAACTGTCATTCCCGGGGATGTCCAAAGCTGTGAAGGTGAGTGTCTTTCTCTCTGTCGCCGTGAGGGTTGGGTGTTAGTGGAAGGCTCTCTTGGGTGGGGGGGTGATGGACAGGGGTGTTGTTGGTCACTGTCAGACTCTCTCCGGGGGGGGGGGGGAGTTGGGATCTCTCTCTGCCAGGGAGGGGGCGTCCAATTTTTGTGTTGCCTAGGTCAGAACAAAACCTAAATACACCACTGCATTAGATGCAGTCTAATGCAGTCAAAAATGCATGCACATTGTATTGCATGTATTCCAATGGCCCTGGTTCACACCAATGCAGTCAGTTCCAGGCAGTTTCTGGTGCAGAAAAAAAGTAGAACATGCTGCATTTTTTTTGCACAGAACTGTACTGGAACACAGCAAACTGCATCAAAACTGCACCAGAACGGAGTGTGGTATGAACTATAAGCAAAATTGTATCTGCAATGCGTCCTGAGGGCATTTTCGTGGTGTGAACTGACCCTTATTGTCAAAGCTTAACTGATCAAGCTGAAGTTAGAAGCTGATTGGCTACCATACTACCAGTCTTAGTAAATTCCCCCTTAGTTGTCTTCTTTTTTCTCTTTTGAAAGATTTTGGCAGTTTTTTTCGGGGTCACTGGAAGCTTCACACCCTTCATTATTTTTCGGCCATTTCAAATTAAGCTGTTTACCCCCCAAGTACACATACATTGAATAAATGGTATAGCATGGCAGCCCTGTATTACCCGGTAGACCCCCAATGGGGTTCCTGGGAGAGTCAATTGTTTGGAGAAAAATGATAACAGCACCAAATCGTAGGGATTGGTCTGAATAAGAATTTTATTTGTCACAATTTAAGGGTCTATCAAGAGTTGATTGCAAATACATTTTGGGGTTGTATGCAAAACTCCTGTTATCATGGCTTAGATTTATTGTGCCGGAACAATAAGGACAGTAGTTTAATTCTGGGTTTTAGTTATTTCTAGATTGTAGTTAAAGCTTGCTCTGTAAACTTGCTTCCAGACAAGTATTAGTGAAAATAAATAAATATTTTTATCTGGACCTAATCCTACACCTTGGCGCTATCCTCTATACCCGTGGCATACCTAGCGTATCAGTCACCTAGCACAGATCATTTTTTTAACACCCCCACCCCAAAACATCAAAATTATTTATAGTAATATTTATGAAATGAAATGTCATGCATGTTGGGGATGGGAAAAGAATTTGCCTGAGGAAGGCAGACAGCAGTAGCTGTAAGTACAGTTGCCACATTGTGCAGAGATGCTAGACTTAACTTAGATAGGTGGTGGAGACAGCGCTGTGTAAAGAATAATTAGTATATGTGGATAACCTGACACAGGTTATTAATGAATAGTGACAGTCTTTATTGCACAAGGAACACTATTTCAGGATTGTATTTAGTTATATTGCAATATCACATATTGTTTATAACATAATGCAGTGAATATATAAATATATATATTTATATATACACACACTCACTAAACCAGCCTTTCTCAACCATTGTGCCCTGGCACCATGGGGTGCCTTGAGGTTTCTTCAGGGGTGCCTTGGCAAAATGTCTAAAAGTTGTCCAAAACTTGTATACAAGTCAGCGGGTGGAACAAGCCTGCCTTTTAGTTACACAAAGCCACCATTATGACCTTCTAACCGCCAGCGTCCTGACAACCAATGGCATCATCAGTTGATAAGGAGGATGTCAGCTGCCTGCACAGCATCCTAGTTTGACCCTCTCCTGCCCCTTCCATCAGTGCTGGGGTCACATTAGCTCAGTGATGGAGAAAAACTGAGGGAGAAGAGAAACATTGGAATACTAGTCAGTACCAGTGTGCAAAAGTGTATTTGCTTTGGAAGA
This sequence comes from Staurois parvus, assembly GCF_062004578.1. NCBI lineage: Eukaryota > Metazoa > Chordata > Amphibia > Anura > Ranidae > Staurois > Staurois parvus. The sequence goes on from NW_028318094.1 coordinate 9,450,639, forward strand.
ATAAATCCCTCTAATGTTGGGATTAGAGTCCTACATGTGTGGATGTTGCTGTGTTATATAAAACTTTTAGAATAGTTTTTCACATTTTAGAATGGGGTGCCTCAAGACTGCCCATCATTTTAAAGGGTGCCTTGACTGAAAAAAGGTTGAGAAACACTGCACTGAACATTTGAACAGCACGACACGCAGGAGCATTTCTCTCTCCCTGTTGGCTGGGACCATACTCATACGTTCAGATGGAGATCACTCCTTCTAACAGTTCTGGCTCCTCTCAGTGTCAGGTGTTGGAATGCAAAGAGTGTTCCAGCATCCCGCCTTTGCTGCCATTTTGCATGTTACCTGCATGGTTCCTCCAGCTTTCAGTATGCAGTGTGAACCAGGGTCACTGGCATCCAAAACATTTGCCCCAGGTTTTCTATAGAATGCCTCAAGTTGCTAGTGCAGTACACATTGCCATTTGCCAGCAAACAGCCCAAATGGTTCAATTCTGTGAAATTGAAATAGTAATTTTAAAGGGCAAAGGGACCCAGAGGAAAGCCAGAAAAGGTATTTTAAAAAGGAGAAAGAAAGTCTCATCCTTTTCTCTTCATGGTGCTCTTCGAACTAAGTGCCCTGGGGTGTTCAAGGACTTTTAAGACCCTAGCGCCACTCTTTACCAGAGTCAATCAAGGCCAAAGTTGCATTCTTGCTTAGGGCCTCATTGCCCCTTAATCATTAATACTGAAGTGGGTAATACACTACCAAAAATCAATAATATTACTAATTCATATTTAGTCCAGTGGGAACATTATTCTTTGTTTTGGATAGAGTGAGGAGGGCTTAGAACTTCTGTCGGATTTTACTTCTGTCCAGTTTCCCCATACTTCTCGTCTCATTGGAATGCTGTATATCAGGGAATATCTAAGGCAGGAAGTGACATATTCCCAATGGGGAAGCAAACAGTAACTAGAAAAGCTACAATTTCTGGGGAAATTGTGTGAAGTGTTCTTGCCTCCACCAATAGTCTACAACTGGAGTGGGCGGAGTAACTGAGTGGAGTGGCTGGAGTAACTGTTGTGTGGTTGGAGTGGCTGGAGTAACTGTAAAAAATGTTGGACTGGGCAGAGTAACTGAGTGGAGTGTTTGCAGTGAGTAAAGATAGTAAACATTACACTAACCAATTGGTTGATCAAATTTAAAAAGTGCGCATGGCAAGCTTGATGGAGTGAGAAATGCATTTCAACTTTTATTTTTCAGCTCACACTCTAGCTTTTGTCACTCTGCTGCCTGATCACACACCTGGGTTCCTATGGCAACTCACTCTACAGCAAGGGCAGAGAAGAGCGGTTAAAAACAAACTGCTCCAACTTGCTCACTTCATTGGCGGTTGCCATCTTCAAACGGTTGTAGTTCAAAAATTATAAATCCTACACCAAAGAGCTTTATATTGTGAGAATCACAAGACCCAGACCTACATTTTGATGCATAGTATGCCTCTGAAATATTAAAAATGAAGGCACAGTCACAGTTTAGAAATTGCCCTTCAAATTTGAGGTGGCTAGAGTGGAGTTTCAATGAATGTCAATGGGCGGCGTGAGCTGCAAACAAATGGTCATATTGTGAAAACTATCAGGACTATGGCTTAGCTGTGGACATTTTTAGTGGCAGCAGGGATAGCTGAACGATTTGATATACGATTTGTGTAGGTGGGCTTTAAAATGAGGGAGTGATGGCAGATTAGAAATCATGTCCTGATTTTTCAGCTCACACTCTAGCTTTTGTCAGCTCCCACTCTAGTTTTGAACATTCTGCCATTCATTCCTATGGGAAAAGTTCACCACAAAAATTGCGATATTTCGTGAACCATTCTGCGAAACGTTCCACAAAGTAATAGCACACCAATCGGGAACAATCCACACATTTCGGTATATTACTGTCTATGTAGTGTAAAAACTGTGGGAGGAGTTAGAATGGTAAATTTGGCTATAATAAGAATAAGAATATATATGTGAGATAACAATAAGTGTTCTTGCAAGAACACTTAATTAGAACCTGAGAGATGTTCAAACCCTTCTCCACCCTATCCTAAACTAAAAAAAGGTAAGGTAATCTTATTAAATGTCAATACCTCTACTGGGTATCCATAGTATAGAATGCAGAGCTTTATATAAAATCAGTCTGGAATGTCTTGCAGAACTGTGTCCTCTGATCCATGCACAATGAAGAGCAATCCTAGCATATTCTTAGTATATTCAGAAACACTTTGCCTCTGTGCGGTAGTTTCGTGCCATAAAGACCAGTCACTGCTGCTCTCTCCTTGTGCAGGGAGTTTTTGTGCAGGGTGCTTAGCTTAACTGACTTGATTCACACATGTAGAGCCTAAAAATTAAACATTTTTTTTTGAGGGCCAGTAGATCTATTTAGTTTATTTATTTCAGGTACTTATATAGAGCCATCAATTTATGCAGCCCCTTACAATGAATTTACAGATTAACATTTTGCCAAAATCATCCTCAGTAATTGATAATTTCATCAAGTGTATGGCCAACCTTATTTATTTATTACAGGTACTTTTATAGCGTCATCAATTTATGCAGTGCTTTACATATATATTGTACATTCACATCAGTCCCTAACCCTGAAGGGGCGTACAATCTAAGGTCCCTAACTTCATAGATACACATACTAGGGACAATTTAGACAGGATCCAATTAACCTACCAGCCAGTCTTTGGAGTGTGTGAGGAAACTGGAGTACCTAGTGGAAACCCACGCAAGCACAGGGAGAACATGCAAACTCCAGGCAGGTGGTGCCATGGCTGGGATTTAAACCAACAACCAGGGGCGGACTGACCATTTGGAAACTCGGACACTGCCCGAGGGCCCGGGGTCAGTAGGGGGCCCCATGAGATGCCCCTGGTACCTTTTTCATAGGCTTTTTTGAGTTTGGGCAAGGACACAGGGGCCCCATGATCTCCTATTGCCCCATGAGTTGCCAGTCCGCCCCTGCCAACAACCCTAGTACTGCCAGGTGGAAGTGCTAACCATTTAGTCACTGTGCTGCCCCAATCCGCAGCCTTATCTAAAGATACATCTGCAGTTTGGATCGTCTTCCTGAATTCTGTCACCTGTGCCATGTACATTAAAGAACAATGGGGTGGAAATGTATCTGAAAATAATGCAATGTGATACCTTGTTCTTTGGAACAAAAAACATCAACAGGAATTGAACGTGTAAAAAAAACCCTTTTTCTGAAGAACAGTTAAAACAATATCCCTCTGGCAGCCTAGCACATAATTCTGCAAATCATCCATCTACCACTTACTTCTCAATATTTGCTAAATGACAACCAATATGGTGCCCAAACTCCATAGTCACAGAAAACAAGTAGACAGGACAATATACCTAGAGCTATATTTTTTTGCAGCACTCCCATTCATGTCATACATAGTATTTCCAGCCATTGAGTAAAGAGAGCATACTGTTATTAACCACTAATCAGAGAGCAATTTGGTCACACTATGACCCCCAAAATACATAACTAGTGCTTTCTTTATGCATTTGTGATCTGTTGACTTATATCATCATTTGCTTACCGGCACAGATAAACGAAACTGCTGATAGTACAAAAAAAAACACGGAAAACATGTTCCCTTAATATTTTATGAGGCAAGATTATGAGATTGTTCATTTGGATAGGAGAGTTTAGTGCTCTCTATTTAATTCCTTTCCACTCTAACCTGAACAAGAGATCGTCTTCATGACACAGTTTCATTTCCCAGTCAATGCACTGAAAATATGAACTGGTGGCTGTAGTGATCTTCGGTCAGATTTATAACCCCAACATAGCAATAGAGTGAATGATTATCCTACATATCATTATTTGCAAAAAAAAAAATTATATATATATATGTGTATTCCTCCTATTCCTTCTGTATTGAACTATATTGTAATTGTACTGTCCCCCTTTATATTGCAAAGCACAGCGTAAACTGTTGGAGCTATATAAATCCTGTATTATAATAATATATATATGTATGTATATATATATATATATATATATATATATACACTGTATATATATGTAGCGCTACCCCCCGCAAGGGATGTTGGATTTTGTGCCTTTTCCCCTACACAGTACCCAAAGCCAGGCAAGAAGAATTTTCCACACTCTCCAAATAGCTCCAGAAAACAGTCTAGAGCTTTTATTTTGTTTTTTTGGGGGGTAAAACCTGTATAGGGAATATTATTATTATTATACAGGATTTATATAGCGCCAACAGTTTGCGCAGCGCTTTACAATATAAGGGAGACAGTACATTACAATACATTTCAGTGCAGAAGGAATGTGAGAGCCCTGCTTGTGGAGCTTACAATCTAAAGGAAGGGGGAGGTGATACAAGAGGTGATAGCTGCGGGGAATAATCTGGTGGAGGTGATTCAAGTACAGTTCTTAGGTGGAGGTGGGGTAGGCGTCCCTGAAGAAGTGAGTTTTCAAAGATCGCCTAAAGGCAGACAGGGTGGGGGCTGACCGGACATGCTGTGGGAGGGAGTTCCAGAGGATGGGAGAGGCTCTGGAGAAGTCCTGAAGGAGAGCATGGGAGGAGGTGATGAGGGAGCTAGAGAGGAAGATATCTTGGGAGGAGCGGAGTGGGCGATTTGGCCGATATCTGTGGATGAGGTCGGTGATGTAGCTAGGAGCAGTGTTGTAGATGGCTTTTTAAGCTGTGGTTAGCATTTTGAATTTTATACGTTGGGTTAGTGGAAGCCAGTGAAAGGATTGGCAGAGAGGGGCAGCAGTCGCTGATCGGTTGGTAAGGTGTATGAGTTTAGCAGCAGCATTCATAATAGACTGAAAAACCTGGATAACTCTTGAGGACCTGCTAATGTATCTGGCTGCTAAGAACTGACAATGGTGGTGAATTTTGCTTTATAAAAAGTTCCCCATCACTATGTGGCATTACTTTGTTTATAAAGGTAGCCATGTAACCATGATCATTAGGGCAAAGTCATGCAATAAAAATTATGATAGCCTTGCTTAATTAACAAAGCCATGTGATCACAATGTTATTGTTCACAAGGCTATCACATGACTTTGTTTATAAACAAAGAGTTAGGGTTAGCATTAGGCTTCGCATTAAGTTACCAAGCTCTATTAACAAAGCGATTGAATGCCATGTCAAAGCTAACATAGTGCTCACATAAAAATAAATAAAAAGTTACATTCAAAACATACTTTACCTGAATGTGTAATATGGTAATAACGTATTCCCTGTAAGGCCCCTTTTGGTCGGGGCGGATCCATCAGCATGATGCGCCTGCTCAGCAGGTGGATGACAGGTTTCTGTCCGCTCTGCTTCTGCACACTGCTGTAGACCCTTACATATTTTTAGCAAATGTTTGTATAAAAACACAGATTTTTTGGTTTGTTCATATTGCAATACATGTTTAAAGGATAAGTTCACCTTTTGGACAAAAATAATAAGTGCACATTTTTTTGCAGGTAAAAAAATATGCAATTATTATTTTTGTCCAAAGAAGCCTGTGAAGCATTGCACCAGCGATCAGTAGATCACTAATGCCATGCAGGTCTCCTGCAGACCTGTCAGAATGTCTGCTTGTCATACAGGATGTATGAGAAGATATTCTGACAGGAAGCTTCAATGAACTACCATGGCGCTCCACAGCACCGTGGTAATACATTGAAAACTATAAAAGCCACAGGACTTGTAGGCACTCATTCACAGAATACTGTGAATGAGTGACACAACCATGTGGGTGGAGCTCCGCATGGCCCTGGGGTTTTCAAATCTGACAGGTAGAATGGAGAGACTTCTCCCCGTACTATCTGTCAGAAGGGGGGGGGGGGCGGCAGGCGCAGCTGCGGCTATGGGAACATGTTACATGTTCCACACTAAAACCGGGTGGAACATGTAACATGTTCCCAAAGGTGAACTTATCCTTTAAAGTGATATTAAACGTTCGGTTTAAAAAAAATTGTTATACTTACCTGCTCAGTACAGTAGTTTTGCACAGAGCAGTCCCAATCACCTTCTTCTTGGGTCTTCTGCTAGTGCTCCTGACTCCTCCCCCTTCACCAGTGCCCCCAGTAGTAATGGTGTATGGGTACACCGATGCATGCTCACTCCCGAGCCCTGTTCTTTGCATCTATAAGACACATAGAGCCGTTGCTTGGCCCCACTCCTGCTCTCGTCTCATTGGCTCACTGGCTGTGATTGACATTGGATGACTTGGATTGTGATTGCTTGCTTGGATTGTGATTACTGCTGTGTCTGAACCAATGAGAAGCGTGAGACCCTGGACAGCCGAGGCCCCCGTGTGCACATCGTTGGATTGAGAGGAGGCTCAGGTAAGTATTGGGGGGGGGGGGCTGTGGGGGGAGCAGCACACAGAAGATTTTTTGTCTTCATTAGTTGAATGCATGAAGGTAGAAGACCCTTCAGCCATTACAACCAATTGAGGCTGACCTATTGTGTCAATGTGATTCCACTCTAGCCAGTCCCTACACTACTGTGCAAAATGCCAAATCGTACTTGCTTATAGCATACATCAGTGCGCATAATGCAAATATGGGGCAAATAGACACAGCTGGAGGAGACTTACAGACTCAGATCTGGTCACTGATCTGCAGTATGCAATAGAAATTGAGATATACTGATGCTCAAATCCAAATAGCCATTTTACACAGTAGAGTAGGGACTGACTAGCAAGGCATTACTTTGGCCAGCTTAAACATGTAGTGTAATATATATGAACCAAAAATCCATGTGTTTTTGCATAGATTTGGTAGAAATATGTAAGGAAGTATAGCAGCATGCATAGGGTTAATTCAGAGCACCTCCTGTTTATATGTACATATTCTGTATATTGTATGTGTATGTAGTATACAGTGTATACTACTGTATAAGAATGTAAGCACAGACATCTCCTCCATGTACCCCATACTCATTCCTATGGGGAGGGCTGGATATGGGGGCTTCCAAATTCCGATAAGCCCCCTGCCCGCAGACCACCACAACTACCAGCCACAGTTGTGGGGAAGAAGCCCATGTCCCTATCAACACTGGGACAACGTGCTTTGGAGGGAGGGGGAGCCCCCCTGCCCCCAAAGCACCCCCCATATTGAGGGCATGTGGCCTGGTATGGTTCAGGAGGGGGGAGCACTCGCTCGTCCCCCCCCCTTTCCTGACCTGCCAGGTTTCATCGGATAAGGATCTGGAATGGATTTTGGGGGAACCCCCATGCCATTTTTTTTTTTACATTTTGGCGTGGGAGTTCTCAAAATCCATAGCAGACCTGCATGGCTTGGTATGGGGGGGGGGCATCCCATTTAAAAAAAAATGTTTTCAACTGCTGGCAATTCTGTTTACATTCAGCTGTCAGTGGGGAACCCTGCTTACAGCTGAAACATTAAGGAATGCTTTCACTACTAAAATACTGCATAACTTAATATAACTCCTGGGGTATTTTAGTATCTTACCGCACACTCGGATGTGGTATGATACCGCTTAGTGAATTGTTCCAGTTCGAAGTTTGCGGTTGAACTTTCGTTAGGTTTGAATGTTCAACTGCGAACCAAAGAGGGTGTTCTGCCCATCACTAGCAGTGTACCACAACACACGTCTTTGTGCTTTGATGCACATTCCGCTAGGCAGCCCATTCACAATAAATGGACTGACGATGCACCTTAATGCAGTAAAAACATAACCAATGCTGACTGATTTTTTTGCACCGCATTGCACATTGTAGTGCACTACATCATAGGGCAGTTTGCGTATTGCAGTTGCTTTACATTTTATTCAGAGTAAGCCAGTCACTTGTGCTGCAGTGCTCATGTGCTAACAAGGAGCATGTAGCCAGGAGGAGAGGGCAGAGTAACCAAGAGATGATCCCATCAGTCTTCTGCTTCTCCATTCACTGTCCATTTACAGGGTGGGGGGTTATGGAGAGGCCGTTACATAATTGTTCAGACCAATGCGTTTTTTAGTGCTTTTTGCAGAAACGCACTATAGTCCATTTAACATGGTTTCCTATGGAACATGTTCACATCTTTTTTGAGCTGCTGCATTTTTGGGAAGGGTCAAGGACATTTTTAAAAGCAAAAAGCAGCGTTTCTGCTACAATAGAGTTCAATGGAGAATCTGCTGAAATGCATGGTAGTGAGTTTTTGCCACATTTTACATTTTTATTCTGCCCAGCAACAAAAAAATTCCACTTTAATGAAAAAAAAAAAGGACTGAACAAAATGCAGTAAAAACGCATCAAAAACACATGTAGAAGAATGCAAAACAAACTTCGTAAAGCACTGCAAAACGGACAAAAAGCAAACTGCATAGGTGTGAGTCTAACAGAGAAAATCTGGTCTCCCACCTTGCCAGACAGACCTGTGGTGTGGGTCAGAGCTGTGTAAATCCCAAGACTGGATGGACAGAAATACAAAACTTTTGACAGGTGAAATAGACCCCTTATATACGTTGCATCAGTGCATTAGGATGTTTGCCTGGATTTCATCCTATTAATATCAGTAAATAGAAATAAAATGTGTGACAATAGTAAGGGCAATTGTGTATCTTTGTTTTCTTGAAAGAAAGTTTTATACACATGTTTACTCAATAAAATATCTCAGCAATATTGAAAATATATTCATTTTGTAATAAATTCAGACAAAATATTTTGTAATGAAATACAGTATGAATGCTATTTTTGCAATGCAACAGCATCACCTAGTGGTAAAGAATGTGTAGCGCATCCATGCTGTCTTGTTCCTGAAAGGAATCCTTTACCAAAAGACAATCATTACCATCTTCTCTGAGAAAATGCTAATCGCTGGGTGTAATGTGCATTTCTGAGCTCTACACTGTCAGAAAAGGTGTAACATAAATGAGACTGTGTACTGTGTAACACCTTTTAAATATATACAAATATCTAGGATGCTAGGCAGATATAAAAAATTACACAAAAAAGAAGAAAGTTTAACATATTTACAAAATTATGTTCAAGAAGTGACAATCTCTTAAACATAATTAGGATGTTCGAAGAAAAAAAATGATTATTCATAGAGTAATTGCAGGAGAAGAATCTGGTGTCATAAACCGACTGACGATGTCTTCCTGATGACGAAACGCATTGGAAATGAGCTTCGACATGTGACGTCACCACGTTCTGGAGGGATGACGGCCATAGTTTTGGTTTGAAAGATTTCACATTCAGTGCTGGTTGTTTTAATGCTTGATGTACGTTTATCCTTTATTAAATTTGTCAAAACATTACTGAAATACTACACTATGAGTTGCTTTTGTTTTATATCCATTATTTGAATATTGGATGGGAGTTTTTCCAGATTTTAAAGATCTCTAAAGAGGAGGAGTATTCATCACATTAAGGAGGATTCTTAGTGAAAAATACCTGCCTCATTGATTCCTTATGTACTGCGCACATTGACCGATATTATACGGTCTGAACGTCCGGTAAGGGGATTATTTATTCGGGTGTTTGGTGACGATTTATGACGCCAGAATCTTCTCCTGCAACCTGTCTCATTCACTTGAGGATTTATTTGGACTTTTATGTTGATATTTTAATGAATTATTGATTAGCGCTGCATTTCTGTTATTCATTTTTAAATTTGCCTTTTGTGTGCAAGCTGCTTTTCCTTACTATTTTGCTCTCTTGAATTTAGAGTTGTGTTTTATATTCATAGCGTAGTGTAAAAGTACAAAGAGTGAAATCATACAGAAGATTGAAATGTTTGGTTATAGAATGTTATGAGAAGGGTCATAAAGAGCAAGCTCTGTTTTTTTGCACTTTTGTGTGCCATGCAATATGTATTCTGAATATATGCATTTGCAAACATACAGAACTATCGAAGAGTAGATGGCATTCGATGACTATGGTCATAGAAAACGAGGACTGTTTCTGCAGTTTTTTTACTCTTCTTTTGTATGTCATGTGTTTATAATATGAATATACGCATTTGTAAGAGCACAGAGTTGAAGAGGAGTAGACAGCATTAGATGACTGTTGATCTCTATTTCCTCATTAGGGCCACCCGGGGACAGGCAGTCAAAAGTAAAGATCTGCTAAGTCTCTCTTTCCCAATGTTCTGTGACTGAGAGTTTCTGTGAAATGGATTCATAAACCCAAACCTGTAAACCTGCAGATGATATGTTATGGTGTTCTCCAAAATGACTGGGTACACTGTGTTTACCCTCCTCTACAAATGTAAAAAGGTTGACAAAGACTGTTATGAAATGAATCATGGTCAAAGTCTGTGGGTCTGAGGTTTTTAGACCTTCTCCAATCTATCTGAAACAAAAAAAAAAAAGCTTTGGCCAGAAATGGGGTTTTATTCCCCTAGTGCATTTTAGGGATCTTTATTTACTGTATAGTAAGGTTTTACTGTATATACAGGTATCCATACATACAGGCATTAATATTGTGTTAAGAAGTATATTCTAGACCAGTCATTCTCATCTTAGGGTTCCTCCACAGGTTGTTAGGGGATCCTTGAGCTGTGGTGATTGACCACCCATTTGATGATGTCTGCATAGTTTTTCACACTGACTCCCAATGAACTGATTTTAGCAGTGGTTCCCCAGGACCTACATTTTTTCAAGGGTTCTTCTGGGTCAAAAAGGATGAGAAAGGTTGTTCTAGACTATCTCCAGCAGCCACAATTGTTTCTAGTGTTAAGGGTGAAATCAAATGATCAAACTGAAAATCGCTAGTCATCCATAATGCAGGCATATTGATTAGTGCTTCCAGTCAAGTCATGAGCCATGCAGTAGGCCAAAACTTGCAGTGAAATTTTCAAGGGAAAAAAATATTTTTTGTAACCAAATATTTAATACAACAGGGTACATCTATAAAGGTTTGCAAAGCATGCTGTACTTTCAAATAGGTCAACACTGCCTACATGCTTGTCTGTAACCTAAGTATAACTAAGCCCTTAATCTAGTCTCTGCTTGAGAATAGCTCGTCTCTTCTCTGACTTATCATATGTAGGTAATCTGAGCACTCTTATTATTCAACTAGATTTTGCATTGCATGAGAATCGGGAAAGCTGCCACTCATTTTTGAAGCTTGGCACTGGAGATTCTTTAACTGGGGTTATTTTTTTTTTACACTGAAGCTATGTTTCATTACAACTTTGGGTATAACCGGCACTTAAAGATGGTACTGCTTCACTGCCTCCACAGTAGCTTATTGAATAAATCCGCTGAATTTACCCAATGAACACGGTTATTGGTTTTTGCAGTATTGTATCGGTAAATTCACAAAAACAGCACCTGAAAATATCATTGCTTTTGATTACTGTCAATTGTGACTTGAGGGGTCTACTTAAGCTGGACATACACTGATCTGGCTGGTTCAGCAGGGACTGGATCTATGTGTGGCATTTCTAGTCTGAAAGAAGTCGATTGTTTGACTTCTATTTAAGGGACATGTTGGAAACTTTCCCCAATCAGTGTATTTTGACAGTGGCCGGGGGATAGAGGAATTATATTCATTTAGCCAGTAGTGTATTTATCCCTTTTGCTGCCCTAGGCAACGCTAAAATTGGATACCAACGCCCCCCCCACCAGCACACCACCTCACACAGCCACGACCACCATCATCAATGACAGCTGCTGTGTAGTAAAGGATCTGTGACATGTGCTATGTGCCCACTTCCCCTGATCTGATAGCAGTCTCCCCAGCCTGTGATCTCCCTCTGCAGGCACTGCCCTGTGCATGGCTGTGCCAGGGATGCTATGCCCCATAACCATAATGGTGGCAATGAGGGTAGCTCTGGGTGAAGAGTGGCTCCAGAGGGAGAGGACAGGGCAGAGAGTACTACTATGGCATGCTGGGGACAGGTGAATTGGCCTGGAGTGCAGAGGCAGGAACGAGGAACCTGCAGGAGAGCAGGCGGGGGAAGCAGCTCTGCCCCCTGAAAATTGCCACGCTTGGCAAACGCCTTTTTTGCCTCACGTTAAAAATGCTGGCTGAATGAAAAAAAAAAAAGTATGAACAGCTAAAGTGGTAATAAAGTCCCAATAAAAAAAAGTTAAAGAAATTGTCCCCCTGCAGATTTAACTCATAATGTAGTAAGCACATTTTGAGAGACTTGCCTGCAAATGGAGCCCTCTAACGCTGCCATGGCTTCCCCAACACTTCAACATTGCTGTCTTCCTTCTGGGTTTTGTAAGCTCAGCCACTTGAATGGCTGGGCCGAGGTGACGTCATTCCCACGCATGTACAGGGAAGTAACATTACAGCAGCACATGGAGATTGTGCATGCATTTGCTCAGATCACATTACCACTAACAAGCAAGGGGTTATATAAACCTTTCCTGTCGTCAGATTTTTACTTCTGTTCTGTCTCTCCAATCTAAGCATTGAAAGTGTGATCTCTGTAACTTACAGATGTGATGAGATAGCTATAACTCCAATCTTAGTTGAATAACACAGGTAGTGACTCCATCCAGACAACACCTTATAGATCTTGTGAAGTTTATTCCATAAACTGAGAGAAACTTACAACAATGAACATCGGATAGGTCAAAAGATCATAATGTGATCTGCTTCATGACATGAGGCTTGAAGCTGAGGTGCATTACTGGCTGATTATTCTTAGGTCCGATTTTCGGATGAAAAATTGATGGAAATTCAACCCATGTATGGCCATCATCAGGGGCGGACTGACCATTTGGAAACTCAAACACTGCCCGAGGGCCCGGGGTCAGTAGGGGGCCCCATGAGATGCCCCTGGTACCTTTTTCATAGGCTTTTTTGAGTTTGGGCAAGGACACAGGGGCCCCATGATCCCTTATTGCCCGGGGGCCCCATGAGTTGTCAGTCCGCCCCTGGCTAGCATAAGGTAGAAACTCAAACTCTCAAGATTTCACATGGGCTTTTAAGATCATCTTGCTCATGGCTTGGCATGATCTGTCTGAACTTTTATCTACTTACCCCCCCCCCCCCCATAACCTCCACTCCTACAATTTTGGTCTTCTGCGTGTCCCCCCCCTACTCAACTACACTTGATGCTATGCTCCAAAACTCTGGAATTCACTTCCAAGGAACATCAGAGTCATCTTCGCTAAACTCATTCAAATCAAATCTAAACTATTTTCTTTAGACAAGCTTTCACTTAATTATCCTTTTTTCCCCCCTTTATTTTATTTAGCCCCTTTAAAGGTAGCTTCTCTCGCTTTACAAAGAAAACACAAGAAATACACAGTATAAAACAAAGTTTATTATTATTATTATAAAAGATCTTAAACCCCTGTTGCTAGCAATGGAAAAAGAGGCATCTATCCCTAAATTAAAACTACCTACAACTGGTGCTACTTTCGATACCTGGAGAGCTACTACTTCTCTTCCCTCCCCCCAGTGCATCTTCAGTTAAAACTCTTATGCAGTTACAATGTCTATAGTAATTCATCCCAGAATTAAAAATGACCTTGTGGATACTGAGGGGGGATCCAAAAGACTGATCAGTTATGCATGACAGTTATACAACTAACATTAAGTCCTTCTATTTGTCCCACAAGCTTCAGATTCCTGCATGTATGTTCAAATCTATCACCTACCACAACTTTGCCATAGCCTCCTAGTATGCATATTTGAACCCAAAAATCTACCCATACCCGAGCAGCCCCCTAATTACCGTATTTGCCGGCGTATAAGACGACTGGGCGTATAAGACGACCCCCTACTTTTCCTGCTAAAATGTAGTGTTTGGGCTATACTCGCCATATAAAACTACCCCTCTTCCAATGCACACCAGTGGGAGGAATAATGCCCCATCATCTGTGTCAGTGGGAGGAATAGAACCCCATCATTGGCATTAGTGGCAGGAATAGTGCCCCATCATTAGTATCAGTGGGGGGAATAGGTGCCCCATCATTGGTATCAGTGGCAGGAATAGTGTCCCATCATTAGTATCAGTGGGGGGAATAGGTGCCCCATCATTGGTATCAGTGGCAGGAATAGTGCCCCATCGTTGGTATCAGTGGGGGGAATAGTGCCTCATCATTGGTGTCAGTGGGAGGAATAGTGTCCCAACATTGGTGTCAGTGGGAGGAATGGTGTCCCATCATTGGTGTCAGTGGGGGGTGGAATAATGCCCCATCATTGGTGTCAGTGGGGTTGGAATAGTGCCCCATCATTGGTGTCAGTGGGGGGTGGAATAGTGCCCCATCGTTGGTGTCAGTGGGGGGGAGGAATAGTGCCCCATCGTTGGTGTCAGTGGGAGGAATAGTGCCCCATCATTGGTGTCAGTGGGGGGGAGGAATAGTGCCCCATCGTTGGTGTCAGTGGGAGGAATAGTGCTCCATCATTGGTATCACTGACACCAATGATGGGGCACTATTCCTCCCACTGACACCAATTACACTTGCTGACCCTGTTCTAGTATGGTGCTGCTGCAGCCAGCATATGTGGTTGCAGCAGCAGCAGCACCTCTACACTGAACACTTACCTGCTGCTCCTGCACTCGATTTTCGCGGGGCCGCTTGGCTCCGCCCCCTCGCCGGTGATTGGCCGCCTGTGTGCCTTTCCTGAGCTACAGTTCTGGCGGCCAATTACCGGTGAGGAGGCAGAGCCGATCAGTCGCGCAAACATCCAGTGGCTGAACTGAAGGAGCAGCCGCGCTTCCTGGACCGGATCGTCGTGGGACCGGAGCAAGGTAAGAAACAGCCCCTGCCCACCCCTGTACTTAGTGTCCCTTCCGTTGGAAGGGGGGGGCGACGGCACCGCGCCGCCCCCCTAAAAAGTGTCAGTATGCCGTATATCGGCGTATAAGACGACCCCCGACTTTTGAGAAGATTTTCAAGGGGTAAAAAGTCGTCTTATACGCCGGAAAATACGGTACTTGTAAGGGCATTTCTTTATCGTACCAAATCATTTTGGGTATCAGATTGTTATCCAAATATCATACTATAGCCACATGGGAGCAAGAGGTAGGGGTGCAAACCACTGATTTACAATGGCAAAATGCTATTCAATACACAATCAAAGCATCCTAGTGTATGAGCCATGGAGAACTTTAGGAAATGAATTAGAGGTAGTACCTGACCCCACATCTCCTATCTAAATTTGCAGGGACTAACTCATCACAATACTGAAGGAAATGTGTGTGCATGGGCTCCCTCATCCTTATACTCTGCTCGTGTATCACACTATGAATTAACCATACTACATAATTTTCAAATGGGAGAAGTCTGGCACAATAAGGACTCTTCCCAGAGCTGGTTTCTCAGCCAAACTGAGCAATCTGGGAAGAAGGGCCTTAGTAAGAGAGGTGACCAAGAACCATCACTGCAGCGCTCCACCGATCTGGGGTTTATGGCAGAGTGGCCAGACGGAAGCCTCTCCTAACAGCAAAACACATGAAAGCCTGCTTGGAGTTTGCAAAAAAACACCTGAAGGACTCTTAAGCTGGCCATACATGTATAGATTTGTGTTAGAGAATTTTCGTTTCAAGAATATTCATTTGATTTTCTAATCGTTAGTGGGGAAAATTGATGTTAGTTTTCGACCGCAGTGACGGGAAAATTAGAAGGGGCAGGAAGGAAAACTTCTCGATCCAATGAATTTTCGGCCAGTGTATGTGGTTATCGTTCAGAAATTACATTCCTTTTAAACCCGAATGTTAAAAGCAAAATCTATTTTTCGAACGACATTAGTCCATTCACCGAATGTTCAAAGAATTTTCGTACAACTTTTCATACGAATATTCTCATCTGAAAATCTACATGTGTATGGCCAGCTTTAGACTGCAAGGAACAAAATTTACTGGTCTGATGAAACCAAGATTGAACTGTTTGGCCTCAATTCTAAGCGTTATGTCTGGAGGAAACCAGGAACCGCTCGCCTGCCCAATACCATCCCAACAGTGAAGAATGGTGTTCAGCAGCAGGGACTGGGACACTGGTTAGGGTTGAGGGGAAGCTGAATGTAGAAAAATACAGAGATATCCTCAATGAAAATCTGTTCTACAGCTCTCAGGATCTCAGACTGGGCCACGGGTTTACCTTCCAACATGACAATGATCCTAAGCACACAGCACGGGCGTGGCTTAGAGACAATTCTGAATGTCCTGGAGTGGGCCAGCCAGAGCCCTGACTTGAACATCTCTAAAGAGACCTGAGAATGGCCATCTACTGCCGGTCTACAACTTACCTGAATGACCTTGAGAAGATTTGCAAAAAAATGGCAGAAATCCAGGTGTGCAAAGCTTGTAATGACATACTCAAAAAGACTCGAGTCTGTAGTTGCTGCCAAAAGCGCTTCAACAAAGTCCTGAGTAAAGGGTCTGAATACTTAAGTACTGTACATGTGATATTTCATTTTTTCCTTTGTAATAAATTCACCTACATTTCTAAAATTCTATTTTCACTTTAAATTCTTTTTTTTCTCCTGATTCTACACTCAATACCCCATAAATTCAAACAACTGTAGTGTCAGGCTGCAACATAACAAGATTGGAAAAAATGAAGGGGGTCTGAATGCTTTATAGATGCACTGTAAGTGTTTTGATGAGTAGATGACTGAAAGACAAATACCACTGCAGTGTACCAAATTAATGGCTTGTTTACACTAGCACTGCTCTCTGATAAGGTATCTGCATTCTAATCACTCTTCAGAGGGCATCTGACAAGTGGAGAGGTATTGTGTTGCCTCCTCACTGCCTGCTTTAACCCTTTCACTGCCAGGTTCATATGTCTTATGGACCTGACAGCAGGGTGTTTTATACACAATACGGTGGCTGCAGCCACTGGGACTGTATAATACTGACAGGCAGACTCCTGTCTGTCAGGTGGAAGCAGTTGGGCAGCTGCGCTGCTGCCCGATCACTTCCACAGCCCGATTCCGATGCCCTATTTCCCACGTGCGTGGTCCTGCTTGCCCATCCGTGGGCCCCAGAGAGCGCCATGGCAGGTGCCAGTGGGTGGAGAGGAGAGTCTGCTCTCCTCCCCTTCTTTCTGTGACCCGGAAGGTGACATGTATGATGTTACTTTCGGGTCACGGCTGTCTTTCCCTGGCTAGAATAGCCGGGGAAATATGTATTGCATTGCAACCTTTATTACAACATATCTAATGGAGACCAGAGGAGACATGCAGGGTCTTTTAGACCCTGCATGTCTCAATAAAGAGAACCGGTCACCTAAAAATCATCACATAGGGAACTTTGTGTTGGGGGTGCCTACGTTTGTAAATGATGATTGCGATACACGTTACATATCTCTGCTTTTTCACAGGTAAATGCTGCTCTCATCTCCACTTTAAACTGTAACTTCAGCAACGCATAGGCTTCTGCTATCTCTGGGTAAATGCTGCTCTCATCTCCACTTTAAACTAACTTCAGCAACGCATAGACTTTCTGCAAAACTCAGAACAATTAGTGTATATCTTTTGGTCTGTTTGTGGTGATTGATTCTCACCTCCTCATGCACTTCTTTTATGACTTTGGCCTGTGTTTGGTCTGTCTTTGAGAAACGTCCCCCAAAATTCATGTGATCCTTATCAGTTCCTAATTGGGGCAAAGAAGAGTTGCTCATTTGACCATCTCCCTAGAAATTTAGACCAGCTCTTGGGGGGAGGTCACAGACGGGGGGCACAGTCACAGATGGGGTGCAGTTTTCTGCGTGTGTTTGATGCTGGAGTGTGAAGATGCAGTTGAACACAGCAGTTCAACTAAAGCAGGATAACTCAAGCAGCAGGAAGATACAACAAAGAACTCTACTGCACGCTGGATGGACTGCAAGCAAACACCCTGAGAAACATTTCCTACAAGTCTGAGTCCCACTCCATGTACCTTAATATGCCACCTCTACTCCCCCTTTTCATATTACTATCCTGTGTTCCCAAAATCTAATTTCTTTACCCCTCTGCTCCACCCCAAAGCTTATACATCTCACCCTCACTGCTACCATCTCCCTAATACTGCTCATCACCTCCTGCTGATATGTCACTCTCCTGCTGACCCAAATACCAGGACTGCAAGGCATGTGCACTCGTATACATCCCACTCCCATCTTACTTTCCTCACCCTCCTTCTCCTAACCTCTGGGGATATCTCCCTAAACCCTGGTCCTCCACTATTTCACCCCCACACCAGGCACCTTCTTTCCTCCAGGAATAGCCGCAATCCCCTCAATTTAATATCAGTCCCAGTGCTCTCAAAAACCACCCTCCCTTTTTCATGTGCGCTCTGGAATGCCCGCTCTGTCTGTAATAAGCTCACCTCTGTCCATGACCTTTTTGTCACCCGCTCCCTTAACCTACTAGCAATTACAGAAACCTGGCTCCAAGCAGCAGATTCTGCTTCCCCCGCAGCACTTTCCTATGGAGGCCTTCTCTGGACCCACTCATCCAGACCCAGTGGTCGGAAAGGAGGTGGGGTTGGTTTGCTTCTATCCCTTCTGAGCATCTTTCAAGTCCTCCCTAACCCTCCCTCTCTATCCTCTTCTTTTGAGACTCACTGCATCCGGCTTTTTTTCCCATTTCTCTGAGGATTGCAGTGATCTATCGGCCTCCTGGACCGGTATCCCGCTTTCTTGATGTTTTCTCCGCCTGGCTACCCTACTTTCTCTCTTCTGAACTACCCACTATCATTCTTGGATATTTTAACATCCCTATTAATGTCAACAACCCGGCTACATCCCAACTCTTCAACATAACTTCATCTTTTGTCTTAACACAATGGACACAGTCCTCCACTCACTCTGATGGGAATACATTAGACCTTGGTTTCTCCCATCGTTGCACTCCCTACAACCTCACAAACACCCCCTTTCCTCTCTCTG
The DNA here is from genome assembly GCF_062004578.1 of Staurois parvus. Lineage (NCBI taxonomy): Eukaryota > Metazoa > Chordata > Amphibia > Anura > Ranidae > Staurois > Staurois parvus. Next base: position 9,469,435 of record NW_028318094.1, read on the forward strand.
ATCACAATCTCATCACCTTCACAGTGTCCTCATCTTCAAACACCTATCCCTCCAAGCAGCAAACAATTACCTGCAGAAACCTTCACAACTTGAACCCTGCAACTGACCACCTCTATGACAGAATCTCTCCCTTGCCCTGCCCTGACCTGGCCACTGCTGTCTACAAGTTTGCTTTCATCCACACTAGACTCACTTGCTCTTCTAACAACACGAAGCATCAGGCCCCAACCATTACAACCTTGGCAGACTGATGACACCAGAAATCTTAAACAACATAGTTGTGCGCTGGAGTGATTGTGACGTAAAACCAAATCTCACCAAGATTTCACGCTATATAAATCTGCTTTCCTAACATACAATTCCTCTCTCCATGCTGCCAAACAAGCCTACTTTGTCACTTTCATCAATAGCTTGTCATCCAGTCCTTGTCTCTTCTCCACTTTTAACTCTCTACTTTCTCCACCTCCACTCAGCACCTCACTCACTGCTTACGAGATTGCAAATCATTTCAAACACAAGATTGCTGCAATTCATAGGGGCATCTCCACTGCACAGACATCCATCCCACTTAGCATACCTTATACTAAACCTCCCTCAACACTTTCCTCTTTTGACCTTGCTACTAGTGAAGAGGTCACTAAGATTTTCTCAGAAGCCCATCTCACTACCTGCCCCCTCACAACTACTACGGTCACCCTCTTCTGTCCTTTGCTCCCTCACTCTCATCTTCAATCTCTCCCTCTCCAACGGTGCCTTCCCCACCCCTCTAAAGCATGCGCACATCACTCCCATACTTAAAAAGCCCTCCCTGGACCCCAACAACATGAACAACTTAAGACCCATCTCCCTGCAGCCATTTAGCTCTAAACTCCTAGAACGCTTAGTCTACAATCGCCTGAGCTCCCACCTCACCGACAAGAACCTTCTTGACCCTTTACAGTCTGGCTTTCGCTCACTACACTGCACTGAAACTGCCCTACTAAAAACACACTAATGATCTACTAATTGCTAAAACCAATGGCCACTAGTCCGTACTCCTACTACTTGACCTCTCTGCGGCTTTTGATACTGTTGACCATCCCCTCCTCCTCAAAAAAAACTCCACTCTCTTGGCCTCCGAGACTCTGCTCTCTCCTCCTACCTATCGCAGCGCATCACCAGTCCATCCCCCACAGTTGTTACCTTTTGTACCACTAGCCCCTCCCTCTTAGATTGTAAACTCCAAGGAGCAGGGCCCTCCTAACCCTCTTGTATTGAACTGTATTGTTGCTGTATTTGTTCCTGTTATATTGTAAAGCGCTGAGCAAACTGTTGGCGCTATATAAATCCTGTATAATAATATCTCCGCACACAGGAGAAAGAGCAATACTTTTAGCACAAGACCTCCTCTGTAACACTAAAGTGATGACCTATAGGGGCTTTTGAAGCATCGCCTATAGAAAATATAGGGTACTGCAGTTTGTCGACATTTCATAGGCACACACAAATGGAAGGCTTGGCATGTTGGGTATCTATTTACTCAGCGCAACCTCACCTTTTATATTTTACCAAACATTTGGGTTATTTATTGCATTTGTTTGCCCTAAAATTCACTTTAGTGCATTTTTTTCACTGAAGGTTTGTGTTTCCTAGACCTCTGCGGTAATATCCGGTGACATAAAATGGATATACCACTATTTTATTCTCTAGGGTGTCTGCTTTCAGAAAATATACCATTTTTGGTGAGTTTGTGTAATCTTCAGGCCTAAAATAATTTTTTAAACGTGTGGAAAAAAAAATAAAAAAAGGAAAAATCACTGGCAGCGAAAGGGTTAAAAAACCCAATAGCGCACCGCAAGTGTTGGCACTGAATGTGGTTGTGGGGCACCTCCATTCAGTTGAATGGGCTGCATTTAGAGGCAGTACTGGCAGCAGAATGTAAAACTGTGCAAAGTACCACTGCTGTGGCATGTGTGGGGGAGCATTTAGAGGTGATTGGTTAAAAAAAAAAAAAAGTTCAAACGTGTCGGAATTAGTGAGTTTTCCTGAAGATCTCTATCCACAATTCATTAATAAACAGACCATGGCACTGCGTGATTAAATATAATTTATTAAGACATTCAGCTATGTCTGTCAGTCTACATCCAAACGTACCACAAATTAAAAAAAAAAAAAAAAAAAAAAAAGAAGAAAAAAAGGAGCAAATTAAACCATTACCTTGAAATGTCACATCTTCCATCAGAATGATTAAACTTTCAACTTTTTCCCTTTACGGCCAAATGTGCACAAAGTATAAATTAATGATTTTTTCACATTTTTTTTATTTTATATCAAAATTCACATAAAAAATTGCCTTTTTTATTTTTTTTCATCCACCTAAAGCCATGTCAATTTAAAAATTCAACACAACGTTCTTTTGAGGGCAAAAATAAAAAAAATATACACATCAAAGTGTCTACTAAAAGCCTTGGTATGGCATTTGCGGAATTTGATCATACACAAGAAATATGTACTCATTTTCAAAAAGTGCAAATATTGCCATTAACACTGTAGGTTTTTTTTTTTTCTTTTATATTTTAGAGCGCAGTAATGAGGTTCTACAGCCCCTTCTGTGCAGTGAAGTTCATCCCACAACAAGTGATCACTTGAACTCCAAATATACTTCATATAAGGGCTGATCAGAACATCGACACAATAACACAGCAAGAAACAGAAAGAAAAGGAGAGTAGAAAAGAAAAAAAAAAAAGTAGGATTCATCAAATTTGGAGGTCAATGATGCCCCGCCCCCTTTCATTCCCAAACTGTGTGTACTTCGAGTGCAAGCAAGTGAGCATGCAAGCGTGCAGCATCGTCTCCAAATAATCACACAGCTGGAATAAACATTACTCCCCATGCTTGAATCAATCCTGGAAAATATGTTTATGCTAGGGTTAGACAAATCCAACGTAACAGGGCCTTCTTTTTTTTTTTAGACTTTTCTATTGTTGTCAGCTGACCCTTAGATACGACTGGTTTTTGACTTCTACATTACTTAGTCCATGGCTGGTCTGCGTAAACAAATATGATATCAAATCCCAGGAGGCCGAAAAATAAATTTGAAAACCCCTAGCAGAATATTACCCACTGAGAAAAGAAACAAAAATTAAACCAAAAAGGAAAAAAAAATTACAAGAGCACCCAGCAAATTAGAAGTAATCTGTATCCATCGGCAGTGGCTAAAAAGAATGGTTTTGTTATGCTTTAACTTCGGCACTGAAACATAAGAAAAAAAAAAAAAAAACATGGGAAAATCTTGCATACACTTTAATCAGTGTCAGTGCTAAAGTTCTCTGTTCAGGAGTTGCAGAATGCTGCATGTGGTAAGGATGGGGTTTGGCTTCATAATGAAATAGTTCAAGCAGGCAAAATATGGAGGATCAGATTCCTTTAAAGGGGCATTGCTCCTCTTGTAAGTCCCCAACCTGCATTTGGCTTGCCACTTCCTCAAGGAACTCGCTGCTATCTAGTTCTTCAGAATTTGTGCACAGAGGATCCCCTGTGTGTTCTGATTTGGTCCCTGGAGAGTCCACTGGCTGTATGTCTTTTGCAGGCTCTGGTTCCTCTGTGTCATGCTTTGGTTCATTATTTGGGGGAGATGCCACTTCTCTTGCCCCAGGCAGTCCATCTGGTTGTGGGTTAACGTTGTTGGCATGAGAAGGAGGAATGGTAGACGTGCCAGGATCACCTATGGCCTGCTGAGACAAGGACTTTAACTGGCAATGACATAATGGACAGGATTCTTGTACATACAGCCATTTTTTAAGGCATCCAGCATGGAAAAAATGGCTGCAAGGAGTAATGACTGCCGAATTCATGTCCTACACAAGCAAAAAGAAAATCATTTAAATGGAATTCACATGAAAAAAAAGTGTTTTTTTAAACCTATTTGGATAAGTTATACGTGAACTAGTGCATTGTGTCTCATTGTAAATAAACAGAACTATACAGTATGTTCCCTATTGTGCTTCTTCTTGACCACTTGCCCTCCTGAGGATTTACATTTTTTGTGTTACGGCGCGGCGTTACTTTAACTGTCAATTGAGCAGTCATGCAATGCTGCAGCCAAGTGAAATTTATGTCTTTTTTTTCCCCCACGAATTGAGCTTTCTTTCGGTGATATTTGATAGCATGTGCGGTTTTTATTTTTTGCGTTATAAACAAACAAAAAAAGACCGACAATTTTGAGAAAAAAAAACAACAATATTTTTTACTTTTTGCTATTAAACCTGTCCAGTAAAAAATTTAAAAAAAATCCAATTTCACCATAAATTATATAAAAGCAACTGTTCAGTATCTTAATAAAGCCATCCTGCGCCCAAAAATTAGGCTACGCCAAGGATCCCCTTTTCTCCCACCAAGATGTATACTTACCTCCTCCAATGGCAGTAGCCTCCTGCACTGTCTACAACCCAGCCAGTAAAAATGTAGTTCTGGGCTGCCCATGCACTAACGCCCCTTAGACTTTACACTTCATGATTCAAGTCTAGGAGATGTTGGCACACAGGCCTGGCCAGTTTGGTACTAGACTCTTACGATTTGGCCTGTATACAGCATGAGAGGCAAGTACACACCTCTTGGAGGAATCATCAGCTTAGCCTAGGCAAAGGGGCTGGGGGAGAATGTTTCATTAGAATAGCCTTCTGTGAATGAATGGACCACAAGTCCCGACAACCTTATCAGCTCTCAGCTTGTAGTCCTCAATGAACTAGCATGGTGCAGTTAGCGCTGTGGTAGTTCATTGATTCTTCCTGTCAAAAGTATCGGCTTGCCGGTACAGGATGAACGAGCAAGCAGATACATTGACAGTCTGCAGGAGACCTGTATGGCACCAGCGATCTGCTGATCACTGGTGCAATGATTTAGAGGCTCCTAACACCAAAAATAATCAATGAACATTTTTTTTACGCACAAAAAAAAAAAAAGTACATTTCTTATTTTTTGTGGAAAGGTGAACTTATCCTTAATCACTTGCCCTAAAGAGGATTTACCCCCCTTCCTGACCGGGCCATTTTTTGCATTACGGCACTGCGTTACTTTAGCTGACAATTGCGCGGTCATGCATCGCTGTACATAAATTAGTGTAATTTTTTCCCCACAAATAGAGCTTTCTTTTGGTGGTATTTGATCAACCCCAGGTGCTTCTATTTTTTTTTTGCACTTAAAAAAAAAAAAAAAAAAAAAAAGACCGACAATTTTGATAAAAAAACAAACAATATTTTTGACTTTTTGCTATAAAACATATCCAGTAAAAAAATGTTTTAAAATAAAATTTCTTCATGAATTTAGGCCAAAATGTATTGTGCTACATGTCTGCTACAAAAAAAAAAAAATCCCAATAAATGTAAATTAATTTGTTTATGTGAAAGTTATAGCATCTACAAATGGCGGTATATATTCTGGAATTTTTATTTATTTTGTACTAGTAATGGCGGAGATCAGCGATTTACTGCGGGACTGCGGCAGGCATTCTGACACTGGGTGGGAAGTAACTGCCACTGACATCCCCAGTGACCCTAATACAGTGATCAGTGTTAATAAAAAGCACAGTCACTGTACTGACTCTGGGCAGGAAGGGGTTAAGATCTGGGGTGATCAAAGGGTTAACAGTGTGCTGTGTGTGTTTTACTATGTGAACATGCTGCTTTGTATTGCTCTGCTCTGCAACTACAGGGTTCGAGTTCATTTATGTTACTGTTGTGCACACTCAGGAGAGGGCAGCCAGTGTGTCAAGCCAGAAGCTAAGCTAAAAAAGGGGACAAGTATAAATGTTTCAGAGGCAAGTCAGCTCAGTATCAAAAGACTGAATTTTCTGATCCCTGCAGAAGCCCCACTGTGACAGGTGATAACATGTACACATACAATCTCCGCACCTGGTAACATATGGAACAGATGTCGTTGTGTTGCTCCAGTTGTTCCTTTGTGGCAATGGGTAAGGATTTAATCTTATTCACAGCGTCCCTGCGAAGGAGGAAGCTCTTCCAGCCCAGCTGTGCCCGCAGCCAAACATTGTAGTACGAGTGTATGAAGATAATCATGGAACCCATCACTGTCCACTCGCCAAACACCGTCTCAGAGACTCCATATGCCACTACACACAGTGCCACCAGGAACTCCAGCAGGCGGTATGTTCCATTAACATAGTAAATTACGTCATCCATGTTTTCTACGGGCTCTTTGCGGAACTCCTCAATCATGAATAAGACATAGATGAAGAGAGTGCCAAGGACCTGTTCAGGAAAGGAGGAAGTTTAAGTGTTGGTGCTTTACCCCACCAAAAAAAAAAAAGTTTACTTCAGTAAAGTCTGTAAATGTACACTGTAATAAGCTGCACCTAAACGCTAACAACAATGTATGAATTTTAGTCAACATTTACCAAGCACTGACAAAGAAACACCCATTTCTGCCAAACAGTGCTGAAAGAGCTGCTGGCAGTCACTCCCCTACACAGATCAAGACCTTAGTTCTTATGGAATCTACATTTAAACAAACCCCTGACTCCTGTAGCCACAGGCAATGCAGAATGATTTATCCTCAGTTTACAGCAGAAGCACTATCTCTTCCAGCAGCTCAGCTCATTCTGCTCCCCTTTTCCAGCAGTCTTCCAATCTCTAATGTAAACATAGGACAGGTGCTCTAGGAGAGAGGAAAGCAAGAGTTCCAAAACCAGACGTCGCTAATTTCTCTTGTGCATTTTGAGGAAGAATTGCTCCACATTACCTGTAGCTACAGAGGTCAGTGGTAACTTGTCTTAAAACTGTTTTACTGGTTTTTAAAGCCTAGGTGTAGCTAAAACAAAAAACAGAAAAACCACAACAAAACACACACCTAACTTACAGTCAAGAGTGCTGATTCTTAGTAGAAATCTTCCTCAGTCCATCCGTTCTCAAAACCCAGCATTTGTAATCATCTGGTGGGGCGGGGGTTAAAAACTGAAGAGCTGTCACAGGCTTTCATCAAGAAAATTCAACTGCCCCTTTCGCCCAGCTGCTCCATTCATAGAAGGCACTAACCTATCAACCACCTCTTCAATTCTTTCTTCAATTCATTCTTAAATCCTGTTTTATTCATAAAAGCTGTAGTAAGGCGTCTATGAATGGAGCAGTTGGGCAGAAAGGGCGGGCACTGTCAGGCTCTGTTTGCAAGGTTTGAGAGCCTGTGACAGCACATTCTGTTAACCTCTGCCACGCCAGATGATTGTATGGGTGTTGAGGAGGATTTCCACTAACAGAAGAGGAATCAGCATAGGGGAGGGACATCCTACTGACTGTAACTTATGTCCCTTGTGCTGATTTTTGTTTTTTTAGCTACACTTAAGCTTTAAATCATATGTAAATACTGGTTCACTTTATAAGCATTGTTGGATTTTAATTAATACACTCCTCCTGAGAGGTGTTACCTCTTCAGGAACAAGCTTCTGAATTAGAAAGTTAATCTCTCACACTGTGTGAGCTTTGACTTGTAATTGTAAAAAGACACGGAACCTGCGGGACAGGTGGGCAGAAGGTTTTCTTAGAATGATAGGCAGTAAATCTACTCAGCCTCTTAAATATTTTCACAGCTTCCTGATCTATCATGTGCAGAGTGTGTTCACATCTTGGTAAATTTGTGCAGTGAAAGGCTTACTCCCATTTTTACAGTGAAAAAAGATTAGTACACTTAAAAACTTGGGTATATTAAAGTTCATGTAAATGCCAAACTTTTTTTCTACCTCTAGGTAGAATGGGTAAGGGGTAGACCCTCTGTCAAGTTTTGATGCTGTCTTTGACCCCTGTTGGGATGATTACCCTCAAGGTAATGACTAAGGCCCCTGCCCAACATTAAGCTTGACTTAAAAAAAAAAAAAAAAAAACCTTCACCCTATCCTGTACGTTGCTACTGTCGAACCACCCCCCAGGCCTTGGATAATACAAAAAAAGTTGGGCGAGGTAAATGCCTTTTCTCCAGGACTTTGTCCTGCACTTCCCACTTACTTGCCTAGGTGAATGTCATATATCCCAGGAGGCTCTAGGGCAATCTGCGCATGAGCTGGAACGATCTACCACACTCCGTATATGCTGCCATATGTAGCTGGTCCAGCTCAAAGAACCCAAAAGGAGATAGTGAACTTTCTGGTGACATCACACAAGAACGTGGGACTTGCAATACGGAGATGGAGTGCAGGCTTAAAGCAGACAGAACTGCCATTGTTGAACAGGTATGTTTTTTTCTGGAAAACCCAGCGATACAGGTAAAAGGGAACAAATAAATAAAATTATAAAGGGAGGGGTTTACGTTTTTTGTTAAGCCCTGAAGTACAAGCTGCCTGACTGAAAAAGACACTACAGCTGGTTCTATTGACAGTACCTGGAGAGAAGTGAGTATACTGCTGGATATGATGATCAGAAGCCAGAAATCCATGTGGAAGAACTGACAGATCATATAGGCCATATAAGAAGGGAAAACCAGGAGGAACAAACATAGGCTGACAGCCCGAAAATGCTTCCAAAGACTCCTATAGGAAAAAGTGAAAAAATAAATAAATATATATATATAAAATTCAGTGCTTAGGTATACCTGGTGCCAAGAGAATGCATCAGACAACACTCACTTGTCTCGTGAAGCACCCAGAGCAAGGACAATGGGGTCAGCTATCTCCAGCATTGACTGCAATATTGAAGCCACCACAATGAACAGAATGATGCTGAGCAGAAAAGCGCGATGAACCACTTGTAACTCAATCAGCCCCGTCTGCACAGCAAGGATCAGCAATGTCACCCCTTCTGTCATTCCCCTGCAAAGGGAAGAAAGGCAGATATTTAATCATTTGTTCTTAACACCTGAGGCGGACCTTGAAAACAATTGTGCTATAACGAGAGGTGTCAAAAAGAAAACAATTTCCAAATCTGGCAAAGATCTACATAAGTTTAACAGTTAAATGATCAGATCTGTGGCTACAGACATCTAAAGAAACAAAACCCTATTTGGTAAGTTCAAAGAGCTTAGTCACAGTAACCAAGTGCACAGATTGGCTACACATCAAACTACAGACAACTTTCAGCTGAAACAAAATCCAGGTAATCACATTTTAGCATGAAAAAAAAAAAAACTGGCTTGACAAAAGTAGAATACGCGGCACAAATGAGCATAGTTTGTGGTGAAGATTAAAATCCGATTTACTCACACTTGGACGTTCAAAAAAAAAAAAAAATCAAACTAAGGCTAAATATTCTCTCAACTCCATTCTAAGACTATTCCACCTAACCTGTAAAGAAAAACATGCTTATACTTACCTATCCTGAAGCTGCTCTGGTCCAGTCACATGATTGCTGACACCGGCTGCAAATGCCTGTGCAGTGACATCACCCATAGGCTTACTATGAGGCATTCATTGTCGCCAGCCCCCGCACTGAAGACAGCACTGGTGCCTGACCTGATCATGTGACCAGACTGGAGTGACTTCAGAATAGTCTTAGAACAGGGGTGGGTGTAGATTTAGCCTTAGTTAGATTATGACTGAGCTTCCACTTTAATCAAGGGCAAAAAAAAAAAAAATAGATAGATTTTCAATTATTTAACTCTTTAAATGCCAAGGATATGTCCTACATGACGTGGCAGACAAAGGGTCAAAGCTCACAGCTTTCATTGCAGCTGTACACTTGATTTTAGGAATAATCAGCAGGCTCTGCTCTTTGCTGCAGAAGTGATAGGAGTAAAGCCACCCAATCATTTCTGCAAAGCTAAAAAGTTAATTTTCATACTGAAAAGCTGGTTTTCTCTTGGTTACTAAGGGCTTGACTTCACAGGAAGGCACTGCGCACCCATCATCCCCAATGTCCAGGAAAATTTTCCTTACTGGCCACTGAAATACTCACAGGTGGGTCTGCTTAATTCTAGTCAGGAATGTTACGCACTTAATAATAAAGAGAAACTGGTCTGTGAGAGCACATAGAGGAGGACTGCAAGTAAATAGAACAAAGACACTTGTGGTACTTTGGAGTTTATCCTTGCATCTACAATCTGACAGCTCAAATATTTTCTGTTTATCCAAAATATAAAAACGCTTGACAGCACCCTCACCTGTTCATAGCGGGATCATTCATGAAAGCGCGGTATCCCTGCAGATAGAACTTGCAGAGGGTCAGTACACCAAGAGCCACAAAGGATACAGTGAAGACCAAGCCCAGGAGAGAGTAGGGAGTGCTACAGCACTCTGCAATGCTGCAGAAAAAAAAAGAACAACAAATGACGACGAATAATAATTTTATATTTCACAATCAAATTTGCTTAATACTTATAATGAAAAAAAAAGATGAAGTAGCATGTGCCTGTTTTAGATACATTTTCTATTCTATATTGAAATTGTAATGACAAAAATATGGGAGCTGTCATTGCTGACCTATATTTATAATGGGAGGCTCTAGGCTTTCAAGAATTCACATGACAGTGTTACATAACAAAAGGGTAACAAATCTCAAACCCCAATTTGGGTAGAACAGCAACATATAACAAACGAATATAATGGTCACAAATTGTTACACCCCCAATGGGATAGCACATCTCGAGTTACCTGCTAGGCAATTTCCCATACATAAATGAAAAACATTTTTTTAAACCCCCCCAAATCAAGGCCACCCAAACCCAACCATTCTGTATTTAGCGGAGTTAAACTAAAAGTTAAGTTTACCTTTAAGCATTTGGCATCGAGCAACTCGAAGAGCATGTGAACATTGCTTCAAAAATTGTTGTAGTCTTTTTACATTAAGCTGGTCACATAGTGCACAGACCACATAGAGAACTATACTGTTCACCAGCACTGAACCAGGACCCCCCCCCCCCTTACAGCTTAATATTCATCATGATGATTGAGTGACAGGGAATTGCCAGATAAGAACATGTGTGATGTGGCCCCTGGGTGGTGGGCAAGCTTTCCAGGAAAAAAAAATATAAAATGAAGGAAGATAACTCATGATGTGATCAATCAAGAGAAAAATATTCTGCTGACTGCTCTAGAAAACCAATAACTCTAAAATGATTTGTTTTTCTTCTTCCAGTTTATATATCTTATCTCTTGCTTAGGATCATTTTACTTTTTACTCAGTTAACCCTTTAACCTCAGGAACCCGAAAATGCATGTACAACTGCTTAGAAGGCATCTATTTTATTAGATTGTGCCATATTAAAGGCAGTTTAAAGCGAAACGTCACCCAATACAGGACGTTCTTCTTGTCTGCCACCTCCCCCCTCCTCTAAGTTTTGCCACTTTAGATTATTTTGGAGGGGGAGCAGTTACCTGGTTTTGAAGGTACCTGCTCCCACTTCTGGTCTTATCTCCATGGCGAAATTGCTGCCCCCCCACCCCCCGCAGCCTTCTGGGACACGACAAGTCCCAGAACACTGAGGGACCATTTGAAAAGCACAGTGCGGCTCGCATATGAGCACTGGAAAGCCGGCTGTGAAGCTGCAAGCTGTCACAGCCAGCATCCCAAAGTAAACATGTAGATACCAAGGACCCGAAGACCGGTGAAGAGTCGGCTCGGGTGAGGACTGCGGTGGTCTCCTGGACAGGCAAGTGTCCCATTATTAAAATTCAGCAGCTATAAATACTATTTTTTTTTTCTTTCTAGGGTGAAGCTTTAAGTTGTTCAGATAACAGTTGTCAATTGTATGGTTGCTAGGGTGCAGAGTGCACACGTGTCAACGATAAATGTAATATGTAAACACATATGCAATATCGCTGCACAAGCTAGCTAGGGCCAATATTTACAGTTCATTCTAAACGGATGAGCTAAGGCTCCACGCACACTAGCATTTTTTGTTAGCTAAAAAAATGCTAGGGAAAAAAAAAAAGCATGTAGAAGTGTTTAGGAGCATTAGCATTTGTACAGTACAAAAAAGCAATAAAAATGCTGTTAGGAGTGTTTTCTTCTGCCAGAAAAACACTCCCCAAAAAATTTTTTTTTCTGCTCCTAAACGCTGAAGCTTGAAAAACGCTACTAGCCTAAAATAGAGTGCATGAACACATAGGATAAAACGATTCAGCTTTTAGGATGCCAATAACAGCTTCTAGGAGCTTAGACAAAACAGTGTGCATGGAGTCTAAAGGCATATTTTATTTTCATTGTTTCGCGGGTGCAGAATTTTTTGGGCTAGACTTGTTTGGTAAGTATTTACTCGAAACAATCTCAACTTTTAAATTTTACCAAAAAATTGTGTTTGTGTGCACTAAAACTAAATTGAGTGCATTTCTTACTGAAAATATAGGCTTGATAAACTGTTCCACAAATATCGTGTGGCATAAATATTTCTAACTACTACCGTTTTATACTATACATACACACATATACATACAGTCAGGTCCATAAATATTGGGACATCGACACAATTCTAACATTTTTGGCTCTATACACCACCACAATGGATTTGAAATGAAAGGAACAAGGTGTGCTTTAACTGCAGACTGTCAGCTTTAATTTGAAGGTATTTACATCCAAATCAGGTGAACGGTGTAGGAATTACAACAGTTCGCATATGTGCCTCCCACTTGTTAAGGGACCAAAAGTAATGGGACAATTGGCTTCTCAGCTGTTCCATGGCCAGGTGTGTGTTATTCCCTCATTATCCCAATTACAATGAGCAGATGAAAGGTCCAGAGTTCATTTCAAGTGTGCTATTTGTATTTGGAATCTGTTGCTGTCAACTCTCAAGTTGAGATCCAAAGAGCTGTCGCTATCAGTGAAGCAAGCCATCATTAGGCTGAAAAAACAAAACAAACCCATCAGATAGCAAAAACATTAGGCGTGGCCAAAACAACTGGTTGGAACATTCTTAAAAAGAAGGAACGCACCGGTGAGCTCAGCAACACCAAAAGACCCGAAAGACCACGGAAAACAACTGTGGTGGATGACTGAAGAATTCTTTCCCTGGTGAAGAAAACACCCTTCACAACAGTTGGCCAGATCAAGAACACTCTCCAGGAGGTAGGTGTATGTGTGTCAAAGTCAACAATCAAGAGAAGACTTCACTAGAGTGAATACAGAGGGTTCACCACAAGATGTAAACCATTGGTGAGCCTCAAAAACAGGAAGGCCAGATTAGAGTTTGCCAAACGACATCTAAAAAAGCCTTCACAGTTCTGGAACAACACCCTATGGACAGATGAGACCAACATCAACTTGTACCAGAGTGATGGGAAGAGAAGAGTATGGAGAAGGAAAGGAACTGCTCATGATCCTAAGCATACCACCTCATCAGTGAAGCATGGTGGTGGTAGTGTCATGGCGTGGGCATGTATGGCTGCCAATGGAACTGGTTCTCTTGTATTTATTGATGATGTGACTGCTGACAGAAGCAGCCGGATGAATTCTGAAGTGTTTCGGGAATATTATCTGCTCATATTCAGCCAAGTGTTTCACAACTCATTGGACGCTGCTTCACAGTGCAGATGGACAATGACCCAAAGCAGACTGCAAAAGCAACCAATGAGTTTTTTAAGGGAAAGAAGTGGAATGTTATGCAATGGCCAAGTCAATCACCTGACCTGAATCCGATTGAGCATGCATTTCACTTGCTGAAGACAAAACTGAAGGGAAAATGCCCCAAGAACAAGCAGGAACTGAAGACAGTTGCAGTAGAGGCCTGGCAGAGCATCACCAGGGATGAAACCCAGCGTCTGGTGATGTCTATGCGTTCCAGATTTCAGGCTGTAATTGACTGCAAAGGATTTGCAACCAAGTATTAAAAAGTGAAAGTTTGATTTATGATTATTATTATGTCCCATTACTTTTGGTCCCTAAACAAGTGGGAAGCACATATGCAAACTGTTGTAATTCCTACACCGTTCACCTGATTTGGATGTAAATACCCTCAAATTAAAGCTGACAGTCTGCAGTTAAAGCACATCTTGTTTGTTTCATTTCAAATGCATTGTGGTGGTGTATAGAGCCAAAAATGTTAGAATTGTGTCGATGTCCCAATATTTATGGACCTGACTGTATGTATATATGTATATATATATATATATATATATATATATATATATATATATATATATATATATATATATATATATATATATATATATAGTGTGTATGTATGTATATATAAATAAATAATATACACACATACATATACATATATATATATATATATATATATATATATATATACATACATATATATACACACACACACACCTCAAAAAAAAAAATAAAAAATGAAAGGAACACTTTGAAAATACATCAGATCTCAATGGGGAAAAATCTCATGCTGGATATCTATACTGATATGGACTGGGTAATGTGTTAGGAACGTTAGGATACGCCATCGTTTGATGGAAATTAAAATGATCAACCTACAGAGGACTGAATTCAAAGACACCCCGAAAATCAAAGTGAAACAATGATGCAGCAGGCTAGTCCATTTTCCTGAAATTTAATTGCAGCAACTCAAAATGGTCCTCAGTAGTTTGTATGGCCTCCACGTGCTTGAATGGATGCCTGACAATGTCAGGGCATACTCCTAATAAGACGACGGATGATGTCCTGGGGGATTTCCTCCCAGATCTAGACCAGGGCATCGCTGAGCTGAGTGTGAGGTGCAACCTGGCGGCGTCAGATGGACCGAAACATTTATTTATTTCAGGTACTTATATAGTGCCATCAATTTACGCAGCGCTTTACATATATATTGTACATTCGCATCAGTCCCTAACCCTCAAGGGGTGTACAATCTAAGGTCCTTAACTTACATTCATACATACATGGGCCAATTTAAACAGGATCCAATCAACCTAACAGCATATCTTTGGAGTGAAACCGGAGTACCCGGAGGAAACCCACGCAGGCATAGGGAGAACATGCAAACTCCTGGCAGGTGGTGCCATGGTCGGGATTTGAACCAACGACCCTAATACTGCCAGGCAGAAGTGCTAACCATTTAGCCACTGTGCTGCCCATGATATCTATTGGATTTAGGTTAGGCGAGCATGGGGGCCATTCAATGGTATTAATTCCTTCATCCTCCAGGAACTGCCTGCATACTCTCGCCACATCAGGCCGGGCATTGTCGTGCACCAGGAGGAACCCAGGACTCACTGCGGCAGTGTAGGGTCTGACAATGGGTCCAAGGATTTCATGCCGATACCTAATGGCAGTCAGGGTGTCATTGTCTAGCCTGTAGAGGTCTGTGCATCCCTCCATGGATATGCCTCCCCAGACCATGACTGACCCACCACCAAAACGGTCATGCTGAATGATGTTACAGGTCCTGCTGAGGGGTTAAGGACCTTCTACGGCCCTGTTCAGCTCTCTTAGAGTAATTGCCTGTCTCCTGGAATCTCCTCCATGCTCTTGAGACTGTCCTGGGAGACACAGCAAACCTTCTGGCAATGACATGCATTGATGTGCCATCCTGGAGGAGTTGGACTGTCTGTGCAACCTCTGTAGGGTCCATGTATTGCCTCATGCTACCAGTAGTGACACTGACCCTAGCCAAATGCAACACTAGTGTAAAACAGTTAGAAAAGATGAGTAGGGAAAAAAATGTCATTGGCCTCCACCTGTAAAACCATTCCTGTTTTGGGGGTCGTCTCATTGTTGCCCATCTAGTGCACCTGTTGTTAATTTCATTAACACCAAAGCAGCTGAAACCGATTAACAACCTCCTCTGCTACTAAAAATTTTTTTTATGGGTGGGGGGTGGGAGATGGGGGCCAGAAATGCACATTTTAATGTGTGCAAAAAAAAAAATTATCCAGCCGTAAAAAGTTTAACTTCCATTATAGCTTCCACTTTCAATGCCTAAGTAAGAGAGATGTCAGGCAGAAACAGATACACAATTGAAAAATGAGCTGTGAAATCCTGGCACCCTTTCCAGGTGGTACAGCCAGGTGCAGAACTTCTCTGCAGACTATAAAGCATTTATTGAATACAGTGTAATCCAGGACTGGCCTCATCCTGTGACCGGGCAATGAAGGAGAAGAAAGCATGTCGATATTCCCCTGCACTTCATTACTTTACAATGGTTCGTTGCTTTATACTGATGACATTGTTAGAGCTCTGACTGGCTCACTAGTGCCCCCCCCCATCACAGTCTAATGGGCCCTATGAGGATTAAAGTGGAACTCCAGGACAACTGTGATTACACTCCCTGTGCCTGAAGTTGATTCAGGGATGCCCACAAATCTGCCTGTGTTTGAGGAGAAGCTGACAGATTGGAGGTTAGGAATTGAGAAGGGGGCAGAGATTTCATTTTACACATATGCACAGTGTCATCCTAAAGACCTTATGAAGTACATTATCTATGGAATGAACGTATGGCAGGACCAGCAAGAGCAAAGGTTTGCCTTCAGTACCATTTCTAAGAGTCTACTGACAAAATCCTTAAGCCTAGGTTCACACTTGAGCAGAACACCGCATGTAATTCGGACTTCCTATTCAAATCACATTTGGTTCTTTGCAGTGCGCTTTTACCGTATTGATTTTGGATGGGCTCAAATCACATCGCACCCGCAGGAAAAAAGTGTAGGCATCTTTTTTTGCCAAACAGGAATCCGATCACACCGAGCAGATTGCATGAACGTGATGAGATTTCAATGCGGTGTAGTAAACACACAGGATTTGCTGTGTTTCCCACACTGCATATATGTGAACCGAGGATAAAGGTGGAAACATTCTCAAAAGGAACAGTGAGACGTTTCTTGAAGTCTGGAAAGGCAGGATCCACTACTACTTCTGTGAAAACAATACAAGACTTTTGGTGAATGGACAAAGGGAGAGGAAGGGAAAGCGAACAACTCAATCCCCACACTATACTATAGGTGGAACTGTCAGTCTCACTGCTCAAAGCTCACAGCAAAACCCTGTAAAAAAAAGAACTGGAATTTCTAGCATTCCCAGCAGCCATCCAAAGCTATCATAACAAGCATTACAGGTAACTCATCTGGACCCAACAAAAGTATTAAAAAGAAGAATACAGTTTTTTTACTTACTGGAATTCTATTTTAAAACCGATTTAGATATCTACATGGATTACAATACAAATATAAAAGCAAACTGTCCCCTGGATGGAGCAGTTCTATCAATTTGCTTTCTATGCAGGTGAGAAAAGCAGGCTAGCACTCACTGATGATGGGAAATATAGTGTGATATAGGAAATGCTCATACGTTCTTTTAAATTAAGCAAATGTAACAGCACTCAGATGAACAACCAAATCTTGTAAAAAAAACATGTAACTGAAGTATTAAATGGCCATCTCTCATCTATTCACATAGACACTTCATTTCCACACTATCTCTGGAATGTGATAAGCTTCCCAAGCCAATGAATATTAAAATGCTGGGTAACATGCCAGGTTGGTATTTCAGGTGTACGCCTGACAGGTCACCCGTGTTATCTGCTTTGCATCGGACGCACCCTAGCAACCAATATACAAAACCGGTTATTAGCAATCATCTTGGGTGATGAATATGAGAGAATCACGAGTAACCTCAGCAATGATTAGGATTCCCAAACCCCTCACTGCCAGATGTTTATGGTGAAGGCAGAATGGAAAATGAAACCTTTTTCTGTAGAGAGTGCTGCTATTGATTTAATTAAAGTAAATGTAAATGCTATCTGGATGACATTTAGTTTGCTAAAGCACTATCTATCAAACAACTGCTATGTTTTTTATTCCTGTGACAACCCTGGAGTATAACAGCTGTGCCTGAAGAAGAAGTACCTTCATGGCAGGAATACCATTTTAAAATTTTTTTATAAAAAAGGTTGACGTGGTTATACCGAGATCATGGTTGAGACTACTACCATGATCCAGGTATTGTTTTGTTTTTTTTGTAGCTGGCGATTCTGGTTTATGTAAAAGTGATCCAGGCGGCTCTGGAGCCACTGAAACACTTTTACAGGCGACGAAAATAGGTCTCTCCTCCCCCCTCCCTTTACCTGGCTCTCCCGTCTAATCTGGGAGCATGGTAAAGATGTGCCCAATGGCATCTGCTTCCAGGGACACATTGAGAGGAACTGATGCTCTTTCTCCCACTGTGTGATGGTCAGAAACTAGAAGTGACGAGGATTTGTCAATTCCGGTTTTAGTATCATGTAAACAAGCCATTACCGGCTTGTGAAAGCATCTGATCAAACCAAGCTTGGTTTGATCAGATGATTTGAAGGCCAAAAAGGAGAGAACTGAGATCTTATAGTTATGTTAAGGCCCATGCTATCACAAAGGATGATGATGTTAATTCCTTGTAACAGCAATAAAGCTCAAAAAAAGTTGAAAATGTTGAAGAAAAATAAAAAAAAAATAAAGGTTAAAAAAAAAAAAAAAAAGAAAAAATGTTAACATACAAACCCCCAAATTAAATAAAATAAAAAAAAAACAAAACACATTTTTGTAAAGCTCCCCATGCAACTGCATGACAGGTTACATATCCATTTACCAGGCATAACATCTTTTATATTTTATCAAACAATTGGGTAGTATACTGTTTTTTAAAGTGTATATTTTACAAAACGTGTGCTTGAAAGAACATTCACCATTTTATTCTCTAGGGCCTCAGCTTAAAAAAAATATAATGTTTATGGGTTCTAAGTAGTTTTCTAGCACAAAAAAAAAAAAAATACTGATTTTTACATGTAAGAGAGGAATGTCAGAAATGGCACAGACTGGAACTGGTTAATGAGAAGTCCAAGAACAGTTTAGGAAATTGTATTACCATGTTAAAGCCCAACTAAAGGAAACCTAAAAACCTTCTCATGCAATGTGGCTGTGCCCGCACTGCAAGGATTAACTGATCATTCATGACTATTGGGTGGAAAAGCAGTTTTACTTATCTGACATGTTATTCTCTCAGCAGACAGTGACTCTTCACATCCAATATACGGCTATAGTCCTTGCATCGGTTTCAATGATGTCAGAGGACCTTAGCCAACTGGAGCATAATGGAGGAGGCTGTAGGGACCATCTAGCAGTGCAAAAGAGCCTGAAGGACCAGGAATTGGGAAGTAAAACTTGCTTTACCAAGTACCCTAGACATAAATGATCAGTTAACCTTTGCAATGCAGGCACAAAGGAGGATGTTTACGTTTCATGGAGTTGAACTTTAAAAGTTTAAATAAGAATTCTGTGAGAGGGTTTACATATACTCCAAGTAAAGAGGTTTTTTTCAAGATGAATTCAAATTGCTGAAATCCCAAGGAGGCCTGCACAGTTCTCTTGTGCTGGACTATAGGACACCTTCTGTTCTTTTCCAATACCATAAGGGGGATGTGCTCTGTAGTCTATAAAGGTGAACTCAGACAGGGCTGACAACAGTGCTAGGAATTTCAGTGCAGCAACGGCAGTGTTTTCAGCTCACATCAGGAAGGTAGGAGCTCACTGGATTTCTAGGAAATCAACCAATACATTTCTGTACTTGCAGGGGAAACAAAATGTTGGGAAATGTGCATGTATTACAGAAATATACTGATTATTTCAGTGAAAGTTTGGGACATTAAAAAGGTGTTGAGGGGATAAACATGTATTTTCTTTTCCCCTAAATAGTTTAATTTGTAGGTTTATTGAAACATACCTTGTAAGAAAGAGGAAGAGGAGTCTCTCGCGAGAGGTAGGCTGGTCCCGTGTGCTGAAGTATGTGTAGATCTGAAGAGCAAAGAGGACCAACCAGAAAACCATAAATAGAACTGGGACCACAAGCTGATTCCACAGTGACATGCCCAGAGCCAGAAGACCGTACACTTCTACCACCTGTAATGCAAAAAGAAAAGGCTCACAAACTGAATACATCCTTGATGACAAAGGATACATAACCCATTCTGATTGGCTCAAAAGTTTTAATGGGTTTTTCTTTTTAGCTGGAAGTACAGTTTATGCCAAGTGGTTTTATATATTTTGTTGGAGCAAATGAAGCTGTGAGACAATATAAATAGAATCTCTCACCGAGGTCTTTAAAGTGTACTTGTTCTGCCCTGTGTTGGCCTGCACCTTGAGTATTTTGTTTGTGTGTCTGTGTATCATGTACACATTTGCAATGTTCTAATATGACAGGGCTGCTCCCTGGAGAAAGGAAAGAAAGAATGGGGAACAGCACTTCTAAGTGTAGCAGAATAAAACCACTTTAATAGGTAAAAATTAGGCAACTCGCAAAAGGTAGGAGAATTAGCGCTTCATAATCATAAGTCCGCTGTACGGTCCCAGGTGGTCCCACTGGGTGTCTTTGTAGCTCTTGGTGGTGAGCCGGCAGCCCCACTGGTGGATCCCCTCTTCTCCAGAGTCCTCTGCCTCCACGAGCACTGTAGGAAGTGCTTGAATCCACCAGCGTGGCTGCCGGCTTGCTACCAGAAGCTGCAGAGACACACTGTGGGACCACCCAGGACTGCACAGTGGACTATGAAGTGCCAATTCTCCTACCTTTGCGAGTTTCTTACTTTTTAATTATTAAAGTGGTTTTATTCTGCTACACTTAGAAGCTCTATTCTCCTCTCTTCTTGCTGTCTACAGAGTTCCTTCTAGCTTATTTGAAACTGGCCAGCTTCAAGTGTTGATATCCTCTTGGACTCTTCATCTAGAGACTTTATACATGCCCGGCTGAACTTTTCTATGGATAGCCTTAGGTAACATATAGGATACTTTACTTCGTGTGCCAAGTATCTACCACCGAATGCTCCCTGGAGAAGCTACTGTCATTCATTTAGATTTTAGAATCTCTGACATGCACTTCTGCATGTGATAGGTGACTGAGAGAACAATGGGACAAAGCATGGACAGAAGAGGGGTATATGCACGCTATAGTGGCAGTTCTGCACAGACTAGATCCTCCTGCAGCTACTTACCACCTGAAACAAGAAAGCAGAAATAACTGGCAGGATCAGCAGTTAATTTATTCTTACTGAAACTTTATAGAACGAAGCAAAGGGCAGATAGATCACCGAATTTATGCTAATACTTTCTTTTTTGTTTGTAGACAATTTTATTAGCGACATAATGCATGTTAACGCACTGCAATGGATCGCTAAAATGTGGATCCAGCCTTATGGAAATACTGACTCTAGCTAGATGTCTGTGCTAAACCCTGCTTTTGGCCACTACCTGCAATGGGCAGCCACAACGACCAACAGTGTCGTGCAGCAGGGAAAGAACCACAGTGCCACATTACTCTCAGACATTGAGATTTACATAATAAACCCACCCAGGTTTTTTTGGGCATTCTGGATAGGGAAATTGTAATTCAACTGGCAGTTTACTACTGTTAGAGTGTCTACAGATTTACATTAAAGTGGAGTTCCAGCTGAAAAAAAAAAAGTTAGCAGCTACAAAAACTGTAGCTGCCAACTTTTAAAATACAGCCACTTACCTGTCCCTCGGTTTAGCGGTGTCTTCAACACCGCTGGTTTCACTGGCCGTCTTCTCTCCCTGGTGCCAGTATCTTCAGTGTGGGCACCCGGCTGTGACAGCTTGCGGCTTCACAGCCGGGTGCCCACTACGCATGCGTGAGAAGCGCTGTGCTTTGTGAATGGCCCCGTAGTCTTTTGGGACCTGTCACAAGTCCCAGAAGACTACGGGGAGGGAGGACAACTCCTAGGCGATTGCAGTGGAAGTGGGTACCCACTTCCAAGTGCCAATCCTTAATGGGGAGCGGGGGACAAAGCATTAAAGTGGAAATTCCCCTTTTGGGTGGAACTCCGCTTTAAAGTGGTTCTAAAGACTGAAGGTTTTTTACCTTCATGCATTCTATGCATGAAGGTAAAAACCCTTTTATGCTGCTCCCCCCACAGCCCCCCTAATACCTACCTGAGCTCCCTCAGGTTTCCCTCTACTCATTGGCTGAGATGCAGCAGTGGGAGCCATTAGCTCCCACTACTATCAATCACAGCCAGTGAGAAGAGATGAGGGGGGGAGGGGCCAAGACACAAATCTATGTGTCTTTTGGACGCATAGAACAGGGCTCAGGAGCAAATACGCACCAATGCCCCCAAAACAGGTAGCTTGCTTTTGGGGGCACTGGTCAAGAGGAAGGAGCCAGGAGCACCTGCGAGGGACCTGAGAAGTGAGGGATCAGAGCTGCTCTGTGCAAAACCATTGCACAGAGCAGGTAAGTATAACATGTTTGTTATTAAAAAAACAAACATTTAGTATCACTTTAATCACTTTATTGAAATCTGTATTTGGATCACATATAGGCTACCACAGATCTATACACATGGGACAAATACATTATCTACATTCCTGACTCTTAAGTCAGCTCCCTATTGCCATTGCAGGTTCCCAAGAAATTTAAAACTAGGAAAGTGCTTGAAACAACTAATAGTAAAGAGCATAAAATATCTTATGGATGATACGCTATATATAATTAAACAAAAGGCTGACTTTAGGCTCCCACCAAGGATACCATAGTCACTCAATTCATAGTGCACTTCATTTTGTAGGTACAAAGTATATGGACAATAACTTTTTGAAAAATCATAAAAATTACCTAGAAAACAAAAAAGTGTTTCTAGCTCAAGCTTCTGTAGTCACTAGCAGTGCATGCGTTCCAAACTTAATCAAAAGGGTCTGCAGTAAAATAATTTATGTATTCTTAAAACTGTAACAAAGTGGAGCTTCTACCTTGTAGACCACATAGCATGCAATACTGAATGTCCCTGAGAACTAGGATTTAGAATCACTGCAACTAGTCTCTTCATGTTTTGTCCTATACCATACTCTTTTAGATTAACAGTTCAGCAACCTTGATAATATGTACAATGTTTGAATCCTAGCAAAGCCATTTATCCTTTAGCAGATTTTAGTATGGTACATCTCCAGAACAGTACTGCAACATGTCAAAGCAAGCTTAGGATTCATATTAAATTTTTTCTCAGCATTTATTAAAAACATTTTACCTGAACCAGCTCCCTGTATGCTGACTTAGCAAGGTTAAAGGGCACCAGCAGGTTGGATGCCAAAAAGTACAGCACTTCGAGTCCAGTGAAAATCATGGCAAACTTGTTAATGACGACGATAGTCTCAATAGGAACAAGGCAGAGACGAGCCAGCAGGGGGAGCATGTGCGCCGAGAAAAGCCAGATCTGTTTGGTCTTCATCACACAGGAACAGAGAGTACAGACGACCAACTGGCCTGTAACACAATGTCACAATAACCACGAGTTACACCTCCGGTAACATAAAAACGTGATTAGATGCAATTTGTTACCTGGGAAAAGGGGGTCAATCAGAAAACTTAAGCCAAGAGAGAGTGCCATCGCAACTAGATTCTGAGAGTCACTTTGCTTACTCAAGTTAGAAAATACAAAACATTTAATAGGTTGCTATGGGTCATTTGAGCTATTCTGCTACTACTGAAAGATTTAGGATTAATTAACATAACTATTCTGTTCAAGAATTACTGGAAAAGAAAAAAATCATGCAACATACTGTCATTCATCTCTCCCATCACAGTTTAGAAACCTTTCAATACTAAAGACTATGTAGCTCAGCAACTTCATCATATAAAACATACAGTGCGTTCAGAAAGTATTCAGACCTCCTTTTACGTTTTTCAATTTTGTTATTTTGCAACCTGATACTACAGTTGTTTAAATTCATTTTTTTACCTCATTATTTTACACTCAGTACCCTATAATGACAAAGTGAAAACAGAATTTTAAAAATGTTTGCAAAATTATTAAAAATAAAAAACTGAAATATCATATTGGACTAAGTGTTCAGACCCTTTGCAACAACTCTTGAAATTTTTCCTCAGGTGCCTAACATTTCTCTTGATCATTGCTAAGATTTTTCTACACATTATGTGGAGTCTACCTGTGGTAAATAAATTGAGTGGACATAATTTGGAAAGGCACACACCTCTCTATAGAATGCCTCACAGCTGACAATGCATATTGTATCAGATCAAAAGTCATGAGGTCAAAGGAACTGCCTGCAGAGCTCAGAGACAGGATTTGTGCAAGGCTACAAAGAAACTTCTATAGGTTCCCTCATTGGCCTCCATAATTCTCAAATGGAAGTAGTCTGGCACAACCAGGACTCTTCCAAGAGAGCTGGTCAAAATGAGCAAATCGGGGGAGAAGGGCCTTAGTAAGAGAGGTGACCAAGAACCCGATGGTCACTCTGAGCTCCAAAGATCCTGTATGGAGATGAGACAAAGTTCCAGAAGGACAAATCAATGCAGACCTCCACCGATCTGGGCTTTATGGCACAGTGGCTAAAAGAGAAGACTCTCCTCAGTGCAAAATACATGAAACCCCATTTAAAGTTTGCAAAAGATTTAAGAGTGTAGATTAATGAGAAAGAAAAAAATTCATTTAGTAATGTAGTATCAGGCTGCTACATAGCAATTGAAAAAAGTTAAGGAAGTCTGAAAACTTTCTGATTGCACTGTATATGCTTTTAAGACTCAAAGGAATTAGATAATTGTTGCCTATTCTTAGGAAAAGTTAAAAGATTGGAGAATTCTGGAACCCCTCAACAAGTTCAGCCAATTGACCAAGACAGCATTAGACTACTGATCAGCGCAGGTTAAAATATTGTTCATCTAAAAAGTGTACATCCAGCCAAAATTAGATTTTTTAAAGTTTTGGATAGAATGTGAAATGAGTAGAAACCTTGTCAGGTTTTAACT
Source organism: Staurois parvus (assembly GCF_062004578.1). Taxonomy (NCBI): domain Eukaryota; kingdom Metazoa; phylum Chordata; class Amphibia; order Anura; family Ranidae; genus Staurois; species Staurois parvus. Next base: position 9,494,047 of record NW_028318094.1, read on the forward strand.
GCTATTCGGGGCAGTCTCAGATTGATTTCCATTCACATCACAACTGTGACACGCACAGTAATAAAAAGCGGATTTCTAGCCTTTCCTTATCGTATTTAAAAAGGAAAAAAAAAACCATGTGCACAAAATAAAACAGGAGTTTTGACTTCCTTCAATATTCTGTATCTGAAGTACAGTATAAGACAGAAGGTCGGACAATGCGTTATATGCTAACTTCAGGTGATTGTGCCCTGACAGGTTTTGCTGGGAATGCCTCCAGTGCACGCTCATATAACCCCAACCAGTGTGTGGAACTTCAGTTTGTCTAGTGTTCTTAGGTGATTGACCAATCCTCAAATGGAAATGGAAAGACTTTCCAAGTTATTCTTTTTTTTTTAATCTTTCTTCACTATTTCATCTGACACTTCTACCAGGATCCAACAGCTTACTGCATGCGGGATTACTATCAGTTTCTGGATGGGTTACCCTCTATGTACATCTTGGGAACTGCTTTGGGTACTGGATCCTGCATTTGACATGCACCTTGGCACAAGGTGCAACAATTATAGTTAACCACAGGGTGCAATAGAGATCCAGGACTGTGTTCTGTTCTAATGGCACCCAGACACTGAAGACTGCTCAATGTGATGGGTGAAGTTTGGTTTTCTCCAGTAACCTGTATTATCGATATGGTAGGAACAAAACGAGAATTTTAATTTCCCATTATATTCCATATCTTGGAGTACAGTACAGGACAGAAAGTAAAAGACCAAGGGTTACATTCTGTTACCTTCACGTGATTATACACAGACAAAGGCTCTGCTGGGAACACCCCCAGTGTACCCGGATATAATCCCACCCACTTTGTGGGACTCCATTTTCCTAGCAAGCAATAAAAAGAAACAGGACAGACGAGAGGGACCTGTGTCCTGTACTGTACTCGAAGATATGGAATTTACTAGTTAAGTCAAAATTTCCATTATCATAATTGTACAGTACAGTACAGGCCAGGAAGTCGTAGACCAGGGGACATCTCCAAGAAATAAATTGAAGGTTGGCAAACAAAGCTACAAAAACCAAGGGTCAATGGACTTGAAAAAACAGATGACAGCTTGAAACACCTTGCGTCCAAAGCTCGCATCAGCTGCGGCCTAAAGGTCTACCTGGTAAAGCTTTGGGAAAGTTTTAACAGAAGACCAGGTGGCGGCAAACCTGCAAAATGGATGCTTAATGCTGAAAGGCCCTAGAAAAACCAAATGATTTGGTGGCTTAAGCCCAGACAAAGGAAGGGACCTGTTCTTTGGAGCTTAAGCCCTGGAGATGAGCTGCCTGAAATGACCTAGCAATAGTGGAAGAGGAAGGAGGATGTCACTATGGGGAACTTCATGGAGGATAATAAAAGGAACTCTGAAGGAAGGGTTTTTCCAAACGAAGAGGTTGCAGCTAGGTAGACTATAACTGACTCACCACATCCAGCCATGGAGGGAAATCTTCTCAAGACATAGGGAAGGGAGGATAACAGCCTCACTGAGGTGAAAGGAAAAGAATAGCTTGGGGAAGAGGAAGAAGTGCCTGAGTCAAGGGCTACCTTGTTTCTATGTAAGGCAAGAAAAGGCCAATTACAAGAAAGAGCTGCCTACTGACATGCCTGATGAAAGGAATAGCCACCAAAAAGGCCAATGGGATATCAGAATCAGTTCAAAGGGAGGTTTTTGAAAAACATTCAAATCCTAGAAAAACACAGAAGGTCTAAGTGGAGAATTAACACACACAACTCCCTGTATAAAGGTCTTGGCAAGAAGGTACAAATCCAAAGGTTTCTTGAAAAGAATGGATAAAGGCAGGAATTTGTCACTTTAGAGTACTAAAAGATCCAGATGCTGGTCCAGACAAGACTGGATGAAGGTCAGCACACAAGGAATAAAACATTCCTAGGGGGGCTTGCCCTTGCACCAGCCAAAGCAGGCCCCCCATGTACAATGGCATTTCCCAAGAAGTAGATTTTCTCACCTTGACCAAGGTCAGCAATGCCCCTTTTAGAACCTGGGTTTCAACAAATATACAGTTTAAGCAAGTGAATGAGATGCAGGGTGGCGCAATGTGACAGGAGGTCTTGAAGAGTTGAATAGGGCTTGCTTCTCTCAGGGATGCACGATTTCTGGTACCCCCTTTGGTGATTTATGTAGGCCACAACTTGTCTGACTGTACCTTGACTCGGTGACTGTGTAGGAGGAGCGGTCCACTGTAGTAGTCAGTTTATGGCTTTCAGTTCCAGAATGTTGATAGGGAGCATCGACTCCTGAAGAGACAAGGTTCCCTCTACAAGAAGCAAGTTGAGGGATGCCTGATTGACCCGAGGGTCTGAAAGTTGGACCGTAGAGAAACAATCTTCCCTAGGAGAGAAAATTATTGCCTGAACCATGTCCAAGATCAGTCCCAAATATTCCAGGCAATGGGAAGGCTGTAGGGCAGACTTCTTGAAGTTGATCATCCATCCGAACGTTTGAAGAAACTGGATTGTCTTTTGAATTTTGCAAGAAAGGATAGTGGCTGAGGAATCTCTTAGAAGGTCATTATGATACCCATGAGAAGATATGAGCAGGGCCGAAGTTAAGCAGCCACTTTGTGAAGACTTGTGGTGCAGAAAAGTGCCAGAATAGCAGGGTGACAAATATAAAATGTTGATCCCCCAATAATGAGTAGCAAGCGGTGTGTGGGAAAAGATGGGAATGTGAAGATCGGCATAATGGATGTCCACTGATGCCAGAAAGTCCCCTGGTCTGAGAGAAGGGAACACAGATCTTGCGTGTTCCATGCAGAAATTTGGCACACACAGATATCTGTTTAGGAATATTAGGTTTAAAACTGGGTAAATGCCAACACTCATTTGTGACACTCAAATGGGTTTGAGTAAAACCCTTTGAACCATTCCTCTGCAAGATCTGCACTCTATGTGTCCAAAGTGGGGCAAACCCCACAGTGCCTGTGTTTGATGTGAAGCTGGCAGGTTGGAGGGTAGGAATTGAGGACGGGCAGAAATAGAAATCCTGTGTTGTAGACTGTGGAAATTACAGATTTGACCTTGAGGTCTGAGATGTCTCTGATCAGCACTGGTGCAACAAAAAGTACATTTTCTCCAGTAACTTCCTTTATAACTTGTCAAAGGTTTTTTTCTGAAAGGCATTCACCATTGAAAGGCATGCACAAGAAGACTTCAGAAAGCAGAATCAGCAGACCAAACCTTTAACCACAATATTCTGTGCATAAGTACAGAAAGCAGTTTTATCATGGAGACCTGGAAAAGTACATTCTCTAGGGCATTAACACAAAATAGCACAGAGGACATGAGATGCAACTGTTCCAGAAGAATAGGGTCCTTAGAGACAGGACTATGTTCTCTATTCATTTGCCTAGTCCAGTTAGAATTAATCTGACAAATGGACATAGCCACAATGGTCAGGTGTAAACCAGCACCAGCGAGAGCAAAGGTTTCTTTTAAACCATCTATTGACAGGGAAAGGAGGTAACAATGAGAATCTTTTGGAGAAATGAATGCCTTTTTGAGATTAGGCTAATCCTAACCCAAAGTTAACCCCACAGTTAACTTGTGTGTGCGAAGGAAAAGGTGGTGTTTAGTGACTATAAGAGCTGTTGAGGCTGCAGAGATTCCAGTGCTGCTAGGCAAAGGCTAGTACACAACACCACATCAATAAGCGAGCTCACTGTTCAACGCTTATGGAGTGAAGCCTTAGCTTGTGCCTCATAAAATGCACAAAGTGAAAATTCTTCTGCAGGATCCTCCTCTGTATCCACCTCACCTTCCTCAATATCTTGCTTGAAGAGATTTGGAGGTTCAGCGTCATATTCCTGAATAGATTAAGGTGGTGGAGAAGCAGAGGAGTGCTTTTAGGACTTGGAAACTAAAGGTTCTTGAAGTGCAGGGCTTTGAAATCTGTCTTTAGTGACTGAAAGGTCTAATTTTTTGTGCTAACATAAAAGAGAGGTTATAATTACTGGTTCTGTGCAACAATACAGTCCTTCCTCCTTGTGCTATGGGGTCCCTAGCCCCGCTGTGTGTCTTTTGCCTCCCACTGCTGCTTGTGTCTCCTGTAAGAACAGGAAGAAAAGAGCGGTGCTGCAGCCAGGGACAGCGTTGGAGCGTGAGAGGACTCAGGTAAGCGTTTAGGGATATGAAGCGGGGTGGGAGACAGGTATTGGAAGTTTTTTTTTTTTGTTTAACGCTAAATTAAGAGAATGTATTAGGGTAAAAAAAAAAGTTTTGAGTTCGGGACCATTTTACTCTAATAGGCCATCTGTTGCGGGACTGAGGGAGAGCTAGAATTAGTGGAAGGGAGCTGTGTGCAAGGGAAGGGCTATCACTCTGAGTTTTGCCAGTTTTCCTCAGCTACTCTGCGCCTTGTCTGCCATTGCTAATTGAGGGAATCCCCTGTGGATGCATAAAGAGAGGGTATTAGAGTGTCTGGGAAAGGCGCTGATATAATCTAGGTGTTGATCGACGTCTTGTGACTGTGTCTCAGGAACAGCAAGCATATGAAAGACCAGTAGATGTGCTTGCATTCCTGGCAAAAATGGTGGGCAGAAAAGGCAGGCAGGAGTGTGTCAGCTGCAAGGCATACTGCAACTATGACACCACTTATGTAGCAAAGCTGTGTGGGGGGAAAACCCTATAAAATATAAAAAAGTAAACATTAAAACTTTACCTACTGCCCATGTAGCAGAGAAATTTTATTTTTTTTTGGGGGGGGGGGGGGGGGAATCCTGTCTCACCTTAACCACACAGCAAACCAAAACCAAACTTTGTCCATCATGGAGGACATACCCCTGGGGTCTTCAAGGCCTGGGTGCCATAAGAAGGGATCACAGCCCTGGACCTCTATAGCACCTTGCATCATGCTACACTTTTGCACTACGTGCCAAGGTGAGTGCCGAAACACTGAATCTAGTGCCGGCAGCAAACATTCCAAGCCAGTCTCGCTGCTGCAGGTGCCCAGTGTAAATCGAGGGTACCAGGTCCAGAAACTACTAATGAGCCCTTAGGCAATAAGCAGCTGATCTCAAAACAAGTGTCAGTCAAAGTTGGGAAATAACATAAAAAGAATGGTTTAGAAAAGTTCTCCAAAGAGGTCCATCAGCTAAGGACACAAGCAAAAAACTGGAGTCCTGTGTAGTGGGTGGAGTTAAGAGAATGCACTGGGAATGTTTCCAGCAAAGCTTTTGCCACTGTCCAACCAACTGTTAGCGACATATAACCCAAGGTCTACGACTTCCTTTCTTTTGTCTCATATTGTACACTTAAGATAAAATAATTTGTCTATGCTGGTGTTAGGAGTGTCGGTAACATTTTATCTGGTAAACTGTTGTCAGCAGGACAGAGTGTGGGTAATTCTCACTAACAGAGCCCAGACAGCAGTTCAAACCAGAGAGGTGTTGTATCCTTTCCCAGATTATCCCAATCTTTTGGCTGGACATACAGTTTAAAGTGACCAGATCACCACAGGGTCAAAACAACAAAAAGACATGCCTGTATAAAAAAGTAGCATTATACTTACTTTTCTGGCAACCCATGTTTTGAAAAGCTCCCCAGACGCTGCAAGTATTTAAACGGTCGGATGAATTGAATATGTACAATATATTTCACCCGCTCAGTGGTTCCTTCTGCTGGCCAATATGTCCTGTAGAGATGCATGAGCTGGTGGGGGTAGCAGGTATTTACACACCCAGAAATGTTAACTACCTGCAGTGGCCAGGGATCAGCACTGCAATGAAGTTTTAAAACACAAACTGCTGGTAAGTTACATATGAAGCCTCTTCTTTTAAAAAGTACGTATTTTTGCTGTTTTGACCACGCAGAGACAGGGTGACTTTACAAGTGGTTTCCACTTTCAGGTAGAAAGTTGAAAAATATTCTATGTGTACTTTACTACTGACTGGCGAGACATCCCAGAAATCTCACCAATAAACCATGGTAGCAGTATTGTTGAACAGATTCATGACTGTCATCATATACAACTGTGTAGCTTTCTGTAGAGTAAAGCAGCCTAACCCTGTTTTACTAATGATTTCTGAGACATGGCTGCAAGGAATGCATTGAAAAAGGATTTCCAAGGCCAGGCTGCACTGTCTTAAAGCCAAGCAGCAGCAGCTTACTCTGTAGCAAAACTGGGGAGCCTCCAATCCACAGAGTGCTTTCCACTGCCTACAATGCACATAAAGTGCCTTGAAAAAGTATTCATACCCTTTGAAATTTTCCACATTTTCTCATGTTACAACCAAAAAACGTAAATGTATTGTATTGGGATTTTTTATGATAAACCAACACAAAGTGGCACATAATAGTAAAGTGGAAGGAAAATGATAAACGGTTTTCAAAATTTTTTTTTTTTTTTTTTACAAATAAATATCTGAAAATGCATTTGTATTCAGCCCCCTTTACTCTGATACCCCTAAAATCTAGTGGAACCAACTGCCTTCAGAAGTCATCTATCTGTAATTTAATCTCAGTATAAATACAGCTGTTCTGTGAAGCCCTCAGAAGTTTGTTAGAGAACATTAGTGAACAAACAGCATCATGAAGGCAAGGAACACACCAAACAGGTCAGGGAAAAACTTGTACAGAAGTTTAAAGCAGGGTTAGGTTATAAAAAAAATATCCCAGTCTTTGAACATCTCACGGCACACTGTTCAATCCATCATCCGAAAATGGAAAGAGTATGGCACAACTGCAAACCTATCAAGACATGGCTGGCCACCTAAATTGACTGGCTGGGCAAGGAGAGCATTAATCAGAGAAGCAGCCAAGACGCCCATGGGAACTCTGGAGGAGCTGCAGAGATTCACAGCTCAGGTGGGGGAATCTGTCCACAGGACAACAATTAGTCGTTCACTCCACAAATCTGGCCTTTACAGAAGAGTGGCAAAAAGAAAGCCAATGTTGAGAGAAAGCCATAAGAAGTTCCGTTTGCGAGAAGCCATGTGGGGGACACAGCAAACACGTCAAAAAAGGTACACTGGTCAGATGACACCAAAATTGAACTTATTGGCCTAAAAGCAAAACGATGTGTGCCGAAAAACTAACACTGACCATCATCCTGAACACACCATCCCCACCGTGAAACATGTTGGTGGCATCATGTTGTAGGGATGCTTTTCTTTAGCAGGTACAGGGAAGCTGGTCAGAGTTGATGGGAAGATGGATGGAGCCAAATACAGGGCAATCTTAGAAGCAAACTTTTTAAGAGTCTGCAAAAGACTTGAGACTGGGGCGGAGGTTCACCTTCCAGCAGGACAACGACCCTAAACATAAAACCTACAATGGAATGGTTTAGATCAAAAGCATATTTACAGTCAGGTCCATAAATATTGGGACATCGACACAATTCTAACATTTTTGGCTCTATACACCACCACAATGGATTTGAAATGAAATGAACAAGATGTGCTTTAACTGCAGACTGTCAGCTTTAGCTTTGGCCAAAACAACTGTTTGGAACATTTTTAAAAAGAAGGAACGCACCGGTGAGCTCAGCAACACCAAAAGACCCAGAAGACCACAGAAAACAACTGTGGTGGATGACCGAAGGATTCTTTCCCTGGTGAAAAAAACACCCTTCACAACAGTTGGCCAGATCAAGAACACTCTCCAGGAGGTAGGTGTATGTGTGTCAAAGTCAACAATCAAGAGAAGACTTCACCAGAGTGAATACAGAGGGTTCACCACAAGATGGAAACCATTGGTGAGCCTCAAAAACAGGAAGGCCAGATTAGAGTTTGCCAAACGACATCTAAAAAAGCCTTCACAGTTCTGGAACAACATCCTATGGACAGATGAGACCAAGATCAACTTGTACCAGAGTGATGGGAAGAGAAGAGTATGGAGAAGGAAAGGAACTGCTCATGATCCTAAGCATACCACCTCATCAGTGAAGCATGGTGGTGGTAGTGTCATGGCGTGGGCATGTATGGCTGCCAATGGAACTATTTCTCTTGTATTTATTGATGAAGTGACTGCTGACAAAAGCAGCAGGATGAATTCTGAAGTGTTTCGGGAATATTATCTGCTCATATTCAGCCAAATGCTTCACAACTCATTGGACGCTTCACAGTGCAGATGGACAATGACCCAAAGCATATTGCAAAAGCAACCAAAGAGTTTTTTAAGGGAAAGAAGTGGAATGTTATGCAATGGCGAAGTCAATCACCTGACCTGAATCCGATTGAGCATGCATTTCACTTGCTGAAGACAAAACTGAAGGGAAAATGCCCCAAGAACAAGCAGGAACTGAAGACAGTTGCAGTAGAGGCCTGGCAGAGCATCACCAGGGATGAAACCCAGCGTCTGGTGATGTCTATGCGTTCCAGACTTCAGGCTGTAATTGACTGCAAAGGATTTGCAACCAAATATTAAAAAGTGAAAGTTAGATTTACGATTATTATTCTGTCCTATTACTTTTGGTCCCTTAGCAAGTGGGAGGCACATATGCAAACTGTTGTAATTCCTACACCGTTCACCTGATTTGGATGTAAATACCCTCAAATTAAAGCTGACAGTCTGCAGTTAAAGCACATCTTGTTCGCTTCATTTCAAATCCATTGTGGTGGTGTATAGAGCCAAAAATGTTAGAATTGTGTCCATGTCCCAATATTTATGGACCTGACTGTATGTGTTAGAATGGCCCAGTCAAAGTCTAGACCTAAATTCAATTGAGAATCTGTGGCAATACTTAAAAACTGTTGTTCACAGACACTCCATCCAAACTGACAGAGCTCAAGCTATTTTATAAGAAGAACGCGCATAAATTTCACTCTCTAGATTTGCAAAGTTGGTAGAGACATCCCCAAAAAGACTTGCAGCTGTAATTGCAGAGAAAGGTGGCTCTACAAAGTATTGACTGCGGGGGGCTGAATACAAATGCACACCACAGTTTTCACATATTTATTTGTAAAAAATTTTGAAAACCATTTATCATTTTCCTTCCACTTCACAATTATGTGCCACTTTGTGTTGGTCTATCACATGAAATTCCAATAAAATACATTTACGTTTTTGATTGTAACATGACAAAATCTGGAAATTTCAAGGAGTATGAATACTTTTTCAAGCTAATGTAGATATGAGCATTTACAGGAACAATCAAGTATATAGGCAGCTAACTACAGAAAAAGGGCTTTTGGAAGTCAAATAATCCTCAAACTATGAGCTGCCATCTATCAATTATCAGCATCTATGTTTACTTACCATTTAAAAAAAGATTACACCTCTAACATTGCATTAAAAAGGTAAAATTAGCAGGTTTTTGCGGCATTTCAAGGTAAATTGATGTCACTCACCTACTAGTGCAATGAGAAACCGGTTCATAGATAATGGCTCTAGATGCATAGGTCCTTCATATCCAGACTCAATTTCGCTGCGAACATAATCCCTAATATATGTAAAATAGAATAAGTTAATTTGCCAACACAGCCAAAATCATTTTATTTTTTTACTAGTCACGCATACAGATACAGAGTAGAGACAATATTTAGAAAACAAAAAGGTTGCCAATGACAAGGCTGTTAACAATACATCTACCCCATCCCCCCGCAACCCTTTTGTCCTGTGTGGATATTTTCTTCTGTAAAATACACTACTTACCTTCTCCACACTGAAAGTGCTGAACTTAGTCATGCTTCGCCTGCTCTTTCCACCTGCCGCACATTGCTATTGGGTCATCACTATGATGGGTTGCATCACTGACCAATAGGAATGTGTAGAACAGTCCAACAATCAGGAATAAGAATGGGGACCTGGAGGATGCTGCATGTATTTCCAGGCTCCATAAAAGTACCCATACTTGAAATGATTATTGTTATTACTACAGGTACTTATACAGTGGATATAAAAAAAATCTACACACCCATGTTAAAAAGTCAGGTTTGTATGATGTAAAAAAATGAAGCAAAGATAAATAATTTTAGAACTTTTTTCACCTTTAATGTAACCTATAAACTGTACAACAAACTGAAATCTTTTTTGGGGTGGGAAAGAACTAAAATAATATGGTTGCATAAGTGTGCACACCCTTAAACTAATACTTTGTTGAAGCATGGTTTGATTTTATAACAGCACACTTTTTTGGTATGCGTCTATCAGCATGGCACATCTTGACTTGGAAATATTTGCCCACTCTTCTTTGCAAAAACATTCCAAATCATTCAGATTGCGAATGCATCTCCTGTGCACAGCCCTCTTCAGATCACCCCACAGATTTTCGATCGGATTCAGGTCTGGGCTCTGGCTTGGCCATTCCAAAACTTTCATCTTTTTCTGATGAAGCCATTCCTTTGTTGATTTGGATGTATGCTTTGGGTCGTTGAAAGATGAAGTTCCTGTTTACGTTCAGCTTTCTAGCAGAAGCCTGAAGGTTTTGTGCCAATATTGACTGGTATTTGGAACTGTTTATATTTTCCTCTACCTTGACTAACGCCCGAGTTCCAGTTGAAGAAAAACAGCCCCAAAGCACGATGCTGCCACCACCATGCTTCACTGTGGGTATGGTGTTCTTTTGTTGATGTGCAGTGTTGTTTTTGTGCTAAACATTTCTTTTGGAATTATGGCCAAAAAGTTCAACCTTGGTTTCATCAGACCAGAACACATTTTCCCACATGCTTTTGGGAGACTTCAGATGTGTTTTTGTAAAATTTAGCTTGGGCTTGGATGTTTTTCTTCGTAAGAAAAGGGTTCGGTCTTGCCACTCTACCCCATAGCCCAGACATATGAAGAACACGGGAGATTGTTGTCACATGTACCACACAGCCAGTACTTGCCAGATATTCCTACAACTCCTTTAATGTTGCTGTAGGCCTCTTGGCAGCCTCCCAGACCAGTTTTCTTCTTATCTTTTCATCAATTTTGGAGGGATGTCCAGTTCTTGGTAATGTCACTGTTGCGCCATATTTTCTCCACTTGATGATGTCTTCACTGTGTTCCATAGTATATCTAATGCCTTGAAATTCTTTTGTACCCTTCTCCTGATACCTTTTACCAATGAGATCCCTCTGATGCTTTGGAAGTTCTCTGCAGACCGTGGCTTTTGCTGTAGGATGCGACTAAGAAAATGTCAGGAAAGACCTACTAGAACAGCTGAACTTTATTTGGGGTTAATCAGAGGCACTTTAAATTATGATAGCTGTGTACTGACTCCTATTTAACATTATTTTGAATGTGATTGCTTAATTCTGAACACAGCTACATCCCAAGTTATAAGAGGGTGTGCACATTTATGCAACCACATTATTTTAGCTTTTTTATGTTTACTTCCCCCCACCCCCCTAAAAGATTTCAGTTTTTCAATTAAGTTGTAAAGTTTATAGGTCACATTAAAAGGTAGACAAAGTTCTGAAATTATTTATCTTTGTCTCTTTTTTTTTTTTACATCACAAAAACCTGACATTTTAACAGGGGTGTGTAGACTTTTTATATCCACTGTATACCACCGTCAATTTACGCAGCACTTTTACATATATATTGTACATTTACAGCAGTCCCTAACCCTCAAGGAGCATACAATCTAGCAATTTTCTTTTTTTCCATTACAGAGCTGTTTAAAAATTTGGAGGTCAATCCTTTTTATTCATTTAATTAAGTTAAGGTTACTGTTTATTTCCATAGCACTTGTCTCCCTGGGGACTCAAAGCACTTATCAAATTTATACTGGGGCAGATAAGAGGTGAGGCGGCCATCTTGGGTGCACTCAGTAGAATATTATATTACCAAGGCCAACTTTAGGCAGGAGCCAATTAACCTACCAATATGTCTTTGAAGTGTGGGAGAAAACCTGAATACTTTGGAAAAAGCCTTTGCAAACACAGGGAGAATCATGCAAACTCTAAGTAGGTAATGTGTTGACTAAGATCCAAACCAGGGACCACAGTGCTGCAAGGCAGACGTGCTTGCCACTAAGCCACTGCTAACTAGAATAATCTATTTAGGATGTTCTGATCTTGTCAGCATATTTGTTAACGTTATTAGTAGCTGCTAACACAAGGCAAATTGTATTTTCAGCTCAAGGCCCTTTTAGGCAGGCTACAAAAAAACTGATCAAATACATAACAATATTACAAATACAGCCCATATAATAAGCTTAACCCAAAATCCATGAAGACATGATAATGCTGCGATTTTCCTTGTCACATGCCTGATAATAAGAGAGATTGATAACTGCCATTTGTGCATCTCTGGACTATGAATCATGTACCCTCCTCACCTGGAAATCTGATGTCCCGTATACAGCAGCAAAGCAGTCACAAAGTAGAGGTACAGCTGAGCGAGATGCTGGCGAGGTAATGTCAAAAGAACAACACTTAGGATGTAACCTGCAGGGGTAAACAAAAAATCGAGTAATTAAAAAATAGCATACAGAGTTGTAAATTTGTGTAATTGTTTAAATATAAGTAAGCAGATTAAAAAAGGAAAAAAAAAAGTGTCAGTGATGAGCAGCAACGTTAAAGTTGTTTTCTGAATTGAACTAGAAGGACGTATTACTTGTCTACTTCTTCAGTGTACTTAAATCCACCATACTACTTAGAACAAATGTGCAGCAGTTCCCCAGTTTACAAAGGGCCTATGGATTGTGGGAACTGCAAAAGGTCAATATAAAGGGGTTTTAAAGAACTCCAGGAATCACAGAACTTTTAAAAATATGATGGTTTTAAGGGGTTAAGTCTAACAAGGTGTATGCCACTTTGTGGACTTATCTCTTATTTACAATTTTACAGAATGCCAGGAGTACATCTAACACTGTACTCCTGGTACTCAGACAGAAGAGATGTGCTTTGCTACACAGTGGCCGCTCTGCCTGCCCCTCCTCTACACTGTTCATTTACAGCACTGATGTGAACTGTGAACTATGACACTGACAACCATATAACCTACCTTCTGTGCGTTTTGGATGCAGAAAAAAGCAACTGAAATGCATGTAGTGTGAACTGGCCAACATCCAAACCCAATTTTACAACTTTGATGTGTTAGTATAACTGTACACATCATCACAACTACTTATAGTGTATCTAGGTGAATTATACCTTGTTTTTTCAGAACATTGGGCTTTCATTTGGTGCTTAATGTTAATAATTATCTCCCGATTTTGTAGTATTATGAAAGGAAAACAGTCCCAAAATAAAAAAAAAAAAACAAACCAATTTTAAAAAATGTAAGCTGTAAAAAACCTGAAAAAAAAATTACTCATGATTTCAGCAATACCCATATATATGTGTGTTATTTGTTCTTTGTTCTAGTAGCAGGGCCAAGAAACCAAAATACACATTTTTGATTTTTGTCCTACCTAAAAACACTGACAGCAAACATAAAACCTTTTTTCTTTACCTTAAAACACACTGACCCTAATACTGCCACCAACAGACACTGACAATACCACTAACATTGATACACTGACACCATCACTCACTAAACTAGATCAAGCCCTGAGCTAGTGTAGCTTTATTTATTTTCAACAGACCTTGGTAGCGCAAGACTGAGCATGCTTCCAGGGCAAATGCAGGAATGTACATAGGTTGCAATAATTGGTGAATATAATGGCGCCTAAAGTAAGGGTATTAATGGAATATTATCTAATCTACCAGCTGCAAACTCCACCCTAGTAAATATAGTGTGTAACAAAGAGCAAAAAATAATTTAAAACAAAATAAATACCCCAAAAAACAAATGTGAATCTAAACACAAATTGATATAACAAAAATATAAAAATAAATATGAATAAGTGTCCCAAAAAAATGTCCAAGAATAATGTGTAAAAATCATTAAAGTCCAAAAGATGAAGGAAAATGTGACAGTCCACCACCAGATAAACTATACTCACCAGAGCTACATACTGATGTTAAATCAGCATAAGGCGCTAGGTGCTCTGGGAGCAATGATCAGCAGGATGATAGGCCACTAGCAGATCGATCTCCAGGGGGTGATGTTCAGCAGAAGCCAACTCCAAATAAACCAATATGAAGGAAGCAATGATCTGTATTGAAAAATACCACTAAAAATACCGCTCCGTGAGGACGTCCATGACGAAATGCGTAGGGCGGGGTTTTTGATCGATGTGACGTCATTACGTTCCCAGTGTTCCACTGCGCATGTGCTGAGTGGCTGGGTTCGTTTATTGTGTATTTTACATGCTGATAACGCTGGTGTCGGCTGGGACACCTTTTGAGTTAAGTGCAATGAGTGCATAATAAATGAAGTTGTTTTAAGGTACTGCACTATGAAGTTGTTATTGTTCTTTTCCGAGTGCCTGGCCCAATACCCTTTGGATATGAATAAGGTGGAGTCTGGGAGAAGTGGATTTCCTTAGTGGTATTTTTCAATACAGATCATTGCTTCCTTCATATTGGTTTATTTGGAGTTGGCTTCTGCTGAACATCACCCCCTGGAGATGGATCTACTAGTGGCCTATCATCCTGCTGAGCATTGCTCCCAGAGCAACTAGCGCCTTATGCTGATTTATCATCAGCATGTAGCTCTGGTGAGTTTATTTAGTTTATCTGGTGGTGGACTGTCACATTTTCCTTCATCTTTTGGACTTTAATGATTTTTAAACATTATCCTTGGACATTTTTTTGGGACACATTTATATTCAAATTTATTTTTATATTTTTGTTTTATCTATTTGTGTTTAGATTCACATTTGTTTTTTGGCGTATTTATTTTGTTTTATTTACTAGCGCAAATAATTTTTTGCTCTATGTACATAGGTTGTGCCCAGGAATAAAGCCCACTTCCTGAATGCCGTGTATGTATGTGTTACACAAAGTGGTTAAACACCTAAGGGAGTTTTATTTTTATCCAAAATCAACATTTAAATTGTGTTTTGGGGCAAAATTATAATAAAAAAAAAAAAAAAAAACATGCAGTAGAAATCTGAAATACATGCACATTTTCTCATGTTTTATCTGTTCAACCTCTTGACACCAGCGATAAGCATTCATGCAGCCTCTCGGAGGGTGGGCCTTAACGTCGAAAGGTCACATGTATGCGTTCCAGAATGTAAACAGAGCCGTGCCGAAGGCGCGCTCCCAGCACAGTTACTAGCGGCTATAGGGAAGCTCCTGGTCTCTACTTGCTATCAGGAGCTTTCCAATCATGTGACCACTATGAATGCCAGGTGCTGGCCTTAAGGGGTTAAACAAATACTGCAACTATAGAAAAATACCTGTTGATCTGTCAGAAATCCAGTGAGCTTCTAACTTTCTGTAGTGAGTGGGCAATATTGCCTCTGCTGTACCAAAATCCCAAGCACTGTTTTAAGCTCCAATTGGGTAAACCCTTGTTGGTCTACAGAGCACCTTCCCCTCCACAGAACACAAGAAAAGGTACCATAGTGCAGCAGGAGAGAGCCTAGGTAGGACTGACAACACTGCCTAAGATTTCAGTGCATCAGAGGCAGATTGCCTGCTTAATACAGGCTGGATTTGTCTGGTTCATCAAATATTTTTGTGTACTTGTAGCATCTCAAAAGAGATAAAACAAGATGAAATGTGCATGTATTCTTAAAGATGTACAGATTTTTTTTTGCCCTAACACACACTTAAAGTGTTACTAAACCCCAGATCCTGCATTCACTATATCTGGTCTCCCACAGTACATACAACATGGAAATGCAATTATTTTAGTAAATATAAACTGCTAAATACCTTTTCTCATCAGCAGTTAGAGCAGTCTTGTGACTTCTATCAGTGTCCAGCAGAGCACTGGTTAAAGCTTGTAGGAGTTTTCTTTCTGCTCTAGGAGGATGTGAAACCCCCTGACCCTTTGTTTGGACAGTGCTGACTGGCCCTGTGCCGATCAGATGCACTCTCCAAATTAAAAAAAAAAAAACCTCTCTAGCAATACACACTAAGCGGAGCATGTGTATGTGAGTAAGGATTCAGTCTGTATCAGGTGGTCATTTCAACAAAAGGAGGGGCAGATAAAGGATCAAACAGCCTTTTTACACAATGCAGAGGATTAACCCCTTAGGTTCCACAGTGAGTATAACAAGCATGCTTTACTGCATATACAGACTGATTTTACTGTTGTGGGTTTAGTAAAGACAAATTTAACAAATTAACCTCATAGTGTGTTCCACAGCCAGTAAAACAATTACCTAGAACACAGATCAGATAAACATGTACAGAAATAAAATGCAAAGTCTATAGTTGTGCAGCCTTAGAAGTGGTCATAAATGCGGCAACACTGATGACTTGTAAGGAAAATCTAGCTTGTCTAGTCATGTTACTTTGATTTTACTCTTTCAGCACAGTCCAGGGATACAAGCCAGTTGTGACATAGACTGACAGGACAGCAACTAGGAAATCAAAGAAATAAAACATTTGAAACTAACAGAAAATTTCAATTAACCCCTTTAAAAAAGCATTGTTCATTTTAAATCTCCACTAGTCCCGATATTGGATGTTGCTACCTATATCTGCAAGCATGGCTTACAATTAATGTGTTTATAAAGGTTCTTTTTTTTTTTTTTTTTTTTTTTTTTTAAATAAAACCTATTATACTATATATATTTTCCACAGAAGAGCCCCAAATCCTGCCCTTCTGGGGCCTCTAACCAGCGTTCAATTCTCCCCCTCATTTTCAAGTGCCCCCATAGCAAACCTCATGCTAAAGGGGCACTTGTGTGGGCTTGATCCTGAGCCGGTCTGTGTGCATCTATTGGCACACAAAGCGCAGCTCAGCCTCACTGGGTTCAGTAAAAGCAGCAGGGGCCATTTGCTTCTACTGCTGCCAATCACTGCATGTGATATCAAGTGACATAAGCATTGGAACTACTATCCTTTTATTCTCCAGAGTACTGTTTGGGGATTATAAGTAATATTCAGGCATACAAGTATTATTTAAACATGTGGAGGAAAAAAAAAAAAAAAAAAACACCATACATTAAAAGCAGCTCTGGAAGCGGCAAGGGTTAAAAACCTTTATAGGTCATCAGTTTAGACTTAAAGTAGTATTAAACCCAAAACCAGAAGTGTCGAAAAACCAGCCGCTAAAAAAAAGAAAAAAAAAAGAAAAAAAAAAAAGAAAAAAATTGGTCGTTCAATAGGCCAATGTTACCACCAATGGTAAAAAAAAAAAAAATTTTTGTCCCGTCTATGGCCGGGCTCCGCTATTATATTTGACATGAAAAAGTATTGCGGTTGCAACAATGTATCCATTTGTATCCATTTCGGATACAGATGTTTTTATTCGGATACAAAAACACACATTGTTGCAACCGCAATACTTTTCATATAAAATATAATAGCGGACTGGAATTCTTCTTTTTCTTCTTGCAGGTCACGGCTCATGCGCAGATTTTTTTATCGGTAAAACGATCAGTCGATTTGCCCATCATTAACGGGAATCGCCTGGCAGTACTAGGGTCGTTGGTTCGAATCCCAACCACAGCACCACCTGCCTGGAGTTTGCATGTTCTCCCTGTGCCAGCGTAGGTTTCCTCCGGGCACTTCGGTTTCCTCCCACACTTCAAAAGGCAGGTTAACTGGATCCTGTCTAAACTGGCCCTAGCATGTGTATGTATGAATGCAAGGTAAGGACCTTATGTAGGCCATAGATGGGTAGAAAAACCAGCCGTTTAAAAAAAAAAAAAATCAGTCGTTCAATAGGCCGATGTTTCATTGCCGGGAAGATCGGCCGATTTTTTTCCAACTTTACCAATAAAAAAAAAAAAAAAAGTGCCAAAACCCCAAAAAACGGCCGATCAATTAACCCACTAACGGTGCAAAAATCGGACGATTTTTTTTCGGCTGAAAAATCGGACGATTTTCGACCCGTCTATGGCCTGCATTAGATTGTACGCCCCTTGAGGGTTAGCGAATGATGTGAATGTACAATATATATGTAAAGTGTTGCGTAAATTGATGGCGCTATACAGGTACCTGTAATAGCAATAAATATATTACTTTAACTTTTAAACTTATCTTTATGGCTATAACATAGGAGCTAAAAGCCTTTCATGTGATAGCATAGCAGAAATTACAGATTGTCTTCAACCACTTACCCTCCACCCTATAGCAGTTTTACTGCTACAGGGTGGCATTCCTGTGCAAAATTACGCATATAAACATCATTTTACACTTCCGCCACATGGGGGTGCGTGCACGCGCTGCTGGATGAAATCTTCACAGCACAAAACGATCTACAAGCCCCAGCGAGGAAGAACAGAGCTATGACTATGTTTATAGCACTGTTGTGACAGGGGAAAGTCATAAATAATTTCTCTCTATAGATTTGAGTACATGATTCAACACTTCCTATAGTAAAAGCACCACCTAATGTACACCAAGCACATAGTTAGGCACACTCTTAACCCTGTGATCCCCCTACATGTTAACCCCTTCGCAGCCATTAGGACAATGTCAATGGATATTTTTATCACTGATCATTGTATTAGTGTCATTAGTTCCCACAAAGTGTCAGTCGGTGTAAAAATGTCCACCGCAATATTGCAGTCCCGCTATAAGCCGCTGATCGCTGCCATCACTAGCATAAAAAAATTCCAGTATACGTAGAATAGTTTGTAGACACTATAACGTTTGCGCAAACTAATCAATATAAAATTATTGGGATTTTTAACAAAAATATGTAGCAGAATACATTTTGGTCTAAATTTATGAAATCTGATTTTTACATTTTTTTTTTGGATATGTTTTCTAGCAGAAAACAAAAATATTGATTTTTTTTTTTATAGCGCAAAAAGTAAAAACTGCAGAGGTGGTCAAATACCACCAAAAGAAAGCTCTATTTGTGGGAAAAAAGGACATAAATTTATTTTGAGTACAGCATCGCATGACCGTGCAATTGTCGGTTAAAGTAATGCAGCGCCGTATCGAAAAATTGGTCTGCTCAGGAGGGGGGGGGGGGGGGTAAATCTTCTGGAGGGCAAGTGGTTAAGGAGAGATCAGAAGTCTGTTAAACTGCTAATATCAGCTATGGATGGTAATGAAGCTGATCAAGCATATAGACCAGGGAATGACAGCTCAGAACCTGGAAGGAATCTTTGCCAGTGTAAAGTGATCAGGCAGCTTCTTTATAGCCACCCGAATCATTTCCTAATAGTAGGTTTGACAACTGTAAACACATGACTTCTTGTTGGCAATACATAGGTCCATTAGCCAATCACTAGGTTCAAACACTGTCAAATGATGGAAGGGTAACATCACTGCTCCCCTCAGCATTCCACACTTTAAAAATCCTAGTTTCCTCTGCAACCGAGGCAAAAGCAGCATGGGATCACTGGCAGTGCAAGTATACCATGTACCTGTGGGGGGGGGTTCTTTTCAAACAAACTATGACTTGGCCTTGTAAGAGCAAAATGGCAATGTCTCATTAAGGTTGCAACAAGGTAACTTTAACCCTCTTACTGCCACCACCGTAGGGATTACAGCAGCTCCATTCCTCCTTCTGCTGACCATGAACTTTTAGCAGACTCTGCTGAATAAAGAATAGCTGTGATCAGTGGTCAACAAGTCGCTGATCATAGCTGTTCATCTAAAATGTGACCCTCATCCCCGCCACCACTGCTCTGCTTTCCCTGCTGCTGTCATCTCCCTGCCCCCCACGTGGCCTAAAAAATCAGTAGCACTTGTTTATTCTACAGGTCATATGCTTTCAAAAAAAAAAAAAAAAAAATGTATGGTTTGGGGGTTCTCTAACAAACTCTGAAAGCTGTAAGTGAAAATGATAACCTTCATATTTTGAGTAATTTGCTTATTTACAGTTTTGTCTATCTTCGATCGTCACGGTTTCACAAAATTGTAGAATTTAAAATTCATCTTTTAGATTTAGTAGGAATTTAGCAGAAATGTTGCAAGTTATGTTTGTGTCTGCTAATATGGATTTTTATTGAATTTTTAAACACTTGCCCAACTTGCTTTTTTATTCTACTAGTCCTACGCTTTCATAAAATGTAATGGATTTGTGGGGTCTTTTACAAACACTGAAAGCTATAGCCAGTAGCAATAATCACTGTGTTCTCCGGGTGGGGACGGCCCTCCCCCCTGCGCCTCCCCAGCGGGAGCACACAATAGATATGCGGGATTCCCGCATCAACACTGTGTTGATGGGAATCCAGCGATTTTCAGTTTTGCAACCCATGGTTACTGGAAAGAAAATTGTATCATAAGTGGTTTGCCTTAAAATGTGAGTTTGATCAAAGATAAATAAATCGACACACGGGATATTAATTACAATCATTGCGATGGGTCTCTGCTGGCTCCAACTTTTAGTTTTCTGTGTTTCATTCAGAGAAGCTATAGCTATGAATGGAGAAGGTGGGCAAAAAGGGGAGCATAGTCTGGGCTCTTGATGAGTGCATATGACAGGTCCCATGGCTTTAACCCCCACTGCATCTTAAGACTATGGCAAAGGTGAGAGGGTGTGTGAGAGGAGAGAAAAAGCAGGAGCCAGCAACACAAAAGGACATACTGATTGCAAGTAATATCCTTGTGCTTTTATTTTGATTAAATGTAGGCTTTAAAGCCCACAAAATCAGTTATGTTAACTTTTTAATCGTCCTTACAGAACAAAATCTAGACTTGCAGTTTTGGGGACAGCCATCCTTTCCTCTGGTACAGTTTTCATAAATGAGCCCCATGTTAATCATCTGCCTGTGTAGAAGCTGCATCCTGCAGAGTCTTCATTCTTGCAGACAGCACGTACGCTTTGTAGCAGAAATACTAGATTAACAGGAAATGTAGTACAGGAAGCCTAGGGACATATATTTACTGAGAAAGGGCAAATTAAGAAAAGGGGTGTTATGCACCAAAGCAGTTTAAGTGTTCTTTTCTTAAATGATATTCTAATATACTGTCTGGGGAGCTCATAAACAGTGTCTAAGACAGTCTTTAGAATTTCGTTGCACCTCCGCATGACAAATCAGTGCAGATGACAGATTCATGTACCTGTTGAAAACAGATACATGAATTTGGGGCAAGCACCGTGTGTGGAGGTACACGGAGGCCAGAATGTTCATTCTCAAGGCAGCAGAGCTACTTCCCAACCTCGGCAGCTGTCACACGTACAGCACCAGAGTGGGTGAGCAGACCCTGATGAGAATTCAGAAACTCTAGTTCTCCATCAGGTCTGATCCCCTTGTGACTGACAGCAGGCACTGAGGAGTCCATAGTCAACAGTCTATATGCCCCAGATACCACCCACTGCCTGCTGTCCATCACATGGAGAGAGTGGGCGTGATGGGGATCTAGTCCTTCAGCTTCCCCATCACGGTCTACTCACTGTCAGCATCACTGGTTGCTAGGAGACTGTTAACTGTGAAGCCAAGAGTGTCTTTAAAAGTAAGACCAAAAGGCAAAACTTTTTTTTTTTTTTTTTATAATTTTGGATAGAATAAGGGAAGATTGTAACCCCTGTAAAGTTTACTTTTTCCATCTGTGTCCCTCTAAGGAGATTTCTGTCTTATAGCCACCACAGAAAGTGAGAGAATATCCCTCTAAAATAAGGGAATCCCTGGCTGTCACCAGAACTAGTGTCCCCATTGGAAGATATCCCCACTATTCCTGTTCTGGGGACAACCCAAAATGTGGAATTTTCTTTCATATTCACTTTTGTTGATAACAGTTAACAGGACAAACAGGGAGGGTGAATCTTTCTAACAGGAGCACAAACCGCAATAAAAAACCTCTCCACTCTATTTAAAACTACCTGAATCTGCCACGTGTCAGTAACGCTACTGAAACAGGAGGCAAGGGTTTCTGAATCTGACATTGTCCATTCGAAAAAGTGGCCATACCACCTGAAAAGTATCATAAGTGTTTTACTGAATTCAGCCCTGTATGTCTGATAACAATCACCCATACACAGTAGGACACTACTGCACATAGGAGGACGTGAACTGAAACACAAGTGATCAATGCTTTTTAATACATTTTATATGTATCTGCAAATTAACAGAATACATTTTTAAGATGCTTTCTCAGTATAATATAGAACAAGCAGCAAGTTCACAAGAATCTTACTTTGCAGTTATACCTATATTTCAATCAATCCAGCAACAAACATTTTTTTTCAAATAAAAAGGATGATTTCTTGGTCAGATATGCGATTTATACAATTTTGTAACATACTAGTGGTTCTAAAGGCAGAAGGTTTTTTACCTTAATGCATTCACTGCATTTTGGTAAAAAATCTTTTGCATGCAGCTCCCCCTCTTCAGCTCCCCTTATACATGCCTGAGCCCGATTTTCATCCAGTGATGTGCACGATAGTGGACTTAGCCAAAGTGACTGCACTGCTCAATCTTGGTCTTCGTGGGACTGAGATTGAGCTGTGCATTTTGCAACAGTTGTTTTCTAATTCCAGGTCACGCAGAGGCATCCCACCTATTAGCTAGGTGTCTCATCACACAGCGGAAGCAAAAGAATGTTACAACACTTCTGCTTTCAACGCAAAACATGTCACTTTCACACCTGCAAATCATGTTGTGTTTCCACTACTTTGCCTATCCTCTGTACGTTCCCCACAGTAATTAGCAGCTGACTACACCATATCAATGCTTGTTTATATTGTAACAAGTAGTGACACAGAACACCCATTCTGCTTATCAGTACTGAAAGAGCTGCTCACAGCAGCTCCATCACAAAGATTTAGGAATTGGCTAAAAAAAAAGGGCTAGCGGGTCCCAACAACTACACATCTGGGGGCGTTCCCAGCTGGGAAAGACTGCAAAAGTCCTCTGTACTGCCAAGACATTTAAAGATAAAATTCAAAATCAGCAAATATTGTCTAAACAGAAGAGTTGTGAATTCTTACCTAACTCTTTGTGTGCTTTGTGTATTTCTTTCAGATCTCTGCAGTAACAATGTTAAAGAACTCCAGGATAGGCAAGAAACAGCCATTAAAAAACACACATAACGCTAAACAATAATAAGTGCAGCGCTAAATAAATAGTGAATAAAACTTTTAAAGTTCATAAAAGTTCATGAATGGTAAAATGGAAATAGAAATAAAGGATCCCAACTTCAGCAGAACTCAGATGCTTGTGCTTGGAAGTTATAGTAAAATTGCGCACTCACCGGATGCGCATAGAATATGCGCATATAATTAAATCCACCACAGTCCACTTATGTGAGTGGGATAAGCCAGGCGTATGGTACACTTCCTTCTACGTATGGAACAGCACAGCAGAATTTCTTCGGCTGGCTAAAAGATCTGCTAATCCAGAGGTCCCTTTTAAGGATGGATGGGTCTGCAGCCTGTGTGACAGGGATTCCCTCCTTTGGGTGTTTGGATAAGCCAGGATCGTGAGCAGGTTTTTATGGACCGCTGCATCTTCAAATTGTAACAACGAATAAAAGTTGTAAGTGTTATTCGTTGTTACAATTTGAAGATGCAGCGGTCCATAAATACCTGCTCACGATCCTGGCTTATCCAAGCACCCAGTGGAGGGAATCCCTGCAACACAGGCTGCAGACCCATCCATCCTTAAAGGGGACCTCTGGATCAGCAGATCTTTTATCCAGCCCAAGAAATTCTGCTGTACTGTTCCATACTTATTAGGAAGTGTACCATACGCCTGGCTTATCCCGCTCCCATAAGTGGACCGTGGTGGATTTAATTATATGCACATATTCAATGTGCATCCAGTGAGTGCGCAATTTTACTATAACTTCCAAGCACAAGCATCTGAGTTCTGCTGAAGTTGGGATCCTTTATTTCTATTGCCATTTTACTATTCATGAACTTTTATGAACTTTAAAAGTTTTATTCACTATTTATTTAGCGCTGCACTTCTATTTATTGTTTGACTGAGGTTTCTATGGTTACCTTAGTGCAATAGCTGCTTTTTCTGGAGCGCTCACTTTGCTTTATTTTATAACAAGCAAGTAATAAACTTTTTTAAATCCTAACCATTTAGGAGAAAAGTCTAGTTGAATTTTCATGACCTCCTTTGTATAATTCAAAAGACAACAGCATCTGCTCTGCTAAGGAGATGTAACAGCAGGGATTACATCATATCCCCCCCTCTCTCTCTGCAATAAAAGGAAACTACAGTCCCCATCAATCACAGGGAATTGCAGTGATTGTGGGCTGATACACTAGGCCTGTACATGTCGAACGTGTCTGAGAGTCTCTGTCCGCACACCACTGCAAGTGGGGCTCAATTCCATGCCTGCTTCCTGGAGAAATAACTACAGAAGGGAGGTGCCAAGATCAGTGGCTGGGGAAATAGGAGGCATAATATAGGCTATTTCAGAGCAACTACTGAGTGAACCAGAAGGGGGTGGGGGGGGGCGTATGTGTGTGTGTGTGTGTGTGTGTGTGTGTGTGTTAATTGTATCTGCCCCTCCTATAGTTTTCTGCAGGCAGCTTGTAGTGAGTGAAGCCTTCTGAGACTTCTCCCACAGGTCTGCTCAGGCTTTGTGCCATCCAGTGATGACATCACTGGTTTAGTATGGTAATATCCAGGTTTGCAAAGGTCTTTGGTGCACAGAGAGCAAATTTGTATCCTCTGTGGCTATTGAGCAGTATATTTGTGCCTAGAGTTCAACTTTAACTGTTTTGCTAAATTGCAAAGACTGTCTTAAACACAGTGGCTAAGTGGTTAGCACTTCCGCCTGGCAGCGCTAAGGTTGTTGGTTCGAAGCCCAACCACAACATTACAGGCCTGGAGTTTGCATGTTCTCCATGTGCTTGCCTGGGTTCTCCATGTTTCCTCCCACACTCCAAAGACATGTTGGTAGCTTAATTGGCTCTTTTCTAAATTGGCCCTAATATGTGTATGTATGAATGAGAGTTAGGAATCTTAGACCGTTAGGTCCTTGAGGGTTAGGGACTGATGTGAACGTACAATATGTGAATGTACAATATATGTAAAGTGCTGCATAAATTGACAGCGTTATATAAATACCTGTAATAAACATAAAGGGATACAACAGCCTTACTCAAGAACTCAAGTAGTATGATCACATTCCTTAGACAGCAAAGTCTTAATAATTCAAAGGCGTCAATCAAAAGATTATAAAACACTAAACCATCAAGTATTTGGATACGAGACAATATTTCTCAGACAGGGAACACTCTGACACCCATGTGCCCTCTGGGTTCTCCATGAAGACAAACAATTTCCAGCTGGGAAAAAATGCAGCTTTCTGCATTAGCAAAGACTAAACATATAAGGTCATGAGAAATCCGAAAGGAATGCCATACCGACATAATGCATGTTGAGTGCCAGGTACTTGTACTGGAAGAGAGGATGGCTGTTCAGGTTACTTCTTTGGATCTGCTGGAAGAAGGAGCTGACATCCCATCGATATAAGACATCTAGTAGCATGATGCTAGGGACTCGTAGGGCCACGTTCAACATGGCTTCCAGCTTTTCTTTTGCACCCATACTGATTCCCTTTGGAGCAAGTTAAAGTCAAACTGTGAAAACACAAATACAAAAGACAGGTAAGATGCTGAGCAGAAATGCTGATTTGAGAGAGTAAACTATATTTGCAACTACAGTTGTGACCAAAATTATTCAACCCCCAATGCTGTAAAGGGGTTTAGGGACTATAGTGTACATTTGGAATTGTATTCAGAATCAAATCCTACAAGGACGTTGTAACTACCCAAATGCAACTAAAATGACATCAATTGTTTATGTAATACAGTAGTAAATGGTTCTTATGTGGTTTCTTCATTGCCACAATTATTCAACCCCTTAAAGACTACCACTCTGAAGAACAGAGGTTCATACAGGTGCTTTCCATCAGGTATTGAAAACACCTGTGGATGTCACCGAGCAGCAATCAAGCATAATAAGCACCAATTAGGCAGCTTTAAAATGACTGTGATACTCAGCTCCTTCTAGACATTTACTGGTGTGGTTACAAACATGGTGAAGGCAAGAGAATGGTCCAGGAAGACAAGAGAAGAGGTGATTTCTCTTCACAGGAAGGGCAATGGCTATAAGAAGATTGCAAAGATGTTAAACATACCAAGAGACACCTTAGGAAGCATCATTCGCAAATTCAAGGCAAAGGGCACTGTTGAAACGCTACCTGGTCGTGGCAGAAAGAAGATGCTGACTTCGACTGCTGTGCGCTACCTGAAGCGTAGAGTGGAGAGAAGTCCCCGTGTGACTGCTGAGGAACTGAGAAAAGATTTGTCAGATGTGGGTACAGAAGTTTCAGCCCAGACAATAAGACGCACACTGCGTAATGAAGGCCTCCGTGCCAGAACTCCCAGGCGTACCCCCTTGCTGTCTCCAAAGAATAAGAAGAGTCGACTGCAGTATGCCAAAAGCCATGTGGACAAACCACAAAAGTTGTGGGATAGTGTTCTGTGGACTGATGAAACAAAATTAGAACTGTTTGGGCCCATGGATCAACGCTATGTTTGGAGGAGGAAGAACAAGGCCTATGATGAAAAGAACACCTTGCCTACTGTGAAGCATGGTGGAGGGTCAATCATGCTTTGGGGCTGTTTTGCTTCTGCAGGTACAGGGAAGCTTCAGCGTGTGCAAGGTACCATGAATTCTCTTCAGTACCAGGAGATATTGGATGGAAACGTGATGCAGTCCGTCACACACCTGAGGCTTGGGAGACGTTGGACCTTTCAACAGGACAATGATCCCAAGCATACCTCCAAGTCCACTAGAGCATGGTTGCAGAGGAAAGGCTGGAACATTTTGGAGTGGCCATCGCAGTCACCAGACTTAAATCCGATTGAGAACCTCTGGTGGGACTTAAAGAAAGCAGTTGCAGTGCGCAAGCCTAAGAATGTGACTGAACTGGAGGCCTTTGCCCATGAAGAATGGGCGAAGATACCCGTAGATCGCTGCAAGACACTTGTGTCAAGCTATGCTTCACGTTTAAAAGCTGTTATAACTGTAAAAGGATGCTGTACTAAGTACTAAGATTGAATGTCACTTGGGGGTTGAATAAAACTGATAATGCTGTGAGCACAGAAAAGACATTTGTGGTTATTTCATTATAACTGTTATGTTATATTTGTCTGACCTACAAGTGCCTCTTTAATGTAAATGTAAGCAAGATGACTGAATGATCAAAAGCAATGTCAAACTGGCCAAAACACTCAATTTCAGTGGGGGTTGAATAATTTTGGTCACAACTGTAATTCACAGATAGCCAACATATTTAGCAGTGCTATACAAAAAAAGACTCATTTATCCCCTTACAATCCAATCTCCCTATCTAAATTCATACACACAACACTGTATTTTAGTGGACAGATGTTTCACCTATCAACATGCTTTGGGGAACTTCATACAAATGCAGTGAGCACTTGAATTCCATACATAAAAGGTCCCTGGAATGTCCAGTTGTCAGATAAGGATTGGGAAAAAACGAATTTCTTGTCACTGGCTAGTATGGCCCAAGAGACCAATTTTAAACTACTTTCCAGGTGGTATCACTGTCCAACTGTACTTCATGGGATTTATCCTTTGGTCTCTGACTGGTGCTGTCAAACCGGTGTTGGTTCCCTGTTACACATTTGGTGGGAAGAACTGGGTACTCATGAACACTATCATTGTACATGGCTCTCTCGGAATATGTCTAGAGAATTCACTGAGCTTCAGGACCTGCTAGCTGGGTGAAGGCTGACTAGACTTCCTGGTCCACCTGGTGGACCCTTTCTGTGCCTGAGGGTTCCCCTCCTTGGGCTGTGCTATTCTTTCTTTTTTTTTTTTTTTCCTTTTTTAATATCTCTCAACTCCCCTTTTTTTGTTGTTCCCTACGTTTTTGACCCTGGAGGGTCTCTAGTTAGCCTGCTGCTGCTCTATATGTTTTTATGCTTGCCAGTTTGGTGGTGGTGTTCTGGGGGTACTGGTATCGCTTACTGAATGTTTATCTACTGCTACTAGTCATTGTTGCTTCAGTTGTATTTCAATACTTGCCCCTTTTTTCAAGCTCCTGTATGCTGGCACATTCATTTTCTGTACCAATCTTACCAGCCCCCTAGATGTGTACTTTTATTATTTTATTCCCCTTTAACTTTGTTTTTTTCTTTTTTTTTTCCTTTATTGATTTTTTGGTAGTTGCCCCATATTGTTGAGGCATATTTCTCGTGCTCTGATATTTTGTATGGTAAATCCTACATTTTTTTTTCAATAAAACTATACTGAACATAGACAGTCCTTGGAGGAAACTGAACCCATGACTTCAGAATTTTGAGATCATAATGCTGCTCTTACCTGTGGACCGAGTGGTCTGGTCCTACCTATAAAATATAAACAACAGAGAGGGCGCAAATGTCTACTCCATTATATAGCTACCAGTGTAATCTGCCACTCTACATCCGGGAGCAGAAATAGTGAAGAGAGGGCGTCCCCCCTGTAAGAACACAATTGCACAGCAGGTGAGATCGCTGTACTAACATCGGATAGTAAGGTACAACAGCTCCTCCTTCCTCCTGAGCGGTCAGGTTTTTTTTCGTTCAGCCCATTGAGTTGAACGAAAAAAAAAACTAGTAGTGTGTACCAGGCATAATGCTGTTTTAAGTTGGATGTAATTAATTCAAACTATAAAAAAGGATTCTTGAAAATAAGCGTCAATTTTAGATATTCTCCAGGCAGTAGCTACAACTACTAAAAGAGACCTCTTTTAGTGGTGCCTAATGGCTGATGGTGTATCCTGCGACTTGGGCCTTGGAAAACCACTGACAAATCCTGTTTAGGACAGTGCTTGGAAGATTGATGTAGCTTCAGCTAGCGCTGAAAATATTTTTTGAATGAGTGGGTCAAGAAGCCAAGGAATTAAAAAAAAAAAAACTAATTGCCACCATGTGAACAATAAAGTGTATTAAAAAGGCAGGCTTTTTAAACAAAAATTAACAAACATGTCATACTTACATACACGCACAGAGC
Organism: Staurois parvus; assembly: GCF_062004578.1. NCBI lineage: Eukaryota > Metazoa > Chordata > Amphibia > Anura > Ranidae > Staurois > Staurois parvus. The sequence goes on from NW_028318094.1 coordinate 9,522,918, forward strand.
AGCTCCAATCCTCTTCTCAGGTTCCTTGCCAGCACTCATGGCCCCTCCATCCTACCAAGTGCCCCCAGGGCAAGCAGCTTGCTATGGAGGCACACATGCAGGCTCGCTGGTGTCTTTTCACACACACAGTTGTGACTTGGCCTCACCCTCTCTCCTCATTGGCTGACTGACAGCACCGGGAACCAATCCCGCAGCTGTCTCAGCGAATGAAGAGGGAGAGTCCCCGGAGAGCCTGGGCTCTTGTGCACATTGCTGAATTGTGATGGGGCTCAGGTAAGTATTTGGGGGGGTGGGAACTGCTGCACACAAAAAGGTTTACCTTCATACGTAGAATGCATGAAGGTACAAAAACTTGAGCCTTTAAAACCACTTTAAAGTAACTAAACACCACAAACAGAAAAGATTTTCCCTATGAGATTATGTAGAGGCCCTTGGCCCGAGAGTTGTTCTTCAAGCCAAGCTGCCAACCTCCATGTTTGAACACAAGGATGAAGAACTGGCCCTTTGGGAGACTAGATCTTGTCTGTCAGTAAGAAACCAAAGCAGCACACTGGCTAGGGTTGCAGAACTAGAAACAAAGGCCTCTCTGGTTTTGGTTTGAGCTAGATTTGTCCTCTCTATATGAGAGAGAGAGAGAGAGAGAGAGAGAGAGAGAGTTCCTGGTCTACTGGGATGACAGAGAAAAGTTGAACTTCATGTGAGGCAAACAAGTCTGTAATCATGCTCAAGACCTCTGGATGCACAGACCATTCTGCCTCCCAAAATGCTTGATGGCTCCGAAAATCTGCAAGTCAACCGTGGGAACCTTTCAAATGAATAGCAAAGATGGAACATGGATTCTTCTCAACCCAACAAAACACCACTTCTGCCAATGACTGCAGGCATGAACTATTTGATGACTACTTTCATCAATAAGGAAAATTAGGGGAAATCCAATATTTTAAAACTGTCCCCAGGACAAGAGGAGGCAAGAAGAAATGGTCTAATTGAAATACCTGTTCAGGGACAACTAAGAGGGAAATTCCCCTCATTTTGGGAGATTTTGGCCAACTTCCTGCTGCCTCTTTGAGAGAGAAAATGGAATTTCTCCAATGTAGCACAGGCAGCAGAAAAGACAAGCTGGCAAGGGTTTTAACCCCTCCCTACTATATCCATAAACTTAAAAAAAAAATGGTATTATTTATCATTTTAAATACAGAAACACCACATAGTAGAGTTCTTATGTTCATGGAATGGAAAACTTGTGTTGGAAAAACAAACTAAATGGCCAGTAGCACGACAATGCAGGCTCCTTCAAGTGGGGTTCATTTTTTGTTTGGCACTCAAGGTGCTCCAAACTCTAAAGCACACAGATATGCACATATCCACCAGATCTCTCTGTTGAAATAGTAAACAAAAAGGCAATGTATTCACTTATTTTAATTTCACAGTCAGGTTCGGTTCACACTGAAGCGACTTGGGATCCGACTTGTAAGACCCCAAGTTGCATGACATGTGAAATCCTAGTTTAGTAAATGAGAGCTGGAAAAGGTTCCTGTACTACTTCAAGGCGACTTCTATCTGACTTTAATGGAAGTCACCTCATCTATATTGATGTGATTTGGATCTGACATTACAGGAAGATCACCCAGGCAAAGTTGCATGTAATGAAAGTTGCATCAAGTTGCCAGCAAATCGCCAGGAAGACACCTAGTAAAATCACAAATTTGTACAAGGTTGGACTTAACCTTTGGGTGGTTCAGCAGACATGCAAGTTGGCTAATGAATAGATACCAGAGTGTGGTTGTAAATGGGGTTTCACTCGGGAACACAGACCAGTCACTAGTGGTGTACCACAAGGCTCTGTACTGGTTTCTATATAGAAGTGATATAACTAAGGGTTGCTGGGTAGGGTATGTCATTTTGCTGATGATACAAAGGTGTGCAAAAGGGTTGATATCCCTGGACGTGTCTGTACCATGAGTTGGCATTGCTGGAAGATTGGTCAAAGCTGTGGAAATTAGAGTTCAAAGTTTCTAAATGTAAAATAATTCACCTAGGCTAAAAGAATCCCTTGAAAGAACATTGGGGGTACAGTGTTGGCCAGGACTACAGAGGAAAAAGATTTGGGGGTACCTATTTCAGATGATGGCAAAATGAGCAAACAGTGTGGCCAGGCAGTGGGAAAAGCAAATTCTAGGATGCAGGTAACAAAAATGGTGAAAAGCCTGTGGGATAAAACATATTAACCACTTGCCCTCCAGAGGATTTACCCCCCTTCCTGACCAGGCCATTTTTTGTGATATGGCGCTGCGTTACTTTAACTGACAATTGCGCAGTCATGCAACGCTGTACCCAAATGAAATTTATGTTCTTTTTTTCCCCACAAATGGAGCTTTCTTTCGGTGGTATTTGATCGCCTGTGTGGGGTTTTTATTTTTTTGCGCTATAAACAAAAGAAGACCGACAATTTAAAAAAAAAAAAAAAAAATACTTTTGACTTTTTTCTATAAAACATCAAATAAAGAACTTTAAAAAAAAATCAAATTTTGTCATAAATTTAGGTCAAAATGTATTCTGCTACATGTCTTTGCTAAAAATTGGTTTCCGTGAAAGCTATAGCGTTTACAATTGGTGGTATATAATTTTTGAATTTTTTTTTATGGTTGCAGTACTGCGGTGGTCATTTTGACACAGGGGGTGGGGGGGGTCACTGACTAACTGCCACTTGTGACAAATGCGGTGCCCGACCCCTGCCCTTCTCACGAATTCGTGACACAGGACCAGCCGATCTCACACCAAGCTGTCACTCGCATAACAATGCCACTCTCAGCTGTACCTTGCACAAAGATTTTCCGGCTCGTGGGACCACAATCTATGTGCCAGCAGCCTGAAAGCGATTGTCACTGGGTTAGGTTACACAATTAACCCTTCAAACTCCAAACTGCCACCAGATAGTCCCACAACTATCAACTCTTCACAATTTTAGCAACAACAAATGTTAATAAACCTCTGTAACACACACTGTCAAGGTGAAAACCATTCATAAGCCTGAAGAATAGAAAAGCCAGATTAGACTGACAAAAAAAATCTAAAAAAGCCAGACCAGTTCTGGAAAAGCATTCTTTGGACAAATGAAACGAAGATTAGTCTGAATGACGGGAAGAAAAAAGTGTGGAGAAGGCTTGGAACAGCTCATAATTCAAAGCACACAACGTCATCTGTAAAACATGGTGGAGGCAGTGTAGTGGCATGAGCATGCATGGCTTCCAGTGGCACTGGGTCATTGGTGTTTATTGATGATGGGACAGAAGACAGAAGCAGCCGGATGAATTCTGCAGTGCTTAGAGATATACTGTCAGCCCGGATTCAGCAAAGTTGATTGGACAGCGCTTCACAGTACAGATGGACAATGATCCAAAACACACTTCAAAAGCAACCCAGGAGCTTTTGAAGGAAAAGAAGTGGAATATTCTGCAATGGCCAAGTCAATCACCCAATCTCAACCCAATTGAGCATGTATTTCACTTGCTGAAGGCAAAACTAAAAGGCAGAAAGACCCACAAAAAACTGAAGACAGCTGCAGTTAGAGCCTGGCAAACCATCAGAAAGGAGGAATGTCCATGGGTTCCAGACTTCAGGCAGTCATTGCCAGTAAAGGATTCTCAACAAAATATTAAAAAATGAACATTTTATTTATGATTATATTCATTTGTCCAATTACATTTGAGGCCCTGAAAATGGAGAGACTGTATATAAAAATGGTTGCAGTTCCTAAAATGTGTACTTGATATCTATGTTCAACCCCTTGAATTAAAGCTGAACGTTTGCACTTCAAATTCATTTGGATTGTTTCATTTTAATTTATTCTGGTGGCATAGAGCCAAAAGTATGAAAATTGTGCCTGTGTCCAAACATACAGTTAGGTCCATATATATTTGGACACAGGCACAATTTTAGATTTTTTTTTTTTTTTTTTTTTAGGTATTAACCAAAATATATTCAAGCTATAGTTATATAATCCCTCTGGTGACGCTGCCCCCCACCTGTCCTGCTGTACCCCACATATCCTGCTACTTCTCAACCTATCCCGCTGCTCCCCTTCTGTGATGCTGTCCCCCACCTGTCCCTTCCTGTGACATTGCCCCCCATCTGTCCCACAGCCCTCCTCATGTGACACTGCTCTCCACCTGTCTTGCTGCGCCCTCCTGTGACACTGCTTACCACCTGTGATGCTGCCATCCACCTATCCCACTGCTCCCCTCCTGTGATGCCCCTCTCCTATCCCACTGCTCCCCTCCTATGATGCTGCCCCCCCACCTATCCTGCTGCCCCCTCCTGTGACACTGCCCCCCACCTTTCGCATTTCCCCTCCTGCCCCCCCCCCCTCCTGTGAAGCTGCCCCTCCACCTGTCATGCTGCCCCGCCACCAGGCTCCTAACTTTTTTAGCTGGCTCCTAGATTCAAAGCAAATTTGTCAAGCCCTGGTTGAGTTATTATAATTATTTTTATTAAGCAGGATTTATATAGCACCAACGGTTTACGCAGCGCTTTACAACATAAGGGCAGACAGTACAATCACAATACAAATTAATACAGGAGGGATCAGAGGGCCCTACTCGTTAGAACTTAAAATCTATGAGGGAGGGTCAATTACAAAAGGTAATAACTGTGGGGGATGGGCTGGAGAAAATACATGTACAGTTGCTAGGTGGAGGCAGGATAGGCCTCTCTGAAGAGATGAGTTTTTAGGGATCGGATAAGAGTGGACAGAGTAGGAGAAAGTCGGACACTTTGGGGAAGGGAATTCCAGAGGATGGGAAATACTCTGGACAAGTCCTGGTGGCAAGCATGGGAGGAGGTTACAAGGGAGCTAGAGAGCAGGTAGTCTTGGCAGGACAAAGAGAATGATTTGGTTGGTAGTCCAAGACCAGGTTGGTGATGTAACTAGCGACTGATTTGTGGATGGCTTTTTAAGTTGTTGTAAGTATCTTGAATTTAATTTGTTGGGAAGTGGAAGCCAATGGAGGGATTGGCAGATACTGAACGGTTGGTAAGGTAGATGAGCCTGGCAGCAGCATTCATGATGTACTGGAGGGGGGACAGCCTATGTAAAGGTAAGCCAGTGAGGAGGGAGTTGCAGTAGTCAAGGAGGGAGATACCCAGGGAGTAAGTTAAAGATTTTGTGGTGTAAATGGTTAGGAAGGGGCGTATCTTGGAGATGTTACGGAGGTTGAGGAGGAAAGCTCTTGACAGCGATCAGATGTGAGGCTGAAAGGATACTTCAGAGTCCAGGATTACATCTAGAACCTTTGCATGTGGAGACGGGTTGATGGTAGAGCTGTTGAATGTGACAGAAAAGTCAGCGGAAGCGGAATGTATGGGAGGAAAAATTAGGAGCTCGGTTTTGGATAGAATGTTTTTCAGGAAGTGGTGTGACGTCCAGTCTGATATGTCTGTTAGTAGATTAGTGATGCATGTGGAGACTGATGGGAGTAAGCTGAGGGATAGAGAGATAGATTTGGGTGTCATCCACATAGAAGTAGTATTGAAAGCCCCTTTAATCTTTAGACTGTCAGCAGATCGGCCTCTACAAATTTGGCACAGTGCCTAAAAATGAAGAGCAACTGAGCATGTGCAGAGCAGGGTGAGCCAGTATATATTACTGGATTTTAAACACTATATGCACCTATTTTTAATGTTTTACATAGCTATATCTGCAAAAAGGGACCAGCCTGAAGTGATCTAGCAAGACTTAATGTTTTGACTAAAGTTCCACTATAATATGTACAGCCTGAAGGAAATAAGGGGAGACATAACTGAAACCTTTAAAAACATCAAGGGGGTGAATAAGGGTTCAGGAGGGCAGTATATTCAATATGAAACCAGGATCAGGAACATGACCTCAATCTAGCAGAACGAAAGTTCAAAACTAATCTTAGAAAGTATTATTTACTGAAAGGGTAATAAATGCTTGGAATAGACTTCCTGCAGAAATAGTGAGCCAGTCAACACGCTTCTGACAAACAGATCTATACTCAGAGAAAAAACACACACACAGGCAAACTGGATTGACCACTTGGTCTTTTTTTCTTCTGCCACTTTTCTGTTTTCTGCCATCTGTGCCAAAAGGAGAAGCGAGAGGAAATCCCTCCGCAATAAGGTAATCCCTGCTTGTCACAAGCCACTTGAAGATTTCCTCCTCTATTCTTGTTCTGGTGACAACCCAAAAGTTTGGGATTCTCTTTCACTCTCAGTGACAACGGTAAACAAAACAAATAGAGGGGTTTAATCTTCCTAACAGGTACACACACAGCACAAAAAAAACCTGATAGAATGCAGAAACATGCTACAGACAAGGTCCAAATGTCCAACATTCCCAAAAAGAGCAAACAGGAAATCTGAGCATTAAAGAAAAAGGCCAACAATGGCAGCCCTGTTACTGGTCCCATGACAGGGGCTCTTTAAAGCAGACAAGACTGGCCAAGTCTCCCCATCAGCAGATATCCTGGGACAAAATGCCTTGCCTTTCGCTCACATGACTATTAAGTATTTCATTTTATCAGACCACACCATCAAGACCTATCATAATTAGGTTACATTCAAATACAGGACCCCTGTAAGTGTGTTAAAAAACAGAGTTCAGGTAATGTCATAAGATATGCCGTAAGACAACATAACAGTACAGATAAATTCTAAAGCAAGTTGCCTGGAATTTGGTGAATTCCAATCAGCATTGTGGTCATCCCATTTGACATAAGTTCAGTGCTAAAGGGAAAAAAAAAAAACAACATGTATGTATATGGCTAATATATAAAGACACAAGTGGCCAGAGTGCTCAGCAAAGCATCAAGTACACATAATCTGATAAAGCGGCACTCAAGGGGCTTGAAAGGTGAACACTCACTGATGAAGTTTTATTTCAACATTTCGATGAGGCACAAGCCTTGCTGAAATTTAACCACTTAATGTCCAGAAGGTTTTACCCCCTTCATGACCAGGCCATTGTTTGCTATTCGGCACTGTGCTACTTTAACTGGTAACTACATGGTCCTGAAACGCTATACCCAAATTAAATTTATATAAGTTTTTCCCCAAATAAAACTTCTTTTGGTGGCATTTGATCAACACTGATTTTTTTAATTTGTTATATAAATGAAAAAAGAATTTTGGAAAAAAACAAAAACATTTTGTACTTTCTGCTATGAAACATGTCCAATAAAAAATTGTAAAATTCAAATTTTTCATAAACTTAGGCCAAAATGTATAATTATACATTGTAAAATGTAATATTACTACATATCTTTGGTAAAAAAAAATCCCAATAAGTTTATATTAATTGGTTTGCATGAAAGTTATAGAATCTACAAACATCTACTGTATAGTGGGACTGTGATAGTATGGGGGGGGCAATCTGACACTGGGTGGGAACTAACATTAACATCTCCAATGCCACTAATACAGTGCTCAGTGATAATTATATACACTGTCAGTGTACTAATGGCACTGGCTAGGAAGGGGTTACCAGCTGGGGGCAATCAAAGGGTTAACTGTGTGCCTAACTGTAAAATGTGTAAAGCGTGCTGCTTTTATTTTACTGAGCAATGTGATGTCATTCGCTCAGCCGATCAGTGGGTCCCGACCAAGAATCATTGGCCAGGACTCGCTGATCACCTTGTGCTGTCATGAAGGAGAGCACAGCCGAGGCAGCCCGTGTGTGCCCCCTACCTGGACATGCCAGGTCAAGTACATGATCCAGCACAGCAAGGCTGCTCTGCCACAGTAAATCTGTACATAATCTTTTGATATAGATCATTTCAGACTTTATGGGCCACTTGATCTTTTTCTGTCATCACTCTTCTACTGTATTTTGTTCTGTTTCTATGACTGGCAGGGGTTGAGGTTGAGGGGGGGGGGAATTCCTCTATTCACCTTGTCTGTGTGGAAGGTGGAACCTGTTATAGTAGTTTCTTTTTTCTTCAGTCCGCTAGCTGAATGAAAAAAATTGAAATACAACTTATATGTTCTGCTTATAGCGGAACTAAACTCAGCTAGGCGATGAAATGTCCTGGAGCTCCCCGCCAGCCGCTGACATCTTTGAGCGGCTGGCTTCCAGGTATTGATCGCCGGCCCCTCTCACTGGCTGGATGGGGATGATGTCACACCCGATACATGTGCGGGAGTTCCGTTGGCTTTGGCATTGCTGAGTTTCTACAGTAAGCTGCGTGTGCCAGAGCAGGAGCATGTACAGGGCGGACAGGCAGGTAGGTAATTTTAGTGCAGAAGAGACAAAGCATGTGTCTTCTGCATTAAAAAAAATCCTGCCTGTTCGCCCCTTTTCATTTTTCACATAAAGGTCCACTTTAAGTATTCAAAAAAAAAAAAAAAGGTTAAACAAAACCCCTCTTGTAACTAACTGTATGATATTCAAAAATACACTTTACTGCAGTGTTTTTATTTAGCACATCAAAAAAAAAAACTGCTGGCTATTTATCCAACAAGTCAATTCTATCACAAATTAATAGAAACCTTCAGCTCACCTTTAATAATATAACAAAATCAGAAACAGGACACACACTGCCGACTCAGCGATTATGTAATGCTAAAGTTTACTTAATCCGACATAAGAAGGGCAGAGGACCAAGAGTCACAATGAAAGACCAGAGTGCTAGAAAATAAATGTTGCTGGACAGCAATGATTTGGAGCATTTTTTTAACGGACGCAAGCTTACACAGTTAAATTCAGCAATACCCTAGCTATGGTATGAGCAAAGATGGGTACAGTCCAGATGGAAATATTTGTCTCTCATTGTCGTACACGAGTGTCCTTTTTAAAAGACAGATTACGTAAAGCTAAGTGTATTTAGTACTCAGGGTTTATGTTAGTTTTGTTCTACAAATAGCTATAGTTTATTGGAAGGCTCTAAATATACATTGGAAGTAGGTTGAGCAGCTCACAAGAACCGACACAAATAACTTAAAGAGTAACTCCACTTTTGTTGTGAAAAAACCTCCCCCTCTGGGTGATCGATGTACATTGCAAGGGTTTTAACAAACTTTGCTGCAGAGTCCTACCTTTTGTTATTCTGAAAAAATAGCTTTGTTTGTTTGTGTCCATGTGCAAAGTGACTCTAATTTCATAATTATCAATCAGCTGCTGCACTTACAGGGTTCTAATGGGGAAAGTGGCACGGTCTGCATTCCTTATGACATTTTTGTTGCAGGAGATGCCTGAAATCTGACTTGCATATTAGTGCAGACTTCTGGGAAAATCAGTGAGACAATCACACAAGCAGGAAATGACCTGTTTACAGAACACCTTGAGGTAGCCATGTTGCATTTTACAGAAAATTACAGCGCTGCAGACTGAAAAGGAAAGGTACATTTTGATAATATTCAGAACTAGTTCCCACCACATGCGTTTCAGTGCTTTTTCTGCATCCAAAACGCCTAGAAAGTTGGTTACATGATTTTCAATGGCATAGTTCACACCAGTGCCTGCAGTTTCATTGCGTTCCGTTTCCAGGAAAAAAAGTAGAACCTGCTGCATTTTCCTTTACAGAACTGTACTGGAATGTAGTAAAAAATTCACTGGAACGCACCTACATGCATCAAAAACGTACCGGCCTCCAGTACAGTGAGAGAAAAAAAAAATAGGAAAATGTGTAGGAAAACGCATCTGGAACCCGTCCGTAAACGCATCAAAACAGCACTGGAACACTTCAAAACAACGCATACAGAAACGCATTGGGAATGGATCTGGAGGACGTTTTTTCTGGTGTGAACTAGTCCTCAATTACAATAGGACTTGTGTCACAATTGTATAAGCTATATAAATATCCCCCCCCCCCCCCCACAAAAGTGGAGTTATCCTTTATTGATTGCTATGGTAACATCAGTACTCATTTGTACTGGTATATTAGAAGGGGCAATGATGTTTTACAAGTCTAGACTGGAACTCCATCTAGGACATTTTCTTTAGCTCTGACTGGCATAGGGCTGGGTTTGACCATCAAACAGTTCTTTATTGCTATGATCCCAACCAGGTAGACCTGCGATTCCCCGCCAATGCTGCTGTGCAATAGCCAAGGCTCAACTCTGAGCCAAACTTATTGGTTTTCTCCTTCTGAAATGCATATGGTGTTACCAACATCCTTTTTGGAATTCCCCATCGGATTAAAAGGAGAAAGCACAGCTGTGGCCATGCTCATAGATTTTGAAGCTAGCTCCCGAAGTTGTAAGTCCCTGAATAATTAAAAACCAAATTATTACACAAATTATATTTCTCTTGGAATTCCTTGTAATTACCAAATTCAAGTCTCTCGCCACAGAGGATTAATGAGGGGTTTGGAGAAAAGAAGGATAATCAACCACACCTCCCTTTCTCACAAAATGTGTAAGGCCACATCTTAAAATTAAAAAATAAACTTTACTCTGAAAGAGTCCTAAAGAGAACTAATTATATGTTTAAAGATCAGAAGACAAGTATGTCTGTCTTTAGCAGCATGTCCATACTTAGAAAGAGACCTGCAAATATGCAGACCAGTCAGCTTTTCTTTTTTTTTTTATAGTATGCAGAGGGATTAGAACAGCTTGTATTGCTGTTTGTGCCCTCGTTAGGGAGATTCGCCCTCTCTATTTGCACTGTTTACCAATTTAATTGAAAATGAAAGTAAAAGAAAATCCCAGATTTTGAGCTGTCCCCACAAATCTTCCAATGGGGACACTAGTTTTGGTGACCTGGGGAACAAGGATTTCCCTTAATTTGTAAGGATTGCCTAAAGTTCAATTTTAAACTGTGGATGATTGACCCTTCCATCTGATGGCGGTGGAAATTTCAGGATCAATCACCATTTGGCAGAGCCAGCAACATGAAACCAATGAACTGTCAGTAAAGAGGCCAACAAATTAAGAGGCATTCTTCCTTTCTTCCTGACAAAAGCAGGTGCTCCCCGAGCCCTAAAAGTTATTTCAAGGATTCCTCTGTCACCTGCTGTCTTTGGAAATGCTAGTTGCACAATTATAATACTGGTCATTTGGTGCCAATACTTCCTAACCAAATGATCAGAGAACCAACAAAACTAGCATTTTAGAAGAAAGTCACTGATAGCAACCTCTTATTTTGGGGAAACTTCTTGCAGAATCCATCAAAACCCACACAAACACAACACTAGTGTCTTCAGTAATAGATGCCCCTCTCAGGGTATGCCACCGCTAGAATGTTTGGAGCCAAACTCCATTACCTCCTTCCATGGCTCAATGGCCACAAATGCTGGGTAATCGGCTACCCCTGGTTGCCAGAGAACTTCTTGAGCCTATATGTGGAGTCAGTTTTCACACCAACCTCCTTATTTTGCGCAGTTAAAGCAGAGTTTCAGCTGAAAAAAATAAATAAAAGTCAGCAGCTACAAAAACTGTAGCTGCTGACTTTTAAAATACAGCCTTACCTGTCCCTCAGTCCAGCGGTGTCCTCCCCAGCCGTCTTCTCTCCCCGGCATCTTCAGTATGGGCAACCGGCTGTGACAGCTTGCAGCTTCACAGCTGGGTGTCCGCTGAGCTTTGTGAATGGCCCGTAGTCTTCTGGGACCTGTCATGTGTCCCAAAAGACTAGAGAGGGAGGGCGCAGGAGGACAACTTCCGCTTCCGATCGCCTAGGCGATCGCAGCGGAAGTGGAAGCAGCTACCTGTTAAATTGGGGTACCCGCTCCCCCTCCCACTCCCCAAAGCTGCCAATCCTTAATGGGGTGCGGGGGACAAAGACTTAAAGCGGAACTTCCTCTTTTGGGTGGAGCTCCACTTTAATTCTACTTTTGCGTTTTCACTCTTTACATTAGTTTGTGGTTGTTTGTATTTTGCAATAATTTAAATTTCAAGTAGATGCATACAATATTTCTTTTATTTTTAGTACAGGATTTGTGATGTATAATTAGCATACAAATGTAAAACAGTATTAAATCCAAACGCAAAGATTATATTGCAGTTTACCAATTCATTTTCTTTTTTAGGCCTTCTTTGCTTTATTTTCATCAGGTGATCTGGACAGTAAACGTTTTTCTGCAGGACAAGCTGTCCTGTAGATGTAGCAGGTAGATGGTTGAGACAAACCATTCAATTTGTTAATGTATCTAAATCTGCTAGTCCATCTAACACTCCCCTCCCCCCAGACTGACAATGCTGCTGTCCTAAGGAGCCCCTGTGCTTTTTCCATCCAGAGCGGGGGCACTCTAACACAGGAGGTGTGTTACTGGCCAGATCACCAGATGAAAACTGAGGGGATAAAAGCCTAAAATAGAAAACTAAAGCAGTCACCACATCTAAGATTTGTAAGCTACAATATATTACATTTTTGGTTTTAATAAAAAGCTTTAAATACCTTTTTTTCCAAGCACTCATTTTAATACATGAATGGATTAGCAGCAGATTTGTGGTGACGTGTTTAAATGGATTGAGGGATCTTTTTCCTTTCATTTCTACACCTTTCAGCCCCCTCCCTAGCTGTACATATCTTTATGGTGTCTCTATGTGGCCTGTACATTAACCCCTTCACCTTCTCCTCCTTTATATGACTTGTACTTTTAAAATGCCATTAAACCTAAACCAAAAGTGTAATACATTGCAGCTTACCAATCTGCTTTCACCTGGCAATCTGGCAAGTAAAACACCTCCTGTGTTAGTAAGACAACTCAGAATGAAGGCGCACAGGAGGCACAGCAGACAGCAACACTGTCTATCTGGGAGGATAGTGGTGTTAAATGCATTAACAGAATTAAATACACTTACCTGAAAACCCATTCCAACGATCTTGGGGGCTGGGCATAGAGATCGGTGAAGGAAAGATGGCTCCACTCATCTCTATGCCGTTGGAGGACAAGAGCAACTTCATTACGTCACTTCCGTTTCCCACGCCATGCAAACAAGAACTTTTTTTTTAACCACTTTCCTGCCGCCCTATAGCAAAAATACTGCTACAGGTCAGCAGGGCTACGCAAAATCACTTATATATACACGTGACTTTACATTTCCAGGTAGGGGGCATGCATGTGCCCCATCCACCTCAGCTGTCAATCACCGGGTCCCGGCCGATGATTCCCCACTGGCACCCAGCAATCACCGAGTATCACTGACGGGGGAGAGACCTGTATGTAAACAATACAGATCTTTCCCGTCAGCACCTGCACATTGCTTTGAATTGCTCTGCATAACACAGTAAAGCACACACATAGCACACAGTAAAACGGCACACAGTTAACCCTTTGATCGCCCCAGATGTTAACCCCTTCCTGCCCAGTGCTATTAGTACAGTGTCAGTGCTTTTTATTAGCACTGATCACTGTATTAGTGTCACTGTGGATGTCAGTGACAGTCAGTCCCCCCCCCCCAGTGTCAGAATGCCCACCACAGTCCCGCTATAAGGCGCTGATCGATACCATTACTAGGAAGAAAAAAAAATTCCATTATATATACTGCCATTTGTAGACACTATAACTTTCATGTAATCCAATTAGTTTACACGTATTGGGTTTGTTTGTTTTTTTAAGCAAAGGCATGTAGCAGAACACATTTTGGCCTAAATTTGACAAAATTTATTTTTTTTTTACTGGACATGTTTAACAGCAAAAACTTTTTTTTCTCAAAATTATCGTTCTTTTTCTGTTTATAGCGCAAAAAATAAAAAAGCAGAGGCTATCAAATACCACCAAAAAAAGCTCTATTTGTGTAAAAAAAAAAAAAAAAAAAAAAAAAAAAGGCCACCAATTTCATTTAAGTACAGCGTTGCATGATCGTGCAATTGTCAGTTAAAGTAACGCAGCACCATATCGCAAAAAATGGCCTGGTCAGGAAGGGGGGTAAATCCTCTGGAGGGCAAGTGGTTAAAGCACTAGAACAATGCCTTTTTTTTTTCTTTTAATTTAATGCTTTCTAATGTGGAGGAGAGATGTGGGGTCTTATTGTCCCAGCTCTCTCCATGAGGAGACCTGTCACTGCTTATTCCTGTCACAAGGGATGTTTGCATTGCATGTGATAGGAATAAGTGATTAAAAAATAATAATAAAGGGACAGCGAAACAAAAGGTAATAAAATACATTTTAAACAGATTTTTTAAAGTGCCCCCGTCCCGCTGTGCTAGCAGGCAGTGAACACATACATAGGCCATGCCTACTTATGTAAACGGTGTTCAAACCACACGTGGTATCGCCACGAGAGCAATAATTCTAGAACTAGACCTCCTCTGTAACTTTAAACTGGTAACCTGTAGAAGTTTTTAAAGCGTCACCCATGGAGATTTTTTGAAGTACCATAGTTTGGCGCCATTCCACGAGCGCGCGCAATTTTAAAGCATGACATGTTGGGTATTTACTTAGCGTAACATCATTCTTCATATTTTACAAAACAATTGGGGTATATATTGTGTTTTGGTTTTTTTATTCAATAAAGTGTATTTTTTTCCAAAAATGCATTTGAAAAATATATACATTTTTAACAACTGTCCATTTCGGTTTTCAGCATCCTGAATTTTCGGTTTCGGCACCAGAACTTTCATTTCAGTGCACCACTAATATTTACCTTCACTTCCTGTTTGACAGTCAAAACATGAAATGAGAAAATCTCAGCAAATTAAGAGAATCCCCTAGGGACTCCCAGGTCATCAGAACTAGTGTCCCCCTTTGAAAATATCCCTTTATTACTTTTCTGTGGAAACCCAAAATTTGGGGTTTCTTTTGCTTCCACTTTCGATGATAATAGTAAACAGGATAAAAACAGAGAGGGTGAATCTGCCTTACGGGGACACAGACAGCAATAAAAATCTAAGGCCCAATTCACACTGGCATAAAAAGCAGACATTTGAGTGGCGTTTTTAACGCTCCTCAAACGCTTATGCAAATGATACTATGGGCAGCACACAGTGCTGTTCACGTTATCAAAACATGAAGCGTTAGCACCGCATTGCTTCCAAATTGAAGCCTCATGTCAAGTCTGTAGAAGTTCGAAGCCTATCAATGCTTCCCATTCAAGTCTATGGTGACTTTGCGCAAGTGTTTACGGGCATTTGCAGTGCGGTTGTGATGCGCTAATAGCATTGCAGTTTATTAAAGGGGTTTGTTGTGCGGTTTTAACGCTTATAAAATGCGTAAAAAACGCACTAGGGTTTTTGGGGAGCGTTTTTAATACTTGTAAAACACCAGTCTAACGCCCATACTAAAGATCTCTAACGCCCATACTAACACTATCGGAGCATTTGATAAGAGTTAAACATTAAGTCAAGTGTGAACAAGCCCTAACAGGTGTTCTAATCACTCTCCACTCTGTCCAAAACAAAAAAAAAAGTTTTTTTTTTTGCTTTTAATTATACTTTAAGTGGTTTGTCTCATCAACTGATACATTCTGCTGGCAAGCTTGAGCTTCTGAAAAACAACAGACTTGCTAGCTGGATCACCAGATGAAAACAGAAGAAAGAAAGCCTAAGAAAGGAAACGAATACAGAAATCACATCTAAGAATTGGTGAGCTGGAATATATAAATGTTTGCTTTTGGCTTTAAAGGATAAGTTCACCTTTTGTAACATGTTACGGACCAGCACCCGCTCAGCCGCATCACTCATTCACATTATTCTGTGAATGAGAACACTACAATTTCCAATAGCGTTTGTGGCTGTTGGCTTGTAGTTCTCAATGAACTACTATGGAGCTGTGAAGCACTGTGGTAGCTCATTGATTTTTCCTGTCAGTAGGCACATGCTTGCCTGTAAGAGATGTACCGGCAAACAGATACACTGACAGGTCTGCAGGTGACTTGCAAGGCACCACCGATCAGCAGATGCTAAATGCAATGCTTTAGAGGCTCCAGAAACAAAACATATTGTGAACATTTTTTTACTTGCAAAAAAAATGTGTATTTATTATTTTTTGTAAAAAGGTGAACTTTAATATTGCTTTAATGTGTCTAGTGGACCATTCCCAAAAGCCATGTTTTAACCCCCTTGTCATTCCTAAAACCCAGTGGTTATTAACCACTTGCCGTCCGCCTGCTGTTTATAAACGGTAGGACGGTGGCACTCCAGGGGCGGGTTGCCGTTCATAAACAGCACCCACCATTTCTAGCTGGGAGCGCGCAGCACCGCGATCCAGTGCCTGCTGTGTCCTACGGACACAGTGAAACACCGATTGTCGGATGGGACCTCTGTACGAGGTCCCGATCATGTGATCAATGATTGGCCAATCAGTGATCACATGCAAAGTAGCAAGCAAGATGTCACTTGTGACATCATTGCTTACTACGTGTGAAATCTGTGAATGATCACAGAGATCACATGGTACAAGGCTATTCACAACAGACTTGTACCATGTGACAAGCTGTGACCAATCACAGCTCATTCAGTAGTTCTCAATGGCTGCAAGAATGCAAACAGAGAGAAAGAGAAATGATTGCTTTTACATCCTATATGGGTGTAAAAGCAATCACTGTAAAAAAAAAATAAAAAAAGTCTTCATCACCCCCCACAAGCAGTACAGTGTCACCATGGTGACACTGTACTGCTAGGGTGACAGTATGTAAAAAATAAAAAAAAACAAATATAAAAAAAATAAAAATGTAAAAAAAATGTTTAAAAATTATAATTTTTGGTTATAAACTAATTTGGCTTATTTCTTTTTTACTAAAAAGATAACTGAATAAATTTTGGCCACGATTTATGATGAAAGATTATTTATTTGCAAAATTTTATAAGAAAAATACTTTTTTTTCAAAATGTTTGGACTTTTTCATTTACATAGCAAAAAAAAAATAAAAATCCCAGCGGTGAATAAATACCACCAAAATAAAGCTTTATCTGTCTCAAAAAAATGGTAAAAATTTCATATGGGTACAGTGTTGCATGACCGCGCAATTGTCATTCAAAGTGTGATAGCGCTGAAAGCTGAAAATTGCCCTGGACAGGAAGGGGGTAAAAGTGCCCGGACTGGAAGTGTTTAAATATCACCAAAAGAAATCTCTCTCAGTCTCAAAAAAATTAAATAAAATGAGTTTGGGTCCAGTGCTGTATGACCAAGTAACTGTCAGTCAAACTAACACAGCATTGAAATGGCCTGGTAATAAAGGAGTATGGGAGGCTGGTACTCAAGTGGTGAAACAAGCACTGTTAGAAATAAAAATGGATCGGACTGATAACCTTAGAAAATCCCCGTAACTACAAACACAGATTCAGCGCAAGAGAAACGTTCAGCTACTGGTAGATCAGCACACAACCCATGCAGGTTTTGCAGGATATGATAGCGTTTGCACTATTCAGAGAAAACAAAGATCATTTGGTAGTGCCTCTCAGTGTGCCCGGCCCCATTCATTCCCCTGCACATCAATGCTGCCTGACTTTATAAATCCACAGTACAACTTTCATAGAGGTGTGTCGTCTAGTCTCCTCATGTGCACGAGGTATGAGGTATCTCTACTGCCGAGTTAATGATCAGCCATGTCTGCTGAGCTATAGTCTAAAGCAGGGTTCCGTGTTCCTCCAGAGGTTGCCAAGGGTTCCTTGAGCAATGTTCCCACTGACACCATTGATCTTTTTAGCTATCTGTAAGGGAGTAATTCTTCCCAATGACTACAAGTATAAGGAGCACTTACCTCTGACTATCACACTAATGTATCATGAATTGTAGATATAGTCATTTTTAGCAGGGGTTCCCTGAGAGCGGAAGGTTGTAACTTCGCTGAAAAGGTTGATAAAAGCTGATCTATGGGCAAGTTACCTTTATCTGATACATGACTGCTGGGTTCTAATGTCTGTGTCCCTAATAACATTTGCTATGGACACATCTCTAGTGGAGCAACACTACCACATTCCATGGGAGGAACATCATTTATACATAACGCACCTGAGACTAAATGCTTTAATCAGTCAAGAAGACTCCATATACAATATAAATTGGCCAGCCAAGGGTAAATATTTGAGAAAGCAAGAGAGGGAATTTCATACAGCACAGGTGTCAAACACAATGCCTGTGGGCCGATTCCGGCCCTCCAGGCCATTTCATGTTATCCTTGCACCTCTCCTCCCAGGTCTCTGCCCCCACCTTGTCTCAGCAGTCGGCAGCAGGGAGGAGAAAAGAAATCCTCTGCAAAACCTGCACCTCCTCATCTCTGCCTCCCCTGGCCTCAGCATTCAGCAGACTCTGGTAACTGTCTCCATTCCTCCTCTGGTCCTCCTCCAGACCCTGCACTGCTTTCCAGCTTTACCCCCAAAGGGAGGGTGTTAGGGAGGGTGTGGCATTTTTGACATCTGATGTAATGGTGGTGGGGTGCTCTGGACATCTGGTCTTACATATGCAACTGACCCTTTCAGGGCAACCATAATGTTGATACGGTCCGCAATGGAATGGAGTTTGACACCCCTGTCATACAGTAAAAAATAAGATGGTCACACTCTAGAAATGAAGGTGAAAAAAACAGCGCGAGGGGCGGGCCCTGCCTCCATACGACGGCAAGGGGGCGGGCGCTGCCCCAATACGGCGGCAAGGGGGCGGGCGCTGCCCCAATACGGCCGTGTGGGGAGGTGGGCACTGCCCCAATATGGCAGCGTGGGGGGTGGGCACTGCCCCAATATGGCAGCGTGGGGGGTGGGCACTGCCCCAATATGGCAGCGTGGGGGGTGGGCACTGCCCCAATATGGCTGCGTGGGGGGTGGGCGCTGCCCCAATATGGCTGCGTGGGGGGTGGGCGCTGCCCCAATATGGCTGCGTGGGGGGTGGGCGCTGCCCCAATATGGCTGCGTGGGGGGTGGGCGCTGCCCCAATATGGCTGCGTGGGGGGTGGGCGCTGCCCCAATATGGCTGCGTGGGGGGTGGGCGCTGCCCCAATATGGCTGCGTGGGGGGTGGGCGCTGCCCCAATATGGCTGCGTGGGGGTTGGGCGCTGCCCCAATATGGCTGCGTGGGGGTTGGGCGCTGCCCCAATATGGCTGCGTGGGGGGGTGGGCGCTGCCCCAATATGGCTGCGTGGGGGGGTGGGCGCTGCCCCAATATGGCTGCGTGGGGGGGTGGGCGCTGCCCCAATATGGCTGCGTGGGGGGGTGGGCGCTGCCCCAATATGGCTGCGTGGGGGGGTGGGCGCTGCCCCAATATGGCTGCGTGGGGGGGTGGGCGCTGCCCCAATATGGCTGCGTGGGGGGGTGGGCGCTGCCCCAATATGGCTGCGTGGGGGGGTGGGCGCTGCCCCAATATGGCTGCGTGGGGGGTGGGCGCTGCCCCAATATGGCTGCCTGGGGGGGTGGGCGCTGCCCCAATATGGCAGCATAGGGGGGGTGGGCGCTGCCCCAATATGGCAGCATAGGGGGGGTGGGCGCTGCCCCAATATGGCAGCATAGGGGGGGTGGGCGCTGCCCCAATATGGCAGCATAGGGGGGGTGGGCGCTGCCCCAATATGGCAGCATAGGGGGGGTGGGCGCTGCCCCAATATGGCAGCATAGGGGGGGTGGGCGCTGCCCCAATATGGCAGCATAGGGGGGGTGGGCGCTGCCCCAATATGGCAGCATAGGGGGGGTGGGCGCTGCCCCAATATGGCAGCATAGGGGGGGTGGGCGCTGCCCCAATATGGCAGCATAGGGGGGGTGGGCGCTGCCCCAATATGGCAGCATAGGGGGGGTGGGCGCTGCCCCAATATGGCAGCATAGGGGGGGTGGGCGCTGCCCCAATATGGCAGCGCGGGGGGGTGGGCGCTGCCCCAATATGGCAGCGCGGTTGGGTGGGCGCTGCCCCAATATGGCAGCGTGGGGGGGGTGGATGCTGCCCCAATATGGCAGCGTGGGGGGGTGGGCGCTGCCCCAATATGGCAGCGCGGGGGGGGGGGTGGGCGCTGCCCCAATATGGCAGCATAGGGGGTGGGCCCTGCCCCAATATCGCAGTGTGGGGGGGGTGGGCACTGCCCCAATATGGCATGGCCAGCTAGCACTGCCCCAACATGGCAGTGTGTGTGTGTGTGTGGGGGGGGGTGCTGCCCCCATATGGTGAAGTGGACACACTTGATATGACAGGTAAAGGCAGGGGGTCATGGATTTCTACTAGTAATCTGTATCCATGGTGAAGTAGTGCTCCCCTATCTGCCCGGAGGAAGAAAGAGAGGGTACAGGCTCAGAGTGCCACCCTCGCCCCCTGGCACTGCCCCTGGGTCCCTCTCCATAAGGCCCCTCTCAGCGATAACAGACAGGCGCTATCTCTGCCCCACCCCCGGGCCCCCCCATGTATGTCATTCTTTACCTGTCCGTGTCTTCTCAGTGTCTCTCGGGATCCATCCTCCGGGCCCACCGGCCCTGTCTCCTCACACAGCACCGAGCGCGGCCTCTTCCGCCCGCCTCTCGTAGTTCGGACACTCGTCTGCTGACAGGTCCTCCCCTCACGGATTTCCGGCCCACACAAACCCTCACCGGCCGTTCACGCAGCGAACACACACACACACAGCCTGCAACCCGCCCACAACAACAAACAGCAGCACCACTGCGCCTGCGTATCCGGGCCGCCCTGCCAGCTCCGCCCACACCCTGGCAGCCCGGAGAGAGCACTGCGCACGCGGCAGTCCTGAAACCAGTGAGCGCATGCGCAGAGCGCGCCATGATGTAGCTCCAGAGGGTACTCGAGTTCATTCGAAGTCCTACTGGATTTCAGTGTAGCGTTTCTGCACATTGCCTTTCCCTTTCCTGCCGGCGCCTCTATCAATGTTATATGAGCTTTTTTCGGATTCGACTTAAAATTTCAGTAGATTTTGGACTTTAATTGGTTTTACCAGTTTTTTGGTGTATTTTCACTTGATTGTTTTATAATGTAACATTTTTAAAGTGAATGTTAACTTTCTGAAGATTTAAATGCGTGCTCGCAATATACTGTGTTCCCCGAAATGAGGGCTTTGCTGCGTTTTATGACACGCATCACAATGTGCTAAAATACATGCGTCCCACTGCTCCATAATAAAAACAGCGTCTGTTGTCATCCCGTGCGTATTTAGACAAAAAAAAACTTTTGTTTTCTGTTTTGGTGGGTTGGGACGCCCATAGAAGTCAATGGCAGGACATCAAAACACATCACGAGAGTTTATGAACTGGCAATAGGCATGACAGCAGAGATACTTGCCTCCACCCCAGCGTGTGCCGTCCCTTACATCTCTCTCCAGCAGTTCTTCATCCAGCACCACCGTGGTCGTGGTGTGTGAGAATGTATGCTGAGCCTTGCATGTGCATGCCTTGGCCATTCCAAATCCTAAATTCAAAGACACATTGGAAACGCACATCAAAGTCTGCCCATAACGCATACAAGGGAAAAGCGCCTTGAGACAAGCTAACGCACCAAGCTTAGGGCTCATTTACATCTGTTTCCTCTCCGACCAGTGAACCCATATCTCTTTAGCCTATTTTAACCTCAAAATACCATAAACCTGCGCCACAATCGGATGTGTTGTGCGCGGTTGCGAGGAAGTTGAAGTGCAGTCCCATTCACTTCAAGCAGAGTATCGCAGCCGCTGCACTACTTTTTTCTGATTTCATTGCAACTTGCATCGACTTCTATTAAGTGAAGTTGCAAGCCACATTGAAATCGGAGGTACAAATCACACTGATCAGCAGCTTTGAAATCGCGCTACTTCAAGTGAAGTAACACAATTTCTAAATTGCATTCAGTATGAACCATGGCAAAAGGGGAGTGGTTGAGAGGCGGTAAAACATTGGTTCAACTGTGGGGTTTTATCGCCCCCTCCCCCAGTTACAACTGCAAACGAGCTCTAAAGCTACAAAAAAATGCTATGCACATACACATAGATCTGAGTCTAGGTTCACACCTATGCGTTTTCCATAGCATTTTGCAGAAACGCACAGCAGTCCATTTAACATGATTTCCTATGGGACAGGTTCACATCTCCGTGTTTTCACCCGGTGCATTATTTGAAAAGGGTCAGGGACTTTTTTAAATGCAAAACATTGCTTTCTTGGTTCTATAGAATTCAATGGAGATGCTACAGAAAAACATGTAGTGCTTTCTTGATGCATTTTTGCCACATTTGTGATGCGTTTTGTGTTTTAATCTGCCTAGCAACAAGAAAAAATGCAAAACGCATAAAAAAAGTAGAAAAAACACATGCAAAAACTCAAAACGCACTGCACAAATGGGCCAAATACAAATTGTATAGGTGTGAACCTAGCCTAAGGCTCCATGTACACTGGACAATTCTGAACGATGGAAACTGACTGCTGGAAAACGTAGGTTAAAAAACGTCTGTTTAGCCACATTTGCACACCGCATTTATGAGCGTTTGCGTTTAGAAGCATTTTTTAAAGATAACCTCAGGAGACCTTCCAAAATGCCCAGAATGCACTGAAAAGCAGTAAAAAAAAAAACTATTTCAGACATTTTGAGAGAAATAGAGAGAGCAGAAGCAGAGAAAGCAGTATTTGTTGAGATTAGCTGTCTTTTTTTTGTGGTGTTTGGATGTATTCCAGCTCATTTCTGTGCAGAAATTATTGCAGCAGCGTCTAACATATTTTCTTTCATGCAAAACCTCAAAGTATGGTGTACCGGGTCCATTTGAGTACCGGGAAAACGCTTTGCATGCATTTTTCATGCTAAAAAAAGGCTCTGAACAGCATCTGGAAATGGAAGAGTTTAAAAAATTTTCAAACGCAAACACTTATAAACGGTTTAGCCGCGTTTGCGCGCATTTACAAGCATTTGAAATGCTGATAAAATCTACTACTGAACGCAAATTTTCTGCATTCAAAAAAACGACTGTAAACTCAAGTGCCTGTAAACAACTGTAAACAACGATGTGTACATGGACACATAGGAAAACATTAGGGAGAGTTCAGGGGCTGCTGAAAAAAACGCAGAAAAGAGTTTATCAGCTGCAGTGTACATGAGCCCTAAATGTGTTCTTAAAGTAGAACAAAACTTTTTAAATTCATTTTTCATTTTTTCACTTTAATTCACATTAGTTCACATCTGTTCGCTGATCACCCCTTCCTGTTACTGATCTGGAAATGACATGTAAAACGTCAGTTCCAGGTCCCTGTGTGCCAACTGGCTGGGGATGAATCTAATGCAGCACTATCTGCACTGCATTCATTTCAGTGAAGAGCAGGTGTTTTTAGTAATGAGAATCTGGCAGCAAAAGTATATCACATAGAGGACTTTTTGTCCCCATGTGATGAAAAAAAAAAGTTAATAAAATTTGTTTAAAAAGGGTAAAAAAATGAAAGTTACACTAAAACACTTGACCCCCCCCCCACAAATTTTAAGCCACCCCGCACCCCCACAAACACACACGTACAAATGTAAATGAAGGAGTTGGTGGAGGCTAAGTACAAAAACATTGATCATGCTACTAGACATGTGCATGCTTTTCATTTCATTTCGGATTCATTCATTCATTAAAGAATTTATTTCAACATATTTGCTATGTTGACCAGATTCATTTTCGGAATTCATTTAATATCTTCAGTATTCCTTTCATATATTCGTTGATGCAGGTAGATTAAAAAAAAATGTCAGTTTTTCCTGGAAGATTGCTATATATATACTGTATATATTCAATGACTTATTGAATCGGACAGATTTGAATTGGAAGGATTTAATATTTTTGGACACTAGTCCAGCCCACCAAGAGAAATAGCATGAGCTGTTTGGACAATATCGACTAGTGTCATGTGCATCCGAATGAACAAATGGAACATTGGCATGCAATGCCAAGCTGCGGTTTCTAAAGCGAACAAAATCCTCTCTTGTATTAAAAGAGGTATAGACTCCAGAGAGAGAGATATCATATTACCCCGGTACAAATCATTAGTAACACCTCATCTGGAATACGCAGTTCAGTTTTGGACACCAATTCACAAAAAGAACATTCGGGAACTGGAGAAAGTACAGAGAAGGGCAACCAAACTGATAAGAGGCATGGAGGAGATCAGCTATGAGGAAAGATTAGAGGAACTGAATGTATTCTCTCTTGAGAAGAGGAGATTAAGGGGGGATATGATCTCCATGTATAAATAGTTCATATAGTGAACTCGGTGTAGAGGTATTCACCCTGAAGTCATCACAGAGGACAAGGGGGCACTCTTTAGGTCTGGAGGAAAAGAGATTTTTTTTTTTTATAAATATTTATTAATTTTTCAATCCAAATACAAATCACTTTGACATTTCTATTAAAATGATAATCAAAACAGTATCTTCCAACTTGCATTCTTTATTTATGTCAATCCCCTCTACCCTTACTCCCCTCCCACTCCCTCCCCTCAATCGCCCAATGCCCCCCCCCCCCCCGTCCCCCACTTTACATTTTCTCTTCTCATCTTTACACCATGTATTTCTATTATTTCTAAATCCAATTCCAGGGGTATTATACAGTATCTTCATATATTTCACCTTTTCTCTATATTCTTCCCATCCTTTCCATTTTATATTATACATTTCCATCTTGTCCATTTGCATTTAATACAGTTTTTCTGTCCCACAGATCTGATTCATTCTGCCCATCCAATCCTCCTCAGTTGGCACCTCTCTTTTTTTCCAAAACCTAGGTATCAGGCTCTTTGCTGCGGTCAGATGATGCCATATCCCCGATCTCTTATATGATTTCACTGGAAGTTCTGAGATATGGAGGAGACATAATTCTGGGTCTAATCCTATGTTGATTTTAGTGATTTTCCCTATCAAATAAACTATCCTCCGCCAAAACACCTGTATTTCTGGACGCTCCCACCACATATGATACCACGTGCCCACTTCTCCACAACCTCTCCAACATAACCGTGAAATTTCCTTATTCATCTTGTGCTCCACATTAGGGGTAATGTGCCATCTCATCAAACACTTATAATTTATTTCTACTTCCCTCATGCTAATATTTTCGTGAATTAATGTGAGCATTTTCCTCTGCTCCTCCTCCTCTATTTCTCTTCCCATATCTCTTTCCCAATGGAGGAAAAGAGATTTAATCTCTAAATACGGAAAGGTTTCTTCACAGTAAGAGCTGTGAAAATGTGGAATAGACTCCCTCAAGAGTTGGTTCTGGCCAGCTCAGTGGATTACTTTAAAAAAGTCCTGGATTCTTTCTTAGATATACAGAATATAACTGGATACTAACATTTATAGGTAATGTTGATCCAGGGAATATCCGTTTACCTCTTGGGAGATCAAGAAGGAATTTTTTCCCTTGCAGGAGCAAATTGGATCATGCTTTGCTGGGATTTTTTTGCCTTTCTCTGGATCAACTGTGGGTGTAGGATTATAACTTTTTTTTTGTTATGGTTGAACTAGAAGGACTTTTGTATTTTTTCAGCCAGACTAACTATGTAACTATGTAAAAAAATTGAAATGAAATGCCCGTTTACATTCTATACATGTTACATATCAACACTTCTAAAATTAACTTTAGTGTATTTTTAACTGTATTTTGGATTTCATAATCTGTTGCCCTAATATTGTGTGACATAAAAACTGGAACAACCACTATTTTATTTTACGTAATCTTAAGGTCTAAAATGATTTTATAAACATGGGTAAAGAAATGCAAAAACGGCTCTGGCAGCGTAAGGGTTAAAAGAATCATAACACCCCTGTTCCTTAAAGTGGAGCTCCACCCAAAAGGGGAAGTTCAAGGCTTCGTCCCCCGTTAAGGATTGGCACATTTTGGGAGTGGGGGAGCGGGTACCTGAATTTGACAGGTACCCACTCCCACTTCAGCTGCAATTGCCTAAGGTGATCAGAAGCGGAAGTTGTCCTCCCCCATCCTTCCCCGTAGTCTTCTGGGACATGTGACATGTCCCAGAAGACTACAATACAATTCACAAGGCATAGCACAACTTGCGAATGCACAGTGGGCACCTGGCTGTGAAGCTGCAAGGGCACCTGGCTGTAAAGGATGGTCAGTGAAAACACTGCTGGATCGAGGGACAGGTGAGTGGCTGTTTTAAAACTCAGAAGCTAGTTTTTGTAGCTGCTGACTTTTATTTTTTTCTTCATTTTGATCTGAGCTTTGCTTTAATGAGTTATTTATTGTTGTTTGTTTAACACTTTTTTGGGGGGGTGCAGTCTGTGATTCTAACTTTCTGGCCTAGAAGAGGACATAAAGAGCTAGCCGAACCATCCAGGAATACGTACATCATGCATCCAAGAAAACTTGGGGGGGGGGGGCATTGTAGAATACACTGCGCATGCATTTTTGTACATCTTTAAGGGAGGGGTGACTGCAGGAACCCAGATGGGACAGGCGGTTCCAAAAAACATACATAAGCAAAGAAAATGGAGGCGAGGCACCCGGTTTGCAGCAACCTTCGGAAAATTGCACCAGGACAGGGCTGGATTGCATAATGTGTCATTTGTTTTGAGTATATCCCAAGAATCAAAGTTAGATGGGAAAGAAAAAATACAGAGGGGTGTGAATTTTCTCTTTAAACAAATTGCTAGAGGAGAATGAACTTCTCTACTCATGCTGTGGCTGCTTTAGGAAAACAAAAATAATTGTAAGACTTTGCACTCCTTTTGTTTGGATGCACCTGGCATGCAGGGCCGGTGATTCCACTAGGCAAACTAGGCAACCGCCTAGGGCTCACTGGCACCTAGGGGTAACTGGGCGCAACACAGGCCAGCACTCTGTGTGGGACGCAGCCACATCATGAATGATCCTTCAGTTGAGGGGAGGGGGGGGCAGAGGGTAGGAAGAAAGGACAGAGGAAGATGCTAGTTGTCTTAGGCCAGTGTAGAAGCTGAGCTGTTGCTCCTTCCTGTGTTCCTCTCAGACTCAGTCCCTTACTGTAAGCCAGCTGGCAGCTGCTGATCACTGTGGAATTCCAGCCCTTCTCTTCCCATTCATCAGCAAAGGCAGAGCTGCTCTTGCAGAAAAAGGTAGTGTCTGACTCTGATATCGCGTGTCTTTGTGAGTGTGACCCAGCCGACCGGTCATCCATTACATGTACAATGTATCAGTGAGTGATGACATCATCACGGTCCCACAGCCTGCTCTTCTAGTGCCTGCTGGGCCTGCTGATCTGTGTCAGTATTGGTGGTGGTGTGTTGTGCCGGATCTGTCACTGTGTGGGATCGCTCAGTTCAGCTGCCTGCTGTCAGAGCGTTTTATCTTCCCCCATTGCCTGGGGAATTCCAGCCTGGGATCTGTCAGAGTGTGGATCCATCATCCTCCACTCACCGTAACTGTCATCCTGCCACTGCCAGCTACAGATACAGTCCGTCCGTGCCACTGATTTTGTCCTTAATATTGATGCTGGTGGCATCTTTGCAAATTAAAAGTAATTTAGCAGTTTCACGTTTTATTGATTTAATATTTTCTGTTGTTTTTAATATTTCTTTTTTTGGGGGGAAGGGAGGCGCAAGTAGTTGGTCTTGCCTAGGGTGCAAAATAGTTTGGCACCGGCCCTGCTGGTATGTATTTAGCTGTTTTAACCTGACGGTTCGTTTGGGCATAAAAATCGTTGCCCTCTGTGTCATTCTCTGATGCTGATGATTGGTCCTCTTCAGTGTTTCCAGGCACCGCTGTCCCACCTGCAGTAAGATCCAAGAAGCAATGACTATTACATCTCTTCCAGGTTAGCTGTCACTTTTCTTGGCTGCTGTGGATGTCTCATTAAAGAGAATCTGTCATAAGAAAATAGCATCACAAAAAAGTTATATCCAAGCACTTACTTAAAAGGCACCCAAAATGTTTTGAGCACCTCCCCCCCCCCACATACTTGTTACATATTGAGTGAGGACAAGAATTCTAGTGTCATTATTTACAGTCAACTTGAAATAGATGATCTATAGGGACTTTGAAACCATCGCGTAGGGGAAATATTGGGCACTGAATATTGTTGCCATTTCACTCACTTTTATGGCTTGACATATGGGGTATCTAAATTCTCGGCACAGCCGCATCACTTTTATTTTATCACAAATTTGGTAATACATTGCGCTTCTGTATTCTAAAATTAACTTCTGTGTATTTTTTCTGAAATGTTGTGCTTGATAAATCGTTTTGCTTATATTATGTGACATGGAAAATTGGAATTACGACTATTTTATTTTCCATCGTCTGTTTTTAAGAAATATATAATGTTTTGGGGGGTTTTAAGTAATCTTCAGTCCTAGAATTATTTTTTAAAAACTGTGTGCAAAAAATGTTTCTGTCAGTAAAAGGGTTAAATCCACTTCTTGTAAACCCAAGCCATCATATACATACTCCTAGGGATGCGTTATCATGCGACCTAGACTCAGCAGTGAATTCAGCATAGAACAGAGCTCACATGTCTCAATGTGACCGCCATTCTCTGAAGCAATAAAGATTACCCACCGCCGACAAAGAGGAAGGACCCAATTTCTCATCTGATCATGCAGAGGATACCTGGAAAAAGAATTAATAATGGGAAAGGGTTCATAGGCATGAGCAGGTAACCAGGGGGGACAAAGAGCTGTCCTAGCTTCTGAACTGTATAGTTAAAGTGGTTCTAAAGCCAAACGTTTTGTACTTTAATGCAGTCTGTGCATTGAAGTGGTTTTAAAGGCTTATTTTTTTACAGAAAAAAATAACAAACATGTCTATACTTACCTGCTGTGTGCAATGGTTTTGCACAGAGCAGCCCAGATCCTCCACTTCTCGGGTCTCCGCAGGCTCTCCTGGCACCTCCCTCCTGTCGGGTGCCCCCACAGCAAGTAGCTTGCTATGGGGGCACCCGCTGCTCCATGTTTCCATTCACACATTGAGCTGTGTCTCAGCCCCGTCCCCTCTCTCTTCTCATTGGCTCACTGGCTGTGAGTGACAGCAGTGGGAGCCAATGGCTCCAGCTTCTATCTCAGCAAATGAGTAGAGTGAGTCCTGGGATAGCCAAGAGTCCAGTGCACATCGCTAGATCGAGAGGGGACTTAGATGAGTATTAGGGAGGGCTGGGGAGATGCTGCACAGAGCAGGTTTTTTTTACCTTCATGCATAGAATGCATGAAGGTAAAAAACCTTGAGCCTTTAAAACCACTTTAAAGTTCAAAATGCTTGACTACCTGTCCTAGTTTCCGGCCCCCCCTTCCCCCTTCGCTCCTAAACAGCTACCTGACACCTCTCACCGTTCTAGCACTGTCCCATCTGTAGCACCACTCCTCCACTTCCTGGTCTCACAGGTGGCATGGCTTGCTAGTGCTGTGTGTGTCTATGGACGCATACAGCCCAGCTCCGGAGTAAACCCAAATGGGTGCCCCTGTAGCACACGACTTACTAAGGGGGCACTTGGAAGAAGAAGGAACGGAGGGCGCCAGCAGGGGTCTCCAGATGAGGAGGTAAGGGACTACTGCCCCCATTTTCACATTCATATAGGATGACTTCAAAAAAATAAAATAAAAATTGCAGCTTACTTTTTTAAATGCTTTATTCTGGACCCTCCAGCAAGGAAAAATCCTACATAGTTCTCTTTTTATGAGGGGACTTTTTCTCATGCATACTGAGTGAATGGGAACATATAACAAATAGTAGGGTTTTCTCAAATTTGACTGCGAAAGAGCAAGTACTCTTTATAATCCCCATTTGCAGTACATCTAAAGCACAGCAAGCAACGTGAATGAGAGAGGTGGATTTTTATAGGATTAATGGGTGAATCATTGAAGGTGTCAGTAATTTACCATCTCCGAGCACCAACTGTCCAAAGCAGATTGAGCGCAGTAGCTATAACGTCACCATAGATGAAAGTGAGACCTAAATTGAAGAACTGGGACTCTTGACCTGCAGGAAAACTACATTGGTTTCTGTTTACAAAGCAAACATTTTTCATAGCTTAAATCAGTGGCTGTTCACTACCTTCTTTCCCTCACAGTACAAGTTAGGTTTTGTTCCAGTTTATTTAAAGCTGAACTCAAGACGGACATAAATTAATGTAGATCTGTAATGCTTGATACATTGTTTAGGGTCCATTTATACTACTTCATTTAGGTGAAGTGTTGCAGCGTGCTAAGATACATATATCCAACTTCCCAATGGAAAAAATTGTGTCTGTTTCATTCTTAGCACTGCAGTGCATTTTGAAAAATACAATAGGCCTGGAGTTTTTTTGCACTTCAGGAGGCCTATAGAAGTCAATGGCAGTGCGTCACAATGCATACAACGTGTTCTGTTGCATTGGCAACAGGTACTAAAGCAGAATTAAGCTGTTTTCTTTCAAGGAGAAGTAGGTACAAGGAGTATTTCTCTTGGGGATAACAGGAGTATTCTTCCTTCTACACCACTGTGTCACGTTTTCAGCAGGCACTCGAAGGACATTGGCCAAGTTCTTTTCCCAGTAGATTGCCCTACATCCAAGCATACAACCACAGTCACTCTTTGCCCTAAAAACCAGTCTAAAGGTGCTATTTTCTTTTTTTTATGTTTGGCATAACTGGGATAGGGTTGAGGGATCTAAGTAGGATGCTCCAAAAATGAGGACTATGTACAGGTTGAGGACATTAAACTCCTGAAGCTGAAGCAGAAGTCCTTGCAATAGCAAACTGTGGACTTGGCTTGTAGTAGAAGCAGTTAAAAGCAGGCTTCTTTAGCACAACCAGAGCAGAGGACCTTTCACAAGGAATTAGTCTAAGCTCTTCAGGACACCAGCCAAAATCCCCTTTAGTCAAATACACAGATGACTCTCTGCACACGGGTGTGAAACCGGCGTCTCTCCAGCTGTTGCCAAACTACAAGTCCCATGAGGCATTGCAAGATTGACAGTTACAAGCGTGACTCCCAAAGGCAGAGGCATGATGGGACTTGTAGTTTTGCAACAGCTGGATTGCCGCCAGTGTGACACCCCTGTAAGGTGGGGGGGCAGCAGCCCAAAAGTCTCTAAGATCTCTCACAGCAGTTTGTTCTAAACAATGTCCAAGGAAAGTTGGTTTTCTCCTTCCAACATCCATGTGACACCTTTCTCATGTGATAGAAGACTAGATCTTCAGATGACAGCCCCTCAGTCAGCTCTCATTAGCTTCAGCATCCAGGCTTCCAGATCATCCACCTGAGGACCCCATGATCAGCAAGCACATGGCAGCGCTACCATGTCCTCCAGGCTGTGTTCCTTTCCTGAAGGAAAAGACCCAGAAGCTCCGAGTCTCAGAGTATTTATACAGGCTCCCAGCAGCCTTCAGGGCCATCCTCCCTGGGATTGGCCAGGGCTGTATATTCATGCTGGTATTTGCATTGCTTTACACATATATTTTAGAGAGTTCTCCAGTCCTCTGGAAAGCAGAGGAAACAGTCAAAACTAGCAGACGCTGAAACTCTGAGCAGACCTAATTAATTACATGCAGCTGCACTGATTACTGTGAGCACAACTAAATTTACCTAACACAATAATTGCAACCATACTGGTTACAGTGAGACAAGCTAAATTTACCTAGCAAACATAAATACAGCTCCACTGAAGACAGTGAGCCAGCACTAAATCTAACTAATACTAGCACCTATGCAGGAGGGTGCTACACTGTTCACTCAAAATTCTAAGTTCTAAAGTACAGAAACAAGCATCAACAAGCACAAAAGAGTATTGCAATGCACAAAGAAAATGCATGTTAATACTCTACATATCAGTGCCAAAATACTGTATTACATCTCTATACACATGCATAGAATTAAATTGGTCCTAAATGTATATTGTTAAATACAAGCAGTGTTTCTACCTGAATATGACTTTAAATCAGACTCTAGCAATCCCAGAACAACAGAAATCAAACTGAGGGAGAGACAACTCAAGGTGCCAGTCTGTTGTGCTGTAATGTAAGAGATGAACTCTTCATTTTTAACAAACTACAGCAAACAAAAAAATAGGTCTCCTCTCCTTCCAGACAGAACTGTGCTGTATGACAGAGCTGTGTAAAACTAAGGACTGGATGGAAAGAAATAAAAAATCCTTGGGCAAGTATTTAATCTGTGTGTTCAACTGTTTACCTGGAGTTCAGCTGCACTTTTCCGTATAAGCATTCTATGAAGTAATGTTATAACAAGCTACCATTCCCATGGTCATTGGTAGTAACTGTCAATGACAGCAAGGTGTTACTTGCAGCCTTAAAGGAGTACCTTTTACCAGACAGAATATAGCCCTGAAGGGGGAGTGTTGTGACCCCCTAGAACACATTGGCAGCTTTTTATGGTCAAATTGCTAACTATTATAATTTCCTTTGGACTTGTTGGTGTTACGATCTGGTACCCATTTGTGTTTGTGCACATTTTGATCCATTCTCTGGCACCTGTTAGAGTGGGGGTCAGCATCCAGTTGATCATGATCTACCAGTAAATTGCAGCCTGGTGACTGGTAGATCACGATCTGGGCTTGCTGACCCGCCCCTCAAAATCAGCTTAACTTTCCATAGCTACATGCAGGGATGTCTTCTCTCCCCCTGGAGAGCTGCTCCCAGCTTCACAGCCTTAAGACACTACCAGGCCTCCTGGTTTCAAGGAAGATCTCCCGGGACAAGGATACAGGACTGAGCCCAATGCTGTGCTTAGAAAGCTGTGGCAGTCTTTCCCCTTGATCCTAAATAGTGCTGCTGCTGTGCACACTCTGTCCTCTGCTCCCTGCTGCTCCATGTCTAAATCCCATTCACACCTCAAGGCTGAATGTATCCCCCTTAGCCAGCCTGAGACCAGCCTGGAGGCTGCCCCCCCAAAACCTAGGGGACTCCTCCTAGGCATCAACTTTCTCCTTAGCACTCCATCTTCCACCTGACTCCGCATGGGCAGTCCACCACTCTACCAGGGCCTCCAAACCTAGTATTGACTCCCATGAACATGCAGATTAGGTCTCCTCCCCTTCCTGCTTACCGACTTCTGGAAGGTTCTATGGTCCTCCAGCATCAGGAGGAAGCGATAGAGCCACAACCTGTTGAGTCATCCAGCTGATCTGCAATAACTTGACCATAATTAATTTACCTACGATACACTACACTATTCTAGTAGCACACTAGAGGTTGCTACAGGAGCAAGAGCCGCATAAGGCAATGCCTCCTCTGTAGTGCTGGCTCCTGTCCCATGCAGAGTGATACCAACTGCGCTCCACCTCTTATCCTGGCTAGCGGTCTCCAGAGTGGTGCCAGCAGCAGAAAAGAAGAGATCTTCAGGTTAGTGTAAAGCAATACACTGGGCAGAATAGTATAGGGCTGCTTTCATACTGATGTTTTATGTTTTACCCCCACCGTGGGTGCAGTGCAGTGTACATGCGGCTTTCCTGCGGGTTTGCTGCGCTGAGCTTAGACTTCCATTATATCCTGCAGGTGTGGTGCACTTTCTGAAAACGCACCAAAGCTCTTGAATGCAGGAGTTTTGGTGCGCTTTCAGAAAGTGCACCACACCTGCAGGATATAATACTGTAGAAGTCTATGGCAAAGCTAACCAAGGAAAATCACAGATGCACTGCACTGCACCCACGCAGCAGGTAAACCGTAGCACATCAGTGTGAAAGGAGCCTTATAGGGGGCTCAGAACAGTAAGGGTTCATTTACATTTGTAGTTTGGGGGGTGGTAAAGCTCCATAGTTAAGACATGTTTTAACCACCCCCACCACAACTGCACCCCATTATGCTGCAGTGGCCAGGAGTGTACACATGTCACAGCCACAGCAGGAGTTATACACCCTGTCATGGTTGGTGGGTGTAGCACCTGCCAAGCATAACCCATTCAAGTGAATGATGGAGCTCTGTAAGTGCCCTGCAACCTTGGGCAGTACAGAAAACAATGGGTTAAAGCAGGCAGCGTTGTGTTGCTTTCTCACCACCTGCTTTAACCCCTTGGACCCCACAGAAGTGTGCAGTTGCAGGACGTTTGCAGAGTGGCTCCATTTACTTTAATGGGTTGATAGTCAGTCGGTAGCACCCACCAAAAGCAACAGGGGGTTTAATTCCTGCTGCGGTGTGTGTACACTTTTGGTTGCTGCCTTAGCAGCTAAAGAGGGTAGGGATTGGGGGCAGTAAAACCACTACTCAACCTAGCCCTAAGGGTACCACTGCCAAATGCAGCTAAGGGCTCATTCACCAGTGTAGAAGGCACTGCTGTTCCTCAGAAAATAAATCCCAGTGTGTTTGATAGGTGGTGAGTAGGCCATAAGTTGCCTCCTCACCACCATATTTAAACCCATGATTGCAATGCATGCGATTATGATAGGGCAGTACGGTAACTAGAGGTTTAAATCAGATGTGAGGAGGCGCCACTGTGCGCAGTGATCTTTGACCTCTCCCATGTTGTTCAGGTAGATATCCACCTCTTTAAGGACTCATGTACACTGCAGATGATAAACTCACATTTAGGAGCTGTTCAGTGTTTTTTTCAGCAGCCCCTGAACTCACCCTAATGTTTTCCTGTGTCCATGTACACATCTTCATTTACAGGCAGTTGAGTTTACAGTCGTTTTTTTGAATGCAACAAACTTGCGTTCAGACGTCGATGTTATCAGCGTTTCAAACGCAAAACGCTTGTAAATGCAGCTAAACGCGGCAAATCGCGTTTATAAGCGTTTGCGTTTGAAATTTTTTTTTAACTCTTCCAGTTCCCAATGCTGTCCAGAGCCTTTTTTCATCATGAAAAATGCATGCAAAGAGTTTTCAAGGTGCTCAGATGGACAAAACACTGAACACAGGATGTTCCTACCAAGCTTGTCACACATTGTCACACATGACCAATTCACACCTCAGACCTCTCCCACCCTTAGAAACAAAAGATATGTTAATGCCCATTCACACCTCAAATTCCTCATGAAGACCTCCTGCCAGGTGACCTTAATGACTCACTCCACCAGACACCTTCCCACCCTTGGAAACAAAAGAAATGTTAATGAGCAACTCACACCTAAGCTAATGTCAACACATACTGCTGTCTCTGCTTCTACTGTGTGTATTTCTCTGAAACAGTCTGAAATAGTTAATAATTTACCACTTTTCAGTGCATTCTGGGCATTTGGGAGGTTCTCCTGTGCTTATCTTTAAAAAACGTTTCTAAACGCAAAAGCGTTATGCAAACATGGCTAAACAGATGTTTTTTAACCTACGTTTTGCAGCAGTTTCCATTGTTCAGAAACGTCCCTATCCCTGCGTTAGAGGAAGGGCTGTTTGTGTTGTGTGCTGCCTCATTGAGCCAGTGAGCTTATTTGATGACTTTCTACATTGGATTGTTTGAATCCCCAGGAATCTCAGCATCTCTCCAAGGGCTCCTCATGTGCGGCAGCCCTTGTTAATCCTCTAAAAAATAATTTGTGGTGGATCATTTTTCAGAGAGTGTTTGATAGATCCCCTCAGATCCGTTCTGGTGTCCTCAGAGAAAGAATGGTGCAGTTTTAAAAACCCCAGGACCACTACACTAGGTTGCATGGAAGGAAAAACTGTATAATCGATGGAGGTAAGTGCAGCAGGGATTGGGGGTGCTGGAAAGGTGTAGGGTGTTTGTTCACTTTTATAATTTTTTCTGAAAAGGTGGAGTATCCCTTTAAAGTGATTGTAAAGACAAATTTTAAAATGAAAATAACATAAATGCTGTACTTACCTGCTCTGTGCAATGGTATTTCACAGAGTGGTCCCTTACCTCCTTTTCTGGAGTCCCTGGCAGCCCTCCATCCTCCTACCCCTCAGCAAGCTATGTGCTATGAGGGCACCTGTGCGGTTGCGCTCCCGGGCTGTGTGGGTCCTAAGACACACAGTGTGGTTTGGCCACAACCCCACTCCTTCCTCCCAGAATTTGACTTACAGCAGCAGAAGCTTATGGTTCCTGGTGTTCTCAGTTTCTCCAGGGAGACAAGGAAGAGAGAGCAGCAACCCTGCAGACGGGACAGTGCTGGATCGGTGGAGTCAGGTAAGTGTTTAGGGATGGGGGTGGGGGAGCAAGTAGTGGGGAATTCTTTACCTTAATGCATAGAATGGTTTAAGAAAAAACAAAAAAAACAACAAACAAGCATTTTTTTTTCCTTTAAGCCTTACAGCCTAATAAGTGTCTACATACATTGAAAGCAAATAATCATAAAACAGGAAACAAGCTGAAACAAGCTTCCTTCCTGCTGTTTCTCCTACTAGACTAAAAGAATAAACACCTTTACACAAGTGCACTTACTATATATTTAGGATAAGTGCGCTTTAAACTAATAATAAATTTGCCCCTTTGCACTGACCTAACCCATATCCCCCTCCATAGATGTGTACTTACTTATCCTTCAGTCTCTACCCCATAATATTACTTTCCAAATTAGGAGTAGGTACTACAAGGTGCTTCTTGGTAACATTTCAATGAGAAGTGACACCAAGTGCTGCAAAGAAAAAGTCTCAAGGTCTAGAAACAATGTGTGGTCCGGGAGTCCCCAATCAAAAATCCAATAACAAACCAAACTAAAATAATTATTTATTGACTCAACCAGGACTCTGAGGTTTTTGGTTATTGTATTAATCTAAGCATAAATTAGTAAGCAGATGGTCAAGAAACTCATAAACGACTTATTTAATGAAAATATCATTAAAAACATGAAAAAACAAAACAGAAAACACCACACTCCACAGATCTCACATTGTTCTCCCTTGTAGATTTGGTGGATATAATTGGACACTGAGAACATCAGTATTGTCTCATGATGACCAGTGCAACTCCACATTTGAAATTCCAGAGTACAGAGAGTAAAGTCCTCATTAAAACCACATGCCGATGACACAACAGATCACCGGTAAATGCAGTTGCCGGTTATTGGCTGCACTTTCCTCACACTGTCACAGCGTGAGGAAAGTACTGCCGATAACCGGCAATTGTCAGAGGATGTATCGGCACCGATCATCGGCACCCTGACGATCAGTGCCCAGCAGTGCTGCCTATCAGTGCTGCCCAGCAGTGCCACCCATCAGTGCTGCCAAGTAGTGCCACCCATCAGTGCCCAGCAGTGCCACCAGTCAGTGCCCAGCAGTGCTGCCAGCCAGTGCCACCCATCAGTGCTGCCTATCATTGCCCATCATTGTTGCATATCAGTTCCAGCTCATCAGTGCTGCCTATCAGTGCCACCTATCAATGCTGCCTATCAGTGCTCATCAGTGCTGCCATCCGTGCCACCTCATCAGTGCCGCCTACCAGTGCCCATCAGTGCCGCCTATCAGTGCCCATCAGTGCAGCCTCATCAACGCACATCAGTAAAGGAGACAAATTACCTGCTTGCAAAATTTTATAATGGAAACAAAGAAAAACTTTTTCAAAATGTTTGCTATTTTTTTGTTTATAGCACAAAGAATAAAACACCCAGCGGTGAGTAAATACCACCAAAAGAAAGCTCTATTTGTGTGAAATAAATGATACAAATTTCATATGAGTGCAGTGTTGCGTGACTGTGCAATTGTCATTCAAAATGCGACAGCGCTGAAACCTGAAAATTGGCCTGGGCATGAAGGGGGTATAAATGCCTGGTAGGTAAGTGGTTAAAGGAATAGTCCTTATATCGCAACTTGATGCTTTTCAAAATAAAGGATATATTGCAAAGGAAAAGTATTATGTAGAAGTTTTATGCAGTCCAGAGGAGGAAATTCTTGGAATGCTCATAATCAATATTAACCTCCCTCTTGCACTGTGAAAATAGCCCAGTAAGTCCTAAAAAGGACATTGGGAAGCCCAAATGAAGGACCAGACCAGATGTAGTCCAGAGGAAGAAACAAACTGTAATAGCGAAGATAATGGTAGCCGTCACCTCCCTCTGGTGCCCCATAATTTAAGGGTACCGTCCCAGGGAGGGTTCAGATGAACAGGACCTCCCTCTTACATTCTTAGAGTCTGTCTTCTTATGGTAACCAACAGGGCATAGTGGTGGAATGAGCAACAATTCCTTTCTGCATAATAGTGCATGGGTTCCTTAGGATATAGGCAGTTCAAGGTATCGGAGCAGGGTCAAAATAAAGTATTTGATACTTATCATGCTGCAGCCATGAGTGTCCTCAGTGAATCTGGGAGTGTGGAGGTGCCCTTCCTTAACGGTTCTGCCAGTATCACCGGCTGCCTCAGAGGTAGGCTTGGGTTTGTTTAAGACACCAAAGGAGCAAAATGTGGACAACTGCAGCAAGTAGTTACTGACTTTTACAAATGTTGGGTGAAGGACTGCCCAAGTATATACAGTACCATAATGCAGTGTGGGGCCTAAAAAGTGGCACAATATCTAAACAGGGATCTATATACTGCAGGTGCCCCTGTGTTTAGGGGGCTCTAGGCAGGACCAAAGATCATTTTTTCCCTGGGGTTCTCAGTCTTGGGCACCTAGAGTAGAATAATGAGGTGTTGCGCTCAGTGGGAGAAGCTTTTAACCTGAGCACGTACTCACTGTGTACACAGTAACATATGGCATAGTCAGGGGCATACATACAGGGGTCACAGGGGTTGCAATGCCTCCTGTACACCTGGATAGGAGGTGAGGCGGCATACATCTAACTCCTGCTGCCCCGGGCTCCTGTGTAGCCACAGTGCTGCCGGGTTCCCCCCTCCCCTCTCCCGCCAGCTGCTATAGGGGATGTGCCATTTACTGGCCCCTTCCTTGTCTTAACCTCTTGATGCCGATGTAACACAAATAAGGAGCCTCACAGGACTGGGCTTCTTTTCGTGGAGCCACATATTTGCATACTTTCGCCACACGGCACGCTCCCAGCACAAAGACTGCGGTGTCATTGAGAGCACCGGGTCCCGTTCTAACGAGTGGGACCCGGGACTCCCAATTCCGGGTCACATGATCGCTGTGATAGCCTCTGATTGGCTA
The DNA here is from genome assembly GCF_062004578.1 of Staurois parvus. Classification (NCBI taxonomy): domain Eukaryota; kingdom Metazoa; phylum Chordata; class Amphibia; order Anura; family Ranidae; genus Staurois; species Staurois parvus. The sequence continues at coordinate 9,561,610 of NW_028318094.1, forward strand.
TCACAGTGATCAGTCACTGTACAGCCCGCTTGTTTTTTTTTTCTATCTATGAATGGAGGAGAGAGATACATTGTATCTCTCTAACTCCTGGCATAGCGGGAAAAAAATGTTTGTAAGAAAAAAAGATAAATAAATAAATATGAAAAAAATAAAGAAAAAATACCTAGATCAAGGTTTGATATAGTTCAGTGCCAGGGTAAGTGTTTGGGTCAAGGTCAGGGTCAAAAGTCAGGATTTTAAAAAAAACATTGGTATCAGTGTCAGTTAGTGTGCGTGTCAGTGTGTTTTAGGTAACAAAAAACAAAAACAAAATGCGCACTATTGTTTCTGGGCTGTACTACGGGTACAAACAACAAATAACATACACATATATGGTATCGCTGTGATCATCAAGAGATGGAGAATTTATTTTGGGTTGTTCTTTGGTGGTAGGTTATGGTAGTAACAAGAAACACACAGCTAAATAAAAAATATATATTTTTTTTACTATTTTGGGCCAGTTTCCTTTGATAATAAAAAAAAAACAGGAGATATTCATTACCATTTACCACCAAATGAAAGCCTAATTTGTCCTGAAAAAAACGCGGTATAATTCACCTGAAGGTACAAAGTAGTTGTGATGGTATGTACGGTTTTACTAACATGTCAACATTGCAAAATTATGCTTAGGCATTTAGATTTGCTTTACCCTTAGGTGTGAAGGGGTTAATGAATAGAGTCAGTTATCCCTACCGATTGTTTATTCATAACTGAGGCATAATAAACTGTGTTACTACGTTTCAGTTTATGAATGAACGGGAAGTCCTGTACAGAACTATTCCTGTCCATTCATTCTGTACAACTATGGCTGCAGAGAAGGAGATTGAGTGCTGTGTACCTAATCTCCTTTCTCTGTCTCAAAGGTGAAACAGAAGTCTGTTTAGACCCCTGATATTACACCAAAGCCCCCAAACGTGGCTCCTAAAAATGATAAAATATGCTAAAAAATAAAATTGTAAACATAAATAAAATAGAGCTAGAATGTACCTCACCACACATGCATGGCAGATAGTGGCCATTTTGGATGTGGGCATGTGCAGAGATCTCAAAGTACAACACTGTTATTAAAGTGGAGCTCCACCCAGAAGGGCAAGTTACGCTTTAAGCCTTTGTCCCCCGCTCCCCATTAAGGATTGGCACCTTTGGGGAGCGGGGGGGTACCCAAATTTGACAGGTACCCGCTCCCACTTCCGCTGTGATTGCCTAGGCCACGGGTAGGAAACCTGCGGCTCTCCAGCTGTTGCAGGACTACAAGTTCCATCATGCCTCTGCAAGTCATATCTGTAACTGTCAATTTTGAAATGTCTCATGGGAAATGTAGTTCCACAACAGCTAGAGAGCTGCAGGTTGCCTACCCCTGGCCTAGACAATCGGAAGTGGAAATGGGAAGTTCTCCCTCCCCATAGTCTTCCCTCCCCATAGTCTTCTGTCCTCCCTCCCCGTAGACTTCTGTGACACATGACAGGTCCAAGAAGACTATGGACCATTCACAAAGTGCAGCACTACTCACGCATGCACAGTGGGCACCCGGTTGTGAAGCCGCAAGCTGTCACAGCCGGGTGCCCACACTGAAGATGCCGGCATCGGGGAGAGAAGATGGCTGGTGAAACCAGCGGTGATGAGGACACCGCTGGACTGAGGGACAGGTAAGTGGCTGTATTTTAAAAGTCAGCAGCTACAGACTTTTTTTTTCTGGTGGAACTCCGCTTTAACTTCTGGATCTTGTAAGTGCAATTTTAATCATTTAGATTTTTTTTATTTACTCTTTACTTGTCTGGTTGGAACCTATTGTGAGTATGAGATTAATGCTGGAGAGTGAGTGGGTTACCCATTGTGATATACCTGGATGATTAGAGGTGGAGAGTGAGGGGTGACTACTCATAGCAAGCCTGGATGGTTGCAGAAGCCAGAGGGATATTCAACATCACGCTGTTCTTCTCCGCTTTGTAATCTGAGGGTCAAGCTAATCTGGTAAACTCCAATTGAGCACTGTGTGTGGTGAAGCACCTGCATGGATAAAAGTTCAACATCACTTATTGCTGGCATTAGAGAGGAACCTTGGAGCTGGTATTTTTTTCATTCACTTGGATCTGGAACTTCTTTTGAATGAAATTCTTTACATATGTTTATTTTCACTTTTAAATGATGTTGACGTCTTTTGATGTGACATGTTTATTTTGAAGAGGTAATATCTTTTTATATTCACATATTTATATTAGCACATGATATATATTACAAATATTGAACACTTTTTTTCTTTACCTTGAAGAGGTAATATCTAGCTGTGCACTTGAATGTAAAAAGTTTATTTTTCCATTTTTTTTAAATTCACATATTTATATTAGCACAGGCTATACTATAAATATTGCATATGTGTTTTTTATTTATGCGCTGCACTATTTGTGATTAAATAAAATAAAATGGTAAAACATGTTAAAAAAATAACAAAAATAAAAATTACTGACACCAGTGGTGGAACTATAAGGGTTGCAATGGTTGCACTTGAGACTGGACCCTGGCATTACACCACTGTGGGTGCGGCCCAGCAGGGGGTCAGGGGGGCCCTTCATGGTTCTTGCACTGGAGCCCTGAAAGTTCATCTTACGCCTCTGGGCACAGTCCTTTGTAACCACAAAATATGCCTTAACCACTTGCCCACCTGAGGATTTACCCCCCTTCCTGACCAGGCCATTTTTTGCATTACAGCACTGCATTACTTTAACTGACAACTGCGCAGTCATGCAACACTGCACCCAAATGCAATCTATGTCCTTTTTTGCCACAAATTGAGCTTTCTTTCGGTGGTATTTGATTGCCTGTGCGTTTTTTATTTTTTGCACTGTAAAAAAGAAACAACAATTTTGAGAAAAAAAACAGTATTTTTTACTTTTTGCTAGTAAAAAAAAAATCAAAATCAAATTTCATCATAAACTTACACCAAAATGTATTCTGCTACATGTCTTTGCTAAAAAAAAAAATCCCAATACGTGTAAATTAATTGGTTTGCATGAAAGTTATAGCATTTACAAATGGCGGTATATATATTGGGATTTTTTTTTTTTTTCATTTTTACTAGAACTGGCGGTGATCAGTGACTTATAGCGGGACTGCGGGACTGTGGCTAACATTCTGACACTGGGGGGAACTGACTTGGTGTCAATGACATCCCTAGTGACACCAATAAAGTGAACAGGGCTAAAAAAAGCACTGACACTGTACTAATGGCACTGGGCAGGAAGGGGTTAACATGAGGGGCAATCAAAGGGTTAACTGTGTGCTGGGAGTGTTTTACTAGGGGGCAGGATGTGTGTGATTCACTGTAATCACACTGCTGTGGATGGCTGTGCTGAGCTGACAGGGAGGAGGACTGTTGGTAAACAAAACAGTGCTCCTCCTCATCAGAGATCCTTGGAAATCACTGGGCGCCAGTGAGTAATTACAGGCCGGGGTCCGGTGATTGATAGCTGTGGCCGCAAATGGCGGCGTGGGTAGGACGCACGCCCCCCTACCCAGAAATGCACAATCAAGTATATATACGTGATTTTGCGCACCGCTTCCGCCCTGTAGCAGTATTTCACGCTATTAATTACAGTGTCATAAGTGAGAGTCAAACAGACTCGTCCTGTATATACCCCTGGAGGGGGTAGAGCTCTACTGGTGACAGTTTTATAAACAGCAAGCAAGTTTTAACACAAATAAGGCCACATGTACCCTGTATTCTTTAGACACCTTTTTTCCTTACAGGAGAAAAGCAGCAGAAAAATGTAGTAAAAGTCACATTTTGCATGAGCATTTATGCACGTTCATGCATTTGGTGTTAATGCATTCTATTTGCCAGAATAATATTCCCGCCATTAGAATGTATTAATGTGCAAACACATATGAATTTGCATATCAGAACACAAGCATTTTTTTTTCTGCCTGTAAACACCCATGCCTCTAAACTCCTGTAAATGCCTATAGTGTGCATGTACACATAGGTTAACATGAAGGGGTGTTTAGAGGCAAACAAAAAAAAAGTAAAACACCTTTAAAACAAATGTTTTTGAGCTTGAGGGTCAGTTCACACTATAGAAATGCAGTCCAGATGCGTACCGTATTTGTGTTTTGACACGTTCTGGTGCATTCTCGATTTTTTCCACTCTCTTTTTCTTAATAGGGACATGTGTTCCAGTGCATTTTTGGTGCGTTTTACCGTGTTCCAGCGCAGAAAAAATGCAGCATGCTCTACGTTTTTTTCTGCAACTAGAACGCACTGGAACTGCAAGCATTGATGTGAACCATGACATTGACAACCATATAACCTACTTCCTGTGCATTTTGGATGCAGAAAAAAAGCAACTGAAACGCATATAGTGTGAACTGGCCCTTAGTGTTCATGAGGCCTTAGGGTAGTCAAACCATCCCAACACTGATGTTTTGCAAGTCTGCTCCAGGAGGTGATCAGTCTTTTAAAACACTGTCCTAACTCTCTCTGCTGCCTGACCTAAAGCTGCTGGTCTGGAAAAAGGGTCAGCAAGGTGGGCCACAGACCCCAGACTTCTCTTCCCTGATTACTTTGATGATTTCCAGAGGGCAGAGCAATATGTGGAGGTGCAATATAGGCTCTCTGATGGGTCTGATTGTTTCCTCCTAAGCACAGAGCCCACTCCTAAATCTTCTGCACCTGTCCTCTCTCCTCATGGGTTGTGCGGGCAGGGCTCATATGGCCAATCAGAATCTTGCCTCTCCTCTCTCCTGGTGGCCTGCCAATCCCTATCAAACTAAAAAGGAGAAGTTCCTGCGGCATGGCCAAGATGATTCTTGAGCTGTGTTGCCCCCATTTTAAAGGACCACAAGCCAGCCAACCTCTACTGCACCTGTACAATGGATAGACACTCTGGGGGGCATTGCTCCCCAATATTGTCCCATCATTACCTGCTTTCCTGGCTGTGCACATGCCATTCAACAATACTGTATGCTCTTATGTTGTTGGTACCAATCAGGAATTAGCAATGCCTACTCTTAAAGAGAACCTTCAGCTTATCCCCCTTCCTTTTTTTTTCTTTACCCCCCTCTCTTACTTGTTGGTGCTGTAGGCACAGTACAGATACTCACCTAGCCACCAGAGCCAGCATTGTTCCACTTACATCATTCTGTCAACAGACACAGCTCTGTCCCATGCCGCCATCTTATTTTGTAATGTTTATGAGAGTCTTAGAGAGTCTTCGAGAGTCCAAACATTTTTTTGGGTAAAAAAAAGCTAAAAAAACGCTAATGCAAAAATGCTAAAAAAGCTGAAAAACTCACGTTTTTAACGTGACTTTACACAGCTAATGTTACCAACGTTATCAAAACACCCAGTGTGCATGAGGGCTAATTAATATGTGTTCGGTTTTAAAGGGATGAGGTGGCAACCCTAAGTGCATGTGCTTTTGAAAAGTTCTGCTTGCTACATCTTCAGTGTAATTTGTGAAAACGCACAAAAAAAAACATTCTGTTATGGGCTCCAAAAATAAACCAATGTATTATGCATTTTTATTAGTGCATTTTTTTTACATACGTTTTTATTAAGAGTTAGGCAACAAAAACAGTGCAACCTTTTGAGGTACAAAACATTTAAAAAAAAGGCACATAGTTAATGGACAGTATTATAAATTACATTCATAAAGATATAAATGCAAGTACATGAATGAGGTAGTCAGTACAAAATACAAAACAACCAAGCTGTTTACAGAGACTCAAAGCACTTCAAACCATGAAAGACCATCAATCAAGCAATAGATATCGATATGTTTTCCAACCATCCCATTTTCTGTTAAATAAGTGCATCCTATCTAGCAACGTATAGTGGATATGTTCCATAAGCATAACCATATCGACTCTCCGCAAAATCGAGGCCAATGGAACTGTCAGTGATTTCCAGTGAAGGGCAATGGAGGACACACAAATCTTGTGGATTAGCCTCATTTCATTGACTGGAATCTCCAATATAGGAGCACCCAATAAACAGATTTGCAGAGACATAGTTATTGGAGTATCGGCCAAGGCAGAGGCCGATACTCAAGCAGATCAAGGAGAGACCAGGACAAGCCCAAAACGTGTGCACAAGGGTACCAGCAAGGCTGCAACCCCGAAAATAGAGTTGCAATGTCCTTGGAAACATGATATGCAGTCTAGAGGGGATTAGTACATTTTTTTTGTCCATCTTTCCCAAGTGACTGAGGGGGGAAAGTCCGTTTTTTTTTTTTTTCCAGGTGGCTGAGGGTGGAAAATGCATGTAAAATGTATTATGCGCAGCGTTAAAATGCAACACAACACATGAAAAACTCAATAAAAATGCGATATGCGGTTTCAAAAAACATATATATCGCATTTTACAATGCACAATGTTAACTCTTAGGGTTCATGTACACTGCAGCTGATAAACTCACATTTAGGAGCTGTTCAGCGTTTTTTTTCAGCAGCCCCTGAACTCACCCTAATGTTTTCCTATGTGTCCATGTACACATCTTCGTTTACAGTCGTTTACAGGCATTTGAGTTTACAATCGTTTTTTTGAATGCAGGAAACCCGATCAGTGTGCTTACAGTGAAGCACATCCCCTGTCCCCTAGTAAAACACTCCCCAGGGGCGGACTGACCATTTGGAAACTCGGGCACTGCCCGAGGGCCCGGGGTCAGTAGGGGGCCCCATGAGATGCCCCTGGTACCTTTTTCATAGGCTTTTGGAGATTGGGCAAGGACACAGGGGCCCCATGATCCCCTGTTGCCCGGGGGCCCCATGAGTTGTCAGTCCGCCCCTGACACTTCCTACACACAGTTGACCTTTTGATCGCCCCTCACATTAACCCCTTCCTGCCCAGTGTTATTAGAACAGTGTCAGTGCTGTTTTTTAGCACTGATCACTGTATTGGTGTCACTGGGGATGTTAGTGACACCAAGTTAGTTCCCCCCCAGTGACAGAATGCCTGTCGCAGTCCCGCAGTCTCATTAAAAGTCGCTGATCGCCACCATTACTAGTAGGGGAAAAAGAAAACTGTGAAAGGAGCCCTAGCTTGTTTTAGTTTAACACATTGAACACAATAAAATAAACATTCCCCAGTAAAATATTTGTTAAAACCCCAACATTTGCAGTTTACAACTTTCTATGCTGACAGCTCCTGCTCTGTATTCGGGGACACGTGCCTGCACCCAAATAGATGTTAAATTGGGAACAGCGGCTGACTGTGCAGCCGCTGCATCCTAAGGGCTCTTTCACAAGGACGTTCTGTATGTCCGTTTTCGGAAAAAAAACGTACACCCATGTCCATATTTCTATGGACTAGCAGATGTAAATCTGTTTACATCCGTTAATGTCCGCATCTGTTGACATCTGCTTTTTTGAACGGAAGAAAACCCTATTTTTCTTCCGTAAAAAACCCCGGAATGGACAAAAAATGGATATAAACGGATGAAAAACTGATGTAAACGGACATACGGTCCGTTTTTGCAATGGTAAAGAATGTAAAAAAAGGATGTAAACTGTTCCATTTTTTTCTTGGAAAAAACATGACAACTGATGAAAAAAACAGAACACTCGTGTGAAAGGAAACGAATAGGACTGTCTGCATGCGGATGGACAGAACGCCTGTGCATACCCATGCGGGCAAACATGGCCCTCAAATGGTTGTACAGTTAAGCGGTAGTAAGCTCTGCCTTTTCATTTGTATCTACGGGCAGGACTTTTTTTCAGCGGGAACGCAGGGGAACGGAGTTGTGGCACCTCCAGCACTAAATGTTTGTAACGGCAAGGGGTGCTGGGGAGTGCTGGAAGGTCCATTAATGCTGGGGGATCTATTGTCACTGGAGGGGATCCTATTTTTGCATGGAGGTATATTGTTGCTGGTGGGGGGATATATTGTTGCTGGGGGGTTTTATGTTGCTGGGGGTCAATTGTTGCTTAGAGGGATGTAATGTTGAGGGAGCGGTCTTCTGTTGCTGGCTGCTGGAGGGTCTATTAGTATTGGCTGCTGGGACGTGTGTTGTTGTTGCAGGGGGTTTATTTTGTTATGGGGGGTCCATTGATGCGGGGGGGAGGAGTCTAAAAGGGGTGGTACTGGGAGGTGAGTAGGGGTGAAACCAAGGGACGGTGCTCAGAGGTGCTTAGGGGACGAGACAAGGGGTGAGTTAGAGGGCACAGTTCCTGCACCTTTTCTCTGAGAAAAGAAGTCCTGCCTACAGGCAAGCCTATAATAAACGCGTGATGGAGATATTCACACTGGAAGCAACTGGTGACGCCACTGGCGCATGAATTGACGGCACACTAAGTATGCCGTCAATTCAGAATGTTGTGTCATGGCACCTGAGTGCATGTGCGGGAGTGAGGTCATCAGGCCTGGACATTCAAATGGCCTGTCAGTGGTGATGGCGTGCCGGTGGAGGGCTTCACTTTAAGGTAAGTCTGCCATAATGTGCTAATATGTGGTGCATACTAGAAAACTATGGTGTAACCACCCGGGGCCTACATTTCTTGTCTTGCGGGAGTTAACTACTGCTTGAACTCCGTGGCGCAGCGCATATGCGAATATGTGGCCTCTTGGTGGCTGGTGTGCACCCTGCATGCTCCCAGCACATTTACCGAGTGCCTCATGGAAAGGACTGCTACTTGCAGATGGGGGTCTTTCCAATCATGTGACTGTTGTGACAGCCAAACACAGAAGTCACGTGACCCTGAACCTCAACCTGCCTCCCAACATCACAAACCCCTGTAAGGGCCGGGAGGCACCAGAGTCAAGGAGTTAAGTATGTCTGTGTGAGTGAGACCTTATATCGCTGCATAGAGATGTGTACAATACTCTAGGCCAGGGGTGTCAAAGTGGAGACCCTCCAGCTGTTGCCAAACTACAAGTCCCATGAGGCATTGCAAGGCTGATGGTTACAAGCATGACTCCCAATGGCAGACGCATGGTGGGACTTGTAGTTTTAAAACAGCTGGAGGGCCACCAGTTTGACACCCCTGCTCTAGGCTGTACACTGCACCATTCTTTTTCTGCCCACGTGATTGAGCCATAAAATAAAATTGATAACTTTAACATTTATTAACACTTGACGACCGGGCTATAGTCGAATGACAGTTACAGCGCGGTCATCTAGTTTTGGGAGGGCATCATATGACGTCCTCCAGAACTGCACCTTTCGCACCCCCTGGTGAGCTCTGTGATCGCTGTCTGTTGGACACAGCTGATCACATGACATGGTAAAGGGACAACAGCGCCCTTTTACCGTGTGATCAGCTGTATCCAATGACAGCTGATCACAATGTAAATACAGTTGCCGGTTATCAGCTGCACTTTCCTCATGCTGTGACGGAGGAGAGTCGGTAATCGGCAAGTGTATTCAAAAACCCAGAGGCAGTACAGCCCCCACAGTGTCCATCAGTGCTACCAGTCAGCATCTATCAATGCCACTTAACAGTGACCTTCAGTGCTGCCAGTCAGTGCCCATCAGTGCTACCAGTATCCATCAATGCCACTTATCAGTACCCATCAGTGCAGCCTATCAGTGAAAGACAAAAACTACCTGTTTGCTAAACTGTATAAGAGACTAAAGCAGGCCATAGACGGGGAGAAAACCGGCCGTTTTTTTTTTTTTAAAAACAAAAAATCGGTCGTTCAATCAGCCGACATTACCACTATTGGTAAAAAAAGGTCGGCTGATTTTCGTCCGTCTAAGGCAATTATATAGAATATAAGCAGAAGAAGAAACAGAATATGAAGAAGAAATAGAATATGAATAAAAAGGAGAAATAGAATATGCAGAAGAAGAATAAATAGAATATGAATAAAAAGAAGAAATGGAATATGCAGAAGAATAAATAGAATATGAATAAAAAGAAGAAATAGAATATGCAGAAGAAGAATAAATAGAATATGAAGCAGAAGAAGAAATATAATATGAAGAAGAAAAATTGAATACGAATAAAAAGAATAGAATATGCAGAAGAAGAGGAAATAGAATATGAATGAATAGAATATGCAGAAGAAAAAGTTGCAACATTGTATCTATTTGTAGCCATTTTGGATACAGATGTTTCTATTGGGATACAAATAGATACAACGTTGCTATACTTTTAAAGGTCAAATATAATATCGGACTGATTTTCTATTTTTCTTCTTCATATTCTATTTCTTCTTTTTATTCATATTCTATTTCTTCTTCGTCTTGACATTCTATTTCTTTTTCTCTTGATATTCTATTTCTTCATATTCTATTTCTTTTTCTCTTGATATTCTATTTCTTCATATTCTATTTATTTTTCTTCTTCTTATTCATATTCTTTCTTGATATTCTATTTCTTCTTTTTCTTCATATTCTATTTTTTTTTTAAATCAGCAAAAAGGTCGGCCGATTTGTCCATAATTGCCGCACAAATCATCCGAACGACAAAATCGGCCGACGATTTTCCAGCAGGGGCGATTTTTTAAGTCTCAAAATCACGAAAAACGGACAACAAATTTCCCCACTAACAATCCAAATATTGCCCGATTTTTTTATCAGCTGAAAATTCGTCCATTTTATCGCAAGTCTATGGCCCGCATAAGATAAAATTTTTTTTTTTCAAAATGTTTGGTCTTTTTTCGTTTGTTTAGCAAAAAATAAAAACCCCAGTGGTGATTAAATACCACCAAAAGAAAGCTCTATATGTCTAAAAATGTTTTTGGGTACAGTGTTGCATGACCGCACAATAGTCAAAGTGAGACAGTGCTGAAAATTGGCCTGGGCAGGAAGAGGGTGAAGGTGGCTGGCAGGCGAGTGGTTAACCATTGGTAGGTGTACAGTCAGGAGAAGGACACATTTAAAAAAGGCAGCCCACGTTTTCTCCCACTGCAGGCTCGTTTACAGTAGGGTAGCCACCTTGTGCTTGGCAGCAAAGCCCGGAACCCGGAAGCGTTGCCAGGGCACCTTAGCAGCGCAGCCACTGACGCACTAACACGTCGCCCTCACGTCACGTCCGGTTTGTGTCGGTGTGTTGTTGTGTCTTGCCGGCTGTCAATGGCGGTGGCCGGGCTTTGATGGTGTAACGTTCCAGGAAGGGAAAGCCGCCAGCAATGGCCGCCGAGGCTGCTAGCAAAGCCATGAGCCTGTCACTGATCATCAAATGGAGCGGCCAGGAGTTCCCTTTGTCTGCTCTGTCCGAGGAGGACACAGTGCTGGACCTGAAGCATTCCCTCAAGAGCCTGACCGGGGTGCTGCCAGAGAGGCAGAAGCTGCTGGGACTCAAATACAAGGGTGAGCTGGAAAGCTGGCTCCCATTGCCCTGCATCACCTATTACCCACAGGACAGGCACCCAGAGTCTGCTCTGCACACCTCAGGGCTCTGGGGCTCAAGAAAAGTTCTTCAGTTAAAGAGAACCTGTCATTAGACCATTCATTTCAACTCAGATCATCCCATAGGATTCTATGTGCATAGATTGTGTTTAATTCATGTTATTTACTTGTAAAGCCTCCATTGTATAGACATCCAAAAGCCCCAAGACTGCTGCTGGGTGCCACCATCTGCGATGTAATGTCAGCATCCCCAGCAGGCTCAGATCTGTCACTCTAGTGTTCCCCTTTGCTATTTTTCCAGCAGCTGTATCATAGCTTATTTAGGGAGGTGAAGAGAGGATTAGTGGAGCTGGGTCAGCACAGACAGTACTTAAAGCAGAGTTCCACCCAAAAGTGGAAGCTCTTCTTTTCTGCCCCCCCTTCCACTGCCACCTTTGGCACCTTGTGGGGGGGGGGGGAGTGGGGAGCAGGTACCTGGTTTTGACAGGTTCCCACCTCCAGCTGAGTTCGCTGCGGTGAACTGAGTCATGAGTTTTGCACCCCCATCTCCCCCACAACCCTCTGGGACACTTCCGAGGTCTCAGACCGGACTGCAGCCCATTCACAAAGCACAGCACGCTTTGTGCATGCGCAGTAGGAAACCAGCGGTTCACTGCTAGTTTCCCTTAGTCAAGATGGCAGCGCCAGCACCCGACAGCTGACTGAAGAATCAGCTCAGGGTGAGGACACTGCTGGATGCCTGGACAGGTAAGTGCCCTACTATTGAAAGTCAACAGCTACAATATTTGTAGCTGCTGACTTTGAATTTTTTTATTTTTGGGAGGTGGCGGGGGCCGGAACGCCGCTTTAATCACTCCTAGAATAGGAAAGGGCGATGATTTTCAAGGAGGTAGAAGGTCTGTGCTAGGAAATTGACTCCTCTAAAATAGTCACATTTTCTAGCAACATTGCAAGTAAGAAATATAATTTATGGAAAGCAAAAACACTGAAACACTGTAAGTTTTAGTCTTCAGGCACACCGAATCCGACTTTGAAATAGTGTGACTTCACTTGAATTTGCACAATTTCAAAGTCGGATGTCAGTCCAACTTCAGGTGCAACTTGAAGGCGATTTCATGCACAGATGTCTATACAAGTCGCACCTGAACTTGCAGAAATTAGTGTACAAAGTACTTTCTAATCGATGCGACTCCAACGGAGTTGGAATCTCACCAATATGACTGCTTCCATTGCGGACAATAGGGTTCAACTTGTGATGCGATTTGAAACTCTCAAATCGCATGAAGAATTGCTGTAGTTCGGAAGGGTAATGACGCTGATCCTTCAGAGCTGTGCATCTTAAACAGGAGAGTTGGTGTAGCTGCTATGCTTGCCCCTCCCCTCCTCCTGCCCAATCACAAGCCATTATGTGAACACCTTCACAAATTAAAAAGGCATCTCTAAATCGGTAGCAGAGGGGATGGGAGGGCATAGCTGCTCTGTGTGCCCTTCTGCTCTCTCACAACCCCAAGTCTACAGCAGAGCAATAAGTCTGTCAGGTTTAAATAATAGAGATAAGCCCAGGAGAGATCTTTCAGCTGCTTGGACTTCCTAGAATTCAGCTTTAAAGTAGTATTAAACCCTCCGTATGTTTTAGTTTAAGACATTGAGCACAATAAAATTAAATTTCTCCATTTAACCATTTTTTAAAATCCCTACCTTCAATTTAAAACTTTCAATGTTGCTGGCTACTGCTCTGTCAGTGCTGCTTTCCTGAACTTCTGGTCTTTACAGGAAAGAGTTAACAGACTGTGCACTCTGGCATCAGACTGTTAACCTGGAGCAGGGGAGTGTCTTGCCATCCAATGTTATGGGGCTGTGTGTTTCTATTGATGCAAACTGTGTTGCGCAGGGGTGCTCAAAATTTTAAAGAGTGAGGGCCACTTAAGTGATTTGGTAACCGGTTGTGGGCCACAATGAAATGAAATGATTCAGAATTTAAATTTTTTTTAATTTGAATATCATAATGAATATTTTCCCCTGCAGCCACTGAATGCCCATGGTAAGGAGAGGAGCAGAAGCCAACTTACTCACACTGTGGGTGCATCTCAGTGCACCTTTTTTTGTGGGTTAACTGAGCTTTGCAGTAGGCTTCTATTATATCTTGCAGGTATGGTGCACTTTCTGAAAACTCACCAAAATTCCTACATTCAGGAGTTTTGGTGCTCTTTCAGAAAGCTCACCACCCTGCAAGATTTAATAGAAATCTTTGATTCAGTGCAGCTAACCCACACGAAAGCTGCAGGTATACTGTGCTGCACCCGCGGTGCAGATAAGCCCCAGCGCATCAGTCTGAAAGCAGCCTAATAGCCCTTTTTTTATAAGTGCTAATATGCCAGTTGCAATTGTGCAATATATGTGATGTTTTAATACAGTGACCTTTTCCTCTTCCAGCTTCTGCTGGTATCTCTCTCCAGGCTGCTAGTCCCAGCTGAAGTGCATGTGGTATCTCTCCACCTGGGACAGGAGCTGGCGTTACAGAAGCATTGGCTTATGCGGCTCCTGCTTCTTCCGTGGCTGGTGCCAGCTCCATGATGCTCTGGAATGGTGGGTAAGCAACCCGTTAATCTGGGCTTGCCGATCCACCATCCCAGAGCGTGAGGTCATGGGTCACAGGTTGATCACCTTGGTGTAGTGATATATAACTCCAGTCACTGCATGCAAGCTTGGCTCTGAGATGTTGCTGGATAAAGGAAGCAATCCTGAAACAGGAAACCTGGGGCAGAGGCATCATAACATCAGCTTAAACAGGAACATAGGCAAGGATTAAAAGATAAAGAAGATGCATACTCCATAAGTGATTAAATCAGCTGCTGAAAGTGCTTAGAAAAGCTGAAGGCTTAATATTACATTAATGATGTTTTGCAGTCTTGGTAAGGAGTGACGAAGCTATACCTATGTGGACACCAGAGCTAATTTTGAACCACCTCAACACCTTATCAGTCTGGTTTTAATGCTGGCCCTGTACTGACCCTCAAAACAACTTAAGCCAGCCATACATGGATAGAAATTTGGCCAGTTCAGCAGGGATGGAACGAATTTCATTCTATGTATGGGCACCTTGGTTGTACCGAAGGCGATCTACCAATATCTTTAGTTATAGGACTTGGACTAATTATGACATGCAAAGGCCAGACTATCATCTGAAGTGGAGAACATTTGAGAACCCCTTATAATAATATGTGTCTATATAGAGCATAATCAGTAATTTTGTTTCATTCAATGTCTTCAACAGGCAAGCCAGCAGAAAATGATGTAAAACTGGGTGTTCTAAAGCTGAAGCCAAATACCAAGATTATGATGATGGGGACACGTGAGGAGAGTTTGGTAATGCAAGCTACATTTTCTATGTGTAATACTATAAGGAAAACATAACTGGAAATAAGCCAGCAAAAATGACACAAACACACACTGAAAGAGAGATAAAACGATTGGTCATTTTCTTGGTGGAACACTTTTGATCTACCAAGGGTAGGTGATGCATTGCACCAAACATTCACTATATTTGAGTATTATATTTCAATGCTTTTACTGCCTTTTTCTCGTATCGTTTAAATGTAATCTTTTGTTACATCTGTGCAGGAAGAAGTGATGGCACCACCCCCAGAAAATGATGATGTTATAAATGACTTTGACATTGAAGAGGAGGTGGTGGAGGTGGAAAATCGGTGAGTCTTGTTGTTTGCATGTGACAGCTCTATATCCTAATTGCAAGTGGTGTTCTATTACTGTAAAAGTTTAGATTATAACACTGTTGGCAACATTCATTGATTTTAATATTAATATAATCGTATTTTACTGGAACTTATGATATGACAGCTATGTAAAAATGAGAATGAAAAGCGCCTATCACACTGAGGCAGTGCAAAAGCCCAATTATGATGGACAAAGGACAGTAACAATAGCAGCCAAACAGACCTCAGAACTCTATATTCAATCTGTCTTCTCTCTTTTTTTTTAATTTATTTTTTAATAATATACTGCTCTTTATGCATCATCCTAGGTTTTGCTCTGCCTTGTTGGTTAAACCTATAAGTGTAAAGCTACCAGTCATCAAGAGGCAGAGCTACACATATGTGTGGCTGATTCTGCAGCGTTGTATACAAGCTATCATTCCTTGAACTCCAGAAAGAAATATACCGCCTTCCAATGTCGGTCTCCTCCAAAAGTTTTTTTTCCTCTCATCATGCCCTGCTCAGACTACTCCCTGTAATGAGTTTCACTTCAAAGAGCTTAAAAATGTCACTCTGATTAAAGGCATTGTCCACCTTTTGCAGAAGTTTAATAAATGCATCAACGCTTACACAAATAAAAATTATGCGTTTAACTAAATTTTTGCATTGGGGCCTGCATAGCTTTGAAAACCACAATCAGTGCATCATGGGTGCAGTGCACAGGTTACCGAGCAGTGAATGAGGAGATATTTCTGACACACTTTCTGAAAGTCCCATTTGTCACAGTGGCAGATGGGACTTGCAGTAAATGAATGTAAAGAAAACAGACCTGAAAGATGAGGCTGCGTGGATAGAGCCTTTTACAATTATACTAAATGTAAACAATAACAGGATTACCCTAGAGCAGGGGTCTTGAATTAAAATTTACGGAGGTCCGGTCAGCAAAATTTCCTTCCAGCAGAGGTCCGAACCTCGTTCTCGATATTACACATCACACTTCCCTGGTACATTATGATCTTTAGCATACCTTTCAGTGTCCTCCTTTCCCTTTACATCACAGCACCCCTTTACATCACAGCGCACCTTAACACAACACAGCAAATATATAGCAAAGATGGGATGTCTCTTTGCTTGACAGGGAGGTCTCTTTGCTGGATTGGGTTGTCTCTTTGCTGGACCCAACTGGGCAAAGAGACAGCCCAGTCCAGCAAAGAGACAGCCCGTCCAGCAGAGACAGCGCTACAGACCTGTCACAGCGTGCCGGCGGGTGAAGAGGAAATGCCACCGTTGTCCCTTCAGTGCAGCAGCCGGCCGAGGAGGTGTCCGTGTCAGTGGCATTTCCTGCTTGTCACTGGAGCTGTCACTTCCGCTCCTCCTGTCGGCCCTGCTTTAGGCATAGCCGCACAGCGGGAGGTGAGTGGCGGCCGCTGTCTGTAGTAGTTTCGTCCAGACTGCGGTCGCCGCTTACCTCCCTCTGTGCGGCCCGGTCATCTTATGCCCGGCAGCCCCGAGGAAGGGCACCCGGTGGTGGCATGGCTGCGGTCCGTATGGGACTGTCCTTCGGTTCCGGACCGCGGTCCACCATTTAATGACCACTGCCCTAGAGGATATACCCCATGATTCTGGAAAGGGGGCAGTGTGGGTTTTGGGGATAGAGTTTTATACCATGTTTCATGTTACACCCTAAATATGGGTGTATCATGAATCATGGTGTAAAACCTGGACTTAACCATTAAGCTCCTTCCCCTTTTTTATTTTCTGGAGAACTATACATAAAGCATGGATTTTAAAGGAATAGTCCACCTTTTGCAATGCAAATTCACCCGCAATAATAAAAAAAGTACATTTCATAAATGTTTGCACTAGAGTCTGGAAACCATTGCGAGTGCAATTCACAGGCTTCTGCATAGTCTTCCCTCAGTCCCAGGTCCATAAAGAGGTACTGACCTACAGTTAGGGGGTTGGAGGAAGTAAATAGTGGACTACAGTTGCAGAGCCATGAATGGCAATACCAAATCAAAACATAATTTTGCTGGAAGAAGAGCCCAGTGAATTAGTTAAAGTGGTTGTAGTCCTCAGACATGAAGTGAGTCGCTTCTGATGAGTTTTCCTGAAGCCAAGAGAAAACTGGTGACAGGGTAGGGTTCTCCAGCTGATTAACAACCTCAGTTCTTTTTCTTTGTGCAGGGGATTGTGTCCCTTCCCTCCAATCAGCTCTCAGAGCTCTCCTCACTAATGTAACTTCAGTTCTCCAACCCCTGCCTTTTAGAGCTGAAAGATCCTGTGTAAATTCTGCACTTTGGATGCAGGGACGGACGGTTGTAGATAAACAGGAACAACTTAAGTAGGAGCATTTGTTTTCATCTCTGTGTATCACATGATGCCAGTCACTTTACTGAGTATATGTAAGGGTTTACAACCATTTTAAAGTATGACTAAAGGCCAAATTTATTTATTAGTTTTGCATAGAGCGGAGAGGGATTAGAACACCTGTCAGGTTTTTATTGCTGTCTGAGCTGTGTCCCATAAATGAAATTCAGCTTCTCTGCTTGTCCTATTTACCGTTATTAGTGAAAGTGAAAGCAAATCCCAAATTTTGAGTTGGACCCTGAACAGTAATAAAGGTGAAATCTTCCAATGAGGACATTTAGTTCTGGTGATGACCAGGAATTCCCTTACTTTAGAGGGATTTTCTTGAGCTTTCTGTTTAGGCTATGGAACAGGAAATGAGGGGGTATCTCCCCAATGGAACACAGATGGCAAAAAAACAACTGACAAGGGTCTTTTACGCTTTCCAAAATGAAAAAGAGTTTTGCCGTTAGTTCTACTTTAAGAGGTGATTATGAATGTAGGAATTGGGGGGGAATGTGACCTTGTTTTATGTTATACTCTATGGTTGTAATATGAAACCTGTTCTAAAATGCAAACAAAGCCTTTGCTTCATAATTGGTTCTTTCATCTCTTGTTCTCCACTGTTGGCAGGGAAGCTGTCCATCACGATAATAGTCTAATATTAAAAAGCTGGGGATGGGGCCAATCATAACTTCAGATTTTGATGTCACTGTTCTTATATTAAGCGTATTCTCCATTTTGGTGCTCACAGGTATTTGTACAGGGTTTGTGACAATATGTCCGGACAGCTTATCCTGGCATCTTCAAGTGCTTACTGTACACATCTTTTGAAGCTTCAAAGTAAGCACAGGTTTACTTTTGTAAGTAGCTCCAGCCAACCAAAACAGAAAACTTTAATCTGGATAGATGCTGTCTGGCTCAGTCACTTGTAGTTATTTGTAATAGTCAGGATCCCAAACAGAGAAACCCCCCTCTTCCCAAGATGCCAACTCAGCCTAAACAATGCAGTCACGTAAGCAGCCTCTGCCCCCAGCATTGATAAATGGTGGGACTCAAAGTCTGACCATGAATTCCTTCACATAAAACCATTGCTAACTGTAATTAATTGCAGAGAGGAAAATCTGGCTAAGATTTCACGCCGTGTCAAAGAATACAAAGTGGAAATCCTTAATCCTCCAAGAGAGGGGAAGAAGCTGCTGGTTTTAGATGTTGACTACACTCTGTTTGGTTAGTATGCCTCTTCCTTATTTTATCATTCATTCCTTTTAGAGATGGATTGCATCTCTCTGTCAAGTGCTTTTGAGGTTCCTAAACTCTTTATTCAGATGCAATTTTCTGAGCCTCAGAGAATACCCTCCACCCCACATCAGCAATCTACTTCTGTGGCCTCAGTAACCCACCGTAAGGTCTGACTATTATTTGTGATGGTGTTGCTTTACGTCATATTTGCTTACAATCCTGCATTTCTACTTCTCTTTCTTGGGCTGTTTTAGATCATCGGTCCTGCGCAGAAACTGGCTTAGAGCTCATGAGACCATATCTACATGAATTTCTTACATCTGCCTATGAAGATTATGACATAGTAATATGGTGTAAGTTGTTCCAAACTATTTCATGTCCCTAAGATGCCTTTTTGCACCGTCTTTTTTTTCTTCTATCTTCTGTGAGACTTTTAATGGAAAAAATAATTTAAATTAGAAACTGGACAGTCAAATTATTTTCTGAAAATCTACTTTACTGAAGTAAGATCAGCTTTTTGTCTCAGATTTATTGGGATTTATGTTTAATTTTGGAGGCTGTAATTGCTGACCTTATCTCAAAAGGCTGGTTACCTGTCTGTCAAGTTTGTTATTTGACTTTAGATTTGGACTATAGACAAAAACTGACACAATGCAATCTGTCAGAAGAGTTAATTCAGCAATTTTTATATTTCTGAGTCCCCCAAGACATATGTAGTTCATTACCTGGTAGTCCTTTGAGTAGGTGAAGCCAGTTATAGATGGATTGAATCTCAGTCAGTTCAGCAGGGACCCACTGAAATTCGATCCATCTCTGGGCAGGCTGGTTGTACCAAAGTCTATTTATCGATCTACTTCAGCCAGTCTGTTTTGAGTTTTTTTGTTTTTGCATGCGATTACTGACGCCAGCAGTAATCATTGTGTTCTGTGGGCAGGGGAGTTTCCCTGCCAGCAGCACACAATAGTTCATCTGGAGGGATTCCCACATCAACATCCATAGCGGCAGGAAAGAAAATTGCATCGTCTATGATTTGCTTAAGTTTAGTTATTTTTCCACTTTTTTGTTCTGCATTAAAATTGCACAGCTGCATTGTCACTTTGTGTACGGAATAGTCCGAAATGGGCATGTAGTTTTTAAATGGACTTTAAGTAAGTAACAAACATTTTTAGGACAAATTCACACTATAATCGGTAACAGATGTTCCACCATGCGTTGTGTCACCTCAGGAACACACAGGAAACAATTGTTTCCTATGGGTCCCATTGACACTGCAACACAACCTATCACCGCTAAATTGCAGACATACTGCATTTTATCACATCACATTGGCCTGAATCAGACAGCAATGTCAGGCAGCGCAGCACATCACATTGCACGACAGTGAATGAAGTGTATGTTTAAATAAAGCTTCACTCTGCCCCACAGCACAGCTGGCAACGAAGAGCTGTTGCAGTGGTAAAGCGCTGAATTCGCCCTAGAAACCCAATTCTAGATAATGCCTTGTAAGCAGTTACAGTAACTGATTTTGTGTGTTTTCTTTCTTTTTTTGTTTTACAATGTTTAAACCACATGAATAAAAGCTGGCAGTTGCAATCATCCTTGACAATGTTATATGGTTTGTCCAAACTGTAACTGACACTGTATTAGATTAACAGTGCCAGTTAGGAATTGGGAAAAATAACTGGTCTACTGGCAGGATCTGCATGTAAAAAAAACTGCTGTGTTTGCAGACTTCATCACACTGCAAAATGCACAAAAGTTACATTACAGTACCACTAGTGCTCATGTTGAGGACCGTTTATTAAGTTGCCCAAAGCCTGCTTGCATTGGGTTGCTATATATGCAAACGACGTGGCCCCTTCCTTACCTGTTGACCATATAGGCAGCAGTAGGGTAGTGTTCAAATGCCTATAGTTGTTTTACTAAACATGGTGTGGGGTATCTCAATACATGCATTGCACTGTGCTTAGTAAAACAGCCAAGCACTTGCATATACTTTGTATTTATGGAGTACAATTAACCCTGTAATCATCTGCAAGGGATCCCCTCTGGGCGCACGGAGTACAGGCCAGTGCAGGCTATGTTAGGGCAGCCTGGCTAAAGGATAAGTTCACCTTTCCTACCACGTTACATGTTACGCCCGTATTCAGGGTGTATCATGTTACTGATGCAGCAGCTCTCACATCCCACGTTGTGACAGCTCCACACACCCGGCTGTGTCATTCTTTCACAGAGTTCTGTGAATGGGAGTATTACAACTACCATCAGCCTTTGCAGCTGACAGTTTGTAGTTCTCAATGAACTGGTAGGGCGCTGATGAGCACTCTAGGTAGTTCATTGATGCTTCCTGTCATTCCGTAACTGCCTGCCCATACAATGTACGAGCAGACAGATACACTGACAGTCTGCAGGAGCCTGAGATTGCACTTGTGATCTGCTGATCGTGGATGCAATGCTTTACAGTCTCCTAATAAAACAAAATAATAAATGCACGTTTTTTTACGTGCAAAAAATGTGAATTTATTACTTTGTTTACAAAAATGAACTTATCCTTTAATGTCTGTCTGCATAAACCCAGATTTGATTTTCATTTTTTTTTCACTAGCGGCAACCAGCATGAAATGGATTGAAGCCAAAATGAAGGTAAGTAGAACCTGCTCATGTTTATAACCATTTCTGTTTGAAATGTTGTATTTGTAATTTGACATATTTTCTTGTTCTTAGTTATTAGTTCCCTTTCAAACCCCTTTTTAATTTACAGTACGCTCAACAGTAATATTTTAGTTGTAGCTGGGGTCTGGGGGTCTTGGATATTTCTCTGCCATAATAACACTGTTCCATCACCTGGGCATTTTGTTTCCACCCATCGTTGTGTGTCTGTAAAATAAATGAGAAAACCCTGATAATTACCGTAACAGATTTCTAGACCCAGAAACTCGAGCACTGCTAGTTCACTAAAAGCATTCTGGCAGCTCCTGAGAGCCTTGCTAGCACTGCCATTGAATACAGGGCAGTTTGGAGGAGTGTTTACTGGTGACATCAGGGTGATGTGCTGCAGCTTGGTCCAGGCCAGGCCGTGCAATGCCCAGTGAAGCAGTCACATGACCTGTAATAAAGAAAAAAAAATATTCAGGGTTAGTTCACACTAGATGCAGTTCAGTGTGCTTTTTTTTTTTTTTTTCTGGATCAAAAATGCATGTACAGTGTTTTCCATGTATTCCAGTGGCCCTAGTTCACACTAGTGCAGTCAGTTTCCGGTGCAGAAAAAAAAGTAGAACATGCTGCATTTTTTTTTCTGCACAGAACCATACTGGAACATGGCAAACTGCACCGGAACTGCGTGTGGTGTGAACTGTAAGCAAACATGCATCCGGAGTGCATTTTTGTAGTGTGAACTGGCCTTAATGCTGGCTAATTTTCTTTGTGTGGATACTCAAATGTTTGACGACAAAAATGTTAGTTTTGGGTTGACTGGTCCTTTATTGATTATACACTTTGCTGTGTCCTCATAGTCCCACCTATTTTTCAGATTTTCCTGGTTGTCATGGGTGATCTGTACCAATGTGTCTTCATTAAAAAAAAAAAAATGTGGTGTCTTATTGATGTGCCTTTGACATTATTAATTTTTTTTTTGAGGCACTAAAGACTTATCTGCTTGCTCATTACAATGTTCTTTTTCTCTAGGAATTGGGCGTCAGCACAAATGCCAATTATAAGATCACTTTTATGTTGGATAGTGCAGCCATGATTACTGTCCACACACCCAGAAGAGGTCTTATTGATGTAAGTCCTTTCTTTGCTTTGGGATTATCCATTTATGCTGTGTTTTTCTGTCACACTTCTCTGCGGAGCCTTTTATCCAGCAAGTGAACCTATGAGTGCATATGCAGGTGCATAATGATTTTCAGTCTTCTTAGAAAAAAAAAAACAAAACTTATGCAGCTATAAAATTCTGGCACATGTAGGAGCCTCTGGGACCCAGATTTTATGGCTGAAAATATTGAGACATTCTGGCAGTTCTTGATAGTGCTGAAGTTTGCTCACTCCTATTGGCCAGTGGGGCACTGATCATAGTAATGGGTCAATAGAAGGGCTGGCTGTAGCAGGTGGTACTGCCATGCAGGGCAGGTCAACAAATCCAGGTTAATGACTCCCACAGTTGCTCACGCATTCCTTTAATTCACCTGGGAAGAAGCCCCATGCAAACTGAAATGTTGTGTCATGCAGTTTTCACAGAGCTGTGAGGTCTTTCTCGTCACCCCATGTGACAGCACTGAGTGCCTAAGTGGGCAATCACAAACACCAGCACTGTCATGTGGCAATGAGTCACATTGCTACATATTTAGACGTGAAGTAAAGTTGAGTCTAAACAATTGCCCGAAGTTAAGTGAGCCTATTGCTTTGCATGGGCACAGCATATTTTCACTTTTAAAGCTACCATCAGCTACCATTCTTTATGTAGACGATTTGAAAATGTTTACTGAAACCTGTGATTTTTTTTTTTTTTTTTTTTTTGTAGATTGAAGGATAAGTTCACCTTTTTAACAAATAATAAGTGCACTTTTTTTTTTTTTTTTTTCATATCGCTGGTGCCATGCAGGACTCCTGCAGGCCTGTCAGTGTATATGCATGCTTGTGCCTCGTATGGGCAAACAGATACACACTGATAGGAAAAGTCAAGGAACTACCATGGCTCTGTTGAGTGCTGGAAGGCTGTCGGAACTTGTAGTTTCTAGTTTTCCCAGTCACAAAATACTGTGAATGAATGACGCAACCAGGTGGAGCCCTGTAAGGCCACATTTTTAAAAAAAATTGTGACAGCTAACAGGATGGAGACTTCCCAACTTGCTGTCATAACATGCAAGCTGGGGGGGGTTACACCCTGGACATAGGTGTGACATGTTACCAAAGGTGAACTTATCATTTTAAAGTTTAGAAAATTAAACATTGCCTGTGTGTTTAGCATCTACAGAGTATTTAGCTTGGCAGCTGTTTGTTTTTTTTTTAGCCATGTATAAAACATTGCTTGTTTATGTTAAGGTAATAACCCTCTTTTCTGGTAAATACTAGCTGTAGGTTATGGCCATTCAGATCAGAATTGCTTGACTGGCCATCAGAATTGTACAACCTGTGGTGTCCTTTTTTATCTGTCAACTGATTTAGCTTATTAAGTAGTTTACTTACGGCAAGTGCTATGGGTACTTGTTTTAGGAACTTACATTGTGGCAACAGAATCAGTCCTTTCTATATAACATTTTTCTTTGTTTTAAATAGGTAAAGCCTCTTGGAGTTATTTGGGGAAAATATCTTGAATTTTACAGTAAAAAAAATACTATAATGTTCGATGATATAGGGAGAAATTTCTTGATGAATCCCCAGAATGGCTTAAAGGTGAGTGACATTTATTATGGAAATTCATTCTTGTCTCATTGAAATGGAGGGATACAGGAGTCTCTCTTAATATTATAAAGTTAGACAAGCAACTGCATTATGTTTTTGTATGTTGCACTTTTTAAAGGCCAAGTTCACCTTTGTGAAAATATAAAAAATGTACATATTTTTGCAGGACATAAATGCATTTATTATATTTTCACAGTAGTCTGCAGAGCATTGCACCTGTGTCCAATAGATCGCGTGTGCAATGTCAGAAATATTTCTGCCCGTACCTTCCATACGGGTTGTCAGTTTGAAAGCTGCAGGGCTTGTGCATGAACTACATTCTGCTCATCAGCACACTTGCAGTTCATTGAGAAGTAAAAGCGATCTGCAGCGTTGGCAGAGAGCACTTATAGCTTTCTCATGACATGGCTGTGCGGATGGAGCCCTGTACAGCTGCACCATTTCCAAAATGTGACAGCAGGTGCGGGGAAAGGACCTGCTGTCACATGAGGGCATATGGATAGGAGCATGGTACATATTGCACCCTAAATATGGGTGTAACATGCTTCTAAATGTGACCTATCCTTTCAGAAAGTCTGCCTGAAATTTATTTTGTTACAAACTACTTCAGTGATGAAGGTCAAAATGTATTCGAGTGTATTAAATTGACAGTTACCATGATATCTCTTGACAGGCTTGCCCTATCAAGGGCTTTGAGAGAGAGGCCTTACTGCATTGCTGTGCAGTGCTGAAACAGTGATACCCTAAACACTATCAAAACCTGACAACAGACATAAAATTTGTGCAGAGCTTAGAGTGACCGTAAACTCTGATTTAATAAAAGAGAAAATTCTGTTTAAGCATGTATTTTTAATAACAGTACCTTTTTGATGCTCTCAACCGCCTACAATTTTTTAAATTTTTTTGCTGCTTCAATCAAAATGTGATCCTGTTACATTCATTCTTCATGGTCCCACTGTATGTAGGAATGTAGCCACCCTCCACAATGGACTGTGGGAATTGTAGCATACACAGAGCAGTGCATATAATTAAGTGCTGCTTGTTCCAAACTAATATAAGTGAAGGGGAAAAGGAAAGATTTGGACACAGGCACAAGTTTTTTGTTTTTTTCAGCTATTTACCAAAACTTATTCAAACTATAGTTATATAATGGATATGGGCTGAAAGTGCCTTTTTATGTTGCTGAGCTCACCAGTGTGTTCTTTCCTCAGAATGTACCAAACTGTTGGTTTGGCCACTCCTGATGTTGCTGCTATTTCTCTGATGGATTTGTTTCATTTTTGAAGCTTTACAATGGCCTTTCACTTGCATGGACAGCTCCTTTGAATGCATGTTGTAGGTTCACAGCAATAGATTGCAAATGCAAATACCACACTTAGAATCAACTACAGACCTTTTGCATGCTTAATTGTTGAAATAACTGAGTAGCCCATGCCTGGCCATGAAACAGCTTTTGATTCAATTGTCCAATTACTTTTGTTCCCTTGAAAAAGGAGGGATGGCTGCTCTTAAGAGCTGTAATGCTTATACCTTTCCTCCAATTTGGATGTACATACCCTCCAAATTAAACCCGAGAGTGTGCACTTTCAGCCCATATCCATTATATAACTATATCTTGAATATGTATTGGTAAATACCTGAAAAAACCTAAAATTGTGCCTGTGTCCAAATATATATGGACCGAACGGTATATACACACTGTATATACATTGCGGGTTTCAAGTGGTATGCTGGGATGATGCCTGCAGCTACAGGCGTCATCCCAGTATTGCTTTTTACAGCTGCGATTCTCTTGTACAGGTGCATCTCAGTAAATGACAATATCATCAAAAAGTTAATTTATTTCAGTGATTCAATTTAAAAAGTGAAACTCCTATATTATATAGATCCATTACACAAAGAGTGATTGATATATTTCAAGCATTTCTTTCTTTTATTTTGCTGATTATGGCTACAGCTAGTGAAAACCCAAAATTCAGTATCTCAAAGTTAGAATATTATATAAAACAAATTTGAAAAAAAAAAAAAAGATTTTTAATACAGAAATGTTGGCTTACTAAAAAGTATGTACAGTATAGTATGTACTCAATACTTAGTATGGGTTCCTTTTGCATGAATTACTGCATCAGTACGACGTGGTATGGAGGCGATCAGCCTGTGGCACTGCTGAGGTGTTATGAAAGCCCACATTGCTTTGATAGCGGCCTTCAGCTCTTCTGCATTATTGGGTCTGGTGTCTCTCATCTTCCTCTTGACATTACCCCACAGATTCTCTATGGGGTTTAGGTCAGGTGAGTTTGCTGGCCAATCAAGCACAGTGATACCATGATCATTAAACCAGGTATTGGTACTTTTGGCAGTGTGGGCAGGTGCCAAGTCCTGCTGGAAAATGAAATCAGCATCTCCATAAAGCTGGCCAGCAGAGGGAAGTATGAAGTGCTCTAGAATTTACTGGTAGAGGGCTGCACTGACTTTGGACTTTTAAAACACAGTGGACCAACACCAGCAGATGACATGGCTCCCTGAATCATCACTGACTGTGGAAACTTCACACTGGACCTCATGGAACTTGGATTCTGTGCCTCTCCATTCTTCCTCCAGACTCTGGGACTTTGATTTCGTAATTAAATGCAAAATTTACTTTCATGGGAAAAGAGAAATTTGGACTACTGAGCAACAGTCCAGTCCTTTTTCTTCTTAGACCAGGTAAGATGTTGCTGATGTCTCTAGCTCAAGAGTGGCTTGACACAAGGAAAGCAACAATTGTAGCCCATGTCCTGTGTGTGGTGGCTCTTGAAGCACTGACACCAGCTGTAGTCCATTCCTTGTGAATCTCCCGCAAATTCTTTAATGGCCTTTGCTTCACAATCCTCTCAAGGCTGCGGTCAGTTATTCCTGTTTTTGCGGTTTTTCTGCCACACTTTTTTTCTTTCCACTCAAATTTCCATTAATATGCTTGGATACAGTACTCTTCAGGACTGTCAAGTCAGCAGTCTTCCCCATGATTGTGTAACCTACTGAATCAGACTAATGCAGGCCATAGACGGTTTGTTTATCGGCCGACTAAATGTCGGTTGTTCTGTTGCCACCAATGACTGCGAAAATTGGCAGTTTTTCTAACATTTTCCAGCATGACCGATAAAAGAAATTAGGAGGAACCGCAAAAATCGGCCGATTATTCTTTTGGACAAAAAATCGGCCGATAAATGAACCGTCTATGGCCTGCATTAGAGACTAAAGGCTCAAGAAACCTTTACAGATGTTTTGAGTTAATTAGTTGGTAAGAGTGTGACACCATGAGTCTACAATATTGAACTTGGGCACAATATTCTAATTTTCTGAGATACTGGATTTTGGGTTTTCACTAGCTGTAAGCCCTAATAATCAAAATTAAAAGAAAGAAATGCTTAATTATATCACTCTGTGTGTAATGAATCTATATAACAGATGATTTTTACTTTTTGAATTGAATTACTGAAATAAATTAACTTTTTGATGATATTCTAATTTGCTGCTGGATGGCTTTTACAGACCCATCCCCCCGCTACCCTCCGATGCCTCTCTGCCACCGGTGAGCCAAACTTATCAGAGTGAACATGGGGCTGGGCCGTCCCTGATCATCTCTATGGTATAAGAAGCCAGAAACCACTAGTACTTTGTCACTTTCAGTTCCGGCCGGTTGGGCACCAGCCATTACCGGCCAGGGAAAGCTTCGGATCAAACCAATGTGTAATTAAAGTAGATGGCAGTACTATCGGTATTGGAGGATGGATGCTTATAAGCTTACCCCCCCCTCCCAAATAAGACTGCTTTTTAAAGTTAAAACATCAGAAACAATGTAAAAACAATACTTGCCTTACACCCATCATTCTGTGCCTTTCCCTAGATGAGTATGCTATTATTGGGGCTGCTGATGGGATGCTGGGAAACAGGATCTCAAATTCTAATCCTAAAGAGGAGGGGAGGCTTAGAAAATTTGTGCAGTTTTTTTATTTTTGATTGTAGCTTTTGTTTTCTGTGACACTATCCCCTCATTTCTTGGTATCACAGGACGGAAAGCAAGGAGTAATCCCCATACTGGGAATGCAGGCAGCAAAAATAGTCTTACAGAAATTATTACTCTTTCCAAAACAAAAAAGAGAAAAGTTGGACTTTAATATCTGTAGAACAGAAGCTGCAAAAGATGCTACAGCTGACAGGGGGAATGGTGTTTTCCACTAGTTGATATTGTGGATAACTTGATTTTTTTTTTTCTCTCTCTTGGTAACAGATCAGACCTTTCATGAAAGCTCATTTAAATCGGGATAAAGATAAAGAGCTTTTGAAGCTATCGCAGTACCTTAAGGAAATTGCTAAATTAGATGATTTATCAGATCTTAATCATAAACATTGGGAAAGGTTTGTATTCTGTTTTATATAATTTATTTCTGTTTCATTATGGAATATATTTGAAAAATGTAACATGAGATGTATAGTTTTTTGTTTTTTTTAATCCAAACAACGTTTATTGTCAAGATAATAGAGAAAATGGAACAGTACTTACAGAATCCACAATCACATTACTGCAACAGCAGGATTACTTATATTTAGAACAACATGGATACGCAGGTCCGGTAATTAACAGAAATGTTAATCAAACAAAACAGACCACAAGGATCCAAAACTTTCTTGACAATATCTTGCTTTTTCCTTTGTCTTATTCTGTCCCGACCAGATGTAAACAGAAACGGGGGGAAAGGAACAAAGCCCAAAACATGTCTTCAAACAATAAAAAAAACCCACAACAACAGCCTCTGGTTCACCCGAGACGTCTCCTCAAAAAGAATGGGAGATGCACATGAACTCCACCAGGGGGAGGAGTGGAGCCACACACCTGATATAGAATATCATACCTGAAGAAGTTGGTCCACTATCAATTCAATTGAGGAGGGGCGAGCCCAGGTGTATCCAGCCAACCCTGCCATACCTCCTGGAACTTACGATAAGCATTGCGATGTTGTTATGTGAGTTTCTCCCGTGGAAGTAAAAAATTACCATAATCTATCAATTGCTTACTAATTGGAGGAGCCAATGATGACCAGTATCTTGCTATCAACTTCCTAGCCAGATATAAAAGTCTAAATACCATAATATACCCTCCTGGTTGGAACAGTTCTTGGTCCAGTGCCCTCAACAGACAATTCAAGGGATCCTGGGGAACAGTATATTGCGATGCTAGAGAAATAAGTTGGAGAGCCTCACTCCAATATCTATGTAACTTAGGGCAACGCCAGAGCATATCAATGAAATCACCTTGTTGGACCCTACACCTCGGACATCAGGTGAATCCCGCCTGCCCCACCGCTACAGTTGAACAGGGGTCCTATATGCTTGATGGAGAATAAACAATTGAGACAATTTATGAGAGGGAGAAAGAGAAATTCCAGGGCAGCATCCCAGACCTCTCCAGTAAACTCTTCAGTATCCCGGGACCACTGCGCCCTGCTCCTGAGACTAGCTTGATCCTGTACTGTAGTCAATAGCTGGGAGTATACCTGAGAAATCATGCCCTTATGGGTTGCCTGAGTGACATCCTTAAGAAAAACTGAGTCTGTCACTGTGAGATTAGAGAGTGAAGACTGAGCCTGTATCGCATGGCGTAGCTGAAGATCACTATAAAAATGCTTATGTGTAAACGTAAATTCCATTTTGCAGTTGAGAAAAGGACTTTAGGATTGCCCCCAAATACAGCTGATATACAAATTTTAGACTTCGATCCCTCCAGTCGTGAAAGACCTCCAGTTTAGCCAGTTCTACATATTGCGGATTATTCCACAAGGGAGTACAGGAAAGAAAGCCGGTAATATGAAAGGATGCTTCTACCGTACTCCAGACGCACCTCAAGAGGTCTGCAGTTGGAGCCATGGATGGAAGGACCGGTAGAGCCATCTCAAGATGAGAAAGCCGAAATGGTGGGATCAGGAAGAGAAATCAAACTAATAATGGGATCAGTATTATCAGGCTAACCCCAGCCAGTTGCTGCAATTGGGCCACCAGAAAATAAAGTCTGGGCTCAGGAACTGACAACCCCCCCCCCTCCCCCAACTCCTTGCCATATTACAACGTAGACAATTTTATCCTAGCGACTTCTTTCCAAATAAGACTCCTAAACTGGGTCTCTATGAGATGAAACCATTTCTTAGGAATCCATATGGGAGAATTATGAAAAATATAAAGAAGTTGCGGGGCCCAAATCATTTTAATTAATTGACCCTACCCACCATCGACAGAGGGAGTTTGCAACAACTGTTACACTTCAATTTCTGCTGATGGATTAGAGGTAAAGGGTTAAAAGAAATATACTGCTAAGGATAAGGAGAGACTACCACCCCCAAATACTTAAATGTAGACACTACTTGGATGTGTTGTGCACAGGCCGGGAGGGGGAGTTTTACAGAATCCACGGGCATCAACACCGATTTATGCCAATTAATTTTAAAGCCGGAAAATCCACCAAAGCATTCAATAAGGGACATAACAGCATCTAAGGATATGGAAGTATCGCCCAAATATAACAGTGTGTTATCTGCATAATGGGATATGTTTTCCGAAAGAACACCTCTTGTAAAACTGATGATGGCCGGAGATTGTCGCACCAAAATTTTTTACAGGTTCTAACGATAAAGCGAGCAAAAGGGGTGAGAGAGGACAACCCTGCCTTGTTCCCCTCCTGCAGCCTGAATGAATCTGACAAATCCCTGTTAACCCAGATTAGGGCACTAGAGGCCGCATAGAGAAGGCGCACCTAGCTAATGAACTTGGGACCACAGCCAAATCTAGACAATACCTTCCATAGATAAGGCCATTCCACACTATCAAATACCTTGGCCGCATCCAAAGTCAAAATGGCCCCCCCCCCAGGATTGTCCTTCGGAATTTGCAAATTCAAAAAAAGTCTATGAATATTATTAGCCAGTGCTCTAGAAAGAATAAACCCCGACTGATCTTTATGTTCGATATTACTAATAATCCACGCCAGTCTAGTAGCTAGAACCCGGCCCAACAATTTAGCATGCGTATTCAGAAGGGAAATAGGTTGGTAGGGATCAGGTTTCAATTGATTTTTTTTTCCAGATTTCAATAATACTATAATAACAGCTTCATTCATGGATTGGGGCAAACCATTTCCATCCATGGCAGCATTCAGGGGATTGAGTAATGTCGGGAGAAGTTGCGCACCGTATCTATTATAGATTTAGAATGGAAATCCGTCTGAACCCAGAGATCTATTACTGGGGGTGCCTGCCAAAGCTTCAGATAACTCCTCAACAGTAATTGGCATCTCCAGTTCTCTCTGGTCAGTCTCCGATAAAACCGGAAAAGTGCAGGTGTCTAGAAACTGCAAAAGCTCAGAGTGGGTAGTTATAGTTTTAGAAGCATACAGATCGTCATAAAAGTGATGAAAAACCTTCAAGATTTCCTCATGACTCGTGCAGATCACTCCATCAGCATCCTCAATCTTGTCTACAGTGGACACTCCTTGTTGTGACTTCGCCACAAGAGCAAGAAGGTGCCCCGTACTTTCCCCTTCCTCAAAATATTTTTGTTGCAAAAAATATCGCTTCTCATCTGCTACTTGAGTAAGCACTGATTCATAAAGGGTTTGGGCTTCTTTCCAGGAGGTGCAGTTACAGGGGCTTGGGTCTTGGATCATCTGAACCTCCCGCTGTTGAACATCTAAACGTACCTTTTCCTCCCACTCCCTGTATCTACGCTTAACCGCTGAAATCTCCCAGATAATCAAGCCCCGCAGGAAGGCCTTCATCGCATCCCAAACCATTCTTGGCGGGGACAAGCCTTCATTCTGCTGCAGAAAGTCTTGACAACTCCCCCGGAATCAACTCGGACTCTGGAAACAGTGTCAACCAAAATGGGTTCACCTTCCACAGCAGACGAGAGTGGATATAACACACCTGTAGCTTGACCCAGAAAGGGACATGGTCAGATAGCCCTGGGTTCATACGCAGCATTAATCACATATGGCAGGATAGTCGTGTTCCCAAGGCCCAAATCTATGCGTGAAAGCCCATCATGAGTAGCAGAAAAGCATGAATAACATTTTGCTGTTGGATACTTCATCTGCCACACATCCCGGAGGCTCAGTTCCACCAATAAATTAGAAAATGGGGTAGGCTGAGAGGATAGTTGTCTGCTCCTACCGCCCAGGGGCAATCTATCCAAGCTAGGGAGTAAGCAACTGTTATAATCACCCAACGCCAATAGGGGAACATCAGTATGATTGGCCATAAATTGAGCTAGGCATTTAATGACCTCTGAAGAGTAGGGCAGAGGGATATATACCGCAGCCACTATGCAGCGAAACCCATTCAAAGTACACAGTAGGAAAATATACCTGCCCTCCGCATCCATCCACTCCTGCACATGAACAAATTGAATAGAGTTAGAGATGAGGATACACACACCTCTAAAAAACGTGGAGTGGAAAGAATGATATTGTATGGGAAATAAATGAGAGCGGAGGGTTCCGACAGTGTCAGATTTCAAATGGGTTTCCTGCAAACATACTACAGATGGTTTTAAATGTTTAAGTACATGGAATACAGCACCCCGTTTAGTTTTATCTCCCAGGCCCGTTACATTCCAAGATAAAAAAAGGTTCTTTATGCGAGACAGACATAACACATATTTATTAAATATGAAGGATAACTCAATCCTGGACAGATATAACACCCCCCGAAGGGAGCAATGAGCGGGTAGGCAGTAGACGGGACCCAGATCACATGGGTCAGGGTGACCAGGAGGACAGCCGCAGGAAGCAGGGAAGATAAACCCAGCAACATGCACTCCACTAAACACAGACATCCCAGGTGAACCATAAACAAAACGAGGGAATAGTGAAATTATTACGGACTTGTAGGCCAACAGAGCCATAAAACTATTAACTGAAGACACTGGCAGGAGCCCAGAAGGTCCCCTCAGGACCAAAAACAGGTTGGGGTTTGCACAATGTCTTGTGGACAAGCACGCAGCAGGTAAATGTAAGGAAAGCCCAAGATGGGAGGAGCCCCAACTTAAGCGGGAAAAAAATCTGATACAAAAAGGGAAGGAAATGTGAGAGCAATACCCTGCTATTCTGCTAAGCTGAGTTTAAGGCACCGAGGATCAACCAGGTCCCCAAGGTCAGGTATCTGGAAATAAGGATACTTGAGCATTGTCAATTTTCAGGTTACCATTGCTTCTGGCCCTGGAGAGAATGGTATCTCTGTCCTGATAATTGAGTCTGAACAAAAAGGGTTGAGGAGGAGCACCAACCAGAGGAGCATGTGCTGGGACTCTTTGTGCATGTTCTACTGCAAACATGGGGGAGAATGTATCACTGCCAATGGTAGAGGCCAGCCAAGTTTCAATAAAGGCTACAGGATTGTTACCCTCAGCATGCTTCGGGATACCCACTGCGCGCACATTGTTGCGGCGTAACCAATTTTACAAATCTTCCAATCTAGAGGCATTAGTAGAAGCGATCGATTGCACATATCGCACACCCTATGTAATGGTTGCCAATCATCTTTCAGGGTAATCACTCTCCCCTCCAAGGCTGCAGTGCAATCCTACAATTTCTGCATATCTTGATGCACAAGGGTCAATTCTATCCTCATCCCCTTCACCTCCCCAGTAAGTACCGCCACAGATAAGGTGCATGTAGAGACTGCAGAGAAAATTTCTCTAAGGGTAGGTTCAGGATGATCTGCAATGGAAACAGCCGGCTGTGTCCCTTGAGACTGGGATGGAGGGATACTCACTGTGGGACTGCAGGATGGGATCTCTCGGTCTGCCAGTGCAAGAGGGATCTGTGTACAGCCTGTACAGTCTAAGTCCAAATCAGTAGCAGAGTCCAAAAGTAGTTTCTTGGAAGTTTCCCTGGTGAGTGGCCTGGCAAAGAACTTTTGAGGA
Source organism: Staurois parvus (assembly GCF_062004578.1). Taxonomy (NCBI): domain Eukaryota; kingdom Metazoa; phylum Chordata; class Amphibia; order Anura; family Ranidae; genus Staurois; species Staurois parvus. The sequence continues at coordinate 9,595,592 of NW_028318094.1, forward strand.
GCCTCCCTCTGCTTCTCCTTGGATGCACGGATCAGGTTACTGCCATTTTGTCCAGCTGACTTAGGCAAGGCCTGAGTTTCTTTCCCCCTTTTAGCCATCTCCGATCAGGATAATCGGGGCACCAAGTGACAGCAGAGGGGTCAGAGCACACCTTGGGGATCCGAGATGCCGTTGTAGACAGAGAACGAGGTGCCAAACAGGATAATAGGATGCAGAGCAGAGCTCACTGAGCACACTTCCTACTACATACAAGGCTGGCCACTCAACCCCCCCTGAGATTTATAGTTTTTGCTTATATATTTTATTACATTTTAATATTGGAAAAAAGTTAACAATTTTGTGTTTCTTTTTAATTGAATAAATATGGTAAATTGTTGATGTGTGAATTTTTGGATATGTACAATTTGCAGGGAGCATGCGGTCAGCTGAATGCACATTCTTTGCTCTTTTGGAGGCTTTTTTCATATAGCTTTCTTCAAACTACTGCTGATCAGTTGTGTTGCAGTACTTATATGCTAACATGGAACATGTTGATAAGAGATCGGATCTTCTGCCTGGCTCGACAGGACTGTGCTGTGTAAGTCTCAAGACTGGATGGACATAAATATATATCCTTTGGTAGATGAAACAGCTCCTGGAAGTATAAACCCTCTTCTTTTGCAAGTCTTGCTTATTTATATTATTTAACCCAGCTAATAAGTTACTTAAATGTTCTACTCCAGCCTAACTGGTAGATGTATACTATATATAATGGAAACGTTTTGCCTCTCAAAGGATTTGTATTTCTGTCCATCCAGCTGTAAGATTCGCATACAGACTGATGAGCTTGTCTCTCTGTGACTCTGCTCTCTCCTTCTATCAGCATGTCACTGGAACTGCAACACACCTAACTGGCTCCTGGTACTCCTGCCTCCCCCTCTCTGAATTCTGCTATAGAGGGGCTGCAAGTGGTTGATATCAGGTCAACTTTAGGTGCTTACTTCATGTGTTTGAAAAAAATAAATTTAAGGATACATTCACCTTTCAAAAAAATAAAATAAATGCATCTATTTTTGAAGGGAATAAATGTGCATTTTTAATTTAATTAAATTTTTTTCTACTGAAGCCTGCAGAGCATTGCACTCATGATCAGCAGCTCGTGGATGCATTGTCAGGCTCCTACACAGTCTTCCTCCAGCTTTGTGCCCATATCCCTGTATGGGTTTTCAGTTACAAAGCTAGAGGAAGAAAGAATGAACTATGAGCTTACTGAGCAGTATGCTCACAGCCCATTAAGATTACAAGTCCATCTGCCGTGGTGTCAGAGAGTACTTGTAGTATTTTTTTAAGTATATATCTATCATTCACAGATCTCTGTGAATGAGTGACATAGCTGTGTGGACAGAGCTCTGTACAGCCATGCTGTTTTCAAGAAGTGACATAGACGTTCCCCCACCCACTCTCACAGCGGGGAGCGATGATGGCAGGAGGTGGGTGCATGGTAGCATGCTACGTGTTGCACCCTAAATATGGGTGTAACATGCTCCTAAAGGTGAACTTAGCTTTTAAGGATGTACTATTACAGAGCTGCATTAATTTGTGTCTTTTGATGTCTTCCTGACTTTCAGCTTTAATTATTTCACTGGTCATTTATGACATTAAGTAGCTTTCTCATTTTTTATTTCCAGATACCTCTCAAAGAAACAAGGTCAACCGTGAACTGTTTAATTTAAAGGATGCACTGTATTTACTGTGTATTTTATCTGTTATGTGAAATGGGAGAAGCCAGAATGATGCTTGAATTGAGATGGCCGTATTTTTTTTTCGCTGTAGGCACAAAACTTTTTTTTTTATGATTAAAACCTGCCTTGCTTGACGTCTCCTACAACACAAAGATCCAAGCACTGTGTCATTTCTATGTGTTTTGGCAACCCTCTCTTTTGATCATTACATTTTTTATTTATGTTTTTTATATACTGAGTTGTTTGAATCATTTTGCCTGTTGTCCATTATTTTTCCTTAGTTTTGAGTTTTGATTTTTTTTTCTCCTTTTGAGATGCAAGACTATTTAGCATAATATTTCATTTGTAGGTTGGACAAAAAAAATATTGACAAGAGAAGACTAAAAGAAATATATCTTGGAAAAAAATATCAATAAAAGTTGAAGATATGGCCTTAATGCCCAGCTCATTTGTCAATATGGTGGACTTTGCAATCTTCAGAAAAAAAAAGGATATTTAAAGGCAGGCTGCATAAACTTATTTTCCTTTTGGCTTCTGGGGCAGCCCCTGAGTAAGTGAGGCTGCTCCCGCCAACACAGGAGACACTTCAATGAAAAGTCTAATGAGAAGTCTTTAAATAAGGTCCCATGGGACTGTTCTTTCAGTTGTCTTGTTTGCTTTTGTCTGACAGGTTTGCTTCATGAACTCTATTGGGGAAGGAAGTTTTGCTTTCTAGATCACCGTCCAGCTCCCCCTGCCTGTGGAATTTTTTTTGTTTCATTGACATTCCAGTAACTTAAGCCCATGTCTGACTAGCGTTCCTGTAATTGGTGAGAACTTGCCAGCATCAGGATCACTTAGGGCCCATCAACACCATCTACAATAAATGCATTGGTGCGATGCAGAGCTATTCATTCTTCTTGACACCCCAATGCACTTGTTGACATATGTGCATTGCAGCGCAATGTGTGGCAAAGCAATAGTATGTCTTGCACTGTGATTTTCAATAAATAGCGCATACACTATTTTTGACAGCTCACCACAACTATCACCAGGGGTGTTGGAATGCCATTTAAAATGTATGGCACTGCATCACACCTTTAAATGATAAGTTCACCTTTTGGACAGAAATAAATGCACATTTTTTTTTGCACGTAAAAAAAAAATGTGCATTTACTATTTGTGTCCAAAGCAGCCTGGAAAACATTGCACCAGCGATCAGTATATAGCTGATGCCATGCAGATCTCCTGCAGACCTGTCAAAATATCTGCTTGCTGTACAGGATGTACAAGCAAGCAGATATACTGACAGGAAGCTTCAATGAACTACTACTGCGCTATGGTAGTTCATTGAAAACTACAAGCCCACAGCCGCAAAGGCCGTCAGGGCTTGTAGTGCATTCATTCACGGAAGTCTGTGAATGAATGGCGGTGTGTGGATGGAGCCCCGCACGCCCGCACTTTTCAAATCTGACAGTATGGGGAGACTTCTCCCCAGACTATCTGTCAGAGGGGGGCAGCAGGCGTGGCTGAAGCTATGGGAAAATGTTACATGTTCCACCCTAAAAACAGGTGGAACATGTTCCCAATGTGAACTTATCCTTTAACATGCATTGCAGTACATAGAAGGTGTGCACAGATCTTAAAATGTGCAGTGAAATCACTCACCTGCTTGCATGTGTTGCTTCCCTAGGAGAAACATCCCCCGCCTCCACTGGAAGAACAGCAGAATTTACAGCGGAACCTAACCATGAACTGAAAAACTTGTGAGCAGTAAGGGCTTTTATTCCAGAAAACACATACAATGTCCCTTCTGCAATAAGTGCTTGTTACCTCCCTCCTCATAAGATGCTTTTGAATGTACCTGGGCAACTGTTGGTCCAGGCCACTGCCCCCCCTAGGACCACTATAATCGCAGTCAGAATGACAAGCAGGAGAACATTGTGAAGCATTTGATACACACTGTAGTGTGAACCCAGCAGTGCTCAGCTCTGAGTTGTCAGAATCCCAGTTCATGCTCCATCTGGAGCAGAAGGCAGGGGGGAAATTAGGGGTCTAACAAACCCTTAAAGAGTACCTGTCACCTGCCCCCTGCCAAATGCCATGACAAATTGGGCTTGTTATCACCATTCTGACAGCAATACACATAGGTGAAAATAATTTAAAAAGAAAAAAAAATGTAAAGCGCAAACAAACAAGTGGGCACATATCTGTAAACAGCACATATAATTCTAGGCTCCTCAGTGTTGATAATTTCTGGTATAATTATTTTTTGCAGTTTTGCTGATGCACACAGTTTTGAGGCTTCACATGCTGTATTAGGCATCTATTTACTTGACACCTCATCTGTTCATATTTTACGAAAAAAAAATTAATTTGTGTCTTTGTTACTGAAAGTATAGATTGGATAAGCTGTTGTGTATCTATTGCGCAACATAAAAATTTGCAACTACCATCCTTTTCTTTACAGGGCTTCTGCTTACAGAAAATACAGGTGAAACTCGAAAAATTAGAATATTGTGCAAAAGTTCATTTATTTCAGTAATGCAACTTAAAAGGTGAAACTAATATATGAGATAGACTCATTACATGCAAAGCAAGATAGTTCAAGCCGTGATTTGTCGTAATTGTGATGATTATGGCTTACAGCTCATGAAAACCCAAAATCCACAATCTCAGAAAATTAGAATATTGTGAAAAGATGCAATATTCTAGGCTCAAAATGCTCTAATCCGCTAATTATGGTGTCCGTTTGTGAACCAGCGGTAATAGATCTCTGCTCAGTTCTCCGGCATTCTCGGAGAACAAAGTTCTCCTGTGAATGCAGTTTATGAAGCAGTTCTCCGAACGAAGGGAGAACGGTTTCCAAACGCTGGAGAACGGTCTACAAACTCTGAAAAACGGCTCATTTTACTATAATCTCTCGAGATTACAGTAAAAGACCAGTTTACTAAGCAGAGGTAAATTATCTCTGCTTAGTTTTCGGTCCCTCTGATTCTCCAGCTCTGGGCTGGAGAATCTGGACGGAGAACACAGATCTCCAGAGAAGGGCTGACATGATCTCCTGAGTGTTATAAACTGTGAATGACCAGAGAATAGCTGAGATCCGTTCAATCGCAGCTATTCTCTGTGTCATAAAAGGACACCTAAGCCATAACACCTGCAAAGGGTTCCTGAGCCTTTAAATGGTCTCTCAGTCTGGTTCAGTAGGAATCACAATCATGGGAAAGACTGCTGACCTGTCAGTTGTGCAGAAAACCATCATTGACACCCTCCATAAGGAGGGAAAGCCTCAAAAGGTAATTGCAAAAGAAGTTGGATGTTCCCAAAGTGCTGTATCAAAGCACATTAATAGAAAGTTATGTGGAAGGGAAAAGTGTGGAAGAAAAAGGTGCACAAGCAGCAGGGATGACTGCAGCCTGGAGAGGATTGTCAGGAAAAGGCCATTCAAAAGTGTTTGGGACTTTCACAAGGAGTGGACTGAGGCTGGAGTCAGTGCATCAAGAGCCACCACACACAGACGGATCCTGGACATGGGCTTCAAATGTCGTATTTCTCGTCAAGCCGCTCCTGAACAACAAACAACGTCAGAAGCGTCTTACCTGGGCTAAAGAAAAACAGACCTGGTCTATTGCTCAGTGGTCCAAAGTCCTCTTTTCTGATGAGAGCAACTTTTGCATCTCATTTGAAAACCAAGGACCCAGAGTATGGAGGAAGAATGGAGAGGCACACACTGCAAGATGTTTGAAGTCCAGTGTGAAGTTTCCACAGTCTGTGTTGATTTGGGGAGCCATGTCATCTGCTGTTGTTGGTCCACTGTGCTTCATTAGGTCCAGGGTCAACGCAGCCGTCTACCAGGAGATTTTGGAGCACGTCATGCTTCCTTCCGCAGACGAGCTTTATGGGGATGCTGACTTCATTTTCCAGCAGGACTTGGCACCTGCCCACACTGCCAAAAGCACCAAAACCTGGTTCAATAACCGTGGAATTACTGTGCTTAATTGGCCAGCAAACTCGCCTGACCTGAACCCCATAGAGAATCTATGGGGCATTGCCAAGAGAGATGAGAGACATGAGACCGAACAATGCAGAAGAGCTGAAGGCCGCTATTGAAGCATCCTGGTCTTCCATAACACCTCAGCAGTGCCACAGGCTGATAGCTTCCATGCCACGCCGCATTGGGGAGGTAATTGCTGCAAAAGAGGCCCAAACCAAGTACTGAGTACATATGCATGCTTATACTTTTCAGAGGTCCGATATTGTTCTATGTTCAATCCTTGTTTTATTGATTGCATGTAATATTCTAATTTTCTGAGATTGTGGATTTGGGGTTTTCATGAGCTGTAAGCCATAATCATCACAATTATGACAAATCACGACTTGAACTATCTTGCTTTGCATGTAATGAGTCTATCTCATATATTAATTTCACCTTTTAAGTTGCATTACTGAAATAAATGAACTTTTGCACGATATTCTAATTTTTCGAGTTTCACCTGTATGTTTTGGGGGGTTTAAGAGTTTCTCTAGCCAAAAAGTCCGATTTTAACATGCAAAAATTAAAAAATTGCTCAGGAGGCAAACTGCAGTACTGAAACGAGTGACTAAATAAAAATAACCAGCTAACTAGCATTTTCAAAAGCAGCAATAGTAGACTCCATATTTCTCTCATGGAGATTTATTTTAAAAATTTTATTCTGTGTGCTTAAAAAAAATCTTTAATGCAGATCAGCACTTTTACAATTATTTACAGATATACAAGTATATATGTAAAGGAAGTCCTGCACTATATATGGAAAACACAAAGAGGCTGTTAATCAGACTTAGTTTTATTTGTCAAAAAAGATGATACATTATTGGTAAAATAAAACTGAACCATTTATGTTACATAAATATTCATACAGGATAATCCAGGCTAGGTTCACACTTGTAGGAATGTGTAAATTGCAAGTGTTGCAGCGCACCTGCAGGTAAAACAGGCTACTCTTTAGCTGACCTGCAGGGATGCAATTAATTTTTAATGGCACCCCATGCATCTGAAAATACAGTGTGTTTTCGGGTGCATGGAACCACATAGTGCAGAAGCATGATGCAGTTTTTGTGTCCCTGCGGCTTTGAAAAGGTGCAGGGACCTTTTCCTATGTTTCCCGCAAGTACATTTAAATGAATGGGCTTCTGTGCCCACAAACGTGGCACACAAGGAATGCTTAGATGTGAACTTAGCCTTATTGAGTGTCAATAAAATAATTCAATATATGTTTATGTGTTCATTTTTAAGCTTCTGAAATGTAACGTAAAAGATAAGTTCACCTTTTGACAAAAATAATAAATGCATATTTTTTTTTGCAGGTAAAAAAAATGTGCATTTATTCTCTTTTGTTGCAGAAGCCTATAAAGCATTGCACCAGCAATCAGGAGATCGCTGGTGCCATGCAGGTCTCCTGCAGATCTGTCAGTATATCTGCTTCCGGATGTACGAGCAAGCCAATATAGTGACATAAAGATTCAAAGAACTACCACAGTGCTGTGGTAGTTCATTGAGAACTACAAGCTACTAAGGCTGCTGGGAATTGTAGTTCATTCATGTATTTTACAGAACTCTGTGAATGTGTGACACGGTGATGTGGTCGGAGCCCCGCACAGTCACGCTGTTTTCAAAAAGTGACAGCTTGTACAGGGAGCTTCTCCTTGTACTGCTGCCAAAGGGGGGAGGGGGAAGCGTGCTATCAGGCAGCAATGGGAACATGTTACATGCTCCCAAAGGTGAACTTATCCTTTAAAATGTCCATAAATGTCTGTAGCAGATACACCTAATTTTTAAAAATATATCCAAAAGTCAACCAATCCTTTTTAATAGCAAAGTAAATAAAATTATAACATTTAAATAAAAATAAACCTTGGCAATGATAGTACTGTAGGTAACTTGACTTGTTAACACAAAGTGGTACTCTAGGCAAACTGTAATATGCGGAAAAGTGCATTGTAATTTTGTTCCACTAGACTAGTAATTCATACATTCATATTGAAAAAATAAAACTTGGCACTGATGGTGAATAAATATAAGTAAACTAAAGGATTTGTAACTTTGTTCCGTCAGTCTGGTAATTAACACACTACTGCCACACAGTACAGCCAGGAAGGTGTCTCCACTGTTTCTTGATCCTGCTTTGAGTCATCTTCCCTACTCATTGGAAAGAAACAGTTGTCCAATGAGCAAAACTGGTGGACAGATGGTTCTAGAAGCTGCAATGCTGAATCAGCCAGACTGTGTAACAAAGCAGAACTGTGTTAGCCCCAGCATAAAATCTTTTGGCACGTAAAACAACATGTTGGCATGTCAACTGTGTATTAAGCCATTAAATTGACTGAAAGGAGATTTTCAGTTAAAGTAAAAATTATCGGCAAAGGTATATTATATCGGGTTAAACCCAGTTGGTATTTCTTTGGAATAAACATGAGCTCTAAAAGGTCCTTTATTAAAGTGCAAACCTGCAGACCCTTCAGTTTCCAGCTGCTACACCAGTCACCATCTTTGAAAAGGGTGTGTCTATTTTTGCTCAGATTACATAGCCTGTGTATGGTCCTAGAAACCATGTGCATGGTCCTAGAAACACTCAGATTTGGGTTGCAAGCTTGCTCATTTATATAGCAAGCAGAAATCTAGAAATCTTTAAGGGCCCATTCACACTAAAACATGCCATTGCAGCAATACACACTCATTAAAGGATAAGTTCACCTTTGGGAACATGTTACATGTTCCCACCGTTGTAGCCACTACCCTTCCCCCCTGAAAACAGCTGCAGTATGCGGGGCTCCGCCCACACAGCCGTGTCATTCATTCACAGAGTTCTGTGAATGAGTGAACTACAAGTCCTGGCAGCCTTTGTGACTGTCGGCTTGTAGTTCTCAATGAACTACCAGGACACTGATGAGTACCCTCTGTAGTTCATTGATGCTTCCTGTCATTTAGTAGCTGCCTGCCCGTACAATGTATGAGCAGACAGATACACTGACAGTCTGCAGGAGCCTGAGGTTGCACTTGCAGGTGCAATGTATTACAGGCTCCTAATAAACAAAAAATAATAAACGCACATTTTTTGTACCTTAAAAAAAATGGGCATTTAGTTATTTTTTTAAAAGAGAACTTATCCTTTAATGTTTGTTATGGCATGCAATAAGGTACATTGAATATAGGTTGCCCATTCCTTATGACATAACTCACTGCACATAAATCACTTTAGCCTGTGTTGCTGTAACACACAAATGTGTGTCCTAAACATTTTTGAAAAGCAGGACATCAAAAAGTATTTTGTGTTTTGCCTGAAGTCCTGTCCCTTTTCTTTTGTCTGTGAGAGCTCACCTACCCTCTTCCTGGCTATCAAAAATGTACTATATTACAGCTTACCAAGCGTTAGATGTGGTAACCACATTCATTTTCTTTTTTAGGCTTTTTTGTTTCACCTGGTGATCTGGCCAGTAACATATTTCCTGAGTTAGAGTGCCCCTACTCTGGAAGAATGAGCACAGGAGGCATCACTGGATAGCAGCATTGTCACTCTGGGGGGGGGGGGGAGTGTTAGATGCACTAGCAGACTTAAATACACTAACAAATTGAAGCCACACTCTAGCTAATATCTATAAGCAGTTATAGCCTTTTTTTTTTCCTTTTGGGTTTTAGATCAATAAATACATAAATAAAAGCTGATTATCATAAGCATCACTGGTAGTGTTAAATGATTTGTCTTATCTCTGTAACTGATACATTTGCAGGAGAGCTTGTTCTTTTGAAAAAGAAACACACTTACTGGTTGGATCACCAGATAAAAAGAGAAGAAAGAAAGCATAAAAAAGAAAATGAATGCAGCCATCACATCTAAAAAACGGTAAGCTGCAATAAAATACATTTTGGGTTTATTACCACTTTAAGTTGGAAGTTACGTTTTATCAAATTGAACAGCAGGAGGGTTTCCCAAATTGGTCTGTAAATTAAATTTCTCTTTTCTGATATTTCATGGCATGTGTTTGTCAGTGAAAATGCAAATATCTGACAAAGGAGCATTGTGGGAATTTACATCAGCATTTGATATTTATACATTAATATTGCAGTTACATGCCACGTGAGACAAAGTGAAGCTCAGATACTAAATTATATCCTTCCTTGCTCCTGATATCTTCACTGTTAGGCCTTGTCTGCTGCCATGGTATCTTTACAGTAAAACCCTTGGTCAGGTCCAACTCCCACTGCGCATGCGTGCTACTCAGCCAATTCATTCCCACAGTTGGACTGTACTCATGACTGCACCTAGTCATCCAGTGGAGTACAGCTCCAGCTATAGAAACTATATTACGATTTAGGCTACATTGAGGATGGTGGGGGAAAATGTTAACAGACAATTGCATTAAGGTAGCATTCACACTGTTCAGGTCCAGTAACACACATTAAGGGGTGTTGCATTTAGGCAGCCTGTTCATTTTCAATGGGTTGCCAATTAAAAGAAAAGCACACTTGACCCTTTTATAGCAATGCAACATACAGCAACACACTGATGCATTGCCTTAATAGGTTGGGGCAACATTCAAAATTAATGTCAATATAGTGTCATGGCCTTAAGTGAAGTTGTCCTTTAACCCTGGAGAAGTAGTGCAGTCTGCTTAACGAAGCATGCATGTGCTTTGTAGGATCTATTTGTTATTTAAAAGCCAGAAAACCTCAGCTCTGTTTACCTACTGTACATAGACTAAAAATAAAGACAATAATCTAAGGAATAAAAATATAACAGCAGTACATTAAGCCCTTGAGAAAGCCTAAACAGGCTATGTATCCTTGTCCAAATATAGATGTAATATTAGAGCACTATTGTAGTAGTCACAAAGTTCATAGGAAATACTCATTTTTAGACTTCTAAAATAGTAATAGCTTATAAAACATTAACGTGAAAAAAGGATAAATAAATATTTTAAAGTTGCAATTTTTTTAATGAGCATCTCCAGCAAAGCAAAATACCTGTGTGAAGAGCTTCAGACAGAAGCTGTCATTTTATGACTCCTAAACCACTTGCTAGTTCCTAGGCAAAGGATTCAGCTTAGTATCCAAAATATGGTGCGCAGCATGGGAGTCAGAGGACAGCAACTTCACCTGAGGCATCCCACATCGGCATTTTGCTTCGTGACAGGTCCCCTTTAACATCCAGTTCAGTTCTAGCAGCAAAAACGAATCATTCCTTGGCTCAAGGCTGTATTTTCTGTAACAGAAAATGTACATCTGTGGCAGGGCAGCAGGTTAGGGAGCAGCTCCAAACCTCTAGATTTAAAAACTGTAGGGGGTGCAGAGGATAATGGGAGGAGCCAGAAGGATTTTTAGGGTTCAAGAAACATTAAAGGCATAGCCTACCTTTCACAAAAAATAAATGTGTACCCACATGAATAAAATAAAAAAATGTGCATTTATTACATTTTTGTCTGCAAGATCATTGCGACCGTGATCATTGCGTCGTGGGTGACAATGACAGGCTCTGGCATTGTTTACATTCCAAAAGGAAACAATAAACTACAGTTCAGTAATGTCACTGCACTTGTGCGACGCTCTGGGAGTCTCTCTGCTGTGGTGGTAGATGAGACTTCCCATTCACAGATCCATGTGAATGAGTCTGTGAATGGATGACACAGCTGTTCAGATAGAGCCATGTACAGCTGCAATAAATTAAAAAAAACTAGGATGATCCAGGAAGAAGCCTTCCACAATTCAGGTAAGTGGTTTGAGGTTGGGGGATTGGGGAATACCAGCCTGTTTCATGCTACATCCTTAATATGGGTGTAGCATTGAATATAGTCACAGTGGTGGACTGTGCCTTTCAACCATCAATCCTTTGTGACAGCAGTGTTCTCCCGAAACCAGTCCCACTTTCAATATAGCATTTCATCATCAGCAAGCAGTGTGAGCTTTACAGAGCTATAGTTCTGTCTCTGCACTGAGCACATCAGACCTGTGCAGAAAGACCACTGCTCTCACACCTAGAGAACAGTGATCTTTAGCCCCAAACCACTGGCAAGGGAAAGGCTGTTTTAGTGGTAGTGTTGTGATGTTACACTGATACCACAGGTAGGACAATGAAAACCTGTTATGCTACACCTCGAAAAGCTGAGTGTGATTTAAAAAAAAAAAAAAATCAATTGGCCTTTAACCCTTCATAACTGAGCATATCATGTACATTTGTTATGTGACTACAGTAGAGGGCAGGACTCCAATTATTGGCAGGAAAGGGAGGCTTGAAGACTACTGTAAACAGAATTGCATTGTTGCAATGCCTATCTTGTTTCTAGAAACTACATACAGTCATGGCCGAAATTGTTGGCACCCTTGATATTTCTCCAGGAAATCATGTATTTCTCACGAAACGTATTGCATTAACACATGTTTTGCTATACACATGTTTATTCCCTTTGTGTGTATTGGGACAAAACAAAAAAAGGGAGGAAAGAAAGCAAATTCGACATAATGTCACACAAACCTCCAAAAATGGGCTGGACAAAAGTATTGGCACCCTTTCACAACTGCGGATAAATAAGAATGTTACAAGCATGTGATGCTCCTGTAAACTCACCTGGGGCAAGTAACAGGTGTGGGCAATATAGAAATCACACCTGAAAGCAGATAAAAAGGAGAGACGTTCACTTAACCTTTGCATTGTGTGTCTGTCTGTGCCACACTAAGCATGGACAACAGAAAGAGGAGACGAGAACTGTCTGAGGACCTGAGAACCAAAATTGTGGCAAAATATCAACAATCTCAAGGTTACAAGTCCATCTCCAGAGAACTAGATTTGCCTTTGTCCACAGTGCGCAACATTATCAAGAAGTTTGCAACCCATGGCACTGTAGCTAATCTCCCTGGTCGTGGACGGATGAGGAAAATTGATGAAAGATTGCAACGCAGAATAGTCCGGATGGTGGATAAGCAGCCCCAAACATGTTCCAAAGACATTCAAGCTGTCCTGCAGGCTCAGGGAGCATCAGTGTCAGCGCGAACTATCCGTCCACATTTAAATGAAATGAAACGCTATGGCAGGAGACCCAGGAGGACCCCACTGCTGACACAGAGACATAAAAAAGCAAGACTACAGTTTGCCAAAATGTACTTGAGTAAGCCAAAAGCCTTCTGGGAAAACGTCTTGTGGACAGATGAGACCAAGATAGAGCTTTTCGGTAAAGCACATCATTCTACTGTTTACCGAAAACGGAATGAGGCCTACAAAGAACAAAACACAGTACCTACGGTAAAATATGGTGGAGGTTCAATGATGTTTTGGGGTTGTTTTGCTGCCTCTGGCACTGGGTGCCTTGACTGTGTGCAAGGCATCATGAAATCTGAGGATTACCAAAGGATTTTGGGTCGCACTGTAGGGCCCAGTGTCAGAAAGCTGGGTTTGCGTCCAAGATCCTGGGTCTTCCAGCAGGACAATGACCCCAAACATACGTCAAAAAGCACTCAGAAATGGATGGCAAAGAAGCGCTGGAGAGTTCTGAAGTGGCCAGCAATGAGCCCAGATCTAAATCCCATTGAACACATGTGGAGAGATCTTAAAATTGCTGTTGGGAAAAGGTGTCCTTCCAATAAGAGAGACCTGGAGCTGTTTGCAAAGGAAGAGTGGTCCAAAATTCCGGGTGAGAGGTGTCAGAAGCTTATTGATGGTTATAGGAAGCGACTGATTTCAGTTATGTTTTCCAAAGGGTGTGCAACCAAATATTAAGTTAAGGGTGCCAATACTTTTGTCCAGCCCATTTTTGGGGTTTTGTGTGACATTATGTCATATTTGCTTTTCTGCCTCTGTTTTATATTTGTTCCAATACATACAAAGGGAATAAACATGTGTATAGCAAAACATGTGTTAATGCAATACCTTTTTTGTGTGAAATACTTGATTTTCAGGAAAAATATCAAGGGTGCCAACAATTTCGGCCATGACTGTACATTTCCTTTCCAGTTACAGACCCCAAAAAAGTAGTTGAACATGTTTTCTTCCAAATTGTGTATAAAAAAACGCTAAATCACTTTTTCATATTTGACTCAATTGTCTGTTTTGGAGTTGTTTTTTAAAGTCTAAGATACTTTAAATATCTATTTTTTTCTGTGTGTGTTCAGATATGTGTATTTTATAAATCGTAGTCCCTATCATTTCCATCATATCTTTCTTGTAATAAACTCACCAAACAGAAGCTGATCTGTGTTTGTATGGCCAGTTTTCATCCTTTGGCTGGCTGTTCAGATGTACAGGACACTGTGCAGACACACAACATGCCTTTATAGCATAGTTTGTTCAACCTCTACACCGCCTGACCAATCAATCACAGCCTGACTCTGGCTCATCTTCCGTCTCAGCCAATGACGAGAGGGAATTCTGGGATAGCCGAGACTCCAGTGCACATTGCTGGATCAAGAGGGGGCTTAGCTGAATATTATAGAACGCATGAGGGTAAAGAAACCTTGAGCCTTACGAATCACTTTAAAGGGACTTACTAATAAAAGAAGTACCTGCAATGAAGAAAGTAAATTAAAATCTTTCCTGCTTACTACGCTGCTGAACTTCGCTCCATTGAAGGGAAACCAATTTCTTTAGAAATCGAAATTTCCGAGAATGTTCTCCTTTGTCTATCTGCTGTGCTCAGTGGTTCCTTCTAATATCTCCTCAAGTCACTGCAAAATGCAGTAGTGACATGGGAGTTGATTGGAGAAACCACTGAGCACAGTTGAGGGATCGGAGACTGACACTCCAGGAAGTGTAAGGTTCTGAGGAAGACTTGGGGCCCTGCTGCCCAATTTGTGCCCTTCCACATCTTTTGTGTGGCTCTCAGGGGTTCTCTAGACAGTTGTCTGTGTTTTGATGTTTACTAGAGAAAAAAAATGTTTTTAAACTGGGTTCTGGTAGATAAATGGTTTGGTTTTATTCTTTCACTTTATCTTCATTTTCTGAGCTCTTCATCCATTTTATATTCTTTTTTCTTCTGATCCAGGCCTGGATCTAGGGGGGTGCTGGGGTGAGGTTTCAGTCTTGACTCCTCTAAGGTCAGATCGGCGCATTCACTGAGCCATGACCGTGTTTGGTCCCCAGCATTTACAGGAGGACAGAAGTGGAGCTTCCTCCATTCAGATTTGCAGCCCTCTTCACCTCTATTTCCTGTGCTCTGACTTCCTGGCCCTGAAAGATACAGGACACTCTGATGGGGACAGTTGATGTAAGGGGGCTAGCTAATGGGGACAGATGTTGTAGGGGGCACTCTTAATGGGCAAAGTTGATGTAAGGAACACTGATGGGGACAGTTGATGTAAGGGGCATTCCTGATGGGTGGGAGGACTTAGATAAAGCCTCCTGATGTATGGGAAGACTCTGATGTGAGGGGGGACAGTGATGGGGACATCTGGTATAAGGGGGCAGAGGTTGTCTTTACCCATCCTAATCTAATGACAGCCTAATACATGCACTTTTCATGGCAGCCACATAGAGACATAGGGAACTCCTGCACCGCCTCTGTACTTCTTGGAAGTAATGTCAGACCTTACTTCTTGGCAGTGGCTTGTGGTACAGAAGCATGCTAAATGAACAGGGAATACTGGTTCCCTGCATCTCTGTCATACTGTGTGACAGACTGTTAGTGACTAAGACACAATTTTGACAGTATGCCTTTTTTTTTTGCACCCCCAGATCAGACAGGTTAGAACCAGAACTGCGCCCCCCGACAAAGTTACCGGTGGCTAATAGACAGCTCCCGATCTCTACTTGCAATCAGGAGCTTTCTGATTATGTGGCCAAAAACGGCAGTCATAGAAACCCCACCCAGCTTCCTGGCATCTAAAACCCCTTTAAGGATCAGGAGGTACCGGTGCCAAGTGGTTAAAGGGGGCTGTAGAGAGCTCAGCAATCTTCAGTCTATGGCTGCCTCCATTCTTCTACCATCTCCTGTTGAATATCTGATATCTTTGACAGAGTGGTGTCAGCGACCATACCTGAGGCCCCATATGTTCACAAAGTTGACCACCACTGACTTGGAGGAATGATTTCTCTTCAGTGGAATGGAGTTTGACTATGCATGGATAAGGTAAGCATTTACTTTCTTATTTGCAGGTGTTTCTTTTATTAAATAATGTATGTAAGTGGCAGATGCTTGAATGTAAAACCTTCACCAGAGAAATAAATAGGATGCCATTACCAAGCACCTTCTAAAAATAAAAAGTAGTTAGGCCACACTATCAACA
This sequence comes from Staurois parvus, assembly GCF_062004578.1. NCBI lineage: Eukaryota > Metazoa > Chordata > Amphibia > Anura > Ranidae > Staurois > Staurois parvus. Next base: position 9,611,540 of record NW_028318094.1, read on the forward strand.
TTACAAACAGGTAAACAAATCACTGACAGGTATGCAGTGACTTTTTAATCGAGTAAATATATTGTTAAATACCAACTCCAGACCTAATTGGGCCACAGCTTAGTTCAATGTCTACATCAACTAACTGACATCTGAATGGGCCTGCACAGTGCACCAATATAGATGTGCACAGTGCAGTCTCCTAAACATGGAGATGTTCAGGAGACGGCCCAGGTACAGCCAGCTGTGAAGTATTTGGTTGCAGGATGTAAACATTAGAGCAGGCTGTATAAATAGTACTTTTTTTTCCTGTGCATTAAATGTGTCCCTGTACAAAAGACAAAAAAGTCTGAAAAAGACCTGCACTATCCACATGGTGTTCGGGCCCATAACTCCAGGGGGTGCTCATAATGGCCAACACAGATAGTGCTGTGTATAACCAGAATCAAGAGCAGAAAATCAACAGCACTTAAAGATATGCATCTCAGTGATTTATTGTAAATATAAGACATCACATAGGTCAAAATGCAATGCCAACACTTAAAGATCCCTCAGGGTCAGTGACCACTAAGTTGCCCTGAGGAAGGGGATCCTGAAAGGGCTTAAAATGTTATCATGGCAGTTTGAACTATGTGACGGTCTATTTACAATAAATCACTGAAATACATTTCCTGGAGTGCTGGTGAATTTCTGCTCTTGATTTCTATACAGAAGACTTCTCTTCCATGTTAGTCTCTTCTATAGATATATAAATAATGCTCTATTGCAATTTCAGTAGTAAAATCAAATATTCTGTAATTGCTACTAACACCACTCTATGTAAAGGACTGTAGAACACATTTTACTTTTTGTTCAAGAAGCTCTTTTTGTACCATGGTGGCGAATCTAAACTAATCCAAGTAAGTATACGGCAGCGGCCCTGAAGTGAGACTGTATTCTAAAGAAACAGAGTGGGAGCCATGTATTACTATATGTTAAGGTCTGTTTGATATAAATACCAGCAACTTCAGATTTCTGTAGTTTAAAACAGACATGCACATATGGTAAAGCCATTTTAATACCACAGACTGTATGTATTAGATCTAAACCCAAATCCACAGCTCCGCTCAAGACTTGCCCCTCCTGTACATGGATAATCTGGGTGCTGGCCACTGTAGTCCATCTCCACTCCCTATCACACACACAAAAAAAATTATCAGCCTAACTCCACTCTTAGATCTTCTTTCCGTATGGATTTTTTGTCAACAAAATGACTTCATACGGCAATGTCTCCACCTGGGAACCAACTTTCCTTGATGTATTTCACCATTCCTGCTTGCTCACAAGGACAGGAGATCTAAAATCTCATATAAGGTTTAACAGAGGGATCTATGTTCAGCCACTTTTTGTTATGCAGTGACTTCTATCTCCCAGTGGTGCTCCTGCGTTGTCACCCTGTCACATATGCCCCAAGAGAGACTACAAGCTCACTGTTGTCACCATGATTAGGCAGGTCCAGAGCAATGATGGGCATCCCATGCAGGATAATGTACATCTAGTCACAGTAAGTATGTAAAAGAGGTTCCAGGAGATCAGCAGCACAGAGGCACAAAAAAGGATGGGGAAAAAAAAGGTGAAAACATTTTATGTGTAAAAAAGGCAGTTGTCTATGATACGAAGTACTTTTCCAAACTACATGTCCCCCAGTTAGAACTCAAATTTACTTTTATAAATTCTCATTATTAAAGCCAAGTAGAATGTTACTGTAATGCAGTCAGGCAGAGTAACCAGTAAAGGATGTGTCAGTTATTTTTTTTTTTTTTTAATATATGGTCTACTAGTGTGCCTTTGTGTTGATCAGCGATCCAAATCTCCAGTGTGATGCCAGCACAGGGAATTCTTCCAATCAACAGCACTCAAAATCCCTGTGCAGCATTGTTGATTGGAGAACTGTGCTGGGGATGTGTTGGACCACTGGAGCATCAGACCACTGCACTTTGTGTTGAGCACGCTACCATTGCTACGAATTTTAATAAAGACTACAGGATACTAGTAGGTTGTAGTAACTTGGATACTAGTAGGTAGTAACTTGGACATATCCTTTGCTGTCTATGAAGCCTGGCAGCATTACAGTAAGAAAAAAAATTGAAGGTTCCATTGGGCTTTAAATTGACAGTCCTATAAAGCAAAAGCAGAGCCATCTATTTTCTCATTAACAGCAGTTGTTGCTGTAACTACATACAGCATTTATGCTTATTTTTAGACTGCACTAAATAGTTGTTTTTTCATTGTGTCAGGACAGGTACACTTTAAAACTGATTGTGGAATATTGCTTTAGTCTTGGAGTCTGTACACTCTGGATACGGTAAATAGAATGTTAAAGATCTCCTGGAGAAGTTGCACGCTAGTTAGTTTGATATTACACAAGTGATCACAAGTTATTTGGAGGGTTCCATGACTGCTGGGACTCCCCATTTCCTTCCCAAAAGCAGCAGTCCTGGGAACAGCTTTGATGGTACACGGTGAAGCGTTGGAGGTGGCTGTTATGCAATATTAAACATTGTGTTGCAATGTTATTTTCCGGCGCTGCTGAGCATACAGACCAAATGTGAGTGTTTTCCACTCTATGTCGTGTTGAAGAGAACAGATGGATGGACATCACAAATATCATACCATTTGGAGTTAATCTTTTTCCTGGGCCATAGTCCATTCAGAGGAAGGGATGCGTTGGCTTGTCTCACTTGATCTTTCACCATTTTCCAGTAATAACTGTCTTTCATGAAGTAGGTTGCCTGATGTGTATAGGAAAAGTAGACTGTATCTAGGTACCCTATTGGATGGTCTCCAGAGTCCACCGCTGGGAAAACGTCTATGATGCGTTTTGGAAATCCTTCCACCAACTTATTCTTATCCACGCTGAATGCAGTTACCTAGAATGATTAGGGTTTATCAATGTTTTTTAGTAATAAAATTAACAAAAACAATTTCAAGCTTTGAAATAACATCATCAGTAGAGTCATTCTGGTGGGGTGGCACTGGTCATAGCCGCTTGGAATGCTTTACAGAAACCTTTACAGCTGTACCAGTGTGGACACGGCTGCAGGGTACCTGTCCCAGACTACCTTGGCTATCCTCTGCAGGTGGTCCCCATGCAAGTGAGAGGCTGTATTCCGTTCCAGGGAACTTGATTGCCCAAATTATCAGTTCATTATCCACATTGTTTGTTTGCCCCAGACTCTTTCCCCTCAATACCTGAATGGAAGAATTGTTGCTGGCATTCCTGTTACTCTGTTTTTTTATAACCCTCAGTTTAGTATTGGATGGATCTCTTTGTACCTTTTTGTACTGTATACAGTCTGTAAAGTTCAAGTAAACATCACTGTGTCTTTGGTCCCTGTTTGATATAGCTGTACAACTCATAATTATGAAATATACATAGACACCTTTTTTACAGTGACAAATATGTGATTATTTATTGCTGATTTATGTTGCTCATAGCTCTTACAGTAGTGATGTTTCAGTGTGTATTTACACTGCTGACTAGAAATTTTAAAGAGTAACTCAATGTTTGTAAATGTTTATAAAAAAATTCTTTCTATATTGCTGTTTATTGTATAGTAATTATTATATATATTTCTATCTATTCTATAGTTTAGAGTAATATATGCGTGAGGAAGACATATGTGCTCATTAAATACTCAACTTTTGCTTTTCTTTTTTTGTAGCACTATACAATGGTTTTTGGTTTGCTGCTCCATCCTACAGTACAAATCCTTGAAATGGTTTACCAACTGAAGACAAACATTTTCAATGAAACAGGAGGTAAAGAGAAATCTTTCAATAGGGACGCCTCTTCCAGTAACAGGAGGAAAAATCCTGAGAGGAAAAATCCTCCCTTTTCCCATTGTGTCTCTGGCACAGGAAGTAAATGGAATATTCCCAATAGGGCACCAACACCAAACAAGGATTGGCTGTTGGCTAGAGATACATTTTAAAGTGACCCAGTCAGTATGTTAAAAGAAATCAAAGACAATAAGGCTGTAATAAAATAAGGCTTTTAATTACCTTTCCAGTGGGAGTTATGGCGCTATGTCAATACTGTTTCCTGTAGTGACTTAGGGACCAGTGGAACAAATCACAGTGCCAAGCATGGGCCAGCTATCTGGCATCTGGAGGTCTTTGAGAGAGCGAAGATTTAACACACCACCTGCTGGAAAGGTGAATCTACTTTTATAGTGTTGCCATATAGGAGCTTCTTTAGCATAGCAACAGGGTCAATTGCTTGTCATAACCCCCATACTAAGCTAGAAGACCATAGGTTGTCTGCTTTTGCTGTAGATCAGTGGTACACACCCTATAAGTTAGCGTCACAAATGGGAGTCTAAAAATTCCATTTTAGTCTCCAGATTATCAGAAAAGGGAAAAGGTGCTGTCATCAAGGCCTAAAAAGGTTGAAACATGTTTGAAAATTAATTTCTCTCCCAGACTTTAATAAAATAAATAATGGATTGTTGTCTGATAGGCTGATCATCTCTTTCTTTGTTCCCACATACGCCAGAACACACCAAGCATGCACTTCGATTGCAATAAAAAAGAGCTATCTGCCTTACAAAGTCAATCTGAAATTAGTAGACATAAGTTTTTTTTCTCCAGCATAAGGAAGCCAATGTTGACCTTGTTTTATGCTTATCTGTTGCCTGGCTGTCTCTGGCTTCAATGTTTTCTGATCCACTGACTTAGAACAAACATACAGAATCCCTGATCTGCATACTAGTTCTAGGTTAGGGTATTGAGCTACTGGTTCAGTATGACAGCCAAGCAACTGGCATTTTTACAAGGAGAGGCAATCTATCTCATCTTTCTCAAAACAATAGGTGACTTTCAAGCAAGATTCCAGGTAAAAAATACTTGAAGTCCAGTCATAAACATATTGCAATAACCAATAAAACTACATATATGGGTACTCAACCATACATTGTTTTCTCTGAAGAAATATATGAGACGCTCCTTTTTGTCAAAGAAAGCTGCATCAATCGGACTTGGAGCCCCAGGGAAAGCCTCCGATATGAGTTGAGGGTACTTTTTTTTCTTCCAGTCTTCTGTATAGGCTGTGTCTTTGTCAGGGTCATAACGCCAGACTAGAGTACCTTCAAAGGAAGGAAGCCAATATAAAATATCTGTTTGCATAAGATCACATGTCTGGCAGAGTTTGTGGGCTCCTGATTTACAGTAATGCCTCCTTGGGAGTTGTTTCAGTGAGGTAATCTACTATATTACCAAGAAAGATAATTTTCCACTAAAACAACAAAAACAAGAAGGAAGGCCCAGGAAATGGAATTTATAGGATAATGCACCATTCACCTGGCCATTTAAAGGCCAACTCCAGTCAAAAATATTTATTCTGTTTTGGTTAGAGATGGGATGCTTTAGAGCCCCAGTGTCCAACCTGTGGTCTGAGGGTTGCATGAGGTCCTTTGGCACCTATTGTTTGACCCTTGGGGGGCCCTGCAGACAGTAGTCTTTGTTTTGGTGCTTACTCAGAACAGTGAAGGAAAAACATTGTTTATACTGGGTTCCAGTTAAATTGCTTGCTATATTATTATCTTACTTTGTTCTGTGCTGTCAATCCATTTTTTCTTTTTAAGTCTTCTCCCCTGATCTTTTAAAGTGGTTGTAAAAGTAAAAGGTTTTTTTACCTTAAAGCATTCCCTTCATTAAGGTAAAAAAAAAACTTTTTTCACTTGCAGTGCATCCCCCCCTAAACACTTACCTGACACCACTCCAGAATCCAGTGCTGTCCCGCTGGCAGCCCTTCTCTCCTTGCTTCCTGCATTTATAGGCTTCACTGAGAGCAGTCATTAAAATCCTATGAGGAAGGATCGGGGGCAAGGCTGAGCTGCGCTGTGTGTGTCTATGTACCGGTACACACACAGCTCAGATCGGACCTGCGCCCACACATGTGCCCGCATAACACACGGCTTGCTATGCGGGCACACGCAGAAGAGGAGGAACAAAGTGCACCAGCGGGGAGCTCCAGAAGAGGATAAATGGCAAGTATTATTATTATTATTATTATTATTATACAGTATTTATAAAGCGCCAATAGTTCGCTCAGCGCTGTACATTACAAAGGGAGACAGAACATGTGACAGAACAATACCAATACAATGCAAAACATGAGGGGATCGAGGGCCCTGCTCTTTCGAGCTTACAATCTAGGAGGGAGGGGGTGGTGGCACAGGAGGAGATAGCTGTGGGGGATGGAGTGGTAGGAAGAGTGGAGGAGGGAGGCAAGTTAGCAGGGGGTGGGGTAGGCTTCCCTGAAGAGATGGGTTTTCAGGGTGCGCCTAAAGGAGAGGAGAGTAGGTGATAATCTGATGGGTTGGGGCAGGGAGTTCCAGGGGATGGGTGACACCCTGGAGAAGTCCTGGAGGCGGGCATGGGAGGAGGAGACCAGGGAACTAGAGAGAAGGAGGTCTTGTGAGGAGCGGAGTGTGCGTGCTGGGCGGTACTTGGATATTAGGTCAGTGATGTAGTTCGGGGCAGTATGGTGGACAGCTTTGTACGTCAGCGTTAGGATTTTGAATTTGATCCGTTGCGCAATCGGAAGCCAGTGGAGGGATTGGCAGAGGGGGGTGGCGGAGACAGAGCGGTTGGAAAGGTGAATGAGTCTGGCAGCCGTGTTCAGGATGGACTGAAGAGGGGATAGCCAGCGGCGAGGCAGGCCAGTGAGGAGGGAGTTGCAGTAGTCGAGTCGTGATATGATGAGGGAGTGGATGAGCTGTTTAGTGGTTTCTGGGGTTAGGAACGTGCGGATTTTGGCGATGTTGCGGAGGTGGAGTCTGCACGAGTTTGTTAAAGATTGGACTTGGGGCTGGAAGGATAGGTTGGAGTCCAGAATGACACCCAGTACTCTGGCCTGCAGGGCGGGTTTGATGGTAGCGTTGTTGGATGTGACGGAGAAATCAATGGGGGGTGGTGTCCGGGCTGGGGGGAAGACAAGAAACTCGGTTTTGGAGAGGTTCAATTTAAGGAAGTGGAGCGACATCCAGTCTGATATGTCGCTCAGTAGGTGTGTGATTCGGGCTGAGACCAAGGGGGTGAGGTGGGGTATAACATGTTTATTATTTTAATGCCTATAGAACTGCTTTAACAAAGGATCTTGCTGAGAGAAATATATCAAATATAGCACAAGTAATTTGTAAGGGAGCTGTAGGGGGCTCAAATGTGAAAGCACTGATTTTGTAATGACAGTTATCTGTAGTATTCTCCTGTAGGATGCCCCCAGTCTCTGATCATCTTCTGTAGCATTTCTACAGCCACTGAGCATCTCTTGCATCATGTCTGCAGTCCCTGACCATCTGTTTTACCATGTCTGCAGTCTCTGACCATCTCCTGTAACATGTTTGCACTCTATGACCAACTGTTGTACCATGTCTGCAGTCTCTGACCATCTCCTGTAACGTTTGCACTCTATGACCAACTGTTGTACCATGTTTGCAGTCTCTGACCATCTCCTGTTGCTTGACAACTTTCTGTAGCACTATATTCTCTAAATAATATTTGTGGTCCTATAGTGATGTCAGGGGGGGTATGATGCCCACCACTGGTTTAGAGCCTGTGTTGGGTTTGGATTATCATCTGTGAACAGATTAACCCTTACTTCCTGTAAGTAGTAGTTGATTGGGCAGAGGTTGGAACTTCTGAAAAGGTTTTTTTTATTGCAATCCAGACCTTCCTGTCCTTTATGATTCAATCCTTACCTTTAAAGAAATACTGAGCATCTATATTCCATGTCCAGACATGTACATAGGCATCTATGTCTTTCTCTGGAAGTCCCTTCCAGCCTGTTTTAATTGGCAGAGGGTCTCCGAATCTTGTTCTGTTACTCTTGTTTTCATACATCCAGTACCAGCCAGTCTTGAAGAAGTAGGTGTTGAACCTGTAGAAGGTGTCTCCACGTGAATTCCGTTCCTTCCTCACCCAATCAAACACTGCGCTGAAGCTACCATCACATGAGCCTGGTGACCAAGAGATGAAGATTAAATCTGTTGCTCCTAACATCTGCAAAAGTAAATTCTGTATACAGCATATTAAACTATACATGGAACATAAGTACAGATAGGTAGGTTTATTACAGCTACTCTCGCTTGAAATTGAGAAAAAAAAGCATGGCAGGTATTTATACTTACTGGTCACCTGATTAGTGACTTCAATCTTCACTCTTCTACAAGGTGATACTGTCCAAAAAATATTTAGCAATTGACACTTCCAGGTATCTTGAACGCCTAGTAATATTACACCAATAATATGCAAATAACCATCCACACCTATAATTATGTAATATAAATAAACAATACATTTATAATTGCAACCGCTATCCCTTCTCAAAAATAGATTCAAAATAACGCATACACCTGATAGCGCTTGCAAATTAATAATCTATGTGCAATTCTAAAAAAATGATAACAAAAAACACTTTTCACATTCCAAAAAGTCCAAAATTATGAATCTGTGTTCAAAACAAATAACTTTTCAAAGTCCCAAATAGTGTGTATTTCCATTGATTCCAACACCATGAAATTATGGAAACTCCATATGTTGCAATGAAAGTGCTCTTTACACTGATCCCACCATCCAGTGGCCACCACCAAAATCTCACTCACCAGGTTTCATTAACCTCCTTGTTATACAACAAGAAAAGTCAAATACACTTTGTTGTCTCCCAGGGACCAGTTACCATCTCTTGCTCAGCACTCCTCTGCGTAGTTATCTCCAGCAATCCCAACAGAGTTCCAATGGCGATAATGACAATGTTTAAAAAAAGAGAGAAGAGGAATCCTCTCATAGTGTAAACTGTATATTTATTAAAATGGTATCGTATAAAGGATTGTGCCCATGAAAAAAAAACCAAGCAATTCCGTTCCGATTTATCGGAAGTCACCGATCCCTCAGCGTGCGTTCCACCCAAGACCGGAAGAAGGAATCAATGGAAGTACATGCTATTTGGGACTTTGCAAAGTTATTTGTTTTGAACACAGATTATCAATTTTGGACTTTTTAGAATGTGAAAAGTGGTTTTTGTTACAATTTTTTTAGGACAATTGCACGTGGCACAGAGTATTGATATAAACCCTGTATAAAAATTGATTTGCAAATACTACACCAATGCAGAGCTGTAGTAATGTTGTGACCAGTAGGTGGAACCAAAGCACACAGTGGGGGATGCAGATTCCTGTGGAAATGTCAGATGCTAAAAAATCTTCAGCCAGTGTAGCTCTGCAAGAGTCACTGCTGGCTGGACTGATTATTAAGTATTATTAACCATCTTTTACAGCTTGATTTATGTTTAATTGGCAAAAGTCAGCAGTAAAGGCTAGAATAGAAAGTGCCCGTGTTGCATCATTCTTAATTCACTATTATTATTATACAGTATTTATAAAGTGCCAACAGTTCGCTCAGCGCTGTACATTACAAAGGGAGACAGTACATGCGACAGTACAAAACAATACAATGTGATACACGAGGGGTTCGAGGGCCCTGCTCTTTCGAGCTTACAATCTAGGAGGGAGGGATTCATATTCAGTGGCACCCAACCCACTAAGGAAATGTACCTGTGAGGCCTTGTGGTGTGCTGCATCAGAAAAGATGGCGCATGTCCATTTTTAAAAATGTTTTTGTATTCCAGTACATATTATACACATATATTGGAACAGGAGGAAATGGCTGTGGGGGATGGAGTGGTAGGAAGAGCGGAGGCGGTCGGCAATTAGCAGGGGGTGGGGTAGGCTTCCTTGAAGAGGTGGGTTTTCAGGGTGCGCCTAAAGGAGAGGAGAGTAGGTGATAGTCTGATGGATTGGGGTAGGGAGTTCCAGAGGATGGGTGATGCCCTGGAGAAGTCCTGGAGGCGGGCATGGGAGGAGGAGACCAGGGAACTAGAGAGAAGGAGGTCTTGTGAGGAGCGGAGAGTGCGTGTTGGGTGGTATTTGGATATTAGGTCGGTGATGTAGTTTGGGGCAGTATGATGGACAGCTTTGTACGTCAGTGTTAGCAGTTTGAATTTGATCTGTTGGGCAATCGGAAGCCAGTGGAGGGATTGGCAGAGGGTGGTGGCGGGAACGGAGCGGTTGGTAAGGTGGATGAGTCTTGCTGCCGTATTCAGGATCGACTGAAGCGGGGATAGCCTGTGGCGAGGCAGGCCAGTGAGGAGGGAGTTGCAGTAATCAAGTTGTGATATGATGAGGGAGCGGATGAGCTGCTTAGTGGTTTCTGGGGTTAGGAACGTGCAGATTTTGGCGATGTTGTGGAGGTGGAGTCTGCAAGAGTTTGTTAGTGGTTAGTCCAGGGGTCTCCAAAAAATAGCTCAGGAGCTAAATGTGGCCTGCTGCAATATTTTATCAGGCCTGTATCTAGAGTCAATGGCCTTTCACACAGGTCTTCAGGTCAGCCTAAAGTTTCCATTTCTCTCCAACATGGATGGGGCTGGGGACCCTGATGTAAGGGAAATTCTGATGGGGACTCTCCTGTATGAAATGGAGCTCTGATAGGGACTCTGATATAAGGAGGACACTGATGGGTTCAATTTTTTGGGGAATTTCTTTGCTTTGTTTTACTAAAGTTCTTTCTCTGTTGTTTTGAATCATATCATGCTGATTACAATAACGCTCCAAATAAAACCTATTCATTCATTTGAATTGTATTCATTAATTTATAAAACTGATTTTTTTTTACCCTTTAATACTTGAAAAATATATAATGTGGCTCTCTTACTACAAACTTTGCAGACTCCTCCTCTACTTTAAACTTTTTTTTTTAATAACGAGGATAATGTGGGGAAAGGTCAGAACCTCATCAAGTTTTTCTGTGTCTTTGTTAGGAAGGATTTCACTTCACAATTTCTAAAGTGATGCTGGACACCACCAAGACCAGAGATATCTCCATTGAGGACACACTCAGCAAAACAAACATTATTTTGTAAAACAAAAAATAATACAATGTCTAAAATAAAGGGTCCCTTTCAAAGAAAAAAATAATTATTAATAATGAGGTTCAGGGGTAGTCCGGTCAGAGAGGAGAAGACTGATTTACAGTACTCTCAGGATTGGTAAGTCCTCATTCAGGACCTGGAGTTTGGAGGCTCTGAGAAACTTTGGTTGGGAAAGAGCCATCAAACCCTGATTACAGTGACTTTGATCCCATAAGGGTTAATCCTCAAGGGAGGCTTGAAAAGCAGCAGGAAGGAGTCAGCACCTGTCTATAAGATGGAGTGGCGTTGTCCACTGCTGTAAGAAAGTGTGGGCTGTCTGGCCACTGAGCTGTCTCTGTTTGCTGAGCTCCTGCAGCTTGTCTTGTCTGTACCCCAAAACAGATGGGAACCCTAAACACAAGTGTGGGACCAAGATACTGGTGCTAAGCCATGTGGTCTTAATATATCAGAACTATGGACTGTTTGCCTTTATGTTTGCTAGAGAAAGCTGTTTGTTGCTTCTTTTGAGAGACCAATAAATACTTTTTTCCATTTATAACCGGCTGGCTAATAATTGCGGGCTCTCCATATTACAATATACACACATATCACCTTATGCAATGGAACAGCACAATGGAAGCAGTGGGCTCCTAGTTCAATTCCCATCAGGGACACAATCTTTATGGAACTTGTATGTTCTCTTCTTTGGCATGTCTTCTTTAAAGCTGGCCATAGATAGGGTAGAATTTATAAAGAATGTTCTAAGAAAGTTTGTTTCTTTAATCATTAGTGGGTCAAATCAATGTTTGTTTTCAACTACAAGGAAGAGAAAATTTGAAGGAACAGGATGGAACATTTTTCTCAAAGGAACAGATTTTGAATGGTGTATGTGGTTTTCGTTCAGTAAAGCCCATTCATTGAAAAATGAAATGCTAAAAGCAAATGAAATCTGAATGGCATTTGAATGTTCTGCGTATTTTCATACAAATATTCCTAAGACTTTTCCTAAGAATTTTCATTCAAAATTCAATCCATCTATGGCTAGCTTAAAGTGAAATTTAGGTAAATAGTAAAAATGGGCGAACAGGCAGGAATTTTAATGCAGAAGAGACTAAGTTACTTACCTGCCAATCCACCCTTGTACAGTGAGCCTCATGTTCCAAATCTGACTGAACTCCCGCGCATGCACAGGAGTGGCTTCATCCCCTCCCAGCCAATGACAGTGACCGGTGATTGAGACCTGGAAGCCGGCCACCTGGAGATGTCAGCAGCTGGGTGGGGAGATCCAGGACAGCACACCGCTGGATCCAAGGTGAGTTTAGTTCTGCTTTAAGTTTTTTTTCACTGTCCAAAAGCATACTGGTATATTGATAATCTTGTACATAAGGCTACAAACTCCCCTGAAAAAGGGGCTGATGAAAGTGGTTCTACATGCTCTATGAATTAAAGGTAATACCGTATTTTTTCTGTACAGCTTTTCTGTCCTCCCAGTCCAACTCAAAGTGCTTCCCCTGAGGTGTATAGTTTGGCTGCATCACGGACCCCATGCGATTTATATGGGGCAGGCCAAGAGCATGACCAATTTCATGGACAGCAACCTGCAACAGAAAATGTTAGAAATAAATACTCTAGGTTTTAATGTACGGGTTGTGCATTTCCAGCTAAAGCAAACTGGGTATATGTGCTAGACTGTTTTAAATTAGGTGTTTTATATTTTACTTCAATATAATTTTCTCATCAATTCAGAAACATTAATATTGTCATTGAATTTGTGGTTTAACCCATGAAAATTCATTATTTCTTATGAATTTGTATATTATCTCTTTTATCTCCTCTGTAAGCTGTACCTTAGCCTTCAGTGCTGGGAATTTTGTGGCTTATGCAGCAATCCCCTACCCTAAGCTGCCCTCACACTAATCCTCCCAATAACTCTAACATTAAAACTCTGTATATTATATATATATATATATATATATATTACACACACACAGTATATTGTCAAAAGTATTGGGACACCCCTCCGAATCATTGGATGTGATGTTAAAATCACCTCCATGGCCACAGGTGCATACAATCAAGCACCTAGGCATGCAGACTACTTCTACAAACATCTGTGAAAGAATGGGTTGCTCTCAGGAGCTCAGTGAATTCAAACACTGTAATAGGTTGCCACCTGTGCAATAAGTCCATTTGTGAAATTTCCTTGCTACTAAATATTCCACGTCAACTGATAGTGGTATTATAACAAAGTGTAAGCAACTGGGAATAACAGCAACTCAGCCACAAAGTGGTAGGCCATGTAAAATGACAGAGCAGGGTCAGCGCATGCAGACTCAGTAGCTAAAGACCTCCAAACATCGTGTGGTCTTCAGATTAGCACAACAACAGTGCGTAGAGAGCTTCATTGAATGGGTTTCCATGGCTGAGTAGCTGCTTCCAAGCCTTACATCACCAAGTGCAATGCAAAGCTTCGGATGCAGTGGTGTAAAGCACGTCACTACTGGACTCTAGAGTTACAATACCACTATCAGTTGACCATGGAATATTTAGTAGCAAGTAAAATTCAAGGATGGACTTATTGCACAGGTGGCAACCTATCACGGTACCACGCTTAAATTCACTGAGCTCCTGAGAGTGACCCATTCTTTCAAAAACGTTTGTAGAAACAGTCTGCATGCCAAGGTGCTTACACCTGTGGCCATGGAGGTGATTTGAACACCCGAATCCAATGATTTGGAGGGGTGTCCCAATACTTTTGGCAATATAGTGTATATACATTAAAAGTATATAGATATATATATATATATATATATATAGAGTGTATATGCCCTGAAAAAGTATTCATGGCTCTTGAAATTTTCCACATTTTGTCATGTTACAACCAAAAGCATAAACGTATTTTATTGAGATTTTATGTGATAGACCAACACATAAGTGGAAGTCTAATGGAAGGAAAATGATAATTGTTTTTCAAAATTTTTTACAAATAAATATCTGAAAAATGTGGCATGCATTTGTATTCAGCCCCCCTGAGTCAATACTTTGTAGAACCACCTTTCAGTGCAATTACAGCTGCAAGTCTTTTTGGGTATGTCTCTACCAGCTTTGCACATCTAGAGTGAAATTTTTGCCTGTTCTTCTTTGCAAAATAGCTCAAACTCTGTCAGATTGGCACTGTATATACCCATTATATAATCCCAATAGAGAGCTCAAATTTCCACCAATTAATGTTGAAACGCACAAAATTTGACCCTTGGGATGCTTTGCAAGAACCACCAAAATTTACATCTATGATATATATATTTATATCAGTGGAACAGTCACTGCATCCTATCAGATATGGTCACTGTTCATCAACGACAGCAACCGCGGCTGAATTAAACCACTGGAGAATTCGCCATCCACGTTGTTGGGCTGAATGGCACAAATTCAGGCTGCTTATGCAGGCACACTCACCCTCACTTTTGTAAATGTAACCCTTGTTGACATACTTCTGTTGTGCATAAATATCTGATCCAAAGGCCAAACTTCCTAAGCCAGGAGCTAGCAGCACCAATGTTACAGTGCGCCAATCTCCTTCAGAAACAGTTTCATTTTCTTTTCTCTTCAATTGACAGCAGTCAGGAACTAGCAGTATTTAAGAAAAGATAATCCATACTCTAATCTTTGTGACTTTTACATACAAAATACCATAAAAATCTATACTATAGTACGCATATGCTAAATCTTTAGTGAATTAGGGACATTCATTTGTTAATAAATAAAGGATATAATGAAAGTAATGAAAATACCTGGCATATTATTTTTTAGTGGATTGACCCTAAAAAGTGTTGTTTTTCTTTTTACTTCTGGAATTGTTATAGACCCGTTATTTGTCAGCTAGCAACAGTACAACTCACTTTTAAAAGGCTGATTCCTTGTTCACTTGTTGGGCCAACAAAGTGTTCATCATCATCAAAATGAATGTCTCCCAGGTACCAGGCATGGGCAAACTCCTGCCCGACTCCATCGAATGCCTGAGAACAGCCAAGGTGCTGCCCTGTGAAGAGCCAGATCATCATTATATACATATAGGAAAAAAAATGGGAAAACGTGCGTTTGGTGCTCTCAAATTTATTTCACTAAAATACGCTAGGATAAAATTCTTGCTGCTTTTAAACACTAAAGCTGAACTTCAGGCAAACAACCTATACACCTCAAATGCAAAGCAGCATATGTAAGCTGTTTTAGCTGCCAAATGATCTGTTTTTCTGTCCATACAGTCCAAAGATTTACACAGCACAGCCCAATTAGACAACATAGCCACCCTGGCAAACTGAATTTTTTCTCCTGCCACTAAGAGAAAAAGCTAGACCACCTGCCTGCCCTCAGCCTGTGTCTGGACAATAATCAAGCAGCAGCAGATCGATGGCCCCCTCCTTTTGCTCACATTTCTTTCTTCTGTCAGCTCCTAATTGGCCTCTAGTGCTGCCACTTCCTTCCCCAGCCTTTAGCTCAGGGTATTATAAATGGCTGAAACCAGAACAGGTTCAGGTATTTAGACTTGCTGCATCTAAAAGTATAGTGCTATCAATGATGCTTTCATGAACAGGTAACTCAAATCATCAGTGTTTTGTTATTTCTGTATGGAGCTCAGCTTTAAATGGGTTTAATAAGTCAATTGTGCAATTCAATTGTATTTTTTAGCTTTATATCCATCCAGGCTGCTATGTGATAAATTCCACCTACTACAGTTCAGCAAACATCCCAACAGGCCCAGATTCTGCGGGAGTGTCCCAGAATTTTACCAAAAGTTGGCTCCAAGAATTACCTTTCACATCATTTCCCCATGACTACATTACTCTAAACAGCTCCACCCACACTTTAATTCACAACAAGTATAGCAAGCCTGCTTTGAATCATGAAAAGGGTGTCCTGGGGACAGATTAGATTAGAGTGGTGCGCAGGATGTGGAGGACAGTGCTCTGGAGTGTTGGGTGAGCCAGACAGGAGTACAGCAGTCAGGGACTGGAGTCCCTAATCCATTCATCTAGTAGCAAACCATAAGCTACTTCTTCTGCTTCTGTACCTACCTAGACCAGGACTTCAGCATCGAGTTCAGCGAGGGGCCCAACAAGTGAGACATAGAACCTCCTTCTCCATACTTGTCCTTTCTTCTTCTTTTTCCAAACCTGTATCCTGTTCTTCCTCCACACCCCTACCCTCTTCCACCTCTTCCACACCCATACACTCTTCTTTCTTCCTCCTCTACACCAGCACCCTCTTCTTTCTTCCTCCACCACTCCAGCACCCTCTTCTTCCTCCATAACTGTACCTTCTTCCTCTTCCACCACACTTGTACCCTTCTCTTTCTTTCGCCACCACACCTGTACCCTCTTCTTTTATCTCACCTCTACCCTTTTCTTCCTTCACACCTGTTCCCTCTTCCTTCACCTCAGTATCCCTACTTTCTTCTTTCTTCCTCTGCTATACCTGTACCTTCTTCATCCTTCACACCTGTACCCTCTTATTTTCCTCCACACTTGTAGCTTCTTCTTCCTCCTTCACACCTGTAGCTTCTTCTTCCTCCTCCACACCTGTACCCGTTTCATCCTTCACACCTGTACCCTCTTCTTTGTCCACTTCTGTACCCTCTTCTTACCCCCTGCACACCTGTACCTGCTTCTTTCCTCTCACCTCTACCCTCTTCTTGCTCCTGCACACTGTATCTTTTCCCCTTTCACTTGTACCCCCTTCTTCCTCCTCCATACTTGTACCTTCTTCCTTCCTCTGACCTGTACCCTCTTCTTTTTCATTCCTCACACCTGTCCACTCTGATTGTTCCACCACATCTGGCTCTGCTTCTTCCTTAACACTTGTCCCCTCTTCTACCTCATCCACACCTGTACCATCTACTTTACTCTCACCTGTACTTTCTTCTTTCTCTTCCACATCTGTACCTTCTTTCTCCTCCTCTGTGTCTGATCCATTTCCTCCAGATCACCTGTACCCTCTTCTTCCTCTTCCACACCTGTACCCTCCTCCTTCCTCTCATCTATAGTTTTTTTTCTTTCTTCTCACCTATACCCTCTTCTTTTTCATTCCTCATACATGTGTCCTTATATTCTTCCACACATCTATCCCCTGTACTTGTAAACCTATCCACACCACCTATCCCTTTTTTCCACTACACCATTGACACATCCCCCTTAAAAATTGTATTTTTGCTAGAGTACATCAAACCACATCATCTGCAGGTTTAAGGCATTTTACAAGTATGTTATTTAAAGGAATTGTGTTTTTAAATGTTGGCCTTGAAGATTTATTAAAAGATCCACTCTCCACTGAAGGGTATTTTTTTCATCAGTACATATCCCAAATGGCAGTGTCAGGCTACCCTTCTTTTTTTCCTTTACCAAAATATTGCAATTTGACATTGAAAAGGGCCAGAAAAAAATAACTAGATTTATCTATCACAGATTTCAATAGGGTTCGGGCACTATGTTTGGGGTTTGTGGATTTTTCAAGTGTTCTGTGAGTATCCAGCAAACCTCAGTTTGCTCATGACTAGTCACTATGACCAGCACAGGGTTTCATTAAAAGAAATGAGGCAAGTGGAAAGTGGTATTGTATTTTCTCTGTTCAATTACATTATCTAGACCAGTGGTGGGCAACCTTTTTTTTCAACTGAGCCAAATCTCGCCAAAACCATGATTGAAATTTATTTTGAGAGCCACATTTTTAAAACTGAAAATACATCTCCCATATAGTAATTCATCCCCCATAGTAATTCATCCCCCATATAGTAATTCATCCCCCATAGTGTAATTCATCCCCCATAGTAATTCATCCCCCATATAGTAATTCATCCCCCATCGTAATTCATCCCCCATAGTAATTCATCCCCCATAGTAATTCATCCCCCATATAGTAATTCATCCTCCATATAGTAATTCATCCCCCATATAGTAATTCATCCCCCATAGTAATTCATCCCCCATATAGTAATTCATCCCCCATAGTAATTCATCCCCCATATAGTAATTAATCCCCCATAGCAATTCATCCCCCGTATAGTATTTCATCCCTCGTATAGTATTTCATCCCCCGTATAGTATTTCATCCCTCGTATAGTATTTCATCCCTCATATAGTATTTCATCCCCCATATAGTAATTCATCCCTCATATAGTATTTCATCCCTCATATAGTATTTCATCCCTCATATAGTATTTCATCCCCCCATATAGTATTTCATCCCCCTATATAGTATTTCATCCCTCATATAGTAATTCATCCCTCATATAGTATTTCATCCCTCATATAGTATTTCATCCCCCCATATAGTATTTCATCCCTCATATAGTATTTCATCCCTCATATAGTAATTCATCCCTCATATAGTAATTCATCCCCCATATAGTAATTCATCCCCCATATAGTAATTCATCCCTCATATAGTATTTCATCCCCCCATATAGTATTTCATCCCCCCATATAGTATTTCATCCCCCCATATAGTATTTCATCCCCCATATAGTAATTCATCCCTCATAAAGTAATTCATCCCTCATATAGTATTTCATCCCCCCATATAGTATTTCATCCCTCATATAGTATTTCATCCCCCCATATAGTATTTCATCCCTCATATAGTAATTCATCCCTCATATAGTATTTCATCCCTCATATAGTATTTCATCCCCCCATATAGTAATTCATCCCTCATAAAGTAATTCATCCCTCATAAAGTAATTCATCCCTCATATAGTATTTCATCCCCCACAGTACTATTCCCCCCCCCCCTTCTAGTAAGCCAAGTCCCCCGTGTCAATTCACTTACCTTTTGCGTTCCTCTCGCTGTCTTCCCGCGCCGTTCGGGTCTTCAGGGCGGACTGTGAGAGGAGCCTAGCTCCCCTCCCCTCACGTTCGGCACGCTGCCCCGCCTACACACATCCTGACAGCCACATCCGCGGGCCGGATTAAAAGGTCCGCGCGGACTTTTGGGGCTGCCAACCGAGAGGAGGCAGGGGAGCGGCCGACCGAGAGGAGGGAGGGGAGCAGGCGCCCGGCACACAGAAGAGCCGCATTAGAGTGGGTAAAGAGCCGCATGTGGCTCGCGAGCCGCGGCTTGCCGACCACTGATCTAGACCCAAGGACCAAAATGAAATATACTGCAGCTTACCATGTGTCAATGTGCTACATTCATTTAAAATTTGTAGGCTTTTTTAACTTTAAAGCGGAGTTCCACCTGAAAGAAAAACAAAAATTCAGCAGCTACAAAAACTGTAGCTGCTAACTTTTAAAATACAGCCACTTACCTGTCCCTGGGTCCAGCAGTGTCCTCACCACCGCTGATTTCACCGGCCGTCTTCTCTCCCTGGCGCTGGCATCTTCAATATGGGCACCTGGCTGTGACAGCTTGGGCCCATGTGTGAGAAGTGCTGCACTTTGTGAATGGCCCTGTAGTCTTCTGGGACCTGTCAAGTGTCCCAGAAGACAACGGGGGGGGGGGGACGGACAGCTTCCGCTTCTGATCGCGGCAGAAGTGGGAGCGGATACCTGTCAAATTCGGGTACCCACTCCCCAAAGGTGCCAATCCTTAATGGGGAGCAGGGGACAAAGTCTTAAAGCGGAACTTCCCCTTTTGGGTGGAGCTCCGCTTTAAAGTGATTTTATGGCTCTCGCTGCTGCATGAGGAGATGAGAGCCCCAGAGCAGTAGCTCTCATGCACATTGCTGAATTGAGATGGGGCTTAGGTAAGTATAAGGGGGGCTGAGGGGGAAGCTGTAGTCAAAAGGTTTTTTACCTTAAAGCGGAGCTCCACCAAAAAGGGGAAGTTCCAATTAAGGACTGCTCCCCCACTCCCGATTAAGGATTGGCACCTTTAGGGGGCGGTGGGGGTAGTGGGTACCCGAATTTGACAGGTACCCACTCCCACTTCTGGTCTGAACGCCTAGGCGATCGGAAGCGGAAGGTGTCCTCCCTCCCTGTAGTCTTTTGGGACACGTGACAGGTCCCAGAAGATTACAGGACCATTCATGAAGCTCAGTGCCACTCGCGCATGCGCAGTGGGTATCCGGCTGTGAAGCCGCAAGCTGTCACAGCCGAGTGCCCACACGGAAGATGCCGACACCTGGATCACAGGACGGCCGGTAAAACGGGCTGCGGGGGACACACCGCGGGACCGAGGGACAGGTAAGTGTGTTTTTTAAAAGTCAGCAGCTACAGTTTTTGTAGCTGCTGACTTTTATTTTTTGACAGGGTGAGTGGAACTCCGCTTTAATACATAGAATACATTAAGCTAAAAAAAAAACCTTCTGCATTTAGAACCACTTAAATTTTTATGTGGCAATCCTGTCAGATGAAAATTAAGGTTTAAAAAGCATAAAACATTTACTTGATCTCTGAGGGAGCAGCACTGTAACCCTGGAACGGGACTACCATAGGACTCCAGATTTATTAAGAGATCAACAGATTTAATTTTTTTTTTCTCACAAACAAGTATAAAGAATAGTATATTTAACAGACCAAAGAGAGCAGATAGGAGAGGTTAATTGTTAGTTCTCTTCATATCTTGTTCTAGTGACAACTGTCTAAAATGGGATTTCCTATCACTTCATGTTCAGACAACAGTGGTTATCAGGACAAATATAGACAATGATTCTCCTCACAGGAAATACTTTCAGCAAAAACTGGATACAAATACAGCAATAACTGTTGCTATCCAGCATGGAAAGGTTTTTGGCTATAGATGCACCAATATTAGCAATTTGTGGCAGACAACCCAGCCTGTGAAATATTTTGCATGTTTGTAAACTCTCACCAACAATAGTCAGATACTTCTGTTTTTTTCCAAACCTGCACTAAATCAGTGGCATCTGGCATACCATTGGTTGTTCTGCTGTATGCACTTTCATTCATTATTACGGTTTTTCTGTATAGGTCTACTGTGTCCACCAAAAAAAAACCATTTACCTTCTCCTTGTCCCAATGTTTCCATTGGGGATTTTAAAACTGTAATATAAAAAAAAAAAAAAAAAGAGAGCAAACTAAAACACTGGAATTGTATGAGTAGTGTTTTGGTTTAGGTTTACAGGTTTGTGTTAGGATTGGGGTTAGTTTTAGAGGTTATTTAGGAGTCAAGATTAAGACACTTTCCCAGAATTATCCCATTTCAGGAACTGTCGTGTTTTAACTAATCAAAAAATAAAGATAAACTTGCCTGTTCCAAATCCAATTCGAATGTCTATATCATCTCCAGTGAGATCCTCCTCAAATTGCAGTGGAATGACCTCGCTCCACATACGGAAAGCAGTACGAAGTATTCTCCTCTGCTGTTCGATGGTTAATTGCATGCTGTATCCCTCTCCCATGAGCTTCCACTTCAATGATCTCTTGGAAATACTCATGGCATTTGCATTCTCCAGAGCATTTCTCTCATCTCGTTTTTTTCTGTAGTGAGCAACCAATGTGGACAGAACACTTCTCCTTCTACGTTGATTTCTATCTGGTTGTGTGGAATCATGGTGTGTTTCATTTGTGGCCAAAAGGCTCAAAGTTGCGTTTTTGCGTCTTGAAGGTGCTTTGCGGTCAGGAACACCACAACGGGGTTTATTCATGGCCAGTTTGGTGGATGTGTCTAAGATGCCCGTGACATTCAGCCAATTGGCTTCTTGAAACTTTTTCAAAGAATCCGAAAAAGATGCGCTTAACTCAGTCTTGTTAGGAGAAGGGAAAAAGGAGCGCTCTGATGATTCGCCTTCTGATAAAAGCTGAGAAACATCTTGTGGAGCTTGGTCAAGTTCAGGGGAATCTCCAAATGCCTGCTCCTCCCAGTTCACAGGATTCACCCAACCATATTTCACCAGATATTGCTACAGAACAGAGAAATTAAAACAAGAAACTCAGAGCCAAGTGACACACATATTATGTATGTAACCTAATTGCAGCCCTTGACACTACCAAATAATAATCAGTAAATGTATTGGTCCAGAAAGCTGTCAGAGACTGCAGACATGGGCATGCTACAGGGGATGGGCATGCTATAGAGACTGCAAACATGCTATAGGAATTGTTGGAGGCTGGAGATATGTTATAGGAAAGATCCGAGAAAAAAAAAGATGAAAAGAAAAAATGAGACATTACTAAAATGTAAGATAGTGTGAAAGAACTACTAGACTAGTCAGTCTAAAGAATACTGAAGAATATTTGTATGCAGACTGCCAAAAGATAAAGGTAATGGATAGGTAATGCACACATATGATGCTGAGCCTCCAGAAGATGCTTCCAGAAGAAGAAGTGAGGCCAAAAGATGCTGGATGTCCTTCATTCAGGACATGAGGCAGGCTCATCTAACTTCCTGCAGCTTCAATGCACACTGTGAAAGGCTCAGAGCACTCAAAGCCAGGTCTATAAGGACATGGTTTGACATGTTTGGTGTGGAGAAACTCAAGTGTCCTGCACAGAGCCCTTATCTCAACCCTACTGAACACCTTTGGGATGAACTGAAATGTCAATTTTGAGCCAGTCTTCCAGGGGCGGATTGACCATTTGAGCACTCGGGCACTGCCCGAGGGCCCGGGCTCAGTAGGGGGCCCCATGAGATGCCCCTGGTACCTTTTCATTTGCTTTTTCATAGGCTCTTTTTGGGTTTGGGTGAGGACACAGGGGCCCCATGATCCCCTATTGCCCGAGGGCCCCATGAGTTGTCAATCCGCCCCTGCAGTCTTTTCATCCAACATCAGTACCTGACTTCAAAAATGCTCGTTTGGCTGAATAAGCACAACTTTACATAGACATGCTTCAAAATCCTGTGAAAAGTCTTCCTAAAAGACTATAGTGTCTATATCTAATGCACATTTGGGTCAAACATTGAAATTTCAGAGACTAAAATTTACCCTAAAGAGCATCTCTTAAAGGCTAAGTTCACCTTTAAGAAAAAAATAATAACACGCATTTTTTTCCAAGTGAAAAAATGTGGATTTATTATTTCTTTGCACAGGAGCCTGCAAAGTATTGCACCTGTGATCAGTTGACTGCATTTGTAATGTCAGTCTCCTGCAGACACTTCCTATAGCTCTCTACCCATACCTATGTATGGGTTTTCAGTCACTGAGCTGCAGGAAATGTCAATGGACTAGGAGTGCACTGATCAGCAGACGGGACTTGAAGTTTATTAATTCACAGATCTTTGTGAACGATGACGTGGCTGTGCGGGTGGAGCCCTCATTATAAAGGGGACCTCCAGATACCACCAGGAGTACACCCTATGTACTCTTGGGGCACTTGGAAGTGGAGAAGAGGCCCTTGCCCCTCAAACCTGAGATAAGGGTACTTTGCAAGGTGGGGAAGGACTTGCCCCCCCTTGCAAAGTACCTTTCCAATGTTGAAAAGCATGTGGTCTGACATGGAATAGGAAGGGGGGCTGCATGCTCACTGCCCTCCCTTTCATAGCCACCCAAAGTGCATGCTTGGATGTCATGAACAGCAACCCTACCTATCTATGAGTCCTTCCCTGTGTAAGTATTTGCTACTCTGTTTATTAATTCATATAACCCTTTGATACACCCTTTTAGAAGTCTGTTTAACCTGGCTGCAATGTATTATAAAAAATTTAAACTCATATCTTTTATTTGTTGCCTGGGTTTGCTTTTTGATATATTTCCTCTGAAAACCTAATTTTAGTTAAACATTATTATTCTCTCCAGATGGAACATGGTGAAATGTTTCCTGGATGAGCATGTACATGTTTTGACTGCTGAGCTGAATGATGAGTGTGCAAATGAGAGATATTCTATCTCATATCTGTTAGTAATTCACATCCAAAAAAAAAGAAAAAAATAAGCAGTACGCCCACTCTTCTGCTTGGTGCAGGTTTGACAGAAGAATGTTTATGTTGCCTTGTTGCTCATGTTAAACTGAGATATTATCACGTGTTTTCTTATTTACTGGCACATTTCCATTCTATCATCCTGAAGCAGCCTTTCTCAACCAGGGTTCCATGGAACCCTAGGGTTCCTTCAGAAGTTGCTAGGGGTTCCTTGAGCAATGATCAATTTATGCCTCTCAGATAACTTCACACAGACACCAATTATTTTTTTAGCTATTTGTAAGAGGTAGATTCTTCCTATTGACCACATTAATGGACAGTGAATTACAGATATGATAATTGTTAGCATGGATTCCTTGAGACTGGAAAGTTATTTCAAGGGTTCCTCCATGTTCAATAGGTTGAGAGAGGCTGTCCTGGAGGTTTCATTTCTCACACCGGCTTTCAGGGGGCTTAAAGTGTTTCTAAACCCACAACAGTAAAATCAGTCTGTATATGCAGTAAAACATGCTTGTTATACTCACTGTGGAACCTAAGGGGTTAATCCTCCACATTGTGTAAAAAAGCTATTCAATCCTGTCTTAACTTTTCCTCCCCTTCTACTGTCCTCAATCCCACAGCTGATAGTACAGAGCTCTAGGAGTCACTCTGCACATGCTCAGTTTAGTGTGTATTGCTAGAGAGATTTATTTTTTCATTGGGAGGGTGCATGTGAGCAGCACAGGGCCAAGCAGCACTGTCCAGACAGAGGGTCACGGATTATGCAGCTTCATAGGACAGTTAGAGCAGAATGAAAAATCCTACAAGCTTTAACCAGTGCTCAGCTGGAGACTGATAGAAGTCACAAAACTGCTATATACTGCTGATAGAAAAGGTATTTGGCAGTTTATATTTACTAAAATATTGGCATTTCCATGTTCTGTGTACTGTGGAAGACCAGATATAGTGAATGATGGGTCCTGGATTTAGTAACACTTTAAAGAGGAACGTCACTCCTGTGTTTTGCGTACTCAGTTCACATGCTGACCAACAAATACACTGTAGTTCTGCTACAAGGCTTGGGCCTTGAGCAAAAATAATTACCTTTGCCTTGGCTTACATGAGAGTACTGAGGAAATGCTTCTTGCCTGCACAAAACTGGTGACATAATCTCAACCTAGGCTAGGCAACGTCACTTCAAATGATCTCAAGGTCTAATCTAATGATAAAAGGTGGACCTTTTTGAAAAATAATAAAGTTACTGTATATTGTGACATGTCCAAAAGCTGTTCATGACAAGACTTGTAAAATTATAGAAAGGTTCACTTCAATCATAGTGGCTTATATTGACAGACAAGCCTTAAATTGGAACTATATTGTTTCAAGCACCAAAACAGATAATGCTATTTAATTAATTTTTTATATTCAAAGCAAACTCACTCATCCATCCATGTCTCCATGCTTAATTTTGTTGAGAAATCGCTTTGCAAAACACCCCCTAGCATTTCTAGCTACAGCCATCTTGAGCAAGGGCAGATGATTCATGTAGTATTTACTTCCTGGAATCCATCTACCCTTAGCTCAGGCATGCAGACAGGAAGGCGTGCTTAGCTGAGAAAACAATTCATCCAGATGAAAGAAAAATGAAGGCTCCTGTGATGTATGACATAATTTTGGCCTAGACTAGAAACCAGGAAGCAACTGAACAAACGTAAAAAAAAACATTTAAAACAAGTAAATATAATATATACCTTCCTATCTATTTCATAATGCTAGCAACATAAGGATTAAAATAGTTAAATGAAAGAGTTTAGTTCCACCTGTGTCCAAATAGACCAAAGCTACAGGTGTAGTTTATGGGGCCTTGTCAGTTGCACAGGGACTCTCTCCTCACCCCCATGAGACAACACTGGGTGTCTGAGTGGCCAATCATTAGGCACCAGCCTAATTATAATCTCTGTGTGACCAGGGTGGTCCTTCCCTTCTGTTAAGTGCTGAACCTTGCAAGGATGTCTAATGGGACCATTAGAGAGAGATAGGCTTCATGGACATGGGTGTATTTGCCCATGCAAAGTGAGGAGGCTGTGTATTTCTGGTGCCCAGGATGTCCTGAAGCTGTGTACAACCACCCATTGACATGAATGACTGTAGGCACAAGCATCATCAGAAAAGCTATCAAACTGATACTGCATTGTATGAAATAGTGTCAATGAGCAAAACGTATCCTAATCTTCATACTGTATGTTCTATAGAGACATTCCCTGCTGAGGTTTTGCATCACCCCGAATATTTTTCCTTGATATTTCCATTTTATTTAATCTACAAGTACAGTATTGGCTAGAGTATGTGCAATAAAAAAACAAAAGCCTTTAAAGTGGTAGTAAAGCAACTTTGTTACTGTTTACCTACAGGTAAGCTTATAATGAAGCTTACCTGTAGGTAAAAATAATATCTCCTAAAGGTGCACTGCTTAGGAGATATTCAGGTTTTTCTTACAGCAATGCATGCTCTCTGCAGGAACAGCATACCTGCACCATTCCTTCAGAGTACTGTGCCGTGTCCTGAAACTCCGGTGCACATGCACGGGAGTGACGTCATCGCGGCTCAGCCAGCCAGATGGCCAAAGCTCACAAACCTGGAAGGAAGACTGGGTGAAGATGGAAGCCTCTACAGCGGTGACAGCGCACCGCTGGAGGGCTTAGTTTTAAGGTAAGTTGTGCATAATGTGCTAGAATGCGTTGTACAGTTGCAAGAAAAAGTATGTGAACCCCTTGGGATTACGTGGAGTTTTGCATGAATTGGGCATAAAATGTGCTCTGAACGTCATCTAAGTCACAACAATAGAAGAACACAGTCTGCTGAACATAATACTACACAAACATTAGATGTTGCCATGGTTTAATTGCACATAACATGTAAACATTCACAGTGCAGGGAGGAAAAAGTATGTGAACTTTTGGACTTAATAACTGGTTGACCACAAAACTGTTTCAGTGTAGCAATATTCTTGGGATGTCTGGTGTGAATCGCTCTCTTAAGGTCATGCCACAGCATTTCAATCGGGTTGAGGTCAGGACTCTGACTGGGCCACTCCAGAAGGCGTATTCTGTGCTGTTTCAGCCATTGTTTTGTTGAATTACTTGTATGCTTTGGGTCATTGTCCTGTTGCATCACCCATCCTCTGCGGAGCTTCAGTTGGCGGACAGATGGTCGTACGTTTTCCTGCAAAATGTCTTGATAAACTCTAGAATTTATTTTCCCATCAATGAAAACAATCCGTCCAGGCCCTAATGCAGCAAAGCAGCCCCAAACCATGATGCTCCCTCCGCCATGTTTTACAGTGGGGATGAGGTTTTGATGTTGGTGTGCTATGCCTTTTTTTCTCCACACATAGTGTTGTGTGTTCTTCCCAAACAACTCAATCTTGGTTTCATCTGTCCACAGTATATTTTGCCAGTAGTGCTGTGGAACATCCAGGTGCTCTTTTGCAAACTTCAAACGTGCTGCAATATTCTTTTTGGACAGCAATGGCTTCCTCCGTGGTGTCCTCCCATGTATTCCATTCTTGTTTAATGTTTTCTTTATTGTAGATGTGTCAACAAAAATGTTAGCATGTGCCAGAGATTTCTATAGGTCTTTAGCTGACACTCTGGGATTCTTCTTTACCTCATGCAGCATTCTGCACTGTGCTCTTGCAAACCACGCCTAGGGAGAGTAGCAACAGTGCTAAACTTTCTCCATTTGTAGACAGTCTGTCTTACCGTGGACACATGAACATCAAGGCTTTTGGAGATACTTTTGTAACCCTTTCCAGCTTCATGCAAGTCAACAATTCTTGATCGTAGGTCTTCTGAGAGCTCTTTTCTGCGAGGCATGGTTCACATCAGACAGTGCTTCTTGAAACCAGTAAACCCAAAACAGGTGTGTGTTTTTTAAGGGCAGGACAGCTGTCAGCAACACATCCAATATCATCACACTGATTGGAGTCAAGATTGGCTCACTCCTGGCTCCAATTAGCTCTGGGAGAAGTCATTAAGCTAGGGCCTCACATACTTTTTCCTCCCTGCACTGTGAATGTTATGTGCAATTAAACCATGGCAACATCTAATGTTTGTGTAGTATTATGTTCAGCAGACTGTGTTCTTCTATTGTTGTGACTTAGATGATGTTCAGAGCACATTTTATGCCCAATTCATGCAAAACTCCACATAATCCCAAGGGGTTCACATACTTTTTCTTGCAACTGTATACTAGCACATTATGCCTTTACCTTGCAGGGGATTTTTTTTTTTTTTGAAACACGGTTTAGTACCGCTTTAAGGAAATCAGAATAAAATCATACAGACTTTTGCATTTTAGGCCCCATGTACAATAGACACTTCTGAACAATGGAAACTGACTGCTGGAAAGTGTAGGTTAAAAAATGTCTGTTTAGCCGTGTTTGCATACCACGTTTATGCGTGTTTATACACGTTTGCATTTAGAAGCGTTTTTTAAAGATAAGCACAGGAGAACCTCCCAAATGCC
The DNA here is from genome assembly GCF_062004578.1 of Staurois parvus. Lineage (NCBI taxonomy): Eukaryota > Metazoa > Chordata > Amphibia > Anura > Ranidae > Staurois > Staurois parvus. The sequence goes on from NW_028318094.1 coordinate 9,639,780, forward strand.
CAGAATGCACTGAAAAGTGTTAAATTATTAACTATTTCAGACTGTTTCAGAGAAATACAGAGAGTAGAAGCAGAGACAGCAGTATGTGTTGACATTAGCTTAGGTGTGAGTTGCTCATTAACATTTCTTTTGTTTCCAAGGGTGGGAAGGTGTCTGGTGGAGTGAGTCATTAAGGCCACCTGGCAGGGGGTCTTCATGAGGAATTTGAGGTGTAATTAGTCATTAACTTATCTTTTGTTTCCAAGGGTGGGAGAGGTCTGAGGTGTGAATTGGTCATTACAATGTGTGATAAGCTTGGTGGGAACATTTTGTATTCAGTGTTTTGTCCATTTGAGTACCTTAAAAATGATTTGCATGCATTTTTGATGATGAAAAAAGTCTCTGGACAACATCGGAAACGGGAAGAGTTAAAAAAAATTTCAAACACAAACGCCTATAAATGCAATTTGCAGCATTTACAGGCATTTTGCGTTTGAAACGCTGCTAAAATCGACTACTGAACGCAAGTTTTATGCGTTCAAAAAAACGACTGTAAACCCAAATGCCTGTAAATGACTGCAAACGAAGATGTGTACATGGACACATAGGAAAACATTAGGGTGAGTTCAGGGGCTGTTGAAAAAAAATGTTGAACAGCTCCTAAACGTGAGTTTATCAGCTGCAGTGTACATGAGCTCTTAGCAGGGGCGGACTGACAATTCATGGGGCCCCTGGGCAATAGGGGATCATGGGCCCCTGTGTCCTTGCCCAAACTCATAAAATCCTATGAAAAAGGTACTAGGCGCATCTCATGAGGCCCCCTACTGACCCCGGGCCCTCGGGCAGTGCCCGAGTTTCCAAACGGTCAGTCCGCCCCTGGCCTTTAATAATAATAATTTCTTATTTTAAGTCAGAGGGAGATATATATATAACCCAGCAATAAAAATCAGGTATTAACATATATGTCATTGTACTAGCCCCAACCTTATTTCTGCACAGTGTCTCTCTGCAGTCTATATCCACCATTGAATAGTCATACTATCTCATTTGGTCATACCTGTGCTGCCTCCGGGCTCAGAATGGCATCAGCTTGTGGATGGTTTTGTAATTCTACATCGGAATGGTCTCTGTTATGGAAGAGTTTTTCTGAGCTTGTCCCCTCTAATGAATACAATAAGTAGAGGAGAGCAAATGAGATGGACACCGTTTTCAGGCAACCAGATTGCTCCATACCAGTTCCAACTGACCGTCTTCTGTTTTCATGTGATCAGCGTTCAGTACACTTGTTGTCACTTGTAATCAAGTGCTTCCACTAAGGACTAATACTTTTGTCACCTTGTCAGTTCTGTAAATTTTCACAACTACTTGATCTTCAAAGCCTGAAAAGAGTAGAAAAGAAGATTTAACTGTATCCAACACTGTTGACTTAAAATGACACAGCTTTTAGTCATTTTATGCAAAAATTGATGATTGCATTATACAGTTCATCTTACTTCTCTTTTGGAAATCGCCCAATTATATTATAGAATATAACAAATATCAGTTTACTCATATTCATATTTATTAAGAGGCTAAAAATTAACTGATCATTGGGTGTTCACTGAGCATGAAAAGCCGTTGGGTTATCTAGCATAGTTATACAACCGCAGCTTCCTAACAAGTTACCGGTAGCTAGTGTTCGCAATACATCCAGATTTCCCATATTTCAAAAGGAAATTAAATGTTGCAGCCACTGTCCCAAAACTGCATTTGGACATTTGCCATTAGTGGACAGCAAGCCAATGATTTTATCAGTGATTCACTCTTGACTTGTAGGACCTGAGGGGTTTTATCCAGCACACTCACTGCCCTACAAATGAGGTTTTAAGTGAAACGCTGCCCTTACTGTACTTACTGCCCTGCAAATGAGAATTTTAGCCTTAAAAGTATAATTTTCATTTATTTTTACTATAATGTTAGACTACAGGGCAAATGTTACTGAACAGCCAATTAATACACCACTATACACATTCTACGTACTGCGGTGCATCATAATTAAGTACATTTAAAGCCAGGGCATTTTTTTTATTTTGGATAGCATAGAAAATGGTTAGAACCTCTTTCAGGTATTCTTAAATCATCTTTTCCCCGTGTGGATATTTGCCTTTATTTTCTGTCCTGTCGACTCAAAAAATACATTTTTGGAACTCTCTAAAGTGAGGAAAACCTCCATCAAACAGTTGTCACCAGTGCAAACATGGAAGATTCCCCCTGTATTCTTGTTTGGGTGACAGCTCAGAATTTTGGCTTTCCAAACACTTTTAGTCCTGTGTAGGTGGCATCAAGACAAATAGAATAAATCTCCCTAGCAGGGTCCCATACGGCAAGGAAAACCTGAGAGTGGTTCTGATCCCTCACCACTTAATCCAAACTAGAAAGCAAAAGTTTTGATTTTGTATATACTTATGTTACATACACATATGTAAATGTGCACTTTGTTGTAAAGAAGACATGACAGAAGAATGTAATGGATTGAAAGTCAAATAGCTCATTATACTACAAAGTGTATAAATAGTTGCTAGACAGAGACTTCTGTTATAAAGACTCTCAAAATATAAACAAGAGCAGTGAGGGAATGAACTAGTTTAATGCAATTAATTATATTTTTTCACTCCTTTTTCAGAAACAAAGCCCAAAAGGAAAATTTTTTTAGATCCCACACTTTTATACATTTTTACAATAATTTTTTCCATGGAAATTGAAGTAAAAGCCAAAAATGTACAATATACAAAATAGGACAAAACCAGTAATTGGATAGTATTTATTCAATGTCAAAACATAGTATAGCTGTCATGTTTCAAAACTATATATATATATATATATATATACATATACACACACACACACCGGTGTGTATATATATATATATATATATATATATACACATATATACTGTGTATATATATATATATACACACAGAGTATACATTGTCTATATTTATATAACACTTTTTTTTATTAAGGAAATTTCTCTTTTGAAGGATCTTAATTTGCCATAACAACATAACAGCAATAACGTGCATCTGACACACACTGTATCTTCACCCCGGAGCTTGTCTCACATTTCATAATTTCTGTCTATCCATCAAAGAACATATAACACAGATTTAGTTTTGTACCACTATACAGTAGGTACCCCATATCATGCTGCAAAAAAAGGGGGTTGTGAAAAGAAATTCACAAAGAAAGCGGCTACATTATGAACAGAATGTGATACTCAGAAAAATTTCCAAAAATTATGCTTTATTACACATACAAATTTGACATATGGGCAATCGCCCTGGTTTACCATCACCTCAGTATGAGACAATACACACAGACCTAAAACCATATAAAATGACACCAGTACCGGTCTAAATGCATGTGCAACAAGGACAATGACTACAAGAGTCTAAAGTCCCTGTAGCACTGGCGCATAGGTGAACACTTCCCAAAGGAGGTGTATACAAAAATTATACCATAGGTATACCATAACACGTGTTATAAATATGTAGACTAAGCTACTACCAGAATGGTTATATCCCAAACAGGGAGTTTCAAAAAATTATACCATAGATATAAATATCACATGTATGCAATGCAGCAAGCACAGTATGCGTCAAAAAGAAGGCATGCCTCTAGGCCTATAAGAGACAAAACATAAATGTCATGTAAATGATGCAACACATTCCTATGCCGGCACAAGTGGTTGGGGCCCATTCATCTGTGATTATTACCAGCTGTTTCCTAGGGCTCTTGAATAAAAATATGCCCCATTTTTTACCAGGATGGAAGGATAGATGCATAAAGCAGCGCACTGCTTGAAATGGTTTCTTCACCACTGCATGTGGACTACATACCACTTTCTGTGAGAAAAACAAGACACATCCCAATAGATCTTCTGCCTGTTGAAATACATGTGGTATATCTTGTTTCTTATATAAAGCACCATGATGTCCCCATCCTGTAGTGAAACAAACAATATGTGGAAAGTCACTGAAAGAGCTTTCACTCTATATAGGATATATAGGTCATATATGTCACATAGGACCATATATCTAGTGTCCTGCAACAGTCCACTCACCACCTGTGCAATGGATAATAGGAGAGGAAAGAATATCCTTCATAGGTGCTGCCATACAAGGCCGGGGAGGCCAAGGAACCACCGCTGACATCCGCCGATATACCGCGGGTTCCAGCCTCTTCTCGGCGCCTGTGCTGCCTAGGCTTGCCTCATGGCATGTGAAAATGGCTTCCTCCTTGTAGGTCAGCGTGCGTTCCACCTAATGCGCATGACCGGAAGTGACGTATCTGACGTATGACGTCAACGCGTTTCGCCGATGGGCGTATCTCACTCAGCTTCGTCAGGACCCCATACCCATACCCCATATCATGCTCCATGCACAGAGGGATAAACATGTTCTAGCCATTGTGGCAGTACGGTATCCTGCCACGGTGGAAATCATGATGGAGACCCAGGATTCTCAACTATACTGGTTGAGGGGCTCCAGGCAGTTCTCACAATGCAGAGGAAACTGATTTATAAGTTTCCTCTTTGGTTTGTAAAGCCTGTTTTGGGACCTGTAGCCTGGAGATTTCTTAGAGATTTGGGAGGGATGAAATCTCCAATCCTGGGCCCATATTTTGGTAGCAGCCAGCGTGCTGATTGCACAGGTGTGTGCAGGCCTTTTTGTGGAGGCCAGGACATGATTCTGAGCTCCACCCAGGCAGACGGGAGGTCTCTGCCTAGGAGGCAGGAGGGCTCCACCCCGGCAGGCAGGAGGTCACTGCCTTGGAGTCAGGTGGGCTTCACCTAGGAGAGGTGGAAGCCAGACTAGCTGTGTGCTAGAAGTTTGCTGTGTGCAAAAGCAACCTCGTGGAAGGCGTCTGTAGGAGACATATATAAAGCGGGATATCTGAGAGAGCCAGAAGGCTGAGTATTATTTGCATTTGTGTGATGGTGGAAACCCCTGCGCGGGAAACCTTTATGTTACAGGACTTTCATTTAAATAAAAGTGGGCAAAAAGGCCCTTAAAAATAAGCGAGTTGCCGTGTGCTTTGAAGAAGCTCTACCACTAATAAGCGAGTTCCCACACCATGTAAGAATATATAGGTCATTGGAATAAGGGGGCAACTGCCTGAGGTTTCTAACCGTCAACCCCATAGTTTCTCAAATTCAATGGTACAGCCCCGATGCTGGAAAATAAGGTGTTCGAGTCTCAAGGTATCATTCATATAATATAGCCATTCTTTATGTAATCTGGGGGAGGGGGTCAGTTGGTTTTCAGTGTTGTAGACATGTGAACATCGGAAATGTTTGTTTATTTTTGGATTCATTCATACATTGAATAATTTTTTTTCCAGCATATTCATTTTTGGTATTTGTTCTGTATCTAGCAGTTGTTGGTCCAAGTGCATTCGAAAAATTTTGCAGTTTTTACAGAAGATTGCTATACATTCAATACATTATCCAATTGGATGGATTTGAATCAAAAGGATTCAATATTTTCAGACACTAGTTCAACCCACCAAGAGAAATGGCATGGGCCAATTGGACGATAATGACTGGTGTCATGTGCATCCGAATTAACCAATGGAACAAAATTTGGACCCAATTGGTATCCGAATTATAAAACAAATTTGAAAATTGAGTTCATTTGTCCATGGAACCGAACTAATATTGCATCATGTGACATCATCCGAATAAAAACAACTGTATTCGTCCGAAAAATGAATCATAACAAAATGCATGTGTCTAATTTGGAGCATCCGCACAGCAAATTAATCTGGTCACTATGGTCTCTCCGACACCTACCGCAGGTAGGTTCATCAAGTTTACATAATTTCGATGGTGTATAATGTGCCGTTAGTGTGTCGTTGGGTCACATTAAATAAGCATTGGTTAAATTCATAGTGTTTCCCACTGTTCTCCAGTAACAAATACAACATCCATCTCCTATTTATCAATATCTTTACAGGAGAATCCATTAGGAAGCGTACTGTAGCAATTACATTTGGTGGGTGTAGTATTTTGCCAGAGAATAAAAATAGGAGGAAAACTCCCATACCAGTTAGTTGTTCCTCCTGGGCCTGTAAAGCATAACCGAGTTCTGCATAGTAAACGTGCATCAAATGCAGAATGTTAAACTTTTATTTTATTTTTTTTTTACAAAAAATAGAATGCATGTAAACCATGGTTGAGTTTTGCATAGTACAAGTGCATCAAATGCAGCAGGTTAAACATTTTTCTTTGTTTTTTTAACAAAAAAATGTAAATGTTAAAGATAACTCTAATCTATTTACATATAATCTGCTTAGTATAAAAAAAAAAGTTTTACTGAGCCGGTAAGACTGGTATTTGCATTCAAATTTTATAAGGTATAGCAAATGATAACAATTTCATAGGAATTATTTCCTAAGACAGGCAAATTTTGTTCATAGACAGAGATAGTTTCACTTCCCTCTAGATTTGTACTTACTTGTTTGGATGTTTTCTGTTCTGTGAGCTTCTCTCTACTCTCTGCAGCCCCTTGGCAGAGGTTTTTTTAACAAGGTCTGAGCTGGGAAGAGACTAGTCCGCCCCTAAATAAATCATAGACTATCATGAGAAATGTCAGACAAGCTGTTAGCTTATGACAAATAGGGCAGTGAATACTAAAGAAATTAATGATGTATTTCAAGTACAGAGGCTACCTGGCTCCACTTGACTGGTCCTAGCTGTTCCCAGGCAGCTGAAATGAGGACAGTCACCTCTGAGCGGGACTCAACACTGAGGTCTTTAAAACTTGAAAATATTAACCTACAATGTCAAGAATGGGCCAATGTCTGGTATGACATCACCATCACCATTACTTCTGGAGAAACTTGTGTTGTTTTCCCATTTGTTTCATTCCTTTGCTCAGCAGAAAGTCAAGTTAATCATCTATGCATAGGAAAATGTAAAGGATAACCACCTTCCTAAAAAACTATACGTGGAATGCAGGTCAGTAAATGTAAAAGAGGATTTCCAGCTAAACCTTTTTTTCTACTTCTACAATGAATGAGGAAATGTTAGTGCCTCCATCAAGAATTTCTTGCTATCTGGAGAGATTCATTTTTACTTTGTGTCAAGTAAAAGGAAATTTTAAAATTGCACAGTTGTCACTGGAATAGAATGACAGGATATTTCCACTGGAGAATTTCTATAGCTTTTCTATAGTTGACCGTAACATTTGAGTACTGTCTGTGATACGTATTTATTTGTACTAACATACAATTTTTCAGGACAAGCTTTTGGGTGTGCCTCCTTCTTCCCGAAGAAGGGGGTACACCCTGAAAGCTTGTCCTAAAAAAGTATATTTTAGTGCAAATACAAAAAGTATCACAGACAGTACTCAATTGTTTCTGTTGCAAGTGCACTAATATGGCTACAATCACCTCAAGCTATAGTTGACCGTGAAATATTTCTGTGGGCCCAGTATTCCACTGCCCTTTGTTACTTTGTGGCAAATCACAACATTTTAAGCAAATCTGGAGTAAAATAAGTACCTAATCCAAACATAGTAGGCACATGTTTGCTATTCAGTTTAGTGCCTGGATGTCTCTGGGTTGAGAGATGATCGCCTGCACCATCCCACCTTCAAAGCCTGTCTAGTAGCCTAAACCTGACTGGTTAATAGTGAGACTCAGGAAGTGGGCTTAGTGCTAGGGAAAGCCAACGCTAATGCTAACCCTTTCCCCATACCCCAAGCTTAACCCAACATCTTGAACTATCTTAAAGCCTAACTATGGTTCATTTTTTTAAAACTCAGCACAGGGGATGGTACTTACATTTAATGAGAAATATTTCTTAGGCTGGTTGTCCTTTTTTGAAATCTTTCACCCTCTGCCTCTCGTCAAACCCCTCGCAGTAGTAATCTTCCAGTACTATGGAGATTATTACAGCCACTGGATCTGTCATAGGCACTTTAGATATAGATACGGTGGGAGATGGAGACCAGAGGTCTCCGGATCCTTGGTAGAAGGATTTACTGGTACTGCACCCCTAAATTATATATTATTATACATTTTTGTAAAGTTCTCTTTAATGTATGGTATGGTACCTTTAAAACCCTATTAGCTTTTCTGGTTAGGGTCTTATTCATAGTGTCATAGGCACTTGTCAAGAGTGCTTACTATGCCAACACTGTCTTTCTTCATTCATAGAAGTTTGATTTTAGCAGCTTCTATCAATGAAAAGTGCTCCATGAATCGAGGATGGGTGGATAAATAAAAGGTCTGTCTCCTCCATTCATAAAGAGCTTTTTATTCATGAAAGCTAAAGTACAGTTTCTATGAATGGATGAGGGGGGGTGGAAAGGGCAGACTCTTTGCAAGTGCCTATGACCGGTCCAGCAGCTGTATTAACCCCTGTAGAACCAGAATATTAGTGCTGCGGCTGTTTGTGTTGGGCTGGAGGATGGCAGAAGATTTCAACTAGTACAGCTGGCACCAGCACAAGGGACACTTCTCATTAAATGTTTTTCCCAACTAGACCCCATCATTATTCCTAATGGTGCTGTTGTCAATATTGTTATAATGTCATTTTTCTATAATGGATATATTATAAAGGTATTTGATTTTAGGTTTCTAGGAGGTGGTTTTAAAACCTAAGTACAGACAATTTTTTACATTTGGTTTTGGATTGGGTGCATAGTTACAACCTTTGTCAGGTTTTTATTTTATTTATTATTTATTTTATTCTATGTGCCAGCATATGCCTTTTTGCCTTGACCCCCGCAGTTCAAGTTCACAAATTAAGCATGGTCAGTTGCATCATTGCTCTATGCTCAATTGGCATTGGTTTTTTAACTTTGCACCATAGACACATGCACAAAAATGAACATGCACCAGGCCTGGAGCATGAATGCACTACAAGCAGCAGCTGCAAACAGCAGTAAGTTTTACAGAATAAAAATAACAAAATTCTTGTTCTGCATTGTGTATCTGTATGGCGGCAGCTATCTTGGTAGAAGCAAGGCTTTGTTTCCTCATGCCTTCAGCCAGGAGAACAGTGAGAAACACAGTAATAACATTACCAAATCTCAGTCAAAATCTCACGAGACTAGTAGTCAGAGAGAGCAGTGCCTTAGATCTCGCACTGCCTAAGCACACACACATACCAGGAAGTGCACTGCTAATTTTCAAGAGGAGAGGAATGCAAGACAATGGGACATTTTTCCAGGTAGTGCTTAGATGTAATTAACAATTCTATATGTTCCCAATTACATAGCAAATCTTCACTTTTTTGAATTTAGGTCTACATTAAGGACTTCTAACACTTCCAATCTGCATATATGTTTTGGGTCAGTGACCAATAATGGCGTAGATTTACTAGAACTGAAGAGTGCAAAATCTGGTGCAGCTGTGCATGGTAGCCAACAGGGGCGGACTGACAACTCATGGGGCCCCCGGGCAATAGGGGATCATGGGGCCCCTGTGTCCTTGACCAAACTCAAAAAAGCGTAAAAAAAAGATACCAGGGGCATCTCATGGGGCCCCCTACTGACCCCGGGCCCTCAGGCAGTGCCTGAGTTTCCAAATGGTCAGTCCGCCCCTGGTAGCCAATCAGCTTATAACTTCAGCTTGTTCAATTAAGCTTTGACAACAAAACCTGGAAGCTGATTGGTTTCTATCTGAGCGGCCCCAGATTTTGCACTCTCTTGTTTTAGCAAACCCCAAAGTGTTAAAACCAGGGGTCCATGTAAAAGCCAGGCAACCAGCATTTTCTTATAACAGCCCCATATAGCTCTTAATTTAATGTAGCCCTCACCAGTGGCGTCATTCTGGAGATGCGGGGGGTGCTCCCGCTTGACACCCGCCACAGGTGTGACACCAGCTCCGGGACCAGGTGGACATGAACTGATGACACAGTGCAGGTAGTACCAGCTGAAGTCTGCCTGATGGTGGTTGAACATGCACAGCGGTGCACAGAGCACCGCCAAAGTCCAGGATAGACCCTGCACAGTGCCCTTGCAGAGCTGCAGTGGGGTGCCGAGTGCTGGAATACTCCCAGTGCTCCTGCACTCAGCACAAGTAGACATCCATTATACTTCTCTGTCAGGCGGAGTGAACTCCACCCAACAGATCATTTCGAGTCCCTGCCACTGACATGATGTCATTCTGAGGCTGGGACAGGAAGAGAGACAGGCACTGTGGGGACCATGTTGCATGGATCAGGTAAGTAAGCAATAACTTAATCAAAGCAGAGAATATATATTGCTTAACAGTGTAATGTTGCAGTGACTCAGCCATAAGACTTTTCCAGTGCAATGAACTGGTTTAACTCCTTGGGAAGTGTGGTGGGTTTTGTAATTGGGGGTGAAGAGGTTAATTAATTCGCACACATTCCTGCATTCAAGAGATGGCAGTGTGTATCAACGTGTGCTGCAGTGACCATCAGCTGGAGCCGAGTAGAGCTAACAGAGAAGAATGTCATCAGCACATCAAAGATCCCCAATGTGGGTCCAAAAGCTTTAATGAATGATCAAATAGTTACAGCAAAGCAACGTTTCAGAGTCTCACAGGACCCCTTCATCAGGCATGTGACCCTGAGCTAATTAACTAACACTGCTATTAGCCAGTAATGTGCAACACAAAGGGGTTAATGTACTGACGCTGGTCACTGATGCATTATTGACCGGTGGCAGTTAATTAACCCCTTTGTGCTGCATTAGTGCCCAGTGTCATTGTTAATTAACTAGTAGCCGACCGCAGATAGCCGAATGACAGTTCTGGGTGGACGTCATATGACGTCCCCCCAGAATGCGCTCTCCTGCGCGCCCCAGGGGGCGCGCACCCGGCGATCTCCGTGATCGCTGTATCCTACGGACACAGCTGATCACGTGATGTGGTAAAAGGCCAATCACAGCGGTCTTTTACCACCTGATCAGCGGTATCCAATGACACGCTGATCAGAGGGAAATGCAAGTGCCGGTTCTCGGCTGCACTTTCCTCACGCTGTCAGATCGTGAGGAAAGTACTGCTGAGAACCGGCAGTTGTCAGAGCGAGGATCGGCACCGATCATCAGGGCACTGATGATCAGTGCCCTGATGATCGGTGCCCAGCAGTGACACCCTCAAGTTCCGCCCACCTGTGCCCAGCAGTGCGCCCACTAACTCCGCCCACCTGTGCCCAGCAGATCACCCACCTGTGCCCAGCAGTGCATCCACCTGTGCCACTCTGCAGTGTCACACACCTGTGCCCAGAAGTGCCACCTACCTGTGCCCACCAGTGCCACCCACCAGTGCCACCCACCAGTGCAGCCTAGCAGTGTTGCCAGTCAGTGCCACCAGTCAGTGCCCAGGGGTTGTGCCAGTCAGTGCCGCCAGTCAGTGCCCAGCAGTGATGCCAGTCAGTGCCGTCTATCAGTACCCATCATCAGTGTCACCTATCAGTGCTGCATATTAGTGCCGCCTATCCATGACACCTCATTAGTGCTGTCTATCAGTGCCGCCTATCCGTGCCACCTCATTAGTACTGCCTATCAGTGCCCTTTAGTGCTGCCTATCAGTGCCCATCAGTGCCGCCTATCAGTGCCCATCAGTGCTGCCTCATCAACGCACATCAGTGAAGGAGAAAAATTACCTGTTTGAAAAATTTTATAATAGAAACAAAGAAACTTTTTTTTTTTTTTCAAATTTTTTGCACCTTTTTTATTTATAGCGCAAAAAGTAAAGCGCCCAGTGGCGATTAAATACCACCAAAAGAAAGCTCTATTTGTGAGAAAAAATGATCAAAATTTCATATGGGTACAATGTTGCATGACCGCGCAATTGTCAATCAAAGTGCGGCAGCGCTGAAAGCTGAAAATTGGCCTGGTAAATAAGGGGGTATAAGTGCCTGGTAGGCAAGTGGTTAAGCCAAGGGGCGGACTGACCATTGGGGAACTCAGGCACTGCCGAGGGCCTGGGGTCAGTAGGGGGCCCCATGAGATGTCCCTGGTACCTTTTTATAGGCTTTTTTGGGTGTGGTTTGAGTGTGGGCGAGGACACAGGGGCCCCATGATCCCCTATTGCCCGGGGGCCCCATGAGTTGTCAGTCCTCCCCTGATTAAGCCATTCTTGCAGCAAAACACAGGGGTTAATTAACACTGGCCACTAGTCCAGCATAAAGGGGTTAATTAACACTGCCACTGGCCACTACTGCATTAGTGATCAATGGCAATGTTAATTAACCCTTGTGTTGAATTGAATTTTGTGGCCAGTGGCAGTGTTATTTAGCTCCTTAATACTGCAGAGTTTTAAAATAGCATAACACCACTGACCACTTATGCTGGGGGTGCAGCTTCTGCACCAATGCTGGGGATCATTGGAGAAACTGGCACCAATTCTGGGGCTTATTATTGCAGAAACTGACACCAGTGCTGGGGGTCATTATTATATAAACTGGTACAGATGCTGGGAGCTTTTATTCTAGAAATATGCACCGATGTGTCGGGTTATTATTGCTGCTACTGATACTAATGTTGGTGATTATTACTGTGGAAACTGGCACTGATCCCGGGGGTTGTTATTTTTTGGGAGAGTTCTATTATTTTCATATTTATTTATTACAGGTACTTATATAGCGCCGTCAATTTACGCAGCACTTTACATATATATTTTACATTCATATCAGTCCCTAACCCTCAAGGGGCATACAATCTAAGGCCCCTAACTCACATTCATACATACACATACTAGGGACAATTTAGACAGGATCCAATTCACCTACCAGTATGTCTTTGGAGTGTGGGAGGAAACCGGAGTACCCGGAGGAAACCCACGCAGGCACAGGGAGAACATGCAAACTCTAGGCAGGTGTATGATATAGTTCAAATTTTCTAGTTGATTGATAGTTAACAGCACTACTTTTGCCATTATATGCATTTATTGGGGGGTGACGCCATGTTTTACTGCACCAGGCGACACTAACTCTAGTGACGCCATTGACCCTCGCACCCTGTATCTGTAGAACAGCAATCTATGCAGTGTTGCTAAAATCTGCAGTATTAAAATGTATGAGCAGCATTGCATCTTCCAGTAAAATCCTGTTTTGTTTATTATTTTAGAGTGATAAATCTGTTAAACACAAGTACATTGAAGTGTGTGAGACATACCTGGATCATTTCCATAGGCACTTTCACACTCTTTATGTAGCTTTGACATAACATGTCTGAAATAGAGGCCAGCACAGTTGTTCGTTGGTCAAGCTGTGTGACGTAGTAATGGCCTGTTTATCTTCTAACAATCACTTCTCTCCTTCTAATTTTATTTTTCTTTCCTCTTAGGGATGTCACCAGAAGATTATCATAATGAACTGGCCCCAGAGCTTACAGTAAAAAGCTTTCAACAGTTGATAAAACTTATGTATTTATAATAATTATTTGTCAGAATGTTCAAAGAACCAAATGCCTTTAGACCACCTACAGACCTGGGTTCTTGGTGGGGATCCAATGTAATGAGTCACTGCCAAGGCTGCACAGAGCTGTAAACTTATAGTCAGAGTACAGATGTGATAACTAGCAGTGTGAAGACAGTACCGCCAACATTTTATATTATTATTATTATAATACAGGATTTACTGTATATAGCTCTAACTCTTTGTACAGAACTTTCAAAATAAATGGAGATGGTTCAGTTACAATACGCTATAATACAAGAGGGTGCAGAGAGACCTGCCCATGAAATACTACAACCAAAATGATAGATTTTTTGCATGGTTGTTGGTAAATTGAACCCCTTGTTAGCTTCTTGTATGTCTTGGGGTCTTCAGTGCTAAAGCTCCCCACCAGGATTATCAGTTGTCCCTCCTGTTATACAGAAGCCAAAGCCATATGATGGATGTACAGTTGTGTTCAAAATAATAGCAGTCAGACATCACTAACCTGATCAATCACTGTTTTTAGTAGAAATGATATTTCTACATGGCAAATAATTTACTAGCAGGTGTAGAAGACTAATAGGAATCCAACAGACCCAACAGTCATGACATGCATGCTGCTGATTCTGTGTAATTGAATCACTAATTGAAAGGGGCATGTTCAAAATAATAGCAGTGTGGAGTTCTATTAGTGAGGTCATTAATTCTTTGAAAAACAGGTGGCAATTATTGCCCTTATTTAAGGAAGGAAGGCAGCAAATGTTGTACATGCTGGTTACAGTGCATTTCTCTCTGAAATTCTGAGGAAAATGGGTCGTTCCAGACATTGTTCAGAAGAACAGCGTATCTTGATTAAAAAGTTGATTGGAGAGGGGAAAACATATAAAGAAGTGCAGAAAATGATAGGCTGCTCAGCTAAAATGATCGCAAATGCTTTAAAATGGAAACCAAAACCTGAAAGACGTGGAAGAAAGCGAAAAACTACAATTCGAATGGATAGAAGAACAGCCAAAATGGCAACAACTCAACAATCAGCTCCAGGAATATCAAAGAAGGTCTAAAGTTCCCTGTGAGTACTGTTACAATTAGAAGACGCCTATGTGAAGCCAAGCTATCTGCAAGAAGCCCCCACAAAGTCCCACTGTTGAAAAAAAGACGTGCTGAAGAGATTACAATTTGCCAAAGAGCACATTGACTGGCCTAAAGAGAAATGGTGCAACATTTTGTGGACTGATGAAAGTAAGATTGTTCTTTTTGGGTCTAGTGGCCGGAGACAGTTTGTCAGACGACCCCCAAACACTGAATTCAAGCCACAGTACACTGTGAAGACAGTGAAGCATGGTTGCGCAAGCATCATGATATGGGGATGTTTCTCATACTACAATGTTGGGCCTATTTATCGCATACCAGGGATCATGGATCAGTTTGAATACATCAGAATACTTAAAGAGGTCATGCTGCCTTATGCTGAAGAGGAAATGCCCTTAAAATGGGTGTTCCAACAAGACAACGACCCCAAACACACCAGTAAACGTGCAACATCTTGGTTCCAGACCAACAAGATTGACGTTATGGAGTGGCCAGCCCAATCCCCGGATCTCAATCCAATATAAAACTTGTGGGGTGACATCAAAATGCAGTTTTTGAGGCAAAACCAAGAAATAGAGAAGAACTGTGGAATGTAGTTCAATCCTCCTGGGCTGGAATACCTGTTCACAGGTGCCAGAGGTTGGGTGACTCCATGCAACACAGATGTACAGCAGTTCTCAGAAACAGTGCTTATACAACTAAATATTCATTAAGTGATTCAAAGGAAAGCAAAATCTTCAAACATTTTTCAGTTTATATAGTGAATGTTTGAGTTTGTAAAGAAGAATACAAACACTGCTATTTTTTTGAACAGTCTAATATTCACTTTTCTTCAATTTTTTTAGAGGAACAATACAAATTTGATATATTTTTCTTCATGTTTTGATTTGGAATAGAATGTGTAGTGTTCCCAATGCATTTGAGTGTATGGAAATAAAAGCTATTAGAAGGATTTTGAGCTTTATTCACTTTTTCAACACACTGCTTTTGTTTTGAACACAACTGTATATCATATGCACTCTGTGTGTTGTACACTCTTGAACCTTGTACTCTGTGTGTTATGCAATCTTGACCCAGAGCAGAGTAAGCTCAGGTTTATTTAACCATACCCCTTTAAGTCCCTCCCACTGTCGGCACAATTTTAAAACTGCTCCTCTCCCCAACCTAAGTGGGCATGGTCATGAGAGTGTCCCTGGATTTCATTTCGAAAATGTGGTCACCTTAATTTGTGAGTATCTCTGCCACAGTGGCAAATGGCTCTTGCAGTCTTTTCATTCACAGATTATTGTAACTTTACAACTTGGCTGTTCAGGTGGAGTTACATACAGCATGCCAAAAAATGAGCAGCAGAACACTGAAGGAAGAAGCACCACCTGATTTAGATAAGTGGGAGGGTTGTTTAATGTTTGGAGCTTAGGTAATGCAGCCATGTTTCATGTTACACTCTAAATCATGGTCAAAAAGGTGGACTAAACCTTTAAGGTCCAGGGCAGGTAATGAAGGTAAATATCTGATTGAATATCACTGAAAACTCGTATACATCAGAACTCCCAGAATTCACATTTTGACATGTCTTAGAAGGTAAGAAGTTAGCACAGATTATATTGCTCTGAAAGCACGTACCAATGGTTAACAGCACCAAAAACCAACATACCATGATTGTGATCTTATGGGACAGGATAAAGATACAAAATACTGCATGGAAACATGACCTAAGGAGTCACCGGAGGTGACTTACCCCAACGGTGTCTGCATGAATAGGAAATATTGTACACGTTTAGAATGAACTTTAAAGGAAGCCCATATTTTAAAAATGATTTCAATTGTTTCAAAGTGAACTACTCAGTTTGAATGTCCCCTCAGCAGTATCAATAAGTTGTTCCTCCACATAGTTCTGATTAGCAAAGCTCTGGCTTTCTTTACACAAGTGGGCCTACGGGACCAGATTGCCTGATTTGCCACCATGGGCAAGATCTTATGACAAATGCCAGTTTTTCAAGTGAAAAGCCTCTCTAATTAGAAGTGAAAACATCACTATTCATCATCCTAGACAAGAGCTTTTTAAAACAAAGAATTGTAAGTGACCCCTCTCCAAATGGAGACTGTCCAACATGTCCAATCAATTACTTTTACTTAAAAACAAACATGACTGAGGTCTGAGCATCCCTGTACTCTGTGTGTGCCTCATTCCTGTTCTAGACCAGTCTATTACTTACAGTGATTTATCGACAGCAGATGAGCAGGGTTACTATCAGTTGAATGATTTGGCAGTGCATGTAGTTTTAACGTGCAGGATTATCCAAACACAGCAGTACCCCCCACTAATGAACTGTGATTTATTCACATTGACTGGTTATTTTGTTCTATAGGGATTTTGTGTTCTTCTATAGTCAGTTACAAAAAGTAGATGAATAGGATTAATGTACTGAACCTTTAGACCTGAAACACAAAAACAGGCCAAATTAAAGCATTAAAGAGGAACTATCATTAAAAAATGCTTTATTGTTACTGAACTCCCCAGGGGACCAAGTGCATATGGCACTAGGTATTGTTCTGACTAGTGTCTCCATTGTCATCAAATCACACCCCTATATGCTGGCAGTAGCTCCATCCCCTTTTGAAACCCAAATTATGGGAGTTCCTGTGGAGGATGGTTCAGCCAACACAGAACCCTGCCCTCTCTCTAAGATGAATGAGCTGTCACTATAATAGTAATAATAGTAAAAGAACAGGCAGTGCAGAATGCTCAGTTATAATAGTGACAGCTCATTCTGTCTGTGCATTTATCAGCGGCTGCTTATGCACATGCACAGCCGATGGATCACATAGCACTTTTATAAATGAATGATCAATGCTGTCAGACCAGCGCCATATATGACACAACCGACAGTGCTGAATGTTTTTTCATAAAAATTAAAGATCACTGCCGCAGTGGTATGTGATTCATCAGCTGTGTATTTGTAAATGCAGCAGCTGATAGCTACACAGCGCTGCAGGCTGTATGACTTCATATTGTGAATGGCAGTGCTGATCTCCTTTGACCAGAGCTGTCAATCACAAATCTATCTGCTTTTTAGTGGTGTTGTCAGACAGGAGATAAACCTGTCTCACCATGGTGCAATTTGTCTTGAAGCTGACTTTTCATGGAGGGGGTTGTATTTGGAGGATAGGGGAGTTTTTGTTTGGGAGGCACTCTGTGCATTACTTATTCCTGACCCTTAATTCTGTTTTTACTTACTCTTGACCCCTATGCTCTGTTTGTTAATTACTCCTGAACCTTGCACTCTGTTACTTACTCCTGACCTCTGCAAGTTGCTCATTCCTGACCCCTGCACACTTTGTTCACGTCTCCACTGTGTTGTACACTCTTGAACCTTGTACTCTGTGTGTTATGCACTCTTGACCCAGAGCAGAGTAGGCTCAGGTTTATTGTTGGCTTCTTGTATGTCTTGGGGTCTTCAGTGGTAAAGCTCCCCACCAGGATTATCAGTTGTCCCTCCTGTTATACAGAAGCCAACACCATATGATGGATGTATATCATATGAATCTGTGTGTTGCACACTCTTGAACCTTGTACTCTTTGTGTTATGCAATCTTGACCCAGAGCAGAGTAGGCTCAGGTTTATTCAACCATACCCCTTTAAGTACCTCCCACTGTCGGCACAATTTTAACACTGCCTCTCTCCACAACCTAAGTGGGCATGGTCATAACAGTGTCCTTAGATTTCAGTTTGAAAATTTGGTCACTTTGATTTGTGAGTACCTCTGGCATAGTGGTGAACGGCACTTGCAGACTTTCCATTCACAGATTATTGTAAATGTATAACTTGACTATGCAGGTGGAGTCACATTCAGCAGTGCCAAAAAAGAGCAACAGATCATTAAAAGGAGAATCACCACATGATTTAGATAAGTGGGAGAATTGTTTGAGGTTGGGAGCTTAGGTAGTGCAGCCATGTTTCACGTTACACTCTAAATCATGGTCAAAAAGGTGGACTATTTTTTTCTTTCTTTCTTCTCTGCTTTTCTTCTTTCCTTTTCTGTTTGTTTTGATGTGACAGTGGACAGCTGTCTTTAGTTGCGATAATCTGAGTTTCACTGCTGTTATTGTAACCTATGTGCCATTGATAGCCCCTACGTGGGCATACGTTTTGCCTTATTGGAATTAGAGCGTTGTCTGCTCTATTATGCATTTTCTATCGGTGCAATTGATAGCCCCTGCGTGGGCGTGTTTTGTTGCCTCTATTTTATACTGTTTAAAATTAATAAAAACCATTGAAATACAAAAAAAAAAAAAAAAGGTGGACTAAACCTTTAAGGTCCAGGGCATGTAGTAGGCCATTTTTTTCTTTAGCAGCAAAACACCTGCACCGAATACTGGATGTTCATTGTCAAACACCAATGTACTATTTCACACAGATTTGTCATGCAACATCTGAAAAATTTTTTTGGCCGTAGTAATCAGGTAGTTTCCCATTGCCATTTTTTGGCTCAGATAAAAATGAAGGTGAACATCTGATTGGCTATCATTGAAAACTCGTATACATCAGAACACCCGGAATTCACATTTTTGACATATCTTAGTAGATAAGGAGTTAGCACAGATTAGCACCTTTTTCATGGATACCGGAAATGTCACGCCCAACCTTGTTTACAAGTTAGAGATTTTGTTAATAGGAATTCTGTGTTGGAATTCCATCTATAAAAACAGTTTCTTGCTCTGAAAAACTCAGTCTGACTTATGTTAGCTTAAAGAAGAAGCACAAATAATTCCATAAATGTGTTACAGGAACTTTCCTTTTAATATAAGGATACAAATCTATCGCTCTTGAAAACATTTTTTTAAATGAAAATGGCTAAAATGCATGAACATACTATATATACACTGTATAACAAGATATATAATGTATGTGTGACATTTAGATCAGGGTTTTCCAACCTGTGGTCCATGGGCTGTATGTGGCCCAAGATATCTATGAATGCAGCCCAAATCAAAATCGTAAACTTACTTAAAAATGTTTTTTTTTTCTTAAATGCATTTAAGCTCTGTTCACACCAATGTGTTTTTTAGTGCTTTTTGCAGCTCATTTAACATGGTTTCCTATAGACCATGTTCACATCTATGCTTTTTTGAGCTGCTGCATTTTTGGAAAGGGTCAGGGACTTTTTTAAAAGCAAAAAGCAACATGTTGCTACAATAGAGTTCAATGGAGAATCTGCTGAAATGCATGGTAGTGCGTTTTTGCTGCATTTGGCATTTTCATTCTGCTCAGATAGGTACATTATCTATATCAGTGATCACTAACTTGTGATCTGTCTGACGTTTTATTCTCATCCGCTATCCTTATTGTTAGTCTAATTTATATGTGACCCAAAACAATTCCTCTTCTTCCATTGTGGCCCAGGTCAAAAGGTTGGACACCCCTGATTTAGATGAAATGCATGTTTAAAACATTTAAAGGATTAGTTCACCTTTCTACAAACAATAATAAAGGCACATGTTTTTTTTGTGCACGTAAAAAACGGGCATTTATAATTTTTTGTAGTATGAGCCTGTAAAGCATTGCACCAGCGATCAGCAGATCACTGATGCCATGCAGGTCTCCTGCAGACTATTATTGTATCGGCTTGCTTGTAAGCTGATACCTCTGACAGGAAGCCTCAATGAACTACCAAGGCACTCACAGCACCGTGGTAGTTCATTGGGAACTACAAGCCGACAGCTGCTAAGCCTGACAGGACTTGTAGTCCATTCATGCACAGAACACTGTGAATGAATGATGCGACCATGTGGGCGGAGCACTGTTTTTAAAACGTGACAGCTAGTACGAGGAACATCTCCCCCTACTGCTATCACAGGGAGGGGGGAGGGAATCGGACAGTGGCTGCAGGATCAGCAACATCTTACATGTTCCATCCTAAAAAGTGTGGAATATGTAACCTGTTCCCAAAGGTGAACATATCCTTTAAGAAGCTATATATAATTATATAAGTGCTATAAAGTTATCTTCATCACTAGAGAAATTGTCTTTTAGATAAAGATCAGAAAGACAGGGGGCCACACAACATTTTTTCCATCACACAGAACTACAGCCCTGCGTGGTAGGTGACCCTACTATAATCATCTCACCTGCTCCTCAGTCTAGTGAATACTCCTTCACTGATGTGACTACTCCACATCTTCTGGATTTAAACTCTGGGACAGCAAAGGTGATCTAGAGCAGCCTTTTTCAACCAGGGTGCTCAGGCACCCTGGGGTGCCTTGGCAAAATACCTTAAAACTGTCCAAAATTTATATACATACAAGCCAGCAGGTGGAACAAGCCTGCGTTTTAGTTAACAAAGCCAGAGGTTTTCATTGTGCACCATTACAACCTTCTAGCCACCAGCGTCCTAACAACCAATGACATTATCAGTTGATAAGGAGGATATTGGTTGCCTGCACAGCATCCTTGTTTGGCCCTACCCTGCCTCTCTCCATCAATGCTGGGGTCACATTAGCTGAGTGATGGAGAAAAACTGAGGGAGAAGAGAAACATTGGAATACTAGTCAGTACCAGCATGCAGAAGGGTATTTGCTTTGAAGATTAAATCACCTCTAACATTGGGAGTCCTACAGGTGTGGATGTTGCTGTGTTATTTAAAACTATTAGAATAGTTATTTACATTTTAGAATGGTGTTCCTTGAGACTGTCCATACGTTTAAAGGGTGTCTCGAGACTGTCCATAATTTTAGAGGGTGCTTTGAGACTTTCCAAAACTCTAAAGGGTGCCTTGACTGAAAAAAGGTTGAGAAACACCGATCTAGAGACCTATCTAACAGACTGAAACCTTGCTGTCAGTGGTGGTCAGCTTTGAGTAACATTGTTTGAAGAGGTGGGAAGAGTGAAGTTACGGGGATTGGCTGTAAATGTTTCTCCACCTCCTTAAGATAGAAAACTGTTTGCCTATTGGACCATTTGCATCCAAGTGGGTGGTGGGGATTCTTGTCCCATAAGACCCTGAGGTTGTTTACTGGAACCTGCTGGGTGACCTGTTTGTGGAAACCCACTGCCACCCTACTCATTGGAAGCACATCTGTAACAGACATGCTGTATGTGCGCACCAATGCTCCTTGTTAAGTATTTGCTCAATAAGTACTTGGGCCAGCCTTTTCTGACCCTCACTGCTGGAACAGCCAAACATCCCACAGCCCTGTTCCAGCAATCAATGTATATACACACCTGCCAAGACTTTGTTTTTTTTCTCTTGTACCACCTGCCAAGACTGAATGCAGGTTACTATTTTGAGAGGAGTATTATTCAGATTTATAGGTCTTAAGATCCACCATAAAAATATTTACAGTTGGATCTAATAAAGTTTTTAAAGTGGTAGTCCAGTGCAAAATGGGAAAACACATGGTGTTTCTTTCTGTCATTCAAGCTTATAGAGATTATGGGGGTTTTGAAGTGAGTGTACTCTATGCAGGGCAACACATTGTTTTTGTCCACGCAAAGCAACAGATTTAGCTGACTGAAGAACTTACTCCCCTCTACATGGCTGCTTATACTCACTTTTTCTTTCTTTAACTTACACACTAAAAACCTTTGTACCCACATTTATTTATGGTACTTATATAGCGTTGCCTATTTAAACAGTGCTTTAAATATGTATTGTACATTCACATAAGTTCCTAACCCTCAAGGGGCACACAATCTAAGGTCCCCAATTTACATTCATACATACACATACTAGGGCCAGTTTAGACAGGATCCAGTTAATCTACCAGCATGTCTTTGGAGTGTGGGAGAAAACCCATACAGGCACAGAGAGAACATGCAAACTCCAGGCAGGTGGTGCCGTGGTTGGGATTTGAACCAATGACCCTAGTACTTCCAGGTGGAAGTGCTGACCATTTAGCCACTGTGCTGCCCACATGACAGAGCTTGAGCTTGGTGAATGGCCACTCCACCATTCCTAAGCAAACCAGGTATAAACAGAGTGGTGGGGAAATGAATGGAAGGTGAGTTTAAAGTGTAATAAAACCCAAGAATAAAAATGTAAATAATTGTAGTTTATTAGTCCCTAGATGTGGTAGCTGCATCAGATTTCCTTGGTTATGCATTTTCCTTTATTATCAACTGAAGATACTGCCAGTAACTCACTTAGAGGTCTATGTATAAAATGCTCACTATATCAATGTATCACACATCCACACTGTCAAAATGAAAGAATGCTAGATTTTGTAATATGTGTTCCTATATCATCATAACCATTAAGTGGGCATGATACATTTTGTTTTCCAGAAATACCTTAATCATTAGCCAAGTGTCCCAGAACTGTCCCCCAAAATCTGAGACACTTGGCTAATATATCATTGTGGGCAATTGGTTTTAGATTGTTGATGGAATCAACTGACCAAATTTATAGAACTTATGAAGAGAAAAGGCTTGCAGTCTTTGTTAAGGGAGGAAAGATGTATCAAGCTTTTAGTGTAGTATAACATTTTAGGTAGTTAAATCTTAACCCCTTGGCGCTGAGCGTACTCATATATGCAGCCCCACTGGACTGGGCTTTTTTACGTGGGGACGCAGATATGCATATGTGTCTTTGTGCTGGACGCATGCTACATAGTGCGCTCCCAGTACAGAGAACAGGGTCTCACCGGGAGCCCGGGTCCTGTACTAATGATTGGGACCCGAAACTCCAGCTTCCGGGTCACCTGATTGCTGTGTTAGCCTCTGATTTGCTATCACAGTGATCAGTCACTGTGAAGCCCGCCACTGTGTTTCTCTGTGAATGGAGAGGAAAGATACATTGTATCTCTCTGTCTCCTTGCAAAGAGAAAAATAAACAACAGTGTGTAAAAAAAAAAAATAAAAAATAAAGAAAAATTACATAGATCAAGGTTTGATCTAGGTCAGTGCAAGGGTTAGTGTTTGTGTCAAGTAAGAATCAAAGGTCATGGTCAGTATATTTTGGGTAGG
This sequence comes from Staurois parvus, assembly GCF_062004578.1. Taxonomy (NCBI): domain Eukaryota; kingdom Metazoa; phylum Chordata; class Amphibia; order Anura; family Ranidae; genus Staurois; species Staurois parvus. Next base: position 9,663,213 of record NW_028318094.1, read on the forward strand.
ATTTATAAAAAAAAATAAAAATTAGTATGAGTGTCAGTTAGTGTCAGTGTGTTTTTAAGTAGGATAAAAAAGCAAAATGAGCACTATTGCTTCTGGGCCTTACTACGGGTACATCCAACAACTAACATACACATATGTGGTATCGTTGCGATCGTTGGTGGTAGGTTATGCTAGTAACAAAATATATACAGCTAAATGAAAAAAAAATGTTTTTTTCTATTATTATGGCCCAGTTTTCCTTTGATAAGAAAAAAATCAGGAGATATCCATCACAATTTACCACCAAATGAAAGCCCAAATGCAGTATAATCCACCTGGATTTATTTTTATTTATTTCAGGTACTTATATAGCGCCGTCAATTTATGCAGCACTTTACACATATACTATATATTCACATCAGTCCCTAACCCTCAAGGGGCATAAAATCTAAGGTTCCTAACTTGCATTCATACATTTACTAGGGCCACTTTAGACAGGGGCCAATTAACCTACCAGCATGTCTTTGGAGTGTGAAAGGAAACCAGAGTACCCAGAGGAAACCCACGCAGGCACAGGGAGAACATGCAAACTCCAGGCAGGTGGTGCCGTGCTTGGGATGCGAACCAATGACCCTAGTGCTGCCAGACGGAAGTGCTAACCATTTAGCCACTGTGCTGCACCTGGATGGAAAGAAGTGTGTGATGTGTAAGGCTTCAGTCTATTATGAATGCTGCTGCTAGACTCATATACCTTACCAACCGATCAGCAACTGCTGTCCCTCTCTGACAATCCCTTCATTGGCTTCCACTAACCCAACATATAAAATTCAAAATACTAACCACAACATACAAAGCCATCCACAACACTGCCCTTAGCTACATTACCAACCTCATCCTCAGATATCGTCCAAATCGCTCACTCTGCTCCTCCCAAGACATCTTGCTCTCTATCTCCCTCATCACCTCCTTCCACGCTTGCCTCCAGGACTTCTCCAGTGCCTCTCCCATCCACTGGAACTCTCTACCGCAGTATGTTCGGTCAGCCCCCACCCTGCCTTCCTTAAGGAGATCTTTGAAAACTCACTTATTTAGGGAAGCCTACCCCACCTCCACCTAAGAACTGTACTTGAGCCACCTCCATTAGATCATCCCTGCAGCTATCAGCTTTTGTTGTTACTTTAGATTGTAAGCTGCACGAGCAGGGTCCTCATATTCCTTCTGTACTGAAATGTATTGTAATTGTACTGTACTGTCTTTATATTGTAAAGTGCTGTGCTAACTATTGGCGCTATATAAATCCTGTATAATAACAATAATTGTTTTCAGATTAAAAAAAAAAATTGATCGAATACTTTCCCCCCCAAAAAAACTGGCATTGTTTACATCGGCAGTAAACCGGAAGCTGCTTGATATAGGAGGAGCCTCAGAAACGCGGTGCGGCCCACATACCTGTCACTCACGGCACCTGTCAGGAATCCCGGCCAGCTGGCGGGAGCGTACGGATAGACGCCGCAGACCTCCACCTTGCAACGGGTCTCTCTCCATGTCTTGCAGCGATCATCAGCTCCACCACACTGGAGAGACCTGTCTCTACACGCCGCACGGACCTTGGGAACTGACTGCGGGTTTTTCACATGTAATTGCACTTTAAATAAAGTTCCTTGTTTGCACTCATGCTGACCTGGTGCCCTGCTGTGTTCCTTTTGCATGTCTCCTGAGGGATTCCCCAGATCCTTGGCAAGGAGCTGCCGGTGACTGTACATGTGCCATAGCTTCCCCATCATCCATACATTTTTTAATTCAGCTACATTCCAGATGGACTGATCACTGAATACATACATTTTTTTGTATGCTGACAGGTCTGGTTACATTACTAGTGGTGACATTGGTTATGTTATGTATTTTCATGTGGACCCCTCTATTTAGTCCATTATTCAGATTACATTCCATCATCATCTGAGTGCTGGATATGCTTGTAACACTTACAAGGAGCTTTATATAGTATAAAGATCAGCGGCTGGGGACATTTTTAATATCAGGGTTGTGGCATCCAGCTGCAGCCATAACCTCGATAAACCAATATTGCGATGTATATTTACACTTAGGTGATCTTGAAGTAGCAGGAGAGAAACCAAAAAAATTTATATGTGTATTAAATGGATATTGTAGCCTTTAGTCCACACACAAACAGACCTGGTAGAAAAATGGTCATTTATATGATTGACAAGCTGCTACTTGTTTAGATTTTGTATAGGGTAACTTTCCCTTTAATCTTCCCTACTGATATGTCTTGTTATAGTATGATATGTAGCACGGTTCGGTTCGTGAACTGCTCAGCTATATTAAGAAACCACTTAGTTGTGCAGACTCCATATCACAGTCTAAAGGTCAGACATTTACCTGGTCAGCGGGAAGGAATGCGCGGTGTACAACAGATTTCAGGCCCCCTCCTGTTTCTTTAGCTAATGGCCAGCTCAGTGTGTCAGACATTGTAATGTTGACAGAAAATAGTGGATAATATGTTATGTAAACTCAGAAAATGTAATTCTTGTAAATTATCCTGTTTACTTTTCTTAAATATCATGGAAAGTGTTTTTATATCTGTTTGATAAGTTATAAAAAAACTGTTGATCCTGCTAGAAATCTTGTGAGCTGATAGCTTCCTTTACTTTCTGCCTGCACTGCACTCTTATCAATTACATTATTTTTAGCTATATCTGAGGACTACAGAACTACATCCCTCTATGTCAGAGGTCTCGAAACTTTCTAAACAAAGGGCTAGTTTATTGTCCTTCAGACTTTAGGGGGCAGACTGTGGGCAGTGGGAGTAGAAAATGCCCCAGCATCAGTGGAAGTAAACAATGCCTCAGGCTGGATGCTCAGTGGGAGTAAAAATTTACATAGTACCTGTGATCAGAATGAGGAGGAATGGTGCTCAATCATTGGTATTGGTGGGTGGAATAGTATCTTATCTATTGTAATGGGGGAGGGAACAGTGTCAAATGCCTATGTCAGTGGAAGCAATAGTGTCCTATCGTTGGTGTCAAAGGGAGGAATAGTGCCCCAACGTTGGTGTCAGTGGGAGGAGTAGTGCCCCAATGTTAATGTCAGTGAGAGGAATAGTGCCTTAACGTTGGTGTAAGTGGGAGGAATAGTGCTCCAACGTTGGTGTCAGTGGGAGGAATAGTACCCAATGTTAATGTCAGTGAGAGGAATAGTGCCCCAACGTTGGTGTAAGTGGGAGGAATAGTGCTCCAACGTTGGTGTCACTGGGAGGAATAGTGCCCCAATGTTAATGTCAGTGGGAGGAATAGTGCCCTATCGTTGGTGTTAGTGAGAAGAGTAATGTTTTATCGTTGATGTCAGTGGGAAGAATAGTGGCCCATGGTTGTTGTCACTGGGAGGAATCATTTTATGTCTATTTATCTTTTCATGTGACAACACTGAAGAAATGACAATTTGCTACAATGTAAAGTAGTGAGCGTACAGCTTGTATAACAGTGTAAATTTGCTGTCCCCTCAAAGTACGTCAACACACAGCCATTAGTGTCTAAACTGCTGGCAACAAAAGTGAACACTCCTAAGTGAAAATGTCCAAATTGGCCCCAAAGTGTCAATATTTTGTGTGGCCACCATTATTTTCCAACACTGCCTTAACCCTCTTGGGCATGGAGTTCACAAGTTGCCATTGGAGTCCTCTTCCACTCCTCCATGACGACGTCACGGAGCTGGTGGATGTTAGAGCTCTTCCACCTTCCGTTTGAGGATACCCCACAGATGCTCAATAGGGTTTAGGTCTGGAGACATGCTTGGCCAGTCCATCACCTTTTACACACACACACGCAGGCAGACCCTGGACTACAAACAAAATTCTGTAGGTTTGTTCTTAAGTGAATTTGTATGCAAGTTTCAACAAATAAATTTTTTAAGTGTAATTCCAGCCAAAAATTATTTTTAAGTTTTGGGTAGCATAGGGAAGGGTTAACTAGCCATGCAGTGATGTGGGATTGCTGACAGGTCAGCCGAACAGTAGGCGGCAGCTTGCGGTGAGCAGCAAGATGGCCTCCTAGAGGAGTGGTGTGACGTCACGGTGCCTCAGTTCTTAAGTATGGGTCATATGTAAGTCGGATGTTTGTAATTTGGGGACTGCCTGTATTTCCTTTACAGCTGAACTTTGGCATAACAGCTCCAGATAAAATAAATACATGTGAATTGTTTTACAATTTAATATATTTGGGACAGCACTTTGTAACACAGCAGAGACTGCTTGGCTAACAGTGTTGACGTTTCCTCCTCCTATCGCAGTCTTGCAGTGTCGCAGGTTATAAAAGGTAAATACATTCAGTGTGTATCAAACCAAAAGGCGAGCAAAGTCTTCAAGTTGGTTTTTCCTTAGAAAGAAGCCACAGCCTAAGCAGAAAAGCCTGTTCCTTGCCAGCATGCTGCAGCAAAGTACACTGTATGGAAGCAGTGGTCTCTCTGCAAAGGTACGACACTCCCAATGAGTCAGACCTATAGCTCAGTAATCGGTGTGCTCCTTGCTGATTGGATAGGTCTAGCTCAAAACACACAAGGGACACTTTGCAGGCAGACCACTGCTTCCACACAGAGAACAAGGGTTCTTCTCTACAGCATGCTGGCAAGGGACATGCTTTTTAAAGAGAAACAGCTGAAAGACTTTGCCAAATTTTTGCTATGATGCACCTAGAATATACATAACTATGGCTAGGTTTACACCTTTGTGCCAGCATTTAGCTTCAATTTTAGCATGCACGCATGTGTTTTGGTTTAACCTATGAAGATAAAATAAATTAGTGGTTGCTAGGGCATGGGTGGTTATTGTCAGGTGCTAAAATGCACAAAAATATGTTACATTCATGTATTTGCATGCTCTCATTGAAGTCCATGCACCAAAGTATGCACCTGTACTATTTTTCCAAAAGCATGGCATTGCAGCACACAGGGGTCAATGAGCATCTTGGAAAAAAATGAAAACCCTCTTGTTGTGCAATAAAGTTTTTTAGTGCATTAAACACAGGTGTGAATGGGGCCTTAGGGTATGCCTAAAGGCAAAACATTTTTTTTTGCTAGCTTTGGATAGAGTGGGGATGGATTAGAACACTCCATTAGGTACATTCACCCTCTCTATTTGTCCTGTTTTCTGTCATTGAAAGTGAAAGTAAAAGAAAATCCCAAATTCTGGGTTGTCCCCAGAAAAGAAATAGGGAAAATCTCCCAATTGGGACATTAGTTCTGGCGACCTTGTGGGCCAAAAAGGATTCCCTTAATTTAGAGGGATTTCCTCTCACTTTCTGTTTTGGCTATGGGACAGGAAGTAATGGGAAATCTCCTCTATGGGACACAGATGGCAAATAATTGTTTGGGGTTGTAACCCTCCCTTACTCTATCCAAAATGAAAAAAAAAACGTTTTGCCTATAGTTCTACCTTAAAGTGTTACTAAACCCAGGATCCTGCATTCACTCTATCTGGTCTCCCACAGTACACAGAGCATGGAAATGCAATTATTTTAGTAAATATAAGCTGCTAAATACCTTTTCCCATCAGCAGTTAGACCAGTCTTGTGACTTCTATCAGTGTCCAGCAGAGCACTGGTTAAAGCTTGTAGGAGGAGTTTTCATTCTCCCGATTGTCCTATAAAGCTGCATAACCCCTGACCTCTGTCTGGACAGCACTGATTGGCCCTGTGCTGATCACATGCACTCTCCCAAGAATAAAAAAAAAACTCTCTCGCAATACACACCAAACTGAGGATGTGCAGCTTGTCCCCAAAGCTCTGTCCTATCAGCAGATGGATTGGGGACAGCAGAAGAAGGGGGGGATCAGAGAAGACAGGATCAAACATCCTTTTTACACAATGCAGAGGATTAACCCCTTAGGTTCCACAGTGAGCATGACAAGCATTTTTTTTCTGCATATACAGACTGATTTTACTGTTGTGGGTTTAGTAACACTTTACTGTTCAGATGGACTTTAATGGATAGTGGATTTTAAAATATGCCTTGAGTTGAGCTTAATAGAGTTTAACTTATATAAAAAATTAGTGCGCCGTACACATGAAAAATGTAGCAGCATTTATTTGATTGATTATTGTTTATGATTAATTAGTGTACAGCGTACTCATTTTTTTATATATGTTTTGTGTTTTCTGGTGTTCAGGGAAAGAGTAGCAGCAGTTCACTAATTGTTTTATTATTGTTTCAGAATATTATTATTATACAGGATTTATATAGCGCCAACAGTTTGCTCAGCGCTTTATAATAGAATACATATTTTTTTCACACATTGTATTGTCTGGGGTGTAGCGCAGAGGTTTTTTTTCTTTTTTCTGTCTTACATATAGAGTTTAACTGTTGTTCTACATATGGTCCATGCTCTAACATGAATGTTCATATAAGAGTGCACAGGGTGAAATAAGTAAACCCAATTCCAGTGTGAGGGAGGAATCAAGGAACATGTGCTTATACTGATGAAAATACAGAATAAGGCAACAGTATAAAAAACTAGCTAATGCTGTAAGGATAATAATAATATAAAACAGTGATAAATAATAATGTTGTTATTACAATTATTATTATTTTTAATGATAAGGACTATAGTCATTTTCAGTATATGTAATTTTTATTTAAATGGTATGTCAAGACATTTTTTTTAGTTTTAGGTGAGTTGGTAAAGATGAGAGTGCTTGTATGGTTTATACTGCAATCTGGGGCTCCATTAGCGAGATTTTCCTTTACTGTCTATCCCAGTGACAACTGTTTTACTAGACAGGAAGTGAGGAAACTGACTGGGACATAGCCAGGAATACAAATATGATAGGAGTTCTGTCCTGTCCCCACTCTTGAATTTCTAATGAATGGGCTGCCCTACAGCAATGCCAATCAACACATATGTGTTAACACAATGCAACAGATTGCTTAACGGCACCTCAGAAAAGTAACAGATATTTTTACAAGGAAACCTTTTAACAATATACATAACATAAATACTGTATACATTCAAAGTTCCATCTGGCTTTACATTGTCTAATCAATCCCATTCATTTACTTCTCTATATTTGCTGTAATTGCATTGTGTGCGTTTTCTGTTTCGGCATAGCTGTTTATTTTCTTTACGTAACTCCCTGACGTATGGGCACTTTCAGTATGTGTACATTCATTTATAAAATTAGCTGAACATCGTAGTTATTTAACCAAATGCAAGCTCTGCTGAAACCAAAGAAAAAAAAACACGTATTTGTTATCCACAGCTTCATAAACCCCATTACTCACAAGTTGGGGCTAAATAGGTTAGATTAAAAATTACCTTTTTTGTTCTGTTTTTGTGAAATTCCTTCTGGTCATCAGACAAGCAGGCGGCTGAGCTAAATGCAGTTTATGCAGCTTCGGTGATGGGTGTGCTGTAAAATAGAAGAATCCTGAACTCCCAACAGCTGTGTCTCTTCAGCTCCTCCCACACACAGCCATTTTTAAATCATGTGGATTTTTTTTTTGCTTTTAGAATCTATTTTTTCTCTGATAGCGAAATATGTGGGAAGGTAGCCAAGGAGCAACTTCTTCTACTATCCCACTAAAAACAATGGTGGAAAGATTGGTGTACATGTTATTACTAAACCTATCAATACTGGTATAATATTTGTACATATCCACACTTAAAATAAAAATCCTTTGTTTTTTTCCTTTTCTGTAATTTTATTGGTCTCAAAATAAAAGTAGAACAGAGTACAGATACATATGCGTACTTCTGGAAGTGGTGATACATTGTTTTATGTTCATTATGTGACATGTAAAGCCGGCCATACATGGAACGAAATTCAGCCAGTTCAGCAGGGACTTGACGTGATTTGATCCAACTGTGGGCAGGCTGATTGTACTCAAGTTGATCCATTGATTGACCTGCGTACAATCTGGGGGAGGCTGTTGGATGTTGACTGTTCCAAAAGACTGCAAGGCCACCAGGTTCATGTGGGCTACACTAGGCACTCTAAACAGGGTCACTAGCTCTACACATGGGGTACCTTTACTGTAATATGCTCATCAATGCCTCGGGACAAGGCGGAGGCTGCTTCCAGGGATAACTCAACCTTAAGGCAGTCCTCAAAGTTAGAGATGGCTATACACCATGTACATTGAACAATAAACTGGACTGCCGGTAACTCTCTCTGATCCCGTGTCAATGCACACCTTGACTGCAACTGTTGCTATTAGGAGAGACATGCTAAACCTATGCCTGCTCCACCCATCTATCACCTCACACCCAGTAAAAAAATGGGGTACTACCATGCAGCTAGCCGGGACCTCGTGCGTGCACTTATTTAACTCTTCCTCTTCCATACACAATGGCCAGGGCGGGGGCCTCTACTGTGCTAATCTGATCCTTTTACTATGGGTGATGGACCGCTTGGGGATGGAGCACTCAAAGCAACTGCTTGTACTCCACACTGTGGTAACTCTTGCAGAGGCTGACTTCAAACCCAAATGTGCTTTACTGACTGAAGCTGCAGACTGTGTGTAGTGCTAGTGTTAGGGATCCAGGTATGACCAGAAATGTGTGGACTGACACAGGGAACTGCAGGCTTCAGAAATGAAATAATAATAGAATTAATTAAGAGCCCCAACAAAATAAACAAACGCAGTGCAAACAAAACCAAACCTTAAACTAATATAAATAAGAACAAGTGACATCAGGGCTGGAGAGGTGGAGTGGTCAGGCAGGCCGGGTCAGGAACAATCGGGCAGACAAGGTACAACAGGAGAAGGCAGGACAATGGTCAGGAATAGCCGGGGTTGGTGCAGGCGGAGTTCAATCAGTGTCAGGGTCAAGCAGAGGAACCAGGCAGGCAGACGACAGGAACAGGTACAGGGACTCATGGGAAACAAACACCAAGGCACTGATTGCAGGCCTGGTCCTGCTTAAATAGATCTCCTGCAATCAGCCTCAGATGATGGCTTGATTGCAGGAATGAGACCCTGGCTGCTGAAAGCACCCTCTGGTAGGAGCTGGTACTGCAGCCCACAGAGCAAGTGAGCCACAGCACCACCAGTGGTGAGTCCATTCCTGATAGCTAGTTACTTTCATACACCCCTTTGAATAACTTTAGAAGAGGCATTAAAACTTTTCAAAACTTTACTGAAAGAACTCAAGGTCAGCTCAAGGTAGACAACAGTCTTTACCCTAACTCATACCCTAACTAGACTTTGGCTGCCCCAGCGTACCTGCACAGAAGTCCATACTTGGCATAGTCCATAATGGCAGTTCTCCAAAGGCTGGTAACTGCAGTCCCCAACAGTCCTCCTACATGTTGAAGGCACAGGCAGACAGACTGACTGCAATGTTCAGGAGTTCTCCAACTCTCTGCATTTCAGCTTACTCAGAGTAAGCTCGGCTTAGCTCAAGAGTCCTAGGATCCAGATCACCATCCTTTTTATAACAGCACAGGACCGGTGGGTTGTACCCAGAAAATTCAGACCGGGAATGAGGCAAAAGACATTAACCCCTTCCCATCCAGCCGGTGCAACAACAGGCTCACTAACAATAGGCAGCCTGCCTACAAGCCAGCCTGTCGGATTTTTCTACTGTGCATGCAATTACCCCCAGCGGCTATACAAGTCAAGATACATTAGTGTGATGGTCAGTGAGTGGAAAGCTCCTTACACTTGTGGACCTTGGGAAGAATTACCCCCTTGCAGATAGCTAAAATGATCAATGGTGTCAGTGGGAACTTATCTGAGAGGCAGAAATTACTCATTGGTCAAGGAACCCCTAGGAACCTTTGGAGGAACCATAGAGTTCCATGGTGCCCTGGTTGAGAAACCCTGGTCTACAATAAAGCCAAACAGGGCTGTTTACGTGCTGCGGGGATTTTAAAAAGGCATGTTTAGTTGACTGACATTCAAGTCAATGGGGATGGAAGTGACATCTTGTAACACACATCCAAAAAAACCTTGTCGTAGAACACAGGACGTGTGTAGCACAATCAGTCCTTCTGTACCTTTGTTGTGTTCAACCCCCCCTCAATTGCTGGCAATTCTCAGCTCTGTCAATGAAACCTGGAGTTGCCCTGTACATACAGAAGCTCCAACTGCTGCAGCTATCAAAAAAAGAACTGTCTAACCCAGACCTCATTCACACCTTAAGCAGAGAAATCGCAGGCAGAATCGCTCCTGAGGATGTCCTGTTGGATGAAGCCTGTAGGCCTGAGTCTATAGTTCTGATGTCACAAGCAGTGGTTTCTCATTTGAGTTTTTTGGCTGTTCTTTATACATAGTGCTACATTATGACTATTCTCTGTTTGCTCTGCCTTTGCGCTTCATTGATACAGTGCATATCGATGTTTAATCCTGCTGTAAGGAAAAGACAGAGACAGCAAGAAGAGAGTAATTGGTGCAGAAAGATTAGGCTGTTGTTACACTTGCTGTAGCCAATGATTCTGGTGAGTGTGCAATTCACTGGATGCCAATGAATGGTCATACATCAGAGGATCTGGAGCAGATTGCATCTGGTGGTTTACAGCATCTTTTTTGTTTTTATGCACACATATATGGACTTTTGGATATAGAACATTTTTGGTGAAATCTTACAAAACACTATACAAAGCATTTTTTGTGTTTATTTGGAGCACCTTTTTTTCTACTCAGCATGCTTCTTCAGTATATTCCCATTAGTGCTACATGCACTTCATTGACTGGATGACATCGGACTGTGGAGGAGGAGATGCTATTAAATAGGACTGTGGGAGGTGTAGTTTCACTATGTACAAGCGGCACTTCTCCACAGCTGTGAGGAAACTACAGTTCCCAAAGAGCCTTGTGACCTGGAGGAGGAGTGGAGATATACTTAGTGAACTGCTGGGGCACTTAGCACCAGAAAGGTCAAAAGAACAGTCAACCAGGGTAGTGTGCTGAGCCTTCCAAGCAACCTAAGCAGCGGCCACCACAGTGTTCCAGTGCGGGTTCCCCGACCATCTTCTGCATCTAAAGAGTACCAGTGTGGTTCACTGGTCATCTTCTTCATCTCCAGCATTCCAGAGTGGGTTTGCTGAAGCTCAAGCCATCAAACCATGAGGAGCCCCTCCACCATAGGCATCCACAGCTGAAACACAGGATTGATGGAAGGGTTGTCAGCCCATTGCACATACTGTACAGCAGGAACTGAAACGTTAGCCCAACACAGCCTCATCCTCCTGCTCCCTGGGCATTGCCATGGCTGTTCAGTCTACCATAGAGCACTCTCATAGCTTCCATCCAGGATTATCCCATTGACATAGAATTATATCTACTTTTTTAATCTGCTCCATTTCTGGTTTAAGTTACATATAGTTACATAGTTACATAGTCTGGCTGAAACAAGAAAAAAGTCCATCCAGTTCAATTCTTTTGCAAATTACCTACAAAAAAAATCACCTTCCCAATAGTTTGTTATTTTGAACTGAAAGCAGGTGGAAACATTACTTGCTGTACAACAGAACAACAGGACCCCAACAGAAGCTGGCACAAATAGCTATCCTGAGACTAAATATTCTGTCTCATAGCAATCTGTATGGATCTTGCCACCTTAAGTTCTTGAGAACTGCTTCACCAATTTTATACGTAAAGTCCTGCAGGGTCATTCAAGGGTTTTGGTGGCAGTGCAGCCTCTGGGGGTTTATTCTCTTTTTGTCAAGCTACACTTTTTACACACTTGGTGACCCTGTTATAGTTTAAGTTGGTTGAGGTATAATATATATTTTACTTTCACTTTCAATGATAATGGTAAATAGGACAAATAGAGGTTGAATCTCCTTAACAGGGGCACAGACAGCAAAAAAAACCTAATAGGTGTTCTAATCCTTTTGCACTCTATCCAAAATGTAAAAAAAAGTTTTGCCTTTAGTTATACTTTAATCTACTCTGGTGTTGTTCACCTTATTGTAGTGAGATATATCAGAGTGGTAGAGGCGGCATTCCAATTAATCAGGAAAAAAGGCAGTTTTAGGGGGCTTATCCAACTAGTGGCTCCAACTAGTGGTACATACAGTCCTCCAGCTGTAACAGGAATCCAGCTAGTGCCTCCATGGGGCATGTCCAGCGCTGGCTCAACCTTATTCTACACAGCTGGAGCCAATCAATAGGTGGGGGTGTGCTCTGGTTGCAAGGTTAATCCTATGTGAGTAGGGTGATCGGGCCTGATGTGTCTGAGAGGGAAGCTGTGTAGTGCTGGGTGCCTACCTGTCCTCACTGAGAGCCGCAGCCTGGACTCCGCACCCCGGCAGGAGCCATCAAAAGTGAGCAGAGCCTAGGAGGATGGCACCTCATGGAGGTGACAGGAGGAGGAGGGGGGCGGACAATGGTCGAGGTGAGGGGAGCAGATACTGATTGATGGTGTGGAATGCCGCCACGTATTGAATGATCCTTCAGCTGAGGGGAGGGGCAGCAGAGGGGGAGGAAGAAAGGAGAGAAAGAAGCTGGGCATTCCAGGGCAAGTGTAGTGGCTGAGCTCCTTCCAGTGTTGCTCTCACACTCAGTCCCTTACTGCAAGTCAGCTGGTGGCTGCCAATCACTGTGGAGTTTTGTAACTCTGTCTCTTTTTTTTGTTTCTCTGTCTGATTGGTTAATACAGTTAATTTATATTTGGTTAATATATATTTTGTCTTTAATGTTGGTTCTGGTGGCATCTTATGGCACTTATTTTTGCAAATTAAAATAAATTTAGCAGTTTCATGTTTTGTTGATTTAATAATTTCTACTGTTTTTAAAAATGTTTACTTTTTTGGGGGGCGCAAGAAGCTAGTCTTGCCTAGAGCGCAAAATAGTCTAGCACCGGCCCTGTGATTGAGTGATTTATATTTTGCTTTGGCTCTGCAAGAAACCCTTTATTTAGATTCCTTGGGCTATAGTTATCCTTATTTTGCCAACAGCCTGCTAGTTACACCATAGCAGTGACTATTTTCCCCATAAATACATTCTATAGAAGTATATACTGTGTTTAAGTAGAACTATAGGCAAAACTTTTTTTTTTTCATTTTGGATTGCATAAGGGAGGGTCATCATAACTGTAGCAGTACCCCCTTAGGAGTCGCTGAGTTATTTTCGGACTTCCTGTTGCTCTGAACCCCTCTCTGAAAGCCCAACTTCTGCTGACACTACAGTATTCCTCTTACCAGAGTAAAATATCACCAGAAAATAGACTCACTCAGACTGGAGTGAACTGATATGATATTTAGATTAAACTTGGATGTAAGCTCAGTCAAACAGTAAACTGTGGTATATGTGCACGTAATGGCAAATACCACTCTGAGTAACTCTAAGCAAAGAAAACAACACATACAGCAAAATCTCAATCAGTGTAGGCAGGCCTGCTATCAGAAGTTAACCCAAAACCTCAAACCTGAGGTGCTTCTCAACATTATTCAGTATGGCAATGCAAATAATAATGTGCACATTTCTGTAACCCATAGCAACCACTCAGTAGAGTACACTATATACATTACATATTCCTGACCCCTGAAATATGTACTTTACCTACTTCTGACCCCTGCTCTCTGTACGCTCTGCACTCTTGGCCCCTGCAGGGTATGCGTCACCCATTCCTGACCCCTGCACTCTGTACGTTCTGCACTCTTGATCCCTGCACTGTATGCGTTACCCACTCCTAACCCTTGCGTTCTGTACATTACATACGCTTGACCGCTGCACTCTCTATGTGTTGGAATACAGTGCTCATGTATTTTGTGCAACAGCTACCTCAGTATTCAGCAGAGATATATTTCTCAATCACTAGATGGCAGTGTTTATAAGTTTGTAACTGCATCAATGGTATACTTTATGTGTTTCGTGTGAATAAAATTTCCTGTTTCCTTGTTGCAGTGAAGCAGATAAACACATGTTGACTGTGCACTGTCTGTTCTGTAGGGCTATATACAGAATATATAACACGTTATGGGCCAGAAGCATAGGAATCCCAGTTGTAGCCAGTTAAAGTAAATAAGTGCAACAGAAAGAAGACTGCAACAAAATAAAATAAAATGGCCAGTAACACAGCTGCAACAAAGCTTTTATTTGCAAACCTGACAAACTAGAACTTCTAGTCTTGGAAATTCAACATGAAAATGTTGCTAATAAGAGAAGGTACATGGAAATGTATAAATTAAGTCAGGTCAGAACACCCTTCAGATGAGTGGATAGAGAAATATCAGAAAGCTCAGAGCACAATCTCTCTTAGCATAGAAGATGATCAAATCATACATATATGTAAATGTGAAACTGCTAAAGAAATGTGGGAATGATTACAAAAGGTGCACGAAAGAGCTAAGCTTAGCAATAACATGTATTTGATTAGAAAGCTATACCAAACCAAGCTCATTAAAGGCCAGGATTACACAAGGCACATCTTAGAAATGGTTGAACGCCTGAGAGGTATAGGAGAAGAAATAAGCACTATTTCTTAGTGGTTTACCAGAAAGTTATGAAACTTTTGTCAAAGCACTTGATACAAGTCCAGATGATGAACTTACCTTGGAATATGTTAAGGGCATTATTAGTGGTGTGCCTCTGTCGCAGAGTCTGCTTTGAAGATGAAAAATAGAAATAAAAACAGTAACATGCAACAGGAATCATGTGAATGGTTTGTCTGCAAGAAACTAGGTCATTTAAAAGCAGATTGCAGAATCTGGAAAGCTAGAATGCAAAAACAAACTAAGCTACAAAAGGCCAAAAGTGTGAAGGAAGAAACAGATTTTTCCTCAGATAATGAATATGTTTTTCAATCCAAAAGTAGCACCTCATCTTTGCAGCCATGGGTTGTTGATTCAGGAGCTACGAGTCACATATCATGACAAATGACAGAAACTTCTTTATTCATATTGACCAGAGAAAAACAGGAAAAAACACTACAACTAATGGGCAAATAATGGAATCAGACAGAAGAGGAGATGGTTTTCGTTACTGTCCTATTTCCCAGAATGTCAACAGAAAGATACCTGTGAAAAGTGTCCTATATGTCCCTGCTCTTGAAACTAATCTTTTGTTAGTGAAGAATCTCACAAATCAAGGCAATGTAGCGACCTTCCAAGGTGACAGTTGTGCCATCACAAAAGGGGAAATCTTACTTGTAAAGGCTAAAATTACAGATGTACTGTCTTAGCTGAACTGCAATGAGGTGGTTAATATTGCCAAGGAAGAAAAACATTCAAACTGCATTCACATATGGCACAGACACCTTGGGCACAGAAGTACCGAAATAATAAAGAAAGTAACTGAGAATGACTATGCAAGTGGAATAAAAATTAGTCCATGTGATCACACAATGAAATGCATCAGCTGTATAAAAGGAAAAAGGACAAGAAAAGCCTTTCCAAAGTAGAGTAACAGAAGAGCTAAGAAACCTCTAGGCTTAATTCATTCAGATCTTTGCAGTTCAATGGAAAAATTGACTACAGGAAAGAAGAGGTGTTTTCTCTCTTTTATAGATGATTAATCCAGGTTTACTATGCTATAGTACACAACAACAGTGAAGTACCAGAGAAACTTGAACAGTGTTTGGCTCAAGTAAGCAACACATTTGGCAAAATGCTGAGTGTATTTCACACAGACAACAGAACTGAATATACAGGTGGTAACACACAGGCGATTCTCAGAAAGCATGGCATAATATTTTAAACTACTGTACCATACAACCCAGAACAAAATGGAGTTGCAGAAAGAATGAACCCTACTCTGTACGAGAATGGAAGAACCATGATGTTTAATGCAGATGTGCCAACTACATATGGGGGGAAGCAATTATGACCGCATGTTATCCCCAAAATCAACTACCAGGAAAATCAACGGAGAAAACTCCATATGAACCGTGGAATGGAAAAGCCCCGAATTTGAACCATTTCAAATTTTTTTTAATTTACTAAATACTAACTACCTTTAAAAATCTAAACCTATATGATCTAGGTAAGTGTTTGAACATTATGCCTTCTATTTGCACCAATAAATAATGTATTATGCATAAATGCATGTCCCATGTATACCATGTAAACATGTAATTTTTACCAAACTTTGAATTAAAAAATTATTGATAAACAGTTGAAGCAAATATTTATTGAATAATTTTTTTTTAGGATAGTTTTCTGTCATTTACTTATATTGTGTGATCCACTTGTAAGCAATAATAGTGACACCCACTAGGGCGCAGTGTGCAATATGAGATAGGTTAGGACATGTTTAAGTATACTGCAAAACAATAAGTTGATGCCCTGATGATATTTCTTATCATTTATTCTTACGTAAATTTATTTTAGTCTTATTTTATTGAAACATAGGCTGTACCTGTGAATGTGTATCAATATAAAGTGATTTTATGGTGGCAATAAGTGTACATCCATATGCATAGTGGCTTGTTCACATCCGGTCCCCAAAGAGTTAATTCGACAGGGTATAAATACAGCTTCCAAAATGGTGAACACTAGCTTCTTGAAGACGTTCAATTACAGAGGAAACTAGTTTAAGCAGTGTTCCCCAACCGATACGTCACATTCAATCAATCTTAACCATAAGAACTGTATGTACCTGGTGCCGGTCCTTAGGCATGTATACATAGCAGTGTGGCGTTATTATAAGGTTTAATAAGGTTGGCTGCTTTACACAATGAACTTTTTCCCTAACTTTGAATGTATTGCATTGGAAGAAATAGAATCCTGGTACATATGAATGGCCAAGTTGGTGGCAAGACACACAGTAGGTCCAACCAAAAAAGCGCAAAGAGACCTATCTGGTAATAGAAGGTCCATCCATTGTGGTCAGTGCAAATCCTAGTGTGGTCACCTGGAGCACCGGGAAGTGGTCTATAAACATAAAACAAAACAGAGGCCGCACTAGCCTAGTGCAGTATCTTTAAAATATGTATTATATTAACAAAATGATGGCCAGTATTATACTTACAAACTATCAGATCCATAATAGCTTGTGATGATACAACCGCAATTTCCCATCCACGATATAGTACATCCCAAAAAAGAACAGATGTAAATCCAACTTTATAACATGTTTCAAGGACTTGCCTCTTACTCAGAGCCAACCTAACTGTATCCTACATCCACACTTAAATACTAAAAATAGCATGGTTATTGTCAAATGGGGGTGTCTCTTGCAGGTTGGTTCTGAGGAAGAGGTATTTCCTCAAAATGCGTTAACCATTTGGATTTCCATATCATGACAAGCTATTATGCATCTGACTGTGAGTATAATACTTTCCATCGTTGTATTAATAAAATACATAATTTAAGGATAATGCACTAGGCCAGTGCACCCTCTGTTTTGTTTTATGGTTATAGTGTACCCAGACCTCCCCAGTCTTAAGAGGTCAGCAAGGCAAGGCATAACCACTAAAGCCAGGATGAGAAGATAGGCACCTGTTCTCATCGGAGCCCACTTCTAAGTGCAGGAGATTGTGTATTTGCTATCAGTTTGAAACCTGGAAGTGGTTACCTGTTTATCTGTTAATAATTGGCACCAGCACCTGTTCACCTTTCTTTTTGTTTTCAAGCAATAGGTGTTTGAATGGGACATACCAATACATTGGACATTAGTTGGATTTTCTGGTGTTGTTTATTTATCAATTTTCTTCACTTTTATATGTGACAAACTGTTTAGTAACCTTGAGTAACATTTTTGGCAGTGCGGACTATATACACATCTATATGATATTATATACTCTGGACCTCTGCACACTGTACTGTACATACCCCTGGCACCTGCACTGTGTATATCACATACTCCTGACCCCTGTACATTACATACTCCTGACACCTGCTTTTGTATGTTTTATACACCTGATACCTCCACTCTTTATGTTACATATTTTTCATCCCTGTGCTCTGTATAAGTTTTAAAACCCTCCCATCTTGCCACACCCACATTTCTCCATGGCGCAATGTGCATGCTTCCTCCTTCTTCTCTGCTGGCTGCCTACATGCTGGGGAAGGTGGGTGGCCTGTCAAGTAGTCTGTATGCAGGCCCATTATTTCTAATTGCGGCCCTGCCAACAGGGGCTTGGAAGGAAAAGTTTGTTTTTCAATGAATGTCACTGCTAATATACATTTTTTTGTTCATCATATGCTTAGTTTGGCTTTTGAGAAAAGATTTGGAGCAGTGGGATCACACCTGCTTGTTTGAAAGCCTGATAATGGCTAGACCTTTCCCTTCATGGTAGAATTACACTTTAAGTTCTGGCCAGTTGATTTGATTCCCAGAACACAGGTGAGACCCTCATCCTTCACACTGCTAATGCCTCCTCTCCTCATCATCTCAGAATTCCAGGGGTAGAACACCCAGCTGAGGAAGAGTGAGGTCAGGTCTCAGCCAAGAAGAGTTATGTACTGTAATGTTTCTGTGACAGGAGCCGCTTTCTGAGGCGAGAAGAGGGGAGTTCCAGGTTTAAAAACTCATCAGAGACTTCATATATCAAGGCGGGAAGAGAAATTCAGACAGCTCACAACCAACTCTGTGCTGCTGACCTTTTCACCACTTATCTCACAAACTCTTCCAAACTACAAAGTGAGCTTAAAGAGAACCTGCTTTAAGAGAAATACATAGACTACAGTTGATGGTCTCCTTCAGAATACACTAGTTGCTTGGCTGTCTTTTGTCTCAATACCCTCTGAATAACTCACCCTGAATATACAAGGACCCATTAAAGTCATAATCTAAATAGTTGTTCCAGGTCAGTGCATGACAGTGTAGTACTACCCCCCATAGGAGCCGCAGAGTATTTTGGGTTCCCTGTTCGCTCTGAACCTGATTTGGAGCACTACCCCTGCTGCCACCACCGTATACCCTTGGCCAATTGAACCCACTGGCTGTGAAACACTGATGCAAGGTGTACTGGACAGAAGCAACTGAAAACAACAGAATCTCTTGTAATTTGTGACTGTCTGAGCTATGGAACCCTCTCACCCAACCTGAAATCCTAGCAGAGTGAAAGCTGGTCTCTTGGTTGGGATGTCCCCTTGTTCTCTCGATCCCTCTGAGAAAGAAGCGATGCAGATGATGAAACCACAATCCTGCTTGTCAGCGATACCAGTGATCTGTAGTCTCTCTTTCTGACTCTGTGGTGTCACCAAATCTGGCCTAGGTCCTCTGAATCCCGCACTAGCTTCTCACACACATCCTCACCCTCTCACAGTCTCATTACTTCCTCTCCAGGAAGGTCCCGGGCTTTTTGAATATTTAGGCTCCCACCCCTTTGCCAGCTCTTCTGGGAAATGTAGTCTGTTTCAGCTTGTCCGGGTACAGAAGTCCTGCTATCAGCACACAAGTTCAAAAATGCTTTGCTTTGCTAGATTACAGTCTGTAATAACTAAAATGCAGAACACTGCCATCTTGTGGTTAATTAACATCCTGCAATCAGTACAGTGCAGTGTGTTACAACAGAAAGGCAGCTAACTTTATAAGTAAATATATAGCCAAACTTTTTTTAAAATCTAGTCTAGGATAGAGTAGGGAAGGGTTAAAACCCACGTCAGTTTATTTTTTGCTCTGTGTCTCAATGAAGAAATGTTTGCTTCACTTCCTGTAGTGGAAACAGAATCGGAAGTGAGAAGAAACATCCAGATGGCTTCAGAAGAAGATGTGCGCCAATAGGCAGAACATATGCATGCATGTTTGCCTGAGCACACTCATTTATGTAGGCATGCTAATTCAAAAGGGCATGATAACTCATGAAGAAATGGTGTACTGATGTATGCATTTAAAAGCACACAGGCATACAGCTGTAGGTTTGTTAAAATCCCTGCGATTTTGCAAGTTCTCCCACTTAGAAATCATGGAGGGGTCTGAAGTTCACATTGTAGGTGCATTCCCACTCTGAGAGACATAATTTAAAAAAAAAATTCAGCAAATCACATTGTATGATTTTTAAAGAATTTATTTGTCTTGCACTGCTGAACATAAGTATTTGAACACCTGAGAAAATCAGTGTTAATATTTGGTACAGAAGCCTTTGTTTGCAATTACAGAGGTCAAACGTTTCCTGTAGTTCTTGACCAGGTTTGCACACACTGCAACAGGGATTTTGGCCCACTCCTCCACACAGATCTCCTCTAGATCTATCAGGTTTCGGGGCTGTCGCTTAGCAACACGGAGTTCAGCTCCCTCCAAAGATGTTCTATTGGATTTAGGTCTGGAGACTGGCTAGGCCACTCCAGAACCTTGATATGCTTCTTATGGAGCCACTCCTTGGTTATCCTGGCTGTGTGCTTCGGGTCGTTGTCATGTTGGAAGACCCAGCCACGATCCATCTTCAATGCTCTGACTGAGGGAAGGAGGTTGTTGCTCAAAATCTCACAATAAATGGCCCCATTCATCCTCTCCCTAATACAGTGCAGTCGTCCTGTCCCCTTCGTAGAAAAGCACCCCCAAAGCATGATGTTACCACCCCCATGCTTCACAGTAGGGATGTTGTTCTTGCGATGCAACTCATCCTTCTTTTTCCTCCAAACACGATAAGTGAAGTTTAGACCAAAAAGTTCTACTTTGGTCTCATCTGACCACATGACTTTCTCCCATGCCTCCTCTGGATCATCCAGATGGTCATTGACAGTGACCTTTGAAACTGTGGTCCCAGCTCTCCATGTCATTGACCAGCTCCTCCCTTGTAGTTCTGGGCTAATTCCTCACCTTTCTTATCAATGATACCCCACGAGGTGAGATCTTGCATGGAGCTCCAGTCCGAGGGAGGCTGACAGTCATCTTTAGCCTCTTCTACTTTCTAGCAATTGCTCCAACAGTTGATCTATTTTCACCAAGCTGCTTGGCAATTGCCCCGTAGCCCTTTCCAGCCTTGTGGAGGTCCACAATTTTGTCTCTGGTGTCTTTTGACAGCTCTTTGATCTTGCCCATGGTAGTAGTTGGCGTCTGACTGACTGTGGGGTGGACAGGTGTCTTTAAAGAGCTCTGACAGGTGACAGGTGCTACTAAGTTAAATTAATGAGTGGAGTAGAGGTGGACTTTTTAAAGGCACAGTAACAGGTCTTTGAGAGACAGAATTCTTGCTGTTTCTTAGGTGTTCAAATACTTATATTCAGCAGTGCAAGACAAATAAATTCTTTAAAAATCATACAATGTGATTTCCTGAATTTTTTTTAAATTCTGTTTCTCAGAGTGGGAATGCACCTACAATGTGAATTTCAGACCCCTCCATGATTTCTAAGTGGGAGAACTTGCAAAATCGCAGGGTGTTCAAATACTTCTGTTCCTCACTGTACATTGATCACCCAGGAGGATTGTTTTTTCTCAACAAAAGTGGAGTTACTCTTTAACCACTTAGTGACCGCCCATCTGCAATGTACTGTGGACGGTAGGCTGCTGTAGGAAAAGCTACATCACTGCCTACTTCTGAGTTTTGAGCAAGTGCAAGCGCACCCCCGGTCGGCACCCACTGTAATTGTACATGGCCATCACCTGCTGATACATTCACAGCCTAGAGCCCTGTGTTAACAATCAACACAGAGCTCTGTACAGAGGGAACAATATCTGTGTTTCTCATGCCTGCAAAGCGTCAGTTAGTGTCAGATTTCCCAACGTACTATCACAGTCCCATTATTATTCATCGTTGATCACTGCCATTAGTAGTATAAAAGAAAAATAAAATTTCAGTATACTGTATATACCATAGTTAGTAGACGCTATAACTTTCACGTAAGCCAATTGATATACACTTACTTGGATTTTTTTTGTATCAAAAACATTTAGCAGAATACATTTTGGACAAAATTTATGAAGACATTTGATTTTTAAATGTTTGTATTGGATATGTTTTATAGCACAAAGTGAAAAATATAGGTTTTTTTATGAGTTTTTTCGTTTATATCACAAAAAATTAAAAATCCAGTGGTGATCAAATACCACCAAACAAAAGCTTTATTTGTATGAAAAATTAGCGCAATGTGGTATAGCAAAAAATAGCCTAGTCATGAAGAAGGTAAAATCTTCCGGAGCTCAAGTGGTTAAGTTAATACCATCAAAATTGTTCCCATTCATTGAATGGGAGGAATTTTTGAACACTTAGCAAAGTTTCACATCATATAGAGATTACTGGTGTGAGGAATATAACCCATAGCACAGTCTGAAGAATGTAGTATGAAGCAGCGTGCACTGATTTCAGTGGTCCAGAGTTTGTAATTTTCAGCACTGCATATAGAATGCGAGGGACCCGGCTATATCATGTTACATCAATATACAAAACAGTTTACACTTTACAGGGGTCTGCAGTGCACAACTGACAGCATGCTGTGGCTAGTGCAATAATAGTGTAAAAAATGAGCAGAACAGTTGACTGAATGCAGGAATATGTATTGTACAGCACAAAGTACAGATTGCAGCGGTCCAGATTATATAATGTATAGCATATAGAGTGCAGATGTCTGGAAATTGTGATGGATGGCACAGTGTACACAGTGCAGGAATCTAGAGTATGCAATGTATAGTAGAGTGTACAGACTGCAGCAGTCTAGTGTATGTATTGTACAGCACAGTATACAGACTGCAGCATTCTAGAGTATGTAATGTGCAGCACATTGTACAAACTGCAGCATTATAGAGCAATGTTCCGCAACCTTTTTTTAGGCAAGGCACCCTTTAAAACTATGGACACTCCCACGACACTCCTTAAAATTATTGACAGTATTGAGGCACCCCATTCTAAAATGCAGAACTCTGTTCTAATAGTTTTAAATAATGCAGCAACAGCCACACATGTAGTACACCAGACGATAGAGATGATTTATTCTTCCAAAGCAAATTCACTTTTGCACTCTGGTACTGACTAGTATTCCAATGTTTCTCTTCTCCCTCGGTTTTTCTCCATCACTGAGCTGATGTGACCCCAGCACTGATGGAGAAGGGCAAGGGAGGGTCAAACTAGGATGCTGTGCAGGCAGCTGACATCCTCCTTACCAACTGATGATGTCATTGATTGTCAGGATGCTGGAGGCTAGAAGGTTGTAATTGAGCACAATGAAAACCTGTAACTTTGTGTAACTAAAAGGCAAGCATTTTCTACCCACTGACTTATATAGAGCTTTTGGGCAATTTTTAGACATTTGCCAAGGTACCCCCGAAGAATCCTCAAGGCACCCCAGGGTGCCTGAGCACCCTGGTTCAAATAGGCTGGTCTAGAGTATGTAATGTTAAGCACAGTGAACAGAGTGTAGCAGTCCAGAGCAAGCAGTGTACAGCAGGCTGCATGTGTATAATTTTTTTGTGCACTTCAACAAGAAGGCATCTTCACTGTGGGCACCCAGCTGTGACAGCTTGCAGCTTCACAGCCAGGTGCCCACTACGCATACGCGAGTAGTGCTGTGCTTCCTGAATGGCCCCGTAGTCTTCTGGGACAAATCACGTGTCCCAGAAGACTACAGGGAGGGAGGGTAGGGGGACAACTTCCGCTTCTGATCACCTAGGTGGGAGCGGGTACCTGTCAATTTTGGATACCCGCTCCCCAAAAGTGCCGATAATTAATGGGGAGCGGGGGACCATTCTTTAAAGCGGAACTTCCCCTTTTGGGTGGAGCTCTGCTTTAAAGAGCTTGGGATATACTGGATGTATATTTGATTTATTTTTAAAAAGCAAAAATTTAATTGGTCATAGTGAAGGTACTATGTCCAGCTAAAATGTCCAGCTAAAATACAGACTTTCATAACATTGCTGTCAGAGTCTGTGATTGCAAAATATTTTTGGGATTTTCCTTTAAAGTATACCTAAAGGCAAAACTTTTTTTTTTAGTTTGATAGAGTGCAGAGGAATTAAAACACTTGTCAGATTTCACTGCTGTCTGTGCCCCCATTAGGAAGATTCACCCTCTCTGTTTGTCCTGTTCAATATCACTGAAAGTGAAAGTAAAAGAAAATCACACGTTTTTGGGTTGTCCCCAGAAAAGAACAGAGGGGAAAACTTCCAATGGAGAAACTAGTTCTGGTGACCTGGGGGTCCCTAAGGAATTCCCTTAATTTGCAGGGTAAATCTCCGCAATGGGACGCAGATGGTAAAAAAATAAATCTGAAAGGGGTTATAACCCTCCCTTACTCTATCCAAATTGAAAAAAGGGTTTTCCTATAGTTCTACTTTAATTTCTTTTTAAATATTCACTTTGTACTCCTCACCTTTCAATGCTAAAATATAGAAAGCGAGCAATTTACAACACTTATAGACTACCTAGGCTACCCAGTTCAACTTGTAAGCCAGCCACAGTCTAACAATGGCTATAACACAAGGAACATGGATAGGTATAACTTTTCAAAGAGGGGGATAAGAAAGCCAGTTCAATTTGCCAGCCAGCCAGCCAGCCAGCCAGCCAGCCAACAAACAAATTAACCTGTTCTAACATTATGCGTTTAAAAACAGGGGTTTTAGTTAGCACACATTTGCACATACATACGTGAGCCACAGAGCCAGATCACGGCACCCCGACATTCTGTGGTCCTAACTCTACAAAATTTGGAGTCCTCATAGTAGAGACACATGTATTTAATGGATAGAATGACGGGGTGCCGTGATGTGGCTCTATGGCTTACGTATGTATTTGCGGTGCACAAAGCAGATCATTCACTTGTTGCTGACCATCTATTCTTGGACCTGATTTTTGTTTGCAGCATGCTGCGGAAAAAACAAAACAAAACGAAGTGCACTTAAACCACCTTACATTACTTCACTGACGTTCACCACACCCACCATCCCTATGTAGCGCTACCCTCGGAAGAGCTGCTTGTATTTTTGCTCAGGTCTCCCCGTGCTTTGCCTTGCAGCCAGGCACAAAGTATTTTCTGCAGCCAGGTGAGCACACACTTTTGCTCATTTTCTCCAATGACCAGTATAGGGGATGTTGTTTTTGAGGTTTTATTGTAGAATTAGGGATAAGGATTGGGGATTTTAGTAGGATACTCCAAATTAGAACTAGTCACACTAAGGACATCTAAGTTATCTCTTAGTTAAGTACTGTTGAAGTTCTTGCTGAAGGCAGATAGAAGACTTCTGTTTAGATTACGGAGACAAGTAGTTTAGGATTGAGCAAAGTCCCTTGCAGTACCAATGGTCGGACAAGCTCTTCAGAGCACCAGCCAGTGTTCCCTTTTCTCAGACCCACACTGATAATCAAGCACCAGAAGGTTAGCAAAGCACACAGAGTCCCCAAGATCTCTCAGTGTCTGTACTGAAAATGCCCAAGGTTAGAATGGCAACCTCTTTCCAGTCTTCTCAGTGACACTCTTTTGTGATACTAAATGGATCCTAGGCAGACAGCTTCCACTCAGTCAGCATACTGAAGAACCACACTCATTCTTTCTAGCTCCAGGCCTTCAGAACGCCCACCTGAGGCCGCATGGCAACAAGTGTCAGGCAAGGCAAGCCTGCCTCCAGCCTGGCTTGGTGCAATCCTCTACAGAAAAAGACCATGAGCCCATGTGCTCACAGAACATACATACCACTCCCAGCATGCAATGGGGCCACATTCTCCTGCAATTGGCCAGGGCTGTATCCATATTCATGCTCTTCATTTGCCTAGCCCCCACCTATGTTCTGGAAGGCTCTCATAGCTTCCTGAAGGCAGGTGGAGCTCAAGACAAACTTAAACAGCATCAAAGCTTCATGAGCTGACCTAACTAATCAATTACAACATTCTGTTAAGTAGAATACCAGACTGAATTTACCTAAGCAGAGGAACACAGCTATACTTATCTTAACTATACAGATCCTAGTATCTATCTAGGAGGGTGCTACACCTATAGATAAAATAAAAACTAGACATACTAGGCCTAATATCCCTGATTAAAGCTGTCCCGCTGCTGGCCAATTCTACTCTGCCGTACCTTCTGCAGTATCTTAATTCTTCTAGTAAATGTCCAATCTGTGCGCTTTATCTCTAGTAAGTTTGGGCATAGCCTTGCTCATTAAAATATCCCTGCTGCTGGGAATTTTACACTACTGATAAATTTGCAGTCTAATAATCCTTGTAGTAAAAATCCTGCCTGTACTC
The DNA here is from genome assembly GCF_062004578.1 of Staurois parvus. Classification (NCBI taxonomy): domain Eukaryota; kingdom Metazoa; phylum Chordata; class Amphibia; order Anura; family Ranidae; genus Staurois; species Staurois parvus. Next base: position 9,689,203 of record NW_028318094.1, read on the forward strand.
TTTGTGTCTAGTACATTTTGACCTATTCTCCCTCATTAAAAATGTCGCTGCTAGCCAATTGTACACTGCTGTATCATCTGCAGCTTCCTAATTCCTATTGACTTAAATACTAGCCTGTATATATTCCTGCATTACCAGGCCATTTATCAGTTTTTAGTGTTGTGACAGTTTGACTGACAATTGCCTACTCATGAAAAACAATAACCAAATGAATTTTATTACATATGTGCTGCCAGGGAATGCTGATGCTGAGACAGCTGAGACAGTCAGTGATAATCGCACTGTTCTATAATAACTGTTCTATAATACCACTACAGCTTTTGGGCATCCCAGACATGTTATTTCAAAGATTTGTATATTTTCAATGTTGCCCTTAAAGCCACATGAAAAGATCCTCTCCACACTGTATGATATTATTAAAACAAAATTTTGCATTGGTACGTGCCCTCAATGGTAGTGCCCATACATACCGTACCTTTGCCTATTAACAAAATTCTTCCATCGATTTCAGAGTGTTACGTTTGGGTTCGTTTAATTTTGAACAAGATTCACCAAACTCTTGGGAAATTGAACTTGGGAAGATTTACCCATCACTAGTTTTAAAGTGTAACCCCAGTTTAAAAAAAAATGTTTTTTGCACTGCATAAAGCAGGGACGCATTACAAACCTTGTCAGCATTTCATTGATGTCTGGGTATTTACCTTTTTTTTTTCCTATCTCAGACCCCGTACACACTATAAGAAAATCGTACGGAAATTTTTGTACGAGGACCGATCGTCCGATAATCGGATCGTTAGCACACAGCTTTCAAGAGACAATCACGATAATTCATGTGACAATATCCGAAGCATGAAAATATTTCTCGTACGATACCAGATCGTATGATTTTCATTTAATCAGTACAGTAGTCATCCAAAAATACAATACAATACATGACATCACTTTCAAAATTATTTTCTTTCATAGGAGAATTTTCGTATCTTTAGTAACCTTTTCACTTTCGATGTGAGACTAGCAGGCGAAAAAAAACAGGCGATCGTTTGTCCGATATTCTCATCGTGTGTACAGGGCTTTAGATTCTGATCAGGAAATGATAGTGAATCTCTCTTAAGTAGGGGGAACCCTCTCTTAGGCAGCTGCCAATGTTACAGATGTCTCCTTTAAGATGATTTGTCCTTTGTTCCTGTTATGGTTACAAATGTAAAATTGTGGATTTGATTTCTTTTCACTTTTTGAGCAGGCGATAATGGTCACAATGAGAGAGTGAGGTAGATATCTGCAATGGGAACAAAGAGCAATTAAACATCACAAAGACCTTTCCCCACCCTGTCCCAACCTAGAAAAAGGTTTTGTGTGGAATTTTACTTTAAATACCTTGTAGCTAAAGACAGACCGGTATATCTGTTCTTTGATGTGATTATGGTCGGATAAGATGCTGGTTGTTTCCAAATAACTAGTTGTGTTTTAAATCTTCATTAAAATAATACATGATGGTCTTGTCATGAAGGTTCTTATTCAGGCATCTCCTGTTATAGGTTGACACTCGTATTGCGTAGGCATGGTCCTTGGTTTTCTCTATCAGTAAACTTGCTATTAAAAATGCCATGCAGCCATCATTGGAGTGCATGTTGACAGAGAGTAGCTGCAAAGAGCTGGCTGGAGTTCAGCAGCACTGAAATGGATCAAAAGTTGAAAACAAGTATTTTATTTAAAAAAATGCAACTGTTTGTAATGCACATTAATTTAGCAAAATGAATATCATTAAGTTAGGGATTACATCTACTTGAAAGTTGGCAGCCCCTTGTGCATTTTCTGTCGGTCGATACAGAGGTCACTAGGCATGGATCTTTAAAATCCATGTTCTTACAAGCTCTGACATAGCAAATTACTAAATTCCAGCTGATATACAGAGTGGATTAAAGGATTAAAGTTCCATTTGAAGTTATGTATCATGGCAGTTAATCGAGATGGTTTTACTGGTGGTTCTCAAATTCTATATGCATAAACAGATCTTCCATAAATTAAAAACGGAACAGCAGCACTTATTTTGTGACATTTTCAATGAACATCATTCTACAGAAAGGCAGAGAGGCAGAGCTAGAGGTTAGAAATGATTTGAGCATTGCAATACTGGGGATCTATTGCCACCTGCTGGTAGCTGCACTGTTCTGCTCAGTTACAAAAAGCACCAGAAATATTGTTTAAAGTGTACGTCAGGACAAAATACCTAAACATAAGCAGCACACCTCTGTAATTCATGTATATTCCCCCCATCCTCCTAATTTAGGATGCTAGGAAAATGTAGTTTTTGCATTCTCTGCAGTTATTGGAGCAGCTATTGATTTCTTTTGGCTGTTCTGGGATTCACAGGCTGCTAGTTTGATGGTTTCCCCCTGCATTCTGGATTCTTCCAGAACCTAGAGGGTTGGGAAATATTTATGGTGGTTCAGCCAATCCCAGAGGAGGTGTGTCCAGTAGGTGGCTGGAGGGGGACATATATAGTCTGAGACCTGGAGAAGCCCAGGGTCTGGTCCTGCTACAGGCGTTCCCAGCCTCTGGGGCTGCTGCCCATTTGAGGCAGTCCTGCTAGAGTTGGCTGATGGTCATCAAGGTCCCAGCTGTGGCAGAGCTGGGGAGACATAGTCTTAATTTCATCTGCAGCTGAGCATTCGGTCTGGATAACTCACTGAGGAGTGTCTGGGAGATGTACAGCTGCCTTGCTCAAGATTCAGTGATTGTGTGATTCTGGGGTGCCAGCTGTAGCTATTTCTGAGGCAGGTTATACTGGGTCTCCATTCTGATCTTCCCCTTTGTTTCTGGCTTAAAGACTGTTCAAAGAAGTTTAATCTACTGTATCTGAGTGTGTCCTCCTTTTACAAGTCGAGTGGTTCAGGTGTATCCCATACCAACCCAATCCCTCTTGGCTGTTACAAATTCCACAAGCAAATAAAGGTTAAAAAGACATCCCAAGAGGGTTTATTGGAGGTGAAGTGAACTGTTGCCTATGTGATTGGTAGCCTCTGTCATGTTTGGGGAAGAGCCAGTTAAAAATCAGCAACTCCTTAAGGGGTAGCGCTACACTGTAAACTCCATGCATATACAGATAAATACCCGCTAATCTGCCAAAAAATATACCCAGCTTTTAAAGTTCAGGTAAACTCAAAAGCAAAGATTTAATGTTGCAGCTTGCCAGTCCTTAGATGTGGTAGCTGCATTAGTTTTAGGCTTATCCACCTTATTTTTAACTGTTGATCCATTATTGATGTGTTATTTTTCAATTTCCATTAACAGAGCATGCTGTCCTGCAATTGTATCTGATGAGAGTGTTGAGACAAACCATTTAACACTGTCAGGAGGGCTTACAATGATCAGTTTTTATTCATTTATTTAAAATCTTTATTCAAAATTCCCAAAGGAAAAAAAACTGTTGCTGTAAATGTTTCAAAAAGTGTTTGCTGGAGTTGGACCATAATTGATTAGTCATGTCCATCTACAGCATAGCGTCAAAAGTGTTGGGCCTCCTGCCTTTACACAAACGTGAACTTTAATGGCAACCCAGTCTTAATCCGTAGGGTTTAATATTGAGTTGGCCCACCCTTTGCAACTATAACAGCTTCAACTCTTCTGGGAAGGCTGTCCACAAGGTTTATAAGTGTCTATGGGAATGTTTGAACATTCTTCCAGAAGCACATTTGTGAGGTCAGGCACTGATGTCGGACGAGAAGGCCTGCCTTGTAGTCTCTGCTCTAATTCATCCCAAAGGTGTTCTATCGGGTTGAGGTCAGGACTCTGTACAGGCCAGTCAAGTTCCTCCACCCCAAACGCGCTCATCCATGCCTTTACGGACCTTGCTTTGTGCACTGGTACGCAGTCATGTTGGAACAGGAAGGAGCCATCCCCAAACTGTTCCCATAAAGGTGGGAGCATGAAATTGTCCAAAATGTCTTGGTATGCTGACGCCTTAAGAGTTCCCTTCACTGGAACTAAGGGGCCAAGTCCAACCCCTGAAAAACAACCCCACACCATAATCTCCCCTCCACCAAACTTTACACTTGGCACAATGCAGTCAGGCAAGTACCGTTCTCCTGGTAACCGCCAAACTCAGACACATCCGTTGGATTGCCAGACAGAGAAGCGTGATTTGTAACTCCAGAGAACATGTCTCCTTTGCTAGAGTCCAGTTGTCGCCTGCTTTACACTACTACATCCGACGCTTTGCATTGCACTTGGTGATGTAAGGCTTAGATGCAGCTGCTCGGCCATGGAAACCCATTCCATGAAGCTTTCTGCGTACTGTTGTTGTGCTAATCTGAAGGCCATGCAAAGTTTGGAGGTCTTTAGCTATTGACTCTGCAGACAGTTGGTCGACTTTTGCTTACTGTGCGCTTCAGCATTTGCTGTTGCTGCTCTGTCATTTTACATGGCCTACAACTTCATGGCTGAGTTGCTGTTGTTCCCAGTTGCTTCCACTTTCTTATAATACCACTAACAGTTGACCGTGGAATATTTAGTAGAAAGGAAATTTCACGGATAGACTTATTGCACAGGTGGAAACCTATTACGGTACCATGCTTGAATTCACTGAGCTCATGAGAGTGACCCATTCTTTCACAAATGTTTGTAGAAGCAGTCTGCGTGCCTAGGTGCTTGATTTTATACACCTCTGTCCATGGAGGTGATTGGAACACCTGAATCCAATGATTTGGAGGGGTGTCCCAATACTTTTGGCAATATAATGTAGTTGTACAAAAATACATGGAGACTGTGTTTCAACACCCCCACTCAACAACTACTCCTTATATTAGTTCCCCTTTGAATTTCAGTTCTATAAATTTTTTTCTTGAAAGTGCTTTTGTCAAATGGTCGGATCAACTTTTGTTTCTCATGGGTTGGATGTCTTTGTATCTCATTCCATGAATCTGGCTCTAGTATTAATGCTATGCGAGTACCATACGATGGATATTTGGCTGGGATACCTTTATTGCTTCTGGTGGATTTCCTTATTGAATCATCTTGTCACCTGGTCTCTTCTTTTACAATATTTGGATTGTCTGCATTAATTTTTTATTCTGTTGCACTTCGTTGCTTATCTTCATGTGACACTGTTGTAGAATTTCCCTCAGTTTGAAGCGTTTGTGCTATTTCATGTAATTTTGAACACACTGAAGTTTCATCAACAGTTACACTTCTACTGATGGTTACCTTGTCTGTGTCTTAGTGTAGAATTCTGAATCCTTTTGAGAATAATTGTATGCCACAAATACACCTTCCTTTGCAAGAGCATCGCATTTTGTACATTTTTCTTTAAGGATGTACACATTTTTAGAGGGTTCAAATTCGTGGCTTTTCCATTCCCTAGTTCATATGGAGTTTTCTCAGTTGATTTTCCTAGTTGTCAATTTTGGAGACAGCATGCAGTCATATATGCCTACCCCCAGTGTAGTATGTAGTTGGCTTATCTGCATCAAACAGCATGGTTCTTCCACTCTCACATAGAGTACAATTCATTCTTTCTGCAGCCCTGTTTTGTTCTGAGTTGTATGGTACAGTAGTTTGAAATATTATGCCATGCTTTCTGTGAATTCCCTGTTTTTACCACTTGTATATTCAGTTCCATTGTCTCTGCCCAATACACTCGGCATTTTGCTAGATTTGTTGCTTACTTGAGCCAAATACTGTTCAAGTTTCTCTGGTACTTCACTTTTGTTGGGTAACAGATACAGTGTAGTATACCTAGAGTAGTCCTCTAAAAAAATAGAAAATATTTTTTTTTTCCAGAGTCAATTTTCCATTGGACCGCAAAGATCTGAATGAATTCTAGAGATTTTTTCTTTAGCTCTGTTAGTCTGTTACACTGCTTTGGAAAGGCTTTTCTTGTCATTTTTCCTTTTATACAGCTGGAACATGTCATTGTTTGATCATATGGATTAGCTTTTATTCTACTTGCATAGTCATTCTCAGTTAATTAATTTTTTTATAATGTCAGGACTTCTGTGCCAAAGTCATCTGTGCACGCGTGAATGCAGTTTGAATGTTTTTCCCCCTTGGCAATATTAACCATTGCAGTTCAGCTGATACAGTTTGTCTGTAATTTTACCCCTTGAAAGTAAGATATCCCCTTTTGTGAAGGCACAACTGTCATCTTGGAAGGTCACTGTCTTGATATGTGAGCTTCTTCACTGACAAAGATTAGTTTTAAGAGTAAGGACATACAGGATATTTTTCACAGGTATCTTTCTGTTGACATCCTGGGAAATAGGACATTATTTGCCTATTAGCTGTGGTGATTTTGTCTGTTTTACTCTGCTTAAGGTGAATAAAGAAATTTCTATAATTTATCATGTGACTCGCAGTTCCTGACTCAACACACCATGCCTGCAAAGATGAGGTGCAACTTCTGGATTGAAAAACATATTAATTAACTGAAGAAAAATCGTTTTCTTCCTTCACACTTTTGGCTTTTTATAGTAAAGTTTGTTTTTTGCATTCTAGCTTTCCACATTCTGCAGTCTGCTTGTAAATGACCTTGTTTCTTGCACACAATACATTCACGTTTCTTGTTGCATGTTACTTTTTTATTCCTATTTTATTTTTCGTTTTTAAAGCAGGTTCTGCGATAGAAGCACTTTCACTATTAATGTTTTCTGTTTTACACCTATATTCATCCACAAGCTTACCCTTGCAATATTCCGATGTCATTTCATCATCTGGACGTGCCTCAAGTGCTGTGAGAAGTGTTTCATAACTTTCTGTTAAACCACTAAATAATAGTGCTGTGACCTGAAAATCTTTTATTTCTCCACCTATACCTTTCAGGCATTCAACCATTCAAGGTGTGCCTTATATAATCCTGCATATCCTGGCCTTTCATGAATTTGGTTTGATATAGCTTTCTAATCGAATATGGTTTATTGCTGAGATTAGCTCTTTCATGCACCTTTTGTAATCCTTCCTACATTTATCTAGAAGTTTCACACTCACATACTGTATATGTATGATTTGATCCTCTTCCATGCCAAGAGAGATTGTGCTCTGAGCTTTCTGGTCTTTCTCTATCCACTTATCTGAAGCTTGCTCTCGCCTGACTTCATTTAGACATTTCCACGTACCTTCTCTTATTAGCAGCATTTTAATCTTGAATTTCCAAGACTAGTATTTCTGGGTTGTCAGATTTGAAAACAAAAACTTTGTTGCAGCTGTGTTACTGGCCATTTTCTTTTATTTTGTTGCATTCTTTTTTCTGTTGTTGTATCTAGCTCTCATTTGCTGTAGCACGCTTTGACTGGTCATCTGGGCCAATAACTTCTTAGAGATTTTGTATATAACCCTACAGAACAGACAATGCACAGTTCATAAATGTTTTTCTGCTGCTTCTCTGCAAACAGGAACTTTAATATAGAGAAAAGACATAGAGTTTATCACAGATGCAGCTACAAACATATAAACACGGCCATCTACTGGTTGAAGAATACATCTGTCAGGCTCCGCCCAGCGGGATCTCTAGTGGTCCACGGCACGGGGTTTCCCAGGACGCGGAGTCTAAGTCCCAGTCTGCCTTTTCACCAGAGCCCCTGATGGTGGGGATGGACTTGGTGCAAGACTGGAACCAGGTCGCGTCCCTGGGCACCCCCGGTGGTGGCAGAGGGGTCCCGCTGAGGGTATGTGCCCGGGATGAGTCTGCTGTGAAGGGGATGACAGACCCTGATCCGAGCGGGATGGATGGGATGACAGATCCCGATCCGAGCGGGATGGATGGACGACTGCTAGGAGTGAGCGAGGTCAGACTAGCCGGGTCGGTATCGTGCGGGCAGCGTGGTACAGAGGGAGCAAGCAGAGAATGGTCGGGGTCACAAGCCAGGTTCAGCAGGTAGCGGGCAGCGTGGTACAGAGAGTCGGTCAGAGGGATGGTCAGGAACGAGCCGGGGTCAGAGCAGGAGAGGGTCAGCGAAATCAGAACAGGCAGAGTTTGGCAACAAGGAAACGTACTAGCAGGAACACAGGAACAGGAACAAGACCTTGCGGCACTTTGGAAATGCACAGGGCAGATTTAAATAGGGCGCCCTGAGTTTCCATTGGCGCGGCCGCGATCGCTACTGCGCATGCGCGGCCGCCGCCGCGATCTCTGTATTCGCCGGCCAGGAAGAGTCGGCGATCTGCGCATGCGCGCGACGCTGAGCGGCCGGGATCCCTGACATTGCCCCCCTCCTACGGGCAGCCTCCGGATGCCCAACCGACCCCTTCCTAATGCCTGGTTCCGAAAAAATCTCTGCACAAGTCTTGGGGCGTGCACATTTTGGGCCGGCTCCCACGAATTTTCTTCCGCCCCATACCCTTTCCATTTCACCAGAAACTGAGTCTGGCCTCCCCTTTTCCTACAATCCAGGATAGCCTCAACTTCAAATTCCTCCTCCCCATCCACGTTTACTGCCTCCGGTGGTTTAGACCTTCGGTCCGGGAAGGGGTCTGGAGTTGCTGGTTTCAGTAGGGATACGTGGAAGACCGGATGAATCTTCATAGATTCAGGCAGAGCGAGCTCGTATGCTACCTCATTGATCCTGCGTTTGACCCGAAATGGACCCAGGAATTTGGGAGCCAATTTCTTCGATGGGCAGGACATCTTTAAATTTGTGGTGGACAACCAAACCTGGTCCTCCGGCCGCAAACTCAACTCCCCTCTTCTCTTTTTATCAAAAGCCCTCTTATTGCTCTCCTGGGCCTTTGCCATCGCCTCTTGGAGCAATTTGCTATTAGAGGATAAAAAGCTCAGCATGTCCTGCGTGGCCGGAACCGTGACTTCCGGAATCAAATCCGGCAAAAAAGTGGGGTGGAACCCATAATTTGCAAAAAAGGAGCCTGGCCTGTAGCAGAATGACTCGCGTTATTATAGGCGAACTCCGCTAGCGGCAGGAGGGTCAACCAGTCGTCTTGGAGGAAGGTAGTGTAGCATCTGAGGTACTGTTCAAGTGTCTGATTCGTTCGTTCTGTCTGGCCGTTTGTTTGTGGGTGATATGCGGAGGACAATGACAGTTTAATCCCAAGCGTCTCACATAGAGCTTTCCAAAATCTAGACGTAAACTGAACCCCCCTATCTGACACAATATCCTTGGGGATTCCGTGGAGTCTTACCACCTCCCTGATAAAAACCTGTGCGGTCTCATGGGCTGTCGGTGTGTCCTTTAAGGGTACAAAATGAGCCATCTTGGACAACCGGTCTACGATCACAAAGATTGCTGTGTGTTCCTGGGAGGGGGGAAGCTCTACAATAAAGTCAACAGAGATCATGCTCCAAGGTCTGTCAGGTATTGATAGTGGGCGTAATAGGCCCCAGGCCTTGTTTCTGGTAGTTTTATTCCTCTGGCACACAGTGCAAGTCTTAACATATTTCTCGCAATCCCTGGCCATAGTGGGCCACCAAAAGGTGCGTTGCAATAGTTCCAGGGTCTTGCGTATTCCAAAATGTCCCGCTAACGGGTGGTCGTGGCAGTATCCAAGTACCAAGGTACGGGTCTCCTCGGGAACTACAATCTGGCCTTCTTTCCAAAGAAGCCCCTCCCGATTCACTAAGGAAATACCGGGTGTGCCTGGCATGCCTATGGATGCGGTCTGCAGTCTGGAGCGGAGCTCAGATTGTAGGATCAAAAAGTTCCCTGAGGACAAGATTGTGTCGGGTCGGGGCGTCTCTTCAGGGTCCCCGAACATACGGGAGAGCGCGTCGGGCTTAGTATTCTTTGATCCTGGTCTATAGGTAATGTGAAAAGCAAATCGCGAAAAAAAAAGTGCCCACCTAGCCTGACGTGGTCTCAAGCGCTTTGCTGTCCTCAAATATTCCAGGTTTTTGTGATCTGTGAATATCAATATTGGGTGTACTGCCCCTTCTAATAAATACCTCCATTCCTCTAGTGCCACCTTGATTGCTAGAAGCTCCCGGTCCCCAATATCGTAATTCCTTTCTGCGGAAGTCAGTTTTCTAGAGAAAAAGGCCACTGGGTGCATGAGCTCTTTAACGCCCTTCCTCTGCGACAAAATCGCCCCCACTGCGTTTTCAGACGCATCCACCTCCAGGATATAGGGCATAGATGAGTCAGGATGGCTCAGGATAGGGGCCTCAGTGAATAACCTCTTTAAAGTGGTAAACGCTTCCTGCGCTTCTGGTGTCCACTGGAAACAGACCCCCTGTCTGGTTAACTGAGTAATCGGGGAAACTAAACCTGAAAAGTTCTTAATGAACTTTCTATAGAAGTTTGCGAAGCCTATGAACCGTTGGACCGCCTTCTTGTCAGTGGGTATAGGCCAATCTAAGATAGCTGACACCTTTTGGGGATCCATAGCTATACCTGTAGTGGAAATGGTCAGACCCAAAAAGGAAATGCTATGCTGCTCAAAGCAGCACTTGTCTGCCTTAGCATATAGACCGTGTTGGCGGAGTCGTTCCAAAACGTACCTCACATGCCCCCTATGGACCTCTAAGGATGGGGAAAAGATCAAGATGTCGTCTAGGTATACGACAACAAAGATGTCCAGATAGTCCCTAAATACATCATTAATGAAGTGTTGGAAAGTGGTGGGCGCGTTGCATAGGCCGAAGGGCATGACCAAGTATTCAAAATGCCCGAATCTAGTGCGGAATGCTGTTTTCCACTCATTCCCCTCTCTGATGCGGACTAGATTGTATGCTCCCCTCAGGTCCAGTTTAGTAAAGATAGAAGCTGACTTTAATCTCTGAAAGAGCTCAGGGACTAGAGGTAGCGGGTAACGATTCTTGACAGTTACTTTGTTCAGGTCTCGGTAGTCTACACAGGGTCGTAGGGATTTGTCTTTTTTTTCCACAAAAAAGATACCAGCCCCAGCTGGTGAAGTGGAGGGCCGAATTAACCCCTTGCGGAGACTCTCGTCAATATACTCCTTTAGAACCCCTAATTCCCGTTCAGTTAACGGAAATATTCGCACAAAAGGTATCTCCGAGCCTGGGAGCAAATCAATCGGGCAGTCATATGTTCGGTGCGGGGGCAGGACCTCTGCCCCCCGCTTACTGAATACATCTAAATAACTATGGTAGGCTAAAGGAATGGCTTGAGCCAATTCTGCCTCCATATCCAGACAGAGCAAAGCCTGCGGTGCCGGAGACGCACTAGGGAGGCAATGCTGCTGGCAATAGGATGACGTGAAGTGAACTGAGCCAGACTTCCAATTAATCTGCGGGTCATGGGCTTGTAACCAAGGGAGGCCCAAGATCACCGGAAACAGGGGGGATGCGATGGCATCCAGGCGGAGAAGCTCCTGGTGATGGTTGGCCACTGTAGTAAAAATAGGTGGAGTTTCACGGTCCACTACCCCTGACCTAATTTGGGACCCGTCAGCTAAGAAGATATTTAACCCTGTCTCCTTTGACTGTAAAGGAATCTGCTGCTGAGCTGCGAAATCCAGATCTATGAAGCAACTACATGCTCCAGAGTCTATAATTGCGGTAGTTACCACAGTTCTCCCTGGCAGCTGCAAGGAGATAGATACTGCTAGATAACTGGTGTCGTTCTTAACCTTAGGAGTAACCATGGAAAATATCGCAGGAAACCTCCTCCTCTTGGCAGGGCAGGTATGTACTATATGGCCCGCCTCCCCACAATAAAAACAAAGCCGGTTTACCTGACGCCTCTGGCGCTCCTCAGACGTTAGTGGAGACCGAACCCCTCCTGCTGACCTGAGATTTGACGTATTCGTGAATTCCTGGTTCCGGTTGACCCGTGGAGACTTGGTCTGGACTGGAAGTCGCCTGGCTGATCTCTGCTCTTGGCTGGACCTTTCCCTCCTACGTTCCCGCAACCGGCGGTCAATCTGGATAGATAAGGTTATTAGGCCCTCAAGAGTTTCAGGCATGTCAACTCGGGCCAGCTCGTCCTTCAGTGGTTCGGTTAACCCCATGCGAAATTGGTGAGACAGGGCCGCCTCATTCCATTTGGTGTCACCACCCCAACGCCTGAATTCGGCGGCGTATTCCTCCACTGCCCGATTACCTTGCCTTAGGGTACGTAGGGACATTTCGGCCGTCGTGGCCGTATCTGGGTCGTCATATAAGAGCGCCATCGCTTTAAAAAATGCTGTTACTGAACCCAACTGAGGGTCTCGGTTTTCTAGTAGTCGGTGGGCCCAGGCTTGGGGTTCCTCTTGTAATAAAGAGATAATGAACCCGACCCTTATGGTTTCTGATGAGAACGTTCGAGGCTGGAGGTCGAAGTATAACTGGCAGGAAATACGAAACCTCCTGAATCTACCTCGATCCCCGAAAAAATGTTCCGGTAAGGGAACTCGGGGCTCCGGTGCAGATGTCAGAACTAGTGTTTCCCCAGGGCGCTCTTTAACCTGCCCGGTAGGGGTGGCTAAGGTCTGCAAACGGTCACCTAATTCTCCTGGAGCCTAACCCCCTCTGTGAGGGTGGCAATGTGTTGGCACAAATCGTCCAGGGGGAAGGTTCCCCTTCCAGACTCAGTCATGGCCGCAAGGTACTGTCAGGCTCCGCCCAGCGGGATCTCTAGTGGTCCACGGCACGGGGTTTCCCAGGACGCAGAGTCTAAGTCCCAGTCTGCCTTTTCACCAGAGCCCCTGATGGTGGGGATGGACTTGGTGCAAGACTGGAACCAGGTCGCGTCCCTGGGCACCCCCGGTGGTGGCAGAGGGGTCCCGCTGAGGGTATGTGCCCGGGATGAGTCTGCTGTGAAGGGGATGACAGACCCTGATCCGAGCGGGATGGATGGGATGACAGATCCCGATCCGAGCGGGATGGATGGACGACTGCTAGGAGTGAGCGAGGTCAGACTAGCCGGGTCGGTATCGTGCGGGCAGCGTGGTACAGAGGGAGCAAGCAGAGAATGGTCGGGGTCACAAGCCAGGTTCAGCAGGTAGCGGGCAGCGTGGTACAGAGAGTCGGTCAGAGGGATGGTCAGGAACGAGCCGGGGTCAGAGCAGGAGAGGGTCAGCGAAATCAGAACAGGCAGAGTTTGGCAACAAGGAAACGTACTAGCAGGAACACAGGAACAGGAACAAGACCTTGCGGCACTTTGGAAATGCACAGGGCAGATTTAAATAGGGCGCCCTGAGTTTCCATTGGCGCGGCCGCGATCGCTACTGCGCATGCGCGGCCGCCGCCGCGATCTCTGTATTCGCCGGCCAGGAAGAGTCGGCGATCTGCGCATGCGCGCGACGCTGAGCGGCCGGGATCCCTGACAACATCTCTGTTGGATAATGATGTAGTTGTACAAAAATACATGAACATTGTATTCCAACAATTTAATATGATGCAGCTTACCAATTCAGAGATGCGTGGGCTGTGTTTTCTTTTTTTGAGCTCTTTCATTTATTTACACCTGGTGATCTGGCCAATAAGTGTGTTGTTTTTCAACAGAACAAGCTGTTCTGCAAACGCATCAGTTAAGAGTGTTGCACCAAACCATTTACCACAGTCAGGGCTGCTTTACAATGTTCAGCTTTTATTTATTCACGTAAAACCTTTATCCCAAAAAGGGGAACAAATTGTTGCTGTAGCTGCTTGTGTAACTGCAATATGAGCTGAAGTTTAGCTTCAATTTGTCAGTGTATCTACATCTGCTAGTACATCTAACACTCCTCTCCCCTCCTATGTGTGTTTTAGAATTGTTCTGTGTCCCTGTGCTGCTTCATCCAGAAGGGGGCACTCTAATACAGGAGGTGTTTTACTGGCCATATCACCAGTTGAAAAAAAGAAAACAATGCAGTTACCACATCTATTGGTAATCTGCAAAATATTATATTTTTGGGTTTGGATTTAATACCTCTTTAATTATTTGGCTTTAGCATCTCTATTGAAGGTCTAAATGTGACATATTATGGTTAAAACAATTCATAATGCCATATTATTGATTTGAGGAAGCTAATAAACTTATCTTATGACTGTGACTTATGAGTGTGCTGGCATTTTGTATTTTTGCCACTTCTCTTTTTCTATGTGGGTATCATTGCATATATAATAATGTTCTCTACAGTATCGTGAATGTATAGGGTAGTGGAAAACTGGGGTGGGAAGTGGTAATATTTCAGGAGTAGGGAAATAACGTCAGCTTATGTTGTGTCTATGACTATACTGTATGGACAACAAATGGCTATTTATGTACGTGTACTTGAATTTCATGTTCTGTAGATGGGATTATTTATGGGTGGATGAGCAGCCAAATGTAATTTACTTCTACAAGCTTAACGTATACCAAAAGGCAAGTTCTGGATAGAGTGGAGGGTGATTAGAATGCTTGTCAGTTTTTACTGTGGTCAGCTCCCCCAGTTCCCGACTGCACTATAGCCAAAAGATGGCTACAGTGTGGTCAACTAGTTCAGGGAATGTGTCCATGGACGTCCTCCCAGAACCACACACCCCCCACGCACCTCCTGGGACATGCACTGCATGCGATCTGTGATCACTATGGACACAGCTGATCACATGACTAAGGGACAGGCCAATCACAGCTGCTTTTACCATGTGACCAGCTATGTCCAATCATAGCTGATCACTGGGTAAATAGGAAATGCCAGTTATCACAGTTCTCTACTCACGTTGACAGCGCGTGAGGAGAGGAGAGCCGGTAAGCGGCATTTTGCAGGGGGACATCTACACTGATCATCAGGGCACTGATTCTCAGTGTCCTGGTGATCAGTGTAGCCCCATCAGCACGGCCAATAGTGTCAATCAGTGCTCATCTATGTTGGCAATCAGTGCCCATCAGTTGAATAAGTGAGCATCAGTGCTACCTATCAGTGCTGCCTAACAGTGCCCATCAGTGCCACCTATCAGTGCCTATCAGAGCCGCCTAACAGTGCTGCTTAACAGTGCCCATCAGTGCTGCCTATCAGTGCAGCCTCATCAGTGTCCATCAGTGCTGCATAACAGTGCCTATCAATGCCGCCTATCAGTGCAGCCTCATCAGTGCCCATCAGTGCCACCTATCAGTGCAGCCTCATCAGTGCCCATCAGTGCAGCCTATCAGTGCCCATCAGCGAAGGAGAAAAATTACTTATTTACAAAACGTTATAACAGAAACTAAGAAAAGTTTTTTTTTTTTTCAAAATATTTGGTCTTTTTTAGTTTGTTTAGCAAAAAATAAAAACCCCAGTGGTGTTTATATACTACCAAAGGAAAGCTCTATTTGTCTCAAAAAAATGATAAAAATTTAGTTTGGGTACAGTGTTGCATGACTGCACAATTGTCATTCAAAGTGCAACAGCCCCGAAAGCTGAAAATTGGCCTGGGCAAGAAGTATAAGTGCCCTGTAGGCAAGTGGTTAAGGAGATTCACCCTCTCATTTTGTCTCATTTACCATTATCATTGAAAGTGAAAGTAAAAGAAAATCCCAGATTTTGGGTTGTCCCCAAACAGTAATAGAAGGGAAATCTTCCAATGGGGACACTAGTTCTGGTGACTTGGGGTCCCCAAGGATTTCTCCTAATTTGCAGGGATTTTCTCTCACTTCCTGACTATAGGACAGGAAGGGAAGGTAAACCTCCCCAATGGGACACAGATGGCAAAAAAAAATCTGAAAGGGGTTAAAACCCTCCCTTGCTCTATCCAAAATGGAAAAAAAAATGTTTTGCCTATAGTTCTACTTTAAAGCAGAGCTTTAGTACACTCGTTTACCCCTCCCTACGAAAGTTAGCTCCCTAGCAGCACCAATATCTTATCCCTGGCTTCTTCCAGGCTTGAGGTCTTCAGTAGAGATGAGCGAAGTATTCAAAAATTCGATTCGACTGATTCGGCGAATTCGTGGAAAAATTTCGATTCGAGTCGAATATATTCGCTGCGAATTTAACTTATAAAAGGGTGTTTCTAGGCTTCAGAGAGCCTTTATATTAGTGCAGAACACTGTACCTTTAATTTAAATGCCCTTGGAGTCTGCTGGGGAAGAGAAATAATACTGACAGTCAGTATGACATGCAGATGAGTGCCGTCGATCTTAGAATCGCCGCACACTTCACTCATTTGGGCAGTCACGGGGCCAAAACCAGAGTGTGGAGCCACAGTGTGGCGGTGGAGGCAGCAGCAATGGGAGGCCATACAGCACCCTATGACAAAAATGGAAACCACCAGCAGTGTGAGGAGACCTGAAAGTGGCACATGGCAGAGTGTGGCGATGGAGACAGCAGCAATGGGAGGCCGTACAGGGACCCATGACACACTCTGGACCTGGCAGCAGCATGAGGAGGCGGTACAGGGGCCCATGACAGATTACGGGCCTGGCAGCAGCATGAGGAGTTGGTACGGGGGCCCATGGCAGATTACGGGCCTGGCAGCAGCAATGGGAGGCCGTACAGGGACCCATGACACACTCTGGACCTGGCAGCAGCATGAGGAGGCGGTACAGGGGCGCATGACAGATTACGAGCCTGGCAGCAGCAACTTGGACAGGAGGACGTTCAGCTTCTGCACCGTCGGGTGCGTGCTCGCAAACTGTTGTCTCTTGGAAACGGATTCCAAGAAAGACTGCTGACGGAATCCGTGAAGAGGAGTAGCAGGAGAAGGAGCATCTGAACGAGCGGAATATGCCAACAAGCGACAACAGGGGCCCATGACAGATTATGGGCCTGGCAGCAGCATGAGGAGTCGGTACGGGGGCCCATGGCAGATTATGGGCCTGGCAGCAGCAATGGGAGGCCCGTAATCTGCCAGCACCCTATGACAAAAAATGGAACACACCAGCAGTGTGTGAGGAGACCTGAAAGTGGCAAATGGCAGAGTGTGGCGAAGGAGACAGCAGCAATGGGAGGCCGTACAGGGACCCATGAGAGACTCTGGACCTGGCAGCAGCATGAGGAGGCGGTACAGGGGCCCATGGCAGATAAGGGGCCTGGCAGCAGCTATGGGAGGCCCGTAATCTGCCAGCACCCTATGACAAAAAATGGAACACACCAGCAGTGTGAGGAGACCTGAAAGTGGCACATGGCAGAGTGTGGCGATGGAGACAGCAGCAATGGGAGGCCGTACAGGGACCCATGAGAGACTGTGGACCTGGCAGCAGCATGAGGAGGCGGTACTGGGGCCCGTGGCAGATTATGGGCCTGGCAGCAGCAATGGGAGGCCCGTAATCTGCCAGCACCCTATGAAAAAAATGGAACACACCAGCAGTGTGTGAGGAGACCTGAAAGTGGCACATGGCAGAGTGTGGCGATGGAGACAGCAGCAATGGGAGGCCGTACAGGGACCCATGAGACACTGTGGACCTGGCAGCAGCATGAGGAGGTGGTACAGGGGCCCATGGCAGATTAGGGGCCTGGCAGCAGCTATGGGAGGCCCGTAATCTGCCAGCACCCTATGACAAAAAATGGAACACACCAGCAGTGTGAGGAGACCTGAAAGTGGCACATGGCAGAGTGTGGCGATGGAGACAGCAGCAATGGGAGGCCGTACAGGGACCCATGAGAGACTGTGGACCTGGCAGCAGCATGAGGAGGCGGTACTGGGGCCCATGGCAGATTACGGGCCTGGCAGCAGCAATGGGAGGCCCGTAATCTGCCAGCACCCTATGACGAAAAATGGAACACACGAGCAGTGTGTGAGGAGACCTGAAAGTGGCACATGGCAGAGTGTGGCGATGTAAACAGCAGCAATGGGAGGCGGTTCAGGGACCCATGAGACACTGTGGACCTGGCAGCAGCATGAGGAGGCGGTACAGGGGCCCATGGCAGATTAAGGCCTGGCAGCAGCAATGGGAGGCCCGTAATCTGCCAGCACCCTATGACAAAATGGAACCCTGGGCTGGGGCAGGCAGAACCGCCGTATCTTTATCACGGTTTTCCCAGGCCACCGAATGGCGACGCTGCATATGCTGACGCAACGCTGTAGTCCCAACATGGGCCCCCTGGCCACGCTTGACTTTCTGGCCACATAGTCGACATACGGCTACGTTTACTTCCTCAGGCGGCTTGACGAAAAATTGCCACACCGCCGAGTAGGAAACTTTGCCCCCGCTACTCCTCACTGGCTGACTGCTACTTCCTCCGTGCACACCGGCACCACTACTGGCCGTGGTGGTAGGCTGCAGTGGAGCTGGTGCTCTACTCCGTGGCCGTTTGCCTCCACTGACACTGCTGCGACCCTGCTGCCTCCTGGCAGCAGCAATGGGAGGCCGTACAGGGACCCATGACACACTCTGGACCTGGCAGCAGCATGAAGAGGCGGTACAGGGGCCCATGGCAGATTACCGGCCTGGCAGCAGCAATGGGAGGCCCGTAATCTGCCAGCACCCTATGACAAAAAATGGAACACACCAGCAGTGTGAGGAGATATGAAAGTGGCACATGGCAGAGTGTGGCGATGGAGACAGCAGCAATGGGAGGCCGTACAGGGACCCATGAGAGACTCTGGACCTGGCAGCAGCATGAGGAGGCGGTACAGGGGCCCATGGCAGATTAGGGGCCTGGCAGCAGCAATGGGAGGCCCGTAATCTGCCAGCACCCTATGACAAAAAATGGAACACACCAGCAGTGTGAGGAGACCTGAAAGTGGCACATGGCATGAGACACTGTGGACCTGGCAGCAGCATGAGGAGGCGGTACAGGGGCCCATGGCAGATTAGGGGCCTGGCAGCAGCTATGGGAGGCCCGTAATCTGCCAGCACCCTATGACAAAAAATGGAACACACCAGCAGTGTGTGAGGAGACCTAAAAGTGGCACATGGCAGAGTGTGGCGATGGAGACAGCAGCAATGGGAGGCCGTACAGGGACCCATGAGAGACTCTGGACCTGGCAGCAGCATGAGGAGGCGGTACAGGGGCCCATGGCAGATAAGGGGCCTGGCAGCAGCTATGGGAGGCCCGTAATCTGCCAGCACCCTATGACAAAAAATGGAACACACCAGCAGTGTGAGGAGACCTGAAAGTGGCACATGGCAGAGTGTGGCGATGGAGACAGCAGCAATGGGAGGCCGTACAGGGACCCATGAGAGACTGTGGACCTGGCAGCAGCATGAGGAGGCGGTACTGGGGCCCATGGCAGATTACGGGCCTGGCAGCAGCAATGGGAGGCCCGTAATCTGCCAGCACCCTATGACAAAAAATGGAACACACCAGCAGTGTGTGAGGAGACCTGAAAGTGGCACATGGCAGAGTGTGGCGATGGAGACAGCAGCAATGGGAGGCCGTACAGGGACCCATGAGACACTGTGGACCTGGCAGCAGCATGAGGAGGCGGTACAGGGGCCCATGGCAGATTAGGGGCCTGGCAGCAGCTATGGGAGGCCCGTAATCTGCCAGCACCCTATGACAAAAAATGGAACACACCAGCAGTGTGAGGAGACCTGAAAGTGGCACATGGCAGAGTGTGGCGATGGAGACAGCAGCAATGGGAGGCCGTACAGGGACCCATGAGAGACTGTGGACCTGGCAGCAGCATGAGGAGGCGGTACTGGGGCCCATGGCAGATTACGGGCCTGGCAGCAGCAATGGGAGGCCCGTAATCTGCCAGCACCCTATGACATAAAATGGAACACACGAGCAGTGTGTGAGGAGACCTGAAAGTGGCACATGGCAGAGTGTGGCGATGGAGACAGCAGCAATGGGAGGCCGTACAGGGACCCATGAGAGACTCTGGACCTGGCAGCAGCATGAGGAGGCGGTACAGGGGCCCATGGCAGATTACGGGCCTGGCAGCAGCAATGGGAGGCCCGTAATCTGCCAGCACCCTATGACAAAAAATGTAACACACCAGCAGTGTGAGGAGACATGAAAGTGGCACATGGCAGAGTGTGGCGATGGAGACAGCAGCAATGGGAGGCCGTACAGGGACCCATGAGAGACTCTGGACCTGGCAGCAGCATGAGGAGGCAGTACAGGGGCCCATGGCAGATTACGGGCCTGGCAGCAGCAATGGGAGGCCCGTAATCTGCCAGCACCCTATGACAAAAAATGGAACACACCAGCAGTGTGAGGAGACATGAAAGTGGCACATGGCATGAGACACTGTGGACCTGGCAGCAGCATGAGGAGGCGGTACAGGGGCCCATGTCAGATTACGGGCCTGGCAGCAGCAATGGGAGGCCCGTAATCTGCCAGCACCCTATGACAAAAAATGGAACACACCAGCAGTGTGAGGAGACCTGAAAGTGGCACATGGCATGAGACACTGTGGACCTGGCAGCAGCATGAGGAGGCGGTACAGGGGCCCATGGCAGATTAGGGGCCTGGCAGCAGCTATGGGAGGCCCGTAATCTGCCAGCACCCTATGACAAAAAATGGAACACACCAGCAGTGTGAGGAGACCTGAAAGTGGCACATGGCAGAGTGTGGCGATGGAGACAGCAGCAATGGGAGGCCGTACAGGGACCCATGAGAGACTGTGGACCTGGCAGCAGCATGAGGAGGCGGTACTGGGGCCCGTGGCAGATTATGGGCCTGGCAGCAGCAATGGGAGGCCCGTAATCTGCCAGCACCCTATGACAAAAAATGGAACACACCAGCAGTGTGAGGAGACCTGAAAGTGGCACATGGCAGAGTGTGGCGATGGAGACAGCAGCAATGGGAGGCCGTACAGGGACCCATGAGAGACTGTGGACCTGGCAGCAGCATGAGGAGGCGGTACTGGGGCCCGTGGCAGATTATGGGCCTGGCAGCAGCAATGGGAGGCCCGTAATCTGCCAGCACCCTATGACAAAAAATGGAACACACCAGCAGTGTGTGAGGAGACCTGAAAGTGGCACATGGCAGAGTGTGGCGATGGAGACAGCAGCAATGGGAGGCCGTACAGGGACCCATGAGACACTGTGGACCTGGCAGCAGCATGAGGAGGCGGTACAGGGGCCCATGGCAGATTAGGGGCCTGGCAGCAGCTATGGGAGGCCCGTAATCTGCCAGCACCCTATGACAAAAAATGGAACACACCAGCAGTGTGAGGAGACCTGAAAGTGGCACATGGCAGAGTGTGGCGATGGAGACAGCAGCAATGGGAGGCCGTACAGGGACCCATGAGAGACTGTGGACCTGGCAGCAGCATGAGGAGGCGGTACTGGGGCCCATGGCAGATTACGGGCCTGGCAGCAGCAATGGGAGGCCCGTAATCTGCCAGCACCCTATGACAAAAAATGGAACACACGAGCAGTGTGTGAGGAGACCTGAAAGTGGCACATGGCAGAGTGTGGCGATGTAAACAGCAGCAATGGGAGGCCGTACAGGGACCCATGAGACACTGTGGACCTGGCAGCAGCATGAGGAGGCGGTACAGGGGCCCATGGCAGATTAAGGCCTGGCAGCAGCAATGGGAGGCCCGTAATCTGCCAGCACCCTATGACAAAATGGAACCCTGGGCTGGGGCAGGCAGAACCGCCGTATCTTTATCACGGTTTTCCCAGGCCACCGAATGGCGACGCTGCATATGCTGACGCAACGCTGTAGTCCCAACATGGGCCCCCTGGCCACCCTTACTTTCTGGCCACATAGTCGACATACGGCTACGTTTACTTCCTCAGGCGGCTTGACGAAAAATTGCCACACCGCCGAGTAGGAAACTTTGCCCCCGCTACTCCTCACTGGCTGACTGCTACTTCCTCCGTGCACACCGGCACCACTACTGGCCGTGGTGGTAGGCTGCAGTGGAGCTGGTGCTCTACTCCGTGGCCGTTTGCCTCCACTGACACTGCTGCGACCCTGCTGCCTCCTGGCAGCAGCAATGGGAGGCCGTACAGGGACCCATGACACACTCTGGACCTGGCAGCAGCATGAAGAGGCGGTACAGGGGCCCATGGCAGATTACCGGCCTGGCAGCAGCAATGGGAGGCCCGTAATCTGCCAGCACCCTATGACAAAAAATGGAACACACCAGCAGTGTGAGGAGACATGAAAGTGGCACATGGCAGAGTGTGGCGATGGAGACAGCAGCAATGGGAGGCCGTACAGGGACCCATGAGAGACTCTGGACCTGGCAGCAGCATGAGGAGGCGGTACAGGGGCCCATGGCAGATTAGGGGCCTGGCAGCAGCAATGGGAGGCCCGTAATCTGCCAGCACCCTATGACAAAAAATGGAACACACCAGCAGTGTGAGGAGACCTGAAAGTGGCACATGGCATGAGACACTGTGGACCTGGCAGCAGCATGAGGAGGCGGTACAGGGGCCCATGGCAGATTAGGGGCCTGGCAGCAGCTATGGGAGGC
Organism: Staurois parvus; assembly: GCF_062004578.1. Classification (NCBI taxonomy): domain Eukaryota; kingdom Metazoa; phylum Chordata; class Amphibia; order Anura; family Ranidae; genus Staurois; species Staurois parvus. Next base: position 9,711,353 of record NW_028318094.1, read on the forward strand.
CCGTAATCTGCCAGCACCCTATGACAAAAAATGGAACATACCAGCAGTGTGTGAGGAGACCTAAAAGTGGCACATGGCAGAGTGTGGCGATGGAGACAGCAGCAATGGGAGGCCGTACAGGGACCCATGAGAGACTCTGGACCTGGCAGCAGCATGAGGAGGCGGTACAGGGGCCCATGGCAGATAAGGGGCCTGGCAGCAGCTATGGGAGGCCCGTAATCTGCCAGCACCCTATGACAAAAAATGGAACACACCAGCAGTGTGAGGAGACCTGAAAGTGGCACATGGCAGAGTGTGGCGATGGAGACAGCAGCAATGGGAGGCCGTACAGGGACCCATGAGAGACTGTGGACCTGGCAGCAGCATGAGGAGGCGGTACTGGGGCCCATGGCAGATTACGGGCCTGGCAGCAGCAATGGGAGGCCCGTAATCTGCCAGCACCCTATGACAAAAAATGGAACACACGAGCAGTGTGTGAGGAGACCTGAAAGTGGCACATGGCAGAGTGTGGCGATGGAGACAGCAGCAATGGGAGGCCGTACAGGGACCCATGAGAGACTCTGGACCTGGCAGCAGCATGAGGAGGCGGTACAGGGGCCCATGGCAGATTACGGGCCTGGCAGCAGCAATGGGAGGCCCGTAATCTGCCAGCACCCTATGACAAAAAATGTAACACACCAGCAGTGTGAGGAGACATGAAAGTGGCACATGGCAGAGTGTGGCGATGGAGACAGCAGCAATGGGAGGCCGTACAGGGACCCATGAGAGACTCTGGACCTGGCAGCAGCATGAGGAGGCGGTACAGGGGCCCATGGCAGATTACCGGCCTGGCAGCAGCAATGGGAGGCCCGTAATCTGCCAGCACCCTATGACAAAAAATGGAACACACCAGCAGTGTGAGGAGACATGAAAGTGGCACATGGCATGAGACACTGTGGACCTGGCAGCAGCATGAGGAGGCGGTACAGGGGCCCATGGCAGATTACGGGCCTGGCAGCAGCAATGGGAGGCCCGTAATCTGCCAGCACCCTATGACAAAAAATGGAACACACCAGCAGTGTGAGGAGACCTGAAAGTGGCACATGGCATGAGACACTGTGGACCTGGCAGCAGCATGAGGAGGCGGTACAGGGGCCCATGGCAGATTAGGGGCCTGGCAGCAGCTATGGGAGGCCCGTAATCTGCCAGCACCCTATGACAAAAAATGGAACACACCAGCAGTGTGAGGAGACCTGAAAGTGGCACATGGCAGAGTGTGGCGATGGAGACAGCAGCAATGGGAGGCCGTACAGGGACCCATGAGAGACTGTGGACCTGGCAGCAGCATGAGGAGGCGGTACTGGGGCCCGTGGCAGATTATGGGCCTGGCAGCAGCAATGGGAGGCCCGTAATCTGCCAGCACCCTATGACAAAAAATGGAACACACCAGCAGTGTGTGAGGAGACCTGAAAGTGGCACATGGCAGAGTGTGGCGATGGAGACAGCAGCAATGGGAGGCCGTACAGGGACCCATGAGACACTGTGGACCTGGCAGCAGCATGAGGAGGCGGTACAGGGGCCCATGGCAGATTAGGGGCCTGGCAGCAGCTATGGGAGGCCCGTAATCTGCCAGCACCCTATGACAAAAAATGGAACACACCAGCAGTGTGAGGAGACCTGAAAGTGGCACATGGCAGAGTGTGGCGATGGAGACAGCAGCAATGGGAGGCCGTACAGGGACCCATGAGAGACTGTGGACCTGGCAGCAGCATGAGGAGGCGGTACTGGGGCCCATGGCAGATTACGGGCCTGGCAGCAGCAATGGGAGGCCCGTAATCTGCCAGCACCCTATGACAAAAAATGGAACACACGAGCAGTGTGTGAGGAGACCTGAAAGTGGCACATGGCAGAGTGTGGCGATGTAAACAGCAGCAATGGGAGGCGGTTCAGGGACCCATGAGACACTGTGGACCTGGCAGCAGCATGAGGAGGCGGTACAGGGGCCCATGGCAGATTAAGGCCTGGCAGCAGCAATGGGAGGCCCGTAATCTGCCAGCACCCTATGACAAAATGGAACCCTGGGCTGGGGCAGGCAGAACCGCCGTATCTTTATCACGGTTTTCCCAGGCCACCGAATGGCGACGCTGCATATGCTGACGCAACGCTGTAGTCCCAACATGGGCCCCCTGGCCACGCTTGACTTTCTGGCCACATAGTCGACATACGGCTACGTTTACTTCCTCAGGCGGCTTGACGAAAAATTGCCACACCGCCGAGTAGGAAACTTTGCCCCCGCTACTCCTCACTGGCTGACTGCTACTTCCTCCGTGCACACCGGCACCACTACTGGCCGTGGTGGTAGGCTGCAGTGGAGCTGGTGCTCTACTCCGTGGCCGTTTGCCTCCACTGACACTGCTGCGACCCTGCTGCCTCCTGGCAGCAGCAATGGGAGGCCGTACAGGGACCCATGACACACTCTGGACCTGGCAGCAGCATGAAGAGGCGGTACAGGGGCCCATGGCAGATTACCGGCCTGGCAGCAGCAATGGGAGGCCCGTAATCTGCCAGCACCCTATGACAAAAAATGGAACACACCAGCAGTGTGAGGAGACATGAAAGTGGCACATGGCAGAGTGTGGCGATGGAGACAGCAGCAATGGGAGGCCGTACAGGGACCCATGAGAGACTCTGGACCTGGCAGCAGCATGAGGAGGCGGTACAGGGGCCCATGGCAGATTAGGGGCCTGGCAGCAGCAATGGGAGGCCCGTAATCTGCCAGCACCCTATGACAAAAAATGGAACACACCAGCAGTGTGAGGAGACCTGAAAGTGGCACATGGCATGAGACACTGTGGACCTGGCAGCAGCATGAGGAGGCGGTACAGGGGCCCATGGCAGATTAGGGGCCTGGCAGCAGCTATGGGAGGCCCGTAATCTGCCAGCACCCTATGACAAAAAATGGAACATACCAGCAGTGTGTGAGGAGACCTAAAAGTGGCACATGGCAGAGTGTGGCGATGGAGACAGCAGCAATGGGAGGCCGTACAGGGACCCATGAGAGACTCTGGACCTGGCAGCAGCATGAGGAGGCGGTACAGGGGCCCATGGCAGATAAGGGGCCTGGCAGCAGCTATGGGAGGCCCGTAATCTGCCAGCACCCTATGACAAAAAATGGAACACACCAGCAGTGTGAGGAGACCTGAAAGTGGCACATGGCAGAGTGTGGCGATGGAGACAGCAGCAATGGGAGGCCGTACAGGGACCCATGAGAGACTGTGGACCTGGCAGCAGCATGAGGAGGCAGTACTGGGGCCCATGGCAGATTACGGGCCTGGCAGCAGCAATGGGAGGCCCGTAATCTGCCAGCACCCTATGACAAAAAATGGAACACACCAGCAGTGTGTGAGGAGACCTGAAAGTGGCACATGGCAGAGTGTGGCGATGGAGACAGCAGCAATGGGAGGCCGTACAGGGACCCATGAGACACTGTGGACCTGGCAGCAGCATGAGGAGGCGGTACAGGGGCCCATGGCAGATTAGGGGCCTGGCAGCAGCTATGGGAGGCCCGTAATCTGCCAGCACCCTATGACAAAAAATGGAACACACCAGCAGTGTGAGGAGACCTGAAAGTGGCACATGGCAGAGTGTGGCGATGGAGACAGCAGCAATGGGAGGCCGTACAGGGACCCATGAGAGACTGTGGACCTGGCAGCAGCATGAGGAGGCGGTACTGGGGCCCATGGCAGATTACGGGCCTGGCAGCAGCAATGGGAGGCCCGTAATCTGCCAGCACCCTATGACAAAAAATGGAACACACGAGCAGTGTGTGAGGAGACCTGAAAGTGGCACATGGCAGAGTGTGGCGATGGAGACAGCAGCAATGGGAGGCCGTACAGGGACCCATGAGAGACTCTGGACCTGGCAGCAGCATGAGGAGGCGGTACAGGGGCCCATGGCAGATTACGGGCCTGGCAGCAGCAATGGGAGGCCCGTAATCTGCCAGCACCCTATGACAAAAAATGTAACACACCAGCAGTGTGAGGAGACATGAAAGTGGCACATGGCAGAGTGTGGCGATGGAGACAGCAGCAATGGGAGGCCGTACAGGGACCCATGAGAGACTCTGGACCTGGCAGCAGCATGAGGAGGCGGTACAGGGGCCCATGGCAGATTACGGGCCTGGCAGCAGCAATGGGAGGCCCGTAATCTGCCAGCACCCTATGACAAAAAATGGAACACACCAGCAGTGTGAGGAGACCTGAAAGTGGCACATGGCATGAGACACTGTGGACCTGGCAGCAGCATGAGGAGGCGGTACAGGGGCCCATGGCAGATTAGGGGCCTGGCAGCAGCAATGGGAGGCCCGTAATCTGCCAGCACCCTATGACAAAAAATGGAACACACCAGCAGTGTGAGGAGACCTGAAAGTGGCACATGGCATGAGACACTGTGGACCTGGCAGCAGCATGAGGAGGCGGTACAGGGGCCCATGGCAGATTAGGGGCCTGGCAGCAGCTATGGGAGGCCCGTAATCTGCCAGCACCCTATGACAAAAAATGGAACACACCAGCAGTGTGTGAGGAGACCTGAAAGTGGCAAATGGCAGAGTGTGGCGATGGAGACAGCAGCAATGGGAGGCCGTACAGGGACCCATGAGAGACTCTGGACCTGGCAGCAGCATGAGGAGGCGGTACAGGGGCCCATGGCAGATTACGGGCCTGGCAGCAGCAATGGGAGGCCCGTAATCTGCCAGCAACCTATGACAAAAAATGTAACACACCAGCAGTGTGAGGAGACATGAAAGTGGCACATGGCAGAGTGTGGCGATGGAGACAGCAGCAATGGGATGCCGTACAGGGACCCATGAGAGACTCTGGACCTGGCAGCAGCATGAGGAGGCGGTACAGGGGCCCATGGCAGATTACGGGCCTGGCAGCAGCAATGGGAGGCCCGTAATCTGCCAGCACCCTATGACAAAAAATGTAACACACCAGCAGTGTGAGGAGACATGAAAGTGGCACATGGCAGAGTGTGGCGATGGAGACAGCAGCAATGGGAGGCCGTACAGGGACCCATGAGAGACTCTGGACCTGGCAGCAGCATGAGGAGGCGGTACAGGGGCCCATGGCAGATTACGGGCCTGGCAGCAGCAATGGGAGGCCCGTAATCTGCCAGCACCCTATGACAAAAAATGGAACACACCAGCAGTGTGAGGAGACCTGAAAGTGGCACATGGCATGAGACACTGTGGACCTGGCAGCAGCATGAGGAGGCGGTACAGGGGCCCATGGCAGATTAGGGGCCTGGCAGCAGCAATGGGAGGCCCGTAATCTGCCAGTACCCTATGACAAAATGGAACACACCAGCAGTGTGAGGAGACCTGAAAGTGGCACATGGCAGAGTGTGGCGATGGAGACAGCAGCAATGGGAGGCCGTACAGGGACCCATGAGAGACTGTGGACCTGGCAGCAGCATGAGGAGGCGGTACTGGGGCCCATGGCAGATTACGGGCCTGGCAGCAGCAATGGGAGGCCCGTAATCTGCCAGCACCCTATGACAAAAAATGGAACACACGAGCAGTGTGTGAGGAGACCTGAAAGTGGCACATGGCAGAGTGTGGCGATGGAGACAGCAGCAATGGGAGGCCGTACAGGGACCCATGAGAGACTCTGGACCTGGCAGCAGCATGAGGAGGCGGTACAGGGGCCCATGGCAGATTACGGGCCTGGCAGCAGCTATGGGAGGCCCGTAATCTGCCAGCACCCTATGACAAAAAATGTAACACACCAGCAGTGTGAGGAGACATGAAAGTGGCACATGGCAGAGTGTGGCGATGGAGACAGCAGCAATGGGAGGCCGTACAGGGACCCATGAGAGACTCTGGACCTGGCAGCAGCATGAGGAGGCGGTACAGGGGCCCATGGCAGATTACGGGCCTGGCAGCAGCAATGGGAGGCCCGTAATCTGCCAGCACCCTATGACAAAAAATGGAACACACCAGCAGTGTGAGGAGACATGAAAGTGGCACATGGCATGAGACACTGTGGACCTGGCAGCAGCATGAGGAGGCGGTACAGGGGCCCATGGCAGATTACGGGCCTGGCAGCAGCAATGGGAGGCCCGTAATCTGCCAGCACCCTATGACAAAAAGTGGAACACACCAGCAGTGTGAGGAGACCTGAAAGTGGCACATGGCATGAGACACTGTGGACCTGGCAGCAGCATGAGGAGGCGGTACAGGGGCCCATGGCAGATTAGGGGCCTGGCAGCAGCTATGGGAGGCCCGTAATCTGCCAGCACCCTATGACAAAAAATGGAACACACCAGCAGTGTGTGAGGAGACCTGAAAGTGGCAAATGGCAGAGTGTGGCGATGGAGACAGCAGCAATGGGAGGCCGTACAGGGACCCATGAGAGACTCTGGACCTGGCAGCAGCATGAGGAGGCGGTACAGGGGCCCATGGCAGATTACGGGCCTGGCAGCAGCAATGGGAGGCCCGTAATCTGCCAGCACCCTATGACAAAAAATGTAACACACCAGCAGTGTGAGGAGACATGAAAGTGGCACATGGCAGAGTGTGGCGATGGAGACAGCAGCAATGGGAGGCCGTACAGGGACCCATGAGAGACTCTGGACCTGGCAGCAGCATGAGGAGGCGGTACAGGGGCCCATGGCAGATTACGGGCCTGGCAGCAGCAATGGGAGGCCCGTAATCTGCCAGCACCCTATGACAAAAAATGTAACACACCAGCAGTGTGAGGAGACATGAAAGTGGCACATGGCAGAGTGTGGCGATGGAGACAGCAGCAATGGGAGGCCGTACAGGGACCCATGAGAGACTCTGGACCTGGCAGCAGCATGAGGAGGCGGTACAGGGGCCCATGGCAGATTACGGGCCTGGCAGCAGCAATGGGAGGCCCGTAATCTGCCAGCACCCTATGACAAAAAATGGAACACACCAGCAGTGTGAGGAGACCTGAAAGTGGCACATGGCATGAGACACTGTGGACCTGGCAGCAGCATGAGGAGGCGGTACAGGGGCCCATGGCAGATTAGGGGCCTGGCAGCAGCTATGGGAGGCCCATAATCTGCCAGCACCCTATGACAAAAAATGGAACACACCAGCAGTGTGTGAGGAGACCTGAAAGTGGCACATGGCAGAGTGTGGCGATGGAGACAGCAGCAATGGGAGGCCGTACAGGGACCCATGAGAGACTCTGGACCTGGCAGCAGCATGAGGAGGCGGTACAGGGGCCCATGGCAGATTATGGGCCTGGCAGCAGCAATGGGAGGCCCGTAATCTGCCAGCACCCTATGACAAAAATGGAACACACCAGCAGTGTGAGGAGACCTGAAAGTGGCACATGGCATGAGACACTGTGGACCTGGCAGCAGCATGAGGAGGCGGTACAGGGGCCCATGGCAGATTAGGGGCCTGGCAGCAGCTATGGGAGGCCCGTAATCTGCCAGCACCCTATGACAAAAAATGGAACACACCAGCAGTGTGAGGAAACCTGAAAGTGGCACATGTTTGGGGCATGATTCATGGCGGATTTATTCAGTTGTGTCAGGAACTGGTGGTTTGAAATCCAGACTAATCCACGCCTGATTCATTTTCACAAACGTGAGTCTCTCCACACTTTGGGTGGACAGTCGTGTCCTCCGCGGAGTTACAATACCGCACTAAACACGCGCTCCGATGCCACGCTACTGGCCGGGCATGACAGCCTTTCAAGGGCAAATTCAGCTAGTTGGGGCCAAAGGTCAAGTTTCGTTGCCCAGTAGTCAAGGGGATTGTCTACCTCGGTTGGCAGGGTGCTGTCCAAGTAGGCCTAAGCCTGTTGTTTGAGGTCCTGCTCCAGGTCCACCTGATGCTGCTGCTGCTGCGGCTGGTTAGTAGTTTCCTCACTGCGCTGGTGAAGAAAGCTACTCATCATCGACTGCAGACTGAGGCAGCCGCTGCTGGTGGAGCTGCCACTGCTCCTACCACCCCACCCCTCCCCTGCTGCCATGGCAGCGGAACGCGAGCGCACAGGGCCCACAGTGTCTGAGGATGGACGTTGGCGCAGAAAGGCAGAGACCAGCTGACTACATAGGTGGTTTTTATAGTACTTTGTTTTGGCCTCCCTCTCAGCAGGTGTGAAAAAGGCCACCATTTTTGAACGGTAGCGAGGGTCCATCAAGGTGGACAGCCAAAAGTCATCCCTCTGTCTGATGGTTATTATTCGGCTGTCGCTACGCAAGCAACCGAGCATGCTATGGGCCATTTGTGCCAAGGAATGCGAGGGACTCCCTGCCTCCATCTCCACAGCATACTGCCACGGTGCGTCTGGGTCCTCTGTCTCCTCCTCCTCCTCCTCTACCAGATGCTCCTGCTCCTCCACTCCTGTCCGCTGAGTGGAAAAACCACCCATTTCACTCAATAATTCCTGAGCACAAATGTCCTCCTCTACCTCCTCCTCTTCTTCCTGTCCTGCCCCCACAGGGGTCATGTGGCGTTGAGATCTGTGCGCCACGTCTACCGCACCCTGACCAGCCATTGTTAACAGCATTTGTTCCAGGACGTGCAACAGAGGAATGACGTCGTTCATCCCATAGTCCTGCCGACTCACGAATAGCGTGGCCTCCTCAAAGGGCCTGAGCAAGCGGCAGGTGTCACGCATGAGCTGCCAATGGCTGACATCGAAGTTACACAGGGGAGTACCTTTATCCGCTTGTAACATCATGAAATCGGTGATGGCCTTTCGCTGTTCGTAAAGGCGGTCTACCATGTGTAGGGTTGAATTCCACCTTGTTGCAACGTCGCAGATCAGGCGATGCTGTGGAATTCCGTTCTGCCGCTGCAGCTCAAGGAGGGTGTGCTTTGCGGTGTAGGAATGGCTGAAATGCATGCAAGGTTTACGTGACATTTTAAGGATGTCTTGCAGTGGGATGGTGGATTTTAGGAACCGCTTGACAACCAGATTGAACACGTGAGCCATGCATGGCGCATGGCACAACCTTCCTTGACGCAGAGCAGACACCATGTTCTTTCCGTTGTCGGTCAACATGGTTCCGATTTTCAGTTTGCGCGGAGACAGCCATCTGTCGATTTCTCTGTTCATTACACTGAGAAGTTCCTCCCCTGTGTGACTACGTTCGCCTGGACCTGGCAGCAGCATGAGGAGGCGGTACAGTGGCCCATGGCAGATTAGGGGCCTGGCAGCAGCTATGGGAGGCCCGTAATCTGCCAGCACCCTATGACAAAAAATGGAACACACCAGCAGTGTGAGGAGACCTGAAAGTGGCACATGGCATGAGACACTGTGGACCTGGCAGCAGCATGAGGAGGCGGTACAGGGGCCCATGGCAGATTAGGGGCCTGGCAGCAGCTATGGGAGGCCCGTAATCTGCCAGCACCCTATGACAAAAAATGTAACACACCAGCAGTGTGAGGAGACCTGAAAGTGGCACATGGCAGAGTGTGGCGATGGAGACAGCAGCAATGGGAGGCCGTACAGGGACCCATGAGACACTGTGGACCTGGCAGCAGCATGAGGAGGCGGTATAGGGGCCCATGGCAAATTAGGGGCCTGGCAGCAGCTATGGGAGGCCCGTAATCTGCCAGCACCCTATGACAAAAAATGGAACACACCAGCAGTGTGAGGAGACCTGAAAGTGGCACATGGCATGAGACACTGTGGACCTGGCAGCAGCATGAGGAGGCGGTACAGGGGCCCATGGCAGATTAGGGGCCTGGCAGCAGCTATGGGAGGCCCGTAATCTGCCAGCACCCTATGACAAAAAATGGAACACACCAGCAGTGTGAGGAGACCTGAAAGTGGCACATGGCAGAGTGTGGCGATGGAGACAGCAGCAATGGTAGGCCGTACAGGGACCCATGAGAGACTCTGGACCTGGCAGCAGCATGAGGAGGTGGTATAGGGGCCCATGGCAGATTAGGGGCCTGGCAGCAGCAATGGGAGGCCCGTAATCTGCCAGCACCCTATGTCAAAAAAATTGAACACACCAGCAGTGTGTGAGGAGACCTGAAAGTGGCACATGGCAGAGTGTGGCGATGGAGACAGCAGCAATGGGAGGCCGTACAGGGACCCATGAGACACTCTGGACCTGGCATCAGCATGAGGAGGCGCTATAGGGGCCCATGGCAGATTAGGGGCCTGGCAGCAGCTATGGGAGGCCCGTAATCTTCCAGCACCCTATGTCAAAAAATGGAACACACCAGCAGTGTGAGGAGACCTGAAAGTGGCACATGGCAGAGTGTGGCGATGGAGACAGCAGCAATGGGAGGCCGTACAGGGACCCATGAGACACTGTGGACCTGGCAGCAGCATGAGGAGGCGGTATAGGGGCCCATGGCAAATTAGGGGCCTGGCAGCAGCTATGGGAGGCCCGTAATCTGCCAGCACCCTATGACAAAAAATGGAACACACCAGCAGTGTGAGGAGACCTGAAAGTGGCACATGGCATGAGACACTGTGGACCTGGCAGCAGCATGAGGAGGCGGTACAGGGGCCCATGGCAGATTAGGGGCCTGGCAGCAGCTATGGGAGGCCCGTAATCTGCCAGCACCCTATGTCAAAAAAATTGAACACACCAGCAGTGTGTGAGGAGACCTGAAAGTGGCACATGGCAGAGTGTGGCGATGGAGACAGCAGCAATGGGAGGCCGTACAGGGACCCATGAGACACTCTGGACCTGGCAGCAGCATGAGGAGGCGCTATAGGGGCCCATGGCAGATTAGGGGCCTGGCAGCAGCTATGGGAGGCCCGTAATCTGCCAGCACCCTATGTCAAAAAATGGAACACACCAGCAGTGTGAGGAGACCTGAAAGTGGCACATGGCAGAGTGTGGCGATGGAGACAGCAGCAATGGGAGGCCGTACAGGGACCCATGAGACACTGTGGACCTGGCAGCAGCATGAGGAGGTGGTATAGGGGCCCATGGCAAATTAGGGGCCTGGCAGCAGCTATGGGAGGCCCGTAATCTGCCAGCACCCTATGACAAAAAATGGAACACACCAGCAGTGTGAGGAGACCTGAAAGTGGCACATGGCATGAGACACTGTGGACCTGGCAGCAGCATGAGGAGGCGGTACAGGGGCCCATGGCAGATTAGGGGCCTGGCAGCAGCTATGGGAGGCCCGTAATCTGCCAGCACCCTATGACAAAAAATGTAACACACCAGCAGTGTGAGGAGACCTGAAAGTGACACATGGCAGAGTGTGGCGATGGAGACAGCAGCAATGGGAGGCCGTACAGGGACCCATGAGAGACTCTGGACCTGGCAGCAGCATGAGGAGGTGGTATAGGGGCCCATGGCAGATTAGGGGCCTGGCAGCAGCTATGGGAGGCCCGTAATCTGCCAGCACCCTATGTTAAAAAAATTGAACACACCAGCAGTGTGTGAGGAGACCTGAAAGTGGCACATGGCAGAGTGTGGCGATGGAGACAGCAGCAATGGGAGGCCGTACAGGGACCCATGAGACACTCTGGACCTGGCAGCAGCATGAGGAGGCGCTATAGGGGCCCATGGCAGATTAGGGGCCTGGCAGCAGCTATGGGAGGCCCGTAATCTGCCAGCACCCTATGTCAAAAAATGGAACACACCAGCAGTGTGTGAGGAGACCTGAAAGTGGCACATGGCAGAGTGTGGCGATGGAGACAGCAGCAATGGGAGGCCGTACAGGGACCCATGAGAGACTCTGGACTTCGCAGCAGCATGAGGAGGCAGTATAGGGGCCCATGGCAGATTAGGGGCCTGGCAGCAGCTATGGGAGGCCCGTAATCTGCCAGCACCCTATGACAAAAAATTGAACACACCAGCAGTGTGAGGAGACCTGAAAGTGGCACATGGCATGAGACACTGTGGACCTGGCAGCAGCATGAGGAGGCGGTACAGGGGCCCATGGCAGATTAGGGGCCTGGCAGCAGCTATGGGAGGCCCGTAATCTGCCAGCACCCTATGACAAAAAATGGAACACACCAGCAGTGTGTGAGGAGACCTGAAAGTGGCACATGGCAGAGTGTGGCGATGGAGACAACCCACCGACTGTTTTGCTCGCTGCCAAGCTTCCACCCTCTTCTCTTGATGATGCGGAAGCAATAGCCTGATGACGACGAGGCTGCCAAGTGCGATCAGCCTCATCATCATCAATTAGGGTCTCCGCCTCACTACTAGCCCCCTCGGCTGCGTGTGGGTCAGGAGACAGACCTGTCTCTAGACCGGCTACCGAGCCACTCTCCTCGCCACTACTTCTTCGCCTGGCTGCTGAAGAGGCGGATGTCTCCCCCCGTTCCTGACCGCCCTCTGTTAGCTCTTCCTCACTGTACTGGATGACACCGGGAGCACTGGCCTCTGGCTGCGAATAGTGCTGCCTCGACCCCTTCCTCTGCTGCCACGTCTGCTCGCTCCTAAAACATTGCCTCCTCTGCCACTCCTCTGCATGTTGTCTGACATACTCTTTAATTCAACGATTCTGTGTCCCTGAGTAACAATTCTGTGTCTGTCCCTGAGTAACAATTCTGTGTCCCTGAGTAACGTTTCTGTGGCCCTAAGTAACAGTTCTGTGGCCCTCAGTAACAATTCTGTGTCCCTCAGTAACAATTCTGTGTCCCTCAGTAACAATTCTGTGTCCCTCAGTAACAATTCTGTGTCTGTCCCTGAGTAACAATTCTGTGTCCCTGAGTAACAATTCTGTGTCCCTCAGTAACAATTCTGTGTCCCTCAGTAACAATTCTGTGTCCCTGAGTAACAATTCTGTGTCTGTCCCTGAGTAAGAATTCTGTGTCTGTCCCTGAGTAACAATTCTGTGTCCCTAAGTAATGTTTCTGTGGCCCTAAGTAACGTTTCTGTGGCCCTAGGTAATGATTCTGTGGCCCTAAGTAACGTTTCTGTGGCCCTAAGTAACGGTTCTGTGTCCCTCAGTAACAATTCTGTATCCCTCAGTAACAATTCTGTGTCCCTCAGTAACAATTCTTTGTCCCTGAGTAAGAATTCTGTGTCTGTCCCTGAGTAAGAATTCTGTGTCTGTCCCTGATTAACAATTCTGTGTCCCTGAGTAATGTTTCTGTGGCCCTAAGTAACAGTTCTGTGGCCCTCAGTAACAATTCTGTGTCCCTCAGTAACAATTCTGTGTCCCTCAGTAACAATTCTGTGTCTGTCCCTGAGTAACAATTCTGTGTCTGTCCCTGAGTAACAATTCTGTGTCCCTGAGTAACGTTTCTGTGGCCCTAAGTAACAGTTCTGTGGCCCTCAGTAACAATTCTGTGTTCCTCAGTAACAATTCTGTGTCCCTCAGTAACAATTCTGTGTCCCTCAGTAACAATTCTGTGTCTGTCCCTGAGTAACAATTCTGTGTCCCTGAGTAACAATTCTGTGTCCCTCAGTAACAATTCTGTGTCCCTCAGTAACAATTCTGTGTCCCTCAGTAACAATTCTGTGTCCCTGAGTAACAATTCTGTGTCTGTCCCTGAGTAAGAATTCTGTGTCTGTCCCTGAGTAACAATTCTGTGTCCCTAAGTAACAATTCTGTGACCCTAAGTAACGTTTCTGTGGCCCTAAGTAACGTTTCTGTGGCCCTAAGTAACGATTCTGTGGCCCTAAGTAACGTTTCTGTGGCCCTAAGTAACGTTTCTGTGGCCCTCAGTAACAAATCTGTGTCCCTCAGTAACAATTCTGTGTCTGTCCCTAAGTAACAATTCTGTGGCCCTAAGTAAAGTTTCTGTGGCCCTAAGTAACGGTTCTGTGGCCCTCAGTAACAATTCTGTGTCCCTCAATAACAATTCTGTGTCTGTCCCTAAGTAACAATTCTGTGGCCCTAAGTAACGTTTCTGTGGCCCTAAGTAACGATTCTGTGGCCCTAAGTAACGTTTCTGTGGCCCTAAGTAACCTTTCTGTGGCCCTCAGTAACAAATCTGTGTCCCTCAGTAACAATTCTGTGTCTGTCCCTAAGTAACAATTCTGTGGCCCTAAGTAACGTTTCTGTGGCCCTAAGTAACGGTTCTGTGGCCCTCAGTAACAATTCTGTGTCCCTCAATAACAATTCTGTGTCTGTCCCTAAGTAACAATTCTGTGGCCCTAAGTAACGTTTCTGTGGCCCTAAGTAACTTTTCTGTGGCCCTAAGTAACGATTCTGTGGCCCTAAGTAACAATTCTGTATCCCTCAGTAACAATTCTGTGTCTGTCCCTGAGTAACAATTCTGTGTCCCTAAGTAACGTTTCTGTGGCCCTAACTAACGATTCTGTGGCCCTAAGTAACGTTTCTGTGGCCCTAAGTAACGTTTCTGTGGCCCTCAGTAACAAATCTGTGTCCCTCAGTAACAATTCTGTGTCTGTCCCTAAGTAACAATTCTGTGGCCCTAAGTAACGTTTCTGTGGCCCTAAGTAACGGTTCTGTGGCCCTCACTAACAATTCTGTGTCCCTCAATAACAATTCTGTGTCTGTCCCTAAGTAACAATTCTGTGGCCCTAAGTAACGTTTCTGTGGCCCTAAGTAACGTTTCTGTGGCCCTAAGTAACGATTCTGTGGCCCTCAGTAACAAATCTGTGTCCCTCAGTAACAATTCTGTGTCTGTCCCTAATTAACAAATCTGTGGCCCTAAGTAACGATTCTGTGGCCCTCAGTAACAAATCTGTGTCCCTCAGTAACAATTCTGTGTCTGTCCCTAAGTAACAATTCTGTGGCCCTAAGTAACCTTTCTGTGGCCCTAAGTAACGATTCTGTGGCCCTCAGTAACAATTCTGTATCCCTCAGTAACAATTCTGTCTTCCCTGAGTAACAATTCTGTGTCCCTAAGTAACGTTTCTGTGGCCCTAACTAACGATTCTGTGGCCCTAAGTAACGTTTCTGTGGCCCTATGTAACGTTTCTATGGCCCTAAGTAACGATTCTGTGGCCCTAACTAACGTTTCTGTGTCCCTAAGTAACGTTTCTTTGTCCCTAACTCTCTCCCTGCATACAGCCAGGTCTGCCTCTGTTGAATGACTGGAGGCAAATGGAGAATTCTAAAATGGCCGCCATTTATAGCTCGACCATTACACTGTGCTGGCTGGCTGGCTGCTGATTGGCTAATGCGATCACATGTCATGAATGAATGCATTATGGGTCAGCGCGCCTTGTCTGCGCGCCTTCCCAGACATCCCCGCTCCGTCGCCGCACATGTCGCCGCCATTTTAGGAAAAATTTCGATTCGACGCGAATCGAAATTTTCCTAATATTCGAAACGAATTCCACTTCGCCTACTTCGATTCGCTCATCTCTAGTCTTCAGTTATCTTGACTGCCAGAGCCCACATAAGGTTATGAATTTCCCTAATAGGGGACACATACATCAATACAACCTGACAGGTGTTCTAATTTCTTTCTAATCTAAAACTAAAAAGTCTATGAAGTCTAAAGCCAGCCATAGATGGTTCGATTGATCAGTCTGCGGATTTTACATACGACTATTGCTAGTGGCTATTAGCGTTCTCCTGGCAGGGACAGCTTGCACAATGGCTTGCAGGAAAGAAAATTGCTCCATCTATGGCCGGCTTTAATATCGAAAATTATCTAAAGCCCAAACTTTTTCTTTTCAGTTTGTGTGGAAAAGCTAGTACCCCAGTTGGTTTTCAGTTGTGTTGGCCTCTAAGCTTGGTGCAGGCTCCAAATGAATCAGATGACTGCCAAAAATGGCAGCACTAATGCTTGGTGGAACTCCAACAGGGTCCCAAAAAAATCAATATACACTCACCGGCCACTTTATTACGTACACCTGTTCAATTGCTTGGTAACACAAATTGCTAATCAGCCAAGTCAATGGCAGGATTTCAATGCATTTAGGCATCTAGACGTGGTGAAGATGACATGCTGAAGTTCAAACTGAGCATCAAAATGGGGAAGAAAATGACTTTGAACATGGCATGGTTGTTGGTGTCAGACAGTGGTCTGAGTATTTAAAAAACTGCTGATCTACTGGGATTTTCACGCACAACCATCTCTAGGATTTACAGAGAATGGTCCAAAAAAGAGAAAATATCCAGTGAGTGGCAGCTGTGTGGATGAAATGCCTTGTTGATGTCAGAGGTCAGAGGAGAATGGGCATTCGATTTCAACTGCGACATTCAGATGGTAGCGCCAGAATTTGGTGTAAACAACATGAAAGCATGAATCCATCCTGCCTTGTATCAACGGTTTAGGCTGGTGTCGGTGGTGATGTAATGGTGTGGGGGCTATTTTCTTGGCACTAGCAAGGTGTACCTAATAAAGTGGCCAATGAGTGAAAGGATGAGAGCACCCATTCATAGAGACTGGTATAGATATTTTTGTTTGCCACAATAAAAAAGTCTATCAAGTGTTGACATCCATTCACTCCACGTAGGCTTTTATTGTTGTCTGTGTTCCTGTTGGTGAGATTTACCCTCTCTATTTGTGTTGGTGACCAATTATCAGAGATTCATAGGAAACCCAAAATTGTACAATTGTCAACGGGACAGGGGGGGGGCAAGGGAAAATTTTCCAATGGGGACACATTTTCCACAAATCAGAGAACTAGTGACCCCATTGATACATTTTTCCTCATCTCCTGTCCCGGAGACAATTGTACAATTTTGGGTTTCCTATCACTGAAATCAGAGAAAGGACATTCAGTACAGGAGAGACACCTTTACAACTGTGCAAGACTGAAGGTAAGGCTGGAGGTCAGTTGTATAGAAAAAAAAATAACAATAACACATTTATTTGCTACAAAGAAAAATTTATTGAGTTAAGTTTAAAATTAATATTTTAAAATAAAAATATTTTGAAACAGTACAAAAATAAAGGAATAACTCTGGTTTCTATAGTTCATAAATTCTGCAGTGGTATCAAATATAATTATAAGTAAGATTGTCAGCTAAATAAAGCATAAGTTATAGAGACCAGCTCTGTTTGTAAGAAAAGATGGTATAATTCCAGTGCCAAAATAATGACAAACACAATAACACTTTGAAAAAGGTCTATGATTATCTTCAGGTTTCAGGTGTTGTGCATGTGAAAATAAAACCTAAAGGAGAACTCCTCCCTTACATTATAACTGCATATTGGTAGAAGACAAGCAATGTTAAGCCTGCTCTAGTTCCTCTTCTGTACTGTACAGTATATCTCTATGAAGTTACTGCTAACAACTTCCCTCTCTGCGTTACCCCATTTGCTGCTGGATCAATGTGTTTTGGCCACCTTGAACCTGACTTGAAAGAAATGGGAATAAGACAGCCAGGCTATTTCACTATAGTCACTCCATAAAGTGGTTCTAAACCTCTAACATGAAATATGAACAAAGCATATCTCTCTATAGTGAGTGCTTGTTTCAATTAAGAACACTAAGTGTTATTTCTGTCCGCTGCTTTGTTCTGCTGTTATCTGCAAGAGGCACTTCTGACAGGTTTTCCTGACACTAATAGGTTAAAAGGTGACAGGGGAAGGAGTGCCAGCACACAATCTGTGATTGACAGCCTCAGCTCGGTTCCTGTGTGTTGTGTGAAGGGGGATGTATCCCTTCCCTCCAATAGCTCTCAGAGCTCTCCTCTCTGAGCTCTGCAGAGTGTAACGTCAGCTTTCTGCCCCGTTTTCTGAAAGCTCAGACAAGCTACAAACACAAGGAAAGCGTTGCATTCAATGTAACCTAGTGCTGATTAAAAAAAACACTAAACTTTTAAGATAGAAAGTATGGAAGAAATCTCAGAATTCTGACCTTTGATCTCAGAATTCTGACTTCTAATCTCAGAATTTTGACTTTGAAACTCAGAATTCTGACTTCTAATCTCAGAATTCTGACTTCTAATCTCAGAATTCTGATTTCTAATCTCAGAATTCTGACTTTTAAATTCAGAATACTGACTTTGAAATTCAGAATACTGACTTTGAAATTCAGAATTCTGACTTTGAAATTCAGAATTCTGACTTCTAATCTCAGAATTCTGATTGAGTCTCAGAATTTTGACTTCTAATCTCAGAATTCTGACTTCTAATCTCAGAATTTTGATTTCTAATCTCAGAATTCTGACTTCTAATTTCAGAATTCTGATTTTTAATCTCAGAATTCTGACTTTGAAACTCAGAATTCTGATTTATAATCTCAGAATTCTGATTGAGTCTCAGAATTTTGACTTCTAATCTCAGAATTCTGACTTCTAATCTCAGAATTTTGACTTCTAATCTCAGAATTCTGACTTCTAATTTCAGAATTCTGATTTTTAATCTCAGAATTCTGACTTTGAAACTCAGAATTCTGATTTATAATCTCAGAATTCTGATTGAGTCTCAGAATGTTGACTTCTAATCTCAGAATTCTGACTTTGAAATACAGAATTGTGTTGAAAATTTTTAGGATGGCCCCAGGGCTTTTCCATGGGAAAGTGAAAA
Organism: Staurois parvus; assembly: GCF_062004578.1. NCBI lineage: Eukaryota > Metazoa > Chordata > Amphibia > Anura > Ranidae > Staurois > Staurois parvus. Next base: position 9,729,712 of record NW_028318094.1, read on the forward strand.
TATTTGAGTAAAGTTTTTTTAAAAACTGACCTGAAACCTGAAGACTAGCATAAAAATATTAATACATACAGTATAAATACTACAAATTTCAAGTTTGTTTTGGAAATGACCAAAAAATCAGTAAGCAAACCAAAACCTGGACAAAGAGAATCATATTAAGGTTGCAAATATTAGCCAATCAGATGTTTGCTTTCATTCTTGAGGGCTAGCCACAGAGAAGCCTCATTATGAGGAGTGAGTTGGAAGGACAAAATTAACAGCCAATTTATTAAATAAAAACAGACATGGTAAAAATCTCATTCGCTTTTCCCTATAGAAATGGAAAAAGCTGACATGCAGGGCATAGAAAGTCTCCTACATGCTGGAAAATATTTTGGGTAATGATGACTTCAGAGTGCTAAGTATTACACCCTTGTTAACCTCTACATCACTTTACAAAATATGTGAACCTTTACCATGTAAAACAACCCATTCAGTTGAAAATAGAAATGAAAGGCAAAACATTTATTTTAAAAAAATATAAATACAATTTTTTCTTTTTTTATAAGTGATCACATAATGTCTGTATTCAACACTACATAAAGGAGTTGGTGAGCTGGGGGTGGAGAAACATCAGTATACTGATCTTCCCAGTGGATGGCTGTGCAGGGGGGGATTTTGTATCAGCACAAGTTTTGAAAAGTGACCACACTGGGATGGATGTGCACTCATGACTAGTGTTATGCAGGCCCCATAACTTCTTTGCTTAGTTTCAGAAATTATCTTTTTTATCTTTTTTACAAGGTTAAAGTTCTGTCATGTGATCTTGCATCACTTCTTCCTAATACTGTGGGATTGGGTTACAGTCAGGGGCGGACTGACAACTCATGGGGCCCCTGGGCAATAGGGGATCATGGGGCCCCTGTGTCCTTGCCTAAACTCAAAAAACCCTATGAAAAAGGTACCAGGGGCATCTTATGGGGCCCCCTACTGACCCCGGGCCCTCAGGCGGTGCCCGAGTTTCCAAATGGTCAGTCCGCCCCTGGTTACAGGACACTGTGCAGACACATGGTGTGCCTGTATTCCATAGTCTGTTCAGCCTGAGGCAACATGTAGGCTGTGCTTGAACAGGGGGCATGTTCAAGAGGCATGCTGTGACTGTGAGGGGGTGCATACCAGAAGTAGGCTGTGATTGGTCAGGGGGTGTGGTGGCTGAACAAACTACCCAATATAGGCATGCTGTGTGTCTGCACAGTGTCCTGTACATCTGAATGGCCAGACAAAGGATGAAAACTGAGCAGGGTAACACAGATCAGATGCTTTGTGTGGTCTTTTTAGAACAAGGAAGGAAGGTGATGGGCAGGATCAACCGGGTACTTCTGATGGAGGAAGTACATGAAAATGAAAGAGACTACAATTTGTAAAATGCACATTTGTGAACACACATATATAAAAAAAAATATTCAGGCTACCATAAGCTTTAATTATTTCAGGTTCAAACTAGTCAAATCACTTGCTATGATAAGGTCACATACAGGTGCACTAGCTTGATGTGGAAAAAGGTAAGCTGAAATATGATTGGCTGCTCTAAGCAATGCCACATATTTCTTCTTATCCCAGTCAACACATGACACCCAGCTTGATATTAGAAGCAAAGAACACAATTACTTCAATCTTATCAGAACATACATAAAATAACACTTTAGATTTTAAAGCACAAGAACAGGTGAAGGTAAAGCAACACATAAAAGTGGAAACCTGCAGACCTATTGGCATTGAGAATGATGAGCCTTCTCTGTCAGGCGGTAGAGATAGAATGCAGGAGCTTGTCTGGATGGTAAGCAAGAGAGGCTGCTATCTAGAGTTTCTTATCCTTTTTCTTCTTCTTTTTTTTATTTTTCTCTTTTATTCCTTTATCTTTTTCTCCCTTCTTATTCTTCTTACGTGTATTTTTCAGGCTGTGAATTAAAAAGACAATGGTTTTCATCAGCTCTACTTTTCTGTATCTTCACTGACAATTTTTTAAATTTTGTTAGGTTTTTCTACAAACGTGCGCAGGTGCAAACCTCAAGGCATAGCTGCTCTAGCGACCAATCAGAAGCCAATGATTGGCTGCTGCTAGTTCTTTCACTTGCCCCTTCGCTTGGTTTTCTTGGTGATGGGAGCCCAGGGATGGGCTTTAAGACATGCAAAATGCACTCAATTTGCGATCTGCAACGGGTGTCAATACAAACTTAAGAACCCCCCAAACACAGTGCCTGCTCCTGCCCCCACAGAATCACCTGGTACTTTTGTACCATGTGATCTGGTTGTAATGCGTTTTTAAAAAATAGAGCTTGCACTACTTCTGGTGTGGTGCGATTTTAGCCCATTCAAAATGAATGGGCTGAAATCGCACCACACACAACTGCATGTGAATCGCGCTGTGTTCCTGTACGATTCATATGCGGGCATGGTGTAAACCGGCCCTTAAATTTAATATCATATCCCATTAATTTCAAACCACAGCCTCTGCAATTTTCTAAGACTAATTGTTAAAAAATTTAGTTTTTTGCAGCATGGAAACATTGTGATGCCAGAATGCCCCCATTCTTTTCATTTCCTGTTTGTGTGATTGACTCACTGCTTTTCCTAGAAGTCTGCACAGAGTGACAAATCAAATTTCAGGCATCCGCTTAAACAGCACTTCTGTTTTTGGTGAGATACTCTCCAAGGGTTATCCTTCCCTTAAAGACATTGCAGTTTCTTTCATTACAATACTAAAATTATGGTAGTTATCATGGCAGAACCTCCTACCCAGGGACCAGTTTACAGACTTATGCACATTGATGATTAGTGCTGGACACTGCTCAGATCAGTGTATTTCTGTGCTGGGTGCGTCCAGGTGTTTCTATTCAGCCACGGATAGTAAGCCTGTGCAAATCAATTACAGGCTAATACTGTCCATGGCTGTCTGCAGCTATTCTCATGCACACACAACGAAGACCATGGATGTGCCTCCCTGGATGCAAACTGTCTGAGCCTAGGTGTGTGTAGCCATCCCTAACTGCAGGTAATCACTTCATGTGTGATTACATGCGACAGCAGAAGAAAGCACCTGACATACACTATGCGATTCCACTTCAGGTCGGTCCACTTACATCTGTCCAAACATCGGGTGGCAGTCCAGCTCGCAACTGTACGTTTTAAGTGAAGAACATAGGATGATTGTATTCCAGTTAACATCCACGTCTGTAAAAGAAGAAGTTTTAGAATATTCATAAAATCAAGTACAATGCAGCAAGAAAGTGGTAGTCTCATTTCTCTTGCTGCATTGTACTTGATTTTATGGATATTCTATAATAGTGGACATTAATTGGAGTGCTGTCATCCTATATTCTTTACCTGACCGTACCTGAAAACTATGCTGATCTAAGACAGGACATCCTGGATCAAACAGAATTTTTTTCAGAGCAGGGAAAGTTGTGAAACTGCAAGAAAGTGTTTTATTCCTCTTTAAAAAAATCCTCAAAACTGGAGTTACAAAGTAACAAGTTAATTTTATTGTCGGTGCTTGGTTTAGGGCTCTTTCACATGGACGTTCTGATCGGGTCCACCTGCCCATTTTTCAGAACCTCCATTCTCCTCTATGCAGCGGCGGGTATAAACGGACCTGTGTCCTTTTACACCCTCCAACATCTGATCCGATCCACCAAAAAGGGACGGATGGGGATCCAATTCCCCCTCCATCTGTCGGACTGGGTCGGATGAAAACAGACAGGTGGTCCGTTTTCATCCAACCATCCATTGAGGAGAGTGAGCAGCTCTTTGTTCTGCAGCAGCAGAGCAGATAGAGCTGTCATCAGCTTGCTCAGCGAGGATCAGCGGCAAGATCCCTCGCTGAGCAAGCGGATCCGCTAAACGGGTCCGTCCCATGTGAAAGGATCCTTATACTTGCATTTCAATTACTTCTCCATCACACTTTTCACATGTACAAGTAAGGAGTAGCGGTATAGCCTGTATAGGCTCTAACTTGTGATGTGAATGTTATGCGGGGTTGAGGAGGTGTGATAGTAAGGCTGCATTCACACTTGAGCATTTTGTAGCATGTAGCTCGAAGATCCAAAAAAAGCTCAAACTTAAAAAATCAATTGTTGTCTATGGTGCTTGTTCACACCTGATCTTGCAAACAGGCACCATAGAGAACAATTGATTTTTTATGTCTAAGTGTTTTTGGAGCTTGAAGCTACAAAACGCTCAAGTGTGAATTCAGCCTTATTGAGAGTTTACTGCAGGTGGTTCATGGCAGCTCTTCTTTGAGAGGACAATAGGTGATCCGAAAACAAAGTGGAACTTTATGCTGAGATATGAAAATGGGCGAACAGCCAGGATTTTTTTTTCACTTAGTTTCTATTGAAAAGGTAGTACAGACAACCAACATTGGTTAAATTTTGATTACAAGCCGGCTCAGCCGGCCAGAGGCATATGAAGCGGACAACTTCAGGTACATACTGAAGCATAATGTATGAAAACTAGCCCAAGGACAGTTTAGCCAGATAGTACAACTAGTGAAATATCACAAGAAAGATCATGGACATGGTAGCAAATGAAAATAAAGCAATCCTAACCTATAATTTGTAAAAAGGGGTGGGAAAAACTACCAGCCTATAGTCACCTGCTGTTGGGTAAAAAAAAAAGGATGAAAGGAGACCCCCTAACCCGGCAGCCTAGAGAAGTCTGTTGAAATGTAAAGGAGAGAGAAAAGGTGAGAGAAAACAAAAAAAGAGCGGGGGCAGATTAGGAAAATAGGTGGGGAAACAGAGAAAGGGGGAAGGTAAGGAGAGGAAGTCCCAGAGGCGTATGCTGTGAATAGCATTGTATGTGGACTATATTCAGAGCTCCAGAAAATGCGCAGTCAACTGTAAGGGTGGAAAATGGTTGAGCCAGGGCATAAACATGTATCATGTGTGTCATTAAGGATCTCTGTGATTTTTTAAATTAATTATTGCACCTTGGATATGGTGCTTTACATTATTGAAGCTAAGAGTCATTAATTTTCATGCCCGTGCTAACATTTGTTTTGTCGCCATAAAATTATGAGTGATTAATTTGCGTTCTAGATGTGTGATGTGTGCAATCAGTTGGTGCAGGAGCCCTTCTCAGGGTTTCTTTTGCAGATTAATGTTGATTATCATATTGACCATAGTGTATACCCAAATCCACAACCTCCAAACTATGACATGTCATCAAATATGTTTCATATCCTTCAGTTACAAAAAACCTTGAAAACAGGAGGAAGGATGGTTGGGAGATGCAGTGCAATTCTGGCTTTGGTATAATACCATTGGGACATATCTTGAAAAGGGTGTTCCAGGGTGGAACATTACACAAGGATTTAAACAGTTTTCCACATTTTATTTCAAGTTTCAGGAGACAATGTGTATTGGGGCCTGAGTATCAATGTTACCCTGGATGGAGTATAGTATAGATATGAGACCTCAAGTCGTCGGGTTGGACCTGCATCTAGACTCATACATTGTCGATGGTTGGGCCTGGTCATAATTATTAAGCAGGGATTCCACAAATTAGCGAGCCTGCAGATAATGAATCCTTTTGGAATCTGGTAAGTCATAGGATTCTCAAAGTTGTTGGAAAGAGTAGATGCCTCATGTAGGTATAGATGAATCAGAGTGACTTGCGAGCCACAGGTGTGATAATTACTAGAGGATCGCAAACATGAAACACATAACTACAACTGTGTTGGAAATATCTACAAATATACCGTATTTTTCGCTCCATAGGACGCACCTGACCATAAGACGCACCTAGGTTTTAGAGGTGAAAAACAAGAAAAAAAAATATTCTGAACCAATGGACTGCAGACACAGTACAGGAGATGACCAGAGACTGCAGACATAGTACAGGAGATGACCAGAGACTGCGGACGTAGTACAGGAGATGACCAGAGACTGCGGACACAGTACAGGAGATGACCAGAGACTGCGGACACAGTACAGGAGATGACCAGAGACTGCGGACACAGTGCAGGAGATGACCAGAGACTGCGGACACAGTGCAGGAGATGACCAGAGACTGCGGACACAGTGCAGGAGATGACCAGAGACTGCGGACACAGTGCAGGGGATGACCAGAGACTGCGGACACAGTGTAGGAGATGACCAGAGACTGCGGACAGTGCAGGCGATGACCAGAGACTGCGGACAGTGCAGGGGATGACCAGAGACTGCGGACAGTGCAGGGGATGACCAGAGACTGCAGACAGTGCAGGGGATGACCAGAGACTGCAGACAGTGCAGGGAATGACCAGAGACTGCAGACAGTGCAGGGAATGACCAGAGACTGCAGACAGTGAAGGGAATGACCAGAGACTGCTGACCTTTGGGGAGGGAGGGGGAGCGGGTACCTGAATTTGACAGGTTCCCACTTCCGCGGAGTTGTCCTTCCCTCTTCTTCCCGGGCCGGCTTCTGTGACAGCCGGGTGCCCACTGCGCATGTGCGAGAAGCGCTGCGATTTGTGAATGGCCCAACTCCTTCTGGGACCTTTCATGTGTCCCAGAAGACACCGGATTATTCACAAAGCGCAGCACATGCGCAGTGGGCACCCGGCTGTCACAGAAGCCAGCGTGGGAAGACTGTGCAGCGCTGGAGTGAGGAACAGGTAAGGCCTTGCAGGAGACAACAGCTGAGCGGCCGGCCCGGTATTCTGACATGGTGGCCACAAAAATACCAGACCGGCCGCCTTATATTCGCTCCATAAGACGCACTGACATTTTTCCCCCTTTTTTGGGGGGAAAAAAGTGCGTCTTATGGAGCGAAAAATACGGTATGTTGCGCTCCTAAATACTTCTCAATAAATAATAATTAAATTATTACCATTAAATTAATTCAAATTATGATACAAATAACTAATAAAAGTGTATAAATACCAAACCCTTTGATCACAACCCCCTGATGAAGCCACGTGATTGGAGGCGTAACGCGTAGGGGAGGGGCTACGTCATCACTCGGAGAGGAGCTGCACAACACGATAGACTGCAGGTGTATGACTCAGAGGCCAGCAGAGGATTTCCAATGGGATATTGCATTATTTAAACCTGTCTAATGTGAGTTTAATACTTGGATGGTGGGAATAAAAAGTTTTAAAAGGTAAAGCACTATGTCCTCTATTTCTTCCTGCATGCGGAGTAACACAAGGAGAGGATAATTAGGAGGTCTGAGATAACAAAAGGAGTGTGTAATCCCTGAGGGGATAATCAGCCACTAGAGGATACATCCATTACTCCTAAAGGAAGGATCTCCCAATTTTACCAGCAAAAGTATATGTCCAGCAGGTTCCAGGGAAAGTGAACCAAAAGCGTGTATAGCCTAATTGCAGGCATCAAAGGAGGTGAGCGCACATCTTCACTATTTGAAGGATTCACAAAAGTCACAAATTGAAGAACAACAAGCACCAAGTCACTATATATAAACAATTGTTTATTCAATGGGACTATTATTTTGATGATATTTGGATTCATACTAATCACTACGAATTATTTATGAGCATTTGGTTATTTTTATTTATGGGGGATCATTTAAATGCGTTTTAGTTGAGGGTTATTAGTTGGTTTATTATCTTTATTATATTAAATGAGGGTATTATGAATATAAATTAAATTGAGGGTATTAGTAAGTACATCATGTCACTAATAGATGATTTATGAGCACTTGGTAAAATATTTTTTTGAGGAGTATTTCATGTGGAATTATTTTGATATTTATTTGGAGGAGATTGATTAGTTGAAATTATCTATTTAAATATTTTTTGGTATTTATACACTTTTATTAGTTATTTGTATCATAATTTGAATTAATTTAATGGTAATTTAATTATTATTTATTGAGAAGTATTTAGGAGCGCAACATATATTTGTAGATGCCTCATGTAGTTATGAGAGAGCGAACAGTTGTGAAACCATGGGTGCTCCACCAGTGGATGCTTTGAGGGTTTTCCATCCCAGGTGGGTAAAGGGGGCAGTTAAAAATCTGCAATAGTGATAAGTGAGGGGAAAGTAAACAGATTGAATACTTTAAGGAGTCCCAAAGGGTGTGGGCTAGTATTGGGTTGAGAGGTTTGGGGCATAGCGGAGGAGGTATCCCCAGGGTATTGTGGAGGAGGGGATTGGGTCAATGTCTACTATGTCAATGTACTTCAACTGGGGTGCCACTCTACCTGCATGCAGTTGGACTAATGGAGCAATTTGAGCTTCTTTGTAATAATTGGAAGTGTTGGGAACCCCCAAACCTCTTATGTTTGTATAATACACGCCTATTCAGATGTGGTCTAGTAAATCCCCAAATAAATTTAAAAATAAGTTGTTGAAGGGTGCAAAGTGTAGCTGGGAAAACAAGGGCCAGGAAGATTCTGGATGGGTAAAAAATGTTTTGGTAAGAAAGACATTTTTACTGCGTGTATAAGGCCTATCCAAGAGATACTAGGTATATCCCAGAACTTAAGCATGTAGGTGAGGGATGTAATAAGAGGCTCTATATAAATAATGCGAAGAAGGGGTAAGATTCATTAACAGTTATGGAAGAAAATTAGACCATTGGAATGAAAATTGGGCCTGTATAGCAGTGTTTACACTGTGAAGGATATGTTGAGCGCTTGGAACTTGCCTGGTTGACATGAAGGCAAGATAAAGAAGTGAATCTCTGCAGGAGAGAAAACAAATGAACAGGCAGAATTTGTAATGCAAAAGAGACATGCTTTGTCTCTTCTGAATTAAAGCTACTTACAGTTGCAAGAAAAAGTATGTGAACCCCTTGGGATTACGTGGAGTTTTGCATGAATTGGGCATAAAATGTGCTCTGAACGTCATCTAAGTCACAACAATAGAAGAACACAGTCTGCTGAACATAATACTACACAAACATTAGATGTTGCCATGGTTTAATTGCACATAACATGTAAACATTCACAGTGCAGGGAGGAAAAAGTATGTGAGGCCCTAGCTTAATGACTTCTCCCAGAGCTAATTGGAGCCAGGAGTGAGCCAATCTTGACTCCAATCAGTGTGATGATATTGGATGTGTTGCTGACAGCTGTCCTGCCCTTAAAAAACACACACCTGTTTTGGGTTTACTAGTTTCAAGAAGCACTGATGTGAACCATGCCTCGCAGAAAAGAGCTCTCAGAAGACCTTCGATCAAGAATTGTTGACTTGCATGAAGCTGGGAAGGGTTACAAAAGTATCTCCAAAAGCCTTGATGTTCATGTGTCCACGGTAAGACAGACTGTCTACAAATGGAGAAAGTTTAGCACTGTTGCTACTCTCCCTAGGCGTGGTCGTCCTGTAAAAATGACTGCAAGAGCACAGCGCAGAATGCTGCATGAGGTAAAGAAGAATCCCAGAGTGTCAGCTAAAGACCTACAGAAATCTCTGGCACATGCTAACATTTTTGTTGACACATCTACAATAAGGAAAACATTAAACAAGAATGGAGTACATGGGAGGACACCACGGAGGAAGCCATTGCTGTCCAAAAAGAATATTGCAGCACATTTGAAGTTTGCAAAAGAGCACCTGGATGTTCCACAGCACTTCTGGCAAAATATACTGTGGACAGATGAAACCAAGATTGAGTTGTTTGGGAAGAACACACAACACTATGTGTGGAGAAAAAAGGGCACAGCACACCAACATCAAAACGTCATCCCCACTGTAAAACATGGCGGAGGGAGCATCATGGTTTGGAGCTGCTTTGCTGCCTCAGGGCCTGGACGGATTGTTGTCATTGATGGGAAAATGCATTCCAGAGTTTATCAAGACATTTTGCAGGAAAACGTACGACCATCTGTCCACCAACTGAAGCTCCGCAGAGGATGGGTGATGCAACAGGACAATGACCCAAAGCATACAAGTAATTCAACAAAACAATGGCTGCAACAGCACAGAATACGCCTTCTGGAGTGGCCCAGTCAGAGTCCTGACCTCAACCCGATTGAAATGCTGTGGTATGACCTTAAGAGAGCGATTCACACCAGACATCCCAAGAATATTGCTACACTGAAACAGTTTTGTGAAGAGGAGTGGTCCAAAATTACTCCAGATCGTTGTGCAGGTCTGATCTGCAACTACAGGAAACGTTTGGTTGAGGTTATTGCTGCCAAAGGAGGGTCAACCAGTTATTAAGTCCAAAGGTTCACATACTTTTTCCTCCCTGCACTGTGAATGTTTACATGTTATGTGCAATTAAACCAAGGCAACATCTAATGTTTGTGTAGTGTTATGTTCAGCAGACTGTGTTCTTCTTTTGTTGTGACTTTTTATGCCCAATTCATGCAAAACGCCACATAATCCCAAGGGGTTCACATACTTTTTCTTGCAACTGTATCTGCCTGCCTGCCCTGTACAGTGAGCTGTGCATGCACAGCTCACTACACAATTTTAACACTGCTGAAGCTGACAGAACGTCTGTGTGAGCGTGGGAGGGACGTCACCGTAGCCCTGCCAATGTCAGCGGCAGGCAAGGAGTTCCGGTACAGCGCATAGTTGGATTGAAGGTGAGTATAGTTCCACTTTAAGGCCATGATTTGTCAAAACAGGTTGAATGATGCCTTTTACTTGGCAAAAATAAAGTATTTATATATATATATGTGGGTTTAGACATAAGTGCTGGCTACTTAATTGATTCTGCTTGGGACTCCCGCCATGTGACAAAGTTGGATGCATGAGCAACCAACTGCCAAACGCCAGCACTTTTACATGGGAAGAAAGGGAATGAGTTACATGCTTTCTCATACTTGGAAGTGCTGGGTATTGCCTTTTGCTGGGGAGTGAAGGAAGGGTAAGTACAAGAAGCTGCAGGAGCCAATATCATAAGACAAAGCACAATTCACTTTAAGATCACTTTATCACTCCCCCAATTTTAGCTGTGTCTTATAGTAAGTGAAGTACATTGGATATCTTACCTACTTGTAACATGACCATTCGCTCCAGGATGAGTTGATGAATTTGTCTCTAGCTTGGACACAAAAGGATTCTATGTGTTTGTCCTCCAACTTAAAAGTGGTTTCATCAGTTTGATGCTAAAATGTTAAAAACAAAATGGCATTTACTTTATAACGCATACTTATTTTTTTGTTTAGACAATAAAGTGGTTCTAAAGACAATCAACAATTAATCTATGATGCAGTCTTCCAATTGCATTAACAAAGCAGTTTTGTTTTTCTGATCTCTTCCCACATTGTTTTTTTTTAACCTGTTGATCCTGCTGTTATTTTTCAGTTTCCTTTCCAAACCAAGCTGTCCAGCAAAAGCAGAGGTTAGAGAATTGAAACTTGCCATTTAACACTGACAAGGGTGCTTACAATGGGCAGCTTTTATTCATTTCAGTAAACACTTTATCACAAAAGAAAAAAAAACTGTTGCTGTAACTGATTAAAAAGTGTTAGCTGGAATTAGGCCTTAATTTGTTAGTCAACACTACCCTCTCAAAACAATGCTTGGGTGACACTGTTTCTCTTCCATAGATAGAGGAGCCGCCCTAAGACAGGAAATGTGTTACTGTCCAGATCACCAGCTGAAAACCAAGGGGAGTTGTTTTATTATGATGAACTACTGCAATTGTTCATATTTTAAAACCAAGTTTATAAAAAAATACTTATTTTCCCAAGCAACATAATTTGAATTTAAAGTGTATATCCAGCCAAAACATTTTACAGTAGAACTGTGGGCAAAACATTAATGCCAGTAGAACCATTATTTACTGGTTACTGGTAGGGTTACATGGAGGGTTAGTGTTAGGGTTACAGGGAAGATAAATGTTAGGGTTACAGGGAGGGTTAGTTTTAGGGTACAGGGAAGAATAATGTTAGGGATACAGGGAGGGTTAGTGTTAGGTTTACATGGAGGGTTAGTTTAAGGAATACAGGGAGGGTTAGTGTTAGGTTTACATGGAGAGTTAGTGTTAGGGTTACAGGGAGGGTTAGTGTTAGGGTTACATGGAGGGATAGTGTTAGGGTTACATGGAGGGTTAGTGCTAGGGTTACAGGGAAGATTAATGTTAGGGATACAGGGAGGGTTAGTGTTAGGTTTACATGGAGGGTTAGTGTTAGGGATACAGGGAGGGTTAGTGTTAGGTTTACATGGAGAGTTAGTGTTAGGGTTACAGGGAGGGTTAGTGTTAGGGCTACATGGAGGGATAGTGTTAGGGTTACATGGAGAGTTAGTGTTAGGGTTACAGGGAAGATTAATGTTAGGGATACAGGGAGGGTTAGTGTTAGGTTTACATGGAGGGTTAGTGTTAGGGATACAGGGAGGGTTAGTGTTAGGTTTACATGGAGAGTTAGTGTTAGGGTTAAAGGGAGGGTTAGTGTTAGGTTTACATGGAGGGTTAGTGTTAGGGTTACAGGGAGGGTTAGTGTTAGGGTTATATGGAAGATTAGTGTTAGGGTTACATGGAGAATTAGTGTTAGGGTTACATGGAGGGTTAGTGTTAGGGTTACAGGGAGGATTAGTGTTAGGGTTACATGGAGGGTTAGTGTTAGGGTTACAGGGAGGATTAGTGTTAGGGTTACAGGGAGGGTTAGTGTTAGGGTTACAGGGAGGATTAGTGTTACCTGAAGGGTTAGTGTTAGGGTTACAGGGAGGATTAGTTTTAGAGATACAGGGAGGGTTAGTGTTGGGCTTTCAAGGAGGGTTAGTGTTAGGGTTACATGGAGGGTTAGTGTTAGGGTTACATGGAGAGTTAGTGGTAGGGTTACAGGGAGGGTTAGTGTTAGGGTTACAGGAAGGGTTAGTGTTAGGGTTACAGGGAGGGTTAGTGTTAGGGTTACAGGAAGGGTTAGGGTTACAGGGAGGGTTAGTGTTAGGGTTACATGGATAGTTAGTGGTAGGGTTACAGGAAGGGTTAGTGTTAGGGTTACAGGGAGGGTTAGTGTTAGGGTTACAGGAAGGGTTAGTGTTGTTGGGGTTACAGGGAGAGTTAGTGTTACGAATTCAGGGCGGGTTAGTGTTAGGGTTACATGAAATGGTAATGTTAGGGTTATTACAGGGAAGGTTACTGTTAAGACTTCAATGAAAGTCAGTGTGAGAAGAACATGGTAGGTTGTTAGGGTGGCAGGGATGGTTAGAGTTACAAATACAGGACAGGTAAGTGTTAGGATTTCAGGAACGGCTACTATGAAAGGATCTTTAATTTCAGCATTGCTTTCTATAATGAAACTACCAGCACCAAGATTCTATCACTAAAAATACAGTAATGTACCTAAGTGAGCCCTCATTCAATATAAGGGGAGTATTTTCTGTACATATAAATAACTCCTAGATTTTGTTACTGTATTGTGTCATGTACTGTCCCCCACTACTCTGTACAGCGCTGAGCAAACTTTTTGGTGCTATATAAATACTGTATAACAATAATAATACTAACCACTAAAAGAATGCAAACAGGTTTTCATAGTTTGCTAAAGGAAACAAAGGCCATCTGGTTTGATTTTCAAGTTGTGATACTACAAGAACACATACAGTATAGACGTAACATATCACAAGACAATGGTTTAGATCTCTCCTGTCCTGACTGTTAAAAGTTTCCAGGAAGTTCTGTGCAATCTACACTTCCAAGTACACTGGAGGCACCAGGAAACAGGTAACACTTGCTATAGAAACACTATCATATTTCTAAACATAACTCAACCTGCTCAGTACATTCTTTCATTTCCAGGAAAGTGTATTATTTTACATAGAAGCCTATCTACATGTAATTAACCCTTGATTTCTTTTTTACTATAATTTTTCTCAGCTTTTTTCCCATTCAGGCATTCTGCCTTTCTGTATTATAAGCAGAGATATTCTATCACATAAAAGGCTGCCACCTGCTTATTTTATTAGCTGGCTTGTAAAAGGACAGTTGAAGTCAGCCACTTGCCCTCCAGAGGATTTACCCCCTTCCTGGCCAGGCTATTTTTTGTGATATGGCGCTGCGTTACTTTAACCGACATGCAGAGCAAAACAAATCAGCATGCTGGAGCTGACAGGGGAGGAATCTATATTGTTTACATACAGACCTTTCTTTTGTCAGTGTTCTTCGGCGATCATTGGGCGCGGGTGGGGAATCTCCAGCCAGGACCTAGTGATCGACAGCCGTAGCCGCCAATGTCAGCGCGGGTGGGGCCCCCTACCTGAAAATGCAAAATCACGTATATGTACGTGATTTTGCTCAGCTCTGCCGCCCTTTAGCAGTATTTGTGCTGTAGGGCGTCGGGAAAGCGGGTAAAGTGGTTGTAAACCCTTCCATATACCCAGTGAAGCGAATGTCCTCAGTTGATACACAGAGATGAAATAAATCCTCCTACATAGGTTGTACCTGTCTTCTCTTCTGAAGTGCTGAATTTATAAAGCTTGTTTGAGAGTTCAAAAAAAGGGGGTGGGGAGCTGAAATAACACACTGCAGAGCTCAGTGAGGAGAGCTCTGAGAGCTGATTGGAGGGAAGGGACACACCCCATTCCACACAGCTCACAGGAGCAGAGCTGAGGCTGCCAATCTGCTGGAAATCCCTCCTTTGTCGCCAATTTTCTCTTGGCAGGAAAGCTTGTTAAAAGCGTTTTGTGCAGATAGCGGAGGAATGAAGCAGCAGACAGAAATGACACTTAGTGCTCTGGATTGAGATAAGTACACACTATAAAGGGATATGCTTTGTTCATATTTCATGTCTAAGGTTTACAACCACTTTAATGAAAAGGACAGTTGAGGTCAGTTAAAGAGAGGAAGTAATAACAAAAACATCAAAGCCGACATTATTTTATAGCAATCAAAACACTGTAAAATGATAACTTCGGAGCCTATAGCCAATGTAACGCACCCCTTTTAAACAACCACACCCCAAAATCAACCAAGGTGCTTAAAAAATTCTCAAACGGTGTTATCCACTGTACCTAATAACATCTGCGTCTTTTTGAATAAAATAATTAGTAGCAAACCTTTGAATTTCCTTAGAGATAATGTCGGCTTACCTCTGTGGTTTTTTTGTTCTTTGTTATCTGAACGTTGAAAATAAGTGGGAAAAATGAACGGAGATTACACCAGGTTTTTGGGTACTTCCAGTGTATGGAAACATGTTTGTGATCTTTTGTTTTGTTAATATCTAGTTGTTGAGGGGGGTCAGGCTTGGCTGAAAAATGAAAGACATAATGTAAGAATTAAAGAAAGACTCCAGTAAAAACAAATCACTAATGTACCTTGCCTACGGTATAAGAGACCCTGAAATGCAGGCATTGTGATTGCAACCAAAACATTTTTTGGATAAGGTGGGGGAGAAATGAGACTTCTGTAAGTTTTTTTTTAAATTTAATGTCTGTCTGCGACCATACTCTTTCTCAGTGACCACAGTTGCTGCAGTTAGAGGAACTTCTTCAGCGGGCACCCAGGCAGCAGTAACAACTTTTTTTTTTTGGTGGCGTGCTTTACATTGCACTTGGTGACGCTTTGCATTACACTTGGTGATGTGAGGCTTGGATGTAGCTGCTCAGCCATGGAAACCCATTCCATGAAGCTCTCTACACACTTTTGTTGTGCTAATCTGAAGGCCACATGAAGTTTGAAGGTCTTTAGCTATTGACTCTGGAAACAGTTGGTGACTTCTGCGCACTGTGTACTTCAGCATGCGCTGACCCCGCTGTCATTTTATGTGGCCTACCACTTTGTGACTGAGTTGCTGTTGTTCCCAGTTGCTTCCACTTTGTTATAATACCTCTAACAGCTGATCGTGGAATATTTAGTAACAAGGAAATTTCACTGATGGACTTATTGCACAGGTGGCAACCTATCACGGTACCACGCTTGATTTCACTGAGCTCTTGAGAGCAACCCATTCTTTCACAAATGTTTGTAACAGCAGTCTGCATGCCTAGGTGCTTGATTTTATGTGGCCATGGAGGTTATTGGAACGACTAAATCAAATTTTATATATATATATATATATATATATATATTTTCCAAGGAAATCTGTACAAATCCAAAATGGTATAGAGGTACTCACGGATCTTGCAGAGGAAATAAATCAAAGCAACAGAATTTTATTATCAACATTTCAGTGAAGCTCAGTCCACATTTGTCAAGGCACACATCTTGAGAAAGATGGCCTGACCTCCATGTCTAATATTTAGTGACAGGGCATTTCCTTCAAGCATGCTAATAGAGCAGCTGGGTAGAGAAGAGAAAGTAAATATGGGCTACTGGGGATGAGGTAATACATGTGAACTTGTTGCTTTGCCTAGACAAAGCACAGACCCATTTTAAAATCATTAAACATAATATCAGCAAATAAAAATTGGCTCTCACAATTAGAGTGGTATTAAAGCCAAAACCAAAAATGTAATATTGCAGCTTACTAATCATTAGATGTGGTGGCTGCATTCGTTTTTTCTTTAGCCTTTTTTCCTCTCTTTTCAACTGGTGATCTGGCCAGTAACACATCCCCTGTATTAGGGTACCTACACTTTGGATGAGGGATTACAAGGGGTACATTTGGACAGCAGCATTGTAAATCTGGGGGAGTAGGGGGGGAATTAGATGTACTAGTAGTTTCAGATAAACTAAACAGATCAAAGCCAAACTCTGGCTAACCCTTTACAAGCAGATCCAGCAAAAAGTTTTTCCTTTTTGATAAACATTTTACATATATAAATAAAAGATGATTGTTGTAAGCACACCTGTCAGTGGTAAATGATTTGGCTCATCTCTGTAAATGATATATCTGCTAGAGAGCTTGTTCTTTTAAAATATGACAGACTTACTGACTGGATCATCAGAATAAAAAAAAGAGAAGAAAGCTAAAGAAATAAAACTAATGCAGCCATCACATATAAGAATTGGAAAGTTGCAATATAATAAATGTTTAGTTTTGAGTATAATACTTTAAAGAAATACTTTAGAGGAAAGGAAGGGCAGGTGGGTGAAAATTCAGTCAGTGACAACTTAAAGTCAAAAGTTAATAAAAAGGTCCTCTCATCACCTGTACTTATAGAAAAAAAAACTCATAACCCCACCTACTAGCACCATAACCTCACCCACAAGGAATACAAGCTACATTCTAGTACCATGAGGTAGGCTTGCTCTTACTGTGGATCCAGCAGTCAGGGCTCCTCTTGCAACACTTGATGGCCTCTGCTAATTTAATTTGAGTCTTTCCAGAAACATGATTAATAAAAATAATGTCCCAGCCTCTTCCACAGAATAGCACCCAAAACCAACATTTGAGCATCAAATCTCAATAACCTTTGGTCAAAGAAAACAATGTTAACTGAAGATACTTACTGATTTCTCTTAGCATGAAGGCCAATGTATAATTCTCATACTTATGTTGCTGAATCACATGCAAGACAGCTGTGATGCTCTGATCTTCTTCTTCATAAATACAGGATTGGGTATCGCGGCACTCCACACTGTATTGATCTTTATTCTTTACAGGCTCATCGCAGGATATGCTATCATTATCACTGCAAAAAGTACATTTGAGTTAGTATAATACAGAAGGCAAGATCCAAAGTGTGAACACAATATAAAATGGCTAAAGACCTATAAACTATATATTTTTGCCATATTTTGTCATAACAGTCTCTCTCCAGTCAAAATGTTTTTTTTAGTGTCCAAATACTTTTGGACTCTAGTGGGTAATCATAACCTCACTTACTATTACTTTGATATCAGGAGAAGAAATGAGAGGCCAAGAATGGCTATGACCTAGGCGGGGGTACACAAATCCTCCATAATCATGTTCCTCGCTGTCAGTAATGCACTGGGCAGCACAGTGGTTAGCACCTCCACCTAGCAATCAGGGGCGGACTGACAACTCATGAGGCCCCCGGGCAATAGGGGATCATGGGGCCCCTGTGTCCTTGCCCAAACTCAAAAAATCCTATGAAAAAGGTACCAGGGGCATCTCATGGGGCCCCCTACTGACCCTGGGCCCTCAATAGGGGATCATGGGGCCCCTGTGTCCTTGCCCAAACTCAAAAAAGCCTATGAAAAAGGTACCAGGGGCATCTCATGGGGCCCCCTACTGACCCCGGGCCCTCGGGCAGTGCCAGAGTTTCCAAATGGTCAGTCCACCCCTGCTAGCAACACTTCGGTCATCGGTTCAAATCCAAACCACGTGTATGTATGAATGTGAGTTAGGGACCTTAGATTGTAAGCTCCTTGAGGGCAGGGACTGATATGAATGTACAATGTGTATGCAAAGCGCTGTTTAAATTGACCTGTAATAAATAATACTTTGCCAAGTATATTAATTAATATATTATTATACCAAGTATATTACATACTTTGCTTTTTTCATTTATACTAGCATTTGTAAGTATACAATGGTGAGAGGTTGGGCATAAAGTTTAATGTAATATATATTGTTTTTTTATATTTATTATATGTTATTCTTCAATAATCAGTTTCACTTGCTGCCACGAATTTAAGTGTTTTTTTCCATTCTTGGTCTGTAGGAATATCTTATACTTTTCTTATTTAAAAAAATATATTTTTGGGTTACTGGCATTCCAGATAACAGATCCTTCACCCATGTTCATAAATAACCATTTCCATATTTGACCTTCAAAGGTGACTTACCCTCTTTTAGCTTTAAAGAAAAATTCAATATTGCTGTCGTCTGTTGAATTCCAGAAACAGCTAAAGTTGCCACTGTAGTTTTTTACTGAACATTTCAGTATTTCTCCTGACTCTATTAAAAAACAGCAGAAAACCAAACAAATTCATATTGGTTACTGTTAAAACATAACAAGGACACAGGTACTAAAATCAACAAAGGCTGCATCCGTAAACGTCAAGTGAATAAAAATAAAAGGCATGTTATATGATGCAGGATTAAAACAGTTTTTCTGCAATAAACTTACTTGACAATATCCTCTTGTATTGCGGTAAGTTTTGCTCATGTAGTAGAATGACTTTAAAATCCAGAATGAGCCCGTTATGTGAGTGGCAAGTGAAATTCCCAACGTCAGCATGTTCCTGCACTGTTAGATTTAGTATCCCATTGTAAGAGCGTTGCTTTCGAGTTTTCTTCTTCCAGTGGACAGTTTGTTGGTCCTGGGAGTGGCACTTCAGATTTACTTTTGGATTCTCAGTAGTATCTACTACCAATGCTGAATGGAGAATAATGGAAAAATAGAGACTAATAAGCAAAAGGAAGGAATCTCAGGGTAATAAAACTAGATGTGTCCACATTCTCTCCATTTTTTCTTTTTCCACCACACCATTAAGAAATTACAGGGAAGGCTTTATTAAAAGGTTACTAGCTAGATGCTGTCAGCTCTAATCAAAAAGCGAAATTAACTTTATCTAAGTACCACAAACGGAACACACTATTTAATTCATTTTAATATGCTAAGCAAACTCATCCGACCATCCATGTGTCCATGCTTTATTTTGTTGAGAAATCACTTTGGAGAACTTCGCCCTAGCATTTCTAGCCACACACATTTTGAGTAAAGGAAAATGTTTCATGTAGCATTTACTTCCTAGAATCCATCTGCCCTTAGCTCAGGCATGCAAGCAGGAGGAAGTGCTTGGCTGAGAAAGTTCCTCCTCAAGATGAAAGGAAAAAAATGCCAATGAAGACTCCTGGGATGTATGACAACATTTGGCCTTGACCAGAACCCAGAAAGCAAATGAAGAAATGTAAAAGAAAAGTTTAAAACAAGTAAGTATAATATACATTTTTATATCCACTTACTGAAGCTAACAGCATACGGATTAAAAATACATAATGTTGATTGAGAAAGTTTAGTTCTGCTTAAAGTGTTACTAAGCCCACAACAGTAAAATCAGTCTGTATATGCAGTAAAGCATGCTTGTTATACTCACTGTGGAACCTAAAGGGTTAATCCTCTGCATTGTGTAAAAAGGATGTTTGATCCTGTCTTCTCTAATCTCCCTTTCTTCCACAGTCCCCAATCCATCTGTTGATAGTACAGAGCCTTGAAGGCAAGTTGCACATGCTCAGTTTGGTGTGTATTGCTAGAGTGTTTTTTTTTTTCTTGGGAGAGGGCATGTGATCAGCACAGGGCCAATCAGCACTGTCCAGACAGAGGGTCAGGGGTCCTGCAGCCTCATAGGACAATCAGGGGAGAAGGAAAACTCCTCCTACAAGTTTTAACTAGTGCTCGGCTGGACACTGATAGAGGTCACAAGACTGCTATATACTGCTGATGAGAAACGGTATTTAGAAGTTTATATTTACTAAAATAATTGCAATTCCATGTTTTGTGTACTGTGGGAGACCAGATATAGTGAATGGAGAGTCCTGGGTTTAGTAACACTTTAACATGACCTTTAAAGTATGCCAGTGATGAGAAAATTACACTAAATGGCCAAACATATGTGGATATAACTTCAAATTATTGAGTTCAGGTGTTTACAGTAAAACGTACAGTGAATGCAACTGCATACAAAGACATTTTATACAATTGTGTGATTACAACCTTAAGGTAATAGTTTGGAGAGGTCCATTTCCATTCCAGCATGTCTGTGCCTCTGTGCACAAAGCCAGCTCTATAAAGACATAGAGTGGTCTGCACATAGCCCTGACCTCAACCCTATTGGACATCTTTGGGATGAACTGCGACCCAAGTCTTCTCTAACATTAGTACCTGACTCCACAAGTGATCTTTCAGCTAAATTGACACAATTTCCTGTGGATTCCGAAATCTTGTGAAAAGCCTTTCAAGAATGTGTAGAGGCTGAGTGAGTGGTGGCTGCTAGAGGTGCAAAGAGGAAGGCTCTATACTAATGTTGATTTTGGAGTGGTTAGGGTTTGTCCATATGCAATAGTTGGATAGATAATGACACCCAGTCCTTGCTTAATCAGTAACTAATATATTCCACAATTCATACTTAACTCTCTTTTGTCCAGAGATGCCTAGCATTTCTAATCTCTAATGGCCTTTTGAAATGTGTTGAATTTTTATTGGATAGTGTGAACAGTAGACTATATTTGGCCGTCAGTATTCAATTGCTGCTCCTATTTTTCTGATCTTTTGTTTCAATATGCTAATACCTTTTAAAAAATCCTGCATCAGAAGGCAGCACTCTGAAATCCCTATTCTTCACCTGGTCCTTTCAGATAGTATTGATTAGGACATGTGTGGATGCAATGGAGCGATTTACCAAAGGCAAAAGGGCTTTTCCTTTTGCAAGGGAATTTGTCTCATAGTTTATTGAACGAGCAGTTTCACTTTGCAAAGAATACTCAATCACATGCAAATAAAATAAATATAACAGTATTTTTTGCTTGCACATGATTGGATGATGGAAGTTGACAAAGCTTCCCCTCATTCACTAAGCTTTGGGGCAAATTTCCTTGCAAAGAGAATACACTGTTTGACTTTAGTAAATCTACCCCACTATCTCTGGAGTGTCCTCCAGTCTGTATGAATAAACTGCTGGCAACTATTCCACGAACATCCAGAATCAACAAACGAACCCTAACTGAGACAGATCTGAGATGGAGGAGATCCATCTGCTCATCTCCAATAAGCAAATACCCGATAGTTTAAGGTGGGCAACACCACCACTTTTCCTTTTAGACTGGATACAATAGGCCCTTGAGATGGTAAAAACATAAATTACACTTACTGTTTTTCTTGACCTGCAGTTCCCAGGCTCCATGCAGTGGATCCAGGTATAGCAAGATGAGCATTAGAGTCATCGGTAGATGCATTATCATCTGTAAGTCAAAATGTTTTATGATCTGTTTTGATTGCTGAGCTAGTAATTAAATTACCAATTCAATAGCAATGAGTAAAACAAATAAAGAATGAGGAACAATTTATCACTACATTTTTCCAAGAAGTTTTATTTTTGGCTCACCTGAACTTGGAAACGATCTCATATTAATGGGCTGGCTAAAAAGTAAGCGCTTGTAGATGCTTTCTGTACACACTACCTACTGGTATACAAACAGAAACCTGCTCCATGGCATGGTGTTGGCTACACTATAATGCCACTGTTGAATACAAGGGCATAATGCATTCCATTCCTTAAGTGGTTTGTCAGAATCTTTCTGGCAGGGCTATTGTACATATACCACAGTGTCTTGACCTTCTTGGGACCTCACTGTATGTAGAGCCCTTAAAACTTGAAAGTGTGAAGCATTGTTACATTGAGCTTTGAATCCCTGATATAGAAATCAACAGTAAAATCAGTCTGTATATGCAGTAAAGCATGCCTGTTATACTCACTGTGGAGCCTAAGGGGTTAATCCTCTGCATTTGTAAAAACACTGTTTGAGCCTGACTTCTGATCCTCCCCTTCTTCCAGTGCCCCCCTCTTATCTCCTGATAGTGTGGAGACACTCTGCACATGTTCAGTTTGGTATGTATTGCTAGAGAGGTTTTTTTTTTTCTTGGGAGAGTGCATGTGATCAGCACAGGGCCAATCAGCACTGTCCAGACAGAAGTCAGGAGTTCTGCATCCTCCTATAGCAGAATGAAAACCCCTCCTACAAGCTTTAAAATGTGCTCTCCTGGACACTGATAGAAGTCATAAGACTGCTCTAACTGCTGATGTGAAAAGGTATTTAGCAATTTATATTTACTAAAATAATTGCATTTCCATGTTCTGTGTACTGTGGGAGACCAGATATAGTGAATGCAGCGTCCTGGGTTTAGTAACACTTTAAACCATGTCCCCCTCCCCACTTTCCTGTATCCCACTCCCTAATAGTTTGTCCCCCTTTCCCCTTCTCTTCTTACCAATGACCCCCAACCCATCCCCCTTCCCCATTGACTTTATACCCATTTCTTCTTTTTCCCATCCCTCCCTAAGTCATTCAGCCCCTTACTGAATGTTGTGTTCCGTATATTGCATTCTTGTTTTGTGATTGCACAGACTTATGTTTACATTTCATTATTCCATCTGGATATACTGATTGAAAACCTGCACATTCTGTACTGTCTCCTTTGTTGCTTATAATTGGACATCAAATTCAATAAAAAACATTTAAGAAAAAATATTTTAAACTCTTGCTAGACATTTAACAAGTTCAACATTGGGTCAGATAACCCAAACAAATCCATAAAATGTCCCTTTAATTTGTAAAATTCATAAACCAGGTCATATGAGAACAGCCTTTAAATAGAACCTGCTAGTGTTTGCAGATGTGACAACCTTATAACCTGACTCACTGCGGTGGCAGTCTTCCAAGAATGCAGTGATCTTTATTTTTATATAACTAAATAGTTTAATTGTTTTCCTCTGCACGTGCTGGAATGCTCACTTCCTGCAACAATTTCAATGCGCAGAACAATTCAACATCCAGTGCAATGCCAGGGTGGTTCTAATGCTTTCATGGATGTGTTAACAAGCTTCTGTGGGCCCATATACACTTGTGCCTTGTGAGAATGCGTGCTAAAAACACACTAAAATGCGTTACCATAAGGCATAGCAATGCATCTGCTCTATTGGAAGTACCTTGCAGTGCCATTTATTATGAATAGAACCCCAACATATTGCATAGAAGAGCCCAACGTAGCTTGCTACACCACAATATACAGTTGTGTTAAAAATAATAGCAGTGTGTTCAAAAAAGTGAATAAAGCTCAAAATCCTTCTAATAGCTTTTATTTCCATACACGCAAATGCATTGGGAACACTACACATTCTATTCCAAATCAAAACATGAAGAAAAATATATCAAATTTGTGTTGTTCCTCTAAAAAAATTGAAGAAAAGTGAATATTAGACTGTTCAAAAAAAATAGCAGTGTTTGTATTCTTCTTTACAAACTCAAACATTCACTATATAAACTGAAAAATGTTTGAAGATTTTGCTTTCCTTTGAATAACTTAATGAATATTTAGTTGTATAAGCACTGTTTCTGAGAACTGCTGTACATCTGTGTTGCATGGAGTCACCCAACTTCTGGCACCTGTGAACAGGTATTCCAGCCCAGGATGATTGGACTACATTCCACAGTTCTTCTCTTGGTTTTGCCTCAGAAACTGCATTTTTGATGTCACCCCGCAAGTTTTCTATTGGATTAAGATCTGGGGATTGGGCTGGCCACTCCATAACGTCAATCTTGTTGGTCTGGAACCAAGATGTTGCACGTTTACTGGTGTGTTTGGTTTCGTTGTCTTGTTGGAACACCCATTTCAAGGGCATTTCCTCTTCAGCATAAGGCAGCATGACCTCTTCAAGTATTCTGATGTATTCAAACTGATCCATGATCCCTGGTATGCGATAAATAGGCCTAACACTGTAGTATGAGAAACATCCCATATCATGATGCTTGCGCAACCATGCTTCACTGTCTTCACAGTGTACTGTGGCTTGAATTCAGTGTTTGGGGGTCGTCTGACAAACTGTCTCCGGCCACTAGACCCAAAAAGAACAATCTTACTTTCATCAGTCCACAAAATGTTGCGCAATTTCTCTTTAGGCCAGTCAATGTGCTCTTTGGCAAATTGTAACCTCTTCAGCACATGTCTTTTTTTCAACAGTGGGACTTTGCGGGGGCTTCTTGCAGATAGCTTGGCTTCGCATAGGCATCTTCTAATTGTAACAGTACTCTCAGGGAACTTTACACCTTCTTTGATCTTCCTGGAGCTGATTGTTGGCTGAGTCCTTGCCATTTTGGCTATTCTTCTATCCATTTGAATAGTAGTTTTTCGCTTTCTTCCACGTCTTTCAGGTTTTGGTTGCCATTTTAAAGCATTTGCGATCATTTTAGCTGAGCAGCCTATCATTTTCTGCACTTCTTTATATGTTTTCCCCTCTCCAATCAACATTTTAATCAAGGTACGCTGTTCTTCTGAACAATGTCTGGAACAACCCATTTTCCTCAGAATTTCAGAGAGAAATGCACTGTAACCAGCATGTACAACATTTGCTGCCTTCCTTCCTTAAATAAGGGCAATAATTGCCACCTGTTTTTCAAAGAATGAATGACCTCACTAATAGAACTCCACACTGCTATTATTTTGAACATGCCCCTTTCAATTAGTGATTCAATTATACAGAAACAGCAGCATGCATGTCATGACTGTTGGGTCTGTTGGATTTCTATTACTCTACTACACCTGCTAGTAAATTATTTGCCATGTAGAAATATCATTTCTACCAAAAACAGTGATTGATCAGATTAGTGATGTCTGACTGCTATTATTTTGAACACAACTGTATATACCATGAATTCTGATGTGCTACGGTCTTGTAGGTTTTATCATTTGCTAAAGTGCATTGGCAACCCATTCATAATGATTGGGCTGCCATAATACAACACACGTTAATGTATGCTGTAATGCTGCACTTCAACCATCCCAAACCTAATGTGGTTCTAAATTTACAAGATTTTGTTAACTTAATGCATCACCTGAATTAAGGTAAAAACCTTTCACTAAACATTTGCTTCCCCCTCTTCCCTAAATACTTACCTGAGTCCTGCATTGATCCAGTGCTGTGCCTGTGCCCGGGTCTGCAACAATGCTGCTTTTTCTCCTTGATCACATAGTGCAAATTGATAATAGTGGGAGCCATTGGCTCCTGCTGCTGTCAAACAAATCCAGAGAGGAGGAATCGGGGGGTGGGGCTGAGCCATGTTGTGCATCTATAAATGCACACAAACTGGCTCAGGAGTGAGCCCGCATATCTAACCCCCCTAGCAAGGAGCCTTGCTATGGGGACAGACACAGCAGAGGAGGAGCCAAGAGCGCCAGCGGGGAAACCCAGAAGAGGAGGTTCGGGGGCCACTCTGTGCAAAAACCTCTTTTTTACTTTAGGTAAAAACATTGGACTTTAAAAAAGACCCTAACAAGTAACATCAATCAAGTAAAAAACACAAACCCACAAAATACCACAAAAAAATGGAAGGCTTTCCACAAAAAAAAAATCAATTCAACCTTAAAAGAGAGCTCTATTAACATAAAATAAAATACAAAAAATACCCCAAAAATAGATGAGTACCCCAAAATACCACACCCTACAGCAAAAGCCATTTTTAGGGAAAGCCTTGTAGCAAAAAACCCCCAAAACTTTGCAGACATCAAATCCACCACAAGATAAAAAGAAAGACAAAACAATTACAAAAAAATAGGAATTAAAGGCAGCAGAGAGGTTGTCTACTCAAAGAGCTAGCAATCAGAATTGAATTGAATTTTGCTAACTAATCCTAATCTGTTCCTGCAGTTTATCAGTTTTCCCTGTGCTTGGTTTTCTCTTTGTTTTCCCAACAACAGCTTACAATTCATGGATATTATGGATGCTCTTAGCCCCCTTTTTATAATGAGGTACCCATTTATCTAAAAATCCCCTTACTGGCCTTTTTCATCTTGCTGGCCATAGTTCAAAAGCCATACAGTGCATTATGGTTTTTCTGCCCAAGTGATGCCTGTAGTGACAATGCTGCAAGATCTCGCAGTTTTTCTTTAAATATATATTATTGAGTTTCAAATAAAGACTGCAATAAAATGATATTAAAAAACCACACAAACTGACAATCATCTCTCATGTCTCATCATTACATAATAGTAATAAAACGTCAGAGCCTATATTGGGTACAATAAACCAAATTGAGTGAGAAATCAGCAAAATAAACAAGCAGCATTCAAATCTTAACATTCCGGATCTAGAGAAACTAAAAAAAGACAAAAAAAAGGTAAGTATGAAGAAAAAGTCAGAAGGATATAAATAAGTATGATTGTTTATTTCCTCCCTAGTCAGGTTTAAATGCTCATAGAATAGGGGTGGGGGAAGAAGGTCTTTAAATTGGAATACAGTCATTTTCCTTGGGGTCATTGCAAACGAAATTTAAGAGGAACCATGCCAGATAATTGGATACCTCTTCAAGATCTGATCATTCATTTCTAAGATCAAGCACCATAGCACTACTCAGAATCTGGTTCTGGATAGTAAGGTGATGTGGTTGAGGATGGGCAGAGGTTGTATTTGTCATTTTCATTAAGTTGATGGCCATGTTAACTGAGTAATTTTTCTCAAAACGTTTTCTCACCTTCACCCTTCCATTATTCTAGTAAAATCTAGTGGTAGAAGGCCCTATTTGCGGCAGCATGGGGTCGGCTTTATATACAAAACTACTTTTCAACTATTGGGACCCTCCAAAAAAAAGAAAAGCAAAGATAGGTCCTTGTTTCTTGGACTGTAAAGAGTCATCTGATTCCTCTCAACATAACACACCCCAGAGGGGCGGACTGACCATTGGGGAACTCGGGCACTGCCCAAGGGCCCGGGGTCAGTAGGGGGCCCCATGAGATGTCCCTGGTACCTTTCATAGGCTTTTTTGGGTGTGATTTGAGTGTGGGCAAGGACACGGGTCCCATGATCCCCTATTGCCCAGGGGCCCTATGAGTTGTCAGTCCGACCCTGTACACCCCTTTCCTTTTTGAGTTCTCTTGGTGAATATAGCCACACATGTCTTGAAAAGAGAAACAAACTAAGAAAAAGGTTTTCAATTTAAAAATTCCGATGCTGTTCCTTCATACCTTGCTGCCCCAGGCATTGGTCACAAATCTTTCATGATAATTAGAGCCCTGGTTTTACTGACATGTAATTCTGCCAGGGGACAGAGGTGTGTACTTTTGTTGCTATTATGCGACACAAAACTGCTCTATGGAAACAATCTCACCTATTGTCATTACTATCATGACACCTTGGCATCAGAGACACCGCTCTCTCCTGGTTCTCCTCTTACCTATCCCGACGCTCCTTCAGCGTTTCCTACAATGGTGCCACCTCCCCTTCCCTCCCCCTCTCTGTTGGGGTCCCCCAGGGCTCTGTCCTTGGACCCCTTCTCTTCTCCATCTACACCTCCTCCCTTGGCAAACTCATACACTCCCACGGCTTCAACTACCATCTCTATGCTGATGACACTCAAATTTACCTCTCCACCCCTCACCTCACCTCCACTTTCTCCGCCCGCATCACTCACCTCCTAAACGACATCTCTGACTGGATGTCGCTCCATTTCCTCAAACTCAACCTCTCCAAAACCGAGCTTCTCGTCTTCCCTCCTGCCCGCGCCCCCCCCCCCCATCCTATCCATCACTACTAACATCACCACCATCAATCCCGCCCCGCAAGCCAAAGTCCTTGGGGTCATTCTGGACTCTAACCTCTCCTTCCAACCTCATGTCAAATCACTGACAAACACATGCAGGCTCCACCTCCGCAATATCGCCAAAATACGCACCTGCCTTACCCCAGACACCGCTAAACTACTTGTGCACTCCCTGATTATCTCACGCCTTGACTACTGCAACTCCCTCCTCACCGGCCTACCCCAGTGCAAACTCTCCCCGCTTCAGACCATCCTGAACTCAGCTGCCAGACTCATCCACCTCACCAGCCGCTCCACCTCTGCCACCCCCCTCTGCCTCTCCCTCCACTGGCTCCCTATCGCCCAACGCATCAAATTCAAACTACTCACTCTGACCTACAAAGCCATTCACAACACTGCCCCTAACTACCTCACCGACCTGATTCCCAAGTACCACCCTACCCGTACCCTTCGCTCTTCACAGGACCTCCTTCTATCTTGCTCCCTGGTCTCCTCCTCACACGCACGTCTGCAAGACTTCTCCAGGTCCTCCCCCATCCTCTGGAACTCACTACCCCAATCCATCAGACTGTCACCTTCCCTCCTCACCTTCAGGCGCTCCCTGAAAACCCACCTCTTCAGGGAAGCCTACCCCACCCTCACCTAACTGCTGCTCTCCTTCATTCCTCCTACCACTCCATCCCCCACAGCCACTTCCTCCTGTACCACTACCCCCTCCCTCCCAGATTGTAAGCTCGAAAGAGTAGGGCCCTCTTACCCCTCGTGTGCTGTTCGTAGCTGCTGTAATGTTTCATGTATTGTCCCCCCCTCTATTGTACAGCGCTGAGCAAACCCTTTGGCGCTATATAAACTCAATGTAATGTAATGTAATAATAATCATCATATACCAAAGAACAGAATTCTGTTAGAAATTATATACTAAGAGTGGAAAAAACAAAATCAATGAATAACAAAATCACTCATTTAGTTATTACCAAGTTATACAAAATGGGTTAGAAAATGATTCCAACTGATGATACAAAAAAAGCTTCTTTTGTAACTCTTTAAAAAGTGATCATGAATAATGAAAGCCTCTTTCCATTGTATCAGCCACTGCTGTTCATAGAGAATGGAATTATTCACAACCCTATGGAACTATGAATTTGAAATACTTTATATTATAATTGTATTTTTTTACAATATTTCTTGACCAAATTCTGCAGTGAATAGAGGTAAGTGTACTTAGATTCCTACCCACATAGTGTCAAGTACCATTAAAACAGCAATTAAAGCCTAAAACTCCAGGCAAACAGTTGAATCAGCAGATGAAATGAACGAAGGGGGGTTGTTTTACCTGATGAAGAATTTGAATTTCTGTCTATCCAGCTCTGATTTACACAGCTCTGCTACACAGCACAGCCCTGTCTGGCAGAACAGAAGACTTTTTCTCTGCTCCATTTCATTAAAACATACAACTCTCCTCTCAGTCTCCCTGTCACTCTGCTTACTCCTCCTATCAGCATGTTTCTGGATAGCACTGAACACTGCAGTGCAGCTATATGGCTCCCTGTGCTGCTACTCCCTCTTTCAGTCTGAGCTCTGTTGAAGAGGAACTGCAGGAAGCTGAAATGAAGTATTTACACTGCTAGCATTAAAAAAAATATCAACCATAGAATCATATACTAGCAAAAATCTTCTTTTTAAAATTTTCCTTGCACCTGCTTGGATCTTTAGAGTAAAGTTCACCTTATCTTAATTTTAGTTAGCACTCACTTTTGTCTGTCCAAGGCATGCATATTTCCCCATGTCTTGTCTCTTTAAAAATGCTGCATGTACAGAAAAATATCTGTTGATCTGCGGGATATCCCAGGTGCTTGTAACTTCCTGTCTGAAGTGACAACACAGTCCCTGCAATTCATAAAGAGTATCTATGACACTTGTTAGAATTCCTGTGCACCTCCATGCGACAAATGTTGGTGTGGGCGACACATTCATATACCTGTTCTAGACAGGTACATGAATCTGGGGCACACTATCCATATCGCAGCCCAAGCTGGCACACAGACAGTGCAGTGGTGGGATAGTTCTGTACTTGAGGGAGAGGAGCCTGATGAGAATTTATGGACACTAGTTCCCCATCAAATCTTCTCCCCTTGTGATTGACAGCAGGAAGAGGGCAGATCTTTAGAAAATAGACAGCCTGCTATTAGCTATAGAATCTACCCACTGCCTGCTGTCAATTACAGGGCTGTTCAACTGCATTGCCGTTGGTTGTTAGGAGGCTGTTGGCTTTGAATTTGACATCCTCCCTAATGACCAGTGACAGGGAAAGGGTAGCAGTACTGAATATGCCACTCTGCTACACTATGGACAAGGACAGGCACTCTGCCTGTCTCTGTACACAAATTAAAACTACCTCCAGTTTTGTTATCTACGAACTGGAGGTAATTATTTTTGAATTTGATGCATTAATAGAGCCACTTCATACAATTGGTTCTATTAAAAACCACTGACTCTGTCACGCATGCCGATAAAGATACCAAAATGGGTTATGCAGATTTTGGGCACAGGCCATTTTAAAAGGGCCATAGTGTCTTTACTGCTCTGAAATCACAAGCATTGTTACCAGATTTTCCCTGTTCAGCTCTATGAACTCCAGAAAACCTGTCTCCATTATATTATGGAGATGAGGATAGGGGGAAGTATTCTGTAGTCCCAACACACTTCCTGTCTCAGGCCGGCAAAACTTGTCCGATGAGAAAGTGTTGTCACCCTAGAACTGATGTGTTGCTGACAAGCTCCCCATGTGTAAAAAAAAAAAAAAAGGAAAAAAATGTCTGAAGAAAAGGAGCCACCACAGCTAAAGACTGTATTACATTTTCTTTGATGCATTTTAAGGTAGAAGTGACTGCTACAATATTAAGCAAATGAGGACAAAAAACAAGTAGCAAAATGAGTGATATAACACGTTCTCCAAAGACACACAGAACGGCCCTGCAACTAAAACTAAAATATAACCATGCTATAAATGTAATAAAATGTTGCAAACAAAACAATATCCTAATGCACCTTACTTTTGCGTGTGTTGCTGGAACAGAGCCTGAAGCTGCTGCGAAGATGTGAGTACCTTTGCTTCCTCGTTCCAGCCAAATATTACAAGCTTTAAACTGCAGAGGATCCTGGGTTATATAGAAGTATGAGAACATCTAATGATGTCACTGGTAATGCCCCAATCCTAGAGGAAGCTAAAAGGTTTCATATTTTTTTATTTTTCTAAAGCTGCTTAATGGTTTCCACTTCCTCTTTCATTATGCGTGAAGTGGAAGAACATGATATACAGACATGTCACTCATTTTGTGTACCTTGCCCTCATATACCTGTTCAGTATGACATAAACATAGCAGCTAAAAGGGAATTTTAGACAAAACTAATCCAGCTTGTGTAGGTGGCATTAGGTAGTTTCTGTTATTTTCTTTTTAAAAAGTGAAAAGAAGGAAACTCCCGCAACTAGAATAAAAGGTTTAGTTGGAGTTAAAAATGTGAACTAATACTAGAAAAATATATCACTTAATGCTAATATCTCGCTATTGTTTCAATTCCTTTTTTTCCCTAAAAGCTAAGCTTCAAATAAAGAAAAAGTCAGCTTTTGCTGCAATGCTTACCTTCAATTTATAGCTGCTTTTTATAGTAACCCCTTTCAGCCACTAGATGTCTTCAGCATGAATGACAGTCAGCACCATTCAGCTCACTTTGACTGAGCCCAGGATGTCATGGCCATGCCCCCTGGGGATACTTCAGCATGTAGCCTGGGCTCAGAGTATGCTTGCACTGACTGTGGTGGGTGGTCCCTAATGCTGCACTGAACAGTTTTCATACAATATTATGTGAGCCCTGTGCAGTGATGCTCCCGGCTGCCACTGTAACCTGTCTTAGGAACAATGACAGCGGATTCTTACCCGTAAATAATGTATATTGAAAAAATAAGATACAATGCAGAACTCAAGCCAGAATATCTTTAACACTTTGTTAGGACAGAGAGTGTTCAGATATAGCTTACAACTGAAAATGAAATCAGCCAGCACCGGACAGAGTTAATTATGATAAACATAACTCCCTACAGCCTCTTCCTTTTCATTACACAGAAGGGAACGCTAAGAAAGATTTTTCAGCAAGAAAAAAGCAAGGAGAGCGGCAATTTTAAATGTTTTTCTAGTTATGCCATGTGAATTGAGAACAGGCAATGAATATAAAGTAAGTACTATCTCAATCTGTCTGCAAAGGCAGGAATTCATTTTAAAAAAAATATATGCAGAATGGCTTCAGACACCTGGTTTGACACTGAGGAAGAGGATAAGTCCTCGAAATGCGTCAGTATGTTGAGATTCCATTGTTCTGTTACGCTATGATGTATTGCAGATTGAACTGTGCTGTTTTCATGAGATGAGCTTATAAGGTTAGCTTATTTTGTGAGTATAATACTTCCCTTTTTTATACAATAAAGCCATATTTAAGGATACTGCACTAGGCCAGTGCGCCCTCTGTTTGTTATTGCAGTATCTCTATTATTATTATACAGGACTTATATAGCGCCAACAGTTTGCTCAGCACTTTACAATATAAAGGGAGACAATACAGCAACAATACAGTTCAATACAAGAGGGATAGGAGGGCCCTGCTCCTTGGAGCTTACAATCTAGACTTCACAAGTGAGGGCAGCAAGGTGAGTGCGTCCATGAGAGCCAAGACAGGAATGCAGCCTATTGACCTTTTTGAGACCACTCTCCAAACACAGGAGTATTAAAGTTTTCTGGTTCTTTACCTGATTTGGCACAGCATTGCTGAAAATATGGTAAATGTTACAAGCCGAGGAATCATATTGCAGTAATGTTCTCTGTGGGGTGTTTTTAATATTTTAATATGTAGTGTTTTGGTACTGGAATTCCATTGATGGAATTCCAATTTTCATATTTTTATTTTTGTTGTTGTCTTCTCTCTTTCTCTATTTATGTCATTTTTATTTCAGATTTGTTAGAAAATCTTTTTTAAATAAAATATTGATAAAAAACCGCATTTAAACATTTAAACATTACCAATTACTGTTATTTTGATATGTTTACACATGTTAATCGGATCAATTTTGGTAAAATCTTAAAGCCTATTTTTTAAGTTTTAGATTGAGAAAGGCAGAACTACAATTTTGTCTCTTGAGAGGGAAAATATCAACATTTATATTGAATTTTTGTCTGAAATACCATTAAGGTGTGAAATGACTATAATTATAAGTCAAACAATGCTGACACAGAAATTGCTTAATGATAAGGAAATAAGGTCACCAGGATACACGCTACAGATTGAAGTTTTTTGCAGAATTCCTGTGGAAAAATAGATTTTCAATTATAAATGAATAATCCAAACTCGGTGGAAACTACAGACTTTTGACCTTTGTGTGTATGCTCTATATACAGGACTTTTCCAGCTCTTTCTCACTTCCTTTTTTACTATATGGATTCCAAGCTAAAAAAAAATCAGTTTAAATTCAAATGTTAAACCTTTAACTCAAGTTGACTTTTAAAAAAGTTATTTCATTGACATTTACAAATATTTACCCTTTTTATTACAAAGAGAAACATCTATATAGATCCAGCACACCTCCCACAAATCTCAAAAAATTAATACAGTCAAATTTTTTAATTGTTTTTAGATTTGAGTAGAGTGGAAAATGATTAAAACCTCTTCCAGATTTTTCCTGATACAGGAAAAGTCTAGTCTAGAAGGGCAAAGCCTATTATAGGAAAAGATGGATGAATCACTCTTATTCAAATATTCCTTAAGTGTTTGTTGTAAACTCATCCAACCCACTTCAGGGTTATAATATTATAAGGAAATTGTTGATAACTAAATAAACACATTGGTTAAGTGGTTAGCACTTCCCCCTAGGAGCACTAGGGTTGTTGGTTTGAATCCTATCCACAACACTACCTGTCTGCAGACTACATGTTCTCCCTGTGCTTGCATGGGTTTCCTCCTACATTCCAAAGACATGTTGGTAGACTAATTGGCTCCTGTCTAAATTTTCCCTAGTATGTGAATTAATGTGAATTAGGGAGCTTAGATTGTATGCTCCTTGAGGGTTATGGAGTGATGTGAATGTGCAATACGTATATATGTAAAGTGCTGTGTAAATTGACAGCACTATAGAAGTACCTGTAAAAAATAAATGAATATGTGCATTAAATTAGGAGAGATGTCATTTCGTTAACCCTTTTACGCAGGTGAGACCTGGCTCTTTGATGGGCCTTGATGTCAGGGATTGGTATAATGGTCTCCCGATCAAGCATCACTGTGGTTGGCTGACAGTGCTGACACCATTGGAAGACAATCCTACAGGCCCCTGATCATCGATAGTGGAAAGTGAGCTTGGTCATAGTTCTGGGGACACCAATGGAGCACACCCCAGAATAAGCAAGAGACACATATATGTGACAACTTTCCCTAGATAAGCAGACTCTCCAAATATGCTGACAAGCTTGGCGCTAAGTGCTAAAGCTTCAACAGTTCATCATATTTTACTTGTCCTTACAATGTTTTGCTAAATTATCAAAGTACCCATAAATATGAGATACAGGATATGATAATCCCATGTCTTCGAACAATAGTAGATGCTGTCAAACACTGCCAGAAAACAGATTCTGGGGAAATTGTGATAGTGACTGTTTTTGTTCCTCTTGATAAGCTGGTGCTGGTGGTGTCTGGTAGAAGGTCCTCCTCCAGCCTATGTGTACAGTTCTAACACATTTTAGGGGTGTGTCCCCAGGAGTGTTTTTGTTGAGATCTGCTTAGATTCCAATAGATGCTGGTTTGCAGGAGCTGGACCAGATGCCCTGAGTATTAGCAAGGCACATTAGAGCCCAGTAGAGCTTAATATTTTTGTGTATCAGCTTCCAATGCAATCTTAGTAGATATCAACTATCAAGGTGGGAGAACCCCCAAAATACATTTGCTGTACAATTTACTGATAATTGCATCAAATAAAATTAAGTTAGTTTGCTCTTTATGGTGCTCCTCACCCACCAACACAGACACTTTCACTTTTGAAGAACCCTTCCCTCTGGAGACCTTCCAGGAACTTAGTGGCCTTCAGGGAATTGTCTTTATGATATAGTCTACCCACAGTAACACTTAAACTCAGCATCACCTGCTACCTCACATCTCCACACAAATATACTGTTCTGACAATTTAACACTTTGAACAAGAGAGAAAATCACTAATATGACTTCATCAGTGCCTCTCTTTGGAAATGGGGAGCCCAACGAGGAGACTTCTGCAATGATAGGTTTGTGGTGCCCAGCAGACTGCACAAAGATTTTGAAGGAGCCACAGAAGTAGACTTGGAGGGGGTTGCTTGGGAGCATGGGGGGTAATTTAAAGGATAATTGTACTTAAAATGATATTAAAGGTTTTTTTTAATTAAAATAATAAGCATGTCATACTTACCTGCTTTGTGCAATAATCTGTGCAATGTCTGTGTAATGATCCTCTTCTTCTGCGGTTCCCCTCTGGCACCTCTGCCTCTTCCTCTTCGGTGAGTGCCCCCTATATGAAGCTGACTTCTCTGGGGGCACTCGTGCAGAAATGCTCCCGAGCCGCCTTGTCTGCATCTATTGACACATGACACAGGCCGAGAGGCTCTGCCTCCCTCCCGCTCATTACAGCATTTAATTGACAGCAGTAGGAGCCAATGGCTCCTGCTGCTATCAATCTGTCCAAAGAGGAGGGACAGAGCTGGGAGAGCCTCAACTCTCATGCACAGCACTGGATCATGAATGGGCTCAGGCATATAATGCATTAAGGTAAAAAACCTTTAGGCTTCCACCACCCCCTCTCCCAATTCCCCCACCACTCAAAACAAAATTACCAGTAAAAATAACTTTAAAAATAATTATTTAACAAAAAAGATAGAATATACTCACTTAGGTCCCACCTATCAGGAGGTGCAGGTGATATCATCACGCCTTACTGCTACCTCCTAGGATAGCTGGACACTCAGTATCCCGCAAGACTGCATTCTCATAGGATTTAGAATATCCAGGAGAAGCTGGGACTGAGGTGAGAGTTTTTATAAAATCTATTTCTTGTAAATTATTATTAACATTTAATGTTTGATTGGGCAGTGGCTGCTGCTGGCAGGATAACGAACCTTCACTGTGGATGGAAAGTCCACTTTAATGTTTATTATTGCAAAATCACTGATCAATTAATAGTTTGGGATTTACACTTCATGCTCAGAGTTTTCTAAGTTTCCTGGTCAAAGAATAAGTAACCTATTGTATTTGTTGTATTTTTAAGCATGCAGTCACTCATGTAAACAATGATTAGTAATTGGTAGTTCACAGCTAATAATGATGTCTTTTACACGTGTGTCTCAGTCACTTCCTTAATAGTATGAAGTTTCTTACATAACACTCTTCTAATGATGTAGAATAATATTCCCAGATGTTCTAAATGTTGCACAAAACCTTAATTGCTGTCAAATATACTTTTGAAATATGAGCATGTAATTATTCTATGCAGGAGTAGAACCAAAGATGAGAACATGACCTTCACTTTATCTTATCAACAGGCACATCACCATGTTTAACAATCATCCGAAGGCACTAGTACCAACTAACTCTGGCTTAAATACTGCAGAAAGATTTTTGTTGGGCATATGCCATGAGTTTATAAATTTCCTTTATTAATTAAAGTATATGTAAACCCTCACCTTGAAAAACATCCCATTCAGTTTAAAACAGAAATTAAATGCAAAAAATGTATGTATAGGTATAAAAAACATTATATATACCTTTTCCCCCCCTGTTTTATAAGTAATCACATATCCTCTAAGCTCCTTATGCAGCTGAGAACAGAGAGCTGGCAGAGGAGAAACAGCAGCACACTGAATTTCCCATTGAATGGCTGTGCAGGTTGGGTGTGTCAGCAAACATCTGATCATTGGAGGTGAGCAGATTGAGTTCCCAGCACAGCTAGAGAACTGACCATGCTGTGATTTCATTCCTAGTGTAGTCAGTTTTTAATAGGAAAGCAGAGGAACTGGTAGGGACACCAGGGATTTCACACAAAGGACGCAATACAAAGAGAACAGCATACTATTTCATACAAGTACATGGAACAGCAAGCATATATCTGTAATATACAGGAATATGCAGTATAAGGCTTTACAGATAAATTAAGGCACAGTGGAGCCTTAGACAAGGTAACAACTTCAGTCCCTTAGCCATCCCTTCAATTCTAATTGATAAAGATTGGAATAAGCACCAAGAAGGCACCCCATTTGCATTGTCTGTACCAGGGTTTCTTAACTAGGGTTCCGTGAACTCCTAGGGTTCTTCTGGAGGTTGCTAAGGGTTCCTTGAGCAAAAAGAAATTTCTTCCTCTCAGATAAGTTCCCAATGACCCATTGATCCATTCCAAATGACCACAAGTGGAAGGAGCATTCTTCTCACTGACCATCACACTAATGTATCATGAGTTGTAGATATAGTCATTTTTAGAAGGGGTTCCCTGAGACCAGAAAACCATTTCAAGGGTCCATCTGTATTGAAAAGGTTGAGAAACGCTGCTCTGTACTGTCATGGTATCACCAGACACTACCTGCCCATAAATAGATCCTTCAGGTAGGTGCACAGCTTTAACAAATTGCATTACCCTATTGTTTACTGCAGCAGCATGAAGACTGTAATAGGGCTCCTGCTCATCCACGGGGCCCCAGGCTCCTGTCCCAATTGCCTTGTGGAGGATCTGACTCTGAACTCTTATTTTACTGAACCTCTTCCTCCACTGTATGCAGACAGACCAAAAAGAGAGTTAAAATGCTACAGTATAGGAAATATGGGTAAATGCGAGCGCCTAAAGGTACTAAGTAAGCAAGATAATGTGTGATGGAAAAAATGAATAAAATGAATAAAAAAGCAGCCAAGCACAAGGTAACCAAGCAAAACGTCCAATAAATAAAACAAGATAAAGTGCGGCGCTAAAATCATAAAAATAGTCTATAGATGAATCAACATAAAATGGACATAGACATCAATTGCTGATGAAAGTTCATAAGGTGAGTAAAGTGCTCAGAAAATCATGCGTCTTCCTGGTCCCGGTGGACATGCATATAAGTGTATAAGCAATGAGCACTCACCAGAAAGCGCATGTAAATGCGCATTAGTAATTATTTGATGTCATCTAATGGTCATCATGGGATGATAGCAGGAATCCTAAGCCTTTCATCTATGGGTGGATGGATTCTGAGGAATGGATTCGTCAATATCAGGATCTTCCAGAGTTCCCTTTTATGGGATAGGTGGGTGCAGTCCTATGTGTTTAGTGGAGGCTCCCTCTCTGGATGTTAGGATCGCTGTGAATTAAAAAAAACTCCTCGGGGGAGTCAAAGCAAAAGGATGCCTATAGTGTAGTAAGTTGGTAAACATTTATTTGCACAAAATCCAGGTAACATGAACAGCAGGGCATATAAAGATGGCGCACGTTTAATCACGTATGCACTATCGTGGATATAAATAGAAGGCGCATGGCTAAGTGTTACTGACACTCCCCTCAGATGACGTGTGGGTGCACGAAACGCGTAAGGAGACAGTAACGCCGTTGATGCCACGCCGCCAGAGCAACAAGGAGCTCTGGAGGCCATCTTTTAACTCTGGACGGTTAGTCCACATGGTTTTATATGCCCTGCTGTTCATGTTACCTGGATTACCTGACCATGGCTAGAAATGCTAGGGGTGTTTTTCAAGTGATTTCTCAGCAAAATAAAGCATAGGGGGCTCCATTCACAAAGAGGTTTATACTGCTTTAACATGCCCAGTAAAATACCTTAATTTTTTTTTGCAATTCACTAAAAAACACTACTAAAATACAGCATTACCTATTTTTTGAAGTGATGCATTACTTTAGTAGTGAAAACTAGCGGTATTATAATGCCTGTGGTCGGAAGTTAATAACTGGTTGTTAAGGAGTTGAGTCCTTGGCAACCATGACTCATCTGCTGTCAGCGGGGTTCCCCTCTGACAGCAGAATGTAAACAAAAGAAGTGTCGGCATAAAAAATTATTTTAAAAAAACAGTGTGGGGACCCCCACCCATACCAGGCCCTTCAGATCTGGTTTGGATTTTGAAGTGAACCCCATGCCATGATTAAAAAAAAATGGCATGGATTCCCCCTCAAAATCCATACCAGACCCTTATCTGAGCATGTAGCCTGGCACGCCAGGAAAGGGGGAGGACAAGTGTTCTGTCCTCGCTACATGTTTTCCTATTTGTAACTCGACGTGCAGCTAAACCCTCCTATTCTACAATAAGCCAGACTGAATGTAATCTTGAAGCTTTATTTACAAAACAGGGTGGGGGTGAAACTATTAGGAAAAACAGATGAGAAAAACATACACTTAATGTAAGAACATACAAAAAACACAGCATTAGTTAGGCTATAGATGGCAGAAAGTCCAAGCCTATCAGCAATGCTGCGTTTAGGGGATGCAAATAGATGCAAGTTTTAGTGCAACATGTGCTCTGATTGCAGGCTCCTTCTCTCCCAGTCTCTAAGATGGAGTCTGAGCTCCCAAGATGCATCTCTTTATGTTCTCCATAATTATGGAAATTTTTATTAACTCTTATCGAAATAGGCTGGTTAAGTTTGATA
Source organism: Staurois parvus (assembly GCF_062004578.1). Classification (NCBI taxonomy): domain Eukaryota; kingdom Metazoa; phylum Chordata; class Amphibia; order Anura; family Ranidae; genus Staurois; species Staurois parvus. The sequence continues at coordinate 9,769,434 of NW_028318094.1, forward strand.
TTGCAAGCAGGATAGGCATAATGTATTCCCCGGCTGCAGAACAATGAGCCAGCACTCGCCCCTCTGAACCATATAAGGCCATCCCTTAACATAGGGGGACAAGGGCCACTTTCCCACAACCCTGGCCTGGTAGACTAATAGGAATAGGAATCTGTAAGCCCCCTTTAACAAGGGGGCCCCCATATCCCAGTCCCCCATGTGAATGCAAGCATGACTAATTGTGTAACTATCTAAATATGGAGCCACCCTTAGATAGCTGCATTTTCAATATGAGAAGAAAGTAGTGTTAGTAGATTTAGAATAATTTAACTAACAAATTAAAGCTTGACTCCAGCAAACACTTTTTTAAGTAGTTACAGCATTATTTTTTCTTTTTTGGATAAATATTTTACATAAATGAATATTAGTTGATTGTTGCAAGTACCCCTGCCAGGGTTAAATGGCTTATTTCAACCCACTAGCTGCCACTTTTCTTGGCTTCCGCTCCGTGAGGACGTCGATGATGAAACGCCTAGGGCGGAGCTTTTGGATGTGACGTCAGGACGTTCCCTAGTCGGTGGTACGGCGCATGCGCAGCCAGGCTGGGTTCGTGTTTGTGGTATTCATCACGCTGTTCATGCTAGTGTCGGCTTAGACACTGCCTTTTGTAAGTCCAATATGTTTTATTAAATCGACAATTTTATTAAGTACTGCACCATGAGTTTTTATTCCCTTGTATTTTGAGTGGAGGTCTGATCATCCTAAGGATTCGGTGGCTGAGTGGTGAAGTGGATCTAGATGCTATATATTCCCTGCAGAGTATTGCTTCCTGGAGACCAATTATCAAGTTCCTAGTGTTGCTGCTTTAAGTTACAGATCATTGCTCCCAGAGCAGAAAGCGTTGTATGCTGAATTTTATTATGATCAGCATCTTACTCTGGTGAGTTCATTCAATCTATTTGGTGGTGGATACACTTGTTGGTGATATCTGGTTGAACACTTTGTATTTCATCACGCATTATATTTTGGACTTTTTCGGTTGGACTTTATATTATTTTATTTTTGATTGGACTTTATATGATTTATTTATGATTATATTTATTTGTACATTTATTTAGCGCAACCTGGTTTTTTCACTATTTATGCGCCCTATTTTTATAGGTTAGGATTTGCAGCTATTTGTATATTCATTTATTTTAATTTTTTCCGTGGTGCTATTCATACTACCTTACTAAACATTTATACTCACCTAGGTGGATGCAGCATTTGTCCGATGCTGCATCTGTTCTCTGCTTCTGCTAAGACTGAGATCTGAATGATCAAACACCGCTGATCACTCAGTACTCAGTCTTTCGTGAGCAGAGAGCCAGTGACTGTCAGTCATTGGCTCTCTGCTCTGCCCCTCCAGGCCCCTCCGACTCAGTGACATCTGTAATCCTCACAGAAAGCCGAAGCTGTAATATAATACTTTTTTGTTGTTTTTAAGTTTAATATGTGCTTCAAAGCTGAAATACAGGCTAACCAAATACTGTGGTATTCCTAAGGCCTCATGCACACAAGACGTCAAAAACGCTGTTACTAACAGCATTTTATTTATTTTTTGCCCCTAAACGCCCCTTTAGTTTAGCCTATGTGTCCATGCACACATAGGCATTCACAGGTAATTAGAGGCAGAAGTGTTTAGAGGCAAAAAAACCCCATCACTTGTGCATTCAGAAGGGGAGTGTTTGGGAGGAAGAAAATTTCAAAAATTAATGCTGGATGCATGTAGGTGTGTTCATTTAAGTGTTAACTACTTCCCGCCCGGCCTATAGTAAAACGATGGCTGGGCCAGCCTCTCGTCCCTCCGGTAGGGGGTCATATGACGTCCTTCCCGGATTGCACCTTGCGCGTGCCCGGAGGGCTGCACTGTGGTGAGATCTGTCACCGGCTGAGTACCTCAGACATGGCCGATGACAGCTCTGTGTACCGGCCCTATTGCCAGTACCATATGACCTGCTGTGACCAATCACAGCAGGTCACATGACAGTTGTATACAATGGATGGCTTCTTTTCATGCCATCCATTGTATACAAGTGTGTCTAGCTGTGAATGGTCACAGTGATCACATGCACAGGCTGGGTCAATCACAGCCCATCTGTGTCATGTGATTAGCCGTGGCCAATCACAGCTAATCACAAGCATTTAACATCTAATCACAACAAAAAAACCTGAATGAATCGATTTCATTCAGTTAAATGCTTGCAATACATTTTGGCCTAAATTTATGAAAAACAATTATTTATTTGCAAATATTTATAACAGAAACAAAGAAACATGGTTTTTTTTTTCAAAATATTCGGTCTTTTTTTGTTAATTTAGCAAAAAATTAAAACCCCAGTTTTGATTAAATACCACCAAAAGAAAGCTCTAGTTGTGTGAACAAACTGATAAAATTTTAGTTTGGGTACAGTGCTCCATGACCGCGCAATTGTCAATCAAAATGTGAGAGCACTGAAACCTGAAAATTGGCTGGGCAGGAAGGGGGAAAAGTGCCCGGCATTGAAGTGGTTAATACATTCTAATGACCATAAGTCAAGACCATTAGTTAATGTTCTAGCCAATAAAACGCATTAGTGCAGAATGCACATAAATACACATACATTTGTATTTGCTTTAGGCACGTTTTTTTAAGCTGCATTTTCCTCCCCTGGAGCAAAAGCATCCAGGGAAGAAACAAAAATGCCCTGTGTGCATGAGGCCTAAAGAGTGTCATAGGCACTTTTTAGAATTCTATCACATTTACTCACCAAAATTGTTGGTGTTTGCAACAGATTCATGTACCTATGAGAAATAGAAACATGGATCAACTTTAGAAGGTGGAGGCACTGAGGCCAGAGTGTCTATACTATCAGGACTGTATAACACTTCCCCTCTTCATAACATAGAGTGAGGTGTGCTTTGTAGTCAACAGAGATAGCTGGAAAAATGCTAACTTACAGAAGAAGTCTACATTGCTGTAATGCGCCTGTTTGGCCTGGAAAGAGAGACCTTGCAGCATAGGACATAGATAAACAAAGACTGGGGCAGCTGGATCTTTGTAAGTATACATCCGTAGAGGGGAAAGGATCTGAAGGAGGGGCACCATTGTTATGCTGTGCATAGAGCATCAGCTGCTCATTAATCTGGCCCTGGTACATACAGAACACATAGTCCAACAAATCAGCAGTTCCTTCCAGATATGTATGACATAAAGACCATAATCTAAAGTAAAGCCTCTTCTTTCTAGATATGTGGAACATAAAAGTCCATAATGTGACATAAAGACTCTTCCTTATAGAACCCCAATCTGAAATTACGACTCTTCGAGACATGTAGAACATAAAGGGCCATAATCTGACATAAAGACGTTTCCTTCTATTATGTAGAACATAAAAGTCCATAATGTGATATACCTTGTTCTTTTTAGAAGTGTAGAGCATGTAGGACCATAAAACGACAAATGTCATTGACAAATTAAACATTTTTAACCTAAGAAACAACTTGCGCTCTCAAATAAACGTCATCATGAATAATGCAAAGATAATAAGATAAATGTTCAATCGTGTGAGAAAAAAGTCCAATAAACACGTGGCTGGTGAAAAATATACGAAAATATTCCAAACTTGCACACTTAGATATACTGAAAGTGTCCACAGGATGGATTTGTCTAGCTTAGCATGAATCACAGCCCAGACTACGATCAACTCAACAATGAAATAAGGGCAGCAGGAGACATAAAGAAAGAAACAAAGCAGACCAAATAGAATAGTACTGCAGAAAACTGCTGCATTTCAGTGTAGAGAAGGAGTAGGCGACCTTTGAGAGGTGGAGATCTACCTGAACAACATGAAAGAGATTAAACATCAATGTGACTCGGTGTCCTTTTTAATCAAGGTCTAACTAAACAGTAAGGAAAACTTAGTCTGTTGTTTTTTTTTTATTTGTATTATTTTTTTGCAATTTTAAATATTTTTTTTCTGTTAATTTGTATTATTTTTTTAAAATTGTTTAAGAGCCCCATTGGGGGGCTTTGGTGAATATCAGAGGTCTAAACAGACACCTGATGTCTCAATTTTGGGACAGAGAAAGGGACTGAGGACAGAGATTCCCTAGTCCCTTTCTCTGCAGCCTCACCTGCACTGTACAGTGAATGAATGGAAAGCGCTCTGCTCTGAGTGGCTTCCTGTTCATTCACAAACTGAAGCATTTTAAACAGTTTACTATGCATCAGTTATAAATGAACACAGTGAATAAACAGTACTGATCACTTACTGTCTTCATTCATAAAAAGAAGGGCTGGGTAAATTACATATTTCCATAATAATGGAAATAATAATGAAATAATCCCAGAGGAGCACACAGGGGGAGGAGGGGAAACCAGCAAGAAAGGGAATCTGGACAGGAGGGGTGGCGAGGGCAGCATTTACCAGAACCGATCCCCTATATTTTCCACCTGCAGCAGCTGAATGTCGGTGGGAGGGAGAAGAGGACAAGCAGGCTTTCAGCTGCTGCTGAAGGAAAATATAGGGGATTGGTTCTAGTGGTTCTAGTAAATGCTGCCCCGACACCCTCTCCTGTCCAGGTCCTGGGGGTCGGCAAGGAAGGGACGCAATCTACCTGTCACCTGTTTTTTTGTGTCGGGGAGGGGGGGGGTGTTAGTTTTAAAAATAAATGAATAACATTTAAACAAATTAATACTTGGAGTTTTTTTTAAGAACCTTACATGATTGTCCTCATTGAAGCCCTCCCCTACATTGGAGACCCTGACTTTGACTGTTTTTATCATGCTGGCCAGTTGAATTATTTTCTGTAAAATAATGTACCAATCATTCCAAAAAAGTTGTATGTTACAGTCAATTGACAAAGATTACAGCATAGGGTTTCCTTCACTTAAATACAGCTAATAGATGACAATCTAATCTTGTGGGTTTTTTTTATATTCAATTTAAATATAAGTAAGAGAATGAGTTCCACAATTTGATTGCAGTGGGACTATCCCTGTATCATTTGATGCAACAATGATTTTTAGCTACCCATCTTGTCTACCTCAGTAAGGAAAAGAGTAAAAAGCAAATTGCAGTACCATAACAACTGACCAACACGAATCAACTCTGGCTAGCATGAGCTAAAGTGTGATTGGGTGCTGTGGGTTACTGACTAGCCTTTCTGATACATGAAAGCTTCAATGTTCAGGTGCATGAGGATCCGACCTTAGTAGTAATTGCTTTCAGAATCATTATTAAAGCAGAACTTTATTCCATTAATCCTCATGCTGTTAGCATTAGTAAATAGATAGGAATGTAAATCATATTTACTTGTTTTAAACTTTTTTTGTTACATTTCTTCAGTTACTTCCTGGTTTTCAGGCCTAGGCACATGAAGTCATACATCCCAGGAGTCTTCAGAAGGGGAGGAGAAGAGGAGGGGTTTTCTCAGCTAGGCATACCATCCTTCCTGCATGCCTGAGTTAAAGTGGACTTTCACCCTTTTCAAAATGTTTATTGCATTCCACCCCTCCTTCCATCCTGTAAATGGATTGTGCGGTTTTTTTTTTTGTTTTCCTTTTATCCTTAAGAAAAAAGTCCAGCCCATGACATGCACACTGCCCGCTGTGCCTCCCGTGATATGTACGGCCTGCCCACTGAACCTAATGATGTCAGAGGGAACATGGCGGTGTGGGACACAGAGGTGGCAGGGCATGAGAAGGTCTCAGCGGGACAACACTGGATCCACTGGACAGGTGAGTATCTGAAATGTGCAGATACCATCTTCAGGTAAGCGGGGGGGGGGTGTCAGCTGGAGATCCGCTTTAAGGACAGATGGATTCCAGGAAGTAAATGCTACATGAATCATCAGGCCTTATTCAAGATGGCCATGGACAGAAATGCTAAAGGGTGTTTTTCAAAGTGATTTTTCAGTAAAGTAAAGCATGGCTACATGGATGGATGAGTGAGTTTGCTTTAAAGTGTTACTAAACCGAGGACCCTGCATCCACTATATCTGGTCTCCCACAGTACACAGAACATGGAAAGGCAATTTTTATACTAAATATAAACTGCTAAATACCTTTTCTCATCAGCTGTCAGAGCAGTCTTGAGACTTCTATCAATGTTCAGTAGAGCACTGGTTAAAGCTTGAAGAAGGAGTATTCTTTCCGCTCTAGGAGGATGCAAAACCCTTGACCTGTGTCTGGACAGTGCTGATTGGCCCTGTGCTGATCACATGCACTCTCCCAAGAAAAAAAAACCTGCTAGCAATACACACTAAACTGAGCATGAATGGCTACGGGTTCAGTCTGTCTTATCAGGAGATAAGACGTGGACATGTGAACAAGAGGAGGAGTAGAGAAGTCAGGATCAAACAGCCTTTTTACAAAATGCGGAGGATTAACCCCTTAGGTTCCACAGTGAGTATAACAAGCATGCTTTACTGCATATACAGACTGATTTTACTCTTGAGGGTTTAGTAACACTTTAAATATTAAAACTGAATTAAATACAAACTGTGGTTTGTGGTGTTCAGATGTAGTGTAGTTCCACTTTAAATTCTGAAATATTAGCTTCTCATAAGCCACATGAATGTCACTAATAAACTGTGATAAACGGGTATTCAACAAAGATTTGATCATAATGGAAAGTCTGTTAACTGTTAACAAACATTAAAAGGTTTTGACCAAAGACTATTATGTTTTCACTTTAATAAATAATTCACAAGGGAAATAAAGGGGTTGGCATTGCTGCCTATTTTCTGAATATTGCAGATATATGTCTTTTATTGTGATTTTCTGGCTTCAATACTTCATATGTCACTGAACCATAACAGCATGTACTACTTTATAAAACACACAGCAAACAGATCGCATGGTACTCCCCCCAGTGTCAGAATGTCCGCCGCAGTCTCACTATAAGTGATTGCCGCCATTACTAGTAAAAAAAAAAAAAATCCCAGTATCTATGCCGCCATTTGTAAACACTATAGCTTTCACGTAAACCAATTAATTTACACATATTGGGATTTTTTTTTAGCAAAAACATGTCACAAAATACATTATGGCCTAAATGTATGACGAAATTTTGATTTTTTAAATTTTTTTACTGGGCAAAAAGTAAAAAATATTGTTTTTTTTGTTTTATAGCGCAAAAAATAAAAAACACACAGGCAAACAAATACCACAGAAAGAAAGCTCAATTTGTGGGAAAAAAAGGACATAAATTTCATTTGGGTGCAGCGTTGCATGACCGCGCAATTGTCAGTTAAAGTAACGCAGTGCCATAATGCAAAAAATAGCCTGGTCAGGAAAGGGAAATATCCTCAGAAGGGCAAGTGGTTAAAGTAGTTCCAAAGGTTAAAGGATTTTTACCTTCAACCATTCTATGCATGAAGGTAAAAAAAAGTTCTGTGTGCAGTGCCCACCCCAAGCCCCCTCCAATCCTTACCTGAGCCCCTTCGATACAGCGATATTCACAATAAACTTGACTGTATGGGGACTGTCCCGCTGCTGTCAATCACAGCCAGTGAGCCAATGAGGAGAGACCGAGGGGAAGAGGGCCAAGCCGTGGCTCTTATGGATGCATAGAGCAGTGGCTTGGGAGGGAGCTCGTAGCAGTGCCCCCAGGGCAAGCAGCTTTCCAGCGGGTACTGCTTTATGGGGAGGAGCCAGAGCGCCGGCGGGGGATCCAAAAAAGAAGAGGATCGGGGCAATTGTGTGCAAAACTACTGCACAGTGTAGTCTCCAGTCAGTCCATTAGCTTGGAGAAGAGGGGGGAGAGAAGGGAGGATGTGGAAAGTGCCTTGCCATCCTAGGCTTTGTGCTTTGCACATAGTGTAGGGAGACACAACTCTAGTCCCTATATGCATAGGTGGCTGCATAGGATGCTGCAAGAGAAAGGAGCAAACCTGAAACGGTAAACCTGGGGCAGTGGGTCATTGCATCGGATTAAAGTGGAACATAGGCAAGAATTAAAAGATAAAGAAGCTGCATACTCTATAAGTGAGTAAATACACCACTAAATGTTCTTAAAAACTGAGACTTTAATATCACTTTAAAGCGAATCTAAAGGTTCATTTTTTCCCCCGAAATTAACAAATATGTCTTTACTTACCTACTGTGTACAGTGGTTTTGCACAGAGCAGCCTGGATCTTCCTCTTCTCGGGTCCTCTGCAGGCTCTCCTGGCCCCTCTCTCCTGTAGGGTGCCCCCACAGCAAGCAGATTGCTATGGGGGCACCTGCTGCTCCGTGGATCCAGTCACACATGGAGCAGTGGCTTGGCCCCACCCTCTCTATCTCTTCATTGGCTGTGATTGACAGCAGAAGGAGCCACTGCTGTCTTAGCTAATGAGGAGGCAGAGACCTGGGACAGCCAAGCCTGTCATTCACATGGCTGGATCACGATGAGGCTCAGGTAAGTAATGAGGGGACTTTACAACCACTTTAAGGTATTATCTGCTTTCATGTTCTTGGTCCTTGACTCAGAGTAGTGAAGTCAGAGAGTCAGCGTGGAAAACAATCAATAATTCATTATTTGATACAAGGTATTGTCATCAGTATGTATGGGAAAAAAAACCTCCTTGCACATCAGGGTTTTTTCTCTTCTTCATTTTTAGAATAGTTTCGCTTTGTACATCATATTTGTCCTCTCTGTTCTACTTAGAGAAAAACACATTCTCTTTCTATCGCACCACAATGCACGGTGTAATTTTCACTTTCAGCCTCATTTCGTCCCTCTCTGTTCTCTTCATCTAACATTGCTTCTCTTCTCTGTGCTCCAGTCTACTTTACAAACCAGTTTACACTTCCATTCTCACTGCCTGCAGTCAGCTTATGTATATTAAGAAATCAGACTGATAATCACAGTTTACATTTGTAATGCGGATCTGTGGCCAGGCTATACATATCCTATAAAACAAGCTCTCACTGATGTCTGTTGATGAAAGTACTGTTGAGCAATTCATTTTCAAATTTCACAGCAGAAGTACTTGGGTTGTCTAAGCCATTCTCTCAGAGTTTTGGATCACCATGTTTCCCTCCCAAAGCAGGGTTGCCAACTGCCCGTGAATTTACAGACATCTTGTAAAAATTGAGCAATTTCTACACTGTCCGTAAATGTCTGGGAAGGACAACCACTGCCCATAAAAAAAAATGACTGCAGGCCGGGGCTGTGATGGGCTCAGGCAGGGGTTTGGTAGGTGGTCAGTCTCGGGATGATGTAATAGCACTGTGTGTCACCTTTTATGAAAGAAAGAGAAAGGACTGGAGGGGGAGCCGGGAGTGGGAGTACCTCCAGGAAGGGAGGACTGTCACTGGAGAGGAGAAGAGCATCAAACCAGAGGACCGTCTGACTGAGCTTGTATTGCACAGTGCACCTGAGTGTGCATTATGAATCAGGTCAGTGACAGCACCTCCAGCCAGGCCACACATTCTGTGGGGTGGCACTGAAATAAGGTTCCCCCTTATATCAGTAACCTCTCCCCCCTTTACCTTAGTGTATTCACTCTACAGAAGAAGGTCTGTGGATTGTGGTCACCAGAGTGCCTCCCCCCACATCAGAGTTTCCGGTGTTCCCCCTTCAATTCGAGTCCTCAGAGTTTCCCTTTACATCAGAGTCTGCAGGATTCCCCCCACAGTGCAATGGGAACTCTGCAGACACTCATGTAAGTGGGAACTTTAATGTAAAGGAGAACACTGGGAACCATGATGTAAGGGGAAACCCTGCAGACTCTGATGTAAAGGGGAGCTCTGGTGATCAGAGACCACCTTACATCAGAGTTTCCAGAGTCTGCAGCATTCCCCCTTACATAATGATTTACAGCATTACCCTTTACATCAGAGTTCCCCATTACATCAGGGGGAACTCTGTGGACTCTTGTGTAATGAAGGGGACACAGACACCCCCTTACAACAGAGTTCCCCTTTAAATCATGGTCTGCAGTATTTCCCTTTACATCAGCATTCACAGCGTTCCCCTTTATATCACATATATAATATCACAGTGCATATTAATGATCTGTTCATCCAGTAGTAGTTAAAAAGAAGACAATGGATTTTTAATAAAGAAGGAAAAATAAACCAACTAAGAAAACCAAGAAGCATAAAGGAGAACTGGAGAAGTTATCTAGTTCCCCGAACAAAGTCTAACTATATCATAACCCACCAGACCCACCCAGGGGCAGACTGACAACTCATGGGGCCCCAGGGCAATAGGGGATCATGGGGCCTCTGTGTCCTTGCCCAAACTCAAAAAAGCCTATGAAAAAGGTACCGGCGGCATCTCATGGGGCCCCCTACTGACCCAGGGCCCTCAGGCAGTGCCCGAGTTTCCAAATGTATTTAGTATAGTCAGTGGCCTATACTAAAGCATATATGCATGTCTAGTGTGCATCTAGGAACACCTGCAGGTTGCATTCTGTGTTCAAGCCTTTAGGGGCTAATGTATCCAATTTGAAAATCCACATTTTTTCTTTTTGCAGCAGTATAGTATTAAAATCACCTCTACGTGGTGATAACTTGAGGGCAAAAATCCCTTTAACCTTCATCCCATCAGGCTTACCATTATGGAACTCTGCAAAGTGTAACATAAGTGGGCTCTCATCATCTTTCTTTTTAATACTTTGGAGGTGTTCCCCAATGCGTACCCTAAGCTGTCTCTTGGTTTTCCCTATATAGTATTTGTTACAGTCTGCTGAATAGATTCTGAGACATGGGAGAAGGGTGAGTTGAGCTGGTGACAGGGTCTCTTTAAGATCATTGGGAGCCAGTTGGGAGTGCCTCTGCACCACTACATCGCCATGACTAATACATAAAGGAAATATAAGAATTTATGCTTGCTGGTTCATGGAAGCAAAATATACATTTATGTATTATAGGATTATGGGGTGTGGCAGTGCGGTGTCCTGCCACGGTCAAACTCAAGTTGAAAACCCTGGATTCTCAACCAGGCAGGTTGAGGGGCTCCAGAGAGTTAATGTATTGCAGAGGAATCTGACTTTTAGGTTTCCTCATTTATTCATTAAGTTTGTTTTGGGATCTGGAGCCTGGAGATTTCAAAGAGATCTGGGAGGGATGAAATCTCCAATCCGGGGTCCATGTTTTGAGAACCCCCAGCACACTGATTGCACAGGTGTGTGCAGGCCTTTTTATAGAGGCCTAACCATAGTTCTGGGCTCCACCCCGGCAGACGGAGTCAGGAGAGCTCCACCCCGGCAGACAGAGTCAGGAGGGCTCCACCCCGGCAGACAGGAGGTCTCTGCCTTGGAGTCAGGTGAAAGCCAGACTAGCTGTGTGCTAGTGGCCATCATTTGGGAAGAGTCTGCAGGAGACAGACAGTGAACTGTGTACAAGCCAGGAGGCTGAATCTTTTTTAGTATTTCTTGATGGTGGATACCCCTGCGTGGGAAACATTTGTGTTATTTGAACTTTCTTTAAATAAAAGTGGGCAAAAAAGCCCTTAAAGAAGTGAGTTGCTGTGTGCTTAAACAAGAAAAGCTCTACCAGTTGAAGCGAGTTCCCACATATGGTGGAGGATGCGGGCAGAACTAGAGATCCCAGCAATGAAGTAAGTTCATGTGTTGAACTGTGTTTGGTGCATGACTCTGCACTATCAGTGTGTGCAGGTGAGGATATCCTGCAGAGAAAAGGAACTTTCCTTAAAGAGACAGTGCTCCATTGTGTTGCTGGACTGTGCAAAATTGTTGTGGAGTGACTGCAAAGATGGGGCGGTCAAAACTCAAAAAAGAAGCAAGATTTTCTGAAATGAGAGACAGAGCCCTGTGGCTGGAGGGGTTGTTACCACCAGAACAAGCCCCATACATGTCTGCACAGAGTTTGCCACAGTGGGAAGTTCATGATGTTGTCCCTGGCAATGCTGGTGAAAGGAAACCAGTTTTCTGTGTGCAGAGTACTAAGCCTGAAAGAGGATGCAGTGTTGGAAGTTCAGCCAAGATACTGCCGCAAGAGCGCTGTTTGCGGTGCAGTGAATGGGGGCACACTGTCTCCAAGTGCCCTTTATCCCAGCTTCCAGTGCAAGGTGACACAACCAAAGGTCTGGGTATGCAATTGGGAAGCCTGCTTGGAGTTCCAGGAAGGAGCAGCAGGCTGCCCAAAAGTTTCAGAAAAATGTGGTTGCCCATAGCAACACATGTGACTTCAGGCCTGCGTACCCTGTGAGAGAAGTGTCGTCTGCAGAGGATTGTGGCAACGCAGAGATGAGAGTTCAGCGCATCTGGAGGAACCCACAAAGTTCAGCTGGGAAAGTGCCATTTCCCATAGCAACAGGAGAAAGCCTGCCAACCAGGAGAAGGGGCTACAAGGGAGATGTGGTTCCGTATCCCAAGAAGGTTATCTGTGGAACCATACCCTGCCTGGAATGTGGTCAGTTTGGGCATGGTATCTTTACCTGCCCCAGATTATGGAATACCACTGATGATGGTGCTACTGGGCAAAAGTCTTCATCTGCAAGCCCAGATTCATGTTTAAAAATGTTGGCAGCCACCCCTAGCAACAGTGAAGAAGTACCTGTTGTGCCTGCAGGGGGTGCCAAGGAATCAGAAGTGCCTGCCACAGTATTATCCTATAGCTGCATGGATGAACTGGCTGGCCAAAGCCAAGCAGAGGAGATGACAGAAAGGATCCAGATCCCACGCACTCAAGTGAAGGTGAAGCCTGTTACAGTGGTGGGTAAGACTGGTACTTTTGAGATAAATGTGAGAGACACTAATGCAATGATTGAGACTGACTTTGAGACTCTCTGCTATAAATTTGGGATACTCCCAGTTGGGAAACACACTGCTGGTGATTGTAAGAAAGACTTGCCTCTGTATAATGCTTTTAGTGGGGAGGCAACGGTTAAAAATGTCAATGTGGAGAGTACTGATATTGGGGTTGCACCAATGTCATATAAACAGAATGGTGAATTAAATGTAGTAGGGGTGACCACTAAGCAGGATGTGTTCTCTCCCCTAGCAACAGTGGTTAAGGTAACCCGGGATAACTATGGTGTTGCTCTGGTGGACCAGAGTGTATCTGAATTGAATGTTGAGAATTTGTTATTTCAGTCTGGCAATAATGAATCTAAAAGGTATGAATGTATTCATAATGATGGGTCAATGCAATCCACTAATGCAAAAGTTTTTGTAGTGAATGACACGCCACTAGGTCACGGTGGTTTGAGTAGGAAATTGCAACCTGCTGTGCCTAGAAAAGGAGTCTCACAGTGTGATATGGATAATGAAGATATAGGTAATGGGTGTGATACAGAGCCACTCTGTCCCTCTCTGTCTCCTTCAGCGGTTGGAGTGGTACTGCGTCGTACCTCTGATGGGATCACAGGGACGATGGACTGGGACAGATGGGCAACAAGCTTGTTGGCATTAATAAAAGATGCCTCTGTGGGTAACAATGGGGTGGACATGGTTTCTGCTGTGCTGAATAGAGGGACTGTGGAGCAGCTATTAGTCCAGGGTGCACCTGTCGCTGCCAAAATTAACCCACTGCTGGTAAACGGCACCATTGAGGATAAACGCTCAGCAGAAGTTTTGCCCACAGCCCATAAAGGAGTTAACGGTGTGGTGTACCAAACTGATATCCATAGAGAAGCCGTGGAAGAGCTCATTGACACTGAGCCTCAGAGTATTTGGGTGAATCCCACACCTGGTTACGCTCTGGGAGAGCACCAGGTTATTGTGTTGGGTACCTCGAGCCGAGAGAAAGCCTCTTTAAGAAGCACCACCTCTGAGGCATCAGTAAATGAGTGTCTCCATGTCTCCAGGAAGGTCTTATGTGTGGAATCGGGCTGTCTTTTTATAACAGACCTGCTGAAGGAAATGTTAGCCTTCTGGAGTGTACAGCCGATGTATACCTTGCTGTCTCTTCCATGTTCGGGAGAGCTGGTACAGTGGAGTCCCGCTAATCAGAGCTTGGTATTACAGGCTATACAAAACAAAGATGGTCAATATAGGAATTCTGTGATACCATCCTTGTTGGTAATGGTGAAAATTGTCTTTCAGTGCATTGCTGGGTTGCTTCATAGCAGTAATCTGTATGAGAGGCACACCAGAGTACTGTTGGACAGGACAGAGGTTTGGGCAGAAGTGCCAGAAAACACAGGTATATGTGATGTGCTTGGGGTCGTCAACCCTAATGTAGCATTATGTAAGGATGGTTTGGCATCAGGACAGTTGCTGGCAGAGTCTTTTGTGATGGTGAAGTCGGTGGATAGTGACGTTTCCATGAGAGACACCCACTCCGCTGTGTGTGATTCCTCTCCAGAAACTGCCCTGCCAACTACTAGTGAACTGAGTTCTGACAAGAGTCTTTTGGCTAATGATAAAAAGGGAAATGTGTTGATGAATTTGGATTGTCTGATTACTATGTATGATAACAAAAAGAATGGTAGACCTGGTGGTCAAGTTGACATGGTAGCTTGTCCTCCTGAAAAAGGTAATGAGTGCTTAACAGACACAAGAGAGGTTAAGAGTATAGTAATAGGCCCCCTACATGTTCAGGAAGGTCACTCTGGAAAAGTTTTCCAAAGGTCCAGTAAACGCCCAACTTATAAGAATGAAAGGTCTAAGGGAAATGGCCCAAAGCTTAACAAGGGAACGTTAAAAGTGTTTGATTCCCAAATAAAAGAGCCCACCTCTATTACTAAAGGGTCTAAAAATACAACCCCATCAAAATTAAATAAAGCAAAAAGGGATGGTCTAGAGGAATTTGAGGGAGCACGTTGTAATGTTACAGGTACCAGGCATTTAAAGCTTAGGAGTCAACCCCAGGTTACAAAGGGTACTGAGATTTGTAAACCCCCTAGTGGTAAAAGGACTAGCATAGTCTTAGGGAAATTAGAAAGACCGCGCTTTTGGAAGCACACTGGTAAAAAGGCACGGGGATGTCGTAGAGCCCAAGTAAGGGGAGACAGGGGAAGTCACCTCTTGGGGCAGGGAGTAGTGACTCCCTTTGTTGAAAATGAAGTCAGCCAGGATTGGACCTTTACAGGTGATAGCCCGCACAGAAGGTCTAAAGCAAGGGTTTTAGGTTTGTGTGTTCTGCCCCCTACGGGGTCAAAACAAAGGGGGGGATATGTGGCAGTGCGGTGTCCTGCCACGGTCAAACTCAAGTTGAAAGAGTTAATGTATTGCAGAGGAATCTGACTTTTAGGTTTCCTCATTTATTCATTAAGTTTGTTTTGGGATCTGGAGCCTGGAGATTTCAAAGAGATCTGGGAGGGATGAAATCTCCAATCCAGGGTCCATGTTTTGGGAACCCCCAGCACACTGATTGCACAGGTGTGTGCAGGCCTTTTTATAGAGGCCTAACCATAGTTCTGGGCTCCACCCTGGCAGACGGAGTCAGGAGGGCTCCACCCCAGCAGACGGAGTCAGGAGGGCTCCACCCCGGCAGACAGGAGGTCTCTGCCTTGGAGTCAGGTGAAAGCCAGACTAGCTGTGTGCTAGTGGCCATAATTTGGGAAGAGTCTGCAGGAGACAGACAGTGAACTGTGTACAAGCCAGGAGGCTGAATCTTTGTTGGTATTTCTTGATGGTGGATACCCCTGCGTGGGAAACAATTGTGTTATTTGAACTTTCTTTAAATAAAAGTGGGCAAAAAAGCCCTTAAAGAAGCGAGTTGCTGTGTGCTTAAACAAGAAAAGCTCTACCAGTTGAAGCGAGTTCCCACAGGGGGTATTGGAAGAACCAGATAAGGCAAGAGATAACTAGATTAAACTATAGTTTTGAGTTTAAAGGTAAGAATTACAGCAAAAGTGCTATCAACTTCTCCTTAAACGACTCAGCCATTCTATGTCTGTAGGCACCTTAAAGGGGTCAGCTCAGGTCATATTTTTAACCATCAGGTCTCTACAATAGAATACAATGTATACACACCTCTCTGGCAGCAGATGTCTCCCACCTCCTCATCATTCCAGTGCTGCAGCCTTTGAAAGCTTTGTTGGCATTCTAGGAATGTTGGATGTCTGCAGCTCCCACCAAGTGCCACCATTTTTCCTTAAATTCTTAGGTCACTAAAAGACTCAGCAGTGGCATAGGAGTCAGAAGAATAAATAACAATGCATGGCCATTGTGTATGGGCTTTCTGATGCTTTTCTATTGTAGGGACCTGACAGATTAAATCTTTAGCTATCTGACAGGGTGTCTTTAAAGTACATCCAAACCCAATTATTAAATATCATATAAGTTTTAATGTGTATTAACACCCAAAAACTAAAATGTAATATATTGCTGCTTACCGGTCCATAGTTGAGGTGGCTGCATTAGTTTGCTTGCTTTAGGCTTTTTTTCCCATTATTTTCACCTGGTAATTCTGGCAGTAACACTCTTCCTGTCTTAGGATAACATTGCTTACTTGCCCATCTCTATTAGGACAAGAGAACACAGCTCTTCCACTAGTGACCATAACCTAGAGAGGCGTCGCTGTGTAGTCCTTTAGATTTAGTTGATAACCAAAAATGTTCGTCTTTTAAAGTTTCTTTTTAAAGACTGAAAACTCAAAACATTCACAGATATACCCCTTGGATACATAGAAAGCACATTATAGTGCATGTTAGCACTTGAGAAAGGTGAGTGCAATAGTTATTGTTGGAATCACTTGTAGGGAGCACTTTCAAATAATATATTGTGAGTGAAGAAAAATGTAACTGTTCCTGTGTTCTGCTTACCCCCGCTAACCCGCCCTGCCCTTGTCTCTGTTTTGTATCCCTGTTTTTGACCTTTGCAAGAGCCTGATCACAACTTATCTCTGCTGATTCCAGGTGTGAACTTGGCTTGTTTCTGCTGACTCTTGGATGTGACCACACCTGTTGTCTGGTAATCACTGCCTGTCTCCAGCTGCACTTCCAGCCTGCTGTGTGCTCCAGTATTCAGCCAGTTGCCATCAAGTCCACTTCTCCTCAGGAATCTTCCCATCATCCTACATAAGCACTTTGCAGTCAAGCCTTCTAGGAGAAGCTTCCATTGACTGGACTCCTGGCACATGTGCCACTATGTGTCCTCTCATTCCCTGTGCTCCACTCCAGGGTGTCTGGACCAGAAGTGAAAGGGAAGCCCTCTCATTATCTTGGGTTCCTGCTGGGTATGTCATTGAAGGTACATGATAGATTTTATAAACTAAACATGGTGCAATCCACTGAAGAAGACACTTTATATGTTTGTTAAAGGGATGTGGATTAAGGGGTACAGCACTATAGACAATATTGTTTGTATATCCTTTATAAAGCTGCTGGGGGAGGAGCGAATTGGGAATATTTGAGTAACAATTCTGAGTCTGCTGGGGCCACTGACATTACATCTAAAATGGTGGTGCCCAGCAACAGTTTCAGGACTTTTGTATGTCTACACAAGGGAGGGTTTTTCTGGTGAGTGTGTGGTCAGTGGGTCTCTTTAAATATGCAAAAATTATAAACATGTCTAAATATATATTTAAAAGTGGTACCGTCAAACATGGTGTATGGGGGTTAGAATTGCAGACAAATGTCTAAAACACCATTGTATCTTGTAGCATTACCTCTTCCCTTCACTGGAACCACCTGAACTGAGTAATTTTTAGCGGTGTTCACACTTTGGAATTTGTTTATAAAGTGGATATGACTATCAGCCTTGTCTAGCTGATAGATAAGCTACTACCTTTTGTACAGTAGCTGTAGTTATCCATGCCCAGCCCCACCCCAGGACTCATTTCTGGTACCAAAATAAACTTTTTGTGGCAGAAAGTTACAAATATAATAAGGCAGAGTTAGATACAGGGTAGTTGAATATTTGAAGTATAAGAAGTATCATGCCCACACAAAGGCTTTGCGTTATACATCAAAAGGTATGGAATGAGAAAATGTACAAATAAGAGACCGAAGTGGTATAGGAAAGGAATGTACCTGTAGCTTCACATAGTGTTGTCCTGCTCTACCTTGTTTTGATTGTTATGGGTCAACTATAACCACTTATATAGGCTCAAGGATTTAAGGCACATAGTAGATTTAGTGGTGGTAAGATAATATGCAAAGGAAAAAGATGTAAAAAAAAAAGACCAAAAGGTAAAAGTAGAATGGTGTGAGGGAAGGAGAAAAGAGAGAAAGTAGGAGGGGGGGGGGGTTACCACAGGGTTCACTCGCATACCACCTCAGTAAAAGAGAAAGATGTGCATAAGGGGAGTCTCCTCCAAAGTCAAAGTTGGGTCAGTCCAGGAGTAAACCAAGAAACGCGTTGATAATCTAACCAGGGTTGCCATATGAGAAAACTAGCGTGTTTATTTTCTTTTCAATTCTTTTTTATTAAATTTTAACAAGGTAATTCAAGTTAGAAAATGGTTACAGAGTAAATAACAATTGTAACATTGGTAATACACTCGTATATTTGTCCTAATCCACCAGATTAGGATTAATAATAGACAAAGCTATGTATCAAACTAGGAAATGTATATACAACAGCACACGTTAATACTTTGTCTAAATAAGACTAACCTAATATACACAGTGCAATTATTCGTTTTTCTTAAGCGTAGACAAAAGATATATTTATGCGTATATGTAGTATAGAATCAGTAAAAAAAGAGAAATGGAAAGTTGGAAGAAAGATAGAGAATCAACAGAGATCAAGTTCAGAATCATATTAGTTCTAACTTTATGCACCATCACCAATTATTAATTACGTATTTGAATTAGATCTTACAGATCCGTAATTTTAAATATACTATTCCAACAGGACCACCTGGTATTGAATATCTTTATAGTATGGGACGAGATGGCGAAACCTTCTCATAGATATAATGAGAGTGTATGCTATTAATAACATCCGATATATTGAAGGTTTTAGAGGACTTCAATGCATTAGTAATTATAAGCCTGGCTGCAATTAGAATGTGGGCAATTATTTTTCTATATTGAATTGGGAATAAGTTTAAGGTAAGATTTAATAATGCCAAATGGGGGGTTGGTAAGCATTCCAGACACTTGAGAGATTAGTGCAAAAACATCAGGCCAAAAACATTGTATAGAATTACATTCCCACATAACATGTAATAAATTGCCCAAACTACCGCAATTTCTCCAACATAAGAGTGATGCGTTGGGGTACATCTTAGATAATTTATATGGAGTGATGTAACCATGGTATAGGATTTTTAGAGAGTTATCCCAATGATTGGTACACTTTGTGAGGCCTAGGTTATTATGGTAGTCATAGTAGTGTGCCATTCATCTTGAATAAAAGATCTTTGCAGGTCCCTCTCCCACCTATCCACACATGCCACAGTAGAGTTAACGTTTTCGTATTGTAGATACTTATAGAACCACAATATGCCTTTTTTTTAGCCCAAGGATTCAATATAACATGCCATATCTTAGAGTTCACTTCCACCCATGTCTTTTGGTTTGATATATGGTAGTTGCTTATCTGGATAAAAGGGTATATAATTCTTCCTAGCTGTGGGAAATTAATCTAATTAAAGATATGGTATCATGCGTCTCTCAATGGTCTTGTGTTAAGATTAGGCATAAAATGTTCATACGCTGTTAATGGTATATCCATTCTGAGCTTAGGTGAGGCGTGGTAAGTTTTGTTTAGTCCTGCCAACCATGCTTCAAGTGTTGCCGAGATAGAAGGGAGGTAGGTATTTATGAGTTTAGGTGTAATGGTTTTTGCAATTAATAAAGCTTGGAGGTCTTGGTTAGGGACCATATTCTATTTTATTTGAACCCATAATTTATACGAAGGGATTAACCATACTTGAAGCTGATCCAGGTGAGCAGCATGGTAATAAGTTGAGATAACTAGCAACCCCAATCCTCCCTCAGATTTATGTTTAGTAGGAGCTGCGAATGGAATCCGCAATTTTTTCCCTTTCCATATATATTTTTTTAACGCTGTGTCCAACTTCAGGAAGTAATTATGGGGAATGAGTGGAATTGTTCTAAAGTAATATAGTATTTTGGGGAATATCAACATTATAAAGGCCGCTATTCTACCTAGCCACGATAGTTAAAATTTTTCAATTCCTGTTAATTCCGTTAGGATGGTCTGATATAATTTCTCATTGTGATGGAGGAAAGGCAGGACAGAAGACACAGAGTGGATGGCAAACGCACAAAGCTTTATTGAAACAAACAGACGGCAGTCCTTCAATACGGGAGGTGGCAGAGAGGGTGGATTTGCCACTAAAGGGTAACGAGGGGGCCCCACCCACTTATAGTCCACTAGGAGAGCCAAGGGGGTGTCCCTGTAACATGGGTAGTCCGACACAAGAGGGGGTGCGAGAAGTCACCACCGCAACAGTTCAAGTAACACAGTGGGGAAGCAGGTACTCACGGATCCAACAGGGTGCCTGGTCTCCCAAGGGTAGAAGCAGAACGCAGGTACCTGTGGAGTCTGGATCAGACGGGTGGCCTCTGGCAGGCAGGCTGTGGTAGTCTCTCCCCCTTCTGTGGGGTCTCTCACAATCGCAGACAGGCTTTCTCTGGTTGTCTCTTCCCTCCTGTGGGGTCTCTGTGAGGCTGGGGTAGGCTTGCAGAGTCTAGTCACAAAGGTCTCGCTGGAGCTTGAGATCCTTTGATGACTGCACAACGGAATGAAAATGGAGCGCCTAGCATTGGCCTCTTAAACTGCTGCAGGATGCTCCCCGGTCGCCTTGGCAACCGAGAGGGGGGGAAGGGAATACTAGACCCCGGGGAGAATCAGGCTGGTGACAGGGACATCCTGGGAAGCAGGGATGATATCTGCATAGATGAAAGGCAAGTTGGGAGGTGTGCGGAGAGCTCCCAGCCAGCTGGCCGGGAGGGAGGGGGGCCCAGAGTAATTTGATTAGGCCATTGAATTAGGCCATTTGGCCTAGTGACACAGGGGACAATTGGAACAATACAGAGCAGGACGCTGAGGGCATGTGATACAAGGCATTAATAAGGGGATTAATAATTGGCAGGCTCCCATACCGTGACACTCATAATTATCTTTGAACATATTAGAGGAAGGGGTAGATACACATATGCCCAAGTACCCAATAGGCCCTTTGCAATACCCATGGAGAGTGCGCAGGATTTTGTTATATTAGGCTTACAGTATGAAACTTTGCTAAACATTTCCAAAGTCTTTGAGACGTCCGTTAATTAATTTAACAGTAAGTATAACATTGTGATTATCTTCTAAGAATGCAGTTAGTTTTTCTTTCACAAATGTACCCTGAAGCATCGATTTCACTTCTTCGAAGTTAAGGGATGGTGATTTCTGTGCACGTGCGATGGTTTGTTTCGTAGCCATAAAAATGTGGGTGATCAGACAGCAGGTGTGCTGCGGGATGTCTTTTATTGATCTGTGGAAGAGAGTTTCCCATGGGTTTTTGCGAAGATTGACCTGTGTTACTGAATTTATCATGGTGTATATCCTAATCCATAAATGACTTACCTTCGGACAGATGCACCAAATGTGGAACATATCACCCTCCACTCCACAACCTTAGCAGGTAGGTGGGAACTCATCTGGCTATCCAAGCTGGTGTGAAAGTGAAATACCATCGGCAAAGTACTTTGTATGAATTTTCCAGGGCTTGAATATTATGGGATCATTAAGAGGTTATTTGCCAAATTGTCTTCCAGTACTCTGGCGGGAGATTTTCATTGAGGTACTGTACCCATCAGGCACAGTAAGATGGTGAATTATCAAAGGTGTTTCCCAAATTTCAAGCAAAGATTGGGGATAGTACACCTTTTGTATTTGGGGACATTTTGCAAAAGGACTCAAAACCCATGAGGAATTTGGGAGCATTGTGGCTCTTCACCAAAGATTGAATGAAATGTCGCAATTGTAAAAATGAAAGAATTCTCTCAAAGTGATCTGGTGAAATTCTGTAATATGTTCATATGAACATATCCCTTTGTCCATCAGCAGAGAGTAGATAGTTGTGAATCCATGGGAGATCCTTCAGCCCCCCCGAATTCTGGGTTTGTATAATATAGGTGTCTGCTCAACCGGGATCAAGTCGAGTCCCAAATAAAGTTCAAAACCTGGGTCTGTAGTATATGTAAAATGTGAGATAGGACTCTAAACGGTATAACTCGAAACAGGTACAGTAGTTTAGGCAGGAACATCATCTTTATGGCGTAGATGTGACCAAACCAGGAATGGTTGCATGGTTCCATAATGAAAACAAATTTTGAATTTGAATGAACATAGGGGGGATAATAGCATGATACAATGAGTCCCAATTGGGTGTGAGTGCGATTCCCAGGTGGAAGGGTGGAAGACCAAAGGAATGGAAATTGGGCCTGAACAGTCTGGAAAATGGGGGTCAAGAGGGAGACTTTCATAACAGTAGACCTGGACGGGTTTACATGAAGGCCAAATAGGGTGGCAAATTGACATACGAATATGTGATCTGAAATAAGAGCAGCCTTATGATGAACCCCTGCAATTTCTAGACCTTTAATGTTAGGGTGTTGGCAGATATAAACTGCAAGGCAAAGCCAATATAATAAGTATGGGTGATAAAAGGCAGCCTTGTCGCATGCCTCTAAGGATTAGGAGCAGTGGGCGATTGGAAGCCATGGTATCTTAGGGTCACTGATGGGGAGCTATAAACCACCTTGACCCTTTGTAGAATATCTTCACCCAAGCCCCATCTATGTAAGGCCTGGAATAAATATGACCAAAACAACGGCCATATACTAAGAGGCCCAAAGTGTGCCAATAAAATATCCC
Source organism: Staurois parvus (assembly GCF_062004578.1). NCBI lineage: Eukaryota > Metazoa > Chordata > Amphibia > Anura > Ranidae > Staurois > Staurois parvus. The sequence goes on from NW_028318094.1 coordinate 9,792,121, forward strand.
CCACACCATTACACCACCAGCCTGAACTGTTGATACGAGTCAGGATGGATTCATGCTTTCATGTTATTTATGCCAAATTCTGACCCTAACATCTGAATGTTGCAGCTGAAACCAAGGCTCATCAGACCTGGCATTGTTTTTCCAATCATCTATTCAATTTTGGTGAGGCTGTGTGAATTGTAGCCTTCATTTTCTGTTCTTAGCTGACAGAAGTAGTACCCGGTGTGGTCTTCTGCTGCTGTAGCCCATCTGCTTCAAGGTTCAATGTGTTGTGTGTTCAGAGATGGTATTCTGCATACCTTGGTTGTAACAAGAGCTTATATGAGCTACTGTTGCCTTTCTATCACCTCAAACCAGTCTGCCCATTCTCCTCTGACCTCAACAAGGCTTTTTTCGTCCACACAGCTGCCACTCACTGGATATTTTCTTTTTTTTTGGACCATTCTCTGTAAACCTTAGAGATGGTTGCGCGTGATAATCCCAATAGGTCAGCAGTTTTTGAAATACTCAAACCATCTGGCACCAACAACCATGCCACGTTCAAAGTTACTTAAATCCCCTCTCTTCCCCATTCTGATGCTTGGTCGGAACGTCAGCAAGTTGTCTTCACCACATTGCTGCCATGTGATTGGCTGATTAGCAATATGTATTACCAAGCAATTGAACCGGTGGACCTATTAAAGTGGCTGGTGAGTGTGTATGTATGTATATATGTGTGTGTGTGTGTATATATATATATATATATATATATATATATACACACAGTGTACACTGTGTGTGTATATGTTGCCTAAGTGTGTGTGTGTGTGTATATATATATATATATATATATATATATATATATATATATACATACATACTGCTGATGTCTTTATTATAAATAAAGCACTTGCGACTCTTGGCCAAAACACAACTGAAATCGACACTCGCTCTCTCTGTATATATAAATAATAATTGTGTTTTAATCAGCTGAAGAAATTGAATTAATATGCAATGTAATTTTTTTTAAATATGGTAATGCTGACAATATGGATTAAAATTTTTGTCATGCTTGTCATGTGACTCTTATCTTCGCCATTCCTAACCACAATGGAGAGAATAGGGAATTGTGAACTAATTTCTCACTTCCTTGCTTTTTTTATTTTGTAAAGCAAGAAGGGTTAACATCCTCTTACAACACGCTCTGAGTATCGACCTAATAGGGGAAAACAAAAGGAAGTTCACCATAATGTCCTGTTCATAAAACATAATCATCAGGTTTTATCTGCGTACTCTGTCAGCTGGTTCTTCCCACACTTCTCTTTTTTTTGGGAACATTATGCTACAGATGAAACACTTGCAAGCCTTTATTACATTTTTCTCTCTCAATGAAGAAAAAGGTAAAGTGTTATAACGTGTTATTCGTAAATGGAAATTGTTGTGTCAGATGTAAGGGTGTTGTCTTTGTAGACTTTTTTAACAAATACTTGTACAGTATTAGCCAACTTACCTGTGTATACTTTATTCACCATAATAGGCAGTGCACAATCCATGTGTTCCAACACACACGCCTATGAATCCAACAACGCTGTTTTTTAATTATTCTTTTACTAAAATATTACTGAAGTATAGAAGTCACCATAGACAAGAAACATATTAAAGGTATTATAGACAATCTTAACTCAAAGGAGGAATTAATAAAGTGTCTGAGACACGTTCTGGTGCTTTTGCCAACCAAATAGCTTTTAGCGTTAATTTTTTCCACACAGCTTAGAAAATAAACATTTTCTGATACAATAATTTTTTATTGTTGCACGCAAAAAGGACAAGACAGCTGAACACTGACATAGGGGGTACACACCAAGGAACAAGTCATATAGTCAACATTTTGGTAGTACACTATCTATTGAACAACTGCGTGGTAGGAGCCGTTGGTCCACATAAGTGCCTAAGTCTAAAGGCCTAGGTGCATACCAAGGGAAAACAAAAAAGGTGAACCGGTTAGCCAGTCAAAAGAAAAAAGAGAAAAAAAAAGAGGGAATGGAATAACTAAGGAAAGGAGGTTTTCCAGAGGGGAACTAGAAGGAATGGGGGTTGGGGGTTCTTGCAGGCTTGCATGATAGCATCAACAATCATACGTTGCCCAAGCTGGTCGGGTGTATGTTGGGGAGAGCATACGACCACCAAAGGACTCACACTTTCAGAAATTTAGCATGGGAGTCATGTAAGATGCTGGACATCTTTTCGTTTATCATCAGGGTGGTCAGATTGGTCTTCACCACTGCAAAGGATACAGAAGGTGTCTTCCAGGCCCTAGCAATAGTATGTTTAGCGGCAGTAAACAGATAAGTTGCAAGCTTCTGCTAGTATTAAAATAGGTCCTGAATCGGGTAATGCAGTAGTGTTTAGAATCTTTACGGATAGGTACATGAAATAATGTGTATACGAGCCCAAACACCTGAGACCAGAACCCTGTTAGATGTGGGCAGGACCCCCAGATGTGAACCACATCACTGTTTTGGCTGCAGCCTCTGAAGCACCTATCACTGCAGGATGGGTTGAAACCTGGAATATGGACAGGGACCCAATACCACCTCCAAAAGGACCTTGTAAGCTGCTTCCAGCGTGGTCGTGCTGAAGGAATATTTTGTTATGGAAGACCAGGCCTTACTCCATTCCTCAGGGTCAATAGAGGTTCCCAAATCTCACTCCCAACCAGACTTGTAAGAAGTAGAAGGAGGGTCAATAGCATTCATGGAAGAGTAAATTAGGGAGATAGTGATTGGAGCACCAGGAGAGTGTCAACAGGTATGTTCGAAGGCTGTGGAATGAAAGGGAAAGATGGAATTGCATTTCAAGGAGGGCGACATTGTACTTAGCGGAAAAACTCTGTAGGTGGTGCTTCATAAGTCTCCTGAATAGAAGACCACAAAGAAGAGGTGTGAGAGCTGAGGAAGTGGTGGACCTGTATGAAGCTGCAGGACAACCACCTTAAAAATGCTCTCAGTTGTTCTAGACCTGAAGGGAAAGAAGGATTATTGAAAAGGGAAAGAAGAGGTAGAAAATGGTACATAAGGTTGCCCAAATAATGGACTGAGTCCCAGATTCATAAACTTTGAATCATAAGGGGATTGAGGGACAAGGGGCAGAGCCTGTAGGGGAGCCACAGAAGAGCTGCCATGGGGATCGGTACACAATTGGGAAGCTCCAAGAGTACCCAAAAGGGGATATCCGTGGTGGCACGAAGCAGGGTAAGTTTGTGACTTTAGAGGGGATGGTCATTTTAGCCGCGTGAATGCGGCCAATCTACATCAGAGAGGGGAACTGCCATTATTGCTTGAAGAACGTAATGGTTCTAGAAGTGGCTAGTAATTGGTTGTGAAAGGAGTGGAATATGAGGGGGTTAGTGTGACTCTTAAATAGTCCAGAGAGGAAGTAGCCCAATCATATGAGAAGAACGTTTGGAGATGTGGCACGATAGAGGGAGGTAAGGAGATGCTGAGCGTAATCGTTTTATGGGGATTAATCCGAAGGACTGAAAGATTGGAAAAGCATGAAAGAAGGTGCTGCAGGTTGCGAAGTCAGAAGTGCATCATCTGCTAATAAGTTCACCTTGTAATGTACACCCATGTATTGAATACCAGAGATATTGGTGTTATCCCTGAGTGTTATTGCCAGGTGTTCGAGAGCCAAGATAAATAGAATGGGAGATAATGGACACCCCTGTCTTATGCCTTGATGAATAGAGAAGGGGGCAGAAAGATGGCCAGTATATTTAACAGGGGCTGTGGGGGAAGAATAGAAAGCCAAGATCAACAGGATTGAATAACCAAAGCCCCATCTCTCAAAGACATAGTGTAGGTAATCCCACAAAAGGGAATCAAAGGCTTTGTAGACATCAAGGGAGGGAAGGAAGCCTGGAATCTTGCGGTGGTTCAATAAGTGGTTCAAGTGAATTTGTCACCTGCTTGGTGGCCAAGTAGAAAGCTTACCTCTGTATCAGGGAGAGCAGGAACCTGTTGATGCAGAAGCTTATTTTTCCTAATATCTTCACATCCTTGTTCAGTAAGGAAATTGGTCTAAAGGCTTTTAAAGCTGATTGTCTGCACTCTAGTTGAGACAAGGTTGAGATAAAGTTTGTCTCAGAAATGTTTTACTAATTGCCCCATAGAATGGATTCTTATACTATTCACATTGTTCTCTGAGTTTACGGCAACAGTGGTGCATAATACAGTGATTTATGGTGCGGTAAGTTTCATTGATTTGTGGGTTGGCTGATTTGTGGACAGTAGAGTGTATGTGCATGTCTTTCTGAGAGGGGGGTGGTCAGGAGTATAAGAAGGAAGGGCTCAAGAAGACAAAAAGGGACTAAGAGGGGATATAAGGTTGGGGGATAGGAATGGCGGAAGGATGTTGGGGAAGGGGGGAGGGTAGATAGCTTAAGAAGAGAGAAATAGGAGCAAGAAAGAGGGAAAAGTAGGGGATTATCATCAGGGGATTTTATCATGAGATAAAAAATTCTATTTATTTTTAGCCTTTTAAAAGCATTTCAAGGATGCTGGTACATAACATGTTTCAGGGTTTTTCTTAACCTTTACTTATTTTATCCTGTTTTTTTTTTTTCTGTGTTTTTGCTTCCTTTTTTCTATTTAAAATTTTCCCGTATTTATTTTTATTTTTTTTTTTCCTGTTAGTCAATTTTTTTTCATCCATGGATGTTTTATGTTTATCTAGATTAGAAATGGTTGTTTAGACTCTGCATCCCTTAAAGCCACAGCCAATATGTAGTGCAATCAAAACTACACCCAATTGAGGAGGAGCCTAATCATGGCGGTGTGAGAGAGGGCGATGTGAGCGCTCTCCGCAGGATAACCGCCCTCCTTCCCTTGATGTTCCCCATGGAAGCTGCTAAGGTCCCCGGCTAAGAACCTATGGATGAGGGGGGGTCCCGAGAGTGAAGCGGAGGAGACGGAACTGCGGGAGTCCTGGACGGCGAGACGGCTGGGAACCTCTCGCTTGTGATTGCTGGGAGTGCGGGTGACGGGAGGCAGTCACGTGACCCGCCGAAGGGCAGTACTGGGAGACAGAGAAGCCGGCTGGCTTCCTGAATCAGGGGGAGACGCCAGCTTTCCGACTCAGCAGGAGAGGAAGGAGAGAAAAACGGCTGGCTTTCTTTGAAATCGAAGCCGCTGTGGTAGAGAGGTCCACATGATTGTCGGTATCCAGGAGTGAAACGGAGAGAGAGAGAAGAAAAGGGACTCAGAGAAGCCCCCCCCACCTCCCCCCCCTCCTCTTCTACCCCCTCCCCCCCCCTCTCCCCCCTCAGTCAAAGGGAAAAGGAGCAGAGCCACACCAGAATGCGGACAGCCTCACTGGAGTGAAGCAGCTGGAAGGAGGGTGAGTGAGAGTATCTGGACTATGTATTAAACTTGTTCATGGATAGCTTCTTGGCGTGGCAGGAGAAATATATATAGAGAAAAAGGGGGGACCACCAAATAGGTTGAAGAAATTAGAACTCACCTAAAGGACTTATTCTCAGCATATATCTTAAAGTTTAAAAGAAGAGAACCTGGATACATTTAAAAATATGAAGAGCAACAATAGTAAAGGGAATGCCCCCAAACCCGCCTAATCTGGAACAATTAGAAAATTTACATCTCAAGGTAATGTGACCCCAGAAAGAACTCAGGGGGCAGGTGAAAAAAGTATAACGGAGAACAGTATGGATAAAAGCGCCAGATCTCCAGTGGAAATGGATAATAACCAACAAATATCAGGGGAAATAGAGTTAAAAGAAAATGAAGGAGAACTACAAATCCCAAATAAAAAGGAGATGGCAGAAATGTTTAGAAATCTGGAAAAATCAATTAAACAGGAAATGGGAATTATTCGGAAAGATCTGGGACATCTCTTGACTAGAGTAGAAGAAACAGAAGAAAAAATCAATAAACATGCTCAAATTCTTCCTGAACTGAAAAATCAGATAATGGAGATTAGGCAAGAACAGAAAAAACTGGGATATAAGTTGGAGATACAAGGTAACATGCACAGGAAAAATAATCTCAGGATAAAAGGAATTCCGGAGCTTACACAAGATAAAGATTTAAGAGAGACGATACAAAAAATCTTAAACTCCATTATGGGTAGATCTAGAACAGAGACATTCCTATTAGACAATATATATAGATCAGGAAAGGCCCAACGAGATCGGGCGGAAGAGAGACCGAGAGATGTAGTGGTTCAATTTAATAAAATTGGAGAGAGAGAAGAAATATGGAAGAAGATAAAAGGAAGATATAATATTGAGTATGAAGGAAAAAATATACAAATCTTTGCAGACTTGACACCCGAGACATTATGGAGAAAGAGATCATTGAGACCTTTAATAGAACAGATGAAAAAACAGAATATACAGTATAGATGGAGCGGCTCAATGTGTCTAATCGGATGGAAGAATGGAGTTACTGCATACCTGAGATTTCCTGAGGATTTGAGAGACTTTTTTGACAAACTTAACATTCAAAGAGTAGGGGTTCCAGGTTGGGAGGTAGAGGGAGGGGAAAACGCCGAGGGAAAAGAGCAATGGCAGCAAGTTAGAAGAAAGAATAAAGAAGGGATGGAAAGGGGAACATTGAGGGAAATGGAGGGAAGGTGAACCGTACAAGGTTAGAGTTCTACCTCAGGGCTAAGATCCAAATGTGACAGTAAGCTCACAAAGGATTAGATGGCAAAAAATAGGCCTGTTGGGGGGGGGGGTTGGGGGGGGGGGAGGGGAGGGATGAGAGGGTTGCCGAGGGGGGAGGGGAGAGGGGGATGCTGGGGAGGGGGGAGGAGAAGGGGGAGGGTTGTGGTGGGGGAGGGGGTGAAAGATGGTATAGGGGGAAGGTTTTAAAAATACTCTGCATAGGGATGAGATGTATTCAATAATTATGGAAGATATAAAATTTATAACATATAATGTAAAAGGGTTGAATAGTCCTGGGAAGAGATTTAAGCTATTTAAGGAGTTGCAACATAGAGAAGCCTCGGTAGTTTTTTTACAGGAGACGCATTTTGAGATTAAGTCAAATATCAAATTAAATACTAGAAATTATCCAACATGGTTCTATGCAGATTCCCCAATTAAGAGAGCTAAAGGGGTGGCAATTGGGTTCGCTAAAAATGTAAGGTGGGAGGTGGAGGAGAGAGAGACAGATCCTGAGGGGAGATTCTTGTTTTTGAAAGGTAGATTGCAGGAAATAGAGTGTACAATAGCGAATATTTATTGCCCAAATAAGAGACCAGAGGTATACCTGAAAGGGATATTAAGAAAATTGAGGGACTTTAAAAAAGGAAGACTGATAATGGCAGGAGACTTGAATTTATGTCTGGATCCACAGATGGATAAAACTTCTCGTGTGCAACGAGAGGGAGGTAGGTCTATGAGGATCTTGAAGAAGGAGATATATGAGGGTCAACTAGTGGATATATGGAGAATAATGCACGGAAAGGAAAAAGACTATACCTTCTTCTCTAATGCACACGAGATTTATTCAAGATTGGACTATATAATGGTAGAACATCAACTTATTGAGAGGGTGGCTAAAGTAGAAATAGAGACAATGACTCTCTCAGACCATGCCCCAGTTATAATGAAAGTAAGATGGGGGAGACAACTGACAAGAGGGGTAGGATGGAGGTTAAACGAGGCCCTTCTATTAGATCAAGAGACTGATCAGCAGATCAGACGGGAAATGGAAAGATATTTTCAGGAGAACGAAACAGGAGATGTCTCAATGGCCACTGTCTGGGAGTCCCATAAGGTATATATTAGGGGTATATTGATTGCGTTAGGGGCAAAAAAGAAAAGAGAAAGGAGTAAGAAAATGACAGGGCTCTTAAAAGATATAAATGACCTGGAACAGATCCATAAAAATAGAATAACATGTGAGATAAGACAGAAGATAATAGGAAAGAAGAAAGAATTGGAGATATTAATGGAAGAAGAGAGGAGGAGAGTACTCAATAAATTTGCAGCGGAGAGGTATAGATGGGGAGATCGTCCAGGAAAATATTTAATGAAAGCCCTGAGAAAAAAGAAAAATAGAAATTACATAGAAAAAATAAGAAACCCCAAGGGAGAAATGGCTCACTCTACTAAAGAGATTGGGAAGGTATTTAAGGAGTATTACAATAAGCTGTATAATATTAAGTCTCAAAACTTAGTAAATAATAGTGAAAATGAGAACAGAGAAAAAAGAAAGGCATATTTAAAAAATGCAGGACTACCAAAGATAGATGAAGATCTATTGAAATCCCTGGAATTAGAAATCACACAGGAGGAAATAAAAATAGCACTAAAAGATACTAAGGTGAGGAAAAGTCCTGGCCCAGACGGATACACCGTGAGGTATTATAAAAAATATAGCGAACTATTAATACCAAAGTTGAAGGAATATATGAATGCCCTGGGGGGAGAAATGGAGATTAGACAGGAATCCCTACAAGCCCATGTAACACTTATACACAAGGAAGGGAAGGATGCTACTCAATGTTCAAGTTATAGACCAATTGCACTCCTAAATGTAGATACAAAGTTATATGCAAAGGTCTTAGCAAATAGGATCAAAGACTTAATGCCAGAATGGATCCAGGGAGGTCAGGTTGGTTTTGTATCAGGGAGGGAGGGTAGAGATAACGGAATTAGAAGTCTGTTGTTGATCCAGAAAGCTAAGAAAGGGAAAACCCCGGCAGTGGTTCTCTCGATCGATGCTGAAAAAGCTTTTGATAGAGTAAACTGGAGCTTTATGATGGACACCCTAGAGATCATGGGGGTAGGTAGTAGAATGAGGGAATGGATAGGAAAATTGTACAAAACGCCATCCGCGGTTATTTTGGTCAATGGTGAAAAATCTGCACCTATAAGGATGTCAAATGGGACTAGACAGGGATGCCCACTGTCCCCATTACTGTATGTGTTAACATTGGAACCTTTACTAGAAACAATTAGGAAGAACGTAGATATAAAGGGAATACAAATAGGGGAAACGGAACATAAGGTGGCAGCTTTTGCAGACGATCTGTTGTTTTATGTGGGTAATCCTAGGATAACACTCCCGAACTTAATAAAAAGCTTAAAAGTATATGGAGAAATATCAAATTTAAAAATCAACCCGACAAAAACCGAGATCTTGAATATAAATCTCCCGAATAGTGAGAAAGAAAAGATAAAAAAAGAATTCCCTTTTACATGGAGAGATAGAGAGATAAAATATTTAGGAGTTAAACTTACTGCTTCATATACAAAATTGTATAAATTAAATTATATTTCCCTTTTAAACGAGATTAAGGAGGAATTGAAGAAATTGGGAGGAGGAATCCCTTCCTGGTTAGGACGAATAAATCTGATAAAAATGATAATTGTACCCAAAGTTTTGTATAAATATCAAATGATCCCAATAAAACTCTCAGAGGCATTTTTTAAAGAAATTAAAAAGATGATAACAAAATTTATATGGTAAAATAAAAAATCTAGAATATCGTATGATTTGATGAGTAGAGGTAAAGAGAGAGGGGGACTGGGAGTGCCAGATTTTAGGAGATACTATAATGCTGTAATTTTAACAAGAATTTATGATTGGACACACAATATAAGGGGGAAAAGATGGGTGAAGATAGAGAATGATCTGAGTGGAGTTGACCTGAGTAGAAATATATGGGCACCAGCACAATATAGAGGCTTAAAAGAAACCACGAGTGTGTTTACATTGAATGTCTTAAAGGTTTGGGATAATTTACACAAGTATATGCATTGGGATTTTAATTCACAATTAATGTCACTAAGGAATATGGAGTATTTTCCACCAGGTATTGAGGGGAGTATGGGAAAATGGATCAAAAAGGAAGACATTCAACTAAGGGATATTATGGACGGAAAGAAATTGAAAACATTGAAAGATTTAAAAAAAGGTGGAAGGGAACTTTTTATTAAGATTGATGAGTTGAAATATCACCAATTAAATCACTTTGTTGAGGGTCTTCCGAAACCCATAAGAGGGAGAAAGGAGTGGAACTTGTTTGAGAGGTTGTTGGAATCACGGGGAGATGGAAAACGGGGCACGGCAAAAATTTATAAAATTCTCACCGAGTTAGTCACGGAACTAAAACCAAGCTATATAGAAAAATGGGAAGGGGATTTGGGAGTGGAGATAGATGAGGATAAACAGAGGAAGATATATAGACTCACACACGAGAACATTAGCATGAGAGAGGTGGAGGTAAATTATAAGAGTTTAGTAAGATGGCACATTACACCAATTGTGGAACACAAAATGGGTATAGAGAGAACACAAGAGTGTTGGCGTGGGTGTGGAGAGATTGGTACATGGTTTCATATTTGGTGGGAGTGCCAAGGATACAAAACTTTTGGGAGACAACGGTCAACTTAATTGAGAAAATCTCAGGAATAAAGATAGGATTAGACCCACAAGTGTGTTTATTACATAAAACAGATTTACCAGTGAATAAATATAAAAACTCGGGTATATGGTACTTTGTGAATGCAGCGAAGGGTTTGATACCTAAATTCTGGCATAGTTTAGAGGTTCCGAGAGAGAAGGACTGGGTTGAGTGAGTAAATCAGATTAGTAGGATGGAGAAACTATACTATATCCAGGAAGATAAGATGGAGATATATAATAGGAGATGGGAGAAATGGGAAGATTTTGTACACCAAAGGAGTATATATGAAGTAATGCTAAGAGAAGATTCTTAATTTTATAGGGAAGGAAGTAAGAGAAAAATGCAGAGTGGGAGGGTGGAGGGATGTGGTAGGGTGTAGGGGTAGAGGGAAGGGAAAAGAAGAAAAAGGAGGTAATAGAAAGAGAATAAGAGTAAGAATTTTATATGAGAATGTAGATGAAATGTATTATGTTCTTCTTTCATGTTCCTCTTTTTTCTTTTTATATTTAATTATAAATATGAAAATTTAATAAATATTTGAATTTAAAAAAAAAAGAAATGGTTGTCTAATTTATTAACTTCAATCCTTTCCTACATCATAATTTGTGTGATTGCCTATTTGTGTATTTGTCTTTAATCCTAATTTAGAATTTATTATTATTGTTTTTAACTGTTAACTAGATCTTAATTGTACATGCAGGGCAAGACACCATCTGCATGACGTTTGCATGTTCTCCCTGTGCTTGCATAGGTTTGCTCTGGTTATTCCTGTTTCCTTCCACACTCCAAAGACAAAAATTTAGGTTAAGTCACCAGTCACCTCGCTGCGATTTAAAATCGCACGATTTGTGTGCAATTTCAGCGCAATTTCTGAAGACTGTATTGCTACTTGTAAAGATTTTCAACGATTTCTTGCAATTTTCAGTGTGATTTCCATTATATTTTATGTATGTAAATCTCAACAAAACTGCAGAAACAGTAATGGAAGAACTACTTTAAAATCGCACTGCAGCAAATCGCAGATGTTAAGACACTGACATTAACATTCATTAGATGCGATTTCAGGTGCAATTTCAATTCTCAAATCACACCTGAAATCACACTGGTATGACCAGGCTCTAATTGTCTCCTGTTTAAACTGGCCCTAGTTTGTGTGTGCATGCATTTATGTAAGATAGGGACCTTGTAAGTCCTTGATGGTAGGTATTGATATGAATGTACAGTATGTAAAGCACCTTATACCTTGTCGCTATATAAATACCTATCATAAATAACTAAACTAAATATATGGTAGCTGGTTTTAGGAGGAAGGTAGAAAGAGAGACCATAATGATAAATTGTATGGATGTTATTACTGTTGTTGCATGACGTGAAAATCAGTGTTTTGTCTCTTTAAGTGCAGCAAATATGGGAAATGTATGTGTATAAGTGTCCTCATCCCATACCAGTTTCCACTTACATGGTAAAGTCCCTATCAGGGTGGAGAATGGTCTGGTGGATGGATTACTGAGTGATAGAAAAAAGGGAATTGGTGGAAGTATGGCGTATTGTGCTTTTCTGGGGAGTAGATGGGCCTTGCTTAACCATAGCACCCTTACCAACTTGAGTGGTACCACTGGTATTTGTTCCAGACATGGTCTTAATTACCCACTTATGCTCAGTGGGGTCTCATAATTAAATAGCACACTTGTGAACACGCTTCAGTCAGTCATTATATACACCTTAGCTACTTATATATTAAAGTTTTACTAAACCTGAGACCCTGCATTCACTATATCTGGTCTCCCACAGTACACAGTACACAGTACACAGAACATGGAAATGCAATTATTTTAGTAAATGTAAACTGCTAAATACCTTTTCTCATCAGCAGTTAGAGAAATCTTGTGACTTCAGAGCACTGGTTAAAGCTTGTAGGAGGAGTTTTCTTTCTGCTCTAGGAGGATGCAGAACCCCTGATCCTCTGTCTGGAGAGTGCTGATTGGCCCTGTGCTGATCATGTACAGAATGGCTATGGTTCAGTCTGTCTCATCAGGTGGACATTTGAACAAGAGAGAACCAAACGGCCTTTTTACGCAATGCAGAGGATTAACCCCTTAGGTTCCACAGTGAGCATAACAAGCATGCTTTACTGCATATCCAGTCTGATTTTACTGTTGTGGGTTTAGTAATACTTTAAGATAAGTCAAAAAAATGTATAAATAAAACTTTTCACATTTCCTATCTTCTGCTATCTCTTAGAGCTGCCTTATGATCATCAAGGGCCCTGCCGTTCAGATTTCCTTCTGTTGTTTTAGTTCCCGCATTCAAAGAGCTGACCCAAAGCTTTACAGGGTACAAAGGACCATTCATTCCCTGCCTATCAATGGAGCCCACAGTCTGCCCCTATCACACTAGTGCCAATTTTGGGAAGAAGCCAACTGACCTACCTGTATGTATTTGAGTTTCCTTTACTCATAATGTTAACTCCGGACAATAGTTTTTTTTTGTAAACAGAATAATATCAAAGAAAGCATCCCTGTTATCCTTTTTTTAAAGTGCTTTCTCCCCAGACTAGCTCATGTTTGCTCTATAAGGGTGGAAAGGTTATACAGTAAATATCTAACTAGATACCAGGGATATCCTTTTCATATAATATCTGAGTACATTGCATGCGCCTTTCTTTACTCCTCCACACAGCAAATGCTTTATTGCACATACTTCCAGACACTTCTCTGAAGGTACGTGCTGTATGAGAAACTTGGCTGCTAGCATTCAATCAACCAGGTATGGAGAGCAACATAACAGTTTCTTTTATGTCATTACACAAGTACACTCTTCTAACTCTTTTGCTAGTAACAGAATAATGTCAGTTATCACTCATATCCTCCTGCTCATACATTCAGTAACCATAGAGTTGATACAGGATTCAGTAATGACTCAGAACCTTGTGCCTTTTGACTTGGGTATGGGACCTTTTTAAAAAAAAGTCCTAAAAGAAACCAGTATGCAAACCCTTTAGTGAATTGTGGGACACATTGCTTGAAAGGCCTTACCACTGTGTATGGATGACCAGTGTTAGAAATTCTGTATATAGCCCTATAGAACACCATGCACAGTCCAGTGTGTTTATCTGCTTCACTGCAACAAGGAAACAGGAAACTTTATTCAAAGAAAAGGACATAGAGTTTACCATAGATTTAGCTACAAACCTATAAACACTGCCATCTACTGGTTGAAGAATATATCTCTACTGAATACTGATGTAGTTGTGCACAAAATACATAAACACCATACTTCAACAACCAGAACTATTTATTTGTACTATTATTTTCTGCAATGCTTTACAGAGAACATATTCATTATTCATGTTCTGTCTGTAATGGTTCTTAACCTATTCACGCCGGCCGAACGCAAATGTGTGGCCTCCTGGCCTCTGGGCCTAGACGCCGAGTGGCCACACATTTGCGTTCTATTAAAAAAGAACATATGTGCTGAGAGAGCGTGCCCTGCGTGCTCCCAGCACACATGTCCGGTACTCATAGAAAGGTCCCGATCTCCTCTTTCGATCGGGACCCTTCCCGATCATGTGACTGCCGTGATGGAGTGTCATGGCGGACACATGACCCTAAACCCCGCCTCCTGGCTTCAGAAACCCTTAAAGGGTCGGGAGGCGCTGGTGAGAAGGGGTTAAAGGCAATCAGTTGTCAGAACTTTTATGAAAAGAAGTTTATATATATTTTTGTCATGTTAATTTTTGATTATAACAGTTTTCTTACCAGGCCAGAGACATGGTCCTATTAACATTTAATCAGATTTCAAACAGGGCAGGTCCAGTGCATTGTAATGCTTGTGTATGAAACAATTAACAGCTTGTGTGACCAGCACTTACCATTGTCTCAGCGCTGAGAAAGACAAACACAGGATGAGACTCCTCTCACTCCCTCTCTAGCTCAAAGCATTTACAGTATATAATATGCCAGTTCTTATCTATTAGACATGTGCAGTTAGTTTTGTTCCGAAAAATTCAGACAAATATAAAAGAACAGAAGAGAAAAGAATAGACAAGTTTACAATAGAGAATTATAGAATAGAATAGTATGGTATAGAAAAACAATAGAATAGAAAGCATATAACTGTCTTACGAAATTCGAATTTTGAATAGAATGAATTTGAACAGAATAAATTAGCATAGAATATAAAATTATAGAAAAGAATAGAATAGATTAGAAAAGACTAAAATACTTTACAAAAAATTGTGAGTTGCGCTATGGTGACGTGAGTAGTGATCTACAAAGGCACTGTGAAATAGAAATTTCCATTATGGTCATATAGCCCATATACCATCAAAAACATATATGGATTGTGGATTATGGATTGTAATGTGAGAATTATTATCGAATCCGTTCGAAATTTTGATTTTGGTCAAATTTTAATAAATGAAACGAATTCCAAAAAACGAATCGAAATGAAACAACAAATTTTTTAATTTTGCACATGTCTATTATCTATGTTGATTGGTTATAAAAAGGTTTTATCCTGACACAATATCCCATTCCTGGAAAAAAGGACTTCTGAATGTTAATATATTTGTTGTTTATGTGTAATCCCCATTGTTAGAAACATATGTGTTACAGGGTATCAATAATCAATAAGTCATTTCGCATACAAATTATTTCTGTTCTTCTTTGATCTGTATGTGTACAACTAATATTTGAATCATTATATATGAAATTCTATCTTAAAATTTCCCATTCAATTGCCACTGCCCCAGACTCTCCAAGGCATTCTACATATTTCAGAGAAACTGATATCGTGGCTGTGTATGAATTTATTATATGAGAGTTAATCACCAGGGATTTTCCAATAAAACTCAAAATAATAATTTCTCATCTGAGGGTGCCAGTGGCCAAAGGAGGTAATGCTTGAGTAAACATGGGTTAATCAACCAGATCCCTCAACAGGAATAAGGTTACACCTTCTGGGCCATGAATGTATTATTCACAGCTGGATAAAACAGGAAGGAACACTCACAAAGGGATCATAATCTGAACACACATCTGAAGGATCACCCCATTTAGATCTGACACCTCATCGGGCCCACAGCTCCAGCATAGCTAGACACCATTTTGGGAAGGTAAACTACAACCAGTAATCAACAGCCATATTAAGAGAGTCTGGAGATGACCATTTTAAAACAAATAGCCATTTTAAAAGGGAAACTATATTTTCCATATTTCATTATTAATATTTCTTTGTATGCAAGTAGATTTGCTACCTCACCTGATATCTTAACACCCACAAATGTGGTCATTTTAGTTGCCTTATTGGCACAACTTTAGACTAATTTCACCCAGTGATTCGACTGCTGTAGGTTCACAGGTCGAGTTAGTCCAATGCTGATTATTTTCTGCCAAATGTTATCCGATCAGTTAGAATACCTACAGTATGGGAAAATCATTATTGAGTCATCAGTATATATTTTATGGTAAACCATTAATGTTCAAACATCGTTGCAAAATTGTAGTGTTTGTTTTCGCCTATTAATCAAACTATTAGTGGTGTTTGTAACTGACTTATTGTAATAATTATTAATTTATTTTTGATAATCTGCAAACTATACTTGCACTGATCTTGTTTGCATTCTTAAAGAATTTTGCTTGGCAAAATTAACTCAAAATATTTACGTCAGTTAAATTATTTTATAACATATACTTTTATTTTGGAGGCACTGTGATTCGATCTATTTAGCTGACTGAATTAATCATTCAGGAATTCTCGGACACAGTAAAGATAGAAGTTCATAGTATGAGCTCTTTTCTGGCCTGTTTTTAAAAGTACATGCTTATAAGCTGCCATAAAACCTAATTTCCCGGACAAAGTCATAAAGACACACACTCTAGGGACACTTTTGGATGCAAAGCAACTAAACTATCACTATGATTTTGCAATCCCTTAAAATGTATGGAGAATATACACATACCTTGAAGAGTTTACATGGAGGTAACTGAACCCAGGTACTCATTATTACATAAGTACTCATCCCTAAGCCCTCATAGTATGTTTCATCAAAGATCTATGCAGAAAGCTTCTAATTAGCCTTCAAAGCAACCTGCAACCAAACCAAAGCAAGCAACTTGCTAGCGCCCTTTTGCAAATCCTACATTTCTTGCTGTCATGTTACTTCAACATCCTTAGTACTTTGAGTGATTCACCTGGAGCAAATATACAGATTAAAGAGTATTATTGATTCAGAACATATGAATAATAAATTATATCTGCAGTCTCTCCTCCATACAGTTGTAGCTGTGCCAAATTCCTTATACTGCTGAGGCTCCTAAGACATTATGATACATTAAGAAACTTGGCATCTCATCCCAAGTTGAAAAAGCAAACATTCATGAAGGGTAATGCTTTGCCTTCCTATGGACCATAGCTGTAGGTTGTATGAGAGGTTCACCTAGATCGACATTAGTTTCATTTTTCAGTCTTGTTGACTATCACTAGGTAACTTATGCATATGCAATCTGACTACACAAGAACAATTCTAAAAGGCGTACCATATCACCATATAATCACTGCACTAAAATACAACAAATTGTAAAATTAGAACATTCCAAAACTGATTGTATCACGGGTAGCTGATACAACATGCAGTTCAAGGCTGTTAAGGCAAACTGGGGCTTTGCCCTCAAAAAGCAAAGAAACTGGTTCACTTTAGTGTCCAGCCCCCATCCTTCATATACTCACTTTTCTTTCACTACCCAATTCATTTGTTGTCTGGAGTAAAGAGATCTTGGCTCATGAAAGTAGAATAGCTCGTGTAACTCACTCCACTTCTTCTTCATTCTGGGGCAATGCTGGTGCTTAGCGCTTAGTTACTCAGGCACCAGTGCCATCACTTGTGACAGCACATGCTCCTCATCCATGTGTAGGCTCTGGCTAGGATAATTTTGGAGCTTTACACAGGGCTTCTTTTCAAACACAGAGTAAACAAGGTAAAGAAAGTACAATGCTGAGAAAGTTTTTACACTTTCCCTATTATTATTATTATTTTTTTTTTGCATATTTGTCACACTTAAATGATTCAGATCATAAAACACATTTAATATTACACAAAGATAGCCTGAATAAATACAAAATGCGGTTTTTAAACTATGATTTCATTTATTAAGGGAAACCAGCTGTTTAGACCTACCTGGCCCTATGTGAAAAGGTAATTGTTCGATGTTTTGAATCATTTAAGTGTGACAAATATGCAAAAAAAAATCAGAAAGGGGGAAAATATTTTTTTACAGCACTGTATAACATGCTGTGGGAGCCAACAGTGAACCTGTTGCTTTACCCTGCATTAAAGTGTTACTCATTTCAGTCAAAGGTACGTATTTCAACAAAGTGCAAGCGAATAGATTGTATGCAACTACTCCCCCAGACCCTTTAGACACCTTCAATCTGTCTTTCATTGACACCAGGGTTCCCATAAAATTGGCTTGTGATGAGTGTTGACACAAACTACTCCACTCCTCCTCGAAGCCTCTCGCAGAATCAAAATAGCTGAGCTGAAATATGAAATAGTCAAATCTCTTGAAGACCATTCATACCACTGAAAAAATGTGACCAATAAGATCAAGTTATATGAAAGAAGAGAGAAGAGCACAGTGACAAAACAAAAGGACATGGGTAGAGGGGCCTCATAACCTCCTCTTACCTGATTGTAAGGGGATGGTCCTAGGACAGTGGTTCTCAACCTTCCTAAGGCCGTGACCCTTTAATACAGTTCCTCATGTTGTGGTGACCCCCAACCATAAAATTATTTACCCAGTAATTATAATTCATGAGTGTCGTTTTACCTCCAATACTGCTGCTTTCAACACAGCAGCTGCTTTCTACACAGTAGCTGCTCTTTACACATCAGAAATATGTGTTTTCTGATGGTCTTAGGGAACCCCTGTGAAAGGGTCGTTTGACCCCCAAAGGGGTCGCGACCCACAGGTTGAGAACCACTGTCCTAGGAAGAAGGGGTCTGACTGAGATATTGTTTCTCTCTGGTGCCTTCAAGGACCATCAACTCATCTTTTTGTTAGTTATGATAATTGCAGTTTTTGAAATGAAAAATTTCTAATAAAGGGCTGTTGCTATGGCAATTAAAATCTATTATTGTGTTGATTAATTTGTTCTGGAGAATTCGAGTGATAGTAGTTGGGTATGTGCCTGGTAGTAATTGGGGTAGGCTCCCTCTGAATTACCCTATTTAAGTGTTTAAACATCCTATTGCTTTTTTTCCTTTTCAAAGAGCCCTCAGTCCTAGAGAAGAACTCCAAAGACTGCCAAGCTTGCTTTCTCCGCTCTATGGTATTTTCAATGCTGTAGCTCAGACAAAGGTGGGGACACGTTGAAGCGCTGTTCAAAGACTGGAGCACTCTTTAGATGCACTGGAGTTTTCTATTGGGGTTGGAAAAAGATTTTAAACACTTTCCGCTTTCATGTTGCCTACATTTTAAGGTCACATATTTTAAAGGCACAATTAGGCTGTAAAAGATGACCCCGGATTGGTTGGTTCCTGTTGAGTTGGCTTTACCAAGGTGAGATCATAGTAAGGAATTACAGAATATTAGTTACATTCTTCTAAGGGACAGTTAGGTTTTAACTGAATTTACTTTTGTAAATAAATCTAACTGGCCAGTATAGGCTAATGTTTATCAACATCATTATTGCACTATTCCTTGCCTGATTAACTGCTTAAGGACCGCCCTATAGTACATTTACTGCTACAGGGTGGCCCCTGTGTGCAGGATCACGTATATATACGTGATTCTGCATTTTCCGGCAGGTGATTACCCACTGGCACCCGGTGATTACCGGCTATCACTGACAGGGAGGAGGGCTGCATTGTTTACCAACAGCCATCCTCCCTGTCAGTTTGGGCACACTGCTCTGGATGGCTGAGCAGAGCCATCCAGAACAGTGTGCTTACAGTGATGCACACACCCCCACCCCCTAGTAAAACACTCCCATCACACAGTTAACCCTTTGATTGCCCCTCATGTTAACCCATTCCTGCCCAGTGTCAGAATGCCAGCCGCAGTCCCGCTATAAGTCACTGATTGCCGCCATAAGTCGCTGATTGCCGCCATAAGTCGCTGATTGCCTCCACTATTAGTATATAAAAAAATGCCATATATCTATTTGTAAACACTACAAGTTTCACGTAAACAAATTAATTGACACATATTGGGATTTTTTTTAGCAAAGACATGTCGCAGAATACATTTTTTCCTAAATTTATGACAAAATTTGATATTTAATTTTTTTTACTGGACATGTGTAAGAGCAAAAAGTCCAAAATATTGTTTTTTTCTTAAAATTCTTGTTTTTTTTTTTATAGCGAAAAAAAAAAACCGCACAGGCGATCAATTACCACCAAAAGAAAGCTAAATTTTCAGCAGTATCACTTGGTGAGGTGGTGAGTCCCATAAGTGCAGTACAAGCTAGTGCGATGGCGAGCACAAGTATTGTCCCGCAACCACCAAGAATTCGCACACAGGCCCGTAGAGCCCCTAGTATCCTTCCGGATGTGCTTGCAAATCCCGATTGGCAGCCCAAAAATTCTGCAGCACCCATACTTCCCTGATTCACTGCTCAGCCCGGAATTCAGGTGGAAACAGCAAATTAAACTACCACCCTTGATTTTTGGAGTAGTTTTTCACAAAAGATCTGTATGCATTGATTGTGGATCAAAGCAATTTATATGCACAACAATTTATCGCTGCCAACCCAAATTCAGACCTTGCCAGACCATTCGCATGGAAACCTATTACGGTTTCCAAATTTAAATTTTGTTGGGGCCTAACCCTCAATATGGGCATTTCTAAAAAAAATTAATTGTGGTTGTTTTGGTCCACAGATCCGATTCATCATATACTCGTGTTCTCTGCTGCCATGGCCAGGCATAGATATGAGAGTATAATGTTTTTTTTGCATTTCAACGACAACACACTCTGTTGTCCTCGGGGTGACCCTGAATTTGTCCGGCTCCACAAAATTCAGCCCCTCGTAAATCACCTTAACCAAAAATGTGTAGATGTCTATACTCCCCAGCCTTGCATTCAAACAATTTCTCCCCAGCAAGCGTGCCAGATATGGGGTCAAGATATATAAGACCCGTGAGAGGGCAACAGACTATACTTATAAGTTTCGGATTTATGAGGGAAACGATAGTCACGTGGAGCCCCCCAGATGCCCAGATTACATGGGGAGTAGTAGCAAGATCATTTGGGACTTGGTGTCATCCTTTTTCCATATGGGGTATGGGGTACAAATTATACGTGGACAAATTTTATTCAAGCGTGCCACTATTTAGACATTTGTGCAATCTTGGAATTGGTGCATGTGGCAATGTGTTACCTAATGTGTGCCCACCATTAGAAGTGGGTGGATGCAGGCTGGTATATTCTAATGGTGGGCATACCACACACTTTTTCTGGCAGAGATTTCTTCTCTTTTTTTCATTCAGCCCACAGGCTGCATACAAAAAAAAAAGAAAGCACATAGCATATATACCAAACAAGGACCAGCAATGTACTGGTACATCACTGGACTTTGAATGGTTATACTAGGGTGATGCCTACAGCTGCAGGCATCATCCTGGTATCATTGTTTTCAGCCAGCAATCGGCTTTCATGTAAAAACAATCCTAGCAGCTAACTAGCTGCAGGATTGCTTTTACAAGCAGCGGGAGATGATGCCCCACCTCCCCCGCTGCCTTCCATGGCCTTCTCGGGCAGTTCAGTGCAATCGGGGGAACCTGAGAATGCAGTCAGTGTTTCCGACAGCTGACCATAGAGCTGATTGGAGACTGGAATGGTGCCAATCATCTCTATAGTCTAAGAAATTGGAAGCTACGAGCATTTCATCACTTCAGGATATAAACCGCTCCATTTGTAGATTGGGAAAGCATCTGATCACACCGATCTTGGTGAGATTAGATCATGTACGGACAGAGGAGATATCTAGAGTCTGATAGACCCAAGATTTCTCAAAAAAGAATATGACAATGCCCATTGAAGTTATAGTGGATATTTACATTCCCTGTGATAGCAGTAAAAGTGATAAAAAAAAATGAAAGGGACAGTGTAAAAATAATTTAAAAACAAAAAGCACCCTCGTCCCCCCACCCCTACACACCTGCATGCGCGTTGACCCTGTGCCAGTATGTAAACAGCGGTTGCACCATACTTGTAAGGTATCACAGCGAACGGCAGATCAAGGGCAGTAATTCTCGCACTACAACTCTTCTGTAAATCTAAAATGGTAGCTGTAAAGGCTTTTAAAGCGTTGCCTATGGATATTAAAAATGTATGCAGTTTGTCGCTATTGCACAGGGCATGCTCAGTTTTAAAGCATGTCATGTTTGCTATCTATTTACTTGTCATACCATCATCTTTTATAGTTTACCAGATAGTTGACTAATATATTGTGTTTTTGTGCATTGCGTGAGTACTATAAAAAATAGTAGTACCCACCATAGAGTGCCATAAAAAATTGTAGTACCCACCATTTTATTCCCTAGGGTGTCTGTTTTTCATGTGAACAAAAAGTGTCAGAAAAGGCTTGGTCTTCAGGTGGTTAGAAGAGTGAATGATGTGTGGCAAAAACTTCTAATGCTGGGCATAAAATGCCCCACACCCCAAAACGATCCCTTTTTGGAAAGTAGATACCCCAAACTATTTGCTGAGAGGCATGTTGAGTCAATAGAAGAATATATTTTTTTACCACAAGTTTTTGAAAAATGACGAAAAAATAGTACGTAAATGTAATTTATGTACCGTATTGCATGACCGCATAATTGTCAGTTAAACTAGCGCAGCGCTGTATAGCAAAATAATGGTGTAAATTGCAGTTTCTATACCATAGTTTATAGATGCCATAACTTTTACACAAAGCAATCAATATACACTTATTGGGACTTTTTTTTTTACTAAAAACATGTAGCAGAATACATTTGGCCTAAAGTTGTGACTAACTTTGACTTTACTATATATTTTTTATAGCCAAAAGTAAAAAATATAGTTTTTCTTCAAAATTTTAGGTCTTGTTTATAGTGCGAAAAATAAAATGCGCACAGGAGATCAAATACCACCAAAAGAAAGCTCTATTTGTGTGAAAAAAAGACGTAAATTTAATTTGGGTGCAGCATTGCATGACCATGCAATTATCAGTTGAAATAGTGCAGCGCCGAATAGCAAAAAGAGGTCTGGTCAGGAAGGGCGGTAAATCCATAGGATGGCAAGTGGTTAACACATCTGTAAAAGGGACTAAAAACACTCTTTCTCTTCCTTCTGTCTTCGAGAGGTCAAATCTCCATTTTGTAATGAGGTTGCCGTTATAACCGCAGACTCGTCTATTTTATAACCACATGTGATTGTGCAACTCCGAGTGTCTCTAAATGTGGGGTGTGTTCCTTGTTTTGCAATTGAGTCTGCTTGATTATAATGATGTAATTGCTCATTACTTTTGAGACATGCATGCTTTCATGGAATGTCCGTCTGCATTGCACAAGATCATTATTTCCAACAAAAACCGGTCCATGAGGTTGTGTTTGTTTCTTGTGCACATTATCACTTACAAGGATGTGAATGTATTTGTATTTATTTCTACTAATTATATTATTTATCTTTAAAGTTGAACAAAGACAGGTGCTCATTTAGCATTCTTTTTTAAGTTGTCAGCACACACATAGGCAAGGAGCAGGGTGGTGGAATAATCAATCATTTGACATGATGGTTATTTGGTTGTTTTATTAATCAAATCTGAACCTACAGTGGCCTTCATTTATTAACCACTTGTCCTCCTGAGGATTTACCCCCCTTCCTGACCAGGCCATTTTTTTTGCTACGGTGCTGCATTACTTTAATTGACAATTGCACGGTCATGCAACGCTGCACTAAAATGAAATTTATGTCCTTTTTTCCCCACGAATTGAGCTTTCTTTTGGTGGTATTTGATCGCCTGTGCAGTTTTTTTTGGGCTATTAAAAAAAAGACTGACAATTTTGAGAAAAAACTATTTTTTACTTTTTGCTATTAATCATGTCCAGTAAAAAAATTTAAACAATCAAATTTCAGCATAAATTTAGGACAAAATGTATTCTGCTGCATGTCCTTGCTAAACAAAAATTCCAATATGTGTAAATTAATTGGTTTATGTGAAAGTTATAGCGTTTACAAATGGCGGTATAGATACCGGAATTTTTCTTAATTTTTACTAGTAATCGACTCATAGCGGGACTGCGGCCGGTATTCTGACACTGGGAAGAACGAACTTGGTGTCACTGACATCCCCAGTGACACCAATACAGTGATCAGTGCTAAAAAAAAAAAAGCACTGACACTGTACTAATGGCACTAGGCAGGAAGGGCTTAACAAAAGGGGCAATCAAAGGGTTAAATGTGTGCTGTTTCATTATAAGCTGTGTCCGTGTGCTTCACTGTAATCACCCTGCTTTGCATGGCTGGGCTGTGCCATCCAAAGCAGTGTGCACGAGCTGACAGGGAGGAGAACTGTTTTGTTTACAAACAATTCTCCTCCCTGTCGGAGATGCTCGGCAATCACTGGACGCCGGCAAGTAATCACTGGCTGGGACCCGGTGACTGACAGCCGCGAATGGCAGCACAGGCAGGGTGTGTGCCCCCTACCCAGAAATGCAAAATCACGTGTATATATACGTGATTTTGCACACCCGTGCCACCCTGTGGCAGTATATCTGCTATAGGGCAGTTGGGAAGCTGTTAAAATGTCTGAAATATGAACAGCCTGAATCTTCGGGAGGCAACCAAGATTCCAGATGTCGGGTTGAAGTAAAACCACGTTCTGGTTTTAAAAAACAATCTATTTTAGCATGTATTCTTAAAGTAGTTGCAAACCTCAGACATAAAATATGAAGAAAGCATATCCTTCTATACAGCAGAAAGAATAATTAACGAGCGCTTGGAGATGGATAGCAAGCAGCTGGCATGAAAGGCACAAACCTCAAACCTTCACACTAAAATAACAACACATGCAGCGCTACAAATGGTTAATATAAATTAACATATAGGGTAATAAGTGATGGGCTACTGGTGATTAATGGTGATTAATAAGTGTCCTCATAACATGATACAATAGTCCCAGTAAGCCGTGCAAAAGTGGTTGACTCCGTGCTGAAAGGTGTCTAATATTATGCACTCACCAGAAAGCGCATAATATGCGCATTTGAGTTGTCAGACCACTCCTGGTCCTAGAAAGCTGAACCTGTGTGGATCATCTGGCAAGCTGTCACTCTGATGGGGATACACTTTTGCGCATGCGCGAGCGGGCCAAAATGGCGTCACCGGCTGTTTCGTTTCACCACGCATGCGCGGGAAACACTATATATGAGTTTGTCCGGCTAGTGCACGCTCCCTTTGATAACGTGCTCGTCCGCACGAAACGCGTCAGGGTGGAGCCTAGCCGGTGACGTCACGCCGTTCCGTACCTCGTGGAGGCCGGCGGCCATCTTTGACTCTGGGATACCCTGTGAGTGACCTGTTTTTATTCTGCAATAAAGGCTTTTTGAAACGTACTACACTATCAGTGTTTTTTGGGGTGGGCTTTATGGTCAAGCCCCCCCCTCTCTTAAGGTGGATATCTCATATGAGTGCCCTGGGTGAGGAACCTGGATCAGTGCTATTAAGTGTCTCTGGATGTCTGGAATCCCCCTGCTGGCCAAGGAAAAGTGTATCCCCATCAGAGTGACAGCTTGCCAGATGATCCACACAGGTTCAGCTTTCTAGGACCAGGAGTGGTCTGAAAACTCAAATGCGCATATTATGCGCTTTCTGGTGAGTGCATAATATTAGACACCTTTCAGCACGGAGTCAACCACTTTTGCACGGCTTACTGGGACTATTGTATCATGTTATGAGGACACTTATTAGTCACCATTAAGCACCAGTAGCCCATCACTTATTACCCTATATGTTAATTTATATTAACCATTTGTAGCGCTGCATGTGTTGTTATATCCTTCTATAGTGTAGAGAATGAAATACTGCAGATAAACAGGTACAACTCATGTAGGAGGATTTGTTCAATATCTGTGTATCACCTGAGACCAGTCATTTCACTCGGTATATGTAAGGGTTTATAGATGCTTTAACTCAGAACAGTGACTTTTATTGATCTCAGCCTTCCCCAAATCTCCAAACTCTGTTTGTTCTCCATGGTCCCTTTGTATGTAGGAGTGTAGCCACCCTCTATTGCTCACTCCAGAGATAGACTATGGACTATTGGGGTGTATAGTGTGCATAGAGCAGTGCACATGACCACAACTAACATGCAGTGTTCATTCCAAACAAAAAGGAATGAGGAGAAAAGGAGAGGTTGATCAGCTCACAAAGAATGTCACAAGGTGGCAGAATGTAACAATTTCATGAAAAATAGACTACTGGTGCATTAAAAAATGGTAATAAACCAAAAAACAAAATGTAATATATCACATCTTACCAATCATTAGTTGTGGTGGTTGCATTAGTTTTCTTTTTTAGGCTTTTTCCAATGGTTCTCACCTGGTAATCTGGCCTGTAACACACCTCCTGAATTAGAATGCCCCCACTCTGGATGAAGGACAGAGCACAGGACTAAAAACTGAAAATGGTCTGGTAATGAAGGGATGTTACAGGCTAGTAATGAAGTGGCTAAATGACAGCTTCACTTGTAGTGAAGTGCTAGGATATCGTTGCCACTATGGTTATTTTAATACACTTCCCTGTTTATTCAAATCTGAACCAGTTTAGGACAAATTTGGAAGGTTTTCAATCTTGGGCTGGAAGTTGATTAAAAGAATTGTAATGTAATTTATGGAAACATATGCATTGCATTATATGGGGCCAGGATTAGCATTAGGCAAGCAAAGCTTCTAGACATCATCTCATATAATATAATATAGACATAGTCACAACATTCTAAGGCACGTAAGGAATAATCCAGCAAGAAAATGTTGTGTATTTTGTGGGTGATCCTAGGAGAATGGTGTCTTCAGGCACCAAAGCTTGCAACGATGAAAATCCGGCTCTGCAATTGGGATTCTTATAAATTTAAAAGGACTCTGTGGTTTGCCAATGTTGGGTAAAGCATCAGTTTAATTAAACCAAGTGCCATCAAGAGCTTATACTTACCTTCCCTTTGGTTGCACATAACTCAGGTCTTGTCGGGAGCCAAGTCAAAATGAGGACTCTCTCTCTGCCCCATGTGATAGTGCTGCGCCTGAGTACCCATTTGTCAAGCACCAGCACTGCCATGTGGGATAAAGAGGAGCAAGTCACATGCTGCCCCATACCTGGAAGCAATTTTCTTTACTGCCAGTTATGAATAGAATGGCAGTAGAGTGAGGAGAAAGGTTGCCACATGGACTGGCATTAAAGTAAGCCTGTTGCTGAATATGATTTGACCTCAAAAACAGTGATATTGCCAAAAATCTGTCGTCATTGGTCTGTAATTTTTTCACACAGCACCACTCGCATATCCAAGGACTGGACATGTAAGTGGAGTCAAGGACCTTTTCACTTTGGGTGTCAAAGGATCATGTTCCATGTTCCAGCACTGGGTATGACTACATTGGCGCAGGAGTGTCAGCTGCCCCTATGCCTCTCAGGCCTTGAGCTGAAGCCTTTTTTTGCTCCATCCTTTTAATTTTGCATTATATTCAGTATAGAATAAAGCAACATTTCACTTCCTTTCACACTTCTGTTGGGTTCATTTTTCAGAAAGGTGTCATTTAACCCAAATCATTAAAAACTATCAATAAACTCTGTATTACATGCTGTTCATACTCATTCATTCAGTATAGGATTTGTTTTCTGTATTGTGCAGAAAACCTGGTTGATCCTGCTGTTCTCTATCTCCCCCTTCTGTCCATGTCCCCAATGTAGTTGGGGGTTCTGCAGAGCAGTGTTTGCAGATAGAGCACATGTATCTCTACCCAGAGCACATCACATCTCAGCAGCCCATATGACTATAGAATCACATATGTGGGTGTGTACACAGTGGTAAATGACAAATAAATCAAGATGGTGCAGCACTATATAGGGGTGGAGCCTACCTGCTGGCGTCACGCCGCCGTGTCTGAGTCCCAGATCGGTGGCCATCTTGATATGTCTGGCCGCATTTGTTTGCTTTAACTTTTAATTGCTTCATGTTAATGTAACAAATCTTAAATTCAATAAATACTACACTATATATGTTTTTTGGGCTCCACATGGTGAGCACTTCTTCTTAGGCTCTTGGTTGCGCCATCAGTGGTTGTAAAGAGAAAGAGATGGAGCTTCCAAGTTTACTTTATTGATATATCTCAGGCTCCTGGTTGTATCATCAATGGCTTCTAACAGTGAGAGACAGAGGTTCCGGGTATATTGTATCACAAGGTGATAACCAGCAAGCTTTCTGGTGAGTGCATAGTGAAGGAGGATTCCGCACAGTAGAGCGGCACTTTGGATTAAGCCCTAATACTCCTTTTTAGACTGTCACATGAAGGTCTTTTCTTTACTATATTATTGCAAGGGCACTTGAATAAGTACTGTTTTTATGTATATTGCATATTGATTTGATAATTTTACATATTTATTTATTTGGGTAGTAACATATACTGTATATACATAGCACTGCACCATCTTAATTTATTTGTTCTTTGGGTATTGCCACTTCCTTTTGTTGCAAACAGCTCCAAGACTCTAGCCCTCACCATTTTTATTTGATTGTTAATGGTAAATGACAGCCCACTCCCTCTGTCCTCCTCCATGCCCACTAACCAGCTAAACATAATAGGGGTGCGATAATACATCTTGATTGATGGATGCTTTACCTCCCTGTTATTCTAAGACACAGGCTGGATTAAGAGAAATCCGCCCATACCATGTTATTGTCCCAAAATAATAAAGATTTAATTTCAAATAAATATTTGACAATTTAACGGCTTTCCGTCCGCCCTATAGCAGATATATTGCTACAGGCACGGGTGCGCAAAATCACGTATATATGTGATTTCGCATTTCCGGGTAGGGGGCGCATGCCCTACCCACGTCATCATTTGCAGCTGTGGATGTCAATAACCAGGTCCCGGCGGGTGCTGGGTGCCCAGTGATTGCCGAGGATCTCTGACAGAGGAGTTGAACCAGTAGTAAACAAAACAGTTCTCCTCCCTGTCAGCTTGTGCACTGGTGTGCATGGTTGTGCACAGCACAACCATGCAAAGCAGTGTGCTTACAGTGCAGCACACAGACACAGCCCCATAGTAAAACACACCCAGCACACAGTTATCCCTTTGATCACCCCAGATGTTAACCCCTTCCTGCCCAGTGCTATTAGAATAGTGTCAGTGCTTTTTATTGGCACTGAGCACTGTATTGGTGTCACTGGGGATGTCAGTGACACCAAGTCAGTTCCCCCCAATGTCAAAATGCCTGTCGCAGTCCCGCTATACGTTATTGACCGCTGCCATTACTAGTACAAAAAAAATCCGAGTATATATACCGTTTGTATACTCTATAACTTTCACATAAACCAATTAATTTACTTGTATTGGGAATTGTTGTTAGAAAAGACGTAGCAGAATACATTTTGGCATAAATTTATGATGAAATTTGATTTTTAAAATTTTTTTACTGGACGTGTTTAATAGCAAAAAGTCAAAAATATTGTGTTTTTTGTTTCTCAATTTTTGGTCTTTTTTTTTTATAGAGCACAAATTAAAAAAATGCACAGGTGATCAAATACCACCGAAAGAAAGCTCAATTTGTGGGAAAAAAAAGACAGAAATTTATTTTGGGTGCAGCATTGCATGACCGCGCAATTGTCAGTTAAAGAGACGTAGCGCTGTAATGCAAAAAATGGCCTGGTCGGGAAGGGGTGTAAATCCTCAGGAAGGCAAGTGGTTAAAACAGTTTATTGATATTATTTATTGTTACTCCCAATGCCTGTTTTTTTTTGTTTTGAGCATGTGACTAGCAGCAGAGGACTAATAATTACAGTGCCATCATCCCTATACAGAAAGAGAAGGGACAATGTAATTTAAACTGTCTGTGTTTAGTATCACTTTAAAGGGTAACATTTTACTCAAGAACTACATTTCCTTGATAATATAGAGGTTATTTAGGGGCAAACTCCAGTTTCGAAATGAAACTGTTACAAATGATATCTTTACTACTTCTGCTGGTAATTTCTTCTTCAAGATGATCTTTCAGTTTTAATATTCAAACCAAAAGCCAACTGTGATTTTTCTATAACAGCCAAATCCCATTTTTTTCTTTCTTGTCACCATGACAATTATATTTTCTCTGTAGACAAGATCTCCCAGAATACTTGAACTGCTGCTCTTGTTACATGGTATATTAAGGAATCCAGGATCAAGTCTGCCCATATATTGTAAAGGATTATTTGCAGTGTACTTTCTTTCCATAAACCATTTTTGTACTTGTTTGTGCCTCGGAATTTGCCAGAAAATTTCACTATTCCAGGACGAGTCAATTCTCTACCACACCCCCTCCCTCTGTCCACAACATAGCCCTATCCTCTTCTTAGAGTATCTAAATACTGTCTGTGCTGGTCCAGCTCCTCTTCCCCTCTCTTTATAATCTTTTATGTAGCTGCCTCGAAGGGAAGGGGAATTCTATAGAGGGTCACATAAGTGACTACTCTGAGGGTAATAGGGCTGCTGACATCACATCCAAGAAGGTGTCATCCAGCAGCTTTCGGATTTCGGATTTCTACACAAGGGAGGTTTTTCAAGTAAATAACATGAATAAAATACATTATATAGAGTACATGTACATATAATTGTTGAAATGAATAATCTAGCAACAAGGTATCTTTAAAGTTACATTGATGGAAACATTCTAAACCAAGCCTGTGAATTTAGACTTATGACTAAACAACTGTTTAAATGTTTACAGATTAATATTTATAAATAAAGATTCAACATTTTTTGGTTGGATAACCAATTGTTTTTTTATGGGCCAGGCCCGTTCACACCAGAACAGTGCGGGAAACTTGCATTCCATGAGCATTTCCTGCACCACATGTGAACGCACTGCTCTTAGACTTATCAGGCCAAGGACAATAAATAAATCAGATAGTTGGAACTGCTAAGCAAGCTGTTCTGCTGTGCCGTCTCTTTTGATAACCCACTGTGCTCTAGTAACACGTTGTCAGGTAATAAATGATTATTTATAAAACAGAATAAAAGTAGATATAAAACAATAGTTTAAAAACTTAAACAAAAATAAATACAATTGAATTGACCCAAATCTTTTATAGTTTACCTGTATGGCCTTTTAACACCAACTGTGTGTGTGTGTTCCGATCAGCAGGGGCTCCATTACCATATCAGTAATTGACATCTCTGTCTGTTCAGCTTTGCCTTCATGGAGCTTAAATTGTTACTAAACCCAAGACCTTGCATTCACTATATCTGGCCTCCCACAGTACGCAGAACATAGAAATGCAATATTTTAGTAAATATAAACTGCTAAATACCTTTTCTTGTTAGAGCAGTTTTGTGTCTTCTATCAGTGTCAAGCCCCATGTTAAAGCTTGTAGGAGGAGTTTTCATTCTGCTGTAGGAGGATGCAGGACCCCGACCTCTGTCTGGACAGTGCCGATTGGCCCTGTGCTGATCACATGCACTCTCTCAAGAAAAAAAAACCTTTCTAGCAATACACACCAAACAGAGCATGTGCAGAGTGACTCAACATGGTATGTCTTATCAGGAGATAAGAAGCGGGGACTTTTACACAATGCAGAGGATTAACCCCTTAAGCTCCACAGTGAGTATAACAGGCATGCTTTACTGCCAAGCCAGTGAAGCAATCAGATGGCCAGGAGCCAGCATCGGGAACGGAGCTTTTTTTTTTTTTTTTCTTTTTCGGGTAGCAGCAGACATCGTGGTTGACGTTGGATCTACTGCAGGGGAAATTCTGTTATTTTTCTTCTTTTAACCTCCCTGGCAGTATGATTATGTTAGGAATTTTGTACCAAAAGCGGTACCTTTTTTTGCATGGAAATATGTATTTTTTTTATTGTAGGCCTGTAATTTAGGAATAACTCCCTGAAATCTGTCCGAACAAGAGTCTAGTAAACATTCCGGATATGATAAAACTTGAAACATGAAATCATAAATTATAATTTAATAAATACTCATAAAAAATAATATAATAATAATAAATTTAATTCAATAATATAATCAAACCAAAAACTCTGAAATTTGAAATATAGCGCCAAGTTCGCACATCACTGAGCAAAGTCGCAGAATAATTCAGTGTCTGATGAGGAATTTCCCCACAAATCATTATCACTCAATTCTGCAAGTAGTTCTGATTTACTATCGCTGTTCTCTAGCCGGTCTAAAACCGATTTTGACCTAAAGGGACGCTTTTTGGACGCCGTGGACCTTTCTAAGTTTTCAGGCAGAAAGAACAGTCAAAATGCAGGCAGGGCACAGGAAAAAGCAGTAGTGACAAAATGTATGTGAAATGCTTTGATACAGGAATGTTTTGCTATGAAATAATCGTTTTAAAAAAAGTCATTTTTTTTAAATTTTCAAATTTGCCACCGGTTCTGGTGCCCGTACGTCCCGACGTCACAGGGACCGGAACACGGAAGCTGGATGCCGGCATCGGCTGGAGGAGATGGCCGGGGACGCTGCAGGGGACGCATTGCGGGAGCGAAGGACAAGGTAAGCGCTGTAGGGAATCCCTGTGCAACGCCACATGGTAAGCCCGAGTGTAGCTCGGGGTTACTGCTTTTGGTACTGAAACTTTACCCCGAGCTACACTCGGGAATACCACTAGGGAGGTTAATAAAGAACTCGTCAAAGCCTCCTGTCTTTTTTCAAACTAAGCTTTTTTTTTTGTGAATGGGTAGCAGTACCATGTACCCCATACTCATTCACATGGGGGGGCTGGGATCTGGGGACCCCCTTGCTAAAGTCCCCTGCCCGCAGACTCCCACAATCACAGGCCAGGGTTGTGGGGAAGAGGCCCATGTTGAGGGGGACCCCCCAAAGCATCCCCCCATGTTGAGGGCATGTGGCCTGGTATGGTTCAGGAGGGAGCGCTCCCTCGTCTCCCCCCCCCCCCTTTCCACACCATTTTTAAAATAATTTTTTAATTTGCCATCAGTTCTTTCTTTTACACTCAGCTGTCAGTGGGGAACCCTGCTGTGTCCGCAGTCTCTGGTCATCTGTACTATGTCCGCAGTTTCTGGTCATTTGTACTATGTCCGCAGTTTCTGATCATCAGTACTATGTCCGCAGTTTCTGGTCATCTGTACTATATCCGTAGTCTCTGGTCATCTCCTGTACTGTGTCCACAGTCTCTGGTCATCTTCTGTACTGTGTCCACAATCTCTGGTCTGTCTGCAGTCCATTGGTTCAGAATATTTTTTTTCCTGTTTTCCTCCTTTAAAATCTAGGTGCGGGGGCGTGTCCAAGATGGCGACCGGAGCGGCCGCATAATCCGGAGCTCCGGCGCCGATTTTCGGAATCCGCTGCCATCCGTGCAGCAGCGGATCACAGTGAAGCAGAGGAGGGCCCTGGTGTCATTCCGGATACCTGGGAGGTGGAATCCGGGCGACATTTCCGCCCCTCGTGGCGGCGGACATCCGCGGCCTAGTGCGGCCGCGCGGGCCGGGGCTCCGGCGTCTTCCATCTACACCCGCTGCCATCCGGGCTGTGGGGGATCATCCGAGGACGTCTGCAGCGTCCTCTGTATCACAGAGGCTGGGAGAGGGACGCCGCTGTGTATTGCTGCTCCCCACGGCGGCGGCGACGGTTGCGGCCTACACCTTCTGCCAGAGGCCTCCTTTCACCTGGACACAGTGAGTGGGGGGTACAGGCGGCATCCTGTCACTATGATCTCCCCACAGTGCTTTGGGGAGTGGGCCACATATTAATAGCCCCAGAATCCATCATCCTCTGTGACTGTGGCCCTTACTGTGCTCAGAGGCCTACTGGGGCCTTGATACTGCCCCAGAGGGTGTCTCCCTGCGGGGCCCTGTACTCAGAATTGGAGGTCCTCTGCTTCCTGCTTCCCATCCGTCCCTCTCATGTCCTGAGTTGGGATCCAGTGCCATCATCTTGCTCCAACGTGAATTTATTGCAGGATTACTGCAACTTATGTTCTATCTACCCTCTCAAGGCTTGCTGAATATTTTTACAATATAATGCTATCGCATATGGATCTGACAGCTTCCATGTAACTACAACCCTGAACCTATTTTGGGCGCTATAGGTCCCCTGGGGTTATAATCTTCACTCACTTTCCAATTTTCAGTTGATCACCCCCAGGAGATTACTTGTATGCCGTCCACCAAGAAAAAAAAGGGACAAGCTCAGAAGTCCCTCACAACATACCTACTTAAGGCTCACGAGATTTGCGGCATGTCTCCAATCAATACAGAGCAAGCATCCCTGTCCGATCCCGCGCGGGATACCACCGCTCCCTTATCAGCCTTAGTCAGCGAAAATACACAGCATCTCACAAAAGGGGACTTGGAGTCCTGCTTGGAATCTATGTACGCCAAACTAGCTGCCAAATTTCAATCAGAATTGCATAAAAGCACTAATGTTCTCTCTCAGGAAATAGCCACGCTGGGCTCTAGGACAGACCGCTTGGAAACCAAACACGATGAACTTAGCCTGGCCTATGGTGAACTTTCCAGAGAACATGATCATTTACAAACGGCTTTTTCACAACTGCAGGCGCAGGTCGAGGATCTTGACAATCGCAATCGCAGGAATAATCTGCGAATCAGGGGAATCCCGGAGTCTATGTCAGATCTTTCATTAATTATAACCAAATTGTTCCAGTCACTCCTCCCAGATCGTGACCCTGGATCTTTTGCTTGTGACCGCATCCACAGAGCTCTACGCCCTAAACCTCCTGCTGACAAGCCGCCTAGGGATATTGTCTTGTGCATGAAGGATTTTCTGACCAAGGAAGAAATCCTCAGAGCTGCTCGCAATACTCCAACAATCTCCTTTGAGGGCTCGATTTTACAAATCTATCCTGATGTTTCCCCGGCCACGTTGGAAAAACGTAGAAAGATGAAAGAAGTTACAACTGCCCTGTTCTCAGCTCGTATCCGCTACAAGTGGGGCTTCCCTTTTAAGCTGATAGTTCCACACAATGGGAACACATATATAGCTATATCCCCTCCCGAAGGTAGAGCAATCTTGGCCAAATTGGGCTTGGCGGATGCCCCATCACCTCAACGTCCACCCTCCACCCCTCGTATTTCTCCCATTTGGCATACCCCTTCCCCACGGAGGAATAGAAGGAGAGTCAGACAAGAACCGGGTTGACGTGCCCACTCTCACTTGCCTAATACTCATTGTCTTGATAGTCTTTGGTTTGGTCTATTGTTTTTTTATGACTTTACTAAGATTTGGGACACAGGGATTTTGCTCTCTATTTTTTACATTGTCAGGTTGTGTATTTCTGTGGTTGTTGCTGTGCTATTTTTGCAATACTGAATATTTTGTATGCCTTGCATTGATAATTGTACGGGTTAAGGTATAACAAGGGTCATCGGATCCTCCTAATTGCGCCCATTAATTCATGGTTGTACTACTCTTTGACACGTTACCCCACCCTGCCTCCTGACATGGCCGGAGGTGTCGCCGCCCGATTGCGGGGTGGCAGCTCTGTTCTCCATGTTCTAAGGAGACAGGGTTTGGGCCCATGTGGCCCCTTAATGTTTGAACTTTTTGTTTTATCAGGTATGACGACTTTTCTGCCTGATCCACGTTCTTCAGTTACCCTTTCAAATATAGAAGATGTTAAAGCTTCTTCTCCATTGTGTTTTGCTTTTTCTTTTCTTAAAACCTTAGTGCATGTGGATGGTATTATGTCGGTCTGTGGACGTCACGACCCCTATGTTGGGGTCTGGAGGTCCCCTAGGCTGGTTCTGCCACCCGTATGTCTGTCTGATGCAGACTTGCGGGTTTCTATGTCTAGTCAAATAACTTTAGGGGATATCCTTGTAATGTGTACTTTTATGGTGATAGTGACAGGCTCTGTTTATTATGGTAATGCAATGTATTTCGCATAATGTCCAGGGTTTCAATTCGCCAAATAAGCGCAAAACAGCCTTTCTTCAATATAAAAGATTAGGAGCAAAAATCATCTTATTACAAGAAACACATTTTGCAGCCGCAAAACACCCGACCTTTTTTCATAGATCCTATAGGCAGGGGTATTATACCCTACATTCCTCCAAGAGTAGGGGAGTGGC
The DNA here is from genome assembly GCF_062004578.1 of Staurois parvus. NCBI lineage: Eukaryota > Metazoa > Chordata > Amphibia > Anura > Ranidae > Staurois > Staurois parvus. Next base: position 9,827,821 of record NW_028318094.1, read on the forward strand.
CATTTTTCTACATAACTCATTTCCTTTTGAGGTTCAACAAGTGTATCGTGATCCGGACAGTAGGTTTATTATTCTTAAGGGCACCCTTTCAGGTCGAGAACTTACAATTGCTAATGTCTATGCACCAAATTCGGCACAGGCTACCTTTTTTTCTAAATTCTTTGGTGCTCTGGATAAATTTTTGTCCCCCCATCTATTGGTGGGTGGTGATTTTAATCTGGTGGCAAATCCTCTTTTGGACCGTAGCTCCGCCTCGCACACTTCCCAAGCTTTCCCAAAATCCCTTACTAAGAAACTAGATACCCTCCAGTTGGTGGATGCTTGGAGGGCGCACAACACGGGAGCCAGGGATTACACATTTTATTCCCACCCACATGACTCTTATGCTAGACTAGACTATATCTTTTGTACCCCTATTTTGCTAGCTAATTCTAGGATAGCTAGTATTCATTTGTGCACCTGGTCGGATCACAGTATTATGGCCTTATCTATCACGTTTGTGGGATTGGCACCTACTCCCTTTTCATGGAGACTTAATGATTCTATGCTAACTGATACTGACTCTCGGCAGGAGGTGGTTACGTCTCTTAAGGAATACTTTCAATCTAATTCAACCCCTGATATTTCCCCAGCCACACTCTGGGTAGCCCACAAGGCGGTCCTGCGGGGCCGACTTATCTCTATGGCTTCGGCCAGAAATAAAAAACGTTGGCAGCAGATACTACTTTTAACCCGAGAATTAGAAGCACACTATAGAAGCCATGTAGCTGATCCATCTCTACTTAATAAACAGTTGTTGTCCCAAAAACGCCTGGAACTGAATGCCCTACTTTCCCAAAAAACTGAAAAGGCCCTCCGCTGGTCGAAGGCCTCGTTCCTATTACATAGCAACTCAGCATCTACCATGTTTGCTAGGAAGTTGAACCATTCTTTGCGCCCCCCACATGTGTATAAATTGCGTACTAATTCAGGTGCTATCTCATCATTACCTCAGGAAGTTTTGGGTATTTTTGAAAATTTTTATTCTAAACTACTGGCTTCTCCACAGTCGGATTCTGTTTCTCTATCAGATTCATGGCTAGATTCTATACCCCTTCCTGTTCTCACACCTTCTCAGATTGCCTCTCTTAATGCCCCCTGTACTTTAGAGGAAATAACATGTGCAATAGGAACGCTGAAACGCTCTACTGCACCGGGTCCTGATGGATTTACTGCTGGCTATTATAAACATTTTGCCTCTACATTGGCTCCATACTTGATAACACTATTTAATGATGTTTTACAGGGGGGTAAATTCCCCGAGGAGATGTTGTTAGCTAACATGTCTCTAATACCCAAACCACAGAAAGACCACTGTCTGCCACAAAACTATAGACCAATCTCAGTAATGAATAACGATCTGAAGATATTTAGCCGCATTTTGGCGAACAGGTTGGCTCCTATTATCTCCTCTTTGGTATCTCCAGACCAGTCGGGTTTTATTCCCGACAGATTTATTACTGATAACATTCGTCTCACTCTAAACGTTATCCAAGATGCCAATTTACATTCCAAAGAGGTTCTGTTGATGAGTTTAGACATAAACAAGGCCTTTGACAGTGTCCTTTGGCCCTACTTGTTTTCTTTGCTACAGAAGATGGGCTTCAGTGATGGGTTTTTGGCAGGCATACATGCCCTATACGACTCTCCTAAAACAAGAATAAGGCTTCCTGGCTGTAACTCTGACTTTTTTACATTGGGTAGAGGTACCCGTCAGGGTTGTCCTCTTTCGCCCCTTTTGTTTGCGCTGGTGTTGGAACCTTTGGCATTGGCGATCAAATCACATCCGGATATTTCTGGCTATTCGTTATTAGTTTCACACTTTAAGCTGAGCATGTATGCTGATGATGTTATGCTTTTTATTACTAACCCGTTGACTTCTTTGCCCAATTTGTGTGTCGTATTGAATGATTTTGCTAAAGTGTCAGGCCTCACTGTTAATTTTACCAAATCGGTAATTATGCCTGTTAATGTTCCTGACTCCCTAAGTGCATCTCTCCGTAGTTCTTTTCCATTTCGCTGGGTCAAGGACAGGATATCCTATTTGGGGATTAATCTTGCTCCAAGATACTCTGATGTGTTTGTGGCTAATTATCCACCATGTGTGTCACGTCTCTCTACTCTACTGAAGATTTGGCATGGTTATCATATCTCCTTTCTGGGTAGAGTCACGGCGGTTAAAATGAATATCTTGCCCAAACTGCTTTATCTTTTTAGAGCACTTCCAGTTCCGGTTTCAAAAACGTTTTTGGATCATTTTCAGCGGATTATTAACAATTTTATTTGGGGAAATAAGCATCCACGTTTTGCCTCATCCATTTTATATCGCTCACAACGGACGGGAGGTCTTGGTCTTCCCAACTTTTGGCTATATTACCTCTCGGCTCGTTTTGCGCAATTATCACAATGGGCTACTATTAACTCTCAAATCCCATGGATTAAGTTTGAGTCTCAGTCGATACGTCCTTTTTATTTACCGGGAATTTTGTGGTCTAAAATCTCCCCCCGATCGCTTACTTTTCATAACTCTATAGTGACCCACTCACTGACACTTTGGTCCAAATACAAGGCTAAGCTGAGTTTAATCTCTCATATTCCCCCAGGTGTTTCATTTTTTGGTGACCCTACTTTTGTTGTAGCCTTCTCTTCCCCTCACATGTTTCGTTGGTGGTATGATCGATCCTTTATCAGATTGTCTGATTTCCAAAGAGGAGGATCTTATATTACCTTCGATATGCTGCGCGTGCTATTTGATGTTCCTCTTCGTGAGTACCTTCGTTATAGACAGATTAGGCACTTTTTTAATGCGCACTTTGGCCTTACCCCGTCTTCTCCGATCTCTTTTTTTGAGCGTGTCAGCCGTGACTCTCCTAGAGGTAGGGGTCTTATTTCAGATCTTTATCACCAATTTTTGATCTGTCTTTTTCATGCTCCTCCTATGTACAGACAGAGGTGGGAGGAGGATTGTGGTATCACCTTTTCGGATGAGGATTGGGACTCCATGGTGGATAATATATGCAAGAGCTCTAGATCTCTTTCGGTTCGTGAGACGGCCCTTAAAGTTTTAACCAGATGGTATTATACTCCGTTCAGACTACATACAATGTTCCCACAAACATCCCCTTTATGTTTCCGGGGCTGTGGCCGCACAGGTACTTTGGTCCATATGTTTTGGGATTGCCCAAACATATCTTTGATCTGGCGTAAGATATCTGAGGTGGCTACCTCACTATCGGGCAACCCGATACAGTTGTCTATACAGACCTGTTTATTGGGGGCTCATATCCCAGGGGTCTCTGATGCCACTCTGAGATTGCTACACACATTATGTATTGCCACTTTGTGGTCCATTGCCCTGCATTGGCGGTCTAATGCTGTACCCTTGGACTCTGTTTTACACAGAATTGACGCTGTAATGCTTATGGAACGTATTCACTATACACTACTGGATAAGATGCACTTATACGATAAAAAATGGGAGTCATGGAAGGATTGTAGACATTTATTGCATGATTGACAACATCCCCGGTAAAGAATGGCTGACATATATTGTTGATAGCTGTATCACTCAATCTGTTTTATCATTTATGTATCTCATGCACTCATAACTTTCTTTCTTCCTCTATCTTCTTTTTTATGTTAATATACTTTTATGTATTGTACGGTTCAAATGTGCCATATTTTTGTTGACAATATCACTTTCATACTGTGCTGTTGTTTTACTGTCTACTTATGTACAATAAAATCGTTTGTAAACAAAAAAAAAATCTAGGTGCGTCTTATGGTCAGGTGTGTCTTATGGAGCGAAAAATACGGTATCTTATGGTCATCACAATCTGCATAATAACACACCCCAATAGTAATGTGAGCATTACAGCATGAAATAAACACATATAAAGTAATGAACGTTTCTAACTGCACAAACAACTTCTTATCTACTCTTAACTTAAAGATTTCTAACTTCTTAATCAAGTAAACATTTTTAAACGCACAAACAAGTTCTTAAACTGTGCAAACAACTCTTATATATCTTAAGCAGTTCTAATGTCTTGTGACGCTGTAATTCTCCCTTATCCTAGAGAAATTACATCAATGTTATTTCTCATGCGTTTGACATATTGGCGACAATGCTTTATTATAAAAATCCCCCAAGAAACAAAGGGTCCAAGGCCAAAACATTTCATAGGCATTACAGATGCGGCGGATGGATGTGGTGCCAGGAGTGGCAAAGATGCATCCCCTCATCAATTCCAGCATTCCATGCTAATAGTGGGGTGGAAATGGGTGAACAGGAGACAGTGTCTGCCAATGGTGGGTGAGCAGCAACTTAGGCTGGATAGCCTGCTAACAGTGGGTTGTCATGTAGCGCCCCAAACAGACGAGGCGCTCTCCGAGGTAGGTGGTTGTGGCAGTGCGGGGTCGGTAAGCGGTGGTCTCTCTCTCTCCTGTGGCAGCGATGTCCCAGTTTATGTCTAATTTTCCCCTTTTTCTTTGCTTTTCCCTGGTGCTAGTGGGTGGCTGCCGCTTTCTGGTCCACGGCCCCTCCGGCGCACTGCGCATACGCGTGCCAGCCTCAGAACAAGGCTTGGCTTCACGAGTGTGCAGTAAGGCAAGATGGTGATGCTCGCTCATCAGCGCGGGCGACATGGAGGTTCCAGCGCATGCGCAGTATGGTGGCGGTGACATCATAGCACTGGCAGCAGATTTAAATAGCTGTCAAAGCTGTTTACATTGTGAAATCCTGCAGGCTGAATGTGGCAGCTTTCCCAAGCGCTGTGGTCCACTATTCCTTGTTCTGTGTTTTTTTCAGCCCCTCTAGGTCTGATATGGCACACGATGCCGGAATTACTTCCTGGTCTCGACGCCATCACTCTTCCTCTAGATCTCGACGCAACAGGTCTCGTTCCAGCTCCTGGCATCATAGAAGTTCTCGTTCTTCCTCCAGGCATCACATTAAGCAGCACTCCGGCCACTCCAGCAGGAAAACTTGCTGTGGTGTGAAACTCAGGTTCCTGACGACAGGTCATTATGGGACTCCTATTTTGCACAGGCAACTGGCGAGAGAGAAAGTGCCAGCCAACAGGTAGAGGCTTTGGTTAGACGGGTCGTTCAAGAGTCCCTGAAGGGAATTGGGACTAGTCGTGCCCACAACCCATCGGTCGGGGTGTGCTCCCCTCCCAAAGATCCCCAAGAGGGATTGCAGCCTTCACAGCCTAGTCACCTATCAGCTGGAGCCTCAGACAGTGAGGCAGAGAGTGAGGATCCATGTGTGGGCTTCGAATTTGCTTTGATCTCGCCCTTAGTCAAAGCAGTCAAAGAGCAGTCAAAGCAGTCAAATCACTAACGACCTACTAAACGCCAAAGCCAAGGGCAACTACTCTGTCCTCCTTCTCCTGGACCTCTCTGCAGCCTTCAACACAGTTGACCACCCTCTCCTCCTTAATAAACTACTCTCCCTTGGCATCAGAGATACCGCTCTCTCCTGGTTCTCATCCTACCTATCCCAACGCTCCTTCAGTGTTACCTACAATGGTGCCACCTCCCCCTCCCTCCCCCTCTCTGTTGGGGTCCCCCAAGGCTCTGTCCTTGGACCCCTTCTCTTCTCCATCTACACCTCCTCCCTGGCCACACTCATACACTCCCATGGCTTCAATTATCACCTCTATGCTGACGACACCCAAATTTACCTCTCCACCCCTCTCCTCACCCACACTATCTCCGCCTGCATCACCTCCTCAACGACATCTCAGACTGGATGTCGCTCCATTTCCTCAAGCTTAACCTCTCCAAAACCGAGCTCCTTGTCTTTCCCCCTGCCCACACCCCCCCCCCCATCCTATCCATCACCACCACCAACACCATTATCATTTCCGCCCCGCAAGCCAAAGTCCTTGGCGTCATTCTTGACTCGAACCTCTCCTTCCTACCTCATGTCAAATCACTTACAAACACATGCAGGCTCCATCTCCACAATATTGCCAAGATACGTACCTTCCTCACCCCAGACACCACCAAACTTCTTGTACACTCCCTCATCAACTGTCAGGAATGGACTTGCCAGTAATGGTGGGACTCACCTGCCTTGTGGGCTGCAGTACCCGGGCTGGCCAGCGGGTGCTCTCAGCAATCAGAGACTCAACCCTGCAGCCAGCCAAACACCTGAAGCTGATTATGCAGGTGTATTTAAGGGATGGCCAGACCTGCAGTCTGGGCCTTGGTGTGTGTTTTTCCTGGGCCCCTGTATCTTGTAACCTGCGTTCCTGTTCCTGCCTGACTTGTTCCTGACCCTGCTTGATCCTGACCCCTGCTGACTTCTCCTGTTTTGATCCCTGGCTTGTGACCCTGACCATTCTCTCCACCTGCTCCTCCTGTACTTACCTGCCCGATAGTTATCGACCCGGCCTGCCTGATTACGTTATGCTCTTTATGTGTATATACCTGTGTATCTGTATCAGTTTAGGTTTGGGTTTGTTTCACCTTGTTGTATGTATTTGTGTTAGCTTGGGGTTTGGTGCACTGCGTTTATGTTTGTATTGTTAGTCTTTAATAAATTATATTGTTTATAACTTATCTGAAGCCTGCGTTTCCCTGCGTCAGTTCACATACCTCTGGTCATACCCGGAGTCTTGACATCATCTCACGCCTTGACTACTGACACTCTCTTCTCACTGGCCTACCCAAGTTCAGGCTCTCCCCGCTCCCGACCATCCTGAACTCAGCAGCTAGACTCATCCTCCTCACCACCCGCTCCACCTCTGCCACCCCCCTCTGCCTCTCCCTCCACTGGCTTCCGATTGCCCAACGCATCAAATTGAAACTCCTAACCCTGACCTGCAAAGCCGTTCACAACACTGCCCCTGACTACCTCTCCAACCTGATCCCCAAGTACCGCCCTATCCGTACCCTTCGCTCCTCACAGGACCTCCTTCTATCCTGCTCCCTGGTCTCCTCCTCCCATGCACGACTGCAAGACTTCTCCAGGTCCTCCCCTATCCTCTGGAACTCACTGCCCCAATCCATCCGACTGTCGCCTTCCCTCCCCACATACAGGCGCTCCCTCAAAACCCACCTCTTCAGGGAAGCCTACCCCACCCTCACCTAATGGCCATTCTCCCTCATTCCTCCCACCACTTCATTCCCCTCAGCCACTTCCTACTGTACCATTACCCCCTCCCTCCTAGATTGTAAGCTCGAAAGAGTAGGGCCCTCTTACCCCCCGTACGCTGTCTGTTTTTGTTGTACTGTGCCATGTTTTGTCCCCCCTATTGTACAACGCTGAGCAAACCCTTTGGCGCTATATAAACTTGATGTAATAATAATAATAATAATAATAAAGAGGCCCTTAAGTGGGAAGAAGCCATGGAGTCTCCTCCTAAACACAGAAAATTCTTTAAAGATCCAAGAAAGGATTCTCCAAACTTTCCATTTCTGGAGGAGCTCCGGGAAAATTCCACTGAGGAGTGGAGCAATGTCGATAAGACGGCCTGCTTGATGAACAAAGCGGCCAAGCTTTATCCGTTCAAATCAGAGGGTCATTTATAATTAGCCCCTCTGGTGGATGCAGCCTTGATGAGGCTAGCTAAGCATGTTACCCTCCCTCTCGAGGATTCAGTGTCCTGCAAGGATAACCTGGAAAGGGGAATCAATTGCGATCTCAAGCGAGTCTACACTATGGCAGGGATGGCTTGCAAGCCAGTGCTTGTCCTTGCAGCCTTATGCAAAGTTATGGAAGTGTGGTCAGATAATGTGGATGCGGCCCTCAGAGGAGTTCCGGAAGAGGTGGCTAGGAATTCAGTCATCTGGGAGCTGAGGTTGGCATCAGCCTCGATCGACCTTACCCATCGGCTGACTCAGGTTATGCTGTCCTCGGTTACAACCAAACATGTGTAGTGGCTTTGGCCCTGGTTGGCCAATCTAGCCTCTAAGCAGGCATGGTGCAAGATACCCTTTGAGGGTTCCTCCCTGTGTGGGAACAACCTGTAACAGCACTAATAACCGTGTTACAGGTGGGAGGTCCAGTTTCCTGCCCCAGGATCTCAGCGTCTGCTAGGCCAGCCAAGAAGTCAAGGCTCTGAATGAGCTAGGGATGTGCGCCTCTACAAGCCAGGCCGCGAATTCAAGAGAACCTGGAGGAGCAGCTGATCATCTTTTCAGAAGTTCTCCAAGGGCTTGACCTCTGGAGGTCATGAGGCCACAAAGTCCAGGTGGAGGCATCCATTTTTGGTATGTCTGGGCAGCTTCTATCCAGGACGTGTGGGCTGTCAGCAAGGTATCTTTAGGGCATGCTTGGGCATTCAAGAGCCCTCCTCATCTCAAGTTCACCGCTACGGCCCTTCCACATTCCAGAGAAAGGAGGAAAATCCTGCTGTCCTATGTGAACTCTCTGCTGGCGCAGGGTGCTGTTGTTCCAGTTCGAAGAATTTCGGGGAATGTACTCACCCCTCTTTTTGGTCCAGAAAGAAATGGGGCCTGGAGGCCGGACATAGATCTCACCCATCTAAACTCCTTTATCAGGAAATAAAAATTCAAGATGGAGACATTGTTTACAATTCAACAAGCAATTCAACCAGGCAACTGGCTCCTGTCTATAGATCTGAAGGATGCTTATTTTCATGTGCCCATTGCAAGAGATTTTCAGAGGTTCCTCCGGTTCACTGGGGACCAATGGCATCTCCAGTTCATATGTCTTCCCTTTGGGCTTTCGACATCTTAAGAAGTCTTGTTGGCGGTCATGGCCCTGATCAGAACCAGAGGCATTCGCCTGCACCATTACCTAGATTACCTACTCCTACTATCCCAGGACAGAGCACAGCTACTACAGCACACGGCCCTTTTCGAGTTCGGGTGGTTGCTGAACATGGAGAAGAGCCAGTTGAAGCCCATGCAGTCTCTAATATTCCTCGGAGCTCATTATAACATGGTCAGCACAACCATCTCCCTACCCGTGGAGATGATTCTGGTGATCCGAAGCCACATACAACCTGCCCTGTCCTCCTCGCATCTTCGGGCCCTCCAATGCCTGAAAATCATTGGCACCATGATGTCCACAGCACCGATGGTGAACTGGGCACACTGGAGAATGCGACCCTTCCAGAAGGGCTTTCTTCACCAGTGGAATCCAGGCAACATGGGCCAGGTCATTTACATATCTCTGTCCATGAAGGAGAACCTTTCTTGGTGGCTACAGTGGAAGAATCTGCTCAACTGCCACTCAATTGCCCCCATCTCCTGAATCACAATCACAATGGATGCCAGCAACCCTGGATGGGGTGCTCTCTACCAGTCTAAGATAGCTCAGGGCAGATGGAGTTTTCCATCCCACAGGTTGGGGTCAAATGTCCTGGAGTTGCAAGCGATGTTTTGTATCCTTCGGCCTTCCAGCACCTAACACAGGGGAAATCAGTCCTCCTGAGGTCTGACAATATGATGACAGTGTCTTACATAAGGAGACAAGGCAGGGCCCACAGCCTGTCCCTCTTGCGAGAGGTAGAGCCAATCATGGCTTGGACTCAGAGAAACCTGTCCAACGTATTGGCAGTGTATATCCCCGGAGTCCAGAACTCGCAAGCAGACTTCCTATCCAGCACTCAATTAGACAACGAGTGGTCTCTCGACACAGGAAGTTTTCAAGTGGATACTGACCCTCAGGATCAGTCCGGAAGTTGACCTGTTTTCCTCCCCATGCAAAAATAAACTGGATATGTACTACACTAGGAATCGCTGTCCCCAGGCCTTCGGCGTGGATACTCTGACGGATCAGTGGAGGTTTTGCACAGCTTATGCGTTTCCCCCGGTCCCTGTCATTTTCAGATTTCTTCAGAGGCTCAGAGCAAAAACAGTGGAGGTAGTGGCCGTATTTCCATACTGGCCAAGCAGACTACGGTTTCCCTTACTGGCACAGCTCAGCTTTCGGGATCCAGTTCCTCTCCCTCTCAAGCCAGACCTGCTGTTGCAGGGGGCCTTTCTTCATCCTTGCCCAGTCTGGGTTCATCTAATGGTCTGGTTCTTGAGAGCTGGAGCTCAGGGGCCTTAGGCTGTCCTGCTGAAGTCATCCATACCCTGATAAATGCCAGAAGTCCAAGTACCAACTGGGTCTATGGAAGAATCTGGTCTAAGTCCGTGGACTATATTTCGACCATGGGCGGATCTTTTAGTAATCCGGGGGTTCAGATTGTCCTGGCATTTCTACAGTCAGGCCTGGACCTGCCCCTGTCAGTCAGCACCCTCAGGGTTCAAGTGTCAGCCATCTCTGCCTTCACTGAAGTATCATGGGCCGACCATTCTCTGGTCTGGCAATTCTTCACGGGGGCAGTAAGGTTGAGGCCCCAGAGAAAACTGAGGGACCTCCCATTTGTCCTTGACTTCTCTGGAGGCATTCCAGAATCAGCTAGTCCACCCATAGTGAGGGAGCTCTCCATCAAAGCAGCCTTTCTGGTGGCAGTTACATCAGCAACAAGAGTCTCTGAAATTGGGAAACTTGGTTGCAAAGAACCGTTTTTGACATTCTTCTCAGATCAAGTGGTCCTCATCCCTATGCTAGGTTCTAATCCTAACGTGACCTCAATCTTCCACGAGACGCAGGAGATTGTCCTTCCAATGTTTAGAGCTTTGGGAGTCGGTGACATTCACCCCCTGGATGTAGGTGAGACCTTAAGGCTGTCCTTCCAGGTCACAGCATCCTTCCATAGTTTGGACCGTCTCTTCATCCTTTTCTATGGGAAGGGTAAAGGAGACCGGGCTTCTCCCAGGTCAATCACGACCTGGATTGTCTAGGCCATCCAATTGGTCTACAGAGCTAAGGGCTCGATGCCTCCGGGGGCCGTGACCACACACTCAACCAGAGTGTTACTATGTTCTGTGGCGACTTCCCAGCATGTCACCCCTGAGATGAAGCTGAGCGGCCTCATGGTCCTCAATCAACACTTTTATGTCTCATTACTGTATAGAGCAGTGGTTCTTAACCTGGGTTCGATCGAACCCCAGGGGTTCGGTGAGTCAGTCTCACGGGTTCGGCAGAGGTGAAGACCCACACCCGACTCATATGATTCGTGCAGTAAATATTCATTATTATGTTTTTGTTTTTGTGTGAAAATCATGTTTTAATGGTTTTGTTCTTTGTTCTTAATGGTTTTGTTCATTTTGTGCACCTATGTATAAATATATACCTAAATATATACCTATGTTTTGAATTTTAAAAATCATATTTTATTTTTCCAATTAAGAAGGGTTCGGTGAATGCGCATATGAAACTGGTGGGGTTCAGTACCTCCAACAAGGTTAAGAACCACTGGTATAGAGCCTGCATCCCTATTCTCTGTTAATTTTAGTTTGAAAGTTCTGTTGGTTGATGAGGCAAATTGAAGTCTTTGAGTAACTGCCCACCTATGTGTGTATGGCTAGTTATTTCCCATATGTATACTGCCATGGAGTCTGTCAGGAAAATGGAAAATTTCCTATCAAATTCTTAGCATAATTTCCCTTTCCTAATGGACTCCATGGCAGCAGGAGTACCCTCCCAATGCCATGAGTAGGCTAGTTATGGAACACTGCCTCTGGTGAGGAGCAAAGATTTATGGGAGTGGGGTCCTAGAGGAGAGGATGGGACTAACCCATACATATGCTGCCATGGAGTCCTTCAGGAAAGGAAAACTACAGTCAGTATCTGATAGCAAATTTTCAGTTCTTTCCCCTTTTTGATCACATACTCTTTGTTCAAGCTGTATTACATCTCGGTCTTAGAGAGGTGGGAGAGGAGAAACAGAAATACACTGATCTTCCCAGCGAATGGCTGTGCAGGAAAGAGGGGTGTTGTGTCAGTGCAAGTCTGATCATTGGAGGAGAGCAGGCTGAGTTCTCAGCACAGCTAGAAAACTGACCATGCTGTGCTCTCATGCCTAGTGTGATTTTTGTGTAAGTTTTAATAGGAAAGCAGAGGGACTGGCAGGAACACCAAGGATTTCACACAAGGGAAGCAATACAAAGAGAACAGGACAATTTTTTATATAAGTATATGGTACAGCAGGCACATATCAGGAATATGAAATTTCCGGTTGACATATTCTTTAACACTTAGGCACAGTGATGGTTAAAGTGTTACTAAACCCACAACAGTAAAATCAGCCTGTAAATGCAGTAAAGCATGCTTGTTATACTCACTGTGGAACCTAAGGGGTTAATCCTCTGCATTGTGTAAAATCACTGTTTGATCCTGACTTCTCTGATGCTCCCCTTCTTCCAGTGTCCCCGCCTCTTATCTCCTGATAAGACATATCGTGTAACGACATTCTGCACATGCTCATTTTGAAGTGTATTGCTAGAGAGGTTTTTTTTTCTTGGGAGAGTGCATGTGATCAGCACAGGGCCAATCAGCACTGTCCAGACAGAGGTCAGGGGTTTTGCATCCTTCTAGAGCAGAAATAAAACTCCTCCTACAAGCTTTAACCAGTGCTCTGCTGAACACTGATAGAGGTCACAAGACTGCTCTAACTGCTGTTGTGTGTACTGTGGGAGACCAGATATAGTGAATGCAGGGTCCTGGGTTTAGTAACACTTTAAAGTTCAGAGACAGCCAAAATGTCATTTTCTTGTTTTTTTGGAGAAGCAGGAAAGGGTTAGAACCAGGGGCAGACTGACCATTTTTAAACTTGGGCACTGCCCGAGGTCCCGGGGTCAGTAGGGGGCCCCATGAGATGCCCCTGGTACCTTTTTCATAAGCTTTTTTGAGTTTGGGCAAGGACACAGGGGCCCCATGATTCCCTATTGCCCAGTGGCCCCATGAGTTGTCAGTCCGCCCCTGTTAGAACTTGTGTCAAAGTTATTGTTGTCTGTGTCTCATCTAGGGAAATTTCACCTCACTCTTGTATAAGTGACTGCACAGAAATGAAGGGAAATGTACCTAACAGGGAAAAAGACAACAATAAATAACTTAACGCAGATTCTAACCCTTTCACACATTTTCCAAAACAAAACAAAAGGTTTTGTCTGACGTTTCACTTAAAGTACACAAATTTTTATCACTGCAGCACACGTCATGATACTATATTAGCTAAACCACTGTTCCTAATGTAAACTGATAAATAGGACAAAGTTCATCTTAAGTTGTAAATGATAGCAAGGAAAAGCAAGCAAATCACAAAAAAAGAGGATGTACGATGATATGTAGCTTGACTCATAATTACTACAGAACTAGGATCAGCCTGACTATGAAAGGCATCATTTTCAAAGATCTGTAATAAAAAGCCAAAGCTTTACAACCTGGATTTATTTTTTGTAAATTCCATCATTCCTGTGTAACAAAACGTTCTACTCTGTAATCATAATATAGGCCGCGTCTTATGTCAAATGTTTATTGAAACATGAATCCATCCTTGCTACAATAAATGTAACAGTAGAAGGTCATTGGTTAGTAAATGTTGCAGAAACCTGCCAATAATATGTGAGGTGTTGGGGAATGGCTTAGCCTCAGTTTACATGCTCACTGTTCTTCCCTTGTTTGGCTTTTCCTTGGCAAGCCGCAATCACCAATATTGGCAACCCTCTGTTGTAGGCATGTTGGCGGGGCTTAACCCGTCCTAGTGGTGGCACAGGGAACTTCGCTCGCTAATGCGAGCTGAAGCAGGCGGAGACAGCGATCATTTAAAAACTGCTTTAACCACTTGCCCTCCAGAGGATTTACCCCCCTTCCTGACCAGGCCATCTTCTGTGATACGGCGCTGCGTTACTTTAACTGACAATGATCATGCAACGCTGCACCCAAATAAAATTTCTGTCCTTTTTTTCCCCACAAATGGAGCTTTCTTTTGGTGGTATTTGATCACCTGTGTGGTTTTTATTTGTGTGCTATAAACAAAAATATACCATCAACTTTGAAAAAACCCAATATTTTTTACTTTTTTGCTATAAAACATATCCAGCAAAAAAATGTTAAAAATAAAATTTCTTCACAAATTTAGGTCAAAATGTATTCTGCTACATGTCTTTGCTAAAAAAAAACCCCAATTTATATAAATTAATTGGTTTACGTGAAAGTTTTAGCATCTAGAAATGACAGTACAGATACTGGAATTTTTTTTTATATACTAGTAATTGCAGAGATCAGCGACTTATAGCGGGATGGCGGGAATTCTGACACTGAGGGGGAACTGACTAGCTGCCACTGACATCCCAATGACACTAATACAGTGATCAGTACTAATGAAAAGCACTTACACTTTACTAATGACACTGGGCAGGAAGGGGTTGACATCTGGGATGATCAAAGGGTTAACTGTGTACTGTTTTACTTTTTTGTCTGTGTGTGCTTTACTGTGTAAGCACTCTGCTTTGTATTGCTCTGCTATGAAGAGCAATACAAAGCAGCGTGTTGGGGCTGACGGGATAGATCTGTATTGTTTGTTTACATACAGACCTCTCCTCCGTCAGTGTTCCTCGGCGATCGTCTGGTGCTGGCGGCGAATCTCTGGGTGGGACCCGGTGATTGACATCTATAGCCCTTGCATACCCCCTACCCAGAAATATAAAATCACATATACACATACATATACATATATATATATATATATATATATATATATATATAGTGGGAACTCGCTTCAAAGTGGTAGAGCTTTTAAACGCACACAGCTACTCGCTTTCTTTTTTTAAGGCCTTTTTTAGCCCACTTTTATTTAAATGAAAGTTCAAAACAGAAATGCTTCCCATGCAGGGGTATCCACCGTCAAGCAATACCAACAAAGATTCAGCCTCCTGGCTTGTACACAGTTCAATGTCTGTCTCCTGCAGACTCTTCCCAAATTATGGCCACTAGCACACAGCTAGTCTGGCTACCACCTGACTCCAAGGCAGAGACCTCCCGTCTGCCAGGGTGGAGCCCTCCTGGCTCCTATCTGCCGGGGTGGAGCTCAGAATCATGACCTGGCCTCCACAAAAAGGCCTGCACACACCTGTGCAATCAGCGCGCTGGCTGCTCCCAAAATATGGGCCCAGGATTGGAGATTTCATCTCTCCCAAATTTCTTAGAAATCTCCAGGCTACAGGTCCCAAAACAGGCTTTACAAACCAAAGAGGAAACTGATAAACCAGTTTCCTCTGCTTTATGAGATCTGCCTGGAGCCCCTCAACCTGTATGGTTGAGAATCCTGGGTCTCCATCGTGATTTCCACCGTGGCAGGATACCGCACTGCCACAATATATATATATATATATATATATATACTGTATATATGTGATTTTGCGCAACCCTGCTGCCCTGTAGCAGTACTTCTGTTATAGGGCAGTCGGGAAGTGGTTAATGTGGTACTCCAGACATAGAAGCAAGCACAACTCTTTGTACAATTAACTCTTTGCACAATTCGCTTCTCACTCACTTACCTGTACTTGACTTCTCCCACATGGCACAGCACTTCTGAGGGGATACCGTAGAGCCTCCTCCAGGCAGGTTTCCATGTCACCTCACTCCCACTGACACATTTGAGACTTCTCACTGTGTTAATGTGGAGCTCCACCCAAAAGGGGAAGTTACACTTTAATGCTTTGTCCCCCACTCCCCATTAAGGTTTGGCACCTTTGGGGAGCAGGTACCCGAATTTGACAGGTACCCGCTCCCACTTCCACTGCCATCGCCAAAGCGATCAGAAGTGGATGTTGTCCTCCCCCTCCCTCCTCATAGTCTTCTGGGACACGTGACAGGTCCCAGAAGACCACGGGGTCATTCACAAAGCGCAGTACTTCTCGCACATACGCAGTGGGCACCCAGCTTTCAAGCCGCAAGCTGTCATAGCCGGGTGCCCACACTAAAGATGTCAGCACCAGGGAGAGAAGACGGCCAGTGAAACCAGCCATGGTGAGGACACTGCTGGACTGAGGGACAGGTAAGTGTCTGTATTTTAAAAGTCAGCAGCTACAGATTTTGTAGCTGATGACTTTTATTTTTTCAGCTGGAACTGCGCTTTAAGCACAAACGCTACACATTTCTGAAATTCTGTACTTCTGAGAAACCAAAGATCACTGGGATTCAGCTCCTTTAAATTAACAGAAATTAACAGGGCTTAACTAAATAGTAAGGAAAATGTGGAAACATATAGTAAAACAAATGTCACTGTAAAAATACAAACTTAGCCTACCATAAAAATGGACAGTGTCAGGCAATAGGGCAGTGGATGGTGTCAGTGAGTAGAGCAGTGGACAGTGTCAGTAGGGCAGAGGTTGGTGTCAGTCAGAAGAGCGGTGGATGGTGTCAGCAGAGCAGTGGACAATGTCAGTCAGTAGGGCAGTGGACAGTGCCAGTAGGGCAGAGGTTGGTGTCAGTAGGGCAGTGGATGGTGTTAGTAGCTTTTATTTTTGCAATTTTATTTTTTAACACACACCGTATATATAAATTGGTTATTTTTATTAGTTTACAAAAAATAAAGTGAGCAAGCTCAATAAAAATCTAATCAATCAACATTTGTGTGACTACCCTTTGGCATCAAATCAGCATCAGTTCTTACACTTGCACACTTTGTACACATGCACAGAGTCAGGGATTTTGTAGGATTAAAGCCAGATTTATGATGAACCAATTATACCACGCAGGCGCTAATGATCATCAATTTCATATGTAGGCTGAAACACAGACATTAACTGAAACAGAAACAGTTGTGTAAGTGGCTTAAAACTGGGTGAGGAACAGTCAAACTCTGCAACTAAGGTAAGGTTGTGGAAAACAGTTTCATGTCACAGGTCATTCACCATGGCAAGACTGAGCACAGCAACAAGACACAAGGTTGTTATACTTGCATCTAAAAAACAATCAATGTAATCAAAACAAATAATTCTGACCATACAAGCATCTATTGCAAGCTGAGCACTTAAAGGCAAATTTCACATTACCTCATAGCATATCACAAAAATACATACACAGTGCAGCTCAATATAATAAGGTGCTGATATTACATGCACACATTTATAACAGCCAAGTGCATAAAGCAAAGTCCATATATAAAACCAAATCACAGACACAAATTAACATATCACGATGTATCAAAAGAGTGACATAATATTATTTCTGGTTCCAAAGGTGCTTGATCCCATCACCATATACAATCGTGGCTGCTTACCTTATGAATATGACCCCTGAACTAACAGGTTGGTTACATTGTGCTTTTCCCATCAAGGGTATTTGCTTGAAATAGCAGCACCACTGGTCTGGGCAGATGGCCCCTTAGATGTATCAAAATGTGCTGAACATATAAAATCAAGAGACAAATAGTGCTCTGCTAAAATATGTTTTATTCAAATTAGGAATAAAATGCACTTACAAATCTGGCACTTATATCCAAGAGCAAAGAACAGCGCTCAAGAAATAGTCAGCATGTGAACACTAAGATAGCAGTGGGTGATGTCAGTGAACATGACTCCTCCTCCCGTTAACCACTTCCCATCCGGCCCATGTATATAAACAACCGGACAGGAACAGTGCAGGGGCGGGTGGCTGTTTATAAACATCCTCCCCACTTACCTGATTGTGCTCACTCCCTGGAGCGCGCAGCACCACCGATCATTGTACGGGACCTCTATGTGAGGTCCCGATCATGTGATCACTGATTGGCCAATCAGTGATCACATGAAGAGTAGTAAACAAAATGGCACTTCTGACATCATTGCTTACTACGTGTGAAATCTGTGAATAATCACATGGTACAAGGCTATTCACAAGAGCCTTGTACCATGTAACAAGCTGTGACCAATCACAGCTCGCACAGTATTTCTCAATGGCTGCAAGAATGCAGCCAGAGAGAAGAAGAAATTATTGCTTTTACAGCCTTTATGGGTGTTCATTTCAATTCCTTGATACTTCCTCCTGCTCTAGAATCTTGGAGAAGATTCTAGAAGAAGTGGGCGAGGGTGAGGAGAGGCTTGTGTGTACTCTAAGGGATCCTGACCAATCGCCAAGCAAGAGGCTTGGCATGGGGTCAGGACAGCCCTTAAAATGACTGAGCCTGCTTAGTGGCAGGGAGAGCTCGGGTAGAAGATGTTATTAAACTGAGATGCAGGAGCCTGGGAGAGGGCCAGGTGGAAAGGTGACTACCTACAGACAAGACGCTGTAAAGGAGGATCACTCAGCCTCATCGGCCCCCAGAGCGAGGACCACCTGTAGAGCCAGGAAAGGAGCCAGACCTGAAGAAGGCCTGAAGGCAGCTACCTACCTAAATCTTCTTGCGGGACTGAGACTGAGTGAGTAGTTCTGCATCCCCTGGGCCAGTTAAGGGAAAAAAGAACAGTCTGGTGGGAAACCTGATTAGCTCCTTACCTGGGACTGTTTCATTTTAAAGTGGCAGGCACTGGTTTCCTTTGCCCAGGGATTCCCTCAGGCACCTGGATAAGAGGAGGATTATCTGGGGCCTGGGGAGGTACACCAGGAGAGGCTGGAGAGCTCTCCAAGAAGAGTTTCTGTTGCATAAAGTACATAGTTGCTAAGGAGTTTTTCCTTGGATTTCCAGTTCCATTGGGCATCCCGTACACCCCTTACCCCATGCAAGTTCAACACACCTTAATAAAACATAAAACCATGCTCAAGGACTGTTTAGTGACTCTGAGTGAAAGTTTGTGGAAAATG
The DNA here is from genome assembly GCF_062004578.1 of Staurois parvus. Classification (NCBI taxonomy): domain Eukaryota; kingdom Metazoa; phylum Chordata; class Amphibia; order Anura; family Ranidae; genus Staurois; species Staurois parvus. The sequence goes on from NW_028318094.1 coordinate 9,846,455, forward strand.
TGTGTTACCTGGCTGTGTAGGACTATAGGGGGACCCAAATTTTCAGCAACTCCTACGAGGGTAGTGCTACACTTGTTGACTGTCTTGGAAATTCGCTTTAATGAATTTCTCCTTACCGTGAGTACTCGCAGTTGGATGCGCAGAAATCCCCCATAAAGCTGTGCGAATCTTGCTTACCACGACTGCAGCTAAACTACACGATTCCTGCCCATCCAACTACTTTTAGCTTCTGTTGAAATGTGGGGGATGGAGCTCCGTTACCCTAGAATGATCAAACGACACTCTCAGGATGGTGTTGCAATTCACATAAGGAAAGTTTTCATTCTCCCCTTTGGTTTTATTACCAATACACACACGCCCCCCCACATGAATAAGGTCAAATCCCTCCCACAGAACAATGCAATGGGGAGTGCCTGTACACAGGATGTACATTCCGATTGGAGCATAGCCTTTCCTATTATCTATCACTGGTCCTCCCCCATGAGCCTTCTGAGGTCAGCATATTTCCCAGCTCCTAGCAGTATGTCCATTCCCTGTACAAGCATTCCCTAGAAATATCAGTCTGTACCTGGATGGGCCCGATACGATCTTTATTAAAACACATCCATCCAAGATACAGTTCAGATTGGTAATGGGTTGTAAGATATGCATAAGCCTACACGCGGAGTTCGTACCGCTTGGCGCCTTGCGGAACGGAGCCCATGTGGTACTATGCTGCTGATATGTGGATACAGGCCCGCGGTCTACGGCCAGCGGCATTCGCATCGAATGCCGTGGTGGTATACACGCCGGTCTATAAGCGCAGATCTGCCATATCATCCATTACCGAGCTGGGTACTGTAATACATACATTGTACATGCGCATGGCCCAATTGCAGCCTTCAGAGCTTTAATTAAGCCACACGAGAGACATATGAATAACACGAATATATGACACATTTAAAGTTCGACCAACAATACAAAATTTCCATGACATTCCCTCCTGTTTTATCATATTCTCCTCGTGTCCCTTCTTGATCTTCTTCAGCTTGATGGGTGTAGTCTCAAAACCTCAAAGAGTTCCTGTAGTTGTCCCTGAGAATAAAGCTCCACGGGGTACCTGAAACAACAAGACCCGACGCAGACTTGACGCAAACAGGCTTGATTGAAGCAATGATCCTCAAGAGCGTTGGAACCTTCACTACAGGAAGGCTCTTGTAAAAACCACAAACAGACTTGTGGTATGAATAAGGCTTGTGATCCCACGGTGGTCTGGGGAGATCCAGCAACAGATTCTCAAATTGCCCCTGTAGACGGGGCCACACAAGGCTGGTCTCGATCCAGACAGTTTTCCAAATTGCAGACACAAACCATGATGAGGCTTGAAGCTTGCTTGGAGGTCTTGGAGAATGTGGTCTTCAGGGAGATAAATTAGAGGGAATCTGTAGAGAAGGTGGTTGGTTGGTGAGGTCTTCCTCCGATCAGTGGTTGGAGTGGGATCCCAGGAGCGGGCATGGAGATGTGGTCGTCTGCCCGAGCTTGGCTTACACGGTCGATGAGGCAACAGGAACATCTCACCGCGGCATATAAGAGGCAGAGGAAAAAGAGAAGCATCAGGATATACACTCCCACTTCCTTCAACCAAGATCCGATGGAGAACAGGAAATCTCCCAATCCTCCCAAACCCTTGAACGGATTCCAACCCTCACTAGCTATAGCTCTAGCTTTTCCCTGTAGTTCACTAACTTTGTCCATATGGGCCTGGACCTTGTCATCGGTGTCTTCTATCCAAGTACAACAATCCTCTCCGATGAACTCACAAAACCCCCCTTTGGCGGCTAAAAGATAATCAAGGGCCATCTTCTCCTGAAGCACTAAAATTCCCATCTGCCGTTGTTCTTGGGCAATTACTCTGACAGCCTCTACGGTCTCGTTAAACATACTATCCACGATGACAGAAAAATTGTTCAGGCGCTTCATAAGTTCTATTCCCCAACCTGTCCATGAGGGGAACCAAGCCCATGCCTGGTCGCCCTCAGAGAACAGCTCCCTGTGAACTCTCCCTGCCATCCTTACCTTCTTGTGGACCATCAACTCTTCATGATCCATGACTACATAGGATGCTGGAACTAGCTTTATGAGGGCACACGAACCTTTCGCGTTCTGGGGAAATGTTCTATAGGCTGCCGAACCACACAGAAAATAGTATGGACCTGTCAGAGCAGAGCAGGAGGAGTTCCTCGTTCGGCCTCTGGCACTGAGCAACAGTTGCACAGACTGGGGGATTGCTCCCTCAGTCTGCACATCACATCCGTCCTTCCAACACACGTGGTCTGGTCGGTCAGTGTGGTTACTCAGAAGGGAAGTCTGGTTAGTCAGATTGACAGTTATACCTCCCTCACAGGTGGTAGTCCCAACAAACTTGTTACCTGTGCCAAAGCTGATGTTAAAGCACACCTGAGGGCTGCCTAGCTGCCCAGTTACCCATAATGGACTGACGAGGGTCCTACAGGAGCTAGAGCTAATATTGGTGCTAAAACTGATGTTACCTGCTAAAAATGTGTCATTAAGTTCTACCGACAAATGTCTACGTGGGGGCTGACCAGGGGTCCCTTGCTTTTTCATGCCGACACGGATGTCATATAGGGCATGAACAGCGGCCATTGCAGACATGTGATGACTGGGTGGGGGCTTAGAGCATACCCAACAGTTGGTTTTGTTGGCGGTTCTGGCTAAACGCAGATGCATTTTAAATAAAAGGTTGGGGTATCTGCCGTCTTTTCCTCCGTTAACACACATGTAAGACATACAAACAAAAAGAAAAAGGAAAATGACACCCCTCATTCTCTGGTGTAGCTGAAAAGCTTCTTGCAGTGGCTTGCGTGCACCCAGTTGTCTCGTCCCTCGAGCTTGAGTGAGGTAGGTGTCGTCAGCTGGACTTGGTATAGTCTGGTGAACCGTGGCTCGAGTCCGGTTCTTTGATGTTTCTTTAGGACGACCCAATCACCTGGCTCAATAGAAAGAACACCTGTTATTGCATTTGAATCGGGGAGCGATTCGCGAACCCGATGGTGTATCTTCTGCAGCTCCCGTTGCAGAGATTGCACGTAACCTGTAAGCTGTGAATGCAAAGACGACAACTGTTGAGGAAAGTACAACCCTGTTTTGGGAGGTCCCCCAAACAACACCTCGTAGGGTGACAGCCCATGTGGTTGCCGAGGGACATTCCGGATGGAATAGGGGGCAATGGGGGGACACTCGGGCCAAGGTTTTTGGATATCGGCCAAGATGTTGGAGATCCTGTTTTTAAGGATTCCGTTAAGACGTTCAACCTTACCGCTACTCTCGGGGTGATATGGGGTGTGTCGCCGCTGACTCCAGTTCCACCAAAGAAATGCAGTTGTGTCCTTTGGAAGAGAGGTTAGTAGTGGACAAAGAAGACATGTTAGCAGAAGAGGTGTTAGTATTGTTAGTCGGGTTGTAAAATTCAGCACTGTCGTTGCTGTCCTCCCCCCCTTCTCATCTTCCAACACAGGAAGAAGAGAAGCTGGGTTAAGAATAGTGCATCGTTTGATAGTGAGGTTAGTAGGGGTTAGGAGGGCTTTCCCCTGAGAGGGGTACCTTGCCTTGGATGTCCTGTTTTCGCAAGACCGTTCTTGCTGCACTGGTGTCGGTGAGGCAAGGGAGGGGATATTTTAATTCCTCTAGAAAAAGATGGATCTGGGCCGACACCGATTTGTCAACTTCCTATGAGAATTCATAGGAGTTACTTACCATGTGGTCACAGGGGCGGAGGACTCATCAGGAATGAACTGCCACCGACCTTTAGGTAATTGGGGACAGCTCCTCCTCATGTGCCCCGTTTGGTGGCACTGGAAGCACCTGGGTGGGGGCCTATCCTTCCTGTGACCCAGATCCCTTGGTTTTTCGTGTGGGGTCTGGGACATAAGAACTTTGGCCTTGTCCTGTTTTCTTCTATCCATTTCCCTCTCTATTGCCGCAAGAGTGGAAAGGATAGCAGGGATAGACATCTCATTATATTCGGGTCGGGCCAGAACCAGCCTTTCCTGAATTTTAGTATCGATGCCTTCCAAAAATTTGGCCCGCAACAGAATGTGCGTCGCGGTCACCTTTACCCCTTCAGTTGGAGCATCAGGTCCAACTTCCAGATCCGCATCCAGTGCCGTCTGCTTGAGACGGCGCCAGAAGCAGGCGCTTTCCTCATTAGGACCCTGGGTGAGCTTCATCATGTCCGTAGTAGAGGTAGCACCATACATTTCTGGAAGCTTTGCCTTTAGCTGTGTACAGAACTCTTTGCCCCCTGAAGTCATCTCCTCATGAGTGGTTATAAAGCACCCTGCAATCACTGTACTGGCCACTTCCATGCCCACCTTTGCCCTCAGGATCTGCGCACAATCTGACCCGCTCATACCATAGCTGAACTGGTTTTGTCCAAACATTCAAGCAAATCCTCTCGGATTGACTCGATAGTCCGGGAGCTCAGCCAGAATAATGCGGATCTCTGCCGGGGTGAAGGGGACATGCCAAACTACCCGTTCCCCTAAAGTCCGTTCCCCCTGTGCATTGGGAGGACCTTCAAATTGCTGCACCCTGACTGGATAGGCCTCGGTCCGGGAAGAGTGCAAGGGCTGGCCCAGCTTCATTGGTGGGCTTAGGTTAACCACCTCGCTTACTGCACCTTCAGGTTTGAGGTCCCTCAGATCAGGGTATAGCTGTGGGGCAGGGGTCTGATCAGTGGTTCGTAGCGCTTTGATGCAATCCGCCCTGTTTCTTAACCGGGTGTCTATTCCCCTTGATTCACAGATAGTCTGCAAATCGGTTGTTGAGTAGGCTTCATAGTTGGAAACAGAAGGAGCTGGGATGAAGCAGGGAGAAGGGAGAGGTAGAGGTAGAGGCTGAGGCATAGAGACAGAAGACACGAAAGGTACGTCAAGAGTGACGTCACTAACAGAAGAGACAGGTGCAGTTATACTTCTCTCAGCCACTGTTGGTTGTTTGGGAGCCCCAGCAGACCCTGATCCTGCCTGCCTTAGTAGAGTCAGCCCTGAAAGAGCTTCCTCCACCTCTGACACCGGATCCTCCTGTTTTATTCCCTCTGGAGGCCAGGTATACATCATCTGGTTCTTCCGGACAGACACCAGTTTATGTATGCCCTGCTTCCCTAATTGGATTGACCTGTGAAGCCATAGCTGTGCGATCTCTAGTTCTGACGCCTGCATCCGTGGTCCAAATTCAGAGATGAATTTTTCCCACCTCCATGCGTCAAATGTACCTTCCCGGGGAATTTCCCATCTGGTACCCTTCGACCATTTATTCCACCTTTTGAGGGGTTCTGTAGACTTCCCCCCCAAACTCACCTTCATCAGTTGTGCAGCTGTCCTTACCCTGAAGAGGGCTGGTTCCCCCTCTCTCTTCATGGACTGACTACTGCCCATCGTGACTAGTCACTGGTATATATCCCACGTCCGGGTACCTGTTTACCCCCTGGAGCACTCGGTGGGATCCTACCGAGAGGCCTGATTCCACCACTTTCCCAGCACAGCGTAATTTATGTGATACTTATCGATCACCCGAAGCGCATCAAGTGGCGGTCAGACTGAGAGCACACCTCCCACTCCCACAGCGCAATTTATGTGATCCTGACCACCCGAAGTGTTTGTGGTAACCAGGCTAAGCGTTACACTTCCCTGGACCGCCCACTCGCACAGTGTAATTTATGTGGTTCTCATCACCCACTGTGTTTGGCAGGCCACACCGTACAATGATGAAAGTGGCTTTTCTCTCCCTGCACACAGTAGCTAACACAAGTCAAAACAAAAAGAGGGGTTCTTGGATGTTACTTAGGGGTCACTGGTTGGCCGGAAACCTGCTAACTGACCTTTAGGAAATTTGTGTAAAGAAAAATCTTTCCTAATACACACAGAAAAACCCCTTTTCAACCTGAAAAACCGTTAAAAAGGACAAAGTGGATCCTTATGAAAAACACGGGACGTTTCACAGTAAAACAATTACACAGAGGTAAACCGAAAAACTGCGCCAAAAGAAACCTTGTTGCTGACGCAAAAATCACTCATACCAGCACCGCTAAACGATCCGCGCTACACACGCAATCTTCGCTGCAACCACCTAAAACCGTTTACACAAAAAGTCTGCTGGACGTGAAACACGTGACGCAGCAGCTTAAAACAAACCCGCTTTACAATAAGGAACTACTTTTAACAGGAAAAACACAAGAAAAACATAATCACTATACAAGAAATCTATGCGCAAAAACCCAGACTTCACCGCGCTCACTAAATGTGGAACACGTGAGGGAAAAACTCGCTTAACACAATTTAAATTGGCTGGCAATACGCAAATTTAAAGCTAAAAGCAAACAAATTAAACTGTAAAAAATTTGGATTACAAACACAAAATGGGTCAAATGCATATAGGAAACTTCATGCACATTGCATAGAGATCATTGCACATGTGGCAGTCAACAAAATGGCCACCAAACAAAAAGAGCACATGTGGTTAGTCAAGAAAATGACCCCCCACAGAGGAGCACATGGTAGACACTAGAATGGCCCCCCACAGAGGAGCACATGGTAGACACTAGAATGGCCCCCCACAGAGGAGCACATGGTAGACACTAGAATGGCCCCCCACAGAGGAGCACATGGTAGACACTAGCCTCAAAATTGCCTCTAACCTCTTACATAAAACAGACGTTTGGACAGAACATACACTGGACAATTGCACAACAATATACAGCACACATACAACACAATGTGGCCACAATCACAGAACAGACATAAAACACCAACATATCACACTAACATGCACATGTAACAGAAAGGACCCCCTGCTGCATGCTTGCTGGGAGCAGTAGTACCACAAAACATTGCACAGACTACATACACACAAAGGTCTTACAACAGTTAAAAATTAACCTAAACCTTTCAGCACTGTAATAATAACTTCACGTGGAGGGGGGTAAAGCAATCACCACAGTACCTACAACCCACAAATACTTACCTAACACTATGCAACAACTTTTACCCGCTAAAACATATACCCGTTTAATTTTTGGTTGGAAGATTTTTAAACTTGACCAAATCCAGCCAACCAAACCCACCCCTCTGCTGCTCTCAGCAGAGAAAACCCTCGTCTTTCACCCACAGATCAAGAGTTTAGGACAAAATTAGGTCCTTGCTAAGCGGTAATTCTTGTTAGCTAACAGAGAGCGAAATCAGCCACACAAACGTGCAAAAAGCAATCCTCTTAATGGCAGAGAGACCTGAAATGTGCCGGCATACTTTTTGCTAGTTCATGATGGCTCATTCCCCCTCGTGCTCGGTTAGCTATGCAAGAATACGCGTTAGTATCCACCAGGCTCGCCAAACTGTCTTGGAAATTCGCTTTAACGAATTTCTCCTTACCGTGAGTACTCGCAGTTGGATGCGCAGAAATCCCCCATAAAGCTGTGCGAATCTTGCTTACCACGACTGCAGCTAAACTACACGATTCCTGCCCATCCAACTACTTTTAGCTTCTGTTGAAATGTGGGGGATGGAGCTCCGTTACCCTAGAATGATCAAACGACACTCTCAGGATGGTGTTGCAATTCACATAAGGAAAGTTTTCATTCTCCCCTTTGGTTTTATTACCAATACACACACGCCCCCCCACATGAATAAGGTCAAATCCCTCCCACAGAACAATGCAATGGGGAGTGCCTGTACACAGGATGTACATTCCGATTGGAGCATAGCCTTTCCTATTATCTATCACTGGTCCTCCCCCATGAGCCTTCTGAGGTCAGCATATTTCCCAGCTCCTAGCAGTATGTCCATTCCCTGTACAAGCATTCCCTAGAAATATCAGTCTGTACCTGGATGGGCCCGATATGATCTTTATTAAAACACATCCATCCAAGATACAGTTCAGATTGGTAATGGGTTGTAAGATATGCATAAGCCTACACGCGGAGTTCGTACCGCTTGGCGCCTTGCGGCACGGAGCCCATGTGGTACTATGCTGCTGATATGTGGATACAGGCCCGCGGTCTACGGCCAGCGGCATTCGCATCGAATGCCGTGGTGGTATACACGCTGGTCTATAAGCGCAGATCTGCCATCTCATCGATTACCGAGCTGGGTACTGTAATACATACATTGTACATGCGCATGGCCCAATTGCAGCCTTCAGAGCTTTAATTAAGCCACACGTGAGACATATGAATAACACGAATATATGACACATTTAAAGTTCGACCAACAATACAAAATTTCCATGACATGACAAAGGGTTGTTTTTTTTTTTTTTTATTTTGTGTGGACATTACTTACAGCACATGTAACAATACAACATGATGATTCCACATAAATCAATATGATTATTGAAGGTGTGAACCATGTGACATTTGACAGCTCATGTCATCATCTGCGCTTCTAGGAAAGTCCAGAATTTTGATCATGAATTGTATAAAGCCTGTTACTAACATTTAATCACTGAAAAGTGTGGGCAAGAAGTGGGAAATTTTAACAGATGGGGCTTTTGTATTAAAAAAATTCCTTAATTACCATGATGACATCAAAAACAATACGTCAAGTTACTTCAGCTTTCAGACTTGGACAAAATAGTGACAGTTTAAGGGATGTGAAAGAGTATGGGAAGAACAATTAAATAATTATATTACTCTGCTTCCCATGTTGCATCCAATTTTACCTCAGCTGACAGAACAGCAATTATCAGATTATCCACTAACCCTAACATAATCATAAAACAAACTGATAAGGGTGGGGCTATTGTAATTCAAGATAGAGCAGAATACATACTAGAAGCTCATAGATTGCTATCAGATAATACTACTTACACTAGCCTCCCCACTGACCCATTGCCCCAATTCCAGAAGAAAGCCACTGTCCAGTTGTTCTTAATAAGGCAGAATTTGCATTTTTCAACTATATTTTTGTACCCTGTACTATTATCATCTCCGCAAGATCCACAAATGTCTTACTAATCCCCCTGGCCATCTTATAGTTGCCTCTATGGACAGTGTCACTAGTCACTTTTCAATTTATGTTGATCATTACTTCCAACCCTAGCTCAAAACCTGCCTGCTTATATCGGAGACGGTACTCACTTATTAGAAAATCTTGTACCTTACTTTTGGAAACCCACCTATCTTTGGGTATCCCTAGATGTAAACTCCTTACATACTTCTATCCCCCACACAGTAGGATTAAGTGCAGCACAGCACTTTTTATCCAAAGACCCACTCCTCAATCATAAGCATGCCCGATTTATTCTAGATGCGACACACTTCGGTTTATTCCACAATTACTTTTCTTTTGAAGGGAATTACTATTTACAAACACAAGGTACCGCAATGGCAGTCAACTTTGCTCCCAATTATGCCGATCTTACCATGGGTTTTTGGGAACACCAATTTATTTTGAACAATAATCCCTATGCAAAAAACTTTGGTCGCTACATAGATGACATTGGGGTAATTTGGGATGGTGCACAAGAAGAAGTTGATCTATTCAAGGCTTACTGCAATTCCAAACCTCTAGGCCTATCTTTTTCATCAGTGTGTGGCCCAGATACTTTGGCTTTCTTAGATTTAGAACTCTGTCACACTGACACATCCATATATGTGAAAAAGTATACAAGATCCATGGCTGGCAACTCTTTCCTGCATTTCATAAGCTGCCACCACCCGAGAAGGATATCCAACATCCCTAAAAGTAAATTCTGCAGGCTTAGGCATAACTGCACACGAGATGATGATTATGCCCTGCAAGGTGAACAACTTATACACAAATTTCTAGAAAAAGGCTAACCTCAACTATTAGTTAGAAATACCTTCTTGTCTTTTTTTAAAAATGTCCTATAACATGGACACATCTCCAAAAATCCATGTACCAAACCCTCAACCACTAAGATTTACTATGCAGTTGCATACACAACATCGCAAAATGGAGCAGATTCTACAAAAATACTGGGGCATAGTATTGGAGAATCCCCATTTGAAGCCCTCGATCCCAGATATACCCAAGGTTTCATTCAGGAGGGCCCAAAACATGAAAGTTAAATAGCCCCCAGTAAATTAAAACCTCAAACACCTAAAAATTCCTTACCTACTGTAAGGGACCGCCCGGCGGTACCACTAGCACTCCACTAAATAGGTGTTTCCAGAGCACGGAGTCTAAGTCCCAGGGGGCTTGTTCACCAGGGCCCCTGATGGTGGGGATGGACTTGGAGCCCCCCGAGACCAGGTCGTGGCTACTGGGCAAACCCGTTAGTGGTAGTGGTATTCGCCGAGGGCTCCTGCGGGGAAGAGCCTGATATGAGGAGGTCAGGAGACCCCACTGGGAAGGATGGACGGATGGATGGATGGATGGCTGAGCAGGTGCGGGGTCAGACAAGCCGGGTCGGTAACAGGGAGGACGGTATGGTACAAGGCAGCGGGCAGAGAATAGTCGGGTCACACGCCAGGTCAGCAACAGCAGGTCAGATCCAATAGGGGGCATTCAAGAGAGAGGTCAGGCAAAGCAAGGGTCAGGGCAGGAGAAATACAGCAAGGTCAAGCACAATCCGGGTCAGCAACTTACTATTCACAGGTTCGCAGATACAGGATACAGGTAAGACCAGAAGGCACTGAATGACAGTTCAGGGCCATTTAAATATCCCGCCCTGCGCTGCCATTGGTGCCCAGCGGGCGGCCGCGGCTTCTACTGCGCATGCGCGAACTCGAACGCCGTGGCCGGCCCGGACCTAATGCTCGAGTCCCAGCACAGGGCGGCACACTGCGCCTGCGCCGGGACCATCGCGGCGGAGACCGAGAGGATCCCTGACATTGCCCCCCCCCTACGGGCAACCTCCGGATGCCCACCCGATCTCTCCACCACGGGTGATCGCGAAAGAACCTCCGGACAAGTCTAGGTGCATGGACATTATGGGCAGGTTCCCAAGAATTATCCTCAGGGCCATAGCCCTTCCATTTGATTAGGAATTGGGTCTGGCCCCCCCTCCTTCGGCACTTCAAGATTGATTCCACCTCAAATTCCTCTTCCCCTTCTACCGATATGGCCTGCGGAGGCCCAGATTCTCGTTCAGGGAAGGTATCCGGGACTACTGGCTTCAGCAGGGACACATGGAAGACTGGGTGGATCTTGAGTGTGTCAGGGAGGACAAGTTCGTAGGCCACCTCGTTGACCATCCGCTTAACGCAAAAGGGTCCTATAAATTTAGGGCCTAATTTCTTTGAGGGGCAAAGCATCCTTAAGTTAGAAGTAGACAACCAAACCTTCTCACCGGGTCGCAACACCAGATCTCCCCTTCGTCTCTTGTTGAATGCCCTCTTGTAGTCATCTTGGGCCCGAATTAGGGCTTCCTGTAGCTTCTTGTTGTTCGAGGAGAAGAACGTCAATGTATCCTGCGTTGCCGGAATTGGGCATTCAGGGACCAAGTCCGGGAGGAAGGTAGGGTGAAACCCACAATTGGAGAAGAACGGGGACTGCCCCGTTGCCGAGTGGCACGCGTTGTTGTACGCGAATTCCGCCAAGGGTAGAAGTGGTATCCAGTCATCTTGGGCAAAAGATGTATAGCAGCGCAGGTACTGCTCCAGAGTCTGGTTGGTTCTCTCGGTCTGTCCGTTGGACTGAGGGTGAAATGCAGAAGAGAGGGACAGTTGGATGTTCAGAGCTTTACACAGAGCCCTCCAAAATCTTGAGGTAAACTGAACCCCTCGGTCAGAGACGATGTCTTCAGGGACCCCGTGCAGTCTTACAATCTCCCGAATGAATACTCGCGCAGTTTCGGCTGCCGACGGAGTCTTCCTTAATGGTATAAAGTGGGCCATCTTAGATAAACGGTCCACGGCCACAAGAATTGCTGTGTGGTCCCGTGAAGGTGGGAGCTCGACTATGAAATCCATCGAAATTTTCTGCCAAGGCCGTTCGGGAATTGGTAAAGGCCGCAGAAGACCCCAAGCCTTGCACCTTGATGGTTTGTTCCTCTGGCAGGTGATGCAGGAGTTGACGTAGTGTTTGCAGTCTTTTGCCATGTCCGGCCACCAGAAGGAGCGTCTGCGCTGGCGTTCCTCTGGAGATAGCTTAGGTCGCGCCAGGCCTAGCTGCATGGGTTCAGGAGCATCCTCCGGTGGTGGGTTCAGGAACTGTGGCCTAGTGGATTGGCTGTGACCCTGGAAAGACCCCCAGGAACCTCCTCGACCCTTACCGGACCTCTCAAACCTGCGTTCCCGCAGTCTTCGGTCAATCTTGATGGTTAGTGCAATTAAGTCTTCAAGCGCCTCAGGCATTTCTACCCGGGCGAGCTCGTCTTTCAGGGCCTCTGACAGGCCCATGCGGAACTGGTGCACAAGGGCAAACTCGTTCCAGCGTGTGTCCCCCATCCAACGCCTAAAGTCAGAGGCGTACTCCTCCGCCGCCCGTCGGCCCTGCCGGAGTGTGTAAATGGTAGCTTCGGCCGAAGCTGCCCGCTGTGGGTCATCATATAAGATGGCCATTGCGTCAAAAAAAATGTTAACTGAGCCTAGGTGGGGGTCATTGTTCCCTCTCAGTCGGTGGGCCCAGTCTTGGGGTTCACCCTGCAGGAGGGAGATGACAAACCCCACCTTTACCGATTCCGTCAAAAAGGTACGAGGTTGCAACTCAAAATAGAGAAGGCAGGATTCACGGAACGACCTGAAGCGTGTGCGGTCCCCGTGAAAACGCTCCGGTAGGGGTACCCGGGGTTCGGTCATAGGAAGTGATGCGGGAACCCCTGAAGCAGGCCCAGGGGCCGCTACGGGCGGAGGTGCAGGGGTCAGGGCCTGTGGTGCAGGGGCAGATATCGTGCAGGCCTGGAACCGATTTTCAATCTGCAAACACCTGTCCTGTAATACGTTTACCGCTTGCGTCAAGGAAGCCAGGTGCCTACAAACTTCCTCCAGCGGGGAGGGTCCTCCTCGAGGCTCCGTCATGGCCTTCTGGTACTGTAAGGGACCGCCCGGCGGTACCACTAGCACTCCACTAAATAGGTGTTTCCAGAGCACGGAGTCTAAGTCCCAGGGGGCTTGTTCACCAGGGCCCCTGATGGTGGGGATGGACTTGGAGCCCCCCGAGACCAGGTCGTGGCTACTGGGCAAACCCGTTAGTGGTAGTGGTATTCGCCGAGGGCTCCTGCGGGGAAGAGCCTGATATGAGGAGGTCAGGAGACCCCACTGGGAGGGATGGACGGATGGATGGATGGATGGCTGAGCAGGTGCGGGGTCAGACAAGCCGGGTCGGTAACAGGCAGGAAGGTATGGTACAAGGCAGCGGGCAGAGAATAGTCGGGTCACACGCCAGGTCAGCAACAGCAGGTCAGATCCAATAGGGGGCATTCAAGAGAGAGGTCAGGCAAAGCAAGGGTCAGGGCAGGAGAAATACAGCAAGGTCAAGCACAATCCGGGTCAGCAACTTACTATTCACAGGTTCGCAGATACAGGATACAGGTAAGACCAGAAGGCACTGAATGACAGTTCAGGGCCATTTAAATATCCCGCCCTGCGCTGCCATTGGTGCCCAGCGGGCGGCCGCGGCTTCTACTGCGCATGCGCGAACTTGAACGCCGCGGCCGGCCCGGACCTAATGCTCGAGTCCCAGCACAGGGCGGCACACTGCGCCTGCGCCGGGACCATCGCGGCGGAGACCGAGAGGATCCCTGACACCTACCTTTTTAACCATCAAAGGCATGTATTAGTGTAAAAAAACAAAATGCCTGAAATGCAAACATGTCCAACATGGACAAAAACAATTCACCACTAAAGGGAAAACCTATAATATAAAAGAGTTACACAACTGCTCATCAAAATTTGTTGTCTACTGTTTATCTTGCCCTTGTGGACTCCTCTATGTAGGCCTCAGAACACTGCGCCAAAGATTTGGTGAACATAGGTGCTCAGTGGATGATTGGAAGGACAAATTAAGTGTCTCCAAACATTTCTCTAAATTTCACTCCTAGTCCTCTGTTGGCCTGAGACTGTGGGTTACTGAATCCATATCAGCGCTACAAGCGGCTCTGCAAGAGAGAGACCTTTTGGATCTATACTCTTGATACCTTGGCCCCTGGTGGCTTAAATGAAGAATCAGAATTACATACTGTTTTATAATAAGATCTATACATATTATGTACCAGCCTGTATTTTTTATTCACTCTTTCTTGCATTACCAGGTCTATTTCGTAATAATTTACATGATATTGTCCTCTTTCCCTAGTGTTTTTTGTGATATTATTGTCTGATTTGTAATTTCAATTTGTATTTTCATTTTAATTCCTACAGGACCCTTATGGTCACGCAAACAGCCCTTTCCCCTTTTTTAATGAAATCGTCCTTTTTTTATGAAAACATCTTTTTTGAAAATACTATTCATGACAACATCTTTTACATGAAAACTCCTATTGTAAGTATAGTGTATATATTTATTTTTTATGTTTTAATCACATCTAAATAGTTGTTAGGCCTCTTGAGTGTTATGATATCCATTGGCTCATTATCTATAGCATTTGCAAGCCAGCTAGTCTGTGTAGTCTGCCCACCTGAGTTGCTGATCTATCGGCCTGAGGAAGAAGTGTACATGCTCCTAATGCACTCCAATCAGCAATCCTGCTCCCACCTTCCACTTCTGGTGACGTCACGGCTGTCGGCTTCAGATCTGTGAAGTCCTGGACATCACTAGTGCGGCTGAACAATCCGTGGACCTCCGCACTTACAGTACCCGAGGCGGACTTAGTCTGAGGAGCCATTCGTATTCATTGCAAGTTTCAATTAATTTCTTGTGAGTCTTTTATTGCATTGATTAAACCAAGCTGTTTAAATACTACACTCAGATTAGCACTACTGTTTTTTCCCCATTTCTATCCCATTCATGGTTTACAACTGTTGAGTGATCTACTGTGATTGGTCACAGCGATCACATGACACTGGCAGCGGGCTGGTGTAGTGATCTGTCATTGGCCGTGTGTGCTGGACATAGCCGGTGACAGATTGTGCCAGAGCATGGCCCAATCTTGGGAGGATGTCATATGTCGTCTTCCCAGGATAATAGGGATCCTGCTTGGCCATCATATTGCAATAGGCCAGGCAGGAAGAAGTTAAAGTGGTAGTAAAAAAAAAACAATTCCCCCCTGCAAAGTAACATACAGCGAGTAAATTAAGTATTGAACACCTCACTATTTTTCTCAGTAAATATATTTGTAAAGGTGCTATTGACATGAAATTTTCACCACACATCGGTAACAACCCATGCAATCAATACATACAAATAAATCAATAAAAATAAGTTCACAAATGAAGTTATGTGTAATAAAGTGGAATGACACAGGGAAAAAGTATTGAACACATGAAGAAATGGAGATGCAAAAAGGCATGGAAAGCATAGACACCTGCTGAAATCTATCAGTAATTAGAAATCAATCCTGCCCCTTGTTAGTGCAAATTAATACCAGCTGTTTCATTCTTAACTGATGGCCTATCAGGTGTCTCATTACCAAGGTGTCACACAAGAAATATCTTATGATGGGTAAAATCAAAGAGCTCTCTCAAGAACTTATTGTTGCAAAACCTACTGATGGCATTGGTTACAGAAAAACTTCTAAACTTCTGAATGTTCCAGTGAGCACTGTTATCCAACATCCATAATCTGGAAGTGGAAAGAACATCATTTCACCATAAACCAGCCACGACCAGGTGCTCCTCACAAGATTTATGACAGAGGAGTGGAAAGAATTATCAGAAAGGTTGTCCAAGAGCCAAGGACCACTTGTGGAGAGGTTTAGAAAGACCTGGAATTAGCAGGTACAACTGATTCAAAGAAAACAATAAGTAATGCACTCAATCGTCATGGCCTGTATGCATGCTCACTACACAAGACTCAATTGCTGAAGAAAAAGCATGTTGTTACAAAAAGGGACATCATTTAAAGTTTGCTGCCCAACATTTAGAGGAGCCTTTGAAATACTGGAAAAATATAGTCTGGTCAGATGTGACCAAAATGGAACTCTTTGGATGCTATAATACACATCGGGGTCAAATGGCACTGCACATCACCCCAAAAACACCATACCAACAGTGTTGTTTGGAGGTGAGAACATCAGCTTGTGGGGCTGTTTTTCAGCATACTGTACTGGCAAACCTCATGTCATTGAAGGAAGGATGAATGGAAAAATATACCAAGACATTCTTGATAAAAATCTGCTGCCATCTACCAGGATGATGAAGATGAAACAAGGGTGGACATTGCAGCAAAACAATGATCCCAAACACAATGCCTAGGAAACTCTCAACTGGATTCAAAGAAAGAAAACAAAGACTTGAATCCAATAGAAAGTCTATGGAAAGAACTAAAGATTAGAGTTCATAGAAGAGGCCCACAGAACCTTCAAGATTCGAAGACTGTGTTTTTGTGGAAGAATTGGACAAAATCACACCTCAGCAATGCATGTGACTAGCTTCTCCATACAGGAGGTGTCTTGAAGCTGTCATTACCAACAAAAGATTTTGCACGAAGTATTAAATAAATTTCAGTTAGTATGTTCAATACTTTTTCCCTGTGTCATTCCATTTTATTGCACATAACTTAATTTCTGCATCTCATCATAGCCCATTATGAAAGACTTACCTTAAAACAAAGCCCTCCAGTGGCATGCTGTCACCGAGGACAGGGCTTCCATCTTCACTCAGTCTTGCTTCTGGGTTCACGGGCTCCGGCCAGGTGATAGGTTGAGCCGCAATGACGTCACTCGCATATGGGAGCCCCAGGATTTACAGAAATTACAAATTCTACCTGCTCTGTGCATTTGCTAAATAAGAGACTAGTGTTTCTGCAGAAATGTACACAAGAAGACTACAGTATCTTCAAAATATACACAGGAAATATGTCAAGGAAACATGTGACCTCCACTTCCTTGAGTTGTTTTTTTCTATAGAGCTTTCTTTTGGTGGTATTTGATCACCTCTGTGTTTTTTTTGTTTTTTTTGCACTATAAACAAAAAAAGACCAAATATTTTTAAATAAAACAATATTTTTTACTTCAAAAATAAGGTGTGAACTCCCTCAAAAAACTGCGCTAAAAAATTGTGTAATTACCAATAGTTTGAAAAATAATATAAAATCATCAATTAATGTGAAATGTGCAAATCACTCATATGATAATAACCTGCTGCCACATTGATTTAGTAAACAAACTCAAATAATATTTTAAAAAAAATAAATAAATATTACATTGGCGCATGCATCAATAATGATAATTTTCAACTAATAAACATATTTAAAAGTCCAAATAATTCAGTCCATTCTTGTGATCACCAAGTGAAGAAAAATTTTATTATGCAAAATTCATCAGAATAAATCATTTCAATCCACCACTAATCACCGCGTGAATAATTGTGCAGAAAAACAAAATATACATCTGTATAGTGCTCCCCTCTCAGGTATGCACTCACCAAACTTAATTGCCTCCCACTCTCATGGTTGGCAAACTGAGTTTAAGATTATAATTCTCCAAGGACCAGATCATCCTTCAATCAGTAGTATGGATCTCTCTAGTAATGGTTCCCGATCTCCAGGGTGTAAGGTAATAATTCTTTCCAATTCTCCAAATATATATCACATAGAAGATAAAAAATAGAAACCCCACATGGTGCAGTACTTCTTTAAAACGCTTTATTCTCCACCAGACAAATGCTACTTGCAAGAAGTTTAAAATAATCAAGCCCAAAGATGTATATATCTCTACCAATCCAGAGAGAAAAGACCGAACAGTGTTCTCACCACCGTCGGTCCTTGCTCTCAGACTCTCCTGCGTCACTTCCAGTTCAGGTCCAAGTCACTTCCAGTTGCCGCACAGCCTAGAGAGCAAGGACTGGTGGTGGTGAGAGCACTGTTCGGTCTTATTGAGGTAGAGAGTTCCAGAGGATGGGGGAAGCTCTGGAGAAGTCCTGGAGACAAGCATAGGAAGGAGGAGACAAGGGAGCTAGGGGGCAGGAGGTCGTGCGAGGAGTGGAGAGTGCAGTTTGGGTGATATTTGGAGACAAGATTGGTGATGTAATTGAGGGCAGAGTTATAAATGGCTTTATATGTTATTGTTAATGTTTTGAATTTTATCCGTTGGGCAATGGGAAGCCAGTGAAGGGTTTGGCAGAGAGGGGTGGCAGATAAGGAACGGTTAGTAAGGTGGATGATTCTGGCAGCAGCATTCATGATAGACTGAAGTGGAGGTAGGCCAATGAGGAGGGAGTTACATTAGTCAAGGCGAGAGATAACAAGGGAGTGAATAAGTTGCTTAGTAGTTTCCGAGGTTAAAAATGGCCGTATCTTTGAGATGTTGCGGAGGTGCAGTCTACATGATTTGGACAGCAATTGGATTTGGGGCTGAAAGGACAGATGTGAGTCTAGGATTACACCTAGTACCCTGGCATGAGGGGAGGGACTGATGGTTGAATTATTGGTCTTGATGGAGAAAACAGGGGAGGGGGCATGGGCTGGAGGGACTATTAAGAGCTCAGTTTTGGAAAGATTGAGTTTGAGGAAGTGGAGTGACATCCATGCCGAAATGTCACTTAGTAGGTGTTACGAACTCTCTAACGGTATCTCTATGGGTCCACAGTCTGGGATTCCCCAGGGTGTGGGGTCTAAGCCCCAGTCTGCTTGTTCACCAGAGCCCCTGATGGTGGGGATGGACTTGGAGCAGGCTGAGACCAGGTGGTGGCCCCCGGGTACACCCAACCATGGTAGAGAGGACCGCTAGTGGAGCGTAGCTTGGTAAGGGCCTGATGTGAAGAGGCAGGGAAGACCTGAGCGGTAAACTGATAGATCCGTGCAGGATGGATGGATGCGGACACACCGTAAAGCAAGTAGCGGAGTCAGACAGGCCGGGTTAGTAACCGAGGAGGCAGAACGGAATCAGAGCAGCAGGCAAAGGATAGTCGGGTCACAGGCCAAGTTCAGCAACAGGAGGTCAAAAGATCAGGAGTAGGCAGAAGAATATCCAGAGACAAGCCAGGGGTCAGGGCAGTAGAAGGTCATGATAGTCAGGAGCAGGCTGGATTTGGCAACAGGAAACAACTCAGGAACAGGAATCACAGGCAGAGGAATAAGACCATACGGCAATTTGGATCCTGCAGTGGCCCGTTTAAATAGCCCGCCCGGTGCCGACAGGTGCGCCTGGGTCCTAGTGCCTGCATGCGCCATCATTGGTGACATGCGCGCCTGGGTCCTCATGCCCGCCTGCCTGTATGCCTAGTCAGGATCCTGCGCATGCGCAGATTCATGCGCCGCGGCGATCTCCTCATTCCCTGACATTGCCCCCCCATGGGCAGCCTCCGGATGCCCAATTGGCTCTTCTTTTGTGGGTGACTGTGAAAAAATTCCTGAATTAGTCTTGTAGCATGGATGTTCTGGGCTGGTTCCCAAGAATTTTCCTCCGGACTATAACCCTTCCACTTAATGAGGTACTGCATCTGACCCCTCCTTTTCCTGCAGTCCACGATTGCCTCGACCTCAAATTCCTCTTCCCCGTCAATGTTTATGGCCTCCGGGGGTCTTGATCTACGATCAGGAAAAGGATCTGGTGCTGCAGGCTTCAATAATGACATGTGAAAGACTGGGTGTATTTTAAAAGGACTCTGGGAGCGCTAATTCGTAATCAACATTATTAACTTTGCGTCTATCCAGAATGGGCCCACAAACTTGGGTGCCAACTTCCTTGACGGGCATGCCATCTTCAGGTTGGTTGTAGCCAGCCAGACTTGGTCTCCTGGGTGCAAGATCAATTCTCCCCTTCTCCTTCTATCAAAGGCCCTTTTGTTGTCTTCCTGGGCCTTTGCAACTGCCTCCGGTAACACTTTGTTGTTAGATGCAAACAAATTCAGCGTATTCTGAGCAGCAGGAACAGAGATCTCTGGGATCAGGTCAGGTAGGAAGGTAGGATGCAACCTGTAGTTGGCAAAAAATGGAGATTGCTTAGTGGCAGAATGGCTCGCATTATTGTAGGCAAACTCTGCCAAGGGCAAGAGTGCCAACCAGTCATCTTGGAGAAAAGATGTGTAACATCTGAGGTATTGTTCTAAGGTTTGGTTGGTCTGTTCGGTTTGTCCGTTTGTTTGAGGGTGGTACGCAGAAGAAAAGGACAACTTGATTTCCAAGGTTTCGCTTCGTGCCTTCCAGAACCTCGAGGTGAATTGTACCCCTCGGTCAGAAGCAATATTCTTAGGAACACCATGGAGCCTTACGATTTCCTTTATAAAGATCTGCGCAGTCTCAGGAGCCGAGGGTGTATTCCTTAGTGGCAGGAAATGGGGCATCTCTGATAAGCGATCCACCACCACGAAAATAGCAGTATGTCCTTGGGAAGGTGGAAGTTCTACTATAAAGTTTATAGTTATCATTTTCCAAGGCCTATCGGGTACTGACAGGGGTCTTAGTAAACCCCAGGCCTTGTTTCGGGTGGACTTATTTTGATTGCAGATGGTGCAAGTTCTTACGTATGCCTTACAGTCCTTAGCCATATTTGACCACCAGAATGAGGAAAGACAAAACAGAGGGCGCACAGGCCTAGTGCATTACAATAAAAAATGTTCAATAAAAAATAAAGGAGGTGTTGTACTCACAAACAACAATACAGTCAAGGCACATCATAAAGAAAAGCTGGGTCAACACCGCGCTGAGTAACAGTCCGCAATAGGGAGTTTAGACATCCAAAAGGCTGACGCGTTTCGAGGACTTGCCTCTTCCTCAGAGCCACTATTCGACCACCAGAACCTGAGTTGTGCCAGCTCCAATGTTTTGGAAACCCCAAAGTGACCTGCCAACGGGTGATCGTGGCAGTAACCCAGGACAAGAGTTTGCGCTTCCTTGGGTACCAAGATTTGCTCCCCTTTCCATAAGAGCCCCTCTCTGATCTGTACCGTGACTCCGGGTGGACTGGGTGTTCCTACTGACGCCGTTTGTAATTTAGACAAGAGTTCGGATTGTAGCAACAAGAAATTCCCTGCTGGCAGGATGGTGTCCGGATTCGGATATTCCTTTGGATCCTCGAACATGCGTGAGAGCGCATCTGGTTTAGTGTTTTTAGACCCTGGCCTGTAAGTGATGTGTAAAAAAACCTGGACAAAAACAGTGCCCATCTAGCCTGGCGAGTTTTAAGGCGTTTAGCCGTTCTTAAATATTTGAGATTCTTATGGTCCGTATATATCAAGATTGGATGTATGACCCCTTCCAGCAAGTACCTCCATTCTTCCAATGCCGTTTTTATTGCCAAGAGTTCTCGGTCTCCAACGTCATAGTTCCTTTCTGCCGGAGTAAGCTTTCTGGAGAAGAAGGCTACTGGATACATAAGCTCCTTGAGGCCTTTCCTTTGTGAAAGGACTGCCCCCACTGAGTTTTCAGACGCATCCACCTCCAGAATATAAGGAGGAGAAGAATCTGGATGACTTAAGATGGGTGCTGCTGTGAACAATTCTTTCAGTGTCTCAAAGGCAACCTGGGCCTCAGGGGTCCAATGGAAGTGAACCCCCAGCTTAGTGAGCTGGGTAATAGGTGAAATGAGGCCCGAAAAGTTCTTAATAAATTTCCGATAGAAATTAGCAAAGCCGATGAAACTCTGAATACCTTTCTTGTCTGAGGGTACTGGCCATTCCAAAATTGCGGAAATCTTCTGGGGATCCATGGCAATTCCTGCAGTAGAGATGATCAATCCCATAAATGGAATGCTTTGCTGCTCAAAGCTACATTTCTCTGCCTTGGTGTAAAGCCCGTGCTGGCAAAGTCGCTCTAATACACTCCTGACATGACCTCGGTGTACCTCCAGAGATGTGGAAAAAATCAGAATGTCATCCAGGTAGATGACAACAAAAATATCCAAGTAATCTTTAAAAATATCATTATTAAAGTGTTGGAACGTGGCAGGTGTGTGAGATGGGGAAACAGCTTTCATTGTTTGAACACTGATTGAAATAAATTAAAAACGTTCTGACTGACATTCTGCAGTTTAGCCACAAGTTGTCACTGTTTTTTCTAACACAGCCTCAGACTGCATAGAGATTTCTATATTCATGAAGAGGTGGGGTTTTACACTTGTAGAGTGAACAGGAAAAGGAGAGAAGAGCAGCCATACTTGAGAGAGAGAAGGGGGGCTGTGTGATCTGAGAATCCAATGCAATCCAGATGTGAGGACAGCCCTCCGTGATCAGAAATTCAGTTGAGTGAAGCTGATGGTGTTCAAGACGCTAACCCTGTTCAAAGAAAGGAAGATTGCTTCTAGGAAGCTGATGGGAAGCTGAGGAACTAAGCAATATATATACTGTGATATTGCATGCTTAGTGGAGAGACAGTTGTTCTGTTCATAGTCACCAGCGGATGCAAAGCAGACCTGGGTCGGTAAGATCGTGCACGCACCTCATTTCAGTGTTGGCGTATATAGGACTGAGACAGGCCTATAGTTAGTTAGGGTCTCTGTTTGTGTCAGGCCACAAATGTTGTTACTGATCATTGGAAGGACTCCACAACTTAAAGTGACATTTCACATTGGAGAGCTGATAAAATCCTACAAACTCAAGCCAGACTGGTGGTTTGCTCAGAAGGAATACTCAGGCACGTGCTACAGGACCAGTTATGGGAGGGGGAATACTGCAGATTTGTGTAAGATTGTAAGCTGTTGTGCTGCACCGCAGCTAGACCATACCATACACCCATACACTGATTCTTGTTCTTTTCTACCTTCATCCATCAGAAGGCGCCGTGCTGTGCAGCACAAGGGTCTCAGCTAGAGATGAGCGAATCGAACTTGGCGAAGTGGAATTCGTTTCGAATATTAGGAAAAATTCGATTCGCACCGAATCCGAATTTTAGCAAACTTCGGATGCACAAATCGAATTTTCCCCGATCAGCCGGCAAAAGTGTCACTGCAGAGAGCTCCGCTATTTCTGACAGTTCTCTGACAGTTCTGACAGTTCATTTACAGCGGTTGAAACATTGTATCTATTTGTTTCCATTTAGGATACAGATGTTTTTATTCGGAAATAAATAGATACAATGTTTCAACCGCTGTAAATGTGAAGGAACTGTCAGAGAACTGTCAGAAATAGTGGAGCTCTCTGCAGATACACTTTTTGCTGTACTGGAATTCTTCTTCTTTTCATTCTTCTTCTTCTTTTCATTCTTCTTCTTTTTCTTCTTTTCATTCTTCTTTTCATTCTTCTTCTTTTCATTCTTCTTCTTCTTCTTTTCATTCTTCTTTTCATTCTTCTTCTTCTTCTTTTCATTCTTCTTTTCATTATTCTTCTTCTTCTTCTTTTCATTCTTCTTCTTCTTCTTTTCATTCTTCTTTTCATTCTTCTTCTTCTTCTTTTCATTCTTCTTCTTCTTCTTTTCATTCTTCTTTTCATTCTTCTTTTCATTCTTCTCATTCTTCTTCTCATTCTTCTTTTCATTCTTCTTCTTCTTCTTTTCATTCTTCTTCTTCTTCTTTTCATTCTTCTTCATTTCATTCTTCTTCTTCTTTTCATTCTTCTTCTTCTTCTTTTCATTCTTCTTCTTCTTCTTTTCATTCTTCTCATTATTCTTTTCATTCTTCTTTTCATTCTTCTTCTCATTCTTCTTTTCATTCTTCTTCTTCTTCTGTTCATTCTTCTTCTTCTTTTCATTCTTCTTCTTCTTCTTTTCATTCTTCTTTGCATTCTTCTTCTTCTTCTTTTCATTCTTCTTCTTCTTCTTTTCATTCTTCTTTTCATTCTTCTTCTTCTTTTCATTCTTCTTCTTTTCATTCTTCTTTTCATTCTTCTTCTTCTTCGTCGTGCCCCGTGACTGCCCAAATGAGTGAAGTGTGCAGTGATTCTAAGATCGACGGCACTCATCTGCATGTCATACTGACTGACAGTATTATTTCTCTTCCCCAGCAGACTCCAAGGGCATTTAAATTAAAGGTACAGTGTTCTGCACTAATATAAAGGCTCTCTGAAGCCTAGAAACCCTTTTAATAAGTTAAATTCGCGGCGAATAAATTCGCATCAAATCGAATTTCTCCCACAAATTCGGCGAATCAGCCGAATCGAATTTTTGAATAATTTGCTCATCTCTAGTCTCAGCCTTTGGGCTGAGTGTATGTAAATTTATTGTATATTCCAGCATTTGTGGTTTTGTTTATTTGCCACATCTAAGTAAAATTCTGTTGTGACAAAAGCTGGTGTTGGGGTTGCTTTCCTCATTCGTGACTTCACTGTATTCTGGGGAGCCCACCCCGGTACACTGCTTACAAATTGGTGGAGTTGGCAGGATACAGCGACCGTTATGGACGGGAATGCTGCTAGAGATCTTCCCCCGGCGCCAAAGGCACCGGTCCAGGACCCAGTTCAGGGTGCGCCGGTGCAAGACCAAGTTGTCCCAACACCGCTGATACAGCTGGCCCCCGCCCTGCCCGTACCAGTAGGGTACATTCCCATGGGGGCGCTGTTGAGTCACCTGCCAAAATTTGACGGCAAAAATATGACGTTGCAGGACTGGACTGAAAGAGTGTGAAGTGCGGTTAGGATATGTAACCTGACGTCCGTGCTGCGGACAGAGGTTGCATTGGGGGCTCTAGAGGGTGACATCAGACGGACAGTAATGGTAAGGCCCGAATCTGAGAGAGACACCCTAGAGAAAATATTCTCCCTGCTGGAGAGAGCCCAAGGGGGATGTGCTAAAAGTAGTGCAGCTGCGGAGCCACTTCTTCAACCGACCACAGCGAGAGGGCGAGACCCTGATGCAGTACTCCAATGCCCTACAGGAGACGCTAAATGAAATACAGCGGCGAGATCCAGAGACCATGGGAGCTTTCCGGGAGGTGGACTGGCTACTACGAGACCAGTTCATAGTGGGGCTCTCCAACAAGTTCTTACAGGACAAATTGCAAGAGATGACCCGGACGGGGCCCAACATGACATTCTACAGCATCTACTTAGCCGCTGTGGATACCTGTGGCAGTGAGAATAGTGAGTAGTACCCATGCTACAAGAGGTCAGTCTGCATCTGAAGACTCAGAATCCTTAAAGGATGTAGTCCAGGCCCTGCAGACAGAATTAAGAGAACTTCGGCTGGAAGTATCCCAGATGAAGGCAAAATCTCCCCGGTCTCCGGAAACGACCTTAGCACCTCGCACCACTCCACTCAGGATAACTCAGCTGCGGGGTGCGGGGGCACGTCAAAAGGGGACCGCTCTGTTGGGCTTGTTGACAGTACGGCCACATGGCCAGAGAGTGCCCAGAATAGATGAAGTCCGAGCCGACGTTAAACTTCAGACCGCTGCAGTAGCTGGGCATCCTGCGGCGGTACGCCAGAAGCTCAGCCCTACGCATGAGGAGCATGACCTGTATGCTAGCAGCCCTGTTATGGAAGCAGAGTTGGAAGGACAGAAGGTACGCTGCCTAGTTGATACAGGGTCGGAATGCACCCTTATGCCTCTGGAGTTCTTCGAAAGACACTTTGGACATATGATAGAGCCGGAAGACGGGAATGTCATCAAGCTGACGGCTGCCAATAACAGAGAGATTGACGTCCAAGGAATAGTCTGGATGCGGGTCCGGCTGTGTGGGCAAGGCGTCGGCAAGAAGGGGGTCGTGCTGGTGGATCATTTGTCCAGGAGAGGGATGGACGTGACACTAGGTATGAACGTGCTGAGGGACCTAGACCACCAACTCTATGCCAAAGAAGGGCCGAGGTATTGGCAACGGGCCACCACACATCGGCCAACCCAGAAGGTTCTACAGAAGATGGTGAGGAGCTGTAGTCTGCGAAAGGGCGACATGTCCGGTTGGCCCTTTGGACACGTGAGGGTGCCGCGGAGGACCCTGGTAAAGATCCCGCCTCAAAATGAGCGAAAATTGATGCTGCCGGTTGGGGCTGGACGACAACTGAATGGACTGGAGGTCCTGATCAAGCCCGCTTACCAAGAAGAAATGCAGACTCATCCACTGATAGCCCGGGCCCTCGCTATTGTGAATGATGGATATGTGCCTGTACGCTGCCTCAACATTGAAGACTGTGAGTTAACTGTCCCTGGGAATACCTTGCTGGCCGAAGTTTGTGTCCGAAGGGGATATACTTCGATGGAGGAGCTTCACGCTACGGGCAGATAGGAGATCAGCATGGACCTATGCTGTAGAGGTCCATCAAAGGGAGACCCCGACAGCGGAGTGGAACTCTCGAGTGATCATGGCCCAGATGGGGGTGGACTGCAAGATCCTGACTCCAGGACAACAGAAGTTGCTGGAAGACACCCTTTGGGAGTTTCAGGAGGACTTCGGGGTGTGCCTCCACCATTGAACACGAAATCCCCACCGGCAATGCTGCACCGATCAGGGAACGTTACCGGCAAATCCCGCATAAATGTACCAGGAGGTGAAGGATATGGTGGCCAGCATGTTGGAAAACCAGGTGATCCAGGAGAGTCAAAGTCCTTGGGCTGCTCCAGTAGTCTTGGTGCGGAAGAAAGATGGGAGTCTCCGTTTCTGCGTGGATTATTGGAAGCTGAATGCCCAGACCGTCCGGGATGCCTACCCCCTTCCGCGGATTGAGGAGTCGTTGTCCGCCCTGAGTCATGCGAAGTTCTTCTCGACTCTTGACCTGGTCAGTGGGTATTGGCAGGTACTGATGGCCAAGAAGGACAAAGCGAAGACGGCCTTCATCCTACCTATGGGTCTCTACGAGTTCAACAGGATGCCATTCGGCCTGTCCAATGCCCCGGGAACATTTCAGCGGTTGATGGAGCACTGTCTGGGAGATCTCAACTTTGAGTCGGTATTGATATATCTGGATGACGTAGTAGTGTTTGGGGCCTCTTTTGAGGATCGCCTCCAGAAACTGCAACAGGTCTTAGGACGGCTGCGAGACCATGGGCTCAAAATCAAGCCCAAGAAGTGCCAACTGTTTCGACAACAGATAGAGTATTTGGAACATTTGGTCACCCAGGAGGGGGTAAAGCCAACCCCCGACAAGGCGGAGGTCGTCCAGAAGTGGCCCCAGCCGAGTACACTACGAGAGGTGCGGGCGTTCATTGGACTGGCCAGCTACTACAGGAGGTTTATACCCAAGTTTGCTCGGCCCGTTAAATGAGTTATTAAGGGTCACTGCAGGGAGCCCGAAGAATCGTCCCATCGAGTGGGGACCCTGGCAACAAGGGGCCTTTGAAGCAGTGAAGGGGGCGCTGATTAGTGCCCCGATTCTGGCTTATGTGCGGTTCGACACCCCATTCCTGTTGTACACTGACGGAAGTCTACATGGTCTGGGGGCTGTGTTATCCCAAGTCCAGGATGGACGTGAGAGAGTCATTGCCTATGGCTCTGAGGGAGTCCGAGCGCAACCCTGACAACTTTAGCTCCTTTAAATTGGAACTACTGGCCCTGGTGTGGGCCATGACCGAAAAGTTTGCGGAGTACCTGACCGGTGCAGAGGTGACCGTGATGACTGACAACAACCCATTAGCACATCTGGAAAATGCCAATCTTGGTGCGCTTGAGCAGAGGTGGTTGACTTGCCTCTCTAAGTACCAATACCGCATCAAGTTCCGGTCAGGTAGGGAGAACGGCAACGCTGACGCACTCTCCCGAGTCCCTGTAGGGTTGTCGGCTCAGAGTGCCGATGAGGAGCTAGAGGACACTGAAACTCCTGACCTTAGTCGATTACCCATATTCCAGGATGTGGCACATTCAAGTGGGGTGGCGTTCGGGATGCCAATGGTGCTGGGAAAGACGTTGGCTGATTCGGAGAGGGTCCAGGATAGCTGCCTGGACCTGTGGAAAGTGAAAGAATAGGTCCGGACCAAGATCTGGTCTCGGTCAGAAGAGCGGGCTTGTCTGACTCCCGAGGGCCAAAAGTTGTTGGGGCAGTGGGACAAGCTAATTGTTACCCAGGGCCTCCTGTGTTGGACCATATACTTGCAGTCAGAGTTGCAATACCGGCGTCAGATTGTCATCCCCATGTCATTAGGACCGGAGGCTGCCCGGGAAGCCCATGAGAGGGGTGCCCATTTTGGGAGCGATAAAACGTTCAAGTGGCTCCAACGGCTCGTGTACTGTCCAGATTTGGCAGACACGGTGGCCGAGGCATGCCTTAAGTGTCGGCCCTGCGGGCTGAGTAAGAGTACTGAACAGTGGGCTCCTGTCCAGGCCATCTGGACATCAGCACCCCTAGAGCTCCTTATGATCGAATATGTACAGATTGGGTACTCTACCTCGGGACACTCGTACTGTCTAGTCATGACAGGTCATTTCACAAAGTATGCGGTGGCTGTACCCACCAGAGACCAGACAGCAGAGTCGGCCGCTGAAGCGGTCTGCAAACACTTTATACAGGTATTCGGGTGTCCACAGAGAATACATTCGGACCAGGGCGAATGTTTTCAGGGTACTCTAATGAATGGCTTGTACCAACTGTATGGGATCAAGCGTTCCTGCACCACCCCGTATCACCCCCAGGGAAATGGGGCGTGCGAGCGGTTCAACCGCACCTTGCTCCAGATGCTGCAGACTCTGGAGGACCGCCAAAAGGCTCGGTGGCCCGAATACCTACCTGAACTGATGTGGGCCTATAATAACAGGGTACATGGTACCACTGGATACTCCCCACATATGCTCATGTTTGGGAGGGCCGGACGGGAGATTGAAGATCTCCACATGCCCGATCCAATGGAGCCACCACCAAGAAATACTACCGCATGGGTGCAAGAGCACCGACCACCGGCTGAGAGCGATCCACAAGGTTGTGGGGGAGTGCCTTAGACAACTGGTACACCCCAATCCAAGACCAGTGCAGAAGGAAGGGTATGCCCCGGGTGATCGAGTGATAGTCAAAGCCAAGCGGCCGTCTGGAAAGTTGGATGGGCGGTGGGAGGCGGTCCCAAACACGGTGAAAAGGAGGGTAGACCCTGCCATCCTGGTCTATGAGGTAGAGCCAATAGGGACTGGGGGGCCCTCACGAAACTTGCATCGTAACATGTTGAGGCATTGTAATTTTGATGAACACGTGTGCGTGGAGGGGATGGCTCCTGCTCAGAGTACAGAGGAAATCCCCTTAGAGGAGGGGGTTGTCCCTGCCCCGGTACCCACAGAGGCTCCAACCTTAGCAAGTTTGCCACCAAGGGAAAGTGTTGAGCAGTCAGCAGCTCCTCTCCCATTAAATGTGCCTGACGTCCCCAGTGCTTCTGAGCCTGTCACTCTACGAAGGTCAACAAGGCCCAATGCTGGTGTGCCCCCACAGCGTTATGCCCAGAATGAGTTTGTATGGGGAGGGTTGCTGAGGACGACAACCTCTAGTGGGGTGGCATGTGAGATGGGGAAACAGTTCTCATTGTTTGAACACTGATTGAAGTAAATTAAAAATGTTCTGACTGACATTCTGCAGTTTAGCCACAAGATGTCACTGTTTTTTCTAACAGCCTCAGACTGCATAGAGATTTCTATATACACGAAGAGGTGGGGTTTTACACTTGGAGAGTGAACAGAAAAAGGAGAGGAGAGCAGCCATGCTTGAGACAGAGAAGGGGGGCTGTGTGATCTGAGAATCCGATGCCATCCAGATGTGAGGACAGCCCTCCGTGATCAGAAATTCAGTTGAGTGAAGCTGATGGTGTTCAAGACACTAACCCTGTTCAAAGAAAGGAAGATTGCTTCTAGGAAGCTGATGGGAAGCTGAGGAACTAAGCAATATATACACTGTGATACTTAGTGGAGAGACAGTTGTTCTGTTCAGAGTCACCAGCGGATACAAAGCAGACCCGGGTTGGTAAGACGTGCACGCACCTCATTTCAGTGTTGGCACCTATAGGACTGAGACCGGCCCATAGTTAGTTAGTTAGGGTCTCTGTTTGTGTCAGGCCACAAGTGTTGTTACTGATCATTGGAAGGACTCCACAACTTAAAGTGACATTTCACATTGGAGAGCTGATAAAATCCTATAAACTCAAGGCAGACTGGTGGTTTGCTCAGAAGGAATACTCAGGCACGTGCTACAGGACCAGTTATGGGAGGGGGAACACTGCAGATTTGTGTAAGATTGTAAGCTGTTGTGCTGCACCTCAGGCTAGTCCATACCATACACCCATACACCCATACACTGATTCTTGTTCTTTTAGAGTAATAACGGGTAAGGTGAGGCAGCTTAGTTGTGCCCACCAGTAGGTAAATTACTACACTTTCTATCAGAAGGCGCTATGCTGTGCAGCACAAGGGTCTCAGCCTTTGGGCTGAGTGTATGTAAATTTATTGTATATTCCAGCATTTGTGGTTTTGTTTATTTGCCACATCTAAGTAAAATTCTGTTGTGACAAAAGCTGGTGTTGGGATTGCTTTCCTCGTTCGTGACTTCACTGTATCCTGGGGAGCCCACCCCGTTACATGGCTTACACGTGCGTTGCACAACCCAAATGGCATGACCAAATACTCGAAGTGACCGAACCAAGTGCGGAAGGCTGTCTTCCATTCGTCCCCTTCCCATATGCAGACCAAGTTATATGCTCCTCTGAGATCCAACTTAGTAAAAATAGTGGCAGTCTTAAGTCTCTGAAACAGTTCAGGAACCAGACGAAGGGGATAACGATTCTTTATGGTGATCTTATTCAGTTCTCGATAGTCCACTCAAGGCCTCAAGGACTTATCCTTCTTTTCCACAGAGAAAATTCCGGCTCCAGCTGGTGAAGTGGAGGGATGTATGAATCCTTTTGGAGGTTC
This sequence comes from Staurois parvus, assembly GCF_062004578.1. Classification (NCBI taxonomy): domain Eukaryota; kingdom Metazoa; phylum Chordata; class Amphibia; order Anura; family Ranidae; genus Staurois; species Staurois parvus. The sequence continues at coordinate 9,877,188 of NW_028318094.1, forward strand.
TCATCAATGTATTTCTTTAACACCCCTAATTTTCGTTCCGATAAGGGGAAGATTCGCCCGAATGAGATTTCAGACCTGGGAAGTAGATCAATCGGGTAATCATAGGCTCGATGAGGAGGAAGAATGTCTGCTCCCTGCTTACTGAACACATCAAGGTAACCATGGTAGACTGGAGGGATTACTTGAGAAAGTTCTGCATCAGAGTCCATGCACAGTAGGGTCGGTGTGACTGAGGGTGTCATGGGTAAACCATGTTTCTGACAATAAGATGAAAGAAATTGGATTGACCCGGTCTTCCAGTTGATTTGAGGGTCATGCGCCCGTAGCCAAGGGAGTCCCAAAATGACAGGAAATAATGGAGAAGCGATGGCGTCCAGACGCAGAAACTCCTGATGGTGGTTGGCAACCATAGTGCGGATTGGTGGGGTCTCTCTGTCTACCAGTCCGGATTTAATACGGGACCCGTCGGCCAGGAAGATGTTTAATCCGTGTTCCTTGGTCTGTAATGGAATACGCTGATGGGCTGCAGGCCAGAGAAACAGCAGAAGAGACAAGAGAGCCACTTACTCAACTTAGCGCACATAATGACCCGCTTCTCCACAATAAAAGCAGAGGTTATAAATCCGACGTCTTTGGCGTTCCTCTGACGTTAATGAAGGTCGTATTAGTCCAAGTTGCATTGGCTCAGGTATATCTGTAGCTTCAGAATCCCGGTTTCTGACAGGAGGATTGGGCTGGAATGGGAACCTAGGTAGCACCCATGTAGACATCTGAACTTGACTGGACCTTTCTAGCCTGCGTCAATCTGGATGGCCAACGTGATTAGGTCCTCCAAGGAGTCAGGTATACCCACTCTAGCTAGCTCATCCTTGAGGGGTTCAGATAGGAGCGAAACTGATGACGTAGGGCTGCATCGTTCCAGCGAGTATCACCACTCCAGCGTCTGAAATCAGAAGCATAATCTTCTGCTGCTCGGCGATCCTGGAAGAGTGAGTGTAAAACTGCCTCAATGGAGGCAGCTCGCTGCGAGTCATCGAGCCATCGCATTGAAAAATGTTGTTACGGAATTCAGGTGTGGATGGCGATCTTCAAGCAGACGATGGGCACAACCCTGGGGTTCACCTTGCAGCAAGGAGATGATGAACCCCACCTTCACAGACTCTGTGGAGAAGGTTCGTGGCTGTAGATCGAAATACAGCTGACATGCATTTCGAAACGCCCTGTATTTACTTAGATCCATATTAAACCGTTCTGGCGTAGGCACACGGGGTTCAGGTAGGGGTAACGTGAACACTGTACTAGTGCGAAAACAGGCTAAAGTCTGCTGCTAGCTAATATCATACAGCCAGTTCAGACTCCGCAGAGATCCGGACAACAATGTCCGTTTTCACCCAGCTGCCAGTCTCTGAGAGACTAAGCCAGCTGTTCCCATCCCCCCCACAGTCCGGCGCTCCAGTGAGCGCTGGTAGGGGCTGAGCAAAGAGCGATCGGAGGTCTTTGATCGCTCAGTTCTTGGTGTAGAGACGGTCGAAGACAACAGAATTATCGGACTGATGCTGCAGACATCAAGGTGAGTATTATTATTATTTATTCCTGTACTTTTCTTTTAAAAAGCAAGTCCCCTTGTACAATAAATAAAGTACAAGTCTTAAAGACACACATAAATTATCATGTGCAGAACTCCCAGTACAGATGCCTTGACTGGAACAGACGCCACAAAGTATACACCCCCCTCAGAAAAGAAATTCCAGTGCAGACCCCCCTCAGTAAAGACTACAAATTCTGAATGAACCCTGTGCCCACTGCTCTGCACCCTTTCTAGCAAACTTTCAACAACAGGGATTTTAAAACCACATGTATTTCAATACAAGTTTAAGCTGGCCAACTGCGTTAAAGTAATCCCTCTTTGGCCAGGCCCTATTCTACTCTGAAAAATAAATATGCTCCAGTGGATATAGTGCCAATATAAGGCAGATAGGCAAAAGCTGTAGAAGAGATACAGGAGCACTTCTGGCTACTCACCTAGACTATGAAAAAAGGCCCACCTTGTATAGATTCTTCCCAATCACAGAACTCCTCCATTAGTTTAGACCCCCAGTAACAACCACTACAAATACCCCTCAGTACTGATACCCCAGTGACCCCCCCCAAAGTATAGACACTCCTCAGTAAAGACATCCTTGTACAGACCCTCCTCTGTAAGCACTACCTCAGTACAGTCCCCTCTCAGTACACATCCACAATACAGATTTCCCAGTACAAAAAAATCAAGTAGAGCACCCCTCAGTTAAAACCTCCACAGTACAGATCCAACCTGGGCAGTCCACTTCAGTACAGAACCCTTCTGAGTACAGGCCTTTCAATTGACATTCCCACTGCAGACCCTACAGTATACCCAGTACAGACCCCACACTAATGACTTCACTACAGACCCACCCAGTAAAGACAACCCTCAGTAAACGCACATTCACTATGCTGATGATGCTCTGGTCAAAAAGGTCCTGCTGTCTGTCCTCCATAAAGGGGTATACCTTCTTCCCCGTTTTACAGTCGAGACAGTGCACACCGACGGGACAGCAGTACAGAGTTCCAACTCTTCCAGCCCACTAGAATGATCGACCTCAAATGGAGATTGACCTATGTGAGGAACCAGCTGTGAAGGATGCAACTTCTAGGGGGTGAGGAAACAGTATAGAAGCTCCGTAAGACTTTCACATCAAAGATATTAAATGCTAAATAATTTGCAAACACAGTGCTCTGCAAAGTATGGTAGCGTGCTTCAAAGCAGTTAACTATGGACACGCCCCTGTGCAGACATTCTAAGGATAGACACTCCCAGTAGAAAATGATCCTGTGCAGGACTCCCAGTACAGACGCCTCCACTTGCACAGACCCCCAGTAAAAAATCCCTCATAGCAGACATCCCAGTACAGATGCCCGAAAGTATAGACTCCCCTCAGTAAACACATTCCAGTGCAGACCCCCCTCAGTAAGGACTAAAAATTCTGAATGAACCCTGTGACCACTGATCTGCACCATTTCTAAAAAACTTTCAACAACAGGGATTTTTAGTTCACATGTATTTCAACACATCTTTAAGCTGGCCAACTGTGTCAAAGTAATCCCTCTTTGGCAAGGCCCTACTCTAATCTGAAAAATAAATATGCTCTAGTGGATATAGTTCCAATATAGGGCAGATAGGCAAAAGCTGTAGAAGAGCTACAGGTGCACTTCTGGCTACTGACCTAGACTATGAAAAAAGGCCCACCTTGTATAGATTCTTCCCAATCACAGAACTCCTCCATTAGTTTAGACCCCCAGTAACAACCACTACAAAAACCCCTCAGTATTGATACCCCAGTAACCCCCCCAAAGTATAGACACTCCTCAGTAAAGAAATCCTTGTACAGACCCTCCTCTGTAAGCACTACCTCAGTACAGTCCCCTCTCAGTACACATCCACAATACAGATTTCCCAGTACAAAAAAATCAAGCAGAGCCCCCCTCAGTTAAAACCTCCACAGTACAGATCCAACCTGGGCAGTCCACTTCAGTACAGAACCCTTCTGAGTACAGGCCTTTCAATTGACATTCCCACTGCAGACCCTACAGTATACCCAGTACAGACCCCACACTAAAGACTTCACTACAGACCCACCCAGTAAAGACAACCCTCAGTAAACGCACATTCACTATGCTGATGATGCTCTGGTCAAAAAGGTCCTGCTGTCTTTCCTCCATAAAGGGGTATACCTTCTTCCCCGTTTTACAGTCGAGACAGTGCACACCGACGGGACAGCAGTACAGAGTTCCAACTCTTCCAGCCTACTAGAAGGATCGACCTCAAACGGAGATTGACCTATGTGAGGAACCAGCCATGAAGGATGCAACTTCTAGGGGGTGAGGAAACAGTATAGAAGCTCCGTAAGACTTTCACAACAAAGATAATAAATGCTAAATAATTTGACAACACAGTGCTCTGCAAAGTATGGTAGCGTGCTTCAATGCAGTTAACTATGGACACGCCCCTGTGCAGACATTCTAAGGATAGACACTCCTAGTAGAGAATGATCCTGTGCAGGACTCCCAGTACAGACGCCTCCACTTGCACAGACCGCCAGTAAAAAATCCCTCATAGCAGACATCCCAGTACAGATGCCCCAAAGTATAGACTCCCCTCAGTAAACACATTCCAGTGCAGACCCCCCTCAGTAAGGACTAAAAATTCTGAATGAACCCTGTGACCACTGGTCTGCACCATTTCTAAAAAACTTTAAACAACAGGGATTTTTAGTTCACATGTATTTCAAAATATGTTTAAGCTGGCCAACTGTGTCAAAGTAATCCCTCTCTGGCCAGGCCCTACTCTAATCTGAAAAATAAATATGCTCTAGTGGATATAGTTCCAATATAGGGCAGATAGGCAAAAGCTGTAGAAGAGCTGCAGGTGCACTGCTGGCTACTGACCTAGACTATGAAAAAAGGCCCACCTTGTATAGATTCTTCCCAATCACAGAACTCCTCCATTAGTTTAGACCCCCAGTAACAACCACTATAAATACCCCTCAGTACTAATACCCCAGTAACCCCCCCAAAGTATAGACACTCCTCAGTAAAGACATCCTTGTACAGACCCTCCTCTGTAAGCACTACCTCAGTACAATCCCCTCTCAGTACACATCCACAATACAGATTTCCCAGTACAAAAAAAACAAGTAGAGCCCCCCTCAGTTAAAACCTCCACAGTACAGATCCAACCTGGGCAGTCTACTTCAGTACAGAACCCTTCTGAGTACAGGCCTTTCAATTGACATCCCCAGTGCAGACCCTACAGTATACCCAGTACAGACCCCACACTAAAGACTTCACTACAGACCCACCCAGTAAAGACAACCCTCAGTAAACGCACATTCACTATGCTGATGATGCTCTGGTCAAAAAGGTCCTGCTGTCTGTCCTCCGTAAAGGGGTATACTTTCTTCTCCGTTTTACAGTCGAGACAGTGCACACCCACGGGACAGCAGTACAGAGTTCCAACTCTTCCATCCCACTAGATGGATCGACCTCAAACGGAGATTGACCTATGTGAGGAACCAGCCATGAAGGATGCAACTTCAAGGGGGCGAGGAAACAGTATAGAAGCTCCGTAAGACTTTCACATCAAAGATATTAAATGCTAAATAATTTGCCAACACAGTGCTCTGCAAAGTATGGTAGCGTGCTTCAATGCAGTTAACTATGGACACGCCCCTGTGCAGACATTCTAAGGATAGACACTCCCAGTAGAAAATGATCCTGTGCAGGACTCCCAGTACAGAAGCCTCCACTTGTACAAACCCCCAGTAAAAATCCCTCATAGCAGACATCCCAGTCAAGATGCCCCAAAGTATAGACTCCCCTCAGTAAACACATTCCAGTGCAGACCCCCCTCAGTAAGGACTAAAAATTCTGAATGAACCCTGTGACCACTGATCTCCACCATTTCTAAAAAACTTTCAACAACAGGGATTTTTAGTTCACATGTATTTCAACACATCTTTAAGCTGGCCAACTGTGTCAAAGTAATCCCTCTTTGGCCAGGCCCTACTCTACTCTGAAAAATAAATATGCTCTAGTGGATATAGTTCCAATATAGGGCAGATAGGCAAAAGCTGTAGAAGAGCAACAGGTGCACTTCTGGCTACTGACCTAGACTATGAAAAAAGGCCCAGCTTGTATAGATTCTTCCCAATCACAGAACTCCTCCATTAGTTTAGACCCCCAGTAACAACCACTACAAATACCGCTCAGTACTGATACCCCAGTAACTCCCCCAAAGTATAGACACTCCTCAGTAAAGACATCCTTGTACAGACCCTCCTCTGTAAGCACTACCTCAGTACAGTCCCCTCTCAGTACACATCCACAATACAAATTTCCCAGTACAAAAAAACCAAGTAGAGCCCCCCTCAGTTAAAACCTCCAAAGTACAGATCCAATCTGGGCAGTCCACTTCAGTACAGAACCCTTCTGAGTACAGGCCTTTCAATTGACATTCCCAGTGCAGACCCTACAGTATACCCAGTACAGACCCCACACTAAAGACTTCACTACAGACCCACCCAGTAAAGACAACCCTCAGTAAATGCACATTCACTATGCTGATGATGCTCTGGTCAAAAAGGTCCTGCTGTCTGTCCTCCGTAAAGGGGTATACCTTCTTCCCCGTTTTACAGTCGAGACAGTGCACACCGACGGGACAGCAGTACAGAGTTCCAACTCTTCCAGCTCACTAGATGGATCGACCTCAAACGGAGATTGACCTATGTGAGGAACCAGCCGTGAAGGATGCAACTTCTATGGGGTGAGGAAACAGTATAAAAGCTCCGTAAGACTTTCACATCAAAGATATTAAATGCTAAATAATTTGCATACACAGTGCTCTGCAAAGTATGGTAGCGTGCTTTAATGCAGTTAACTATGGACACGCCCCTGTGCAGACATTCTAAGGATAGACACTCCCAGTAGACAATGATCCTGTGCAGGACTCCCAGTACAGACACCTCCATTTGCACAGATCCCAGTAAAAAATCCACCATAGCAGACATCCCAGTACAGATGACCCAAAGTATAGACTCCCCTCACTAAACACATTCCAGTGCAGACCCCCCCTCAGTAAGGACTAGAAATTCTGAATGAACTCTGTGCCCACTGCTCTGCACCATTTTTAAAAAACTTAAAAAAACAGGGATTTTTAGTTCACATGTATTTCAATACATGTTTAAGCTGGCCAACTGCGTCAAAGTAATCCCTCTCTGGCCAGGCCCTACTCTACTCTGAAAAATAAATATGCTCTAGTGGATATAGTGCCAATTTAGGGCAGATAGGCACAAGCTGTAGAACAGCTGCAGGTGCACTTCTGGCTACTGACCTAGACTATGCAAAAAAGGCCCACCTTGTATAGATTCTTCCCAATCACAGAACTCCTCCATTAGTATAGACCCCCAGTAACCACCACTACAAATATTCCTCTGTACTGATACCCTAGTAACCCCCCCAAAGTATAGACACTCCTCAGTAAAGACATCCTTGCACAGACCCTCCTCAGTAAGCACTCCCTCAGTACAGTTACCTCTCTGTACACATCCACAATACAGATTTCCCAGTACAAAAAAGCCAAGTAGAGCCCCCCTCAGTTTAGACCTCCACAGTACAGATCCAACCTGGACAGTCCACTTCAGTACAGAACCATTCGGAGTACAGACCTTTCAATTGACATACCAAGTACAGAACTCACACTAAAGACTTCACTACAGACCCACCCAGTAAACACAACCCTCAGTAAACGCACATTCACTATGCTGATGATGCTCTGGTCAAAAAGGTCCTGCTGTCTGTCCTCCGTAAAGGGGTATACCTTCTTCCCCGTTTTACAGTCGAGACAGTGCACACAGACGGGACAGCAGTACAGAGTGCCAACTCTTCTAGCCCACTAGAAGGATCGACCTCACTATGCTGATGATGCTCTGGTCCAAAAGGTCCTGCTGTCTGTCCTCCGTAAAGGGGTATACCTTCTTCCCCGTTTTACAGTCGAGACAGTGCACACCGAAGGGACAGCAGTACAGAGTTCCAACTCTTCCAGCTCACTAGATGGATTGACCTCAAATGGAGATTGATCTATGTGAGGAACCAGCCGTGAAGGATGCAACTTCTAGGGGGTGAGGAAACAGTATAAAAGCTCCGTAAGACTTTCACATCAAAGATATTAAATGCTAAATAATTTGCATACACAGTGCTCTGCAAAGTATGGTAGTGTGCTTCAATGCAGTTAACTATGGACACGCCCCTGTGCAGACATTCTAAGGATAGACACTCCCAGTAGACAATGATCCTGTGCAGGACTCCCAGTACAGACACCTCCATTTGCACAGATCCCAGTAAAAAATCCACCATAGCAGACATCCCAGTACAGATGCCCCAAAGTATAGACTCAACTAACTAAACACATTCCAGTGCAGACCCCCCCTCAGTAAGGACTAGAAATTCTGAATGAACTCTGTGCCCACTGCTCTGCACAAATTTAAAAAAAAAAGGATTTTTAGTTCACATGTATTTCAATACATGTTTAAGCTGGCCAACTGAGTCAAAGTAATCCCTCTCTGGCCAGGCCCTACTCTACTCTGAAAAATAAATATGCTCTAGTGGATATAGTGCCAATATAGGGCAGATAGGCACAAGCTGTAGAACAGCTGCAGGTGCACTTCTGGCTACTGACCTAGACTATGCAAAAAAGGCCCACCTTGTATAGATTCGTCCAAATCACAGAACTCCTCCATTAGTATAGACCCCTAGTAACCACCACAACAAATACCCCTCAGTACTGATACCCCAGTAACCCCCCCCCCCCCCCAAAGTATAGACACTCCTCAGTAAAGACATCCTTGCACAGACCCTCCTCAGTAAGCACTCCCTCAGTACAGTTACCTCTCTGTACACATCCACAATACAGATTTCCCAGTACAAAAAAGCCAAGTAGAACCCCCCTCAGTTTAGACCTCCACAGTACAGATCCAACCTGGACAGTCCACTTCAGTAAAGAACCATTCGGAGTACAGACCTTTCAATTGACATACCAAGTACAGACCTCACACTAAAGACTTCACTACAGACCCACCCAGTAAACACAACCCTCAGTAAACGCACATTCACTATGCTGATGATGCTCTGGTCAATAAAGTCCTGCTGTCTGTCCTCCGTAAAGGGGTATACCTTCTTCCCCGTTTTACAGTCGAGACAGTGCACACAGACGGGACAGCAGTACAGAGTGCCAACTCTTCTAGCCCACTAGAAGGATCGACCTCACTATGCTGATGATGCTCTGGTCAAAAAGGTCCTGCTGTCTGTCCTCCGTAAAGGGGTATACCTTCTTCCCCGTTTTACAGTCAAGACAGTGCACACAGACGGGACAGCAGTACAGAGTTCCAACTCTTCCAGCCCACTAGAAGGATCGACCTCAAACGGAGATTCACCTATGTGAGGAACCAGCCGTGAAGAATGCAACTTCTAGGGGGTGAGGAAACAGTATAAAAGCTCCGTAAGACTTTCACATCAAAGATATTAAATGCTAAATAATTTGCATACACAGTGCTCTGCAAAGTATGGTAGCGTGATTCAATGCAGTTAACTATGGACACGCCCCTGTGCAGACCTTCTAAGGATAGACACTCCCAGTAGACAATGATCCTGTGCAGGACTCCCAGTACAGACACCTCCATTTGCACAGATCCCAGTAAAAAATCCACCATAGCAGACATCCCAGTACAGATGCCCCAAAGTATAGACTCAACTAACTAAACACATTCCAGTGCAGACCTCCCCTCAGTAAGGACTAGAAATTCTGAATGAACTCTGTGCCCACTGCTCTGCACCATTTTTAAAAAACTTAAAAAAAACAGGGATTTTTAGTTCACATGTATTTCAATACATGTTTAAGCTGGCCAACTGCGTCAAAGTAATCCCTCTCTTGCCAGGCCCTACTCTGCTCTGAAAAATAAATATGCTCTAGTGGATATAGTGCCAATATAGGGCAGAAAGGCACAAGCTGCAGAACAGCTGCAGGTGCACTTCTGGCTACTGACCTAAACTATACAAAAAAGGCCCACCTTATATAGATTCTTCCCAATCACAGAACTCCTCCATTAGTATAGACCCCCAGTAACCACCACTACAAATACCCCTCAGTACTGATACCCCAGTAACCCCCCCAAAGTATAGACACTCCTCAGTAAAGACGTCCTTGCACAGACCCTCCTCAGTAAGCACTCCCTCAGTACAGTTACCTCTCTGTACACATCCACAATACAGATTTCCAAGTACAAAAAAGCCAAGTAGAGCCCCCCTCAGTTTAGACCTCCACAGTACAGATCAAACCTGGACAGTCCACTTCAGTACAGAACTATTCGGAGTACAGACCTTTCAATTGACATACCAAGTACAGACCTCACACTAAAGACTTCACTACAGACCCACCCAGTAAACACAACCCTCAGTAAACGCACATTCACTATGCTGATGATGCTCTGGTCAATAAGGTCCTGCTGTCTGTCCTCCTTAAAGGGTTATACCTTCTTCCCCGTTTTACAGTCGAGACAGTGCACACAGACGGGACAGCAGTACAGAGTGCCAACTCTTCTAGCCCACTAGAAGGATCGACCTCACTATGCTGATGATGCTCTGGTCAAAAAGGTCATGCTGTCTGTCCTTCGTAAAGGGGTATACCTTCTTCCCCGTTTTACAGTCGAGACAGTGCACACAGACAGGACAGCAGTACAGAGTTCCAACTCTTCCAGCCCACTAGAAGGATCGACCTCAAACGGAGATCGACCTATGTGAGGAACCAGCCCTGAAGGATGCAACTTCTAGTAGGTGAGGAAACAGTATAAAAGCTCCGTAAGACTTTCACATCAAAGATATTAAATGCTAAATAATTTGCATACACAGTGCTCTGCAAAGTATGGTAGCGTGCTTCAATGCAGTTAACTATGGACACGCCCCTCTGCAGACATTCTAAGGATAGACACTCCCAGTAGACAATGATCCTGTGCAGGACTCCCAGTACAGACACCTCCATTTGCACATATCCCAGTAAAAAATCCACCATAGCAGACATCCCAGTACAGATGCCCCAAAGTATAGACTCCCCTCACTAAACACATTCCAGTGCAGACCCCCCTCAGTAAGGACTAGAAATTCTGAATGAACTCTGTGCCCACTGCTCTGCACCATTTTTAAAAAACGTAAAAAAAACCAGGGATTTTTAGTTCACATGTATTTCAATACATGTTTAAGCTGGCCAACTGCGTCAAAGTAGTCCCTCTCTGGCCAGGCCCTACTCTACTCTGAAAAATAAATATGCTCTAGTGGATATAGTGCCAATATAGGGCAGATAGGCACAAGCTGTAGAACAGCTGCAGGTGCACTTCTGGCTACTGACCTATACTATTCAAAAAAAGCCCACCTTGTATAGATTCTTCCCAATCACAGAACTCCTCCATTAGTATAGACCCCTAGTAACCACCACTACAAATATTCCTCAGTACTGATACCCCAGTAACCCCCCCTCAAAAGTATAGACACTCCTCAGTAAAGACATCCTTGCACAGACCCACCTCAGTAAGCTCTCCCTCAGTACAGTTACCTCTCTGTACACATCCACAATACAGATGTCCCAGTACAAAAAAGCCAAGTAGATCCCCCTCAGTTTAGACCTCCACATTACAGATCCAACCTGGACAGTCCACTTCAGTACAGAACCATTCGGAGTACAGACCTTTCAATTGACATACCAAGTACAGACCTCACACTAAAGACTTCACTACAGACCCACCCAGTAAACACAACCCTCAGTAAATGCTCATTCACTATGCTGATGATGCTCTGGTCAAAAAGATCCTGCTGTCTGTCCTCCGTAAAGGGGTATACCTTCTTCCCCGTTTTACAGTCGAGACAGTGCACACAGACGGGACAGCAGTACAGAGTGCCAACTCTTCAAGCCCACTAGAAGGATCGACCTCACTATGCTGATGATGCTCTGGTCAAAAAGGTCCTGCTGTCTGTCCTCCGTAAAGGGGTATACCTTCTTCCCCGTTTTACAGTCGAGACAGTGCACACAGACGGGACAGCAGTACAGAGTTCCAACTCTTCCAGCCCACTAGAAGGATCGACCTCAAACGGAGATTGACCTATGTGAGGAACCAGCCGTGAAGGATGCAACTTCTAGGGGGTGAGGAAACAGTATTAAAGCTCCGTAAGACTTTCACATCAAAGATATTAAATGCGAAATAATTTGCATACACAGTGCTCTGCAAAGTATGGTAGCGTGCTTCAATGCAGTTAACTATGGACACGCCCCTGTGCAGACATTCTAAGGATAGACACTCCCAGTAGACAATGATCCTGTGCAGGACTCCCAGTACAGACACCTCCATTTGCACAGATCCCAGTAAAAAATCCACCATAGCAGACATCCCAGTACAGATGCCCCAAAGTATAGACTTCCCTCACTAAACACATTCCAGTGCAGACAACCCCTCAGTAAGGATTAGAAATTCTGAATGAACTCTGTGCCCACTGCTCAGCACCATTTTTAAAAAAATTAAAAAAAACAGGGATTTTTAGTTCACATGTATTTCAATACATGATTAAGCTGGCCAACTGCGTCAAAGTAATCCCTCTCTGGCCAGGCCCTACTCTACTCTGAAAAATAAATATGCTCTAGTGGATATAGTGCCAATATAGGGCAGATAGGCACAAGCTGTAGAACAGCTGCAGACACTTCTGGCTACTGACCTAGACTATGCAAAAAAGGCCCACCTTGTATAGATTCTTCCCAATCACAGAACTCCTCCATTAGTATAGACCCCCAGTAACCACCACTACAAATATTCCTCAGTACTGATACCCCAGTAACCCCCCCACCAAAGAATAGACACTCCTCAGTAAAGACATCCTTGCACAGACCCTCCTCAGTAAGCACTCCCTCAGTACAGTTACCTCTCTGTACACATCCACAATACAGATGTCCCAGTACAAAAAAGCCAAGTAGAGCCCCCCTCAGTTTAGACCTCCACAGTACAGATCCAACCTGGACAGTCCACTTCAGTACAGAACCATTCGGAGTACAGACCTTTCAATTGACATACCAAGTACAGACCTCACACTAAAGACTTCACTACAGACCCACCCAGTAAACACAACCCTCAGTAAACACACATTCACTATGCTGATGATGCTCTGGTCAAAAAGATCCTGCTGTCTGTCCTCCATAAACGGGTATACCTTCTTCCCCGTTTTACAGTCGAGACAGTGCACACAGACGGGACAGCAGTACAGAGTGCCAACTCTTCAAGCCCACTAGAAGGATCGACCTCACTATGCTGATGATGCTCTGGTCAAAAAGGTCCTGCTGTCTGTCCTCCGTAAAGGGGTATACCTTCTTCCCCGTTTTACAGTTGAGACAGTGCACACAGACGGGACAGCAGTACAGAGTTCCAACTCTTCCAGCCCACTAGAAGGATCGACCTCAAACGGAGATCGACCTATGTGAGGAACCAGCCGTGAAGGATGCAACTTCTAGGGGGTGAGGAAACAGTATAAAAGCTCCATAAGACTTTCACATCAAAGATATTAAATGCTAAATAATTTGCATACACAGTGCTCTGCAAAGTATGGTAGCGTGCTTCAATGCAGTTAACTATGGACACGCCCCTGTGCAGACATTCTAAGGATAGACACTCCCAGTAGACAATGATCCTGTGCAGGACTCCCAGTACAGACACCTCCATTTGCACAGATCCCAGTAAAAAATCCACCATAGCAGACATCCCAGTACAGATGCCCCAAAGTATAGACTCCCCTCACTAAACACATTCCAGTGCAGACCCCCCTCAGTAAGGACTAGAAATTCTGAATGAACTCTGTGCCCACTGCTCTGCACCATTTTTAAAAAACTTAAAAAAAAACAGGGATTTTTAGTTCACATGTATTTCAATACATGTTTAAGCTGGCCAACTGCGTCAAAGTAATCCCTCTCTGGCCAGGCCCTACTCTACTCTGAAAAATAAATATGCTCTAGTGGATATAGTGCCAATATAGGGCAGATAGGCACAAGCTGTAGAACAGCTGCAGGTGCACTTCTGGCTACTGACCTAGACTATGCAAAAAAGGCCTACTTTGTATAGATTCTTCCCAATCACAGAACTCCTCCATTAGTATAGACCCCCAGTAACCACCACTACAAAAACCCCTCAGTACTGATACCCCAGTAACCCCCCCCCCAAAGTATAGACACTCCTCAGTAAAGACATCCTTGCACAGACCCTCCTCAGTAAGCACTCCCTCAGTACAGTTACCTCTCTGTACACATCCACAATACAGATGTACCAGTACAAAAAAGCCAAGTAGAGCCCCCCTCAGTTTAGACCTCCACAGTACAGATCCAACCTGGACAGTCCACTTCAGTACAGAACCATTCGGAGTACAGACCTTTCAATTGACATACCAAGTACAGACCTCACACTAAAGACTTCACTACAGACCCACCCAGTAAACACAACCCTCAGTAAACGCACATTCACTATGCTGATGATGCTCTGGTCAATAAGGTCCTGCTGTCTGTCCTCCGTAAAGGGGTATACCTTCTTCCCCGTTTTACAGTCGAGACAGTGCACACAGACGGGACAGCAGTACAGAGTGCCAACTCTTCTAGCCCACTGGAAGGATCGACCTCACTATGCTGATGATGCTCTGGTCAAAAAGGTCCTGCTGTCTGTCCTCCGTAAAGGGGTATACCTTCTTCCCCGTTTTACAGTCGAGACAGTGCACACAGACGGGACAGCAGTACAGAGTTCCAACTCTTCCAGCCCACTAGAAGGATCGACCTCAAACGGAGATTGACCTATGTGAGGAACCAGCCGTGAAGGATGCAACTTCTAGGGGGTGAGGAAACGGTATAAAAGCTCCGTAAGACTTTCACATCAAAGATATTAAATGCTAAATAATTTGCATACACAGTGCTCTGCAAAGTATGGTAGCGTGCTTCAATGCAGTTAACTATGGACACGCCCCTGTGCAGACATTCTAAGGATAGACACTCCCAGTAGACAATGATCCTGTGCAGGACTCCCAGTACAGACACCTCCATTTGCACAGATCCCAGTAAAAAATCCACCATAGCAGACATCCCAGTACAGATGCCCCAAAGTATAGACTCCCTCACTAAACACATTCCAGTGCAGACCCCCCTCAGTAAGGACTAGAAATTCTGAATGAACTCTGTGCCCACTGCTCTGCACCATTTTTAAAAAACTTAAAAAAAACAGGGATTTTTAGTTCACATGTATTTCAATACATGTTTAAGCTGGCCAACTGCGTCAAAGTAATCCCTCTCTGGCCAGGCCCTACTCTACTCTGAAAAATAAATATGCTCTAGTGGATATAGTGCCAATATAGGGCAGATAGGCACAAGCTGTAGAACAGCTGCAGGTGCACTTCTGGCTTCTGACCTAGACTATGCAAAAAAGGCCCACCTTGTATAGATTCTTCCCAATCACAGAACTCCTCCATTAGTATAGACCCCCAGTAACCACCACTACAAATATTCCTCAGTACTGATACTCCAGTAACAGACCCACCCAGTAAACACAACCCTCAGTAAACGCACATTCACTATGCTGATGATGCTCTGGTCAATAAGGTCCTTCTGTCTGTCCTCCGTAAAGGGGTATACCTTCTTCTCCGTTTTACAGTCGAGACAGTGCACACAGACGGGACAGCAGTACAGAGTGCCAACTCTTCTAGCCCACTAGAAGGATCGATCTCACTATGCTGATGATGCTCTGGTCAAAAAGGTCCTGCTGTCTGTCCTCCGTAAAGGGGTATACCTTCTTCCCCGTTTTACAGTCGAGACAGTGCACACAGACGGGACAGCAGTACAGAGTTCCAACTCTTCCAGCCCACTAGAAGGATAGACCTCAAACGGAGATTGACCTATGTGAGGAACCAGCCGTGAAGGATGCAACTTCTAGGGGGTGAGGAAACAGTATAAAAGCTCCGTAAGACTTTCACATCAAAGATATTAAATGCTAAATAATTTGCATACACAGTGCTCTGCAAAGTATGGTAGCGTGCTTCAATGCAGTTAACTATGGACACGCCCCTGTGCAGACATTCTAAGGATAGACACTCCCAGTAGACAATGATCCTGTGCAGGACTCCCAGTACAGACACCTCCATTTGCACAGATCCCAGTAAAAAATCCACCATAGCAGACATCCCAGTACAGATGCCCCAAAGTACAGACTCCCCTCACTAAACACATTCCAGTGCAGACCCCCCCTCAGTAAGGACTAGAAATTCTGAATGAACTCTGTGCCCACTGCTCTGCACCATTTTTAAAAAACTTAAAAAAAACAGGGATTTTTAGTTCACATGTATTTCAATACATGTTTAAGCTGGCCAACTGCGTAAAAGTAATCCCTCTCTGGCCAGGCCCTACTCTACTCTGAAAAATAAATATGCTTTAGTGGATATAGTGCCAATATAGGGCAGATAGGCACAAGCTGTAGAACAGCTGCAGGTGCACTTCTGGCTACTGACCTAGACTATGCAAAAAAGGCCTACTTTGTATAGATTCTTCCCAATCACAGAACTCCTCCATTAGTATAGACCCCCAGTAACCACCACTACAAATATTCCTCAGTACTGATACCCCAGTAACCCCCCCACCAAAGAATAGACACTCCTCAGTAAAGACATCCTTGCACAGACCCTCCTCAGTAAGCACTCCCTCAGTACAGTTACCTCTCTGTACACATCCACAATACAGATGTCCCAGTACAAAAAAGCCAAGTAGAGCCCCCCTCAGTTTAGACCTCCACAGTACAGATCCAACCTGGACAGTCCACTTCAGTACAGAACCATTCGGAGTACAGACCTTTCAATTGACATACCAAGTACAGACCTCACACTAAAGACTTCACTACAGACCCACCCAGTAAACACAACCCTCAGTAAACGCACATTCACTATGCTGATGATGCTCTGGTCAAAATGATCCTGCTGTCTGTCCTCCATAAACGGGTATACCTTCTTCCCCGTTTTACAGTCGAGACAGAGCACACAGACGGGACAGCAGTACAGAGTGCCAACTGTTCAAGCCCACTAGAAGGATCGACCTCACTATGCTGATGATGCTCTGGTCAAAAAGGTCCTGCTGTCTGTCCTCCGTAAAGGGGTATACCTTCTTCCCCGTTTTACAGTCGAGACAGTGCACACAGACGGGACAGCAGTACAGAGTTCCAACTCTTCCAGCCCACTAGAAGGATCGACCTCAAACGGAGATCGACCTATGTGAGGAACCAGCCGTGAAGGATGCAACTTCTAGGGGGTGAGGAAACAGTATAAAAGCTCCATAAGACTTTCACATCAAAGATATTAAATGCTAAATAATTTGCATACACAGTGCTCTGCAAAGTATGGTAGCGTGCTTCAATGCAGTTAACTATGGACACGCCCCTGTGCAGACATTCTAAGGATAGACACTCCCAGTAGACAATGATCCTGTGCAGGACTCCCAGTACAGACACCTCCATTTGCACAGATCCCAGTAAAAAATCCACCATAGCAGACATCCCAGTACAGATGCCCCAAAGTATAGACTCCCCTCACTAAACACATTCCAGTGCAGACCCCCCTCAGTAAGGACTAGAAATTCTGAATGAACTCTGTGCCCACTGCTCTGCACCATTTTTAAAAAACTTAAAAAAAAACAGGGATTTTTAGTTCACATGTATTTCAATACATGTTTAAGCTGGCCAACTGCGTCAAAGTAATCCCTCTCTGGCCAGGCCCTACTCTACTCTGAAAAATAAATATGCTCTAGTGGATATAGTGCCAATATAGGGCAGATAGGCACAAGCTGTAGAACAGCTGCAGGTGCACTTCTGGCTACTGACCTAGGCTATGCAAAAAAGGCCTACTTTGTATAGATTCTTCCCAATCACAGAACTCCTCCATTAGTATAGACCCCCAGTAACCACCACTACAAAAACCCCTCAGTACTGATACCCCAGTAACCCCCCCCCCAAAGTATAGACACTCCTCAGTAAAGACATCCTTGCACAGACCCTCCTCAGTAAGCACTCCCTCAGTACAGTTACCTCTCTGTACACATCCACAATACAGATGTACCAGTACAAAAAAGCCAAGTAGAGCCCCCCTCAGTTTAGACCTCCACAGTACAGATCCAACCTGGACAGTCCACTTCAGTACAGAACCATTCGGAGTACAGACCTTTCAATTGACATACCAAGTACAGACCTCACACTAAAGACTTCACTACAGACCCACCCAGTAAACACAACCCTCAGTAAACGCACATTCACTATGCTGATGATGCTCTGGTCAAAAAGATCCTGCTGTCTGTCCTCCATAAACGGGTATACCTTCTTCCCCGTTTTACAGTCGAGACAGTGCACACAGACGGGACAGCAGTACAGAGTTCCAACTCTTCCAGCCCACTAGAAGGATCGACCTCAAACGGAGATTGACCTATGTGAGGAACCAGCCGTGAAGGATGCAACTTCTAGGGGGTGAGGAAACAGTATAAAAGCTCCATAAGACTTTCACATCAAAGATATTAAATGCTAAATAATTTGCATACACAGTGCTCTGCAAAGTATGGTAGCGTGCTTCAATGCAGTTAACTATGGACACGCCCCTGTGCAGACATTCTAAGGATAGACACTCCCAGTAGACAATGATCCTGTGCAGGACTCCCAGTACAGACACCTCCATTTGCACAGATCCCAGTAAAAAATCCACCATAGCAGAAATCCCAGTACAGATGCCCCAAAGTATAGACTCCCCTCACTAAACACATTCCAGTGCAGACTCCCTCAGAAAGGACTAGAAATTCTGAATGAACTCTGTGCCCACAGCTCTGCACCATTTTTAAAAAACTTAAAAAAACAGGGATTTTTAGTTCACATGTATTTCAATACATGTTTAAGCTGGCCAACTGCGTCAAAGTAATCCCTCTCTGGCCAGGCCCTACTCTACTCTGAAAAATAAATATGCTCTAGTGGATATAGTGCCAATATAGGGCAGATAGGCACAAGCTGTAGAACAGCTGCAGGTGCACTTCTGGCTACTGACCTAGACTATGCAAAAAAGGCCTACTTTGTATAGATTCTTCCCAATCACAGAACTCCTCCATTAGTATAGACCCCCAGTAACCACCACTACAAATATTCCTCAGTACTGATACCCCAGTAACCCCCCCACCAAAGAATAGACACTCCTCAGTAAAGACATCCTTGCACAGACCCTCCTCAGTAAGCACTCCCTCAGTACAGTTACCTCTCTGTACACATCCACAATACAGATGTCCCAGTACAAAAAAGCCAAGTAGAGCCCCCCTCAGTTTAGACCTCCACAGTACAGATCCAACCTGGACAGTCCACTTCAGTACAGAACCATTCGGAGTACAGACCTTTCAATTGACATACCAAGTACAGACCTCACACTAAAGACTTCACTACAGACCCACCCAGTAAACACAACCCTCAGTAAACACACATTCACTATGCTGATGATGCTCTGGTCAAAAAGATCCTGCTGTCTGTCCTCCATAAACGGGTATACCTTCTTCCCCGTTTTACAGTCGAGACAGTGCACACAGACGGGACAGCAGTACAGAGTGCCAACTCTTCAAGCCCACTAGAAGGATCGACCTCACTATGCTGATGATGCTCTCATCAAAAAGGTCCTGCTGTCTGTCCTCCGTAAAGGGGTATACCTTCTTCCCCGTTTTACAGTCGAGACAGTGCACACAGACGGGACAGCAGTACAGAGTTCCAACTCTTCCAGCCCACTAGAAGGATCGACCTCAAACGGAGATCGACCTATGTGAGGAACCAGCCGTGAAGGATGCAACTTCTAGGGGGTGAGGAAACAGTATAAAAGCTCCATAAGACTTTCACATCAAAGATATTAAATGCTAAATAATTTGCATACACAGTGCTCTGCAAAGTATGGTAGCGTGCTTCAATGCAGTTAACTATGGACACGCCCCTGTGCAGACATTCTAAGGATAGACACTCCCAGTAGACAATGATCCTGTGCAGGACTCCCAGTACAGACACCTCCATTTGCACAGATCCCAGTAAAAAATCCACCATAGCAGACATCCCAGTACAGATGCCCCAAAGTATAGACTCCCCTCACTAAACACATTCCAGTGCAGACCCCCCTCAGTAAGGACTAGAAATTCTGAATGAACTCTGTGCCCACTGCTCTGCACCATTTTTAAAAAACTTAAAAAAAACAGGGATTTTTAGTTCACATGTATTTCAATACATGTTTAAGCTGGCCAACTGCGTCAAAGTAATCCCTCTCTGGCCAGGCCCTACTCTACTCTGAAAAATAAATATGCTCTAGTGGATATAGTGCCAATATAGGGCAGATAGGCACAAGCTGTAGAACAGCTGCAGGTGCACTTCTGGCTACTGACCTAGACTATGCAAAAAAGGCCTACTTTGTATAGATTCTTCCCAATCACAGAACTCCTCCATTAGTATAGACCCCCAGTAACCACCACTACAAAAACCCCTCAGTACTGATACCCCAGTAACCCCCCCCCAAAGTATAGACACTCCTCAGTAAAGACATCCTTGCACAGACCCTCCTCAGTAAGCACTCCCTCAGTACAGTTACCTCTCTGTACACATCCACAATACAGATGTACCAGTACAAAAAAGCCAAGTAGAGCCCCCCTCAGTTTAGACCTCCACAGTACAGATCCAACCTGGACAGTCCACTTCAGTACAGAACCATTCAGAGTACAGACCTTTCAATTGACATACCAAGTACAGACCTCACACTAAAGACTTCACTACAGACCCACCCAGTAAACACAACCCTCAGTAAACGCACATTCACTATGCTGATGATGCTCTGGTCAAAAAGATCCTGCTGTCTGTCCTCCATAAACGGGTATACCTTCTTCCCCGTTTTACAGGCGAGACAGTGCACACAGACGGGACAGCAGTACAGAGTGCCAACTCTTCAAGCCCACTAGAAGGATCGACCTCACTATGCTGATGATGCTCTGGTCAAAAAGGTCCTGCTGTCTGTCCTCCGTAAAGGGGTATACCTTCTTCCCCGTTTTACAGTCGAGAC
This sequence comes from Staurois parvus, assembly GCF_062004578.1. Classification (NCBI taxonomy): domain Eukaryota; kingdom Metazoa; phylum Chordata; class Amphibia; order Anura; family Ranidae; genus Staurois; species Staurois parvus. The sequence goes on from NW_028318094.1 coordinate 9,897,906, forward strand.
AGTGCACACAGACGGGACAGCAGTACAGAGTTCCAACTCTTCCAGCCCACTAGAAGGATCGACCTCAAACGGAGATTGACCTATGTGAGGAACCAGCCGTGAAGGATGCAACTTCTAGGGGGTGAGGAAACAGTATAAAAGCTCCATAAGACTTTCACATCAAAGATATTAAATGCTAAATAATTTGCATACACAGTGCTCTGCAAAGTATGGTAGCGTGCTTCAATGCAGTTAACTATGGACACGCCCCTGTGCAGACATTCTAAGGATAGACACTCCCAGTAGACAATGATCCTGTGCAGGACTCCCAGTACAGACACCTCCATTTGCACAGATCCCAGTAAAAAATCCACCATAGCAGACATCCCAGTACAGATGCCCCAAAGTATAGACTCCCCTCACTAAACACATTCCAGTGCAGACTCCCTCAGAAAGGACTAGAAATTCTGAATGAACTCTGTGCCCACAGCTCTGCACCATTTTTAAAAAACTTTAAAAAAAACAGGGATTTTTAGTTCACATGTATTTCAATACATGTTTAAGCTGGCCAACTGCGTCAAAGTAATCCCTCTGTGGCCAGGCCCTACTCTACTCTGAAAAATAAATATGCTCTAGTGGATATAGTGCCAATATAGGGCAGATAGGCACAAGCTGTAGAACAGCTGCAGGTGCACTTCTGGCTACTGACCTAGACTATGCAAAAAAGGCCCACCTTGTATAGATTCTTCCCAATCACAGAACTCCTCCATTAGTATAGACCCCCAGTAACCACCACTACAAATACCCCTCAGTACTGATACCCCAGTAACCCCCTCCCAAAGTATAGACACTCCTCAGTAAAGACATCCTTGCACAGACCCTCCTCAGTAAGCACTCCCTCAGTACAGTTACCTCTCTGTACACATCCACAATACAGATTTCCCAGTACAAAAAAGCCAAGTAGAGCCCCCTCAGTTTAGACCCCCACAGTACAGATCCAATCTGGACAGTCCACTTCAGTACAGAACCATTCGGAGTACAGACCTTTCAATTGACATACCAAGTACAGACCTCACACTAAAGACTTCACTACAGACCCACCCAGTAAACACAACCCTCAGTAAACGCACATTCACTATGCTGATGATGCTCTGGTCAAAAAGGTCCTGCTGTCTGTCCTCCGTAAAGGGGTATACCTTCTCCCCCATTTTACAGTCGAGACAATGCACACAGACGGGACAGCAGTACAGAGTGCCAACTCTTCTAGCCCACTAGAAGGATCGATCTCACTATGCTGATGATGCTCTGGTCAAAAAGGTCCTGCTGTCTGTCCTCCGTAAAGGGGTATACCTTCTTCCCCGTTTTACAGTCGAGACAGTGCACACAGATGGGACAGCAGTACAGAGTTCCAACTCTTCCAGCCCACTAGAAGGATCGACCTCAAACGGAGATTGACCTATGTGAGGAACCAGCCGTGAAGGATGCAACTTCTAGGGGGTGAGGAAACAGTATAAAAGCTCCGTAAGACTTTCACATCAAAGATATTAAATGCAAAATAATTTGCATACACAGTGCTCTGCAAAGTATGGTAGCGTGCTTCAATGCAGTTAACTATGGACACGCCCCTGTGCAGACCTTCTAAGGATAGACACTCCCAGTAGACAATGATCCTGTGCAGGACTCCCAGTACAGACACCTCCATTTGCACAGATCCCAGTAAAAAATCCACCATAGCAGACATCCCAGTACAGATGCCCCATTGTATAGACTCCCTCACTAAACACATTCCAGTGCAGACCCCCCTCAGTAAGGACTAGAAATTCTGAATGAACTCTGTGCCCACTGCTCTGCACCATTTTTAAAAAACGTAAAAAAAACAGGGATTTTTAGTTCACATGTATTTCAATACATGTTTAAGCTGGCCAACTGCGTCAAAGTAATCCCTCTCTGGCCAGGCCCTACTCTACTCTGAAAAATAAATATGCTCTAGTGGATATAGTGCCAATATAGGGCAGATAGGCACAAGCTGTAGAACAGCTGCAGGTGCACTTCTGGCTTCTGACCTAGACTATGCAAAAAAGGCCCACCTTGTATAGATTCTTCCCAATCACAGAACTCCTCCATTAGTATAGACCCCCAGTAACCACCACTACAAATATTCCTCAGTACTGATACTCCAGTAACCCCCCCCCAAAGTATAGACACTCCTCAGCAAAGACATCCTTGCACAGACCCTCCTCAGTAAGCACTCCCTCAGTACAGTTACCTCTCTGTACACATCCACAATACAGATTTCCCAGTACAAAAAAGCCAAGTAGAGCCCCCCTCAGTTTAGACCTCCACATTACAGATCCAACCTGGACAGTCCACTTCAGTACAGAACTATTCGGAGTACAGACCTTTCAATTGACATACCAAGTACAGAGGTCACACTAAAGACTTCACTACAGACCCACCCAGTAAACACAACCCTCAGTAAACGCACATTCACTATGCTGATGATGCTCTGGTCAATAAGGTCCTGCTGTCTGTCCTCCGTAAAGGGGTATACCTTCTTCCCCATTTTACAGTCGAGACAGTGCACACAGACGGGACAGCAGTACAGAGTGCCAACTCTTCTAGCCCACTAGAAGGATCAACCTCACTATGCTGATGATGCTCTGGTCAGAAAGGTCCTGCTGTCTGTCCTCCGTAAAGGGGTATACCTTCTTCCCCGTTTTACAGTCGAGACAGTGCACACAGACGGGACAGCAGTAAAGAGTTCCAACTCTTCCAGCCCACTAGAAGGATCGACCTCAAACGGAGATTGACCTATGTGAGGAACCAGCCGTGAAGGATGCAACTTCTAGGGGGTGAGGAAACAGTATAAAAGCTCCGTAAGACTTTCACATCAAAGATATTAAATGCGAAATAATTTGCATACACAGTGCTCTGCAAAGTATGGTAGCGTGCTTCAATGCAGTTAACTATGGACACGCCCCTGTGCAGACATTCTAAGGATAGACACTCCCAGTAGACAATGATCCTGTGCAGGACTCCCAGTACAGACACCTCCATTTGCACAGATCCCAGTAAAAAATCCACCATAGCAGACATCCCAGTACAGATGCCCCAAAGTATAGACTCCCCTCACTAAACACATTCCAGTGCAGACCCCCCTCAGTAAGGACTAGAAATTCTGAATGAACTCTGTGCCCACTGCTCTGCACCATTTTTAAAAAACTTAAGAAAAACAGGGATTTTTAGTTCACATGTATTTCAATACATGTTTAGGCTGGCCAACTGCGTCAAAGTAATCCCTCTCTGGCCAGGCCCTACTCTACTCTGAAAAATTAATATGCTCTAGTGGATATAGTGCCAATATAGGACAGATAGGCACAAGCTGTAGAACAGCTGCAGGTGCACTTCTGGCTACTGACCTAGACTATGCAAAAAAGGCCCACCTTGTATAGATTCTTCCCAATCACAGAACTCCTCCATTAGTATAGACCCCCAGTAACCACCACTACAAATATTCCTCAGTACTGATACTCCAGTAACCCCCCCCCAAAGTATAGACACTCCTCAGTAAAGACATCCTTGCACAGACCCTCTTCAGTAAGCACTCCCTCAGTACAGTTACCTCTCTGTACACATCCACAATACAGATTTCCCAGTACAAAAAAGCCAAGTAGAGCCCCCCTCAGTTTAGACCTCCACATTACAGATCCAACCTGGACAGTCCACTTCAGTACAGAACTATTCGGAGTACAGACCTTTCAATTGACATACCAAGTACAGACCTCACACTAAAGACTTCACTACAGACCCACCCAGTAAACACAACCCTCAGTAAACGCACATTCACTATGCTGATGATGCTCTGGTCAATAAGGTCCTTCTGTCTGTCCTCCGTAAAGGGGTATACCTTCTTCTCCGTTTTACAGTCGAGACAGTGCACACAGACGGGACAGCAGTACAGAGTGCCAACTGTTCAAGCCCACTAGAAGGATCGACCTCACTATGCTGATGATGCTCTGGTCAAAAAGGTCCTGCTGTCTGTCCTCCGTAAAGGGGTATACCTTCTTCCCCGTTTTACAGTCGAGACAGTGCACACAGACGGGACAGCAGTACAGAGTTCCAACTCTTCCAGCCCACTAGAAGGATCGACCTCAAACGGAGATCGACCTATGTGAGGAACCAGCCGTGAAGGATGCAACTTCTAGGGGGTGAGGAAACAGTATAAAAGCTCCATAAGACTTTCACATCAAAGATATTAAATGCTAAATAATTTGCATACACAGTGCTCTGCAAAGTATGGTAGCGTGCTTCAATGCAGTTAACTATGGACACGCCCCTGTGCAGACATTCTAAGGATAGACACTCCCAGTAGACAATGATCCTGTGCAGGACTCCCAGTACAGACACCTCCATTTGCACAGATCCCAGTAAAAAATCCACCATAGCAGACATCCCAGTACAGATGCCCCAAAGTATAGACTCCCCTCACTAAACACATTCCAGTGCAGACCCCCCTCAGTAAGGACTAGAAATTCTGAATGAACTCTGTGCCCACTGCTCTGCACCATTTTTAAAAAACTTAAAAAAAAACAGGGATTTTTAGTTCACATGTATTTCAATACATGTTTAAGCTGGCCAACTGCGTCAAAGTAATCCCTCTCTGGCCAGGCCCTACTCTACTCTGAAAAATAAATATGCTCTAGTGGATATAGTGCCAATATAGGGCAGATAGGCACAAGCTGTAGAACAGCTGCAGGTGCACTTCTGGCTACTGACCTAGACTATGCAAAAAAGGCCTACTTTGTATAGATTCTTCCCAATCACAGAACTCCTCCATTAGTATAGACCCCCAGTAACCACCACTACAAAAACCCCTCAGTACTGATACCCCAGTAACCCCCCCCCCCAAAGTATAGACACTCCTCAGTAAAGACATCCTTGCACAGACCCTCCTCAGTAAGCACTCCCTCAGTACAGTTACCTCTCTGTACACATCCACAATACAGATGTACCAGTACAAAAAAGCCAAGTAGAGCCCCCCTCAGTTTAGACCTCCACAGTACAGATCCAACCTGGACAGTCCACTTCAGTACAGAACCATTCGGAGTACAGACCTTTCAATTGACATACCAAGTACAGACCTCACACTAAAGACTTCACTACAGACCCACCCAGTAAACACAACCCTCAGTAAACGCACATTCACTATGCTGATGATGCTCTGGTCAAAAAGATCCTGCTGTCTGTCCTCCATAAACGGGTATACCTTCTTCCCCGTTTTACAGTCGAGACAGTGCACACAGACGGGACAGCAGTACAGAGTTCCAACTCTTCCAGCCCACTAGAAGGATCGACCTCAAACGGAGATTGACCTATGTGAGGAACCAGCCGTGAAGGATGCAACTTCTAGGGGGTGAGGAAACAGTATAAAAGCTCCATAAGACTTTCACATCAAAGATATTAAATGCTAAATAATTTGCATACACAGTGCTCTGCAAAGTATGGTAGCGTGCTTCAATGCAGTTAACTATGGACACGCCCCTGTGCAGACATTCTAAGGATAGACACTCCCAGTAGACAATGATCCTGTGCAGGACTCCCAGTACAGACACCTCCATTTGCACAGATCCCAGTAAAAAATCCACCATAGCAGAAATCCCAGTACAGATGCCCCAAAGTATAGACTCCCCTCACTAAACACATTCCAGTGCAGACTCCCTCAGAAAGGACTAGAAATTCTGAATGAACTCTGTGCCCACAGCTCTGCACCATTTTTAAAAAACTTAAAAAAACAGGGATTTTTAGTTCACATGTATTTCAATACATGTTTAAGCTGGCCAACTGCGTCAAAGTAATCCCTCTCTGGCCAGGCCCTACTCTACTCTGAAAAATAAATATGCTCTAGTGGATATAGTGCCAATATAGGGCAGATAGGCACAAGCTGTAGAACAGCTGCAGGTGCACTTCTGGCTACTGACCTAGACTATGCAAAAAAGGCCTACTTTGTATAGATTCTTCCCAATCACAGAACTCCTCCATTAGTATAGACCCCCAGTAACCACCACTACAAATATTCCTCAGTACTGATACCCCAGTAACCCCCCCACCAAAGAATAGACACTCCTCAGTAAAGACATCCTTGCACAGACCCTCCTCAGTAAGCACTCCCTCAGTACAGTTACCTCTCTGTACACATCCACAATACAGATGTCCCAGTACAAAAAAGCCAAGTAGAGCCCCCCTCAGTTTAGACCTCCACAGTACAGATCCAACCTGGACAGTCCACTTCAGTACAGAACCATTCGGAGTACAGACCTTTCAATTGACATACCAAGTACAGACCTCACACTAAAGACTTCACTACAGACCCACCCAGTAAACACAACCCTCAGTAAACACACATTCACTATGCTGATGATGCTCTGGTCAAAAAGATCCTGCTGTCTGTCCTCCATAAACGGGTATACCTTCTTCCCCGTTTTACAGTCGAGACAGTGCACACAGACGGGACAGCAGTACAGAGTGCCAACTCTTCAAGCCCACTAGAAGGATCGACCTCACTATGCTGATGATGCTCTCGTCAAAAAGGTCCTGCTGTCTGTCCTCCGTAAAGGGGTATACCTTCTTCCCCGTTTTACAGTCGAGACAGTGCACACAGACGGGACAGCAGTACAGAGTTCCAACTCTTCCAGCCCACTAGAAGGATCGACCTCAAACGGAGATCGACCTATGTGAGGAACCAGCCGTGAAGGATGCAACTTCTAGGGGGTGAGGAAACAGTATAAAAGCTCCATAAGACTTTCACATCAAAGATATTAAATGCTAAATAATTTGCATACACAGTGCTCTGCAAAGTATGGTAGCGTGCTTCAATGCAGTTAACTATGGACACGCCCCTGTGCAGACATTCTAAGGATAGACACTCCCAGTAGACAATGATCCTGTGCAGGACTCCCAGTACAGACACCTCCATTTGCACAGATCCCAGTAAAAAATCCACCATAGCAGACATCCCAGTACAGATGCCCCAAAGTATAGACTCCCCTCACTAAACACATTCCAGTGCAGACCCCCCTCAGTAAGGACTAGAAATTCTGAATGAACTCTGTGCCCACTGCTCTGCACCATTTTTAAAAAACTTAAAAAAAAACAGGGATTTTTAGTTCACATGTATTTCAATACATGTTTAAGCTGGCCAACTGCGTCAAAGTAATCCCTCTCTGGCCAGGCCCTACTCTACTCTGAAAAATAAATATGCTCTAGTGGATATAGTGCCAATATAGGGCAGATAGGCACAAGCTGTAGAACAGCTGCAGGTGCACTTCTGGCTACTGACCTAGACTATGCAAAAAAGGCCTACTTTGTATAGATTCTTCCCAATCACAGAACTCCTCCATTAGTATAGACCCCCAGTAACCACCACTACAAAAACCCCTCAGTACTGATACCCCAGTAACCCCCCCCCAAAGTATAGACACTCCTCAGTAAAGACATCCTTGCACAGACCCTCCTCAGTAAGCACTCCCTCAGTACAGTTACCTCTCTGTACACATCCACAATACAGATGTACCAGTACAAAAAAGCCAAGTAGAGCACCCTCAGTTTAGACCTCCACAGTACAGATCCAACCTGGACAGTCCACTTCAGTACAGAACCATTCGGAGTACAGACCTTTCAATTGACATACCAAGTACAGACCTCACACTAAAGACTTCACTACAGACCCACCCAGTAAACACAACCCTCAGTAAACGCACATTCACTATGCTGATGATGCTCTGGTCAAAAAGATCCTGCTGTCTGTCCTCCATAAACGGGTATACCTTCTTCCCCGTTTTACAGGCGAGACAGTGCACACAGACGGGACAGCAGTACAGAGTGCCAACTCTTCAAGCCCACTAGAAGGATCGACCTCACTATGCTGATGATGCTCTGGTCAAAAAGGTCCTGCTGTCTGTCCTCCGTAAAGGGGTATACCTTCTTCCCCGTTTTACAGTCGAGACAGTGCACACAGACGGGACAGCAGTACAGAGTTCCAACTCTTCCAGCCCACTAGAAGGATCGACCTCAAACGGAGATTGACCTATGTGAGGAACCAGCCGTGAAGGATGCAACTTCTAGGGGGTGAGGAAACAGTATAAAAGCTCCATAAGACTTTCACATCAAAGATATTAAATGCTAAATAATTTGCATACACAGTGCTCTGCAAAGTATGGTAGCGTGCTTCAATGCAGTTAACTATGGACACGCCCCTGTGCAGACATTCTAAGGATAGACACTCCCAGTAGACAATGATCCTGTGCAGGACTCCCAGTACAGACACCTCCATTTGCACAGATCCCAGTAAAAAATCCACCATAGCAGACATCCCAGTACAGATGCCCCAAAGTATAGACTCCCCTCACTAAACACATTCCAGTGCAGACTCCCTCAGAAAGGACTAGAAATTCTGAATGAACTCTGTGCCCACAGCTCTGCACCATTTTTAAAAAACTTTAAAAAAAACAGGGATTTTTAGTTCACATGTATTTCAATACATGTTTAAGCTGGCCAACTGCGTCAAAGTAATCCCTCTGTGGCCAGGCCCTACTCTACTCTGAAAAATAAATATGCTCTAGTGGATATAGTGCCAATATAGGGCAGATAGGCACAAGCTGTAGAACAGCTGCAGGTGCACTTCTGGCTACTGACCTAGACTATGCAAAAAAGGCCCACCTTGTATAGATTCTTCCCAATCACAGAACTCCTCCATTAGTATAGACCCCCAGTAACCACCACTACAAATACCCCTCAGTACTGATACCCCAGTAACCCCCTCCCAAAGTATAGACACTCCTCAGTAAAGACATCCTTGCACAGACCCTCCTCAGTAAGCACTCCCTCAGTACAGTTACCTCTCTGTACACATCCACAATACAGATTTCCCAGTACAAAAAAGCCAAGTAGAGCCCCCTCAGTTTAGACCCCCACAGTACAGATCCAATCTGGACAGTCCACTTCAGTACAGAACCATTCGGAGTACAGACCTTTCAATTGACATACCAAGTACAGACCTCACACTAAAGACTTCACTACAGACCCACCCAGTAAACACAACCCTCAGTAAACGCACATTCACTATGCTGATGATGCTCTGGTCAAAAAGGTCCTGCTGTCTGTCCTCCGTAAAGGGGTATACCTTCTCCCCCATTTTACAGTCGAGACAATGCACACAGACGGGACAGCAGTACAGAGTGCCAACTCTTCTAGCCCACTAGAAGGATCGATCTCACTATGCTGATGATGCTCTGGTCAAAAAGGTCCTGCTGTCTGTCCTCCGTAAAGGGGTATACCTTCTTCCCCGTTTTACAGTCGAGACAGTGCACACAGATGGGACAGCAGTACAGAGTTCCAACTCTTCCAGCCCACTAGAAGGATCGACCTCAAACGGAGATTGACCTATGTGAGGAACCAGCCGTGAAGGATGCAACTTCTAGGGGGTGAGGAAACAGTATAAAAGCTCCGTAAGACTTTCACATCAAAGATATTAAATGCAAAATAATTTGCATACACAGTGCTCTGCAAAGTATGGTAGCGTGCTTCAATGCAGTTAACTATGGACACGCCCCTGTGCAGACCTTCTAAGGATAGACACTCCCAGTAGACAATGATCCTGTGCAGGACTCCCAGTACAGACACCTCCATTTGCACAGATCCCAGTAAAAAATCCACCATAGCAGACATCCCAGTACAGATGCCCCATTGTATAGACTCCCTCACTAAACACATTCCAGTGCAGACCCCCCTCAGTAAGGACTAGAAATTCTGAATGAACTCTGTGCCCACTGCTCTGCACCATTTTTAAAAAACGTAAAAAAAACAGGGATTTTTAGTTCACATGTATTTCAATACATGTTTAAGCTGGCCAACTGCGTCAAAGTAATCCCTCTCTGGCCAGGCCCTACTCTACTCTGAAAAATAAATATGCTCTAGTGGATATAGTGCCAATATAGGGCAGATAGGCACAAGCTGTAGAACAGCTGCAGGTGCACTTCTGGCTTCTGACCTAGACTATGCAAAAAAGGCCCACCTTGTATAGATTCTTCCCAATCACAGAACTCCTCCATTAGTATAGACCCCCAGTAACCACCACTACAAATATTCCTCAGTACTGATACTCCAGTAACCCCCCCCCAAAGTATAGACACTCCTCAGCAAAGACATCCTTGCACAGACCCTCCTCAGTAAGCACTCCCTCAGTACAGTTACCTCTCTGTACACATCCACAATACAGATTTCCCAGTACAAAAAAGCCAAGTAGAGCCCCCCTCAGTTTAGACCTCCACATTACAGATCCAACCTGGACAGTCCACTTCAGTACAGAACTATTCGGAGTACAGACCTTTCAATTGACATACCAAGTACAGAGGTCACACTAAAGACTTCACTACAGACCCACCCAGTAAACACAACCCTCAGTAAACGCACATTCACTATGCTGATGATGCTCTGGTCAATAAGGTCCTGCTGTCTGTCCTCCGTAAAGGGGTATACCTTCTTCCCCATTTTACAGTCGAGACAGTGCACACAGACGGGACAGCAGTACAGAGTGCCAACTCTTCTAGCCCACTAGAAGGATCAACCTCACTATGCTGATGATGCTCTGGTCAGAAAGGTCCTGCTGTCTGTCCTCCGTAAAGGGGTATACCTTCTTCCCCGTTTTACAGTCGAGACAGTGCACACAGACGGGACAGCAGTAAAGAGTTCCAACTCTTCCAGCCCACTAGAAGGATCGACCTCAAACGGAGATTGACCTATGTGAGGAACCAGCCGTGAAGGATGCAACTTCTAGGGGGTGAGGAAACAGTATAAAAGCTCCGTAAGACTTTCACATCAAAGATATTAAATGCGAAATAATTTGCATACACAGTGCTCTGCAAAGTATGGTAGCGTGCTTCAATGCAGTTAACTATGGACACGCCCCTGTGCAGACATTCTAAGGATAGACACTCCCAGTAGACAATGATCCTGTGCAGGACTCCCAGTACAGACACCTCCATTTGCACAGATCCCAGTAAAAAATCCACCATAGCAGACATCCCAGTACAGATGCCCCAAAGTATAGACTCCCCTCACTAAACACATTCCAGTGCAGACCCCCCTCAGTAAGGACTAGAAATTCTGAATGAACTCTGTGCCCACTGCTCTGCACCATTTTTAAAAAACTTAAGAAAAACAGGGATTTTTAGTTCACATGTATTTCAATACATGTTTAGGCTGGCCAACTGCGTCAAAGTAATCCCTCTCTGGCCAGGCCCTACTCTACTCTGAAAAATTAATATGCTCTAGTGGATATAGTGCCAATATAGGACAGATAGGCACAAGCTGTAGAACAGCTGCAGGTGCACTTCTGGCTACTGACCTAGACTATGCAAAAAAGGCCCACCTTGTATAGATTCTTCCCAATCACAGAACTCCTCCATTAGTATAGACCCCCAGTAACCACCACTACAAATATTCCTCAGTACTGATACTCCAGTAACCCCCCCCCAAAGTATAGACACTCCTCAGTAAAGACATCCTTGCACAGACCCTCTTCAGTAAGCACTCCCTCAGTACAGTTACCTCTCTGTACACATCCACAATACAGATTTCCCAGTACAAAAAAGCCAAGTAGAGCCCCCCTCAGTTTAGACCTCCACATTACAGATCCAACCTGGACAGTCCACTTCAGTACAGAACTATTCGGAGTACAGACCTTTCAATTGACATACCAAGTACAGACCTCACACTAAAGACTTCACTACAGACCCACCCAGTAAACACAACCCTCAGTAAACGCACATTCACTATGCTGATGATGCTCTGGTCAATAAGGTCCTTCTGTCTGTCCTCCGTAAAGGGGTATACCTTCTTCTCCGTTTTACAGTCGAGACAGTGCACACAGACGGGACAGCAGTACAGAGTGCCAACTCTTCTAGCCCACTAGAAGGATCGATCTCACTATGCTGATGATGCTCTGGTCAAAAAGGTCCTGCTGTCTGTCCTCCGTAAAGGGGTATACCTTCTTCCCCGTTTTACAGTCGAGACAGTGCACACAGACGGGACAGCAGTACAGAGTTCCAACTCTTCCAGCCCACTAGAAGGATCGACCTCAAACAGAGATTGACCTATGTGAGGAACCAGCCGTGAAGGATGCAACTTCTAGGGGGTGAGGAAACAGTATAAAAGCTCCGTAAGACTTTCACATCAAAGATATTAAATGCTAAATAATTTGCATACACAGTGCTCTGCAAAGTATGGTAGCGTGCTTCAATGCAGTTAACTATGGACACGCCCCTGTGCAGACATTTTAAGGATAGACACTCCCAGTAGACAATGATCCTGTGCAGGACTCCCAGTACAGACACCTCCATTTGCACAGATCCCAGTAAAAAATCCACCATAGCAGACATCCCAGTACAGATGCCCCAAAGTATAGACTCCCCTCACTAAACACATTCCAGTGCAGACCCCCCCTCAGTAAGGACTAGAAATTCTGAATGAACTCTGTGCCCACTGCTCTGCACCATTTTTAAAAAACTTAAAAAAACAGGGATTTTTAGTTCACATGTATTTCAATACATGTTTAAGCTGGCCAACTGCATCAAAGTAATCCCTCTCTGGCCAGGCCCTACTCTACTCTGAAAAATAAATATGCTCTAGTGGATATAGTGCCAATATAGGGCAGATAGGCACAAGCTGTAGAACAGCTGCAGGTGCACTTCTGGCTACTGACCTAGACTATGCAAAAAAGGCCCACCTTGTATAGATTCTTCCCAATCACAGAACTCCTCCATTAGTATAGACCCCCAGTAACCACCACTACAAATATTCCTCAGTACTGATACTCCAGTAACCCCCCCCCCCAAAGTATAGACACTCCTCAGTAAAGACATCCTTGCACAGACCCTCCTCAGTAAGCACTCCCTCAGTACAGTTACCTCTCTGTACACATCCACAATACAGATTTCCCAGTACAAAAAAGCCAAGTAGAGCCCCCCTCAGTTTAGACCTCCACAGTACAGATCCAACCTGGACAGTCCACTTCAGTACAGAACCATTCGGAGTACAGACCTTTCAATTGACATACCAAGTACAGACCTCACACTAAAGACTTCACTACAGACCCACCCAGTAAACACAACCCTCAGTAAACGCACATTCACTATGCTGATGATGCTCTGGTCAATAAGGTCCTGCTGTCTGTCCTCCGTAAAGGGGTATACCTTCTTCCCCGTTTTACAGTCGAGACAGTGCACACAGACGGGACAGCAGTACAGAGTGCCAACTCTTCTAGCCCACTAGAAGGATCGATCTCACTATGCTGATGATGCTCTGGTCAAAAAGGTCCTGCTGTCTGTCCTCCGTAAAGGGGTATACCTTCTTCCCCGTTTTACAGTCGAGACAGTGCACACAGACGGGACAGCAGTACAGAGTTCCAACTCTTCCAGCCCACTAGAAGGATCGACCTCAAACGGAGATTGACCTATGTGAGGAACCAGCCGTGAAGGATGCAACTTCTAGGGGGTGAGGAAACAGTATAAAAGCTCCGTAAGACTTTCACATCAAAGATATTAAATGCTAAATAATTTGCATACACAGTGCTCTGCAAAGTATGGTAGCGTGCTTCAATGCAGTTAACTATGGACACGCCCCTGTGCAGACATTCTAAGGATAGACACTCCCAGTAGACAATGATCCTGTGCAGGACTCCCAGTACAGACACCTCCATTTGCACAGATCCCAGTAAAAAATCCACCATAGCAGACATCCCAGTACAGATGCCCCAAAGTATAGACTCCCCTCACTAAACACATTCCAGTGCAGACCCCCCCTCAGTAAGGACTAGAAATTCTGAATGAACTCTGTGCCCACTGCTCTGCACCATTTTTAAAAAACTTAAAAAAACAGGGATTTTTAGTTCACATGTATTTCAATACATGTTTAAGCTGGCCAACTGCATCAAAGTAATCCCTCTCTTGCCAGGCCCTACTCTACTCTGAAAAAAAAATATGCTCTAGTGGATATAGTGCCAATATAGGGCAGATAGGCACAAGCTGTAGAACAGCTGCAGGTGCACTTCTGGCTACTGACCTAGACTATGCAAAAAAGGCCTACTTTGTATAGATTCTTCCCAATCACAGAACTCCTCCATTAGTATAGACCCCCAGTAACCACCACTACAAAAACCCCTCAGTACTGATACCCCAGTAACCCCCCCCCCAAAGTATAGACACTCCTCAGTAAAGACATCCTTGCACAGACCCTCCTCAGTAAGCACTCCCTCAGTACAGTTACCTCTCTGTACACATCCACAATACAGATTTCCCAGTACAAAAAAGCCAAGTAGAGCCCCCTCAGTTTAGACCCCCACAGTACAGATCCAATCTGGACAGTCCACTTCAGTACAGAACCATTCGGAGTACAGACCTTTCAATTGACATACCAAGTACAGACCTCACACTAAAGACTTCACTACAGACCCACCCAGTAAACACAACCCTCAGTAAACGCACATTCACTATGCTGATGATGCTCTGGTCAAAAAGGTCCTGCTGTCTGTCCTCCGTAAAGGGGTATACCTTCTCCCCCATTTTACAGTCGAGACAATGCACACAGACGGGACAGCAGTACAGAGTGCCAACTCTTCTAGCCCACTAGAAGGATCGATCTCACTATGCTGATGATGCTCTGGTCAAAAAGGTCCTGCTGTCTGTCCTCCGTAAAGGGGTATACCTTCTTCCCCGTTTTACAGTCGAGACAGTGCACACAGATGGGACAGCAGTACAGAGTTCCAACTCTTCCAGCCCACTAGAAGGATCGACCTCAAACGGAGATTGACCTATGTGAGGAACCAGCCGTGAAGGATGCAACTTCTAGGGGGTGAGGAAACAGTATAAAAGCTCCGTAAGACTTTCACATCAAAGATATTAAATGCAAAATAATTTGCATACACAGTGCTCTGCAAAGTATGGTAGCGTGCTTCAATGCAGTTAACTATGGACACGCCCCTGTGCAGACCTTCTAAGGATAGACACTCCCAGTAGACAATGATCCTGTGCAGGACTCCCAGTACAGACACCTCCATTTGCACAGATCCCAGTAAAAAATCCACCATAGCAGACATCCCAGTACAGATGCCCCAAAGTATAGACTCCCTCACTAAACACATTCCAGTGCAGACCCCCCTCAGTAAGGACTAGAAATTCTGAATGAACTCTGTGCCCACTGCTCTGCACCATTTTTAAAAAAACTTAAAAAAAACAGGGATTTTTAGTTCACATGTATTTCAATACATGTTTAAGCTGGCCAACTGCGTCAAAGTAATCCCTCTCTGGCCAGGCCCTACTCTACTCTGAAAAATAAATATGCTCTAGTGGATATAGTGCCAATATAGGGCAGATAGGCACAAGCTGTAGAACAGCTGCAGGTGCACTTCTGGCTTCTGACCTAGACTATGCAAAAAAGGCCCACCTTGTATAGATTCTTCCCAATCACAGAACTCCTCCATTAGTATAGACCCCCAGTAACCACCACTACAAATATTCCTCAGTACTGATACTCCAGTAACCCCCCCCCAAAGTATAGACACTCCTCAGTAAAGACATCCTTGCACAGACCCTCCTCAGTAAGCACTCCCTCAGTACAGTTACCTCTCTGTACACATCCACAATACAGATTTCCCAGTACAAAAAAGCCAAGTAGAGACCCCCCCAGGTTAGACCTCCACATTACAGATCCAACCTGGACAGTCCACTTCAGTACAGAACTATTCGGAGTACAGACCTTTCAATTGACATACCAAGTACAGAGGTCACACTAAAGACTTCACTACAGACCCACCCAGTAAACACAACCCTCAGTAAACGCACATTCACTATGCTGATGATGCTCTGGTCAATAAGGTCCTGCTGTCTGTCCTCCGTAAAGGGGTATACCTTCTTCCCCATTTTACAGTCGAGACAGTGCACACAGACGGGACAGCAGTACAGAGTGCCAACTCTTCTAGCCCACTAGAAGGATCAACCTCACTATGCTGATGATGCTCTGGTCAAAAAGGTCCTGCTGTCTGTCCTCCGTAAAGGGGTATACCTTCTTCCCCGTTTTACAGTCGAGACAGTGCACACAGACGGGACAGCAGTAAAGAGTTCCAACTCTTCCAGCCCACTAGAAGGATCGACCTCAAACGGAGATTGACCTATGTGAGGAACCAGCCGTGAAGGATGCAACTTCTAGGGGGTGAGGAAACAGTATAAAAGCTCCGTAAGACTTTCACATCAAAGATATTAAATGCGAAATAATTTGCATACACAGTGCTCTGCAAAGTATGGTAGCGTGCTTCAATGCAGTTAACTATGGACACGCCCCTGTGCAGACATTCTAAGGATAGACACTCCCAGTAGACAATGATCCTGTGCAGGACTCCCAGTACAGACACCTCCATTTGCACAGATCCCAGTAAAAAATCCACCATAGCAGACATCCCAGTACAGATGCCCCAAAGTATAGACTCCCCTCACTAAACACATTCCAGTGCAGACCCCCCTCAGTAAGGACTAGAAATTCTGAATGAACTCTGTGCCCACTGCTCTGCACCATTTTTAAAAAACTTAAAAAAAACAGGGATTTTTAGTTCACATGTATTTCAATACATGTTTAAGCTGGCCAACTGCGTCAAAGTAATCCCTCTCTGGCCAGGCCCTACTGAACTCTGAAAAATTAATATGCTCTAGTGGATATAGTGCCAATATAGGACAGATAGGCACAAGCTGTAGAACAGCTGCAGGTGCACTTCTGGCTACTGACCTAGACTATGCAAAAAAGGCCCACCTTGTATAGATTCTTCCCAATCACAGAACTCCTCCATTAGTATAGACCCCCAGTAACCACCACTACAAATATTCCTCAGTACTGATACTCCAGTAACCCCCCCCCCAAAGTATAGACACTCCTCAGTAAAGACATCCTTGCACAGACCCTCTTCAGTAAGCACTCCCTCAGTACAGTTACCTCTCTGTACACATCCACAATACAGATTTCCCAGTACAAAAAAGCCAAGTAGAGCCCCCCTCAGTTTAGACCTCCACATTACAGATCCAACCTGGACAGTCCACTTCAGTACAGAACTATTCGGAGTACAGACCTTTCAATTGACATACCAAGTACAGACCTCACACTAAAGACTTCACTACAGACCCACCCAGTAAACACAACCCTCAGTAAACGCACATTCACTATGCTGATGATGCTCTGGTCAATAAGGTCCTTCTGTCTGTCCTCCGTAAAGGGGTATACCTTCTTCTCCGTTTTACAGTCGAGACAGTGCACACAGACGGGACAGCAGTACAGAGTGCCAACTCTTCTAGCCCACTAGAAGGATCGATCTCACTATGCTGATGATGCTCTGGTCAAAAAGGTCCTGCTGTCTGTCCTCCGTAAAGGGGTATACCTTCTTCCCCGTTTTACAGTCGAGACAGTGCACACAGACGGGACAGCAGTACAGAGTTCCAACTCTTCCAGCCCACTAGAAGGATCGACCTCAAACGGAGATTGACCTATGTGAGGAACCAGCCGTGAAGGATGCAACTTCTAGGGGGTGAGGAAACAGTATAAAAGCTCCGTAAGACTTTCACATCAAAGATATTAAATGCTAAATAATTTGCATACACAGTGCTCTGCAAAGTATGGTAGCGTGCTTCAATGCAGTTAACTATGGACACGCCCCTGTGCAGACATTCTAAGGATAGACACTCCCTGTAGACAATGATCCTGTGCAGGACTCCCAGTACAGACACCTCCATTTGCACAGATCCCAGTAAAAAATCCACCATAGCAGACATCCCAGTACAGATGCCCCAAAGTATAGACTCCCCTCACTAAACACATTCCAGTGCAGACCCCCCCTCAGTAAGGACTAGAAATTCTGAATGAACTCTGTGCCCACTGCTCTGCACCATTTTTAAAAAACTTAAAAAAACAGGGATTTTTAGTTCACATGTATTTCAATACATGTTTAAGCTGGCCAACTGCATCAAAGTAATCCCTCTCTTGCCAGGCCCTACTCTACTCTGAAAAATAAATATGCTCTAGTGGATATAGTGCCAATATAGGGCAGATAGGCACAAGCTGTAGAACAGCTGCAGGTGCACTTCTGGCTACTGACCTAGACTATGCAAAAAAGGCCCACCTTGTATAGATTCTTCCCAATCACAGAACTCCTCCATTAGTATAGACCCCCAGTAACCACCACTACAAATATTCCTCAGTACTGATACTCCAGTAACCCCCCCCCCAAAGTATAGACACTCCTCAGTAAAGACATCCTTGCACAGACCCTCCTCAGTAAGCACTCCCTCTGTACAGTTACCTCTCTGTACACATCCAGAATACAGATTTCCCAGTACAAAAAAGCCAAGTAGAGCCCCCCTCAGTTTAGACCTCCACAGTACAGATCCAACCTGGACAGTCCACTTCAGTACAGAACCATTCGGAGTACAGACCTTTCAATTGACATACCAAGTACAGACCTCACACTAAAGACTTCACTACAGACCCACCCAGTAAACACAACCCTCAGTAAACGCACATTCACTATGCTGATGATGCTCTGGTCAATAAGGTCCTGCTGTCTGTCCTCCGTAAAGGGGTATACCTTCTTCCCCGTTTTACAGTCGAGACAGTGCACACAGACGGGACAGCAGTACAGAGTGCCAACTCTTCTAGCCCACTAGAAGGATCGATCTCACTATGCTGATGATGCTCTGGTCAAAAAGGTCCTGCTGTCTGTCCTCCGTAAAGGGGTATACCTTCTTCCCCGTTTTACAGTCGAGACAGTGCACACAGACGGGACAGCAGTACAGAGTTCCAACTCTTCCAGCCCACTAGAAGGATCGACCTCAAACGGAGATTGACCTATGTGAGGAACCAGCCGTGAAGGATGCAACTTCTAGGGGGTGAGGAAACAGTATAAAAGCTCCGTAAGACTTTCACATCAAAGATATTAAATGCTAAATAATTTGCATACACAGTGCTCTGCAAAGTATGGTAGCGTGCTTCAATGCAGTTAACTATGGACACGCCCCTGTGCAGACATTCTAAGGATAGACACTCCCAGTAGACAATGATCCTGTGCAGGACTCCCAGTACAGACACCTCCATTTGCACAGATCCCAGTAAAATATCCACCATAGCAGACATCCCAGTACAGATGCCCCAAAGTATACACTCCCCTCACTAAACACATTCCAGTGCAGACTCCCTCAGTAAGGACTAGAAATTCTGAATGAACTCTGTGCCCACTGCTCTGCACCATTTTTAAAAAACTTAAAAAAAACAGGGATTTTTAGTTCACATGTATTTCAATACATGTTTAAGCTGGCCAACTGCGTCAAAGCAATCCCTCTCTGGCCAGGCCCTACTCTACTCTGAAAAATAAATATGCTCTAGTGGATATAGTGCCAATATAGGGCAGATAGGCACAAGCTGTAGAACAGCTGCAGGTGCACTTCTGGCTACTGACCTAGACTATGCAAAAAAGGCCCACCTTGTATAGATTCTTCCCAATCACAGAACTCCTCCATTAGTATAGACCCCCAGTAACCACCACTACAAATATTCCTCAGTACTGATACCCCAGTAACCCCCCCCCCAAAGTATAGACACTCCTCAGTAAAGACATCCTTGCACAGACCCTCCTCAGTAAGCACTCCCTCAGTACAGTTACCTCTCTGTACACATCCACAATACAGATTTCCCAGTACAAAAAAGCCAAGTAGAGCCCCCCTCAGTTTAGACCTCCACAGTACAGATCCAACCTGGACAGTCCACTTCAGTACAGAACTATTCGGAGTACAGACCTTTCAATTGACATACCAAGTACAGACCTCACACTAAAGACTTCACTACAGACCCACCCAGTAAACACAACCCTCAGTAAACGCACATTCACTATGCTGATGATGCTCTGGTCAACAAGGTCCTGCTGTCTGTCCTCCGTAAAGGGGTATACCTTCTTCCCCATTTTACAGTCGAGACAGTGCACACAGACGGGACAGCAGTACAGAGTGCCAACTCTTCTAGCCCACTAGAAGGATCAACCTCACTATGCTGATGATGCTCTGGTCAGAAAGGTCCTGCTGTCTGTCCCCTGTAAAGGGGTATACCTTCTTCCCCGTTTTACAGTCGAGACAGTGCACACAGACGGGACAGCAGTACAGAGTTCCAACTCTTCCAGCCCACTAGAAGGATCGACCTCAAACGGAGATTGACCTATGTGAGAAACCAGCCGTGAAGGATGCAACTTCTAGGGGGTGAGGAAACAGTATAAAAGCTCCGTAAGACTTTCACATCAAAGATATTAAATGCGAAATAATTTGCATACACAGTGCTCTGCAAAGTATGGTAGCGTGCTTCAATGCAGTTAACTATGGACACGCCCCTGTGCAGACATTCTAAGGATAGACACTCCCAGTAGACAATGATCCTGTGCAGGACTCCCAGTACAGACACCTCCATTTGCACAGATCCCAGTAAAAAATCCACCATAGCAGACATCCCAGTACAGATGCCCCAAAGTATAGACTCCCCTCACTAAACACATTCCAGTGCAGACCCCCCCTCAGTAAGGACTAGAAATTCTGAATGAACTCTGTGCCCACTGCTCTGCACCACTTTTAAAAAACTTAAAAAAACAGGGATTTTTAGTTCACATGTATTTCAATACATGTTTAAGCTGGCCAACTGCATTGAAGTAATCCCTCTCTTGCCAGGACCTACTCTATTCTGAAAAATAAATATGCTCTAGTGGATATAGTGCCAATATAGGGCAGATAGGCACAAGCTGTAGAACAGCTGCAGGTGCACTTCTGGCTACTGACCTAGACTATGCAAAAAAGGCCCACCTTGTATAGATTCTTCCCAATCACAGAACTCCTCCATTAGTATAGACCCCCAGTAACCACCACTACAAATATTCCTCAGTACTGATACTCCAGTAACCCCCCCCCCAAAGTATAGACACTCCTCAGTAAAGACATCCTTGCACAGACCCTCCTCAGTAAGCACTCCCTCAGTACAGTTACCTCTCTGTACACATCCACAATACAGATTTCCCAGTACAAAAAAGCCAAGTAGAGCCCCCCTCAGTTTAGACCTCCACAGTACAGGTCCAACCTGAACAGTCCACTTCAGTACAGAACTATTCGGAGTACAGACCTTTCAATTGACATACCAAGTAAGGACCTCACACTAAAGACTTCACTACAGACCCACCCAGTAAACACAACCCTCAGTAAACGCACATTCACTATGCTGATGATGCTCTGGTCAATAAGGTCCTGCTGTCTGTCCTCCGTAAAGGGGTATACCTTCTTCCCCATTTTACAGTCGAGACAGTGCACACAGACGGGACAGCAGTACAGAGTGCCAACTCTTCTAGCCCACTAGAAGGATCAACCTCACTATGCTGATGATGCTCTGGTCAGAAAGGTCCTGCTGTCTGTCCTCCGTAAAGGGGTATACCTTCTTCCCCGTTTTACAGTCGAGACAGTGCACACAGACGGGACAGCAGTACAGAGTTCCAACTCTTCCAGCCCACTAGAAGGATCGACCTCAAACGGAGATTGACCTATGTGAGGAACCAGCCGTGAAGGATGCAACTTCTAGGGGGTGAGGAAACAGTATAAAAGCTCCGTAAGACTTTCACATCAAAGATATTAAATGCGAAATAATTTGCATACACAGTGCTCTGCAAAGTATGGAAGCGTACTTCAATGCAGTTAACTATGGACACGCCCCTGTGCAGACATTCTAAGGATAGACACTCCCAGTAGACAATGATCCTGTGCAGGACTCCCAGTACAGACACCTCCATTTGCACAGATCCCAGTAAAAAATCCACCATAGCAGACATCCCAGTACAGATGCCCCAAAGTATAGACTCCCCTCACTAAACACATTCCAGTGCAGACCCCCCTCAGTAAGGACTAGAAATTCTGAATGAACTCTGTGCCCACTGCTCTGCACCATTTTTAAAAAACTTAAAAAAAACAGGGATTTTTAGTTCACATGTATTTCAATACATGTTTAAGCTGGCCAACTGCATCAAAGTAATCCCTCTCTGGCCAGGCCCTACTCTACTCTGAAAAATAAATATGCTCTAGTGGATATAGTGCCAATATAGGACAGATAGGCACAAGCTGTAGAACAGCTGCAGGTGCACTTCTGGCTACTGACCTAGACTATGCAAAAAAGCCCACCTTGTACAGATTCTTCCCAATGACAGAACTCCTCCATTAGTATAGACCCCCAGTAACCACCACTACAAATATTCCTCAGTACTGATACTCCAGTAACCCCCCCCCCCCAAAGTATAGACACTCCTCAGTAAAGACATCCTTGCACAGACCCTCCTCAGTAAGCACTCCCTCAGTACAGTTACCTCTCTGTACACATCCACAATACAGATTTCCCAGTACAAAAAAGCCAAGTAGAGCCCCCCTCAGTTTAGACCTCCACATTACAGATCCAACCTGGACAGTCCACTTCAGTACAGAACTATTCGGAGTACAGACCTTTCAATTGACATACCAAGTACAGACCTCACACTAAAGACTTCACTACAGACCCACCCAGTAAACACAACCCTCAGTAAACGCACATTCACTATGCTGATGATGCTCTGGTCAATAAGGTCCTTCTGTCTGTCCTCCGTAAAGGGGTATACCTTCTTCTCCGTTTTACAGTCGAGACAGTGCACACAGACGGGACAGCAGTACAGAGTGCCAACTCTTCTAGCCCACTAGAAGGATCGATCTCACTATGCTGATGATGCTCTGGTCAAAAAGGTCCTGCTGTCTGTCCTCCGTAAAGGGGTATACCTTCTTCCCCGTTTTACAGTCGAGACAGTGCACACAGACGGGACAGCAGTACAGAGTTCCAACTCTTCCAGCCCACTAGAAGGATCGACCTCAAACGGAGATTGACTTATGTGAGGAACCAGCCGTGAAGGATGCAACTTCTAGGGGGTGAGGAAACAGTATAAAAGCTCCGTAAGACTTTCACATCAAAGATATTAAATGCTAAATAATTTGCATACACAGTGCTCTGCAAAGTATGGTAGCGTGCTTCAATGCAGTTAACTATGGACACGCCCCTGTGCAGACCTTCTAAGGATAGACACTCCCAGTAGACAATGATCCTGTGCAGGACTCCCAGTACAGACACCTCCATTTGCACAGATCCCAGTAAAAAATCCACCATAGCAGACATCCCAGTACAGATGCCCCAAAGTATAGACTCCCTCACTAAACACATTCCAGTGCAGACCCCCCTCAGTAAGGACTAGAAATTCTGAATGAACTCTGTGCCCACTGCTCTGCACCATTTTTAAAAAACTTAAAAAAAAACAGGGATTTTTAGTTCACATGTATTTCAATACATGTTTAAGCTGGCCAACTGCGTCAAAGTAATCCCTCTCTGGCCAGGCCCTACTCTACTCTGAAAAATAAATATGCTCTAGTGGATATAGTGCCAATATAGGGCAGATAGGCACAAGCTGTAGAACAGCTGCAGGTGCACTTCTGGCTTCTGACCTAGATTATGCAAAAAAGGCCCACCTTGTATAGATTCTTCCCAATCACAGAACTCCTCCATTAGTATAGACCCCCAATAACCACCACTACAAATATTCCTCAGTACTGATACTCCAGTAACCCCCCCTCCAAAGTATAGACACTCCTCAGTAAAGACATCCTTGCACAGACCCTCCTCAGTAAGCACTCCCTCAGTACAGTTACCTCTCTGTACACATCCACAATACAGATTTCCCAGTACAAAAAAGCCAAGTAGAGCCCCCCTCAGTTTAGACCTCCACATTACAGATCCAACCTGGACAGTCCACTTCAGTACAGAACTATTCGGAGTACAGACCTTTCAATTGACATACCAAGTACAGACCTCACACTAAAGACTTTACTACAGACCCACCCAGTAAACACAACCCTCAGTAAACGCACATTCACTATGCTGATGATGCTCTGGTCAATAAGGTCCTGCTGTCTGTCCTCCGTAAAGGGGTATACCTTCTTCCCCATTATACAGTCGAGACAGTGCACACAGACGGGACAGCAGTACAGAGTGCCAACTCTTCTAGCCCACTAGAAGGATCAACCTCACTATGCTGATGATGCTCTGGTCAGAAAGGTCCTGCTGTCTGTCCTCCGTAAAGGGGTATACCTTCTTCCCCGTTTTACAGTCGAGACAGTGCACACAGACGGGACAGCAGTACAGAGTTCCAACTTTTCCAGCCCACTAGAAGGATCGACCTCAAACGGAGATTGACCTATGTGAGGCACCAGCCGTGAAGGATGCAACTTCTAGGGGGTGAGGAAACAGTATAAAAGCTCCGTAAGACTTTCACATCAAAGATATTAAATGCGAAATAATTTGCATACACAGTGCTCTGCAAAGTATGGTAGCGTGCTTCAATGCAGTTAACTATGGACACGCCCCTGTGCAGACCTTCTAAGGATAGACACTCCCAGTAGACAATGATCCTGTGCAGGACTCCCAGTACAGACACCTCCATTTGCACAGATTCCATTAAAAAATCCACCATAGGAGACATCCCAGTACACATGCCCCAAAGTATAGACTCCCCTCACTAAACACATTCCAGTGCAGACCCCCCTCAGTA
This sequence comes from Staurois parvus, assembly GCF_062004578.1. Lineage (NCBI taxonomy): Eukaryota > Metazoa > Chordata > Amphibia > Anura > Ranidae > Staurois > Staurois parvus. Next base: position 9,922,600 of record NW_028318094.1, read on the forward strand.
AGGACTAGAAATTCTGAATGAACTCTGTGCCCACTGCTCTGCACCATTTTTAAAAAACTTGAAAAAAAACAGGGATTTTTAGTTCACATGTATTTCAATACATGTTTAAGCTGGCCAACTGCGTCAAAGTAATCCCTCTCTGGCCAGGCCCTACTCTACTCTGAAAAATAAATATGCTCTAGTGGATATAGTGCCAATATAGGACAGATAGGCACAAGCTGTAGAACAGCTGCAGGTGCACTTCTGGCTACTGACCTAGACTATGCAAAAAAGCCCACCTTGTATAGATTCTTCCCAATCACAGAACTCCTCCATTAGTATAGACCCCCAGTAACCACCACTACAAATATTCCTCAGTACTGATACTCCAGTAACCCCCCCCCCAAAGTATAGACACTCCTCAGTAAAGACATCCTTGCACAGACCCTCCTCAGTAAGCACTCCCTCAGTACAGTTACCTCTCTGTACACATCCACAATACAGATTTCCCAGTACAAAAAAGCCAAGTAGAGCCCCCCTCAGTTTAGACCTCCACATTACAGATCCAACCTGGACAGTCCACTTCAGTACAGAACTATTCGGAGTACAGACCTTTCAATTGACATACCAAGTACAGACCTCACACTAAAGACTTCACTACAGACCCACCCAGTAAACACAACCCTCAGTAAATGCACATTCACTATGCTGATGATGCTCTGGTCAATAAGGTCCTGCTGTCTGTCCTCCGTAAAGGGGTATACCTTCTTCTCCGTTTTACATTCGAGACAGTGCACACAGACGGGACAGCAGTACAGAGTGCCAACTCTTCTAGCCCACTAGAAGGATCGATCTCACTATGCTGATTATGCTCTGGTCAAAAAGGTCCTGCTGTCTGTCCTCCGTAAAGGGGTATACTTTCCTCCCCGTTTTACAGTCGAGACAGTGCACACAGACGGGACAGCAGTACAGAGTTCCAACTCTTCCAGCCCACTAGAAGGATCGACCTCAAACGGAGATTGACCTATGTGAGGAACCAGCCGTGAAGGATGCAACTTCTAGGGGGTGAGGAAACAGTATAAAAGCTCCGTAAGACTTTCACATCAAAGATATTAAATGTGAAATAATTTGCATACACAGTGCTCTGCAAAGTATGGTAGCATGCTTCAATGCAGTTAACTATGGACACGCCCCTGTGCAGACATTCTAAGGATAGACACTCCCAGTAGACAATGATCCTGTGCAGGACTCCCAGTACAGACACCTCCATTTGCACAGATCCCAGTAAAAAATCCACCATAGCAGACATCCCAGTACAGATGCCCCAAAGTATAGACTCCCCTCACTAAACACATTCCAGTGCAGACCCCCCCCTCAGTAAGGACTAGAAATTCTGAATGAACTCTGTGCCCACTGCTCTGCACCATTTTTAAAAAACTTAAAAAAAACAGGGATTTTTAGTTCACATGTATTTCAATACATGTTTAAGCTGGCCAACTGCGTCAAAGTAATCCCTCTCTGGCCAGGCCCTACTCTACTCTGAAAAATAAATATGCTCTAGTGGATATAGTGCCAATATAGGGCAGATAGGCACAAGCTGTAGAACAGCTGCAGGTGCACTTCTGGCTACTGACCTAGACTATGCAAAAAAGGCCCACCTTGTATAGATTCTTCCCAATCACAGAACTCCTCCATTAGTATAGACCCCCAGTAAACACCACTACAAATATTCCTCAGAACTGATACCCCAGTAACCCCCCCAAAGTATAGACACTCCTCAGTAAAGACATCCTTGCACAGACCCTCCTCAGTAAGAATTCCCTCAGTACAGTTACCTCTCTGTACACATCCACAATACAGATTTCCCAGTACAAAAAAGCCAAGTAGAGCCCCCCTCAGTTTAGACCTCCACAGTACAGATCCAACCTGGACAGTCCACTTCAGTACAGAACCATTCGGAGTACAGACCTTTCAATTGACATACCAAGTACAGACCTCACACTAAAGACTTCACTACAGACCCACCCAGTAAACACAACCCTCAGTAAACGCACATTCACTATGCTGATGATGCTCTGGTCAAAAAGGTCCTGCTGTCTGTCCTCCGTAAAGGGGTATACCTTCTTCCCTGTTTTACAGTGGAGACAGTGCACACAGACGGGACAGCAGTACAGAGTTCCAACTCTTCCAGCCCACTAGAAGGATCGACCTCAAACGGAGATTGACCTATGTGAGGAACCAGCCGTGAAGGATGCAACTTCTAGGGGGTGAGGAAACAGTATAAAAGCTCCGTAAGACTTTCACATCAAAGATATTAAATGTGAAATAATTTGCATACACAGTGCTCTGCAAAGTATGGTAGCGTGCTTCAATGCAGTTAATTATGGACACGCCCCTGTGCAGACATTCTAAGGATAGACACTCCCAGTAGACAATGATCCTGTGCAGGACTCCCAGTACAGACATCTCCATTTGCACAGATCCCAGTAAAAAATCCACCATAGCAGACATCCCAGTACAGATGCCCCAAAGTATAGACTATCCTCACTAAACACATTCCAGTGCAGACCCCCCTCAGTAAGGACTAGAAATTCTGAATGAACTCTGTGCCCACTGCTCTGCACCATTTTTAAAAAACTTAAAAAAACAGGGATTTTTAGTTCACATGTATTTCAATACATGTTTAAGCTGGCCAACTGCGTCAAAGTAATCCCTCTCTGGCCAGGCCCTACTCTACTCTGAAAAATAAATATGCTCTAGTGGATATAGTGCCAATATAGGGCAGATAGGCACAAGCTGTAGAACAGCTGCAGGTGCACTTCTGGCTACTGACCTAGACTATGCAAAAAAGGCCCACCTTGTATAGATTCTTCCCAATCACAGAACTCCTCCATTAGTATAGACCCCCAGTAACCACCACTACAAATATTCCTCAGTACTGATACCCCAGTAACCCCCCCCCCAAAGTATAGACACTCCTCAGTAAAGACATCCTTCCACAGACCCTCCTCAGTAAGCACTCCCTCAGTACAGTTACCTCTCTGTACACTACCACAGTACAGACTTCCCTTTACAAAAAAGCCAAGTAGAGCCCCCCTCAGTTTAGACCTCCACATTACAGATCCAACCTGGACAGTCCACTTCAGTACAGATCTATTGGGAGTACAGACCTTTCAATTGACATACCAAGTACAGACCTCACACTAAAGACTTCACTACAGACCCACCCAGTAAACACAACCCTCAGTAAACGCACATTCACTATGCTGATGATGCTCTGGTCAATAAGGTCCTGCTGTCTGTCCTCCGTAAAGGGGTATACCTTCTTCCCCGTTTTACAGTCGAGACAGTGCACACAGACGGGACAGCAGTACAGAGTGTCAACTCTTCTAGCCCACTAGAAGGATCGACCTCACTATGCAGATGATGCTCTGGTCAAAAAGGTCCTGCTGTCTGTCCTCCGTAAAGGGGTATACCTTCTTCCCCGTTTTACAGTCGAGACAGTGCACACAGACGGGACAGCAGTACAGAGTTCCAACTCTTCCAGCCCACTAGAAGGATCGACCTCAAACGGAGATTGACCTATGTGAGGAACCAGCCGTGAAGGATGCAACTTCTAGGGGGTGAGGAAACAGTATAAAAGCTCCGTAAGACTTTCACATCAAAGATATTAAATGCGAAATAATTTGCATACACAGTGCTCTGCAAAGTATGGTAGCGTGCTTCAATGCAGTTAACTATGGACACGCCCCTGTGCAGACCTTCTAAGGATAGACACTCCCAGTAGACAATGATCCTGTGCAGGACTCCCAGTACAGACACCTCCATTTGCACAGATCCCAGTAAAAAATCCACCATAGCAGACATCCCAGTACAGATGCCCCAAAGTATAGACTCCCCTCACTAAACACATTCCAGTGCAGACCCCCCTCAGTAAGGACTAGAAATTCTGAATGAACTCTGTGCCCACTGCTCTGCACCATTTTTAAAAAACTTTAAAAAAAACAGGGATTTTTAGTTCACATGTATTTCAATACATGTTTAAGCTGGCCAACTGCGTCAAAGTAATCCCTCTCTGGCCAGGCCCTACTCTACTCTGAAAAATAAATATGCTCTAGTGGATATAGTGCCAATATAGGGCAGATAGGCACAAGCTGTAGAACAGCTGCAGGTGCACTTCTGGCTACTGACCTAGACTATGCAAAAAAGGCACACTTTGTATAGACTCTTCCCAATCACAGAACTCCTCCATTAGTATAGACCCCTAGTAACCACCACTACAAATACCCCTCAGTACTGATACCCCAGTAACCCCCCCCCAAAGTATAGACACTCCTCAGTAAAGACATCCTTGCACAGACCCTCCTCAGTAAGCACTCCCTCAGTACAGTTACCTCTCTGTACACATCCACAATACAGATTTCCCAGTACAAAAAAACCAAGTAGAGCCTTCCTCAGTTTAGACCTCCACAGTACAGATCCAACCTGGACAGTCCACTTCAGTACAGAACCATTCGGAGTACAGACCTTTCAATTGACATACCAAGTACAGACCTCACACTAAAGACTTCACTACAGACCCACCCAGTAAACACAACCCTCAGTAAACGCACATTCACTAGGCTGATGATGCTCTGGTCAATAAGGTCCTGCTGTCTGTCCTCCGTAAAGGGGTATACCTTCTTCCCCGTTTTACAGTCGAGACAGTGCACACAGACGGGACAGCAGTACAGAGTGCCAACTCTTCTAGCCCACTAGAAGGATCGACCTCAAACGGAGATTGACCTATGTGAGGAACCAGCCGTGAAGGATGCAACTTCTAGGGGGTGAGGAAACAGTATAAAAGCTCCGTAAGACTTTCACATCAAAGATAATAAATGCTAAATAATTTGCATACACAGTGCTCTGCAAAGTATGGTAGCGTGCTTCAATGCAGTTAACTATGGACACGCCCCTGTGCAGACATTCTAAGGATAGACACTCCCAGTAGACAATGATCCTGTGCAGGACTCCAAGTACAGACACCTCCATTTGCACAGATCCCAGTAAAAAATCCACCATAGCAGACATCCCAGTACAGATGCCACAAAGTATAGACTCCCCTCACTAAACACATTCCAGTGCAGACCCCCCTCAGTAAGGACTAGAAATTCTGAATGAACTCTGTGCCCACTGCTCTGCACCATTTTTAAAAAACTTAAAAAAAACAGGGATTTTTAGTTCACATGTATTTTAATACATGTTTAAGCTGGCCAACTGCATCAAAGTAATCCCTCTCTGGCCAGGCCCTACTCTACTCTGAAAAATAAATATGCTCTAGTGGATATAGTGCCAATATAGGGCAGATAGGCACAAGCTGTAGAACAGCTGCAGGTGCACTTCTGGCTACTGACCTAGACTATGAAAAAAGGCCCACCTTGTATAGATTCTTCCCAATCACAGAACTCCTCCATTAGTATAGACCCCCAGTAACCACCACTACAAATATTCCTCAGTACTGATACCCCAGTAACTCCCCCCCAAAGTATAGACACTCCTCAGTAAAGACATCCTTGCACAGACCCTCCTCAGTAAGCACTCCCTCAGTACAGTTACCTCTCTGTACACATCCACAATACAGATTTCCCTTTACAAAAAAGCCAAGTAGAGCCCCCCTCAGTTTAGACCTCCACATTACAGATCCAACCTGGACAGTCCACTTCAGTACAGAACTATTCAGAGTACAGACCTTTCAATTGACATACCAAGTACAGACCTCACACTAAAGACTTCACTACAGACCCACCCAGTAAACACAACCCTCAGTAAACGCACATTCACTATGCTGATGATGCTCTGGTCAATAAGGTCCTGCTGTCTGTCCTCCGTAAAGGGGTATACCTTCTTCCCCATTTTACAGTCGAGACAGTGCACACAGACGGGACAGCAGTACAGAGTGCCAACTCTTCTAGCCCACTAGAAGGATCGACCTCACTACGCAGATGATGCTCTGGTCAAAAAGGTCCTGCTGTCTGTCCTCCGTAAAGGGGTATACCTTCTTCCCCGTTTTACAGTCGAGACAGTGCACACAGACGGGACAGCAGTACAGAGTTCCAACTCTTCCAGCCCACTAGAAGGATCGACCTCAAACGGAGATTGACCTATGTGAGGAACCAGCCCTGAAGGATGCAACTTCTAGGGGGTGAGGAAACAGTATAAAAGCTCCGTAAGACTTTCACATCAAAGATATTAAATGCTAAATAATTTGCATACACAGTGCTCTGCAAAGTATGGTAGCGTGCTTCAATGCAGTTAACTATGGAAACGCCCCTGTGCAGACATTCTAAGGATAGACACTCCCAGTAGACAATGATCCTGTGCAGGACTCCCAGTACAGACACCTCCATTTGCACAGATCCCAGCAAAAAATCCACCATAGCAGACATCCCAGTACAGATGCCCCAAAGTATAGACTCCCCTCACTAAACACATTCCAGTGCAGACCCCCCTCAGTAAGGACTAGAAATTCTGAATGAACTCTGTGCCCACTGCTCTGCACCATTTTTAAAAAACTTAAAAAAAACAGGGATTTTTTAGTTCACATGTATTTCAATACATGTTTAAGCTGGCCAACTGCATCAAAGTAATCCCTCTCTGGCCAGGCCCTACTCTACTCTGAAAAATAAATATGCTCTAGTGGATATAGTGCCAATATAGGGCAGATAGGCACAAGCTGTAGAACAGCTGCAGGTGCACTTCTGGCTACTGACCTAGACTATGCAAAAAAGGCACACTTTGTATAGACTCTTCCCAATCACAGAACTCCTCCATTAGTATAGACCCCTAGTAACCACCACTACAAATACCCCTCAGTACTGATACCCCAGTAACCCCCCCCAAAGTATAGACACTCCTCAGTAAAGACATCCTTGCACAGACCCTCCTCAGTAAGCACTCCCTCAGTACAGTTACCTCTCTGTACACATCCACAATACAGATTTCCCAGTACAAAAAAACCAAGTAGAGCCTTCCTCAGTTTAGACCTCCACAGTACAGATCCAACCTGGACAGTCCACTTCAGTACAGAACCATTCGGAGTACAGACCTTTCAATTGACATACCAAGTACAGACCTCACACTAAAGACTTCACTACAGACCCACCCAGTAAACACAACCCTCAGTAAACGCACATTCACTAGGCTGATGATGCTCTGGTCAATAAGGTCCTGCTGTCTGTCCTCCGTAAAGGGGTATACCTTCTTCCCCGTTTTACAGTCGAGACAGTGCACACAGACGGGACAGCAGTACAGAGTGCCAACTCTTCTAGCCCACTAGAAGGATCGACCTCAAACGGAGATTGACCTATGTGAGGAACCAGCCGTGAAGGATGCAACTTCTAGGGGGTGAGGAAACAGTATAAAAGCTCCGTAAGACTTTCACATCAAAGATAATAAATGCTAAATAATTTGCATACACAGTGCTCTGCAAAGTATGGTAGCGTGCTTCAATGCAGTTAACTATGGACACGCCCCTGTGCAGACATTCTAAGGATAGACACTCCCAGTAGACAATGATCCTGTGCAGGACTCCAAGTACAGACACCTCCATTTGCACAGATCCCAGTAAAAAATCCACCATAGCAGACATCCCAGTACAGATGCCACAAAGTATAGACTCCCCTCACTAAACACATTCCAGTGCAGACCCCCCTCAGTAAGGACTAGAAATTCTGAATGAACTCTGTGCCCACTGCTCTGCACCATTTTTAAAAAACTTAAAAAAAACAGGGATTTTTAGTTCACATGTATTTTAATACATGTTTAAGCTGGCCAACTGCATCAAAGTAATCCCTCTCTGGCCAGGCCCTACTCTACTCTGAAAAATAAATATGCTCTAGTGGATATAGTGCCAATATAGGGCAGATAGGCACAAGCTGTAGAACAGCTGCAGGTGCACTTCTGGCTACTGACCTAGACTATGAAAAAAGGCCCACCTTGTATAGATTCTTCCCAATCACAGAACTCCTCCATTAGTATAGACCCCCAGTAACCACCACTACAAATATTCCTCAGTACTGATACCCCAGTAACTCCCCCCCAAAGTATAGACACTCCTCAGTAAAGACATCCTTGCACAGACCCTCCTCAGTAAGCACTCCCTCAGTACAGTTACCTCTCTGTACACATCCACAATACAGATTTCCCTTTACAAAAAAGCCAAGTAGAGCCCCCCTCAGTTTAGACCTCCACATTACAGATCCAACCTGGACAGTCCACTTCAGTACAGAACTATTCAGAGTACAGACCTTTCAATTGACATACCAAGTACAGACCTCACACTAAAGACTTCACTACAGACCCACCCAGTAAACACAACCCTCAGTAAACGCACATTCACTATGCTGATGATGCTCTGGTCAATAAGGTCCTGCTGTCTGTCCTCCGTAAAGGGGTATACCTTCTTCCCCATTTTACAGTCGAGACAGTGCACACAGACGGGACAGCAGTACAGAGTGCCAACTCTTCTAGCCCACTAGAAGGATCGACCTCACTACGCAGATGATGCTCTGGTCAAAAAGGTCCTGCTGTCTGTCCTCCGTAAAGGGGTATACCTTCTTCCCCGTTTTACAGTCGAGACAGTGCACACAGACGGGACAGCAGTACAGAGTTCCAACTCTTCCAGCCCACTAGAAGGATCGACCTCAAACGGAGATTGACCTATGTGAGGAACCAGCCCTGAAGGATGCAACTTCTAGGGGGTGAGGAAACAGTATAAAAGCTCCGTAAGACTTTCACATCAAAGATATTAAATGCTAAATAATTTGCATACACAGTGCTCTGCAAAGTATGGTAGCGTGCTTCAATGCAGTTAACTATGGAAACGCCCCTGTGCAGACATTCTAAGGATAGACACTCCCAGTAGACAATGATCCTGTGCAGGACTCCCAGTACAGACACCTCCATTTGCACAGATCCCAGCAAAAAATCCACCATAGCAGACATCCCAGTACAGATGCCCCAAAGTATAGACTCCCCTCACTAAACACATTCCAGTGCAGACCCCCCTCAGTAAGGACTAGAAATTCTGAATGAACTCTGTGCCCACTGCTCTGCACCATTTTTAAAAAACTTAAAAAAAACAGGGATTTTTTAGTTCACATGTATTTCAATACATGTTTAAGCTGGCCAACTGCATCAAAGTAATCCCTCTCTGGCCAGGCCCTACTCTACTCTGAAAAATAAATATGCTCTAGTGGATATAGTGCCAATATAGGGCAGATAGGCACAAGCTGTAGAACAGCTGCAGGTGCACTTCTGGCTACTGACCTAGACTATGCAAAAAAGGCACACTTTGTATAGACTCTTCCCAATCACAGAACTCCTCCATTAGTATAGACCCCTAGTAACCACCACTACAAATACCCCTCAGTACTGATACCCCAGTAACCCCCCCCCCAAAGTATAGACACTCCTCAGTAAAGACGTCCTTGCACAGACCCTTCTCAGTAAGCACTCCCTCAGTACAGTTACCTCTCTGTACACATCCACAATACAGATTTCCCAGTACAAAAAAGCCAAGTACAGCCCCCTCAGTTTAGACCCCCACAGTACAGATCCAATCTGGACAGTCCAATTCAGTACAGAACCATTCGGAGTACAGACCTTTCAATTGACATACCAAGTACAGACCTCACACTAAAGACTTCACTACAGACCCACCCAGTAAACACAACCCTCAGTAAACGCACATTCACTATGCTGATGATGCTCTGGTCAAAAAGGTCCTGCTGTCTGTCCTCCGTAAAGGGGTATACCTTCTTCCCCATTTTACAGTCGAGACAGTGCACACAGACGGGACAGCAGTACAGAGTGCCAACTCTTCTAGCCCACTAGAAGGATCGACCTCAAACGGAGATTGACCTATGTGAGGAACCAGCCGTGAAGGATGCAACTTCTAGGGGGCGAGGAAACAGTATAAAAGCTCCGTAAGACTTTCACATCAAAGATATTAAATGCGAAATAATTTGCATACACAGTGCTCTGCAAAGTATGGTAGCGTGCTTCAATGCAGTTAACTATGGACACGCCCCTGTGCAGACCTTCTAAGGATAGACACTCCCAGTAGACAATGATCCTGTGCAGGACTCCCAGTACAGACACCTCCATTTGCACAGATCCCAGTAAAAAATCCACCATAGCAGACTTCCCAGTACAGATGCCCCAAAGTATAGACTCCCTCACTAAACACATTCCAGTGCAGACCCCCCTCAGTAAGGACTAGAAATTCTGAATGAACTCTGTGCCCACTGCTCTGCACCATTTTTAAAAAACTTAAAAAAAACAGGGATTTTTAGTTCACATGTATTTCAATACATGTTTAAGCTGGCCAACTGCGTCAAAGTAATCCCTCTCTGGCCAGGCCCTACTCTACTCTGAAAAATAAATATGCTCTAGTGGATATAGTGCCAATATAGGGCAGATAGGCACAAGCTGTAGAACAGCTGCAGGTGCACTTCTGGCTACTGACCTAGACTATGCAAAAAAGGCCCACCTTGTATAGATTCTTCCCAATCACAGAACTCCTCCATTAGTATAGACCCCCAGTAACCACCACTACAAATATTCCTCAGTACTGATACTCCAGTAACCCCCCCCCCAAAGTATAGACACTCCTCAGTAAAGACATCCTTGCACAGACCCTCCTCAGTAAGCACTCCCTCAGTACAGTTACCTCTCTGTACACATCCACAATACAGATTTCCAAGTACAAAAAAGCCAAGTAGAGCCCCCCTCAGTTTAGACCTCCACATTACAGATCCAACCTGGACAGTCCACTTCAGTACAGAACTATTCGGAGTACAGACCTTTCAATTGACATACCAAGTACAGACCTCACACGAAAGACTTCACTACAGACCCACCCAGTAAACACAACCCTCAGTAAACGCACATTCACTATGCTGATGATGCTCTGGTCAATAAGGTCCTGCTGTCTGTCCTCCGTAAAGGGGTATACCTTCTTCCCCATTTTACAGTCGAGACAGTGCACACAGACGGGACAGCAGTACAGAGTGTCAACTCTTCTAGCCCACTAGAAGGATCGACCTCACTATGCAGATGATGCTCTGGTCAAAAAGGTCCTGCTGTCTGTCCTCTGTAAAGGGGTATACCTTCTTCCCCGTTTTACAGTCGAGACAGTGCACACAGACGGGACAGCAGTACAGAGTTCCAACTCTTCCAGCCCACTAGAAGGATCGACCTCAAACGGAGATTGACCTATGTGAAGAACCAGCCGTGAAGGATGCAACTTCTAGGGGGTGAGGAAAGAGTATAAAAGCTCCGTAAGACTTTCACATCAAAGATATTAAATGCAAAATAATTTGCATACACAGTGCTCTGCAAAGTATGGTAGCGTGCTTCAATGCAGTTAACTATGGACACGCCCCTGTGCAGACATTCTAAGGATAGACACTCCCAGTAGACAATGATCCTGTGCAGGACTCCCAGTACAGACACCTCCATTTGCACAGATCCCAGTAAAAAATCCACCATAGCAGACATCCCAGTACAGATGCCCCAAAGTATAGACTCCCCTCACTAAACACATTCCAGTGCAGACCCCCCTCAGTAAGGACTAGAAATTCTGAATGAACTCTGTGCCCACTGCTCTGCACCATTTTTAAAAAACTTAAAAAAAACAGGGATTTTTAGTTCACATGTATTTCAATACGTTTAAGCTGGCCAACTGCGTCAAAGTAATCCCTCTCTGGCCAGGCCCTACTCTACTCTGAAAAATAAATATGCTCTAGTGGATATAGTGCCAATATAGGACAGATAGGCACAAGCTGTAGAACAGCTGCAGGTGCACTTCTGGCTACTGACCTAGACTATGCAAAAAAGCCCACCTTGTATAGATTCTTCCCAATCACAGAACTCCTCCATTAGTATAGACCCCCAGTAACCACCACTACAAATATTCCTCAGTACTGATACCCCAGTAACCCCCCCCCCAAAGTATAGACACTCCTCAGTAAAGATATCCTTGCACAGACCCTCCTCAGTAAGCACTCCCTCAGTACAGTTACCTCTCTGTACACATCCACAATACAGATTTCCCAGTACAAAAAAGCCAAGTAGAGCCCCCCTCAGTTTAGACCTCCACAGTACAGATCCAACCTGGACAGTCCACTTCAGTACAGAACTATTCGGAGTACAGACCTTTCAATTGACATACCGAGCACAGACCTCACACTAAAGACTTCACTACAGACCCACCCAGTAAACACAACCCTCAGTAAACGCACATTCACTATGCTGATGATTCTCTGGTCAATAAGGTCCTGCTGTCTGTCCTCCGTAAAGGGGTATACCTTCTTCCCCGTTTTACAGTCGAGACAGTGCACACAGACGGGACAGCAGTACAGAGTGTCAACTCTTCTAGCCCACTAGAAGGATCGACCTCACTATGCAGATGATGCTCTGGTCAAAAAGGTCCTGCTGTCTGTCCTCCGTAAAGGGGTATACCTTCTTCCCCGTTTTACAGTCGAGACAGTGCACACAGACGGGACAGCAGTACAGAGTTCCAACTCTTCCAGCCCACTAGAAGGATCGACCTCAAACGGAGATTGACCTATGTGAAGAACCAGCCGTGAAGGATGCAACTTCTAGGGGGTGAGGAAACAGTATAAAAGCTCCGTAAGACTTTCACATCAAAGATATTAAATGCAAAATAATTTGCATACACAGTGCTCTGCAAAGTATGGTAGCGTGCTTCAATGCAGTTAACTATGGACACGCCCCTGTGCAGACATTCTAAGGATAGACACTCCCAGTAGACAATGATCCTGTGCAGGACTCCCAGTACAGACACCTCCATTTGCACAGATCCCAGTAAAAAATCCACCATAGCAGACATTCCAGTACAGATGCCCCAAAGTATAGACTCCCCTCACTAAACACATTCCAGTGCAGACCCCCCTCAGTAAGGACTAGAAATTCTGAATGAACTCTGTGCCCACTGCTCTGCACCATTTTTAAAAAACTTAAAAAAAACAGGGATTTTTAGTTCACATGTATTTCAATACATGTTTAAGCTGGCCAACTGCGTCAAAGTAATCCCTCTCTGGCCAGGCCCTACTCTACTCTGAAAAATAAATATGCTCTAGTGGATATAGTGCCAATATAGGGCAGATAGGCACAAGCTGTAGAACAGCTGCAGGTGCACTTCTGGCTACTGACCTAGACTATGCAAAAAAGGCCCACCTTGTATAGATTCTTCCCAATCACAGAACTCCTCCATTAGTATAGACCCCCAGTAAACACCACTACAAATATTCCTCAGAACTGATACCCCAGTAACCCCCCCAAAGTATAGACACTCCTCAGTAAAGACATCCTTGCACAGACCCTCCTCAGTAAGAACTCCCTCAGTACAGTTACCTCTCTGTACACATCCACAATACAGATTTCCCAGTACAAAAAAGCCAAGTAGAGCCCCCCTCAGTTTAGACCTCCACAGTACAGATCCAACCTGGACAGTCCACTTCAGTACAGAACCATTTGGAGTACAGACCTTTCACTTGACATACCAAGTACAGACCTCACACTAAAGACTTCACTACAGACCCACCCAGTAAACACAACCCTCAGTAAACGCACATTCACTATGCTGATGATGCTCTGGTCAAAAAGATCCTGCTGTCTGTCCTCCATAAAGGGGAATACCTTCTTCCCCGTTTTACAGTCGAGACAGTGCACACAGACGGGACAGCAGTACAGAGTGCCAACTCTTCAAGCCCACTAGAAGGATCGACCTCACTATGCTGATGATGCTCTGGTCAAAAAGGTCCTGCTGTCTGTCCTCCGTAAAGGGGTATACCTTCTTCCCCGTTTTACAGTCGAGACAGTGCACACAGACGGGACAGCAGTACAGAGTTCCAACTCTTCCAGCCCACTAGAAGGATCGACCTCAAATAGGAGATTGACCTATGTGAGGAACCAGCCGTGAAGGATGCAACTTCTAGGGGGTGAGAAAACAGTATAAAAGCTCCGTAAGACTTTCACATCAAAGATATTAAATGCTAAATAATTTGCATACACAGTGCTCTGCAAAGTATGGTAGCGTGCTTCAATGCAGTTAACTATGGACACGCCCCTGTGCAGACCTTCTAAGGATAGACACTCCCAGTAGACAATGATCCTGTGCAGGACTCCCAGTACAGACACCTCCATTTGCACAGATCCCAGTAAAAAATCCACCATAGCAGACATCCCAGTACAGATGCCCCAAAGTATAGACTCCCCTCACTAAACACATTCCAGTGCAGACCCCCCTAAGTAAGGACTAGAAATTCTGAATGAACTCTATGCCCACTGCTCTGCACCATTTTTAAAAAAACTTTAAAAAAAACAGGGATTTTTAGTTCACATGTATTTCAATACATGTTTAAGCTGGCCAACTGCGTCAAAGTAATCCCTCTCTGGCCAGGCCCTACTCTACTCTGAAAAATAAATATGCTCTAGTGGATATAGTGCCAATATAGGGCAGATAGGCACAAGCTGTAGAACAGCTGCAGGTGCACTTCTGGCTACTGACCTAGACTATGCAAAAAAGGCACACTTTGTATAGACTCTTCCCAATCACAGAACTCCTCCATTAGTATAGACCCCTAGTAACCACCACTACAAATACCCCTCAGTACTGATACCCCAGTAACCCCCCCCCCAAAGTATAGACACTCCTCAGTAAAGACATCCTTGCACAGACCCTCCTCAGTAAGCACTCCCTCAGTACAGTTACCTCTCTGTACACATCCACAATACAGATTTCCCAGTACAAAAAAACCAAGTAGAGCCTTCCTCAGTTTAGACCTCCACAGTACAGATCCAACCTGGACAGTCCACTTCAGTACAGAACCATTCGGAGTACAGACCTTTCAATTGACATACCAAGTACAGACCTCACACTAAAGACTTCACTACAGACCCACCCAGTAAACACAACCCTCAGTAAACGCACATTCACTATGCTGATGATGCTCTGGTCAATAAGGTCCTGCTGTCTGTCCTCCGTAAAGGGGTATACCTTCTTCCCCGTTTTACAGTCGAGACAGTGCACACAGACGGGACAGCAGTACAGAGTGCCAACTCTTCTAGCCCACTAGAAGGATCGACCTCACTATGCTGATGATGCTCTGGTCAAAAAGGTCCTGCTGTCTGTCCTCCGTAAAGGGGTATACCTTCTTCCCCGTTTTACAGTCGAGACAGTGCACACAGACGGGACAGCAGTACAGAGTTCCAACTCTTCCAGCCCACTAGAAGGATCGACCTCAAACGGAGATTGACCTATGTGAGGAACCAGCCGTGAAGGATGCAACTTCTAGGGGGTGAGGAAACAGTATAAAAGCTCCGTAAGACTTTCACATCAAAGATATTAAATGCTAAATAATTTGCATACACAGTGCTCTGCAAAGTATGGTAGCGTGCTTCAATGCAGTTAACTATGGACACGCCCCTGTGCAGACATTCTAAGGATAGACACTCCCAGTAGACAATGATCCTGTGCAGGACTCCCAGTACAGACACCTCCATTTGCACAGATCCCAGCAAAATATCCACCATAGCAGACATCCCAGTACAGATGCCCCAAAGTATAGACTCCCCTCACTAAACACATTCCAGTGCAGACCCCCCTCAGTAAGGACTAGAAATTCTGAATGAACTCTGTGCCCACTGCTCTGCACCATTTTTAAAAAACTTTAAAAAAAACAGGGATTTTTAGTTCACATGTATTTCAATACATGTTTAAGCTGGCCAACTGCGTCAAAGTAATCCCTCTCTGGCCAGGCCCTACTCTACTCTGAAAAATAAATATGCTCTAGTGGATATAGTGCCAATATAGGGCAGATAGGCACAAGCTGTAGAACAGCTGCAGGTGCACTTCTGGCTACTGACCTAGACTATGCAAAAAAGGCCCACTTTGTATAGACTCTTCCCAATCACAGAACTCCTCCATTAATATAGACCCCTAGTAACCACCACTACAAATACCCCTCAGTACTGATACCCCAGTAACCCCCCCCCAAAGTATAGACACTCCTCAGTAAAGACATCCTTGCACAGACCCTCCTCAGTAAGCACTCCCTCAGTACAGTTACCTCTCTGTACACATCCACAATACAGATTTCCCAGTACAAAAAAGCCAAGTAGAGCCTCCCTCAGTTTAGACCTCCACAGTACAGATCCAACCTGGACAGTCCACTTCAGTACAGAACCATTCGGAGTACAGACCTTTCAATTGACATACCAAGTACAGACCTCACACTAAAGACTTCACTACAGACCCACCCAGTAAACACAACCCTCAGTAAACGCACATTCACTATGCTGATGATGCTCTGGTCAATAAGGTCCTGCTGTCTGTCCTCCGTAAAGGGGTATACCTTCTTCCCCGTTTTACAGTCGAGACAGTGCACACAGACGGGACAGCAGTACAGAGTGCCAACTCTTCTAGCCCACTAGAAGGATCGACCTCAAACGGAGATTGACCTATGTGAGGAACCAGCCGTGAAGGATGCAACTTCTAGGGGGTGAGGAAACAGTATAAAAGCTCCGTAAGACTTTCACATCAAAGATATTAAATGCGAAATAATTTGCATACACAGTGCTCTGCAAAGTATGGTAGCGTGCTTCAATGCAGTTAACTATGGACACGCCCCTGTGCAGACATTCTAAGGATAGACACTCCCAGTAGACAATGATCCTGTGCAGGACTCCAAGTACAGACACCTCCATTTGCACAGATCCCAGTAAAAAATCCACCATAGCAGACATCCCAGTACAGATGCCACAAAGTATAGACTCCCCTCACTAAACACATTCCAGTGCAGACCCCCCTCAGTAAGGACTAGAAATTCTGAATGAACTCTGTGCCCACTGCTCTGCACCATTTTTAAAAAACTTAAAAAAAACAGGGATTTTTAGTTCACATGTATTTCAATACATGTTTAAGCTGGCCAACTGCGTCAAAGTAATCCCTCTCTGGCCAGGCCCTACTCTACTCTGAAAAATAAATATGCTCTAGTGGATATAGTGCCAATATAGGGCAGATAGGCACAAGCTGTAGAACAGCTGCAGGTGCACTTCTGGCTACTGACCTAGACTATGAAAAAAGGCCCACCTTGTATAGATTCTTCCCAATCACAGAACTCCTCCATTAGTATAGACCCCCAGTAACCACCACTACAAATATTCCTCAGTACTGATACCCCAGTAACTCCCCCCCAAAGTATAGACACTCCTCAGTAAAGACAACCTTGCACAGACCCTCCTCAGTAAGCACTCCCTCAGTACAGTTACCTCTCTGTACACATCCACAATACAGATTTCCCAGTACAAAAAAGCCAAGTAGAGCCCCCCTCAGTTTAGACCTCAACAGTACAGATCCAACCTGGACAGTCCACTTCAGTACAGAACCATTTGGAGTACAGACCTTTCACTTGACATACCAAGTACAGACCTCACACTAAAGACTTCACTACAGACCCACCCAGTAAACACAACCCTCAGTAAACGCACATTCACTATGCTGATGATGCTCTGGTCAAAAAGATCCTGCTGTCTGTCCTCCATAAAGGGGTATACCTTCTTCCCCGTTTTACAGTCGAGACAGTGCACACAGACGGGACAGCAGTACAGAGTGCCAACTCTTCAAGCCCACTAGAAGGATCGACCTCACTATGCTGATGATGCTCTGGTCAAAAAGGTCCTGCTGTCTGTCCTCCGTAAAGGGGTATACCTTCTTCCCCGTTTTACAGTCGAGACAGTGCACACAGACGGGACAGCAGTACAGAGTTCCAACTCTTCCAGCCCACTAGAAGGATCGACCTCAAACGGAGATTGACCTATGTGAGAAACCAGCCGTGAAGGATGCAACTTCTAGGGGGTGAGAAAACAGTATAAAAGCTCCGTAAGACTTTCACATCAAAGATATTAAATGCTAAATAATTTGCATACACAGTGCTCTGCAAAGTATGGTAGCGTGCTTCAATGCAGTTAACTATGGACACGCCCCTGTGCAGACCTTCTAAGGATAGACACTCCCAGTAGACAATGATCCTGTGCAGGACTCCCAGTACAGACACCTCCATTTGCACAGATCCCAGTAAAAAATCCACCATAGCAGACATCCCAGTACAGATGCCCCAAAGTATAGACTCCCCTCACTAAACACATTCCAGTGCAGACCCCCCTAAGTAAGGACTAGAAATTCTGAATGAACTCTATGCCCACTGCTCTGCACCATTTTTAAAAAACTTAAAAAAAAACAGGGATTTTTAGTTCACATGTATTTCAATACATGTTTAAGCTGGCCAACTGCGTCAAAGTAATCCCTCTCTGGCCAGGCCCTACTCTACTCTGAAAAATAAATATGCTCTAGTGGATATAGTGCCAATATAGGGCAGATAGGCACAAGCTGTAGAACAGCTGCAGGTGCACTTCTGGCTACTGACCTAGACTATGCAAAAAAGGCACACTTTGTATAGACTCTTCCCAATCACAGAACTCCTCCATTAGTATAGACCCCTAGTAACCACCACTACAAATACCCCTCAGTACTGATACCCCAGTAACCCCCCCCCCAAAGTATAGACACTCCTCAGTAAAGACATCCTTGCACAGACCCTCCTCAGTAAGCACTCCCTCAGTACAGTTACCTCTCTGTACACATCCACAATACAGATTTCCCAGTACAAAAAAACCAAGTAGAGCCTTCCTCAGTTTAGACCTCCACAGTACAGATCCAACCTGGACAGTCCACTTCAGTACAGAACCATTCGGAGTACAGACCTTTCAATTGACATACCAAGTACAGACCTCACACTAAAGACTTCACTACAGACCCACCCAGTAAACACAACCCTCAGTAAACGCACATTCACTATGCTGATGATGCTCTGGTCAATAAGGTCCTGCTGTCTGTCCTCCGTAAAGGGGTATACCTTCTTCCCCGTTTTACAGTCGAGACAGTGCACACAGACGGGACAGCAGTACAGAGTGCCAACTCTTCTAGCCCACTAGAAGGATCGACCTCACTATGCTGATGATGCTCTGGTCAAAAAGGTCCTGCTGTCTGTCCTCCGTAAAGGGGTATACCTTCTTCCCCGTTTTACAGTCGAGACAGTGCACACAGACGGGACAGCAGTACAGAGTTCCAACTCTTCCAGCCCACTAGAAGGATCGACCTCAAACGGAGATTGACCTATGTGAGGAACCAGCCGTGAAGGATGCAACTTCTAGGGGGTGAGGAAACAGTATAAAAGCTCCGTAAGACTTTCACATCAAAGATATTAAATGCTAAATAATTTGCATACACAGTGCTCTGCAAAGTATGGTAGCGTGCTTCAATGCAGTTAACTATGGACACGCCCCTGTGCAGACATTCTAAGGATAGACACTCCCAGTAGACAATGATCCTGTGCAGGACTCCCAGTACAGACACCTCCATTTGCACAGATCCCAGCAAAAAATCCACCATAGCAGACATCCCAGTACAGATGCCCCAAAGTATAGACTCCCCTCACTAAACACATTCCAGTGCAGACCCCCCTCAGTAAGGACTAGAAATTCTGAATGAACTCTGTGCCCACTGCTCTGCACCATTTTTAAAAAACTTTAAAAAAAACAGGGATTTTTAGTTCACATGTATTTCAATACATGTTTAAGCTGGCCAACTGCGTCAAAGTAATCCCTCTCTGGCCAGGCCCTACTCTACTCTGAAAAATAAATATGCTCTAGTGGATATAGTGCCAATATAGGGCAGATAGGCACAAGCTGTAGAACAGCTGCAGGTGCACTTCTGGCTACTGACCTAGACTATGCAAAAAAGGCCCACTTTGTATAGACTCTTCCCAATCACAGAACTCCTCCATTAATATAGACCCCTAGTAACCACCACTACAAATACCCCTCAGTACTGATACCCCAGTAACCCCCCCCCAAAGTATAGACACTCCTCAGTAAAGACATCCTTGCACAGACCCTCCTCAGTAAGCACTCCCTCAGTACAGTTACCTCTCTGTACACATCCACAATACAGATTTCCCAGTACAAAAAAGCCAAGTAGAGCCTCCCTCAGTTTAGACCTCCACAGTACAGATCCAACCTGGACAGTCCACTTCAGTACAGAACCATTCGGAGTACAGACCTTTCAATTGACATACCAAGTACAGACCTCACACTAAAGACTTCACTACAGACCCACCCAGTAAACACAACCCTCAGTAAACGCACATTCACTATGCTGATGATGCTCTGGTCAATAAGGTCCTGCTGTCTGTCCTCCGTAAAGGGGTATACCTTCTTCCCCGTTTTACAGTCGAGACAGTGCACACAGACGGGACAGCAGTACAGAGTGCCAACTCTTCTAGCCCACTAGAAGGATCGACCTCAAACGGAGATTGACCTATGTGAGGAACCAGCCGTGAAGGATGCAACTTCTAGGGGGTGAGGAAACAGTATAAAAGCTCCGTAAGACTTTCACATCAAAGATATTAAATGCGAAATAATTTGCATACACAGTGCTCTGCAAAGTATGGTAGCGTGCTTCAATGCAGTTAACTATGGACACGCCCCTGTGCAGACATTCTAAGGATAGACACTCCCAGTAGACAATGATCCTGTGCAGGACTCCAAGTACAGACACCTCCATTTGCACAGATCCCAGTAAAAAATCCACCATAGCAGACATCCCAGTACAGATGCCACAAAGTATAGACTCCCCTCACTAAACACATTCCAGTGCAGACCCCCCTCAGTAAGGACTAGAAATTCTGAATGAACTCTGTGCCCACTGCTCTGCACCATTTTTAAAAAACTTAAAAAAAACAGGGATTTTTAGTTCACATGTATTTCAATACATGTTTAAGCTGGCCAACTGCGTCAAAGTAATCCCTCTCTGGCCAGGCCCTACTCTACTCTGAAAAATAAATATGCTCTAGTGGATATAGTGCCAATATAGGGCAGATAGGCACAAGCTGTAGAACAGCTGCAGGTGCACTTCTGGCTACTGACCTAGACTATGAAAAAAGGCCCACCTTGTATAGATTCTTCCCAATCACAGAACTCCTCCATTAGTATAGACCCCCAGTAACCACCACTACAAATATTCCTCAGTACTGATACCCCAGTAACTCCCCCCCAAAGTATAGACACTCCTCAGTAAAGACAACCTTGCACAGACCCTCCTCAGTAAGCACTCCCTCAGTACAGTTACCTCTCTGTACACATCCACAATACAGATTTCCCTTTACAAAAAAGCCAAGTAGAGCCCCCCTCAGTTTAGACCTCCACATTACAGATCCAACCTGGACAGTCCACTTCAGTACAGAACTATTCGGAGTACAGACCTTTCAATTGACATACCAAGTACAGACCTCACACTAAAGACTTCACTACAGACCCACCCAGTAAACACAACCCTCAGTAAACGCACATTCACTATGCTGATGATGCTCTGGTCAATAAGGTCCTGCTGTCTGTCCTCCATAAAGGGGTATACCGTCTTCCCCGTTTTACAGTCGAGACAGTGCACACAGACGGGACAGCAGTACAGAGTGCCAACTCTTCTAGCCCACTAGAAGGATCGACCTCACTACGCAGATGATGCTCTGGTCAAAAAGGTCCTGCTGTCTGTCCTCCGTAAAGGGGTATACCTTCTTCCCCGTTTTACAGTTGAGACAGTGCACACAGACGGGACAGCAGTACAGAGTTCCAACTCTTCCAGCCCACTAGAAGGATCGACCTCAAACGGAGATTGACCTATGTGAGGAACCAGCCCTGAAGGATGCAACTTCTAGGGGGTGAGGAAACAGTATAAAAGCTCCGTAAGACTTTCACATCAAAGATATTAAATGCTAAATAATTTGCATACACAGTGCTCTGCAAAGTATGGTAGCGTGCTTCAATGCAGTTAACTATGGAAACGCCCCTGTGCAGACATTCTAAGGATAGACACTCCCAGTAGACAATGATCCTGTGCAGGACTCCCAGTACAGACACCTCCATTTGCACAGATCCCAGCAAAAAATCCACCATAGCAGACATCCCAGTACAGATGCCCCAAAGTATAGACTCCCCTCACTAAACACATTCCAGTGCAGACCCCCCTCAGTAAGGACTAGAAATTCTGAATGAACTTTGTGCCCACTGCTCTGCACCATTTTTAAAAAACTTAAAAAAAACAGGGATTTTTTAGTTCACATGTATTTCAATACATGTTTAAGCTGGCCAACTGCATCAAAGTAATCCCTCTCTGGCCAGGCCCTACTCTACTCTGAAAAATAAATATGCTCTAGTGGATATAGTGCCAATATAGGGCAGATAGGCACAAGCTGTAGAACAGCTGCAGGTGCACTTCTGGCTACTGACCTAGACTATGCAAAAAAGGCACACTTTGTATAGACTCTTCCCAATCACAGAACTCCTCCATTAGTATAGACCCCTAGTAACCACCACTACAAATACCCCTCAGTACTGATACCCCAGTAACCCCCCCCCCAAAGTATAGACACTCCTCAGTAAAGACATCCTTGCACAGACCCTCCTCAGTAAGCACTCCCTCAGTACAGTTACCTCTCTGTACACATCCACAATACAGATTTCCCAGTACAAAAAAGCCAAGTAGAGCCTTCCTCAGTTTAGACCTCCACAGTACAGATCCAACCTGGACAGTCCACTTCAGTACAGAACCATTCGGAGTACAGACCTTTCAATTGACATACCAAGTACAGACCTCACACTAAAGACTTCACTACAGACCCACCCAGTAAACACAACCCTCAGTAAACGCACATTCACTATGCTGATGATGCTCTGGTCAAAAAGATCCTGCTGTCTGTCCTCCATAAAGGGGTATACCTTCTTCCCCGTTTTACAGTCGAGACAGTGCACACAGACGGGACAGCAGTACAGAGTGCCAACTCTTCAAGCCCACTAGAAGAATCGACCTCACTATGCTGATGATGCTCTGGTCAAAAAGGTCCTGCTGTCTGTCCTCCGTAAAGGGGTATACCTTCTTCCCCGTTTTACAGTCGAGACAGTGCACACAGACGGGACAGCACTACAGAGTTCCAACTCTTCCAGCCCACTAGAAGGATCGACCTCAAACGGAGATTGACCTATGTGAGGAACCAGCCCTGAAGGATGCAACTTCTAGGGGGTGAGGAAACAGTATAAAAGCTCCGTAAGACTTTCACATCAAAGATATTAAATGCTAAATAATTTGCATACACAGTGCTCTGCAAAGTATGGTAGCGTGCTTCAATGCAGTTAACTATGGAAACGCCCCTGTGCAGACATTCTAAGGATAGACACTCCCAGTAGACAATGATCCTGTGCAGGACTCCCAGTACAGACACCTCCATTTGCACAGATCCCAGCAAAAAATCCACCATAGCAGACATCCCAGTACAGATGCCCCAAAGTATAGACTCCCCTCACTAAACACATTCCAGTGCAGACCCCCCTCAGTAAGGACTAGAAATTCTGAATGAACTCTGTGCCCACTGCTCTGCACCATTTTTAAAAAACTTAAAAAAAACAGGGATTTTTTAGTTCACATGTATTTCAATACATGTTTAAGCTGGCCAACTGCATCAAAGTAATCCCTCTCTGGCCAGGCCCTACTCTACTCTGAAAAATAAATATGCTCTAGTGGATATAGTGCCAATATAGGGCAGATAGGCACAAGCTGTAGAACAGCTGCAGGTGCACTTCTGGCTACTGACCTAGACTATGCAAAAAAGGCACACTTTGTATAGACTCTTCCCAATCACAGAACTCCTCCATTAGTATAGACCCCTAGTAACCACCACTACAAATACCCCTCAGTACTGATACCCCAGTAACCCCCCCCCAAAGTATAGACACTCCTCAGTAAAGACATCCTTGCACAGACCCTCCTCAGTAAGCACTCCCTCAGTACAGTTACCTCTCTGTACACATCCACAATACAGATTTCTCAGTACAAAAAAGCCAAGTAGAGCCTTCCTCAGTTTAGACCTCCACAGTACAGATCCAACCTGGACAGTCCACTTCAGTACAGAACCATTCGGAGTACAGACCTTTCAATTGACATACCAAGTACAGACCTCACACTAAAGACTTCACTACAGACCCACCCAGTAAACACAACCCTCAGTAAACGCACATTCACTATGCTGATGATGCTCTGGTCAATAAGGTCCTGCTGTCTGTCCTCCGTAAAGGGGTATACCTTCTTCCCCGTTTTACAGTCGAGACAGTGCACACAGACGGGACAGCAGTACAGAGTGCCAACTCTTCTAGCCCACTAGAAGGATCGACCTCAAACGGAGATTGACCTATGTGAGGAACCAGCCGTGAAGGATGCAACTTCTAGGGGGTGAGGAAACAGTATAAAAGCTCCGTAAGACTTTCACATCAAAGATATTAAATGCGAAATAATTTGCATACACAGTGCTCTGCAAAGTATGGTAGCGTGCTTCAATGCAGTTAACTATGGACACGCCCCTGTGCAGACATTCTAAGGATAGACACTCCCAGTAGACAATGATCCTGTGCAGGACTCCAAGTACAGACACCTCCATTTGCACAGATCCCAGTAAAAAATCCACCATAGCAGACATCCCAGTACAGATGCCACAAAGTATAGACTCCCCTCACTAAACACATTCCAGTGCAGACCCCCCTCAGTAAGGACTAGAAATTCTGAATGAACTCTGTGCCCACTGCTCTGCACCATTTTTAAAAAACTTAAAAAAAACAGGGATTTTTAGTTCACATGTATTTCAATACATGTTTAAGCTGGTCAACTGCGTCAAAGTAATCCCTCTCTGGCCAGGCCCTACTCTACTCTGAAAAATAAATATGCTCTAGTGGATATAGTGCCAATATAGGGCAGATAGGCACAAGCTGTAGAACAGCTGCAGGTGCACTTCTGGCTACTGACCTAGACTATGAAAAAAGGCCCACCTTGTATAGATTCTTCCCAATCACAGAACTCCTCCATTAGTATAGACCCCCAGTAACCACCACTACAAATATTCCTCAGTACTGATACCCCAGTAACTCCCCCCCAAAGTATAGACACTCCTCAGTAAAGACAACCTTGCACAGACCCTCCTCAGTAAGCACTCCCTCAGTACAGTTACCTCTCTGTACACATCCACAATACAGATTTCCCTTTACAAAAAAGCCAAGTAGAGCCCCCCTCAGTTTAGACCTCCACATTACAGATCCAACCTGGACAGTCCACTTCAGTACAGAACTATTCGGAGTACAGACCTTTCAATTGACATACCAAGTACAGACCTCACACTAAAGACTTCACTACAGACCCACCCAGTAAACACAACCCTCAGTAAACGCACATTCACTATGCTGATGATGCTCTGGTCAATAAGGTCCTGCTGTCTGTCCTCCGTAAAGGGGTATACCGTCTTCCCCGTTTTACAGTCGAGACAGTGCACACAGACGGGACAGCAGTACAGAGTGCCAACTCTTCTAGCCCACTAGAAGGATCGACCTCACTACGCAGATGATGCTCTGGTCAAAAAGGTCCTGCTGTCTGTCCTCCGTAAAGGGGTATACCTTCTTCCCCGTTTTACAGTTGAGACAGTGCACACAGACGGGACAGCAGTACAGAGTTCCAACTCTTCCAGCCCACTAGAAGGATCGACCTCAAACGGAGATTGAACTATGTGAGGAACCAGCCCTGAAGGATGCAACTTCTAGGGGGTGAGGAAACAGTATAAAAGCTCCGTAAGACTTTCACATCAAAGATATTAAATGCTAAATAATTTGCATACACAGTGCTCTGCAAAGTATGGTAGCGTGCTTCAATGCAGTTAACTATGGAAACGCCCCTGTGCAGACATTCTAAGGATAGACACTCCCAGTAGACAATGATCCTGTGCAGGACTCCCAGTACAGACACCTCCATTTGCACAGATCCCAGCAAAAAATCCACCATAGCAGACATCCCAGTACAGATGCCCCAAAGTATAGACTCCCCTCACTAAACACATTCCAGTGCAGACCCCCCTCAGTAAGGACTAGAAATTCTGAATGAACTCTGTGCCCACTGCTCTGCACCATTTTTAAAAAACTTAAAAAAAACAGGGATTTTTTAGTTCACATGTATTTCAATACATGTTTAAGCTGGCCAACTGCATCAAAGTAATCCCTCTCTGGCCAGGCCCTACTCTACTCTGAAAAATAAATATGCTCTAGTGGATATAGTGCCAATATAGGGCAGATAGGCACAAGCTGTAGAACAGCTGCAGGTGCACTTCTGGCTACTGACCTAGACTATGCAAAAAAGGCACACTTTGTATAGACTCTTCCCAATCACAGAACTCCTCCATTAGTATAGACCCCTAGTAACCACCACTACAAATACCCCTCAGTACTGATACCCCAGTAACCCCCCCCCAAAGTATAGACACTCCTCAGTAAAGACATCCTTGCACAGACCCTCCTCAGTAAGCACTCCCTCAGTACAGTTACCTCTCTGTACACATCCACAATACAGATTTCCCAGTACAAAAAAGCCAAGTAGAGCCTTCCTCAGTTTAGACCTCCACAGTACAGATCCAACCTGGACAGTCCACTTCAGTACAGAACCATTCGGAGTACAGACCTTTCAATTGACATACCAAGTACAGACCTCACACTAAAGACTTCACTACAGACCCACCCAGTAAACACAACCCTCAGTAAACGCACATTCACTATGCTGATGATGCTCTGGTCAAAAAGATCCTGCTGTCTGTCCTCCATAAAGGGGTATACCTTCTTCCCCGTTTTACAGTCGAGACAGTGCACACAGACGGGACAGCAGTACAGAGTGCCAACTCTTCAAGCCCACTAGAAGAATCGACCTCACTATGCTGATGATGCTCTGGTCAAAAAGGTCCTGCTGTCTGTCCTCCGTAAAGGGGTATACCTTCTTCCCCGTTTTACAGTCGAGACAGTGCACACAGACGGGACAGCACTACAGAGTTCCAACTCTTCCAGCCCACTAGAAGGATCGACCTCAAACGGAGATTGACCTATGTGAGGAACCAGCCGTGAAGGATGCAACTTCTAGGGGGTGAGAAAACAGTATAAAAGCTCCGTAAGACTTTCACATCAAAGATATTAAATGCTAAATAATTTGCATACACAGTGCTCTGCAAAGTATGGTAGCGTGCTTCAATGCAGTTAACTATGGACACGCCCCTGTGCAGACCTTCTAAGGATAGACACTCCTAGTAGACAATGATCCTGTGTAGGACTCCCAGTACAGACACCTCCATTTGCACAGATCCCAGTAAAAAATCCACCATAGCAGACATCCCAGTACAGATGCCCCAAAGAATAGACTCCCCTCACTAAACACATTCCAGTGCAGACCCCCCCTCAGTAAGGACTAGAAATTCTGAATGAACTCTGTGCCCACTGCTCTGCACCATTTTTAAAAAAATTAAAAAAAACAGGGATTTTTAGTTCACATGTATTTCAATACATGTTTAAGCTGGCCAACTGCATCAAAGTAATCCCTCTCTGGCCAGGCCCTACTCTACTCTGAAAAATAAATATGCTCTAGTGGATATAGTGCCAATATAGGGCAGATAGGCACAAGCTGTAGAACAGCTGCAGGTGCACTTCTGGCTACTGACCTAGACTATGCAAAAAAGGCCCACCTTGTATAGATTCTTCCCAATCACAGAACTCCTCCATTAGTATAGACCCCCAGTAACCACCACTACAAATACCCCTCAGTACTGATACCCCAGTAACCCCCCCCAAAGTATAGACACTCCTCAGTAAAGACATCCTTGCACAGACCCTCCTCAGTAAGCACTCCCTCAGTACAGTTACCTCTCTGTACACATCCACAATACAGATTTCCCAG
This sequence comes from Staurois parvus, assembly GCF_062004578.1. Taxonomy (NCBI): domain Eukaryota; kingdom Metazoa; phylum Chordata; class Amphibia; order Anura; family Ranidae; genus Staurois; species Staurois parvus. The sequence goes on from NW_028318094.1 coordinate 9,950,495, forward strand.
TACAAAAAAGCCAAGTAGAGCCCCCCTCAGTTTAGACCCCCACAGTACAGATCCAATCTGGACAGTCCACTTCAGTACAGAACCATTCTGAGTACAGACCTTTCAATTGACATACCAAGTACAGACCTCACACTAAAGACTTCACTACAGACCCACCCAGTAAACACAACCCTCAGTAAACGCACATTCACTATGCTGATGATGCTCTGGTCAAAAAGATCCTGCTGTCTGTCCTCCGTAAAGGGGTATACCTTCTTCCCCGTTTTACAGTCGAGACAGTGCACACAGACGGGACAGCAGTACAGAGTGCCAACTCTTCTAGCCCACTAGAAGGATCGACCTCACTATGCTGATGATGCTCTGGTCAAAAAGGTCCTGCTGTCTGTCCTCCGTAAAGGGGTATACCTTCTTCCCCGTTTTACAGTCGAGACAGTGCACACAGACGGGACAGCAGTACAGAGTTCCAACTCTTCCAGCCCACTAGAAGGATCGACCTCAAATGGAGATTGACCTATGTGAGGAACCAGCCGTGAAGGATGCAACTTCTAGGGGGTGAGGAAACAGTATAAAAGCTCCGTAAGACTTTCACATCAAAGATATTAAATGCTAAATAATTTGCATACACAGTGCTCTGCAAAGTATGGTAGCGTGATTCAATGCAGTTAACTATGGACACGCCCCTGTGCAGACATTCTAAGGATAGACACTCCCAGTAGACAATGATCCTGTGCAGGACTCCCAGTACAGACACCTCCATTTGCACAGATTCCCAGTAAAAAATCCACCATAGCAGACATCCCAGTACAGATGCCCCAAGGTATACACTCCCCTCACTAAACACATTCCAGTGCAGACCCCCCCTCAGTAAGGACTAGAAATTCTGAATGAACTCTGTGCCCACTGCTCTGCACCATTTTTAAAAAACTTAAAAAAACAGGGATTTTTAGTAGAGATGAGCGAATTATTCAAAAATTCGATTCGGCTGATTCGCCGAATTTGCGGGAGAAATTCGATTCGATGCGGATTTATTCGCCACGAATTTAACTTATTTAAAGGGTTTCTAGGCTTCAGAGAGCCTTTATATTAGTGCAGAACACTGTACCTTTAATTTAAATGCCCTTGGAGTCTGCTGGGGAAGAGAAATAATACTGTCAGTCAGTATGACATGCAGATGAGTGCCGTCGATATTAGAATCACAGCACACTTCACTCATTTGGGCAGTCACGGGGCACGACGAAGAAGAAGAAGAAGAAGAAGAATGAAATGAAGAAGAAGAAGAATGAAAAGAAGAAGAAGAATGAAAAGAAGAAGAAGAAGAATGAAAAGAAGAAGAAGAATGAAAAGAAGAATGAGAAGAAGAATGAAAAGAAGAATTAAAAGAAGAATGAGAAGAATGAAAAGAAGAATGAAAAGAAGAAGAAGAAGAATGAAAAGAAGAAGAAGAAGAATGAAAAGAAGAATGAGAAGAAGAATGAAAAGAAGAATTAAAAGAAGAATGAAAAGAATGAAAAGAAGAATGAAAAGAAGAAGAATGAAAAGAAGAAGAAGAAGAAGAATGAAAAGAAGAATGAAAAGAAGAAGAAGAAGAATGAAAAGAAGAAGAAGAATGAAAAGAAGAATGAAAAGAATAAGAAGAAGAATGAAAAGAAGAATGAAAAGAAGAAGAAGAAAAATGAAAAGAAGAAGAAGAAGAAGAATGAAAAGAAGAATGAAAAGAAGAAGAAGAAGAATGAAAAGAAGAATGAGAAGAAGAATGAAAAGAAGAATTAAAAGAAGAATGAGAAGAATGAAAAGAAGAAGAAGAATGAAAAGAAGAAGAAGAAGAATGAAAAGAAGAAGAAGAAGAATGAAAAGAAGAATGAAAAGAAGAAGAAGAATGAAAAGAAGAAAAAGAATGAAAAGAAGAATGAAAAGAAGAAGAAGAATGAAAAGAAGAAGAAGAAGAAGAATGAAAAGAAGAATGAAAAGAAGAAGAAGAAGAATGAAAAGAAGAATGAAAAGAAGAAGAAGAATGAAAAGAAGAATGAAAAGAAGAAGAAGAATGAAAAGAAGAAGAAGAATGAAAAGAAGAAGAAGAAGAATGAAAAGAAGAATGAGAAGAATGAAAAGAAGAATTAAAAGAAGAATGAGAAGAATGAAAAGAAGAATGAAAAGAAGAAGAAGAAGAATGAAAAGAAGAAGAAGAAGAATGAAAAGAAGAATGAAAAGAAGAAGAAGAAGAATGAAAAGAAGAAGAAGAAGAATGAAAAGAAGAATGAAAAGAAGAAGAAGAAGAATGAAAAGAAGAAGAATGAAAAGAAGAAGAATGAAAAGAAGAAGAAGAAGAATGAAAAGAAGAAGAAGAATGAAAAGAAGAAGAAGAAGAATGAAAAGAAGAATGAAAAGAAGAAGAAGAATGAAAAGAAGAATGAAAAGAAGAATGAAAAAAAGAAGAAGAAGAATGAAAAGAAGAAGAAGAATGAAAAGAAGAAGAAGAAGAATGAAAAGAAGAATTAAAAGAAGAATGAGAAGAATGAAAAGAAGAATGAAAAGAAGAAGAAGAAGAAAGAAAAGTAGAAGAAGAATGAAAAGAAGAATGAAAAGAAGAAGAATGAAAAGAAGAAGAAGAATGAAAAGAAGAATGAAAAGAAGAAGAATGAAAAGAAGAAGAAGAAGAATGAAAAGAAGAAGAAGAATGAAAAGAAGAATGAAAAGAAGAAGAAGAAGAATGAAAAGAAGAAGAAGCATGAAAAGAAGAATGAAAAGAAGAAGAAGAAGAAGAATGAAAAGAAGAAGAAGAATGAAAAGAAGAAGAATTCCAGTACAGCAAAAAGTGTATCTGCAGAGAGCTCCGCTATTTCTGACAGTTCTCTGACAGTTCTGACAGTTCATTTACAGCGGTTGAAACATTGTATCTATTTATTTCCGAAGAAAAACATCTGTATCCTAAATGGAAACAAATAGATACAATGTTTCAACCGCTGTAAATGAACTGTCAGAACTGTCCGAGAACTGTCAGAAATAGCGGAGCTCTCTGCAGTGACACTTTTGCCGGCTGATCGGGGAAAATTCGATTCGTGCATCCGAAGTTTGCTAAAATTCGGATTCGATGCGAATCGAATTTTTCCTAATATTCAAAATGAATTCCACTTCGCCAAGTTCGATTCGCTCATCTCTAATTTTTAGTTCACATGTATTTCAATACATGTTTAAGCTGGCCAATTGCGTCAAAGTAATCCCTCTCTTGCCAGGCCCTACTCTGCTCTGAAAAATATATATGCTCTAGTGGATATAGTGCCAATATAGGGCAGATAGGCACAAGCTGCAGAACAGCTGCAGGTGCACTTCTGGCTACTGACCTAGACTATGCAAAAAAGGCCCACCTTGTATAGATTCTTCCCAATCACAGAACTCCTCCATTAGTATAGACCCCCAGTAACCACCACTACAAATACCCCTCAGTACTGATACCCCAGTAACCCCCCCCAAAGTATAGACACTCCTCAGTAAAGACATCCTTGCACAGACCCTCCTCAGTAAGCACTCCCTCAGTACAGTTACCTCTCTGTACACATCCACAATACAGATTTCCCAGTACAAAAAAGCCAAGTAGAGCCCCCCTCAGTTAAAACCTCCACAGTACAGATCCAACCTGGGCAGTCGACTTCAGTACAGAACCCTTCTGAGTACAGGCCTTTCAATTGATATTCCCAGTGCAGACCCTACAGTATACCCAGTACAGACCCCACACTAAAGACTTCACTACAGACCCACCCAGTAAAGACAACCCTCAGTAAACGCACATTCACTATGCTGATGATGCTCTGGTCAAAAAGGTCCTGCTGTCTGTTCTCCGTAAAGGGGTATACCTTCTTCCCCGTTTTACAGTCGAGACAGTGCACACCGACGGGACAGCAGTACAGAGTTCCAACTCTTCCAGCCCACTAGAAGGATCGACCTCAAACGGAGATTGACCTATGTGAGGAACCACCCGTGAAGGATGCAACTTCTAGGGGGTGAGGAAACAGTATAGAAGCTCCGTAAGACTTTCACATCAAAGATATTAAATGCTAAATATTTTGCCAAGACAGTGCTCTGCAAAGTATGGTAGCTTGCTTCAATGCAGTTAACTATGGACACGCCCCTGTGCAGACATTCTAAGGATAGACACTCCCAGTAGAGAATGATCCTGTGCAGGACTCCCAGTACAGACGCCTCCACTTGCACAGACCCCCAGTAAAAAATCCCTCATAGCAGACATCCCAGTACAGATGCCCCAAAGTATAGAGTAACCTCAGTAAACACATTCCAGTGCAGACCCCCCTCAGTAAGGACTAAAAATTCTGAATGAACCCTGTGACCACTGATCTGCACCATTTCTAAAAAACTTTCCACATAGGAATGAATGGCGGAATGTTCAAAACTAGAGTGGGAGATGCCCACTCCAGTTGTAGACTACTGGTGGAGGCAAGAACACTTCACACAATTTCCCCAGAAATTGTAGCTTTTCTAGTTATTATTATTATTACACAGGATTTATATAGTGCCAACAATTTGCACAGCGCTTTACAATACAAAGGGAGACAGTGCAATTACAATACATTTCAGTACAGAAGGAATAGAAGAGCCCTGCTCATGGAGCTTACAATCAAAATAGACACAATTGTACTAGTGTCACTGGGGATGTCAGTGGCAGTTAGTCATCTGTCAGTGTCAGAATGCCTGTCGCAGTCCCGCTATAAGTTGCTAATCGCTGCAATTACTAGTATAAAAAAATAAACATTCTACTTTATATACTGCCATTTGTAGATGCTATAACTTTCACGTAAACCAATTCACTTACAATTATTGGGCTTTATTTCTTTTTTTGTTTATAGCACAAAAATTAAAAAACGCAGAGGTGATCAAATACCACCAAAAGAAAGCTCTATTTGTGGGGGAAGAAATACATAAATTTAATTGATGTACAGGGTTGCATGACCGTGCAATTGTCAAAATAATGCAGCACCGTATCGCAAAAAATGGCCTGCTCAGGAAGGGGGGTAAATTCTCTGGAGGGTAAGTGGTTAAGGAGGGCATGGCAGGGGGTCTGTCCTATACCTACATTCTTTTGCTAATAGGTTTCCCTCATTCCCATCTCAGAAAGTTGGGAGGTATGTGGAGGTAGTGTAGGCTTCTATAGGATATCTTGGTGCTGGTTGGTTCAGTCAGCTGGTCACCCATATTGACCACTGGGATCCTTTTCCTATCTCTTGTTTTTACAATTTTCCTATTTCTCGTTTTTCTGGTTATATGGGCCCGGATTTACTATTGTGCCTAGGCGTATTTCCATGGGCGAACGTCTACTTTTTACTAGCGACCGTCTACTTTTACCCCGCTAAGAGATTTACTAAAGAAAGCATCAACAAGTAGACGCCAAATCGAATTTACGAACGAGACACAGACCAGGAATCAGACTCAAAAAGCAGACTTGCTAAGAGGCACGTCTAACGCCATGAAAAATCACTGCAGAAACATGTTCACATTGAAATTTGCTTTGCCAAATATCAGGACTTCACTTTAAACAATATCTGCCATTTCAAAAAAAATTTAAAATGTGTTAAGTTTTTTTCTAAGCAAAACAGTGAAGAACTAGACACTTGTGCAGCGTATTTGGCCGATATAAATGCACATATGCAGAACACATTTTAGACGTCCTCTGTGGGCGCTTGCTTTTTAGCCGCTCTTCAATAGTAAATCTCTGGAGTCCTCTGACAGACGGCACTCGGTCGCGTCTACTGTGTTTAACAAACAGCACTAGGCATATCTTTATGTATTTTAATTTGATTTCCTTAGTTCTATTGATTCTATTTTTGTTTCTTATCCTTTATAATTATTTCTGTAATGATTTTACTTATTTTGAAGGTCTAAATAATATTTATTTTGACAGCTGAATGTAAAAATAAAGGTCTGCAATTAAAAAAAAATAAATAAATAAAAAACAGCGTCCGGTCCCCCCTCTCATCCATACCAAGCCCTTCAGGTCTGGTATGTATATCAAGGGGTAACTCCACAGCAAAATTTTAAAAAAAAACAGCGTGGAGTCCCCCCCAAAATCCATACCAGACCCTTATCCGAGCATGCAGTCCGGCAGGTCAGGAAAGGGAGGGGATGAGTGAGCGCCCCACTCCTGAACCATACCAGGCCACATGCCCTCAACATGGGGGGCGTGCTTTGGGGCAGGTGGGCTCCCCCCCAAAGCACCCTGTCCCCATGTTGATGGGGACAAGAGCCTCTTCCCAACAACCCTGGCCGGTGGTTGTGGGGGTCTGCGGGCAGGGGGCTTATCAGAATCTGAAAGCCCCCTTTAACAAGGGGGCCCCCAGATCCCGCCCCCCCCACGTGAATAAGTATGCGGTACATGGTACCGCTACTAATTTCACCAAAACAGCAAAAGTGTAGTGTAAAAAAAACACAGAACAAGTCCTTTAATAAAACAATGTCCCCTAAAGTAGATCCAATGTCAATCACGGCGACCTGAAAAAAGAAAAAAAAATGTTCCGCACTCGACGAGGCTCACCAGCCTTATGCAGCCAGTCTCGCTGACATTTCTTATATAGGTAAGGGGCGGGGCCAGCCGGGGACATCATCCGAGTGACCCGCCCCATGTGACATCGTTGATGTCACATGGGGTGGGATCACATGCTTGATGTCCCCGGCTGGTCCCGCCTCTTACCTATTTAAGAGCGGTCAGCGAAACTGGTTGCATAAGGCTGGTGAGCCTCGTCGAGAGTGGAACGTTTTTTTTCTTTTTTTTTTCGGGTCGCTGCCGTGACATCGTGATTGACGTTGGATCTACTTCGGGGGACATTGTTATATTAAAGGACTTGTCAAAGACCCTGTACTGTGTTTTTTTTACACTACACTTTTGCTTTTTTTGTGAATTAGTAGCGGTACCATGTACCACATACTTGTTCACATAGGGGAGGGGGCCGGGATCTGGGGGCCCCCTTGTTAAAGGAGGCTTCCAGATTCTGATAAGCCCCCCGCCCGCAGACCCCCACAACCACCGGACAGGGTTGTGGGGAGGGGGCCCTTGTCCCCATCAACATGGGGACAAGGTGCTTTGGAGAGGAGCCCCCCTGCCCCAAAGCACCCCCCATGTCCTTTAAGTTTACAAGTCCTTTAATATAACAATGTCCCCCAAAGTAAGTCCAACGTCAATCATGGCGACCCAAAAAAAGAAAAAAAAAAAAAAAAAAAAAAGCTCAGCTCTTGACCGAGGCTAGCTGCCTTATGCAACCAGTCTCGCTGACAGTTCTTAAATAGGTAAGGGGCGGGGCCAGCCAGGGACATCAAGCATGTGATCCCACCCCATGTGACATCAATGATGTCACATGGGGCGGGGTCACTCAGATGATGTCCCCGGCTGGCCCCGCCCCTTATCTATTTAAGAACTGTCATCCTGTCTCCTCCATAAGGCAGCTAGCCTCGGTCAAAAGCGGAGCTTTTTTTGGGTTGCCGTGATTGATGTTGGATCTACTTCGGGGGAAATTGTTTTATTAAAGGACTTGTCAAAGACCCTGTACTGTGTTTTTTTACACTACACTTTTGCTTTTTTTGTGAATTAGGAGCCGTACCATGTACTACATACTCATTCACGTGGGGAGGGGGCCGGGATCTGGGGGCCCCCTTGTTAAAGGGGGTTTCCAGATTCTGATAAGCCCCCCACCCGCAGACCCCCACAACCACCGGACAGGGTTGTGGGGAAGAGGGCCTTGTCCCCATCAACAAGGGGACAAGGTGCTTTGGGGGGGAGCCCCCCTGCTCCAAAGCACGCCCCCCATGTTGAGGGCATGTGGCCTGGTATGGTTCAGAAGGGGGGGCGCTCGCTCCTCCCCCCCCCTTTCCTGACCTGCCGGGCTGCATGCTCGGATAAGGGGTCTGGTATGGATTTTGGGGGGAACCCCATGCTGTTTTTTTATTTAATTTCAGCGTGGAGTTACCCCTTAATATCCATACCAGACCCGAAGGGCTTGGTATGGATTGAAGGGGGGACCCCACACCGTTTTTTTTTAATTTTTAGAATTCCCTACAATGCTTTTACATTCAACTGTCAGTGGGGAACTCCGCCGACAGCTGAAACATGAACGCTGCATTGGTTTTCACTACTAAAACGCTGCATTGATAAAATAACTCATGCGGGATTTTAGTAGCGACAACCATGTGTTAATGTTTCAGCTGTTAATGTTAATGTTTCCCACTGACAGCTGAATGTAAAATAATTCCCGTATATTAAATAATTAAAAAGCTGCGTGGGGTCCCCCTCCATTTTCCTGACCTGCCAGGCTGCATGCTCGGATAAGGATCTGGTATGGATTTTGGGGGGGACCCCATGCAGTTTTTTTTTTAATTTCGGCATGGAGTTACCCATTAATAAATTATTCCAGACCCGAAGGGCTTGGTGTGGATGGGACCCCACGCCGTTTTTTGTTTACATTTTGGTGTGGAGTTACCCCTTAAGATACATACCAGACCCGAAGGGCTTGGTATGGATGGGAGGGGGGACCCCATGCTGTTTTTTATTTACTATGGTGCTGGTTTTTAAATATAAATTCTCCCTTTTTTTTTCTTCACTATAGCTCAGAAATTCAGCTGTTACTTCCCCCAACTAAAAGAGAAGGTTTTCTTGGAATTTATATCCCTAAAGGAAACAATGAGTTTATTAAAAGATACAGTTTTCTGTAACTTTGGGGAAAGTGACTTCTAAGCTTGTGAACTATAGTGAAGAAAAAAAAAGGCTGGCATTTGCATTTGAAAATCAGCGCCAACATACACTTTGTATTGCGAAAAAAAATTATTAACAATTGTGTAAACCGAGGCATTATTTTCAATGGATTTTCATTCGTAAACTGAAAATCACCTTAACTGAGGCGTCGGTAAACCGAAGTACGCCTGTATTAGTATTGCAATCCTTTGTATTGGGATACATAGAGCCAACATACATCTGAATTGGCAACATAGCACAACATTTGTGCCACATTTGAGATATCTGGCTAGTTACACTGACCTTGCCCAGGGACTTAGGGTTGATTCACACCACAGAAATACAGGTAGGATTAGTGTTTAACAGCTCTGTGGATTAGTGGTTAGCACTGCTGCCTCACAACGCTAGGGTTGTCGGTTTGAATCCCAACCACGGCAATGAATTTGCATGATCTACGTGTGACTACCCTAACATACATGTGCTGGTGGCAGCATCTTTGCTTTCTGTCTAAATGATCCCTAGAATGTGAATGTTAGAATGAGGCCTTGTCTGTTCAAACATCTTTAAAGTTGCACCTTATGTGAATGTCAAACGATGGGATGAGATAAGGGCCTGGACTAATGATTGATTTGATAATGCTGGTTTGCACTCCACCCTCTTTTGGGAAGGTTTGTCAAACCAAGAGAAGAGTGAGCGAGAGACAGAAAAGGATTAAAAAAAAATAAAAAAATAAAATAATGGCATGGAGTTCCCCCCCCCAAATCCATAACAGACCCTTATCCGAGCATGCAGATACCACATGCCTTCAAAGATTTATTTCCTTTGCTGAATTGCCTGCTTGGTTCACACTAGATGCGATTTAAAGTTGTGCTTTTTGTTGGCAATTTCACCATATTTTCTGTAGATTTACCAATGAGTTATTGCGTTTTCAATTGTGTTTTGCATTGCAATTTCTATTGTAGTCTATATGTGAAATTGCTACAAAATGCTGAAAACGTTAGACAAGAACTACTTTTGAAATTGTGCTGCAGCAAATCGCTTACGTTAAGACACTCACATCCACATTCATTAGATCCGATATCAGGTACAATTTCAATTCCCAAATCGCACCTGAAATCGTGCACCCTGGATGCGACTTGGCATGCGATTTGCATGACATGCGACTTGCAAATCGTATGCCAAGTCGCACCCTATTGTCTGCTATTAGAGCCGTCACATGGGTGCGTTTCCGACACTGATTTCTAAAGTAGTACATGTACTACTTTTGTGGCAATTTGCATAGATATCTGTGTCAGATGTCTTGCAAATCGCAAGGAAATCGGCATCTTCACTGTACGTCGCACAATTTCTAAATCGGCTTTGATGTGACCGTGGTGTAAGGCCTTTTTATGTTTGATTTCCTGAGTGTTTTTCCGATTTATGGGAAATGCCGCATACTAGCAAAAGCGAATTGACATTTTCAGTATTGCATGCGAGATGTGGTCATGTGACTGCCTTAACTCATGCGATAATCTGGAGTGAATTGTGCCTATAGGGCCAAGAAATATTGCCAATAGGGTTCCCTTTTACATTCCTGTTCAATGTTCTTTTGTATGCTGCACAGGTACACTTCACTGTGGCTTTTTTTCTGACTCTGATTTGTGGGGCCTGTATACCAAGGGTTAACGCAGGTGGGAAGAGAATTAATCAGGTGCAAACACTTTCTCTGACCAAATGAATGACAGTGGTGGGTGTGGCCTACCTTAAATAAAGAGATGCAGTAGTGGCTGATTTTCGCCTTGTACAGGCCACATTATTTTCTGCAAGTCCTTGTCTGTGGTGGTTTGGAGAGGAAGAGATATTGTGGTGAATTGCCCCAGGCCACACTCACGCTGTGTTTTGATGTGGGCTGTAAATGTTTTGCAGGTTCTTCCTTCTAAGGTGTGTTTGTGTGTTATTGTACAATGATTGTGTGTTTATTATCTTTGCATTGTAATCCTAACACGTCAATTGCTCTGCTCTTCCAAGTTCGCTTCATTTAGAATGAAATGCAGTTTTCAGACAAACCTGATGAGAAATGTATGTGTGGGGGTTTTGGGCAGGTGGGAGGTGTTTTTATTTTGGCACGTATGTATTTTTTATATTGACATATTGATCTGCAGCTTGTTTTGAGGATAAGCCTAAGTGATTCATATTAACTGTTTGTTTCCTGCTCTAACCTGTGAAAGCACAGTTCATTAGAAGTATAATCTTTTAGATTGTAAACTCTTATGAGCAGGATCGTTCTATTTTAGCAACATCACTCCTGCTTTTTTTTTTTTTTATTTTCACCAAGATATTGAATGTACCTACTTGTTGTTGCTGTCCAAATAAATGTGGAATGTGTATTTGATCAATAAACATTTGGACTATGTATTTTTGGGGGAGATTATTTCATATTCTAATTGAATGTAGCACAGTGGCTAAATGGTTAGCACTTCCACGTGGCAGTACTAGGGTCGTTGGTTCGAATCCCAACCATGGCACCGCCTGCCTGGAGCTTGCATGTTCTCCCTGTGCCTGTGTGTTTCCTCCGGGTACTCCGGTTTCCTCCCACACTCTAAAGACATGCTGGTAGGTTAATTGGATAGTATAGCCCTATACTAGTATAGCCCTAGTATATGTATGAATGTAAGTTAGGGCCCTTAGATGGTACGCCCCTTGAGGGTTAGGGACTGATGTGAATTTACCACATATACAGTCAGGTCCATAAATATTGGGACATCGACACAATTCTAACAGTTTTGGCTCTATACACCACCACAATGGATTTGAAATGAAACGAACAAGATGTGCTTTAACTGCAGACTGTCAGCTTTAATTTGAGAGTATTTACATCCAAATTAGGTGAACGGTGAAGGAATTACAACAGTTTGCATATGTGCCTCCCACTTGTTAAGGGACCAAAAATAATGGGACAATTGGCTTCTCAGCTGTTCCATGGCCAGGTGTGTGTTATTCCCTCATTATCCCAATTACAACAAGCAGATAAAAGGTCCAGAGTTCATTTCAAGTGTGCTATTTACATTTGGATTCTGTTGCTGTCAACTCTCAAGATGAGATCCAAAGAGCTGTCACTATCAGTGAAGCAAGCTATCATTAGGCTGAAAAAACAAAACAAACCCATCAGAGAGACAGCAAAAACATTAGGCGTGGCCAAAACAACTGTTTGGAACATTCTTAAAAAGATGGAACGCACCGGTGAGCTCAGCAACACCAAAAGTCCCGGAAGACCACGAAAAACAACTGTGGTGGTTGACCAAAGAATTCTTTCCCTGGTGAAGAAAACACCCTTCACAACAGTTGGCCAGATCAAAAACACTCTCCAGGAGGTAGGTGTATGTGTATCAAAGTCAACAATCAAGAGAAGACTTCACCAGAGTGAATACAGAGGGTTCACCACAAGATGTAAACCATTGGTGAGCCTCAAAAACAGGAAGGCCAGATTAGAGTTTGTCAAACAACATCTAAAAAAGCCTTCACAGTTCTGGAACAACATCCTATGGACAGATGAGACCAAGATCAACTTGTACCAGAGTGATGGGAAGAGAAGAGTATGGAGAAGGAAAGGAACTGCTCAGGATCCTAAGCATACCACCTCATCAGTGAAGCATGGTGGTGGTAGTGTCATGGCGTGGGCATGTATGGCTGCCAATGGAACTGCTTCTCTTGTATTTATTGATGATGTGACTGCTGACAAAAGCAGCAGGATGAATTCTGAAGTGTTTCGGGCAATATTGTCTGTTCATATTCCGGCAAATGCTTCAAAACTCATTGGACGCCGCTTCACAGTGCAGATGGACAATGACCCAAAGCATACTGCAAAAGCAACCAAAGAGTTTTTTTAGGGGAAAGAAGTGGAATGTTATGCAATGGCCAAGTCAATCACCTGACCTGAATCCGATTGAGCATGCATTTCACTTGCTGAAGACAAAACTGAAGGGAAAATGCCCCAAGGACAAGCAGGAACTGAAGACAGTTGCAGTAGAGGCCTGGCAGAGCATCACCAGGGATGAAACCCAGCATCTGGTGATGTCTATGCGTTCCAGATTTCAGGCTGTAATTGACTGCAAAGGATTTGCAACCAAGTATTAAAAAGTGAAAGTTTGATTATTGATTATTATTCTGTCCCATTATTTTTGGTCCCTTAACAAGTGGGAGGCACATATGCAAACTGTTGTAATTCCTACACCGTTCACCTGATTTGGATATAAATACCCTCAAATTAAAGCTGACAGTCTGCAGTTAAAGCACATCTTGTTTGTTTCATTTCAAATCCATTGTGGTGGTGTATAGAGCCAAAACTGTTAGAATTGTATCGATGTCCCAATATTTATGGACCTGACTGTATATGTAAAGTGCTGCGTAAATTGACAGCGCTATATAAGTATCTGAAATAAATGTACTAGCACCCCTAACACTTATTTTTGCTAGCTATATAATATACCCAAATCTTCCTTGTTAGAGCGCACATATGCAAGTACAGTCATGGCCGAAATTGTTGGCACCCTTGATATTTCTCCAGGAAATCATGTATTTCTCACGAAACGTATTGCATTAACACATGTTTTGCTATACACATGTTTATTCCCTTTGTGTGTATTGGGACAAAACAAAAAAAGGGAGGAAAGAAAGCAAATTCGACATAATGTCACACAAACCTCCAAAAATGGGCTGGACAAAAGTATTGGCACCCTTTCACAACTGCGGATAAATAAGAATGTTACAAGCATGTGATGCTCCTGTAAACTCACCTGGGGCAAGTAACAGGTGTGGGCAATATAGAAATCACACCTGAAAGCAGATAAAAAGGAGAGACGTTCACTTAACCTTTGCATTGTGTGTCTGTCTGTGCCACACTAAGCATGGACAACAGAAAGAGGAGACGAGAACTGTCTGAGGACCTGAGAACCAAAATTGTGGCAAAATATCAACAATCTCAAGGTTACAAGTCCATCTCCAGAGAACTAGATTTGCCTTTGTCCACAGTGCGCAACATTATCAAGAAGTTTGCAACCCATGGCACTGTAGCTAATCTCCCTGGTCGTGGACGGATGAGGAAAATTGATGAAAGATTGCAACGCAGAATAGTCCGGATGGTGGATAAGCAGCCCCAAACATGTTCCAAAGACATTCAAGCTGTCCTGCAGGCTCAGGGAGCATCAGTGTCAGCGCGAACTATCCGTCGACATTTAAATGAAATGAAACGCTATGGCAGGAGACCCAGGAGGACCCCACTGCTGACACAGAGACATAAAAAAGCAAGACTACAGTTTGCCAAAATGTACTTGAGTAAGCCAAAAGCCTTCTGGGAAAACGTCTTGTGGACAGATGAGACCAAGATAGAGCTTTTCGGTAAAGCACATCATTCTACTGTTTACCGAAAACGGAATGAGGCCTACAAAGAACAAAACACAGTACCTACGGTAAAATATGGTGGAGGTTCAATGATGTTTTGGGGTTGTTTTGCTGCCTTTGGCACTGGGTGCCTTGACTGTGTGCAAGGCATCATGAAATCTGAGGATTACCAAAGGATTTTGGGTCGCACTGTAGGGCCCAGTGTCAGAAAGCTGGGTTTGCGTCCAAGATCCTGGGTCTTCCAGCAGGACAATGACCCCAAACATACGTCAAAAAGCACTCAGAAATGGATGGCAAAGAAGCGCTGGAGAGTTCTGAAGTGGCCAGCAATGAGCCCAGATCTAAATCCCATTGAACACCTGTGGAGAGATCTTAAAATTGCTGTTGGGAAAAGGTGTCCTTCCAATAAGAGAGACCTGGAGCTGTTTGCAAAGGAAGAGTGGTCCAAAATTCCGGGTGAGAGGTGTCAGAAGCTTATTGATGGTTATAGGAAGCGACTGATTTCAGTTATGTTTTCCAAAGGGTGTGCAACCAAATATTAAGTTAAGGGTGCCAATACTTTTGTCCAGCCCATTTTTGGGGTTTTGTGTGACATTATGTCATATTTGCTTTTCTGCCTCTGTTTTATATTTGTTCCAATACATACAAAGGGAATAAACATGTGTATAGCAAAACATGTGTTAATGCAATACCTTTTTTGTGTGAAATACTTGATTTTCAGGAAAAATATCAAGGGTGCCAACAATTTCGGCCATGACTGTATGTCCAAAATAACAAACCAAAAATCCTTATTTCACCACAAGACTATGTTATGTACCAATGGATAGGTCATGTTCATTGTCCAGCTAGCTATACTTTTTCTACAATCCTCTTAACAGTAATAAATTGGGCCCCCAATTTTTTGTTGACTTTGGGCCTTTACGGGCAAATATATATTTGCCAATGTCATATACACAGTATAGCTGCAAGCATACATTCACCAATGCCAAATCCACAATAGAACGGCAAACCTATATTTGCGAATGTCATATACACAATGGAGCCGCATGTAAAATTGCTATGGTGCACAAATAAACGCCAAGACGGCTGTTGGAAGAGGCGCTAGAGCAGCTGTCATACCGGAAATACGCCATGACATTTGGGGAAGGACATTTGCACACACCCGGAAGTGGTAGTGGGGAGTGTTAGTGGATGGGAGTTTAGTTAGGAGAGTTTAGTGGTAATTTGCAAGTCTATTTTTTGGTTTTGTGAATTGTTCTTTTGTGGAATTCCAGACCACATCTGGATATGGTGAGATCGCTGTTCTCCATCGATGAGCTGATCCTCATTTGCTGGGGAAACATTACTAATAATTGTATTTTCAGTTGAAAAAAATGTCCAATTCCTAGATCCATTGAGGTACATAGCAGAGGTTCAAGGTTCTTCCTAACTATACAGGTGGCACAGACACACGCATACACCCAGGGCCACTGTTAGATATCATGGGGCCCCGTACAGCATACCTGACAACCCCCACCGCCAGAGAAAATATCCAAATTATATTTATGGTAAAAATACACTAAAAACATTATTACTGGACATAATCCCAACCATATTCCTGTGAAATCTAAATGATAAAACTGTACTGAGTTTATAAATAAAGCTGTGTGTATAATTGAGGTGTAATTGAGGTCTTGGGGCTCATGGGTGCTGTGGCCTGTAGAGTGGAATCAGTGGTTTGTTTTTGTGGCTATCGCTGTTTGCAGGCAATCTATGTTACACTATGGAAATGCTGCAGTGCATAATTTGACAAGCATATGGGTCCAGGTGCACAGCCCTGAACACAGACAGTGAGAATTCAGGGCCACTTCCCCACGCCTTCACACCTGTCAGATTAAAACCTGTGTTCATAATGGGGTGGGGGAGGGGGTCAAGTTGTATAAGGAGACAGGTTTAAAAGAAGATAAAAAAAGTTACAATGAAATATACACAGCATGAAACTTGCACATTTCCAACTTGTCAGATGAACAGGACGCAGGTAAGATTCACCCCCTTTCCACTTTCTAGTCATTAGGCAAAATCTTAATTGATTGATTAATATTACTGGCACTGACACAACCCAGAAAATTGATCTCCATTTTTTTAACATTCATAAATGTCAAGGAGTTTATAATCTAAGGGCAGAAACTCAGCCATGTACTAGGCCCAAATAACCTAACAGTATGTCTTTGGAGTGTTGGCAGAAACACATCCATACAGGGAAAGCATGCAAACTGGGATGCAGCCATGGCTGGGATTAGAACCTATGACCCAAGTGCTGTACGTTCTGAGTTCTAACCACTAAGCCACTGTGGGAGACAGAGTTTGCGCTCCAATGTAGCATAGTTACATTGTTTAAAAATGATAAAGCGAGCGCTGGTCAAATTATATAGACTACTAAAATGGTATTACACAAGATAAATATAAATCTAGGTATAGATAAGAAGGTAGCAGCTAGCACTCAGGGTATTGGCAACAGTCCCAGAATAGAAATATATTAAAGTAATAGTGCAGCGCTATAAATTCATGTCATCAATCATAAATGCATGTAAAATCCAAAAAGTGCAATAATTTATTTCAGGTACTCATATAGCGCTGTCAATTTACGCGGTGCTTTACACATATATTGTACATTCACATCAGTCCCTAACCCTCAAGGGGGGGTACAATCTAAGGTCCATAACTCACATTCATACATACACATACTAGGGCCACTTTGGACAGGAATCAATTCACCTACCAGCATGTCTTTGGAGTGTGGGAGGAAACTGGAGAACTCGGAGGAAACCCACGCAAGCACAGGGAGAACATGCAAGCTCCATGCAGGAGGTGCCATGGTCGGGAATCAGACCCATGACCCATTTACTGCAAGGCAGACGTGCTAACCATTAAGCCACTGTGCCGCACATTAATGATGATGTAAACTGGTAAATGGTGCTAAACAAAAGTTCATATAATCATTCCTGAATAATGGAATGTCCTTCGTGTGAGAGTACCAACTCAGAGAGTGCCTATGAATGGCACGTGTGGTTTATCCGTGATGAACAGTAGTGCATAAATTCGTGAAAGGTAAACCACCCTTGGGACGGGTGTACTACACTATTAAGCACCTTTCTGGCTCCTGTGGCTGAGCGAATTCCTCCCCAGGACCATTTTGGCACCCACCCTGATGGATGGATGGATGGAGCTGGATGACTAACCCCTAGCTACCGCTGCACCCCCAGATGTGTAATGTGTATAACCCATGCGCATTAATATTTTTGTTCTGGTGAGTGTACACCAGTCCCAAGGGTGGTTTACCTTTCACAAGTTCGTCACGGATAAACCACACGTGCCATTCGTAGGCACTCTCTGAGTTGGTACTCTCACACGAAGGACATTCCATTATTCAGGAATGATTATATGAACTTTTTTTAGCACCATTTACCAGTTTACATCATTTTTGGATTTTACATGCGTTCATTATTCATCACATGCATTTATAGCACTGCACTAGGACTTTAACATAGAATAGTTACATGATTAAAGAGAAGGAAGCTATATCATTATATTGGGAACTTAGAACTAGACATTCCAAATTATTTGAGATATAAGTGTGAAAATGTTTAACATTTGAAAATAGAATGTATGACATTCATTAGGAAATGCATTAGTTGTCTGATCATTTTGGAGAAACAGCAAAAAAAAAAAAAAAATAATAATATAGGTGTACTTTTCATTTTACATTCTATGTATTCTCATATGCAAACATGCCAAGGGGACAAAGCCCGCGCTTGTGCGCCACCTAGAGAACATATCCGGTATTGCACCTAAAAATGTGCCACACGCGATTCCACATTTACTAACAGGAAAGTAGACTCTTTTCAATGAGATTGCTAGACGCCTCTCAGAAGACTGACAGGTCTTAATTGATTTAATGGAGTCTGCCTGAATGTTGAGAGTCTTCTGCTAGACTCAATTCTTAGTAAATCAGGGCCATGGTGTCTACATTCTGATCCGTGTTATTATTCGGTATACCCTTCGCTCCTGACTTTTTGATGAGCTTTCATGAAATTGCACGTTATGAAGAGTTCAGTGGTACCGCACCCAACACCAACCTAAGGCCTCATGTACACAGAGTTCAGTCCCATTGAATGCCCTTTCTCCTGGTAGGAGAAAAGCTGCCTAAAAACCTAAAGCCACGTATTGGACAGGCATTTAGGTGCATCAAGCGTTTGAGTTTTATTGGAGTCCATTGACCAGAATATGATTTTACTGTGGCCACTGGAATGCATTAATGCTCAAGCAAGCATTTAGGCGCATTTATCGTTTTTTTTCTGCTCTGCAGCTCTTCTTAACGCGCTTGCAATGTTTTTTCCTCAGCCTGTAAACACTCCTCTTCTAATACACCTGTAAAAATCTATGTGTGTATGGATGCATAGGCTAACAGAGGTGCGTCTACAGGCTGAAAAAAAAAAACGGCAAACACCTGTAAAAGAGGCACTTTTTAAGCCCAGTGTACACGAGGCCTAAAACACACGGCACGGATGTGAACCAACCCTTACTAAGGCCCCGGTCACACCTGGGTGTTTTAGGAGCAGTACATTATAAAAAATCTCACTTGCTTCATCTTTGATGTGATTTCATGGAAACACACATTATTCAGAGTTTAGCGGTAACACATAAAGCGTATGTAAAGGTCACCACACGTTACAATCTGTATATACTCCTTTAGATCTACCATCAACTATGTACTGTAAGTGCATTGATTACAAACTGAATGGATTGTTTATATATCTCCTCACGTTACTTAGTTTTGGTAAATGAAAAGAAGATTGTACAATTAAAGTGTAACGTGGTGACACTAAAGCTAACCAATCTGATTGTACAATCTCCTTAGCTGTATCATCACCTGTGTAATGCAAGAGTCTGCTTGATTGGATTCGTCTTTATATTACATAGCTTTGGTAAATCATGAGGAATTTGTACAGAGATTTACGACCTGATTGTATAGTGTATGGCCACCTTAAAGCGGAACTTCCCTAAAAACAGTTACAGCTCCCACTTCTACTCTAATCGCCTAGGCCAGAGGTCTCCAAACTTTCTAAACAAAGGGCCAGTTTACTGTCCTTCAGATCTTAGGAGGGCAGGACTGTGGCCAGTGTGAAAAGAAAATTCCTTGGCATCTTTGGGAATAAACAATGCCCTATCATTGTTTTTAGTGGGATGAATTGTGCCTTGTTGGTATTAGTGGGAGAAATAATGGCCCATTGATGGTGTCAGTGGAAGAAATGGTGCTCCATCACTGGTGTCAGTTGGAGGAAAATTGTTCCAGGGCCAGATAAAAGTTAAGCAAAAGGGCTGGATCTAGCCCCTGGGCCACAGCTTGGAGACCACTGACCTAGGCGATAGGAGGAAGAGAAGTTCCCTATGAGGCTCTTCCTCTTTCCTTTCTATGGGCAAGACTTTGTCTGAATTAAATGCAATATTTGGTTGGAAGTATTGATGTACCAATATAATCGGCCAAAAATAGGATTATCGGTTATTGTTGATAAAACAAAAAGAAAATGTGCCAATAAGGATAACGGACTTCAATGGAAATTCGCCCCCCGCTGACTTCAATGAAAAATCGCCCTACTTTGACTTCAAATCAATGCCTCTATTTAAGTTTTTTATTTTATATATATTTTATTTGTTTTCCAATTTGTGTGCGTTACGTTCAATAAAAGGTATTTTACATTACTAGATTTTATTTATTTAAAATGTATGATTTTTATTAAAATGTCAAATACAATACAATTATATATGAAAAATATGCATTCTTAAAAGAAAATCTTTAAGTTTGTGGCCAAGTCCCTGCTGATTTTTCGGTTTCGGTCCAGAATTTCCATTTCGGTGCAGCATTAGTTGTAAGCCGATCATCCATTTTACTGGAAAGGATTCCAAGCCATCTTCTGTCTTCTGCTGGAAAGGATTCCAAGCCAATCATCCATTCTACTGGAAAGGATTCCAAGCCATCTTCTGTCTTCTGCTGGAAAGGATTCCAAGCAGATCATCCATTCTACTGGAAAGGATTCCAAGCTGATCATCCATTCTACTGGAAAGGATTCCAAGCTAATGTCTGTCTGGTGACACTTATAGCAATATTAGACCTCCTGCCTTATGAGGTCTCAGGCTCTGGGAAGGATGTCCATGTGGTGGTGGTTAGAGCACTGAGGCTGGTGGAGGACTTCTCATAATTTGTGTGTCACAGCAGGAAGCATTCATTTTAGACTCTTATATGGACCTATTACTTTATATTTGTTATTGTTTTTCAATTATTTATATGCACGACAGTGCAACGCATTTTCTATATGAAAGCATTTGGGGTATCATAGTAGTGTGAGTGCGTCTGTTTTCATTTCAGCACTGAATTTGTTATTTATTCATTGGGAGTGCACTAAGCACAGTTTTTTTGGATTTAAAGCTGAGTTCCAGTTGAATAAATAAAAGTAAACAGCTACAAAAACTGTAGCTGCTGACTTTTAAAATATAGACACTTACCTCTCCCTTGGTCCAGCGGTGTCCACACCACGGCTGGTTTCACCAGCATCTTCAGTGGGGGCACCCGGCTGTGACAGCATGCGGCTTCACAGCCGGGTGCCCACTGCACATGCCGAGGATAACTTCCACTTCCAATCGCATTAGGTGATCGCACCGGAAGTGGGAGCGGGTACTTGTCAAATTCGGGTACCCGCTCCCCCCCCCCCAAAAAAAAACTGCCAATCTTTAATGGGAAGCGGGGAACAAAGCCTTAAAAGAGGAACTTCCCCTTTTGGGTGTAACTCCGCTTTAGTTATTCATGTATTTTCTTTTAGTATGATAAATGGATCAGGTGTTTAAAGTGGAGTTCTGGCCCCGGCCACCTCCCAAAAAGCTGCTGACTTTCAATATTAGGGCACTTACCTGTCCATGCATCCAGCAGTGTCCTCACCCCACCGCTATCTTGACTAAGGAAAACCGGCTTCACTGCCGGATTCCTACTGCACATGCGTGAAGCATGCTGCGCTTTGTGAAAGGGCCACAGTCCTCTGGGACCTTGGAAGTGTCCCAGAGGGCTGTAGGGGGGCCACAGCGAATTGAGCCAGAAGCGGGAGTGGGTACCTGTCAAAACCAGGTACCTGCTCCCCCTCAAAAAGGTACCAAATGTAGCAGTGGAGGGGGGAGAAAAGCAGAGCATCCACTTTTGGGTGGAACTCCACGGTAAGGGTTTCTCCACACCAAATGTATTGGGGCTGGGCTGACAGTTGAACACAGTCACAACACTTAGAAAAGGCAACATTTCTTGTCCGTGAAGTCAGTTCACCCACAGTGCTGCTGTGATCAGTGCAGCTTGTCGATCCTTCTCTTTTACCCCCTGCTCTAGTCATGCACAGACTCTTTGACCTTATGGGGTTGATTTACTAAAGCACCTTGTCAGCAAATGTTTGCAATTCCTTGCATGACTGACCATTTTTACTTTTCAGTGGTTTTTATTGAATAGTTTTACAAAAGTTAAAAACAAAAGTAAAACAAGCAATATCAATGAACAATGTTCCATTGTATATACAGATAGAAACACCAAAACACCAAATTCTGCTGCAACAATTGGCAGTTAAGACAAGACATAAATCGTGGCCAATTCGAAGGACCGACTACTCTGTCTAAAGAGAAGAGATTTACTAGAGCACTCAGTCAACAAATATTATTATTATTATTATACAGGATTTATATAGCTCTAACAGTTTGCACAGCGCTTTACAATACAAAGGGAGACAGTACAATTACAATACATTTCAGTACAGAAGGCATAGGAGGGCCCTGCTCATGGAGCTTACAATCTAAATAGACACAATTCGGAATGTACTAATGGTCAAAAGACTTAGCAGCCATCTAAATGAGTCCACCTCTTAGAACTAGGTGAACAGCAGAGAAAAATCTTTATTAATGACATGATCTCAAGTAATTTATACTTCGTATACATATGTTGAACATTTTAAAGAATAACTGCTTTAAAAATTCAAAATTTGTCTGTATAAAGTGATATATTTAAAAAAATCCAAACAGACATTGACTTCCTCTAGTTTAAACATCTCAGTAGCGACGTGACTGAGCATGCTCAGACTAGGGAACCTAAAAAGCTTTTGTGTAATGCTATAGTAAATGTCTTTTGTTGGCAAGCCTGGAAATGTCTTTCAAAAGAGTGAACCTATTTTTGTGAAAGTGTGATTATTAAAACAGGCTTTTATCTCTATCTATCTATCTATCTATCTATCTATCGCTGCATGGGAAAATAATAATTTCTTCTCCATTAGTACCGACCCCCAGTAACCACCAGTACAGACACCCCAGTACACCCTCCAAAGTATAGACACTGCTCAGTAATGACATCCTGGGGCAGACCCCCACAACCTCCATAATACAGATCCACCCTTGGCAGTCCACATCAGTACTGACCCCTTCTGAGTACAGACCTTTCCATTGACACACCGAGTACAGACCCCATTCACCACAGACCCACCCAGTAAAGGCAACCCTCAGTACACACACATTTGCTGCATTGATGCTCTGGTCAAAAACTGTCTGAGGTTTTGGGGCTTATTCACGTGGGTGCTGTAGCCTGTACAGTGTGACTTTTTTACAATTTTTTTTGAAATTATTATTATTTTGTTTTCATTTTTTTTTTCCACAAGGTTGTTGGTGGGTGTGCGGGGGGCTTTGTTGACTGATCAGGATATCCTGCCTCAGGTTTAAGCGAACAGAGAGATCAGTACTACAGTAAAAGATCCATGACATTTTACTCCCACCGCCCTGCCCTTTTCCGCTCTGAAATTTCCTGCTTCCTACACCAGGAAACTATACGAGTCACTTCCCATATGTTGTCCTGGGATCCACCTACCTTCACAGGTTCTATTGATCAGTCATTCCGTCACTCTGTAGCTTTGGATCCCGAACGAGTAATGGCATCCTCAGCAACTGATGCCGCCACTGGCGAGTTCCTCCCCCTGCAGCATGTGTCTCCTCGCAGGCTGCATCTCCTTCTGGCTCGCGCCTTCTGCTTGCTGATTACATTACAGGAACATGAGGCATCATCCTGTATTTTAGATGGGGTGGAGTAGGAAAGTTTGCCGGGGCTGTATGTTGCCGTGAGGAACGCATCATCATTCTGCATGGAGTGGCAGCTTCTTCCCTGCAACAAGCATCTCCCCCGTGGAGGGATGGATGGGGCCCCTGCATGGTTGGTGCACTCATTGCTGGCCTGTCAGTGTCTGTGCGATGGGTCAGCACTGCTCAGCTCTCAGTCCATCCATCTGATGTCTGTGGCCAGGAATTGCATGCTCTCTCCATACAGCATCTCTGCTACCTGCTGGAGGCACAGCTCCCAACTGTCCTGTTTTTGAGGGACTATCCTTCATTTGGAACAAAGTCCCGCTGTCCCTCTTTCCTCCTCATTTGTCCCTGATTTTGGTCTGATCTATATAGTTGTATATAAAATGCACTATTTATCTATCAAAAAGTATTTTCCAGTACTAAACCTTTCATCCAATTTCTAAATTACTGCATTTGGATATTTCCAAAGCCAATCTAAAGGAAAAGTCACGGTCAAAAAAACTACTTGTGGGTTTAACAATTTTCTTTGTGTAATTCTCCTTTAAAAACCACTTGCCATCCGCCTTATAGCAGAAATACTGCTACAGGGCAGCACGGCTTTGCAAAATTCACATATAAATACGTGATCTGCATTTTCGGCTAGGGGGCGCGTGCCACCCTACCCGCACCGCTATGGGCGGCTGGGGATGTCAATCATTGGGTCCCAGCCAGCACTGCCTGGCCGTCACTCGGTGATCGTCGGAAAAGCTGACAGGAGAGAGACCTGTGTGTAGACAACACAGATCTCTCTCCTGTCAGCATGGACATGCTGCTTTGTATCTCTCTGCACAGCAAAGAGATACAAAGCAGCAAGTCTCCCAAGTAAAACACAGCACACAATGTAAAACACACACAGCACACTGTTAACCCTTTGGTCGCCCCAGATGTTAACCCCTTCCTGCCCAGTGTCATTAGTATAGTGTCAGTGCTTTTTATTAACACTGCTCATTGTATTAGTGTCACTGGGATGTCAGTGGTAGTTAGTCAGCTCCCAGCCAGTGTCAGAATGCCTGCCGCAGTCCCGCTATAGGTCGCTGACCACCGCAATTCCTAGTATAAAAAATAATAAACGTTCCAGTTTATATACTGCCATTTGTAGATACTATAACTTTCACGTAAATCAATTCATATACAATTATTGTGATTTTTTTTTTTTAGAAAAGAGATGTAGCAAAATACATTTTGGCCTAAATTTATGAAGAAATTTGATTTTTAAATTTTTTTACTGGATAGGTTTTAGAGCAAAGTCAAAAATATTGGGTTTTATTTCAAAATTGTCTGTTTTTTTGTCCCTCTGAATGCCCTTTTTCCTGGTAGGAGAAAAGCTGCCTAAAAATCATGCCTAAAGCCACATATTGCACAGGCATTTAGGTGCATCAAGCATTTGAGTTTTATTGGAGTCTATTGACCAGAATATGATTTTACTCTGGCCACTGGAATGCATTAACACTCAAGCACGCATTTAGGCGCATTCATCGATTCTTTCTGCTCTGCAGCTCTTCTGAACGCGCTTGCAATGTTTTTTTTCCTCAACCTGTAAACCCTCCTCTTCTAATACACCTTTAAAAATCTATGTGTGCATAGACGCATAGGCAAACAGAGGTGCGTCTACAGACTGAAAGAAAAAAAAAAATAAAACGGCAAATACCAGTAAAAGAGGCACTTTTTAAGGCCAGTGTGTGCGAGGCCTAAAACACACGACACGGATGTGAACCAGGCCTTACTAAGGCTCCGGTCACACCTGGGTGTTTTAGTAGCAGTACATTATAGAAAAAAATCCCACTTGCTTCATCTTTGATGTGATTTCATGGAAACACACATTATACTGCTGCTGACAATAATTGGCCGAAAATAGGGTTGTTGGCATTTTGCCAATAGAACAAAGTATAGGTGCTGATAAGGATATTTGACTTCACTTTCAAATCACCCCTCTCCCCCCCCCCCGCTAACTTCAATGCAAAAACACCTCTATTCAAGTTTTTTTTTTTTTTCTATTTTCTATAGATTTTATTTTCTGTCCAATTTGTGTATGTTACTTTCAATAAAAGGTATTTCACATTATTATTATTATTATACAGGTTTTATATAGCGCCAACAGTTTGCTCAGCACTTTACAATATAAAGGGAGACAATACAGTAACAATACAGTTCAATACAAGAGGGATTTGAGGGCCCTGCTCCTTGGAGCTTAATACTAGATTGTATTCTGTTATTTAAATTCACAATATTAGTCAAATACAATGTGTGTGTGTGTATATATATATATATATAAATACTTTAAAAAAAGAAAAACTTAGTTTTCGGCCAAGTTCTTGCTGAATCTTTGGTTTCGGTCCAGAATTTCCATTTTGGTGCACCACTAGCTGTAAGCCGTTCATCCATTCTACTGGAAAGAATTCCAAGCCGATCATCCATTCTACTGGAAAGGATTCCAAGCCATCGTCTGTCTGGAAACACTTAAAGCAATATTAGACCTCCTGCCTTATGAGGGCTCAGGCTCTGGGAAGGATGTCCATGTGGTGGTGGTTAGAGCACTGAGGCTGGTGGAGGAGTTCTCAAAATTTGTGTGTCACAGCAGGAATCATTCATTTTGGACTTTTATATGGACCTATTACTTTATATTTGTTATTGTTTTTCAATTATTTATATGCACAACAGTGCAACAGAATTTCTAAATGAAAGCATTTGGGGTATCATAATAGTGTGAGTGCGTCTGTTTGTTTTCATTTCGACACTGAATTTATTTATTTATTTATTCATTGGGTTTGCACTGAGAGCTATTTTTTTTTTCAAATTTTTGGACTTAAAGCTGAGCTCCAGTTGAACAAAAAAAAAAAAAAAAACAAATAAAAGTCAGCAGCTACAAAAACTGTAACTGCTGACTTTTAATATGAAGACACCTACCTTCCCCCCCACCAAGGGTGGTTTCACCAGATGTCTTCTCTCTCCGTCACAAATATCTTCAGTGTGGGGACCTGGCTGTGACAGCTTGCATCTTGCTTGAATTTGCTGTCAAATTCGGGTATCCACTCACCCCCCCACCCACCAGTGCCAATCCTTAACGAGGAACAAAGCCTTAAAGAGGAACTTCGCCTTTTGCGTGGCGCTCCACTTTAGTTTTTCATGTTCTTTCCTTTAGCATGATATATGGATCAGGTGTTTAAAGTGGAGTTCTGGTCTCGGCCACCTCCCAAAAAAAAAAAAAAATTAAAAGTCAGCAGCTACAAATACTATACCTGCTGACTTTTAATATTAAGGCACTTACCTGTCCATGCATCCAGCAGCGTCCTCACCCTGAGCCTATTCTTTAATCGGTTATCGGGGGCTGGTGCCGCCATCTTGACTAAGCAAAACTGGCAGTGAAGCCGCAAGGCTTCACCGCCGATTTCCTACTGCATATGCACAAATCGTGCTGCGCTATGTGAATGGGCCCAGTGCTCTGGGACCTTGGAAGTGTCCCAAAGGGCTGCGAGGGGGCAACTAAGCCAGAAGTACCAAGTGTCAAAACCAGGTACCAGCTTCCTCCCACTTTTGGGTGGAACGCTGCTTTAAGGGCTTCTCCACACCAGATGTATTGGGGCTGGGCTGACAGTTGAACGCAGTCACAACACATAGAACAGGCAAAGTTTCTTGTCAGTGAGGTCAGTTCACCCACAGTGCTGCGGTGATCTGTGAAGCTTGTCCCAGTGTACACCACCACATCACAACACTGCTGCAGTGTACAGAACTGAATGAAATGTCACCTATAACACTTCTATAGTCATGACAAAACAAAAAAAGTAAGCAGTGCAATGTGCTGAAATTAACACATCGGTACTGTTCCTGTCAGTGCACGCCAGCAGTGTGAATGAACAATATACCCTAGGCCAGGGCTTCTCAACATTTTTTCAGTGAAGGCACCCATTAAAATTATGCACAATCTCAAGGCCCCCTATTCTACAATGTAAAAAAAAAAAACCTAATTGTTTTACACAGTGCAGCAGAATCCACACACACAGGACACCCAACATTAGGCACACTGGTACTGACTAGTATTCCAGTGTTTCTCTTCTTCATTTTCTCTCCCTCTCTCAGCTAACGTGACCCCAGTACTGATGGAGAGGGGCAGGGGAGGAGTAAACAAGGATGCTGTGCAGGCGCTCACCGTCCCCCTTATCAACTAATGACAACATTGGTTGTTAAGATGCTGGGGGCTAAAAGGTTGTAATAGTGAACAATGAAAACCTGTGGCTTTGTGTAACTAAAAGACAAGCTTTATCCACCTAATAGCTTGTATACAATTTGTAGCCATTTTGCCAAGGCACCCTTGAAGAAATATGAAGGCACCCCAGGGTGCCTGGTCACTCTGGTTGAAAAAGGCTGCTCAAGGCACCACAATTTTCATTTAAATATATTCTTCACATTGCTACAGTGAAAATCTGTGTTTGAGCCGAGAATACCTTTGCAAACCCCAATTTTACCTTGTAAAAGTAGCAGTGACATCATCTTACCCACTGCAGAGAGATCTCAGAGAGGGACCCAGCAGGCTCCACCCACTACAGTGAGAATCTACAGGAGGGGTGGAGACAAGACCGGACACGCTGCACAAGGAGAGAGAGCAGCAGGGATCGGTCTTTATTACTGGAAACTCCTGCACAGAGCGAATGTTTCACACTGGATTGCTGCACAGATCTGGAAGAAAAACACAAAGCGCAACAAGAATTAAGGAAGAATACATGTCTCTTGTATTTAGACAGTATTTGGTAATCTCACATTTAGCTGCAAGAGCTCTAAACTAGTCTAAATAGACATGTAATGCTATCCTTAAAATGAAAGTTCACCTTTCCACAAAAAAATAAAAAAGGTGAAATAACAAAATGTAAATGTGATTACCATGAAGACCCATGACCCTGGTAGAATACAAGGCAGCCTTTTTGTCGGCCAACTGATTCATTCATCCTCTCCATTTCTTGGCTATTTGTAATCTAAGACACCATCATGAACTGAAGAGATGGGCGTGTCATGCTCTCAGATTGAGGTTGGACCACAATATGGTTGTCTTGTACGAATTCTGGTCTGAATCCACTATCACTGCTCTCCTGGATCACAGGTTGGTTATAGTCCTTCTTCCTGAAGATAATCCCCATGTAGAACTTCTGGTTACTAGAACTCTGTACTTGGCTAGTAACAATAGTACAGTGTTGACTATCTCCCCAACCTCTAACAACTCGCCTTTGAATGGACAAGGTTTATTCCATCCTACATTCAAAGATAATTTCACCTTTTGACCTAAAATAATAAATGCATATTTCTCAGGTAACAAAATGTAAATGTATTATTTTTGGTTGCTGGAGCCTGTAAAGCATTGCACCAGTGATCAGAAGATCACTGGTGCCATGCAGGTCTCCTGCAGATCTGTCAGTATACAGTATCTGCTTTCCTGTACAGGATGTATGAGCTAACAGATGTACTGATAGGAAGAATCAATCAACTACCACGGCGCTCCACAGCACCATAGTAGTTCACTGAGAACTACAAGCTGACATCCACTAAGGATGTCAGGACTTGTAGTTCATTCATTCACAGAACACTCTGAATGAATGATGCTGCCATGTGGGCGAAGCCCTGAACGGCTGCGCTGTTTTTAAATCTGACAGCTTGTACGGGGAACTTTTCCCCATACTTCTGTCCCTGGGAAAAGGGGGATCAGCGGGCGGAGGCTGCAGCATTGGGAACATGTTACATGTTCTACCCTAAAAACGGGTGAAATATGTAACATGTTCCCAAAGGTGAACTTATCCTTTAAGAAAATTCAACTTACACCCACAGAGGTAGCTCCCATAAATCTGATAAAACATGGTAAGGCCGGCTTAAAGCGGTGTTAAACGCAGCACCAATAATGTATTATATTGCAGCTTACCAAACATTTGATATGATGGCTGCATTCGTTTTTCTGTTTTTTTTTAGGCTTTTCCCCCCGTTTTCACCTGGTGATCTGGCCAGTAACACACCTCCCCCACTCAGGATGAAGGCGCACCAGAGACACCATTGGACAGCAGGATTGTCAGTCTGGGGGGAGGGGAGTGTTAGATGGAATAGCAGATTTAAACAGACTAACAAATTGAAGCCAAACTCCAGCTAATACTTCATAATCATTTATAGCAAATGTTTTTTTTTTTCTTTTGAGATAAAGCTTTTACATTCATAAAAGATCATTGCAAGCAACCCTGCTAGTGGGGGAAGGTTTGCCTTATCTCTGTAACTGATATGTTTTGCAGGAGAGCTTGTTCTGCTGAAAACCAACAGACCTAATGGCAGGATCACCAGATTGAAATAGAAGAAAGAAAGCCTAAAACAGATAAACGAATACAGCCATCACATCTAAAATGTGGTAATCTGCAATATAATAAATGTTTGCTTTTGGGTTTAATACTGCTTTAACAACCCTTCTCTTTGATCCCCTGCTCTAGTCATGCACAGACTCTTTGACCTTGTGGGGTTGATTTACTAAAGCACCTTGTTGGCAAATGGTTGCAGTTCCTTGCATGACCGACTACTTTTAGACAGAGAAGAGATTTACTAAAGCACAACAAATATTATTATTATTATTATACAGGATTTATATAGTGCCAACAGTTTGCGCAGCGCTTTACATTACAAAGGTAGACAGTACAGTTACAATACATTTCAGTACAGAAGGAATAGGAGGGCCCTGCTCATGGTCAATCTAAATAGACACAATTCGGAATGTACTATGCCCCTGACATGTGTTTACATCTGTACGTGTGTATATGTGGAGGTTTCTACTAGCTGATTGATCGTGTAATAGGCACCACAATCTGCCTGTCTGTGGACATTGGCGATCTCCTGACAGATCCGGTCCATTTGGTGAATTGCTATTTATTAAACAGAGTCGTGGTGTCTGAGCCTGAGTATGCTAGAGAGCCATGTCTCAGACCTGGAGAGCCTCTACTAGAGGAATAAAATGGCTGCAAAGTCATCCTGCCATCATCTGATCTGTATAAGCAAAACATGGGGAAAAAGCAGAGGGCTGGCTGTGGACACAGAGAAGTCAATTGCCTGGAGATCGATCCCATGAAAGGTCTGTCCCATTACCCAATCATTGCAGACCACAGCTCCAACCAACCAGGAACATCCCTCCCAGCCTATTCATTCCTCTCTCTAGCACCAGCGGCCTAGTACATCCTGGTTTTTCATACCAGCATTGCAGTATCACTTGGTGACGTGACCAGTCCTATAAGTGCAGTACAAGCTGGTGTGGTGGCTAGTACAAGTACTGTCCAGCAACCACCAAAAATTCAAACACAGGCCTGTAGAGCCCATTGTGTCCTTCCGGATGTGCTTGCAAATACTGATTGGCAGCCCACAAACTCTGTAACACCCGTACTTCCCCCATTCACTGTCCAGCCCACAATTCAGGTGGAAGCAGCAAATTTAACCACCCCCCTTGATTTTTTGGAGCGGTTTTTCACGGAAGATCTGTATGGATTGATTGTGAAACAAAGTAATTTATATGCAAAACAATTTATCGCTGCCAAATCAAATTGAACCTTGTCAGACCATTTGTAGTGGAAACCTATACAGTTTCCGAATGTAAAGTTTTTTTGAGCCTAACCCTCAACATGGGCATTACTGAAAAAAAAAAAAAAAGAATTGTGGTTGTATTGGTTTACAGACCCGATTCATCATATGCCCATGTTCTCTGCTGCCATAGCAAGGCATAGATATGAGAATATAATGCGATTTATGCATTTCAATGACAATACACTTTGTTGTCCTCGGGGTGATCCTGAATTTGACCAGCTCCACAAAATTCAGCCCCTCATAAATCACCTTAACCAGAAATTTGCAGATGTGTATACTTCCCAGCAAAACATCTGCATTGAGGAGTCCCTCATTAATTTTTCTGTCCGCCTTACATTCAAAACAATTTCTCTCCAGCAAGCGTGCCAGATATGGGGTCAAAATGAATAAGACCTGTGAGAGGACAACAGGCTATAATGTAATTTTCATGTTTACAAGGGTAAAAATAGTCACGTGCAGCCCCCGGGATGCCCAGACTACATGGGGGGCAGTGGCAAGATAGCTTGGGACTTGGTGTCACCCTTTTCCCATATGGGGAACCACTTATACGTAGAAAATGTGTATACAAGCGTGCCACTATTTAGACATTTGTACAATCTTGAAATTGGTGCATGTGGCACAGTGCAACCTAATCTCTGGGGCTTCCTCCAATGAATAAATAATTTGCGCTAGTAAATGTGTATAAAAAGAAATCATCAAATCATAAGTCATTATGCTTCCTCCAATGGCTTGTATCCTCCATCTTAGAACGGAGGAGAAGGCCAGCTTGAAAAGCGATAAATTGCTCGCAGTCAAGTGGAAGGAAAAAACAGGATTTTTCATCCTGTCTTCCATTCACGCAGACATGACCATCCAAATTGCCATGGCAGCTGGTGTTGTTGAGAAGCCCCTCTGTGTCCACGACTATAACCTTAACATGGGACAGGTGGACTTCAACAACCAGATGATGAAGCCGTACTTAGTTTCTCGTAAAGCCAGACGCTGGTACAACAAAAGTGTCTGTATATTTATTTTAATTGGCTCTGTACAACGCTTTTGTGCTTTACAAAGCAACTGGAAGAAGTGGATCCTTCCTAAAATTCCAGGAAGAGATTATCACGGCCCTTTTGTATCCAGAAGGTGCTATGGCCCAAACCCCTAACCCAGATGCAGTGAGCCGGCTGCATGAGAGGCATCTTCCTGATGCCATTCCTTGTACCACAACCCAAAAGTCACCCCAAAAAAAGATGTTGTGTCTGTAACAGGATGGAATTAGGCTTGACACTCATGTTAGGTAGTTAGAAAACTGGCTATTGCATTTTGAGAGACCCGAATATCTGCTTGTTACAGTTTAAAAAATAAATGAAAAAATTTAAAGTTAAAAAAAAACCATACAAAATAAAAAAGCAAAAAAAAACAAAAACAAAAATAGTTTTTGTTTTATTGAGTTACTATTTTATTGTTAACCATTGCTGTTTTCTTTGCAGGAATGCCATTCAGCTGCAGCACCGATCTGTTTATTCTGACAGCAACAGGGTCTTGCTCTCAGAATATATGCAAGTATATGCAGCGTTGCTGAATGAGATTTTTCATCCACAGTTAAAAAAGAACATATATGCTCAAGCATGGGGGCCTGGGGTGGATCGCCCCTATGCTTCAGCATATATTTTTTAACATTTTTTTTTGGCAGCGATTTCTTCATCCACATCGATCGATGTGAATAGAGTAATTTGTTAGGTTCTTTTTTTTTCTTTCGTTCAGCTAACAGGCTGAACAAAAATAAATAAAGAACATTTACAGTGAAGGAAATAAGTATTTGATCCCCTGCTGCAGGCATCATCCTGGTTTTGTTTTTTTCAGCTGGCACTCGGCTTTCATGCAAAAGCAATCCTACTGGCTAAGTACCTGAAGTATTGCTTTTACAAGCAGTGGGAGAAGATTCCTCCCTCCAAGACTTTCTTGGGCAGTCCCGTGCCATCAGGGAACTTGAGACTGCAGCTGGCATTTCCGCCAGCTGACCATAGAGCTGGCTGGAGATCAAAATGGCACCAATCATCTCTATAGTCTAAGAAAGTGGAAGCTACGGACATTTCATCACTTCGGTTTCGCCAGATATAAACAGCGCCATTTTTAAATTGGGAAAGCATGTGATCACAACGATCTTGGTGAGATCAGATGATTTAAGGGCAGAGGAGATATCTAGGAGACCCCAGGTTTCTCAGAAAAGAATACCTGTCAATGCCTATTGATATCACAGGGGATTATTTACATTCCCTGTAATAAGATTTAAAAAAAAAAAAAAAAAAAAAAAAAAAAAAAACACCCCTGGCCCCCGCACGTGCGCGCAACGGTGTACGCAAGCGTTGGCCCGGGTGTCGGTATGTAAACAGCGGTTGCAACATGCATGTGAGGTATCGCCACAAACATCAGATGAAGGGCAGTAGTTCTAGCACTAGACCATCTGT
Source organism: Staurois parvus (assembly GCF_062004578.1). Taxonomy (NCBI): domain Eukaryota; kingdom Metazoa; phylum Chordata; class Amphibia; order Anura; family Ranidae; genus Staurois; species Staurois parvus. The sequence continues at coordinate 9,983,789 of NW_028318094.1, forward strand.
GCAAATCTAAAATGGTAGCCTGTAAAGGCTTTTAAAGCGTCACCTATGGATATTAAAAATTGATGTAGTTTGTCGCAGTTACATGGGGTGTGCGCAGTTTCAAAGCATATCATGTTTGGTATGCATTTACTTGGCCTACCATCATCTTTTACATTTTACCAAACAACTGGCCAATATATAAATGGCCCAAACCCTTAACTCAGATGCAGTGAGCCGGCTGCATGAGAGGCATTTTTCTGATGCCATTCCTGGTACCACAACCCAAAAGTCACCCCAAAAAAGATGTGTCTGTAGCAGACATGGAATTAGGCTTGACACTCATGTTAGGTAGTTAGAAAACTGGCTATTGCATTTTGAGAGACCCGAATATCTGCTTGTTATAGTTTAAAAAAATAAATGAAAACATTTAAAAAAGCAAAAAAACAAAAACAAAAATAGTTTTTGAGCATTAAAATGTAAAAAAGTGTTCAGGCTTTCAAAGTGGTCATTGCATTTCAGGCTCCTGTATGTAGATAGGCTGCCAAAAAGTCTCACACGTGGTACCCCCATACTTGGTAGAAGTAGCAGAATATATTTTGGGGTGTAATTCCACATATACCCATGGCTTGTGTGAGCAATAAATCATTTAAGTGACAAATTTGTGTGGAAAAAAAATTGTCCTTTTCCAAAAACGTGTGAAAAAAAAAAAAAAGTATTTTCCATGGACTCAACACACCTCTCAGCAGATAGCTTAGGGTCTCTATTTTCTGAAAAGGGGTCATTTGGGGTGTTTGTACTGCTCTGGCATTTTAGTAGCTCAAGAAATGTGATAGCAATCAGAAAGTAAAAGCTGTGTAAATTCCAATATATACAGTAGTAGTTTGTAGACGCTATAACTTTCACACAAACCAATCAGTATACACTTATTGGGATCTTTTTTTACCAAAAGACATGTAGCAGAATACATTTTAGCCTAAATTTGTTACTAAATTTGAGTGTACTATATATTTTTTATAACCGAAAGCAAAAAAATATTTTTTTTAAATGTAGTCTTTTTTTGTTTATAGCACAAAACATAAAAAAAAATCACATAGCACCAAAAGAAAGCTCTATTTGTGTGAACAAAAGAACATAATTATTATACAGGAATTATATAGCACCAACAGGAGGGCAAATGGTTAATAAGAGTGGTGGTGTCTGAGCCTGAGGTGCTGGAGAGCCTCTACTAGAGTCATGTCCCAGACCTGGAGAGCCTCTACTACAGGAATACAGCGGCTGCAATGTCATCATCCTGCCACCTGCTGTTCCCATGTCATCTAATGCGGCTTCTACAGATCACAGGGCTGGCTGTGCACACAGGAGATCGATCCCAGGAAAGATCTGTCCGATCACCCAATCATTGCACACCACAGCTCCAACCAACCGGGAACATCCGTCCCGTCCTACTCACTCCTCTCTCTACAACCGCGCTCACCGATTGGCAGTCTGGGTCCAAGCTTGCTGACAGCCCAGTCCAGAACTGACAGGGGGCGGTCCCAGTAACTACACCAACGATCGGCAGGGGGCGGTCCCAGTAACTACACCAACGATCTGCAGGGGGCGGTCCCAATAAATTACCCAGCGATATGCTGGGGGGGGGGGGGTGTCCCAGTAACTAGCTCACCCAGACCCCGCCGATCATATATACAGTACAATCATTTAAAATGATAAATCTCCTCCCTCATTCGCCCACATGTCGCTGGCTCCACCTACTTCATCAGGCTCCACAGTCCATTGGTTGGCCAGTCCGCCTCTCCGCAGCGCTCAGATGATGTTGACTCCAGCAGCTCCTCCTTCAGATTGAGCAGCATAGCGGGTTGCTAAGCAACGTGCGTTGCCCCTCCCACTTCCGGACCGCAGACTCCTCCCACTTCCGGGCCGCAGTTCCCTCTGTTCAATAGTCTGGCGCAGAATGGAGCTCCATTTTTTTAAACATGTGACCTCCATCTCCTCTCTCTACAACCGCGCTCACCGACTGGCAGTCTGGGTCCAAGCTTGCTGACAGCCCAGTCCAGAACTGACAGGGGGGCGGTCCCAGTAATTACTACACCGATCTGCTGGGGGCGGTCCCAGTAACTAACCCACCCAGACCCCGCCGATCATATATACAATCATTTAAAATGATAAATCTCCCTCATTCGCCCGCATGTCGCTGGCTCCACCTACTTTAACCACTCCTCCTACCGACTGAATAATGGCCAGCGTCATTCAACTCACTTTCTGCTAGACCAGGGTGTGAAGACTCCATCCTCAACCTGGACTCACAAGAAAATGCTGAATGGTGCAGCATCAATAGATGAACCTGATCTGCAGCATTTCACATACACCTACTACCGGAGGAAGAAGAGGATGAAAAGGATCAGTGATGTCAATGGGCCAGATAGAAAACACCTGAAAAAAAGGGTAGGGATAGATTTTTTTTTTTTGAGGATATAAAATTACAAAGGGGTGGAGGGCAAATGAGGAGGGTTGGAAATCTCAGGCTTGGAGTTGGGCTTCAACCACTTGCCTGCCGGGCACTTACACCACCTTCCTGCCCAGGCCAGCTTTCAGCGCTGTCACACTTTGAATGACAATTGCGCGGTCATGCAACACTGTACCCATATGAATTTTTTCGCATTTTTTTTGAGACAGATGAAACTTTATTTTGGTGGTATTTATTCACCACTGGGATTTTTATTTTTGCATTCTTGCAGCCATTGAGAACTACTGTGTGAGCTGTGATTGGTCACAGCTTGTCACATGGAACAAGGCTGTTGTGAATAGCCCTGTACCATGTGACCTCTGTGATCATTCACAGATTTCACTAGTAGTAAGCAATAATGTCAGGAAGTGACATCTTGCTTACTACTATTCATGTGATCACTGATTGGCCAATCAGTGATCACATGATCGGGACACAGCGGGCACCGGATTGGGGTGCTGCACGCTCCCAGGGAATTCATCCCAAATGTGTTCTGTAGGATGGAAGTCAAGGCTCTGTGCAGGCCTCTTGAGTTCTTCCACACCAGTGATCATCTTAGGCGTGTTCGAACTAGGATCTGAACCAATGTGTGCGAGCCCACCAGTGAGCTGTCACCTCTACAGACCAATCATCTAGTGATGGGGCATTCTCTGCCCCACAGCCACACGTATACACGCCCCTTGTAGATGTGCGGCTGCAGCAGGGGCATATTTGCTGCAAGGCAAACAAGGCATTTGCCTAAGGCAGAACTTTTTAGGGGGGCAGCACGCTGGCGCCGCCGCCCCCCCTTTCCCACAGAAGGGACACTTAGTACAGGGGTGGGCTGCTGTGTCTTACCTGGGTCCGCGACTCCATGTCCTAGTCCCACGTCGATCCTGTCCACAAAGAACTGCTGGAGGAGGGGTAAAGAAGTTGTCCTGTCAGCGGGTCCAGTGTCTTCATTTCCCTGGATCACGATGTGTGGGCGGGATGACATGGCGCCCCTGTCGTCTGGCCACACCTCCGGGATCACTCAACAGCCCATAGCAGCTTGTCCCTCCCTCTGCAAGCTCCACCTCCACGCCAGTGATTGGCCGCTGGAACTGTAGCTCAGGAAAGGCACACAGGCAGCCAATCACCGGCAAGGAGGCAGAGCTTGAAGAGGAGGAGCCGAGTGGCAGCGCGAAGATCAAAGAAGATCTAGTGAGGGAGCAGCCTAAGCGAGTGAAGAGGAAAGCGGTCGGAGAAGGAAGACAGCTGAACAGTAAGTGTCTGTCCCATGCAGATGGTGCTGCTGCAGCCAGGTATGCTGGCTGTGGATAGGAGAGGGAGGGAGGGAGTGAGCCCAGGCTGGAGCAGGGGTCAGCAAGGTAAGTATCACTGGTGTCAGCAGGAGGAATAGTGCCCCATCATTGGTGTCACTGACACCAATAATGGGGCACTATTCCTCCCCCCACTGACACCAACGATGAAGCACTATTCCTCCCCCCCCCCACCACTGACACCAGCGATGGAGCACTATTCCTTCCACCCCACTTACACAAACGATGGGGCACTATTCCCCCCCCCCCCAGTGACACCAACGATGGGGCACTATTGCTCCCCTCCAGGGGTGTATTTACCACAAGGCAAACAAGGCATTTGCCTAGGGCAGAATTTTTCAGGGGGGCAGCGGAATTTTTCAGGGGGGTAGGGATGGAAGAACGGACACATGTAGAATGGGGACCACGTGGGATCTGAGAGAGGCTGCGGGCTGCTTGATGGTGTATGTAGAGCCTGACTCTTGTTCCGGGGATGTCCAGAGCTGTGAAGGTGAGTGTCTTCTCTCATACAGGGTCGGGGGGGGGGTGTTGCCAGTGTATGGGGGGTGGGGGTAGTGGAAGGCTGTCTCGGGTGAGGGGCTGGGGTGTTGTCGGTCAATGTCAGGTTCTCTTGGGGAGAGGGGTGCTGCTCGGTGTCAGGGTCTCTCCTTGGGGGCAGATTTTTGTGTTGCCTAGGGCACCATGAAACCTAAATACACCACTGCTATCCTCCACTGACACCAACGATGGAACACTATTCCCCCCCCCACACAAACTGACATCAATGATGGGCTCACTATTCCCCCCACACAAACTGACATCAATGACGGGGCACTATTCCTCCCACTGATACCAATGATGGGACACTATTCCTCCCACTGACACCAATGATGTGGCACTATTCCTCCCACTGACACCAATGATGTGGCACTATTCCTCCCACTGACACCAATGATGGGGCACCGTCGTTTGTGTCAGTGGGAGGAATAGTGCCCCATCACTGGTGTCAGTGGGAGGAATAGTGCCTCATTGTTGGTGTCAGTGGGAGGAATAGTGACCCATCACTGGTGTCAGTGTGGAAGTAATAGTACCCCATCATTGTCAGTGGGAGGAGCAGATTGCAGCTTTCTGGAGGGCTCACACACATAGATTTGGATCCTAGTCCAAACATGCCCAAGCTCATCACTGTTCCACATCAGACTCCTCAAACCATGTCTTTATGGAGTTGGCTTTGTGGGGCACAGTCGTGCTGGAGCAGATAATGGCCTTTCCCAAACTGCTTTCAAGTTGTAGCCGTACATCTCTTTGGAAACACTTGGTCTCAATAATTTGCAGAGATGTCCATGTGCATTCGGCCATATGGTGTACATGTGATGGTCAGGTGTCCACACACTTTTGGCCATGTAGCTTACTAAAAGGGGACCCCAACACTGAAGACTTTGTTTTGGATGGAACAGAGGTACAGTGGTAAGAGTGATAATGTGACCAAGGTTTGTCCCTTTTCCACCTGCTGTGTTTCAAGCAATCTAGAAACCGTTCAGAACAAAGCAATAGCTTTGAGTTAACTCCTCCATCCTTTACTCTTCCACTGATCCATTCAGTACTGGAAGCCAAAGCAAGTACCTGTTTCTTCCAGGTATGGAAGAGTGCATGAATCAGTGGGGAGTTCATAGCCATGCATAAGCTGTGGTGACTACAACAATTCTTAGCATACCCAAGGCTTTCCTTTTACTCTCAGAGGCTGAATTAAGCAGCGGTTATAATGAAAGGAAGGGTAATGATCAGGGGCGGACTGACAACTCATGGGGCCCCCGGGCAATAAGGGATTATGGGGCTCCTATGTCCTCGCCCCCACACCTGAAAAAGCCAATGAAATGTACCAGGGGCATCTCATGGGACCCCCTACTGACCCCGGGCCCTAGTGCAGCGCTCGAGTGTTCGAATGGTTAGTCCACCCCTGGTAATGATATGCTGTTGGGGAGGTCTATGTTAAAGTGAACCTGTTGCTTCACTCTGCACTTTTAAGTTCTCTTATCTGTTGCATAGTTGCCAACATGTCAAAAACATTTTTAGGGACACTTTTTTTATGGTATGTTAGAAAGCCAACGTAGGCGGAGCGATATGTAAATTAGGGGTGGGGGCATCAATTGTGGGTCTGGCTTGGAGAAGTGGGTGTGTCTTAAATTACTCTGAATGTTGGGTGTGGCTTAAAGGGCGTGTGGTTAAATTGAGTCTGAGATTTTCTTGGGCTCTTCTATGCAATTTTGCTCTTCACCCCTACAGCCCAAAAAACAAATAGACACACACATAGATTTGTCGGGAAAAAAAAAACTTTAATACTATAAACATAAAGAACTGGTCCACACTCAGTGATTGGTTGCTAGAGGTTACAGCACATTACCTCTCACTGATTGGTTGCTAGAGGTTACTGCCGTTAGTACAGGGGAGGGTCATTAACGTGATTGACGTTTGATCTACTTCGGGGAACATTGTTTTATTAAAGGACTTGTCAAAGACCCTGTACTGTGTTTTTTTTACACTACACTTTTGCTTTTTTTGTGAATTAGTAGCGGTACCATGTACCACATACTCATTCACTTGTTAAAGGGGGCTTCCAGATTCTGATAAGCCCCCCGCCCGCAGACCCCCACAACCACCAGCCAGGGTTGTGGGGAAGAGGCCCTTGTCCCCATCAACATGAGGACAAGGTGCTTTGGGGGGGGGAGCCCCCCTGCCCCAAAGCACCCCCCATGTTGAGGGCATGTGGCCTGGTATGGTTCAGGAGGGGGGGGGTGCTCGCTCGTCTCCCCCCCCTTTCTTGACCTGCCGGGCTCCATGCTCGGATAAGGGTCTGGTATGAATTTTGGGGGGAACCCCCATGCTGTTTTTTTATTTAATTTCAGCGTGGAGTTACGCCTTAATATCCATACCAGACCCGAAGGGCTTGGTAAGGATTGGAGGGGGGACCCCACGTCATTTTTTTTTTTTTTAAATTTTAGAATTCCCTACAATGCTTTTACATTCGACTGTCCGTGGGGAACTCCGCCGACAGCTGAAACATGAACTCTGCATTGGTTTTCACTACTAAAACGCCGCATTGATAAAATAACTCATGCAGGATTTTAGTAGCGACAACCATGTGTTAATGTTTCAGTGGTCAGCGGGGTTTCCCAAATCCATAACAGACCCTTATCCGAGCATGCAGATACCACATGCCTTCAAAGATTTATTTCCTTTGTTGAATTGCCTGCTTGGTTCACACTAGATGCGATTTAACCACTTGCCTACCAGGCACTTATACCCCCTTCCTTACCAGGCCAATTTTCAGCGCTGCCGCATTTTGATTGACAATTGCGCGGTCATGCAACATTGTACCCATATGAAATTTTGATCTTTTTTTTCTCACAAATAGAGCTTTCTTTTGGTGGTATTTAATCGCCACTGGGCACTTTACTTTTTGCGCTATAAATTAAAAAAGTGCAAAAAATTTGAAAAAAAAAAAAGTTTCTTTGTTTCTATTATAAAATTTTTCAAACAGGTATTTTTTCTCCTTCACTGATGTGCGTTGATGAGGCAGCACTCATGGGCACTGATAGGCAGTACTAATGAGGTGGCACGGATAGGCGGCACTGATAGGCAGCACTAATGAGGTGTCACGGATAGGCAGCACTAATATGCAGCACTGATAGGTGACACTGATGATGGGTACTGATAGATGGCAATGACTGGCATCAATGCTGGGCACTGACTGGCGGCACTGACTGGCACAACCGCTGGGCACTGACTGGTGGCACTGACTGGCAGCACTGCTGGGCTGCACTGGTGGGTGGCACTGGTGGGTGGGCACAGGTGGGTGGCACTGGTGGGCACAGGTGGGTGGCAAAGGTGGGCACAGGTGGGTGGGCACAGGTGGGTGGCACTGCTGGGCACAGGTAGGTGGCACTTCTGGGCACAGGTGTGTGACACTGCAGAGTGGCACAGGTGGGTGCACTGCTGGGCACAGGTGGGCGGAGCTAGTGGGCGCACTGCTGGGCACAGGTGGGTGGAACTTGTGGGTGGCACTGCTGGGCACCGATTATCAGGGCACTGATCATCAGTGGCCCTGATGATCGGTGCCGATCCTCGCTCTGACAACTGCCGGTTCTCGGCAGTACTTTCCTCACGATCTGACAGCGTGAGGAAAGTGCAGCCGAGAACCGGCACTTGCATTTCCCTGTGATCAGCGTGTCATTGGACACCGCTGATCACGTGGTAAAAGGCCGGTATGATCGGCCTTTTACCACATCTCGTGATCAGCTGTGTCCGTAGGACACAGCGATCACGGAGATCGCCGGGTGCGCGCCCCCTGGGGCGCGCAGGAGAGCGCGTTCTGGGGGGACGTCATATGACGTCCACCCAGAACTGGCCGGCCGCAGTGAAGCCGTCATTCGGCTATCTGCGGTCGGCAACTAGTTAAAGTTGTGCTTTTTGTTGGCAATTTCACCATTTTTTCTGTAGATTTACCAATGAGTTATTGCGTTTTCAATTGTGTTTTGCATTGCAATTTCTATTGTAGTCTATATGTGAAATTGCTACAAAATACTGAAAACGTTAGACAAGAACTACTTTTGAAATTGTGCTGCAGCAAATCGCTTACGTTAAGACACTCACATCCACGTTCATTAGATCCGATATCAGGTACAATTTCAATTCCCAAATCGCACCTGAAATCGTGCACCCTGGATGCGACTTGGCATGCGATTTGCATGACATGCGGCTTGCAAATCGAATGCCAAGTCGCACCCTATTGTCTGCTATTAGAGCCGTCACATGGGTGCGTTTCCGACACTGATTTCTAAAGTAGTACATGTACTACTTTTGTGGCAATTTGCATAGATATCTGTGTCAGATGTCTTGGAAATCGCAAGGAAATCGGCATCTTCACTGTACGTCGCACAATTTCTAAATCGGCTTTGATGTGACCGGGGTGTAAGGCCTTTTTATGTTTGATTTCCTGAGTGTTTTTCTGATTCATGGGAAATGCCGCATACTAGCAAAAGTGAATTGACATTTTCAGTATTGCATGCGAGATGAGGTCATGTGACTGCCTTAACTCATGCGATAATCTGGAGTGAATTGTGCCTATAGGGCCAAGAAATATTGCCAATAGGGTTCCCTTTTACATTCCTGTTCAATGTTCTTTTGTATGCTGCACAGGTACACTTCACTGTGGCTTTCTTTCTGACTCTGATTTGTGGGGCCTGTATACCAAGGGTTAACGCAGGTGGGAAGAGAATTAATCAGGTGCAAACACTTTCTTTGACCAAATGAATGACAGTGGTGGGTGTGGCCTACCTTAAATAAAGAGATGCAGTAGTGGCTGATTTTCGCCTTGTACAGGCCACATTATTTTCTGCAAGTCCTTGTCTGTGGTGGTTTGGAGAGGAAGAGATATTGTGGTGAATTGCCCCAGGCCACACTCACGCTGTGTTTTGATGTGGGCTGTAAATGTTTTGCAGGTTCTTCCTTCTAAGGTGTGTTTGTGTGTTATTGTACAATGATTGTGTGTTTATTATCTTTGCATTGTAATCCTAACACGTCAATTGCTCTGCTCTTCCAAGTTTGCTTAATTTAGAATGAAATGCAGTTTCCAGACAAACCTGATGAGAAATGTATGTGTGGGGGATTTGGGGAGGTGGGAGGTGTTTTTATTTTGGCACATGTATTTTTTATATTGATATTTTGATCTGCAGCTTGTTTTGTGGATAAGCCTAAGTGATTCATATTAACCGTTTCTTTCCTGCTGTAACCTGTGAAAGCACAGTTCATTAAAAGTATCTTTTAGATTGTAAACTCTTATGAGCAGGAACGTTCTATTTTAGCAATATCAATCCTGCTTTTTTTTTTTCACCAAGATATCGAATGTACCTACTTATTGTTGCTGTCCATATAAATGTGGAATGTGTATTTGATCAATAAACACTTGGACTATATATTTTTGGGGGGGATTATTTCATATTCTAGTTGAATGTAGCACAGTGGCTAAATGGTTAGCACTTCCACGTGGCAGTACTAGGGTCGTTGGTTCGAATCCCAACCATGGCACCGCCTGCCTGGAGTTTGCATGTTCTCCCTGTGCCTGTGTGTTTCCTCCGGTTTCCTCCGACACTCTGAAGACATGCTGATAGGTTATTGGATCCTGTCAAAATTGGCCCTAGTATATGTATGAATGTAAGTTAGGGTCCTTAGATGGTACACCCCTTGAGGGTTAGGGACTGATGTGAATTTACCACATATATATGTAAAGCGCTGCGTAAATTGACAGCGCTATATAAGTATCTGAAATAAATGTACTAGCACCCCTAACACTTATTTTTGCTAGCTATATAATATACCCAAATCTTCCTTGTTAGAGCGCACATATGCAAATATGTCCAAAATAACAAACCAAAAGCCCCCTATTGCACCACAAGACCATGTTATGTACCAATGAATAGGTCATGTTCATTGTCCAGCTAGCTATTCTTTTTCTACACTCCTCTTAACAGTAATAAATTGGGCCCCCAATTTATGTTGACTTTGGGCCTTTACGGGCAAATATATATTCGCCAATGTCATATACACAGTATAGCTGCAAGCATACATTCACCAATGCCAAATCCACAATAGAACGGCAAACCTATATTTGCGAAATGTCATATACACAATGGAGCCGCATTTAAAATTGCTATGGTGCACAAACGCCAAGACGGCTGTTGGAGGAGGCGCTAGAGCAGCTATCATACCGGAAATACGCCATGACGTTTGGGGAAGGACGTTTGCACACATCCGGAAGTGGTAGTGGGGAGTGTTAGTGGATGGGAGTGTAGTTAGGAGAGTTTAGTGCTAATTTGCAAGTCTATTTTTTGCTTTTGTGAATTGTTCTTTTGTGGAATTCCAGACCACATCTGGACATGGTGAGATCGCTGTACTCTGGCAAGGAGCTGATCCTCATTTGCTGGGGAAACATTACTAATAATTGTTGTATTTTCAGTTGAAAACATGTCCATTTCCTAGATCCAATGAGGTACATAGCAGAGGTTCAAGGTTCTTGCTAACTATACAGGTGGCACAGACACAAGCATACACCCAGGGCCACTGTTAGATTTCATGGGGCCCCGTACAGCATACCTGACAGCCCCCCACCACCAGAGAAAATATCCAAATTATATTTATGGTAAAAATACACTTAAAACATTATTACTGGACATAATCCCAACCATATTCCTGTAAAATCTAAATGATAAAACTGTACTAAGTTCATAAATAAAGCTGTGTGTATAATTGAGGTGTAATTGAGGTCTTGGGGCTCATGGGTGCTGTGGCCTGTAGAGTGGGAATCAGTGGTTTGTTTTTGTGGCTATCGCCGTTTGCAGGCAACCTATGTTACACTATGGAAATTCTGCAGTGCATAATTTGACAAGCATATGGGTGCAGGTGTACAGCCCTGAACACAGACAGTGAGAATTCAGGGCCACTTCCCCACGCCTTCACACCTGTCAGATTAAAACCTGTGTTCATACAGCTGCTGTGTCCCCATAGTGTAACAGGTGGCTCTAGCCATATAAACAACCCACTCATTCATGCTGTACAGGCCAGAGGACCTGTGTGAATGGGGCATTTTTTTACTTTTTTTTCCCTCAACTCATTAATTTCAATGGGCTGCCTAACGTGTGGGAACATGCAAAAATACTGCAGGCATATTATTTAAAAGTGTGTTGCATCTAACCGCACAGTGTGGTGCCATGCGTTTTGGTGGCTCTGACTGGGTCTGTTCTTAATAGACATGTGTACGTTCAATTACGTTTTCATCATGGTACCTGCGCACATCTGCAAAGGGCATTGCATTTCTTTGCTGTGCTGGAAAATGTGTGCTTTTCCATGCGTTTCTGCACCACCAATGGTGTGAACAAGTCCTAAGGGCCAGTTCACACTATAGAAACAGTCTAGATGTGTTCCTGATGCGTTTTTGCATGCCCTTTTGGCATACATGTTTAGTGTGTTCCAGTACATTTGGACACGTTGCATTGCATTTTTGTATCCCTTCCAGTTAGTTTTTTCTACTTTCTTTTTATTCAATTTAATTAGGGACATGTGCGTTTTAGTACATTCAAGGGCGTTTCAACGCGTTCCAGTACAGTTCTGTGCAGAAACAATGCAGCGTGGTCAACTTTATTTGCAGCACCTGCAATGCACTGAAAATGCAAGTGCTGATGTGAACTATGACATTGACAACCATATAACCTTCTTTCTGTGCATTTGATGCTGAAAAAGCAACTGAAACACATGTAGTGTGAACTGGCCCTAAAAGTTATTAGAGGTAAGGGAATGGGACTGACCAGGAATTGTGAATTAATTCAGACTAGTGGTGAGATACAATCAGCAATCATATAATAATGTGAGATCTGAGCTGTAGCTGATAGAAAATGAGACACATTCACTTGTTCAGTAAATAAATAGTTAAAAAGAGTGGGGCGTGATCCATAGATTCGCTTATGGGACAGGTGATAATGGGGTGGGGGAGGGGGTCAAGTTGTATAAGGAGACAGGTTTAAAAGAAGATAAAAAAAGTTACAATGAAATATACACAGCATGAAACTTGAAACATTTCCAACTTGTCAGAAGAACAGGACGCAGGTAAGATTCACCCCCTTTCCACTTTCTAGTCATTAGGCAAAATCTTAATTGATTGATTAATATTACTGGCACTGACACAACCCAGAAAATTGATCTCAATTTTTTTAACCTTCATAAATGTCAAGGAGTTTATAATCTAAGGGCAGAAACTCAGCCATGTACTAGGCCCAATTAACCTAACAGCATGTCTTTGGAGTGTTGGCAGAAACACATCCATACAGGGAAAGCATGCAAACTGGGATGCAGCCATGGCTGGGATTAGAACCCATGACCCAAGTGTTGTAAGTTCTGAGTTCTAACCACTAAGCCACTGTGGGAGACAGTTTGAGCTCCAATGTAGAATAGTTACATTGTTTAATAATGATAAAGCCAGCGCTGGTCAAATTATATAGACTACTAAAATGGTATTGCACAAGATAAATATAAATTTAGGTATAGATAAGAAGGTAGCAGCTAGCACTCAGGGTATTGGCAACAGTCCCAGAATAGAAATATATTAAAGTAATAGTGCAGCGCTATAAATGCATGTCATCAATCATAAATGCATGTAAAATCCAAAAAGTGCAAACATTTTTTTTATTTATTTCAGGTACTTATATAGTGCTGTCAATTTACGCAGTGCTTTACACATATATTGTACATTCACATCAGTCCCTAACCCTCAAGGGGCGTACAATCTAAGGTCCCTAACTCACATTCATACATACACATACTAGGGCCAATTTGGACAGGAATCAATTCACCTACCAGCATGTCTTTGGAGTGTGGGAGGAAACTGGAGTACTCAGAGGAAACCCACACAAGCACAGGGAGAACATGCAAACTCCATGCAGAAGGTGCTATGATCAGGAATCGGACCCATGACCCATTTACTGCAAGGCAGACGTGCTAACCATTAAGCCACTGTGCCGCCCATTAATGATGATGTAAACTGGTAAATGGTGCTAAAAAAAAAAGTTCACAAGTTCATGCACTACTGCCCTCACGGATAAACCACACGTGCCATTCATAGGCACTCTCTGAGTTGGTACTCTCACACGAAGGACATTCCATTATTCAGGAATGATTATATGAACTTTTTTTAGCACCATTTATCAGTTTACATCATTATTGCAATTGTTTGCATTTTTTGGATTTTACATGCGTTCATTATTTATCACATGCATTTACAGCACTGCACTAGGACTTTAACATAGAATAGTTACATGATTAAAGAGAAGGAAGCTATATCATTATATTGGGAACTTAGAACTAGACATTCCAAATTATTTGAGATATGTGTGAAAATGTTTGACATTTGAAAACAGAATGTATGACATTCATTAGTTGTCTGATCATTTTGGAGAAACAACAAAAAAAAAAAAATAATAATATAGGTGTACTTTTCATTTTACATTCTATGTATTCTCATATGCAAACAGAAAAACGACAAGGGGACAAAGCCCACGCTTGTGCGCCACCTAGCGAACATATCCGGTATTGTACATAAAAATGTGCCAGGCGCGATTCCACATTTACTAACAGGAAAGTAGACGCTTTTCAATGAGATTGCTAGACGCCTCTCAGAAGACTGACGGGTCTTAATAGATATAATGGAGTCTGCCTGAATGTTCAGAGTCTGCTGGTAGACTCAATTCTTAGTATATCAGGGCCATGGTGTCTACATTCTGATCCTTGTTATTATTCGGTATACCCGTTCGCTCCTGACTTTTTGATGAGCTTTCATGAAATTGCACGTTATGAAGAGTTCAGTGGTACCGCACCCAACACCAACCTAAGGCCTCATGTACACAGAGTTCAGTCCCATTGAATGCCCTTTCTCCTGGTAGGAGAAAAGCTGCCTAAAAATCATGCCTAAAGCCACGTATTGCACAGGCATTTAGGTGCATCAAGCGTTTGAGTTTTATTGGAGTCCATTGACCAGAATATGATTTTACTCTGGCCACTGGAATGCATTAATGCTCAAGCAAGCATTTAGGCGCATTTATCGTTTTTATCTGCTCTGCAGCTCTTCTTAACGCGCTTGCAATGTTTTTTTCTCAGCCTGTAAACACTCCTCTTCTAATACACCTGTAAAAATCTATGTGTGTATGGATGCATAGGCTAACAGAGGTGCGTCTACAGGCTGGAAAAAAAAATGGCAAACACCTGTAAAAGAGGCACTTTTTAAGCCCAGTGTACACGAGGCCTAAAACACACGGCACGGATGTGAACCAACCCTTACTAAGGCCCCGGTCACACCTGGGTGTTTTAGGAGCAGTACATTATAAAAAATCTCACTTGCTTCATCTTTGATGTGATTTCATGGAAACACACATTATTCAGAGTTTAGCGGTAACACATAAAGCGTATGTAAAGGTCACCACACGTTACAATCTGTATATACTCCTTTAGATCTACCATCAACTATGTACTGTAAGTGCATTGATTACAAACTGAATGGATTGTTTATATATCTCCTCACGTTACTTAGTTTTGGTAAATGAAAAGAAGATTGTACAATTAAAGTGTAACGTGGTGACACTAAAGCTAACCAATCTGATTGTACAATCTCCTTAGCTGTATCATGACCTGTGTAATGCAAGAGTCTGCTTGATTGGATTCGTCTTTATATTACATAGCTTTGATAAATCATGAGGAATTTGTACAGAGATTTACAACCTGATTGTACAGTGTATGGCCACCTTAAAGCGGAACTTCCCTAAAAACAGTTACAGCTCCCACTTCTACTCTAATCGCCTAGGCCAGAGGTCTCCAAACTTTCTAAACAAAGGGCCAGTTTACTGTCCTTCAGATCTTAGGAGGGCAGGACTGTGGCCAGTGTGAAAAAAAAATTCCTTGGCATCTTTGGGAATAAACAATACCCTATCATTGTTTTTAGTGGGATGAATTGTGCCTTGTTGTTGGTATTAGTGGGAGAAATAATGGCCCATTGATGGTGTCAGTGGGAGAAATGGTGTTCCATCACTGGTGTCAGTTGGAGGAAAATTGTTCCAGGGCCATATAAAAGGTAAGCAAAAGGGCTGGATCTAGCCCCTGGGCCACAGCTTGGAGACCACTGACCTAGGCAATATATCGGCCAAAAATAGGATTATCGATGTTTTGTTGATAGAACAAAAAGAAAATGTGCCAATAAGGATAACGGACTTCAATGGAAATTCGCCCCCCGCTGACTTCAATGAAAAATTGCCCTACTTTGACTTCAAATCAATGCCTCTATTTAAGTTTTTTTATTTTATATACTGTATTTTTCTCTCCATAAGACGCACTTTTTTCCCCCAAAAATATGGGGTAAAATGTCTCTGCGTCTTATGGAGCGAATACTGACCAGTCCTCCACCTGTCACCGCCGCCGTGTTAGTGCCAGCGGCTGTCCCATCCCACTGCAGGCTGTCACCGAAGTTCACCCTGCCCTCTCTCAGCGGGCTGTCCTCGCAGCTGTTCATAGCAGGCAGTCCCCTCGCCGAACCCAGCCAGCTTGCTCTGCAGTCCAGTCCGCCCTGCAGGCGTGGCCTGTCCTCGGAGCTCCTCCCCGCTCCTGGCATGTCTATGTACTGAGCTCCCAGCTCTGCAGTCCGGTCTGCGGGTGTGGCCTGTCCTTACAGCGCCTCCCCTTTCCTGCCATGTGTCCATAGTGTGCTCCCTGCTCTACAGTCCGGTCCTATCTGCTGGTGTGGCCTGTCCTTGGAGCTCAGTGCGCCCCCTGCCTTCTGTAAGTTAAAATGACAGATGCTGGGAGTTGTAGTCCTTTTCCTTGATGTATGGTGTCAGATCATTTGATATTCTGGGTGGAGGGGCCCTGTTGGGACTTTATATGATGTAGTATGTCCGCAGTCTCTGGTCATCCCCTGTGCTGTGTCCGCAGTCTCTGGTCATCCCCTGTGCTGTGTCCGAAGTCTCTGGTCATCCCCTGTGCTGTGTCCGCAGTCTCTGGTCATCCCCTGTGCTGTGTCCGCAGTCTCTGGTCATCTCCTGTACTACTGTACTATGTCCGCAGTCTCTGGTCATCTCCTGTGCTGTGTCTTCAGTCTCTGGACATTTTCTGTACTATGTCTGCAGTCCATTGGTTCAGAATATTTTTTTTCCAGTTTTCTGCCTCTAAAACCTAGGTGCGTCTTATGGTCAGGTGCGTCTTATGGAGCGAAAAATACGGTATATTTTATTTTTTTCCAATTTGTGTGCATTACTTTCAATAAAAAGTATTTTACATTACTAGATTTTATTTATTTAAATGTATGATTTTTATTAAAAAGTCAAATACAATACAATTTTATATATGAAAAATATACATTTTTAAAAGAAAATCTTTCAGTTTGTGGCCAAGTCCCTACTGATTTTTCGGTTTCGGTCCATAATTTCCATTTCGGTGCACCACTAGTTGTAAGCCGATCATCCATTTTACTGGAAAGGATTCCAAGCCATCTTCTGTATTCTGCTGGAAAGGATTCAAAGCCAATCATCCATTCTATTGGAAAGGATTCCAAGCCATCTTCTGTGTTCTGCTGGAAAGGATTTCAAGCCATCTTCTGTCTTCTGCTGGAAAGGATTCCAAGCTGATCGTCCATTCTACTGGAAAGGATTCCAAGCTGATCGTCCATTCTACTGCAAAGGATTCCAAGCTAATGTCTGTCTGGTGACACTTATAGCAATATTAGATCTCCTGCCTTATGAGGTCTCAGGCTCTGGGAAGGATGTCCATGTGGTGGTGGTTAGAGCACTGAGGCTGGTGGAGGACTTCTCATAATTTGTGTGTCACAGCAGGAAGCATTCATTTTAGACTCTTATATGGACCTATTACTTTATATTTGTTGTTTTTCAATTATTTATATGCTGAACAGTGCAACACATTTTCTATATGAAAGCATTTGGGGTATCATAGTAGTGTGAGTGTGTCTGTTTTCATTTCAGCACTGAATTTGATATTTATTCATTGGGAGTGCACTAAGCGCAGTTTTTTTGGATTTAAGGCTGAGTTCCAGTTGAATAAATAAAAGTAAACAGCTACAAAAACTGTAGCTGCTGACTTTTAAAATACAGACACTTACCTCGCTCCCCCTCCCCCCCCAAAAAAACTGCCAATCTTTAATGGGAAGCGGGGAACAAAGCCTTAAAAGAGGAACTTCCCCTTTTGGGTGTAGCTCCGGTTTAGTTATTCATGTATTTTCTTTTAGTATGATAAATGGATCAGGTGTTTAAAGTGGAGTTCTGGCCCCGGCCACGTCCCAAAAAGCTGCTGACTTTCAATATTAGGGCACTTACCTGTCCATGCATCCAGCAGTGTCCTCACCAAATGTAGCAGTGGAGGGGGGAGAAAAGCAGAGCTTCCACTTTTGGGTGGAACTCCACTTTAAGGGTTTCTCCACACCAGATGTATTGGGGCTGGGCTGACAGATGAACACAGTCACAACACATAGAAAAGGCAACATTTCTTGTCCGTGAGGTCAGTTCACCCACAGTGTTTCTGTGATCAGTGCAGCTTGTTGACCCTTCTCTTTCACCCCCTGCTCTAGTCATGCACAGACTCTTTGACCTTATGGGGTTGATTTACTAAAGCACCTTGTCGGCAAATGTTTGCAATTCCTTGCATGACTGACTATTTTTACTTTTCAGTGGTTTTTATTGAATAGTTTTACAATAGGTAAAAACAAAAGTAAAACAAGCAATATCAATGAACAATGTTCCATTGTATATACAAATAGAAACACCAAAACAACAAATTCTGCCGCAACAATTGGCAGTTAAGACAAGACATAAATCGCGGCCAATTCGAAGGACCGACTATTTTTAGACAGAGAAGACATTTACTAGAGCACTCAGTCAACAAATATTATTATAATAATACAGGATTTATATAGCTCCAACAGTTTGCGCAGCGCTTTACAATACAAAGGGAGACAGTACAATTACAATACATTTCAGTACAGAAGGCATAGGAGGGCCCTGCTCATGGAGCTTACAATCTAAATAGACACAATTCAGAATGACTTAGCAGCCATCTAAATGAGTCCACCTCCTAGAACTAGGTGAACAGCAGAGAAAAATCTTTTTTAATGACATGATCTCAAGTAATTTATACTTCGTATACATATGTTGAACATTTTAAAGAATAACTGCTTAAAAAATTCTAAATTTGTCTGTATAAAGTGATATATTTAAAAAAATCCAAACAGACATTGACTTCCTCTAGTTCAAACATCTCAGTAGCGACGAGACGGAGCATGCTCAGACTAGGGAACCTAAAAAGCTTTTGTGACGTGCTATAGTAAATGTCTTTTGTTGGCAAGCCTGGAAATGTCATTCAAAAGAGTGAACCTGTTTTTGTGAAAGTGTGATTATTAAAACAGGCTTTTATTTATCTCTATCTATCGCTGCATGGGAAAATAATAGTTTTGCCCGGATTTCTTCTCCATTAGTACCGACCCCCAGTAACCACCAGTACAAACACCACTCAGTACAGACACCCCAGTACACCCTCCAAAGTATAGACACTGCTCAGTAATGACATCCTGGGGCAGACCCCCACAACCTCCATAATACAGATCCACCCTGGGCAGTCCACACCCAGTACAGACCCCCTTCACCACAGACCCACCCAGTAAAGAAAACCCTCAGTACACACACATTTGCTGCATTGATGCTCTGGTCAAAAACTGTCTGAGGTTTTGGGGCTCATTCACATGGGTGCTGTGGCCTGTACAGTGTTACTTTTTTTTTACAATTTTTTTTTTAAATTATGGTTTACATTTTTTTTCAATTATTATTACAATTTTTGTTTTCATTTTTTTTTATTTTCACAAGGTTGTTGGTGGGTGTGCGGGGGGCTTTGTTGACTGATCAGGATACCCTGCCTCAGGCTTATGTTGTCCTGGGATCCACCTACCTTCACAGGTTCTATTGATCAGTCATTCTGTCACTCTGTAGCTTTGGATCCCGAACGAGTAATGGCATCCTCAGCAACTGATGCCGCCACTGGCGAGTTCCTCCCCCTGCAGCATGTGTCTCCTCGCAGGCTGCATCTCCTTCTGGCTCGCGCCTTCTGCCTGCTGATTACATTACAGGGACATAAGGCATCATCCTGTATTTTAGATGGGGTGGAGCAGGAAAGTGTGCCGGGGCTGTATGTTGGCATGAGGATCACATCATCATTCTGCATGGAGTGGCAGCTTCTTCCCTGCAACAACCAGCTCCCCCGTGGAGGGATGGATGGAGCCCCTGCACGGTAGGTGCACTCATTGCTGGCCTGTCAGTGTCTGTGTGATGGGTCAGCACTGCTCAGCTCTGAGTCCATCCATCTGATGTCTATGGCCAGGAATTGTATGCCCTCTCCATGGAGCATCTCTGCTACCTGCTGGAGGCACAGCTCCCAACTGTCCTGTTTTTGAGGGACTGTCCTTCATTTGGAACAAAGTCCCGCTGTCCCTCTTTCCTCCTCATGTGTCCCTGATTTTGGTCTGATCTATATAGTTGTATAGAAAATGCACTATTTATCTATCAAAAAGTATTTTCCAGTACTAAACCTTTCATCCAATTTCTAAATTACTGCATTTGGATATTTCCAAAGCCAATCTAAAGGAAAAGTCACGGTCAAAAAAACTACTTGTGGGTTTAACAATTTTCTTTGTGTAATTCTCCTTTAAAAACCACTTGCCATCCGCCCTATAGCAGAAATACTGCTACAGGGCAGCACGGCTTTGCAAAATTCACATATAAATACGTGATCTGCATTTTTGGCTAGGGGGCGCGTGCCACCCTACCCGCACCGCTATGGGCGGCTGGGGATGTCAATCATCGGGTCCCAGCCAGCACTGCGAGGCTGTCACTCGGTGATCGTCGGAAAAGCTGACAGGAGAGAGACCTGTGTGTAAACACAGCAAAGAGATACAAAGCAGCATGTCTCCCAAGTAAAACACAGCACACAATGTAAAACACACACAGCACACTGTTAACCCTTTGGTCGCCCCAGATGTTAACTCCTTCCTGCCCAGTGTCATTAGTACAGTGTCAGTGCTTTTTATTAACACTGCTCATTGTATTAGTGTCACTGGGGATGTCAGTGGTAGTTAGTCAGCTCCCAGCCAGTGTCAGAATGCCTGCCGCAGTCCCGCTATAGGTCGCTGACCACCGCAATTCCTAGTATAAAAAATAATAAACATTCCAGTTTATATACTGCCATTTGTAGATACTATAACTTTCACGTAAACCAATTCATATACAATTATTGTGATTTTTTTTTTTTTTTTCTTTTTAGAAAAGACTTGTAGCAAAATACATTTTGGCCTAAATTTATGAAGAAATGTGATTTTTAAAATTTTTTACTGGATAGGGTTTAGAGCAAAAAGTCAAAAATATTGGGTTTTATTTCAAAATTGTCTGTTTTTTTGTTTATAGAACAAAAAATTAAAAATGCAAATACCACCAAAAGAAAGCTCTATTTGTGGGGGAAAAAACAACATAAATTTAATTTATGTATAGTGTTGCATGACTGTGCAATTGTCAAAATAACGCAGCTCCGTACCGCCGGCTCAGGAAGGGGAGTAAATTCTCTGCAGGGCAAGTGGTTAAGGAGGGTGCAGCAGGGGGCATGTGCTATGCCTACATACGTTTGCTAATAGGTGTCCCTGGTTCCCATCTCAGAAAGTTGGGAGGTGTGTGGAGGTAGTGTAGGCTTCTATAGGAAACCTCAGTGCTTGTTGGTCCAGTCAGCTGGTTACCCATTCTGACCACTGGGATCCTTTTCCTTTCTCTTGTTTTTACAAGTATATTATAAAAAAAATCCCACTTGCTTCATCTTTGATGTGATTTCATGGAAACACACATTATACTGTAAGTGCATTGATTACGAACTGAATGGATTGTTTATATATCTCCTCACATTACTTAGTTTTGATAAATGAAAAGAAGATTGTACAATTAAATTGTAACATGTAGTGAGACTAAAGCTGACCAATCTGATTGTACAATTACCTTTAGCTGTATCATCACCTGTGTAACGCAAGTGCCTGTCTGATTGGATACTAATTGAATGGGTTGTTTGGATATATCTTTATATTAAATAGCTTTGATAAATCATGAGAAATTTGCACAGATATATACAGATTTGTACCATAAAAGGGAAGTTCCATTTAGCACCTCCTTCCCTCCCACTTTTGATGGTTTTGTTTTTTTGGAGGGGAGCATGTACCTAGTTTAACAGCTACCCGCTCTAATTGCCTAGGCCAGGGGTCTCCAAACTTTCTAGGCAAAGGGCCAGTTTACTGTCCTTCAGGCCTTAGGAGGGCCGGACTGTGGCCAACATGAAACGAAAATTCTTTGACATCGTTGGGAACAATGCCCTATCATTGCTTTTAGTGGGAGGAACAGTGCCTCGTTGTTGGTATGAGTGTGAGCAATAATGGCCCACTGATAGTGTCAGTGGGAGGAAAGGTGCTCCATCACTGGTGTCAGTTGGAGGAAAATTGTCCCAAGGGCCAGATAAAGGCAAGCAAAGGGCTGTATCTAGTCCCTGGGCCACAGCTTCGAGACCACTGACCTAGGTAATAGGAGGAGTTCTCCATGAGGCTCTTCCTCCTTCCTTTCTATGGGCAAGACTTTGAATTAGATGCGATATTTGGTTGTAAGTAGTAATATATCGGCCGCTAAAAATAATTGGCCGAAAATAGGGTTTTTGGCATTTTGCCAATAGAACAAAGAAAAGGTGCTGATAAGGATATTTGACTTCAATGTAAAATCACCCCTCCGCCCCCCCCGCGCTAACTTCAATGCAAAAACACCTCTATTCAAGTTTTTTTTTATTTTATATAGATTTTATTTTCTGTCCAATTTGTGTATGTTACTTTCAATAAAAGGTATTTCACATTATTATTATTATACAGGATTTATATAGCGCCAACAGTTTGCTCAGCACTTTACAATATAACAGGAGACTACAGTAACAATACAGTTCAATACAAGAGGGATAGGAGGGCCCTGCTCATTGGAGCTTAATACTAGATTGCATTCTGTTATTTAAATTCACGATATTAATTAGTCAAATACAATGTGTGTGTGTGTGTGTGTATATATATATATATATATAAAAATACATTTAAAAAAAAATAGAAAAAACTTACAGTTTTCGGCCAAGTGCTTGCTGAATTTTCGGTTTCGGTCCAGAATTTCCATTTCGGTGCACCACTAGTTGTAAGCCGATCATCCATTTTACTGGAAAGGATTCCAAGCCATCTTCTGTCTTCTGCTGGAAAGGATTCAAAGCCAATCATCCATTCTTTTGGAAAGGATTCCAAGCCATCTTCTGTCTTCTGCTGGAAAGGATTTCAAGCCATCTTCTGTCTTCTGCTGGAAAGGATTCCAAGCTGATCATCCATTCTACTGGAAAGGATTCCAAGCTGATCATCCATTCTACTGCAAAGGATTCCAAGCTAATGTCTGTCTGGTAACACTTATAGCAATATTAGATCTCCTGCCTTATGAGGTCTCAGGCTCTGGGAAGGATGTCCATGTGGTGGTGGTTAGATCACTGAGGCTGGTGGAGGAGTTCTCATAATTTGTGTGTCACAGCAGGAAGCATTCATTTTAGACTCTTATATGGACCTATTACTTTATATTTGTTATTGTTTTTGAATTATTTATATGCACGGCAGTGCAACAGAATTTCTAAATGAAAGCATTTGGGGTATCATAATAGTTTGAGTGCGTCTGTTTGTTTTCATTTCAACACTGAATTTATTTATTTATTCATTGGGTTTGCACTGAGAGCTATTTTTTTTTTATTTTTGGACTTAAAGCTGAGCTCCAGTTGAACAAAAAAAACAAAAAACAAATAAAAGTCAGCAGCTACAAAAACTGTAACTGCTGACTTTTAATATAAAGACACCTACCTGCCCCCCCCGGTCAAGCGGTGTCCTCACCAAGGGTGGTTTCACCAGATGTCTTCTCTCTCCGTCGCCAACATCTTCAGTGTGGGCACCTGGCTGTGACAGCTTGCATCTTGCCTGAAATTGCTGTCAAATTTGGGTATCCACTCACCCTCCCCCCCCCCCCCCCCCACTCACCAGTGCCACTCCTTAACAGGGAGCGGGGAACAAAGCCTTAAAGAGGAACTTTGCCTTTTGGGTGGAGCTCCACTTTAGTTTTTCATGTTCTTTCCTTTAGCATGATACATGGATCAGGTGTTTAAAGTGGAGTTCTAGTCCCGGCCACCTCCCAAAAAAAAAAAATTAAAAGTCAGCAGCTACAAATACTATACCTGCTGACTTTTAATATTAAGGCACTTACCTGTCCATGCATCCAGCAGCGTCCTCACCCTGAGCCTATTCTTTAATCGGCTGTCGGGGGCTGGTGCCGCCATCTTGACTAAGCAAAACTGGCAGTGAAGCCGCAAGGCTTCACCACCGGTTTCCTACTGCATATACGCAAAGCGCGCTGCGCTATGTGAATGGGCCGCAGTGCTCTGGGACCTTGGAAGTGTCCCAAAGGGCTGCGAGGGGGCAATTAAGCCAGAAGTACCAAGTGTCAAAACCAGGTACCAGCTTCCTCCCACTTTTGGGTGGAACGCTGCTTTAAGGGCTTCTCCACACCAGATGTATTGGGGCTGGGCTGACAGTTGAACACAGTCACAACACATAGAAAAGGCAAAGTTTCTTGTCAGTGAGGTCAGTTCACCTACAGTGCTGCTAAGAACAGTGAAGCTTGTCGCAGCGTACACCACCACATCACAACACCGCTACAGTGTACAGAACTGAATGAAATGTCACCTGTGACACTTCTATAAAGTCCTAACAAAACAAAAAGTAAGCAGTGCAATGTGCTGAAATTAACACATCGGTACTGTTCTTGTCAGTGCACGCCAGCAGTGTGAATGAACCCTATACTCTAGGCCAGGACTCCTCAACCTTTTTTCAGTGAAGGCACCCATTAAAATTATGCACAATCTCAAGGCCCCCTATTCTACAATGTAAAAAAAAAAACCTAATTGTTTTACACAGTGCAGCAGAATCCACACACATAGGACACCCAACATTAGGCACACTGGTACTGACTAGTATTCCAGTGTTTCTCTTCTTCATTTTCTCTCCCTCTCTCAGCTAACGTGACCCCAGTACTGATGGAGAGGGGCAGGGGAGGAGTAAACAAGGATGCTGTACAGGCGCTCACTGTCCACCTTATCAACTAATGACAACATTGGTTGTTAAGATGCTGGGGGCTAGAAGGTTGTAATTGTGAACAATGAAAACCTGTGGCTTTGTGTAACTAAAAGACAAGCTTTATCCACCTAATAGCTTGTATACAATTTGTAGCCATTTTGCAAAGGCACCCTTGAAGAAATATGAAGGCACCCCAGGGTGCCTGGTCACTCTGGTTGAAAAAGGCTGCTCAAGACACCACAATTTTCATTTAAATATATTCTTCAAATTGCTACAGTGAAAATCTGTGTTTGAGCAGAGAATACCTTTGGAAACCCCAATTTTACCTTGTAAAAGTAGAAGTGACATCATCTTACCCACTGCAGAGAGATCTCAGAGAGGGACCCAGCAGGCTCCACCCACTACAGTGAGAATCTACAGGAGGGGTGAAGACAAGACCGGACACCCTGCACAAGGAGAGAGAGCAGCAGGGATCGGTCTTTATTACTGGAAACTCCTGCACAGAGCGAATGTTTCACACTGGATTGCTGCACAGATCTGGAAGAAATACACAAAGCGCAACAAGAATTAAGGAAGAATACATGTCTCTTGTATTTAGACAGTATTTGGTAATCTCACATTTAGCTGCAAGAGTCTAAACTAGTCTAAATAGATATTTAATGCTATCCTTAAAATGAAAGTTCACCTTTCCACAAAAAAATAAAAAAAGGTGAAATAACAAAATGTAAATGTGATTACCATGAAGACCCATGACCCTGGTAGAATACAAGGCAGCCTTTTTGTCGGCCAAATGATTCATTCATCCTCTCCATTTCTTGGCTATTTGTAATCTAAGACACCATCATGAACTGAAGAGATGGGCGTGTCATGCTCTCAGGTTTGAGGTTGGACCACAATATGGTTGTCTTGTACGAATTCTGGTCTGAATCCACTATCACTGCTCTCCTGGATCACAGGTTGGTTATAGTCCTTCTTCCTGAAGATAATCCCCATGTAGAACTTCTGGTTACTAGAACTCTGTACTTGGCTAGGAACAATAGTACAGTGCTGACTATCTCCCCAACCTCTAACAACTCGCCTTTGAATGGACAAGGTTTGTTCCATCCTACATTCAAAGATAAGTTCACCTTTTGACCTAAAATAATAAATGCATATTTCTCAGGTAACAAAATGTACATGTATTATTTTTGGTTGCTGGAGCCTGGAAAGCATTGCACCAGTAATCAGAAGATCACTGGTGCCATGCAGGTCTCCTGCAGATCTGTCAGTATACAGTATCTGCTTACCTGTACGGGATGTACGAGCTAACAGATGTACTGATAGGAAGAATCAATCAACTACCACAGCGCTCCACAGCACCATAGTAGTTCACTGAGAACTACAAGCTGACATCCACTAAGGCTGTCAGGACTTGTAGTTCATTCATTCACAGAACACTGTGAATGAATGATGCTGCCATGTGGGCGAAGCCCTGAACGGCTGCGCTGTTTTTAAATCTGACAGCTTGTACGGGGAACTTTTCCCCATACTTCTGTCCCTGGGAGAAGGGGGATCAGCGGGCGGAGGCTGCAGCATTGGGAACATGTTACATGTTCTACCCTAAAAACGGGTGAAATATGTAACATGTTCCCAAAGGTGAACTTATCCTTTAAGAAAATTCAACTTACACCCACAGAGGTAGCTCCCATAAATCTGATAAAACATGGTAAGGCCGGCTTAAAGCGGTGTTAAACGCAGCACCAATAATGTATTATATTGCAGCTTACCAAACATTTGATATGATGGCTGCATTCGTTTTTCTGTTATTTTTTTAGGCTTTTCACCTGGTGATCTGGCCAGTAACACACCTCCCCCACTCTGGATGAAGGAGCACCAGAGACACCATTGGACAGCAGGATTGTCAGTCTGGGGGGGGAGGGGAGTGTTAGATGGAATAGCAGATTTAAACAGACTAACAAATTGAAGCCAAACTCCAGCTAATACTTCATAATCATTTATAGCAAATGTTTTTTTTTTCTTTTGAGATAAAGCTTTTACATACATAAAAGATCATTGCAAGCAACCCTGCTAGTGGGGGAAAGTTTGCCTTATCTCTGTAACTGATATGTTTTGCAGGAGAGCTTGTTCTGCTGAAAACCAACAGACCTAATGGCAGGATCACCGGATTGAAAAAGAAGAAAGAAAGCCTAAAACAGATAAACGAATACAGCCATCACATCTAAAATGTGGTAATCTGCAATATAATAAATGTTTGCTTTTGGGTTTAATACTGCTTTAACAACCCTTCTCTTTGATCCCCTACTCTAGTCATGCACAGACTCTTTGACCTTGTGGGGTTGATTTACTAAAGCACCTTGTTGGCAAATGGTTGCAGTTCCTTGCATGACCGACTACTTTTAGACAGAGAAGAGATTTACTAAAGCACAACAAATATTATACAGGATTTATATAGCGCCAACAGTTTGCGCAGCGCTTTACAATACAAAGGGAGACAGTACAGTTACAATACATTTCAGTACAGAAGGAATAGGAGGGCCCTGCTCATGGAGCTTACAATCTAAATAGACACAATTCGGAATGTACTATGCCCCTGACGTGTTTACATCTGTACGTGTGTATATGTGGAGGTTTCTACTAGCTGATTGACCGTGTAATAGGCACCACAATCTGCCTGTCTGTGGACATTGGCGATCTCCTGACAGATCCGGTCCATTTGGTGAATTGCTATTTATTAAACAGAGTCGTGGTGTCTGAGCCTGAGTATGCTAGAGAGCCATGTCTCAGACCTGGAGAGCCTCTACTAGAGGAATAAAATGGCTGCAAAGTCATCCTGCCATCATCTGCTTTTTCCCCCATGTTTTGCTTATACAGATCAGAGGGCTGGCTGTGGACACAGAGAAGTCAATTGCCTGGAGATCGATCCCATGAAAGGTCTGTCCCATTACCCAATCATTGCAGACCACAAGTACTGTCCCGCAACCACCAAAAATTCAAACACAGGCCTGTAGAGCCCATTGTGTCCTTCCGGATGTGCTTGCAAATACTGATTGGCAGCCCACAAACTCTGCAACACCCGTACTTCCCCCATTCACTGTCCAGCCCACAATTCAGGTGGAAGCAGCAAATTTAACCACTCCCCTTGATTTTTTGGAGCGGTTTTTCACGGAAGATCTGTATGGATTGATTGTGAAACAAAGTAATTTATATGCAAAACAATTTATCGCTGCCAACCCAAATTCGAGCCTTGTCAGACCATTTGTAGTGGAAACCTATACAGTTTCCGAATGTAAAGTTTTTTTTAGCCTAACCCTCAACATGGGCATTACTAAAAAAAAAAAAAAAAAAAAAAGAATTGCGGTTCTATTGCTCGCAGTGAAGTGGAAGGACAAAACGGGATTTTTCATCCTGTCTTCCATTCACGCAGACATGACCATCCAAATTGCCATGGCAGCTGGTGTTGTTGAGAAGCCCCTCTGTGTCCACAACTATAACCTTAACATGGGACGGGTGGACTTCAACAACCAGATGATGAAGCCGTACTTAGTTTCTCGTAAAGCCAGACGCTGGTACAACAAAAGTGTTTGTATATTTATTTTAATTGGCTCTGTACAACGCTTTTGTGCTTTACAAAGCAACTGGAAGAAGTGGATCCTTCTTAAAATTCCAGGAAGAGATTATCATGGCCCTTTTGTGTCCAGAAGGTGCTATAGCCCAAACCCCTAATCCAGATGCCGGCTGCATGAGAGGCATCTTCCTGATGCCATTCCTGGTACCACAACCCAAAAGTCACCCCAAAAAAGATGTTGTGTATGTAGCAGGATGAAATTAGGCTTGACACCCATGTTAGGTAGTTAGAAAACTGGCTATTGCATTTTGAGAAAATATCTCCTTGTTACAGTTTAAAAAATAAATGAAAAAAATTAAAGTTAAAAAAAACATACAAAATAAAAAAGCAAAAAAAAACAAAAATAGTTTTTGTTTTATTGAGTTACTATTTTATTGTTAACCATTACTGTTTTCTTTGCAGGAATGCCATTCAGCTGCAGCACCGATCTGTTTATTCTGACAGCAACAGGGCTTGCTCTCAGAATATATGCAAGTATATGCAGCGTTGTTGAATGAGATTTTTCATCCACAGTTAAAAAAGAACATATATGCTCAAGCATGGGGGCCTGGGGTGGATCGCCCCTATGCTTCGGCATATATTTTTTAACATTTTTTTTGGCAGCGATTTCTTCATCCACATCGATCGATGTGAATAGAGTAATTTGTTAGGTTCTTTTATTTTCTTTCGTTCAGCTAACAGGCTGAACAAAAATAAATAAAGAACATTTACAGTGAAGGAAATAAGTATTTGATCCCCTGCTGCAGGCATCATCCTGGTTTTGTTTTTTTCAGCTGGCGCTCGGCTTTCATGCAAAAGCAATGCTACTGGCTAAATACCTGCAGGATTGCTTTTACAAGCAGTGGGAGAAGATGCCTCCTTCCAAGACTTTCTTGGGCAGTCCCGTGCCATCGGGGAACTTGAGACTGCTGCTGGCATTTCCGCCAGCTGACCATAGAGCTAGCTGGAGATCAGAATAGCACCAATCATCTCTATAGTCTAAGAAAGTGGAAGCTACGGACATTTCATCACTTCGGTTTCACCAGATATAAACAGCGCCATTTTTAAATTGGGAAAGCATGTGATCACACCGATCTTGGTGAGATCAGATGATTTAAGGGCAGAGGAAATATCTAGGATCTAAGAGACCCCAGATTTCTCAGCAAATAATACCTGTCAATGCCTATTGTTATCACAGGGGATTATTTACATTCCCTGTAATAAGATTAAAAAAAAACAAAAAAACACCCCTGGCCCCTGCACGTGCGCGCAACGGTGTACGCAAGCGTTGGCCCGGGTGTCAGTATGTAAACAGCGGTTGCAACATGCATGTGAGGTATCGCCGCAAACATCAGATGAAGGGCAGTAGTTCTAGCACTAGACCATCTGTGCAAATCTAAAATGGTAGCCTGTAAAGGCTTTTAAAGCGTCACCTATGGATATTAAAAATGTATGTAGTTTGTCGCAGTTACATGGAGTGTGCGCAGTTTCAAAGCATATCATGTTTGGTATGCATTTACTTGGCCTACCATCATCTTTTACATTTTACCAAACAACTGGCCAATATATAAATGGCCCAAACCCCTAACTCAGATGCAGTGAGCCGGCAGCATGAGAGGCATTTTCCTGATGCCATTCCTGGTACCACAACCCAAAAGTCACCCCAAAAAAGATGTATCTGTAGCAGACATGGAATTAGGCTTGACACTCATGTTAGGTAGTTAGAAAACTGGCTATTGCATTTTTAGAGAGCCGAATATCTGCTTGTTACAGTTTAAAAAATAAATGAAAACATTTAAAAAAACAAAAACAAAAATTGTTTTTGAGCATTAAAATGTAAAAAAAGTGTTCAGGCTTTCAAAGTGGTCATTGGATTTCAGGCTCCTGTATGTGGATAGGCTGCCAAAACGTCTCACACATGTGGTACCCCCATACTTGGTAGAAGTAGCAGAATATATTTTGGGGTGTAATTCCACATATACCCATGGCTTGTGTGAGCAATAAATCATTTAAGTGACAAATTTGTGTGGAAAAAAAATTGTCCTTTTCCAAAAACGTGTGAAAAAAAAAAAAAGTATTTTCCATGGACTCAACACACCTCTCAGCAGATAGCTTAGGGTCTCTATTTTCTGAAAAGGGGTCATTTGGGGTGTTTGTACTGCTCTGGCATTTTAGTAGCTCAAGAAATGTGATAGCAATCAGAAAGTAAAAGCTGTGTAAATTCCAATATATACAGTAGTAGTTTGTAGACGCTATAACTTTCACACAAACCAATCAGTATACACTTATTGGGATCTTTTTTTACCAAAAGACATGTAGCAGAATACATTTTAGCCTAAATTTGTTACTAAATTTGAGTGTACTATATATTTTTTATAACCGAAAGCAAAAAAATAGTTTTTTTTTTAATGTTGTCTTTTTTTGTTTATAGCACAAAACATAAAAAAAACCGCAGAGTTGATCACATAGCACCAAAAGAAAGCTCTATTTGTGTGAACAAAAGAACATAATTATTATACAGGAATTATATAGCACCAACAGGAGGGCAAATGGTTAATAAGAGTGGTGGTGTCTGAGCCTGAGGTGCTGGAGAGCCTCTACTAGAGTCATGTCCCAGACCTGGAGAGCCTCTACTACAGGAATACAGCGGCTGCAATGTCATCATCCTGCCACCTGCTGTTCCCATGTCATCTAATGCGGCTTCTACAGATCACAGGGCTGGCTGTGCACACAGGAGATCGATCCCAGGAAAGATCTGTCCGATCACCCAATCATTGCACACCACAGCTCCAACCAACCGGGAACATCCGTCCCGGCCTACTCACTCCTCTCTCTACAACCGCGCTCACCGATTGGCAGTCTGGGTCCAAGCTTACTGACAGCCCAGTCCAGAACTGACAGGGGGGCGGTCCCAGTAACTACACCAACGATCTGCAGCGGGCGGTCCCAATAAATTACCCAGCGATATGCTGGGGGGGGGGATGTCCCAGTAACTAGCCCACCCAGACCCCGCCGATCATATATACATTCATTTAAAATGATAAATCTCCTCCCTCATTCGCCCACATGTCGCTGGCTCCACCTACTTCATCAGGCTCCACAGTCCATTGGTCAGCCAGTCCGCCTCTCCGCAGCGCTCAGATGACGTTGACTCCAGCAGCTCCTCCTTCAGACTGAGCAGCATAGCGGGTTGCTAAGCAACGGGCGTTACCCCTCCCACTTCCGGGCCGCAGACTCCTCCCACTTCCGGGCCGCAGTTCCCTCTGTTCAATAGAGTCTGGCGCGGAATGGAGCTCCATTTTTTGATACATGTGACCTCCATCTCCTCTCTCTACAACCGCGCTCACCGATTGGCAGTCTGGGTCCAAGCTTACTGACAGCCCAGTCCAGAACTGACAGGGGGGCGGTCCCAGTAATTACTACACCGATCTGCTGGGGGCGGTCCCAGTAACTACCCTACCGATCTGCAGGGGGCGGTCCCAGTAACTACTACACCGATCTGCTGGGGGCGGTTCCAGTAACTAACCCACCCAGACCCCGCCGATCATATATACAATCATTTAAAATGATAAATCTCCTCCCTCATTCGCCCACATGTCGCTGGCTCCACCTACTTCATCAGGCTCCACAGTCCATTGGTTGGCCAGTCCGCCTCTCCGCAGCGCTCAGATGATGTTGACTCCAGCAGCTCTTCCTTCAGACTGAGCAGCATAGCGGGTTGCTAAGCAACGTGCGTTGCCCCTCCCACTTCCGGCCCGCAGACTCTTCCCATTTCCGGCCAGCAGTTCCCTCTGTTCAATGGAGTCTGGCGCAGAATGGAGCTCCATTTTTTGATACATGTGACCTCCACTCCCTTTATTTATTTATTTATTTATTTTTTTCTTCTTCTAGTGAACTTTAACCACTCCTCCTACCGACTGAATAATGGCCAGCGTCATTCAACTCACTTTCTGCTAGACCAGGGTGTGAAGACTCCATCCTCAACCTGGACTCACAAGAAAATGCTGAATGGTGCAGCATCAATAGATGAACCTGATCTGCAGCATTTCACATACACCTACTACCGGAGGAAGAAGAGGATGAAAAGGATCAGTGATGTCAATGGGCCAGATAGAAAACACCTGAAAAAAAGGGTAGGGATAGATTTTTTTTTTTTTGAGGATATAAAATTACAAAGGGGTGGAGGGAAATGAGGAGGGTTGGAAATCTCAGGCTTGGAGTTGGGCTTCAACCACTTGCCTGCCGGGCACTTTCACCCCCTTCCTGCCCAGGCCAGCTTTCAGCGCTGTCACACTTTGAATGACAATTGCGCGGTCATGCAACACTGTACCCATATGAATTTTTTCACATTTTATTTGAGACAGATGAAACTTTATTTTGGTGGTATTTATTCACCACTGGGATTGTTATTTTTGCTATTAAAATTAAAAAGTCCAAACATTTTGAAAAAAAAAGTGTTTTTCTTATAAAATTTTGCAAATAAATCTTTCTTCATAAATCTTGGCCAAAAAAAAAACAAATTAGTTTATAACCAAAAATTATAATTAAAACAAAAATTACATTTTATTTTTTATATTATTGCTGTCACTCTAGCAGTACAGTGTTACCATAGTGACATTGTACTACTTGTGGGGGGTGATGATTTTTTTTTTTTTTTGCACTGATTGCTTTTACACCCACAAAGGCTGTAAAAGCAATCATTTCTCCTTCTCTCTGGCTGCATTCTTGCAGCCATTGAGAACTACTGTGTGAGCTGTGATTGGTCACAGCTTGTCACATGGTACAAGGCTGTTGTGAATAGCCCTGTACCATGTGACCTCTGTGATCATTCACAGATTTCACTAGTAGTAAGCAATAATGTCAGGAAGTGACATCTTGCTTACTACTATTCATGTGATCACTGATTGGCCAATCAGTGATCGCATGATCGGGACACAGCGGGCACCGGATTGCGGTGCTGCACGCTCCCAGGGAATTCATCCCAAATGTGTTCTGTAGGATGGAAGTCAAGGCTCTGTGCAGGCCTCTTGAGTTCTTCCACACCAGTGATCATCTTAGGCGTGTTCGAACTAGGATCTGAACCAATGTGTGCGAGCCCACCAGTGAGCTGTCACCTCTACAGACCAGTCATCTAGTGATGGGGCATTCTCTGCCCCACAGACACAGTAAAAGATCCATGACATTTTACTCCCACCGCCCTGCCCTTTTCCGCTCTGAAATTTCCTGCTTCCTACACCCGGAAACTATACGAGTCACTTCCCATATGTTGTCCTGGGATCCACCTACCTTCACAGGTCCTATTGATCAGTCATTCCGTCACTCTGTAGCTTTGGATCCCGAACGAGTAATGCCATCCTCAGCAACTGATGACGCCACTGGCGAGTTCCTCCCCCTGCAGCATGTGTCTCTTCGCAGGCCGCATCTCTTTCTGGCTCGCGCCTTCTGCTTGCTGATTACATTACAGGGACATAAGGCATCATCCTGTATTTTAGATGGGGTGGAGCAGGAAAGTGTGCCGGGGCTGTATGTTACCATGAGGAACGCATCATCATTCTGCATGGAGTGGCAGCTTCTTCCCTGCAACAAGCAGCTTCCCCGTGGAGGGATGGATGGGGCCCCTGCATGGTAGGTGCACTCATTGCTGGCCTGTCAGTGTCTGTGTGATGGGTCAGCACTGCTCAGCTCTGAGTCCATCCATCTGATGTCTATGGCCAGGAATTGCATGCTCTCTCCATGGAGCATCTCTGCTACCTGGTGGAGGCACAGCACCCAACTGTCCTGTTTTCGAGGGACTATCCTTCATTTGGAACAAAGTCCCGCTGTCCCTGATTTTGTTCTGATCTATATAGTTGTATATAAAATGCACTATTTATCTATCAAAAAGTATTTTCCAGTACTAAACCTTTCATCCAATTTCTAAATTACTGCATTTGGATATTTCCAAAGCCAATCTAAAGGAAAAGTCACGGTCAAAAAAACTACTTGTGGGTTTAACAAATTTCTTTGTGTAATTCTCCTTTAAAAACCACTTGCCATCTGCCCTATAGCAGAAATACTGCTACAGGGCAGCACGGCTTTGCAAAATTCACATATAAATACGTGATCTGCATTTTCGGCTATGGGGCGCGTGCCACCCTACCCGCACCGCTATGGGCGGCTGGGGATGTCAATCAGCGGGTCCCGGCCAGCACTTCCAGGCCGTCACTGGGTGATCGTCGGAAAAGCTGACAGGAGAGAGACCTGTGTGTAAACAACACAGGTCTCTCTCCTGTCAGCATGGACATGCTGCTTTGTATCTCTCTGCACAGCAAAGAGATACAAAGCAGCAAGTCTTCCAAGTAAAACACAGCACACAATGTAAAACACACACAGCACACTGTTAACCCTTTGGTCGCCCCAGATGTTAACTCTTTCCTGCCCAGTGTCATTAGTATAGTGTCAGTGCTTTTTATTAACACTGCTCATTGTATTAGTGTCACTGGGGATGTAGTTAGTCAGCTCCCAGCCAGTGTCAGAATGCCTGCCGCAGTCCCGCTATAGGTCGCTGACCACCGCAATTCCTAGTATAAAAAATAATAAACATTCCAGTTTATATACTGCCATTTGTAGATACTATAACTTTCACGTAAACCAATTCATATACAATTATTGTGATTTTTTTTTTTTTTCTAGAAAAGACATGTAGCAAAATACATTTTGGCCTAAATTTATGAAGAAATTTGATTTTTAAATTTTTTTACTGGATAGGTTTTAGAGCAAAGTCAAAAATATTGGGTTTTATTTCAAAATTGTCTGTTTTTTTGTTTATAGCACAAAAAAAAAATGCAAATACCAAAAGAAAGTTCTATTTGTGGTGGAAAAAAACAACATAAATTTAATTTATGTACAGTGTTGCATGACCGTGCAATTGTCAAAATAACGCAGCACCATATCGCAAAAAATGGCCGGCTCAGGAAGGGGGGTACATTTTCTGGAGGGCAAGTGGTTAAGGAGGGTGTAGCAGGGGGCATGTCCTATGCCTACATACGTTTGCTAATAGGTGACCCTCGTTCCCATCTCAGAAAGTTGGGAGGTGTGTGGAGGTAGTGTAGGCTTCTATAGGAAACCTCAGTGCTGGTTGGTCCAGTCAGCTGGTTACCCATTCTGACCACTGGGATCCTTTTCCTTTCTCTTGTTTTTACAATATTCCTATTTCTCATGTTGTTCTGGTTATATGGTGTCTACATTCTGATCCATGTTGTTATTCTGCATTTTTCAACAGTGATGCCTCATTCTCACCTGTTCATAACTGACTTTTTGATGAGCTTTCATGAAATTGCACATTATGAAGGGTTCAGTGGTACCGCACCCGACACCAACCTAAGGCCTCATGTACACAGAGTTCAGTCCCTCTGAATGCCCTTTTTCCTGGTAGGAGAAAAAGCTGCCTAAAAATCATGCCTAAAGCCACGTATTGCACAGGCATTTAGGTGCATCAAGCATTTGAGTTTTATTGGAGTATATTGACCAGAATATGATTTTACTCTGGCCACTGGAATGCATTAACACTCAAGCACGCATTTAGGCGCATTCATCGTTTCTTTCTGCTCTGCAGCTCTTCTGAACGCGCTTGCAATGTTTTTTTTTCTCAACCTGTAAACCCTCCTCCTCTAATACACCTGTAAAAATCTATGTGTGCATAGGCGCATAGGCAAACAGAGGTGCGTCTACAGACAAAAAAAAAAAAAACGGCAAATACCTGTAAAAGAGGCACTTTTTAAGGCCAGTGTGTGCGAGGCCTAAAACACACAACACGGATGTGAACCAACCCTTACTAAGGCTCCGGTCACACCTGGGTGTTTTAGTAGCAGTACATTATAAAAAAAAATCCCACTTCATCTTTGATGTGATTTCATGGAAACACACATTATACTGCCGCTGACAATAATTGGCCGAAAATAGGGTTGTTGGCATTTTGCCAATAGAACAAAGTAAAAGGTGCTGATAAGGATATTTGACTTCACTTTAAAATCACCCCTTCCCCCCCCCGCTAACTTCAATGCAAAAACACCTCTATTCAAGTTTGTTTGTTTTTTTTTATTTTATATATATTTTATTTTCTGTCCAATTTGTGTATGTTACTTTCAATAAAAAGTATTTCACATTATTATTAATATTATACAGGATTTATATAGCGCCAACAGTTTGCTCAGCACTTTACAATATAACGGGAGACAATACAGTAACAATACAGTTCAATACAAGAGGGATAGGAGGGCCCTGCTCCTTGGAGCTTAATACTAGTTTGCGTTCTGTTATTTAAATTCACAATATTAATTAGTCAAATACAATGTGTATATACAGTCATGGCCGAAATTGTTGGCACCCTTGATATTTCTCCAGGAAATCATGTATTTCTCACGAAACGTATTGCATTAACACATGTTTTGCTATACACATGTTTATTCCCTTTGTGTGTATTGGGACAAAACAAAAAAAGGGAGGAAAGAAAGCAAATTCGACATAATGTCACACAAACCTCCAAAAATGGGCTGGACAAAAGTATTGGCACCCTTTCACAACTGCGGATAAATAAGAATGTTACAAGCATGTGATGCTCCTGTAAACTCACCTGGGGCAAGTAACAGGTGTGGGCAATATAGAAATCACACCTGAAAGCAGATAAAAAGGAGAGACGTTCACTTAACCTTTGCATTGTGTGTCTGTCTGTGCCACACTAAGCATGGACAACAGAAAGAGGAGACGAGAACTGTCTGAGGACCTGAGAACCAAAATTGTGGCAAAATATCAACAATCTCAAGGTTACAAGTCCATCTCCAGAGAACTAGATTTGCCTTTGTCCACAGTGCGCAACATTATCAAGAAGTTTGCAACCCATGGCACTGTAGCTAATCTCCCTGGTCGTGGACGGATGAGGAAAATTGATGAAAGATTGCAACGCAGAATAGTCCGGATGGTGGATAAGCAGCCCCAAACATGTTCCAAAGACATTCAAGCTGTCCTGCAGGCTCAGGGAGCATCAGTGTCAGCGCGAACTATCCGTCGACATTTAAATGAAATGAAACGCTATGGCAGGAGACCCAGGAGGACCCCACTGCTGACACAGAGACATAAAAAAGCAAGACTACAGTTTGCCAAAATGTACTTGAGTAAGCCAAAAGCCTTCTGGGAAAACGTCTTGTGGACAGATGAGACCAAGATAGAGCTTTTCGGTAAAGCACATCATTCTACTGTTTACCGAAAACGGAATGAGGCCTACAAAGAACAAAACACAGTACCTACGGTAAAATATGGTGGAGGTTCAATGATGTTTTGGGGTTGTTTTGCTGCCTCTGGCACTGGGTGCCTTGACTGTGTGCAAGGCATCATGAAATCTGAGGATTACCAAAGGATTTTGGGTCGCACTGTAGGGCCCAGTGTCAGAAAGCTGGGTTTGCGTCCAAGATCCTGGGTCTTCCAGCAGGACAATGACCCCAAACATACGTCAAAAAGCACTCAGAAATGGATGGCAAAGAAGCGCTGGAGAGTTCTGAAGTGGCCAGCAATGAGCCCAGATCTAAATCCCATTGAACACCTGTGGAGAGATCTTAAAATTGCTGTTGGGAAAAGGTGTCCTTCCAATAAGAGAGACCTGGAGCTGTTTGCAAAGGAAGAGTGGTCCAAAATTCCGGGTGAGAGGTGTCAGAAGCTTATTGATGGTTATAGGAAGCGACTGATTTCAGTTATGTTTTCCAAAGGGTGTGCAACCAAATATTAAGTTAAGGGTGCCAATACTTTTGTCCAGCCCATTTTTGGGGTTTTGTGTGACATTATGTCATATTTGCTTTTCTGCCTCTGTTTTATATTTGTTCCAATACATACAAAGGGAATAAACATGTGTATAGCAAAACATGTGTTAATGCAATACCTTTTTTGTGTGAAATACTTGATTTTCAGGAAAAATATCAAGGGTGCCAACAATTTCGGCCATGACTGTATATATAACACTTTAAAAAAAAAAAGAAAAACTTACAGTTTTCGGCCAAGTGCTTGCTGAATCTTTGGTTTCGGTCCAGAATTTCCATTTTGGTGCACCACTAGTTGTAAGCCGTTCATCCATTCTACTGGAAAGAATTCCAAGCCGATCATCCATTCTACTGGAAAGGATTCCAAGCCATCGTTTGTCTGGCAACACTTAAAGCAATATTAGACCTCTTGCCTTATGAGGTCTCAGGCTCTGGGAAGGATGTCCATGTGGTGGTGGTTAGAGCACTGAGGCTGGTGGAGGAGTTCTCATAATTTGTGTGTCACAGCAGGAAGCATTCATTTTGGACTTTTATATGGACCTATTACTTTATATTTGTTATTGTTTTTCAATTATTTATATGCACAACAGTGCAACAGAATTTCTAAATGAAAGCATTTGGGGTATCATAATAGTGTGAGTATGTCTGTTTGTTTTCATTTCAACACTGAATTTATTTATTTATTCATTGGGTTTGCACTGAGAGCTATTTTTTTTTTCAAATTTTTGGACTTAAAGCTGAGCTCCAGTTGAACAAAAAACAAATAGAAGTCAGCAGCTACAAAAACTGTAACTGCTGACTTTTAATATGAAGACACCTACCTGCCCCCCCCCCCCCCCCCGGTCAAGCGGTGTCCTCACCAAG
Organism: Staurois parvus; assembly: GCF_062004578.1. Lineage (NCBI taxonomy): Eukaryota > Metazoa > Chordata > Amphibia > Anura > Ranidae > Staurois > Staurois parvus. The sequence continues at coordinate 10,022,601 of NW_028318094.1, forward strand.
GGTGGTTTCACCAGATGTCTTCTCTCTCCGTCGCTAACATCTTCAGTGTGGGCACCTGGCTGTGACAGCTTGCATCTTGCTTGAATTTGCTGTCAAATTCGGGTATCCACTCACCCCCCCACCCCCACCAACCAGTGCCAATCCTTAACGGGGAGCAGGGAACAAAGCCTTAAAGAGGAACTTCGTCTTTTGCGTGGCGCTCCACTTTAGTTTTTCATGTTCTTTCCTTTAGCATGATACATGGATCAGGTGTTTAAAGTGGAGTTCTGGTCCCGGCCACCTCCCAAAAAAAAATTAAAAGTCAGCAGCTACAAATACTATACCTGCTGACTTTTAATATTAAGGCACTTACCTGTCCATGCATCCAGCAGCGTCCTCACCCTGAGCCTATTCTTTAATCAGCTATCAGGGGCTGGTGCCGCCATCTTGACTAAGCAAAACTGGCAGTGAAGCCGCAAGGCTTCACCGCCGATTTCCTACTGCATATGCACAAATCGTGCTGCGCTATGTGAATGGGCCGCAGTGCTCTGGGACCTTGGAAGTGTCCCAAAGGGCTGTGAGGGGGCAACTAAGCCAGAAGTACCAAGTGTCAAAACCAGGTACCAGCTTCCTCCCACTTTTGAGTGGAACGCTGCTTTAAGGGCTTCTCCACACCAGATGTATTGGGGCTGGCCTGACAGTTGAACACAGTCACAACACATAGAAAAGGCAAAGTTTCTTGTCAGTGAGGTCAGTTCACCCACAGTGCTGCGGTGATCTGTGAAGCTTGTCGCAGTGTACACCACCACATCACAACACTGCTGCAGTGTACAGAACTGAATGAAATGTCACCTATGACACTTCTATAAAGTCCTAACAAAACAAAAAAAAGTAAGCAGTGCAATGTGCTGAAATTAACACATCGGTACTGTTCCTGTCAGTGCACACCAGCAGTGTGAATGAACAATATACCCTAGGCCAGGGCTTCTCAACCTTTTTTCAGTGAAGGCACCCATTAAAATTATGCACAATCTCAAGGCCCCCTATTCTACAATGTAAAAAAAAAAAAACCTAATTGTTTTACACAGTGCAGCAGAATCCACACACACAGGACACCCAACATTAGGCACACTGGTACTAACTAGTATTCCAGTGTTTCTCTTCTTCATTTTCTCTCCCTCTCTCAGCTAACATGACCCCAGTACTGATGGAGAGGGGCAGGGGAGGAGTAAACAAGATTGCTGTGCAGGCGCTCACTGTCCACCTTATCAACTAATGACAACATTGGTTGTTAAGATGCTGGGGGCTAGAAGGTTGTAATTGTGAACAATGAAAACCTGTGGCTTTGTGTAACTAAAAGACAAGCTTTATCCACCTAATAGCTTGTATACAATTTGTAGCCATTTTGCCAAGGCACCCTTGAAGAAATATGAAGGCACCCCAGGGTGCCTGGTCACTCTGGTTGAAAAAGGCTGCTCAAGGCACAACAATTTTCATTTAAATATATTCTTCACATTGCTACAGTGAAAATCTGTGTTTGAGCAGAGAATACCTTTGCAAACCCCAATTTTACCTTGTAAAAGTAGCAGTGACATCATCTTAGCCACTGCAGAGAGATCTCAGAGAGGGACCCAGCAGGCTCCACCCACTACAGTGAGAATCTACAGGAGGGGTGGAGACAAGACCGGACACCCTGCACAAGGAGAGAGAGCAGCAGGGATCGGTCTTTATTACTGGAAACTCCTGCACAGAGCGAATGTTTCACACTGGATTGCTGCACAGATCTGGAAGAAATACACAAAGCGCAACAAGAATTAAGGAAGAATACATGTCTCTTGTATTTAGACAGTATTTGGTAATCTCACATTTAGCTGCAAGAGCTCTAAACTAGTCTAAATAGACATGTAATGCTATCCTTAAAATGAAAGTTCACCTTTCCACAAAAAAATAAAAAAGGTGAAATAACAAAATGTAAATGTGATTACCATGAAGACCCATGACCCTGGTAGAATACAAGGCAGCCTTTTTGTCGGCCAAATGATTCATTCATCCTCTCCATTTCTTGGCTATTTGTAATCTAAGACACCATCATGAACTGAAGAGATGGGCGTGTCATGCTCTCAGGTTTGAGGTTGGACCACAATATGGTTGTCTTGTACGAATTCTGGTCTGAATCCACTATCACTGCTCTCCTGGATCACAGGTTGGTTATAGTCCTTCTTCCTGAAGATAATCCCCATGTAGAACTTCTGGTTCCTAGAACTCTGTACTTGGCTAGGAACAATAGTACAGTGCTGACTATCTCCCCAACCTCTAACAACTCGCCTTTGAATGGACAAGGTTTATTCCATCCTACATTCAAAGATAAGTTCACCTTTTGACCTAAAATAATAAATGCATATTTCTCAGGTAACAAAATGTACATGTATTATTTTTGGTTGCTGGAGCCTGTAAAGCATTGCACCAGTGATCAGAAGATCACTGGTGCCATGCAGGTCTCCTGCAGATCTGTCAGTATACAGTATCTGCTTGCCTGTACGGGATGTACGAGCTAACAGATGTACTGATAGGAAGAATCAATCAACTACCACGGCGCTCCACAGCACCATAGTAGTTCACTGAGAACTACAAGCTGACATCCACTAAGGCTGTCAGGACTTGTAGTTCATTCATTCACAGAACACTGTGAATGAATGATGCCGCCATGTGGGCGAAGCCCTGAACGGCTGCGCTGTTTTTAAATCTGACAGCTTGTACGGGGAACTTCTCCCCATACTTCTGTCCCTGGGAGGAGGGGGATCAGCGGGTGGCGGCTGCAGCATTGGGAACATGTTACATGTTCTACCCTAAAAAGGGGTGAAATATGTAACATGTTCCCAAAGGTGAACTTATCCTTTAAGAAAATGAAACTTACACCCACAGAGGTAGCTCCCATAAATCTGATAAAACATGGTAAGGCCGGCTTAAAGCGGTGTTAAACGCAGCACCAATAATGTATTATATTGCAGCTTACCAAACATTTGATATGATGGCTGCATTCGTTTTTCTGTTATTTTTTTAGGGTTTTCACCTGGTGATCTGGCCAGTAACACACCTCCCCCAATCTGGATGAAGGAGCACCAGAGACACCATTGGACAGCAGGATTGTCAGTCTGGGGGGAGGGGAGTGTTAGATGGAATAGCAGATTTAAACAGACTAACAAATTGAAGCCAAACTCCAGCTAATACTTCATAATCATTTATAGCAAATGTTTTTTTTTTCTTTTGAGATAAAGCTTTTACATACATAAAAGATCATTGCAAGCAACCCTGCTAGTGGGGGAAGGTTTGCCTTATCTCTGTAACTGATATGTTTTGCAGGAGAGCTTGTTCTGCTGAAAACCAACAGACCTAATGGCAGGATCACCAGATTGAAATAGAAGAAAGAAAGCCTAAAACAGATAAACGAATACAGCCATCACATCTAAAATGTGGTAATCTGCAATATAATAAATGTTTTCTTTTGGGTTTAATACTGCTTTAACAACCCTTCTCTTTGACCCCCTGCTCTAGTCATGCACAGACTCTTTGACCTTGTGGGGTTGATTTACTAAAGCACCTTGTTGGCAAATGGTTGCAGTTCCTTGCATGACTGACTACTTTTAGACAGAGAAGAGATTTACTAAAGCACAAGTCAACAAATATTATTATTATTATACAGGATTTATATAGCGCCAACAGTTTGCGCAGCACTTTACAATACAAAGGGAGACAGTACAGTTACAATACATTTCAGTACAGAAGGAATAGGAGGGCCCTGCTTATGGAGCTTACAATCTAAATAGACACAATTCGGAATGTACTATGCCCCTGACATGTGTTTACATCTGTACGTGTGTACATGTGGAGGTTTCTACGAGCTGATTGACCATGTAATAGGCACCACAATCTGCCTGTCTGTGGACACTGGCGATCTCCTGACAGATCCGGTCCATTTGGTGAATTGCTATTTATTAAACAGAGTCGTGGTGTCTGAGCCTGAGTATGCTAGAGAGCCATGTCTCAGACCTGGAGAGCCTCTACTAGAGGAATAAAATGGCTGCAAAGTCATCCTGCCATCATCTAATCTGTGTAAGCAAAACATGGGGAAAAAGCAGAGGGCTGGCTGTGGACACAGAGAAGTCAATTGCCTGGAGATCGATCCCATGAAAGGTCTGTCCCATTACCCAATCATTGCAGACCACAGCTCCAACCAACCAGGAACATCCCTCCCAGCCTATTCATTCCTCTCTCTAGCACCAGCCGCCTAGTACATCCTGGTTTTTCATACCGGCATTGTAGTATCACTTGGTGACGTGACCAGTCCCATAAGTGCAGTACAAGCTGGTGTGGTGGCTAGCACAAGTACTGTCCCGCAACCACCAAAAATTCAAACACAGACCTGTAGAGCCCATTGTGTCCTTCCGGATGTGCTTGCAAATACTGATTGGCAGCCCACAAACTCTGTAACACCTGTACTTCCCCCATTCACTGTCCAGCCCACAATTCAGGTGGAAGCAGCAAATTTAACCACTCCCCTTGATTTTTTGGAGCGGTTTTTCACGGAAGATCTGTATGGATTAATTGTGAAACAAAGTAATTTATATGCAAAAAATTTATCGCTGCCAACCCAAATTCGAGCCTTGTCAGACCATTTGTAGTGGAAACCTATACAGTTTCCGAATTTTTAGTTTTTTTTTTAGCCTAACCATCAACATGGGCATTACTAAAAAAAAAAAAAAAAAAAATGAATTGCGGTTGTATTGGTTTACAGACCCGATTCATCATATGCCCGTGTTCTCTGCTGCCACAGCCAGGCATAGATATGAGAATATAATGCGATTTATGCATTTCAATGACAATACACTTTGTTGTCCTCGGGGTGATCCTGAATTTGACCAGCTCCACAAAATTCAGCCCCTCATAAATCACCTTAACCAGAAATTTGCAGATGTGTATACTTCCCAGCAAAACATCTGCGTTGAGGAGTCCCTCATTAATTTTTCTGTCCGCCTTACATTCAAAACGATTTCTCTCCAGCAAGCATGCCAGATATGGGGTCAAAATTAATAAGACCTGTGAGAGGGCAACAGGCTATAATGTAATTTTCATGTTTACAAGGGTAAAAATAGTCACGTGCAGCCCCCGGGATGCCCAGACTACATGGGGAGCAGTGGCAAGATAGCTTGGGACTTGGTGTCACCCTTTTCCCATATGGGGAACCACTTATACATGGAAAATGTGTATACAAGCGTGCCACTATTTAGACATTTGTACAATCTTGAAATTGGTGCATGTGGCACAAGTGCAACCTAATCTCTGGGGCTTCCCCCAATGGCTTGTATCCCCCATCTTAGAACGGGGGAGAAGGCCAGCTTGAAAAACGATAAATTGCTCGCAGTGAAGTGGAAGGACAAAACGGGATTTTTCATCCTGTCTTCCATTCACGCAGACATGACCATCCGAATTGCCATGGCAGCTGGTGTTGTTGAGATGCCCCTCTGTGTCCACAACTATAACCTTAACATGGGACGGGTGGACTTCAACAACCAGATGATGAAGCCGTACTTAGTTTCTCGTAAAGCCAGACGCTGGTACAACAAAAGTGTCTGTATATTTATTTTAATTGGCTCTGTACAACGCTTTTGTGCTTTACAAAGCAACTGGAAGAAGTAGATCCTTCCTAAAATTCCAGGAAGAGATTATCACGGCCCTTTTGTATCCAGAAGGTGCTATGGCCCAAACCCCTAACCCAGATGCAGTGAACCGGCTGCATGAGAGGCATCTTCCTGATGCCATTCCTGGTACCACAACCCAAAAGTCACCCCAAAAAAATATGTTGTGTCTGTAGCAGGATGGAATTAGGCTTGACACTCATGTTAGGTAGTTAGAAAACTGGCTATTGCATTTTGAGAGACCCGAATATCTGCTTGTTACAGTTTAAAAAATAAATGAAAACATTTAAAAAAGCAAAAAAACAAAAATTTTTTTGAGCATTAAAATGTAAAAAAAGTGTTCAGGCTTTCAAAGTGGTCATTGGATTTCAGGCTCCTGTATGTGGATAGGCTGCCAAAAATTCTCACACATGTGGTACCCCCATACTTGGTAGAAGTAGCAGAATATATTTTGGGGTGTAATTCCACATATACCCATGGTATGTGTGAGCAATAAATCATTTAAGTGACAAATTTGTGTGGAAAAAAAAAATTGCCCTTTTCCAAAAACGTGTGGAAAAAAAAAAAAGAATTTTCCATGGACTCAACACAACTCTCAGCAGATAGCTTAGGGTCTCTATTTTCTGAAAAGGGGTCATTTGGGGTGTTTGTAATGATGTGAACTTGTGAGCCACTATGGTGGTATATAAATACTTATAAATAATTAGCTCCTATAAATGTGATGGTGCATCAACACAGAAACACATACTCATAATATTGTGTGAAAATGAATAAATAAAATATTAAATGCGTCGTGCTCCTCAATATTATATAGTGATGAATAATATATAAATATAAAAAATAAATAAATGAATAAATTTAAATAGTTCTAAATGAATCCATGGTGATAGAATTTAAAAAACTCCTGGTGCTATATTTGATTAACCATATTAATAAAATAAATAATGTGAAAAAAGCTGATAAATTCAAATTATATGGACACAGTGTTAATCAAATCAGGTAAACTGAAAAAAGACCCCCATACGTAGTGGTATATTATGTGCAAAACTTATATGTGCAAAGATGCAAAAATATTTCATAAAACAGTAAAGAAAAAAAAATATATATATATATGATAAAAAACAATATACTAATTCATATAAAAAATAATAATAAATAAATAATGATAAAACAATACAAATAATATAGTGTGCTCACTCTCACTTGTGCAGCCTAAAATAGTGATTAGAGCTATATACTGGTTATCCTTAACTCAGGTGACATGTAATTGTCCCGAAAATGGAAAATGTATTGCTGTTGGGGTAGATTGTAATATTACTTTCCTTCCACTAGATGGCCTTTTCTTCTGAGTTATAAGGGCTGGATAGATGGAAATAGATATCTCCCCTCCTCCTGTTAAAGTCTATCTCCTGTATCCTCTTCTTCCCTTTTGCTCCTCCAATTTAGGACATGTAAAATAAAGATTCCCACACAGTGCTTTATCCTTCATACAGGGTTTTAATGTGTCTCCAGACAAATGCAAACTTACATTTCACAGGGTAATACAGAGCGTTTTTAAAAGTGTGTGCCCTCGCACAATAACAGTACTCGCCGTTCCGCTGTTGGTGGCGTCGTGACCTCAGAGCCCCTCCCCTGGGGTGTTTGTACTGCTCTGGCATTTTAGTAGCTCAAGAAATGTGATAGCAATCAGAAAGTAAAAGCTGTGTAAATTCCAATATATACAGTAGTAGTTTGTAGACGCTATAACTTTCACACAAACCAATCAATATACACTTATTGGGATCTTTTTTTACCAAAAGACATGTAGCAGAATACATTTTAGCCTAAATTTGTTACTAAATTTGAGTGTACTATATATTTTTTATAACCGAAAGCAAAAAAATAGTTTTTTTTTTAAATGTTGTCTTTTTTTGTTTATAGCACAAAACATAAAAAAAACCGCAGAGTTGATCACATAGCACCAAAAGAAAGCTCTATTTGTGTGAACAAAAGAACATAATTATTATACAGGAATTATATAGCACCAACAGGAGGGCAAATGGTTAATAAGAGTGGTGGTGTCTGAGCCTGAGGTGCTGGAGAGCCTCTACTAGAGTCATGTCCCAGACCTGGAGAGCCTCTACCAGAGTCATGTCCCAGACCTGGAGAGCCTCTACTACAGGAATACAGCGGCTGCAATGTCATCATCCTGCCACCTGCTGTTCCCATGTCATCTAATGCGGCTTCTACAGATCACAGGGCTGGCTGTGCACACAGGAGATCGATCCCAGGAAAGATCTGTCCGATCACCCAATCATTGCACACCACAGCTCCAACCAACCGGGAACATCCGTCCCGGCCTACTCACTCCTCTCTCTACAACCGCGCTCACCGATTGGCGGTCTGGGTCCAAGCTTGCTGACAGCCCAGTCCAGAACTGACAGGGGGCGGTCCCAGTAACTACACCAACGATCTGCAGGGGGCGGTCCCAGTAACTACACCAACGATCTGCAGGGGGCGGTCCCAATAAATTACCCAGCGATATGCTGGGGGGGGGGGTGTCCCAGTAACTAGCCCACCCAGACCCCGCCGATCATATATACAATCATTTAAAATGATAAATCTCCTCCCTCATTCGCCCACATGTTGCTGGCTCCACCTACTTCATCAGGCTCCACAGTCCATTGGTTGGCCAGTCCGCCTCTCCGCAGCGCTCAGACGATGTTGACTCCAGCAGCTCCTCCTTCAGACTGAGCAGCATAGCGGGTTGCTAAGCAACGTGTGTTGCCCCTCCCACTTCCGGGCCGCAGACTCCTCCCACTTCCGGGCCGCAGTTCCCTCTGTTCAATAGAGTCTGGCGCGGAATGGAGCTCCATTTTTTGATACATGTGACTTCCATCTCCTCTCTCTACAACCGCGCTCACCGATTGGCAGTCTGGGTCCAAGCTTACTGACAGCCCAGTCCAGAACTGACAGAGGGGCGGTCCCAGTAACTACCCTACCGATCTGCAGGGGGCGGTCCCAGTAATTACTACACCGATCTGCTGGGGGCGGTCCCAGTAACTAACCCACCCAGACCCCGCCGATCATATATACAATCATTTAAAATGATAAATCTCCTCCCTCATTCGCCCACATGTCGCTGGCTCCACCTACTTCATCAGGCTCCACCTACTTCATCAGGCTCCACAGTCCATTGGTTGGCCAGTCCGCCTCTCCGCAGCGCTCAGATGATGTTGACTCCATCAGCTCCTCCTTCAGACTGAGCAGCATAGCCGGTTGCTAAGCAACATGCTTTGCCCCTCCCACTTCCGGCCCGCAGACTCCTCCCACTTCCGGCCCGCAGTTCCCTCTGTTCAATAGAGTCTGGCGCAGAATAGAGCTCCATTTTTTGATACATGTGACCTCCACTCCCTTTATTTATTTATTTATTTATTTTTTTCCTTCTTCTAGTGAACTTTAACCACTCCTCCTACCGACTGAATAATGGCCAGCGTCATTCAACTCACTTTCTGCTAGACCAGGGTGTGAAGACTCCATCCTCAACCTGGACTCACAAGAAAATGCTGAATGGTGCGGCATCAATAGATGAACCTGATCTGCAGCATTTCACATACACCTACTACCGGAGGAAGAAGAGGATGAAAAGGATCAGTGATGTCAATGGGCCAGATAGTCCAAACATTTTGAAAAAAAAAAGTGTTTTTCTTATAAAATTTTGCAAATAAATCTTTCTTCATAAATCTTGGCCAAAAAAAAAAAACAAATTAGTTTATAACCAAAAATTATAATTAAAACAAAAATTACATTTTTATTTTTTATATTATTACTGTCACTCTAGCAGTACAGTGTTACCATAGTGACATTGTACTACTTGTGGGGGGGTGATGATTTTTTTTTTTTTTGCACTGATTGCTTTTACACCCACAAAGGCTGTAAAAGCAATCATTTCTCCTTCTCTCTGGCTGCATTCTTGCAGCCATTGAGAACTACTGTGTGAGCTGTGATTGGTCACAGCTTGTCACATGGTACAAGGCTGTTGTGAATAGCCCTGTACCATGTGACCTCTGTGATCATTCACAGATTTCACTAGTAGTAAGCAATAATGTCAGGAAGTGACATCTTGCTTACTACTATTCATGTGATCACTGATTGGCCAATCAGTGATCGCATGATCGGGACACAGCGGGCACCGGCTTGCGGTGCTGCACGCTCCCAGGGAATTCATCCCAAATGTGTTCTGTAGGATGGAAGTCAAGGCTCTGTGCAGGCCTCTTGAGTTCTTCCACACCAGTGATCATCTTAGGCGTGTTCGAACTAGGATCTGAACCAATGTGTGCGAGCCCACCAGTGAGCTGTCACCTCTACAGACCAGTCATCTAGTGATGGGGCATTCTCTGCCCCACAGACACACGTATACACGCCCCTTGTACATGTGTGGCTGCAGCAGGGGCATATTTGCCGCGAGGCAAACAAGGCATTTGCCTAGGGCGGCACATTTTAGGGGGGCGGCACGCTGGCGCCGCCGCCCCCCCCCTTTCCCACAGAAGGGACACTTAGTACAGGGGTGGGCTGCTGTGTCTTACCTGGGTCCGCAACTCCGTGTCCTAGTCCCACGTCGATCCTGTCCACAAAGAACTGCTGGAGGAGTGGTAAAGAAGTTGTGCGGTCAGCGGGTCCAGTGTCTTCATTTCCCTTGATCACGATGTGTGGGCAGGATGACATGGCGCCCCTGTCGTCTGGCCACACCTCCGGTATCACTCAACAGCCTATAGCAGCTTGTCCCTCCCTCTGCAAGCTCCACCTCCTCACCAGTGATTGGCCGCTGGAACTGTAGCTCAGGAAAGGCACGCAGGCGGCCAATCACCGGCAAGGAGGCAGAGCTTGAAGAGGAGGAGCCGAGTGGCAGCGTGAAGATCAAAGAAGATCTAGTGAGGGAGCAGCCGAAGCGAGTGAAGAGGAAAGCGGTCGGAGAAGGAAGACAGCTGAACGGTAAGTGTCTGTCCCATGCAGATAGTGCTGCTGCAGCCAGGTATGCTGGCTGTGGATAGGAGAGGGAGGGAGTGAGCCCAGGCTGGAGCAGGGGTCAGCAAGGTAAGTTTCATTGGTGTCAGCAGGAGGAATAGTGCCCCATCATTGGAGCACTATTCCTCCCCCCCACTGACACCAACGATGGGGCACTATTCCCCCCCACTGACACCAACGATGGGGCACTATTCCCCCCCACTGACACCAACAATGGAGCACTATTCCCCCCCCCCCACTGACACCAACGATGGAGCACTATTCTACCCCCCCACTGACACCAACGATGGTATTCCTCCCCCCCCCCCACTGACACCAACGATGGAGCACTATTCCTCCCCCCCACTGACACCAACGATGGGGCACTATTCCCCCCCCCCCACTGACACCAACGATGGGGCACTATTGCTCCCCTCCAGGGGTGTATTTACCACAAGGCAAACAAGGCATTTGCCTAGGGCGGCATTTTTCAGGGGGGCAGCGGAATTTTTGGGATAGGCAACAAAATGAGTTTTGTTGCCTATCCCAGAGTTCTTCGTTAAATTCATGATATTTTCTTTTCTCCTTTCTTTTCAAGACAGACAACACATTTGGAGATTGAGCCATTTACCTTGCTTGGGGTTTGTGCTGGGCTTATTTCATATCCTCATCTTAACCAGTCCCCAAGAAATACCTATCAGTGTGCTATGGGGAAGCAGGCTATGGGTAAGGAGAATATTTGGTAATAATCTCTTCTCTATATTTCTAGTTATGTTAGGTAAAGCAGACCATAAGTGAAGAAAGATATTTTGACATTCCTTCTTCCTGTAAGAGTTATTTTGGTTCCCCTTCGTTTTGCTTCACTGGCAGTGTGTTCAGTGTTGGTGCAGAACTTAGTATTTTAACCACTTGTCTACCGGGCCTTTTTACCCCCTTCCTGCCCAGGCCAGTTTTCAGCGTTCAGCGCTGTCACAATTTGAATGACAATTGCACGGTCATGCAACATTGTACTCATATGAAATTTTTATAATTTTTTTTGAGACAGATAGAGCTTTCTTTTGGTGGTATTTAATCACTTCTGGGTTTTTTATTTTTTTGCTAAACAAACCAAAAACAACGGAAAATTTATGAGGCTGCAGTGATGGGCACTGATAGGAAGCACTGGTAGGTGGCACTGATGGGCATTGGCAGGCATCACTGATGGGCACTGAAAGGCAACACTCATATATGGCACTGATAGGTGGCACTGACTGGCACTGATAGGTGGCACTGAAAGAAAGATCAGATGGGCACTGATATGTGGCATTGATTTGCACTGGTAGGCACTGATATGTGGCATTGATGTGGCACTGATGGACACTGACAGGTGGCACTGATGGGGCTACACTGATCATCAGGGCACTGATGATCAGTGTACATGTCCCCTCTGAGGAATGCCGATTTCCGGCATTCCTCTCCTCATGAGCTGTCAGCTTGTGAGGACAGGAATACCGATAACCGGCATTTCCTTATTTACATGCGATCAGCTGTGATTGGACACAGCTGGTCACATGACAGCGCCAACGTCATTGGCTTTTTCCGCTGATCGGTGATCCGCTGTGCCCCAGGGGCACGCACACGTGGATAGAGTGGGAGGACGTCATATGAACGAGAGAACGAGAGAACCGCTGCCTGTCCGTTTTCTTATGTCATTTCCTTATATGCGGGCGGGAGGCGGTTAATATAAAGCTGGTCATACACTAGTAGATTTTCAAACAAGCTTTTTTGTGAGTATTCATGTGATTTTTTTTTTTTTCTATTATTGTACATTTAATGACTGGACAAATGTTGTTTGAAAGTACTTCAAAATTATGTTTGTTTTTAACATTCAATTTTGGATTGCAAGTCATTTCTGAATGAAACCACATGCACTGTTCGAAATGCATTCAATCAAGAAAAAAGTTTCCATCTTGCTCCTTTGAATTTTCTCACCGCTGTTGATAATGAATGTTGATTTGACCCCACTAATGATTAGAAAATTGAAGAAAGTACTGAAAACTGACCATTTCAAACAAATCTCTGCTAGTTTATAGCCAGGTTTACACACCTTACAGTGTATGCAAACTCGATCGATGCGTGTTATTTGCTTCATTTTAGTCTGTTTAATATACCATTAAAAATATTTTGTTACTTCTTTTCAGAAAGTGTAAAATATAAAACCAAACAAAAAAAAACTGTTGATTCTGCCACAAATCCAGTAAATTGGTAAATTCCTGTGCTCTGAAATCCTAAACCGTGTTTTGAGCTCTTACTAGTTCTTTTCTGTGGATTCAGAATGCCTCCACCTTTGTCAAGGAGAGAGGAAGATGTTCTGCAGTTGTAAAACATTTCTGTCCTAGGGTGACAACACTGCTCTTCCATTGATACAGTATAATGAGTAAATATTGTCACCCTAGGACAGGACTTGCACAATGGTTACAAACCATGTCTATTCAAACTGAGTATGTGAATAAGTGACATCAGCATTTAAAAGGATCAGATTTGGAAATTTAGGCAAACCTCGACTTTTACCTATAAGATCTGGTTCACACAGATGTTATCAAGCGTACATGTGAGGGCTGTGTTTGCCCACATGGGGATGCATAGGTGTTCTGTTCATCCATTTGCAAGCAGTCCCGTTCATATCAGTTGGGACGCAACGGTTGCACGGGCAGAGCCGCTGCTCCCAATGTGACAACTGTGTGGGTTTGGGTCCCTGAACTTAGACAGGGTGTTCATGCAGCCACTGTGTCTCAGTTGATCTCAATGGGATTGCCTGCACAGGGATACAAGGGATACCTGTGCATCCCTGTGTGAGGAAACCCAGCCCTTGCACAGGTATACACTTAGGTACGCCCGTGTGAACAAGGCCAAAAAAAGATGCATCTGACCCTGCCTTGTCCTTCCTTTGAGCCTTCTTGTTGGTCCAACAAAGGATCTGCATGTCTGTCCATCCCATCCCGAGATATGCACAGCTCTGTCTGGCAGGACTGGAGACCTAAATTTTCTCTGTTGTGTTTTAGCAGTACCTACTGGTCTTGTCTCTCCCTCACCCTGTGACTGGACAGTGAAAAGAGAAGCAGCAGACTGATAAACTTAAAGCAGAACTAAACTGTCTGAAAACCACATACTGAAAATGCTATTTAATTCACTTTTAATATTCAAAGCAAACTCCCCCATCAATCCATGTCTCTGTGCTTTATATTGATGAGAAAACACTTTGAAAAACACCATCTAGCATTTCTAGCTACAGTCTTCTTAAGTAAGGGCAGATGATTCATGTTGCATTTACTTGGAATTCATCTACTCTTGACTCAGGCATGCAGGCAGGAGGGTGTGCTTGGGTGTGAAAGTCACTCCTCCCCTCCTGAAGACACTGGGGATGTATTTCAGCATTTTGGCCAAGGTCAGAAACCAGGAAGCAAATGAAGAAATGTAAACAAAAATAATAATAGTATATCTTCCTATCTGTTTTAAGGACTAAAAATAGTTAATGCTAATTGAGTGATTGAGAGAGTTTAGTTCCGCTTTAACTGTGTCACTCTGCTCTCTTTTCTTATTAGCTTGTTTTTTTTGGCACATAAACAATTTCTCAAAGCTGATTGGCTCCTTAAACTGCTTCTACCAGTCCTAGTCTTAGCTCTGCTGTACACAGACTGTATGGCGGAACCGATACCAAGCCAAAAGTACCTACACTGCTTGCACTTGGAAAACACATTTAATGATGATGTATTAATGTTTAAAAGGCTGCATTAGTTTTCCTTTTATATCTGCCTCAAGTTCAACCTTTAATATGCAACAAGAACCACCCAGGACTCCAGATTCTGTCTTTTCTTGCTTTCTGTGGAAGGTTTCGTTTCTTACCACACACAGTCATACAGGATCAGTGTGTACAGAAAGCCAATTCAGTCCAGGCACAGTCCTTTTGTGGTGTTTGCAGTGAATGAGGTTTCTTTTGCTCCTTCCTTCTCCCTCTGCTTTTTGTCTGGAGTGTCATTTGCAATTCATTGTCTCTGTTTTCTGAGCGGGGTGTATTCAGCTGCTGTGACCCCGGGTCTTGCGCATTTAGCTCCCTGGATACAATGCACTGACGTTACTGCTGATGGTTGGGATACAAAGACTGCTAGATATCTTCAGAAATAAAAAAGGCCTTTGTTTCTGCACATTATTACTAAACACCTGACTAAAGAATAAGGAAGCTGATAAAACCCGTCATTGAAAAATAGAGAAACTTTGGCGACAGACACTGTAGTTCAGAATATGTAACAGTCAATAGAGGATTGTGGTGGGCCTTGTTTAACCACTTCCGCACCGCTGTATAGCAGAAATACTGCTACAGGGTGGCATGGATGCGCAAAATCATGTGTGTGTGTGTGTGTGTATATATATATATATATATATATGTGATTCGCGCTCCCATGGTGATCGCGGGCCTGGAGCATGCATGCGAGCCGACCCGCTGGTGCCCTGATTCGGTGTCCAAGCGATCGATCGTCCGATTTAGGCCAGTGATGTTCGGCCTGAAACGGATGATCAATCCCTGTCCTGTACCTGTGTTTACATTTACACAGGTACAGTAAATATGAAATCTTCTCTCTCCGGGTACATTCCATCCCAGAGAGAGAAGAAAGCAGACACGTGAGTAAAACAGCACACTTACACAGTTAGGACACTTTTTAGGACACATTTAACCCCCTGATCGCCCCTTAGTTAACTCCCTCACTGCCCTGTCTCCAGTGTCATTAGTACAGTGTACAGATTTTTTGCTGATCACTGTATTAGTGTCACCAGTGTTTTCAGATAGCATTAGCAGTCCATGACAGCCAGGTGCTGTTTTTCCTGTGAGTCACACTAGGTACCTTTTTAAATTTAGTGAATGCACTCCAAGAGATAAACGAAACCAGCGCTCCAATCTTCATGCAAACCAAGGAATTGCCAAAATGCCAACCGAAGAGGTGCTGCCCTTCTGAGATCGGGAAATCTGACCACTGGTGAATAAAAACAAACAAGGGCGGACTCTCATCGTGCATTACCGTGGTATAACACGTAATTTATTAAATAAAAAAGGATGTATACTCACAAATCAACGTGATTATAGGCAGTATAGGTGATCCACAAAAACAGTCACAATACAACTGTGTCTAATGATGCGGATTAGTTGACACGTTTCGGAAGCTGAACCCCCTTCCTCTGAGCTGAGGAAGGGGGTTCAGCTCCCGAAACGCGTCAGTAATCCGCATCATTAGACACAATTGCATTGTGACTGTTTTTGTGGATCACCTATACTGCCTATAATCACGTTGGTTTGTGAGTATACATCCTTTTTTATTTAATAAATTACGTGTTATACCACGGTAATGCACGATGAGAGTGCGCCCTTGTTTGTTTTTATTCACCTTTAAATTTAGTGGCCAAAATGTCCAGTGAAAGGTACTCTAGTGAAGAGGCATACAGGATTCTGGGCATATCAGATGAGAGCGAATGGGAAGTCTCACTGACAGAATCCATCTCAGAATATGAACCTGTAGACAGCAGCAGCACCCAGACAGATAGCTCAGACAATGGAGAAGAGGTCCCTACTAAGGTCAGGAGTACCTGACCCCATTCCCAGGTTGCTGAGATGTTACAGTCGCATGATGACTCTCATATGCAGTAGAGTGCCAGTACTAGTGCCGCTCTACCTTTTGGTGAGCTGGTGAGCACCAGCGGCCTAGTACATCCAGGTATTCCACATACCAGCACTGCAGTATGACTTGGTGACGTGACGAGTTCCATAAGTATAGTACAAGCTGGTGTGGTGGCGAGCACAAGTAGTGTCCCGCAGCCAACAAGAATTTGCACACAGGCCTGTAGAACACAGCCGCCTAGTACATCCTGGTTTTTCATACCGGCATTGCAGTATCACTTGGTGACGTGACCAGTCCCATAAGTGCAGTACAAGCTGGTGTGGTGGCTAGCACAAGTACTGTCCCGCAACCACCAAAAATTCAAACAAAGACCTGTAGAGCCCATTGTGTTCTTCCGGATGTGCTTGCAAATCCTGATTGGCAGGCCACAAATTCTGCAGCACCCATACTTCCCCCATTAACTGGGATCATTTGAGGGGTTTGATGCTATCCTGGCATTTCTGGGCCTCCGAAACTGTGATAGGTAGTGAGGAAATGAAGTTACGCACTTTCAATGTGGTCATTGGATTTCGGGCTCCTGTATGGCTCCCAAAAAGTCTTACACATGTGGTATCCCCATACTCGGTAGAAGTAGCAGAATGTATTTTGGGGTGTAATTCCCATGGCATATGTCAGCAATATATCATTCAAGTGAAACCTTAAATCTTCCATGGACTCAACATGCCTCTCATGCCTTTCCAAAAAGGGGTCATTTGGGGGTGTTCGTACTGTCCTGGTATTTTAGCACCTCAAGAAATGTGATAGGCAGTCAGAAAGTAAAAGCTGTGTAAATTCCATTATCTATACCATAGATTGTAGATGCTGTAACATTCACACAAACCAATTAATATGCAGTTGTTGGGATTTTTTTACCAAAGACATGTAGAAAAATACATTTTGGCCTAAATGTATGACAAAATTTGAGTTTGTGTATTTTTTATGACAGAAATGAGAAAATATATTGTTTTTTAAAAAAAATGTTTGGCATTTTTTTTTTTTTTTTATAGTGTAAAAAAAAATCCCAGAGGTAATCAAATACCACCAAAAGAAAGCTCTATTTGTGTGAAAGAAAGGACATAAATTTAATTTATGTACAGCACTGCATGACCGCACAATTGTCAGTTAAACTAGCGCAGCGATGTATAGCAAAAAATGGTGTCAATTGCAGTATCTATACCAGGGGTGGGCAAACTTTTTGACTTGAGGGCCGCAATGGGTTCATATATTGGACCCGGGGGCCGGACCAAGAGTAGATGAATGATGTGTATGTGTCATCCATAGTAAGTATAGTAATATTCCCCCATAGTAATTAATCCCCCCTATAGTAATTCATCCCCCATATAGTAATTAATCCCCCATAAAGTAATTCATCCCCCATAGTAATTCATCCGTCATAGTAATTCGTCCCCCATATAGTAATTCGTCCCCCATAGTAATTCATCCCCCATATAGTAATTCAACCCCCATAGTAATTCATCCCCCATATAGTAATTCATCCCCCATAGTAATTCATCCCCCATAGTAATTCACCCCCATATAGTAATTCATCCCCCATATAGTAATTCATTCCCCATATAGTAATTCATCCCCCATAGTAATTCCTCCCCCATAGTAATTCATCCCCCATATAGTAATTCATCCCCCATATAGTAATTCATCCCCCATAGTAATTCATCCCCCATATAGTAATTCATCCCCCATAGTAATTCATCCCCCATATAGTAATTCATCCCCCATATAGTAATGCATCCCCCATATAGTAATTCATCCCCCATATAGTAATTCATCCCCCATAGTAATTCATCCCCCATATAGTAATTCATCCCCCATATAGTAATGCATCCCCCATATATATTAATTCATCCCCCATAGTAATTCATCCCCCATATAGTAATTCATCCCCCATAGTAATTCATCCCCCCTATTAATTCATCCCCCATATTAAGTCCCCAAGTCCCCCCTGTGTCAATTCACTTACCTTTGCTCCACGCGTTCCTCTCGCCGTGTTCCCGCTTCGTTCCGGTGTAGCATGAAAATCTGTCTCCTATGAGGATCTGTCCCCCTCGACGTATCTGCGCATGTGCCAGTTTCAGGCATTAGCAGCCGATCGGCGATCTCCGGCACATGCGCAGATACGTCGAGGGGGACAGATCCTCACAGGAGACAGATTTTCATGCTGCACCGGTCTTCAGGGCGGACTGTGAGAGGAGCCTAGCGGGAGCCTAGCTCCGCGGGCCGGATTAAAAGGTCCGCTGGGCCGTATACGGCCCGCGGGCCGTAGTTTGCCCATTGCTGATCTATACCATAGTTTGTAGACGCTATAACTTTCACACAAAGCAATCAATATACACTTATTGGGACTTTTTTTACCAATGGCGTGTAGCAGAATACATGTTGGCCTAAATTTTATGACTAACTTTGAGTTTACTATATATTTTTTTTTGCCAAAAGTAAAAAATATAGTTTTTTTTTTTCCAAAATTTTCAGTCTTTGTTTGTTTATAACGCAAAAAATAAAAAGTGCACAGGTGATCAAATACCACCAAAAGAAAGCTCTATTTAAGTAAAAAAAAAGGACATACATTTTTGTTTGGGTACAGCATTGCATGACCGCGCAATTACCAGTTGAAATAGTGCAGCACGAATAGTTAAAGAAGGCCTGGTCAGGCCTGGGGGGTAAATCCTCTGGAGGGCAAGTGGTTGAATAAAGTTTGATCACTTGACAGGTGATGGAACAAAGTGTATGTGGTTGTAATGCATGGAAAATATTGGATTTAAAAGTATGTGTGTAAACATTTACTCCATTATAGTCTTTAAATATACCATTAAAGTGTTTTGTTATGTCTTTCCAACAAATGAAAAAATACCTGTTGATCTTGCCAGAAATCTTGCTGGCTTGTAACTTCTTATAAATCCAGCACTGCTATCAGTTACATTGTTCCCAACTTTTTGTTGGTCTACAGACCTTTCCCCACTTTTAAAATGTGTGTAGACAAAGGCAGCTGACATCCAATAAGATGGCCAGCAGGGTGGTGAGTAGGGCTGTCTTATTTGCAATACTAGTGTTTGATTTTCACCAGTGACACTGTCTGCATGGAGTTTGTATTTTATGGGTACTATAACCGAAGTGGATATATACCCCAACTAAGCGACAGTTTGTTTAACCACCTTCCGCCCGCCATATAGTAAAATGACGGGCGCAAGGTGGTTCTCTCATTCTGATAGGACGTCATTTGACGTCCTTCCATTTTCACCGCGCATGCGTGGCTCAGGGAGCGCGCAGCGCGGCGATCGCCGGTGCGCTGTGTCCCTCGGACACAGCAGATCGCGGATCATGGAAAAGAGCTGAAGATGTCGGCTCGGTCATGTGATCAGCTGTGTCCAATCACAGCTGATCACATGTAAACATGGAAATGCCGGTTATCGGCATTTCTCTCCTCTCGAGCTGTCACGCTGACAGCTCGAGAGGAGAGGAGAGCCGGTAATCTGCTTTCCGCGGAGGGGACATGTACACTGGTCATCAGGGCACTGATGATCAGTGTGCCCTGATGATCAGTGTGGCCCCAGAAGTGCCACCTGTCAGTGTCCATCAGTGCCAGCAGTCAGTGCTCAGCAGTGCCACATCAATGCCACATATCCGTGCATACCAGTGCACATCAATGCCACATATCAGTGCCCATCTGGGCTGCCTTTCAATGTCACCCATCAGTGCCAATCAGTGCCACCTATCAGTGCTGCCTAACAGTGCCAGTCAGTGCCGCCTATCAGTGCCATATATCACTGTCATGTATCAGTGCTGTCTTTCAGTGCCCATCAGTGCAACCTACCAGTGCCTCCTCATCAGTGCCCATCACTGCAGCCTCATTAGCGCACATCAGTGAAGGAGAAAAATCACTTGTTGACAAAATTTTCTAACAGAGACTAAGAAAAAAATTGTCTTTTTTTCAAAATTTTCAGTGGTTTTTGGTTTAAGAAAAAAATTAAATCCCAGAGGTGATTAAATACCACCAAAAGAAAGCTCTATCTGTCTCAAAAAAATTATAAAACTTTCATATGGGTACAGTGTTGCATGACCGCGCAATTGTCATTCAAAGTGTGACAGCGCTGAAAGCTGGAAATTGGCCTGGGCAGGAAGGGGTATAAGTGCCCTGTAGGCTAGTGGTTAAACCCTATGTATAATAAAGAGTTACCATACCTTTTTTTTCATGCTTTGTTGTATTTCAATACTGCTGATTGCCTGCAGCCATTTTGTGTCTCCATGCATGTACTTCAGCAATGACTGTGTTGACCGTCTCCTGTTGTGACAACGGTGGGCAATGCTTGGGTAATGTATGTTGAAAAAAACACTTTACTTTTGACCACTTCCGCTCTGGAAGGGTTTACCCCCTTCTTGACAAGAACATTTTTGCTATTTAGCACTGCACTACATTTTTTTTTTTTTTTATAAATTTCTTTG
Organism: Staurois parvus; assembly: GCF_062004578.1. NCBI lineage: Eukaryota > Metazoa > Chordata > Amphibia > Anura > Ranidae > Staurois > Staurois parvus. The sequence continues at coordinate 10,043,395 of NW_028318094.1, forward strand.
TTTTTTTCTCTTATACAAGGGTTCAAACAAGGTGTACAAAACTACTAAACTACTACTACTAAAAGGTGTAAAGGCTACTTTAACTAATAGTTGCACCGTCATGGTATTTGATCACCAATGGTTTTTTTTTTATTAAAATGAAAAAAGACCAAATATTTTGAAAAAAAACCAATAATTTGTACTTTCTGCTATAAACAAATACAATAAAAAAATTTAAAATTCAAATTTCTGCTACATGTTTTCATGCTGTGCAGAGAGATAGAAAGCAGCACGTCCATGCTAACAGGAGAGAGATCTGTGTTGTTTACACACAGATCTCTCCCATTTTCAGCTTCGCCAACAATCACTGAGTCCTGGCCGAAAATCGCTATCCAGGACCCAGTGATTGACATCCTTAAGAGCCAATAGCAGCGCGGGTAGGGCGGCGCGTGCACGCATGTGCCCCCTACCTAAAAATGCAAAATCATGTATATTTACATGATTTTTCCCAATGAAGCTGCCCTGTAGCAGTACATCTGCTATGGGGCGATGGGTAAGTGGTTAACTTCTAAAAATCCTCACCACTGCACTGCAACCATGCACATGACTGCGGCGCGGCTCCCAGTATTGCCCACTGAACACAATAGGGGGATAATGGTTGCCGTACCGCAACGCAAAGCATTGCAGTCTCAGTCTATGCCTTTGCAGCTTAAAAGAGAACAGTTTGGGGTAGAAAAAAATGCAGCTGAACTCTGTGTTTTTACCATTTCCAGACCATAATTGTAAGGCTGCTTTCACACTGCTCATGCATATACATTTTTAATGCATTTCTGATGCTTTTCTGGGCACCTGTTACCATGCGGTTATAAGTGTCAGTACCGCTATAGGTGCAACCCTACTTATAACTGCATGTCATGCCGCCACGGTATGTATTTCCAGAAAACATTTTTTGCATTGAAATGTGTAATGTGAATGGGAACTTCAAAGCCTATTAAGGACATGGCAGAATTTGTAAATACATTTTGTCACGTGCAAGAAATAATACATGCACCAGTAAATATATGATTTTCAATAAGATGTAGGTTCAATGCCAATATAGCTTTGAAATATAAAACATTTTTTACATGGGTATCTTAAAGGTGGGACAAAAAGGACAATGAAATTCTGCTTAGAAACAGGTATTGCATTCTTCCAACAGAAACATGGACTTCCATGATCACTAAAGATTTCAACGTTAATAAAAATAAATAAATATTTCTATACAAATTTAAGCCAAAATGCATTCTGCTAATTTCTTTGACGAAAATAACCCAAATAAGTGTTTATTATTTAGTTGGTAGGAAATGTATAGAGTTCACAAACTATGGTATATACAGTTAGGTCCATATATATTTGGACACAGGCACAATTTTCATACTTTTGGCTCTGTAAGTCACCAGAATAAATTAAAACAAAACCATCCAAATGAATTTGAAGTGCAGACTTTCAGCTTTAATTCAAGGGATTGAACATAAATATCAAGTAGAAATTTTAGGAACTGCAATCATTTTTATACACAGTCCCTCCATTTTCAGGGGCTCAAATGTAATTGGACAAATGAATATAATCATAAATAAAATGTTCATTTTTTAATATTTTGTTGAGAATCCTTTACTGGCAATGACTGCGTGCAGTCTGGAACCCATGGACATTACCAAAGACTGTGTTTCCTCCTTTCTGATGCTTTTCCAGGCTCTAACTACATGTCATGTTCCTGATGGGAGACTGAATTGATGAGGTCGGCCTCACTTGTGTCACTAGCCCTGACCCCGCTGAGGTTGAAACAGAGGGAGTCTAGGATCCAGGGGAACAAGAGTGCCAGTAGTTGTTGTGTGCAGCTCTTGCAGATGAATACCTTGGAAGGATGAAGATCCTCTGATTTTGGCACAGGAGTAGCAGGTATGGTAGATTGCCAGACGTGCAGCAGAGCAAGGTAGGTCGTGAGGACAAGAGACAGGAGCAGTGTCATGGAAAAGCCAGGGTCATCAACAGTCAGGCAGCGCGGTACAGAATCAGGAGGAAAAGCCAAGGTCAGTAGCAGAGTCGAAGTCAGGAACCAGTATCAGGAGAGCAATCAGAGTAAGGTGAGGAACAAGCCGGTTCAGCAACAAAGGAATCATACAGGGGGAAGCTGAAGACCAGTCAGCACTGAACATGAACAGAGACACTCCTTAAATAGGCCATCTGGCGCCAATCTTCGCCATGCGCGTGTGTAATCGCGCATTTTCGATCGCAGTACGTCTTGCCGGAAATCCCTTACACTGCAGCTGTCTTCAGTTGCTCTTTGTGGGTCTTTCTGCCTTTAGTTTTGCCTTCAGAAAGTGAAATGCATGCTCAATTGGTGTGAGATCAGGTGATTGACTCGGCCATTGCAGAATATCTGCTTCTTTTCCTTCAAAAGCTTCTTGGTTGCTTTGCAGTGTGTTTTGGATCATCGTCCATCTGTACTGTGAAGCGCGGTCCAATCAACTTTGCTGCATTTGGCTGAATCTGTGCTGACAGTATATCTCTAAACCATGCAGAATTCATCCGGCTGCTTCTGTCTTCTGTCACATCATCAATAAATACCAATGACCCAGTGCCACTGGAAGCCATGCATGCCCATGCCATCACACTGCCTCCACTATGTTTTATAGATGACGTTGTGTGCTTTGGATCATGAGCTGTTCCAACCCACACTTTCTTCTTTCCATCATTCTGGTACAGATTAATCTTCTTTCATCTGTCCAAAGAATGCTTTTCCAGAACTGGTCTGGCTTTTAAGATGTTTTTTGGCAAAGTCTAATCTGGCTTTTCTATTCTTCAGGCTTATGAATGGTTTGCACCTTGTGGTGAACCCTCTGTATTTGCTTTTGTGAAGTCTTCTCTTGATTGTAGACTTTGACAATGATAAGCCCACCTCCTGGAGTGTGTCCTTCACTTGTCTGGATGTTGTGAATGGGTTTTTCTTTACCATAGAAAGGATCCTGCGATCATCCACCACTGCTGTTTTCCGTGGACGTCAATGCCTTTTTATGTTGCTGAGCTCACCAGTGCATTCTTCTTTACTCAGAATGTACCAAACTGTTGATTTGGCCACTCCTAATGTTGCTGCTAGCTCTCTGATGGATTTGTTTAATTTTTGAAGCCTTACAATGACCTGTTTCACTTGCATTTGAACACATGATGTAGGTTCACAGCAATAGATTTCAAATGCAAATATCACACTTAGAATCAACTCCAGACCTTTTACCTGCTTAATTGATGAAAAAATAATTGAGTAGCCCACACCTGGCCATGAAACAGCTTTTGATTCAATTATATAACTATAGTTTGAATATGATTTGGTAAATACCTGTGTCTATATATATATATATATATATATATATATATATATATATATATATATATATATATACCTAACTGTACGTAAAAATTGATAAATCTTGATGTACTGACGGCCTATCTCAGTTCCTGAGGCCCAAGAATGTCAAGATAGTACATATACAATGCAAATGACCAATTTTTTGAAAATTACAGTCTGAGGTATTTAGTAAGAGGCACGGCGAGTTTTTTTGAAGTTATCATAATTTCGTGGAAAATGAAGAAATTAAAAAAATTTCCACTTTTTTTCTTTATATATTGTCATCAATGAAGTACAGCGTCATCATATAACTGGTGCGGTGATCAGGGACATTGACTGGTGACATTACATTTAAACAAAAACAAAGAAATTATCTTTTTTTTTTATTTTTTATGACATTTTTTATGATTTTTTATTTATACTCCTGTGACCAGAGCAATACAATGTTACCATAGTAACGTTGTACTACTTTGGGCAAGGGATCTGGAATTTTTTTTTTTTTTTTTTTTTTACATATTATGATACCCTATACAAACAAATTTTATTGGTATAAGCAAGCATTTATTCTGAATGAAACTGATTCAATCAGTAACTTTTGTTGTGATCAGCTGTAATTGGCCACAGTTGATCACATACTACAGATGGGCTGAGATTGGCCCAGTCTGTACATGTGACCAATCACAGCTAGCAGCAGTTATAAGCAGTGAATGGAATGAAAGGAAGCCATTCATTGTTAACGGATGAGAGAGGGGAAATGTGGGGAGTGCTGGAAGACAGTCCCAGGCAATAGCATGGAATGCAATCACAGGAGAGTGTGGGTTATTGAATCCATATCGGGGTCTCCCCAGGCAGAGCACTATAAGCGGCTCTGCTAGAGAGAGACCTTTTGGATCTACACTCTCGATACCTTGGCCCCTAGTGGCCTAAATGAAGAATTAGAATTACATACTGTTCTGTAATATGATCCATACACATTATGTACCAGTCTGTATTTTCTATGTACTCTTTCTTGCATTACCAGCTCTATTTGTTAATAACTTACATGCTATTGTCCTCTTTCCCTAGTGTTTTTTGTGATATTATGGTCTGATTTGTAATTTAAATTTGTATTTTCATTTTAATTCCTACAGGACCCTTTCGGTCTGTCACACAAACAGCCCTGTCACCCTTTTTAATGAAATCGTCCCTTTTTATGAAAAGGTCTTTTTTGAAAATACCTTTCATGATAACATCTTTTACATAAAAACTCCTATTGTAAGTATTGTGTATATATATTTATTTTTTATAATGTTTTACTCAGATCTAAATACTGTATTTTTCGCTCCATAAGACGCACTTTTTTCCCCCCAAAAAAGGGGGGAAAATGTCAGTGCGTCTTATGGAGCGAATATAAAGCGGTCGGTCCGGTATTTCTGCCGCCACCATGTCAGAATACCGGGCCGGCCGCTCAGCTGTTCTCTCCTGCAGGGCCTTACCTGTTCCTCGCTCCAGCGCTGCACAGTCTTCCCGCGCTGGCTTCTGTGACGGGCAGGTGCCCACTGCGCATGTGCTGCGCTTTGTGAATGATCCGGTGTCTTCTGGGACACATGAAAGGTCCCAGAAGGCGCCGGGCCATTCACAAAGCGCAGCGCTTCTCGCACATGCGCAGTGGGCACCCGGCTGTCACAGAAGCCGGCCCGGGAAGAAGAGGGAAGGCAACTCCGCGGAAGTGGGAGCGGGTACCTGTCAAATTCAGGTACCCGCTCCCCCTCCCTCCCCAAAGGTCAGCAGTCTCTGGTCATTCCCTGCACTGTCTGCAGTCTCTGGTCATTCCCTGCACTGTCTGCAGTCTCTGGTCATTCCCTGCACTGTCTGCAGTCTCTGGTCATTCCCTGCACTGTCTGCAGTCTCTGGTCATTCCCTGCACTGTCTGCAGTCTCTGGTCATTCCCTGCACTGTCTGCAGTCTCTGGTCATTCCCTGCACTGTCTGCAGTCTCTGGTCATTCCCTGCACTGTCTGCAGTCTCTGGTCATTCCCTGCACTGTCTGCAGTCTCTGGTCATTCCCTGCACTGTCTGCAGTCTCTGGTCATTCCCTGCACTGTCTGCAGTCTCTGCTCATCCCCTGCACTGTCCGCAGTCTCTGGTCATCCCCTGCACTGTCCGCAGTCTCTGGTCATCTCCTGTACTGTGTCCGCAGTCTCTGGTCACCTCCTGTACTGTGTCCGCAGTCTCTGGTCACCTCCTGTACTGTGTCCGCAGTCTCTGGTCATCTCCTGTACTGTGTCCGCAGTCTCTGGTCATCCCCTGTACTGTGTCCGCAGTCTCTGGTCATCCCCTGCACTGTGTCCGCAGTCTCTCGTCATCTTCTGCACTGTGTCCGCAGTCTCTGGTCATCCCCTGTACTGTGTCCGCAGTCTCTGGTCATCCCCTGTACTGTGTCCGCAGTCTCTGGTCATCCCCTGTACTGTGTCCGCAGTCTCTGGTCATCCCCTGTACTGTGTCCGCAGTCTCTGGTCATCCCCTGTACTGTGTCCGTAGTCTCTGGTCATCTCCTGTACTGTCTGCAGTCTCTGGTCATCTCTTGTACTATGTCCGCAGTCTCTGGTCATCTCCTGCACTATGTCCGCAGTCTCTGGTCATCTCCTGCACTATGTCCGCAGTCTCTGGTCATCTCCTGCACTATGTCCGCAGTCTCTGGTCATCCCCTGTACTATGTCCACAGTCTCTTGGTCATCCCCTGTACTTTGTCCGCAGTCTCTGGTCATCTCCTGTACTGTGTCCGCAGTCTCTGGTCATCCCCTGTACTGTGTCTGCAGTCCATTGATTCAGAATATTTTTTTTTCTTGTTTTTCACCTCTAAAACCTAGGTGCGTCTTATGGTCAGGTGCGTCTTATGGAGCGAAAAATACGGTAGTTGTTAGACCTCTTGAGTATTAATATATCCATCAGCTCATTATCTGTAGCATGTGTGGGCCAACTGGTCTGTGTAGTCCGCCCGCCTGAGTTACCCTTATAAGCCACACTCCAGATGACTGAGCTTATGGCCTGAGGACGGAGTGCACATGCTCCAAACGTGTGCCAATCACCTTCCGCTTCCGGTAACATCATGGCTGTCGGCTTCGGATCTCTTGGAGTCCTGGACACCACCAGTGTTGCCGAACGATCCATGGACCTCACACTTACTGTACCCGAGGTGGACTTATTCTGAGGAGCCATTCGTATTCATTGCGAGTTTTAATTAATTTCTTGTGAGTCTTTTATTGCATTGATTAAACCAAGCTGTTTAAATACTACACTTAGATTAGTGCTGCTGGTTTTTCCATTTATATCCTGTTCCACAGAGAAGCTTCATCTATCACATCAGGCAGCTATCTACCTTACATCCCTTATGGACTTTCAAAAGACTTTTATGTGTGAATTATGGACTAATTGTCTTTTTGGAATATTGTTTTACCAGTGTCCCCTATGGTATGCTTTAGCTATTTAGTCCTAATTTGTGCTTTGCTTCATCTGATTCCACACATCCTGTCATTGTGTTCCATGATATTGCCTGGGACTGTGTTCCAGCACTCCCCACATTTCCCCTCTCTCATCCGCACTGATCTAGGTTCAGAGGCGTCCCTAGGGTTGGTGTCACCCGGTGTGCTAACACGTGGTGTCACCCCTCTGAAAATATCTAGATAACCTCCATTTTGTTGATGTATGCCATTTTAAGTATTAAGGTAGGTTTTTGCAGATATATTAGAAGTTTAATGAAACTGTTTCAGTTTTCTCAAGGATGTATAAACAAAGATAAGGTGTCCCTGAGCTTTCTGTGTTCAGCCGATTCTCAGAAAACTAGCAGAAACAGTTTATACTCAGAAATGTATATGTCATGTTTCATGTAGTCAGCTCATGATAGAAAGTTACAAATTGCAGTTTTGAAACTCGCTCCCCCCTCCATTTTTAATTCTGTCTTGTACTCTATATAATCTAAGTAATGTCTAATAAACTTTGAACATCTTTCAACATAAGCTGTCTGCTGTTATTCCGTGTTCATAGGGTGTTCCCAGAATTCTGCTGATAACCAGAAATTTCTCCACAGATCGGGGGTCTCTGAGGGGATAAAGAAAATCGATCCTTTCAGAGGTGGGCGGTCCCTGTCGTGCACACACAGCCTGGCTGGGCTCTTCCCCTCCCTGTGTCCCCGTCGCACCTCCCGGAGTCCCGGAATGGTAGAAGAGAGAGAGAGAGATGGGGGGGAAGAGAGAAAGAGGAGGGGGGGGGAGAGAGAGACGGAGACTCTATTTGACAAGTAAAGGAGCACTTATCTGGGGTTCGTGGTGTCTGTGGCTGCACTGATACCTGACATGCAGTGATAGTCTCCTCTCCTGCACCCCCTCTTCATGGTCAGCTGACCTCTAGACTCTGCCCTCCAGCCCTATGCAGTGAATGGAATAGACGGCCGGATGGCTGCAGAGAGGCCAGGTGGGCGGAGCATAGCTGCATTGGTCAGTCCGGACTTGGGCTTCCTGTCGGATCTTAAAGTCAGTGGCTGCAGCAGGGAATCGGCGCTCTGGGAAGGCACAGAGAGGGTAAGACAGCCGACTTGCTATTAATTCAGGTTGGCATAAGCCGAGCCCGCCTTCCCTGCTCAAGACTTGCTGAGCCTGCCTAAAGCTTGCCTTCCGCCTGAGCCTGCCTCCCACCCGAGCCATGCCAAGCTCTCCCGATCTGCCAAGCGGCAGATATGCCCCTGGGTGTCACCCCATGCGATTGGGACGCCACTGTCTAGGTTGAAGCACCTTCAGGCTGTAGTGGCTGGAATACTTACCAGAAGTAGCCAGTAATCCACTACTGTCCTTTTTTTTTTTTTTTTTTTTTTTCATTTGTGCAATATTGCTATTAGACTTGTCATATGCATGTTGTATAGTACTAAATATGGAGTTGAAACCTTCTGGCGCTATATAAATACTGTATAATAATAATATCAATAAAAGCTGCTAAATATGATGATCTTGAAGAACTCTACATGCTCCTTCCTTTGGAGCTCTTTTCTTCTTACTGCCATATAGATAAATGCATTCATAATCACATGTGCTTTGTTTAAAAGACTTGAAGAAACCATTGTCCATCTCAACCAACAATGGTGGGATTTATTTTTTATTAAAGCGGAGCTCCACCCAAAAGGGGAAGTTCCACTTTAAGCCTTTGTCCCCCATTAAGAATTGGCACCTTTGGGAAGCGGGGGGGGGGGGTACCCAAATTTGACAGGTACCTGCTCCCACTTCTGTTGCGATTGCCTAGCCGATCAGAAGTGGAAGTTGTCCTCCCCCCCCCCCCCCCACCCCCCTCTCTCCCTGTAATCTTCTGGGACATGTGACAGGTCCCAGAAGACTATGGGACCATTCGCAAAGTGCAGTGCTTCTCGCACATGCGCAAGCTGTCACAGCTGGGTGCCCACACTGCATATGCTGACGCCAGGGAGAGAAGACAAAACCACCTGCGGTAAGGACACTTTTGGACTGAGGGACAGGTAAATGTCTATATTTTAAAAGTCAGCAGCTACAGTTTTTGTAGCTGCTGACTTTTATTTTTTTTTTCAGCTGGAACTCTGCTTTAAACAATATCTTAACTCCAAAGTTACTCCAAGAGGATTGAGAATATAACACAGATGCTCTTTTCTGTCTCAGGATCTGCAAAAAGAATGGGATTATATATCCAAATTATGTTCCCATAAATGGATGTATATTATTATCCAACAGAGGAACATCAGGTCCCCATCACTTATACTAAAAGCCAAATCTCTTATTAGAAATTTACAAGACAACATGTCTCGCTTCCCTCTTAGTTGGTTACATATTTTTTATAAAGAATACTAAAAGAGAAGATGATCTTCTAAAAGTTAAAATTAATAAATTTAGGAGGGACATAGATGATTATAACCACCAGAGAATATTCAACTGGAAAAAACCCGGACAGGTTCATACTCCTCCCCAACATTCCTACAAGCACCCTATTCCTCTTATGTCTTGCTGTCCCCAACCTCAGTATAAGCCAATGTCTTTCCCAGAAGAAACAACCTATCCTATGTCTTCAAACCATATACCACATAACCAGCTCCCTCCCCTCATTGGGCTCAAAAATACTCCTAAGCAAAAGACCTCTGGTCAGTATCATAATCTCCCCAAACCGCAAAGGATTACAAAACCCCATAAAAATATTTCCAAATCCAATTCCCTCCCTAATTTATAACACAAAAGGGATGTTACTATTCAAACTATTAAAACTATTCAGTTTAATACATTCATATTTTAAAGGCAACCTGGAACACATTATCACTTTAGGGCTAAATGCATTTCAAAAAGTTTGCACTGCTATGAAAATACTGTCTATATTCAAATAAATAAAATAATTGTTAATTTATTTGAAGCAGCTGCTTGCACCCTACAACACTATGTGCATACATCAATTGAAACAAATCCAAAATGGTGCCGTAGTTCTTATATCCACAAATCAATGTGCAAATTTCAAACATAACCATAACCAGAAGAAGTTCTGCCTCAAAACGCATCAGCCATTTGGAGGCCTACAGTCCCCCAACAGCCACCATCTAGGGAGATTTCACCATGCTGTCTTTTTTGTGATGTGCCTTTGATTTTATTCTTTTGTGAGTATACTACTTTTATTCAATAAATCTATTTTTTAGAAGGTAATGCACTAGGCCCGTGCGCCCTCTATTTGTTTCTTTGCACACAGCTCCTTTGGATTTCTCTGGTCCGTTGAGGGCAGCAAGGCTTGCATTCCCAAAAAGTATTCCATGTGGGGTTACGGACATTGTGGAGCTCATCGTCCAGCGCAGGAGTTTCAGCATTCATTTGCTCATGCTTTTTTATCATGCTTGATCTCGAGCTGGGCTGTTTGCGTCTATTCAAACACACAGCTTCTCTTGGTCCCGCCCCCTGCTCACAGGTTTTGACTGACCGCAACAGGAGTCAATGGCTCCCGTTGCTCTCAGCCAAGCATGTGAGACAGGGGAGAAGAGCTGCTGCAGACATGCACAGCGCTGGATCGAGATTGAGCACAGGTGAGTATTGGGGGGGAGGGAGGGCTGCGGGAGAGTTACTATTAAAACGTTTTTTACCTTAATGCATAGAATGCATTAAAGTAAAAAAAAGTTTACCTTTACAACCACTTTAGTTTGTTATAGATATGTGATGGGGGGTCACCTGGCAACCATTTTAATGTCTCTGGTCCTAGCCAGCCAATTTTGGAAAGAAGTGGTGATACAGATTTAAAAGTCTTGTTCTTTTGAGATAAGCCATTGCCATCCTCCCCCACTTCTCTTGCCCATTCCAAAACATAAGTCTGCATGCTCAGACAGCCTAAACATCCATAGTTATGTTCAAAGCTTATGATCAAGAGTCCTGTTCCAATTGTTAGATTGGTCCCACACATTCATGTCACCTTTTGGCCTTTGACCACCTCTACATCTATAACTGGATGTTTCTATCAAAAGAATCCTTAATCAATAGTCACCCTGCTGCCAGCATGGCATTTGTGGGGAACATTCGAATTTAATGCTGATGTTTAGTAATTTTGTTTGGGATACAGCACCAAACACATTAGTTATGTGTAATGGTGTATATCCCTTTACCTGCAGACTGCTGTGAATGGTAAAAATCTTCTGTAGCACTACCTTCTCAAGGGCCACTGAGTTTTTGGGTCCCCCTAAACTCTGCACAGCCAGGCAACATGCATTTTCCACACTTTCATCCAAGGTCAGTAAAACAGTCTTTGAGATTTTTTTTTTAAATTATTTTGGGGGTTAACAACTTTGATGGGGCCTATGGATATATGGGATGCCAAATGGAACTGTACAACTTTGGAGGACAAATTTCTTCGCAAAAAAGGACAGAAATCAGCACACAGTATTTGCAAGGAGCACTTTGTCCCCTTGGAAGAACCTACTCAGACCCCAGATGAAAATCTCCTCATCCACTTGTCTGTCTTGAGAGTGTCCACCTGACCACCTCTCTCTTCTTTGGCCCAGGTGGTGTAGAAGTTATCACACTGTCCTGTTCCTGACATTTAATGGGTTGCAGCTGCTTTCAGGCCTTTCGCTAGGCTGGCTCCTTCAATGCTGACAGGCTGTTTTTCCTTGGCAGACTGTGGGACGTATAAATGTTCTCCAATCCCAGAGGACACCATTTTTGGAGAAACGCGTGTCGGGCGGAGCTTTCTGTGATGTCACCTCATTCTGGCCGGTGGTCTTACACTGCTGGAATTTTAAATGATTACACTGCCTTTATGCACCTTATCTATGTAAGTGCAATACTTTAATAAATTCTTTGCTGGTTTATCGGGTTGCACTATAAAGTTTTCTTCTTCTGTTTTAAACCTTTCCTTGCATGATGTGGAGAGCTGTCTGATGTGATGGATTCGTTTAAGTGAACCTGCAGTTGTCCATTCATCTTCTATTCATCTCTTTGATATGGCTAACTAGGGTGTTAGTGTGGGATCTGAACACCATCTGCTCATTTGATCTCTTGATTGGAGATCAAAGTGTCTGGTAAGAGGCTGATTTTTTTCTTTTGTGTCAAGCATTTGGGGACACCTATGCACTTTCCGTTGGAGGATATTTTTAGCACACAGCACTGTGTTATTGGATTTTGGGACTTTTAAATATTTAATATATGACTGTGGACTTATATAATTTCAATTAATTTATGCCCATTTTTCATGTAGCAGCATTTATTTAATTGATTATTGTTTGATTATTTAGTGTATAGCGCACTCATTTTTTATATGTTTGTATTCTCTGGTGTTCAGGGAAAGAGTAGCAGCAGTTCACTAATTGTTTCACTATTGTTTCAGAATATATATTTTTTTCACACATTGTATTGCCTGGGGTGTAGCACAGGTTGTTTCCCCTTCTTTTTTAGACTGTGGGACACTGTCCAGCTTCAGCCTGTAGGCAGACCCCCTCCTCTGGTGCCCACTCCCCACTCCCAGGCTCTACACCAGCAGCACCTTCCTCATTCCATCCTCCACCTGACTCCTACTCCCCCTGCTGATCAGGCTCTCCCATAGTTAAGGATTATCCTAGCCACCATGCTAGGCCTCCTGCCTGGGGATTAGACAGATTCCCTCAAACATACAAATCCAAGCCTCCTCCCCTCCTCTGCCCCTCTTCTAAAAAGTGCCAGTTGCTTCTAGAAGGGTGGGAGGGCTCCAGAAGCCCTGACATGTAGAGCCTCCCAGTCTAATCTGAAGTTGCCTCACTGACTTGCTCCCAGGCTGACTCTTATCTAGGTTTCAAGCAAGCCTCTAACTAAACAAAGAAATCTTACCAAAGTTAGAGTGTGTTGCACTTCCCTATTGTGCCTCCTTTAGAGCCACTGGATACAGCCTTGAACAGTTATCTTCTGGCACTGTGAAGGTTAACAGCAGCCGCTGCTACGGAGAAAGTTGTGCTACTCGCCCGCCCCCTTCTGCCACGCACTGTGGAACAATATTGGTATGAGTTCTGTGAATGCCAGGAAGGGCAGAAGGGGAAAGGGGAGGGGGTCAGCAGTGTAACTTTTCTCAAAAGCTGCTGACCCTCACAGTGCTAGAGGAAAGTCAGTACAGAAGAAGCTGCATGCAGGTATTAGGATACAAACCATTACACATAACTAATGCTGTATCGCCCCCAGAAGATGTAACCTGCAGCTTCAAATATTTCTTAGCAGAATGCAGTAACATCCCACAGCTTCCTTCAAGAAACCACTAGAAATTGCTGCAACCACTGCAGACGTCAAAAATCCATCAACAGGTACCTGCACAGATTAAAAACAAGGAAGGGTGTAAAAAAATAACTAGACTAGTACTAAGTTAGTATTAATGTTACTGCTCTGAAAATAACATTAATAGACTGCAAGAACATGACCTTGGTTTATTTCTAATAAAAAAAGCTGCTCAATAACATTAAGAACCCATTTACACCAATGCGATTTGTCAAGCAATTTGACGATTCAAAATCGCATGACAAGTCGCACCCTATTTGTGCCTATGGAATTGTTCAAATTAGTGCGACTCCAACTTGCATCGATTTTGAAAAAGGTTTCTGCACTATTTTTGTCGATTTCATGTGCGACTTGCATTGACATCTGTACATGAAGTCGAACAGATGTCGGCAAGGTGCACATGAAACCGCACTGACTGGCAGCTTTGCAATCACAATACTGCGGCTGAAGTAGCGCGATTTCAGAGCCCCATTTAGTGTGAATCAGGGATAAAGAAATAATCAGTCCCTTGGCATGAGGAAAGCTAAAAAAAATAGTTCTGTCTGCAATATCTCTGGCACTGTCCCCCAAAGACTCAGCCTGTAATTCATCCAGCACCACTCCTCCTACCGACTGAATAATGTCATTCAACTCACTTTCTGTTAGACCAGGGTGTGAAGACTCCATCCTCAACCTGGACTCACAAGAAAATGCTACAGAGATTAATGCATCATCAATAGATGAACCTGATCTGCAGCATTTCAGATACACCTACTACCGGAGGAAGAAGAGGATGAAAAGGATCAGTGATGTCAATGGGCCAGATAGAAAACACCTGAAAAAAAGGTAGGGATATATATTTGTTTAAGGATATAAAATAACAAAGGGGTGAAAGGCAAATGAGGAGGGTTGGAAATCTCAGGCTTGGAGTTGGGCTTTAAAGAAACTTTACTGAGGTGTATGCGTGCTGTCATTTCTGACATACCTTTTTAACCCTTTTTACTGCCAGATCTGTTTTTGCAGTTTTTTCATGCATGTTTAAAAAGGCATTTTAGGCCTGAAGATTGCACAAAACCCCCAAACATTATGTATTTTCTGAAAGCAGACACCCTAGAGAATAAAATAGTGGCAGTTCCAATTTTTTATGTCACACGATATTATTGCAAAGGTCTGAGAAGCGCAAAATTTCAGTAAATATAACACTACAGTGAAATTTTAGGGAAAACATAATATATTACCCAAATTATGGGCAAAATATAAAAGAGGAGGTTGAGCTGAGTAAATAGATACCCAACATGCCAAACCTAAATTTGTGTGTGCCTATGAAATGGTGAAAAATGTCAGTACCTGACATTTTCTATAGAAGACACTTCAAAAGCCCCTATAGGTCATCAGTTTAGTGTTATAAAGGAAGTCTGGTGCTGTAATTATTGTTCTTACTCTGGCATGCACATGCATGTGTATCGCAAACAATGTTTTCACATGTAGGCGCCCCAATGAGTGCTTTTACGTTCGTACGTGCTGAAACACCTAGCTAACACGTGGGAAGCCTCACTTTCGTCATTCACTATGTGAACTGCTAGTAGTACGGAGTCATGACACAGCTTACTGAGAGGGCAAAGTGTTGGTGTCCGCTTAGCTGGTGCCTCTGTGACTAAAGTTGGCAATTTATTTGCCGTGTTGCTAGGTACAGTTTTAAAGGTTATAACGGCATATACAGTTTCCGGGAAAATATCATCTGATAAGCATAAGCGCAGCCCACATGGTCAACTGTCCAAAAGAGATAAAAAGACATTGCGCAGGATTGTGACCCGGAATAAGAATAAAACTTGTGACTGCAAAGCTCATTCTCAGTTTTCATGGGATACTGTTTTATATTTGCAATGTCAGTCACAGAGGCACCAGCTAAGCGGACACCAACAACATGCCCTCTTTGAGACTCAGTAAGCTCTGACATGACTTCGTATTATTACTAGCAGCGTACACAGTGAATGACGAAAGTGAGACTTCCCACCTGTTATCTAGGTGTCTCATCACACAGTGGAAGCAAAATAATGTTATATTATTTCCAAAGCGAAACATGTGGTCACTTTCACACCTGCAAATCATGTAATGTTTTTATTTTGTTGTCTAACCCCAGTATATTGTACATTCACATCAGTCCCTGCCCTCAAGGAGGTTACAATCTAAGAACTCATATTCAGAATCAGATATGCACATACTAGGACCAGTTTAGACAGGAGCCAAATGACCTACCAGCATATCTTTGGAGCATGGGAGGAAACCCATCCAGGCAAAGCATGGACATGCAAACTCCATACAAGTAGTGCCGTGGTTGGGATTCAATCCGATGAGACTAGTACTGCCAGGCAGACGTGCTAACCACTAGATTACTGTGCTGCTCATCCACATATAATCCATTGTATGAAATACCTCTGTTTTGGACTAGGTCACTTACAGACCATTTACCGTGATCTACCAGTGAGCCAAATTAATATGAGAATACGTGCACGTGGAAGTAACACACTGACACTTCGCAGTTTGCCAACTTCCTAAAATTCTGTTTTATTGAGGAACTAACAGTATCATTTATAGGGCTTATGATGCTGGCAAAGCATATACATTGATTGGGTGAAAAGTCCACTGGGTTTCTGTGTGTTCTTCCATCCGTGTTGATATCTTCCAATCATTGTCCCCAAAAAGACTCATTCCCTTTTATGGGGGTGGTTTACATTAAAAGATACTTTTCTCCTAATGAGTCACCAAGGGTGAGACTCCGGATGAAGGCGCCATCTTAATTATCATCATTGTTCTGTCAACCTATATCTGATTGTTTACTTAAGAGAGTAAGGAATTTAAAGAGCAAGAAACAGACAGTAGCAAGACTATAAAATTGTCATTTTACTGATCATCTAATAAAACGTGGACTGTCTATCACAATCCACTACACCTCTTCAGGTTGCATCCATATAACAAAAGCTATGCAAGTTTCTTTTTTAATAAGTATATATAGTGCAGCGCTGTAATGTAATTAAATAAGTAAAAAAGTAATTAAATCAGTAAAATTAGAAATAAATTAAAAATAGTTCATAAAGTCCTTTCACAATAAAATGATCATAAACATGTGAAGGCCTCCTCCTCATTAGGTGACTGGAATCAAACAGAAAAAATGCGCACTTACCAACCGCGCATGTATGCAATCTCATCCAGATGACCAGCCAGGCATGCAGATCCAAAGAACACATAGGTCATCCCTCTCAAATAATGACATCAGCCTTGGGTGCAGTGATATACCTCCAGGTCCAGAGAGCCCTCTCGCCCCAAAAGATAGGTAGACAGGGATCCCCCTCCTGGTTCCAGGTACCCCAGAAATGGTAGATGCAGATCTGAAACCCTCCAGCAAGAGGGTCAAAGAAAAAGGGAACGCCAATAGTGTAGTAGGTTCAAGAACTTTATTGGATCAACAGTAGTTAAGCCAGGGTCACATGTGCACACAAATACCATCGGCCATCAAGCGGACTGGTAAGTATGGAAAATAGATAAAGCATGTACTAACCCGGCAAAGGTAAGAATAAGAGACCACCGGACCTCCTCGTGGTCCCAGTGGTCAGAAAGTCACACTTGCTACTGGCTCCTCTTGAGGCCTTTCGTGCTACGGCACTTCATCAGAGGGTGGACGCCAGGCGGAGCAGCGGGCACCGGGCCACCAGGCGAGCAGCGGGCACCAGGCCACCAGGCAGAGCAGCAGGCACCGAGTCATCTGACAAAACAGCGGGCACCGAGTCATCTGGCAAGACAGCGGGTACCGAGTCATCTGGCAAGACAGCGGGCGCCGAGTCATCTGGCAAGACAGCGGGCGCCGAGTCATCTGGCAAGACAGCGGGCGCCGAGTCATCTGGCAAAACAGCGGGCATTGGGTCTTTAAGCTCGACAGCGTGCACCGAGTCATCTGGCAAGACAGCGGGCACCGAGTCATCTGGCAAGACAGCGGGCACCGAGTCATGTGGCAAAACAGCGGGCATCGGGTCATCAAGCTCCACAGCGGGCACCGAGTCATCTGGCAAGACTGCGGGCACCGAGTCATCTGGCAAAACAACGGGCACCTGGTCATCTGGCAAGACAGCGGGCATCGGGTCGTCAAGCAAGACAGCGGGCACCGAGTCATCTGGCAAGACAGCGGGCACAGACTCATCTGGCAAGACAGCGGGCACCGAGTCATCTGGCAAGACAGCGGGCGCCGGGTCATCTGGCAAGACAGCGGGCGCCGAGTCATCTGGCAAGACAGCGGGCGCCGAGTCATCTGGCAAGACAGCGGGCGCCGAGTCATCTGGCAAGACAGTGGGCGCCGAGTCATCTGGCAAGACAGTGGGCACCGAGTCATCTGGCAAAACAGCGGGCATCAGGTCGTCAAGCTCGACAGTGGGCATCGAGTCATCTGGCAAAACAGTGGGCATCGGGTCTTTAAGCTTGACAGCGGGCACCGAGTCATCTGGCAAGACTGCGGGCACCGGGTCATCTGGCAAGACAGCGGGCATCGAGTCATCTGGCAAGACAGTGGCACGGAGTCATCTGGCAAGACAGCGGGCATCGGGTCACCAGGCTTCGGATCGTCTGGCTTGACAGCGGGTACCGGGTCATCTGGCTCGACAGCGGGTCATCAGGCATCGGATCGTCTGGCTTAACAGCGGGCACCGGGTCATCTGGCTTGACAGCGGGCACCAGGTCATCTGGCATCAGGTCATCTGGCTCGACAGCGGGTACCGGGTCATCTGGTTCGACAGCGGGTACCGGGTCATCTGGTTCGACAGCGGGCACCGGGTCATCGGGCATTGGATCGTCTGGCTCGACAGCGGGCACCGGGTCATCTGGCTCGATCAGTTCAACAGGCTGGGTAGGAACATCAGGCTGGGTAGAACCATCAGGCTGGGTAGAACCATCAGGCTGGGTAGCGTACACTGGGTCATCAGGCATCAGGGTATCAGGCTGAATTGCGTGTGCCGGGGCACCAGGCTGAACCACGGAAGGCGGGTTCTCAGACGGCAGGCTGACCGGTTTGGATACTGGCAGGATGGTACTGGTTGTGTCAGGGCTCCCAGGTATGACCAGAGGTGTGTGACTGAAGCAGGGAAACGCAGACTTCAGATATGTGATTAACAATGTAATTTATTAACACTAACAATACAAACATAAACGCAGTGCAATACTAAACATAATACAGTGCAAACAAACCCAACCAACCACCCACAGATAACAGTACATACAGTTGTGTCCAAAATTATTCAACCCCCAATGCTGTAAAGGGGTTTAGGGACTATAGTGTACATTTGGAATTGTATTCAGAATCAAATCCTACAAGGACGTTGTAACTACCCAAATGCAACTAAAATGACATCAATTGTTTATGTAATACAGTAGTAAATGGTTCTTATGTGGTTTCTTCATTGCCACAATTATTCAACCCCTTAAAGACTACCACTCTGAAGAACAGAGGTTCATACAGGTGCTTTCCATCAGGTATTGAAAACACCTGTGGATGTCACCGAGCAGCAATCAAGCATAATAAGCACCAATTAGGCAGCTTTAAAATGACTGTGATACTCAGCTCCTTCTAGACATTTACTGGTGTGGTTACAAACATGGTGAAGGCAAGAGAATGGTCCAGGAAGACAAGAGAAGAGGTGATTTCTCTTCACAGGAAGGGCAATGGCTATAAGAAGATTGCAAAGATGTTAAACATACCAAGAGACACCTTAGGAAGCATCATTCGCAAATTCAAGGCAAAGGGCACTGTTGAAACGCTACCTGGTCGTGGCAGAAAGAAGATGCTGACTTCGACTGCTGTGCGCTACCTGAAGCGTAGAGTGGAGAGAAGTCCCCGTGTGACTGCTGAGGAACTGAGAAAAGATTTGTCAGATGTGGGTACAGAAGTTTCAGCCCAGACAATAAGACGCACACTGCGTAATGAAGGCCTCCGTGCCAGAACTCCCAGGCGTACCCCCTTGCTGTCTCCAAAGAATAAGAAGAGTCGACTGCAGTATGCCAAAAGCCATGTGGACAAACCACAAAAGTTGTGGGATAGTGTTCTGTGGACTGATGAAACAAAATTAGAACTGTTTGGGCCCATGGATCAACGCTATGTTTGGAGGAGGAAGAACAAGGCCTATGATGAAAAGAACACCTTGCCTACTGTGAAGCATGGTGGAGGGTCAATCATGCTTTGGGGCTGTTTTGCTTCTGCAGGTACAGGGAAGCTTCAGCGTGTGCAAGGTACCATGAATTCTCTTCAGTACCAGGAGATATTGGATGGAAACGTGATGCAGTCCGTCACACACCTGAGGCTTGGGAGACGTTGGACCTTTCAACAGGACAATGATCCCAAGCATACCTCCAAGTCCACTAGAGCATGGTTGCAGAGGAAAGGCTGGAACATTTTGGAGTGGCCATCGCAGTCACCAGACTTAAATCCGATTGAGAACCTCTGGTGGGACTTAAAGAAAGCAGTTGCAGTGCGCAAGCCTAAGAATGTGACTGAACTGGAGGCCTTTGCCCATGAAGAATGGGCGAAGATACCCGTAGATCGCTGCAAGACACTTGTGTCAAGCTATGCTTCACGTTTAAAAGCTGTTATAACTGTAAAAGGATGCTGTACTAAGTACTAAGATTGAATGTCACTTGGGGGTTGAATAAAACTGATAATGCTGTGAGCACAGAAAAGACATTTGTGGTTATTTCATTATAACTGTTATGTTATATTTGTCTGACCTACAAGTGCCTCTTTAATGTAAATGTAAGCAAGATGACTGAATGATCAAAAGCAATGTCAAACTGGCCAAAACACTCAATTTCAGTGGGGGTTGAATAATTTTGGACACAACTGTACAAGCAAGCGTCGTCAGGCAGGCCGAGTCAATATCAATTGGGCAGGTAGGTACAGGGGGAGCAAGCAGAGAATGGTCGGGGTCACAGGCCAGGTTCAGCAGGTAGCAAGCAGCGTAGTACAGAGGGTCAGGCAGAGGGATGGTCAGGGTCACAAGCCAGGGATCAGAACAGGTAGCAAGCAGCGTAGTACAGAGGGTCAGGCAGAGGGATGGTCAGGGTCACAAGCCAGGGATCAGAACAGGTAGCAAAGGAACAGAAACAGGATGCAGGACAGATACAGGGCCCAGGACAAACACAACACCAAGGCAGAGTCTGCAAGTCTGGCCATCCCTTAAATACACCAGTATCATCAGTTCCAGGTGTTAGCTGGCTGAAAGGTTGAGTCTCTGATTGCTGGGAGCACCCGCTGGCCAGCCCTGGTACTGCAGATCAAAAGGCAGGTGAGTCCCACCATTGCTGGCCAGTCCATTCCTGACAGTACCCCCCCCTCAAGGAGCGGCCTCAGGACGCTCCAAACAGTCCTAGCTGGGAAAAATGTTCCACCGCCCGGGTCTGATAACTGGCGGGATATCAAAGACTGGCACACCGGGCAGGACTCTGGGCAGCGGTACACCGGGCAGAGGCACATCGGGCTGGACTCCGGGCAGAGGCACATCGGGCTGGACTCCGGGCAGAGGCACATCGGGCTGAACTCCGGGCAGAGGCACATCGGGCTGGACTCCGGGCAGAGGCACATCGGGCTGGACTCCGGGCAGAGGCACATCGGGCTGGACTCCGGGCAGAGGCACATCGGGCTGGACTCCGGGCAGAGGCACATCGGGCTGGACTCCGGGCAGAGGCACATCGGGCTGGACTCCGGGCAGAGGCACATCGGGCTGGACTCCGGGCAGAGGCACCCCGGGCAGAGGCACATCGGGCTGGACTCCGGGCAGAGGCACATCGGGCAGGACTCCGGGCAGAGGCACATCGGGCAGGACTCCGGGCAGAGGCACATCGGGCAGGACCCCGGGCAGAGGCACATCGGGCCACCGGGCGAAGCGGCAGGCAGCGGGCCCCCGGGCGGGGCGGCAGGCCTCGGGCCCCCGGGCGGGGCGACAGGCCTCGGGCCCCCGGGCGGGGCGACAGGCATCGGGCCCCCGGGCGGAACTACAGGTCTCGGGCCCTCGGGCGGAACTACAGGTCTCGGGCCCTCGGGCGGAACTACAGGTCTCGGGCCCTCAGGCGGGGCGGCGGGTGCCGGACCCCCAGATGGAGCGACAGGCCTCGGGCCCCCAGGCGGGGCGACAGGCATCGGACCCCCAGGCGGGGTGACAGGCATCGGACCCCCAGGCGGGGCGACAGGCATCGGACCCCCAGGCGGGGCGACAGGCATCGGGCCCCCAGGCGGGGCGGCGGGCGCCGGACCCCCAGGCGGAACTACAGGCCTCGGGCCCTCAGGCGGAGCGGCGGGCGCCGGACCCCCGGGTGGAGCGACAGGTCTCGTGCCCTCAGGCGGAGCGGCAGGCGCCGGACCCCCAGGCGGAGCGACAGGCATCGGGCCCCCAGGCGGGGCGACAGGCATCGGGCCCCCAGGCGGGGCGGCGGGCGCCGGACCCCCAGGTGGAGCGACAGGTCTCGGGCCCTCAGGCGGGGCGGCGGGCGCCGGACCCCCAGGTGGAGCGACAGGTCTCGGGCCCTCAGGCGGAGCGGCGGGCGTCGGACCCCCAGGCGGTGCGACAGGTCTCGGGCCCTCAGGCGGAGCGACAGGTCTCGGGCCCCCAGGCGGAGCGGCGGGCGCCGGACCCCCAGGTGGAGCAGCGGGCGCTGGACCCCCAGGCGGAGCGACAGGTCTCGGGCCCCCAGGCGGAGCAGCGGGCACCGAGTCACCAGGCACGACAGTGGGCTCCGAGTCAACTGGCATGACCGCTGGCACTAGGTCAGACATTGGATCGTCTGGCTGGACAGCGGGCATCGGGTCACCAGGCATCAGGTCATTTGGCTCGACAGCGGGCACCGCGTCATCTGGCAAGGCAGTGGGCTCCGAGTCAACTGGTATGACCGCGGGCACTGGGTCAGACATTGGATCGTCTGACCGGACAGCGGGCATCGGGTCACCAGGCATCAGGTCATTTGGCTCGACCGCGGGCACCGCGTCATCTGGCAAGGCAGTGGGCTCCGAGTCAACTGGCATGACCGCGGGCACTGGGGCAGACATTGAATCGTCTGGCTGGACAGCGGGCATCGGGTCACCAGGCATCAGGTCATTTGGCTCGACAGCGGGCACCGTGTCATCTGGCAAGGCCGTGGGCTCCGAGTCAACAGGCACGACAGTGGGCACCGGGTCATCAGGTACCGGATTGTCTGGCTCGACAGCAGGCATCGGGTCACCAGGTATGACAGCGGGCACTGGGTCACCAGGCATCAGGTCATTTGGCTTGCCAGCGGGCACCGCGTCATCTGGCAAGGCAGTGGGCACCGGGTCACCAGGCATTGGATCGTCTGGCTCGACAGCGGGCATCGGGTCACCAGGTATGACAGCGGGCACTGGGTCACCAGGCATCAGGTCATTTGGCTCGCCAGCGGGCACCGCGTCATCTGGCAAGGCAGTGGGCACCGAGTCACCAGGTACGACAGCGGGCTCTGAGTCAATTGGCACGACAGCGGGCACCGGATCAGGTACCGGATCATCTGGATCAACAGCGGGCATCGAGTCAACTGGCCTAATAGGATCGTCAGGCTGGATCAGTTCATCATGCTGGGTAGAGGCATCAGGCTGAATGCCGGCGTCCGGCTGAGTAGAGGCTTCAGGCCGAGTAGAGGCTTCAGGCCGAGTAGAGGCTTCAGGCCGAGTAGAGGCATCAGGCCGAGTAGAGGCATCAGGCCGAGTAGAGGCTTCAGGCCGAGTAGAGGCATTAGGCCGAGTAGAGGCATCAGGCCGAGTAGAGGCTTCAGGCCGAGTAGAGGCATCAGGCCGAGTAGAGGCTTCAGGCCGAGTAGAGGCATCAGGCCGAGTAGAGGCATCAGGCCGAGTAGAGGCATCAGGCCGAGTAGAGGCTTCAGGCCGAGTAGAGGCATCAGGCCGAGTAGAGGCATCAGGCCGAGTAGAGGCATCAGGCCGAGTAGAGGCTTCAGGCCGAGTAGAGGCATCAGGCCGAGTAGAGGCATCAGGCCGAGTAGAGGCTTCAGGCCGAGTAGAGGCTTCAGGCTGAAGAGAGGCATCAGGCTGCATACAGGCATCAGGCTGAAGAGAGGCATCAGGCTGCGTACCGGCATCAGGCTGAAGAGAGTCATCAGGCTGCGTACAGGCATCAGGCTGAGTAGAGGCTTCAGGCTGAAGAGAGGCATCAGGCTGAGTAGAGGCTTCAGGCTGAAGAGAGGCATCAGGCTGAGTAGAGGCTTCAGGCTGAAGAGAGGCATCAGGCTGAGTAGAGGCTTCAGGCTGAAGAGAGGCATCAGGCTGAGTAGAGGCTTCAGGCTGAAGAGAGGCATCAGGCTGAAGAGAGGCTTCAGGCTGAAGAGAGGCATCAGGCTGAAGAGAGGCATCAGGCCGAGTAGAGGCATCAGGCCGAGTACAGGCATCAGGCCGAGTAGAGGCATCAGGCTGAAGAGAGGCATCAGGCTGAGTAGAGGCTTCAGGCTGAGTAGAGGCTTCAGGCTGAGTAGAGGCTTCAGGCTGAGTAGAGGCTTCAGGCTGAGTAGAGGCTTCAGGCTGAACCACGGAAGGCAGGCTCACCGGTTTGGATACTGGCAGGATGGTATTGGTTGGAAAGAATTTTCGCTTTTTTCTGGTTTTAACTACTGGAGCACTGCAAGTAAACGCAGGTCTGCAAACGAATGGAGCAGCTGGAGACAGAGAAGAGCTGGAGGATGGAACAGGAGAGGGAGCAGTTGCTACAGAGGGCTTTTTTACAGGGTTAAAGGCAGGATAGGTGCAGCGAGTGGGAACAGGGTACTGACATGCGGTAGATAGCCAAGTATACTGGGCTGTAACTGGAGGAGCTGGTGGGAATACAGGAGTAGAGTTAGAAGCAGGACGGGGTTTTTGTAAGCTGACTGAGGCTGGGTGCAACAAGTCTGTCCATGTCTGTGTAAGCTCAGCTTTGTTCAACCCATACTGCAAAGAACTGTCTGGTCAATGACTGCACTGCGTTTATACAATCTCTTAGTGTCTGTGGTGAACATGTGGAATAACGCTCCAGAAAGTAACCCACATCATCCTCTAATAACCACACCAGGGACTCTACCTGGTCTGCACTAAATGGTGGCAAAAATTCATCCCTGCATTCGGGGGAACCAGATGAAACCAACTCTGCACAAACCTCAATCAAAGGCTGCACCATAGAGAACTCTGTGCCCTGATCTACTAGAACATGAGCGAGCCGTATACATTCTAGTAGTTCATCCCGGGTATACTCCTTCAGAGTTTGATAAGCATACTCCCTGTCATCAAACACTAGCAGATATAAATACGCAACCTCATCCAGATCCATCCTTCCCATCAACAAGCCAAGATGGCTTCCCTGTGCAGCCACTTCTGGTCAGGATTGGCCTTGGTGTAATGTCAGGGCTCCCAGGTATGACCAGAGGTGTGTGACTGAAGCAGGGAAACGCAGACTTCAGATATGTGATTAACAATGTAATTTATTAACACTAACAATACAAACATAAACGCAGTGCAATACTAAACATAATACAGTGCAAACAAACCCAACCAACCACCCACAGATAACAGTACATACAAGCAAGCGTCGTCAGGCAGGCCGAGTCAATATCAATTGGGCAGGTAGGTACAGGGGGAGCAAGCAGAGAATGGTCGGGGTCACAGGCCAGGTTCAGCAGGTAGCAAGCAGCGTAGTACAGAGGGTCAGGCAGAGGGATGGTCAGGGTCACAAGCCAGGGATCAGAACAGGTAGCAAGCAGCGTAGTACAGAGGGTCAGGCAGAGGGATGGTCAGGGTCACAAGCCAGGGATCAGAACAGGTAGCAAAGGAACAGAAACAGGATGCAGGACAGATACAGGGCCCAGGACAAACACAACACCAAGGCAGAGTCTGCAAGTCTGGCCATCCCTTAAATACACCAGTATCATCAGTTCCAGGTGTTAGCTGGCTGAAAGGTTGAGTCTCTGATTGCTGGGAGCACCCGCTGGCCAGCCCAGGTACTGCAGATCAAAAGGCAGGTGAGTCCCACCATTGCTGGCCAGTCCATTCCTGACAGGTTGGAAAGAATTTTCGCTTTTTCCTGGTTTTAGTTACTGGAGCACAGGAAGTAAGCGCAGATTTATAAGTGGATAGAGCAGCTGTAGGCAGAGAAGAGCTGGGGGATGGAACAAAGAAGGGAGCAGTTGCTACAGAGGACTTCTTTACAGGGTTAAAGAAAAGGTAGGTGCAGCGAGTGGGAGCAGGGGACTGATATGTGGTAGTTAGCAGAGTATACTGGGCCGTCACTGGGGGTGCTGTCGGGGATGCAGGAAGAGTGCCTTGAGCAGAGGAATGACGTTGCAAGCTGATTGAGGCTGGGTGCACATGCAGAATAGCGCTCCAGAAAGTAATCCACATCATCCTCCAGTAACCATACCAGGGACTCTACCTGGTCGGCACTAAATGGCGGCAAAAATTCATCCCTGCTTTTGGGGGTACCAGATGAAACCAACTCTGCACAAACCTGAATCAATGGTTGCACCTCAGAGAACTCTGTGCCCTGATCTACTAGGCAATGAGCGATTCTTATGCACTCTAGTAGTTGATCCCTGGTATACTCCTTCAGAGTCTGATAAGCATAATCTCTGTCATCAAACACTAGCAGAGACAAATACACCACCTCATCAAGATCCATCCTTCCCAGCAACAATAAGCCAAGATGGCTTCCCTGTGCAGCCACTTCTGGTCAGGATTGGCCTTGGTGTAGTGTCAGGGCTCCGGGTATGACCAGAGGTGTGTGGACTGACACAGGGAAACGCAGGCTTCAGATATAGTATAAACAAAATAATTTATTTAAGACTAAACAATACATAAATGCAGTGCAAGACTAAACATAAACACAGTGCAAACAAACCAAACCAAAGCCCCCAACAGATAACAAAAGAACAATACTAAGCGAAGTCGGGCAGGCCGGGTCGGTAGCAAACGGGCAGGCAAGGTACAAAGGAGCAGGCAGAGCGTAGTCAGACGGGCCGGGTCAGGAACAATCAGGCAGACAAGGTACCAAAGGAGCAGACTGGAGAGTGGTCAGGAATAGCAGAGGTCAGGACATGCGGAGTTCAATCAGAGTCAGGGATCAAGCAGGATCAGACAGGAAGCAGACAGGATGCAAGTACAGGGGCTCTTGGGAAACATACACCAAGGCCCTGATTGCAAGTCTGGCCATTCCTTATATGCACCTCCTGCAATCAGCCTCAGGTGTTTTGGCTGACTGCAGGAGTGAGCCTCTGGTTGCTGAGAGCACCAGCTGGCCAGTCCTGGTACTGCAACCCACAAGGCAGGTGAGTCCCACCACTGTTGGCGAGTCCATTCCTGACAGATATAGTCTACCCACAGTAACACTTAAACTCAGCATCACCTGCTACCTCACATCTCCACACAAATATACTGTTCTGTCAATTTAACACTTTGAACAAGAGAGAAAAGTAATAATATGACTTCATCAGTGCCTCTCTTTCGAAATGGGGAGCCAAACGAGGAGACTTCTGCAATGATAGGTTTGTGGTGCCCAGCAGACTGCACAAAGATTTTGAAGGAGCCACAGAAGTAGACTTGGAGGGGGTTGCTTGGGAGCATGGGGGGTAATTTAAAGGATAATTGTACTTAAAATGATATTAAAGGTTTATTTTAATTAAAATAATAAGCATGTCATACTTACCTGCTCTGTGCAATAATTTGTGCAATGTCTGTATAATGATCCTCTTCTTCTGCGGTTCCCCTCTGGCACCTCTGCCTCTTCCTCTTCGGTGAGTGCCCCCTATATGAAGCTGACTTCTCTGGGGGCACTCGTGCAGAAATGCTCCCAAGCCGCCTTGTCTGCATCTATTGACACATGACACAGGCGGAGAGGCTCTGCCTCCCTCCCGCTCGTTACAGCATTTAATTGACAGCAGTAGGAGCCAATGGCTCCTGCTGCTATCAATCTGTCCAGAGAGGAGGGACAGAGCTGGGAGAGCCTCAACTCTCATGCACAGCACTGGATCATGAATGGGCTCAGGCATATAATGCATTAAGGTAAAAAACCTTTATGTTTCCACCACCCCCTCTCCCAATTCCCCCACCACTCAAAACAAAATTACCAGTAAAAATAACTTTAAAAATAATTATTTAACAAAAAAGATAGAATATACTCACCTAGGTCCCACCTATCAGGAGGTGCAGGTGATATCATCACGCCTTACTGCTGCCTCCTAGGATAGCTGGACACTCAGTATCCCACAAGACTGCATTCTCATAGGATTTAGAATATCCAGGAGAAGCTGGGACTGAGGTGAGAGTTTTTATAAAATCTATTTCTTGTAAATTATTATTAACATTTAATGTTTGATTGGGCAGTGGCTGCTGCTGGCAGGATAACGGACCTTTACTGTGGATGGAAAGTCCACTTTAATGTTTATTATTGAAAAATCACTGATCAATTAATAGTTTGGGATTTACACTTCATGCTCAGAGTTTTCTAAGTTTCCTGGTCAAAGAATAAGTAACCTATTGTATTTGTTGTATTTTTAAGCATGCAGTCACTCATGTAAACAATGATTAGTAATTGGTAGTTCACAGCTAATAATGATGTCTTTTACACGTGTGTCTCAGTCACTTCCTTAATAGTATGAAGTTTCTTACATAACACTCTTCTAACAATGTAGAATAATATTCCCAGATGTTCTAAATGTTGCACAAAACCTTAATTGCTGTCAAATATACTTTTGAAATATGAGCATGTAATTATTCTATGCAGGAGTAGAACCAAAGATGAGAACATGACCTTCACTTTATCTTATCAACAGGCACATCACCATGTTTAACAATCATCCGAAGGCACTAGTACCAACTAACTCTGGCTTAAATACTGCAGAAAGATTTTTGTTGGGCATATGCCATGAGTTTATAAATTTCCTTTATTAAATAAAGTATATGTAAACCCTCACCTTGAAAAACATCCCATTCAGTTTAAAACAGAAATTAAATGCAAAAAATGTATGTATAGGTATAAAAAACATTATATATAACTTTTTTTTCCCCTGTTTTAAAAGTAATCATATATCCTCTAAGCTCCTTATGCAGCTGAGAACAGAGAGCTGGCAGAGGAGAAACAGCAGCACACTGAATTTCCCATTGAATGGCTGTGCAGGTTGGGTGTGTCAGCAGACGTCTGATCATTGGAGGAGAGCAGATTGAGTTCCCAGCACAGCTAGAGAACTGACCATGCTGTGCTTTCATTCCTAGTGTAGTCAGTTTTTAATAGGAAAGCAGAGGGACTGGTGGGGACACCAGGGATTTCACACAAAGGACGCAATACAAAGAGAACAGCATACTATTTCATACAAGTACATGGAACAGCAAGCACATATCTGTAATATACAGGAATATACAGTATAAAGCTTTACAGATAAATTAAGGCACAGTGGAGCCTTAGACAAGGTAACAACTTTGGTCCCTTAGCCATACCTTCAATTTTAATTGATAAGGATTGGAATAAGCACCAAGAAGGCACCACATTTGCATTGTCTGTACCAGGGTTTCTTACCTAGGGTTCCGTGAACTCCTAAGGTTCCTCTGGAGGTTGCTAAGGGTTCCTTGAGCAAAAAGAAATTTCTTCCTCTCAGATAAGTTCCTAATGACCCATTGATCCATTCCAAATGACCACAAGTGGAAGGAGCATTCTTCTCACTGACCATCACACTAATGTATCATGAGTTGTAGATATAGTAATTTTTTAGAAGGGGTTCCCTGAGACCAGAAAACCATTTCAAGGGTCCATCTGTATTGAAAAGGTTGAGAAACGCTGCTCTGTACTGTCATGGTATCACCAGACACCACCTGCCCATAAATAGATCCTTCAGGTAGGTGCACAGCTTTAACAAATTGCGTTACCCTATTGTTTACTGCAGCAGCATGAAGACTGTAATAGGGCTCCTGCTCATCCACGGGGCCCCAGGCTCCTGTCCCAATTGCCTTGTGGAGGCTCTGACTCTGAACTCTTATTTTACTGAACCTCTTCCTCCATTGTATGCAGACAGACCAAGAAGGGAGTTAAAATGCTACAGTATAGGAAATATGGGTAAATGCGAGCGCCTAAAGGTACTAAGTAAGCAAGATAATGTGTGATGGAAAAAATGAATAAAAAAGCAGCCAAGCACAAGGTAACCAAGCAAAACCTCCAATAAATAAAACAAGATAAAGTGCGGCGCTAAAATCATAGAAATAGTCTATAGATGAATCAACATAAAATGGACATAGACATCAATTGCTGATGAAAGTTCATAAGGTGAGTAAAGTGCTCAGAAAATCATGCGTCTTCCTGGGCCCGGTGGACATGCATATAAATGTATAAGCAATGCGCACTCACCAGAAAGCGCATGTAAATGCGCATTAGTAATGATTTGATGTCATCTAATGGTCATCATGGGATGATAGCAGGAATCCTAAGCCTTTCATCTATGGGTGGATGGATTCTGAGGAATGGATTCGTCAATATCAGGATCTTCCAGAGTTCCCTTTTATGGGATAGGTGGGCGCAGTCCTCTGTGTTTAGTGGAGGCTCCCTCTCTGGATGTTAGGATCGCTGTGAATTAAAAAAACTCCTCGGGGGAGTCAAAGCAAAAGGATGCCTATAGTGTAGTAACTTAGTAAACATTTATTTGCACAAAATCCAGGTTACATGAACAGCAGGGCATATAAAGATGGCGCACGTTTAATTACATATGCACTATCGTGGATATAAATAGAAGGCACGCGGCTAAGTGTTACTGACACTCCCCTCAGATGACGTGCGGGTGCACGAAACGCGTAAGCAAGAGACAGTAACGCCGTTGATGCCACGCCGCCAGAGCAACAAAGAGCTCTGGCGGCCATATTTTAACTCTGGACGGTTAGTCCACATGGTTTTATATGCCCTGCTGTTCATGTTACCTGGATTTTGTGCAAATAAATGTTTACCAACTTACTACACTATGGGCATCCTTTTGCTTTGACTCCCCCGAGGAGTTTCTTTAATTCACAGCGATCCTAACATCCAGAGATGGAGCCTCCACTAAACACAGAGGACTGCACCCACCTATCCCATAAAAGGGAACTCTAGAAGATCCTGATATTGACAAATCCATTCTTCAGAATCCATCCACCCATAGATGAAAGGCTTAGGATTCCTGCTATCGTCCCATGATGACCATTAGATGACATCACATCATTACTAATGCGCATTTACATGCGCTTTCTGGTGAGTGCGCATTGCTTATACACTTATATGCACGTCCACCGGGCGCAGGAAGACGCATGATTTTCTGAGCACTTTACTCACCTTATGAACTTTCATCGGCAATTGATGTCTATGTCCATTTTATGTTGATTCGTCTATAGACTATTTCTATGATTTTAGTTAAAATGCTGCATACTGGGCCTCGGAAAGACCCTATTGCTGAAAAGGCCCTGAGATACAATGACATGGTTCCCTCACTTCTCCAACAAATTTAAAGTTTAGGTGTGCAAAAATAAAAAGAGCATTATGTTTGAATAACTTCCTCTAAAACTAGGTACAAATAGGCTGCTGAATCATTTGTTAGCAGGCAAGAAATAGGAAGTCATTAAGAGTTATTGAAAAACAAGCTGCTGTGTAGTAGAATACAATAGACAGTTACTAGTGGCAGTTGGTCTTTCATGTGGTCATTAATTATAACTGATTCATAATACTTTGTGAATACTTTGTGTAGTAGTGGATTTTAGTCAAATCTATGATGTAAAGCCATGTGTGTAGGGAATTTTCAGAGTTTCTTCTTTGCTGAACTCCCAATGTTTTCAGCAGCTACCAAATGGAAATCCCTAAAGTGGAATTTCACTCTCTCAATCAATCATTGACTATATTTAATCCTTACACTGCTAGCATTAGTATATATCATATTTGATTACTTTAAACATATTTTTACAGTTCTTCAGTTACTTCCTGGTTTCCAGGCCTAGGCAAATGATGTCATACTTCCCAGGAGTCTTTAGGAGGGGCTTTCTCAGTTCACCCTCCTGTCTACATGCCTGAGCTAAGGGCAGATGAATTCCAGGAAGTATAGGCTACCTGAATCATCAGCCCTTACTTAAGATGACCATGGCTAGAAATGCTAGGGGTGTTTTTCAAAGTCATTTCTCAGCAAAATAAAGCATAGGGGGCTCCATTCACAAAGAGGTATATACTGCTTTAACATGCCCGGTAAAATACCTTAATTTTTTTTGCAATTCACTAAAAAGCACTACTAAAATGCAGCATTACATATTTTTTGAAATGATGCGGTATTTTAGTAGTGAAAACTAGCGGTATTATAATGCTGGTGGTCGGAAGTGAATAACTGGTTGTTAAGGAGTTGAGTCCTTGGCAACCATGACTCATCTGCTGTCAGCGGGGTTCCTCTCTGACAGCAGAATGTAAAAAAAAGAAGTGTCGGCATAAAAAATTATTTAAAAAAAACAGTGTGGGGACCCCCACCCATACCAGGCCCTTCAGATCTGGTATGGATTTTGAAGTGAACCCCATGCCATAATTTAAAAAAAAATGGCATGGAGTCCCCCTCAAAATCCATACCAGACCTTTATCTGAGCATGTAGCCTGGCAGGCCAGCAAAGGGGGAGGACAAGTGTTCTGTCCTCGCTACATGTTTTCCTATTTGTAACTCGACGTGCAGCTAAACCCTCCTATTCTACAATAAGCCAGACTGAATGTAATCTTGAAGCTTTATTTACAAAACAGGGTGGGGGTGAAACTATTAGGAAAAACAGATGAGAAAAACATACACTTAATGTAAGAACATACAAAAAACACAGCATTAGTTAGGCTATAGATGGCAGAAAGTCCAAGCCTATCAGCAATGCTGCGTTTAGGGGATGCAAATAGATGCAGGTTTTAGTGCAACATGTGCTCTGATTGTAGGCTCCTTCTCTCCTAGTCTCTAAGATGGAGTCTGAGCTCCCAAGATGCATCTCTTTATGTTCTCCATAATTATGGAAATTTTTATTAACTCTTATCGAAATAGGCTCTAGTGGTTAAGTTTGATATTGCAAGCAGGATAGGCATAATGTATTTCCTGACTGGAGGCAGAACAATGAGCCAGCACTCGCCCCTCTGAACCATAAAAGGCCATCCCTTAACATAGGGGGACAAGGGCCACTTTCCCACAACCCTGGCCTGGTAGACTAATAGGAATAGTAATCTGTAAGCCCCCTTTAACAAGGGGGCCCCCATATCCCAGTCCCCTGTGTGAATGCCAGCATGACTAATTGTGTAACTATCTAACTATGGAGCCACCCTTGGACAGCAGCATTTTTAATATGAGAAGAAAGTAGTGTTAGTAGATTTAGAATAATTTAACTAACAAATTAAAGCTTGACTCCAGCAAACACTTTTTTAAGTAGTTACAGCATTATTTTTTCTTTTTTGGATAAATATTTTACATAAATGAATATTAGTTGATTGTTGCAAGTACCCCTGCCAGGGTTAAATGGCTTATTTCAACCCACTAGCTGCCACTTTTCTTGGCTTCCGCTCCGTGAGGACGTCGATGATGAAACGCGTAGGTTGGAGCTTTTGGATGTGACGTCAGGACGTTCCCTAGTCGGTGGTACGGCGCATGCGCAGCCAGGCTGGGTTCGTGTTTGTGGTATTCATCACGCTGTTCATGCTAGTGTCGGCTTAGACACTGCCTTTTGTAAGTCCAATATGTTTTATTAAATCGACAATTTTATTAAGTACTGCACCATGAGTTTTTATTCCCTTGTATTTTGAGTGGAGGTCTGATCATCCTAAGGATTCGGTGGCTGAGTGGTGAAGTGGATCTAGATGCTATATATTCCCTGCAGAGTATTGCTTCCTGGAGACCAATTATCAAGTTCCTAGTGTTGCTGCTTTAAGTTACAGATCATTGCTCCCAGAGCAGAAAGCGTTGTATGCTGATTTTTATTATGATCAGCATCTTGCTCTGGTGAGTTCATTCAATTTATTCGGTGATGGATACACTTGTTGGTGATATCTGGTTGAACACTTTGTATTTCATCACGCATTATATTTTGGACTTTTTCAGTTGGACTTTATATTATTTTATTTTTGATTGGACTTTATATGATTTATTTATGATTATATTTATTTGTACATTTATTTAGCGCAACCTGTTTTTTTCACTATTTATGCACCCTATTTTTATAGGTAAGGAGTTGCAGCTATTTGTATATTCATTTATTTTAATTTTTTCTGTGGCGCTATTCATAATACCTTACTAAACATTTATACTCACCTAGGTGGATACAGCATTTGTCCGATGCTGCATCTGTTCTCTGCTTCTGCTAAGACTGAGATCTGAATGATCAAACACCGCTGATCACTCAGTACTCAGTCTTTTGTGAGCAGAGAGCCAGTGACTGTCAGTCATTGGCTCTCTGCTCTGCCCCTCCAGGCCCCTCCTACTCAGTGACATCTGTAATCCTCAGAGAAAGCCGAAGCTGTAATATAATACTTTTTTTGTTGTTTTTAAGTTTAATACTGCTTCAAAGCTGAAATACAGGCTAACCAAATACTGTGGTATTCCTAAGGCCTCATGCGCACAAGACGTAAAAAACGCTGTTACTAACAGCATTTGATTTTTTTTTTTGCCCCTAAACGCCCCTTTATTTTAGCCTATGTGTCCATGCACACATAGGCATTCACAGGTGATTAGAGGCAAGAGTGTTTAGAGGCAAAAAAACCCCATCACTTGTGCATTCAGAATAGGAGTGTTTGGGAGGAAGAAAATTTCAAAAATGAATGCCGGATGCATATAGGTGTGTTCATTTAAGTGTTAACTACTTCCTGCCCGGCCTATAGTAAAACGATGGCTGGGCCAGCCTCTCGTCCCTTCGGTAGGGGGTCATATGACGTCCTTCCTGGATTGCGCCTTGCGCATGCCCGGAGGGCTGCACTGTGGTGAGATCTGTCACCGGCTGAGTACCTCAGACATGGCCGATGACAGATCTGCGTACCGGCCCCATTGCCAGTACCATATGACCTGCTGTGACCAATCACTGCAGGTCACATGACAGTTGTATACAATGGATGGCTTCCTTTCATGCCATCCATTGTATACAAGTGTGTCTAGCTGTGAATGGTCACAGTGATCACATGCACAGGCTGGATCAATCACAGCCCATCTGTGTCATGTGATTAGCCGTGGCCAATCACAGCTAATCACAAGCATTTAACATCTAATCACAACAAAAAAACCTGAATGAATCGATTTCATTCAGTTAAATGCTTGCAATACATTTTGGCCTAAATTTATGAAAAACAATTATTTATTTGTAAACTTTTATAACAGAAACAAAGAAACCTGTTTTTTTTTTTCAAAATATTCGGTCTTTTTTTGTTAATTTAGCAAAAAATTAAAACCCCAGTTTTGATTAAATACCACCAAAAGAAAGCTCTAGTTGTGTGAACAAACTGATAAAATTTTAGTTTGGGTACAGTGCTCCATGACCGCGCAATTGTCAATCAAAATGTGAGAGCACTGAAACCTGAAAATTGGCTGGGCAGGAAGGGGGAAAAGTGCCCGGCATTCAAGTGGTTAATACATTCTAATGACCATAATAAGTTAATGTTCTAGCCAATAAAACGCATTAGTGCCGAATGCACATAAATACACATACAAAATGCTTTAGGCACTTTTTTTAAGCTGCATTTTCCTCCCCTGGAGCAAAAGCATCCAGGGAAGAAACAAAAATGTCCTGTGTGCATGAGGCCTAAAGAGTGTCATAGGCACTTTTTAGAATTCTGTCACATCTACCCACCAAAATTGTTGGTGTTTGCGACAGATTCCATGTACCTATGAGAAATAGAAACATGGATCAACTTTAGAAGGTGGAGGCACTGAGGCCAGAGTGTCTATACTGTCAGGACTGTATAACACTTCCCCTCTTCATAACATAGAGTGAGGTGTGCTTTGTAGTCAACAGAGATAGCTGGGAACAATGCTAACTTACAGAAGAAGTCTACATGGCTGTAATATGCCTGTTTGGCCTGGAAAGAGAGACCTTGCAGCATAGGACATAGCTAAACAAAGACTGGGGCAGCTGGATCTTTGTAAGTATACATCCGTAGAGGGGAAAGGATCTGAAGGAGGGGCACCATTGTTATGTTGTGCATAGAGCATCAGCTGCTCATTAATCTGGCCCTGGTACATACAGAACACATAGTCCAACAAATCAGCAGTTCCTTCCAGATATGTATGACATAAAGACCATAATCTAAAGTAAAGCCTCTTATTTCTAGATATGTGGAACATAAAAGTCCATAATGTGACATAAAGACTCTTCCTTATAGAACCCCAATCTGAAATTACGACTCTTCGAGACATGTAGAACATAAAGGGCCATAATCTGACATAAAGACGCTTCCTTCTATTATGTAGAACATAAAAGTCCATAATGTGATATACCTTGTTCCTTTTAGAAGTGTAGAGCATGTAGGATCATAAAATGACAAATGTCATTGACAAATGAAAAATTTTCAACCTAAGAAACAACTTGCGCTCTCAAATAAACGTCATCATGAATAATGCAAAGATAACAAGATAAATGTTCAATCTTGTGAGAAAAAAAGTCCAATAAACACGTGGCTGGTGAAAAATATACGAAAAAATTCCAAACTTGCACACTTAGATATACTGAAAGTGTCCACAGGATGGATTTGGCTAGCTTGGCATGGATCACAGCCCAGACTACGATCAACTCAACAATGAAATAAGGGCAGCAGGAGACATAAAGAAAGAAACAAAGCAGACCAAATAGAATAGTACTGCAGAAAACTGCTGCATTTCAGTGTAGAGAAGGGGTAGGCGACCTTTGAGAGGTGGAGATCTACCTGAACAACATGAAAGAGATTAAACATCAATGTGACTCGGTGTCCTTTTTAATCAAGGTCTAACTAAACAGTAAGGAAAACTTAGTCTGTTGTTTTTTTTTTATTTGTATTATTTTTTTGCAATTTTAAATATTTTTTTTCTGTTAATTTGTATTATTTTTTTAAAATAGTTTAAGAGCCCCATTGGGGGTCTTTGGTGAATATCAGAGGTCTAAACATACACCTGATGTCTCAATTTTGGGACAGAGAAAGGGACTGAGGACAGAGATTCCCTAGTCCCTTTCTCTGCAGCCTCACCTGCACTGTACAGTGAATGAATGGAAAGCGCTCTGCTCTGAGTGGCTTCCTGTTCATTCACAAACTGAAGCATTTTAAACAGTTTACTATGCGTCAGTTATAAATGAACACAGTGAATAAACAGTACTGATCACTTACTGTCTTCATTCATAAAAAGAAGGGCTGGGTAAATTACATATTTACAGGCTCTTTCTCTGATCTCCATAATAATGGAAATAATAATGAAATAATCCCAGAGGAGCACACAGGGGGAGGGAGGGGTAACCAGCAAGAAAGGGAATCTGGACAGGAGGGGTGGCGTGGGCAGCATTTACTAGAACTGATCCCCTATATTTTCCACCTGCAGCAGCTGAATGTCGGTGGGAGGGAGAAGAGGACAAGCAGGCTTTCAGCTGGTGCTGAAGGAAAATATAGGGGATTGGTTCTAGTGGTTCTAGTAAATGCTGCCCCGACAACCTCTCCTATCCGGGTTCTGGGGGTCGGCAAGGAAGGGACGCAATCTACCTGTCACCTGTTTTTTTGTGTCGGGGGGGTGTTAGTTTTAACAATTATGGAATAACATTTAAACAAATGAATACATTTTACTTGGAGTTTTTTTTAAGAACCTTACATGATTGTCCTCATTGAAGCCCTCCCCTACATTGGAGACCCTGACTTTGACTGTTTTTATCATGCTGGCCAGTTGAATTATTTTCTGTAAAATAATGTACCAATCTTTCCAAAAAAGTTGTATGTTACAGTCAATTAACAAAGATTACAGCATAGGGTTTCCTTCCCTAAAATACAGCTAATAGATGACAATCTAATCTTGTGGTTTTTTTTTATATTCAATTTAAATATAAGTAAGAGAATGAGTTCCACAATTTGATTGCAGTGGGACTATCCCTGTACCATTTGATGCAACAATGATTTTTAGCTACCCATCTTGTCTACCTCAGTAAGGAAAAGAGTAAAAAGCAAATTGCAGTACCATAACAACTGACCAACACGAATCTACTCTGGCTAGCATGAGCTAAAGTGTGATTGGGTGCTGTGGGTTACTGACTAGCCTTTCTGATACATGAAAGCTTGAATGTTCAGGTACGGGAGGATCAGACCTTAGTAGTAATTGCTTTCAGAATCATTATTAAAGCAGAACTTCATTCCATTAATCCTTATGCTGTTAGCATTAGTAAATAGATAGAAATGTAAATCATATTTACTTGTTTTAAACTTTTTTTTGTTACATTTCTTCAGTTACTTCCTGGTTTTCAGGCCTAGGCACATGAAGTCATACATCCCAGGAGTCTTCAGAAGGGGAGGAGAAGAGGAGGGGTTTTCTCGGCTAGGCATACCATCCTTCCTGCATGCCTGAGTTAAAGTGGACTTTCACCCTTTTCAAAAAGTTTATTGCATTCCACCCCTCCTTCAATCCTGTAAATGGATTGTGCGTTTTTTTTTTTTTCCTTTTATCCTTAAGAAAAAAGTCCAGCCCATGACATGCACACTGCCCGCTGTGCCTCCCGTGATATGTACGGCCTGCCCACTGAACCTAATGATGTCAGAGGGAACATGGCGGTGTGGGACACAGAGGTGGCAGGGCATGAGAAGGTCTCAGCGGGACAACACTGGATCCACTGGACAGGTGAGTATCTGAAATGTGCAGATACCATCTTCAGGTAAGCAGGGGGGGGGGGTGTCAGCTGGAGATCCGCTTTAAGGACAGATGGGTTCCAGGAAGTAAATGTTACATGAATCAACAGGCCTTATTCAAGATGGCCATGGACAGAAATGCTAAAGGGTGTTTTTCAAAGTGATTTTTCAGTAAAGTAAAGCATGGCTACATGGATAGATGAGTGAGTTTGCTTTAAAGTGTTACTAAACCGAGGACCCTGCATCCACTATATCTGGTCTCCCACAGTACACAGAACATGGAAATGCAATTATTATACTAAATATAAACTGCTAAATACCTTTTCTCATCAGCTGTCAGAGCAGTCTTGAGACTCTATCAATGTTCAGTAGAGCACTGGTTAAAGCTTGAAGGAGGAGTATTCTTTCTGCTCTAGGAGGATGCAAACCCCTTGACCTGTGTCAGGACAGTGTTGATTGGCCCTGTGCTGATCACATGCACTCTCCCAAGAAAAAAAAACCTGCTAGCAATACACACTAAACTGAGCATGAATGGCTACGGGTTCAGTCTGCCTTACAAGGAGATAAGACTTGGACATGTGAACAAAAGGAGGAGTAGAGAAGTCAGGATCAAACAGCCTTTTTACAAAATGCGGAGGATTAACCCCTTAGGTTCCACAGTGAGTATAACAAGCATGCTTTACTGCATATACAGACTGATATTACTGTTGAGGGTTTAGTAACACTTTAAATATTAAAACTGAATTAAATACAAACTGTGGTTTGTGGTGCTCAGATGTAGTGTAGTTCCACTTTAAATTCTGAAATATTAGCTTCTCATAAGCCACATGAATGTCACTAATAAACTGTGATAAACGGGTATTCAACAAAGATTTGATCATAATGGAAAGTCTGTTAACTGTTAACAAACATTAAAAGGTTTTGACCAAAAACTATTATGTTTTCACTTTAATAAATAATTCACAAGGGAAATAAAGGGGTTGGCATTGCTGCCTATTTTCTGAATATTGCAGATATATGTCTTTTATTGTGATTTTCTGGCTTCAATACTTCATATGTCACTGAACCATAACAACATGCACTACTTTATAAAACACACAGCAAACAGATCGCATGGTACTCCCCCCAGTGTCTGAATGTCCGCCGCAGTCTCACTATAAGTGATTGCCGCCATTACTAGTAAAAAAAAAAAAAATCCCAGTATCTATGCCACCATTTGTAAACACTATAGCTTTCACGTAAACCAATTAATTTACACATATTGGGATTTTTTTTTAGCAAAGACCTGTCACAAAATACATTATGGCCTAAATGTATGACGAAATTTGATTTTTTTAATTTTTTTACTGGGCAAAAAGTAAAAAATATTGTTTTTTTTCTCAAAATTGTCAGTCTTTTTTGTTTTATAGCGCAAAAAATAAAAAACACACAGGCAAACAAATACCACAGAAAGAAAGCTCAATTTGTGGGAAAAAAAGGACATAAATTTAATTTGGGTGCAGCGTTGCATGACCGCGCAATTGTCAGTTAAAGTAACGCAGTGCCATAATGCAAAAAATGGCCTGGTCAGGAAAGGGAAAAACCCTCAGAAGGGCAAGTGGTTAAAGTAGTTCCAAAGGTTAAAGGATTTTTGCCTTCAACCATTCTATGCATGAAGGTAAAAAACGTTCTGTGTGCAGTGCCCCCCCCCCCAGCCCCCCCCAATCCTTACCTGAGCCCCTTCGATACAGCGATATTCACAATAGACTTGACTGTATGGGGACTGTCCCGCTGCTGTCAATCACAGCCAGTGAGCCAATGAGGAGAGACCGAGGGGAAGAGGGCCAAGCCGTGGCTCTTATGGATGCATAGAGCAGTGGCTGGGGAGGGAGCTCGTAGCAGTGCCCCTAGGGCAAGCAGTTTTCCAGCGGGTACTGCTTTATGGGGAGGAGCCAGAGCGCCGGTGGGGGATCCAAAAAGAAGAGGATCGGGGCAATTGTGTGCAAAACTACTGCACAGTGTAGTCTCCAGTCAGTCCATTAGCTTGGAGAAGAGGGGGGGAGAGAAGGGAGGATGTGGAGAGTGCCTTGCCATCCTAGGCTTTGTGCTTTGCACATAGTGTAGGGAGACACAACTCTAGTCCCTATATGCATAGGTGGCTGCATAGGATGCTGCAAGAGAAAGGAGCAAACCTGAAACGGTAAACCTGGGGCAGTGGGTCATTGCATCGGATTAAAGTGGAACATAGGCAAGAATTAAAAGATAAAGAAGCTGCATACTCAATAAGTGAGTAAATACACCACTAAATGTTCTTAAAAACTGAGATTTTAATATCACTTTAAAGTGAATCTAAAGGTTCATTTTTTCCCCCGAAAATAACAAATATGTCTTTACTTACCTACTGTGTACAGTGGTTTTGCACAGAGCAGCCTGGATCTTCCTCTTCTCGGGTCCTCTGCAGGCTCTCCTGGCCCCTCTCTCCTGTAGGGTGCCCCCTCAGCAAGCAGATTGCTATGGGGGCACCTGATGCTCCGTGGATCCAGTCACACATGGAGCAGTGGCTTGGCCCCACCCTCTCTATCTCTTCATTGGCTGTGATTGACAGCAGAAGGAGCCACTGCTTTCTTAGCTAATGAGGAGGCAGAGACCTGGGACAGCCAAGGCTGTCATTCACATGGCTGGATCGCGATGAGGCTCAGGTAAGTAATGAGGGGACTTTACAACCACTTTAAGGTATTATCTGCTTTCATGTTCTTGGTCCTTGACTCAGAGTAGTGAAGTCAGAGAGTCAGCGTGGAAAACAATCAATAATTCATTATTTGATACAAGGTATTGTCATCAGTATGTCTGGGAAAAAAACCTTCTCCTTGCACATCAGGGTTTTTTCTCTTCTTCATTTTTAGAATAGTTTCGCTTTGTACATCATATTTGTCCTCTCTGTTCTACTTAGAGAAAAATACATTCTCTTTCTATCGCACCACAATGCACGGTGTAATTTTCACTTTCAGCCTCATTTCGTCCCTCTCTGTTCTCTTCATCTAACATTGCTTCTCTTCTCTGTGCTCCAGTCTACTTTACAAACCAGTTTACACTTTCATTCTCACTGCCTGCAGTCAGCTTATGTATATTAAGAAATCAGACTGACAATCACAGTTTACATTTGTAATGCGGATCTGTGGCCAGGCTATACATATCCTATAAAACAAGCTCTCACTGATGTCTGTTGATGAAAGTACTGTTGAGCAATTCATTTTCAAATTTCACAGCAGAAGTACTTGGGTTGTCTAGGCCATTCTCTCAGAGTTTTGGATCACCATGTTTCCCTCCCAAAGCAGGGTTGCCAACTGCCCGTGAATTTACAGACATCTTGTAAAAATTGAGCAATTTCTACACTCTCCGTAAATGTCCGGGAAGGACAACCACTGCCCATAAGAAAAAATGACCGCAGGCCGGGGCTGTGACGGGCTCAGGCAGGGGTTTGGTAGGTGGTCAGTCTCGGGATGATGTAATAGCGCTGTGTGTCACCTTTTATGAAAGAAAGAGAAAGGACTGGAGGGGGAGCCGGGAGTGGGAGTACCTCCAGGAAGGGAGGACTGTCACTGGAGAGGAGAAGAGCATCAAACCAGAGGACCGTCTGACTGAGCTTGTACTGCACAGTGCACCTGAGTGTGCATTATGAATCAGGTCAGTGACAGCACCTCCAGCCAGGCCACACATTCTGTGGGGGGGGGGGGCACTGAAATAAGGTTCCCCCTTATATCAGTAACCTCTCCCCCCCTTACCTTAGTGTATTCACTCTGCAGAAGAAGGTCTGTGGATTGTGGTCACCAGAGTGCCTCCCCCCACATCAGAGTTTCCGGTGTTCCCCCTTCAATTCGAGTCCTCAGAGTTTCCCTTTACATCAGAGTCTGCAGGATTCCCCCCACAGTGCAATGGGAACTCTGCAGACACTCATGTAAGTGGGAACTTTGATGTAAAGGAGAACATTGGGAACCATGATGTAAGGGGAAACCCTGCAGACTCTGATGTAAAGGGGAGCTCTGGTGATCAGAGACCACCTTACATCAGCGTTTCCAGAGTCTGCAGCATTCCCCCTTACATAATGATTTACAGCATTATCCTTTACATCAGAGTTCCCCATTACATCAGGGGGAACTCTGTGGACTCTTGTGTAATGAAGGGGACACAGACACCCCCTTACAACAGAGTTCCCCTTTAAATCATGGTCTGCAGTATTTCCCTTTACATCAGCATTCACAGCGTTCCCCTTTATATCACATATATAATATCACAGTGCATATTAATGATCTGTTCATCCAGGTAGTAGTTAAAAAGAAGACAATGGATTTTTAATAAAGAAGGAAAAATAAACCAACTAAGAAAACCAAGAAGCATAAAGGAGAACTGGAGAAGTTATCTAGTTCCCGAACAAAGTCTAACTATATCATAACCCACCAGACCCACCCAGGGGCAGACTGACAACTCATGGGGCCCCAGGGCAATAGGGGATCATGGGGCCTCTGTGTCCTTGCCCAAACTCAAAAAAGCCTATGAAAAAGGTACCAGCAGCATCTCATGGAGCCCCCTACTGACCCGGGGCCCTCGGGCAGTGCCCGAGTTTCCAAATGTATTTAGTATAGTCAGTGGCAAATACTAAAGCATATATGCATGTCTAGTGTGCATCTAGGAACACCTGCAGGTTGCACTCTGTGTTCAAGCCTTTAGGGGCTAATGTATCCAATTTGAAAATCCACATTTTTTCATTTTTGCAGCAGTATAGTATTAAAATCACCTCTACGTGGTGATAACTTGAGGGCAAAATTCCCTTTAACCTTCATCCCATCAGGCTTACCATTATGGAACTTTGCAAAGTGTAACATAAGTGGGCTCTCATCATCTTTCTTTTTAATACTTTGGAGGTGTTCCCCAATGCGTACCTTAAGCGGTCTCTAGGTTTTCCCTATATAGTATTTGTTACAGTCTGCTGAATAGATTCTGAGACATGGGAGAAGGGTGAGTTGAGCTGGTGACAGGGTCTCTTTAAGATCATTGAGAGCCAGTTGGGAGTGCCTCTGCACCACTGCATCGCCATGACTAATACATAAAGGAAATATAAGAATTATGCCTGCTGGTTCATGGAAGCAAAATATACATTTATGTATTATAGGATTATGGGGGTATTGGAAGAACCAGATAAGGCAAGAGATAACTAGATTAAACTATAGTTTTGAGTTTAAAAGTAAGAATTACAGCAAAAGTGCTATCAACTTCTCCTTAAACGACTCAGCCATTCTGTGTCTGTAGGCACCTTAAAGGGGTCAGCTCAGGTCATATTTTTAACCATCAGGTCTCTACAATAGAATACAATGTATACACACCTCTCTGGCAGCAGATGTCTCCCACCTCCTCATCATTCCAGTGCTGCAGCCTTTGAAAGCTTTGTTGTCATTCTAGGAATGTTGGATGTCTGCAGCTCCCACCAAGTGCCACCATTTTTCCTTAAATCCTTAGGTCACTAAAAGACTCAGCAGTGGCATAGGAGTCAGAAGAATAAATAACAATGCATGGCCATGGTGTATGGGCTTTCTGATGCTTTTCTATTGTAGGGACCTGACAGATTAAATCTTTAGCTATCTGACAGGGTGTCTTTAAAGTACATCCAAACCCAATTATTAAATATCATATAAGTTTTAATGTGTATTAACACCCAAAAACTAAAATGTAATATATTGCTGCTTACCGGTCAATAGTTGAGGTGGCTGCATTAGTTTGCTTGCTTCAGGCTTTTTTCCCCATTATTTTCACCTGGTAATTCTGGCAGTAACACTCTTCCTGTCTTAGGATAACATTGCTTACTTGCCCATCTCTATTAGGACAAGAGAACACAGCTCTTCCACTAGTGACCATAACCTAGAGAGGTGTGGCTGTGTAGTCCTTTAGATTTAGTTGATAACCAAAAATGTTCGTCTTTTAAAGTTTCTTTTTAAAGACTGAAAACTCAAAACATTCACAAATATACCCCTTGGATACATAGAAAGCACATTATAGTGCATGTTAGCACTTGAGAAAGGTGAGTGCAATAGTTATTGTTGGAATCACTTGTAGGGAGCACTTTCAAATAATATATTGTGAGTGAAGAAAAATGTAACTGTTCCTGTGTTCTGCTTACCCCCGCTAACCCGCCCTGCCCTTGTCTCTGTTTTGTATCCCTGTTTTTGACCTTTGCAAGAGCCTGATCACAACTTATCTCTGCTGATTCCAGGTGTGAACTTGGCTTGTTTCTGCTGACTCTTGGATGTGACCACACCTGTTGTCTGGTAATCACTGCCTGTCTCCAGCTACACTTCCAGCCTGCTGTGTGCTCCAGTATTCAGCCAGTTGCCATCAAGTCCACTTCTCCTCAGGAATCTTCCCATCATCCTACATAAGCACTGTGCAGTCAAGCCTTCTAGGAGAAGCTTCCATTGACTGGACTCCTGGCACATGTGCCACTATGTGTCCTCTCATTCCCTGTGCTCCACTCCAGGGGTGTCTGGACCAGAAGTGAAAGGGAAGCCCTCTCATTATTTTGGGTTCCTGCTGGGTATGTCATAGAAGGTACATGATAGATTTTATAAACTATACATGGTTCAATACACTGAAGAAGACACTTTATATGTTTGTTAAAGGGATGT
Source organism: Staurois parvus (assembly GCF_062004578.1). Classification (NCBI taxonomy): domain Eukaryota; kingdom Metazoa; phylum Chordata; class Amphibia; order Anura; family Ranidae; genus Staurois; species Staurois parvus. Next base: position 10,087,984 of record NW_028318094.1, read on the forward strand.
GGATTAAGAGGTACAGCACTATAGACAATATTGTTTGTATATCCTTTATAAAGCTGCTGGGGGAGGAGCGAATTGGGAATATTTGAGTGACAATTCTGAGTCTGCTGGGGCCACTGACATTAAATCTTAAATGGTGGTGCCCAGCAGCAGTTTCAGGACTTTTGTATGTCTACACAAGGGAGGGTTTTTCTGGTGAGTGTGTGGTCAGTGGGTCTCTTTAAATATGCAAAAATTATAAACGTCTAAATATATATTTAAAAGTGGTACCGTCAAACATGGTGTATGGGGGTTAGAATTGCAGACAAATGTCTAAAACACCATTGTATCTTGTAGCATTACCTCTTCCCTTCACTGGAACCACCTGAACTGAGTAATTTTTAGCGGTGTTCACACTTTGGAATTTGTTCATAAAGTGGATATGACTTGTCTAGCTGATAGATAAGCTTCTACCTTTTGTACAGTAGCTGTAGTTATCCGTGCCCAGCCCCACCCCAGGACTCATTTCCGGTACCAAAATAAACTTTTTGTGGCAGAAAGTTACAAATATAATAAGGTAGAGTTAGATACAGGGTAGTTGAGTATTTGAAGTATAAGAAGTATCATGCCCACACAAAGGCTTTGCGTTATACATCAAAAGGTATGGAATGAGAAAATGTACAAATAAGAGACCGAAGTGGCATAGGAAAGGAATGTACCTGTAGCTTCACATAATGTTGTCCTGCTCTACCTTGTTTTGATTGTTATGGGTCAACTATAACCACTTATATAGGCTCAAGGATTTAAGGCACATAGTAGATTTAGTGGTGGTAAGATAATATGCAAAGGCAAAAGATGTAAAAAAAAAAGACCAAAAGGTAAAAGGAAAAAGTAGAATGGTGTGAGGGAAGGAGAAAAGAGAGAAAGAAAGAAACAGGGTGGGTAGGAGGGGGGGTTTACCACAGGGTTCACTCACATACCACCTCAGTAAAAGAGAAAGATGTGCATAAGGGGAGTCTCCTCCAAAGTCAAAGTTGGGTCAGTCCAGGAGTAAACCAAGAAATGCGTTGACAATCTAACCAGGGTTGCCATATGAGAAAACTAGCGTGTTTATCTTCTTCTCAATTCTTTTTTATTAAATTTTAACAAGGTAATTCAAGTTAGAAAATGGTTACAGAGTAAATAACAATTGTAACATTGGTAATACACTCGTATATTTGCCCTAATCCACCAGATTAGGATTAATAATAGACAAAGCTATGTATCAAACTAGGAAATGTATATACAACAGCACACGTTAATACTTTGTCTAAATAAGACTAACCTAATATACACAGTGCAATTATTCGTTTTTCTTAAGCGTAGACAAAAGATATATTTATGCGTATATGTAGTATAGAATCAGTAAAAAAGAGAAATGGAAAGTTGGAAGAAAGATAGAGAATCAACAGAGATCAAGTTCAGAATCATATTAGTTCTAACTTTATGCACCATCACCAATTATTAATTACGTATTTGAATTAGATCTTACAGATCTCTAATTTTAAATATACTATTCCAACAGGACCACTTGGTATTGAATATCTTTATAGTATGGGACGAGATGGCGAAGCCCTCTCATAGATATAATGAGAGTGTATGCTATTAATAACATCCGATATATTGAAGGTTTTAGAGGACTCCAATGCATTAGTAATTATAAGCCTGGCTGCAATTAGAATGTGGGCAATTATTTTTCTATATTGAATTGGGAATAAGTTTAAGGTAAGATTTAATAATGCCAAATTGGGGGTTGGTAAGCATTCCAGACACTTGAGAGATTAGTGCAAAAACATCAGGCCAAAAACATTGTATAGAATTACATTCCCACATAACATGTAATAAATTGCCCAAACTACCGCAATTTCTCCAACATAAGAGTGATGTGTTGGGGTACATCTTAGATAATTTATATGGAGTGATGTAACCATGGTATAGGATTTTTAGAGAGTTATCCCAATGATTGGTACACTTTGTGAGGCCTAGGTTATTATGGTAGTCATAGTAGTGTGCCATTCATCTTGAATAAAAGATCTTTGCAGGTCCCTCTCCCACCTATCCACACATGCCACAGTAGAGTTAACGTTTTCGTATTGTAGATACTTATAGAACCACAATATGCCTTTTTTTTAGCCCAAGGGGATTCAATATAACATGCCATATCTTAGAGTTCACTGCCACCCATGTCTTTTGGTTTGATATATGGTAGTTGCTTATCTGGATAAAAGGATATATGATTCTTCCTAGCTGTGGGAAATTAATCTAATTAAAGGTATGGTATCCTGCGTCTCTCAATGGTCTTGTGTTAAGATTAGGCATAAAATGTTCATACGCTGTTAATGGTATATCCATTCTGAGCTTAGGTGAGGCGTGGTAAGTTTTGTTTAGTCCTGCCAACCATGCTTCAAGTGTTGCCGGGATAGAAGGGAGGTAGGTATTTATGAGTTTAGGTGTAATGGTTTTTGCAATTAATAAAGCTTGGAGGACTTGGTTAGGGACCATATTCTATTCTATTTAAACCCATAATTTATACGAAGGGATTAACCATACTTGAAGCTGATCCAGGTGTGCAGCATGGTAATAAGTTGAGATAACTAGCAACCCCAATCCTCCCTCAGATTTATGTTTAGTAGGAGCTGCGAATGGAATCCGCAATTTTTTCCCTTTCCATATATATTTTTTTAACGCTGTGTCCAACTTCAGGAAGTAATTATGGGGAATGAGTGGAATTGTTCTAAAGTAATATAGTATTTTGGGGAATATCAACATTATAAAGCCCGCTATTCTTCCTAGCCATGATAGTTAAAATGTTTCAATTCCTGTTAATTCCGTTAGGATGGTCTGATATAATTTCTCGTGACGGAGGAAAGGCAAGACAGAACACACAGAGTGGATGGCAGACGCACAAAGCTTTATTGAGACAAACAGACGGCAGTCCTTCAATACGGGGGGTGGCAGAGAGGTTGGATTTGCCACTAAAGGGTAACGAGGGGGCCCCACCCACTTATAGTCCACTAGGAGAGCCAAGGGGGTGTCCCTGTAACATGGGTAGTCCAACACAAGAGGGGGTGCGAGGAGTCACCACCGCAACAGTTCAAGTAACACAGTGGGGAAGCAGGTACTCACGGATCCAACAGGGAGCCTGGTCTCCCAGGGGTAGAAGCAGAACGCAGGTACCTGTGGAGTCCGGATCAGGCGGGTGGCCTCTGGCTCTGGCAGGCAGGCTGTGGTAGTCTCTCACCCTTCTGTGGGGCCTCTCACAATCGCAGGCAGGCTTTCTCTGGTTGTCTCTTCCATCCTGTGGGGTCTCTGTGAGGCTGGGGTAGGCTTGCAGAGTCTAGTCACAAAGGTCTCGCCGGAGCTTGAGATCCTTTGATGACTGCACAACGGAATGAAAACGGAGCGCCTAGCATCGGCCTCTTAAACTGCTGCAGGATGCTCCCTGGTCGCCTTGGCAACCGAGAGGGGGGGAAGGGAATACTAGACCCCTGGGAGAATCAGGCTGGTGACAGGGACATCCTGGGGGGCAGGGATGATGTCTGCATAGATGAAAGGCAAGTTGGGAGGTGTGCAGAGAGCTCCCAGCCAGCTGGCCGGGAGGGAGGGGGGCCCAGAGTAATTTGATTAGGCCACTGAATTAGGCCATTTGGCCTAGTGACACAGGGGACATTTGGAACAATACAGAGCAGGACGCTGAGGGCATGTGATACAAGGCATTAATAAGGGGATTAATAATTGGCAGGCTCCCATACTGTGACACTCATAATTATCTTTGAACATATTAGAGGAAGGGGTAGATACACATATGTCCAAGTACCCAATGGGCCCTTTGCAATACCCATGGAGAGTGCGCAGGATTTTGTTAAGCTTACAGTATGAAACTTTGCTAAACATTTCCAAAGTCTTTGAGACGTCCGTTAATTAATTTAACAGTAAGTATAACATTGTGATTATCTTCTAAGAATGCAGTTAGTTTTTCTTTCACAAATGTACCCTGAAGCATCGATTTCACTTCTTCGAAGTTAAGGGATGGTGATTTCTGTGCACATGCGATGGTTTGTTTCGTAGCCATAAAAATGCGGGTGATCAGACAGCAGGTGTGCTGCGGGATGTCTTTTATTGATCTGTGGAAGAGAGTTTCCCATGGTTTTTTGCGAAGATTGACCTGTGTTACTGAATTTATCATGGTATATATCCTAATCCATAAATGACTTACCTTCGGACAGATGCACCAAATGTGGAACATATCACCCTCCACTCCACAACCTTAGCAGGTAGGTGGGAACTCATCTGGCTATCCAAGCTGGTGTGAAAGTGAAATACCATTGGCAAAGTACTTTGTATGAATTTTCCAGGGCTTGAATATTATAGGATCATTAAGAGGTTATTTGCCAAATTGTCTTCCAGTACTCTGGCGGGAGATTTTCATTGAGGTACTGTACCCATCAGGCACAGTAAGATGGTGAGATATCAAAGGTGTTTCCCAAATTTCAAGCAAAGATTGGGGATAGTACACCTTTTGTATTTGGGGACATTTTGCAAAAGGACTCAAAACCCATGAGGAATTTGGGAGCATTGTGGCTCTTCACCAAAGATTTAACGAAATGTCGCAATTGTAGAAATGAAAGAATTCTCTCAAAGTGATCTGGTGAAATTCTGTAATATGTTCATATGAACATATCCCTTTGTCCATCAGTAGAGAGTAGATAGTTGTGAATCCATGGGAGATCCTTCAGCCCCCCCCCGAATTCTGGGTTTGTATAATATAGGTGTCTGCTCAACCGGGATCAAGTCGAGTCCCAAATAAAGTTCAAAACCTGGGTCTGTAGTATATGTAGAATGTGAGATAGGACTCTAAACGGTATAACTCGAAACAGGTACAGTAATTTAGGCAGGAACATCATCTTTATGGCGTAGATGTGACCAAACCAGGAATGGTTGCATGGTTCCATAATGAAAACAAATTTTGAAGTTGAATGAACATAGGGGGGATAATAGAGTCCCAATTGGGTGTGAGTGCGATTCCCAGGTGGAAGGGTGGAAGACCAAAGGAATGGAAATTGAGCCTGAACAGTCTGGAAAATGGGGGTCAAGAGGGAGACTTTCATAACAGTAGACCTGGATGGGTTTACATGAAGGCCAAATAGGGTGGCAAATTGACATACGAATATGTGATCTGAAATAAGAGCAGTCTTATGATGAACCCCTGCAATTTCTAGACATTTAATGTTAGGGTGTTGGCAGATATAAACTGTATGGGTGTAATAAGTATGGGTGATAAAAGGCAGCCTTGTCGCATGTCTCTAAGGATTAGGAGCAGTGGGCGATTGGAAGCCATGGTATCTTAGGGTCACTGATGGGGAGCTATAAACCACCTTGACCCTTTGTAGAATATCTTCACCCAAGCCCCATCTATGTAAGGCCTGGAATAAATATGACCAAAACAATGGCCATATACTAAGTGGCCCAAAGTGTGCCAATAAAATATCCCCCACACCATTACACCACCAGCCTGAACTGTTGATACAAGTCAGGATGGATTCATGCTTTTATGTTATTTATGCCAAATTCTGACCCTAACATCTGAATGTTGCAGCTGAAACCGAGGCTCATCAGACCTGGCATTGTTTTTCCAATCATCTATTCAATTTTGGTGAGGCTGTGCGAATTGTAGCCTTCATTTTCTGTTCTTAGCTACAGGAGTAGTACCCGGTGTGGTCTTCTGCTGCTGTAGCCCATCTGCTTCAAGGTTCAATGTGTTGTGTGTTCAGAGATGGTATTCTGCATACCTTGGTTGTAACAAGAGCTTATATGAGCTACTGTTGCCTTTCTATAACCTCAAACCAGTCTGCCCATTCTCCTCTGACCTCAACAAGGCTTTTTTCGTCCACACAGCTGCCACTCACTGGATATTTTCTTTTTTTTTGGACCATTCTCTGTAAACCTTAGAGATGGTTGCGCGTGATAATCCCAATAGGTCAGCAGTTTTTGAAATACTCAAACCATCTGGCACCAACAACCATGCCACGTTCAAAGTCACTTAAATCCCCTCTCTTCCCCATTCTGATGCTTGGTCGGAACGTCAGCAAGTTGTCTTCACCACGTTGCTGCCATGTGATTGGCTGATTAGCAATATGTATTACCAAGCAATTGAACCGGTGGACCTATTAAAGTGGCTGGTGAGTGTGTATGTATGTATGTATGTATGTATGTATATATATATATATATATATATATATATATATATACACACAGTATACACTGTGTGTGTATATGTTGCCTAAGTGTGTGTGTATATATATATATATATATATATATATATATATATATATACACATATACATACTGCTGATGTCTTTATTATAAATAAAGCACTTGCGACTCTTGGCCAAAACACAAATGAAATCGACACTCACTCTCTCTGTATATATAAATAATAATTGTGTTTTAATCAGCTGAAGAAATTGAATTAATATGCAATGTAATTTTTTTAAATATGGTAATGCTGACAATATGGATTAAAATTTTTGTCATGCTTGTCATGTGACTCTTATCTTCGCCATTCCTAACTACAATGGAGAGAATAGGGAATTGTGAACTAATTTCTCACTTCCTTGCTTTTTTATTTTGTAAAGCAAGAAGGGTTAACATCCTCTTACAACACACTCTGAGTATCGACCTAATAGGGGAAAACAAAAGGAAGTTCACCATAATCTCCTGTTCATAAAACATAATCATCAGGTTTTATCTGCGTACTCTGTTAGCTGGTTCTTCCCACACTTCTCTTTTTTTTGGGAACATTATGCTACAGGTGAAACACTTGCAAGCCTTTACCTTTTTCTTCATTGAGAGAGAAAAATGTAATAAAGTGTTATAACGTGTTATTCGTAAATGGAAATTGTTGTGTCAGATGTAAGGGTGTTGTCTTTGTAGACTTTTTTAACAAATACTTGTACAGTATTAGCCAACTTACCTGTGTATACTTTATTCACCATAATAGGCAGTGCACAATCCATGTGTTCCAACACACACAGCCTATGAATCCAACAACACTGTTTTTTATTTATTCTTTTACTAAAATATTACTGAAGTATAGAAGTCACCATAGACAAGAAACATATTAAAGGTATTATAGACTATCTTAACTCAAAGGAGGAATTAATAAAGTGTCTGAGACACGTTCTGGTGCCTTTGCCAACCAAATAGCTTTTAGCGTTCATTTTTTCCACACAGCTTAGAAAATAAAAATTTTCTGATACAATAATTTTTTATTGTTGCACGCAAAAAGGACAAGACAGCTGAACACTGACATAGGGGGTACACACCAAGGAACAAGTCATATAGTCAACATTTTGGTAGTACACTATCTATTGAACGACTGCGTGGTAGGAGCCGTTGGTCCACATAATTTGCCTAAGTCTAAAGGCCTAGGTGCATACCAAGGGAAAACAAAAAAGGTGAACCGGTTAACCAGTCACAAGACAAAAGAGAAAAAAAAGGAGGGAAGGAATAAGAAAGGAAAGGAGGGGATGTTTTCCAGAGGGGAACTAGAAGGAATGGGGGTTGGGGGTTCTTGCAGGCTTGCATGATAGCATCAACAATCATGCGTTGCCCAAGCTGGTCGGGTGTAGGATGGGGAGAGCATACGACCACCAAAGGACTCACACTTTCATAAATTTAGCATGGAAGTCATGTAAGATGCTGGACATCTTTTCGTTTATCATCAGGGTGGTCAGATTGGTCTTCACCACTGCAAAGGATACAGAAGGTGTCTTCCAGGCCCTAGCAATAGTATGTTTAGCGGCAGTAAACAGATAAGTTGCAAGCTTCTGCTAGTATTAAAATAGGTCCTGAATCGGGTAATGCAGTAGTGTTAATTTAGAATCTTTACGGATAGGTACATGAAATAACGTGTATAAGAGCCCAAACACCTGAGACCAGAACCCTGTTAGACGTGGGCAGGACCCCCAGATGTGAACCACATCACTGTTTTGGCTGCAGCCTCTGAAGCACCTATCATTGCAGAATGGGTTGAAACCTGGAATATGGGCAGGGACTCAATACCACCTCCAAAAGGACCTTGTAAGCTGCTTCCAGCGTGGTCGTGCTGAAGGAATATTTTGTTAAGGAAGACCAGGCCTTACTCCATTCCTCACGGTCAATAGAGGTTCCCAAATCTCACTCCCAACCAGACTTGTAAGAAGTAGAAGGAGGGTCAATAGCATTCATGGAAGAGTAAATTAGGGAAATAGTGATTAGAGCACCAGCAGAGTGTCAACAGGTATTTCGAAGGCTGTGGAATGAAAGGGAAAGATGGAATTGCATTTCAAGGAGGGCGACATTGTACTTAGCGGAAAAACTCTGTAGGTGGTGCTTCATAAGTCTCCTGAATAGAAGACCACAAAGAAGAGGTGTGAGAGCTGAGGAAGTGGTGGACCTGTATGAAGCTGCAGGACAACCACCTTAAAAATGCTCTCAGTTGTTCTAGACCTAAAGGGAAAGAAGGATTATTGAAAAGGGAAAGAAGAGGTAGAAAATGGTACATAAGGTTGCCCAAATAATGGACTGAGTCCCAGATTCATAAACTTTGAATCATAAGGGGATTGAGGGACAAGGGGCAGAGCCTGTAGGGGAGCCACAGAAGAGCTGCCATGGGGATCGGTACACAATTGGGAAGCTCCAAGAGTACCCAAAAGGGGATATCCGTGGTGGCACGAAGCAGGGTGAGTTGGGAAGTTGGTGACTTTTAGGGAGGATGGTCATTTTAGCCGTGTGAATGCGGCCAATCTACATCAGAGAGGGTAACTGCCATTATTGCTTGAAGAAGGTAATGGTTGTAGAAGTGGCTAGTAATTGGTCGTGAAAGGAGTAGAATATGAGGGGGTTAGTGTGACTCTTAAATAGTCCAGAGAGGAAGTGGCTCAATCATATGAGAAGAATGTTTGGAGATGTGGCACGATAGAGGGAGGTAAGGAGATGCTGAGCGTAATTGTTTTATGGGGATTAATCCGAAGGACTGAAAGATTGGAAAAGCATGAAAGAAGGTGCTGCAGGTTGCGAAGTCAGAAGTGCATCATCTGCTAATAAGTTCACCTTGTAATGTACACCCACGTATTGAATACCAGAGATATTGGTGTTATCCCTGAGTGTTATTGCCAGGTGTTCGAGAGCCAAGATAAATAGAATGGGAGATAATGGACACCCCTGTCTTATGCCTTGATGAATAGAGAAGGGGGCAGAAAGATGGCCAGTATATTTAACAGGGGCTGTGGGGGAAGAATAGAAAGCCAAGATCAACAACAGGATTGAATAACCAAAGCCCCATCTCTCAAAGACATAGTGTAGGTAATCCCACAAAAGGGAATCAAAGGCTTTGTAGACATCAAGGGAGGGAAGGAAGCCTGGAATCTTGGGGTGGTTCAATAAGTGGTTCAAGTGAATTTGTCACCTGCTTGGTGGCCAGGTAGAAAGCTTACCTCTGTATCAGGGAGAGCAGGAACCTGTTGATGCAGAAGCTTAGAATTTTTCCTAATATCTTCACATCCTTGTTCAGTAAGGAAATTGGTCTAAAGGCTTTTAAAGCTGATTGTCTGCATTCTAGTTGAGACAAGGTTGAGATAAAGTTTGTCTCAGAAATGTTTTACTAATTGCCCCATAGAATGGATTCTTATACTATTCACATTGTTCTCTGAGTTTACGGCAACAGTGGTGCATAATACAGTGATTTATGGTGCGGTAAGTTTCAATGATTTGTGGGTTGGCTGATTTGTGGACAGTAGAATGTATGTGCATGTCTTTCTGAGAGGGGGGTGGTCAGGAGTATAAGAAGGAAGGGCTCAAGAAGACAAAAAGGGACTAAGAGGGGATATAAGGTTGGAGGATAGGAATGGCGGAATGATGGAAAGGAAGGATGTTGGGGAAGGGGGGAGGGTAGATAGCTTAAGAAGAGAGAAATAGGAGCAAGAAAGAGGGAAAAGAAGGGAATTATCATCAGGGGATTTTATCATGAGATAAAAAATTCTATTTATTTTTAGCCTTTTAAAAGCATTTCAAGGATGCTGGTACATAACATGTTTCAGGGTTTTTTTTAACCTTTACTTATTTTATCCTGTTTTTTTTTTCTGTGTTTTTGCTTCCTTTTTTCTATTTCAAATTTTCCCTTATTTATTTTTATTTTTTTTTCCTGTTAGTCAATTTTTTTCATCCATGGATGTTTTATTTTTATCTAGATTAGAAATGGTTGTCTAATTTATTAACTTCAATCCTTTCCTACATCATAATTTGTGTGATTGCCTATTTGTGTATTTGTCTTTAATCCTAATTTATAATTTATTATTATTGTTTTTAAATGTTAACTAGATCTTAATTGTACATGCAGGGCAAGACACCATCTGCATGAAGTTTGCATGTTCTCCCTGTGCTTGCATAGGTTTGCTCTGGTTATTCCTGTTTCCTTCCACACTCCAAAGACAAAAATTTAGGTTAAGTCACCAGTCACCTCACTGCGATTTAAAATCGCACGATTTGTGTGCAATTTCAGCGCAATTTCTGAAGACTGTATTGCTACTTGTGAAGATTTTCAACGATTTCTTGCAATTTTCAGTGTGATTTCCATTATATTTTATGTATGTGAAATCTCAACAAAACTGCAGAAACAGTAATGGAAGAACTACTTTAAAATCGCACTGCAGCAAATCGCAGATGTTAAGACACTGACATTCACATTTATTAGATGCGATTTCAGGTGCGATTTCAATTCTCAAATCACACCTGAAATCACACTGGTATGACCAGGCTCTAATTGTCTCCTGTTTAAACTGGCCCTAGTTTGTGTGTGCATGCATTTATGTATGATAGGGACCTTGTAAGTCCTTGATGGTAGGTATTGATATGAATGTACAGTATGTAAAGCACCTTATACCTTGTCGCTATATAAATACCTATGATAAATAACTATACTAAATATATGGTATCTGGTTTTAGGAGGAAGGTAGAAAGAGAGACCATAATGATAAATTGTATGGATGTTATTACTGTTGTTGCGTGATGTGAAAATCAGTGTTTTGTCTCTTTAAGTGCAGCAAATATGGGAAATGTATGTGTATAAGTGTCCTCATCCCATACCAGTTTCCACTTACATGATAAAGTCCCTATCAGGGTGGAGAATGGTCTGGTGGATGGATTACTGAGTGATAGAAAAAAGGGAATTGGTGGAAGTATGACGTATTGTGCTTTTCTGGGGAGTAGATGGGCCTTGCTTAACCATAGCACCCTTACCAACTTGAGTGGTACCACTGGTATTTGTTCCAGACATGGTCTTAATTACACACTTATGCTCAGTGGGGTCTCATATTTAAATAGCACACTTGTGAACGCGCTTCAGTCAGTCATTATATACACCTTAGCTACTTATATATTAAAGTTTTACTAAACCCGAGACCCTGCTTTCACTATATCTGGTCTCCCACAGTACACAGAACATAGAAATGCAATTATTTTAGTAAATGTAAACTGCTAAATACCTTTTCTCATCAGCAGTTAGAGCAGTCTTGTGACTTCAGCAGAGCACTGGTTAAAGCTTGTAGGAGGAGTTTTCTTTCTGCTCTAGGAGAATGCAGAACCCCTGATCCTCTGTCTGGACAGTGCTGATTGCCCCTATGCTGATTGTCCCTGATTGGCCCTGTGCTGATTATGTGCAGAATGGCTACGGTTCAGTCTGTCTCATCAGGTGGACATTTGAACAAGAGAGGACCAAACGGCCTTTTTACGCAATGCAGAGGATTAACCCCTTAGGTTCCACAGTGAGCATAACAAGCATGCTTTACTACATATACAGACTGATTTTACTGTTGTGGGTTTAGTAATACTTTAAGATAAGTCAAAAAAATGTATAAATAAAACTTTTCACATTTCCTATCTTCTGCTATCTCTTAGAGCTGCCTTATGATCATCAAGGGCCCTGCCGTTCAGATTTCCTTCTGTTGTTTTAGTTCCCGCATTCATAGAGCTGACCCAAAGCTTTACAGGGTACAAAGGAACATTTATTCCCTGCCTATCAATGGAGCCCACAGTCTGCCCCTATCACACTAGTGCCAATTATGGGAAAAAGCCAACTGACCTACCTGTATGTATTTGAGTTTCATTTACTCATAATGTTAACTCCGGACAATAGGTTTTTTTTGTAAACAGAATTATATCAAAGAAAGCATCCCTGTTATCCTTTTTTTTAAAGTGCTTTCTCCCCAGACTAGCTCATGTTTGCTCTATAAGGGTGGAAAGGTTATACAGTAAATATCTAACTAGATACCAGGGATATCCTTTTCATATAATATCTGAGTACATTGCATGCGCCTTTCTTTACTCCTCCACACAGCAAATGCTTTATTGCACATACTTCCAGACACTTCTCTGAAGGTACGTGCTGTATGAGAAACTTGGCTGCTAGCATTCAATCAACCAGGTATGGAGAGCAACATAACAGTTTCTTTTATGTCATTACACAAGTACACTCTTCTAACTCTTTTGCTAGTAACAGAATAATGTCAGTTATCACTCATATCCCCCTGCTCATACATTCAGTAACCATAGAGTTAATACAGGATTCAGTAATGACTCAGAACCTTGTGCCTTTTGACTTGGGTATAGGACCTTTTTAAAAAAAAAGTACTAAAAGAAACCAGTATGCAAACCCTTTAGTGAATTGTGGGACACATTGCTTGAAAGGCCTTACCACTGTGTATGGATGACCAGTGTTAGAAATTCTGTATATAGCCCTATAGAACACCATGCACAGTCCAGTGTGTTTTATCTGCTTCACTGCAACAAGGAAACAAGAAACTTTATTCAAAGAAAAGTACATAGAGTTTACCATAGATTTAGCTACAAACCTATAAATACTGCCATCTACTGGTTGAAGAATATATCGCTACTGAATACTGATGTAGTTGTGCACAAAATACATGAACACTGTACTTCAACAACCAGAACTATTTATTTGTACTATTATTTTCTGCAATGCTTTACAGAGAACATATTCATTATTCATGTTCTGTCTGTAATGGTCCTTAACCTCTTCACGCCGGCCAAACGCAAATGTGTGGCCTCCCGGCCTCTGGGCCTAGACGCCGAGCGGCCACACATTTGCGTTCTATTAAAAAAGAACATATGTGCTGAGAGAGCGTGCCCTGCGTGCTCCCAGCACACATGTCCGGTACTCACAGAAAGGTCTCGATCTCCTCTTTCGATCGGGACCTTTCCCGATCATGTGACCACCATGATGGCGTGTCATGGCGGACACATGACCCTAAACCCCGCCTCCCAGCTTCTGAAACCCTTAAAGGGCCGGGAGGCGCCAGTGCGAAGGGGTTAAAGGCAATCAGTTGTCAGAACTTTTATGAAAAGAAGTTTATATATATTTTTATCATTTTAATTTTTGATTATAACAGTTTTCTTACCAGGCCAGAGACATGGTCCTATTAACATTTAATCAGATTTCAAACAGGGCAGGTCCAGTGCATTGTAATGCTTGTGGATGAAACAATTAACAGCTTGTGTGACCAGCACTTACCATTGTCTCAGCGTTGAGAAAGACAAACACAGGATGAGACTCCTCTCACTCCCTCTCTAGCTCAAAGCATTTACAGTATATAATATGCCAGTTCTTATCTATTAGACATGTGCAGTTCGTTTCGTTCCGAAAAATTCAGACAAATATAAAAGAACAGAAGAGAAAAGAATAGACAAGTTTACAATAGAGAATCATAGAATAGAATAGTATGGTATAGAAAAACAATAGAACAGAAAGAATATAACTGCCTTACGAAATTCAAATTTTTAATAGAATGAATTTGAACAGAATAAATTAGCATAGAATATAAAATTATAGAAAAGAATAGAATAGATTAGAAAAGACTAAAATACTTTACAAAAAATTGTGAGCTGCGCTATGGTGACGTGAGTAGTGATCTACAAAGGCACTGTGAAATAGAAATTTCCATTATGGTCATATAGCCCATATACCATCAAAAACATATGTGGATTGTGGAATATGGATTGTAATGTTAGAATTATTATCGAATCCGTTCGAAATTTTGATTTTGGTCAAATTTTAATAAACGAAACGAATTCCAAAAAACAAATCGAAATGAAATAACACATTTTTTAATTTTGCACATGTCTATTATCTATGTTGATTGTATATAAAAAGGTTTTATCCTGACACAATATCCCATTCCTGGAAAAAAGGACTTTTGAATGTTAATATATTTGTTGTTTATGTGTAATCCCCATTGTTAGAAACATATGTGTTACAGGGTATCTATAATCAATAAGTCGTTTCGCATACAAATTATTTCTGTTCTTCTTTGATCTGTATGTGTACAACTAATATTTGAATCATTGTATATGAAATTCTATCTTAAAATTTCCCATTCAATTGCCACTGCCCTAGACTCTCCAAGGCATTCTACATATTTCAGAGAAACTGATATCGTGGCTGTGTATGAATTTATTATATGAGGGTTAATCACCAGGGATTTTCCAATAAAACTCAAAATAATAATTTCTCATCTGAGGGTGCCAGTGGCCAAAGGAGGTAATGCTTGAGTAAACATGGGTTAATCAACCAGATCCCTCAACAGGAATAAGGTTACACCTTCTGGGCCATGAATGTATTATTCACAACTGGATAAAACAGGAAGGAACACTCACAAAGGGATCATAATCTGAACACACATCTGAAGGATCATCCCATTTAGATCTGACACCTCATCGGGCCCACAGCTCCAGCATAGCTAGACACCATTTTGGGAAGGAAAACTACAACCAGTAATCAACAGCCATATTAAGAGAGTCTGGAGATGACCATTTTGAAACAAATAGCCATTTTAAAAGGGAAACTATATTTTCCATATTTCATTATTAATATTTCTTTGTATGCAAGTAGATTTGCTACCTCACCTGATATCTTAACACCCACAAATGTGGTCATTTTAGTTGCCTTATTGGCACAACTTTAGACTAACTTCACCCAGTGATTCGACTGCTGTAGGTTCACAGGTCGAGTTAGTCCAATGCTGATTATTTTCTGCCAAATGTTATCCGATCGGTTAGAATACCTACAGTATGGGAAAATCATTATTGTGTCATCGGTATATATTTTATGGTAAACCATTAATGTTCAAACATCGTTGCAAAATTGTAGTGTTTGTTTTCGCCTATTAATCAAACTATTAGTGGTGTTTGTAACTGACTTATTGTAATCATTATTAATTTATTTTTGATAATCTGCAAACTATACTTGCACTGATCTTGTTTGCATTCTTAAAGAATTTTGCTTGGCAAAATTAACTCAAAATATTTACGTCAGTTAAATTATTTTTATAACATATACTTTTATTTTGGAGGCACTGTGATTCGATCTATTTAGCTGACTGAATTAATCATTCAGGAATTCTCGGACACAGTAAAGATAGAAGTTCATAGTATGAGCTCTTTTCTGGCCTGTTTTTAAAAGTACATGCTTATAAGCTGCCATAAAACCTAATTTTCCAGACAAAGTCATAAAGACACACACTCTAGGGACACTTTTGGATGCAAAGCAACTAAACTATCACTATGATTTTGCAATCCCTTAAAATGTATGGAGAATATACACATACCTTGAAGAGTTTACATGGAGGTAACTGAACCCAGGTACTCATTATTACATAAGTACTCATCCCTAAGCCCTCATAGTATGTTTCATCAAAGATCTATGCAGAAAGCTTCTAATTAGCCTTCAAAGCAACCTGCAACCAAACCAAAGCAAGCAACTTGCTAGCGCCCTTTTGCAAATCCTACATTTCTTGCTGTCACGTTACTTCAACATCCTTAGTACTTTGAGTGATTCACCTGGAGCAAATATACAGATTAAAGAGTATTATTGATTCAGAACATATGAATAATAAATTATATCTGCAGTCTCTCCTCCATACAGTTGTAGCTGTGCCAAATTCCTTATACTGCTGAGGCTCCTAAGACATTATGATACATTAAGAAACTTGGCATCTCATCCCAAGTTGAAAAAGCAAACATTCATGAAGGGTAATGCTTTGCCTTCCTATGGACCATAGCTGTAGGTTGTATGAGAGGTTCACCTAGATCGACATTAGTTTCATTTTTCAGTCTTGTTGACTATCACTAGGTAACTTATGCATATGCAATCTGACTACACAAGAACAATTCTAAAAGGCGTACCATATCACCATATAATCACTGCACTGCTATTAAAATACAACAAATTGTAAAATTAGAACATTCCAAAACTGATTGTATCACGGGTAGCTGATACAACATGCAGTTCAAGGCTGTTAAGGCAAACTGGGGCTTTGCCCTCAAAAAGCAAAGAAACTGGTTCACTTTAATGTCCAGCCCCCATCCTTCATATACTCACTTTTCTTTCACTACCCAATTCATTTGTTGTCTGGAGTAAAGAGATCTTGGGTCATGAAAGTAGAATGGCTCGTGTAACTCACTCCACTTCTTCATTCTGGGGCAATGCTGGTGCTTAGCGCTTAGTTACTCAGGCACCAGTGCCATCACTTGTGACAGCACATGCTCCTCATCCATGTGTAGGCTCTGGCTAGGATAATTTTGGAGCTTTACACAGGGCTTCTTTTCAAACACAGAGTAAACAAGGTAAAGAAAGTACAATGTTGAGAAAGTTTTTACACTTTCCCTATTATTATTATTTTTTTTTTTTGCATATTTGTCACACTTAAATGATTCAGATCATCAAACACATTTAATATTACACAACGATAGCCTGAATAAATACAAAATGCGGTTTTTAAACTATGATTTCATTTATTAAGGGAAACCAGCTGTTTAGACCTACCTGGCCCTATGTGAAAAGGTAATTGTTCGATGTTTTGAATCATTTAAGTGTGACAAATATGCAAAAAAAAAATCAGAAAGGATGCAATTATTTTTTTACAGCACTGTATAACATGCTGTGGGAGCCAACAGTGAACCTGTTGCTTTACCCTGCATTAAAGTGTTACTCATTTCAGTCAAAGGTACGTATTTCAACAAAGTGCAAGCGAATGGATTGTATGCAACTACTCCCCCAGACCCTTTAGACACCTTCAATCTGTCTTTCATTGACACCAGGGTTCCCATAAAATTGGCTTGTGATGAGTGTTGACACAAACTACTCCACTCCTCCTCTAAGCCTCTCGCAGAATCAAAATAGCTGAGCTGAAATATGAAATAGTCAAATCTCTTGAAGACCATTCATACCACTGAAAAAATGTGACCAATAAGATCAAGTTATATGAAAGAAGAAAGAAGAGCACAGTGACAAAACAAAAAGACATAGGTAGAGGGGCCTCATAACCTCCTCTTACCTGATTGTAAGGGGATGGTCCTAGGACAGTGGTTCCTCAACCTTCCTAAGGCCGTGACCCTTTAATACAGTTCCTCATGTTGTGGTGACCCTCAACCATAAAATTATTTACCCAGTAATTATAATTCATGAGTGTCGTTTTACCTCCAATACTGCTGCTTTCAACACAGCAGCTGCTTTCTACACAGTAGCTGCTCTGTACACATCGGAAATATGTGTTTTCTGATGGTCTTAGGGGACCCCTGTGAAAGGGTCGTTCTGAGATATTGTTTCTCTCTGGTGCCTTCAAGGACCATCAACACATCTTTTTGTTAGTTATGATAATTGCAGTTTTTGGAATGAAAAATTTCTAATAAAGGGCTGTTGCTATGTCAATTAAAATCTATTATTGTGTTGATTAATTTGTTCTGGAGAATTTGAGTGATAGTAGTTGGGTATGTGCCTGGTAGTAATTGGAGTAGGCTCCCTCTGAATTACCCTATTTAAGTGTTTAAACATCCTATTGCTTTTTTTCCTTTTCAAAGAGCCCTCAGTCCTAGAAAAGAACTCCAAAAACTGCCAAGCTTGCTTTCTCCGCTCTATGGTATTTTCAATGCTGTAGCTCAGACAAAGGTTGGGACACGTTGAAGCGCTGTTCAAAGACTGGAGCACTCTTTAGATGCACTGGAGTTTTCTATTGGGGTTGGAAAAAGATTTTAAACACTTTCCGCTTTTAAGTTGCCTACATTTTAAGGTCACATATTTTAAAGGCACAATTAGGCTGTAAAAGATGACCCCGGATTGGTTGGTTCCTGTTGAGTTGGCTTTACCAAGGTGAGATCATAGTAAGGAATTACAGAATATTAGTTACATTCTTCTAAGGGACAGTTAGGTTTTAACTGAATTTACTTTTGTAAATAAATCTAACTGGCCAGTATAGGCTAATGTTTATCAACATCATTATTGCACTATTCCTTGCCTGATTAACTGCTTAAGGACCACCCTATAGTACATTTACTGCTACAGGGTGGCCCCTGTGTGCAGGATCACGTATATATACGTGATTCTGCATTTTCCGGCAGGTGATTACCCACTGGCACCCGGTGATTACCGGCTATCACTGACAGGGAGGAGGGCTGCATTGTTTACCAACAGCCATCCTCCCTGTCAGTTTGGGCACACTGTTCTGGATGGCTGAGCAGAGCCATCCAGAACAGTGTGCTTACAGTGATGCACACCCCCCCACCCCCTAGTAAAACACTCCCATCACTCAGTTAACCCTTTGATTGCCCCTCATGTTAACCCATTCCTGCCCAGTGTCAGAATACCAGCCGCAGTCCCGCTATAAGTTGCTGATCGCCACCATAAATTGCTGATTGTCGCCATAAGTCGCTGATTGCCTCCACTATTAGTATATAAAAAAATTCCATATATCTATTTGTAAACACTACAAGTTTCACGTAAACAAATTAAACAAATTTATGACAAAATTTGATATTTAATTTTTTTTACTGGACATGTGTAATAGCAAAAAGTCCAAAATATTGTTTTTTTCTTAAAATTCTTGTTTTTTTTTATAGCGAAAAAAAAAAAAAACGCACAGGCGATCAATTACCACCGAAAGAAAGCTAATTTTGTGGGAAAAAAAGGACTTAAATTTAATTTGGGTGCAGCGTTGCATGACCGTGTATCTGTCAGTTAAAGTATCGCAGCACCGTAACACAAATCGCTTCTTTAACTGCTTCCTGACCGCCCTATATCAGAAATACTGCTACAGGGCGGCACGGGTACGCAAAATCACAAATTCGCGTTCCCATGGCTTTCACGCCCTTCCCACATAGCATCAGATTACCCGTCCATACACCAGTAATAACATTTAACATTTTGATTGCCAGGAACTTGCACATACAAGTTCCTGTTGGTGAACTGGTGAGCACGAATGGCCTAGTACATCCTGGCCTTTCACATACCAGCACTGCAGTATCACTTGGTGAGGTGGTGAGTCCCATAAGTGCAGTACAAGCTAGTGCGATGGCGAGCACAAGTATTGTCCCGCAGCCACCAAGAATTCGCACACAGGCCCGTAAAGCCCCTAGTATCCTTCCGGATGTGCTTGCAAATCCCGATTGGCAGCCCAAAAATTCTGCAGCACCCATACCTCCCTGATTCACTGCTCAGCCCGGAATTCAGGTGGAAACAGCAAATTAAACTACCAGCATTGATTGTGGATCAAAGCAATTTATATGCACAACAATTTATCGCCGCCAACCCAAATTCAGACCTTGCCAGACCATTCGCATGGAAACCTATTACGGTTTCCAAATTTAAATTTTGTTGGGGCCTAACCCTCAATATGGGCATTTCTAAAAAAAATTAATTGTGGTTGTTTTGGTCCACAGATCCGATTCATCATATACTCGTGTTCTCTGCTGCCATGGCCAGGCATAGATATGAGAGTATAATGTGTTTTTTGCATTTCAACGATAACACACTCTGTTGTCCTCGGGGTGACCCTGAATTTGTCCGGCTCCACAAAATTCAGCCCCTCGTAAATCACCTTAACCAAAAATGTGTAGATGTCTATACTCCCCAGCCTTGCATTCAAACAATTTCTCCCCAGCAAGCGTGCCAGATATGGGGTCAAGATTAGAGATGAGCGAATCGAACATGGCGAAGTGGAATTCGTTTCGAAGATCAGGAAAAATTCGATTCGCACCGAATCCGAAAATTAGCAAACTTCGGATGCACGAATCGAATTTTTCCAAAAATGGCGGCGACATGTGTGGCGACGGAGCGGGGATCTCTGGGAAGGCGCGCAGACAAGGCGCGCTGACCCATAATGCATTCATTCATGACATGTGATCGCATTAGCCAATCAGCAGCCAGCCAGCCAGCACTGTGTAATGGTGGAGCTATAAATTGCGGCCTTCTTACAATTCTCCATTAGCCTCCGGTCATTCAAGAGAGACAGACCTGTCTGTATTAGGGACAGAGTTAGGGCCAGAGAGACTTTAGGGCCACAGAATCGTTACTTAGGGACACAGAATCGTTACTCAGGGACACAGAATCGTTACTCAGGGACACAGAATTGTTACTCAGGGACACAGAATTGTTACTCAGGGACACAGAATCGTTACTCAGGGACACAGAATTGTTACTCAAGGACACAAAATTGTTACTCAGGGACAGACACAGAATTGTTACTCAGGGACACAGAATTGTTACTCAGGGACACAGAATTGTTACTCAGGGACACAGAATTGTTACTCAGGGACACAGAATCAATACTCAGGGACACAGAATTGTTACTCAGGGACACAGAATTGTTACTCAGGGACAGACACAGAATTGTTACTCAGGGACAGACACAGAATTGTTACTGAGGGACACAGAATTGTTACTCAGGGACACAGAATTGTTACTGAGGGACACAGAATCGTTACTCAGGGACACAGAATTGTTACTAAGGGACACAGAATTGTTACTCAGGGACACAGAATTGTTACTGAGGGACACAGAATTGTTACTAAGGGACACAGAATTGTTACTCAGGGACACAGAATTGTTACTGAGGGACACAGAATTGTTACTCAGGGACAGACACAGAATTGTTACTGAGGGACACAGAATTGTTACTGAGGGACACAGAATTGTTACTCAGGGACACAGAATTGTTCAGGAGCGAGCAGACGTGGCAGCAGAGGAAGGGGTCGAGGCAGCACTAGTCGCAGCCAGAGGCCAGTGCTCCCGGTGTCATCCAGCAGTCATGTCTCCACCGACAACCCTGCCGTCATCGATTGGTTGACTCGGTCGTCTTCCCCTTCCCAGGTCACCTCTGACACCTACAGCCAACGGTCGGTGGGTACGTCAGACACAACCGTTAGTTGGCATGGCCCGGGAGCAAGCCCACTGAAATCACGTGTCCTCTACCTGCCCCTGTCCTTTGGTGTTCCCTCACCAAGCGAAGTATCGCATGCTGTGGGCTCAGCCCCACTGTACAGTGAGGAAGAGCTAACAGAGGGCGGTCAGGAACGGGGGAAGACATCCGCCTCTTCAGCAGCCAGGCGAAGAAGTACTGGCGAGGAGAGAGGAGAGTGGCTCGGTAGCCGGTCTAGAGACAGGTCTGTCTCCTGTCCCACACGCAGCCGAGGGGGCTAGTAGTGAGGCGGAGACCCTAATTGATAATGAGGCTGATCGCACTTGGCAGCCTCGTCGTCATCAGGCTATTGCTTCCGCATCATCAGGAGAAGAGGGTGCCAGGGTTCCATTTTGTCATAGGGGGCTGGCAGATTACGGGCCTCCCATTGCTGCTGCCAGGCCCGTAATCTGCCATGGGCCCCCGTACCGACTCCTCATGCTGCTGCCAGGCCCGTAATCTGTCATGGACCCCTGTACCGCCTCCACATGCTGCTGCCAGGTCCAGAGTGTGTCATGGGTCCCTGTACGGCCTCCCATTGCTGCTGTCTCCATCGCCACACTCTGCCATGTGCCACTTTCAGGTTTCCTCACACTGCTGGTGGGTTCCATTTTGTCATAGGGTGCTGGCAGATTACGGGCCTCCCATTGCTGCTGCCAGGCCCGTAATCTGTCATGGGCCCCTGTACCGCCTCCTCATGCTGCTGCCAGGTCCAGAGTGTGTCATGGGTCCCTGTACGGCCTCCCATTCCTGCTGTCTCCATCGCCACACTCTGCCATGTGCCACTTTCAGGTCTCCTCACACTGCTGATGGGTTCCATTTTGTCATAGGGTGCTGGCAGATTACGGGCCTCCCATTGCTGCTGCCAGGCCCGTAATCTGCCATGGGCCCCCGTACCGACTCCTCATGCTGCTGCCAGGCCCGTAATCTGTCATGGGCCCCTGTACCGCCTCCTCATGCTGCTGCCAGGTCCAGAGTGTGTCATGGGTCCCTGTACGGCCTCCCATTGCTGCTGTCTCCATCGCCACACTCTGCCATGTGCCACTTTCAGGTCTCCTCACACTGCTGGTGGGTTCCATTTTGTCATAGGGTGCTGGCAGATTACGGGCCTCCCATTGCTGCTGCCAGGCCCGTAATCTGCCATGGGCCCCCGTACCGACTCCTCATGCTGCTGCCAGGCCCGTAATCTGTCATGGGCCCCTGTACCGCCTCCTCATGCTGCTGCCAGGTCCAGAGTGTGTCATGGGTCCCTGTACGGCCTCCCATTGCTGCTGTCTCCATCGCCACACTCTGCCATGTGCCACTTTCAGGTCTCCTCACACTGCTGGTGGGTTCCATTTTGTCATAGGGTGCTGGCAGATTACGGGCCTCCCATTACTGCTGCCAGGCCCGTAATCTGTCATGGGCCCCTGTACCGCCTCCTCATGCTGCTGCCAGGTCCAGAGTGTGTCATGGGTCCCTGTACGGCCTCCCATTGCTGCTGTCTCCATCGCCACACTCTGCCATGTGCCACTTTCAGGTCTCCTCACACTGCTGGTGGGTTCCATTTTGTCATAGGGTGCTGGCAGATTACGGGCCTCCCATTGCTGCTGCCAGGCCCGTAATCTGCCATGGGCCCCCGTACCGACTCCTCATGCTGCTGCCAGGCCCGTAATCTGTCATGGGCCCCTGTACCACCTCCTCATGCTGCTGCCAGGTCCAGAGTGTGTCATGGGTCCCTGTACGGCCTCCCATTGCTGCTGTCTCCATCGCCACACTCTGCCATGTGCCACTTTCAGGTCTCCTCACACTGCTGGTGGGTTCCATTTTGTCATAGGGTGCTGGCAGATTACGGGCCTCCCATTGCTGCTGCCAGGCCCGTAATCTGCCATGGGCCCCCGTACCGACTCCTCATGCTGCTGCCAGGCCCGTAATCTGTCATGGGCCCCTGTACCGCCTCCTCATGCTGCTGCCAGGTCCAGAGTGTGTCATGGGTCCCTGTACGGCCTCCCATTGCTGCAGTCTCCATCGCCACACTCTGCCATGTGCCACTTTCAGGTCTCCTCACACTGCTGGTGGGTTCCATTTTGTCATAGGGTGCTGGCAGATTACGGGCCTCCCATTGCTGCTGCCAGGCCCGTAATCTGCCATGGGCCCCCGTACCGACTCCTCAAGCTGCTGCCAGGCCCGTAATCTGTCATGGGCCCCTGTACCGCCTCCTCATGCTGCTGCCAGGTCCAGAGTGTGTCATGGGTCCCTGTACGGCCTCCCATTGCTGCTGTCTCCATCGCCACACTCTGCCATGTGCCACTTTCAGGTCTCCTCACACTGCTGGTGGGTTCCATTTTGTCATAGGGTGCTGGCAGATTACGGGCCTCCCATTGCTGCTGCCAGGCCCGTAATCTGCCATGGGCCCCCGTACCGACTCCTCATGCTGCTGCCAGGCCCGTAATCTGTCATGGGCCCCTGTACCGCCTCCTCATGCTGCTGCCAGGTCCAGAGTGTGTCATGGGTCCCTGTACGGCCTCCCATTGCTGCTGTCTCCATCGCCACACTCTGCCATGTGCCACTTTCAGGTCTCCTCACACTGCTGGTGGGTTCCATTTTGTCATAGGGTGCTGGCAGATTACGGGCCTCCCATTACTGCTGCCAGGCCCGTAATCTGTCATGGGCCCCTGTACCGCCTCCTCATGCTGCTGCCAGGTCCAGAGTGTGTCATGGGTCCCTGTACGGCCTCCCATTGCTGCTGTCTCCATCGCCACACTCTGCCATGTGCCACTTTCAGGTCTCCTCACACTGCTGGTGGGTTCCATTTTGTCATAGGGTGCTGGCAGATTACGGGCCTCCCATTGCTGCTGCCAGGCCCGTAATCTGCCATGGGCCCCCGTACCAACTCCTCATGCTGCTGCCAGGCCCGTAATCTGTCATGGGCCCCTGTACCGCCTCCTCATGCTGCTGCCAGGTCCAGAGTGTGTCATGGGTCCCTGTACGGCCTCCCATTGCTGCTGTCTCCATCGCCACACTCTGCCATGTGCCACTTTCAGGTCTCCTCACACTGCTGGTGGGTTCCATTTTGTCATAGGATGCTGGCAGATTACGGGCCTACCATTGCTGCTGCCAGGCCCGTAATCTGTCATGGGCCCCTGTACCGCCTCCTCATGCTGCTGCCAGGTCCAGAGTGTGTCATGGGTCCCTGTACGGCCTCCCATTGCTGCTGTCTCCATCGCCACACTCTGCCATGTGCCACTTTCAGGTCTCCTCACACTGCTGGTGGGTTCCATTTTGTCATAGGGTGCTGGCAGATTACGGACCTCCCATTGCTGCTGCCAGGCCCGTAATCTGCCATGGGCCCCCGTACCGACTCCTCATGCTGCTGCCAGGCCCGTAATCTGTCATGGGCCCCTGTACCGCCTCCTCATGCTGCTGCCAGGTCCAGAGTGTGTCATGGGTCCCTGTACGGCCTCCCATTGCTGCTGTCTCCATCGCCACACTCTGCCACGTGCCACTTTCAGGTCTCCTCACACTGCTGGTGGGTTCCATTTTTTCATTGGGTGCTGTATGGCCTCCCATTGCTGCTGCCTCCACCGCCACACTGTGGCTCCACACTCTGGTTTTGGCCCCGTGACTGTCCAAATGAGTGAAGTGTGCGGTGAATCTAAGATCGACGGCACTCATCTGCATGTCATACTGACTGACAGTATTATTTCTCTTCCCCAGCAGACTCCAAGGGCATTTAAATTAAAGGTACAGTGTTCTGCACTAATATAAAGGCTCTCTGAAGCCTAGAAACACCCTTTTTATAAGTTAAATTCGCAGCGAATATATTCGACTCGAATCGAATTTATTCCGCGAATTCGCCGAATCAGCCGAATCAAATTTTTGAATAATTCGCTCATCTCTAGTCAAGATATATAAGACCTGTGAGAGGGCAACAGACTATACTTATAAGTTTCGGATTTATGAGGGAAACGATAGTCACGTGGAGCCCCCCAGATGCCCAGATTACATGGGGAGTAGTAGCAAGATCATTTGAGATTTGGTGTCATACTTTTTCCATATGGGGTATGGGGTACAAATTATCCGTGGACAATTTTTATTCAAGCGTGCCACTATTTAGACATTTGTGCAATCTTGGAATTGGTGCATGTGGCAATGTGTTACCTAATGTGTGCCCACCATTAGAAGTGGGTGGATGCAGGCTGGTATATTCTAATGGTGGGCATACCACACACTTTTTCTGGCAGAGATTTCTTCTCTTTTTTTCATTCAGCCCACAGGCTGCATACAAAAAAAAAGAAAGCACATAGCACATATACCAAACAAGGACCAGCAATGTACTGGTACATCACTGGACTTTGAATGGTTATACTAGGGTGATGCCTACAGCTGCAGGCATCATCCTGGTATCATTGTTTTCAGCCAGCAATCGGCTTTCATGTAAAAACAATCCTAGCAGCTAACTAGCTGCAGGATTGCTTTTACAAGCAGCAGGAGATGATGCCCCACCTCCCCCGCTGCCTTCCATGGCCTTCTCGGGCAGTTCAGTGCAATCGGGGGAACCTGAGAATGCAGTCAGTGTTTCCGACAGCTGACCATAGAGCTGATTGGAGACTGGAATGGTGCCAATCATCTCTATAGTCTAAGAAATTGGAAGCTACGAGCATTTCATCACTTCAGGATATAAACCGCTCCATTTGTAGATTGGGAAAGCATCTGATCACACCGATCTTGGTGAGATTAGATCATGTACGGACAGAGGAGATATCTAGAGTCTGATAGACCCAAGATTTCTCAAAAAAGAATATGACAATGCCCATTGAAGTTATAGTGGATATTTGCATTCCCTGTGATAGCAGTAAAAGTGATAAAAAAAAATGAAAGGGACAGTGTAAAAATAATAAAAAAAAAAAAAAGCACCCTCGTCCCCCCACCCCTACACACCTGCATGCGTGTTGACCCTGTGCCAGTATGTAAACAGCGGTTGCACCATACTTGTAAGGTATCACAGCGAACGGCAGATCAAGGGCAGTAATTCTCGCACTACAACTCTTCTGTAAATCTAAAATGGTAGCTGCAAAGGCTTTTAAAGCGTTGCCTATGGATATTAAAAATATATGCAGTTTGTCGCTATTGCACAGGGCATGCTCAGTTTTAAAGCATGTCATGTTTGCTATCTATTTACTTGTCATACCATCATCTTTTATAGTTTACCAAATAGTTGACTAATATATTGTGTTTTTGTGCATTGCGTGAGTACTATAAAAAATAGTAGTACCCACCATAGAGTGCCATAAAAAATTGTAGTACCCACCATTTTATTCCCTAGGGTGTCTGTTTTTCATGTGAACAAAAAGTGTCAGAAAAGGCTTGGTCTTCAGGTGGTTAGAAGAGTGAATGATGTGTGGCAAAAACTTCTAATGGTGGGCATAAAATGCCCCACACCCCAAAACGATCCCTTTTTGGAAAGTAGATACCCCAAACTATTTGCTGAGAGGCATGTTGAGTCAATAGAAGAATATATTTTTTTACCACAAGTTTTTGAAAAATGACAAAAAAAAAAGGACGTAAATGTAATTTATGTACCGTATTGCATGACCGCATAATTGTCAGTTAAACTAGCGCAGCGCTGTATAGCAAAATAATGGTGTAAATTGCAGTTTCTATGCCATAGTTTATAGATGCCATAACTTTTACACAAAGCAATCAATATACACTTATTGGGACTTTTTTTTTACTAAAAACATGTAGCAGAATACATTTGGCCTAAATTTGTGACTAACTTTGACTTTACTATATATTTTTTATAGCCAAAAGTAAAAAATATAGTTTTTCTTCAAAATTTTAGGTCTTGTTTATAGTGCGAAAAATAAAATGCGCACAGGAGATCAAATACCACCAAAAGAAAGCTCTATTTGTGTGAAAAAAAGACGTAAATTTAATTTGGGTGCAGCATTGCATGACCACGCAATTATCAGTTGAAATAGTGCCGCGCCGAATAGCAAAAAGAGGTCTGGTCAGGAAGGGTGGTAAATCCATAGGATGGCAAGTGGTTAACACATCTGTAAAAGGGACTAAAAACACTCTTTCTCTTCCTTCTGTCTTCGAGAGGTCAAATCTCCATTTTGTAATGAGGTTGCCGTTATAACCGCAGACTCGTCTATTTTATAACCACATGTGATTGTGAAACTCCGAGTGTCTCTAAATGTGGGGTGTGTTCCTTGTTTTGCAATTGAGTCTGCTTGATTATAATGATGTAATTGCTCATTACTTTTGAGACATGCATGCTTTCATGGAATGTCCGTCTGCATTGCACAAGATCATTATTTCCAACAAAAACCGGTCCATGAGGTTGTGTTTGTTTCTTGTGCACATTATCACTTACAAGGATGTGAATGTATTTGTATTTATTTCTACTAATTATATTATTTATCTTTAAAGGCACAGGGAACTTCGCTCGCTAATGCACGCTGAAGCAGGCGGAGACAGCGATCATTTAAAAACTGCTTTAACCACTTGTCCTCCTGAGGATTTACCCCCATTCCTGACCAGGCCATTTTTTTTGTTACGGTGCTGCATTACTTTAATTGACAATTGCACGGTCATGCAACGCTGCACTAAAATGAAATTTATGTGCTTTTTTCCCCACGAATTGAGCTTTCTTTTGGTGGTATTTGATCGCCTGTGCGGTTTTTTTGGGGCTATTAAAAAAAAGACTGACAATTTTGAGAAAAAACTATTTTTTACTTTTTGCTATTAATCATGTCCAGTAAAAAAATGTAAACAATCAAATTTCAGCATAAATTTAGGACAAAATGTATTCTGCTGCATGTCCGTGCTAAAAAAAAATTCCAATATGTGTAAATTAATTGGTTTATGTGAAAGTTATAGCATTTACAAATGGCGGTATAGATACCGGAATTTTTCTTAATTTTTACTAGTAATCGACTTATAGCGGGACTGCGGCCGGTATTCTGACACTGGGGGGAAAGAACTTGGTGTCACTGACATCCCCAGTGACACCAATACAGTGATCAGTGCTAAAAAAAAAAGCACTGACACTGTACTAATGGCACTAGGCAGGAAGGGCTTAACAAAAGGGGCAATCAAAGGGTTAAATGTGTGCTGTTTCATTATAAGCTGTGTCCGTGTGCTTCACTGTAATCACACTGCTTTGCATGGCTGTGCTGTGCCATCCAAAGCAGTGTGCACGAGCTGACAGGGAGGAGAACTGTTTTGTTTACAAACAATTCTCCTCCCTGTCGGATATGCTCGGCAATCACTGGACGCCGGCAAGTAATCACTGGCTGGGACCCGGTGACTGACAGCCGCGAATGGCAGCACAGGCAGGGTGTGTGCCCCCTACCCAGAAATGCAAAATCACATGTATATATACGTGATTTTGCACACCCGTGCCACCCTGTGGCAGTATATCTGCTATAGGGCAGTCGGGAAGCTGTTAAAATGTCTGAAATATGAACAGCCTGAATCTTCGGGAGGCAACCAAGATTCCAGATGTTGGGTTGAAGTAACACCACGTTCTGGTTTTAAAAAACAATCTATTTTAGCATGTATTCTTAAAGTAGTTGCAAACCTCAGACATAAAATATGAACAAAGCATATCCTTCTATAGTGTAGAGAATGGAATACTGCAGATAAACAGGTACAACTCATGTAGGAGAATTTGTTTAATATCTGTGTATCACCTGAGACCAGTCATTTCACTGGGTATATGTAAGGGTTTATAGATGCTTTAACTCAGAACAGTGACTTTTATTGATCTCAGCCTTCCCCAAATCTCCAAACTCTGTTTGTTCTCCATGGTCCCTTTGTATGTAGGAGTGTAGCCACCCTCTATTGCTCACTCCAGAGATAGACTATGGACTATTGGGGTGTATAGTGTGCATAGAGCAGTGCACATGACCACAACTAACATGCACTGTTCATTCCAAACAAAAAGGAATGAGGAGAAAAGGAGAGGTTGATCAGCTCACAAAGAATGTCACAAGGTGGCAGAATGTAACAATTTCATGAAAAATAGACTACTGGTGCATTAAAAAATGGTAATAAACCAAAAAACAAAATGTAATATATCACATCTTACCAATCATTAGTTGTGGTGGTTGCATTAGTTTTCTTTTTTAGGCTTTTTCCAATGGTTCTCACCTGGTAATCTGGCCTGTAACACACCTCCTGAATTAGAATGCCCCCACTCTGGATGAAGGACAGAGCACAGGACTAAAAACTGAAAATGGTCTGCTAATGAAGGGATGTTACTGGCTAGTAATGAAGTGGCTAAATGACAGCTTCACTTGTAGTGAAGTGCTAGGATATCGTTGCCACTATGGTTATTTTAATACACTTCCCTGTTTATTCAAATCTGAACCAGTTTAGGACAAATTTGGAAGGTTTTCAATCTTGGGCTGGAAGTTGATTAAAAGAATTGTAATGTAATTTATGGAAACATATGCATTGCATTATATGGGGCCAGGATTAGCATTAGGCAAGCAAAGCTTCTAGACATCATCTCATATAATATAATATAGACATAGTCACAACATTCTAAGGCACGTAAGGAATAATCCAGCAAGAAAATGTTGTGTATTTTGTGGGTGATCCTAGGAGAATGGTGTCTTCAGGCACCAAAGCTTGCAACGATGAAAATCCGGCTCTGCAATTGGGATTCTTATAAATTTAAAAGGACTCTGTGGTTTGCCAATGTTGGGTAAAGCATCAGTTTAATTAAACCAAGTGCCATCAAGAGCTTATACTTACCTTCCCTTTGGTTGCACATAACTCAGGTCTTGCTGGGAGCCAAGTCAAAATGAGGACTCTCTCTCTGCCCCATGTGATAGTGCTGCGCCTGAGTACCCATGTGTCAAGCACCAGCACTGCCATGTGGGATAAAGAGGAGCAAGTCACATGCTGCCCCATACCTGGAAGCAATTTTCTTTACTGCCAGTTATGAATAGAATGGCAGTGGAGTGAGGAGAAAGGTTGCCACATGGACTGGCATTAAAGTAAGCCTGTTGCTGAATATGATTTGACCTCAAAAACAGTGATATTGCCAAAAATCTGTCGTCATTGGTCTGTAATTTTTTCACACAGCACCACTCGCATATCCAAGGACTGGACATGTAAGTGGAGTCAAGGACCTTTTCACTTTGGGTGTCAAAGGATCATGTTCCAGCACTGGGTATGACTACATTGGCGCAGGAGTGTCAGCTGCCCCTATGCCTCTCAGGCCTTGAGCTGAAGCCTTGTCTGCTCCATCCTTTTAATTTTGCATTATATTCAGTATAGAATAAAGCAACATTTCACTTCCTTTCACACTTCTGTTGGGTTCATTTTTCAGAAAGGTGTCATTTAACCCAAATCATTAAAAACTATCAATAAACGCTGTGTTACATGCTGTTCATACTCATTCATTCAGTATAGGATTTGTTTTCTGTATTGTTCAGAAAACCTGGTTGATCCTGCTGTTCTCTATCTCCCCCTTCTGTCCATGTCCCCAATGTAGTTGGGGGTTCTGCAGAGCAGTGTTTGCAGATAGAGCACATGTATCTCTACCCAGAGCACATCACATCTCAGCAGCCCATATGACTATAGAATCACATATGTGGGTGTGTACACAGTGGTAAATGACAAATAAATCAAGATGGTGCAGCACTATATAGGGGTGGAGCCTACCTGCTGGCGTCACGCCACCGTGTCTGAGTCCCAGATCGGCGGCCATCTTGATATGTCTGGCCGCATTTGTTTGCTTTAACTTTTAATTGCTTCATGTTAATGTAACAAATCTTAAATTCAATAAATACTACACTATATATGTTTTTTGGGCTCCACATGGTGAGCACTTCTTCTTAGGCTCTTGGTCGCGCCATCAGTGGTTGTAAAGAGAAAGAGATGGAGCTTCCAAGTTTACTTTATTGATATATCTCAGGCTCCTGGTTGTATCATCAATGGCTTCTAACAGTGAGAGACAGAGGTTCCGGGTATATTGTATCACAAGGTGATAACCAGCAAGCTTTCTGGTGAGTGCATAGTGAAGGAGGATTCCGCACAGAAGAGCGGCACTTTGGATTAAGCCCTAATACTCCTTTTTAGACTGGCACATGAAGGTCTTTTCTTTACTATATTATTGCAAGGGCACTTGAATAAGTACTGTTTTTATGTATATTGCATATTGATTTGATAATTTTACATATTTATTTATTTGGGTAGTAACATATACTGTATATACATAGCACTGCACCATCTTAATTTATTTGTTCTTTGGGTATTGCCACTTCCTTTTGTTGCAAACAGCTCCAAGACTCTAGCCCTCACCATTTTTATTTGATTGTTAATGGTAAATGACAGCCCACTCCCTCTGTCCTCCTCCATGCCCACTAACCAGCTAAACATAATAGGGGTGTGATAATACATCTTGATTGATGGATGCTTTACCTCCCTGTTATTCTAAGACACAGGCTGGATTAAGAGAAATCCGCCCATACCATGTTATTGTCCCAAAATAATAAAGATTTAATTTCAAATAAATATTTGACAATTTAACGGCTTTCCGTCCGCCCTATAGCAGATATATTGCTACAGGCACGGGTGCGCAAAATCACGTATATATGTGATTTCGCATTTCCGGGTAGGGGGCGCATGCCCTACCCACGTCATCATTTGCAGCTGTGGATGTCAATAACCGGGTCCCGGCGGGTGCTTACTCGCCGGTGCCCAGTGATTGCCGAGGATCTCTGACAGAGGAGTTGAACCAGTAGTAAACAAAACAGTTCTACTCCCTGTCAGCTTGTGCACACTGGTTTGCATGGTTGTGCACAGCACAACCATGCAAAGCAGTGTGCTTACAGTGCAGCACACAGACACAGCCCCCTAGTAAAACACACCCAGCACACAGTTATCCCTTTGATCACCCCAGATGTTAACCCCTTCCTGCCCAGTGCTATTATAATAGTGTCAGTGCTTTTTATTAGCACTGAGCACTGTATTGGTGTCACTGGGGATGTCAGTGACACCAAGTCAGTTCCCCCCAATGTCAGAATGCCTGTCGCAGTCCCGCTATACATTATTGATCGCTGCCATTACTAGTACAAAAAAAATCTGAGTATATATACCGTTTGTATACTCTATAACTTTCACATAAACCAATTAATTTACTTGTATTGGGAATTGTTGTTAGAAAAGATGTAGCAGAATACATTTTGGCATAAATTTATGATGAAATTTGATTTTTAAATTTTTTTTACTGGACGTGTTTAATAGCAAAAAGTCAAAAATATTGTGTTTTTTGTTTCTCAATTGTTGGTCTTTTTTTTTTTTTATAGAGCACAAATTAAAAAAATGCACAAGTGATCAAATACCACTGAAAGAAAGCTCAATTTGTGGGAAAAAAAAGACAGAAATTTATTTTGGATGCAGCATTGCATGACCGCGCAATTGTCAGTTAAAGAGACGTAGCGCTGTAATGCAAAAAATGGCCTGGTCGGGAAGGGGTGTAAATCCTCAGGAAGGCAAGTGGTTAAAACAGTTTATTGATATTATTTATTGTTACTCCCAAGGCCTGTTTTTTTTTTTGTTTTGAGCATGTGACTAGCAGCAGAGGACTAATAATTACAGTGCCATCATCCCTATACAGAAAGAGAAGGGACAATGTAACTTAAACTGTCTGTGTTTAGTATCACTTTAAAGGGTAACATTTTACTCAAGAACTACATTTCCTTGATAATATAGAGGTTATTTAGGGGCAAACTCCAGTTTTGAAATGAAACTGTTACAAATGATATCTTTACTACTTCTGCTGGTAATTTCTTCTTCAAGATGATCTTTCAGTTTTAATATTCAAACCAAAAGCCAACTGTGATTTTTCTATAACGGCCAAATCCCATTTTTTTCTTTCTTGTCACCATGACAATTATATTTTCTCTGTAGACAAGATCTCCCAGAATACTTGAACTGCTGCTCTTGTTACATGGTATATTAAGGAATCCAGGATCAAGTCTGCCCATATATTGTAAAGGATTATTTGCAGTGTACTTTCTTTCCATAAACCATTTTTGTACTTGTTTGTGCCTCGGAATTTGCCAGAAAATTTCACTATTCCAGGACGAGTCAATTCTCTACCACACCCCCTCCCTCTGTCCACAACATAGCCCTATCCTCTTCTGAGAGTATCTAAATACTGTCTGTGCTGGTCCAGCTCCTCTTCCCCTCTCTTTATAATCTTTTATGTAGCTGCCTCGAAGGGAAGGGGAATTCTATAGAGGGTCACATAAGTGACTACTCTGAGCGTAATAGGGCTGCTGACATCACATCCAAGAAGGTGTCATCCAGCAGCAATCTCAAGGATTTCGGATTTCTACACAAGGGAGGTTTTTCAAGTAAATAACATGAATAAAATACATTATATAGAGTACATGTACATATAATTGTTGAAATGAATAATCTAGCAACAAGGTATCTTTAAAGTTACATTGATGGAAAAATTCTAAACCAAGCCTGTGAATTTAGACTTATGACTAAACAACTGTTTAAATGTTTACAGATTAATATTTATAAATAAAGATTCAACATTTTTTGGTTGGATAACAATTGTTTTTTTATGGGCCAGGCACCGTTCACACCAGAACGGTGCGGGAAACTTGCATTCCATGAGCATTTCCTGCACCACATGTGAACGCACTGCTCTTAGACTTATCAGGCCAAGGACAATAAATAAATCAGATAGTTGGAACTGCTAAGCAAGCTGTTCTGCTGTGCCGTCTCTTTTGATAACCCACTGTGCTCTAGTAACACGTTGTCAGGTAATAAATGATTATTTATAAAACAGAATAAAAGTAGATATAAACAATAGTTTAAAAACTTAAACAAAAATAAATACAATTGAATTGACCCAAATCTTTTATAGTTTACCTGTATGGTCTTTTAACACCAACCGTGTGTGTGTGTTCCGATCAGCAGGGGCTCCATTACCATATCAGTAATTGACATCTCTGTCTGTTCAGCTTTGCCTTCATGGAGCTTAAATTGTTACTAAACCCAGGACCTTGCATTCACTATATCTGGCCTCCCACAGTACACAGAACATAGAAATTCAATATTTGAGTAAATATAAACTGCTAAATACCTTTTCTTGTTAGAGCAGTTTTGTGTCTTCTATCAGTGTCAAGCCCCATGTTAAAGCTTGTAGGAGGAGTTTTCATTCTGCTGTAGGAGGATGCAGGACCCCGACCTCTGTCTGGACAGTGCTGATTGGCCCTGTGCTGATCACATGCACTCTCTCAAGAAAAAAAAACCTTTCTAGCAATACACACCAAACAGAGCATGTGCAGAGTGACTCAACATGGTATGTCTTATCAGGAGATAAGAGGCGGGGACACTGGAAGAAGGGGAGGATCAGAGAAGCATTTTTACACAATGCAGAGGATTAACCCCTTAAGCTCCACAGTGAGTATAACAGGCATGCATTACTGCCAAGCCAGTGAAGCAATCAGATGGCCAGGAGCCAGCATCGGGAATGGAGCTTTTTTTTTCTTTTTCGGGTAGCAGCAGACATCGTGGTTGACGTTGGATCTACTTCAAGGGAAATTCTTTTATTTTTCTTCTTTTAACCTCCCTGGCGGTATGATTATGTCAGGAATTTTGTACCAAAAGCGGTACCTTTTTTTGCATGGAAATATGTATTTTTTTATTGTAGGCCTGTAATTTAGGAATAACTCCCTGAAATCTGTCCGAACAAGAGTCTAGTAAACATTCCGGATATGATAAAACTTGAAACACGAAATCATAAATTATAATTTAATAAATACTCATAAAAAATAATATAATAATAATAAATTTAATTCAATAATATAATCAAACCAAAAACTCTGAAATTTGAAATATAGCGCCAAGTTCGCACATCACTGAGCAAAGTCGCAGAATAATTCAGTGTCTGATGAGGAATTTCCCCACAAATCATTATCACTCAATTCTGCAAGTAGTTCTGATTTACTATCGCTGTTCTCTAGCCGGTCTAAAACCGATTTTGACCTAAAGGGACGCTTTTTGGACGCCGTGGACCTTTCTAAGTTTTCAGGCAGAAAGAACAGTCAAAATGCAGGCAGGGCACAGGACAAAGCAGTAGTGACAAAATGTATGTGAAATGCTTTGATACAGGAATGTTTTGCTATGAAATAATTGTTTTAAAAAAAGTCATTTTTTTAAAATTTTTAAAATTTGCCACCGGTTCTGGCGCCCGTACGTCCCGACGTCACAGGGACCTGAACACGGAAGCTGGATGCCGGCATCGGCTGGAGGAGATGGCCGGGGATGCTGCAGGGGACGCATTGCGGGAGCGAAGGACAAGGTAAGCGCTGTAGGGAATCCCTGTGCAACGCCGCATGGTAAGCCCGAGTGTAGCTCAGGGTTACCGCTTTTGGTACTGAAACTTTACCCCGAGCTACACTCGGGAATACCGCCAGGGAGGTTAATAAAGAACTCGTCAAAGCCTCCTGTCTTTTTTCACACTAAGCTTTTTTTTTTTGTGAATGGGTAGCAGTACCATGTACCCCATACTCATTCACATGGGGGGGCTGGGATCTGGGGACCCCCTTGCTAAAGGGGACTTCCAGATTCCGATAAGTCCCCTGCCCGCAGACTCCCACAACCACAGGCCAGGGTTGTGGGGAAGAGGCCCATGTTGGGGGGGACCCCCCAAAGCATCCCCCCATGTTGAGGGCATGTGGCCTGGTATGGTTCAGGAGGGAGCGCTCCCTCGTCTCCCCCCCCCCCCCTTTCCACACCATTTTTAAAATATTTTTTTAATTTGCCATCAGTTCTTTCTTTTACACTCAGCTGTCAGTGGGGAACCCTGCTGTGTCCGCAGTCTCTGCTCATCTGTACTATGTCCGCAGTTTCTGGTCATTTGTACTATGTCCGCAGTTTCTGATCATCAGTACTATGTCCGCAGTTTCTGGTCATCTGTACTATATCCGTAGTCTCTGGTCATCTCCTGTACTGTGTCCACAGTCTCTGGTCATCTTTTGTACTGTGTCCGCAATCTCTGGTCTATGTCTGCAGTCCATTGGTTCAGAATATTTTTTTTCCTGTTCTCCTCCTTTAAAATCTAGATGCGTCTTATGGTCAGGTGTGTCTTATGGAGCGAAAAATATGGTATCTTATGGTCATCACTAGAGATGAGCGAATCGAACTTGGCGAAGTGGAATTCGTTTCGAATATTAGGAAAATTTCGATTCGCGCCGCATCCGAAAATTAGCAGACTTCGGATGCGCGAATCGAAATTTTTCCAAAAATGGCGGCGACATGTGCGGCGACGGAGCGGGGATCTCTGGGAAGGCGCGCAGACAAGGCGCGCTGACCCATAATGCATTCATTCATGACATGTGATCGCATTAGCCAATCAGCAGCCAGCCAGCCAGCCAGCACTGTGTAATGGTCGAGCTATAAATTGCGGCCATTTTAGAATTCTCCATTAGCCTCCAGTCATTCAAGAGAGACAGACCACCTGTCTGTATTGAGGGACAGAGTTAGGGCCACAGAATTGTTACTTAGGGACACAGAACCGTTACTTAGGGAAACAGAACCGTTACTTAGGGACACAGAACCGTTACTTAGGGACTCAGAATTGTTACTCAGGGACAGACACAGAATTGTTACTCAGGGACAGACACAGAATTGTTACTCAGGGACAGACACAGAATTGTTACTGAGGGACACAGAATTGTTACTGAGGGACACAGAATTGTTACTGAGGGACACAGAATTGTTACTCAGGGACAGACACAGAATTGTTACTCAGGGACAGACACAGAATTGTTACTCAGGGACAGACACAGAATTGTTACTGAGGGACACAGAATTGTTACTGAGGGACATAGAATTGTTACTGAGGGACACAGAATTGTTACTCAGGGACACAGAATTGTTACTCAGGGACAGACACAGAATTGTTACTGAGGGACACAGAATTGTTACTTAGGGACAAACACAGAATTGTTACTGAGGGACACAGAATTGTTACTGAGGGACACAGAATTGTTACTGAGGGACACAGAATTGTTACTCAGGGACACAGAATTGTTACTCAGGGACAGACACAAAATTGTTACTGAGGGACACAGAATTGTTACTGAGGGACACAGAATTGTTACTGAGGGACACAGAATTGTTACTCAGGGACAGACACAGAATTGTTACTGAGGGACACAGAATTGTTACTGAGGGACACAGAATTGTTACTCAGGGACAGACACAGAATTGTTACTGAGGGACACAGAATTGTTACTCAGGGACACAGAATTGTTACTCAGGGACACAGAATTGTTACTCAGGGACACAGAATTGTTACTGAGGGACACAGAATTGTTACTGAGGGACAGACACAGAATTGTTACTCAGGGACACAGAATTGTTACTCAGGGACACAGAATTGTTACTCAGGGACAGACACAGAATTGTTACTGAGGGACACAGAATTGTTACTCAGGGACACAGAATTGTTACTCAGGGACAGACACAGAATTGTTACTCAGGGACACAGAATTGTTACTGAGGGACACAGAATTGTTACTGAGGGACACAGAATTGTTACTCAGGGACACAGAATTGTTACTCAGGGACACAGAATTGTTACTCAGGGACACAGAATTGTTACTCAGGGACAGACACAGAATTGTTACTGAGGGACACAGAATTGTTACTGAGGGACACAGAATTGTTTCTGAGGGACACAGAATTGTTACTCAGGGACAGACACAGAATTGTTACTGAGGGACACAGAATTGTTACTAAGGGACACAGAATTGTTACTCAGGGACACAGAATTGTTACTGAGGGACACAGAATTGTTACTCAGGGAGGGACACAGAATTGTTACTGAGGGACACAGAATTGTTACTCAGGGACAGACACAGAATTGTTACTGAGGGACACAGAATTGTTACTGAGGGACACAGAATTGTTACTCAGGGACACAGAATTGTTACTCAGGGACACAGAATTGTTACTGAGGGACACAGAATTGTTACTCAGGGACACAGAATTGTTACTCAGGGACAGACACAGAATTGTTACTGAGGGACACAGAATTGTTACTCAGGGACACAGAATTGTTACTCAGGGACAGACACAGAATTGTTACTGAGGGACACAGAATTGTTACTCAGGGACACAGAATCGTTGAATTAAAGAGTAGGTCAGACAACACGCAGAGGAGTGGCAGAGGAGGCAATGTTTTAGGAGCGAGCAGACGTGGCAGCAGAGGAAGGGGTCGAGGCAGCACTAGTCGCAGCCAGAGGCCAGTGCTCCCGGTGTCATCCAGCGGTCGTGTCTCCACCGACAACCCTGCCGTCATCGATTGGTTGGCTCGGTCGTCTTCCTCTTCCCAGGTCACCTCTGACACCTACAGCCAACGGTCGGTGGGTATGTCAGACACAACCGTTAGTTGGCATGGCCCGGGAGCAAGCCCACTGAAATCACGTGTCCTCTACCTGCCCCTGTCCTTTGGTGTTCCCTCACCAAGCGAAGTATCGCATGCTGTGGGCTCAGCCCCACTGTACAGTGAGGAAGAGCTAACAGAGGGCGGTCAGGAACGGGGGGAGACATCCGCCTCTTCAGCAGCCAGGCGAAGAAGTACTGGCGAGGAGAGTGGCTCGGTAGCCGGTCTAGAGACAGGTCTGTCTCCTGACCCACACGCAGCCGAGGGGGCTAGTAGTGAGGCGAAGACCCTAATTGATGATGATGAGGCTGATCGCACTTGGCAGCCTCGTCGTCATCAGGCTATTGCTTCCGCATCATCAGGAGAAGAGGGTGCCAGCTTGGCAGCGAGCAAAACAGTCGGTGGGTTGCCCAGGAGGCAGCAGGGTCGCAGCAGTGTCAGTGGAGGCAAACGGCCACGGAGTAGAGCACCAGCTCCACTGCAGCCTACCACCACGGCCAGTAGTGGTGCCGTTGTGCACGGAGGAAGTAGCAGTCAGTCAGTGAGGAGTAGCGGGGGCAAAGTTTCCTACTCGGCGGTGTGGCAATTTTTCGTCAAGCCGCCCGAGGAAGTAAACGTAGCCGTATGTCGACTATGTGGCCAGAAAGTCAAGCGTGGCCAGGGGGCCCATGTTGGGACTACAGCGTTGTGTCAGCATATGCAGCGTCGCCATTTGGTGGCCTGGGAAAACCGTGATAAAGATACGGCGGTTCTGCCTGCCCCAGCCCCCGCTCCGTTACTTGCTCCGTCACCTGACGTCAATCACCCTCTATCAGCCAGTCAAGGCTCCAACACCTCTGCTGAGGGGAGTTGTTGCTCGTTGGCATCTTCCGCTCGTTCAGATGCTCCTTCTCCTGCTACTCCTCTTCACGGATTCCGTCAGCAGTCTTTCTTGGAATCTGTTTCCAAGAGACAACAGTTTGCGAGCACGCACCCGACGGTGCAAAAGCTGAACGTCCTCCTGTCCAAGTTGCTGGTGCTGCAGTCCCTCCCTTTCCAAGTGGTGGACTCAGCACCTTTCCGAGAAATGATGGCTTGTGCCGCGCCGCGGTGGAGAGTGCCAAGCCGGCATTTCTTTGCCAAAAAGGCAGTGCCAGCCCTGCATTCACATGTAGAAGAGATGGTGGGCCAGTCTTTGAGCATGTCGGTCTCTGCCAAAGTGCACGGCAGCGCCGACGTGTGGAGCTGTAACTACGGTCAGGGACAGTACATGTCATTTACGGCCCACTGGGTGAACGTGGTGCCGGCACAGCCGCACCAGCAACTTGGACAGGTCATGTCGCTTTTGCCTCCACGTTTGCACGTCCTTGGTCCAGCAAAGATGTCCGCCTCTACCACCTCTTCTTCCGCCGTGTCCTCAGCCGCCACCCCCGTGCCAAGTCCCATTACCCGACCGGCATATCACATGTGCAGGGCGCAACGGTGTCACGCTGTGCTGCACCTGGTATGCCTTGGCGAACGTAGTCACACAGGGGAGGAACTTCTGAGTGTAATGAACAGAGAAATCGACAGATGGCTGTCTCCGCGCAAACTGAAAATCGGAACCATGTTGACCGACAACGGAAAGAACATGGTGTCTGCTCTGCGTCAAGGAAGGTTGTGCCATGCGCCATGCATGGCTCACGTGTTCAATCTGGTTGTCAAGCGGTTCCTAAAATCCACCATCCCACTGCAAGACATCCTTAAAATGTCACGTAAACTTTGCATGCATTTCAGCCATTCCTACACCGCAAAGCACACCCTCCTTGTGCTGCAGCGGCAGAACGGAATTCCACAGCATCGCCTGATCTGCAACGTTGCAACAAGGTGGAATTCAACCCTACACATGTTAGACCGCCTTTACGAACAGCGAAAAGCCATCACCGATTTCCTGATGTTACAAGCGGATAAAGGTACTCCCCTGTGTAACTTCGATGTCAGCCATTGGCAGCTCATGCGTGACACCTGCCTTTCTCAGGCCCTTTGAGGAGGTCACGCTATTCGTGAGTCGGCAGGACTATGGGATGAATGACGTCATTCCTCTGTTGCACGTCCTGGAACAAATGCTGTTAACAATGGCTGGTCAGGGTGCGGTAGATGTGGCGCACAGATCTCAACGCCACATGACCCCTGTGGGGGCAGGACAGGAAGAAGAGGAGGAGGTAGAGGAGGACATTGGTGCTCAGGAATTATTGAGTGAAATGGGTGGTTTTTCCACTCAGTGGACAGGAGTGGAGGAGCAGGAGCATCTGGTAGAGGAGGAGGAGGAGACAGAGGACCCAGACGCACCGTGGCAGTATGCGGTGGAGATGGAGGCAGGGAGTCCCTCGCATTCCTTGGCACAAATGGCCCATAGCATGCTCGCTTGCTTGCGTAGCGACAGCCGAATAATAACCATCAGACAGAGGGATGACTTTTGGCTGTCCACCTTGTTGGACCCTCGCTACCGTTCAAAAATGGTGGCCTTTTTCACACCTGCTGAGAGGGAGGCCAAAATAACGTACTATAAAAACCACCTATGTAGTCAGTTGGTCTCTGCCTTTCTGCGCCAACGTCCATCCTCAGACACTGTGGGCCCTGTGCGCTCGCGTTCCGCTGCCATGGCAGCAGGGGAGGGGTGGGGTGGTAGGAGCAGTGGCAGCTCCACCAGCAGCGGCTGCCTCAGTCTGCAGTCAATGATGAGTAGCTTTCTTCACCAGCGCAGTGAGGAATCTACTAACCAGCTGCAGCAGCAGCAGCATCAGGTGGACCTGGAGCAGGACCTCAAACAACAGGCTTGGGCCTACTTGGACAGCACCCTGCCAACCGAGGTAGACAATCCCCTTGACTACTGGGCAACGAAACTTGACCTTTGGCCCCAACTAGCTGAATTTGCCCTTGAAAGGCTGTCATGCCCGGCCAGTAGCGTGGCATCGGAGCGCGTGTTTAGTGCGGCAGGAGGTATTGTAACTCCGCGGAGGACACGACTGTCCACCCAAAGTGTGGAGAGACTAATGTTTGTGAAAATGAATCAGGCGTGGATTAGTCTGGATTTCAAACCACCAGTTCCTGACACAACTGACTAAATCCGCCATGAATCATGCCCCAAACATGTTAACTCTGCCATGTGCCACTTTCAAGTCTCCTCACACTGCTGGTGGGTTCCATTTTGTCATAGGGTGCTGGCAGATTACGGGCCTCCCATTGCTGCTGCCAGGCCCGTAATCTGCCATGGGCCCCCGTACCGACTCCTCATGCTGCTGCCAGGCCCGTAATCTGTCATGGGCCCCTGTACCGCCTCCTCATGCTGCTGCCAGGTCCAGAGTCTCTCATGGGTCCCTGTACGGCCTCCCATTGCTGCTGTCTCCATCGCCACACTCTGCCATGTGCCACTTTCAGGTCTCCTCACACTGCTGGTGGGTTCCATTTTGTCATAGGGTGCTGGCAGATTACGGGCCTCCCATTGCTGCTGCCAGGCCCGTAATCTGTCATGGGCCCCTGTACCGCCTCCTCATGCTGCTGCCAGGTCCAGAGTGTGTCATGGGTCCCTGTACGGCCTCCCATTGCTGCTGTCTCCATCGCCACACTCTGCCATGTGCCACTTTCAGGTCTCCTCACACTGCTGGTGGGTTCCATTTTGTCATAGGGTGCTGGCAGATTACGGGCCTCCCATTGCTGCTGCCAGGCCCGTAATCTGCCATGGGCCCCCGTACCGCCTCCTCATGCTGCTGCCAGGTCCAGAGTCTCTCATGGGTCCCTGTACGGCCTCCCATTGCTGCTGTCTCCATCGCCACACTCTGCCATGTGCCACTTTCAGGTCTCCTCACACTGCTGGTGTGTTCCATTTTGTCATAGGGTACTGGCAGATTACGGGCCTCCCATTGCTGCTGCCAGGCCCGTAATCAGCCATGGGCCCCTGTACCGCCTCCTCATGCTGCTGCCAGGTCCAGAGTCTCTCATGGGTCCCTGTACGGCCTCCCATTGCTGCTGTCTCCATCGCCACACTCTGCCATGTGCCACTTTCAGGTCTCCTCACACTGCTGGTGTGTTCCATTTTGTCATAGGGTGCTGGCAGATTACGGGCCTCCCATTGCTGCTGCCAGGCCCGTAATCTGCCATGGGCCCCCGTACCGCCTCCTCATGCTGCTGCCAGGTCCAGAGTCTCTCATGGGTCCCTGTACGGCCTCCCATTGCTGCTGTCTCCATCGCTACACTCTGCCATGTGCCACTTTCAGGTCTCCTCACACTGCTGGTGGGTTCCATTTTGTCATAGGGTGCTGGCAGATTACGGGCCTCCCATTGCTGCTGCCAGGCCCGTAATCTGCCATGGGCACCTGTACCGCCTCCTCATGCTGCTGCCAGGTCCAGAGTCTCTCATGGGTCCTTGTACGGCCTCCCATTGCTGCTGTCTCCATCGTCACACTCTGCCATGTGCCACTTTCAGGTCTCCTCACACTGCTGGTGGGTTCCATTTTGTCATAGGGTGCTGGCAGATTACGGGCCTCCCATTGCTGCTGCCAGGCCCGTAATCTGCCATGGGCCCCTGTACCACCTCCTCATGCTGCTGCCAGGTCCAGAGTCTCTCATGGGTCCCTGTACGGCCTCCCATTGCTGCTGTCTCCATCGCCACACTCTGCCATGTGCCACTTTCAGGTCTCCTCACACTGCTGGTGGGTTCCATATTGTCATAGGGTGCTGGCAGATTACGGGCCTCCCATTGCTGCTGCCAGGCCCGT
This sequence comes from Staurois parvus, assembly GCF_062004578.1. Taxonomy (NCBI): domain Eukaryota; kingdom Metazoa; phylum Chordata; class Amphibia; order Anura; family Ranidae; genus Staurois; species Staurois parvus. The sequence continues at coordinate 10,131,435 of NW_028318094.1, forward strand.
AATCTGCCATGGGCCCCTGTACCGCCTCCTCATGCTGCTGCCAGGTCCAGAGTCTCTCATGGGTCCCTGTACGGCCTCCCATTGCTGCTGTCTCCATCGCCACACTCTGCCATGTGCCACTTTCAGGTCTCCTCACACTGCTGGTGTGTTCCATTTTGTCATAGGGTGCTGGCAGATTACGGGCCTCCCATTGCTGCTGCCAGGCCCGTAATCTGCCATGGGCCCCCGTACCGCCTCCTCATGCTGCTGCCAGGTCCAGAGTCTCTCATGGGTCCCTGTACGGCCTCCCATTGCTGCTGTCTCCATCGCCACACTCTGCCATGTGCCACTTTCAGGTCTCCTCACACTGCTGGTGGGTTCCATTTTGTCATAGGGTGCTGGCAGATTACGGGCCTCCCATTGCTGCTGCCAGGCCCGTAATCTGCCATGGGCGCCCGTACCGCCTCCTCATGCTGCTGCCAGGTCCAGAGTCTCTCATGGGTCCCTGTACGGCCTCCCATTGCTGCTGTCTCCATCGCCACACTCTGCCATGTGCCACTTTCAGGTCTCCTCACACTGCTGGTGGGTTCCATTTTGTCATAGGGTGCTGGCAGATTACGGGCCTCCCATTGCTGCTGCCAGGCCCGTAATCTGCCATGGGCACCTGTACCGCCTCCTCATGCTGCTGCCAGGTCCAGAGTCTCTCATGGGTCCTTGTACGGCCTCCCATTGCTGCTGTCTCCATCGTCACACTCTGCCATGTGCCACTTTCAGGTCTCCTCACACTGCTGGTGGGTTCCATTTTGTCATAGGGTGCTGGCAGATTACGGGCCTCCCATTGCTGCTGCCAGGCCCGTAATCTGCCATGGGCCCCTGTACCACCTCCTCATGCTGCTGCCAGGTCCAGAGTCTCTCATGGGTCCCTGTACGGCCTCCCATTGCTGCTGTCTCCATCGCCACACTCTGCCATGTGCCACTTTCAGGTCTCCTCACACTGCTGGTGGGTTCCATATTGTCATAGGGTGCTGGCAGATTACGGGCCTCCCATTGCTGCTGCCAGGCCCGTAATCTGCCATGGGCCCCTGTACCGCCTCCTCATGCTGCTGCCAGGTCCAGAGTCTCTCATGGGTCCCTGTACGGCCTCCCATTGCTGCTGTCTCCATCGCCACACTCTGCCATGTGCCACTTTCAGGTCTCCTCACACTGCTGGTGTGTTCCATTTTGTCATAGGGTGCTGGCAGATTACGGGCCTCCCATTGCTGCTGCCAGGCCCGTAATCTGCCATGGGCCCCCGTACCGCCTCCTCATGCTGCTGTCAGGTCCAGAGTCTCTCATGGGTCCCTGTACGGCCTCCCATTGCTGCTGTCTCCATCGCCACACTCTGCCATGTGCCACTTTCAGGTCTCCTCACACTGCTGGTGGGTTCCATTTTGTCATAGGGTGCTGGCAGATTACGGGCCTCCCATTGCTGCTGCCAGGCCCGTAATCTGCCATGGGCGCCCGTACCGCCTCCTCATGCTGCTGCCAGGTCCAGAGTCTCTCATGGGTCCCTGTACGGCCTCCCATTGCTGCTGTCTCCATCGCCACACTCTGCCATGTGCCACTTTCAGGTCTCCTCACACTGCTGGTGTGTTCCATTTTGTCATAGGGTGCTGGCAGATTACGGGCCTCCCATTGCTGCTGCCAGGCCCGTAATCTGCCATGGGCCCCCGTACCGACTCCTCATGCTGTGATGTTGCAACAAGGTGGAATTCAACCCTACATATGTTAGACCGCCTTTATGAACAGCGAAAGGCCATCACCGATTTCCTGATGTTACAAGCGGATAAAGGTACTCCCCTGTGTAACTTAGATGTCAGCCATTGGCAGCTCATGCGTGACACCTGCCGCTTGCTCAGACCCTTTGAGGAGGCCACGCTATTCGTGAGTCGGCAGGACTATGGGATGAACGACGTCATTCCTCTGTTGCACGTCCTGGAACAAATGCTGTTAACAATGGCTGGTCAGGGTGCTGTAGACGTGGCGCACAGATCTCAACGCCACATGACCCCTGTGGGGGCAGGACAGGAAGAAGAGGAGGAGGTAAAGGAGGACATTGGTGCTCAGGAATTATTGAGTGAAATGGGTGGTTTTTCCACTCAGCGGACCGGAGTGGAGGAGCAGGAGCATCTGGTAGAGGAGGAGGAGGAGACAGAGGACCCAGACGCACCGTGGCAGTATGCTGTGGAGATGGAGGCAGGGAGTCCCTCGCATTCCTTGGCACAAATGGCCCATAGCATGCTCGGTTGCTTGCGTAGCGACAGCCGAATAATAACCATCAGACAGAGGGATGACTTTTGGCTGTCCACCTTGTTGGACCCTCGCTACCGTTCAAAAATGGTGGCCTTTTTCACACCTGCTGAGAGGGAGGCCAAAATAACGTACTATAAAAACCACCTATGTAGTCAGTTGGTCTCTGCCTTTCTGCGCCAACGTCCATCCTCAGACACTGTGGGCCCTGTGCGCTCGCGTTCCGCTGCCATGGCAGCAGGGGAGGGGTGGGGTGGTAGGAGCAGTGGCAGCTCCACCAGCAGCAGCTGCCTCAGTCTGCAGTCGATGATGAGTAGCTTTCTTCACCAGCACAGTGAGGAAACTACTAACCAGCCGCAGCAGCAGCAGCATCAGGTGGACCTGGAGCAGGACCTCAAACAACAGGCTCGGGCCTACTTGGACAGCACCCTGCCAACCGAGGTAGACAATCCCCTTGACTACTGGGCAACGAAACTTGACCTTTGGCCCCAACTAGCTGAATTTGCCCTTGAAAGGCTGTCATGCCCGGCCAGTAGCGTGGCATCGGAGCGCGTGTTTAGTGCGGCAGGAGGTATTGTAACTCCGCGGAAGACACGACTGTCCACCCAAAGTGTGGAGAGACTCACGTTTGTGAAAATGAATCAGGCGTGGATTAGTCTGGATTTCAAACCACCAGTTCCTGACACAACTGACTAAATCCGGCATGAATCATGCCCCAAACATGTTATTATTTTTAACATAGGCCTCTGTATGGCCTTCAATTTAAGCTGCTTACGCTTCGCCACTCTGCCATGGGCCCCTGTACCGCCTCCTCTTGCTGCTGCCAGGTCCAGAGTGTGTCATGGGTCCCTGTACGGCCTTCCATTGCTGCTGACTTCATCGCCAGACTCTGCCATGTGCCACTTTCAGGTCTCCTTACACTGTTGGTGGGTTCCATTTTGTCATAGGGTGCTGGCAGATTACGGGCCTCCCATTGCTGCTGCCAGGCCCGTAATCTGCCATGGGCCCCCGTACCGCCTCCTCATGCTGCTGCCAGGTCCAGAGTCTCTCATGGGTCCCTGTACGGCCTCCCATTGCTGCTGTCTCCATCGCCACACTCTGCCATGTGCCACTTTCAGGTCTCCTCACACTGCTGGTGTGTTCCATTTTGTCATAGGGTGCTGGCAGATTACGGGCCTCCCATTGCTGCTGCCAGGCCCGTAATCTGCCATGGGCCCCCGTACCGCCTCCTCATGCTGCTGCCAGGTCCAGAGTGTCTCATGGGTCCCTTTACGGCCTCCCATTGCTGCTGTCTCCATTGCCACACTCTGCCATGTGCCACTTTCAGGTCTCCTCACACTGCTGGTGTGTTCCATTTTGTCATAGGGTGCTGGCAGATTACGGGCCTCCCATTGCTGCTGGCAGGCCCGTAATCTGCCATGGGCCCCCGTACCGCATCCTCATGCTGCTGCCAGGTCCAGAGTGTCTCATGGGTCCCTGTACAGCCTCCCATTGCTGCTGTCTCCATCGCCACACTCTGCCATGTGCCACTTTCAGGTCTCCTCACACTGCTGGTGGGTTCCATTTTGTCATAGGGTGCTGGCAGATTACGGGCCTCCCATTGCTGCTGCCAGGCCCGTAATCTGCCATGGGCCCCCGTACTGCCTCCTCATGCTGCTGCCAGGTCCAGAGTGTCTCATGGGTCCCTGTACAGCCTCCCATTGCTGCTGTCTCCATCGCCACACTCTGCCATGTGCCACTTTCAGGTCTCCTCACACTGCTGGTGGGTTCCATTTTGTCATAGGGTGCTGGCAGATTACGGGCCTCCCATTGCTGCTGCCAGGCCCATAATCTGCCATGGGCCCCTGTACCGCCTCCTCATGCTGCTGCCAGGTCCAGAGTGTCTCATGGGTCCCTGTACGGCCTCCCATTGCTGCTGTCTCCATCGCCACACTCTGCCATGTGCCACTTTCAGGTCTCCTCACACTGCTGGTGGGTTCCATTTTGTCATAGGGTGCTGTATGGCCTCCCATTGCTGCTGCCTCCACCGCCACACTGTGGCTCCACACTCTGGTTTTGGCCCCGTGACTGCCTAAATGAGTGAAGTGTGCGGTGATTCTAAGATCGACGGCACTCATCTGCATGTCATACTGACTGACAGTATTATTTCTCTTCCCCAGCAGACTCCAAGGGCATTTAAATTAAAGGTACAGTGTTCTGCACTAATATAAAGGCTCTCTGAAGCCTAGAAACACCCTTTTTATAAGTTAAATTCGCAGCGAATATATTTGCATCGAATCGAATTTATTCCTCGAATTCGCCGAATCAGCCGAATCGAATTTTTGAATACTTCGCTCATCTCTAGTCATCACAAGCTGCATAATAACACACCCCAATAGTAATGTGAGCATTACAGCATGAAATAAAGTAATGAACGTTTCTAACTGCACAAACAACTTCTTATCTACTCTTAACTTAAAGATTTCTAACTTCTTAATCAAGTAAACATTTTTAAACGCACAAACAAGTTCTTAAACTGTGCAAACAACTCTTATATATCTTAAGCAGTTCTAATGTCTTGTGACGCTGTAATTCTCCCTTATCCTAGAGAAATGACATCAATGTTATTTCTCATGCGTTTGACATATTGGCGACAATGCTTTATTATAAAAATCCCCCAAGAAACAAAGGGTCCAAGGCCAAAACATTTCATAGGCATTACAGATGCGGCGGATGGATGTGGTGTCAGGAGTGGCAAAGATGCGTCCCCTCATCAATTCCAGCATTCCCTGCTAATAGTGGGGTGGAAATGGGTGAACAGGAGACAATGTCTGCCAATGGTGGGTGAGCAGCAACTTAGGCTGGATAGCCTGCTAACAGTGGGTTGTCATGTAGTGCCCCGAACAGACGAGGCGCTCTCCGAGGTAGGTGGTTGTGGCAGTGCGGGGTCGGTAAGCGGTGGTCTCTCTCTCTCCTGTGGCAGCGATGTCCCCGTTTATGTCTAATTTTCCCCTTTTTCTTTGCTTTTCCCTGGTGCTAGTGGGTGGCTGCCGCTTCCTGGTCCACGTCCCCTCCGGCGCACTGCGCATACGTGTGCCAGCCTCAGAACAAGGCTTGGCTTCACGAGTGTGCAGTAAAGCAAAATAGTGATGCTCGCTCATGAGCGCGGGCGTCATGGAGGTTCCAGCGCATGCGCAGTATGGTGGCGGTGACATCATAGCACTGGCAGCAGATTTAAATAGCTGTCAAAGCTGTTTACATTGTGAAATCCTGCAGGCTGAATGTGGCAGCTTTCCCAAGCGCTGTGGTCCACTGAGAAGTTCAGTACTTGCTCCCTCCTGTCCCCACTGGTGGTCTGTTGCGATTCTGCATGTCATGTTTTTATTTTTGGTTGCCTTCAAAGCTGGCCCGCCGTGGATGTGTACTTGTGGCCAGTCCCTGTGCAGTAGGTACAGTAGGGTGGATTTATCCCCTTGATCCCCCACTGGCGCCTTTCTGTGTCTTTTAACTATTCCTTGTTCTGTGTTTTTTTCAGCCCCTCTAGGTCTGATCGCCACTATATGGCACACGATGCCGGAATTACTTCCTGGTCTCGACGCCATCACTCTTCCTCTAGATCTCGACGCCACAGGTCTCGTTCCAGCTCCTGGCATCATAGAAGTTCTCGTTCTTCCTCCAGGCATCACATTAAGCAGCACTCCAGCCACTCCAGCAGGAAAACTTGCTGTGGTGTGAAACTCAGGTTCCTGACGACAGGTCATTATGGGACTCCTATTTTGCACAGGCAACTGGCGAGAGAGAAAGTGCCAGCCAACAGGTAGAGGCTTTGGTTAGATGGGTCGTTCAAGAGTCCCTGAAGGGAATTGGGACTAGTCATGCCCACAACCCATCGGTCGGGGTGTGCTCCCCTCCCAAAGATCCCCAAGACGGATTGCAGCCTTCACAGCCTAGTCACCTATCAGCTGGAGCCTCAGACAGTGAGGCAGAGAGTGAGGATCCATGTGTGGGCTTCGACTTTGCTTTGATCTCGCCCTTAGTCAAAGCAGTCAAAGAGCAGTCAAAGCAGTCAAATCACTAACGACCTACTAAACGCCAAAGCCAAGGGCGACTACTCTGTCCTCCTTCTCCTGGACCTCTCTGCGGCCTTCGACACAGTCGACCACCCCCTCCTCCTTAATAAACTACTCTCCCTTGGCATCAGAGATACCGCTCTCTCCTGGTTCTCATCCTACCTATCCCGACGCTCCTTCAGCGTTACCTACAATGAAAATATAAAAAAGGTGCGGCGCTGATAGATATGACATAAGATCTATAAACCCATATATGTCTCAGATGATCTGAAAACACACTGTGATGTATAACAGAAATAATGACCAATATTTAAGATAAATAAGTAATAATGTCCAGGCGAATAAACGCAGGATCTTGCATAGAAACTAGTAAGCCCGGGATCAAACGGTAAAATTGCGCACTCACCGGACGCGCTATATAAAAGCGCATATGTAGTATGACCCCTGGAAATCACTCATCAAGCGGGTACAGTGGGTATCCAGGAGCAGGCGATCTTGGTAAAATGGACAGCATCCAGATCCAGAGATCCTCTTTAGACTAGGTGAATATTGGGCGAGGAACTCCCTCCGGTGGCCAAAATAGGTAAGATGTCCTAAAAATTAGTTAGCTCCAGGTAGGAGCCAAAAAAACCTCATAGTGTAGTAAGTGAGTAAAATCAAGAACATTTATTCCAAAATAGTATAAAACAGGGCAGAAAACACTGAACCAGTGAATGATAAAAGTTGTGTGACTGACCAAAGATGTCACGCTCTGCTGGCTCCTCCTAAGGCCTTTCGTGCTCCAGCACATCATCAGAGGGGAGGCCAACATTTGGTTACTTTTGGTCAGTCACACAACTTTTATCATTCACTGGTTCAGTGTTTTCTGCCCTGTTTTATACTATTTTGGAATAAATGTTCTTGATTTTACTCACTTACTACACTATGAGGTTTTTTTGGCTCCTACCTGGAGCTAACTAATTTTTAGGACATCTTACCTATTTTGGCCACCGGAGGGAGTTCCTCGCCCAATATTCACCTAGTCTAAAGAGGATCTCTGGATCTGGATGCTGTCCATTTTACCAAGATCGCCTGCTCCTGGATACCCACTGTACCCGCTTGATGAGTGATTTCCAGGGGTCATACTACATATGCGCTTTTATATAGCGCGTCCGGTGAGTGCGCAATTTTACCGTTTGATCCTGGGCTTACTAGTTTCTATGCAAGATCCTGCGTTTATTCGCCTGGACATTATTATTTATTTATCTTAAATATTGGTCATTATTTCTGTTATACAACACAGTGTGTTTTCAGATCATCTGAGACATATATGGGTTTATAGATCTTATGTCATATCTATCAGCGCCGCACCTTTTTTATATTTTCTGTGTATTTTTGAAGGTTTTGCTGTGATTGCCTTGGGTGCATTGGCTGCTGTTGTGAGAGCGCTCACTTTCTTATTTTTCTGTTACCTACAATGGTGCCACCTCCCCCTCTCTGTTGGGGTCCCCCAAGGCTCTGTCCTTGGACCCCTTCTCTTCTCCATCTACACCTCCTCCCTGGGCACACTCATACACTCCTACGGCTTCAATTATCACCTCTATGCTGACGACACCCAAATTTACCTCTCCACCCCTCTCCTCACCCCCACTATCTCCGCCCGCATCACTCACCTCCTAAACGACATCTCAGTCTGGATGTCGCTCCATTTCCTCAAGCTTAACCTCTCCAAAACCGAGCTCCTCGTCTTTCCCCCTGCCCACACCCCCCCCCCATCCTATCCATCACCACCACCAACACCATTATCATTTCTGCCCCGCAAGCCAAAGTCCTTGGCGTCATTCTTGACTCGAACCTCTCCTTCTTACCTCATGTCAAATCACTTACAAACACATGCAGGCTCCATCTCCGCAATATTGCCAAGATACGTACCTTCCTCACCCCAGACACCACCAAACTTCTTGTACACTCCCTCATCATCTCACACCTTGACTACTGCAACTCTCTTCTCACTAGCCTACCCAAGTGCAGGCTCTCCCCGCTCCCGACCATCCTGAACTCAGCAGCTAGACTCATCCACCTCACCACCCGCTCCACCTCTGCCACCCCCCTCTGCCTCTCCCTCCACTGGCTTCCGATTGCCCAACGCATCAAATTTAAACTCCTAACCCTGACCTACAAAGCCGTTCACAACACTGCCCCTGACTACCTCTCCAACCTGATCCCCAAGTACCGCCCTACCCGTACCCTTCGCTCCTCACAGGACCTCCTTCTATCCTGCTCCCTGGTCTCCTCCTCCCATGCACGACTGCAAGACTTCTCCAGGTCCTCCCCTATCCTCTGGAACTCACTGCCCCAATCCATCCGACTGTCGCCTTCCCTCCCCACATACAGGCGCTCCCTCAAAACCCACCTCTTCAGGGAAGCCTACCCCACCCTCACCTAACGGCCATTCTCCCTCATTCCTCCCACCACTTCATTCCCCTCAGCCACTTCCTACTGTACCATTACCCCCTCCCTCCTAGATTGTAAGTTCGAAAGAGTAGGGCCCTCTTACCCCCCCGTACGCTGTCTGTTTTTGTTGTACTGTGCCATGTTTTGTCCCCCCTATTGTACAGCGCTGAGCAAACCCTTTGGCGCTATATAAACTTGATGTAATAATAATAATAATAATAATAATAACAATAACAAAGAGGCCCTTAAGTGGGAAGAAGCCATGGAGTCTCCTCCTAAACACAGAAAATTCTTTAAAGATCTAAGAAAGGATTCTCCAAACTTTCCATTTCTGGAGGAGCTCCGGGAAAATTCCACCGAGGAGTGGAGCAATGTTGATAAGACGGCCTGCTTGCTGAACAAAGCGGCCAAGCTTTATCCGTTCAAATCAGAGGGTCATTTAGAATTAGCCCCTCTGGTGGATGCAGCCTTGATGAGGCTAGCTAAGCATGTTACCCTCCCTCTCGAGGATTCAGTGTCCTGCAAGGATAACCTGGAAAGGGGAATCAATTCCGATCTCAAGCGAGTCTACACTATGGCAGGGATGGCTTGCAAGCCAGCGCTTGCCCTTGCAGCCTTATGCAAAGTTATGGAAGTGTGGTCAGATAACGTGGATGCAGCCCTCAGAGGAGTTGCAGAAGAGGTGGCTAGGAATTCAGTCATCTGGGAGCTGAGGTTGGCATCAGCCTCGATCGACCTTACCCGTCGGCTGACTTAGGTTATGCTGTCCTCGGTTACAACCAAACATGTGTAGTGGCTTTGGCCCTGGTTGGCCAATCTAGCCTCTAAGCAGGCATGGTGCAAGATCCCCTTTGAGGGTTCCTCCCTGTGTGGGAACAACCTGTAACAGCACTAATAACCGTGTTACAGGTGGGAGGTCCAGTTTCCTGCCCCAGGATATCAGCGTCTGCTAGGCCAGCCAAGAAGTCAAGGCTCTGAATGAGCTAGGGATGTGCGCCTCTACAAGCCAGGCCGCGAATTCAAAAGAACCTGGAGGAGAAGCTGATCATCTTTTCAGAAGTTCTCCAAGGGCTTGACCTCTGGAGGTCATGAGGCCACAAAGTCCAGGTGGAGGCATCCATTTTCGGTATGTCTGGGCAGCTTCTATCCAGGACGTGTGGGCTGTCAGCAAGGTATCTTTAGGGCATGCTTGGGCATTCAAGAGCCCTCCTCATCTCAAGTTCACCGCTACGGCCCTTCCACATTCCAGAGAAAGGAGGAAAATCCTGCTGTCCTATGTGGACTCTCTGCTGGCGCAGGGTGCTGTTGTTCCAGTTCGAAGAATTTCGGGGAATGTACTCACCCCTCTTTTTGGTCCAGAAAGAAATGGGGCCTGGAGGCCGGACATAGATCTCACCCATCTAAACTCCTTTATCAGGAAGTAAAAATTCAAGATGGAGACATTGTTTACAATTCAACAAGCAATTCAACCAGGCAACTGGCTCCTGTCTATAGATCTGAAGGATGCTTATTTTCATGTGCCCATTGCAAGAGATTTTCAGAGGTTCCTCCGGTTCACTGGGGACCAATGGCATCTCCAGTTCATACGTCTTCCCTTTGGGCTTTCGACATCTTAAGAAGTCTTAGACCATTACCTAGATTACCTACTCCTACTATCCCAGGACAGAGCACAGCTACTACAGCACACGGCCCTTTTCGAGTTCGGGTGGTTGCTGAACATGGAGAAGAGCCAGTTGAAGCCCATGCAGTCTCTAATATTCCTCGGAGCTCATTACAACATGGTCAGCACAACCATCTCCCTACCCGTGGAGACGATTCTGGTGATCCGAAGCCACATACTACCTGCCCTGTCCTCCTCGCATCTTCGGGCCTTCCAATGCCTGAAAATCATTGGCACCATGATGTCCACAGCACCGATGGTGAACTGGGCACACTGGAGAATGCGACCCTTCCAGAAGGGCTTTCTTCAACAGTGGAATCCAGGCAACATGGGCCAGGTCATTTACATATCTCTGTCCATGAAGGAGAACCTTTCTTAGTGGCTACAGTGGAAGAATCTGCTCAACTGCCACTCAATTGCCCCCATCTCCTGAATCACAATCACAATGGATGCCAGCAACCCTGGATGGGGTGCTCTCTACCAGTCTAAGATAGCTCAGGGCAGATGGAGTTTTCCATCCCACAGGTTGGGGTCAAATGTCCTGGAGTTGCGAGCGATGTTTTGTATCCTTCGGCCTTCCAGCACCTAACACAGGGGAAATCAGTCCTCCTGAGGTCTGACAATACGATGACAGTGTCCTACATAAGGAGACAAGGCAGGGCCCACAGCCTGTCCCTCTTGCGAGAGGTAGAGCCAATCATGGCTTGGACTCAGAGAAACCTGTCCAACGTATTGGCAGTGTATGTCCCCGGAGTCCAGAACTCGCAAGCAGACTTCCTATCCAGCACTCAATTAGACAACGAGTGGTCTCTCGACACAGGAAGTTTTCAAGTGGATACTGACCCTCAGGATCAGTCCGGAAGTTGACCTGTTTTCCTCCCCATGCAAAAATAAACTGGAGATGTACTACACTAGGAATCGCTGTCCCCAGGCCTTCGGCGTGGATACTCTGATGGATCAGTGGAGGTTTTGCACAGCTTATGCGTTTCCCCCGGTCCCTGTCATTTTCAGGTTTCTTCAGAGGCTCAGAGCAAAAACAGTGGAGGTAGTGGCCGTATTTCCGTACTGGCCAAGCAGACTACGGTTTCCCTTACGGGCACAGCTCAGCTTTCGGGATCCAGTTCCTCTCCCTCTCAAGCCAGACCTGCTGTTGCAGGGGGCCTTTCTTCATCCTTGCCCAGTCTGGGTTCATCTAATGGTCTGGTTCTTGAGAGCTGGAGCTCAGGGGCCTTAGGCTGTCCTGCTGAAGTCATCCATACCCTGATAAATGCCAGAAGTCCAAGTACCAACAGGGTCTATAGAAGAATCTGGTCTAAGTCCGTGGACTATATTTCGACCATGGGCGGATCTTTTAGTAATCCGGGGGTTAAGTTTGTCCTGGCATTTCTACAGTCAGGCCTGGACCTGCCCCTGTCGGTCAGCACCCTCAGGGTTCAAGTGTCAGCCATCTCTGCCTTCACTGAAGTATCATGGGCCGACCATTCTCTGGTCTGGCAATTCTTCAAGGGGGGCAGTAAGGTTGAGGCCCCAGAGAAAACTGAGGGACCTCCCATTTGTCCTTGACTTCTCTGGAGGCATTCCAGAATCAGCTAGTCCACCCATAGTGAGGGAGCTCTCCATCAAAGCAGCCTTTCTGGTGGCAGTTACATCAGCAAAAAGAGTCTCTGAAATTGGGAAACTTGGTTGCAAAGAACCGTTTTTGACATTCTTCTCAGATCAAGTGGTCCTCATCCCTATGCTAGGTTCTAATCCTAACGTGACCTCAATCTTCCACGAGACGCAGGAGATTGTCCTTCCAATGTTTAGAGCTTCGGGAGTCTGTGACATTCACCCCCTGGATGTAGGTGAGACCTTAAGGCTGTACTTGCAGGTCACAGCATCCTTCCATAGTTTGGACCGTCTCTTCATCCTTTTCTATGGGAAGGGTAAAGGAGACTGGGCTTCTCCCAGGTCAATCACGACCTGGATTGTCTAGGCCATCCAATTGGTCTACAGAGCTAAGGGCTCGATGCCTCCGGGGGCCGTGACCACACACTCAACCAGAGTGTTACTATGTTCTGTGGCGACTTCCCGGCATGTCACCCCTGAGATGAAGCTGAGCGGCCTCATGGTCCTCAATCAACACTTTTATGTCTCATTACTGTATAGAGCCTGCATCCCTATTCTCTGTTAATTTTAGTTTAAAAGTTCTGTTGGTTGATGGGGCAAATTGAGGTCTTTGAGTAACTGCCCACCTGGGTGTGTATGGCTAGTTATTTCCCATATGTATACTGCCATGGAGTCTGTCAGGAAAATGGAAAATTTCCTATCAAATTCTTAGCATAATTTCCCTTTCCTAATGGACTCCATGGCAGCAGGAGTACCCTCCCAATGCCATGAGTAGGCTAGTTATGGAACACTGCCTCTGGTGAGGAGCAAAGATTTATGGGAGTGGGGTCCTAGAGGAGAGGGTGTGACTAACCCATACGTATGCTGCCATGGAGTCCTTCAGGAAAGGAAAACTACGGTCAGTATCTGATAGGAAATTTTCAGTTCTTTCCCCTTTTTGATCACATACTCTTTGTTCAAGCTGTATTACATCTCGGTCTTAGAGAGGTGGGAGAGGAGAAACAGAAATACACTGATCTTCCCAGCGAATGGCTGTGCGGGAAAGAGGGGTGTTGTGTCAGTGCAAGTCTGATCATTGGAGGAGAGCAGGCTGAGTTCTCAGCACAGCTAGAAAACTGACCATGCTGTGCTCTCATGCCTAGTGTGATTTTTTTGTAAGTTTTAATAGGAAAGCAGAGGGACTGGCAGGAACACCAAGGATTTCACACAAGGGAAGCAATACAAAGAGAACAGGACAATTTTTTATATAAGTATATGGTACAGCAGGCACATATCAGGAATATGAAATTTCCGGTTGACATATTCTTTAACACTTAGGCACAGTGATGGTTAAAGTGTTACTAAACCCACAACAGTAAAATCAGCCTGTATATGCAGTAAAGCATGCTTGTTATACTCACTGTGGAACCTAAGGGGTTAATCCTCTGCATTGTGTAAAATCACTGTTTGATCCTGACTTCTCTGATGCTCCCCTTCTTCCAGTGTCCCCGCCTCTTATCTCCTGATAAGACATATCGTGTAACGACATTCTGCACATGCTCATTTTGAAGTGTATTGCTAGAGAGGTTTTTTTTTCTTGGGAAAGTGCATGTGATCAGCACAGGGCCAATCAGCACTGTCCAGACAGAGGTCAGGGGTTTTGCATCCTTCTAGAGCAGAAATAAAACTCCTCCTACAAGCTTTAACCAGTGCTCTGCTGAACACTGATAGAGGTCACAAGACTGCTCTAACTGCTGTTGTGTGTACTGTGGGAGACCAGATATAGTGAATGCAGGGTCCTGGGTTTAGTAACACTTTAAAGTTCAGAGCCAGCCAAAATGTCATTTTCTTGTTTTTTTGGAGAAGCAGGAAAGGGTTAGAACCAGGGGCAGACTGACCATTTTTAAACTCAGGCACTGCCTGAGGGCCTGGGGTCAGTAGGGGGCCCCATGAGATGCCCCTGGTACCTTTTTCATAAGCTTTTTTGAGTTTGGGCAAGGACACAGGGGCCCCATGATTTCCTATTGCCCAGTGGCCCCATGAGTTGTCAGTCCGCCCCTGTTAGAACTTGTGTCAAAGTTATTGTTGTCTGTGTCTCATCTAGGGAAATTTCACCTCACTCTTGTATAAGTGACTGCACAGAAATGAAGGGAAATGTACCTAACAGGGAAAAAGACAACAATAAATAACTTAACGCAGATTCTAACCCTTTCACACATTTTCCAAAATAAAACAAAAAGTTTTGTCTGACGTTTCACTTAAAGTGCACAAATTTGTATCACTGCAGCACACGTCATGATACTATATTAGCTAAACCACTGTTCCTAATGTAAACTGATAAATAGGACAAAGTTCATCTTAAGTTGTAAATGATAGCAAGGAAAAGCAAGCAAATCACAAAAAAAGAGGATGTACGATGATATGTAGCTTGACTCATAATTACTACAGAACTAGGATCAGCCTGACTATGAAAGGCATCATTTTCAAAGATCTGTAATAAAAAGCCAAAGCTTTACAACCTGGACTTATTTTTTGTAAATTCCATCATTCTTGTGTAACAAAACGTTCTACTCTGTAATCATAATATAGGCCGCGTCTCATGTCAAATGTTTATTGAAACATGAATCCATCCTTGCTACAATAAATGTAACAGTAGAAGGTCATTGGTTAGTAAATGTTGCAGAAACCTGCCAATAATATGTGAGGTGTTGGGGAATGGCTTAGCCTCAGTTTACATGCTCACTGTTCTTCCCTTGTTTGGCTTTTCCTTGGCAAGCCGCAATCACCAATATTGGCAAACCTCTGTTGTAGGCATGTTGGCGGGGCTTAACCCGTCCTAGTGGTGGCACAGGGAACTTCGCTCGCTAATGCACGCTGAAGCAGGCGGAGACAGCGATCACTTAAAAACTGCTTTAACCACTTGCCCTCCAGAGGATTTACCCCCCTTCCTGACCAGGCCATCTTCTGTGATACGGCGCTGCGTTACTTTAACTGACAATGATCATGCAACGCTGCACCCAAATAAAATTTCTGTCCTTTTTTTCCCCACAAATGGAGCTTTCTTTTAGTGGTATTTGATCACCTGTGTGGTTTTTATTTGTGTGCTATAAACAAAAATATACCATCAAATTTGAAAAAACCCAATATTTTTTACTTTTTTGCTATAAAACATATCCAGCAAAAAAATGTTAAAAATAAAATTTCTTCACAAATTTAGGTCAAAATGTATTCTGCTACATGTCTTTGCTAAAAAAAAACCCCAATATATATAAATTAATTGGTTTACGTGAAAGTTTTAGCATCTAGAAATGACAGTACAGATACTGGAATTTTTTTTTATATACTAGTAATGGCAGCGATCAGCGACTTATAGCGGGATGGCGGGATTTCTGACACTGAGGGGGAACTGACTAGCTGCCACTGACATCCTAATGACACTAATACAGTGATCAGTGCTAATGAAAAGCACTTACACTTTACTAATGACACTGGGCAGGAAGGGGTTGACATCTGGGATGATCAAAGGGTTAACTGTGTACTGTTTTACTTTTTTGTCTGTGTGTGCTTTACTGTGTAAGCACTCTGCTTTGTATTGCTCTGCTATGAAGAGCAATACAAAGCAGCGTGTTGGGGCTGACAGGGGATAGATCTGTATTGTTTGTTTACATACAGACCTCTCCTCCGTCAGTGTTCCTCGGCGATCGTCTGGTGCTGGCGGCGAATCTC
Source organism: Staurois parvus (assembly GCF_062004578.1). NCBI lineage: Eukaryota > Metazoa > Chordata > Amphibia > Anura > Ranidae > Staurois > Staurois parvus. Next base: position 10,147,158 of record NW_028318094.1, read on the forward strand.
TGGGTGGGACCCGGTGATTGACATCTATAGCCCTTGTACACCCCCTACCCAGAAATATAAAATCACATATACACATACATATATATATATATATATATTATTGTGGGAACTCGCTTCAAAGTAATAGAGCTTTTAAACGCACACAGCTACTCGCTTTCTTTTTTTAAGGCCTTTTTTAGCCCACTTTTATTTAAATGAAAGTTCAAAACAGAAATGCTTCCCACGCAGGGCTATCCACCGTCAAGCAATACCAACAAAGATTCAGCCTCCTGGCTTGTACACAGTTCAATGTCTGTCTCCTGCAGACTCTTCCCAAATTATGGCCACTAGCACACAGCTAGTCTGGCTTCCACCTGACTCCAAGGCAGAGACCTCCCGTCTGCCAGGGTGGAGCCCCCCTGGCTCCTATCTGCTGGGGTGGAGCTCAGAATCATGACCTGGCCTCCACAAAAAGGCCTGCACACACCTGTGCAATCAGCGCGCTGGCTGCTCCCAAAATATGGGCCCAGGATTGGAGATTTCATCCCTCCCAAATCTCTTAGAAATCTCCAGGCTACAGGTCCCAAAACAGGCTTTACAAACCAAAGAGGAAACTGATAAACCAGTTTCCTCTGCATTATGAGATCTGCCTGAAGCCCCTCAACCTGTATGGTTGAGAATCCTGGGTCTCCATCGTAATTTCCACCGTGGCAGGATACCGCACTGCCACAATATATATATACTGTATATATGTGATTTTGCGCAACCCTGCTGCCCTGTAGCAGTACTTCTGTTATAGGGAAGTCGGGAAGTGGTTAAGGTGGTACTCCAGACATAGAAGCAAGCACAACTCTTTGTACAATTAACTCTTTGCACAATTCACTTCACACTCACTTACCTGTACTTGACTTCTCCCACATGGCACAGCACTTCTGAGGGGATACCGTAGAGCCTCCTCCAGGCAGGTTTCCATGTCACCTCACTCCCACTGACACATTTGAGACTTCTCACTGTGTTAATGTGGAGCTCCACCCAAAAGGGGAAGTTACACTTTAATGCTTTGTCCCCCGCTCCCCATTAAGGATTGGCACCTTTGGGGAGCAGGTACCCGAATTTGACAGGTACCTGCTCCCACTTCCACTGCCATCGCCAAAGCGATCAGAAGTGGATGTTGTCCTCCCCCTCCCTCCTCATAGTCTTCTGGGACACGTGACAGGTCCCAGAAGACCACAGGGTCATTCACAAAGCGCAGCACTTCTCGCACATACGCAGTGGGCACCCAGCTTTCAAGCCGCAAGCTGTCATAGCCGGGTGCCCACACTAAAGATGTCAGCGCCAGGGAGAGAAGACGGCCAGTGAAACCAGCCATGGTGAGGACACTGCTGGACTGAGGGACAGGTAAGTGTCTGTATTTTAAAAGTCAGCAGCTACAGATTTTGTAGCTGATGACTTTTATTTTTTCAGCTGGAACTGCGCTTTAAGCACAAACGGTACACATTTCTGAAATTCTGTACTTCTGAGAAACCAAAGATCACTGGGGTTCAGCTCCTTTAAATTAACAGAAATTAACAGGGCTTAACTAAATAGTAAGGAAAATGTAGAAACATATAGTAAAACAAACGTCACTGTAAAAATACAAACTTAGCCTACCATAAAAATGGACAGTGTCAGGCAATAGGGCAGTGGATGGTGTCAGTGAGTAGAGCAGTGGACAGTGTCAGTAGGGCAGAGGTTGGTGTCAGTCAGAAGAGCGGTGGATGGTGTCAGCAGAGCAGTGGACAATGTCAGTCAGTAGGGCAGTGGACAGTGCCAGTAGGGCAGTGGATGGTGTTAGTAGCTTTTATTTTTGCAATTTTATTTTTTAAAAACACACACCGTATATATAAATTGGTTATTTTTATTAGTTTACAAAAAATAAAGTGAGCAAGCTCAATAAAAATCTAATCAATCAACATTTGGTGTGACTACCCTTTGGCATCAAATCAGCATCAGTTCTTACACTTGCACACTTTGTACACATGAGTCAGGGATTTTGTAGGATTAAAGCCAGATTTATGATGAACCAATTATACCACGCAGGCGCTAATGATCATCAATTTCATATGTAGGCTGAAACACAGACATTAACTGAAACAGAAACAGTTGTGTAAGTGGCTTAAAACTGGGTGAGGAACAGTCAAACTCTGAAACTAAGGTAAGGTTGTGGAAAACAGTTTCATGTCACAGGTCATTCACCATGGCAAGACTGAGCACAGCAACAAGACACAAGGTTGTTATACTTGCATCTAAAAAACAATCAATGTAATCAAAACAAATAATTCTGACCATACAAGCATCTATTGCAAGCTGAGCACTTAAAGGAAAATTTCACATTACCTCATAGCATATCACAAAAATACATACACAGTGCAGCTCAATATAATAAGGTGCTGATATTACATGCACACATTTATAACAGCCAAGTGCATAAAGCAAAGTCCATATATAAAACCAAATCGCAGACACAAATTAACATATCACGATGTATCAAAAGAGTGACATAATATTATTTCTGGTTCCAAAGGTGCTTGATCCCATCACCATATACAATCGTGGCTGCTTACCTTATGAATATGACCCCTGAACTAACAGGTTGGTTACATTGTGCTTTTCCCATCAAGGGTATTTGCTTGAAATAGCAGCACCACTGGTCTGGGCAGATGGCCCCTTAGATGTATCAAAATGTGCTGAACATATAAAATCAAGAGACAGACAAATAGTGCTCTGCTAAAATATGTTTTACTCAAATTAGGAATAAAATGCACTTACAAATCTGGCACTTATATCCAAGAGCAAGAGCCTTGTCCCATGTAACAAGCTGTGACCAATCACAACTCGCACAGTATTTCTCAATGGCTGCAAGAATGCAGCCAGAGAGAAGAAGAAATTATTGCTTTTACAGCCTTTATGGGTGTTCATTTCAATTCCTTGATACTTCCTCCTGCTCTAGAATCTTGGAGAAGATTCTAGAAGAAGTGGGCGAGGGTGAGGAGAGGCTTGTGTGTACTCTAAGGGATCCTGACCAATCGCCAAACAAGAGGCTTGGCATGGGGTCAGGGCAGCCCTTAAAAGTGACTGAGCCTGCTTAGTGGCAGGGAGAGCTCGGGTAGAAGATGTTATTAAACTGAGATGCAGGGGCCTGGGAGAGGGCCAGGTGGAAAGGTGACTACCTATAGACAAGACGCTGTAAAGGAGGATCACTCAGCCTCATCGGCCCCCAGAGCAAGGACCACCTGTAGAGCCAGGAAAGGAGCCAGACCTGAAGAAGGCCTGAAGGCAGCTACCTACCTAAATCTTCTTGCAGGACTGAGACTGAGTGAGTAGTTCTGCATCCCCTGGGCCAATTAAGGGAAAAAAGAACAGTCTGGTGGGAAACCTGATTAGCTCCTTACCTGGGACTGTTTCATTTTAAAGTGGCAGGCACTGGTTTCCTTTGCCCAGGGATTCCCTCAGGCACCTGGATAAGAGGAGGATTATCTGGGGCCTGGGGAGGTACACCAGGAGAGGCTGGAGAGCTCTCCAAGAAGAGTTTCTGTTGCATAAAGTACATAGTTGCTAAGGAGTTTTTCCTTGGATTTCCAGTTCCATTGGGCATCCCGTACACTCCTTACCCCATGCAAGTTCAACACACCTTAATAAAACATAAAACCAAGCTCAAGGACTGTTTAGTGACTCTGAGTGAAAGTTTGTGGAAAATGTGTGTTGCCTGGCTGTGTAGGACTATAGGGGGACCCAAATTTTCAGCAGCTCCTACGAGGGTAGTGCTACACTTGTTGACAAAGGGTGTTTTTTTTTTTTTTTTATTTTGTGTGGACATTACTTACAGCACATGTAACAATACAACATGATGATTCCACATAAATCAATATGATTATTGAAGGTGTGAACCATGTGACATTTGACAGCTCATGTCATCATCTGCGCTTCTAGGAAAGTCCAGAATTTTGATCATGAATTGTATAAAGCCTGTTACTAACATTTAATCACTGAAAAGTGTGGGCAAGAAGTGGGAAATTTTAACAGATGGGGCTTTTGTATTAAAAAAATTCCTTAATTACCATGATGACATCAAAAACAATACGTCAAGTTACTTCAGCTTTCAGACTTGGACAAAATAGTGACAGTTTAAGGGAAGTGAAAGAGTATGGGAAGAACAATTAAATAATTCTATTACTCTGCTTCCCATGTTGCATCCAATTTTACCTCAGCTGACAGAACAGCAATTATCAGATTATCCACTAACCCTAACATAATCATAAAACAAACTGATAAGGGTGGGGCTATTGTAATTCAAGATAGAGCAGAATACATGCTAGAAGCTCATAGATTGCTATCAGATAATACTACTTACACTAGCCTCCCCACTGACCCATTGCCCCAATTCCAGAAGAAAGCCACTGTCCTTTTAAACACATCCTTACAAGAAGTTGTTATTAATAAGGCAGAATTTGCATTTTTCAACTATATTTTTGTACCCTGTACTATTATCATCTCCGCAAGATCCACAAATGTCTTACTAATCCCCCTGGCCATCTTATAGTTGCCTCTATGGACAGTGTCACTAGTCACTTTTCAATTTATGTTGATCATTACTTCCAACCCTAGCTCAAAACCTGCCTGCTTATATCGGAGACGGTACTCACTTATTAGAAAATCTTGTACCTTACTTTTGGAAACCCACCTATCTTTGGGTATCCCTAGATGTAAACTCCTTACTTACTTCTATCCCCCACACAGTAGGATTAAGTGCAGCACAGCACTTTTTATCCAAAGACTCACTCCTCAATCATAAGCATGCCCGATTTATTCTAGATGCGACACACTTCGGTTTATTCCACAATTTTCTTTTGAAGGGAATTACTATTTACAAACACAAGGTACCGCAATGGCAGTCAACTTTGCTCCCAATTATGCCGATCTTACCATGGGTTTTTGGGAACACCAATTTGTTTTGAACAATAATCCCTATGCAAAAAACTTTGGTCGCTACATAGATGACATTGGGGTCATTTGGGATGGTGCACAAGAAGAAGTTGATCTATTCAAGGCTTACTGCAATTCCAAACCTCTAGGCCTATCTTTTTCATCAGTGTGTGGCCCAGATACTTTGGCTTTCTTAGATTTAGAACTCTGTCACACTGACACATCCATATATGTGAAAAAGTATACAAAATCCATGGCTGGCAACTCTTTCCTGCATTTCATAAGCTGCCACCACCCGAGAAGGATATCCAACATCCCTAAAAGTAAATTCTGCAGGCTTAGGCATAACTGCACACGAGATGATGATTATGCCCTGCAAGGTGAACAACTTATACACAAATTTCTAGAAAAAGGCTAACCTCAACTATTAGTTAGAAATGCCTTCTTGTCTTTTTTAAAAATGTCCTATAACATGGACACATCTCCAAAAATCCATGCACCAAACCCTCAACCACTAAGATTTACTATGCAGTTGCATACACAACATCGCAAAATGGAGCAGATTCTACAAAAATACTGGGGCATAGTATTGGAGAATCCCCATTTGAAGCCCTCGATCCCAGATATACCCAAGGTTTCATTCAGGAGGGCCCAAAACATGAAAGTTAAATAGCCCCCAGTAAATTAAAACCTCAAACACCTAAAAATTCCTTAACTACCTTTTTAACCATCAAAGGCATGTATTAGTGTAAAAACACAAAATGCCTGAAATGCAAACATGTCCAACATGGACAAAAACAATTCACCACTAAAGGGAAAACCTATAATATAAAAGAGTTACACAACTGCTCATCAAAATTTGTTGTCTACTGTTTATCTTGCCCTTGTGAACTCCTCTATGTAGGCCTCAGAACACTGCGCCAAAGATTTGGTGAACATAGGTGCTCAGTGGATGATGGGAAGGACAAATTAAGTGTCTCCAAACATTTCTCTAAATTTCACTCCTAGTCCTCTGTTGGCCTGAGACTGTGGGTTACTGAATCCATATCAGCGCAACAAGCGGCTCTGCAAGAGAGAGACCTTTTGGATCTACACTCTTGATACCTTGGCCCCTGGTGGCTTAAATGAAGAATCAGAATTACATACTGTTTTATAATATGATCTATACATATTATGTACCAGCCTGTATTTTTTATTCACTCTTTCTTGCATTACCAGGTCTATTTCGTAATAATTTACATGATATTGTCCTCTTTCCCTAGTGTTTTTTGTGATATTATTGTCTGATTTGTAATTCAATTTGTATTTTCATTTTAATTCCTACAGGACGCTTATGGTCACGCAAACAGCCCTTTCCCCTTTTTTAATGAAATCGTCCTTTTTTTATGAAAACATCTTTTTTGAAAATACTATTCATGACAACATCTTTTACATGAAAACTCCTATTGTAAGTATAGTGTATATATTTATTTTTTATGTTTTAATCACATCTAAATAGTTGTTAGGCCTCTTGAGTGTTATGATATCCATCGGCTCATTATCTATAGCATTTGCAAGCCAGCTGGTCTGTGTAGTCTGCCCACCTGAGTTGCTGATCTATCGGCCTGAGGAAGAAGTGTACATGCTCCTAATGCACTCCAATCAGCAATCCTGCTCCCACCTTCCACTTCTGGTGACGTCAAGGTTGTCGGCTTCAGATCTGTTGAAGTCCTGGACATCACTAGTGCGGCTGAACAATCCGCGGACCTCCACACTTACAGTACCCGAGGTGGACTTTGTCTGAGGAGCCATTCGTATTCATTGCAAGTTTCAATTAATTTCTTGTGAGTCTTTTATTGCATTGATTAAACCAAGCTGTTTAAATACTACACTCAGATTAGCACTGCTGTTTTTTCCCCATTTCTATCCCATTCATGGTTTACAACTGTTGAGTGATCTACTGTGATTGGTCACAGCGATCACATGACACTGGCAGCGGGCTGGTGTAGTGATCTGTCATTGGCCGTGTGTGCTGGACATAGCCGGTGACAGATTGTGCCAGAGCATGGCCCAATCTTGGGAGGATGTCATATGTCGTCCTCCCAGGATAATAGGGATCCTGCTTGGCCATCATATTGCAATAGGCCAGGCAGGAAGAAGTTAAAGTGGGAGTAAAAAAAAAACAATTCCCCCCGCAAAGTAACATACAGCGAGTAAATTAAGTATTGAACACATCACTATTTTTCTCAGTAAATATATTTGTAAAGGTGCTATTGACATGAAATTTTCACCACACATCAGTAACAACCCATGCAATCAATACATACAAATAAATCAATAAAAATAAGTTCACAAATGAAGTTATGTGTAATAAAGTGGAATGACACAGGGAAAAAGTATTGAACACATGAAGAAATGGAGATGCAAAAAGGCATGGAAAGCATAGACACCTGCTGAAATCTATCAGTAATTAGAAATCAATCCTGCCCCTTGTCAGTGCAAATTAATATCAGCTGTTTCAGTCTTAACTGATGGCCTATCAGGTGTCTCATTACCAAGGTGTCACACAAGAAATATCTTATGATGGGTAAAAGCAAAGAGCTCTCTCAAGAACTTATTGTTGCAAAACCTACTGATGGCATTGGTTACAGAAAGACTTCTAAACTTCTGAATGTTCCAGTGAGCACTGTTATCCAACATCCATAATCTGGAAGTGGAAAGAACATCATTTCACCATAAACCGGCCACGACCAGGTGCTCCTCACAAGATTTATGACAGAGGAGTGGAAAGAATTATCAGAAAGGTTGTCCAAGAGCCAAGGACCACTTGTGGAGAGGTTTAGAAAGACCTGGAATTAGCAGGTACAACTGATTCAAAGAAAACAATAAGTAATGCACTCAATCGTCATGGCCTGCATGCATGCTCACTACACAAGACTCAATTGCTGAAGGAAAAGCATGTTGTTACAAAAAGGGACATCATTTAAAGTTTGCTGCCCAACATTTAGAGGAGCCTTTGAAATACTGGAAAAATACAGTCTGATCAGATGTGACCAAAATGAAACTCTTTGGATGCTATAATACACATCGGGGTCAAATGGCACTGCACATCAGCCCAAAAACACCATACCAACAGTGTTGTTTGGAGGTGAGAACATCAGCTTGTGGGGCTGTTTTTCAGCATACTGTACTGGCAAACCTCATGTCATTGAAGGAAGGATGAATGGAAAAATATACCAAGACATGCTTGATAAAAATCTGCTGCCATCTACCAGGATGATGAAGATGAAACAAGGGTGGACATTGCAGCAAAACAATGATCCCAAACACAATGCCTAGGAAACTCTCAACTGGATTCAAAGAAAGAAAACAAAGACTTGAATCCAATAGAAAGTCTATGGAAAGAACTAAAGATTAGAGTTCATAGAAGAGGCCCACAGAACCTTCAATATTCGAAGACTGTGTTTTTGTGGAAGAATTGGACAAAATCACACCTCAGCAAGGCATGTGACTAGCTTCTCCATACAGGAGGTGTCTTGAAGCTGTCATTACCAACAAAAGATTTTGCACGAAGTATTAAATAAATTTCAGTTAGTATGTTCAATACTTTTTCCCTGTGTCATTCCATTTTATTGCACATAACTTAATTTCTGCATCTCATCATAGCACATTATGAAAGACTTACCTTAAAACAAAGCCCTCCAGTGGCATTCTGTCACTGAGGACAGGGCTTCCATCTTCACTCAGTCTTGCTTCTGGGTTCACGGCCTCCGGCCAGGTGATAGGTTGAGCCACGATGACGTCACTCGCATATGGGAGCCCCAGGATTTACAGAAATTACAAATTCTACCTGCTCTGTGCATTTGCTAAATAAGAGACTAGTGTTTCTGCAGAAATGTACACAAGAAGTCTACAGTATCTTCAAAATATACACAGGAAATATGTCAAGGAAACATGTGACCTCCACTTCCTTGAGTTGTCTTTTTCTATAGAGCTTTCTTTTGGTGGTATTTGATCACCTCTGTGTTTTTTTTGTTTTTTTGCACTATAAACAAAAAAAGACCAAATATTTTTAAATAAAACAATATTTTTTACTTCAAAAATAAGGTGTGAACTCCCTCAAAAAACTGCGCTAAAAAATTGTGTAATTACCAATAGTTTGAAAAATAATATAAAATCATCAATTAATGTGAAATGTGCAAATCACTCATATGATAATAACCTGCTGCCACATTGATTTAGTAAACAAACTCAAATAATATTTAAAAAATAAATAAATAAATATTATATTGGCGCATGCATCAATAATGATAATTTTCAACTAATAAACATATTTAAAAGTCCAAATAATTCAGTCCATTCTTGTGATCACCACATAAAGAAAAATTTTATTATGCAAAATTCATCAGAATAAATCACTTCAATCCTCCACTAATCACCGCGTGAATAATTGTGCAGAAAAACAAAATATACATCTGTATAGTGCTCCCCTCTCAGGTATGCACTCACCAAACTTAATTGCCTCCCACTCTCATGGTTGGCAAACTGAGTTTAAGATTATAATTCTCCAAAGACCAGATCATCCTTCAATCAGTAGTATGGATCTCTCTAGTAATGGTTCCCGATCTCCAGGGTGTAAGGTAATAATTCCTTCCAATACTCCAAATATATATCACATAGAAGATAAAAAATAGAAACCCCACATGGTGCAGTACTTCTTTAAAACGCTTTATTCTCCACCAGACAAATGCTACTTGCAAGAAGTTTAAAATAATCTTAAATATTAAGAGCTCAGTTTTGGAAAGATTGAGTTTCACGAAGTGGAGTGACATCCATGCCGAAATGTCACTTAGTAGGTGTTACGAACTCTGTAACGGTATCTCTATGGATCCACAGTCTGGGATTCCCCAGGGTGTGGGGTCTAAGCCCCAGTCTGCTTGTTGCTTGTTCACCAGAGCCCCTGATGGTGGGGATGGACTTGGAGCAGGCTGAGACCAGGTCGTGGCCCCCGGGTACACCCAACCATGGTAGAGAGGACCGCTAGTGGAACGTAGCTTGGTAAGAGCCTGATGTGAAGAGGCAGGAAAGACCTGAGCGGTAAACTGATAGATCCGTGCAGGATGGATGGATGCGGACACACCGTAAAGCAAGTAGCGGAGTCAGACAGGCCGGGTTAGTAACCGAGGAGGCAGAACGGAATCAGAGCAGCAGGCAAAGGATAGTCGGGTCACAGGCCAAGTTCAGCAACAGGAGGTCAAAAGATCAGGAGTAGGCAGAAGAATATCCAGAGACAAGCCAGGGGTCAGGGCAGTAGAAGGTCATGATAGTCAGGAGCAGGCTGGATTTGGCAACAGGAAACAACTCAGGAACAGGAATCACAGGCAGAGGAATAAGACCATACGGCAATTTGGATCCTGCAGTGGCCCGTTTAAATAGCCCGCCCGGTGCCGACAGGGTCCTAGTGCCCGCCTGTATGCCTTGTCGGGATCCTGCGCATGCGTAGATTCATGCGCCGCGGCGATCTCCTCGTTCCCTGACATTGCCCCCCCATGGGCAGCCTCCGGATGCGCAATTGGCTCTTCTTTTGTGGGTGACTGAAAAAATTCCTGAATTAGTCTTGTAGCATGGATGTTCTGGGCTGGTTCCCAAGAATTTTCCTCCGGACCATAACCCTTCCACTTAATGAGGTACTGCGTCTGTCCCCTCCTTTTCCTGCAGTCCACAATTGCCTCGACCTCAAATTCCTCTTCCCCGTCAATGTTTATGGCCTCCGGGGGTCTTGATCTACGATCAGGAAAAGGATCTGGTGCTGCAGGCTTCAATAATGACATGTGAAATACTGGGTGTATTTTAAAAGGACTCTGGGAGCGCTAATTCGTAATCAACATTATTAACTTTGCGTCTATCCAGAATGGGCCCACAAACTTGGGTGCCAACTTCCTTGATGGGCATGCCATCTTCAGGTTGGTTGTAGCCAGCCAGACTTGGTCTCCCGGGTGCAAGATCAATTCTCCCCTTCTCCTTCTATCAAATGCCCTTTTGTTGTCTTCCTGGGCCTTTGCAACTGCCTCCGGTAACACTTTGTTGTTAGATGCAAACAAATTCAGCGTATTCTGAGCAGCAGGAACAGAGATCTCTGGGATCAGGTCAGGTAGGAAGGTAGGATGGAACCCGTAGTTGGCAAAAAATGGAGATTGCTTAGTGGCAGAATGGCTCGCATTATTGTAGGCAAACTCTGCCAAGGGCAAGAGTGCCAACCAGTCATCTTGGAGAAAAGATGTGTAACATCTGAGGTATTGTTCTAAGGTTTGGTTGGTCTGTTCGGTTTGTCCGTTTGTTTGAGGGTGGTACGCAGAAGAAAAGGACAACTTGATTTCCAAGGTTTCGCTTCGTGCCTTCCAGAACCTCGAGGTGAATTGTACCCCTCGGTCAGAAACAATATTCTTAGGAACACCATGGAGCCTTACGATTTCCTTTATAAAGATCTGCGCAGTCTCAGGAGCCGAGGGTGTATTCCTTAGTGGCAGGAAATGGGGCATCTTTGATAAGCGATCCACCACCACAAAAATAGCAGTATGTCCTTGGGAAGGTGGAAGTTCTACTATAAAGTTTATAGTTATCATTTTCCAAGGCCTATCGGGTACTGGCAGGGGTCTTAGTAAACCCCAGGCCTTGTTTCGGGTGGACTTATTTCGATTGCAGATGGTGCAAGTTCTTACGTATGCCTTACAGTCCTTAGCCATATTCGACCACCAGAATGAGGAAAGACAAAACAGAGGGCGCACAGGCCTAGTGCATTACCATAAAAAATGTTTAATAAAAAATAAAGTAGGTGTTGTACTCACAAACGACAATACAGTCAAGGCACATCATAAAGAAAAGCTGGGTCAACACCGCGCTGAGTAGCAGTCCGCAATAGGGAGTTTAGACATCCAAAAGGCTGACGCGTTTCGAGGACATGCCTCTTCCTCAGAGCCACTATTCGACCACCAGAACCTGAGTTGTGCCAGCTCCAATGTTTTGGAAACCCCGAAGTGACCTGCCAACGGGTGATCGTGGCAGTAACCCAGGACAAGAGTTTGCGCTTCCTTGGGTACCAAGATTTGCTCCCCTTTCCATAAGAGCCCCTCTCTGATCTGTACCGTGACTCCGGGTGGACTGGGTGTTCCTACTGACGCCGTTTGTAATTTAGACAAGAGTTCGGATTGTAGCAACAAGAAATTCCATGCTGGCAGGATGGTGTCCGGCTTCGGATATTCCTTTGGATCCTCGAACATGCGTGAGAGCGCATCTGGTTTAGTGTTTTTAGACCCTGGCCTGTAAGTGATGTGGAAAACAAACCTGGAGAAAAACAGTGCCCATCTAGCCTGGCGAGTTTTAAGGCGTTTAGCCGTTCTTAAATATTTGAGATTTTTATGGTCCGTATATATCAAGATTGGATGTATGGCCCCCTCCAGCAAGTACCTCCATTCTTCCAATGCCGTTTTTATTGCCAAGAGTTTTCAGTCTCCAACGTCATAGTTCCTTTCTGCCGGAGTAAGCTTTCTGGAGAAGAAGGCTACTGGGTGCATAAGCTCCTTGAGGCCTTTCCTTTGTGAAAGGACTGCCCCCACTGCGTTTTCGGACGCATCCACCTCCAGAATATAAGGAAGAGAAGAGTCTGGATGACTTAAGATGGGTGCTGCTGTGAACAATTCTTTCAGTGTCTCAAAGGCAACCTGGGCCTCAGGGGTCCAATGGAAGCGAACCCCCAGCTTAGTGAGCTGGGTAATAGGTGAAATGAGGCCCGAAAAGTTCTTAATAAATTTCCGATAGAAATTAGCAAAGCCGATGAAACTCTGAATACCTTTCTTGTCTGAGGGCACCGGCCATTACAAAATTGCGGAAATCTTCTGGGGATCCATGGCAATTCCTGCAGTAGAGATGATCAATCCCATAAATGGAATGCTTTGCTGCTCAAAGCTACATTTCTCTGCCTTGGCGTAAAGCCCGTGCTGGCGAAGTCGCTCTAATACACTCCTGACATGACCTCGGTGTACCTCCAGAGATGTGGAAAAAATCAGAATGTCATCCAGGTAGATGACAACAAAAATATCCAAGTAATCTTTAAAAATATCATTATTAAAGTGTTGGAACGTGGCAGGTGTGTGAGATGGGGAAACAGCTTTCATTGTTTGAACACTGATTGAAATAAATTAAAAACGTTCTGACTGAAATTCTGCAGTTTAGCCACAAGTTGTCACTGTTTTTTCTAACACAGCCTCAGACTGCATAGAGATTTCTATATTCATGAAGAGGTGGGGTTTTACACTTGTAGAGTGAACAGGAAAAGGAGAGAAGAGCAGCCATGCTTGAGAGAGAGAAGGGGGGCTGTGTGATCTGAGAATCCAATGCAATCCAGATGTGAGGACAGCCCTCCGTGATCAGAAATTCAGTTGAGTGAAGCTGATGGTGTTCAAGACGCTAACCCTGTTCAAAGAAAGGAAGATTGCTTCTAGGAAGCTGATGGGAAGCTGAGGAACTAAGCAATATATATACTGTGATATTGCATGCTTAGTGGAGAGACAGTTGTTCTGTTCAGAGTCACCAGCGGATGCAAAGCAGACCTGGGTCGGTAAGATCGTGCACGCACCTCATTTCAGTGTTGGCGTATATAGGACTGAGACAGGCCTATAGTTAGTTAGTTAGGGTCTCTGTTTGTGTCAGGCCACAAGTGTTGTTACTGATCATTGGAAGGACTCCACAACTTAAAGTGACATTTCACATTGGAGAGCTGATAAAATCCTACAAACTCAAGCCAGACTGGTGGTTTGCTCAGAAGGAATACTCAGGCACATGCTACAGGACCAGTTATGGGAGGGGGAATACTGTAGATTTGTGTAAGATTGTAAGCTGTTGTGCTGCACCGCAGCTAGACCATACCATACACCCATACACTGATTCTTGTTCTTTTCTACCTTCATCCATCAGAAGGCGCCGTGCTGTGCAGCACAAGGGTCTCAGTCTTTGGGCTGAGTGTATGTAAATTTATTGTATATTCCAGCATTTGTGGTTTTGTTTATTTGCCACATCTAAGTAAAATTCTGTTGTGACAAAAGCTGGTGTTGGGGTTGCTTTCCTCATTCGTGACTTCACTGTATTCTGGGGAGCCCACCCCGGTACACTGCTTACAAATTGGTGGAGTTGGCAGGATACAGCGACCGTTATGGACGGGAATGCTGCTAGAGATCTTCCCCCGGCACCAAAGGCACCGGTCCAGGACCCAGTTCAGGGTGCACCGGTGCAAGACCAAGTTGTCCCAACACCGCTGATACAGCTGGCCCCCGCCCTGCCCGTACCAGTAGGGTACATTCCCATGGGGGCGCTGTTGAGTCACCTGCCAAAATTTGACGGCAAAAATATGACGTTGCAGGACTGGACTGAAAGAGTGCGAAGTGCGGTTAGGATGTGTAACCTGACGTCCGTGTTGCGGACAGAGGTTGCATTGGGGGCTCTAGAGGGTGACGTCAGACGGACAGTAATGGTAAGGCCCGAATCTGAGAGAGACACCCTAGAGAAAATATTCTCCCTGCTGGAGAGAGCCCAAGGGGGACGTGCTAAAAGTAGTGCAGCTGCGGAGCCACTTCTTCAACCGACCACAGCGAGAGGGCGAGACCCTGATGCAGTACTCCAATGCCCTACAGGAGACGCTAAATGAAATACAGCGGCGAGATCCAGAGGCCATGGGAGCTTTCCGGGAGGTGGACTGGCTACTATGAGACCAGTTCATAGTGGGGCTCTCCAACAAGTTCTTACAGGACAAATTGCAAGAGATGACCCGGACGGGGCCCAACATGACATTCTACAGCATCTACTTAGCCGCCGTGGAGAGAGAGGACGAGTGCATACCTGTGGCAGTGAGAATAGTGAGTAGTACCCATGCTACAACAGGTCAGTCTGCATCTGAAGACTCAGAATCCTTAAAGGATGTAGTCCAGGCCCTGCAGACAGAATTAAGAGAAGTTCGGCTTGAAGTATCCCAGATGAAGGCAAAATCTCCCCGGTCTCTGGAAATGACCTTAGCACCTCGCACCACTCCACTCAGGATAACTCAGCTGCGGGGGCACGTCAAAAGGGGACCCCTCTGTTGGGCTTGTCGACAGTACGGCCACATGGCCAGAGAGTGCCCAGAATAGATGAAGTCCGAGCCGACGTTAAACTTCAGACCGCTGCAGTAGCTGGGCATCCTGCGGCGGTACGCCAGAAGCTAAGCCCTACGCATGCTACCCTTCTTCCTCTCCTCTGAGCTACCCACCATCATTCTTGGGGATTTCAACATCCCTGTCAACCTTGACAACCCAGACACAGCCCGTCTCCTCCACTTAACCTCCTCCTTTGCACTTGCACAGTGCATACAATCCACCACCCACTCCGACGGTAATATCCTTGATCTTGTCTTCTCCAACCACTGCGCTCCCCACAACCTCACTAACACCCCCTTCCCTCTCTCTGACCACAACCTGATCACCTTCTCTATCTCCTCGTCCTCCAACGCCTACCCCTCCAAATGTTACACTACTATCAGCCGTAACCTCCGCAACCTTAACCCTGCCCCCCTCCACTCTGCAGCTGATCAACTCCATGACCGCATCCTCCCCCTGTCCTGCCCCGACTTGGCTATGACTGCCTACAACAACGCACTGTCAGCAGCCCTTGACTCACTAGCGCCTTTAACCACATGCAACATCAGACTCCGACCGCTCCAGCCCTGGCAGACTGATCACACCAAAACCCTCAAATGACGCAGTCGTGCCCTGGAGCGACTATGGCGCAAAACAAAATCCCAACAAGCTTTCACCTGCTACAAATCTGCCTTCCGCACCTACACCTCCTCCCTCCACGCAGCCAAACAAGCCTACTTCCTGACCCTCATCAAGGCCCTCTCCTCCAATCCTCGCCGACTCTTCTCCACCTTCAAATCTCTACTCTCTCCACCCCCACCTCCACCCAGCACCTCACTCACCGCCCTTGAGATTGCCAATCACTTCAAAAACAAGATTGACACAATTCGCAAGGACTTTGCCGCAACTCACACGCCCTCTCAACCCGTCCCCTCTCACACAGCTACCCCCTCATCCCCCCTCCCTCTCGACATTACCCGCAGGGACTTCGTCACTGCTCAAACTCCCTCCAACCCCGTTCCCCCTCACTCAGCTACCCCCTCATCACCCCTCTCCCACGGCCCCACCACTGCTCTGACCTCCACTCCCACCCCACCCTACATTCTTCATACTGAAGCTCCCCCAACACTCCACACCTTTCACCTTACTACCATCGAGGAAGTCTCCAAGATCCTCTCTGATGCCCGCCTCACCACCTGCCCCCTCGACCCTATCCCCTCACAATTCCTACGACCTCCCTCCCCCTCCATCCTACGCTCCCTCACCCACATCTTTAATCTCTCCCTCTCCTCCGGCACTTTCCCCTCCCCACTAAAGCATGCGCACATCACCCCCATACTTAAAAAGCCCTCCCTGGACCCCAATGACCCGAACAACCTCAGACCCATCTCCCTGCTCCCACTTACATCTAAACTCCTCGAGCGCCTCGTCTACACCCACCTATGCTCTCACCTCAACAACAACAACCTCCTCGATCCCCTACAGTCTGGCTTCCGCCCCCTACACTCCACCGAAACCGCCTTACTCAAACTCTCCAACGACCTTCTAACCACCAAAGCTAATGGCCACTATTCAGTGCTCCTACTCCTTGACCTCTCTGCGGCCTTCGACACAGTTGACCACCCCCTCCTCCTCAAAATACTACACTCCCTCGGCCTCAGAGATTCTGCTCTCTCCTGGCTCTCATCCTACCTGTCACAACGCTCTTTCAGCGTTACCTATAATGCTACCACCTCCCCCTCACTCCCCCTCTCTGTTGGGGTCCCTCAAGGCTCTGTCCTTGGGCCCCTTCTCTTCTCCATCTACACCTCCTCCCTTGGCCAACTCATACACTCTCATGGCTTCAACTACCACCTCTATGCCGACACACAAATCTATCTCTCAACCCCCCACCTCACCCCCTCGGTCTCTGCCCAAATCACACACCTACTGAGCGACATATCAGATTGGATGTCGCTCCACTTCCTTAAACTGAATCTCTCCAAAACCGAGCTCCTTGTCTTCCCCCCCAGCCCGAACCCCACCCCCCATTGACTTCTACATCACATCCAACAACGCCAATATCAAACCCGCTCTGCAGGCCAGAGTACTTGGTGTCATTCTGGACTCCAACCTATCCTTCCAGCCCCAAGTCCAATCTTTAACAAACTCGTGCAGACTCCACCTCCGCAACATCGCCAAAATCTGCACGTTCCTAACCCCAGAAACCACTAAACAGCTCATCCACTCCCTCATCATATCACGACTCGACTACTGCAACTCCCTCCTCACTGGCCTGCCTCGCCGCTGGCTATCCCCGCTTCAGTCGATCCTGAATACGGCTGCCAGACTCATTCACCTTTCCAACCGCTCCATTTCCGCCACCCCCCTCTGCCAATCCCTCCACTGGCTTCCGATTGCGCAACGGATCAAATTTAAAATCCTAACACTGACGTACAAAGCTGTCCACCATACTGCCCCGAACTACATCACTGACCTAATATCCAAGTACCGCCTATCACGCACACTCCGCTCCTCACAAGACCTCCTTCTCTCTAGTTCCCTGGTCTCCTCCTCCCATGCCCGCCTCCAGGACTTCTCCAGGGTGTCACCCATCCTCTGGAACTCCCTTCCCCAACCCATCAGATTATCACCTACTCTCCTCTCCTTTAGGCGCACCCTGAAAACCCATCTCTTCAGGGAAGCCTACCTCACCCCCTGCTAACTTGCTGGCCTCCTCCACTCTTCCTACCACTCCATCCCCCACAGCTATCTCCTCCTGTACCACTATCCCGTCCCTTCTAGATTGTAAGCTCGAAAGAGCAGGGCCCTCGATCTCCTCATGTTTTGCATTGTATTGGTATTGTTCTGTCACATGTTCTGTCCCCCTTTGTAATGTACAGCGCTGAGTGAACTATTGGCGCTTTATAAATACTGTATAATAATAATAATAATAATGAGGAGCATGACCTGTATGCCAGCAGCCCCGTTATGGAAGCAGAGTTGGAAGGCCAGAAGGTACGCTGCCTAGTTGATACAGGGTCGGCATGCACCCTTATGCCTCTGGAGTTCTTCAAACGACACTTTGGACATATGATGGAGCCGGAAGACGGGAGTGTCATCAAGCTGACGGCTGCCAATAACAGAGAGATTGACATCCGAGGAATAGTCTGGATGCGGGTCCGGCTGTGTGGGCAAGATGTCGGCAAGAAGGGGGTCGTGCTGGTGGATCATTTGTCCAGGAGAGGGATGGACGTGACACTAGGTATGAACGTGCTGAGGGACCTAGACCACCAACTCTATGCCAAAGAAGGGCCGAGGTATTGGCAACGGGCCACCACACATCGGCCAACCCAGAAGGTTCTACAGCAGATGGTGAGGAGCTGTAGTCTGCGAAAGGGCGACATGTCCGGTTGGCCCATTGGACACGTGAGGGTGCCGCGGAGGACCCTGGTAAAGATCCCGCCTCGACATGAGCGAAAATTGATGCTGATGGTTGGGGCTGGACGACAACTGAATGGACTGGAGGTCCTGATCAAGCCCGCTTACCAAGAAGAAATGCAGACTCATCCACTGATAGCCCGGGCCCTTGCTATTGTGAATGATGGATATGTGCCTGTACGCTGCCTCAACATTGAAGACTGTGAGTTAACTGTCCCTGGGAATACCTTGCTGGCCGAAGTTTGTGTCCGAAGGGGATATACTTCGATGGAGGAGCTTCACGCTACGGGCAGATAGGAGATCAGCATGGACCTATGCTGTAGAGGTCCATCAAATGGAGACCCCGACAGCGGAGTGGAACTCTCAAGTGATCATGGCCCAGATGGGGGTGGACTGCAAGATCCTGACTCCAGGACAACAGAAGTTGCTGGAAGACACCCTTTGGGAGTTTCAGGAGGCCTTCTCCAGACATGAGGACTTCGGGGTGTGCCTCCACCATTGAACACGAAATCCCCACCGGCAATGCTGCACCGATCAGGGAACGTTACCGGCAAATCCCGCCTAAAATGTACCAGGAAGTGAAGGATATGGTGGCCAGCATGTTGGAAAACCAGGTGATCCAGGAGAGTCAAAGTCCTTGGGCTGCTCCAGTAGTCTTGGTGTGGAAGAAAGATGGGAGTCTCCGTTTCTGCGTGGATTATTGGAAGCTGAATGCCCAGACCGTCCGGGATGCCTACCCCCTTCCGCGGATTGAGGAGTCGTTGTCCGCCCTGAGTCATTTGAAGTTTGTCTCGACTCTTGACCTGGTCAGTGGGTATTGGCAGGTACCGATGGCCAAGAAGGACAAAGCGAAGATGGCCTTCATCCTACCTATGGGTCTCTACGAGTTCAACAGGATGCCATTCGGCCTGTCCAATGCCCCGGGAACATTTCAGCGGTTGATAGAGCACTGTCTGGGAGATCTCAACTTTGAGTCGGTATTGATATATCTGGATGACGTAGTAGTGTTTGGGGCCTCTTTTGAGGATCACCTCCAGAAACTGCAACAGGTCTTAGGACGGCTGCGAGACCATGGGCTCAAAATCAAGCCCAAGTAGTGCCAACTGTTTCGACAACAGATAGAGTATTTGGGACATTTGGTCACCCAGGAGGGGGTAAAGCCAACCCCCGACAAGGAGGAGGTCGTCCAGAAGTGGCCCCAGCTGAGTA
The DNA here is from genome assembly GCF_062004578.1 of Staurois parvus. Lineage (NCBI taxonomy): Eukaryota > Metazoa > Chordata > Amphibia > Anura > Ranidae > Staurois > Staurois parvus. The sequence goes on from NW_028318094.1 coordinate 10,166,867, forward strand.
CACTACGAGAGGTGCGGGCGTTCATTGGACTGGCCAGCTACTACAGGAGGTTTATACCCAAGTTTGCTCGGCCCGTTAAATGAGTTATAAAGGGGCACTGCAGGGAGCCCGAAGAATCGTCCCATCGAGTGGGGACCTTGGCAACAAGAGGCCTTTGAAGCAGTGAAGGGGACGCTGATTAGTGCCCCGATTCTGGCTTATGTGCGGTTCGACACCCCATTCCTGTTGTACACTGACGGAAGTCTACATGGTCTGGGGGCTGTGTTATCCCAAGTCCAGGATGGACGTGAGAGAGTCGTTGCCTATGGCTCTGAGGGAGTCCGAGTGCAACCCTGACAACTTTAGCTCCTTTAAATTGGAACAACTGGCACTGGTGTGGGCCATGACCGTAAAGTTTGCGGAGTACCTGACCGGTGCAGAGGTGACCGTGATGACTGACAGCAACCCATTAGCACATCTGGAAAATGCCAATCTTGGTGCGCTTGAGCAGAGGTGGTTGGCTCGCCTCTCTTAAGTACCAATACCGCATCAAGTTCCAGTCAGGTAGGGAGAACGGCAACGCTGACGCACTCTCCCGAGTCCCTGTAGGGTTGTCGGCTCAGAGTGTCGATGAGGAGCTAGAGGACACTGAAACTCCTGACCTTAGTCGATTACCCATATTCCAGGATGTGGCACATTCAAGTGGGGTGGCGTTCGGGATGCCAATGGTGCTGGGAAAGACGTTGGCTGATTGGGAGAGGGTCCAGGATAGCTGCCTGGACCTGTGGAAAGTGAAAGAATAGGTCCATACCAAGATCTGGTCTCGGTCAGAAGAGCGGGCTTGTCTGACTCCCGAGGGCCAAAAGTTGTTGAGGCAGTGGGACAAGCTAACTGTTACCCAGGGCCTCCTGTGTTGGACCATATGCTTGCAGTCAGAGTTGCAATACCGGCGACAGATTGTCATCCCCATGTCATTAGGACCGGAGGCTGCCCGGGAAGCCCATGAGAGGGGTGCCCATTTTGGGAGCGATAAAACGTTCAAGTGGCTCCAACGGCTCGTGTACTGTCCAGATTTGGCAGACATGGTGGCCGAGGCATGCCTTAAGTGTCGGCCCTGCGGGCTGAGTAAGAGTACTGAACAGTGGGCTCTTGTCCAGGCCATCTGGACATCAGCACCCCTAGAGCTCCTTATGATCGAATATGTACAGATTGGATACTCTACCTCGGGACACTCGTACTGTCTAGTCATGATAGATCATTTCACAAAGTATGCGGTGGCTGTACCCACCAGAGACCAGACGGCAGAGTCGGCCGCTGAAGCGGTCTGCAAACACTTTGTACAGGTATTCGGGTGTCCACAGAGAATACATTGGGACCAGGGCGAATGTTTTCAGGGTACTCTAATGAATGGCTTGTACCAACTGTATGGGATCAAACGTTCCTGCACCACCCCGTATCACCCCCAGGGAAATGGGGCGTGCGAGCGGTTCAACCGCACCTTGCTCCAGATGCTGTGGACTCTGGAGGACCGCCAAAAGGTTCAGTGGCCCAAATACCTACCTGAACTGATGTGGGCCTATAATAACAGGGTACATGGTACCACTGGATACTCCCCACATATGCTCATGTTTGGGAGGGCCGGACGGGAGATTGAAGATCTCCACATGCCCGATCCAATGGAGCCACCACCAAGAAATACTACCGCATGGGTGCAAGAGCACCGCTGCCGGCTGAGAGCGATCCACAAGGTTGTGGGGGAGTGCCTTAGACAACTGGTACACCCCAATCCAAAACCAGTGCAGAAGGAAGGGTATGCCCCGGGTGATCGAGTGATAGTCAAAGCCAAGCGGCCGTCTGGAAAGTTGGATGGGCAGTGGGAGGCGGTCCCATACACGGTGAAAAGGAGGGTAGACCCTGCCATCCTGGTCTATGAGGTAGAGCCAATAGGGACTGGGGGGCCCTCACGAACCTTGCATCGTAACATGTTGAGGCATTGTAATTTTGATGAACCAGTGTGCGTGGAGGGGATGGCTCCTGCTCAGAGTACAGAGGAAATCCCCTTAGAGGAGGGGGTTGTCCCTGCCCCGGTACCCACAGAGGCTCCAACCTTAGCAAGTTTGCCACCAAGGGAAAGTGTTGAGCAGTCAGCAGCTCCTCTCCCATTAAATGTGCCTGACGTCCCCAGTGCTTCTGAGCCTGTCACTCTACGAAGGTCAACAAGGCCCAATGCTGGTGTGCCCCCACAGCGTTATGCCCAGAATGAGTTTGTATGGGGAGGGTTGCTGAGGACGACAACCTCTAGTGGGGTGGCATGTGAGATGGGGAAACAGCTCTCATTGTTTGAACACTGAAGTAAATTAAAAATGTTCTGACTGACATTCTGCAGTTTAGCCACAAGATGTCACTGTTTTTTCTAACAGCCTCAGACTGCATAGAGATTTCTATATACATGAAAAGGTGGGGTTTTACACTTGGAGAGTGAACAGAAAAAGGAAAGGAGAGCAGCCATGCTTGAGACAGAGAAGGGGGGCTGTGTGATCTGAGAATCCGATGCCATCCAGATGTGAGGACAGCCCTCCGTGATCAGAAATTCAGTTGAGTGAAGCTGATGGTGTTCAAGACGCTAACCCTGTTCAAAGAAAGGAAGATTGCTTCTAGGAAGCTGATGGGAAGCTGAGGAACTGTAAGGGACCGCCTGGCGGTACCACTAGCACTCCACTGAATAGGCGTCCCCAGCACACGGAGTATAAGTCCAAGGGTGCTTGTTCACCAGGGCCCCTGATGGTGGGGATGGACTTGGAGCCCCCTGAGACCAGGTCGTGGCTACTGGGTGCGTCCGTCAGTGGTAGTGGTATGCGCCAAGGGCTCCCACGGGGAAGAGTCTGATATGAGGAGGTCGGCAGACCCCACTGCACGGGATGGATGGATGGATGAGCAAGGTCAGACGGGCCGGGTCGGTAACAGAGAGGACGGCAAGGTACAAGGCAGCGGGCATAGAATGGTCGGGTCACACGCCAGGTCAGCAACAGCAGGTCAAATCCAATAGGGGGCATTCAGGAGAGAGGTCAGGCAAAGCAAGGGTCAGGGCAGGAGAAATACAGCAAGGTCAGGTTACAATCCGGGTCAGCAACTTACAATACACAGGTTCACAGATACAAGATACAGGTAAGACCAGAAGGCACTGAATGACAGCTTAGGGTCGTTTAAATATCCCGCCCTGCGCTGCCATTGGTGCCCAGCGGGCGGCCGCGGCTTCTACTGCGCATGCGCAAACTCGAACGCCGCGGCCGGCCCGGACCTAGTGCTCGAGTCCCTGCACAGGGCAGCACACTGCGCCTGCGCCGGGACCATCGTGGCGGGGATCGAGGGGATCCCTGACATTGCCCCCCCCTACGGGCAACCTCCGGATGCCCACCCGATCTCTCCACCACGGGTGATCGCGAAAGAACCTCCGGACAAGTCTAGGTGCATGGACATTCTGGGCTGGTTCCCAAGAATTGTCCTCAGGGCCATAGCCCTTCCATTTGATTAGGAATTGGGCCTGGCCCCCCCTCCTTCGGCACTTTAGGATTGATTCCACCTCAAATTCTTCTTCTCCCTCGACCGTTATGGCTTCCGGGGGTCTCGATTCTCGGTCAGGGAAGGCATCTGGGATTACTGGCTTCAGCAGGGACACATGGAAGAGTGGGTGGATTTTGAGTGTGTCAGGAAGGACGAGTTCGTAGGCCGCTTCGTTGACCATCCGTTTAATGCAGAAGGGGCCTATAAACTTGGGTCCCAATTTCTTCGACGGACAAAGCATCCTTAAATTGGACGTCGCTAGCCAAACCTTCTCCCCAGGCCGCAACACCAGATCTCCCCTCCGTTTCCTGTTGAATGCCTTCCTGTAGTCTTCCTGGGCCCGACTGATGGCCTCTTGAAGCTTCTTATTGTTCGTGGAGAAAAACGTTACTACATCTTGCGTTGCTGGTACTGGGCATTCCGGGACCAAATCCGGGAGGAAGACGGGGTGAAAACCATAGTTGGCAAAGAACGGGGACTGTCCCGTTGCTGAGTGACGGGCGTTGTTCTACGCGAATTTCGCTAGGGGGAGAAGTGGCATCCAGTCATCTTGAGTAAACGAAGTGTAGCATCTCAAGTATTGCTCCAGGGTCTGATTGGTCCTTTCGGTTTGACCATTAGTTTGAGGGTAGAATGCAGAGGAAAGGGACAATTTGATGTCCAGGGCTTTGCACAGTGCCCTCCAAAATCTTGACGTGAACTGGACCCCTCGGTCCGAGACAATGTCTTCGGGGACCCCATGCAGCCTTACTACCTCACGAATGAAAACTCGCGCAGTCTCGGCTGCCGAGGGGGTTTTCTTCAACGGGATGAAGTGGGCCATCTTGGACAAGCGGTCCACGACCACCAGGATTGCCGTGTGGTCTAGTGATGGCGGAAACTCGACTATAAAGTCTAACGAGATCTTTTGCCAAGGCCGTTCAGGAATCGGTAAGGGTCGCAGCAGACCCCAAACTTTGTTTCTGGATGGCTTGTTCTTTTGGCAGGTGATACAGGACCTTACATAGCCCTTACAATCTTTAGCCATGTCCGGCCACCAGAAGGAGCGTCGGAGAAGTTCCAGGGTCTTTTCTGGGCCAAAGTGCCCCGCCATCGGATGGTCATGGCAATGGCCCAAGACCAGGGTTCGGGCTTCCTCCGGCACCACAATCCGATCTTCCCTCCATAGGAGTCCCCCCTTGTTCTGGAGGAGCCCTTCGGCTGGGGTAGAGACGGTTGTGGATGCCTCCATTATCTTGGAACGAAGGTCCGACTGAAGGGCCAAGAAGTTACCCGAGGACAGGATGGTGTCGGGTACTGGGATCTCCTTGGCGTCCTCGTACATACGTGATAACGCATCTGGCTTAGTGTTCTTTGATCCAGGCCGGTACGTAATGTGGAAGTTGAATCTAGAAAAGAATAGTGCCCATCTTGCCTGTCGCGGGCGTAGACGCTTGGCGGTTCTCAGATATTCTAGGTTTTTGTGATCAGTAAATATTAAGATGGCGTGCACAGCACCTTCCAGCAGGTACCTCCATTCCTCTAATGCCGTTTTGATCGCCAGTAGCTCTCGATCACCGATATCATAATTCTTCTCTGCTGGGGTAAGCTTCCGTGAGAAGAATGCTACAGGATGGAGCAATTCCTTGGTGCCTTTCCGCTGGGAGAGGATGGAACCTACTGCATTCTCCGATGCATCCACTTCCAGGATGTAGGGCAGGGCGGCGTCTGGGTGACCCAAAATGGGTGCCGAGGTGAACAACTTCTTCAAGGCTTCAAAAGCTTCCTGAGCTTCTGGTGTCCATCTGAACCGGGTTCCCAGCTTGGTTAGCTGAGTAATGGGGGAGACCAGACCCGAGAAGTTCTTGATGAACTTTCGGTAAAAATTTGCAAAACCAATAAATCGTTGGACGCCTTTCCTGTCCGTGGGTTCAGGCCAATCCAGTATTGCAGCGACTTTCTGGGGATCCATCGCGACCCCCGCGGTGGAGATAATCAGGCCCAAGAAAGTAATGCTGGATTGTTCGAAACAACATTTCTCTGCCTTGGCGTACAACCCATGCTGCCGCAATCGCCCCAATACCCTCGCTACATGTATTCTGTGTTCCCCCAAGGAAAGGGAGAAAATCAAAATGTCGTCTAAATAGACGATAACAAAGACATCCAGGAAGTCCCTAAAAATATCATTCACAAAGTGTTGAAACGTGGCCGGAGCATTACAGAACCCGAACGGCATGACCAAATATTCAAAATGGCCGAAGCGGGTGCGGAAGGCTGTCTTCCACTTGTCCCCCTCCCTTATGCGAACCAAGTTGTATGCTCCCCTCAAATCCAGCTTTGTAAAAACCACTGCTGTTTTTAAACTTTGGAATAACTCTGGTACTAACGGCAGTGGGTAACGGTTCTTTATCGTGACCCTGTTCAACTTCCTGTAATCGATACACGGCCTCAAGGTTTTGTCCTTTTTTTCAACAAAGAAAATTCCCGCCCCCGCCCGTGAAGTGGAGGGGCGGATGAACCCCTTCTGGAGGCTGTCCTCGATATATTCCTTCAGGGCCCCCAATTCGAGCTCTGAAAGGGGGAAGATTCGCCCAAAAGGAATTTCTGAACCGGGTAACAGGTCAACGGGACAGTCATAAGGGCGGTGGGGGGGTAGAGTATCAGCTCCCCGCTTGCTGAACACATCTAGAAACTCATGGTAGGCTGCCGGGATTACCTGTTTTAATTCGGCTTCCCCCTCAGAGCACAGGAGGATTTGGGGGACCCCCGGGCCCGAAGTGCGGCAGTATACCCGACAGTATGGAGAAGGGAACGAAATTACTCCGGTCTCCCAGTCAATTTGGGGGTTATGGGCCCGTAACCATGGGAGCCCCAAAATGACTGGGAAGAGGGGTGAAGCTATAGCATCCAGGCGGAGCAGTTCCTGGTGCTAGCCGGCAATGACAGTGGCGATGGAGGGGGTTTCCTGGTTCACTACCCCTGATTTTATCCGTGAACCGTCGGCCAAATAAATATTGAACCCCTTCTGTTTCAATTGGAGAGGAATACCCTGCTGGTGAGCAAAATTAATGTCCAAGAAGCAGCTGCATGCCCCCGAATCAACTATGGCCGATACTTCCACGGTCCTTTCCGGAAGCTGAAAGGAAAGGGGCACCACTAAGTATTGGGATGGACTAACATTGCCAATGGACAAGGAAGAAGAGGTGCACTTACTCAGTTTCTGCGGGCAGGATCGTACCATATGACCAGCTTCACCACAGTAGAGGCACAGGTTCTGGGATCGTCTGCGCTGATGTTCCTCTGGAGATAGTTTAGGCCGTGCCAGGCCGAGTTGCATAGGTTCAGGGATATCTCCAGGTGGCCGGTTCTGGATGTTTGGCCTAGGTGCTTGACTGGGACCTTGAAATGACCCCCAGGGATTTCCATGACCCTGGCCGGACCTCTCAAACCTGCGTTCCCGCAGTCTACGGTCAATCTTAATAGTCAGTGCAATTAAGTCCTCTAAAGTCTCAGGCCCCTCCACCCGGGCGAGCTCATCTTTCAGGCCTTCTGATAGGCCTATACGGAACTGATGCAGGAGAGCAAACTCGTTCCAGCGTGTGTCCCCCATCCAGCGCCTAAATTCAGACGCGTACTCCTCCGCCGCTCGGCGGCCTTGCCGGAGCGTGTACAAAGTAGCTTCAGCAGAAGCTGCCCGCTGTGGGTCATCGTATAGGATGGCCATTGCGTCAAAAAAATTGTCAACCGAACTAAGGTGAGGGTCATTTTTTCCCCGCAGCTGGTGGGCCCAGTCTTGGGGTTCACCCTGCAGGAGGGAGATGACGAACCCCACCTTCACGGATTCAGTCACAAAGGTTCGTGGTTGCAACTCAAAATAGAGAAGACAGGACTCACGGAATGACCTGAAGCGTGTGCGGTCCCCGTGAAAATGTTCCGGTAAGGGTACTCGGGGTTCGGCCGCCGGGAGTGGGGCGGATGCCCCAGAAACCGGCACAGGGGCTGCTACGGCCGGGGGTGCGGGGACCGCGGCCTGTGGGGCAGAAACGGATATAGTGCAGGTCTGGAAGTGATTCTCAATCTGCTGACATCTGTCCTGCAGGGCCGATACGGCCTGTGTCAAGTTAGACAGGTGCCTGCAGATCTCCTCAAGCGGCGAGGGCCCTCCTCTAGACTCAGTCATGGCCTTCTGGTACTGTAAGGGACCGCCTGGTGGTACCACTAGCACTCCACTGAATAAGCGTCCCCAGCGCACAGAGTCTAAGTCCCAGGGTGCTTGTTCACCAGGGCCCCTGATGGTGGGGATGGACTTGGAGCCCCCTGAGACCAGGTCGTGGCTACTGGGTGCGTCCGTCAGTGGTAGTGGTATGCGCCAAGGGCTCCCACGGGGAAGAGTCTGATATGAGGAGGTCGGCAGACCCCACTGCACGGGATGGATGGATGGATGAGCAAGGTCAGACGGGCCGGGTCGGTAACAGAGAGGACGGCAAGGTACAAGGCAGCGGGCATAGAATGGTCGGGTCACACGCCAGGTCAGCAACAGCAGGTCAAATCCAATAGGGGGCATTCAGGAGAGAGGTCAGGCAAAGCAAGGGTCAGGGCAGGAGAAATACAGCAAGGTCAGGTACAATCGGGGTCAGCAACTTACAATACACAGGTTCGCAGATACAAGATACAGGTAAGACCAGAAGGCACTGAATGACAGCTTAGGGTCGTTTAAATATCCCGCCCTGCGCTGCCATTGGTGCCCAGCGGGCGGCCACGGCTTCTACTGCGCATGCGCGAACTCGAACGCCGCGGCCGGCCCGGACCTAGTGCTCAAGTCCCTGCACAGGGCGGCACACTGCGCCAGCGCCGGGACCATCGCGGCGGGGATCGAGGGGATCCCTGACAGGAACTAAGCAATATATATACTGTGATACTTAGTGGAGAGACAGTTGTTCTGTTCAGAGTCACCAGCGGATACAAAGCAGACCCGGGTCGGTAAGATTGTGCACGCACCTCATTTCAGTGTTGGCACCTATAGGACTGAGACCGGCCCATAGTTAGTTAGTTAGGGTCTCTGTTTGTGTCAGGCCACAAGTGTTGTTACTGATCATTGGAAGGACTCCACAACTTAGTGACATTTTACATTGGAGAGCTGATAAAATCCTACAAACTCAAGCCAGACTGGTGGTTTGCTCAGAAGGAATACTCAGGCACGTGCTACAGGACCAGTTATGGGAGGGGGAACACTGCAGATTTGTGTAAGATTGTAAGCTGTTGTGCTGCACCTCAGGCTAGCCCATACCATACACCCATACACCGATTCTTGTTCTTTTTGGGTAATAACGGGTAAGGTGAGGCAGCTTAGTTGTGCCCACCAGTAGGTAAATTACTACACTTTCTACCTTCATCCATCAGAAGGCGCCATGCTGTGCAGCACAAGGGTCTCAGCCTTTGGGCTGAGTGTATGTAAATTTATTGTATATTCCAGCATTTGTGGTTTTGTTTATTTGCCACATCTAAGTAAAATTCTGTTGTGACAAAAGCTGGTGTTGGGATTGCTTTCCTCGTTCGTGACTTCACTGTATCCTGGGGAGCCCACCCCGTTACATGGCTTACACGTGCGTTGCACAACCCAAATGGCATGACCAAATACTCGAAATGACCGAACCAAGTGCGGAAGGCTGTCTTCCATTCGTCCCCTTCCCATATGCGGACCAAGTTATATGCTCCTCTGAGATCCAACTTAGTAAAAATAGTGGCAGTCTTAAGTCTCTGAAACAGTTTAGGAACCAGACGAAGGGGATAACGATTCTTTACGGTGATCTTATTCAGGTCTCGATAGTCCACTCAAGGCCTCAAGGATTTATCCTTCTTTTCCACAGAGAAAATTCCGGCTCCAGCTGGTAAAGTGGAGGGATGTATGAATCCTTTTTGGAGGTTCTCATCGATGTATTTCTTTAACACCCCTAATTTTCATTCCGATAAGGGGAAGATTCGCCCGAATGAGATTTCAGACCCGGGAAGTAGATCAATCGGGTAATCATAGGCTCGATGAGGAGGAAGAATGTCTGCTCCCTGCTTACTGAACACATCAAGGTAACCATGGTAGACTGGAGGGATTACTTGAGAAAGTTCTGCATCCGAGTCCATGCACAGTAGGGTCGGTGTGACTGAGGGTGTCATGGGTAAACCATGTTTCTGACAATAAGATGAAAGAAATTGGATTGACCCGGTCTTCCAGTTGATTTGAGGGTCATGCGCCCGTAGCCAAGGGAGTCCCAAAATGACAGGAAATAATGGAGAAGCGATGGCGTCCAGACGCAGAAACTCCTGATGGTGATTGGCAACCGTAGTGCGGATTGGTGGGGTCTCTCTGTCTACCAGTCCGGATTTAATACGGGACACGTCGGCCAGGAAGATGTTTAATCCGTGTTCCTTGGTCTGTAATGGAATACGCTGATGGGCTGCAAAATTTATATCTATGAAGCAGCTGCAGACCCCTGAATCAATAATTGCCATCACCGATACGGTTCTTCCGGGAAGCTGAAATGAAATGGGCACAGCTAGATGAGTTGAGCTGTCGAGACAGGCCGGAGAAACAGCAGAAGAGACAGAGAGCCACTTACTCAACTTAGCTGGACAGAAGCGCACATAATGACCCGCTTCTCCACAATAAAAGCAGAGGTTATAAATCCGACGTCTTTGGCGTTCCTCTGACATTAATGAAGGTCGTATTAGTCCAAGTTGCATTGGCTCAGGTATATCGGTAGCTTCAGAATCCCGGTTTCTGACAGGAGGATTGGGCTGGAATGGGAACCTAGGTAGCACCCAAGTAGACCTCTGAACTTGACTGGACCTTTCTAGCCTGCGTCAATCTGGATGGCCAACGTGATTAGGTCCTCCAAGGAGTCAGGTATGCCCACTCTAGCTAGCTCTTCCTTGAGGGGTTCCGATAGGAGCGAAACTGATGACGTGGGGCTGTATCGTTCCAGTGAGTATCACCACTCCAGCGTCTGAAATCAGAAGCATAATCTTCTGCTGCTCGGCGACCCTGTAAGAGTGAGTGTAAAGCTGCCTCAGTGGAGGTAGCTCACTGCGAGTCATCGAGCCATCGCATTGAAAAATGTTGTTACGGAATTCAGGTGTGGATGGCGATCTTCAAGCAGACGATGGGCACAACCCTGGGGTTCACCTTGCAGCAAGGAGATGATGAACCCCACCTTCACAGACTCTGTGGAGAAGGTTCGTGGCTGTAGATCGAAATACAGCTGACATGCATTTCGAAACGCCCTGTATTTACTTAGATCCATATTAAACCGTTCTGGCGTAGGCACACGGGGTTCAGGTAGGGGTAACGTGAACACTGTACTAGTGCGAAAACAGGCTAAAGTCTGCTGCTAGCTAATATCATACAGCCAGTTCAGACTCCGCAGAGATCCGGACAACAATGTCCATTTTCACCCAGCTGCCAGTCACTAAGAGACTAAGCCAGCTGCTCCCATCCCCCCCACAGTCCGGCGCTCCAGTGAGCGCTGGTAGGGGCTGAGCAAAGAGCGATCGGAGGTCTTTGATCGCTCAGTTCTTGGTGTAGAGACGGTCGAAGACAACAGAATTATCGGACTGATGCTGCAGACATCAAGGTGAGCATTATTATTATTAATTCCTGTACTTATCTTTTAAAAAGCAAGTCCCCTTGTACAATAAATAAAGTACAAGTCTTAAAGACACACATAAATGATCATGTGCAGAACTCCCAGTAAAGATGCCTTGACTGGAACAGACGCCCCAAAGTATAAACCCCCCTCAGAAAAGAAATTCCAGTGCAGACCCCCCTCAGTAAAGACTACAAATTTTGAATGAACCCTGTGCCCACTGCTCTGCACCCTTTCTAGCAAACTTTCAACAACAGGGATTTTAAAACCACGTGTATTTCAATACAAGTTTAAGCTGGCCAACTGCGTCAAAGTAATCCCTCTCTGGCCAGGCCCTATTCTACTCTGAAAAATAAATATGCTCTAGTGGATATAGTGCCAATATAGGGCAGATAGGCAAAAGCTGTAGAAGAGCTACAGGAGCACTTCTGGCTACTCACCTAGACTATGAAAAAAGGCCCACCTTGTATGGATTCTTCCCAATCACAGAACTCCTCCATTAGCATAGACCCCCAGTAACCACCACTACAAATACCCCTCAGTACTGATAACCCAGTAACCCCCCCCCCCCCCCAAAGTATAGACACTCCTCAGTAAAGACATCCTTGCACAGACCCTCCTCAGTAAGCACTAACTCAGTACAGTCCCCTCTCAGTACACATCCACAATACAGATTTCCCAGTACAAAAAAATCAAGTAGAGCCCCCCTCAGTTAAAACCTCCACAGTACAGATCCACCCTGGGCAGTCCACTTCAGTACAGAACCCTTCTGAATACAGGCCTTTCAATTGACATTCCCAGTGCAGACCCTACAGTATACCCAGTACAGACCCCACACTAAAGACTTCACTACAGACCCACCCAGTAAAGACAACCCTCAGTAAACGCACATTCACTATGCTGATGATGCTCTTGTCAAAAAGGTCCTGCTGTCTGTCCTCCATAAAGGGGTATACCTTCTTCCCCGTTTTGCAGTCGAGACAGTGCACACACATGGGACAGCAGTACAGAGTTCCAACTCTTCCAGCCCACTAGATGGATCGACCTCAAATGGAGATTGACCTATGTGAGGAACCAGCCGTGAAGGATGCAACTTCTAGGGCGTGAGGAAACAGTATAGAAGCACCGTAAGACTTTCACATCAAAGATATTAAATGCTAAATATTTTGCCATCACAGTGCTCTGCAAAGTATGGTAGCGTGCTTCAATGCAGTTAACTATGGACACGCCCCTGTGCAGACATTCTAAGGATAGACACTCCCAGTGGAGAATGATCCTGTGCAGGACTCCCAGTACAGACGCCTCCACTTGCACAGACCCCCAGTAAAAAATCCCTCATAGCAGACATCCCAGTACAGATGCCCCAAAGTATAGACTCCCCTCAGTAAACACATTCCAGTGCAGACCCCCCTTTCGTAAGGACTAAAAATTTTGAATGAACCCTGTGACCACTGATCTGCACCATTTCTAAAAAAACTTTCCACAACAGGGATTTTTAGTTCACATGTACTTCAACACATGTTTAAGCTGGCCAACTGTGTCAAAGTAATCCCTCTTTGGCCAGGCCCTACTCTATTCTGAAAAATAAATATGCTCTAGTGCAGCAATGGGCAAACTACGGCCCGCGGGCCGTATACGGCCCAGGGGACCTTTTAATCTGGCCCGCGGAGTGTGGCAAACATTGGCTGTCAGGATGTAGGCGGGGCAGCGTGACGAACTCCTCTCCTCTCACAGTCCGCCCTGAAGACCGGAACGGCGCGGGAACACAGTGAGAGGAACATGCGGAGCAAAGGTAAGTGAATTGACACAATATGGGGAATGAATTACTATAGGGGGGATGAATTACTATATGGGGGGTGAATTACTATAGGGGGGAATGAATTACTATATGGGGGATGAATTACTATATGGGGGATGAATTACTATGGGGGATGAATTACTATAAGGGGGATTAATTACTATGGGGGATGAATTACTATAGGGGGAATGAATTACTATATGGAGGATGAATTACTATGGGGGATGAATTACTATATGGGGGATGAATTACTATAAGGGGGATTAATTACTATGGGGGATGAATTACTATAGGGGGAATGAATTACTATAGGGGGGATGAATTACTATATGGGGGATGAATTACTATATGGGGGATTAATTACTATATGGGGGATGAATTACTATGGGGGGATGAATTACTATATGGGGGATGAATTACTATATGGGGGATGAATTACTATATGGAGGATGAATTACTATGGGGGATGAATTACTATATGGGATATGAATTACTATATGGGGGATGAATTACTATATGGGGGATGAATTACTATGGGGGATGAATTACTATGGGGGATGAATTACTATGCTTACTATGGGGGAATATTACTATACTTACTATGGAGGGCATGGTAGTGGCTGGGCCGGCCAGCGGCTAGTCCGGCCCCCGGGTCCAATATATGAACCCATTGCGGCCCTCAAGTCAAAAAGTTTGCCCACCCCTGCTCTAGTGGATATAGTTCCAATATAGGGCAGATAGGCAAAAGCTGTAGAAGAGCAACAGGTGCACTTCTGGCTACTGACCTAGACTATGAAAAAAGGCCCATCTTGTATGGATTCTTCCCAATCACAGAACTCCTCCATTAGTTTAGACCCCTATAACAACCACGACAAATACCCCTCGGTACTGATACCCCAGTAACCCCCCCAAAGTATAGACACTCCTAAGTAAAGACATCCTTGAACAGGCCCGCCTCTGTAAGCACTACCTCAGTACAGTCCCCTTTCAGTACACATCCACAATACAGATTTCCCAGTATAAAAAAAACAAGTAGAACCCCCCTCAGTTAAAACCTCCACAGTACAGATCCACCCTGGGCAGTCCACTTCAGTACAGAACCCTCCTGAATACAGGCCTTTCAATTGACATTCCCAGTGCAGACCCTACAGTATATCCAGTACAGACCCCACACTAAAGACTTCACTACAGACCCACCCAGTAAAGACAACCCACAGTAAATGCACATTCACTATGCTGATGATGCTCTGGTCAAAAAGGTCCTGCTGTCTGTCCTCCGTAAAGGGGTATACCTTCTTCCCCGTTTTACAGTCGAGACAGTGCACACCGACGGGACAGCAGTACAGAGTTCCAACTCTTCCAGCCCACTAGAAGGATCGACCTCAAACGGAGATTGCCCTATGTGAGGAACCAGCCGTGAAGGATGCAACTTCTAGGGGGTGAGGAAACAGTATAGAAGCTCCGTAAGACTTTCACATCAAAGATATTAAATGCTAAATAATTTGCCAACACAGTGCTCTGCAAAGTATGGTAGCGTGCTTCAATGCAGTTAACTATGGACACGCCACTGTGCAGACATTCTAAGGAAAGACACTCCCAGTAGAGAATGATCCTGTGCAGGACTCCTAGTAGAGACACCTCCACTTGCACAGACCCCCAGTAAAAAAATCCCTCATAGCAGACATCCCAGTACAGATGCCCCAAAGTATAGACTCCCCTCAGTAAACACATTCCAGTGCAGACCCCCCTCAGTAAGGACTAAAAATTCTGAATGAACCCTGTGACCACTGATCTGCACCATTTATAAAAAACTTTCCACAACAGGGATTTTTAGTTCACATGTATTTCAACACATCTTTAAGCTGGCCAACTGTATCAAAGTAATCCATCTTTGGCCAGGCCCTACTCTATTCTGAAAAATAAATATTCTCTAGTGGATATAGTTCCAATATAGGGCAGATAGGCAAAAGCTGTAGAAGAGCAACAGGTGCACTTCTGGCTACTGACCTAGACTATGAAAAAAGGCCCATCTTGTATGGATTTTTCCCAATCACAAAACTCCTCCATTAGTTTAGACCCCCAGTAACAACCACTACAAATACCCCTCGGTACTGATACCCCAGTAACCCCTCCAAAGTATAGACACTCCTAAGTAAAGACATCCTTGAACAGGCCCTCCTCTGTAAGCACTACCTCAGTACAGTCCCCTTTCAGTACACATCCACAATACAGATTTCCCAGTATAAAAAAAACAAGTAGAACCCCCCTCAGTTAAAACCTCCACAGTACAGATCCAACCTGGGCGTCCACTTCAGTACAGAACCCTTCTGAGTACAGGCCTTTCAATTGACATTCCCAGTGCAGACCCTACAGTATACCCAGTACAGACCCCACACTAAAGACTTCACTACAGACCCACCCAGTAAAGAAAACCCTCAGTAAATGCACATTCACTATGCTGATGATGCTCTGGTCAAAAAGGTCCTGCTGTCTGTCCTCCGTAAAGGGGTATACCTTCTTCCCCGTTTTACAGTCGAGACAGTGCACACCGACGGGACAGCAGTACAGAGTTCCAACTCTTCCAGCCCACTAGAAGGATCGACCTCAAACGGAGATTGACCTATGTGAGGAACCAGCCGTGAAGGATGCAACTTCTAGGGGGTGAGGAAACAGTATAGAAGCTCCGTAAGACTTTCACATCAAAGATATTAAATGTTAAAAATTTTGCCAACAGTGCTCTGCAAAGTATGGTAGCGTGCTTCAATGCAGTTAACTATGGACATGCCCCTGTGCAGACATTCTAAGGATAGACACTCCCAGTAGAGAATGATCCTGTGCAGGACTCCCAGTACAGACGCCTCCACTTGCACAGACCCCCAGTAAAAAATTTCTCATAGCAGACATCCCAGTACAGTTGCCCCAAAGTATAGACTCCCCTCAGTAAATACATTCCAGTGCAGACCCCCCTCAGTAAGGACTAAAAATTCTGAATGAACCCTGTGACCACTGATCTGCACCATTTCTAAAAAACTTTCAACAGGGATTTTTAGTTCACATGTATTTCAATAAATGATTAAGATGGCCAACTGCGTCAAAGTAATCCCTCTTTGGCAAGGCCCTACTCTACTCTGAAAAATAAATTTGCTCTAGTGGATATAGTTCCAATATAGGGCAGATAGGCAAAAGCTGTAGAAGAGCAACAGGTGCACTTCTGGCTACTGACCTAGACTATGAAAAAAGGCCCACCTTGTATAGATTCTTCCCAATCACAGAACTCCTCCATTAGTTTAGACCCCCAGTAACAACCACTACAAATACCCCTCAGTACTGATACCCCAGTAACCCCCTCAAAGTATATACACTCTTCAGTAAAGACATCCTTGTACAGACCCTCCTCTGTAAGCACTACCTCAGTACAGTCCCCTTTCAGTACACATCCACAATACAGATTTCCCAGTATAAAAAAAACAAGTAGAGCCCCCCTCAGTTAAAACCTCCACAGTACAGATCCAACCTGGGCAGTCCACTTCAGTACAGAACCCTTCTGAGTACAGGCCTTTCAACTGACATTTCCAGTGCAGACCCTACAGTATACCCAGTACAGACCCCACACTAAAGACTTCACTACAGACCCACCCAGTAAAGACAACCCTCAGTAAATGCACATTCACTATGCTGATGATGCTCTGGTCAAAAAGGTCCTGCTGTCTGTCCTCCGTAAAGGGGTATACCTTCTTCCCCGTTTTACAGTCGAGACAGTGCACACCGACGGGACAGCAGTACAGAGTTCCAACTCTTCCAGCCCACTAGAAGGATCGACCTCAAACGGAGATTGACCTATGTGAAGAACCAGCCGTGAAGGATGCAACTTCTAGGGGGTGAGGAAACAGTATAGAAGCTCCGTAAGACTTTCACATCAAAGATATTAAATGCTAAATAATTTGCCAACACAGTGCTCTGCAAAGTATGGCAGCGTGCTTCAATGCAGTTAACTATGGACACGCCCCTGTGCAGACATTCTAAGGATAGACACTCCCAGTAGAGAATGATCCTGTGCAGGACTCCCAGTACAGACGCCTCCACTTGCACAGACTCCCAGTAAAAAATCCCTCATAGCAGACATCCCAGTACAGATGCCCCAAAGTATAGACTCCCCTTAGTAAATACATTCCAGTGCAGACCCCCCTCAGTAAGGACTAAAAATTCTGAATGAACCCTGTGACCACTGATCTGAAGCATTTCTAAAAACTTTCAACAACAGGGATTTTTAGTTCACATGTATTTCAATAAATATTTAAGATGGCCAACTGTGTCACAGTAATCCCTCTTTGGCAAGGCCCTACTCTACTCTGAAAAATAAATATGCTCTAGTGGATATAGTTCCAATACAGGGAAGATAGGCAAAAGCTGTAGAAGAGCAACAGGTGCACTTCTGGCTACTGACCTAGACTATGAAAAAAGGCCCACCTTGTATAGATTTTTACCAATCACAGAACTCCTCCATTAGTTTAGATCCCCAGAAACAACCACTACAAATACCCCTCAGTACTGATACCCCAGTAACCCCCTCAAAGTATAGACACTCCTCAGTAAAGACATCCTTGTACAGACCCTCCTCTGTAAGCACTACCTCAGTACTGTCCCCTTTTAGTACACATCAACAATACAGATTTCCCAGTATAAAAAAACAAGTAGAACCCCCCTCAGTTAAAACCTCCACAGTACAGATCCAACCTGGGCAGTCCACTTCAGTACAGAACCCTTCTGAGTACAGGCCTTTCAACTGACATTCCCAGTGCAGACCCTACAGTATTCCCAGTACAGACCCCACACTAAAGACTTCACTACAGACCCACCCAGTAAAGACAACCCTCAGTAAATGCACATTCACTATGCTGATGATGCTCTGGTCAAAAAGGTCCTGCTGTCTGTCCTCCGTAAAGGGGTATACCTTCTTCCCCGTTTTACAGTCGAGACAGTGCACACCGACGGGACAGCAGTACAGAGTTCCAACTCTTCCAGCCCACTAGAAGGATCGACCTCAAACGGAGATTGACCTATGTGAGGAACCAGCCGTGAAGGATGCAACTTCTAGGGGGTGAGGAAACATTATCAAAGCTCCGTAAGACTTTCACATCAAAGATATTAAATGCTAAATAATTTGCCAACACAGTGCTCTGCAAAGTATGGTAGCGTGCTTCAATGCAGTTAACTATGGACACGCCCCTGTGCAGACATTCTAAGGATAAACACTCCCAGTAGAGAATGATCCTGTGCAGGACTCCCAGTACAGACGCCTCCACTTGCACAGACCCCCAGTAAAAAATCCCTCATAGCAGACATCCCAGTACAGATGCGCCAAAGTATAGACTCCCCTCAGTAAATACATTCCAGTGCAGACCCCCCTCAGTAAGGACTAAAAATTTTGAATGAACCCTGTGACTAGAGATGAGCGAATCGAACTTGGCGAAGTGGAATTCGTTTCGAATATTAGGAAAAATTCGATTCGCACCGAATCCGAATATTAGCAAACTTCGGATGCACGAATCAAATTTTTCCCGATCGGCCAATTTTCATCCCTTCTACAGCCGGCAAAAAGTGTCCCTGCAGACAGCTCCGCTATTTCTGACAGTTCTCTGACAGTTCCTTCACATTTACAGCGGTTGAAACATTGTATCTATTTGTTTCCATTTAGGATACAGATGTTTTTATTCGGAAACAAATAGATACAATGTTTTAACCGCTGTAAATGTGAAGGAACTGTCAGAGATCTGTCAGAAATAGCGGAGCTCACTGCAGATACACTTTTTGCTGTACTGGAATTCTTCTTTTCATTCTTCTTCTTCTTTTCATTCTTCTTCTTTTCATTCTTCTTATTCTTCTTCTTTTCATTCTTCTCATTCTTCTTTTCATTCTTCTTTTCATTCTTCTTTTCATTCTTCTTCTTCTTCTTTTCATTCTTCTTTTCATTCTTCTTTTCATTCTTCTTCTTCTTTTCATTCTTCTTCTTTTCATTCTTCTTCTTTTCATTCTTCTTTTCATTCTTCTTCTTCTTCTTTTCATTCTTCTTCTTCTTTTCATTCTTCTTCTTTTCATTCTTCTTTTCATTCTTCTTCTTCTTCTTTTCATTCTTCTTCTTCTTTTCATTCTTCTTTTCATTCTTCTTCTTCTTCTTTTCATTCTTCTTCTCATTTTCATTCTTCTTCTCCTTCTTTTCATTCTTCTTCTTTTCATTCTTCTTCTCATTCTTTTCATTCTTCTTCTCATTCTTCTTCTTCTTTTCATTCTTCTTTTCATTCTTTTTCTTCTTTTCATTCTTCTTCTTCTTTTCATTCTTCTTTTCATTCTTCTTCTTCTTTTCATTCTTCTTTTCATTCTTCTTCTTTTCATTCTTCTTCTTCTTCTTCTTTTCATTATTCTCCTTTTCATTCTTCTTCTTCTTTTCATTCTTCTTTTCATTCTTCTTCTTCTTCTTCTTTTCATTATTCTTCTTCTTTTCATTCTTCTTCTTTTCATTCTTCTTCTTCTTTTCATTCTTCTTCTTTTCATTCTTCTTCTTTTCATTCTTCTCATTCTTCTTTTCATTCTTCTTCTTTTCATTCTTCTTCTTCTTCTTTTCATTCTTCTTCTTTTCATTCTTCTTTTCATTCTTCTTCTTCTTCTTTTCATTCTTCTTTTCATTCTTCTTCTTCTTTTCATTCTTCTTCTTTTCATTCTTCTTTTCATTCTTCTTTTCATTCTTCTTCTTCTTTTCATTCTTCTTCTTTTCATTCTTCTTCTTCTTTTCATTCTTCTTCTTTTCATTCTTCTTCTTCTTCTTTTCATTCTTCTCCTTTTCATTCTTCTTCTTCTTCTTTTCATTCTTCTTTTCATTCTTCTTCTTTTCATTCTTCTTCTTCTTCTTCTTCTTTTCATACTTCTTCTTCTTTTCATTCTTCTTTTCATTCTTCTTCTTCTTTTCATTCTTTTCATTCTTCTTCTTTTCATTCTTCTCATTCTTCTTTTCATTCTTCTTCCTCTTCTTTTCATTCTTCTTCTTCTTCTTTTCATTCTTCTTTTCATTCTTCTTCTTTTCATTCTTCTTCTTCTTTTCATTCTTCTTCTTCTTTTCATTCTTCTTCTTCTTCTTCTTCTTCTTTTCATTCTTCTTCTTCTTTTCATTCTTCTTCTTTTCATTCTTCTTCTTCTTCTTTTCATTCTTCTTTTCATTCTTCTTTTCATTCTTCTCCTTCTTTTCATTCTTCTTTTCATTCTTCTTCTCATTCTTCTTTTCATTCATTCTTCTTCTTCTTTTCATTCATTCTTCTTCTTCTTCTTCTTCTTCTTCTTTTCATTCTTCTTTTCATTCTTCTTTTCATTCTTCTTCTTCTTTTCATTCTTCTTCTTCTTTTCATTCTTTTCATTCTTCTTTTCATTCTTCTTTTCATTCTTCTTCTCTATCTTCTTTTCATTCTTCTTCTTCTTTTAATTCTTCTTCTTCTTCTTTTCATTCTTCTCATTCTTCTTTTCATTCTTGTTTTCATTCTTCTTCTTTTCATTCTTCTTCTTCTTTTCATTCTGCTTTTCATTCTTCTTCTTTTCTTTCTTCTTCTTCTTCTTTTCATTCTTCTTCTTCTTTTTCTTCTTCGTCGTGCCCCGTGACTGCCCAAATGAGTGAAGTGTGCGGTGATTCTAAGATCGACGGCACTCATCTGCATGTCATACTGACTGACAGTATTATTTCTCTTCCCCAGCAGACTCCAAGGGCATTTAAATTAGAGGTACAGTGTTCTGCACTAATATAAAGGCTCTCTGAAGCCTAGAAACCCTTTTAATAAGTTAAATTCGCATCGAATCGAATTTCTTCCGCAAATTCGGCGAATCAGCCGAATCGAATTTTTGAATAATTCGCTCATCTCTACTGTGACCACTGATCTGAACCATTTCTAAAAAACTTTCAACAACAGGGATTTTTAGTTCACATGTATTTCAATAAATATTTAAGATGGCCAACTGTGTCAAAGTAATCCCTCTTTGGCAAGGCCCTACACTACTCTGAAAAATAAATATGCTCTAGTGCAGTGATGGCGAACCTTTTTGAGCCCGAGTGCCCAAACTGCAACCCAAAACCAACTTATTTCTTTCAAAGTGCCAACACTGCAATGAAACCTGAGTATCGAGCTTTTGGTTTAGAAAAAACAACTCGTACAGTAGTGCAAACTAATTAACAGTACAGGGATGACCAGAGACTGCGGACACAGTACAGGGATGACCAGAGACTGCGGACACAGTACAGGGATGACCAGAGACTGCGGACACAGTACAGGGATGACCAGAGACTGCGGACAGTACAGGGATGACCAGAGACTGCGGACAGTACAGGGATGACCAGAGACTGCGGACACAGTACAGGGATGACCAGAGACTGCGGACACAGTACAGGGATGACCAGAGACTGCGGACACAGTACAGGGATGACCAGAGACTGCGGACACAGTACAGGAGATGACCAGAGACTGCGGACAGTACAGGGATGACCAGAGACTGCGGACAGTACAGGGATGACCAGAGACTGCGGACACAGTACAGGGATGACCAGAGACTGCGGACACAGTACAGGGATGACCAGAGACTGCGAACAGTACAGGAGATGACCAGAGACTGCGGACAGTACAGGAGATGACCAGAGACTGCGGACAGTACAGGGATGACCAGAGACTGCGGACACAGTACAGGGATGACCAGAGACTGCGGACAGTACAGGGATGACCAGAGACTGCGGACACAGTACAGGAGATGACCAGAGACTGCGGACACAGTACAGGGATGACCAGTGACTGCGGACAGTACAGGGATGACCAGAGACTGCGGAAAGTACAGGAGATGACCAGAGACTGCGGACAGTACAGGGATGACCAGAGACTGCGGACATAGTACAAGGATGACCAGTGACTGCGGACACTACAGGGATGACCAGAGACTGCGGACAGGACAGGGATGACCAGAGACTGCGGACACAGTACAGGGATGACCAGAGACTGCGGACACAGTACAGGGATGACCAGAGACTGCGGACACAGTACAGGGATGACCAGAGACTGCGGACACAGTACAGGGATGACCAGAGACTGCGGACACAGTACAGGAGATTACCAGAGACTGCGGACACAGTACAGGGATGACCAGAGACTGCGGACACAGTACAGGAGATGACCAGAGACTGCGGACACAGTACAGGGATGACCAGAGACTGCGGACACAGTACAGGGATGACCAGAGACTGCGGACAGCACAGGGATGACCAGAGACTGCGGACAGTACAGGAGATGACCAGAGACTGCGGACAGTACAGGGGATGACCAGAGACTGCGGACAGCACAGGGATGACCAGAGACTGCGGACAGCACAGGGATGACCAGAGACTGCGGACAGTACAGAGATGACTGCTGACCTTTGGGGAGGGAGGGGGAGCGGGTACCTGAATTTGACAGGTACCCGCTCTTACTTCCGCAGAGTTTTTTTTTATCTTACCTGTTCCTTTATCCAGCCACGCGCTGTCTTCCCGGCTTCTGTAGTGTGGGCGCTCGTGGGACAGCCGGATGCCCAGTGCGCATGCGCGAGAAGCGCTGCGCTTTGTGATTGGTCCGGCGGCTTCTGGGATCTGTCATGTGTCCCAGGTACCGCCTTACCATTCACAAAGAGCACTGCTTCTTGTGCATGCGCACTTGGGACCCGGCTGTCACGCACACTACAGCCGGGAAGACAGCGCAATGCTGGATTCTCCTGGCGTGCCCACAGATAAGGCTCGATGTGCCGGCTGTGGCACGCGTGCCACGGGTTCGCCATCACTGCTCTAGTGGATATAGTTCCAATATAGGGCAGATAGGCAAAAGCTGTAGAAGAGCAACAGGTGCACTTCTGGCTACTGACCTAGACTATGAAAAAAGGCCCACCTTGTATAGATTCTTCCCAATCACAAAACTCCTCCATTAGTTTAGACCCCCAGTAACAACCACTACAAATACCCCGCAGTACTGATACCCCAGTAACCCCCTCAAAGTATAGACACTCCTCAGTAAAGACATCCTTGTACAGACCCTCCTCTGTAAGCACTACCTCAGTACAGTCCCCTTTCAGTACACATCCACAATACAGATTTCCCAGTATAAAAAAACCAAGTAGAGCCCCCCTCAGTTAAAACCTCCACAGTACAGATTCAACCTGGGCAGTCCACTTCAGTACAGAACCCTTCTGAGTACAGGCCTTTCAACTGACATTCCCAGTGCAGACCCTACAGTATACCCAGTACAGACCCCACACTAAAGACTTCACTACAGACCCACCCAGTAAAGACAACCCTCAGTAAACGCACATTCACTATGCTGATGATGATCTGGTCAAAAAGGT
Source organism: Staurois parvus (assembly GCF_062004578.1). Taxonomy (NCBI): domain Eukaryota; kingdom Metazoa; phylum Chordata; class Amphibia; order Anura; family Ranidae; genus Staurois; species Staurois parvus. The sequence continues at coordinate 10,190,207 of NW_028318094.1, forward strand.
CCTGCTGTCTGTCCTCCGTAAAGGGGTATACCTTCTTCCCCGTTTTACAGTCGAGACAGTGCACACCGACGGGACAGCAGTACAGAGTTCCAACTCTTCCAGCCCACTAGAAGGATCGACCTCAAACGGAGATTGACCTATGTGAGGAACCAGCCGTGAAGGATGCAACTTCTAGGGGGTGAGGAAACAGCATAGAAGCTCCGTAAGACTTTCACATCAAAGATATTAAATGCTAAATAATTTGCCAACACAGTGCTCTGCAAAGTATGGTAGCGTGCTTCAATGCAGTTAACTATGGACACGCCCCTGTGCAGACATTCTAAGGATAGACACGCCCAGTAGAGAATGATCCTGTGCAGGACTCCCAGTACAGACGCCTCCACTTGCACAGACCCCCAGTAAAAAATCCCTCATAGCAGACATCCCAGTACAGATGCCCCAAAGTATAGACTCCTCTCAGTAAATACATTCCAGTGCAGACCTCCCTCAGTAAGGACTAAAAATTCTGAATGAACCCTGTGACCACTGATCTGCACCATTTCTAAAAAACTTTCAACAACAGGGATTTTTAGTTCACATGTATTTCAATAAATGTTTAAGATGGCCAACTGCGTCAAAGTAATCCCTCTTTGGCAAGGCCCTACTCTACTCTGAAAAATAAATATGCTCTAGTGGATATAGTTCCAATATAGGGCAGATAGGCAAAAGCTGTAGAAGAGCAACAGGTGCACTTCTGGCTATTGACCAAGACTAGGAAAAAAGGCCAACCTTGTATAGATTCTTCCAAATCACAAAACTCCTCCATTAGTTTAGACCCCCAGTAACAACCACTACAAATACCCCGCAGTACTGATACCCCAGTAACCCCCTCAAAGTATAGACACTCCTCAGTAAAGACATCCTTGTACAGACCCTCCTCTGTAAGCACTACCTCAGTACAGTCCCCTTTCAGTACACATCCACAATACAGATTTCCCAATATAAAATAAAAACAAGTAGAGCCCCCCTCAGTTAAAACCTCCACAGTACAGATCCAACCTGGGCAGTCCACTTCAGTACAGAACCCTTCTGAGTACAGGCCTTTCAATTGACATTCCCAGTGCAGACCCTACAGTATACCCAGTACAGACCCCACACTAAAGACTTCACTACAGACCCACCCAGTAAAGACAACCCTCAGTAAATGCACATTCACTATGCTGATGATGCTCTGGTCAAAAAGGTCCTGCTGTCTGTCCTCCGTAAAGGGGTATACCTTCTTCCCCGTTTTACAGTCGAGACAGTGCACACCGACGGGACAGCAGTACAGAGTTCCAACTCTTCCAGCCCACTAGAAGGATCGACCTCAAACGGAGATTGACCTATGTGAGGAACCAGCCGTGAAGGATGCAACTTCTAGGGGGTGAGGAAACAGTATAGAAGCTCCGTAAGACTTTCACATCAAAGATATTAAATGTTAAATAATTTGCCAACAGTGCTCTGCAAAGTATGGTAGCGTGCTTCAATGCAGTTAACTATGGACATGCCCCTGTGCAGACATTCTAAGGATAGACACTCCCAGTAGAGAATGATCCTGTGCAGGACTCCCAGTACAGACGCCTCCACTTGCACAGACCCCCAGTAAAAAATCCCTCATAGCAGACATCCCAGTACAGATGCCCCAAAGTATAGACTCCCCTCAGTAAATACATTCCAGTGCAGACCCCCCTCAGTAAGGACTAAAAACTCTGAATGAACCCTGTGACCACTGATCTGCACCATTTCTAAAAAACTTTCAACAGGGATTTTTAGTTCACATGTATTTCAATAAATGTTTAAGATGGCCAACTGCGTCAAAGTAATCCCTCTTTGGCAAGGCCCTACTCTACTCTGAAAAATAAATATGCTCTAGTGGATATAGTTCCAATATAGGGCAGATAGGCAAAAGCTGTAGAAGAGCAACAGGTGCACTTCTGGCTACTGACCTAGACTATGAAAAAAGGCCCACCTTGTATAGATTCTTCCCAATCACAGAACTCCTCCATTAGTTTAGACCCCCAGTAAAAACCACTACAAATACTCCTCAGTACTGATACCCCAGTAACCCCCCCCCCCCCCAAAGTATAGAAACTCCTCAGTAAAGACATCCTTGTACAGACCCTCCTCTGTAAGCACTACCTCAGTACAGTCCCCTCTCAGTACACATCCACAATACAGATTTCCCAGTACAAAAAAACCAAGTAGAGCGCCCCTCAGTTAAAACCTCCACAGTACAGATCCAACCAGGGCAGTCCACTTCAGTACAGAACCCTTCTGAGTACAGGCCTTTCAATTGACATTCCCAGTGCAGACCCTACAGTATACCCAGTACAGACCCCACACTAAAGACTTCACTACAGACCCACCCAGTAAAGACAACCCTCAGTAAATGCACATTCACTATGCTGATGATGCTCTGGTCAAAAAGGTCCTGCTGTCTGTCCTCTGTAAAACGGGGAAGAAGGTATACCCCTTTACGGTCGAGACAGTGCACACCGACGGGACAGCAGTACAGAGTTCCAACTCTTCCAGCCCACTAGAAGGATCGACCTCAAACGGAGATTGACCTATGTGAGGAACCAGCCGTGAAGGATGCAACTTCTAGGGGGTGAGGAAACAGTATAGAAGCTCCGTAAGACTTTCACATCAAAGATATTAAATGTTAAATAATTTGCCAACAGTGCTCTGCAAAGTATGGTAGCGTGCTTCAATGCAGTTAACTATGGACATGCCCCTGTGCAGACATTCTAAGGATAGACACTCCCAGTAGAGAATGATCCTGTGCAGGACTCCCAGTACAGACGCCTCCACTTGCACAGACCCCCAGTAAAAAATCCCTCATAGCAGACATCCCAGTACAGATGCCCCAAAGTATAGACTCCTCTCAGTAAATACATTCCAGTGCAGACCTCCCTCAGTAAGGACTAAAAATTCTGAATGAACCCTGTGACCACTGATCTGCACCATTTCTAAAAAACTTTCAACAACAGGGATTTTTAGTTCACATGTATTTCAATAAATGTTTAAGATGGCCAACTGCGTCAAAGTAATCCCTCTTTGGCAAGGCCCTACTCTACTCTGAAAAATAAATATGCTCTAGTGGATATAGTTCCAATATAGGGCAGATAGGCAAAAGCTGTAGAAGAGCAACAGGTGCACTTCTGGCTATTGACCAAGACTAGGAAAAAAGGCCAACCTTGTATAGATTCTTCCCAATCACAAAACTCCTCCATTAGTTTAGACCCCCAGTAACAACCACTACAAATACCCCGCAGTACTGATACCCCAGTAACCCCCTCAAAGTATAGACACTCCTCAGTAAAGACATCCTTGTACAGACCCTCCTCTGTAAGCACTACCTCAGTACAGTCCCCTTTCAGTACACATCCACAATACAGATTTCCCAATATAAAATAAAAACAAGTAGAGCCCCCCTCAGTTAAAACCTCCACAGTACAGATCCAACCTGGGCAGTCCACTTCAGTACAGAACCCTTCTGAGTACAGGCCTTTCAATTGACATTCCCAGTGCAGACCCTACAGTATACCCAGTACAGGCCCCACACTAAAGACTTCACTACAGACCCACCCAGTAAAGACAACCCTCAGTAAATGCACATTCACTATGCTGATGATGCTCTGGTCAAAAAGGTCCTGCTGTCTGTCCTCCGTAAAGGGGTATACCTTCTTCCCCGTTTTACAGTCGAGACAGTGCACACCGACGGGACAGCAGTACAGAGTTCCAACTCTTCCAGCCCACTAGAAGGATCGACCTCAAACGGAGATTGACCTATGTGAGGAACCAGCCGTGAAGGATGCAACTTCTAGGGGGTGAGGAAACAGTATAGAAGCTCCGTAAGACTTTCACATCAAAGATATTAAATGTTAAATAATTTGCCAACAGTGCTCTGCAAAGTATGGTAGCGTGCTTCAATGCAGTTAACTATGGACACGCCCCTGTGCAGACATTCTAAGGATAGACACTCCCAGTAGAGAATGATCCTGTGCAGGACTCCCAGTACAGACGCCTCCACTTGCACAGACCCCCAGTAAAAAATCCCTCATAGCAGACATCCCAGTACAGATGCCCCAAAGTATAGACTCCCCTCAGTAAATACATTCCAGTGCAGACCCCCCTCAGTAAGGACTAAAAACTCTGAATGAACCCTGTGACCACTGATCTGCACCATTTCTAAAAAACTTTCAACAGGGATTTTTAGTTCACATGTATTTCAATAAATGTTTAAGATGGCCAACTGCGTCAAAGTAATCCCTCTTTGGCAAGGCCCTACTCTACTCTGAAAAATAAATATGCTCTAGTGGATATAGTTCCAATATAGGGCAGATAGGCAAAAGCTGTAGAAGAGCAACAGGTGCACTTCTGGCTACTGACCTAGACTATGAAAAAAGGCCCACCTTGTATAGATTCTTCCCAATCACAAAACTCCTCCATTAGTTTAGACCCCCAGTAACAACCACTACAAATACCCCGCAGTACTGATACCCCAGTAACCCCCTCAAAGTATAGACACTCCTCAGTAAAGACATCCTTGTACAGACCCTCCTCTGTAAGCACTACCTCAGTACAGTCCCCTTTCAGTACACATCCACAATACAGATTTCCCAGTATAAAAAAACCAAGTAGAGCCCCCCTCAGTTAAAACCTCCACAGTACAGATCCAACCTGGGCAGTCCACTTCAGTACAGAACCCTTCTGAGTACAGGCCTTTCAACTGACATTCCCAGTGCAGACCCTACAGTATACCCAGTACAGACCCCACACTAAAAACTTCACTACAGACCCACCCAGTAAAGACAACCCTCAGTAAACGCACATTCACTATGCTGATGATGCTCTGGTCAAAAAGGTCCTGCTGTCTGTCCTCCGTAAAGGGGTATACCTTCTTCCCCGTTTTACAGTCGAGACAGTGCACACCGACGGGACAGCAGTACAGAGTTCCAACTCTTCCAGCCCACTAGAAGGATCGACCTCAAACGGAGATTGACCTATGTGAGGAACCACCCGTGAAGGATGCAACTTCTAGGGGGAGAGGAAACAGTATAGAAGCTCCGTAAGACTTTCACATCAAAGATATTAAATGCTAAATAATTTGCCAACACAGTGCTCTGCAAAGTATGGTAGCGTGCTTCAATGCAGTTAACTATGGACACGCCCCTGTGCAGACATTCTAAGGATAGACACTCCCAGTAGAGAATGATCCTGTGCAGGACTCCCAGTACAGATGCCTCCACTTGCACAGACCCCCAGTAAAAAATCCCTCATAGCAGACATCCCAGTACAGATGCCCCAAAGTATAGAGTCCCCTCAGTAAACACATTCCAGTGCAGACCCCCCTCAGTAAGGAATAAAAATTCTGAATGAACCCTGTGACCACTGATCTGCACCATTTCTAAAAAACTTTCAACAACAGGGATTTTTAGTTCACATGTATTCCAATAAATGTTTAAGCTGGCCAACTGCGTCAAAGTAATCCCTCTTTGGCAAGGCCCTACTCTACTCTGAAAAATAAATATGCTCTAGTGGATATAGTTCCAATATAGGGCAGATAGGCAAAAGCTGTAGAAGAGCAACAGGTGCACTTCTGGCTACTGACCTAGACTATGAAAAAAGGCCAACCTTGTATAGATTCTTCCCAATCACAGAACTCCTCCATTAGTTTAGACCCCCAGTAACAACCACTACAAATACCCCTCAGTACTGATACCCCAGTAACCCCCCCCCCCCAAAGTATAGAAACTCCTCAGTAAAGACATCCTTGTACAGACCCTCCTCTGTAAGCACTACCTCAGTACAGTCCCCTCTCAGTACACATCCACAATACAGATTTCCCAGTACAAAAAAACCAAGTAGAGCGCCCCTCAGTTAAAACCTCCACAGTACAGATCCAACCTGGGCAGTCCACTTCAGTACAGAACCCTTCTGAGTACAGGCCTTTCAATTGACATTCCCAGTGCAGACCCTACAGTATACCCAGTACAGACCCCACACTAAAGACTTCACTACAGACCCACCCAGTAAAGACAACCCTCAGTAAATGCACATTCACTATGCTGATGATGCTCTGGTCAAAAAGGTCCTGCTGTCTGTCCTCCGTAAAGGGGTATACCTTCTTCCCCGTTTTACAGTCGAGACAGTGCACACCGACGGGACAGCAGTACAGAGTTCCAACTCTTCCAGCTCACTAGAAGGATCGACCTCAAACGGAGATTGACCTATGTGAGGAACCAGCCGTGAAGGATGCAACTTCTAGGGGGTGAGGAAACAGTATAGAAGCTCCGTAAGACTTTCACATCAAAGATATTAAATGTTAAATAATTTGCCAACAGTGCTCTGCAAAGTATGGTAGCGTGCTTCAATGCAGTTAACTATGGACATGCCCCTGTGCAGACATTCTAAGGATAGACACTCCCAGTAGAGAATGATCCTGTGCAGGACTCCCAGTACAGACGCCTCCACTTGCACAGACCCCCAGTAAAAAATCCCTCATAGCAGACATCCCAGTACAGATGCCCCAAAGTATAGACTCCCCTCAGTAAATACATTCCAGTGCAGACCCCCCTCAGTAAGGACTAAAAATTCTGAATGAACCCTGTGACCACTGATCTGCACCATTTCTAAAAAACTTTCAACAGGGATTTTTAGTTCACATGTATTTCAATAAATGTTTAAGATGGCCAACTGTGTCAAAGTAATCCCTCTTTGGCAAGGCCCTACTCTACTCTGAAAAATAAATATGCTCTAGTGGATATAGTTCCAATATAGGGAAGATAGGCAAAAGCTGTAGAAGAGCAACAGGTGCACTTCTGGCTACTGACCTAGACTATGAAAAAAGGCCCACCTTGTATAGATTCTTCCCAATCACAAAACTCCTCCATTAGTTTAGACCCCCAGTAACAACCACTACAAATACCCCGCAGTACTGATACCCCAGTAACCCCCCCCCCCCCAAAGTATAGAAACTCCTCAGTAAAGACATCCTTGTACAGACCCTCCTCTGTAAGCACTACCTCAGTACAGTCCCCTCTCAGTACACATCCACAATACAGATTTCCCAGTACAAAAAAACCGAGCGCCCCTCAGTTAAAACCTCCACAGTACAGATCCAACCTGGGCAGTCCACTTCAGTACAGAACCCTTCTGAGTACAGGCCTTTCAATTGACATTCCCAGTGCAGACCCTACAGTATACCCAGTACAGACCCCACACTAAAGACTTCACTACAGACCCACCCAGTAAAGACAACCCTCAGTAAATGCACATTCACTATGCTGATGATGCTCTGGTCAAAAAGGTCCTGCTGTCTGTCCTCCGTAAAGGGGTATACCTTCTTCCCCGTTTTACAGTCGAGACAGTGCACACCGACGGGACAGCAGTACAGAGTTCCAACTCTTCCAGCCCACTATTAGGATCGACCTCAAACGGAGATTGACCTATGTGAGGAACCACCCGTGAAGGATGCAACTTCTAGGGGGTGAGGAAACAGTATAGAAGCTCCGTAAGACTTTCACATCAAAGATATTAAATGCTAAAAAATTTGCCAACACAGTGCTCTGCAAAGTATGGTAGCGTGCTTCAATGCAGTTAACTATGGACATGCCCCTGTGCAGACATTCTAAGGATAGACACTCCCAGTAGAGAATGATCCTGTGCAGGACTCCCAGTACAGACGCCTCCACTTGCACAGACCCCCAGTAAAAAATCCCTCATAGCAGACATCCCAGTACAGATGCCCCAAAGTATAGACTCCCCTCAGTAAATACATTCCAGTGCAGACCCCCCTCAGTAAGGACTAAACATTCTGAATGAACCCTGTGACCACTGATCTGCACCATTTCTAAAAAACTTTCAACAGGGATTTTTAGTTCACATGTATTTCAATAAATGTTTAAGATGGCCAACTGCGTCAAAGTAATTCCTCTTTGGCAAGGCCCTACTCTACTCTGAAAAATAAATATGCTCTAGTGGATATAGTTCCAATATAGGGCAGATAGGCAAAAGCTGTAGAAGAGCAACAGGTGCACTTCTGGCTACTGACCTAGACTATGAAAAAAGGCCCACCTTGTATAGATTCTTCCCAATCACAGAACTCCTCCATTAGTTTAGACCCCCAGTAACAACCACTACAAATACCCCGCAGTACTGATACCCCAGTAACCCCCTCAAAGTATAGACACTCCTCAGTAAAGACATCCTTGTACAGACCCTCCTCTGTAAGCACTACCTCAGTACAGTCCCCTTTCAGTACACATCCACAATACAGATTTCCCAATATAAAATAAAAACACGTAGAGCCCCCCTCAGTTAAAACCTCCACAGTACAGATCCAACCTGGGCAGTCCACTTCAGTACAGAACCCTTCTGAGTACAGGCCTTTCAATTGACATTCCCAGTGCAGACCCTACAGTATACCCAGTACAGACCCCACACTAAAGACTTCACTACAGACCCACCCAGTAAAGACAACCCTCAGTAAATGCACATTCACTATGCTGATGATGCTCTGGTCAAAAAGGTACTGCTGTCTGTCCTCCGTAAAGGGGTATACCTTCTTCCCCGTTTTACAGTCGAGACAGTGCACACCGACGGGACAGCAGTACAGAGTTCCAACTCTTCCAGCCCACTAGAAGGATCGACCTCAAACGGAGATTGACCTATGTGAGGAACCACCCGTGAAGGATGCAACTTCTAGGGGGTGAGGAAACAGTATAGAAGCTCCGTAAGACTTTCACATCAAAGATATTAAATGCTAAATAATTTGCCAACACAGTGCTCTGCAAAGTATGGTAGCGTGCTTCAATGCAGTTAACTATGGACATGCCCCTGTGCAGACATTCTAAGGATAGACACTCCCAGTAGAGAATGATCCTGTGCAGGACTCCCAGTACAGACGCCTCCACTTGCACAGACCCCCAGTAAAAAATCCCTCATAGCAGACATCCCAGTACAGATGCCCCAAAGTATAGAGTCCCCTCAGTAAACACATTCCAGTGCAGACCCCCCTCAGTAAGGAATAAAAATTCTGAATGAACCCTGTGACCACTGATCTGCACCATTTCTAAAAAACTTTCAACAACAGGGATTTTTAGTTCACATGTATTCCAATAAATGTTTAAGCTGGCCAACTGCGTCAAAGTAATCCCTCTTTGGCAAGGCCCTACTCTACTCTGAAAAATAAATATGCTCTAGTGGATATAGTTCCAATATAGTGCAGATAGGCAAAAGCTGTAGAAGAGCAACAGGTGCACTTCTGGCTACTGACCTAGACTATGAAAAAAGGCCCACCTTGTATAGATTCTTCCCAATCACAGAACTCCATTAGTTTAGACCCCCAGTAACAACCACTACAAATACCCCTCAGTACTGATACCCCAGTAACCCCCTCAAAGTATATACACTCTTCAGTAAAGACATCTTTGTACAGACCCTCCTCTGTAAGCACTACCTCAGTACAGTCCCCTTTCAGTACACATCCACAATACAGATTTCCCAGTATAAAAAAAACAAGTAGAGCCCCCCTCAGTTAAAACCTCCACAGTACAGATCCAACCTGGGCAGTCCACTTCAGTACAGAACCCTTCTGAGTACAGGCCTTTCAATTGACATTCCCAGTGCAGACCCTACAGTATACCCAGTACAGACCCCACACTAAAGACTTCACTACAGACCCACCCAGTAAAGACAACCCTCAGTAAATGCACATTCACTATGCTGATGATGCTCTGGTCAAAAAGGTCCTGCTGTCTGTCCTCCGTAAAGGGGTATACCTTCTTCCCCGTTTTACAGTCGAGACAGTGCACACCGACGGGACAGCAGTACAGAGTTCCAACTCTTCCAGCCCACTAGAAGGATCGACCTCAAACGGAGATTGACCTATGTGAGGAACCAGCCGTGAAGGATGCAACTTCTAGGGGGTGAGGAAACAGTATAGAAGCTCCGTAAGACTTTCACATCAAAGATATTAAATGTTAAATAATTTGCCAACAGTGCTCTGCAAAGTATGGTAGCGTGCTTCAATGCAGTTAACTATGGACATGCCCCTGTGCAGACATTCTAAGGATAGACACTCCCAGTAGAGAATGATCCTGTGCAGGACTCCCAGTACAGACGCCTCCACTTGCACAGACCCCCAGTAAAAAATCCCTCATAGCAGACATCCCAGTACAGATGCCCCAAAGTATAGACTCCCCTCAGTAAATACATTCCAGTGCAGACCCCCCTCAGTAAGGACTAAACATTCTGAATGAACCCTGTGACCACTGATCTGCACCATTTCTAAAAAACTTTCAACAGGGATTTTTAGTTCACATGTATTTCAATAAATGTTTAAGATGGCCAACTGTGTCAAAGTAATCCCTCTTTGGCAGCTGACCGAACAACCTCTGGTGTTGAGGGGGGGCGGAGCCTAAACATGGCGGCGTCGGAGAGCACGATGTGAGTGCTCTCCGATAACCTCCAAACTAACCTTTCGAGACCCTCATGGAGTGAAGCCCTGCCTGCTTGAGGAGGGCTCCAAGCGGAGAGAGACTGGCGCGTGGAGGAGAGAGGAGAGCGGACACGGACCTCCGGAAGGTGATCTCGCTGCGGAGACTCCAGGGCGGCTGTCGGGTTGCCGGGGAGACGAAGCAGGGCGGTGTGAGCACGCTGCTCGCCGCAAGGCATCACTGGGAGACAGAGACGCCGGCCGGCTCCCTGTCAGAGCGGCAGTGACAAGTCGGCTCCCCCTGTGTTACAGGACTGGAAAGCTGTGCGGCCAGAGGAGGAGTGAAGCAGGAGAAAGGGACCAGCTGAGGAAGACCTCGGTGGGAGAGAGGAGGCTGGTCGGTGCTCTAATGAAATAAAGTGTTGCCACCTTATAGTTGCCTTTATCCCCCTGGCCGGCTGTTTAATCCTGGGTCAGGGAGACCCATAAATATTAGGACAGCTATTCTTCTTCCCCAAGACCATCCTCAAGGAGAGAGAAAGGAGGTGGAAAGAAAGAAACTGAATATCGGATACCCCGAGGAATCCCCCCCAGGACTGAGCAGCAGTGAAGGCCCTCTACATAAGCCTGGAACCACCGTCCGGAGAGGGGAAGGGTGAGTGAAAACTGTTGGGGGCCTATTGCATGGTGAACCCCTGAGTGATACAGGCGTCCAAGGGGTTAAAGAGGGGAGGATTCCCAGGGGTTAGAAAAGAAGAAGAAAGGAGGTCCAGGTGTCCCAGGAGAGTAAAGGAAATAGGAAAAACTGCAAGGCTATCAAGATATATAGAGGATATGAAGAACAAAGGTTCCAAGGGAGCAGGGCCCAAAGGGGCCCAAACAGGAACAATAAAGAAATTTACATCTTATGGAAATACTACACCAGAAAGGGCCCAAGGTGCAAAGGGGGAAATGGACATTAGTTCAGGAAATAGCCCTAGGTTATCATTGGGCATAAATAGCAGCGGTAGCCAACAAATAGTGGAGGGCTTGGGAAAAAAAGAACCAGAAGGTGAACTACAACTACCAAATAAGAAGGAGATGGCAGAAATGTTTCAAAATCTGGAAAAAACGATAAAACATGAAATGACAGCTATTCGAAATGATTTAGGTCACCTTCTATTGAGAATGGAAGAAACGGAGAAGAAAGTTAAAATCCAGGCCCAGAAAATAGATAATTTAAAGGAAAGAATAAGCCAATTAGAAAATAACCAGAAAAAAATGACCTATAGGATGGAAGTTCAAGAAAATAAAGAAAGAAGGAGTAATCTTAGAATACGAGGAATCCCAGAGACTGCTAAAGGGGAAATACTTTATGAACTAGTTAAAAAAATCCTAAACTCCATAAGAGATAAACCGGAATCTGATGGGATCGACCTGGATGGAGTGTTTAGGGTAGGAAAGTTCAAACGGGCTACTGAGAAGGAAAGATCGAGGGACATAATTGTCCAGTTCCAAAATTTTGGGGCCAAAGATGAGATCTGGAAGAAGACCAAGGGAAGACCATTAGTTAAGTATGGAGACTTGACTATCCAAATCTATGCGGACTTAACAGTAGAGACCCTAAGGAGAAGGAGATCCCTGAAACCCCTGTTGGAGCAAATGAGAAAACAGAATGTGCAGTATAGATGGGGTACCTCAGCATTTCTGATTGGCTGGAAAAATGGGGTCACAGCGTATTTGAGATTTCCGGATGATTTAAGAGATTTTTGTGATAGACTGGACTTGCAAAGAATGGAGATAGCTGGCTGGGAAGAAGAGGAAGAAGATAAAGGAAACATAAATGTTAAAAGAAAAGAGGACTGGCAACAGGTCGGGCTGAGGGAGGCATCGGGGGTGGAGGAGGAGGAGAGGGAGAATTAAGTAGAAAACGAATTATTTTTTTTTTTTTTTTTTCTTCTCTCTCTCTTACTTCTCCCTCTCGCCCCTAGCCTTCCCCCTCCGGATGCCGAGACCCGCTTGGAGGCTCCGATTAAGGCAGGGAGGTAAAGAGTAAAGACTTTTTGACAGAGAGAGGGAATCGGGGCGGTTGGAGGAGAGGTGAACCGTACATAGGCGGAGCTGACGCCCTAAACTTTAAATCAATGGTGGAAATAGATCCACAAATGATTTGTAGGCAGATTATAGGCCTAAAAACGGGTAAGGAAAAAAGAAGGGGGGATGGGAGGGGTGGGGGGAGGTGGGGAGGGAGGGAGGGGGGAGGGGAAGAGAGTTGGGTGGATGGAAGGGAGGAGAGGAGGTATTGGGTCAATACTCTGCAGGACAGAAGAGATGAAGAGGAAGAGGCAATCTGGAAGAGAGATGGACTTAATTGGGAAAGATGGAAGAATTACAGTTTATAACCTATAATGTGAACGGGCTGAGTTGTCCAGGGAAGAGATTTAGGTTGTTTAAAGAGTTACATCATAGGGCTACGTCAGTGGTATTTTTACAAGAGACGCATTTCGAGATAGAGGCAAACGTGAAATTGAAATCCAAATACTATCCAACATGGTACTACGCAGATTCCCCAATTAAAAGAGCAAAAGGGGTTGCAATAGGTGTGGCAAAGAACATGAGATTTGAGTTGGAGGATAGAAGAACCGACCCGGAGGGGAGGTTCTTATTTTTAAAAGGTAGACTCCAGGGGATTGAGTGTACTTTAGCCAATATATATTGTCCCAATAAAAACTCGGAGAAGTATATGAAGGGCTTGTTGAAAAAATTAATGGACTTTAAAAAAGGGCGTTTGATAGTAGCTGGAGACCTAAACTTTTGTATGGACCCACAAAAAGATAATATCTCTCCTGTGCAAAGAGAGGGGAGTAGGGCTCTGAGAGCTATGAAAAAAGTGATGCATGAATATCAACTAGTGGATACTTGGAGAATAAGGCATATGAAAGACAGAGACTATACCTTCTTCTCGAATGCACATGAGATATACTCGAGATTAGATTACATCTTAATAGACCATCAACTAATAGATCACCTGGTAAAAATTGACATAGAGACAAGGACGTTCTCGGATCATGCTCCGGTCGTGATGAAGTTGAGATGGGGAAGAAGGTGGACGGGAGGATTAGGGTGGAGGTTAAATGAGGCCCTTCTTCTGGATGAGGATGTAGTTCAGAAAATCGAGAAAGAGATTAAGGAATACTTTAAGGAGAACGAAACAGAGGAAGTATCGATAGCTACAGTCTGGGAAAGTCATAAGGTATTCATAAGAGGAATCTTGATTGCGGCTGGAGCAAGGAAGAAAAAGGAAAGAAGAGAGAAGGTCAGTGGGCTCTTAAAAGAAATATTAGACTTGGAGCAGATCCATAAGAAGAAAATAACAAAAGATACGAGACAGAACTTACTGGATAAAAAAGAGGAGTTAGAGAGGTTGATGGATGAGGAGAAGAGAAGAGTATACAACAGGGTTTTGAACGAGAGGTATAGATGGGGAGACAGACCAGGAAGATATTTAATGAGAGCTTTGAATAAAAAGAAAAATAGGAATTATATAGAAAAGATAAAAAGTTCAAAGGGGGAGCTGGCCCACTCAAATAAAGAGATTATTAAAGTGTTTACGGAGTATTATAAAAAGTTATATAATATTAGCCCCCAAGACCCTCTAAAGGAAATCCAAGAGGGAATTAAGGAAAAAAAGATGGCATACTTAAAAAATGCGGGATTACCAAAACTAAGTGAAGCACAGTTGAACTCCCTAGACGTAGAAATCTCCCAGGAAGAAATTAAAATAGCATTAAGAAGTACAGGAGGGGGAAAAAGTCCAGGTCCGGATGGCTATACAGTTAGGTACTATAAGAAATTTAGTGAAGTATTGTTACCCAAACTGGAGAAATATATGAATGCACTGGGAGGTGGGATGGAAATGAGGAGAGAATCCCTACAGGCACATGTAGTACTGATTCACAAGGAGGGAAAGGACCCATCGCAGTGCTCCAGCTATAGACCTATCTCATTGTTGAACACAGACACTAAACTGTATGCATAGGTGTTAGCAAACAGGTTGAGAGATCTGATGCCTGAATGGATCCACGGAGATCAGGTGGGCTTTGTACCGGGGAGAGAAGGTAGAGATAATGGCTTGAGAACCCTGATGCTTATTCAGAAGAGTAGAAGAGGGAAAGCCCCGGTGGTGCTCTTGTCAATTGATGCGGAGAAGGCATTTGATAGAGTGGACTGGGGCTTTATGATGGACAACTTAAAAGTGCTGGGGTTAGGAGATAGAATGCGAGAGTGGATAAGTAAACTATATAGGGAGCCTACTGCAATCATCACGGTAAATGGGGAGAGATCAGAACCCATTGGAATGTCAAATGGTACAAGACAGGGCTGTCCTCTGTCTCCCCTGCTATATGTATTGTCACTCGAACCTCTGCTGTCAATAATAAGAAATAGTGGATCGGTAAAGGGAATTCAGATAGAATCCATAGAACATAGAGTAGCGGCCTTTGCGGACGATTTATTGTTCTATGTGGGGAATCCCCGAATAACTCTCCCAAATATAATGAAGATTCTGAAGGAGTACGGTGAATTATCAAATTTAAAAATTAACCCAACGAAAACAGAGATCCTGAATATTAATATATCAAAGAATGAAAAAGAAAAATTACAAAAAGAATTCCCCTTTATTTGGAGAGAAAAAGAGATAAAATACCTAGGAATAAAAATCACTGCCTCATCCAAGCATTTGTATAGAGTAAATTATATCTCTTTGATTAATGAGATCAGGGAAGATTTAAAAAGACTAGAAGGAGGAAATCCATCCTGGATAGGACGTATAAACTTAGTCAAAATGGTAATTATGCCTAAAATACTGTATAGATTTCAAATGGTACCAATTAAAATTCCAGAAGCCTTCTTTAAGATAATGAAAAAAATGTTAACAAGATACATATGGAAGAATAAAAAACCTAGAATAGCATATGAAACATTGAGTAGGACTAAAGAGAAAGGGGGATTGGGTTTACCAGATGTCAAGAGATATTATAAAGCAGTGGTTTTGGCAAGAATATATGACTGGACATTTAACCATAAGGGGAAAAGTTGGGTAACAATAGAGAATGAGCTTAGTGGAATTGGATTGAGTCAGATGATATGGGTCCCACCACAGTTTAGGGGAACCAAAGAAAGCACAAGTATTTACACTTTAAATGTCTTTAGGGTATGGGACAATTTACATAAAAATATGAAATGGGAATTTAATTCAACATTAATGCCTCTCACGAATTCTGAGTACTTTCCTCCGGGAAAGAACAAGATTTCGGGGAGATGGTTCAGAAAGGAAGATACCCAACTGAGAGATGTATTGGTGGAGGGGGAATTGAGATCACTTAAAGAGTTAATAGAGAAGAAGGGAGACATTTTTTTTAGAATGGATGAGTGGAAATACCATCAATTGAAAAGTTTTATTGGAAAACTTCCGAAACCTTTGAGAATAAAACAGGAGTGGAATATGTTTGAAAGGTTGTTGGAGACACGAAGGGATGGGAAGCACGGTGTTTCAAAAGTGTATAGAATTCTCACAGAATTAGACACAAACACAAAGTTAAATTTTATGACAAAATGGGAAAGAGATATGGGAGTTGAGTTTGATGAGGATAGACAGAGAAAGATGTTTAGATTGATACACGATAATGTTAGTATGAGAGAGGTGGAGGTTAATTATAAGTTTGTGACACGATGGCACATCACACCGAGTGTTGAACACAAGATGAATGGGGAAAGTTCAAATATGTGTTGGAGAGGATGTGGAGATATAGGCACGGTGTTTCACATATGGTGGGAATGTCCGAAAATCCAGGCTTTTTGGAAGACAATAGTCAAGTTGATTAAAGAAATAACGGAAATTGACATAAGATTAGATCCAACGACGTGTCTCCTACACGTTATGGAGACATCTGTAAATAAATATAAAGATTCAGGTATTTGGTACTTCTTGAATGCAGCGAAAGGGTTGATACCCAAGTTTTGGCGGAATGTCGAGGTACCGAAGGAGGTGGACTGGATTAACAGAGTAAACCAGATAGGTAGAATGGAAAGATCATATCATATGCAGGAAGACAGAATGGGAGTGTATCTCAGGAGATGGGAAAAGTGGGAAAGAGCAGGATTAAAAGAGAAATATAAGAAAATATAAACTAGGATGTTAACATAACACTAAAAAGCCTCAAGAGAATAGAATGGGATAGAGTCTGCAGAGGGGGAAGAGGGGTGGGAGGGAGGGGTAGTGGGATGGGAAAGAAAAGAGTTTTAAGTAAGGGAAAGACAGAAATGTTATAAATGTATACTTGTATGAGAATTACTTCCCTGTTTGAGTTTTTGTATTAACATGAAAAATTTAATAAATATTTAAATTAAAAAAAAAAAATCCCTCTTTGGCAAGGCCCTACTCTACTCTGAAAAATAAATATGCTCTAGTGGATATAGTTCCAATATAGGGCAGATAGGCAAAAGCTGTAGAAGAGCAACAGGTGCACTTCTGGCTACTGACCTAGACTATGAAAAAAGGCCCACCTTGTATAGATTCTTCCCAATCACAGAACTCCTCCATTAGTTTAGACCCCCAGTAACAACCACTACAAATACCCCGCAGTACTGATACCCCAGTAACCCCCTCAAAGTATAGACACTCCTCAGTAAAGACATCCTTGTACAGACCCTCCTCTGTAAGCACTACCTCAGTACAGTCCCCTTTCAGTACACATCCACAATACAGATTTCCCAATATAAAATAAAAACACGTAGAGCCCCCCTCAGTTAAAACCTCCACAGTACAGATCCAACCTGGGCAGTCCACTTCAGTACAGAACCCTTCTGAGTACAGGCCTTTCAATTGACATTCCCAGTGCAGACCCTACAGTATACCCAGTACAGACCCCACACTAAAGACTTCACTACAGACCCACCCAGTAAAGACAACCCTCAGTAAATGCACATTCACTATGCTGATGATGCTCTGGTCAAAAAGGTACTGCTGTCTGTCCTCCGTAAAGGGGTATACCTTCTTCCCCGTTTTACAGTCGAGACAGTGCACACCGACGGGACAGCAGTACAGAGTTCCAACTGTTCCAGCCCACTAGAAGGATCGACCTCAAACGGAGATTGACCTATGTGAGGAACCACCCGTGAAGGATGCAACTTCTAGGGGGTGAGGAAACAGTATAGAAGCTCCGTAAGACTTTCACATCAAAGATATTAAATGCTAAATAATTTGCCAACACAGTGCTCTGCAAAGTATGGTAGCGTGCTTCAATGCAGTTAACTATGGACATGCCCCTGTGCAGACATTCTAAGGATAGACACTCCCAGTAGAGAATGATCCTGTGCAGGACTCCCAGTACAGACGCCTCCACTTGCACAGACCCCCAGTAAAAAATCCCTCATAGCAGACATCCCAGTACAGATGCCCCAAAGTATAGAGTCCCCTCAGTAAACACATTCCAGTGCAGACCCCCCTCAGTAAGGAATAAAAATTCTGAATGAACCCTGTGACCACTGATCTGCACCATTTCTAAAAAACTTTCAACAACAGGGATTTTTAGTTCACATGTATTCCAATAAATGTTTAAGCTGGCCAACTGCGTCAAAGTAATCCCTCTTTGGCAAGGCCCTACTCTACTCTGAAAAATAAATATGCTCTAGTGGATATAGTTCCAATATAGTGCAGATAGGCAAAAGCTGTAGAAGAGCAACAGGTGCACTTCTGGCTACTGACCTAGACTATGAAAAAAGGCCCACCTTGTATAGATTCTTCCCAATCACAGAACTCCATTAGTTTAGACCCCCAGTAACAACCACTACAAATACCCCTCAGTACTGATACCCCAGTAACCCCCTCAAAGTATATACACTCTTCAGTAAAGACATCTTTGTACAGACCCTCCTCTGTAAGCACTACCTCAGTACAGTCCCCTTTCAGTACACATCCACAATACAGATTTCCCAGTATAAAAAAAACAAGTAGAGCCCCCCTCAGTTAAAACCTCCACAGTACAGATCCAACCTGGGCAGTCCACTTCAGTACAGAACCCTTCTGAGTACAGGCCTTTCAATTGACATTCCCAGTGCAGACCCTACAGTATACCCAGTACAGACCCCACACTAAAGACTTCACTACAGACCCACCCAGTAAAGACAACCCTCAGTAAATGCACATTCACTATGCTGATGATGCTCTGGTCAAAAAGGTCCTGCTGTCTGTCCTCCGTAAAGGGGTATACCTTCTTCCCCGTTTTACAGTCGAGACAGTGCACACCGACGGGACAGCAGTACAGAGTTCCAACTCTTCCAGCCCACTAGAAGGATCGACCTCAAACGGAGATTGACCTATGTGAGGAACCAGCCGTGAAGGATGCAACTTCTAGGGGGTGAGGAAACAGTATAGAAGCTCCGTAAGACTTTCACATCAAAGATATTAAATGTTAAATAATTTGCCAACAGTGCTCTGCAAAGTATGGTAGCGTGCTTCAATGCAGTTAACTATGGACATGCCCCTGTGCAGACATTCTAAGGATAGACACTCCCAGTAGAGAATGATCCTGTGCAGGACTCCCAGTACAGACGCCTCCACTTGCACAGACCCCCAGTAAAAAATCCCTCATAGCAGACATCCCAGTACAGATGCCCCAAAGTATAGACTCCCCTCAGTAAATACATTCCAGTGCAGACCCCCCTCAGTAAGGACTAAACATTCTGAATGAACCCTGTGACCACTGATCTGCACCATTTCTAAAAAACTTTCAACAGGGATTTTTAGTTCACATGTATTTCAATAAATGTTTAAGATGGCCAACTGTGTCAAAGTAATCCCTCTTTGGCAGCTGACCGAACAACCTCTGGTGTTGAGGGGGGGGCGGAGCCTAAACATGGCGGCGTCGGAGAGCACGATGTGAGTGCTCTCCGATAACCTCCAAACTAACCTTTCGAGACCCTCATGGAGTGAAGCCCTGCCTGCTTGAGGAGGGCTCCAAGCGGAGAGAGACTGGCGCGTGGAGGAGAGAGGAGAGCGGACACGGACCTCCGGAAGGTGATCTCGCTGCGGAGACTCCAGGGCGGCTGTCGGGTTGCCGGGGAGACGAAGCAGGGCGGTGTGAGCACGCTGCTCGCCGCAAGGCATCACTGGGAGACAGAGACGCCGGCCGGCTCCCTGTCAGAGCGGCAGTGACAAGTCGGCTCCCCCTGTGTTACAGGACTGGAAAGCTGTGCGGCCAGAGGAGGAGTGAAGCAGGAGAAAGGGACCAGCTGAGGAAGACCTCGGTGGGAGAGAGGAGGCTGGTCGGTGCTCTAATGAAATAAAGTGTTGCCACCTTATAGTTGCCTTTATCCCCCTGGCCGGCTGTTTAATCCTGGGTCAGGGAGACCCATAAATATTAGGACAGCTATTCTTCTTCCCCAAGACCATCCTCAAGGAGAGAGAAAGGAGGTGGAAAGAAAGAAACTGAATATCGGATACCCCGAGGAATCCCCCCCAGGACTGAGCAGCAGTGAAGGCCCTCTACATAAGCCTGGAACCACCGTCCGGAGAGGGGAAGGGTGAGTGAAAACTGTTGGGGGCCTATTGCATGGTGAACCCCTGAGTGATACAGGCGTCCAAGGGGTTAAAGAGGGGAGGATTCCCAGGGGTTAGAAAAGAAGAAGAAAGGAGGTCCAGGTGTCCCAGGAGAGTAAAGGAAATAGGAAAAACTGCAAGGCTATCAAGATATATAGAGGATATGAAGAACAAAGGTTCCAAGGGAGCAGGGCCCAAAGGGGCCCAAACAGGAACAATAAAGAAATTTACATCTTATGGAAATACTACACCAGAAAGGGCCCAAGGTGCAAAGGGGGAAATGGACATTAGTTCAGGAAATAGCCCTAGGTTATCATTGGGCATAAATAGCAGCGGTAGCCAACAAATAGTGGAGGGCTTGGGAAAAAAAGAACCAGAAGGTGAACTACAACTACCAAATAAGAAGGAGATGGCAGAAATGTTTCAAAATCTGGAAAAAACGATAAAACATGAAATGACAGCTATTCGAAATGATTTAGGTCACCTTCTATTGAGAATGGAAGAAACGGAGAAGAAAGTTAAAATCCAGGCCCAGAAAATAGATAATTTAAAGGAAAGAATAAGCCAATTAGAAAATAACCAGAAAAAAATGACCTATAGGATGGAAGTTCAAGAAAATAAAGAAAGAAGGAGTAATCTTAGAATACGAGGAATCCCAGAGACTGCTAAAGGGGAAATACTTTATGAACTAGTTAAAAAAATCCTAAACTCCATAAGAGATAAACCGGAATCTGATGGGATCGACCTGGATGGAGTGTTTAGGGTAGGAAAGTTCAAACGGGCTACTGAGAAGGAAAGATCGAGGGACATAATTGTCCAGTTCCAAAATTTTGGGGCCAAAGATGAGATCTGGAAGAAGACCAAGGGAAGACCATTAGTTAAGTATGGAGACTTGACTATCCAAATCTATGCGGACTTAACAGTAGAGACCCTAAGGAGAAGGAGATCCCTGAAACCCCTGTTGGAGCAAATGAGAAAACAGAATGTGCAGTATAGATGGGGTACCTCAGCATTTCTGATTGGCTGGAAAAATGGGGTCACAGCGTATTTGAGATTTCCGGATGATTTAAGAGATTTTTGTGATAGACTGGACTTGCAAAGAATGGAGATAGCTGGCTGGGAAGAAGAGGAAGAAGATAAAGGAAACATAAATGTTAAAAGAAAAGAGGACTGGCAACAGGTCGGGCTGAGGGAGGCATCGGGGGTGGAGGAGGAGGAGAGGGAGAATTAAGTAGAAAACGAATTATTTTTTTTTTTTTTTTTTCTTCTCTCTCTCTTACTTCTCCCTCTCGCCCCTAGCCTTCCCCCTCCGGATGCCGAGACCCGCTTGGAGGCTCCGATTAAGGCAGGGAGGTAAAGAGTAAAGACTTTTTGACAGAGAGAGGGAATCGGGGCGGTTGGAGGAGAGGTGAACCGTACATAGGCGGAGCTGACGCCCTAAACTTTAAATCAATGGTGGAAATAGATCCACAAATGATTTGTAGGCAGATTATAGGCCTAAAAACGGGTAAGGAAAAAAGAAGGGGGGATGGGAGGGGTGGGGGGAGGTGGGGAGGGAGGGAGGGGGGAGGGGAAGAGAGTTGGGTGGATGGAAGGGAGGAGAGGAGGTATTGGGTCAATACTCTGCAGGACAGAAGAGATGAAGAGGAAGAGGCAATCTGGAAGAGAGATGGACTTAATTGGGAAAGATGGAAGAATTACAGTTTATAACCTATAATGTGAACGGGCTGAGTTGTCCAGGGAAGAGATTTAGGTTGTTTAAAGAGTTACATCATAGGGCTACGTCAGTGGTATTTTTACAAGAGACGCATTTCGAGATAGAGGCAAACGTGAAATTGAAATCCAAATACTATCCAACATGGTACTACGCAGATTCCCCAATTAAAAGAGCAAAAGGGGTTGCAATAGGTGTGGCAAAGAACATGAGATTTGAGTTGGAGGATAGAAGAACCGACCCGGAGGGGAGGTTCTTATTTTTAAAAGGTAGACTCCAGGGGATTGAGTGTACTTTAGCCAATATATATTGTCCCAATAAAAACTCGGAGAAGTATATGAAGGGCTTGTTGAAAAAATTAATGGACTTTAAAAAAGGGCGTTTGATAGTAGCTGGAGACCTAAACTTTTGTATGGACCCACAAAAAGATAATACCTCTCCTGTGCAAAGAGAGGGGAGTAGGGCTCTGAGAGCTATGAAAAAAGTGATGCATGAATATCAACTAGTGGATACTTGGAGAATAAGGCATATGAAAGACAGAGACTATACCTTCTTCTCGAATGCACATGAGATATACTCGAGATTAGATTACATCTTAATAGACCATCAACTAATAGATCACCTGGTAAAAATTGACATAGAGACAAGGACGTTCTCGGATCATGCTCCGGTCGTGATGAAGTTGAGATGGGGAAGAAGGTGGACGGGAGGATTAGGGTGGAGGTTAAATGAGGCCCTTCTTCTGGATGAGGATGTAGTTCAGAAAATCGAGAAAGAGATTAAGGAATACTTTAAGGAGAACGAAACAGAGGAAGTATCGATAGCTACAGTCTGGGAAAGTCATAAGGTATTCATAAGAGGAATCTTGATTGCGGCTGGAGCAAGGAAGAAAAAGGAAAGAAGAGAGAAGGTCAGTGGGCTCTTAAAAGAAATATTAGACTTGGAGCAGATCCATAAGAAGAAAATAACAAAAGATACGAGACAGAACTTACTGGATAAAAAAGAGGAGTTAGAGAGGTTGATGGATGAGGAGAAGAGAAGAGTATACAACAGGGTTTTGAACGAGAGGTATAGATGGGGAGACAGACCAGGAAGATATTTAATGAGAGCTTTGAATAAAAAGAAAAATAGGAATTATATAGAAAAGATAAAAAGTTCAAAGGGGGAGCTGGCCCACTCAAATAAAGAGATTATTAAAGTGTTTACGGAGTATTATAAAAAGTTATATAATATTAGCCCCCAAGACCCTCTAAAGGAAATCCAAGAGGGAATTAAGGAAAAAAAGATGGCATACTTAAAAAATGCGGGATTACCAAAACTAAGTGAAGCACAGTTGAACTCCCTAGACGTAGAAATCTCCCAGGAAGAAATTAAAATAGCATTAAGAAGTACAGGAGGGGGAAAAAGTCCAGGTCCGGATGGCTATACAGTTAGGTACTATAAGAAATTTAGTGAAGTATTGTTACCCAAACTGGAGAAATATATGAATGCACTGGGAGGTGGGATGGAAATGAGGAGAGAATCCCTACAGGCACATGTAGTACTGATTCACAAGGAGGGAAAGGACCCATCGCAGTGCTCCAGCTATAGACCTATCTCATTGTTGAACACAGACACTAAACTGTATGCATAGGTGTTAGCAAACAGGTTGAGAGATCTGATGCCTGAATGGATCCACGGAGATCAGGTGGGCTTTGTACCGGGGAGAGAAGGTAGAGATAATGGCTTGAGAACCCTGATGCTTATTCAGAAGAGTAGAAGAGGGAAAGCCCCGGTGGTGCTCTTGTCAATTGATGCGGAGAAGGCATTTGATAGAGTGGACTGGGGCTTTATGATGGACAACTTAAAAGTGCTGGGGTTAGGAGATAGAATGCGAGAGTGGATAAGTAAACTATATAGGGAGCCTACTGCAATCATCACGGTAAATGGGGAGAGATCAGAACCCATTGGAATGTCAAATGGTACAAGACAGGGCTGTCCTCTGTCTCCCCTGCTATATGTATTGTCACTCGAACCTCTGCTGTCAATAATAAGAAATAGTGGATCGGTAAAGGGAATTCAGATAGAATCCATAGAACATAGAGTAGCGGCCTTTGCGGACGATTTATTGTTCTATGTGGGGAATCCCCGAATAACTCTCCCAAATATAATGAAGATTCTGAAGGAGTACGGTGAATTATCAAATTTAAAAATTAACCCAACGAAAACAGAGATCCTGAATATTAATATATCAAAGAATGAAAAAGAAAAATTACAAAAAGAATTCCCCTTTATTTGGAGAGAAAAAGAGATAAAATACCTAGGAATAAAAATCACTGCCTCATCCAAGCATTTGTATAGAGTAAATTATATCTCTTTGATTAATGAGATCAGGGAAGATTTAAAAAGACTAGAAGGAGGAAATCCATCCTGGATAGGACGTATAAACTTAGTCAAAATGGTAATTATGCCTAAAATACTGTATAGATTTCAAATGGTACCAATTAAAATTCCAGAAGCCTTCTTTAAGATAATGAAAAAAATGTTAACAAGATACATATGGAAGAATAAAAAACCTAGAATAGCATATGAAACATTGAGTAGGACTAAAGAGAAAGGGGGATTGGGTTTACCAGATGTCAAGAGATATTATAAAGCAGTGGTTTTGGCAAGAATATATGACTGGACATTTAACCATAAGGGGAAAAGTTGGGTAACAATAGAGAATGAGCTTAGTGGAATTGGATTGAGTCAGATGATATGGGTCCCACCACAGTTTAGGGGAACCAAAGAAAGCACAAGTATTTACACTTTAAATGTCTTTAGGGTATGGGACAATTTACATAAAAATATGAAATGGGAATTTAATTCAACATTAATGCCTCTCACGAATTCTGAGTACTTTCCTCCGGGAAAGAACAAGATTTCGGGGAGATGGTTCAGAAAGGAAGATACCCAACTGAGAGATGTATTGGTGGAGGGGGAATTGAGATCACTTAAAGAGTTAATAGAGAAGAAGGGAGACATTTTTTTTAGAATGGATGAGTGGAAATACCATCAATTGAAAAGTTTTATTGGAAAACTTCCGAAACCTTTGAGAATAAAACAGGAGTGGAATATGTTTGAAAGGTTGTTGGAGACACGAAGGGATGGGAAGCACGGTGTTTCAAAAGTGTATAGAATTCTCACAGAATTAGACACAAACACAAAGTTAAATTTTATGACAAAATGGGAAAGAGATATGGGAGTTGAGTTTGATGAGGATAGACAGAGAAAGATGTTTAGATTGATACATGATAATGTTAGTATGAGAGAGGTGGAGGTTAATTATAAGTTTGTGACACGATGGCACATCACACCGAGTGTTGAACACAAGATGAATGGGGAAAGTTCAAATATGTGTTGGAGAGGATGTGGAGATATAGGCACGGTGTTTCACATATGGTGGGAATGTCCGAAAATCCAGGCTTTTTGGAAGACAATAGTCAAGTTGATTAAAGAAATAACGGAAATTGACATAAGATTAGATCCAACGACGTGTCTCCTACACGTTATGGAGACATCTGTAAATAAATATAAAGATTCAGGTATTTGGTACTTCTTGAATGCAGCGAAAGGGTTGATACCCAAGTTTTGGCGGAATGTCGAGGTACCGAAGGAGGTGGACTGGATTAACAGAGTAAACCAGATAGGTAGAATGGAAAGATCATATCATATGCAGGAAGACAGAATGGGAGTGTATCTCAGGAGATGGGAAAAGTGGGAAAGAGCAGGATTAAAAGAGAAATATAAGAAAATATAAACTAGGATGTTAACATAACACTAAAAAGCCTCAAGAGAATAGAATGGGATAGAGTCTGCAGAGGGGGAAGAGGGGTGGGAGGGA
This sequence comes from Staurois parvus, assembly GCF_062004578.1. Lineage (NCBI taxonomy): Eukaryota > Metazoa > Chordata > Amphibia > Anura > Ranidae > Staurois > Staurois parvus. Next base: position 10,215,822 of record NW_028318094.1, read on the forward strand.
GGGGTAGTGGGATGGGAAAGAAAAGAGTTTTAAGTAAGGGAAAGACAGAAATGTTATAAATGTATACTTGTATGAGAATTACTTCCCTGTTTGAGTTTTTGTATTAACATGAAAAATTTAATAAATATTTAAATTAAAAAAAAAAAATCCCTCTTTGGCAAGGCCCTACTCTACTCTGAAAAATAAATATGCTCTAGTGGATATAGTTCCAATATAGGGCAGATAGGCAAAAGCTGTAGAAGAGCAACAGGTGCACTTCTGGCTACTGACCTAGACTATGAAAAAAGGCCCACCTTGTATAGATTCTTCCCAATCACAGAACTCCTCCATTAGTTTAGACCCCCAGTAACAACCACTACAAATACCCCGCAGTACTGATACCCCAGTAACCCCCTCAAAGTATAGACACTCCTCAGTAAAGACATCCTTGTACAGACCCTCCTCTGTAAGCACTACCTCAGTACAGTCCCCTTTCAGTACACATCCACAATACAGATTTCCCAATATAAAATAAAAACACGTAGAGCCCCCCTCAGTTAAAACCTCCACAGTACAGATCCAACCTGGGCAGTCCACTTCAGTACAGAACCCTTCTGAGTACAGGCCTTTCAATTGACATTCCCAGTGCAGACCCTACAGTATACCCAGTACAGACCCCACACTAAAGACTTCACTACAGACCCACCCAGTAAAGACAACCCTCAGTAAATGCACATTCACTATGCTGATGATGCTCTGGTCAAAAAGGTACTGCTGTCTGTCCTCCGTAAAGGGGTATACCTTCTTCCCCGTTTTACAGTCGAGACAGTGCACACCGACGGGACAGCAGTACAGAGTTCCAACTCTTCCAGCCCACTAGAAGGATCGACCTCAAACGGAGATTGACCTCTGTGAGGAACCACCCGTGAAGGATGCAACTTCTAGGGGGTGAGGAAACAGTATAGAAGCTCCGTAAGACTTTCACATCAAAGATATTAAATGTTAAATAATTTGCCAACAGTGCTCTGCAAAGTATGGTAGCGTGCTTCAATGCAGTTAACTATGGACATGCCCCTGTGCAGACATTCTAAGGATAGACACTCCCAGTAGAGAATGATCCTGTGCAGGACTCCCAGTACAGACGCCTCCACTTGCACAGACCCCCAGTAAAAAATCCCTCATAGCAGACATCCCAGTACAGATGCCCCAAAGTATAGACTCCCCTCAGTAAATACATTCCAGTGCAGACCCCCCCTCAGTAAGGACTAAAAATTCTGAATGAACCCTGTGACCACTGATCTGCACCATTTCTAAAAAACTTTCAACAGGGATTTTTAGTTCACATGTATTTCAATAAATGTTTAAGATGGCCAACTGCGTCAAAGTAATCCCTCTTTGGCAAGGCCGTACTCTACTCTGAAAAATAAATATGCTCTAGTGGATATAGTTCCAATATAGAGCAGATAGGCAAAAGCTGTAGAAGAGCAACAGGTGCACTTCTGGCTACTGACCTAGACTATGAAAAAAGGCCCACCTTGTATAGATTCTTCCCAATCACAGAACTCCTCCATTAGTTTAGACCCCCAGTAACAACCACTACAAATACCCCTCAGTACTGATACCCCAGTAACCCCCTCAAAGTATATACACTCTTCAGTAAAGACATCTTTGTACAGACCCTCCTCTGTAAGCACTACCTCAGTACAGTCCCCTTTCAGTACACATCCACAATACAGATTTCCCAGTATAAAAAAACCAAGTAGAGCCCCCCTCAGTTAAAACCTCCACAGTACAGATCCAACCTGGGCAGTCCACTTCAGTACAGAACCCTTCTGAGTACAGGCCTTTCAACTGACATTCCCAGTGCAGACCCTACAGTATACCCAGTACAGACCCCACACTAAAGACTTCACTACAGACCCACCCAGTAAAGACAACCCTCAGTAAACGCACATTCACTATGCTGATGATGCTCTGGTCAAAAAGGTCCTGCTGTCTGTCCTCCGTAAAGGGGTATACCTTCTTCCCCGTTTTACAGTCGAGACAGTGCACACCGACGGGACAGCAGTACAGAGTTCCAACTCTTCCAGCCCACTAGAAGGATCGACCTCAAACGGAGATTGACCTATGTGAGGAACCACCCATGAAGGATGCAACTTCTAGGGGTTGAGGAAACAGTATAGAAGCTCCGTAAGACTTTCACATCAAAGATATTAAATGCTAAATAATTTGCCAACACAGTGCTCTGCAAAGTATGGTAGCGTGCTTCAATGCAGTTAACTATGGACATGCCGCTGTGCAGACATTCTAAGGATAGACACTCCCAGTAGAGAATGATCCTGTGCAGGACTCCCAGTACAGACGCCTCCACTTGCACAGACCCCCAGTAAAAAATCCCTCATAGCAGACATCCCAGTACAGATGCCCCAAAGTATAGAGTCCCCTCAGTAAACACATTCCAGTGCAGACCCCCCTCAGTAAGGAATAAAAATTCTGAATGAACCCTGTGACCACTGATCTGCACCATTTCTAAAAAACTTTCAACAACAGGGATTTTTAGTTCACATGTATTCCAATAAATGTTTAAGATGGCCAACTGTGTCAAAGTAATCCCTCTTTGGCAAGGCCCTACTCTACTCTGAAAAATAAATATGCTCTAGTGGATATAGTTCCAATATAGGGCAGATAGGCAAAAGCTCTAGAAGAGCAACAGGTGCACTTCTGGCTACTGACCTAGACTATGAAAAAAGGCCCACCTTGTATAGATTCTTCCCAATCACAAAACTCCTCCATTAGTTTAGACCCCCAGTAACAACCACTACAAATACCCCGCAGGACTGATACCCCAGTAACCCCTCCCCCAAAGTATAGAAACTCCTCAGTAAAGACATCCTTGTACAGACCCTCCTCTGTAAGCACTACCTCAGTACAGTCCCCTCTCAGTACACATACACAATACAGATTTCCCAGTACAAAAAAACCGAGCGCCCCTCAGTTAAAACCTCCACAGTACAGATCCAACCTGGGCAGTCCACTTCAGTACAGAACCCTTCTGAGTACAGGCCTTTCAATTGACATTCCCAGTGCAGACCCTACAGTATACCCAGTACAGACCCCACACTAAAGACTTCACTACAGACCCACCCAGTAAAGACAACCCTCAGTAAATGCACATTCACTATGCTGATGATGCTCTGGTCAAAAAGGTACTGCTGTCTGTCCTCCGTAAAGGGGTATACCTTCTTCCCCGTTTTACAGTCGAGACAGTGCACACCGACGGGACAGCAGTACAGAGTTCCAACTCTTCCAGCCCACTAGAAGGATCGACCTCAAACGGAGATTGACCTCTGTGAGGAACCACCCGTGAAGGATGCAACTTCTAGGGGGTGAGGAAACAGTATAGAAGCTCCGTAAGACTTTCACATCAAAGATATTAAATGTTAAATAATTTGCCAACAGTGCTCTGCAAAGTATGGTAGCGTGCTTCAATGCAGTTAACTATGGACATGCCCCTGTGCAGACATTCTAAGGATAGACACTCCCAGTAGAGAATGATCCTGTGCAGGACTCCCAGTACAGACGCCTCCACTTGCACAGACCCCCAGTAAAAAATCCCTCATAGCAGACATCCCAGTACAGATGCCCCAAAGTATAGACTCAACTCAGTAAATACATTCCAGTGCAGACCCCCCTCAGTAAGGACTAAAAATTCTGAATGAACCCTGTGACCACTGATCTGCACCATTTCTAAAAAACTTTCAACAGGGATTTTTAGTTCACATGTATTTCAATAAATGTTTAAGATGGCCAACTGCGTCAAAGTAATCCCTCTTTGGCAAGGCCCTACTCTACTCTGAAAAATAAATATGCTCTAGTGGATATAGTTCCAATATAGGGCAGATAGGCAAAAGCTGTAGAAGAGCAACAGGTGCACTTCTGGCTACTGACCTAGACTATGAAAAAAGGCCCACCTTGTATAGATTCTTCCCAATCACAGAACTCCTCCATTAGTTTAGACCCCCAGTAACAACCACTACAAATACCCCGCAGTACTGATACCCCAGTAACCCCCTCAAAGTATAGACACTCCTCAGTAAAGACATCCTTGTACAGACCCTCCTCTGTAAGCACTACCTCAGTACAGTCCCCTCTCAGTACACATCCACAATACAGATTTCCCAGGACAAAAAAACCAAGTAGAGCGCCCCTCAGTTAAAACCTCCACAGTACAGATCCAACCTGGGCAGTCCACTTCAGTACAGAACCCTTCTGAGTACAGGCCTTTCAACTGACATTCCCAGTGCAGACCCTACAGTATACCCAGTAAAGACCCAACACTAAAAACTTCACTACAGACCCACCCAGTAAAGACAACCCTCAGTAAATGCACATTCACTATGCTGATGCTCTGGTCAAAAAGGTCCTGCTGTCTGTCCTCCGTAAAGGGGTATACCTTCTTCCCCGTTTTACAGTCGAGACAGTGCACACCGACGGGACAGCAGTACAGAGTTCCAACTCTTCCAGCCCACTAGAAGGATCGACCTCAAACGGAGATTGACCTATGTGAGGAACCACCCGTGAAGGATGCAACTTCTAGGGGGTGAGGAAACAGTATAGAAGCTCCGTAAGACTTTCACATCAAAGATATTAAATGCTAAATAATTTGCCAACAGTGCTCTGCAAAGTATGGTAGCGTGCTTCAATGCAGTTAACTATGGACATGCCAATGTGCAGACATTGTAAGGATAGACACTCCCAGTAGAGAATGATCCTGTGCAGGACTCCCAGTACAGACGCCTCCACTTGCACAGACCCCCAGTAAAAAATCCCTCATAGCAGACATCCCAGTACAGATGCCCCAAAGTATAGACTCCCCTCAGTAAATACATTCCAGTGCAGACCCCCCTCAGTAAGGAATAAAAATTCTGAATGAACCCTGTGACCACTGATCTGCACCATTTCTAAAAAACTTTCAACAGGGATTTTTAGTTCACATGTATTTCAATAAATGTTTAAGATGGCCAACTGCGTCAAAGTAATCCCTCTTTGGCAAGGCCCTACTCTACTCTGAAAAATAAATATGCTCTAGTGGATATAGTTCCAATATAGGGCAGATAGGCAAAAGCTGTAGAAGAGCAACAGGTGCACTTCTGGCTACTGACCTAGACTATGAAAAAAGGCCCACCTTGTATAGATTCTTCCCAATCACAAAACTCCTCCATTAGTTTAGACCCCCAGTAACAACCACTACAAATACCCCGCAGTACTGATACCCCAGTAACCCCCCCCCCCCAAAGTATAGAAACTCCTCAGTAAAGACATCCTTGTACAGACCCTCCTCTGTAAGCACTACCTCAGTACAGTCCCCTCTCAGTACACATCCACAATACAGATTTCCCAGTACAAAAAAACCAAGTAGAGCGCCCCTCAGTTAAAACCTCCACAGTACAGATCCAACCTGGGCAGTCCACTTCAGTACAGAACCCTTCTGAGTACAGGCCTTTCAATTGACATTCCCAGTGCAGACCCTACAGTATACCCAGTACAGACCACACACTAAAGACTTCACTACAGACCCACCCAGTAAAGACAACCCTCAGTAAATGCACATTCACTATGCTGATGATGCTCTGGTCAAAAAGGTCCTGCTGTCTGTCCTCCGTAAAGGGGTATACCTTCTTCCCCGTTTTACAGTCGAGACAGTGCACACCGACGGGACAGCAGTACAGAGTTCCAACTCTTCCAGCCCACTATTAGGATCGACCTCAAACGGAGATTGACCTATGTGAGGAACCACCCGTGAAGGATGCAACTTCTAGGGGGTGAGGAAACAGTATAGAAGCTCCGTAAGACTTTCACATCAAAGATATTAAATGCTAAAAAATTTGCCAACACAGTGCTCTGCAAAGTATGGTAGCGTGCTTCAATGCAGTTAACTATGGACATGCCCCTGTGCAGACATTCTAAGGATAGACACTCCCAGTAGAGAATGATCCTGTGCAGGACTCCCAGTACAGACGCCTCCACTTGCACAGACCCCCAGTAAAAAATCCCTCATAGCAGACATCCCAGTACAGATGCCCCAAAGTATAGACTCCCCTCAGTAAATACATTCCAGTGCAGACCCCCCTCAGTAAGGACTAAACATTCTGAATGAACCCTGTGACCACTGATCTGCACCATTTCTAAAAAACTTTCAACAGGGATTTTTAGTTCACATAAATTTCAATAAATGTTTAAGATGGCCAACTGCGTCAAAGTAATCCCTCTTTGGCAAGGCCCTACTCTACTCTGAAAAATAAATATGCTCTAGTGGATATAGTTCCAATATAGGGCAGATAGGCAAAAGCTGTAGAAGAGCAACAGGTGCACTTCTGGCTACTGACCTAGACTATGAAAAAAGGCCCACCTTGTATAGATTCTTCCCAATCACAGAACTCCTCCATTAGTTTAGACCCCCAGTAACAAGCACTACAAATACTCCGCAGTACTGATACCCCAGTAACCCCCTCAAAGTATAGACACTCCTCAGTAAAGACATCCTTGTACAGACCCTCCTCTGTAAGCACTACCTCAGTACAGTCCCCTTTCAGTACACATCCACAATACAGATTTCCCAATATAAAATAAAAACACGTAGAGCCCCCCTCAGTTAAAACCTCCACAGTACAGATCCAACCTGGGCAGTCCACTTCAGTACAGAACCCTTCTGAGTACAGGCCTTTCAACTGACATTCCCAGTGCAGACCCTACAGTATACCCAGTACAGACCCCACACTAAAGACTTCACTACAGACCCACCCAGTAAAGACAACCCTCAGTAAATGCACATTCACTATGCTGATGATGCTCTGGTCAAAAAGGTCCTGCTGTCTGTCCTCCGTAAAGGGGTATACCTTCTTCCCCGTTTTACAGTCGAGACAGTGCACACCGACGGGACAGCAGTACAGAGTTCCAACTCTTCCAGCCCACTAGAAGGATCGACCTCAAACGGAGATTGACCTATGTGAGGAACCACCCATGAAGGATGCAACTTCTAGGGGGTGAGGAAATAGTATAGAAGCTCCGTAAGACTTTCACATCAAAGATATTAAATGCTAAATAATTTGCCAACACAGTGCTCTGCAAAGTATGGTAGCGTGCTTCAATGCAGTTAACTATGGACATGCCGCTGTGCAGACATTCTAAGGATAGACACTCCCAGTAGAGAATGATCCTGTGCAGGACTCCCAGTACAGACGCCTCCACTTGCACAGACCCCCAGTAAAAAATCCCTCATAGCAGACATCCCAGTACAGATGCCCCAAAGTATAGACTCCCCTCAGTAAATACATTCCAGTGCAGACCCCCCTCAGTAAGGACTAAAAATTCTGAATGAACCCTGTGACCACTGATCTGCACCATTTCTAAAAAATTTTCAACAGGGATTTTTAGTTCACATGTATTTCAATAAATGTTTAAGATGGCCAACTGCGTCAAAGTAATCCCTCTTTGGCAAGGCCCTACTCTACTCTGAAAAATAAATATGCTCTAGTGGATATAGTTCCAATATAGGGCAGATAGGCAAAAGCTGTAGAAGAGCAACAGGTGCACTTCTGGCTACTGACCTAGACTATGAAAAAAGGCCCACCTTGTATAGATTCTTCCCAATCACAGAACTCCTCCATTAGTTTAGACCCCCAGTAACAACCACTACAAATACCCCTCAGTACTGATACCCCAGTAACCCCCTCAAAGTATATACACTCTTCAGTAAAGACATCTTTGTACAGACCCTCCTCTGTAAGCACTACCTCAGTACAGTCCCCTTTCAGTACACATCCACAATACAGATTTCCCAGTATAAAAAAAACAAGTAGAGCCACCCTCAGTTAAAACCGCCACAGTACAGATCCAACCTGGGCAGTCCACTTCAGTACAGAACCCTTCTGAGTACAGGCCTTTCAACTGACATTCCCAGTGCAGACCCTACAGTATACCCAGTACAGACCCCACACTAAAGACTTCACTACAGACCCACCCAGTAAAGACAACCCTCAGTAAATGCACATTCACTATGCTGATGATGCTCTGGTCAAAAAGGTCCTGCTGTCTGTCCTCCATAAAGGGGTATACCTTCTTCCCCGTTTTACAGTCGAGACAGTGCACACCGACGGGACAGCAGTACAGAGTTCCAACTCTTCCAGCCCACTAGAAGGATCGACCTCAAACGGAGATTGACCTATGTGAGGAACCACCCGTGAAGGATGCAACTTCTAGGGGGTGAGGAAACAGTATAGAAGCTCCGTAAGACTTTCACATCAAAGATATTAAATGCTAAATAATTTGCCAACAGTGCTCTGCAAAGTATGGTAGCGTGCTTCAATGCAGTTAACTATGGACATGCCAATGTGCAGACATTGTAAGGATAGATACTCCCAGTAGAGAATGATCCTGTGCAGGACTCCCAGTACAGACGCCTCCACTTGCACAGACCCCCAGTAAAAAATCCCTCATAGCAGACATCCCAGTACAGATGCCCCAAAGTATAGACTCCCCTCAGTAAATACATTCCAGTGCAGACCCCCCTCAGTAAGGACTAAAAATTCTGAATGAACCCTGTGACCACTGATCTGCACCATTTCTAAAAAACTTTCAACAGGGATTTTTAGTTCACATGTATTTCAATAAATGTTTAAGATGGCCAACTGCGTCAAAGTAATCCCTCTTTGGCAAGGCCCTACTCTACTCTGAAAAATAAATATGCTCTAGTGGATATAGTTCCAATATAGGGCAGATAGGCAAAAGCTGTAGAAGAGCAACAGGTGCACTTCTGGCTACTGACCTAGACTATGAAAAAAGGCCCACCTTGTATAGATTCTTCCCAATCACAAAACTCCTCCATTAGTTTAGACCCCCAGTAACAACCACTACAAATACCCCGCAGTACTGATACCCCAGTAACCCCCTCCAAGTATAGACACTCCTCAGTAAAGACATCCTTGTACAGACCCTCCTCTGTAAGCACTACCTCAGTACAGTCCCCTTTCAGTACACATCCACAATACAGATTTCCCAGTATAAAAAACCAAGTAGAGCCCCCCTCAGTTAAAACCTCCACAGTACAGATCCAACCTGGGCAGTCCACTTCAGTAAAGAACCCTTCTGAGTACAGGCCTTTCAACTGACATTCCCAGTGCAGACCCTACAGTATACCCAGTACAGATCCCACACTAAAGACTTCACTACAGACCCACCCAGTAAAGACAACCCTCAGTAAACGCACATTCACTATGCTGATGATGCTCTGGTCAAAAAGGTCCTGCTGTCTGTCCTCCGTAAAGGGGTATACCTTCTTCCCCGTTTTACAGTCGAGACAGTGCACACCGACGGGACAGCAGTACAGAGTTCCAACTTTTCCAGCCCACTAGAAGGATCGACCTCAAACGGAGATTGACCTATGTGAGGAACCACCCGTGAAGGATGCAACTTCTAGGGGGTGAGGAAACAGTATAGAAGCTCCGTAAGACTTTCACATCAAAGATATTAAATGCTAAATAATTTGCCAACACAGTGCTCTGCAAAGTATGGTAGCGTGCTTCAATGCAGTTAACTATGGACATGCCCCTGTGCAGACATTCTAAGGATAGACACTCCCAGTAGAGAATGATCCTGTGCAGGACTCCCAGTACAGACGCCTCCACTTGCACAGACCCCCAGTAAAAAATCCCTCATAGCAGACATCCCAGTACAGATGCCCCAAAGTATAGAGTCCCCTCAGTAAACACATTCCAGTGCAGACCCCCCTCAGTAAGGAATAAAAATTCTGAATGAACCCTGTGACCACTGACCTGTACCATTTCTAAAAAACTTTCAACAACAGGGATTTTTAGTTCACATGTATTCCAATAAATGTTTAAGCTGGCCAACTGCGTCAAAGTAATCCCTCTTTGGCAAGGCCCTACTCTACTCTGAAAAATAAATATGCTCTAGTGGATATAGTTCCAATATAGTGCAGATAGGCAAAAGCTGTAGAAGAGCAACAGGTGCACTTCTGGCTACTGACCTAGACTATGAAAAAAGGCCCACCTTGTATAGATTCTTCCCAATCACAGAACTCCTCCATTAGTTTAGACCCCCAGTAACAACCACTACAAATACCCCTCAGTACTGATACCCCAGTAACCCCCTCAAAGTATATACACTCTTCAGTAAAGACATCTTTGTACAGACCCTCCTCTGTAAGCACTACCTCAGTACAGTCCCCTTTCAGTACACATCCACAATACAGATTTCCCAGTATAAAAAAAACAAGTAGAGCCCCCCTCAGTTAAAACCTCCACAGTACAGATCCAACCTGGGCAGTCCACTTCAGTACAGAACCCTTCTGAGTACAGGCCTTTCAATTGACATTCCCAGTGCAGACCCTACAGTATACCCAGTACAGACCCCACACTAAAGACTTCACTACAGACCCACCCAGTAAAGACAACCCTCAGTAAATGCACATTCACTATGCTGATGATGCTCTGGTCAAAAAGGTACTGCTGTCTGTCCTCCGTAAAGGGGTATACCTTCTTCCCCGTTTTACAGTCGAGACAGTGCACACCGACGGGACAGCAGTACAGAGTTCCAACTCTTCCAGCCCACTAGAAGGATCGACCTCAAACGGAGATTGACCTCTGTGAGGAACCAGCCGTGAAGGATGCAACTTCTAGGGGGTGAGGAAACAGTATAGAAGCTCCGTAAGACTTTCACATCAAAGATATTAAATGTTAAATAATTTGCCAACAGTGCTCTGCAAAGTATGGTAGCGTGCTTCAATGCAGTTAACTATGGACATGCCCCTGTGCAGACATTCTAAGGATAGACACTCCCAGTAGAGAATGATCCTGTGCAGGACTCCCAGTACAGACGCCTCCACTTGCACAGACCCCCAGTAAAAAATCCCTCATAGCAGACATCCCAGTACAGATGCCCCAAAGTATAGACTCAACTCAGTAAATACATTCCAGTGCAGACCCCCCTCAGTAAGGACTAAAAATTCTGAATGAACCCTGTGACCACTGATCTGCACCATTTCTAAAAAACTTTCAACAGGGATTTTTAGTTCACATGTATTTCAATAAATGTTTAAGATGGCCAACTGCGTCAAAGTAATCCCTCTTTGGCAAGGCCCTACTCTACTCTGAAAAATAAATATGCTCTAGTGGATATAGTTCCAATATAGGGCAGATAGGCAAAAGCTGTAGAAGAGCAACAGGTGCACTTCTGGCTACTGACCTAGACTATGAAAAAAGGCCCACCTTGTATAGATTCTTCCCAATCACAGAACTCCTCCATTAGTTTAGACCCCCAGTAACAACCACTACAAATACCCCTCAGTACTGATACCCCAGTAGCCCCCTCAAAGTATAGACACTCCTCAGTAAAGACATCCTTGTACAGACCCTCCTCTGTAAGCACTACCTCAGTACAGTCCCCTCTCAGTACACATCCACAATACAGATTTCCCAGGACAAAAAAACCAAGTAGAGCGCCCCTCAGTTAAAACCTCCACAGTACAGATCCAACCTGGGCAGTCCACTTCAGTACAGAACCCTTCTGAGTACAGGCCTTTCAACTGACATTCCCAGTGCAGACCCTACAGTATACCCAGTAAAGTCCCCACACTAAAAACTTCACTACAGACCCACCCAGTAAAGACAACCCTCAGTAAATGCACATTCACTATGCTGATGCTCTGGTCAAAAAGGTCCTGCTGTCTGTCCTCCGTAAAGGGGTATACCTTCTTCCCCGTTTTACAGTCGAGACAGTGCACACCGACGGGACAGCAGTACAGAGTTCCAACTCTTCCAGCCCACTAGAAGGATCGACCTCAAACGGAGATTGACCTATGTGAGGAACCACCCGTGAAGGATGCACCTTCTAGGGGGTGAGGAAACAGTATAGAAGCTCCGTAAGACTTTCACATCAAAGATATTAAATGCTAAATAATTTGCCAACAGTGCTCTGCAAAGTATGGTAGCGTGCTTCAATGCAGTTAACTATGGACATGCCAATGTGCAGACATTGTAAGGATAGACACTCCCAGTAGAGAATGATCCTGTGCAGGACTCCCAGTACAGACGCCTCCACTTGCACAGACCCCCAGCAAAAAATCCCTCATAGCAGACATCCCAGTACAGATGCCCCAAAGTATAGACTCCCCTCAGTAAATACATTCCAGTGCAGACCCCCCTCAGTAAGGAATAAAAATTCTGAATGAACCCTGTGACCACTGATCTGCACCATTTCTAAAAAACTTTCAACAGGGATTTTTAGTTCACATGTATTTCAATAAATGTTTAAGATGGCCAACTGCGTCAAAGTAATCCCTCTTTGGCAAGGCCCTACTCTACTCTGAAAAATAAATATGCTCTAGTGGATATAGTTCCAATATAGGGCAGATAGGCAAAAGCTGTAGAAGAGCAACAGGTGCACTTCTGGCTACTGACCTAGACTATGAAAAAAGGCCCACCTTGTATAGATTCTTCCCAATCACAAAACTCCTCCATTAGTTTAGACCCCCAGTAACAACCACTACAAATACCCCGCAGTACTGATACCCCAGTAACCCCCCCCCCCAAAGTATAGAAACTCCTCAGTAAAGACATCCTTGTACAGACCCTCCTCTGTAAGCACTACCTCAGTACAGTCCCCTCTCAGTACACATCCACAATACAGATTTCCCAGTACAAAAAAACCAAGTAGAGCGCCCCTCAGTTAAAACCTCCACAGTACAGATCCAACCTGGGCAGTCCACTTCAGTACAGAACCCTTCTGAGTACAGGCCTTTCAATTGACATTCCCAGTGCAGACCCTACAGTATACCCAGTACAGACCCCACACTAAAGACTTCACTACAGACCCACCCAGTAAAGACAACCCTCAGTAAATGCACATTCACTATGCTGATGATGCTCTGGTCAAAAAGGTCCTGCTGTCTGTCCTCCGTAAAGGGGTATACCTTCTTCCCCGTTTTACAGTCGAGACAGTGCACACCGACGGGACAGCAGTACAGAGTTCCAACTCTTCCAGCCCACTATTAGGATCGACCTCAAACGGAGATTGACCTATGTGAGGAACCACCCGTGAAGGATGCAACTTCTAGGGGGTGAGGAAACAGTATAGAAGCTCCGTAAGACTTTCACATCAAAGATATTAAATGCTAAAAAATTTGCCAACACAGTGCTCTGCAAAGTATGGTAGCGTGCTTCAATGCAGTTAACTATGGACATGCCCCTGTGCAGACATTCTAAGGATAGACACTCCCAGTAGAGAATGATCCTGTGCAGGACTCCCAGTACAGACGCCTCCACTTGCACAGACCCCCAGTAAAAAATCCCTCATAGCAGACATCCCAGTACAGATGCCCCAAAGTATAGACTCCCCTCAGTAAATACATTCCAGTGCAGACCCCCCTCAGTAAGGACTAAAAATTCTGAATGAACCCTGTGACCACTGATCTGCACCATTTCTAAAAAACTTTCAACAGGGATTTTTAGTTCACATGTATTTCAATAAATGTTTAAGATGGCCAACTGCGTCAAAGTAATCCCTCTTTGGCAAGGCCCTACTCTACTCTGAAAAATAAATATGCTCTAGTGGATATAGTTCCAATATAGGGCAGATAGGCAAAAGCTGTAGAAGAGCAACAGGTGCACTTCTGGCTACTGACCTAGACTATGAAAAAAGGCCCACCTTGTATAGATTCTTCCCAATCACAAAACTCCTCCATTAGTTTAGACCCCCAGTAACAACCACTACAAATACTCCGCAGTACTGTTACCCCAGTAACCCCCTCAAAGAATAGACACTCCTCAGTAAAGACATCTTTGTACAGACCCTCCTCTGTAAGCACTACCTCAGTACTGTCCCCTTTCAGTACACATCCACAATACAGATTTCCCAATATAAAATAAAAACAAGTAGAGCCCCCCTCAGTTAAAACCTCCACAGTACAGATCCAACCTGGGCAGTCCACTTCAGTACAGAACCCTTCTGAGTACAGGCCTTTCAACTGACATTCCCAGTGCAGACCCTACAGTATACCCAGTACAGACCCCACACTAAAGACTTCACTACAGACCCAACCAGTAAAGACAACCCTCAGTAAACGCACATTCACTATGCTGATGATGCTCTGGTCAAAAAGGTCCTGCTGTCTGTCCTCCGTAAAGGGGTATACCTTCTTCCCCGTTTTACAGTCGAGACAGTGCACACCGACGGGACAGCAGTACAGAGTTCCAACTCTTCCAGCCCACTAGAAGGATCGACCTCAAACGGAGATTGACCTATGTGAGGAACCACCCGTGAAGGATGCAACTTCTAGGGGGTGAGGAAACAGTATAGAAGCTCCGTAAGACTTTCACATCAAAGATATTAAATGTTAAATAATTTGCCAACAGTGCTCTGCAAAGTATGGTAGCGTGCTTCAATGCAGTTAACTATGGACACGCCCCTGTGCAGACATTCTAAGGATAGACACTCCCAGTAGAGAATGATCCTGTGCAGGACTCCCAGTACAGACGCCTCCACTTGCACAGACGCCCAGTAAAAAATCCCTCATAGCAGACATCCCAGTACAGATGCCCCAAAGTATAGACTCCCCTCAGTAAATACATTCCAGTGCAGACCCCCCTCAGTAAGGACTAAAAATTCTGAATGAACCCTGTGACCACTGATCTGCACCATTTCTAAAAAACTTTCAACAGGGATTTTTAGTTCACATGTATTCCAATAAATGTTTAAGCTGGCCAACTGCGTCAAAGTAATCCCTCTTTCGCAAGGCCCTACTCTACTCTGAAAAATAAATATGCTCTAGTGGATATAGTTCCAATATAGGGCAGATAGGCAAAAGCTGTAGAAGAGCAACAGGTGCACTTCTGGCTACTGACCTAGACTATGAAAAAAGGCCCACCTTGTATAGATTCTTCCCAATCACAGAACTCCTCCATTAGTTTAGACCCCCAGTAACAACCACTACAAATACCCCGCAGTACTGATACCCCAGTAACCCCCCCCCCCCCCAAAGTATAGAAACTCCTCAGTAAAGACATCCTTGTACAGACCCTCCTCTGTAAGCACTACCTCAGTACAGTCCCCTCTCAGTACACATCCACAATACAGATTTCCCAGTACAAAAAAACCAAGTAGAGCGCCCCTCAGTTAAAACCTCCACAGTACAGATCCAACCTGGGCAGTCCACTTCAGTACAGAACCCTTCTGAGTACAGGCCTTTCAATTGACATTCCCAGTGCAGACCCTACAGTATACCCAGTACAGACCCCACACTAAAGACTTCACTACAGACCCACCCAGTAAAGACAACCCTCAGTAAATGCACATTCACTATGCTGATGATGCTCTGGTCAAAAAGGTCCTGCTGTCTGTCCTCCGTAAAGGGGTATACCTTCTTCCCCGTTTTACAGTCGAGACAGTGCACACCGACGGGACAGCAGTACAGAGTTCCAACTCTTCCAGCCCACTATTAGGATCGACCTCAAACGGAGATTGACCTATGTGAGGAACCACCCGTGAAGGATGCAACTTCTAGGGGGTGAGGAAACAGTATAGAAGCTCCGTAAGACTTTCACATCAAAGATATTAAATGCTAAAAATTTTGCCAACACAGTGCTCTGCAAAGTATGGTAGCGTGCTTCAATGCAGTTAACTATGGACATGCCCCTGTGCAGACATTCTAAGGATAGACACTCCCAGTAGAGAATGATCCTGTGCAGGACTCCCAGTACAGACGCCTCCACTTGCACAGACCCCCAGTAAAAAATCCCTCATAGCAGACATCCCAGTACAGATGCCCCAAAGTATAGACTCCCCTCAGTAAATACATTCCAGTGCAGACCCCCCTCAGTAAGGACTAAAAATTCTGAATGAACCCTGTGACCACTGATCTGCACCATTTCTAAAAAACTTTCAACAGGGATTTTTAGTTCACATGTATTTCAATAAATGTTTAAGATGGCCAACTGCGTCAAAGTAATCCCTCTTTGGCAAGGCCCTACTCTACTCTGAAAAATAAATATGCTCTAGTGGATATAGTTCCAATATAGGGCAGATAGGCAAAAGCTGTAGAAGAGCAACAGGTGCACTTCTGGCTACTGACCTAGATTATGAAAAAAGGCCCACCTTGTATAGATTCTTCCCAATCACAAAACTCCTCCATTAGTTTAGACCCCCAGTAACAACCACTACAAATACCCCGCAGTACTGATACCCCAGTAACCCCCTCAAAGTATAGACACTCCTCAGTAAAGACATCCTTGTACAGACCCTCCTCTGTAAGCACTACCTCAGTACAGTCCCCTTTCAGTACACATCCACAATACAGATTTCCCAGTATAAAAAAAACAAGTAGAGCCCCCCTCAGTTAAAACCTCCACAGTACAAATCCAACCTGGGCAGTCCACTTCAGTACAGAACCCTTCTGAGTACAGGCCTTTCAACTGACATTCCCAGTGCAGACC
This sequence comes from Staurois parvus, assembly GCF_062004578.1. Lineage (NCBI taxonomy): Eukaryota > Metazoa > Chordata > Amphibia > Anura > Ranidae > Staurois > Staurois parvus. The sequence continues at coordinate 10,232,306 of NW_028318094.1, forward strand.
CTACAGTATACCCAGTACAGACCCCACACTAAAGACTTCACTACAGACCCACCCAGTAAAGACAACCCTCAGTAAACGCACATTCACTATGCTGATGATGCTCTGGTCAAAAAGGTCCTGCTGTCTGTCCTCCGTAAAGGGGTATACCTTCTTCCCCGTTTTACAGTCGAGACAGTGCACACCGACGGGACAGCAGTACAGAGTTCCAACTCTTCCAGCCCACTAGAAGGATCGACCTCAAACGGAGATTGACCTATGTGAGGAACCACCCGTGAAGGATGCAACTTCTAGGGGGTGAGGAAACAGTATAGAAGCTCCGTAAGACTTTCACATCAAAGATATTAAATGCTAAATAATTTGCCAACACAGTGCTCTGCAAAGTATGGTAGCGTGCTTCAATGCAGTTAACTATGGACATGCCCCTGTGCAGACATTCTAAGGATAGACACTCCCAGTAGAGAATGATCCTGTGCAGGACTCCCAGTACAGACGCCTCCACTTGCACAGACCCCCAGTAAAAAATCCCTCATAGCAGACATCCCAGTACAGATGCCCCAAAGTATAGAGTCCCCTCAGTAAACACATTCCAGTGCAGACCCCCCTCAGTAAGGAATAAAAATTCTGAATGAACCCTGTGACCACTGATCTGCACCATTTCTAAAAAACTTTCAACAACAGGGATTTTTAGTTCACATGTATTCCAATAAATGTTTAAGCTGGCCAACTGCGTCAAAGTAATCCCTCTTTGGCAAGGCCCTACTCTACTCTGAAAAATAAATATGCTCTAGTGGATATAGTTCCAATATAGGGCAGATAGTCAAAAGCTGTAGAAGAGCAACAGGTGCACTTCTGGCTACTGACCTAGACTATGAAAAAAGGCCCACCTTGTATAGATTCTTCCCAATCACAAAACTCCTCTATTAGTTTAGACCCCCAGTAACAACCACTACAAATACCCCGCAGTACTGATACCCCAGTAACCCCCTCAAAGTATAGACACTCCTCAGTAAAGACATCTTTGTACAGACCCTCCTCTGTAAGCACTACCTCAGTACTGTCCCCTTTCAGTACACATCCACAATACAGATTTCCCAATATAAAATAAAAACAAGTAGAGCCCCCCTCAGTTAAAACCTCCACAGTACAGATCCAACCTGGGCAGTCCACTTCAGTACAGAACCCTTCTGAGTACAGGCCTTTCAACTGACATTCCCAGTGCAGACCCTACAGTATACCCAGTAAAGACCCCACACTAAAGACTTCACTACAGACCCAACCAGTAAAGACAACCCTCAGTAAACGCACATTCACTATGCTGATGATGCTCTGGTCAAAAAGGTCCTGCTGTCTGTCCTCCGTAAAGGGGTATACCTTCTTCTCCGTTTTACAGTCGAGACAGTGCACACCGACGGGACAGCAGTACAGAGTTCCAACTCTTCCAGCCCACTAGAAGGATCGACCTCAAACGGAGATTGACCTATGTGAGGAACCAGCCGTGAAGGATGCAACTTCTAGGGGGTGAGGAAACAGTATAGAAGCTCCGTAAGACTTTCACATCAAAGATATTAAATGCTAAATAATTTGCCAACACAGTGCTCTGCAAAGTATGGTAGCGTGCTTCAATGCAGTTAACTATGGACACGCCCCTGTGCAGACATTCTAAGGATAGACACTCCCAGTAGAGAATGATCCTGTGCAGGACTCCCAGTACAGACGCTTCCACTTGCACAGACCCCCAGTAAAAAATTCCTCATAGCAGACATCCCAGTACAGATGCCCCAAAGTATAGACTCCCCTCAGTAAATACATTCCAGTGCAGACCCCCCTCAGTAAGGACTAAAAATTCTGAATGAACCCTGTGACCACTGATCTGCACCATTTCTAAAAAACTTTCAACAGGGATTTTTAGTTCACATGTATTTCAATAAATGTTTAAGATGGCCAACTGCGTCAAAGTAATCCCTCTTTGGCAAGGCCCTACTCTACTCTGAAAAATAAATATGCTCTAGTGGATATAGTTCCAATATAGGGCAGATAGGCAAAAGCTGTAGAAGAGCAACAGGTGCACTTCTGGCTACTGACCTGTACTATGAAAAAAGGCCCACCTTGTATAGATTCTTCCCAATCACAAAACTCCTCCATTAGTTTAGACCCCCTGTAACAACCACTACAAATACCCCTCAGTACTGATACCCCAGTAACCCCCCCCCCCAAAGTATAGAAACTCCTCAGTAAAGACATCCTTGTACAGACCCTCCTCTGTAAGCACTACCTCAGTACAGTCCCCTCTCAGTACACATCCACAATACAGATTTCCCAGTACAAAAAAACCAAGTAGAGCACCCCTCAGTTAAAACCTCCACAGTACAGATCCAACCTGGGCAGTCCACTTCAGTACAGAACCCTTCTGAGTACAGGCCTTTCAACTGACATTCCCAGTGCAGACCCTACAGTATACCCAGTAAAGACCCCACACTAAAGACTTCACTACAGACCCACCCAGTAAAGACAACCCTCAGTAAATGCACATTCACTATGCTGATGATGCTCTGGTCAAAAAGGTCCTGCTGTCTGTCCTCCGTAAAGGGGTATACCTTCTTCCCCGTTTTACAGTCGAGACAGTGCACACCGACGGGACAGCAGTGCAGAGTTCCAACTCTTCCAGCCCACTAGAAGGATCGACCTCAAACGGAGATTGACCTATGTGAGGAACCAGCCGTGAAGGATGCAACTTCTAGGGGGTGAGGAAACAGTATAGAAGCTCCGTAAGACTTTCACATCAAAGATATTAAATGTTAAATAATTTGCCAACAGTGCTCTGCAAAGTATGGTAGCGTGCTTCAATGCAGTTAACTATGGACACGCCCCTGTGCAGACATTCTAAGGATAGACACTCCCAGTAGAGAATGATCCTGTGCAGGACTCCCAGTACAGACGCCTCCACTTGCACAGACCCCCAGTAAAAAATCCCTCATAGCAGACATCCCAGTACAGATGCCCCAAAGTATAGACTCCCCTCAGTAAATACATTCCAGTGCAGACCCCCCTCAGTAAGGACTAAACATTCTGAATGAACCCTGTGACCACTGATCTGCACCATTTCTAAAAAACTTTCAACAACAGGGATTTTTAGTTCACATGTATTTCAATAAATGTTTAAGATGGCCAACTGCGTCAAAGTAATCCCTCTTTGGCAAGGCCCTACTCTACTCTGAAAAATAAATATGCTCTAGTGGATATAGTTCCAATATAGGGCAGATAGGCAAAAGCTGTAGAAGAGCAACAGGTGCACTTCTGGCTACTGACCTAGACTATGAAAAAAGGCCCACCTTGTATAGATTCTTCCCAATCACAGAACTCCTCCATTAGTTTAGACCCCCAGTAACAACCACTACAAATACCCCTCAGTACTGATACCCCAGTAACCCCCCCCCAAAGTATAGAAACTCCTCAGTAAAGACATCCTTGTACAGACCCTCCTCTGTAAGCACTACCTCAGTACAGTCCCCTCTCAGTACACATCCACAATACAGATTTCCCAGTACATAAAAACCAAGTAGAGCGCCCCTCAGTTTAAACCTCCACAGTACAGATCCAACCTGGGCAGTCCACTTCAGTACAGAACCCTTCTGAGTACAGGCCTTTCAACTGACATTCCCAGTGCAGACCCTACAGTATACCCAGTACAGACCCCACACTAAAGACTTCACTACAGACCCACCCAGTAAAGACAACCCTCAGTAAACGCACATTCACTATGCTGATGATGCTCTGGTCAAAAAGGTCCTGCTGTCTGTCCTCCGTAAAGGGGTATACCTTCTTCCCCGTTTTACAGTCGAGACAGTGCACACCGACGGGACAGCAGTACAGAGTTCCAACTCTTCCAGCCCACTAGAAGGATCGACCTCAAACGGAGATTGACCTATGTGAGGAACCAGCCGTGAAGGATGCAACTTCTAGGGGGTGAGGAAACAGTATAGAAGCTCCGTAAGACTTTCACATCAAAGATATTAAATGTTAAATAATTTGCCAACAGTGCTCTGCAAAGTATGGTAGCGTGCTTCAATGCAGTTAACTATGGACACGCCCCTGTGCAGACATTCTAAGGATAGACACTCCCAGTAGAGAATGATCCTGTGCAGGACTCCCAGTACAGACGCTTCCACTTGCACAGACCCCCAGTAAAAAATCCCTCATAGCAGACATCCCAGTACAGATGCCCCAAAGTATAGACTCCCCTCAGTAAATACATTCCAGTGCAGACCCCCCTCAGTAAGGACTAAAAATTCTGAATGAACCCTGTGACCACTGATCTGCACCATTTCTAAAAAACTTTCAACAGGGATTTTTAGTTCACATGTATTTCAATAAATGTTTAAGATGGCCAACTGCGTCAAAGTAATCCCTCTTTGGCAAGGCCCTACTCTACTCTGAAAAATAAATATGCTCTAGTGGATATAGTTCCAATATAGGGCAGATAGGCAAAAGCTGTAGAAGAGCAACAGGTGCACTTCTGGCTACTGACCTAGACTATGAAAAAAGGCCCACCTTGTATAGATTCTTCCCAATCACAAAACTCCTCCATTAGTTTAGACCCCCAGTAACAACCACTACAAATACCCCTCAGTACTGATACCCCAGTAACCCCCCCCCCCCCCAAAGTATAGAAACTCCTCAGTAAAGACATCCTTGTACAGACCCTCCTCTGTAAGCACTACCTCAGTACAGTCCCCTCTCAGTACACATCCACAATACAGATTTCCCAGTACAAAAAAACCAAGTAGAGCGCCCCTCAGTTAAAACCTCCACAGTACAGATCCAACCTGGGCAGTCCACTTCAGTACAGAACCCTTCTGAGTACAGGCCTTTCAACTGACATTCCCAGTGCAGACCCTACAGTATACCCAGTACAGACCCCACACTAAAGACTTCACTACAGACCCACCCAGTAAAGACAACCCTCAGTAAACGCACATTCACTATGCTGATGATGCTCTGGTCAAAAAGGTCCTGCTGTCTGTCCTCCGTAAAGGGGTATACCTTCTTCCCCGTTTTACAGTCGAGACAGTGCACACCGACGGGACAGCAGTACAGAGTTCCAACTCTTCCAGCCCACTAGAAGGATCGACCTCAAACGGAGATTGACCTATGTGAGGAACCAGCCGTGAAGGATGCAACTTCTAGGGGGTGAGGAAACAGTATAGAAGCTCCGTAAGACTTTCACATCAAAGATATTAAATGTTAAATAATTTGCCAACAGTGCTCTGCAAAGTATGGTAGCGTGCTTCAATGCAGTTAACTATGGACACGCCCCTGTGCAGACATTCTAAGGATAGACACTCCCAGTAGAGAATGATCCTGTGCAGGACTCCCAGTACAGACGCCTCCACTTGCACAGACCCCCAGTAAAAAATCCCTCATAGCAGACATCCCAGTACAGATGCCCCAAAGTATAGACTCCCCTCAGTAAATACATTCCAGTGCAGACCCCCCTCAGTAAGGACTAAAAATTCTGAATGAACCCTGTGACCACTGATCTGCACCATTTCTAAAAAACTTTCAACAGGGATTTTTAGTTCACATGTATTTCAATAAATGTTTAAGATGGCCAACTGCGTCAAAGTAATCCCTCTTTGGCAAGGCCCTACTCTACTCTGAAAAATAAATATGCTCTAGTGGATATAGTTCCAATATAGGGCAGATAGGCAAAAGCTGTAGAAGAGCAACAGGTGCACTTCTGGCTACTGACCTAGACTATGAAAAAAGGCCCACCTTGTATAGATTCTTCCCAATCACAAAACTCCTCCATTAGTTTAGACCCCCAGTAACAACCACTACAAATACCCCGCAGTACTGATACCCCAGTAACCCCCTCAAAGTATAGACACTCCTCAGTAAAGACATCCTTGTACAGACCCTCCTCTGTAAGCACTACCTCAGTACAGTCCCCTTTCAGTACACATCCACAATACAGATTTCCCAGTATAAAAAACCAAGTAGAGCCCCCCTCAGTTAAAACCTCCACAGTACAGATCCAACCTGGGCAGTCCACTTCAGTACAGAACCCTTCTGAGTACAGGCCTTTCAACTGACATTCCCAGTGCAGACCCTACAGTATACCCAGTACAGACCCCACACTAAAGACTTCACTACAGACCCACCCAGTAAAGACAACCCTCAGTAAACGCACATTCACTATGCTGATGATGCTCTGGTCAAAAAGGTCCTGCTGTCTGTCCTCCGTAAAGGGGTATACCTTCTTCCCCGTTTTACAGTCGAGACAGTGCACACCGACGGGACAGCAGTACAGAGTTCCAACTCTTCCAGCCCACTATTAGGATCGACCTCAAACGGAGATTGACCTATGTGAGGAACCACCCGTGAAGGATGCAACTTCTAGGGGATGAGGAAACAGTATAGAAGCTCCGTAAGACTTTCACATCAAAGATATTAAATGCTAAAAAATTTGCCAACACGGTGCTCTGCAAAGTATGGTAGCGTGCTTCAATGCAGTTAACTATGGACATGCCCCTGTGCAGACATTCTAAGGATAGACACTCCCAGTAGAGAATGATCCTGTGCAGGACTCCCAGTACAGACGCCTCCACTTGCACAGACCCCCAGTAAAAAATCCCTCATAGCAGACATCCCAGTACAGATGCCCCAAAGTATAGACTCCCCTCAGTAAATACATTCCAGTGCAGACCCCCCTCAGTAAGGACTAAAAATTCTGAATGAACCCTGTGACCACTGATCTGCACCATTTCTAAAAAACTTTCAACAGGGATTTTTAGTTCACATGTATTTCAATAAATGTTTAAGATGGCCAACTGCGTCAAAGTAATCCCTCTTTGGCAAGGCCCTACTCTACTCTGAAAAATAAATATGCTCTAGTGGATATAGTTCCAATATAGGGCAGATAGGCAAAAGCTGTAGAAGAGCAACAGGTGCACTTCTGGCTACTGACCTAGACTATGAAAAAAGGCCCACCTTGTATAGATTCTTCCCAATCACAGAACTCCTCCATTAGTTTAGACCCCCAGTAACAACCACTACAAATACCCCTCAGTACTGATACCCCAGTAACCCCCCCCCCCCCAAAGTATAGACACTCCTCAGTAAAGACATCCTTGTACAGACCCTCCTCTGTAAGCACTACCTCAGTACAGTCCCCTCTCAGTACACATCCACAATACAGATTTCCCAGTACAAAAAAACCAAGTAGAGCGCCCTCAGTTAAAACCTCCACAGTACAGATCCAACCTGGGCAGTCCACTTCAGTACAGAACCCTTCTGAGTACAGGCCTTTCAACTGACATTCCCAGTGCAGACCCTACAGTATACCCAGTAAAGACCCCACACTAAAGACTTCACTACAGACCCACCCAGTAAAGACAACCCTCAGTAAATGCACATTCACTATGCTGATGATGCTCTGGTCAAAAAGGTCCTGCTGTCTGTCCTCCGTAAAGGGGTATACCTTCTTCCCCGTTTTACAGTCGAGACAGTGCACACCGACGGGACAGCAGTGCAGAGTTCCAACTCTTCCAGCCCACTAGAAGGATCGACCTCAAACGGAGATTGACCTATGTGAGGAACCAGCCGTGAAGGATGCAACTTCTAGGGGGTGAGGAAACAGTATAGAAGCTCCGTAAGACTTTCACATCAAAGATATTAAATGTTAAATAATTTGCCAACAGTGCTCTGCAAAGTATGGTAGCGTGCTTCAATGCAGTTAACTATGGACACGCCCCTGTGCAGACATTCTAAGGATAGACACTCCCAGTAGAGAATGATCCTGTGCAGGACTCCCAGTACAGACGCCTCCACTTGCACAGACCCCCAGTAAAAAATCCCTCATAGCAGACATCCCAGTACAGATGCCCCAAAGTATAGACTCCCCTCAGTAAATACATTCCAGTGCAGACCCCCCTCAGTAAGGACTAAACATTCTGAATGAACCCTGTGACCACTGATCTGCACCATTTCTAAAAAACTTTCAACAGGGATTTTTAGTTCACATGTATTTCAATAAATGTTTAAGATGGCCAACTGCGTCAAAGTAATCCCTCTTTGGCAAGGCCCTACTCTACTCTGAAAAATAAATATGCTCTAGTGGATATAGTTCCAATATAGGGCAGATAGGCAAAAGCTGTAGAAGAGCAACAGGTGAACTTCTGGCTACTGACCTAGACTATGAAAAAAGGCCCACCTTGTATAGATTCTTCCCAATCACAGAACTCCTCCATTAGTTTAGACCCCCAGTAACAACCACTACAAATACCCCTCAGTACTGATACCACAGAAACCCCCTCAAAGTATAGACACTCCTCAGTAAAGACATCTTTGTACAGACCCTCCTCTGTAAGCACTACCTCAGTACTGTCCCCTTTCAGTACACATCCACAATACAGATTTCCCAATATAAAATAAAAACAAGTAGAGCCCCCCTCAGTTAAAACCTCCACAGTACAGATCCAACCTGGGCAGTCCACTTCAGTACAGAACCCTTCTGAGTACAGGCCTTTCAATTGACATTCCCAGTGCAGACCCTACAGTATACCCAGTACAGACCCCACACTAAAGACTTCACTACAGACCCACCCAGTAAAGACAACCCTCAGTAAATGCACATTCACTATGCTGATGATGCTCTGGTCAAAAAGGTCCTGCTGTCTGTCCTCCGTAAAGGGGTATACCTTCTTCCCCGTTTTACAGTCGAGACAGTGCACACCGACGGGACAGCAGTACAGAGTTCCAACTCTTCCAGCCCACTAGAAGGATCGACCTCAAACGGAGATTGACCTATGTGAGGAACCAGCCGTGAAGGATGCAACTTCTAGGGGGTGAGGAAACAGTATAGAAGCTCCGTAAGACTTTCACATCAAAGATATTAAATGTTAAATAATTTGCCAACAGTGCTCTGCAAAGTATGGTAGCGTGCTTCAATGCAGTTAACTATGGACATGCCCCTGTGCAGACATTCTAAGGATAGACACTCCCAGTAGAGAATGATCCTGTGCAGGACTCCCAGTACAGACGCCTCCACTTGCACAGACCCCCAGTAAAAAATCCCTCATAGCAGACATCCCAGTACAGATGCCCCAAATTATAGACTCCCCTCAGTAAATACATTCCAGTGCAGACCCCCCTCAGTAAGGACTAAAAATTCTGAATGAACCCTGTGACCACTGATCTGCACCATTTCTAAAAAACTTTCAACAGGGATTTTTAGTTCACATGTATTTCAATAAATGTTTAAGATGGCCAACTGCGTCAAAGTAATCCCTCTTTGGCAAGGACCTACTCTACTCTGAAAAATAAATATGCTCTAGTGGATATAGTTCCAATATAGGGCAGATAGGCAAAAGCTGTAGAAGAGCAACAGGTGCACTTCTGGCTACTGACCTAGACTATGAAAAAAGGCCCACCTTGTATAGATTCTTCCCAATCACAAAACTCCTCCATTAGTTTAGACCCCCAGTAACAACCACTACAAATACCCCGCAGTACTGATACCCCAGTAACCCCCTCAAAGTATAGACACTCCTCAGTAAAGACATCCTTGTACAGACCCTCCTCTGTAAGCACTACCTCAGTACAGTCCCCTTTCTGTACACATCCACAATACAGATTTCCCAGTATAAAAAAACCAAGTAGAGCCCCCCTCAGTTAAAACCTCCACAGTACAAATCCAACCTGGGCAGTCCACTTCAGTACAGAACCCTTCTGAGTACAGGCCTTTCAACTGACATTCCCAGTGCAGACCCTACAGTATACCCAGTACAGACCCCACACTAAAGACTTCACTACAGACCCACCCAGTAAAGACAACCCTCAGTAAACACACATTCACTATGCTGATGATGCTCTGGTCAAAAAGGTCCTGCTGTCTGTCCTCCGTAAAGGGGTATACCTTCTTCCCCGTTTTACAGTCGAGACAGTGCCCACCGACGGGACAGCAGTACAGAGTTCCAACTCTTCCAGCCCAGTAGAACGACCTCAAATGGAGATTGACCTATGTGAGAAACCAGCCGTGAAGGATGCAACTTCTAGGGGGTGAGGAAACAGTATAGAAGCTCCGTAAGACTTTCACATCAAAGATATTAAATGCTAAATAATTTGCCAACAGTGCTCTGCAAAGTATGGTAGCGTGCTTCAATGCAGTTAACTATGGACACGCCCCTGTGCAGAAATTCTAAGGATAGACACTCCCAGTAGAGAATGATCCTGTGCAGGACTCCCAGTACAGACGCCTCCACTTGCACAGACCCCCAGTAAAAAATCCCTCATAGCAGACATCCCAGTACAGATGCCCCAAGTATAGACTCCCCTCAGTAAATACATTCCAGTGCAGACCCCCCTCAGTAAGGACTAAAAATTCTGAATGAACCCTGTGACCACTGATCTGCACCATTTCTAAAAAACTTTCAACAGGGATTTTTAGTTCACATGTATTTCAATAAATGTTTAAGATGGCCAACTGCGTCAAAGTAATCCCTCTTTGGCAAGGCCCTACTCTACTCTGAAAAATAAATATGCTCTAGTGGATATAGTTCCAATATAGGGCAGATAGGCAAAAGCTGTAGAAGAGCAACAGGTGCACTTCTGGCTACTGACCTAGACTATGATAAAAGGCCCACCTTGTATAGATTCTTCCCAATCACAGAACTCCTCCATTAGTTTAGACCCCCAGTAACAACCACTACAAATACCCCGCAGTACTGATACCCCAGTAACCCCCTCAAAGTATAGACACTCCTCAGTAAAGACATCCTTGTACAGACCCTCCTCTGTAAGCACTACCTCAGTACAGTCCCCTTTCAGTACACATCCACAATACAGATTTCCCAGTATAAAAAAACCAAGTAGAGCCCCCCTCAGTTAAAACCTCCACAGTACAAATCCAACCTGGGCAGTCCACTTCAGTACAGAACCCTTCTGAGTACAGGCCTTTCAACTGACATTCCCAGTGCAGACCCTACAGTATACCCAGTACAGACCCCACACTAAAGACTTCACTACAGACCCACCCAGTAAAGACAACCCTCAGTAAATGCACATTCACTATGCTGATGATGCTCTGGTCAAAAAGGTCCTGCTGTCTGTCCTCCGTAAAGGGGTATACCTTCTTCCCCGTTTTACAGTCGAGACAGTGCACACCGACGGGACAGCAGTACAGAGTTCCAACTCTTCCAGCCCACTAGAAGGATCGACCTCAAACGGAGATTGACCTCTGTGAGGAACCAGCCGTGAAGGATGCAACTTCTAGGGGGTGAGGAAACAGTATAGAAGCTCCGTAAGACTTTCACATCAAAGATATTAAATGTTAAATAATTTGCCAACAGTGCTCTGCAAAGTATGGTAGCGTGCTTCAATGCAGTTAACTATGGACATGCCCCTGTGCAGACATTCTAAGGATAGACACTCCCAGTAGAGAATGATCCTGTGCAGGACTCCCAGTACAGACGCCTCCACTTGCACAGACCCCCAGTAAAAAATCCCTCATAGCAGACATCCCAGTACAGATGCCCCAAAGTATAGACTCCCCTCAGTAAATACATTCCAGTGCAGACCCCCCTCAGTAAGGACTAAAAATTCTGAATGAACCCTGTGACCACTGATCTGCACCATTTCTAAAAAACTTTCAACAGGGATTTTTAGTTCACATGTATTTCAATAAATGTTTAAGATGGCCAACTGCGTCAAAGTAATCCCTCTTTGGCAAGGCCCTACTCTACTCTGAAAAATAAATATGCTCTAGTGGATATAGTTCCAATATAGGGCAGATAGGCAAAAGCTGTAGAAGAGCAACAGGTGCACTTCTGGCTACTGACCTAGACTATGAAAAAAGGCCCACCTTGTATAGATTCTTCCCAATCACAAAACTCCTCCATTAGTTTAGACCCCCAGTAACAACCACTACAAATACCCCGCAGTACTGATACCCCAGTAACCCCCTCAAAGTATAGACACTCCTCAGTAAAGACATCCTTGTACAGACCCTCCTCTGTAAGCACTACCTCAGTACAGTCCCCTTTCAGTACACATCCACAATACAGATTTCCCAATATAAAAAAAAAAACAAGTAGAGCCCCCCTCAGTTAAAACCTCCACAGTACAGATCCAACCTGGGCAGTCCACTTCAGTACAGAACCCTTCTGAGTACAGGCCTTTCAACTGACATTTCCAGTGCAGACTCTACAGTATACCCAGTACAGACCCCACACTAAAGACTTCACTACAGACCCACCCAGTAAAGACAACCCTCAGTAAATGCACATTCACTATGCTGATGATGCTCTGGTCAAAAAGGTCCTGCTGTCTGTCCTCCGTAAAGGGGTATACCTTCTTCCCCGTTTTACAGTCGAGACAGTGCACACAGACGGGACAGCAGTACAGAGTTCCAACTCTTCCAGCCCACTAGAAGGATCGACCTCAAAACGGAGATTGACCTATGTGAGGAACCAGCCGTGAAGGATGCAACTTCTAGGGGGTGAGGAAACAGTATAGAAGCTCTGTAAGACTTTCACATCAAAGATATTAAATGCTAAATAATTTGCCAACACAGTGCTCTGCAAAGTATGGTAGCGTGCTTCAATGCAGTTAACTATGGACACGCCCCTGTGCAGACATTCTAAGGATAGACACTCCCAGTAGAGAATGATCATGTGCAGGACTCCCAGTACAGACACCTCCACTTGCACAGACCCCCAGTAAAAAATCCCTCATAGCAGACATCCCAGTACAGATGCGCCAAAGTATAGACTCCCCTCAGTAAATACATTCCAGTGCAGACCCCCCTCAGTAAGGACTAAAAATTCTGAATAAACCCTGTGACCACTGATCTGCACCATTTCTAAAAAAACTTTCAACAACAGGGATTTTTAGTTCACATGTATTTCAATAAATATTTAAGATGGCCAACTGTGTCAAAGTAATCCCTCTTTGGCAAGGCCCTACTCTACTCTGAAAAATAAATATGCTCTAGTGGATATAGTTCCAATATAGGGCAGATAGGCAAAAGCTGTAGAAGAGCAACAGGTGCACTTCTGGCTACTGACCTAGACTATGAAAAAAGGCCCACCTTGTATAGATTCTTCCCAATCACAGAACTCCTCCATTAGTTTAGACCCCCAGTAACAACCACTACAAATACCCCGCAGTACTGACACCCCAGTAACGCCCTCAAAGTATAGACACTCCTCAGTAAAGACATCCTTGTACAGACCCTCCTCTGTAAGCACTACCTCAGTACAGTCCCCTTTCAGTACACATCCACAATACAGATTTCCCAGTATAAAAAAAACAAGTAGAGCGCCCCTCAGTTAAAACCTCCACAGTACAGATCCACCCTGGGCAGTCCACTTCAGTACAGAACCCTTCTGAATACAGGCCTTTCAATTGACATTCCCAGTGCAGAACCTACAGTATACCCAGTACAGACCCCACACTAAAGACTTCACTACAGACCCACCCAGTAAAGACAACCCTCAGTAAACGCACATTCACTATGCTAATGATGCTCTGGTCAAAAAGGTCCTGCTGTCTGTCCTCCGTAAAGGGGTATACCTTTTTCCCCGTTTTACAGTCGAGACAGTGCACACCGACGGGACAGCAGTACAGAGTTCCAACTCTTCCAGCCCACTAGAAGGATCGACCTCAAACGGAGATTGACCTATGTGAGGAACCAGCCGTGAAGGATGCAACTTCTAGGGGTTGAAGCTCCGTAAGACTTTCACATCAAAGATATTAAATGCTAAATATTTTGCCAACACAGTGCTCTGCAAAGTATGGTAGCGTGCTTCAATGCAGTTAACTACGGACACGCCCCTGTGCAGACATTCTAAGGATAGACACTCCCAGTAGAGAATGATCCTGTGCAGGACTCCCAGTACAGACGCCTCCACTTGCACAGACCCCCAGTAAAAAATCCCTCATAGCAGACATCCCAGTATAGATGCCCCAAAGTATAGACTCCCCTCAGTAAATACATTCCAGTGCAGACCCCCCTCAGTAAGGACTAAAAATTCTGAATGAAATCTGTGACCACTGATCTGCACCATTTCTAAAAAACTTTCAACAGGGATTTTTAGTTCACATGTATTCCAATAAATGTTTAAGCTGGCCAACTGCGTCAAAGTAATCCCTCTTTGGCAAGGCCCTACTCTACTCTGAAAAATAAATATGCTCTAGTGGATATAGTTCCAATATAGGGCAGATAGGCAAAAGCTGTAGAAGAGCAACAGGTGCACTTCTGGCTACTGACCTAGACTATGAAAAAAGGCCCACCTTGTATAGATTCTTCCCAATCATAGAACTCCTCCATTAGTTTAGACCCCCAGTAACAACCACTACAAATACCCCTCAGTACTGATACCCCAGTAACACCCCCCCAAAGTATAGACACTCCTCAGTAAAGACATCTTTGTACAGACCCTCCTCTGTAAGCACTACCTCAGTACAGTCCCCTCTCAGTACACATCCACAATACAGATTTCCCAGTACAAAAAAAACAAGTAGAGCCCCCCTCAGTTAAAACCTCCACAGTACAGATCCAACCTGGGCAGTCCACTTCAGTACAGAACCCTTCTGAGTACAGGCCTTTCAATTGACATTCCCAGTGCAGACCCTACAGTATACCCAGTACAGACCCCACACTAAAGACTTCACTACAGACCCACCCAGTAAAGACAACCCTCAGTAAATGCACATTCACTATGCTGATGATGCTCTGGTCAAAAAGGTCCTGCTGTCTGTCCTCCGTAAAGGGGTATACCTTCTTCCCCGTTTTACAGTCGAGACAGTGCACACCGACGGGACAGCAGTACAGAGTTCCAACTCTTCCAGCCCACTAGAAGGATCGACCTCAAAACAGAGATTGACCTATGTGAGGAACCAGCCGTGAAGGATGCAACTTCTAGGGGGTGAGGAAACAGTATAGAAGCTCTGTAAGACTTTCACATCAAAGATATTAAATGCTAAATAATTTGCCAACACAGTGCTCTGCAAAGTATGGTAGCGTGCTTCAATGCAGTTAACTATGGACACGCCCCTGTGCAGACATTCTAAGGATAGACACTCCCAGTAGAGAATGATCATGTGCAGGACTCCCAGTACAGACACCTCCACTTGCACAGACCCCCAGTAAAAAATCCCTCATAGCAGACATCCCAGTACAGATGCGCCAAAGTATAGACTCCCCTCAGTAAATACATTCCAGTGCAGACCCCCCTCAGTAAGGACTAAAAATTCTGAATGAACCCTGTGACCACTGATCTGCACCATTTCTAAAAAACTTTCCACATAGGAATGAATGGCGGAATGTTCAAAACTAGAGTGGGAGCTGCCCATTCCAGTTGTAGACTACTGGTGGAGGCAAGAACACTTCACACAATTTTCCCAGAAATTGTAGCTTTTCTAGTTATTATTATTATTACACAGGATTTATATAGTGCCAACAATTTGCACAGCGCTTTACAATACAAAGGGAGACAGTGCAATTACAATACATTTCAGTACAGAAGGAATAGAAGAGCCCTGCTCATGGAGCTTGCAATCAAAATAGACACAATTGTCCTAGTGTCACTGGGGATGTCAGTGGCAGTTAGTCATCTGTCAGTGTCAGAATGCCTGTCGCAGTCCCGCTATAAGTTGCTGATCGCTGCAATTACTAGTATAAAAAAATAAACATTCTACTTTATATACTGCCATTTGTAGATGCTATAACTTTCACGTAAACCAATTCACTTACAATTATTGGGCTTTATTTCAAAATTGTTGGTCTTTTTTTGTTTATAGCACAAAAATTAAAAAACCGCAGAGGTGATCAAATACCACCAAAAGAAAGCTCTATTTGTGGGGGAAGAAATACATAAATTTAATTGATGTACAGGGTTGCATGACCGTGCAATTGTCAAAATAATGCAGCACCGTATCGCAAAAAATGGCCTGCTCAGGAAGAGGGGTAAATTCTCTGGAGGGCAAGTGGTTAAGGAGGGCATGGCAGGGGGTCTGTCCTATACCTACATTCTTTTGCTAATAGGTTTCCCTCATTCCCATCTCAGAAAGTTGGGAGGTATGTGGAGGTAGTGTAGGCTTCTATAGGATATCTTGGTGCTGGTTGGTTCAGTCAGCTGGTCACCCATATTGACCACTGGGATCCTTTTCCTATCTCTTGTTTTTACAATTTTCCTATTTCTCGTTTTTCTGGTTATATGGGCCCTGATTTACTATTGTGCCTAGGCGCATTTCCATGGGCGAATGTCTACTTTTTACTAGCGACCGTCTACTTTTACCCCGCTAACAGATTTACTAAAGAAAGCATCAACAAGTAGATGCCAAATCGAATTTACGAACGAGACACAGACCAGGAATCAGACTCAAAAAGCAGACTTGCTAAGAGGCACGTCTAACACCATGAAAAATCACTGCAGAAACATGTTCACATTGAAATGTGCTTTGCCAAATATCAGGACTTCACTTTAAACAATATCTGCCAGTTCAAAAAAAATTTAAAATGTGTTGTTTTTTTCTAAGCAAATCGACACAGTGAAGAACTAGACACTTGTGCAGCGTATTTGGCCGTTATAAATGCGATATGCAGAACACATTTTAGACGTCCTCTGTGGGCGCTTGCTTTTTAGCCGCTCTTCAATAGTAAATCTCTGCGTGGAGTCCTCTGACAGACGGCACTCGGTCGCGTCTACTGTGTTTAACAAACAGCACTAGGCATATCTTTATGTATTCTAATTTGATTTCCTTAGTTCTATTGATTCTATTTTTGTTTCTTATCCTTTATAATTATTTCTGTAATGATTTTACTTATTTTGAAGGTCTAGATAATATTTATTTTGACAGCTGAATGTAAAAATAAAGGTCTGCAATTAAAAAAAAATAAATAAATAAAAAACAGCGTGCGGTCCCCCCTCTCATCCATACCAAGCCCTTCAGGTCTGGTATGTATATCAAGGGGTAACTCCACACCAAAATTAAAAAACAAACAGCGTGGAGTCCCCCCCAAAATCCATACCAGACCCTTATCCGAGCATGCAGCCCAGCAGGTCAGGAAAGGGAGGGGATGAGCAAGCGCCCCACTCCTGAACCATACCAGGCCACATGCCCTCAACATGGGGGGCGTGCTTTGGGGCAGGTGGGCTCCCCCCCCAAAGCACCTTGTCCCCATGTTGATGGGGACAAGAGCCTCTTCCCAACAACCCTGGCCGGTGGTTGTGAGGGTCTGCGGGCAGGGGGCTTATCAGAATCTGGAAGCCCCCTTTAACAAGGGGGCCCCCAGATCCCACCCCCCCACGTGAATAAGTATGCGGTACATGGTACCGCTACTAATTTCACCAAAAAAGCAAAAGTGTAGTGTAAAAAAAACAGAGTACAAGTCCTTTAATAAAACAATGTCCCCTAAAGTAGATCCAATGTCAATCACGGCGACCTGAAAAAAGAAAAAAAAAATGTTCCGCACTCGACGAGGCTCACCAGCCTTATGCAGCCAGTCTCGCTGACATTTCTTATATAGGTAAGGGGCGGAGCCAGCCGGGGACATCATCCGAGTGACCCGCCCCATGTGACATCGTTGATGGGGTGGGATCACATGCTTGATGTCCCCGGCTGGTCCCGCCCCTTACCTATTTAAGAGCGGTCAGCGAGACTGGTTGCATAAGGCTGGTGAGCCTCGTCGAGAGTGGAACGTTTTTTTTTCTTTTTTTTTCGGGTCGTTGCCGTGACATCGTGATTGACGTTGGATCTACTTCGGGGGACATTGTTATATGAAAGGACCTGTCAAAGACCCTGTACTGTGTTTTTTTTACACTACACTTTTGCTTTTTTTGTGAATTAGTAGCGGTACCATTTACCACATACTCATTCACGTGGGGAGGGGGCCGGGATCTGGGGGCCCCCTTGTTAAAGGGGGTTTCCAGATTCTGATAAGCCCCCCACCCGCAGACCCCCAAAACCACCGGACAGGGTTGTGGGGAAGAGGCCCTTGTCCCCATCAACAAGGGGACAAGGTGCTTTGGGGGGGAGCCCCCCTGCCCCAAAGCACGCCCCCCATGTTGAGGGCACCACAGAAATACAGGTAGGATTAGTGTTTAACAGCTCTGTGGATTAGTGGTTAGCACTGCTGCCTCACAACGCTAGGGTTGTTGGTTTGAATCCCAACCACGGCAATGAATTTGCATGATCTACGTGTGACTACCCTAACATACATGTGCTGGTGGCAGCATATTTGCTTTCTGTCTAAATGATCCCTAGAATGTGAATTAGAATGAGGCCTTGTCTGTTCAAACATCTTTAAAGTTGCACCTTATGTGAATGTCAAACGATGGGATGAGATAAGGGCCTGGACTAATGATTGATTTGATAATGCTGGTTTGCACTCCACCCTCTTTTGGGAAGGTTTGTCAAACCAAGAGAAGAGTGAGCGAGAGACAGAAAAGGATTAAAAAAAAATAAAAAAATAAAATAATGGCATGGAGTTCCCCCCCCCAAATCCATAACAGACCCTTATCCGAGCATGCAGATACCACATGCCTTCAAAGATTTATTTCCTTTGCTGAATTGCCTGCTTGGTTCACACTAGATGCGATTTAAAGTTGTGCTTTTTGTTGGCAATTTCACCATATTTTCTGTAGATTTACCAATGAGTTATTGCGTTTTCAATTGTGTTTTGCATTGCAATTTCTATTGTAGTCTATATGTGAAATTGCTACAAAATGCTGAAAACGTTAGACAAGAACTACTTTTGAAATTGTGCTGCAGCAAATCGCTTACGTTAAGACACTCACATCCACATTCATTAGATCCGATATCAGGTACAATTTCAATTCCCAAATCGCACCTGAAATCGTGCACCCTGGATGCGACTTAGCATGCGATTTGCATGACATGCGACTTGCAAATCGTATGCCAAGTCGCACCCTATTGTCTGCTATTAGAGCCGTCACATGGGTGCGTTTCCGACACTGATTTCTAAAGTAGTACATGTACTACTTTTGTGGCGATTTGCATAGATATCTGTGTCAGATGTCTTGCAAATCGCAAGGAAATCGGCATCTTCACTGTACGTCGCACAATTTCTAAATCGGCTTTGATGTGACCGGGGTGTAAGTCCTTTTTATGTTTGATTTCCTGAGTGTTTTTCCAATTTATGGGAAATGCCGCATACTAGCAAAAGCGAATTGACATTTTCAGTATTGCATGCGAGATGTGGTCATGTGACTGCCTTAACTCATGCGATAATCTGGAGTGAATTGTGCCTATAGGGCCAAGAAATATTGCCAATAGGGTTCCCTTTTACATTCCTGTTCAATGTTCTTTTGTATGCTGCACAGGTACACTTCACTGTGGCTTTCTTTCTGACTCCGATTTGTGGGGCCTGTATACCAAGGGTTAACGCAGGTGGGAAGAGAATTAATCAGGTGCAAACACTTTCTCTGACCAAATGAATGACAGTGGTGGGTGTGGCCTACCTTAAATAAAGAGATGCAGTAGTGGCTTATTTTTGCCTTGTACAGGCCACATTATTTTCTGCAAGTCCTTGTCTGTGGTGGTTTGGAGAGGAAGAGATATTGTGGTGAATTGCCCCAGGCCACACTCACGCTGTGTTTTGATGTGGGCTGTAAATGTTTTGCAGGTTCTTCCTTCTAAGGTGTGTTTGTGTGTTATTGTACAATGATTGTGTGTTTATTATCTTTGCATTGTAATCCTAACACGTCAATTGCTCTGATCTTCCAAGTTCGCTTCATTTAGAATGAAATGCAGTTTTCAGACAAACCTGATGAGAAATGTATGTGTGGGGGTTTTGGGCAGGTGGGAGGTGTTTTTATTTTGGCACGTATGTATTTTTTATATTGACATATTGATCTGCAGCTTGTTTTGAGGATAAGCCTAAGTGATTCATATTAACTGTTTGTTTCCTGCTCTAACCTGTGAAAGCACAGTTCATTAGAAGTATAATCTTTTAGATTGTAAGCTCTTATGAGCAGGACCGTTCTATTTTAGCAACATCAATCCTGCTTTTTTTTTTTTTTATTTTCACCAAGATATTGAATGTACCTACTTGTTGTTGCTGTCCAAATAAATGTGGAATGTGTATTTGATCAATAAACATTTGGACTATGTATTTTTGGGGGAGATTATTTCATATTCTAATTGAATGTAGCACAGTGGCTAAATGGTTAGCACTTCCACGTGGCAGTACTAGGGTCGTTGGTTTGAATCCCAACCATGGCACCGCCTGCCTGGAGCTTGCATGTTCTCCCTGTGCCTGTGTGTTTCCTCCGGGTACTCCGGTTTCCTCCCACACTCTAAAGACATGCTGGTAGGTTAATTGGATAGCATAGCCCTATACTAGTATAGCCCTAGTATATGTATGAATGTAAGTTAGGGCCCTTAGATGGTACGCCCCTTGAGGGTTAGGGACTGATGTGAATTTACCACATATATATGTAAAGCTCTGCGTAAATTGACAGCGCTATATAAGTATCTGAAATAAATGTACTAGCACCCCTAACACTTATTTTTGCTAGCTATATAATATACCCAAATCTTCCTTGTTAGAGCGCACATATGCAAATATGTCCAAAATAACAAACCAAAAATCCTTATTTCACCACAAGACCATGTTATGTACCAGTGGATAGGTCATGTTCATTGTCCAGCTAGCTATTCTTTTTCTACACTCCTCTTAACAGTAATAAATTGGGCCCCCAATTTATGTTGACTTTGGGCCTTTACAGGCAAATATATATTCGCCAATGTCATATACACAGTATAGCTGCAAGCATACATTCACCAATGCCAAATCCACAATAGAACAGCAAACCTATATTTGCGAATGTCATATACACAATGGAGCCGCATGTAAAATTGCTATGGTGCACAAATAAATGCCAAGATGGCTGTTGGAAGAGGCGCTAGAGCAGCTGTCATACTGGAAATACGCCATGACGTTTGGGGAAAGACGTTTGCACACACCCGGAAGTGGTAGTGGGGAGTGTTAGGGGATGGGAGTGTAGTTAGGAGAGTTTAGTGGTAATTTGCAAGTCTATTTTTTGGTTTTGTGAATTGTTCTTTTGTGGAATTCCAGACCACATCTGGATATGGTGAGATCGCTGTTCTCCAGCGAGGAGCTGATCCTCATTTGCTGGGGAAACATTACTAATAATTGTATTTTCAGTTGAAAAAAATGTCCAATTCCTAGATCCATTGAGGTACATAGCAGAGGTTCAAGGTTCTTCCTAACTATACAGGTGGCACAGACACACGCATACACCCAGGGCCACTGTTAGATATCATGGGGCCCCGTACAGCATATCTGACAACCCCCACCGCCAGAGAAAATATCCAAATTATATTTATGGTAAAAATACACTAAACATTATTACTGGACATAATCCCAACCATATTCCTGTGAAATCTAAATGATAAAACTGTACTGAGTTTATAAATAAAGCTGTGTGTATAATTGAGGTGTAATTGAGGTCTTGGGGCTCATGGGTGCTGTGGCCTGTAGAGTGGAATCAGTGGTTTGTTTTTGTGGCTATCGCTGTTTGCAGGCAATCTATGTTACACTATGGAAATGCTGCAGTGCATAATTTGTCAAGCATATGGGTGCAGGTGCACAGCCCTGAACACAGACAGTGAGAATTCAGGGCCACTTCCCCACGCCTTCACACCTGTCAGATTAAAACCTGTGTTCATAATGGGGTGGGGGAGGGGGTCAAGTTGTATAAGGAGACAGGTTTAAAAGAAGATAAAAAAAGTTACAATGAAATATACACAGCATGAAACTTGCACATTTCCAACTTGTCAGAAGAACAGGATGCAGGTAAGATTCACCCTTTTCCACTTTCTAGTCATTAGGCAAAATCTTAATTGATTGATTAATATTACTGGCACTGACACAACCCAGAAAATTGATCTCCATTTTTTTAACATTCATAAATGTCAAGGAGTTTATAATCTAAGGGCAGACACTCAGCCATGTACTAGGCCCAATTAACCTAACAGTATGTCTTTGGAGTGTTGGCAGAAACACATCCATACAGGGAAAGCATGCAAACTGGGATGCAGCCATGGCTGGGATTAGAACCTATGACCCAAGTGCTGTACGTTCTGAGTTCTAACCACTTAGCCACTGTGGGAGACAGAGTTTGAGCTCCAATGTAGAATAGTTACATTGTTTAAAAATGATAAAGCGAGCGCTGGTCAAATTATATAGACTACTAAAATGGTATTACACAAGATAAATATAAATCTAGGTATAGATAAGAAGGTAGCAGCTAGCACTCAAGGTATTGGCAACAGTCCCAGAATAGAAATATATTAAAGTAATAGTGCAGCGCTATAAATGCATGTCATCAATCATAAATGCATGTAAAATCCAAAAAGTGCAATAATTTATTTCAGGTACTTATATAGTGCTGTCAATTTACGCGGTGCTTTACACATATATTGTACATTCACATCAGTCCCTAACCCTCAAGGGGCGTACAATCTAAGGTCCATAACTCACATTCATACATACACATACTAGGGCCAATTTGGACAGGAATCAATTCACCTACCAGCATGTCTTTGGAGTGTGGGAGGAAACTGGAGTACTCGGAGGAAACCCACGCAAGCACAGGGAGAACATGCAAACTCCATGCAGGAGGTGCCATGGTCGGGAATCGAACCCATGACCCATTTACTGCAATGCAGACGTGCTAACCATTAAGCCACTGTGCCGCACATTAATGATGATGTAAACTGGTAAATGGTGCTAAAAAAAGTTCATATAATCATTCCTGAATAATGGAATGTCCTTCGTGTGAGAGTACCAATTCAGAGAGTGCCTATGAATGGCACGTGTGGTTTATCCGTGATGAACAGTAGTGCATAAATTTGTGAAAGGTAAACCACCCTTGGGACGGGTGTACTACACTATTAAGCACCTTTCTGGCTCCTGTGGCTGAGCGAATTCCTCCCCAGGACAATTTTGGCACCCACCCTGATGGATGGATGGATGGATGGATGGAGCTGAATGACTAACCCCTAGCTGCCAGCATACCGCTGCACCCCCAGATGTGTGATGTGTATAACCCATGCGCATTAATACTTTTGTTCTGGTGAGTGTACACCAGTCCCAAGGGTGGTTTAC
Source organism: Staurois parvus (assembly GCF_062004578.1). NCBI lineage: Eukaryota > Metazoa > Chordata > Amphibia > Anura > Ranidae > Staurois > Staurois parvus. The sequence goes on from NW_028318094.1 coordinate 10,255,464, forward strand.
CTTTCACAAGTTCGTGCACTACTGTCCGTCACGGATAAACCACACGTGCCATTCATAGGCACTCTCTGAGTTGGTACTCTCACACGAAGGACATTCCATTATTCAGGAATGATTATATGAACTTTTTTTAGCACCATTTACCAGTTTACATCATTATTGCAACTATTTGCATTTTTTGGATTTTACATGCGTTCATTATTCATCACATGCATTTATAGCACTGCACTAGGACTTTAACATAGAATAGTTACATGATTAAAGAGAAGGAAGCTATATCATTATATTGGGAACTTAGAACTAGACATTCCAAATTATTTGAGATATAAGTGTGAAAATGTTTAACATTTGAAAATAGAATGTATGACATTCATTAGGAAATGCATTAGTTGTCTCATCATTTTGGAGAAACAGCAAAAAAAAAAAAAAATAATAATAATAATATAGGTGTACTTTTCATTTTACATTCTATGTATTCTCATATGCAAACAGAAAAACGCCAAGGGAACAAAGCCCGCGCTTGTGCGCCACCTAGTGAACATATCCGGTATTGTACCTAAAAATGTGCCAGACGCGATTCCACATTTACTAACAGGAAAGTAGACGCTTTTCAATGAGATTGCTAGACGCCTCTCAGAAGACTGACAGGTCTTAATTGATTTAATGGAGTCTGCCTGAATGTTGAGAGTCTTATGCTAGACTCAATTCTTAGTAAATCAGGGCCATGGTGTCTACATTCTGATCCTTGTTATTATTCGGTATACCCGTTCGCTCCTGACTTTTTGAAATTGCACGTTATGAAGAGTTCAGTGGTACCGCACCCAACACCAACCTAAGGCCTCATGTACACAGAGTTCAGTCCCATTGAATGCCCTTTCTCCTGGTAGGAGAAAAGCTGCCTAAAAATCATGCCTAAAGCCACGTATTGCACAGGCATTTAGGTGCATCAAGCGCTTGAGTTTTATTGGAGTCCATTGACCAGAATATGATTTTACTCTGGCCACTGGAATGCATTAATGCTCAAAACACTCCTCTTCTAATACACCTGTAAAAATCTATGTGTGTAAGGATGCATAGGCCAACAGAGGTGCGTCTACAGGCTGAAAAAAAAAAAAACAGCAAACACCTGTAAAAGAGGCACTTTTTAAGCCTAGTGTACACGAGGCCTAAAACACACGGCACGGATGTGAACCAACCCTTACTAAGGCCCCGGTCACACCTGGGTGTTTTAGGAGCAGTACATTATAAAAAATCTCACTTGCTTCATCTTTGATGTGATTTCATGGAAACACACATTATTCAGAGTTTAGCATTAACACATAAAGCGTATGTAAAGGTCACCACACGTTACAATCTGTATATACTCCTTTAGATCTACCATCAACTATGTACTGTAAGTGCATTGATTACAAACTGAATGGATTGTTTATATATCTCCTCACGTTACTTAGTTTTGGTAAATGAAAAGAAGATTGTACAATTAAAGTGTAACGTGGTGACACTAAAGCTAACCAATCTGAATGTACAATCTCCTTAGCTGTATCATCACCTGTGTAATGCAAGAGTCTGCTTGATTGGATTCGTCTTTATATTACATAGCTTTGGTAAATCATGAGGAATTTGTACAGAGATTTACGACCTGATTGTATAGTGTATGGCCACCTTAAAGCGGAACTTCCCTAAAAACAGTTACAGCTCCCACTTCTACTCTAATCGCCTAGGCCAGAGGTCTCCAAACTTTCTAAACAAAGGGCCAGTTTACTGTCCTTCAGATCTTAAGAGGGCAGGACTGTGGCCAGTGTGAAAAGAAAATTCCTTGGCATCTTTGGGAATAAACAATACCCTATCATTGTTTTTAGTGGGATGAATTGTGCCTTGTTGGTATTAGTGGGAGAAATAATGGCCCATTGATGGTGTCAGTGGGAGAAATGGTGCTCCATCACTGCTCCATCACTGGTGTCAGTTGGAGGAAAATTGTTCTAGGGCCAGATAAAAGTTAAGCAAAAGGGCTGGATCTAGCCCCTGGGCCACAGCTTGGAGACCACTGACCTAGGCGATAGGAGGAGGAGAAGTTCCCCATGAGGCTCTTCCTCCTTCCTTTCTATGGGCAAGACTTTGTCTGAATTAAATGCGATATTTGGTTGGAAGTATTGATGTACCAATATAATCGGCCAAAAATAGGATTATCGGTTATTGTTGATAGAACAAAAAGAAAATGTGCCAATAAGGATAACGGACTTCAATGGAAATTCGCCCCCCGCTGACAGCTTGGAGACCACTGACCTAGGCGATAGGAGGAGGAGAAGTTCCCCATGAGGCTCTTCCTCCTTCCTTTCTATGGGCAAGACTTTGTCTGAATTAAATGCGATATTTGGTTGGAAGTATTGATGTACCAATATAATCGGCCAAAAATAGGATTATCGGTTATTGTTGATAGAACAAAAAGAAAATGTGCCAATAAGGATAACGGACTTCAATGGAAATTCGCCCCCGCTGACTTCAATGAAAAATCGCCCTACTTTGACTTCAAATCAATGCCTCTATTTAAGTTTTTTTATTTTATATATATTTTATTTGTTTTCCAATTTGTGTGCGTTACGTTCAATAAAAGGTATTTTACATTACTAGATTTTATTTATTTAAAATGTATGATTTTTATTAAAATGTCAAATACAATACAATTATATATGAAAAATATGCATTCTTAAAAGAAAATCTTTAAGTTTGTGGCCAAGTCCCTGCTGATTTTTCGGTTTCGGTCCAGAATTTCCATTTCGGTGCACCATTAGTTGTAAGCCGATCATCCATTTTACTGGAAAGGATTCCAAGCCATCTTCTGTCTTCTGCTGGAAAGGATTCCAAGCCAATCATCCATTCTACTGGAAAGGATTCCAAGCCATCTTCTGTCTTCTGCTAGAAAGGATTCCAAGCTGATCATCCATTCTACTGGAAAGGATTCCAAGCTGATCATCCATTCTACTGGAAAGGATTCCAAGCTAATGTCTGTCTGGTGACACTTATAGCAATATTAGACCTCCTGCCTTATGAGGTCTCAGGCTCTGGGAAGGATGTCCATGTGGTGGTGGTTAGAGCACTGAGGCTGGTGGAGGACTTCTCATAATTTGTGTGTCACAGCAGGAAGCATTCATTTTAGACTCTTATATGGACCTATTACTTTATATTTGTTATTGTTTTTCAATTATTTATATGCACGACAGTGCAACACATTTTCTATATGAAAGCATTTGGGGTATCATAGTAGTGTGAGTGCGTCTGTTTTCATTTCAGCGCTGAATTTGTTATTTATTCATTGGGAGTGCACTAAGCACAGTTTTTTTGGATTTAAAGCTGAGTTCCAGTTGAATAAATAAAAGTAAACAGCTACAAAAACTGTAGCTGCTGACTTTTAAAATATAGACACTTACCTCTCCCTTGGTCCAGCGGTGTCCACACCACGGCTGGTTTCACCAGCATCTTCAGTGGGGGCACCCGGCTGTGACAGCATGCGGCTTCACAGCCGGGTGCCCACTGCACATGCCGAGGATAACTTCCACTTCCAATCGCATTAGGTGATCGCACCGGAAGTGGGAGCGCATACTTGTCAAATTTGGTACCCGCTCCCCCCCCCCCAAAAAAAAAAAACTGCCAATCTTTAATGGGAAGCGGGGAACAAAGCCTTAAAAGAGGAACTTCCCCTTTTGGGTGTAGCTCCGCTTTAGTTATTCGTGTATTTTCTTTTAGTATGATAAATGGATCAGGTGTTTAAAGTGGAGTTCTGGCCCCGGCCAACTCCCAAAAATCTGCTGACTTTCAATATTAGGGCACTTACCTGTCCATGCATCCAGCAGTGTCCTCACCCCACCGCCATCTTGACTAAGGAAAACCGGCTTCACTGCCAGATTCCTACTGCACATGCGTGAAGCATGCTGAGCTTTGTGAAAGGGCCACAGTCCTCTGGGACCTTGGAAGTGTCCCAGAGGGCTGTAGGGGGGCCACAGCGAATTGAGCCAGAAGCGGGAGTGGGTACCTGTCAAAACCAGGTACCTGCTCCCCCTCAAAAAGGTACCAAATGTAGCAGTGGAGGGGGGAGAAAAGCAGAGCATCCACTTTTGGGTGGAACTCCACGGTAAGGGTTTCTCCACACCAAATGTATTGGGGCTGGGCTGACAGTTGAACACAGTCACAACACTTAGAAAAGGCAACATTTCTTGTCCGTGAAGTCAGTTCACCCACAGTGCTGCTGTGATCAGTGCAGCTTGTCGATCCTTCTCTTTCACCCCCTGCTCTAGTCATGCACAGACTCTTTGACCTTATGGGGTTGATTTACTAAAGCACCTTGTCAGCAAATGTTTGCAATTCCTTGCATGACTGACCATTTTTACTTTTCAGTGGTTTTTATTGAATAGTTTTACAAAAAAGTTAAAAACAAAAGTAAAACAAGCAATATCAATGAACAATGTTCCATTATATATACAGATAGAAACACCAAAACACCAAATTCTGCTGCAACAATTGGCAGTTAAGACAAGACATAAATCGCGGCCAATTCGAAGGACCGACTACTCTGTCTAAAGAGAAGAGATTTACTAGAGCACTCAGTCAACAAATATTATTATTATTATTATTATTATTATTATTATTATTATAATACAGGATTTATATAGCTCTAACAGTTTGCACAGCGCTTTACAATACAAAGGGAGACAGTACAATTACAATACATTTCAGTACAGAAGGCATAGGAGGGCCCTGCTCATGGAGCTTACAATCTAAATAGACACAATTCGGAATGTACTAATGGTCATAAGACTTAGCAGCCATCTAAATGAGTCCACCTCTTAGAACTAGGTGAACAGCAGAGAAAAATCTTTATTAATGACATGATCTCAAGTAATTTATACTTCGTATACATATGTTGAACATTTTAAAGAATAACTGCTTTAAAAATTAAAAATTTGTCTGTATAAAGTGATATATTTAAAAAAATCCAAACAGACATTGACTTCCTCTAGTTCAAACATCTCAGTAGCGACGTGACTGAGCATGCTCAGACTAGGGAACCCAAAAAGCTTTTGTGTAATGCTATAGTAAATGTCTTTTGTTGGCAAGCCTGGAAATGTCGTTCAAAAGAGTGAACCTATTTTTGTGAAAGTGTGATTATTAAAACAGGCTTTTATCTCTATCTATCTATCTATCTATCGGTGCATGGGAAAATAATAATTTCTTCTCCATTAGTACCGACCCCCAGTAACCACCAGTACAGACACCCCAGTACACCCTCCAAAGTATAGACACTGCTCAGTAATGACATCCTGGGGCAGACCCCCACAACCTCCATAATACAGATCCACCCTTGGCAGTCCACATCAGTACTGACCCCTTCTGAGTACAGACCTTTCCATTGACACACCGAGTACAGACCCTATTCACCACAGACCCACCCAGTAAAGGCAACCCTCAGTACACACACATTTGCTGCATTGATGCTCTGGTCAAAAACTGTCTGAGGTTTTGGGGCTTATTCACATGGAAATTATTATTATTTTGTTTTCATTTTTTTTTTCCACAAGGTTGTTGGTGGGTGTGCGGTGGGCTTTGTTGACTGATCAGGATACCCTGCCTCAGGTTTAAGCGAACAGAGAGATCAGTACTACAGTAAAAGATCCATGACATTTTACTCCCACCGCCCTGCCCTTTTCCGCTCTGAAATTTCCTGCTTCCTACACCAGGAAACTATACGAGTCACTTCCCATATGTTTCAAGATATTGGATGAAGCGCTCTGCTATAATAATGCTAAAAAAACAAAATTTTATACATAAATGTAAAAGTGACTAATACTTAAATAATATATGTGCTAAAATTATATAAAAAATTCATATAAGACCAGTCTGCCCCCAAATGGCTAAAACTGGTTATACATGTGCACACACAACAAAATAGAAAGTGACCAAGTGCTTGGGTACATAAATAGTGTCTTAATAAGTATAAAAAAGGTTTTAAAATCACATTGAATACTCATAAAAAGTGCCAAGTGTTTAAATAACAATCAATATACATATAATATAATCATGTGCAAAAAACATGCTATCACTCTTCTGTGAAGAAAATATATATATATAGAAGTGCTTTTTCATTCAAATAGTGCTCAGACCAAAGTGTCACTCCAGTGAATCAATCCTAAATATCCAGAGTGCCTCCTCACCTCCAACATTCGACCCCTAGAGGTCACAAATCATTTATTTAAATGATGTTCCAAAAACCGACATCAGGATATAACTTGCCCCACGTTTCAAAATCTCAATACATACGATGCCTCAGTCATATGTCCATGGACCATGGAAGATTTAAGCACAAAGAGAGATCTCCATAGCGCAATATGTAGTTTTATTATAAAGAAAAAAGCAGATAGAAAACTCACATGTTCTTAGAAGTGTACAAGCAGTTTCCCCATATCCTATGGGTGTAATAGGAAATCGTGTTTGCCGAAAACCGGAAATACGTCACCGGAAGTGCATCACTGAAGAAGCCACGTGACAGTGGTGTAACGCGTGGAGCTCATTGACGTCATTTCCGGGTGGAGCTCGGTGATGCACTTCCGGTGACGTATTTCCGGTTTTCGGCAAACACGATTTCCTATTACACCCATAGGATATGGGGAAACTGCTTGTACACTTCTAAGAACATGTGAGTTTTCTATCTGCTTTTTTCTTTATAATAAAACTACATATTGCGCTATGGAGATCTCTCTTTGTGCTTAAATCTTCCATGGTCCATGGACATATGGCTGAGGCATCGTATGTATTGAGATTTTGAATCGTGGGGCAAGTTATATCCTGATGTCGGTTTTTGGAACATCATTTAAATAAATGATTTGTGACCTCTAGGGGTCGAATGTTGGAGGTGAGGAGGCACTCTGGATATTTAGGATTGATTCACTGGAGTGACACTTTGGTCTGAGCACTATTTGAATGAAAAAGCACTTCTATATATATATATTTTCTTCACAGAAGAGTGATAGCATGTTTTTTGCACATGATTATATTATATGTATATTGATTGTTATTTAAACACTTGGCACTTTTTATGAGTATTCACTGTGATTTTAAAACCTTTTTTATATTTATTAAGACACTATTTATGTACCCAAGCACTTGGTCACTTTCTATTTTGTTGTGTGTGCACATGTATAACCAGTTTTAGCCATTTGGGGGCAGACTGGTCTTATATGAATTTTTTATATAATTTTAGCACATATATTATTTAAGTATTAGTCACTTTTACATTTATGCATAAAATTTAGTTTTTTTAGCATTATTATAGCAGAGCGCTTCATCCAATATCTTGATATTTATTTTATGTGTCCCATGGTATAGGGTGTAGATGATAGCAGCTAGCTATATTTAAGGAGTCTGTGGAGCGCAGGTGGATATATTTTTTGTTTAGTCTATTGTACTTCCCATATGTTGTCCTGGGATCCACCTACCTTCACAGGTTCTATTGATCAGTCATTCCGTCACTCTGTAGCTTTGGATCCCGAACGAGTAATGGCATCCTCAGCAACTGATGCTGCCACTGGTGAGTTCCTCCCCCAGCAGCATGTGTCTCCTCGCAGGCCGCATCTCCTTCTGGCTCGCGCCTTCTGCTTGCTGATTACATTACAGGGACATAAGGCATCATCCTGTATTTTAGATGAGGTGGAGCAGGAAAGTGTGCCGGGGCTGTATGTTGCCGTGAGGAACGCATCATCATTCTGCATGGAGTGGCAGCTTCTTCCCTGCAACAAGCAGCTCCCCCGTGGAGGGATGGATGGGGCCCCTGCACGGTAGGTGCACTCATTGCTGGCCTGTCAGTGTCTGTGCGATGGGTCAGCACTGCTCAGCTCTCAGTCCATCCATCTGATGTCTGTGGCCAGGAATTGCATGCTCTCTCCATACAGCATCTCTGCTACCTGCTGGAGGCACAGCTCCCAACTGTCCTGTTTTTGAGGGACTATCCTTCATTTGGAACAAAGTCCCGCTGTCCCTCTTTCCTCCTCATTTGTCCCTGATTTTGGTCTGATCTATATAGTTGTATATAAAATGCACTATTTATCTATCAAAAAGTATTTTCCAGTACTAAACCTTTCATCTAATTACTAAATTACTGCATTTGGATATTTCCAAAGCCAATCTAAAGGAAAAGTCACGGTCAAAAAAACTACTTGTGGGTTTAACAATTTTCTTTGTGTAATTCTCCTTTAAAAACCACTTGCCATCCGCCCTATAGCAGAAATACTGCTACAGGGCAGCACGGCTTTGCAAAATTCACATATAAATACGTGATCTGCATTTTCAGCTAGGGGGCGCGTGCCACCCTACCCGCACCGCTATGGGCGGCTGGGGATGTCAATCATCGGGTTCCAGCCAGCACTGCCAGGCCGTCACTCGGTGATCGTCGGAAAAGCTGACAGGAGAGAGACCTGTGTGTAAACAACACAGGTCTCTCTTCTGTTAGCATGGACATGCTGCTTTGTATCTCTCTGCAAAGCAAAGAGATACAAAGCAGCAAGTCTCCCAAGTAAAACACAGCACACAATGTAAAACACACACAGCACACTGTTAGCCCTTTGGTCGCCCCAGATGTTAACTCCTTCCTGCCCAGTGTCATTAGTATAGTGTCAGTGCTTTTTATTAACACTGCTCATTGTATTAGTGTCACTGGGGATGTCAGTGGTAGTTAGTCAGCTCCCAGCCAGTGTCAGAATGCCTGCCACAGTCCCGCTATAGGTCGCTGACCACCGCAATTCCTAGTATAAAAAATAATAAACATTCCAGTTTATATACTGCCATTTGTAGATACTATAACTTTCACGTAAACCAATTCATATACAATTATTGTGATTTTTTTTTTTTTTTTTATAGAAAAGAGATGTAGCAAAATACATTTTGGCCTAAATTTATGAAGAAATTTGATTTTTAAATTTTTTTACTGGATAGGTTTTAGAGCAAAGTCAACAATATTGGGTTTTATTTCAAAATTGTCTGTTTTTTTGTCCCTCTGAATGCCCTTTTTCCTGGTAGGAGAAAAGCTGCCTAAAAATCATGCCTAATGCCACATATTGCACAGGCATTTAGGTGCATCAAGCATTTTGAGTTTTATTGGAGTCTATTGACCAGAATATGATTTTACTCTGGCCACTGGAATGCATTAACACTCAAGCACGCATTTAGGCGCATTCATCGTTTCTTTCTGCTCTGCAGCTCTTCTGAACGCGCTTGCAATGTTTTTTTTCCTCAACCTGTAAACCCTCCTCTTCTAATACACCTTTAAAAATCTATGTGTGCATAGACGCATAGGCAAACAGAGGTGCGTCTACAGACTGAAAGAAAAAAAAAAAATAAAAAACGGCAAATACCAGTAAAAGAGGCACTTTTTAAGGCCAGTGTGTGCGAGGCCTAAAACACACGACACGGATGTGAACCAACCCTTACTAAGGCTCCGGTCACACCTGGGTGTTTTAGTAGCAGTACATTATAAAAAAAAATCCCACTTGCTTCATCTTTGATGTGATTTCATGGAAACACACATTATACTGCCGCTGACAATAATTTGCCGAAAATAGGGTTGTTGGCATTTTGCCAATAGAACAAAGTATAGGTGCTGATAAGGATATTTGACTTCACTTTCAAATCACCCCTCCCCCCCGCTAACTTCAATGCAAAAACACCTCTATTCAAGTTTTTTTTTTTTTCTATTTTATATAGATTTTATTTTCTGTCCAATTTGTGTATGTTACTTTCAATAAAAGGTATTTCACATTATTAGTATTATTATACAGGATTTATATAGCGCCAACAGTTTGCTCAGCACTTTACAATATAACGGGAGACAATACAGTAACAATACAGTTCAATACAAGAGGGATTTGAGGGCCCTGCTCCTTGGAGCTTAATACTAGATTGCATTCTGTTATTTAAATTCACAATATTAGTCAAATACAATGTGTGTGTGTGTGTATATATATATATATATATATATATATATACATACAGTTGCAAGAAAAAGTATGTGAACCCCTTGGGATTACGTGGAGTTTTGCATGAATTGGGCATAAAATGTGCTCTGAACGTCATCTAAGTCACAACAATAGAAGAACACAGTCTGCTGAACATAATACTACACAAACATTAGATGTTGCCATGGTTTAATTACACATAACATGTAAACATTCACAGTGCAGTGAGAAAAAAGTATGTGAACCTTTGGACTTAATAACTGGTTGACCCTCCTTTGGCAGCAATAACCTCAACCAAACGTTTCCTGTAGTTGCAGATCAGACCTGCACAATGATCTGGAGTCATTTTGGACCACTCCTCTTCACAAAACTGTTTCAATGTAGCAATATTCTTGGGATGTCTGGTGTGAATCGCTCTCTTAAGGTCATGCAACAGCATTTCAATCGGGTTGAGGTCAGGACTCTGACTGGGCCACCCCAGAAGGCATATTCTGTGCTGTTGCAGCCATTGTTTTGTTGAATTACTTGTATGCTTTGGATCAATGTCCTGTTGCATCACCCATCCTCTGCGGAGCTTCAGTTGGCGGACAGATGGTCGTACGTTTTCCTGCAAAATGTCTTGATAAACTCTGGAATTCATTTTCTCATCAATGACAACAATCCGTCCAGGCCCTGAGGCAGCAAAGCAACCCCAAACCATGATGCTCCCTCCGCCATGTTTTACAGTGGGGATGAGGTTTTGATGTTGGTGTGTTGTGCCTTTTTTTCTCCACACATAGTGTTGTGTGTTCTTCCCAAACAACCCAATCTTGGTTTCATCTGTCCACAGTATATTTTGCCAGTAGTGCTGTGGAACATCCAGGTGCTCTTTTGCAAACTTCAAATGTGCTGCAATCTTCTTTTTGGACAGCAATGGCTTCCTCCGTGGTGTCCTCCCATTTACTCCATTCTTGTTTAATGTTTTCCTTCTTGTAGATGTGTCAACAAAAATGTTAGCATGTGCCAGAGATTTCTGTAGGTCTTTAGCTGACACTCTGGGATTCTTCTTAACCTCATGCAGCATTCTGCGCTGTGCTCTTGCAGTCATTTTTACAGGACAACCAAGCCTAGAGAGAGTAGCAACAGTGCTAAACTTTCTCCATTTGTAGACAGTCTGTCTTACCGTGGACACATGAACATCAAGGCTTTTGGAGATACTTTTGTAACCCTTTCCAGCTTCATGCAAGTCAACAATTCTTGATCGTAGGTCTTCTGAGAGCTCTTTTCTGTGAGGCATGGTTCACATCAGACAGTGCTTCTTGAAACCAGTAAACCCAAAACAGGTGTGTGTTTTTTAAGGGCAGGACAGCTGTCAGCAACACATCCAATATCATCACACTGATTGGAGTCAAGGTTGGCTCACTCCTGGCTCCAATTAGCTCTGGGAGAAGTCATTAAGCTAGGGCCTCACATACTTTTTCATCCCTGCACTGTGAATGTTTACATGTTATGTGCAATTAAACCATGGCAACATCTAATGTTTGTGTAGTATTATGTTCAGCAGACTGTGTTCTTCTATTGTTGTGACTTAGATGACGTTCAGAGCACATTTTATGCCCAATTCATGCAAAACTCCACGTAATCCCAAGGGGTTCACATACTTTTTCTTGCAACTGTATATATACACACACTTTAAAAAAAAGAAAAACTTACTGTTTTCGGCCAAGTGCTTGCTGAATCTTTGGTTTCGGTCCAGAATTTCCATTTTGGTGCACCACTAGTTGTAAGCCGTTCATCCATTCTACTGGAAAGAATTCCAAACCATCGTCGGTCTGGAAACACTTAAAGCAATATTAGACCTCCTCCCTTATGAGGTCTCAGGCTCTGGGAAGGATGTCCATGTGGTGGTGGTTAGAGCACTGAGGCTGGTGGAGGAGTTCTCATAATTTGTGTGTCACAGCAGAAAGCATTCATTTTGGACTTTTATATGGACCTATTACTTTATATTTGTTATTGTTTTTCAATTATTTATATGCACAACAGTGCAACAGAATTTCTAAATGAAAGCATTTGGGGTATCATAATAGTGTGAGTGCGTCTGTTTGTTTTCATTTCAACACTGAATTTATTTATTTATTCATTGGGTTTGCACTGAGAGGTATTTTTTTTTTCACATTTTTGGACTTAAAGCTGAGCTCCAGTTGAACACAAAAAAAAAAAAAACAAATAAAAGTCAGCAGCTACAAAAACTGTAACTGCTGACTTTTAATATGAAGACACCTACCTTCCCCCCCCCGGTCAAGCAGTGTCCTCACCAAGGGTGGTTTCACCAGATGTCTTCTCTCTCCGTCACCAATATCTTCAGTGTGGGCACCTGGCTGTGACAGCTTGCTGTCAAATTCGGGTATCCACTCACCCTCCCATCCACCAGTGCCAATCCTTAACGAGGAACAAAGCCTTAAAGAGGAACTTCGCCTTTTGCGTGGCGCTCCACTTTAGTTTTTCATGTTCTTTCCTTTAGCATGATACATGGATCAGGTGTTTAAAGTGGAGTTCTGGTCTCGGCCACCTCCCAAAAAAAAAAAAAAAAAAAATTAAAAGTCAGCAGCTACAAATACTATACCTGCTGACTTTTAATATTAAGGCACTTACCTGTCCATGCATCCAGCAGCGTCCTCACCCTGAGCCTATTCTTTAATCGGCTATCGGGGGCTGAAGCCGCCATCTTGACTAAGCAAAACTGGCAGTGAAGCCGCAAGGCTTCACCGCCGATTTCCTACTGCATATGAACAAATCGTGCTGCGCTATGTGAATGGGCCGCAGTGCTCTGGGACCTTGGAAGTGCTGCGAGGGGGCAACTAAGCCAGAAGTACCAAGTGTCAAAACCAGGTACCAGCTAACTCCCACTTTTGGGTGGAACGCTGCTTTAAGGGCTTCTCCACACCAGATGTATTGGGGCTGGGCTGACAGTTGAACGCAGTCACAACACATAGAAAAGGCAAAGTTTCTTGTCAGTGAGGTCAGTTCACCCACAGTGCTGCGGTGATCTGTGAAGCTTGTCCCAGTGTACACCACCACATCACAACACTGCTGCAGTGTACAGAACTGAATGAAATGTCACCTGTGACACTTCTATAAAGTCATAACAAAACAAAAAAAGTAAGCAGTGCAATGTGCTGAAATTAACACATCGGTACTGTTCCTGTCAGTGCACGCCAACAGTGTGAATGAACAATATACCCTAGGCCAGGGCTTCTCAACCTTTTTTCAGTGAAGGCACCCATTAAAATTATGCACAATCTCAAGGCCCCCTATTCTACAATGTAAAAAAAAAAAAAAACCTAATTGTTTTACACAGTGCAGCAGAATCCACACACACAGGACACCCAACATTAGGCACACTGGTACTGACTAGTATTCCAGTGTTTCTCTTCTTCATTTTCTCTCCCTCTCTCAGCTAACATGACCCCAGTACTGATGGAGAGGGGCAGGGGAGGAGTAAACAAGAGTGCTGTGCAGGCGCTCACTGTCCACCTTATCAACTAATGACAACATTGGTTGTTAAGATGCTGGGGGCTAGAAGGTTGTAATTGTGAACAATGAAAACCTGTGGCTTTGTGTAACTAAAAGACAAGCTTTATCCACCTAATAGCTTGTATACAATTTGTAGCCATTTTGCCAAGGCACCCTTGAAGAAATATGAAGGCACCCCAGGGTGCCTGGTCACTCTGGTTGAAAAAGGCTGCTCAAGGCACAACAATTTTCATTTAAATATATTCTTCAAATTGCTACAGTGAAAATCTGTGTTTGAGCAGAGAATACCTTTGCAAACCCCAATTTTACCTTGTAAAAGTAGCAGTGAAATCATCTTAGCCACTGCAGAGAGATCTCAGAGAGGGACCCAGCAGGCTTCACCCACTACAGTGAGAATCTACAGGAGGGGTGGAGACAAGACCGGACACCCTGCACAAGGAGAGAGAGCAGCAGGGATCGGTCTTTATTACTGGAAACTCCTGCACAGAGCGAATGTTTCACACTGGATTGCTCCACAGATCTGGAAGAAATACACAAAGCGCAACAAGAATTAAGGAAGAATACATGTCTCTTGTATTTAGACAGTAATTGGTAATCTCACATTTAGCTGCAAGAGGTCTAAACTAGTCTAAATAGACATGTAATGCTATCCTTAAAATGAAAGTTCACCTTTCAACAAAAAAATAAAAAAGGTGAAATAACAAAATGTAAATGTGATTACCATGAAGACCCATGACCCTGGTAGAATACAAGGCAGCCCTTTTGTCGGCCAAATGATTCATTCATCCTCTCCATTTCTTGGCTATTTGTAATCTAAGACACCATCATGAACTGAAGAGACGGGTGTGTCATGCTCTCAGGTTTGAGGTTGGACCACAATATGGTTGTCTTGTACGAATTCTGGTCTGAATCCACGATCACTGCTCTCCTGGATCACAGGTTGGTTATAGTCCTTCTTCCTGAAGATAATCCCCATGTAGAACTTCTGGTTACTAGAACTCTGTACTTGGCTAGGAACAATAGTACAGTGCTGACTATCTCCCCAACCTCTAACAACTCGCCTTTGAATGGACAAGGTTTGTTCCATCCTACATTCAAAGATAAGTTCACCTTTTGACCTAAAATAATAAATGCATATTTCTCAGGTAACAAAATGTACATGTATTATTTTTGGTTGCTGGAGCCTGTAAAGCATTGCACCAGTGATCAGAAGATCACTGGTGCCATGCAGGTCTCCTGCAGATCTGTCAGTATACAGTATCTGCTTGCCTGTACGGGATGTACGAGCTAACAGATGTACTGATAGGAAGAATCAATCAACTACCACAGCGCTCCACAGCACCATAATAGTTCACTGAGAACTACAAGCTGACATCTACTAAGGCTGTCAGGACTTGTAGTTCATTCATTCACAGAACACTGTGAATGAATGATGCTGCCATGTGGGCGAAGCCCTGAACGGCTGCGCTGTTTTTAAATCTGACAGCTTGTACGGGGAACATTTCCCCATACTTCTGTCCCTGGGAGAAGGGGGATCAGCGGGCGGAGGCTGCAGCATTGGGAACATGTTACATGTTCTACCCTAAAAACGGGTGAAATATGTAACATGTTCCCAAAGGTGAACTTATCCTTTAAGAAAATTCAACTTACACCCACAGAGGTAGCTCCCATAAATCTGATAAAACATGGTAAGGCCGGCTTAAAGCGGTGTTAAACGCAGCACCAATAATGTATTATATTGCAGCTTACCAAACATTTGATATGATGGCTGCATTCGTTTTTCTGTTATTTTTTTAGGCTTTTCCCCCCGTTTTCACCTGGTGATCTGGCCAGTAACACACCTCCCCCACTCTGGATGAAGGAGCACCAGAGACACCATTGGACAGCAGGATTGTCAGTCTGGGGGGGAGGGGAGTGTTAGATGGAATAGCAGATTTAAACAGACTAACAAATTGAAGCCAAACTCCAGCTAATACTTCATAATCATTTATAGCAAATGTTTTTTTTTTCTTTTGAGATAAAGCTTTTACATACAGAAAAGATCATTGCAAGCAACCCTGCTAGTGGGGGAAGGTTTGCCTTATCTCTGTAACTGATATGTTTTGCAGGAGAGCTTGTTCTGCTGAAAACCAACAGACCTAATGGCAGGATCACCAGATTGAAATAGAAGAAAGAAAGCCTAAAACAGATAAACGAATACAGCCATCACATCTAAAATGTGGTAATCTGCAATATAATAAATGTTTGCTTTTGGGTTTAATACTGCTTTAACAACCCTTCTCTTTGATCCCCTGCTCTAGTCATGCACAGACTCTTTGACCTTGTGGGGTTGATTTACTAAAGCACCTTGTTGGCAAATGGTTGCAGTTCCTTGCATGACCGACTACTTTTAGACAGAGAAGAGATTTACTAAAGCACAACAAATATTATTATTATTATACAGGATTTATATAGTGCCAACAGTTTGCGCAGCGCTTTACAATACAAAGGGAGACAGTACAGTTACAATACATTTCAGTACAGAAAGAATAGGAGGGCCCTGCTCATGGAGCTTACAATCTAAATAGACACAATTCGGAATGTACTATGCCCCTGACATGTGTTTACATCTGTACGTGTGTATATGTGGAGGTTTCTACTAGCTGATTGACCGTGTAATAGGCACCACAATCTGCCTGTCTGTGGACATTGGCGATCTCCTGACAGATCCGGTCCATTTGGTGAATTGCTATTTATTAAACAGAGTCGTGGTGTCTGAGCCTGAGTATGCTAGAGAGCCATGTCTCAGACCTGGAGAGCCTCTACTAGAGGAATAAAATGGCTGCAAAGTCATCCTGCCATCATCTGCTTTTTCCCCCATGTTTTGCTTATACAGATCAGAGGGCTGGCTGTGGACACAGAGAAGTCAATTGCCTGGAGATCGATCCCATGAAAGGTCTGTCCCATTACCCAATCATTGCAGACCACAAGTACTGTCCCGCAACCACCAAAAATTCAAACACAGGCCTGTAGAGCCCATTGTGTCCTTCCGGATGTGCTTGCAAATACTGATTGGCAGCCCACAAACGCTGCAACACCCGTACTTCCCCCATTCACTGTCCAGCCCACAATTCAGGTGGAAGCAGCAAATTTAACCACTCCCCTTGATTTTTTGGAGCGTTTTTTCTCGGAAGATCTGTATGGATTGATTGTGAAACAAAGTAATTTATATGCAAAACAATTTATCGCTGCCAACCCAAATTCGAGCCTTGTAAGACCATTTGTAGTGGAAACCTATACAGTTTCCGAATTTAAAGTTATTTTTTAGCCTAACCCTCAACATGGGCATTACTAAAAAAAAAAATGAATTGCGGTTGTATTGGTTTACAGACCCGATTCATCATATGCCTGTGTTCTCTGCTGCCATAGCCAGGCATAGATATGAGAATATAATGCGATTTATGCATTTCAATGACAATACACTTTGTTGTCCTCGGGGTGATCCTGAATTTGACCAGCTCCACAAAATTCAGCCCCTCATAAATCACCTTAACCAGAAATTTGCAGATGTGTATACTTCCCAGCAAAACATCTGCATTGAGGAGTCCCTCATTAATTTTTCTGTCCGCCTTACATTCAAAACGATTTCTCTCCAGCAAGCGTGCCAGATATGGGGTCAAAATTAATAAGACCTGTGAGAGGGCAACAGGCTATAATGTAATTTTCATGTTTACAAGGGTAAAAATAGTCACGTGCAGCCCCCGGGATGCCCAGACTACATGGGGAGCAGTGGCAAGATAGCTTTGGACTTGGTGTCACCCTTTTCCCATATGGGGAACCACTTATACGTGGAAAATGTGTATACAAGCGTGCCACTATTTAGACATTTGTACAATCTTGAAATTGGTGCATGTGGCACAGTGCAACCTAATCTCTGGGGCTTCCCCCAATGGCTTGTATCCCCCATCTTAGAACGGGGGAGAAGGCCAGCTTTAAAAACGATAAATTGCTCGCAGTGAAGTGGAAGGACAAAACGGGATTTTTCATCCTGTCTTCCATTCACGCAGACATGACCATCCGAATTGCCATGGCAGCTGGTGTTGTTGAGAAGCCCCTCTGTGTCCACAACTATAACCTTAACATGGGACGGGTGGACTTCAACAACCAGATGATGAAGCCGTACTTAGTTTCTCGTAAAGCCAGACGCTGGTACAACAAAAGTGTCTGTATATTTATTTTAATTGGCTCTGTACAACGCTTTTGTGCTTTACAAAGCAACTGGAAGAAGTGGATCCTTCCTAAAATTCCAGGAAGAGATTATCACGGCCCTTTTGTATCCAGAAGGTGCTATGGCCCAAACCCCTAACCCAGATGCAGTGAACCGGCTGCATGAGAGGCATTTTACTGATGCCATTCCTGGTACCACAACCCAAAAGTCACCCCAAAAAAATATGTTGTGTCTGTAGCAGGATGGAGTTAGGCTTGACACTCATGTTAGGTAGTTAGAAAACTAGCTATTGCATTTTGAGAGACCCGAATATCTGCTTGTTACAGTTTAAAAAATAAATGAAAACATTTAAAAAAGCAAAAAGTTTGTTTATAGCACAAAACATAAAAAAACCGCAGAGTTGATCACATAGCACCAAAAGAAAGCTCTATTTGTGTGAACAAAAGAACATAATTATTATACAGGAATTATATAGCACCAACAGGAGGGCAAATGGTTAATAAGAGTGGTGGTGTCTGAGCCTGAGGTGCTGGAGAGCCTCTTCCAGAGTCATGTCCCAGACCTGGAGAGCCTCTACTACAGGAATACAGCGGCTGCAATGTCATCATCCTGCCACCTGCTGTTCCCATGTCATCTAATGCGGCTTCTACAGATCACAGGGCTGGCTGTGCACACAGGAGATCGATCCCAGGAAAGATCTGTCCGATCACCCAATCATTGCACACCACAGCTCCAACCAACCGGGAACATCCGTCCCGGTCTACTCACTCCTCTCTCTACAACCGCGCTCACCGATTGGCAGTCTGGGTCCAAGCTTACTGACAGCCCAGTCCAGAACTGACAGGGGGGCGGTCCCAGTAACTACACCAACGATCTGCAGGGGGCGGTCCCAATAAATTACCCAGCGATATGCTGGGGGGGGTGTCCCAGTAACGAGCCCACCCAGACCCCGCCGATCATATATACAATCATTTAAAATGATAAATCTCCTCCCTCATTCGCCCACATGTCGCTGGCTCCACCTACTTCATCAGGCTCCAAAGTCCATTGGTTGGCCATTCCGCCTCTCCGCAGCGCTCAGACGATGTTGACTCCAGCAGCACCTCCTTCAGACTGAGCAGCAAAGCGTGTTGCTAAGCAAAGTGCTTTGCCCCTCCCAGTTCCGGTCCGCAGACTCCTCCCACTTCCGACCCGCAATTCCCTCTGTTCAATAGAATCTGGCGCAGAATGGAGCTCCATTTTTTGATACATGTGACCTCCATCTCCTCTCTCTACAACCGCGCTCACCGATTGGCAGTCTGGGTCCAAGCTTACTGACAGCCCAGTCCAGAACTGACAGGGGGGCGGTCCCAGTAACTACCCTACCGATCTGCGGGGGGCGGTCCCAGTAACTAACCCACCCAGACCCCGCCGATCATATATACAATCATTTAAAATAAATCTCCTCCCTCATTCGCCCACATGTCGCTGGCTCCACCTACTTCATCAGGCTCCACAGTCCATTGGTTGGCCAGTCCGCCTCTCCGCAGCGCTCAGATGATGTTGACTCCAGCAGCTCCTCCTTCAGACTGAGCAGCATAGCGTGTTGCTAAGCAACATGCTTTGCCCCTCCCACTTCCGGCCCGCAGACTCCTCCCACTTCCTGCCCGCAGTTCCCTCTGTTCAATAGAGTCTGGCGCAGAATGGAGCTCCATTTTTTGATACATGTGACCTCCACTCCCTTTATTTATTTATTTATTTATTTATTTATTTATTTATTTTCTTCTTCTAGTGAACTTTAACCACTCCTCCTACCGACTGAATAATGGCCAGCGTCATTCAACTCACTTTCTGCTAGACCAGGGTGTGAAGACTCCATCCTCAACCTGGACTCACAAGAAAATGCTGAATGGTGCAGCATCAATAGATGAACCTGATCTGCAGCATTTCACATACACCTACTACCGGAGGAAGAAGAGGATGAAAAGGATCAGTGATGTCAATGGGCCAGATAGAAAACACCTGAAAAAAAGGGTAGGGATAGATTTTTTTTTTTTTTGAGGATATAAAATTACAAAGGGGTGGAGGGAAATGAGGAGGGTTGGAAATCTCAGGCTTGGAGTTGGGCTTCAACCACTTGCCTGCCGGGCACTTTCACCCCCTTCCTGCCCAGGCCAGCTTTCAGCTCTGTCACACTTTGAATGTCATGCAACACTGTACCCATATGAATTTTTTCACATTTTATTTGAGACAGATGAAACTTTATTTTGGTGGTATTTATTCACCACTGGGATTTTTATTTTTGCTATATAAATTAAAAAGTCCAAACATTTTGAAAAAAAAAAAAGTGTTTTTCGTATAAAATTTTGCAAATAAATCTTTCTTCATAAATCTTGGCCAAAAAAAACCCAAATTAGTTTATAACCAAAAATTATAATTAAAACAAAAATTACATTTTTATTTTTTATATTATTACTGTCACTCTAGCAGTACAGTGTTACCATAGTGACATTGTACTACTTGTGGGGGGTGATGATTTTTTTTTTTTTTACACTGATTGCTTTTACACCCATAAAGGCTGTAAAAGCAATAATTTCTCCTTCTCTCTGGCTGCATTCTTGCAGCCATTGAGAACTACTGTGTGAGCTGTGATTGGTCACAGCTTGTCACATGGTACAAGGCTGTTGTGAATAGCCCTGTACCATGTGACCTCTGTGATCATTCACAGATTTCACTAGTAGTAAGCAATAATGTCAGGAAGTGACATCTTGCTTACTACTATTCATGTGATCACTGATTGGCCAATCAGTGATCGCATGATCGGGACACAGCGGCACCGGATTGCGGTGCTGCACGCTCCCAGGGAATTCATCCCAAATGTGTTCTGTAGGATGGAAGTCAAGGCTCTGTGCAGGCCTCTTGAGTTCTTCCACACCAGTGATCATCTTAGGCGTGTTCGAACTAGGACCTGAACCAATGTGTGCGAGCCCACCAGTGAGCTGTCACCTCTACAGACCAGTCATCTAGTGATGGGGCATTCTCTGCCCCACAGACACAGTAAAAGATCCATGACATTTTACTCCCACCGCCCTGCCCTTTTCTGCTCTGAAATTTCCTGCTTCCTGCACCTGGAAACTATACGAGTCACTTCCCATATGTTGTCCTGGGATCCACCTACCTTCACAGGTCCTATTGATCAGTCATTCCGTCACTCTGTAGCTTTGGATCCCGAACGAGTAATGCCATCCTCAGCAACTGATGACGCCACTGGCGAGTTCCTCCCCCTGCAGCATGTGTCTCCTCGCAGGCCGCATCTCTTTCTGGCTCGCGCCTTCTGCTTGCTGATTACATTACAGGGACATAAGGCATCATCCTGTATTTTAGATGGGGTGGAGCAAGAAAGTGTGCCGGGGCTGTATGTTACCATGAGGAACGCATCATCATTCTGCATGGAGTGGCAGCTTCTTCCCTGCAACAAGCAGCTTCCCCGTGGAGGGATGGATGGGGCCCCTGCACGGTAGGTGCACTCATTGCTGGCCTGTCAGTGTCTGTGTGATGGGTCAGCACTGCTCAGCTCTGAGTCCATCCATCTGATGTCTATGGCCAGGAATTGCGTGCTCTCTCCATGGAGCATCTCTGCTACCTGCTGGAGGCACAGCACCCAACTGTCCTGTTTTCGAGGGACTATCCTTCATTTGGAACAAAGTCCCGCTGTCCCCGATTTTGTTCTGATCTATATAGTTGTATATAAAATGCACTATTTATCTATCAAAAAGTATTTTCCAGTACTAAACCTTTCATCCAATTTCTAAATTACTGCATTTGGATATTTCCAAAGCCAATCTAAAGGAAAAGTCACGGTCAAAAAAACTACTTGTGGGTTTAACAAATTTCTTTGTGTAATTCTCCTTTAAAAACGACTTGCCATCCGCCCTATAGCAGAAATACTGCTACAGGGCAGCACGGCTTTGCAAAATTCACATATAAATACGTGATCTGCATTTTCGGCTAGGGGGCACATGCCACCCTACCCGCACCGCTATGGGCGGCTGGGGATGTCAATCAGCGGGTCCCGGCCAGCACTTCCAGGCCGTCACTCGGTGATCGTCGGAAAAGCTGACAGGAGAGAGACCTGTGTGTAAACAACACAGGTCTCTCTCCTGTCAGCATGGACATGCTGCTTTGTATCTCTCTGCACAGCAAAGAGATACAAAGCAGCAAGTCTCCCAAGTAAAACACAGCACACAATGTAAAACACACACAGCACACTGTTAACCCTTTGGTCGCCCCAGATGTTAACTCCTTCCTGCCCAGTGTCATTAGTATAGTGTCAGTGCTTTTTATTAACACTGCTCATTGTATTAGTGTCACTGGGGATGTCAGTGGTAGTTAGTCAGCTCCCAGCCAGTGTCAGAATGCCTGCCGCAGTCCCGCTATAGGTCGCTGACCACCGCAATTCCTAGTATAAAAAATAATAAACATTCCAGTTTATATACTGCCATTTGTAGATACTATAACTTTCACGTAAACCAATTCATATACAATTATTGTGATTTTTCTTTTTTTTTTTTCTAGAAAAGACTTGTAACTTGTAAATTTATGAAGAAATTTGATTTTTAAATTTTTTTACTGGATAGGTTTTAGAGCAAAGTCAAAAAATATTGGGTTTTATTTCAAAATTGTCTGTTTTTTTGTTTATAGCACAAAAAAAAATGCAAATACCAAAAGAAAGCTCTATTTGTGGTGGAAAAAAACAACAAATTTAATTTATGTACAGTAATCAAAATTGCATACAAGGGAGAGGTGCAGCGCTAGCTGAATA
Organism: Staurois parvus; assembly: GCF_062004578.1. Lineage (NCBI taxonomy): Eukaryota > Metazoa > Chordata > Amphibia > Anura > Ranidae > Staurois > Staurois parvus. Next base: position 10,277,977 of record NW_028318094.1, read on the forward strand.
AATATGCACTTAAATGCTTAATAAATATACACTAATATAAATCAATAAAAGTGCTATTAAAGTGCAAAACGGTGACTAAATGGTAAGTATAGTCCATAGCGTGCTCAAAAATCCAAGAGAGTCCTTAAAGAGCTCCAATCCCTGGATTCGTGGATGAGGTGATAAAGATAAGAATTGCGCACTCACCAGATACGCAATTCAAGTGCGCATTTAAAGCTGACAATCTCAGGGTCCTCATATGGATCTGGTCAGATCTGGTCACAAAAGCCTCTCGTCACCTGGTAGTGTTTTCCACACACGGAAGAAAGGGCCGCTCTGCAGATGTAAAGGACTCCCACCAGGAGAGCCCCAAGAACAAAGGAGGCCAGATAGTGTGATACCTTATATATAAGGGGTGTTTTATTCCCAAAGACACACAGTATACAGGCAGAGGCAGGAAAGATACTGACCATACATTTGGAAAATAAATGGCCGCCGGGGCCCTCGTGGCGCCGGTCGGCGTGACGTCACACCGCTTATAGCCGCTCCCTGACGCGTTTCGTGCGAAGGCACGTAGTCATAGGGGGTTAGCTTAGTGTTGCATGACCGTGCAATTGTCAAAATAACGCAGCACCATATCGCAAAAAATGGCCGGCTCAGGAAGGGGGGTACATTTTCTGGAGGGCAAGTGGTTAAGGAGGGTGTAACAGGGGGCATGTCCTATGCCTACATACGTTTGCTAATAGGTGTCCCTCGTTCCCATCTCAGAAAGTTGGGAGGTGTGTGGCGGTAGTGTAGGCTTCTATAGGAAACCTCAGTGCTGGTTGGTCCAGTCAGCTGGTTACCCATTCTGACCACTGGGATCCTTTTCCTTTCTCTTGTTTTTACAATATTCCTATTTCTCATGTTGTTCTGGTTATATGGTGTCTACATTCTGATCCATGTTGTTATTCTGCATTTTTCAACAGTGATGCCTCATTCTCACCTGTTCATAACTGACTTTTTGATGAGCTTTCATGAAATTGCACATTATGAAGGGTTCAGTGGTACCGCACCCGACACCAACCTAAGGCCTCATGTACACAGAGTTCAGTCCCTCTGAATGCCCTTTTTCCTGGTAGGAGAAAAGCTGCCTAAAAATCATGCCTAAAGCCACATATTGCACAGGCATTTAGGTGCATCAAGCATGTGAGTTTTATTGGAGTCTATTGACCAGAATATGATTTTACTCTGGCCACTGGAATGCATTAACACTTAAGCACGCATTTAGGCACATTCATCGTTTCTTTCTGCTCTGCAGCTCTTCTGAACGCGCTTTTTTTTTTTTCTCAACCTGTAAACCCTCCTCTTCTAATACACCTGTAAAAATCTATGTGTGCATTGACGCATAGGCAAACAGAGGTGCGTCTACAGACAAAAAAAAAAAACGGCAAATACCTGTAAAAGAGGCACTTTTTAGATGTTAAAGAGGCACAACCAGATGTTAACTCCTTCCTGCCCAGTGTCATTAGTATAGTGTCAGTGCTTTTTATTAACACTGCTCATTGTATTAGTGTCACTGGGGATGTCAGTGGTAGTTAGTCAGCTCCCAGCCAGTGTCAGAATGCCTGCCGCAGTCCCGCTATAGGTCGCTGACCACCGCAATTCCTAGTATAAAAAATAATAAACATTCCAGTTTATATACTGCCATTTGTAGATACTATAACTTTCACGTAAACCAATTCATATACAATTATTGTGATTTTTTTTTTTTTTTTATAGAAAAGACATGTAGCAAAATACATTTTGGCCTAAATTTATGAAGAAATTTGATTTTTAAATTTTTTTACTGGATAGGTTTTAGAGCAAAGTCAACAATATTGGGTTTTATTTCAAAATTGTCTGTTTTTTTGTCCCTCTGAATGCCCTTTTTCCTGGTAGGAGAAAAGCTGCCTAAAAATCATGCCTAAAGCCACGTATTGCACAGGCATTTAGGTGCATCAAGCATTTGAGTTTTATTGGAGTCTATTGACCAGAATATGATTTTACTCTGGCCACTGGAATGCATTAACACTCAAGCACGCATTTAGGCGCATTCATCGTTTCTTTCTGCTCTGCAGCTCTTCTGAACGCGCTTGCAATGTTTTTTTTCCTCAACCTGTAAACCCTCCTCTTCTAATACACCTTTAAAAATCTATGTGTGCATAGACGCATAGGCAAACAGAGGTGCGTCTACAGACTGAAAGAAAAAAAAAAATAAAAAACGGCAAATACCAGTAAAAGAGGCACTTTTTAAGGCCAGTGTGTGCGAGGCCTAAAACACACGACACGGATGTGAACCAACCCTTACTAAGGCTCCGGTCACACCTGGGTGTTTTAGTAGCAGTACATTATAAAAAAAAATCCCACTTCATCTTTGATGTGATTTCATGGAAACACACATTATACTGCCGCTGACAATAATTGGCCGAAAATAGGGTTGTTGGCATTTTGCCAATAGAACAAAGTAAAAGGTGCTGATAAGGATATTTGACTTCACTTTAAAAGCACCCCTTCCCCCCCCCCGCTAACTTCAATGCAAAAACACCTCTATTCAAGTTTGTTTGTTTTTTTTATTTTATATAGATTTTATTTTCTGTCCAATTTGTGTATGTTACTTTCAATAAAAGGTATTTCACATTATTATTAATATTATACAGGATTTATATAGCGCCAACAGTTTGCTCAGCACTTTACAATATAACGGGAGACAATACAGTAACAATACAGTTCAATACAAGAGGGATTTGAGGGCCCTGCTTTTTGGAGCTTAATACTAGTTTGCGTTCTGTTATTTAAATTCACAATATTAATTAGTCAAATACAATGTGTATATATATATATATATATATATATATATATATATATATAAAACACTTTAAAAAAAAGAAAAAAACTTACAGTTTTCGGCCAAGTGCTTGCTGAATCTTTGGTTTCGGTCCAGAATTTCCATTTTGGTGCACCACTAGTTGTAAGCCGTTCATCCATTCTACTGGAAAGAATTCCAAGCTGATCATCCATTCTACTGGAAAGGATTCCAAGCCATCGTCTGTCTGGCAACACTTAAAGCAATATTAGACCTCTTGCCTTATGAGGTCTCAGGCTCTGGGAAGGATGTCCATGTGGTGGTGGTTAGAGCACTGAGGCTGGTGGAGGAGTTCTCATAATTTGTGTGTCACAGCAGGAAGCATTCATTTTGGACTTTTATATGGACCTATTACTTTATATTTGTTATTGTTTTTCAATTATTTATATGCACAACAGTGCAACAGAATTTCTAAATGAAAGCATTTGGGGTATCATAATAGTGTGAGTATGTCTGTTTGTTTTCATTTCAACACTGAATTTATTTATTTATTCATTGGGTTTGCACTGAGAGGTATTTTTTTTTTCAAATTTGTGGACTTAAAGCTGAGCTCCAGTTGAACAAAAAAAACAAAAAACAAATAAAAGTCAGCAGCTACAAAAACTGTAACTGCTGACTTTTAATATGAAGACACCTACCTGCCCCCCCCGGTCAAGCGGTGTCCTCACCAAGGGTGGTTTCACCAGATGTCTTCTCTCTCCGTCGCCAACATCTTCAGTGTGGGCACCTGGCTGTGACAGCTTGCATCTTGCTTGAATTTGCTGTCAAATTCGGGTATCCACTCACCCCCCCACCCCCACCAACCAGTGCCAATCCTTAACGGGGAGCAGGGAACAAAGCCTTAAAGAGGAACTTCGTCTTTTGCGTGGCGCTCCACTTTAGTTTTTCATGTTCTTTCCTTTAGCATGATACATGGATCAGGTGTTTAAAGTGGAGTTCTGGTCCCGGCCACCTCCCAAAAAAAAAAATATTAAAAGTCAGCAGCTACAAATACTATACCTGCTGACTTTTAATATTAAGGCACTTACCTGTCCATGCATCCAGCAGCGTCCTCACCCTGAGCCTATTCTTTAATCAGATATCAGGGGCTGGTGCCGCCATCTTGACTAAGCAAAACTGACAGTGAAGCCGCAAGGCTTCACCGCCGATTTCCTACTGCATATGCACAAATCGTGCTGCGCTATGTGAATGGGCCACAGTGCTCTGGGACCTTGGAAGTGTCCCAAAGGGCTGCGAGGGGGCAACTAAGCCAGAAGAACCAAGTGTGAAAACCAGGTACCAGCTTCCTCCCACTTTTGAGTGGAACGCTGCTTTAAGGGCTTCTCCACACCAGGTGTATTGGGGCTGGGCTGACAGTTGAACGCAGTCACAACACATAGAAAAGGCAAAGTTTCTTGTCAGTGAGGTCAGTTCACCCACAGTGCTGCAGTGATCTGTGAAGCTTGTCCCAGTGTACACCACCACATCACAACACTGCTGCAGTGTACAGAACTGAATGAAATGTCACCTGTGACACTTCTACAAAGTCATAACAAAACAAAAAAAGTAAGCAGTGCAATGTGCTGAAATTAACACATCGGTACTGTTCCTGTCAGTGCACGCCAGCAGTGTGAATGAACAATATACCCTAGGCCAGGGCTTCTCAACCTTTTTTCAGTGAAGGCACCCATTAAAATTATGCACAATCTCAAGGCCCCTATTCTACAATGTAAAAAAAAAAAAAACCTAATTGTTTTACACAGTGCAGCAGAATCCACACACACAGGACACCCAACATTAGGCACACTGGTACTGACTAGTATTCCAGTGTTTCTCTTCTTCATTTTCTCTCCCTCTCTCAGCTAACATGACCCCAGTACTGATGGAGAGGGGCAGGGGAGGAGTAAACAAGAGTGCTGTGCAGGCGCTCACTGTCCACCTTATCAACTAATGACAACATTGGTTGTTAAGATGCTGGGGGCTAGAAGGTTGTAATAGTGAACAATGAAAACCTGTGGCTTTGTGTAACTAAAAGACAAGCTTTATCCACCTAATAGCTTGTATACAATTTGTAGCCATTTTGCCAAGGCACCCTTGAAGAAATATGAAGGCACCCCAGGGTGCCTGGTCACTGCCTGGTTGAAAAAGGCTGCTCAAGGCACAACAATTTTCATTTAAATATATTCTTCAAATTGCTACAGTGAAAATCTGTGTTTCAGCAGAGAATACCTTTGCAAATCCCAATTTTACCTTGTAAAAGTAGCAGTGACATAATCTTACCCAGTGCAGAGAGATCTCAGAGAGGGACCCAGCAGGCTTCACCCACTACAGTGAGAATCTACAGGAGGGGTGGGGACAAGACCGGACACCCTGCACAAGGAGAGAGAGCAGCAGGGATCGGTCTTTATTACTGGAAACTCCTGCACAGAGCGAATGTTTCACACTGGATTGCTGCACAGATCTGGAAGAAATACACAAAGCGCAACAAGAATTAAGGAAGAATACATGTCTCTTGTATTTAGACAGTATTTGGTAATCTCACATTTAGCTGCAAGAGGTCTAAACTAGTCTAAATAGACATGTAATGCTATCCTTAAAATGAAAGTTCACCTTTCCACAAAAAAATAAAAAAGGTGAAATAACAAAATGTAAATGTGATTACCATGAAGACCCATGACCCTGGTAGAATACAAGGCAGCCTTTTTGTCGGCCAAATGATTCATTCATCCTCTCCATTTCTTGGCTATTTGTAATCTAAGACACCATCATGAACTGAAGAGACGGGTGTGTCATGCTCTCAGGTTTGAGGTTGGACCACAATATGGTTGTCTTGTACGAATTCTGGTCTGAATCCACTATCACTGCTCTCCTGGATCACAGGTTGGTTATAGTCCTTCTTCCTGAAGATAATCCCCATGTAGAACTTCTGGTTACTAGAACTCTGTACTTGGCTAGAAACAATAGTACAGTGCTGACTATCTCCCCAACCTCTAACAACTCGCCTTTGAATGGACAAGGTTTGTTCCATCCTACATTCAAAGATAAGTTCACCTTTTGACCTAAAATAATAAATGCATATTTCTCAGGTAACAAAATGTACATGTATTATTTTTGGTTGCTGGAGCCTGTAAAGCATTGCACCAGTGATCAGAAGATCACTGGTGCCATGCAGGTCTCCTGCAGATCTGTCAGTATACAGTATCTGCTTGCCTGTACGGGATGTACGAGCTAACAGATGTACTGATAGGAAGAATCAATCAACTACCACAGCGCTCCACAGCACCATAGTAGTTCACTGAGAACTACAAGCTGACATCTACTAAGGCTGTCAGGACTTGTAGTTCATTCATTCACAGAACACTGTGAATGAATGATGCTGCCATGTGGGCGAAGCCCTGAACGGCTGCGCTGTTTTTAAATCTGACAGCTTGTACCGGGAACTTTTCCCCATACTTCTGTCCCTGGGAGAAGGGGGATCAGCGGGCGGAGGCTGCAGCATTGGGAACATGTTACATGTTCTACCCTAAAAACGGGTGAAATATGTAACATGTTCCCAAAGGTGAACTTATTCTTTAAGAAAATTCAACTTACACCCACAGAGGTAGCTCCCATAAATCTGATAAAACATGGTAAGGCCGGCTTAAAGTGGTGTTAAACGCAGCACCAATAATGTATTATATTGCAGCTTACCAAACATTTGATATGATGGCTGCATTCGTTTTTCTGTTATTTTTTTAGGCTTTCCCCCCCCGTTTTCACCTAGTGATCTGGCCAGTAACACACCTCCCCCACTCTGGATGAAGGAGCACCAGAGACACCATTGGACAGCAGGATTGTCAGTCTGGGGGGGAGGGGAGTGTTAGATGGAATAGCAGATTTAAACAGACTAACAAATTGAAGCCAAACTCCAGCTAATACTTCATAATCATTTATAGCAAATGTTTTTTTTTTCTTTTGAGATAAAGCTTTTACATACATAAAAGATCATTGCAAGCAACCCTGCTAGTGGGGGAAGGTTTGCCTTATCTCTGTAACTGATATGTTTTGCAGGAGAGCTTGTTCTGCTGAAAACCAACAGACCTAATGGCAGGATCACCAGATTGAAATAGAAGAAAGAAAGCCTAAAACAGATAAACGAACACAGCCATCACATCTAAAATGTGGTAATCTGCAATATAATAAATGTTTGCTTTTGGGTTTAATACTGCTTTAACAACCCTTCTCTTTGATCCCCTGCTCTAGTCATGCACAGACTCTTTGACCTTGTGGGGTTGATTTACTAAAGCACCTTGTTGGCAAATGGTTGCAGTTCCTTGCATGACCGACTACTTTTAGACAGAGAAGAGATTTACTAAAGCACAACAAATATTATTATTATTATACAGGATTTATATAGCGCCAACAGTTTGCGCAGCGCTTTACAATACAAAGGGAGACAGTACAGTTACAATACATTTCAGTACAGAAAGAATAGGAGGGCCCTGCTCATGGAGCTTACAATCTAAATAGACACAATTCGGAATGTACTATGCCCCTGACATGTGTTTACATCTGTACGTGAGTATATGTGGAGGTTTCTACTAGCTGATTGACCGTGTAATAGGCACCACAATCTGCCTGTCTGTGGACATTGGCGATCTCCTGACAGATCCGGTCCATTTGGTGAATTGCTATTTATTAAACAGAGTCGTGGTGTCTGAGCCTGAGTATGCTAGAGAGCCATGTCTCAGACCTGGAGAGCCTCTACTAGAGGAATAAAATGGCTGCAAAGTCATCCTGCCATCATCTGCTTTTTCCCCCATGTTATGCTTATACAGATCAGAGGGCTGGCTGTGGACACAGAGAAGTCAATTGCCTGGAGATCGATCCCATGAAAGGTCTGTCCCATTACCCAATCATTGCAGACCACAAGTACTGTCCCGCAACCACCAAAAATTCAAACACAGGCCTGTAGAGCCCATTGTGTCCTTCCGGATGTGCTTGCAAATACTGATTGGCAGCCCACAAACTCTGCAACACCTGTACTTCCCCCATTCACTGTCCAGCCCACAATTCAGGTGGAAGCAGCAAATTTAACCACTCCCCTTGATTTTTTGGAGCGTTTTTTCACGGAAGATCTGTATGGATTGATTGTGAAACAAAGTAATTTATATGCAAAACAATTTATCGCTGCCAACCCAAATTCGAGCCTTGTCAGACCATTTGTAGTGGAAACCTATACAGTTTCCGAATGTAAAGTTTTTTTGAGCCTAACCCTCAACATGGGCATTACTAAAAAAAAAAAAAAAAAAGAATTGCGGTTGTATTGCTCGCAGTGAAGTGGAAGGACAAAACGGGATTTTTCATCCTGTCTTCCATTCACGCAGACATGACCATCCAAATTGCCATGGCAGCTGGTGTTGTTGAGAAGCCCCTCTGTGTCCACAACTATAACCTTAACATGGGACGGGTGGACTTCAACAGCCAGATGATGAAGCCGTACTTAGTTTCTCGTAAAGCCAGACGCTGGTACAACAAAAGTGTTTATATATTTATTTTAATTGGCTCTGTACAACGCTATTGTGCTTTACAAAGCAACTGGAAGAAGTGGATCCTTCTTAAAATTCCAGGAAGAGATTATCACGGCCCTTTTGTGTCCAGAAGGTGCTATAGCCCAAACCCCTAACCCAGATGCAGTGAGCCGGCTGCATGAGAGGCATCTTCCTGATGCCATTCCTGGTATCACAACCCAAAAGTCACCCCAAAAAAGATGTTGTGTCTGTAGCAGGATGAAATTAGGCTTGACACCCATGTTAGGTAGTTAGAAAACTGGCTATTGCATTTTGAGAAAATATCTCCTTGTTACAGTTTAAAAAATAAATGAAAAAAATTAAAGTTAAAAAAAAACATACAAAATAAAAAAGCAAAAAAAACAAAAATAGTTTTTGTTTTATTGGGTTACTATTTTATTGTTAACCATTGCTGTTTTCTTTGCAGGAATGCCATTCAGCTGCAGCACCGATCTGTTTATTCTGACAGCAACAGGGCTTGCTCTCAGAATATATGCAAGTATATGCAGCGTTGTTGAATGAGATTTTTCATCCACAGTTAAAAAAGAACATATATGCTCAAGCATGGGGGCCTGGGGTGGATCGCCCCTATGCTTCGGCATATATTTTTTAACATTTTTTTTTGCAGCGATTTCTTCATCCACATCGATCGATGTGAATAGAGTAATTTGTTAGGTTCTTTTATTTTCTTTCGTTCAGCTAACAGGCTGAACAAAAATAAATAAAGAACATTTACAGTGAAGGAAATAAGTATTTGATCCCCTGTTGCAGGCATCATCCTGGTTTTGTTTTTTTCAGCTGACGCTCGGCTTTCATGCAAAAGCAATCCTACTGGCTAAATACCTGCAGGATTGCTTTTACAAGCAGTGGGAGAAGATGCCTCCTTCCAAGACTTTCTTGGGCAGTCCCGTGCCATCGGGGAACTTGAGACTGCTGCTGGCATTTCCGCCAGCTGACCATAGAGCTAGCTGGAGATCGGAATAGCACCAATCATCTCTATAGTCTAAGAAAGTGGAAGCTATGGACATTTCATCACTTCGGTTTCACCAGATATAAACAGCGCCATTTTTAAATTGGGAAAGCATGTGATCACACCGATCTTGGTGAGATCAGATGATTTAAGGGCAGAGGAGATATCTAGGATCTAAGAGACCCCAGATTTCTCAGCAAATAATACCTGTCAATGCCTATTGTTATCACAGGGGATTATTTACATTCCCTGTAATAAGATTAAAAAAAAAAAAAAAAAAACACCCCTGGCCCCTGCACGTGCGCGCAACGGTGTACGCAAGCGTTGGCCCGGGTGTCAGTATGTAAACAGCGGTTGCAACATGCATGTGAGGTATCGCCGCAAACATCAGATCAAGGGCAGTAGTTCTAGCACTAGACCATCTGTGCAAATCTAAAATGGTAGCCTGTAAAGGCTTTTAAAGCGTCACCTATGGATATTAAAAATGTATGTAGTTTGTCGCAGTTACATGGAGTGTGCGCAGTTTCAAAGCATATCATGTTTGGTATGCATTTACTTGGCCTACCATCATCTTTTACATTTTACCAAACAACTGGCCAATATATAAATGGCCCAAACCCCTAACTTAGATGCAGTGAGCCGGCAGCATGAGAGGCATTTTCCTGATGCCATTCCTGGTACCACAACCCAAAAGTCACCCCAAAAAAGATGTATCTGTAGCAGACATGGAATTAGGCTTGACACTCATGTTAGGTAGTTAGAAAACTGGCTATTGCATTTTTAGAGAGCCGAATATCTGCTTGTTACAGTTTAAAAAATAAATGAAAACATTTAAAAAAACAAAAATTGTTTTTGAGCATTAAAATGTAAAAAAAGTGTTCAGGCTTTCAAAGTGGTCATTGGATTTCAGGCTCCTGTATGTGGATAGGCTGCCAAAACGTCTCACACATGTGGTACCCCCATACTTGGTAGAAGTAGCAGAATATATTTTGGGTTGTAATTCCACATATACCCATGGCTTGTGTGAGCAATAAATCATTTAAGTGACAAATTTGTGTGGAAAAAAAAAAATTGTCCTTTTCCAAAAACGTGTGGAAAAAAAAAAGAATTTTCCATGGACTCAACACACCTCTCAGCAGATAGCTTAGGGTCTCTATTTTCTGAAAAGGGGTCATTTGGGGTGTTTGTACTGCTCTGGCATTTTAGTAGCTCAAGAAATGTGATAGCAATCAGAAAGTAAAAGCTGTGTAAATTCCAATATATACAGTAGTAGTTTGTAGACGCTATAACTTTCACACAAAACAATCAGTGTACACTTATTGGGATCTTTTTTTACCAAAAGACATGTAGCAGAATACATTTTAGCCTAAATTTGTTACTAAATTTGAGTGTACTATATATTTTTTATAACCGAAAGCAAAAAAAGTTTTTTTCTTAAATGTAGTCTTTTTTTGTTTATAGCACAAAACATAAAAAAACCGCAGAGTTGATCACATAGCACCAAAAGAAAGCTCTATTTGTGTGAACAAAAGAACATAATTATTATACAGGAATTATATAGCACCAACAGGAGGGCAAATGGTTAATAAGAGTGGTGGTGTCTGAGCCTGAGGTGCTGGAGAGCCTCTACTACAGGAATACAGCGGCTGCAATGTCATCATCCTGCCACCTGCTGTTCCCATGTCATCTAATGCGGCTTCTACAGATCACAGGGCTGGCTGTGCACACAGGAGATCGATCCCAGGAAAGATCTGTCCCATCACCCAATCATTGCACACCACAGCTCCAACCAACCGGGAACATCCGTCCCGGCCTACTCACTCCTCTCTCTACAACCGCGCTCACCGATTGGCAGTCTGGGTCCAAGCTTACTGACAGCCCAGTCCAGAACTGACAGGGGGGCGGTCCCAGTAACTACACCAACGATCTGCAGGGGGCGGTCCCAATAAATTACCCAGCGATATGCTGGGGGGGGGTGTCCCAGTAACTAGCCCACCCAGACCCCGCCGATCATATATACATTAATTTAAAATGATAAATCTCCTCCCTCATTCGCCCACATGTCGCTGGCTCCACCTACTTCATCAGGCTCCACAGTCCATTGGTCTGCCAGTCCGCCTCTCCGCAGCGCTCAGATGATGTTGACTCCAGCAGCTCCTCCTTCAGACTGAGCAGCATAGCGGGTTGCTAAGCAACGTGCGTTGCCCCTCCCACTTCCGGGCCGCAGTTCCCTCTGTTCAATAGAGTCTGGCGCGGAATGGAGCTCCATTTTTTGATACATGTGACCTCCATCTCCTCTCTCTACAACCGCGCTCACCGATTGGCAGTCTGGGTCCAAGCTTACTGACAGCCCAGTCCAGAACTGACAGGGGGGCGGTCCCAGTAACTACCCTACCGATCTGCAGGGGGCGGTCCCAGTAACTACTACACCGATCTGCGGGGGGCGGTCCCAGTAACTAACCCACCCAGACCCCGCCGATCATTTAAAATGATAAATCTCCGTCATTCGCCCACATGTCGCTGGCTCCACCTACTTCATCAGGCTCCACAGTCCATTGGTTGGCCAGTCCGCCTCTCCGCAGCGCTCAGATGATGTTGACTCCAGCAGCTCCTCCTTCAGACTGAGCAGCATAGCGGGTAGCTAAGCAACATGCTTTGCCCCTCCCACTTCCGGCCCGCAGACTCCTCCCACTTCCTGTCCGCAGTTCCCTCTGTTCAATAGAGTCTGGCGCAGAATGGAGCTCCATTTTTTGATACATGTGACCTCCACTCCCTTTATTTATTTATTTATTTATTTATTTATTTATTTTCTTCTTCTAGTGAACTTTAACCACTCCTCCTACCGACTGAATAATGGCCAGCGTCATTCAACTCACTTTCTGCTAGACCAGGGTGTGAAGACTCCATCCTCAACCTGGACTCACAAGAAAATGCTGAATGGTGCAGCATCAATAGATGAACCTGATCTGCAGCATTTCACATACACCTACTACCGGAGGAAGAAGAGGATGAAAAGGATCAGTGATGTCAATGGGCCAGATAGAAAACACCTGAAAAAAAGGGTAGGGATAGATTTTTTTTTTTGAGGATATAAAATTACAAAGGGGTGGAGGGAAATGAGGAGGGTTGGAAATCTCAAGCTTGAAGTTGGGCTTCAACCACTTGCCTGCCGGGCACTTTCACCCCCTTCCTGCCCAGGCCAGCTTTCAGCGCTGTCACACTTTGAATGACAATTGCGCGGTCATGCAACACTGTACCCATATGAATTTTTTCACATTTTATTTGAGACAGATGAAACTTTATTTTGGTGGTATTTATTCACCACTGGGATTTTTATTTTTGCTATTAAAATTAAAAAGTCCAAACATTTTGAAAAAAAAAAGTGTTTTTCTTATAAAATTTTGCAAATAAATCTTTCTTCATAAATCTTGGCCAAAAAAAAAAACAAATTAGATTATAACCAAAAATTATAATTAAAACAAAAATTACATTTTTATTTTTTATATTATTACTGTCACTCTAGCAGTACAGTGTTACCATAGTGACATTGTACTACTTGTGGGGGGTGATGATTTTTTTTTTTTTTTTTTGCACTTATTGCTTTTACACCCACAAAGGCTGTAAAAGCAATCATTTCTCCTTCTCTCTGGCTGCATTCTTGCAGCCATTGAGAACTACTGTGTGAGCTGTGATTGGTCACAGCTTGTCACATGGTACAAGGCTGTTGTGAATAGCCCTGTACCATGTGACCTCTGTGATCATTCACAGATTTCACTAGTAGTAAGCAATAATGTCAGGAAGTGACATCTTGCTTACTACTATTCATGTGATCACTGATTGGCCAATCAGTGATCGCATGATCGGGACACAGCGGGCACCGGATTGCGGTGCTGCACGTTCCCAGGGAATTCATCCCAAATGTGTTCTGTAGGATGGAAGTCAAGGCTCTGTGCAGGCCTCTTGAGTTCTTCCACACCAGTGATCATCTTAGGCGTGTTCGAACTAGGATCTGAACCAATGTGTGCGAGCCCACCAGTGAGCTGTCACCTCTACAGACCAGTCATCTAGTGATGGGGCATTCTCTGCCCCACAGACACAGTAAAAGATCCATGACATTTTACTCCCACCGCCCTGCCCTTTTCCGCTCTGAAATTTCCTGCTTTCTACACCCGGAAACTATACGAGTCACTTCCCATATGTTGTCCTGGGATCCACCTACCTTCACAGGTCCTATTGATCAGTCATTCCGTCACTCTGTAGCTTTGGATCCCGAACGAGTAATGCCATCCTCAGCAACTGATGACGCCACTGGCGAGTTCCTCCCCCTGCAGCATGTGTCTCCTCGCAGGCCGCATCTCTTTCTGGCTCGCGCCTTCTGCTTGCTGATTACATTACAGGGACATAAGGCATCATCCTGTATTTTAGATGGGGTGGAGCAGGAAAGTGTGCCGGGGCTGTATGTTACCATGAGGAACGCATCATCATTCTGCATGGAGTGGCAGCTTCTTCCCTGCAACAAGCAGCTTCCCCGTGGAGGGATGGATGGGGCCCCTGCACGGTAGGTGCACTCATTGCTGGCCTGTCAGTGTCTGTGTGATGGGTCAGCACTGCTCAGCTCTGAGTCCATCCATCTGATGTCTATGGCCAGGAATTGCGTGCTCTCTCCATGGAGCATCTCTGCTACCTGCTGGAGGCACAGCACCCAACTGTCCTGTTTTCGAGGGACTATCCTTCATTTGGAACAAAGTCCCGCTGTCCCTGATTTTGTTCTGATCTATATAGTTGTATATAAAATGCACTATTTATCTATCAAAAAGTATTTTCCAGTACTAAACCTTTCATCCAATTTCTAAATTACTGCATTTGGATATTTCCAAAGCCAATCTAAAGGAAAAGTCACGGTCAAAAAAACTACTTGTGGGTTTAACAAATTTCTTTGTGTAATTCTCCTTTAAAAACCACTTGCCATCCGCCCTATAGCAGAAATACTGCTACAGGGCAGCACGGCTTTGCAAAATTCACATATAAATACGTGATCTGCATTTTCGGCTAGGGGGCGCGTGCCACCCTACCCGCACCGCTATGGGCGGCTGGGGATGTCAATCAGCGGGTCCCGGCCAGCACTTCCAGGCCGTCACTCGGTGATCGTCGGAAAAGCTGACAGGAGAGAGACGTGTGTGTAAACAACACAGGTCTCTCTCCTGTCAGCATGGACATGCTGCTTTGTATCTCTCTGCACAGCAAAGAGATACAAAGCAGCAAGTCTTCCAAGTAAAACACAGCACACAATGTAAAACACACACAGCACACTGTTAACCCTTTGGTCGCCCCAGATGTTAACTCCTTCCTGCCCAGTGTCATTATGTAAAATATCGTATTGTCTCGATATTTTATTAACTTGTATTGATGAGAAATGTTCAAATAGAAAGTCCTTCCAATTCTTGCATAAACTCAAAAAGATGATTTAATTATAACGTTGCATAAAATTAGAAATAAAATATTGGCATACAGAATGTTTAAATAATGTCCAAAAAATATAGTTAAGTTCTTGATGATAAGATTGTATATATGTATATGTGTGTATGTGTGTGTGTGTGTGTCTCTCAAGGCTTCAAGCAATGTGTGCTAAAAAAAGTCTTTGTTCAGCTGTTAAGAGAGCAATCCAGCCCCCACCTTTTCCTAAAAATGGGCTGGTATACTCTTGTAGTCCCACAAAGATAATTGACACCAACAGGAGGTATTAAAACAAAACCTCCAATGTACTTCTCTCAAAGTCTGAGTGTAACTTTATCTCTTACATAAATGGGGGAGGATGGGGGAAGGTATAGCTAATTACTCTCATATGTGGCTTGAATGTAAAGGAAAAACCCAAGATATATGTTCACAGACTCTGAAGTCTAATTACTCACTTTTCCCAATCTAGAACAAATATAAATATAATAACTCAATTATTCTATTAAGATCCAACTCATTCATACTTATGTTAGTACTGTTAATAAGAAGATATTAGATATTTAGGTTAAGGAAAGCTTCTAACATTTCCCTCTCAAAATGATCGATTTTATCGAATCTTAATCATTTTCCTTATCTTAATCCATTTATACACATTCTCGTCACTTTCGTATCCATTCAAGCGTTTTTGGATCTTAAGATAATTGATCTGAATAACTCAATTATTCTATAATGGGAAAACAAATTCTTTGATAAACCTTTTGTTATGTATCACATAAACATATTTTTACCCTTATTATTTTCCTTTTACCAAATAATTCATCCCCTTAATAAATGTATAACTGTAACATTATAGTACAATACTTTAAAATATGGCACTTAAAAAATAGATGTTTCATATTTTCCCTCCAAAATGTGTATAGCACACAGTTCTATAATCCACTACATCTTTTCAAAATACCTTATCAACATTTAAACATAACATATGTTCTCTAACTCCAATCCATACATGTATATCAAATGATTTGTTTTTTTAAAAACATACATATAACAATGTAATGCTTGCCTAAGTTTCTCTATATGTACCTTAAAAAAACGTATCTCTAGCTTAATTAACAACAGATGTTCTAACTAAGAGTGACTCTGTTGTAACAAAAGTTTAACCCTTTCATTTCTGAAAATACATAGTGTGTGATTGCAAATGTTCATGTGAAAACTGATCTCATCTTGATATGATAAACATATCATGTCAAAAATAAAATGTACACACAAAAAAAACCAATATATCTGATGATGAATGAATTATTTCATCAGTAGTCAAAAGTCAATTGTTTTATAAGTTCTTCCTCTATGAGATGCCTTGAGATGTCTTGTCTTCTTCTAGCACTCTGTAAAGTTAAAATAACTTTATTGAACATAAAAAGAACAACAAAAACAATGATGAATGAAATTCTTGTTGCAAAGCTTCTTCCAGAATAAATTTCCTTCTTGGAAAATGTATTATCATCTGAAAGGTTTAGAAATATTTGAATTTTCTTCCTTTAACAGTTACTCTTAGGTCATTTCCTGTAACAGAAATGCAGTATCATTATTTTGGCATAGATAATTTTACATTGATTAATCCTCTTACATTTATCTGTTAATATTACATATCATAATCACAAACATTTCTAGTCATGACATGGAAGACATATTTTCATTATAACACTTCTTATTGACTTGTAGTGTTCTTTTTAGAATGCAGCACTTCTGCCTGACAGTACTAGGGTTGCTGATGCAAATCCCAACCATGGCATCATCTGCCTGGAGTTTGCATGTTCTCCCTGTGCTTGCGTGGGTTTACTCCAGGTACTCCGGTTTCCTCCCACACTCCAAAGACATGTTGGTAGGAGAATTGCCTCCTATCTAAATTGGCCCTAGTATGTGTATGTATGACTGTGAGTTAGGGACCTTAGATTGTACACCTCTTGAGGGTTAGGGACTTATGTGAATGTACTATATATATGTAAAAAGCACTACATAAATTCACAACGCTATATAAGTACCTGAAATAAACAAAAATAAATATAACAGGACGCTACATCTCCATTATTGGTCATGATTCAAAACCTTGGTTTCAAAACCAAAGAAAGGTTTTGTATCAACCCAGAGATGACAAAGGATCATGCCTTTGATCTTATCTCTATAAAATTGGAAATATGCGTAGCTGTTTTTTGTGTTGACTTACTTCTTGTAGTGTAAGACTGATCTGCAGTAATACATACTGGTTTCAAACTTTTCTCAGATCCTATGTTGAAAACATGAGGTACAAACTTCTCACTTACAGCTGTACAAACATGTGTTGGTATGTTTTCCTGAAAATGTCTTTTTGTTACATCTATCTGAATGTGTTTGGATGACAGTGTTTTGTACCATATAGGATAATTTTCACGATAATTGTCTGTTGAACCATCTTCCTCTAGGAGTTTCAGTGATGAATCAGGTGTCTGTAATATGATATTACTGAATCTCACAATGTTTTCAGTTACCTTGACTGCAAAGAAAACACTTAACAATTTTTTCATATGTGCATCAAAGTTTTTCTCCATATTTGTCAAAGTTCTTGAGAAGAAACCTATTATTTTCTGATTACCTTCTTTTAATTGTGACAACGTTGCTGAGATTGCATTATTGGAAACATTGGTTTCTAAAACAAAAGGAATTTTACTACAAAACTCAACAGTATTTAATGTAGTAGCATTCTGCAAATCCCATTTCAATAGTTCAAAAGCTTCTTTCTCAGTTTGATCCCATTGATCGGACACACCATATTTTTGTCTCAAACGATCAAATAATGATCTAGACTTCTCTGCAAAATTGGGTATAAAATCTTTACAATGATTTACTTCACTCAAAAACTGATGCAAAGCCTTGCGATTTGTTGGAATTGGATAAGCAGAAATAATTCTAACTTTTTCTTGCAACAACTGTCTCTGTCCATGACTAATTTGCATATGAAGGAATTCCACCTGTCTTTTCATCAACTGAACTTTCTCTGTATTCAATTTCAATCCTGCTGTTTGTAACAACGTAAATATTTCAGACAAAAGAGTGATATGTTCAGTTATATTTTGTGTAGACAAGAGAAGCTTGTCTACATGCTGGACAATACATTCTGGCCTAGAGAATTTAGATAATATTTTTCCCAAATACTCATGAACAATGCCATCACTTAAATCTAAACCTGGGGCTAATCTTGTGAATGTATAAGTTTCTTTGTTGAAGCTAAAAGCAAGTTTATATTGACAACTCTTAGCTAAGGGTACTGACAAATGGCTATTGGCGATTTCAAGTACTGAGAATATTTTGGCCTTGGCATCCAGATGTGACATTATGTTACAATCAGGAACAATAGATCTGTTATTTGTGATGCATTTGTTCAATGTCCTGAAATCAACTGATAAAGAATATGAATTATCAACTTTGATAGGCCAAATACAATTATTCACCACTGATTGTACTTTCTTTAAAATTCCTTGCTGTAAAAACTCATCTACAATGGAAGAGATTGGATTAATTGATTCTAATGGCAATTTGTATTGAGGTTGAGGCTTAGGGTCTCTACCTTCTATGTCAACTTCAAAATCTGTAAACAAACCTACATCATTTTTGCTTTGACTCCAAAGTTCTTTATGTGATGTAACCAATTGTTCCAATTCAAGATTGGTTCCTGTATGTGGCCATTTCTGATCTAAAGACATGTCAGCAGTTGCTGTACAAATACTTCCAACATTACAGTACATGGAAGAATCAATTGATGTTGATTTGGGCCTTCCACTTTCATCCAATAAATGTGGAGCAACATATTCCAACGGTAAAGAAGAATCTCGATTTGATCCTGATCCTAATTTCGGCAATGGCAATAAACCATTCCTATTAATGACAACAGCACTATTTACCATATTGTTTAAGCTGTTGTTGACTCTCAATGAACTGATCTTTTTAACTTCTGAGGCATAAGGCAACTCAGACAGACTATTGTTGGAACATGGAGGAGCAGATTGTTCAGAAATTATATTTTGGTCTTCTAATTCCAAAGCTTTTCTTTGTAAATCTAATTTATAATGAATACAATCTCTTTTCAAATGACCAAATCGTTTACAATAGAAACAAATAGTATTTCCTGTCTGCTCTGAGACTCTCGTCCTGCCTGTGACGTGTTCATCATCATAACTGGGTGTGGCTAAGCACATGGTCTCTCTCTGTTCTCCATTTTGAACAATTAAACTTTCCTTCTTCTGATTGTTTAATTTAAGTTGTCTCCTAACTGTATCAATAACTTTGGCTGCGTGATCTAAATCATTTTTTCCATTAGCAATAATAAAAGATGCTGGATCAAGATACTTGAATTTTTTAACAAAAGCATTTACCATAGAAGGAGTCTCATTGTCTAAATTAAATATCATTTTGTATACTTTAGAAAATCTATTTTTAAATTCAAAAGGATCATCATTAATCGTAGCTCTTAAGGAGTCTAAGATTTCCAAAGAAGGTGTTTCCTCTCCAGTTGTAAATATCAATAATTGACGCAGTCGGTCTGATGCATTGCTATGCATTTCCTCATCATCCTCAATATATGGCGTTTTGATTAATCTACATGCCATAACACTGGGGAGCCATAAACAGAATAGAAAATTTCTTTGCTCCTGATTTAAACAAAAATGATTACAAAAATTTTCATAAACCTCCATGTTATAGAAAGCATCGGCGTCCATATCATAGGCTGGCATATCCTTCAAAATTTTCATGAGCTGATCAAGGATTTTAAGATTAAGCTTTGCAACTTTATCCCTTAATTTTCTCTTACACATTTCTTCCTGATCTACAGGGTCTCCTTCTACAGACTGGATCTCTGGTACAAAAGATTTTTGTTTCTCTGCCTTAGTATTCACACAAATTCTTTTTACATCATTCTGCAGGTCAGATAACTGAATGTCTTTTGTTTGAATTGCACTTTGCAGATCATCAATTTGCTCAGTCAAAGTCTGACAATTAGCACATACACTGCTCTGATCTTGCTTCATTACACATGTAGCAGTCTTAGGAACATCAAAAATCATGGCGTTAAAAACATTAACTAACTTCATTACATTTCTAACTTGTTTGCTCAGTTTCTTAAAGGAAAACTTAGATTTTTCTATCTTACTATTAGCCTGTAAGCACTCATTATACATGTACCGCCAAAGTTCATTATCTTTAACAAATGTAGACAGATTCTTGAATTCTAACTTACTCTCTCTAGATAATTCATCAATAAAATCCATTACTTACCGATTAAGAAGGTCTTTCTTTACATAACGCGTCTTTTCTCTCTTGGCGGGAAATGACATCACCAAGGAACAGCGTTGCTTGCAATTGCGCAAAATTCTCACCAATTCTGCTTTTAGGTTCTCGATTATGCCGACGATTCATCTGTTGCAGACTTTACTTCTCCTGAAAGCTTGATTTCATAGTTTGCTGAATTTGCAAACAACTTCCCTCTCAGCAAGATGAAGAAGAAAAAAGTCAAAAATAAGCGATCGGCGGAAACGAATCGAACTGGAGGCTCGCCACTGTAAAATATCGTATTGTCTCGATATTTTATTAACTTGTATTGATGAGAAATGTTCAAATAGAAAGTCCTTCCAATTCTTGCATAAACTCAAAAAGATGATTTAATTATAACGTTGCATAAAATTAGAAATAAAATATTGGCATACAGAATGTTTAAATAATGTCCAAAAAATATAGTTAAGTTCTTGATGATAAGATTGTATATATGTATATGTGTGTATGTGTGTGTGTGTGTCTCTCAAGGCTTCAAGCAATGTGTGCTAAAAAAGTCTTTGTTCAGCTGTTAAGAGAGCAATCCAGCCCCCACCTTTTCCTAAAAATGGGCTGGTATACTCTTGTAGTCCCACAAAGATAATTGACACCAACAGGAGGTATTAAAACAAAACCTCCAATGTACTTCTCTCAAAGTCTGAGTGTAACTTTATCTCTTACATAAATGGGGGAGGATGGGGGAAGGTATAGCTAATTACTCTCATATGTGGCTTGAATGTAAAGGAAAAACCCAAGATATATGTTCACAGACTCTGAAGTCTAATTACTCACTTTTCCCAATCTAGAACAAATATAAATATAATAACTCAATTATTCTATTAAGATCCAACTCATTCATACTTATGTTAGTACTGTTAATAAGAAGATATTAGATATTTAGGTTAAGGAAAGCTTCTAACACATTAGTATAGTGTCAGTGCTTTTTATTAACACTGCTCATTGTATTAGTGTCACTGGGGATGTCAGTGGTAGTTAGTCAGCTCCCAGCCAGTGTCAGAATGCCTGCCGCAGTCCCGCTATAGGTCGCTGACCACCGCAATTCCTAGTATAAAAAATAATAAACATTCCAGTTTATATACTGCCAGTTGTAGATACTATAACTTTCACGTAAACCAATTCATATACAATTATTGTGATTTTTTTTTTTTTTTTTCTAGAAAAGACATGTAGCAAAATACATTTTGGCCTAAATTTATGAAGAAATTTGATTTTTAAATTTTTTTACTGGATAGGTTTTAGAGCAAAGTCAAAAATATTGGGTTTTATTTCAAAATTGTCTGTTTTTTTGTTTATAGCACACACCTCGAAATCCACGGGGGATTACATCAAGAGGCGTAAACTGAAGGTTTTGCCATGGCCTTCACAATCTCCTGACCTCAACATAATTGAAAATCTATGGATAGACCTTAAAAGAGCAGTGCGTGACAGACAGCCCAGAAATCTCAAAGAACTGGAAGACTTTTGTAAGGAAGAATGGGCAAAGATACCTCAAACAAGAATTGAAAGACTCTTGGCTGGCTACAAAAAGCGTTTACAAGCTGTGATACTTGCCAAAGGGGGCAGTGCATGCTATAAATTCTGCAGGGTGCCCAAACTTTTGCAGACGCCATTTTTTTGTTTTCTGTTATTTTGAAAGTGTAAATGATGGAAATAAAATCTAACTTTTGTTGACATATTATAAGAATGTCTAATCTGTAATTTGATGCCTTTTGGAGATTTTTCCATCTTTCCTTGGCTTCTTTATGCACATTAATACAAATTTTTAGCTGGGGTGCCCAAACTTTCGATCCCCACTGTATATATAAACACTTAAAAAAAAAAAAAGAAAAACTTACAGTTTTCGGCCAAGTGCTTGCTGAATCTTTGGTTTCGGTCCAGAATTTCCATTTTGGTGCACCACTAGTTGTAAGCCGTTCATCCATTCTACTGGAAAGGATTCCAAGCCATCGTCTGTCTGGCAACACTAAAAGGAATATTAGACCTCTTGCCTTATGAGGTCTCAGGCTCTGGGAAGGATGTCCATGTGGTGGTGGTTAGAGCACTGAGGCTGGTGGAGGAGTTCTCATAATTTGTGTGTCACAGCAGGAAGCATTCATTTTGGACTTTTATATGGACCTATTACTTTATATTTGTTATTGTTTTTAAATTATTTATATGCACAACAGTGCAACAGAATTTCTAAATGAAAGCATTTGGGGTATCATAATAGTGTGAGTGCGTCTGTTTGTTTTCATTTCAACACTGAATTTATTTATTTATTCATTGGGTTTGCACTGAGAGCTATTTTTTTTTTTTAAATTTTTGGACTTAAAGCTGAGCTCCAGTTGAACAAAAAAAAACAAAAAACAAATAAAAGTCAGCAGCTACAAAAACTGTAACTGCTGACTTTTAATATGAAGACACCTACCTTCCCCCCCCCGGTCAAGCAGTGTCCTCACCAAGGGTGGTTTCACCAGATGTCTTCTCTCTCCGTCACCAATATCTTCAGTGTGGGCACCTGGCTGTGACAGCTTGCTGTCAAATTCGGGTATCCACTCACCCCCCCACTGTAACTGCTGACTTTTAATATGAAGACACCTACTTGCCCCCTCCCCCCGGTCAAGCGGTGTCCTCACCAAGGGTGGTTTCACCAGATTTCTTCTCTCTCCGTCGCCAACATCTTCAGTGTGGGCAACTGGCTGTGACAGCTTGCATCTTGCTTGAATTTGCTGTCAAATTCGGGTATCCACTCACCCCCCCACCCCCACAAACCAGTGCCAATCCTTAACGGGGAGCAGGGAACAAAGCCTTTAGTTTTTCATGTTCTTTCCTTTAGCATGATACATGGATCAGGTGTTTAAAGTGGAGTTCTGGTCCCGGCCACCTCCCAAAAAAAAAAAAAAATTAAAAGTCAGCAGCTACAAATACTATACCTGCTGACTTTTAATATTAAGGCACTTACCTGTCCATGCATCCAGCAGCGTCCTCACCCTGAGCCTATTATTTAATCAGCTATCAGGGGCTGGTGCCGCCATCTTGACTAAGCAAAAATCGTGCTGCGCTATGTGAATGGGCCGCAGTGCTCTGGGACCTTGGAAGTGTCCCAAAGGGCTGCGAGGGGGCAACTAAGCCAGAAGTACCAAGTGTCAAAACCAGGTACCAGCTTCCTCCCACTTTTGAGTGGAACGCTGCTTTAAGGGCTTCTCCACACCAGATGTATTGGGGCTGGGCTGACAGTTGAACACAGTCACAACACATAGAAAAGGCAAAGTTTCTTGTCAGTGAGGTCAGTTCACCCACAGTGCTGCGGTGATCTGTGAAGCTTGTCGCAGCGTACACCACCACATCACAACACCGCTGCAGTGTACAGAACTGAATGAAATGTCACCTGTGACACTTCTATAAAGTCCTAACAAAACAAAAAAAAGTAAGCAGTGCAATGTGCTGAAATTAACACATCGGTACTGTTCCTGTCAGTGCACGCCAGCAGTGCCAGGGCTTCTCAACCTTTTTTCAGTGAAGGCACCCATTAAAATTATGCACAATCTCAAGGCCCCCTATTCTACAATGTAAAAAAAAAAAAAAACCTAATTGTTTTACACAGTGCAGCAGAATCCATACACACAGGACACCCAACATTAGGCACACTGGTACTGACTAGTATTCCAGTGTTTCTCTTCTTCATTTTCTCTCCCTCTCTCAGCTAACGTGACCCCAGTACTGATGGAGAGGGGCAGGGGAGGAGTAAACAAGGATGCTGTGCAGGCGCTCACTGTCCACCTTATCAACTAATGACAACATTGGTTGTTAAGATGCTGGGGGCTAGAAGGTTGTAATTGTGAACAATGAAAACCTGTGGCTTTGTGTAACTAAAAGACAAGCTTTATCCACCTAATAGCTTGTATACAATTTGTAGCCATTTTGCCAAGGCACCCTTGAAGAAATATGAAGGCACCCCAGGGTGCCTGGTCACTCTGGTTGAAAAAGGCTGCTCAAGGCACAACAATTTTCATTTAAATATATTCTTCACATTGCTACAGTGAAAATCTGTGTTTGAGCAGAGAATACCTTTGCAAACCCCAATTTTACCTTGTAAAAGTAGCAGTGACATAATCTTACCCACTGCAGAGAGATCTCAGAGAGGGACCCAGCAGGCTCCACCCACTACAGTGAGAATCTACAGGAGGGGTGGAGACAAGACCGGACACCCGGCACAAGGAGAGAGAGCAGCAGGGATCGGTCTTTATTACTGGAAACTCCTGCACAGAGCGAATGTTTCACACTGGATTGCTGCACAGATCTGGAAGAAATACACAAAGCGCAACAAGAATTAAGGAAGAATACATGTCTCTTGTATTTAGACAGTATTTGGTAATCTCACATTTAGCTGCAAGAGGTCTAAACTAGTCTAAATAGACATGTAATGCTATCCTTAAAATGAAAGTTCACCTTTCCACAAAAAAATAAAAAAGGTGAAATAACAAAATGTAAATGTGATTACCATGAAGACCCATGACCCTGGTAGAATACAAGGCAGCCTTTTTGTCGGCCAAATGATTCATTCATCCTCTCCATTTCTTGGCTATTTGTAATCTAAGACACCATCATGAACTGAAGAGACAGGTGTGTCATGCTCTCAGGTTTGAGGTTGGACCACAATATGGTTGTCTTGTACGAATTCTGGTCTGAATCCACTATCACTGCTCTCCTGGATCACAGGTTGGTTATAGTCCTTCTTCCTGAAGATAATCCCCATGTAGAACTTCTGGTTACTAGAACTCTGTACTTGGCTAGGAACAAAAGTACAGTGCTGACTATCTCCCCAACCTCTAACAACTCGCCTTTGAATGGACAAGGTTTATTCCATCCTACATTCAAAGATAAGTTCACCTTTTGACCTAAAATAATAAATGCATATTTCTCAGGTAACAAAATGTACATGTATTATTTTTGGTTGCTGGAGCCTGTAAAGCATTGCACCAGTGATCAGAAGATCACTGGTGCCATGCAGGTCTCCTGCAGATCTGTCAGTATACAGTATCTGCTTGCCTGTACAGGATGTACGAGCTAACAGATATACTGATACGAAGAATCAATCAACTACCACGGCGCTCCACTGCACCATAGTAGTTCACTGAGAACTACAAGCTGACATCCACTAAGGCTGTCAGGACTTGTAGTTCATTCATTCACAGAACACTGTGAATGAATGATGCCGCCATGTGGGCGAAGCCCTGAACGGCTGCGCTGTTTTTAAATCTGACAGCTTGTACGGGGAACTTTTCCCCATACTTTTTTTAGGCTTTTCCCCCCGTTTTCACCTGGTGATCTGGCCAGTAACACACCTCCCCCAATCTGGATGAAGGAGCACCAGAGACACCATTGGACAGCAGGATTGTCAGTCTGGGGGGAGGGGAGTGTTAGATGGAATAGCAGATTTAAACAGACTAACAAATTGAAGCCAAACTCCAGCTAATACTTCATAATCATTTATAGCAAATGTTTTTTTTTTTCTTTTGAGATAAAGCTTTTACATACAGAAAAGATCATTGCAAGCAACCCTGCTAGTGGGGGAAGGTTTGCCTTATCTCTGTAACTGATATGTTTTGCAGGAGAGCTTGTTCTGCTGAAAACCAACAGACCTAATGGCAGGATCACCAGATTGAAATAGAAGAAAGAAAGCTTAAAACAGATAAACGAATACAGCCATCACATCTAAAATGTGGTAATCTGCAATATAATAAATGTTTGCTTTTGGGTTTAATACTGCTTTAACAACCCTTCTCTTTGACCCCCTGCTCTAGTCATGCACAGACTCTTTGACCTTGTGGGGTTGATTTACTAAAGCACCTTGTTGGCAAATGGTTGCAGTTCCTTGCATGACCGACTACTTTTAGACAGAGAAGAGATTTACTAAAGCACAACAAATATTATTATTATTATACAGGATTTATATAGCGCCAACAGTTTGCGCAGCGCTTTACAATACAAAGGGAGACAGTACAGTTACAATACATTTCAGTACAGAAGGAATAGGAGGGCCCTGCTCATGGAGCTTACAATCTAAATAGACACAATTCGGAATGTACTATGCCCCTGACATGTGTTTACATCTGTACGTGTGTATATGTGGAGGTTTCTACGAGCTGATTGACCGTGTAATAGGCACCACAATCTGCCTGTCTGTGGACACTGGCGATCTCCTGACAGATCCGGTCCATTTGGTGAATTGCTATTTATTAAACAGAGTCGTGGTGTCTGAGCCTGAGTATGCTAGAGAGCCATGTCTCAGACCTGGAGAGCCTCTACTAGAGGAATAAAATGGCTGCAAAGTCATCCTGCCATCATCTGATCTGTATAAGCAAAACATGGAAAAAAAGCAGAGGGCTGGCTGTGGACACAGAGAAGTCAATTGCCTGGAGATCGATCCCATGAAAGGTCTGTCCCATTACCCAATCATTGCAGACCACAGCTCCAACCAACCAGGAACATCCCTCCCAGCCTATTCATTCCTCTCTCTAGCACCAGCCGCCTAGTACATCCTGGTTTTTCATACCGGCATTGCAGTATCACTTGGTGACGTGACCAGTCCCTGAAGTGCAGTACAAGCTGGTGTGGCTAGCACAAGTATTGTCCCGCAACCACCAAAAATTCAAACAAAGACCTGTAGAGCCCATTGTGTCCTTCCGGATGTGCTTGCAAATACTGATTGGCAGCCCACAAACTCTGTAACACCCGTACTTCCCCCATTCACTGTCCAGCCCACAATTCAGGTGGAAGCAGCAAGTTTAACCACTCCCCTTGATTTTTTGGAGCGGTTTTTCACGGAAGATCTGTATGGATTGATTGTGAAACAAAGTAATTTATATGCAAAACAATTTATCGCTGCCAACCCAAATTCGAGCCTTGTCAGCCCATTTGTAGTGGAAACCTATACAGTTTCCGAATTTTTAGCCTAACCATCAACATGGGCATTACTAAAAAAAAAAAAAAAAAAATGAATTGCGGTTGTATTGGTTTACAGACCCGATTCATCATATGCCCGTGTTCTCTGCTGCCATAGCCAGGCATAGATATGAGAATATAATGCGATTTATGCATTTCAATGACAATACACTTTGTTGTCCTCGGGGTGATCCTGAATTTGACCAGCTCCACAAAATTCAGCCCCTCATAAATCACCTTAACCAGAAATTTGCAGATGTGTATACTTCCCAGCAAAACATCTGCGTTGAGGAGTCCCTCATTAATTTTTCTGTCCGCCTTACATTCAAAACGATTTCTCTCCAGCAAGCGTGCCAGATATGGGGTCAAAATTAATAAGACCTGTGAGAGGACAACAGGCTATAATGTAATTTTCATGTTTACAAGGGTAAAAATAGTCACGTGCAGCCCCCGGGATGCCCAGACTACATGGGGAGCAGTGGCAAGATAGCTTGGGACTTGGTGTCACCCTTTTCCCATATGGGGAACCACTTATACATGGAAAATGTGTATACAAGCGTGCCACTATTTAGACATTTGTACAATCTTGAAATTGGTGCATGTGGCACAAGTGCAACCTAATCTCTGGGGCTTCCCCCAATGGCTTGTATCCCCCATCTTAGAACGGGGGAGAAGGCCAGCTTGAAAAACGATAAATTGCTCGCAGTGAAGTGGAAGGACAAAACGGGATTTTTCATCCTGTCTTCCATTCACGCAGACATGACCATCCGAATTACCATGGCAGCTGGTGTTGTTGAGATGCCCCTCTGTGTCCACAACTATAACCTTAACATGGGACGGGTGGACTTCAACAACCAGATGATGAAGCCGTACTTAGTTTCTCGTAAAGCCAGACGCTGGTACAACAAAAGTGTCTGTATATTTATTTTAATTGGCTCTGTACAACGCTTTTGTGCTTTACAAAGCAACTGGAAGAAGTGGATCCTTCCTAAAATTCCAGGAAGAGATTATCACGGCCCTTTTGTATCCAGAAGGTGCTATGGCCCAAACCCCTAACCCAGATGCAGTGAACCGGCTGCATGAGAGGCATCTTCCTGATGCCATTCCTGGTACCACAACCCAAAAGTCACCCCAAAAAAATATGTTGTGTCTGTAGCAGGATGGAATTAGGCTTGACACTCATGTTAGGTAGTTAGAAAACTGGCTATTGCATTTTGAGAGACCCGAATATCTGCTTGTTACAGTTTAAAAAATAAATGAAAACATTTAAAAAAGCAAAAATTGTTTTTGAGCATTAAAATGTAAAAAAAGTGTTCAGGCTTTCAAAGTGGTCATTGGATTTCAGGCTCCTGTATGTGGATAGGCTGCCAAAAAGTCTCACACATGTGCTACCCCCATACTTGGTAGAAGTAGCAGAATATATTTTGGGGTGTAATTCCACATATACCCATGGCTTGTGTGAGCAATAAATCATTTAAGTGACAAATTTGTGTGGAAAAAAAAAATTGCCCTTTTCCAAAAACGTGTGGAAAAAAAAAAAAGAATTTTCCATGGACTCAACACACCTCTCAGCAGATAGCTTAGGGTCTCTATTTTCTGAAAAGGGGTAATTTGGGGTGTTTGTAATGATGTGAACTTGTGAGCCACTATGGTGGTATATAAATACTTATAAATAATTAGCTCCTATAAATGTGATGGTGCATCAACACAGAAACACATACTCATAATATTGTGTGAAAATGAATAAATAAAATATTAAATGCGTCGCGCTCCTCAATATTATATAGTGATGAATAATATAAATATATAAAAAATAAATAAATGAATAAATTTAAATAATTCTAAATGAATCCATGGTGATAGAATTTAAAAAACTCCTGGTGCTATATTTGATTAACCATATTAATAAAATAAATAATGTGAAAAAAGCTGATAAATTCAAATTATATGGACACAGTGTTAATCAAATCAGGTAAACTGAAAAAAGACCCCCATACGTAGTGGTATATTATGTGCAAAACTTATATGTGCAAAGATGCAAAAATATTTCATAAAACAGTAAAGAAAAAAAAAAAAAAAAATATATATATATATATATATATATATATTTATATATATATATATATATATATATATATGATAAAAAACAATATACTAATTCATATAAAAAATAATAAATAAATAATGATAAAACAATACAAATAATATAGTGTGCTCACTCTCACTTGTGCAGCCTAAAATAGTGATTAGAGCTATATACTGGTTATCCTTAACTCAGGTGACATGTAATTGTCCCGAAAATGGAAAATGTATTGCTGTTGGGGTAGATTGTAATATTACTTTCCTTCCACTAGATGGCCTTTTCTTCTGAGTTATAAGGGCTGGATAGATGGAAATAGATATCTCCCCTCCTCCTGTTAAAGTCTATCTCCTGTATCCTCTTCTTCCCTTTTGCTCCTCCAATTTAGGACATGTAAAAGAAAGATTCCCACATAGTGCTTTATCCTTCATACAGGGTTTTAATGTGTCTCCAGACAAATGCAAACTTACATTTCACAGGGTAATACAGAGCGTTTTTAAAAGTGTGTTCCCTCGCACAATAACAGTACTCGCCGTTCCGCTGTTGGTGGCGTCGGGACGTCAGAGCCCCTCCCCTGGGGTGTTTGTACTGCTCTGGCATTTTAGTAGCTCAAGAAATGTGATAGCAATCAGAAAGTAAAAGCTGTGTATATTCCAATATATACAGTAGTAGTTTGTAGATGCTATAACTTTCACA
Source organism: Staurois parvus (assembly GCF_062004578.1). NCBI lineage: Eukaryota > Metazoa > Chordata > Amphibia > Anura > Ranidae > Staurois > Staurois parvus. The sequence continues at coordinate 10,307,853 of NW_028318094.1, forward strand.
CAAACCAATCAGTATACACTTATTGGGATCTTTTTTTACCAAAAGACATGTAGCAGAATACATTTTAGCCTAAATTTGTTACTAAATTTGAGTGTACTATATATTTTTTTATAACCGAAAGCAAAAAAATAGTTTTTTTTTTAAATGTTGTCTTTTTTTGTTTATAGCACAAAACATAAAAAAAACCGCAGAGTTGATCACATAGCACCAAAAGAAAGCTCTATTTGTGTGAACAAAAGAACATAATTATTATACAGGAATTATATAGCACCAACAGGAGGGCAAATGGTTAATAAGAGTGGTGGTGTCTGAGCCTGAGGTGCTGGAGAGCCTCTACTAGAGTCATGTCCCAGACCTGGAGAGCCTCTACTACAGGAATACAGCGGCTGCAATGTCATCATCCTGCCACCTGCTGTTCCCATGTCATCTAATGCGGCTTCTACAGATCACAGGGCTGGCTGTGCACACAGGAGATCGATCCCAGGAAAGATCTGTCCGATCACCCAATCATTGCACACCACAGCTCCAACCAACCGGGAACATCCGTCCCGGCCTACTCACTCCTCTCTCTACAACCGCGCTCACCGATTGGCAGTCTGGGTCCAAGCTTGCTGACAGCCCAGTCCAGAACTGACAGGGGGGCGGTCCCAGTAACTACACCAACGATCTGCAGGGGGCGGTCCCAATAAATTACCCAGCGATATGCTGGGGGGGGTGTCCCAGTAACTAGCCCACCCAGACCCCGCCGATCATATATACAATCATTTAAAATGATAAATCTCCTCCCTCATTCGCCCACATGTCGCTGGCTCCACCTACTTCATCAGGCTCCACAGTCCATTGGTTGGCCAGTCCGCCTCTCCGCAGCGCTCAGACGATGTTGACTCTTCAGACTGAGCAGCATAGCGGGTTGCTAAGCAACGTGTGTTGCCCCTCCCACTTCCGGGCCGCAGACTCCTCCCACTTCCGGGCCGCAGTTCCCTCTGTTCAATAGAGTCTGGCGCGGAATGGAGCTCCATTTTTTGATACATGTGACCTCCATCTCCTCTCTCTACAACCGCGCTCACCGATTGGCAGTCTGGGTCCAAGCTGACTGACAGCCCAGTCCAGAACTGACAGGGGGGCGGTCCCAGTAACTACCCTACCGATCTGCAGGGGGCGGTCCCAGTAATTACTACACCGATCTGCTGGGGGCGGTCCCAGTAACTAACCCACCCAGACCCCGCCGATCATATATACAATCATTTAAAATGATAAATCTCCTCCCTCATTCGCCCACATGTCGCTGGCTCCACCTACTTCATCAGGCTCCACCTACTTCATCAGGCTCCACAGTCCATTGGTTGGCCAGTCCGCCTCTCCGCAGCGCTCAGATGATGTTGACTCCAGCAGCTCCTCCTTCAGACTGAGCAGCATAGCGGGTTGCTAAGCAACATGCTTTGCCCATCCCACTTCCGGCCCGCAGACTCCTCCCACTTCCGGCCCGCAGTTCCCTCTGTTCAATAGAGTCTGGCGCAGAATGGAGCTCCATTTTTTGATACATGTGACCTCCACTCCCTTTATTTATTTATTTATTTATTTATTTTTTTTCCTTCTTCTAGTGAACTTTAACCACTCCTCCTACCGACTGAATAATGGCCAGCGTCATTCAACTCACTTTCTGCTAGACCAGGGTGTGAAGACTCCATCCTCAACCTGGACTCACAAGAAAATGCTGAATGGTGCAGCATCAATAGATGAACCTGATCTGCAGCATTTCACATACACCTACTACCGGAGGAAGAAGAGGATGAAAAGGATCAGTGATGTCAATGGGCCAGATAGAAAACACCTGAAAAAAAGGGTAGGGATAGATTTTTTTTTTTTTTTGAGGATATAAAATTACAAAGGGGTGGAGGGAAATGAGGAGGGTTGGAAATCTCAGGCTTGGAGTTGGGCTTCAACCACTTGCCTGCCGGGCACTTTCACCCCCTTCCTGCCCAGGCCAGCTTTCAGCTCTGTCACACTTTGAATGACAATTGCGCGGTCATGCAACACTGTACCCATATGAATTTTTTCGCATTTTTTTTGAGACAGATGAAACTTTATTTTGGTGGTATTTATTCACCACTGGGATTTTTATTTTTGCTATATAAATTAAAAAGTCCAAACATTTTGAAAAAAAAAAGTGTTTTTCTTATAAAATTTTGCAAATAAATCTTTCTTCATAAATCTTGGCCAACAAAAAAAAAACAAATTAGTTTATAACCAAAAATTATAATTAAAACAAAAATTACATTTTTATTTTTTATATTATTACTGTCACTCTAGCAGTACAGTGTTACCATAGTGACATTGTACTACTTGTGGGGGGTGATGATTTTTTTTTTTTTTTACACTGATTGCTTTTACACCCACAAAGGCTGTAAAAGCAATCATTTCTCCTTCTCTCTGGCTGCATTCTTGCAGCCATTGAGAACTACTGTGTGAGCTGTGATTGGTCACAGCTTGTCACATGGTACAAGGCTGTTGTGAATAGCCCTGTACCATGTGACCTCTGTGATCATTCACAGATTTCACTAGTAGTAAGCAATAATGTCAGGAAGTGACATCTTTCTTACTACTATTCATGTGATCACTGATTGGCCAATCAGTGATCGCATGATCGGGACACAGCGGGCACCGGATTGCGGTGCTGCACGCTCCCAGGGAATTCATCCCAAATGTGTTCTGTAGGATGGAAGTCAAGGCTCTGTGCAGGCCTCTTGAGTTCTTCCACACCAGTGATCATCTTAGGCGTGTTCGAACTAGGATCTGAACCAATGTGTGCGAGCCCACCAGTGAGCTGTCACCTCTACAGACCAGTCATCTAGTGATGGGGCATTCTCTGCCCCACAGACACACGTATACACGCCCCTTGTACATGTGTGGCTGCAGCAGGGGCATATTTGCCGCGAGGCAAACAAGGCATTTGCCTAGGGCGGCACATTTTAGGGGGGCGGCACGCTGGCGCCGCCGCCCCCCCCTTTCCCACAGAAGGGACACTTAGTACAGGGGTGGGCTGCTGTGTCTTACCTGGGTCCGCAACTCCGTGTCCTAGTCCCACGTTGATCCTGTCCACAAAGAACTGCTGGAGGAGTGGTAAAGAAGTTGTGCGGTCAGCGGGTCCAGTGTCTTCATTTCCCTTGATCACGATGTGTGGGCGGGATGACATGGCGCCCCTGTCGTCTGGCCACACCTCCGGTATCACTCAACAGCCTATAGCAGCTTGTCCCTCCCTCTGCAAGCTCCACCTCCTCACCAGTGATTGGCCGCTGGAACTGTAGCTCAGGAAAGGCACGCAGGCGGCCAATCACCGGCAAGGAGGCAGAGCTTGAAGAGGAGGAGCCGAGTGGCAGCGTGAAGATCAAAGAAGATCTAGTGAGGGAGCAGCCGAAGCGAGTGAAGAGGAAAGCGGTCGGAGAAGGAAGACAGCTGAACGGTAAGTGTCTGTCCCATGCAGATAGTGCTGCTGCAGCCAGGTATGCTGGCTGTGGATAGGAGAGGGAGGGAGTGAGCCCAGGCTGGAGCAGGGGTCAGCAAGGTAAGTTTCATTGGTGTCAGCAGGAGGAATAGTGCCCCATCATTGGAGCACTATTCCTCCCCCCCACTGACACCAACGATGGGGCACTATTCCCCCCCACTGACACCAACGATGGAGCACTATTCCTCCCCCCCCCCACTGACACCAACGATGGAGCACTATTCTACCCCCCCACTGACACCAACGATGGTATTCCTCCCCAACCCCACTGACACCAACGATGGAGCACTATTCCTCCCCCCCACTGACACCAACGATGGGGCACTATTCCCCCCCCCACTGACACCAACGATGGGGCACTATTGCTCCCCTCCAGGGGTGTATTTACCACAAGGCAAACAAGGCATTTGCATAGGGCGGCATTTTTCAGGGGGCAGCGGAATTTTTGGGATAGGCAACAAAATGAGTTTTGTTGCCTATCCCAGAGTTCTTCGTTAAATTCGTGATATTTTCTTTTCTCCTTTCTTTTCAAGACAGACAACATATTTGGAGATTGAGCCATTTACCTTGCTTGGGGTTTGTGCTGGGCTTATTCCATATCCTCATCTTAACCAGTCCCCAAGAAATACCTATCAGTGTGCTATGGGGAAGCAGGCTATGGGTAAGGAGAATATTTGGTAATAATCTCTTCTCTATATTTCTAGTTATGTTAGGTAAAGCAGACCATAAGTGAAGAAAGATATTTTGACATTCCTTCTTCCTGTAAGAGTTATTTTGGTTCCCCTTCGTTTTGCTTCACTGGCAGTGTGTTCAGTGTTGGTGCAGAACTTAGTATTTTAACCACTTGTCTACCGGGCCTTTTTACCCCCTTCCTGCCCAGGCCAGTTTTCAGTGTTCAGCGCTGTCACAATTTGAATGACAATTGCACGGTCATGCAACATTGTACTCATATGAAATTTTTATAATTTTTTTTGAGACAGATAGAGCTTTCTTTTGGTGGTATTTAATCACTTCTGGGTTTTTTATTTTTTTGCTAAACAAACCAAAAACAACGGAAAATTTATGAGGCTGCAGTGATGGGCACTGATAGGAAGCACTGGTAGGTGGCACTGATGGGCATTGGCAGGCATCACTGATGGGCACTGAAAGGCAACACTCATATATGGCACTGATAGGTGGCACTGACTGGCACTGATAGGTGGCACTGAAAGAAAGATCAGATGGGCACTGATATGTGGCATTGATTTGCACTGGTAGGCACTGATATGTGGCATTGATGTGGCATTGATGGACACTGACAGGTGGCACTGATGGGGCTACACTGATCATCAGGGCACTGATGATCAGTGTACATGTCCCCTCTGAGGAATGCCGATTTCCGGCATTCCTCTCCTCATGAGCTGTCAGCTTGTGAGGACAGGAATACCGATAACCGGCATTTCCTTATTTACATGCGATCAGCTGTGATTGGACACAGCTGGTCACATGACAGCGCCAACGTCATTGGCTTTTTCCGCTGATCGGTGATCCGCTGTGTCCCAGGGGCACGCACACGTGGATAGAGTGGGAGGACGTCATATGAACGAGAGAACGAGAGAACCGCTGCCTGTCCGTTTTCTTATGTCATTTCCTTATATGCGGGCGGGAGGCGGTTAATATAAAGCTGGTCATACACTAGTAGATTTTCAAACAAGCTTTTTTGTGAGTATTCATGTGATTTTTTTTTTTTTCTATTATTGTACATTTAATGACTGGACAAATGTTGTTTGAAAGTACTTCAAAATTATGTTTGTTTTTAACATTCAATTTTGGATTGCAAGTCATTTCTGAATGAAACCACATGCACTGTTCGAAATGCATTCAATCAAGAAAAAAGTTTCCATCTTGCTCCTTTGAATTTTCTCACCGCTGTTGATAATGAATGTTGATTTGACCCCACTAATGATTAGAAAATTGAAGAAAGTACTGAAAACTGACCATTTCAAACAAATCTCTGCTAGTTTATAGCCAGGTTTACACACCTTACAGTGTATGCAAACTCGATCGATGCGTGTTATTTGCTTCATTTTAGTCTGTTTAATATACCATTAAAAATATTTTGTTACTTCTTTTCAGAAAGTGTAAAATATAAAACCAAACAAAAAAAAACTGTTGATTCTGCCACAAATCCAGTAAATTGGTAAATTCCTGTGCTCTGAAATCCTAAACCGTGTTTTGAGCTCTTACTAGTTCTTTTCTGTGGATTCAGAATGCCTCCACCTTTGTCAAGGAGAGAGGAGGATGTTCTGCAGTTGTAAAACATTTCTGTCCTAGGGTGACAACACTGCTCTTCCATTGATACAGTATAATGAGTAAATATTGTCACCCTAGGACAGGACTTGCACAATGGTTACAAACCATGTCTATTCAAACTGAGTATGTGAATAAGTGACATCAGCATTTAAAAGGATCAGATTTGGAAATTTAGGCAAACCTCGACTTTTACCTATAAGATCTGGTTCACACAGATGTTATCAAGCGTACATGTGAGGGCTGTGTTTGCCCACATGGGGATGCATAGGTGTTCTGTTCATCCATTTGCAAGCAGTCCCGTTCATATCAGTTGGGACGCAACGGTTGCACGGGCAGAGCCGCTGCTCCCAATGTGACAACTGTGTGGGTTTGGGTCCCTGAACTTAGACAGGGTGTTCATGCAGCCACTGTGTCTCAGTTGATCTCGATGGGATTGCCTGCACAGGGATACAAGGGATACCTGTGCATCCCTGTGTGAGGAAACCCAGCCCTTGCACAGGTATACACTTAGGTACGCCCGTGTGAACAAGGCCAAAAAAAGATGCATCTGACCCTGCCTTGTCCTTCCTTTGAGCCTTCTTGTTGGTCCAACAAAGGATCTGCATGTCTGTCCATCCCATCCCGAGATATGCACAGCTCTGTCTGGCAGGACTGGAGACCTAAATTTTCTCTGTTGTGTTTTAGCAGTACCTACTGGTCTTGTCTCTCCCTCACCCTGTGACTGGACAGTGAAAAGAGAAGCAGCAGACTGATAAACTTAAAGCAGAACTAAACTGTCTGAAAACCACATACTGAAAATGCTATTTAATTCACTTTTAATATTCAAAGCAAACTCCCCCATCAATCCATATCTCTGTGCTTTATATTGATGAGAAAACACTTTGAAAAACACCATCTAGCATTTCTAGCTACAGTCTTCTTAAGTAAGGGCAGATGATTCATGTTGCATTTACTTGGAATTCATCTACTCTTGACTCAGGCATGCAGGCAGGAGGGTGTGCTTGGGTGTGAAAGTCACTCCTCCCCTCCTGAAGACACTGGGGATGTATTTCAGCATTTTGGCCAAGGTCAGAAACCAGGAAGCAAATGAAGAAATGTAAACAAAAATAATAATAATATATCTTCCTATCTGTTTATAAGGACTAAAAATAGTTAATGCTAATTGAGTGATTGAGAGAGTTTAGTTCCGCTTTAACTGTGTCACTCTGCTCTCTTTTCTTATTAGCTTGTTTTTTTTGGCACATAAACAATTTCTCAAAGCTGATTGGCTCCTTAAACTGCTTCTACCAGTCCTAGTCTTAGCTCTGCTGTACACAGACTGTATGGCGGAACCGATACCAAGCCAAAAGTACCTACACTGCTTGCACTTGGAAAACACATTTAATGATGATGTATTAATGTTTAAAAGGCTGCATTAGTTTTCCTTTTATATCTGCCTCAAGTTCAACCTTTAATATGCAACAAGAACCACCCAGGACTCCAGATTCTGTCTTTTCTTGCTTTCTGTGGAAGGTTTCGTTTCTTACCACACACAGTCATACAGGATCAGTGTGTACAGAAAGCCAATTCAGTCCAGGCACAGTCCTTTTGTGGTGTTTGCAGTGAATGAGGTTTCTTTTGCTCCTTCCTTCTCCCTCTGCTTTTTGTCTGGAGTGTCATTTGCAATTCATTGTCTCTGTTTTCTGAGCGGGGTGTATTCAGCTGCTGTGACCCCGGGTCTTGCGCATTTAGCTCCCTGGATACAATGCACTGACGTTACTGCTGATGGTTGGGATACAAAGACTGCTAGATATCTTCAGAAATAAAAAAGGCCTTTGTTTCTGCACATTATTACTAAACACCTGACTAAAGAATAAGGAAGCTGATAAAACCCGTCATTGAAAAATAGAGAAACTTTGGCGACAGACACTGTAGTTCAGAATATGTAACAGTCAATAGAGGATTGTGGTGGGCCTTGTTTAACCACTTCCGCACCGCTGTATAGCAGAAATACTGCTACAGGGTGGCATGGATGCGCAAAATCATGTGTGTGTGTGTGTGTGTGTGTGTGTGTGTATATATATATATGTGATTCGCGCTCCCATGGTGATCGCGGGCCTGGAGCATGCATGCGAGCTGACCCGCTGGTGCCCTGATTCGGTGTCCAAGCGATCGATCGTCCGATTTAGGCCAGTGATGTTCGGCCTGAAATGGATGATCAATCCCTGTCCTGTACCTGTGTTTACATTTACACAGGTACAGTAAATATGAAATCTTCTCTCTCCGGGTACATTCCATCCCAGAGAGAGAAGAAAGCAGACACGTGAGTAAAACAGCACACTTACACAGTTAGGACACTTTTTAGGACACATTTAACCCCCTGATCGCCCCTTAGTTAACTCCCTCACTGCCCTGTCTCCAGTGTCATTAGTACAGTGTACAGATTTTTTGCTGATCACTGTATTAGTGTCACCAGTGTTTTCAGATAGCATTAGCAGTCCATGACAGCCAGGTGCTGTTTTTCCTGTGAGTCACACTAGGTACCTTTTTAAATTTAGTGAATGCACTCCAAGAGATAAACGAAACCAGCGCTCCAATCTTCATGCAAACCAAGGAATTGCCAAAATGCCAACCGAAGAGGTGCTGCCCTTCTGAGATCGGGAAATCTGACCACTGGTGAATAAAACAAACAAGGGCGCACTCTCATCGTGCATTACCGTGGTATAACACGTAATTTATTAAATAAAAAAGGATGTATACTCACAAATCAACGTGATTATAGGCAGTATAGGTGATCCACAAAAACAGTCACAATACTGAAGGGATTAGCCCCTAAGTTTGATGTTCCACCATCTTGTTTCTCTTAGCCAAAGCCCGTCCATTTTAAGAATCAGCATCCATTTCAAGCCTGTATCTTAAAAGAATTGACTTTCTTGTTTTAAACGGTATTTTGTCAGGAGTTAGGAAGTTCCTCTTTTTTCCTTGTCCAGGTGCAACTTCCCCTTTTTCCCTTAACTAAGCCTAAGACTGAAAGTCTGCGGTGAGCTACATCCTGTTGAGAGTGTATTAATAATTTTAGGCCAACGGTAAAAAAGGAACTGTCTGCTTTCTGAGGTGTCTGAAAGTTCAAGCATTGACGCATATACTAATAATTAACATATATGCCAACTGATTGGGCATGAGTGACGTATGTAATATTCTAATTGGTTAAATGCATACCTGTCAATTGATTGGCTCTTATATTTCTATGCTTTGTTTTAAGTTTCATATATAAGTTTAAACACGGAAGAATAAATTCAGTTCATTCTGAGATACTACTTTGTGTCTGTCTGCCATTCCTTTGTGTCTCAGGTGAACTCCGGATCCGAGGTAATTTTTGGTCGATGCCAGGGGCTGACGGAAGTCAGTGCAGAAGGGAACAAGATTCACATTCCTTTCAATTGGGGGCTCGTCCGGGATGAGATAATCATCTTTTTTGGTAAGTAAGATTTTTTGTCATTTTGCCAGATAGTCTCTTGCCAGAAAAGCTCTGATTGAAATCTCATGCCCTAAGGTAAGCACTGGGCTTCGCGTCTTAAGACGTCAGTGGCCAGGCGCAAAAAAAGTGCTGTGGGGAGCACAAAGGTCTTTTGGAAAAGACTAGAGGCAGTTTTGGGAACTGCACAATTTCTTATAAGAAGAGATTGGAAAAGAGTTTCTCTGAGAAGAAACCAGGAAAAGCCCGGGGTTGACCAATAATTCACCTGTAAACCTTTGCTTTTCTTCCTATCGCATAGAAGTATAAGATAATTTGTTTGTGTGACACAAGTGCCCAGGTGGTAAAGTGTATGGGCCAGTGGTCACTGAAGGTATTGTCAATTTCCGTGTGACATGCCCCACCCCACACAGATAAGCCTTATTGGTTGATGATCTGGGTGAGGTGATTGCGTGGTAACGCCGAGTTGGGTGCCTATGTAAATGTTTTGTTTAAATTGTGTTGTAAGCTAGAAAAGATTGGCAGAATATTATTAGAAAGTGTTGTACACCCAGGTTATAATCTTCACTTTTATCAGTCACTAGAGAAAGACTAGAGAAAGTATCTTAGGTCCAGGCATTTTTATAGGATAAATTGTCATTACAGCCTATAGGACAGATTTGTGATACAGATATATTCAAGTGTAAGATATGGGGAGAAGTCAGAGTAGGAATAGGCCCCCTCTCCCAAAAGTTGGTGAATCATGTATAGATTATGTAGCCCGTATCTGTGGGACAGATTATTCTTTAATTCACCCCTGGGTAGATAGATTAGCAGAATGGAGTGAATTAATGGGCAGTGTGGATCCATTTCCCTATAGTGGAAGCAATAGTATTTTTCACATGGACATGGTTAGGGGACTCTGTCTGGGAGAAAAACAGTCATTTCCGTGGTACGAAGGAGATCCAATGTGGGACCCAAGGTATATGGCCAGGGGTGGACAGAATTGGGTGACGTTTGCTCCGCTTTGGTTTTATAGGAAAAATAAGCGGCAAAAGAAGGCGGAGGTGAGGAATGATGATGCAGCGAGAATACATTTATTAGAGTCAGAAATAGACAGATCCACACACCCTCTCATGTTACTCCCTCCACCATACGGTTATCCCACCCTTACAGAGGAAATTGTTGATTTCCTAACCAACCATTATGTAATTCCAAATCCCATTGCCACTGCACCGCCCCCATCACCAGTATTAATATCTGCACAGACACACCAAATACCTAGTGCAGTCCAAATTCCTGCCACACAGCCTTCTACAGTTCAGGCTCCCGAGGATTCTCAGAGTGTAGTTCAGACTTCTGCCACACATGAAGCCGAAGGGAGAATTGTTCTCACTCCAATTACTGAGGAGGATTTATTTTTTGAAGAATCCTCTGGTTCAGGTTCCCTGGTATTAAGGGAGAGTGATAGTCTGGATGTAACAGACATCCCGAGTTCACCACCTGAAACAGTATGTGGAGAGGATTCGCTGAAAAAGTGGAAAACTCTCTATAAGAACAGGTGGGAAACCCACCGACATTTTTAAAGCACCATCTTTTTCAGTTTTTTTGTTTTGCTGCTAGAGCATTTATTCAAAATCATACCCAATTGTCCAGTTGATTTGTTCTCTTGGGAAAGCTTAGTGTTAATCTAAAACTCTGTGAAAGGAGGTATTGTAGCTTAATCTGCCGGGATACCAACTGTCCCTGTTATGACAGTGTTTATTGAAATATGACCCCTCACTCTCTGCTGAAACAATATAAAGTTTGAGCGGACAGTTCCTTGGATGTGGGATTCATTTCCTGCATTCCAATACAAGGCCACACTGTGTTTCATAGATAAGGCCCTTTTGTTTAAAATACAGGAGGTAAGAATAGTGTCCGTGGTGGAGAATTTGTTTCAAGGCAAGAATCCTTGGAAAGATGATTTCACCATACAACAGCCCAATAAATCTAGTTGAGAAGCCAGACGGTTCTTACAGATTTGTGCAGGACCTGAGTGCTATAAATGTTCTTCTCATTGTCCCAATAGTACCTGACGTACCAATACTCATTTCCTCCATCCCACCTGATGCCGAGTTGTTTTTTTTACAAGAGATTGATTTGACAAATTGTTTTTTTTTAGCAAATTCCTGTTGTTAAGGAGACATGGCTAATTTTTGCCTTTAACTTTAGAGGTAAAAGTTTTATCTGGAATGAATTTCTCCAGGATTATACTGTAGTCCTCCAGGTCCCCAGGCCATGAACTCCTAGCCATGGTTTAGTTGGTTTCAGTGCGGACAGCCAGCCAGGTGGAGTGTGTATCTTATATGTGATCATAAAGTGTCTAAGCAAAGTTATAATGGTGTTAAGAAACTGTTGAATACCTTGGTTTTGTCCTCACAAAAGGTGATAGGAAATTCAGTCACAAAGAGAGCTGCGGCTCTTATGGGTCTGCCCCGCCCATTGACCAAGAAAGACATGCTTACCTTTCTTGATATGATTGGTTGCTGCCGCCAATGGATACCTGACTGTTCCTACTATGACAGTATTTTGAGACAAACCACAGGTTTAGAAATGTCAGATCTTGTGAAATGGTTAATTGAAATGTGTAATGTTTTTGTGTATCTGAAACATGCTATGGTAATAGCCCCTGGTCTTGGTCTGCCCGCATATGATCAAATGTTTTATCTGTATGCTAGGGAAAATTGTAAAACTATGTCAGGAATCCTGGCTTGGGGAGCATGGAGGTACACTCCGCCCTTTTGTTTTGTTTTTTCTCAAAGATGGTTCTGGTACAGGTTCAAGGCATGCCTGTGTGTCTCAGAAGTTTGCTATTATTTGTGATGGTGATTCAAATGGCTATGTCATTTACTCTTGGACATGAGACCACCTTACACACCACCACTTAGTGAATATGAGGTTATACTGTTGTTAAACCCCAAGTTGAGAATAAAATATATTCCTCCCACTTTAGATCCTGCTCCAATTTTAAATGTCACTGTTAGATCAAATATTGCAGTACATTTGCTACTTCTAAAGATATTAAGTGGAATGTAGTTAGTGTGACCAAAGTTCCACTAACTGGACTTTGTGTCACAAGAGGGGAGACCATGTATTCTAGAAGCTAGTGCACCTCTGTTCATCTTACAGTATCATGGGGTAGGTCACAGCTCACAGTATTATGGGATAGGTCACAGGGGATGGCAGGTTACATGTGAACTGCTGGATTTTTTTTCATCCCTGGCCCCCCTTTTATGGTAAAATCATATGTGTCTAGATGCATTACATATATTAGGAACAATCCTCACAAGACAAGACATTAACATTTTTTATCCGCTCACAGGTAGATTTTACACACATGCCAGAAGTAGGAAAAGGACAGGAATATTTTTGGGTAATTGTGGATATGTTTAGCCGCTAGGTGGAAATGTCCCTCAGAGTTCAGGTATAAAGATAAGGATGATTCCTTCTAAGAAGACAGGTTACCCCCCTTTTTAGGTTTTAATGGATAGGTTTTTTCCCACTCCCTGGGCCAGACAGCCACTCATGGTAGAAAGAGGGGATTTAGGATTGATTCAGGAAGAATATGTGAGAAAGTTTATTGAAACTTTGGACAAAGTTGAAGGAAATGTTGCTGGCACTTTTTTCTTTTTTTTTCACAGGAACCAACTTGTTTCCGTGATCGCTGTCACTAGGACCGCTGTTCTGACTGAGGATTCCAAGGCCTGGATCCATGCCAGCCGTGTAAAAAGGGTGAACCAAGCCCCTAAGAAGCAAGACAAAGGCAAAGACACAGATACAGAAGAAGCAGCCAGAGAAGTCCTGAGAGATTGATCTGAACTACATGGAGTGCTTCGTCAGCCCTGGAAACTTCAACCCATCCAAAGAACTTGAACTGAATGAATCTATAGCAAATGACAAACAATTCCAAATCCCTCAACAAGCCAACCCAGGTGAAACCTTGCATCAAAGGTTCTATGGCCTTTGGGTGGCGTTGCTAATTATTAACTCTTTTATTTTTTTGATGGGCATAATACTGAACAGTTTGGCCCTTTATGTGTTCTGTTTTCAGACCAAAGTAAGGACACCCTCTGTTATTTATACCATTAACTTGGTAGTGACAGACCTCTTAGTGGGTCTCTCTCTAATGTAGAGACCTGTTATATCTGCTATTATGTTCACAGTTTTACGTATTCTGTGAACATGTACTGTAGTATTCTTTTCCTGACCTGCATCTGTGTTGATCGCTACCTGGCCATTGTGCAAGCCAGAGCCTCATGCAGATGGAGAAATCCCAGTTATGCCAAATGCATCTGTGTTTTGATTTGGATATTTGCTGTAATTGTAACTTTCATCATACTGACCACAACGATTAACCACAAACATTGTTGTTTTTTCCAGCTACTTATGCTGACAGGTTTTGAGTATTTTGTTCCCTTGGTGATTGTTGTTTTCTACACCCTGCGGATCATGTGGACTTTGTCCAAGTCAATACAAATGAACCAAAGCCGAGAGAGACGGGTGAAGGCGGTACAGCTCCTCATAATGGTGCTGGTCATCTTCACAGTCTGTTTCACTCCCATTCATGTTAGTCAAGTGGTTTTCTGTGTCCGCAGTGAGGTGTCTCGGGATGTCATCCTCATTGTGTACCATGTCACAGTAACTTTGAGTAGTTTTAATAGTTGTATGGATCCCATTGTTTATTGTTTTGTTACTAGCCATTTCCAATCCGCTAGGAATAGTATTTTCAGAGAACAACCGCCACCAGTTCCTTTTAACAGTCCCTGCCCCTGCCGTAGGCAGCTCGCCCTGGTGGCTAGGAGAATACAGGAGTAATGATGCAATCAAAAGATGGATTGGGCATTGAGACTGGTTCCTTTCTTTTTTCAGGAAAAAGAAACTAATATGTTCTGTCTAATTAGAGTGTACAAAGATAATATCACTGAGAAGGAATGTACTGATTTGGTTAAGAAAATTCCCTGTTACCAGATTATATAATTTACTTTTAAGTCTCTAAACCAGTATCAGGAAATTTTGCCTGATTTGAACATAGTAATGTTGTTACAGAATTTGTATTATATGGGTACAGTTTAGCGGGAATGTAAATTGGGTTAACTACATTGGCTATGGTTAACAAAAGTTTGGTAGAACCATACTGTTTTGATATGTTATTAGCTGATAAAGGGAAAGTATGTAAAATGTTTAACTCCTGCGGTTGTACTCTTATTCCCCATAACACTGTTTCTGATGGAAGTATTATTAGAGCCCTTCACAACCTCCAAATATTGTTTGAAGAATTAGCTGAAAGCTCAGGAGTGGAAAATCCACTGGTCAGTTTATTTGAAACCTGGTTTGGTATATGGGGAACCCTGATTACCTACTAAGGGCCCCAGGTACCAACCTGTGACTAAGGTGTAAGGTCACGTGTGTGACCTAAGAGGGGGTTTGAAGGGATTAGCCCCTAAGTTTGATGTTCCACCATCTTGTTTCTCTTAGCCAAAGCCCGTCCATTTTAAGAATCAGCATCCATTTCAAGCCTGTATCTTAAAAGAATTGACTTTCTTGTTTTAAACGGTATTTTGTCAGGAGTTAGGAAGTTCCTCTTTTTTCCTTGTCCAGGTGCAACTTCCCCTTTTTCCCTTAACTAAGCCTAAGACTGAAAGTCTGCGGTGAGCTACATCCTGTTGAGAGTGTATTAATAATTTTAGGCCAACGGTAAAAAAGGAACTGTCTGCTTTCTGAGGTGTCTGAAAGTTCAAGCATTGACGCATATACTAATAATTAACATATATGCCAACTGATTGGGCATGAGTGACGTATGTAATATTCTAATTGGTTAAATGCATACCTGTCAATTGATTGGCTCTTATATTTCTATGCTTTGTTTTAAGTTTCATATATAAGTTTAAACACGGAAGAATAAATTCAGTTCATTCTGAGATACTACTTTGTGTCTGTCTGCCATTCCTTTGTGTCTCAGGTGAACTCCGGATCCGAGGTAATTTTTGGTCGATGCCAGGGGCTGACGGAAGTCAGTGCAGAAGGGAACAAGATTCACATTCCTTTCAAATACAACTGTGTCTAATGATGCGGATTAGCTGACACGTTTCGGGAGCTGAACCCCCTTCCTCTGAGCTGAGGAAGGGGGTTCAGCTCCTGAAACGCGTCAGCTAATCCGCATCATTAGACACAATTGCATTGTGACTGTTTTTGTGGATCACCTATACTGCCTATAATCACGTTGGTTTGTGAGTATACATCCTTTTTTATTTAATAAATTACGTGTTATACCACGGTAATGCACGATGAGAGTGCGCCCTTGTTTGTTTTTATTCACCTTTAAATTTAGTGGCCAAAATGTCCAGTGAAAGGTACTCTAGTGAAGAGGCATACAGGATTCTGGGCATATCAGATGAGAGCGAATGGGAAGTCTCACTGACAGAATCCATCTCAGAATATGAACCTGTAGACAGCAGCAGCACCCAGACAGATAGCTCAGACAATGGAGAAGAGGTCCCTACTAAGGCCAGGAGTACCTGACCCCATTCCCAGGTTGCTGAGATGTTACAGTCGCATGATGACTCTCATATGCAGTAGAGTGCCAGTACTAGTGCCGCTCTACCTTTTGGTGAGCTGGTGAGCACCAGCGGCCTAGTACATCCAGGTATTCCACATACCAGCACTGCAGTATGACTTGGTGACGTGACGAGTTCCATAAGTATAGTACAAGCTGGTGTTGTGGCGAGCACAAGTAGTGTCCCGCAGCCAACAAGAATTTGCACACAGGCCTGTAGAACACCTAGTGTCCTTCCGGATGTGCTTGCAAATCCTGATTGGCAGGCCACAAATTCTGCAGCACCCATACTTCCCCCATTAACTGGGATCATTCGAGGGGTTTGATGCTATCCTGGCATTTCTGGGCCTCCGAAACTGTGATAGGTAGTGAGGAAATGAAGTTACGCACTTTCAATGTGGTCATTGGATTTCGGGCTCCTGTATGGCTCCCAAAAAGTCTCATACATGTGGTATCCCCATACTCGGTAGAAGTAGCAGAATGTATTTTGGGGTGTAATTCCCATGGCATATGTCAGCAATATATCATTCAAGTGAAACCTTAAATCTTCCATGGACTCAACATGCCTCTCATGCCTTTCCAAAAAGGGGTCATTTGGGGGTGTTTGTACTATCCTGGTATTTTAGCACCTCAAGAAATGTGATAGGCAGTCAGAAAGTAAAAGCTGTGTAAATTCCATTATCTATACCATAGATTGTAGATGCTGTAACATTCACACAAACCAATTAATATGCAGTTGTTGGGATTTTTTTTACCAAAGACATGTAGAAAAATACATTTTGGCCTAAATGTATGACAAAATTTGAGTTTGTGTATTTTTTATGACAGAAATGAGAAAATATATTGTTTTTTAAAAAAAATGTTTGGCATTTTTTTTTTTATAGTGTAAAAAAAAACCCCCAGAGGTAATCAAATACCACCAAAAGAAAGCTCTATTTGTGTGAAAGAAAGGACATAAATTTAATTTATGTACAGCACTGCATGACCGCACAATTGTCAGTTAAACTAGCGCAGCGATGTATAGCAAAAAATGGTGTCAATTGCAGTATCTATACCATAGTTTGTAGACGCTATAACTTTCACACAAAGCAATCAATATACACTTATTGGGACTTTTTTTACCAATGGCGTGTAGCAGAATACATGTTGGCCTAAATTTTATGACTAACTTTGAGTTTACTATATATTTTTTATAGCCAAAAGTAAAAAATATAGTTTTTTTTTCCCAAATTTTCAGTCTTTTTTTGTTTATAACGCAAAAAATAAAAAGTGCACAGGTGATCAAATACCACCAAAAGAAAGCTCTATTTAAGTAAAAAAAAAGGACATACATTTTTGTTTGGGTACAGCATTGCATGACCGCGCAATTACTAGTTGAAATAGTGCAGCACGAATAGTTAAAGAAGGCCTGGTCAGGCCTGGGGGGTAAATCCTCTGGAGGGCAAGTGGTTGAATAAAGTTTGATCACTTGACAGGTGATGGAACAAAGTGTATGTGGTTGTAATGCATGGAAAATATTGGATTTAAAAGTATGTGTGTAAACATTTACTCCATTATAGTCTTTAAATATACCATTAAAGTGTTTTGTTATGTCTTTCCAACAAATGAAAAAATACCTGTTGATCTTGCCAGAAATCTTGCTGGCTTGTAACTTCTTATAAATCCAGCACTGCTATCAGTTACATTGTTCCCAACTTTTTGTTGGTCTACAGCCCTTTCCCCACTTTTAAAATGTGTGTAGACAAAGGCAGCTGACATCCAATAAGATGGCCAGCAGGGTGGTGGGGTAGGGCTGTCTTATTTGCAATACTAGTGTTTGATTTTCACCAGTGACACTGTCTGCATGGAGTTTGTATTTTATGGGTGCTATAACCAAAGTGGATATATACCCCAACTAAGCGACAGTTTGTTTAACCACCTTCCGCCCGCCATATAGTAAAATGACGGGCGCAAGGTGGTTCTCTCATTCTAATAGGACGTCATTTGACGTCCTTCCATTTTCACCACGCATGCGTGGCTCAGGGAGCACGCAGCGCGGCGATCGCCGGTGCGCTGTGTCCCTCGGACACAGCAGATCGCGGATCATGGAAAAGAGCTGAAGATGTCGGCTCGGTCATGTGATCAGCTGTGTCCAATCACAGCTGATCACATGTAAACATGGAAATGCCGGTTATCGGCATTTCTCTCCTCTCGAGCTGTCACGCTGACAGCTCGAGAGGAGAGGAGAGCCGGTAATCTGCTTTCCGCGGAGGGGACATGTACACTGGTCATCAGGGCACTGATGATCAGTGTGCCCTGATGATCAGTGTGGCCCCAGAAGTGCCACCTGTCAGTGTCCATCAGTGCCAGCAGTCAGTGCTCAGCAGTGCCACATCAATGCCACATATCCGTGCATACCAGTGCACATCAATGCCACATATCAGTGCCCATCTGGGCTGCCTTTCAATGTCACCCATCAGTGCCAATCAGTGCCACCTATCAGTGCTGCCTAACAGTGCCAGTCAGTGCCGCCTATCAGTGCCATATATCACTGTCATGTATCAGTGCTGCCTTTCAGTGCCCATCAGTGCAACCTACCAGTGCCTCCTCATCAGTGCCCATCACTGCAGCCTCATTAGCGCACATCAGTGAAGGAGAAAAATCACTTGTTGACAAAATTTTCTAACAGAGACTAAGAAAAAAATTGTCTTTTTTCAAAATGTTCAGTGGTTTTTGGTTTAAGAAAAAAATTAAATCCCAGAGGTGATTAAATACCACCAAAAGAAAGCTCTATCTGTCTCAAAAAAATTATAAAACTTTCATATGGGTACAGTGTTGCATGACCGCGCAATTGTCATTCAAAGTGTGACAGCGCTGAAAGCTGGAAATTGGCCTGGGCAGGAAGGGGTATAAGTGCCCTGTAGGCTAGTGGTTAAACCCTATGTATAATAAAGAGTTACCATACCTTTTTTTTCATGCTTTGTTGTATTTCAATACTGCTGATTGCCTGCAGCCATTTTCTGTCTCCACGCATGTACTTCAGCAATGACTGTGTTGACCGTCTCCTGTTGTGACAACGGTGGGCAATGCTTGGGTAATGTATGTTGAAAAAAACACTTTACTTTTGACCACTTCCGCTCTGGAAGGGTTTACCCCCTTCCTGACAAGAACATTTTTGCTATTTAGCACTGCACTACATTTTTTTTTTTTATTTTATTATAAATTTCTTTGTTTTTTTCTCTTATACAAGGGTTCAAACAAGGTGTACAAAACTACTAAACTACTACTACTAAAAGGTGTAAAAGCTACTTTAACTAATAGTTGCACCGTCATGGTATTTGATCACCAATGGTTTTTTTTTTAATTAAAATGAAAAAAGACCAAATATTTTGAAAAAAAAATAATTTGTACTTTCTGCTATAAACAAATACAATAAAAAAATTTTAAATTCAAATTTCTGCTACATGTTTTCATGCTGTGCAGAGAGATAGAAAGCAGCACGTCCATGCTAACAGGAGAGAGATCTGTGTTGTTTACACACAGATCTCTCCCATTTTCAGCTTCACAAACAATCACTGAGTCCTGGCCGAAAATCGCTATCCAGGACCCAGTGATTGACATCCTTAGGAGCCAATAGCAGCGCGGGTAGGGCGGCGCGTGCACGCACGTGCCCCCTACCTAAAAATGCAAAATCATGTATATTTACATGATTTTTCCCAATGAAGCTGCCCTGTAGCAGTACATCTGCTATGGGGCGATGGGTAAGTGGTTAACTTCTAAAAATCCGCACCACTGCACTGCAACCATGTGCACTGCACATGACTGCGGCGTGGCCCCCAGTATTGCCCACTGAACACAATAGGGGGATAATGGTTGCCGTACCGCAACGCAAAGCATTGCAGTCTCAGCCTATGCCTTTGCAGCTTAAAAGAGAACAGTTTGAGGTAGAAAAAAATGCAGCTGAACTCTGTGTTTTTACCATTTCCAGACCATAAGTGTAAGGCTGCTTTCACACTGCTCATGCATATACATTTTTAATGCATTTCTGATGCTTTTCTGGGCACCTGTTACCATGCGGTTATAAGTGTCAGTACCGCTATAGGTGCAACCCTGCTTATAACTGCATGTCATGCCGCCACGGTATGTATTTCCAGAAAACATTTTTTGCATTGAAATGTGTAATGTGAATGGGAACTTCAAAGCCTATTAAGGACATGGCAGAATTTGTAAATACATTTTGTCACGTGCAAGAAATAATACATGCACCAGTAAATATATGATTTTCAAGAAGATGTAGGTTCAATGCCAATATAGCTTTGAAATATAAAACATTTTTTACATGGGTATCTTAAAGGTGGGACAAAAAGGACAATGAAATTCTGCTTAGAAACAGGTATTGCATTCTTCCAACAGAAACATGGACTTCCATGATCACTAAAGATTTCAACGTTAATAAAAATAAATAAATATTTCTATACAAATTTAAGCCAAAATGCATTTTGCTAATTTCTTTGACGAAAATAACCCAAATAAGTGTTTATTATTTAGTTGGTAGGAAATGTATAGAGTTCACAAACTATGGTATATACAGTTAGGTCCATATATATTTGGACACAGGCACAATTTTCATACTTTTGGCTCTGTAAGTCACCAGAATAAATTAAAACAAAACCATCCAAATGAATTTGAAGTGCAGACTTTCAGCTTTAATTCAAGGGGTTGAACATAAATATCAAGTAGAAATTTTAGGAACTGCAATCATTTTTATACACAGTCCCTCCATTTTCAGGGGCTCAAATGTAATTGGACAAATGAATATAATCATAAATAAAATGTTCATTTTTTAATATTTTGTTGAGAATCCTTTACTGGCAATGACTGCGTGAAGTCTGGAACCCATGGACATTACCAAAGACTGTGTTTCCTCCTTTCTGATGCTTTGCCAGGCTCTAACTACATGTCATGTTCCTGATGGGAGACTGAATTGATGAGGTCGGCCTCACTTGTGTCACTAGCCCTGACCCCGCTGAGGTTGAAACAGAGGGAGTCTAGGACCCAGGGGAACAAGAGTGCCAGTAGTTGTTGTGTGCAGCTCTTGCAGATGAATACCTTGGAAGGCTGAAGATCCTCTGATTTTGGCACAGGAGTATCAGGTATGGTAGATTGCCAGACGTGCAGCAGAGCAAGGTAGGTCGTGAGGACAAGAGACAGGAGCAGTGTCATGGAAAAGCCAGGGTCATCAACAGTCAGGCAGCGCGGTACAGAATCAGGAGGAAAAGCCAAGGTCAGTAGCAGAGTCGAAGTCAGGAACCAGTATCAGGAGAGCAATCAGAGTAAGATGAGGAACAAGCCGGTTCAGCAACAAAGGAATCATACAGGGGGAAGCTGAAGACCAGTCAGCACTGAACATGAACAGAGACACTCCTTAAATAGGCCATCTGGTGCCAATCTTCGCCATTTGCGTGTGTGATCGCGCATTTCCGATCGCAGTTCGTCTTGCCGGAAATCCCTTACACTGCAGCTGTCTTCAGTTGCTCTTTGTGGGTCTTTCTGCCTTTAGTTTTGCCTTCAGAAAGTGAAATGCATGCTAAATTGGTGTGAGATCAGGTGATTGACTCGGCCATTGCAGAATATCTGCTTCTTTTCCTTCAAAAGCTTCTTGGTTGCTTTGCAGTGTGTTTTGGATCATCGTCCATCTGTACTGTGAAGCGCGGTCCAATCAACTTTGCTGCATTTGGCTGAATCTGTGCTGACAGTATATCTCTAAACCATGCAGAATTCATCCGGCTGCTTCTGTCTTCTGTCACATCATCAATAAATACCAATGACCCAATGCCACTGGAAGCCATGCATGCCCATGCCATCACACTGCCTCCACTATGTTTTATAGATGACGTTGTGTGCTTTGGATCATGAGCTGTTCCAACCCACACTTTCTTCTTTCCATCATTCTGGTACAGATTAATCTTCTTTCATCTGTCCAAAGAATGCTTTTCCAGAACTGGTCTGGCTTTTAAGATGTTTTTTGGCAAAGTCTAATCTGGCTTTTCTATTCTTCAGGCTTATGAATGGTTTGCACCTTGTGGTGAACCCTCTGTATTTGCTCTTGTTAAGACTTCTCTTGATTGTAGACTTTGACAATGATACACCCACCTCCTGGAGCATGTCCTTCACTTGTCTGGATGTTGTGAATGGGTTTTTCTTTACCATAGAAAGGATCCTGCGATCATCCACCACTGCTGTTTTCTGTGGACGTCAATGCCTTTTTATGTTGCTGAGCTCACCAGTGCATTCTTCTTTACTCAGAATGTACCAAACTGTTGATTTGGCCACTCCTAATGTTGCTGCTATCTCTCTGATGGATTTGTTTAATTTTTGAAGCCTTACAATGACCTGTTTCACTTGCATTTGAACACATGATGTAGGTTCACAGCAATAGATTTCAAATGCAAATACCACACTTTGCAAATACCAGAATCAACTCCAGACCTTTTACCTGCTTAATTGATGAAAAAATAATTGAGTAGCCCACACCTGGCCATGAAACAGCTTTTGATTCAATTATATAACTATAGTTTGAATGTGATTTGGTAAATACCTGTGTCTATATATATATATATATATATATATATATATATATATATATATATATATATATACCTAACTGTACGTAAAAATTGATAAATCTTGATGTACTGACGGCCTATCTCAGTTCTTGAGGCCCAAGAATGTCAAGACAGTACATATACAATGCAAATGACCAATTTTTGGAGAATTACAGTCTGAGGTATTTAGTAAGAGGCACGGCGAGTTTTTTTGAAGTTATCATAATTTCGTGGAAAATGAAGAAATTAAAAAAATTTCCACTTTTTTTCTTTATATATTGTCATCAATGAAGTACAGCGTCATAAGCTGTAGTACAGCGTCAGTATAAGCCAATGTCTTTCCCAGAAGAAACAACCTATCCTATGTCTTCAAACCATATACCACATAACCAGCTCCCTCCCCTCATTGGGCTCAAAAATACTCCTAAGCAAAAGACCTCTGGACAGTATCATAATCTCCCCAAACCGCAAAGGATTACAAAACCCCATAAAAATATTTCCAAATCCAATTCCCTCCCTAATTTATAACACAAAAGGGATGGTACTATTCAGACGATTAAAAATATGTATTCAGTTTAATACATTCATATTTTAAAGGCAGCATTATCATATCACAACCTGAAACACATTATCACTTTAGGGCTAAATGCATTTCAAAAAATTTGCACTGCTATGAAAATACTGTGTATATTCAAATAAATAAAATCATTTTTAATTTATTTGAAGCAGCTGCTTGCACCCTACAACACTATGTGCATACATCAATTGAAACAAATCCAAAATGGTGCCGTAGTTCTTATATCCACAAATCAATGTGCAAATTTCAAACATAACCATAACCAGAAGAAGTTCTGCCTCAAAACGCATCAGCCATTTGGAGGCCTACAGTCCCCCAACAGCCACCATCTAGGGAGATTTCACCATGCTGTCTTTTTTGTGATGTGCCTTTGATTTTATTCTTTTGTGAGTATACTACTTTTATTCAATAAATCTATTTTTTAGAAGGTAATGCACTAGGCCCGTGCGCCCTCTATTTGTTTCTTTGCACACAGCTCCTTTGGATTTCTCTGGTCCGTTGAGGGCAGCAAGGCTTGCATTCCCAAAAAGTACTCCATGTGGGGTTACGGACATTGTGGAGCTCATCGTCCAGCGCAGGAGTTTCAGCATTCATTTGCTCATGCTTTTTTATCATGCTTGATCTCGAGCTGGGCTGTTTGCGTCTATTCAAACACACAGCTTCTCTTGGTCCCGCCCCCTGCTCACAGGTTTTGACTGACCGTAACAGGAGTCAATGGCTCCCGTTGCTCTCAGCCAAGCATGTGAGACAGGGGAGAAGAGCTGCTGCAGACATGCACAGCGCTGGATCGAGATTGAGCACAGGTGAGTATTGGGGGGGGGAGGGAGGGCTGCGGGAGAGTTACTATTAAAACGTTTTTTACCTTAATGCATAGAATGCATTAAAGTAAAAAAAAGTTTACCTTTACAACCACTTTAGTTTGTTATAGATATGTGATGGGGGGTCACCTGACTGGCAATCATTTTAATGTCTCTGGTCCTAGCCAGCCAATTTTGGAAAGAAGTGGTGATACAGATTTAAAAGTCTTGTTCTTTTGAGATAAGCCATTGCCATCCTCCCCCACTTCTCTTGCCCATTCCAAAACATAAGTCTGCATGCTCAGACAGCCTAAACATCCATAGTTATGTTCAAAGCTTATGATCAAGAGTCCTGTTCCAATTGTTAGATTGGTCCAACACATTCATGTCACCTTTTGGCCTTTGACCACCTCTACATATATAACTGGATGTTTCTATCAAAAGAATCCTTAATCAATAGTCACCCTGCTGCCAGCATGGTATGTGTGGGGAACATTCGAATTTAATGCTGATGTTTAGTAATTTTGTTTGGGATACAGCACCAAACACATTAGTTATGTGTAATGGTGTATATCCCTTTATCTGCAGACTGCTGTGAATGGTAAAAATCTTCTGTAGCACTACCTTCTCAAGGGCCACTGAGTTTTTGGGTCCCCCTAAACTCTGCACAGCCAGGCAACATGCATTTTCCACACTTTCATCCAAGGTCAGTAAAACAGTCCTTTGAGATTTTTTTTTTTTTTAATTATTTTGGGGGTTAACAACTTTGATGGGGCCTATGGATATATGGGATGCCGAATGGAACTGTACAACTTTGGAGGACAAACGTCTTAGCAAAAAAGGACAGAAATCAGCACACAGTATTTGCAAGGAGCACTTTGTCCCCTTGGAAGAACCTACTCAGACCCCAGATGAAAATCTCCTCATCCACTTGTCTGTCTTGAGTGTCCACCTGACCACCTCTCTCTTCTTTGGCCCAGGTGGTGTAGAAGTTATCACACTGTCCTGTTCCTGATGCTTAATGGGTTGCAGCTGCTTTCAGGCCTTTCGCTAGGCTGGCTCCTTCAGTGCTGACAGGCTGTTTTTCCTTGGCAGACTGTGGGACATATAAATGTTCTCCAATCCCAGAGGACACCATGTTTGGAGAAACGCGTGTCGGGCGGAGCTTTCTGTGATGTCACCTCATGGTCTTACACCGCTGGAATTTTAAATGTTTACACTGCCTTTATGCACCTTATCTATGTAAGTGCAATACTTTAATAAATTCTTTGCTGGTTTATCGGGTCACACTATGAAGTTTTCTTCTGTTTTTAAACCTTTCCTTGCATGATGTGGAGAGCTGTCTGATGTGATGGATTCGTTTAAGTAAACCTGCAGTTGTCCATTCATCTTCTATTCATCTCCTTGATATGGCTAACTAGGGTGTTAGTGTGGGATCTGAACACCATCTGCTCGTTTGATCTCTTGATTGGGCATCAAAGTGTCTGGTAAGAGGCTGATTTTTTTCTTTTGTGTCAAGCATTTGGGGACACCTATGCACTTTCCGTTGGAGGATATATTTAGCACACAGCACTGTGTTTTTGGATTTTGGGACTTTTAATTATTTAATATATGACTGTGGATTTATATAATTTCAATTAATTTATGCCCATTTTTCATGTAGCAGCATTTATTTAATTGATTATTGTTTGATTATTTAGTGTATAGCGCACTCATTTTTTATATGTTTGTATTCTCTGGTGTTCAGGGAAAGAGTAGCAGAAGTTCACTAATTGTTTCACTATTGTTTCAGAATATATATTTTTTTCACACATTGTATTGCCTGGGGTGTAGCGCAGGTTGTTTCCCCTTCTTTTTTAGACTGTGGGACAGTGGAGGTCCTTTTGTCCAGCTTCAGCCTGTAGGCAGACCCCCTCCTCTGGTGCCCGCTCCCAGGCTCCACACCAGCAGCACCTTCCTCATTCCATCCTCCACCTGACTCCTACTCCCCCTGCTGATCAGGCTCTCCTATATTTAAGGATTATCCTAGCCACCATGCTAGGCCTCCTGCCTGGGGATTAGACAGATTCCCTCAAACATACAAATCCAAGCCTCCTCCCCTCCTCTGCCCCTCTTCTAAAAAGTGCCAGTTGCTTCTAGAAGGGTGGGAGGGCTCCAGAAGCCCTGACATGTAGAGCCTCCCAGCCTAACCTGAAGTTGCCTCACTGACTTGCTCCCAGGCTGACTCTTACCTAGGTTTCAAGCAAGCCTCTAACTAAACAAAGAAATCTTACCAAAGTTAGAGTGTGTTGCACTTCCCTATTGTGCCTCCTTTAGAGCCACTGGATACAGCCTTGAACAGTTATCTTCTGGCACTGTGAAGGTTAACAGCAGCCGCTGCTACGGAGAAAGTTGTGCTACTCGCCCGCCCCCTTCTGCACTCTGCCACTCACAGAACTCAATAGAAATACAATTATTGTCCTATAATGCTTTGCATTCTGCCAATGGAGTAGGAGCAGTTGGATGACAAGACCCCCTTGCTCATTCACAGAAACGTATGCACTGTGGAACAATATTGGTATGAGTTCTGTGAATGCCAGGGAGGGCAGACGGGGAAAGGGGAGGGGGTCAGCAGTGTAACTTTTCTCAAAAGCTGCTGACCCTCACAGTGCTAGAGGAAAGTCAGTACAGAAGCAGCTGCATGCAGGTATTAGGATACAAACCATTACACATAACTAATGCTGTATCGCCCCCAGAAGATGTAACCTGCAGCTTCAAATATTTCTTAGCAGAATGCAGTAACATCCCACAGCTTCCTTCAAGAAACCACTAGAAATTGCTGCAACCACTGCAGACGTCAAAAATCCATCAACAGGTACCTGCACAGATTAAAAACAAGGAAGGGTGTAAAAAAATAACTAGACTAGTACTAAGTTAGTATTAATGTTACTGCTCTGAAAATAACATTAATAGACTGCAAGAACATGACCTTGGTTTATTTCTAATAAAAAAAGCTGCTCAATAACATTAAGAACCCATTTACACCAATGCGATTTGTCAAGCAATTTTACAATTCAAAATCGCATGACAAGTCGCACCCTATTTGTGCCTATGGAATTGTTCAAATCAGTGCAACTCCAACTTGCATCGATTTTGAAAAAGGTTTCTGCACTATTTTTGTCGATTTCATGTGCGACTTGCATTGACATCTGTACATGAAGTCGAACAGATGTCGGCAAGGTGCACATGAAACCGCACTGACTGGCAGCTTTGAAATCACAATACTGCGGCTGAAGTAGCGCGATTTCAGAGCCCCATTTAGTGTGAATCAGGGATAAAGAAATAATTAGTCCCTTATCATAAGGAAACCTAAAAAAAAATAGTTCTGTCTGCAATATTCTCTTATCTCTGGCACTGTCCCCCAAAGACTCAGCCTGTAATTCATCCAGCACCACTCCTCCTACCGACTGAATAATGTCATTCAACTCACTTTCTGTTAGACCAGGGTGTGAAGACTCCATCCTCAACCTGGACTCACAAGAAAATGCTACAGAGATTGATGCATCATCAATAGATGAACCTGATCTGCAGCATTTCAGATACACCTACTACCGGAGGAAGAAGAGGATAAAAAGGATCAGTGATGTCAATGGGCCAGATAGAAAACACCTGAAAAAAGGGTAGGGATATATATTTGTTTAAGGATATAAAATTACAAAGGGGTGAAAGGCAAATGAGGAGGGTTGGAAATCTCAGGCTTGGAGTTGGGCTTTAAAGAAAACTTTACTGAGGTGTATGCGTGCTGTCATTTCTGACATACCTTTTTAACCCTTTCACTGCCAGATCTGTTTTTGCAGTTTTTTCATACATGTTTAAAAAGGCACTTTAGGCCTGAAGATTGCACAAAACCCCCAAACATTATGTATTTTCTGAAAGCAGACACCCTAGAGAATAAAATAGTGGCAGTTCCAATTTTTTATGTCACACGATATTATTGCAAAGGTCTGGGAAGCACAAAATTTCAGTAAATATAACACTACAGTGAAAGTTTAGGGAAAACATAATATATTACCCAAATTATGGGCAAAATATAAAAGAGGGGTTGAGCTGAGTAAATAGATACCCAACATGCCAAACCTAAATTTGTGTGTGCCTATGAAATGGTGAAAAATGTCAGTACCTGACATTTTCTATAGAAGACACTTCAAAAGCCCCTATAGGTCATCAGTTTAGTGTTATAAAGGAAGTCTGGTGCTGTAATTATTGTTCTTACTCTGGCATGCACATGCATGTGTATCGCAAACAATATTTTCACATGTAGGCGCCCCAATGGGTGCTTTTACGTTCGTACGTGCTGAAACACCTAGCTAACACGTGGGAATCCTCACTTTCGTCATTCACTATGTGAACTGCTAGTAGTACGGAGTCATGACAGAGCTTACTGAGAGAGCAAAGTGTTGGTGTCCGCTTAGCTGGTGCCTCTGTGACTAAAGTTGGCAATTTATTTGCCGTGTTGCTAGGTACAGTTTTAAAGGTTATAACGGCATATACAGTTTCCGGGAAAATATCATCTGATAAGCATAAGCGCAGCCCACATGGTCAACTGTCCAAAAGAGATAAAAAGACATTGCGCAGGATTGTGACCCAGAATAAGAATAAAACTAGTGACTGCAAAGCTCATTCTCAGTTTTCATGGGATACTGTTTTATATTTGCAATGTCAGTCACAGAGGCACCAGCTAAGCGGACACCAACAACATGCCCTCTTTGAGACTCAGTAAGCTCTGACATGACTTCGTATTATTACTAGCAGCGTACACAGTGAATGACGAAAGTGAGACTTCCCACCTGTTATCTAGGTGTCTTATCACACAGCGGAAGCAAAATAATGTTATATTATTTCCAAAGCGAAACATGTGGTCACTTTCACACCTGCAAATCATGTAATGTTTTTATTTTGTTGTCTAACCCCAGTATATTGTACATTCACATCAGTCCCTGCCCTCAAGGAGGTTACAATCTAAGGTCTCGAACTCATATTCAGATATGCACATACTAGGACCAGTTTAGACAGGAGCCAAATGACCTACCAGCATATCTTTGGAGCATGGGAGGAAACCCATCCAGGCAAAGCATGGACATGCAAACTCCATACAAGTAGTGCCGTGGTTGGGATTCAATCCGATGACACTAGTACTGCCAGGCAGATGTGCTAACCACTAAATTACTGTACTGCCCATCCACATATAATCCATTGTATGAAATACCTCTTCAGGTTGCATCCATATAACAAAAGCTATTTAAGTTTCTTTTTGAATTCACAACCCCTTTTCACTTATTAACAAATACAACTAAAAAGAAACAATAACAGAAGAAGAATAGTGTTGTATTTATTAACTGGAAAAAATGAATCTGCTCCTTTCCTAATTGATAGATTAGAGTGATCTGTTGCTGTAATACCAGGGCACACTTTGTTTAACAAATCCTTTGTTAATGTTTGACCTGCACTTTTTATCTTTGGTATATATTGTCAGGTTATTTTATAATTTACTCTATTTATAACACTGATTCCATAGCTATTTTTACTGCTGAGATATATCAGCCTTTCCTATTCCGCACTGGGCTAACTGCTTCCTTAGTGTTTTTTTTTATAGCCCTGAAGAAGGAAAGCAGATCACTGAAATAGTTTCCTGTATTATTATTTATTATATTATTATTATACAGGATTTATATAGCGCCAACAGTTTGCACAGCACTTTACAAAATGAAGGTCGACATTACAGTTACAATACAATTTGGTACAAGAGAAAACAGAGGGCCCTGCTCGTTAGAGCTTACAATCCTAGGAGGAAGGGTTGAGTGATACAAAAGGTAATAGCTGTGGGGGGATGAGCTGATGGAGGAAATAAATAACAGTTTACTAGGTAGAAGCAGGATAGGCTTCTTTAAAGAGAGAGGTTTTCAGGGATCGTCTAAAGGTGGATAGATTAGGAGATAGCTGAACAGATTGGGGTAGGAAGTTCCAAAGGATGGGAGAAGCGCAGGAGAAGTCCTGTATATCTTCAATAAATATATTCAGTAGTTTTTTTTAAATATAAGTTCCTTCTTTGAGTTTGGGTTGGATACAGGTATTGTCCCACCTAATAAACTGAACTGTAATCTTCTACTCCATTTGTGTAATCATCCATGACCACTTTGGTAAAATGACACACATAAAGAGATGATGGTATAGTTTGCCTTTAAAACCCAACTGCAGATTGGGTCCCTCCCCATTCCTCTGAACCCCCCCCCCCCCATGCTCAATGGAACACCCATGGCATTCTTACAAAAAATCGATATGCATACCTTTTTCCAGTTTTCATACATGTAACATCACAAATTCTATTTACCCTTTTCTTCATCTTGGTGGATGGAGGATACTAAATGCTGTAGAGAGCAATGCCATGTAATGATGTTGCAGCAGTCTCCTGCGATCCCATTCAACCCAGATGAGAACCAGAGCTGCATTGCAGGATTGATAAATCTAGGGAGACAGCACTGAAGATCAGATGAGTATAGCAACTGGTTCTGCTAAAGGAATCCAATTCCAATTGATGGAATTGGGTTTTAAAAAGGTTTGTGATGAAACCAATGATACCGCACAATGTTTACCGTGGTTTCTTAAAGTCTAAGATATATAAACAATTACGATTGCAGTGGGGCTTCCATCACACTGTAAGAGTTATATGCTTGTTTTGTCTTGTGGGAACAAAGAAAACAACTTTACCCAACTTTTTTCTTAGCTTACCCACCAGCTGACAATCTTTTCCTCTGTCTCCGATGTTCCTGGCTATGGGCAAGCCTTCACATCCTCACTTACAGTGTAGGACCACTGGTGTGATGATATCAGAGTATCTGCAACTGGTAGAGATGTTAAGAGAAATTGTTTTGGGAGACTGGACGTCAAATTGAGATAAAGCCTTTGGGAGTGAGAAAAAGGTAAGTATAGTTGCTTTTTATGTTTTGCTAGACAAAATATAGCCTCATTTTTAGGGGCATTTTAAAAATCTTTCCCAGAGTTCTATTTACAAATAGTCCACAGCTGTTGTCTTCAGTGCTGGAAGGCTATACTGGATTAGCCTGAGACATTGTATTCTCACAGCAGCCTATTGGCTGCAGCTGCTGATCAAAAGTTTTTTTCCAACAATCTCCTTTGAGAAACATTTTCCAACATTCTCCTTCAACAGAAGCTTATCAGCTGAGCATGGACAGCCACACACTAATCGAAATTTGTCTACTCCCTGCTTAACTGACTGAATTTCGATCCATCTATGGATAGATTTTCAGTTGTGTTGTTTCAAATACTATAGAACTCTTTAATGCCAGTACAACAACACAGCTCATTTGTGGCAGTCTCTGGCATAAATACAAAGCTGGGCTATATTTTAGGAAAGGATTAAGCTGCCAAAAATATTTCAGTTTTTGGTAGATGCTGGGGAGCTAAATCATCCAACAGCTTCTTAAAACTCTTGGGGATTCTGTTGGTGATCTATTTGCCCTTCGTTTCCTGGGTCTGCATGCTTGTCATTATGAAGGGTCCGCACTCTTCAAGTTAGCTTTGTTTTGTATCATGGAGAATGTAATGAGAGGCTGCACAAACAAAGGTAGGTGGAAACCCCCCAGGTGCACAGGAAGAGTCAGGGAAAAAGGACAGGGAGATCTTACCATTGAAGTATCCAAGACAAATAAAAATCCAGGAACTGACTAAGCCCATAAGGGTCCTACCGTAACTATTGCTGTTGGGTGGACCCTATCTTTTATTAGAGAAAGTCCTTGCTATGTAAAAATAGTGCTTCCCACTAAACCCCAACCATTTTCTCTCTGCTGTGTCACGGTTGATGCAAAAAGCTGCACCCTGTAATAGTTGCAAAATGCACAATTTAGAACATGTTCAAGGGTTGAAACATACCCATCCTCTTTCTCAATATTGCCATACTTAGGATGTAATTGACATTCATGACTATATAGCTCCCGCCATATGTAAATGATGAACACAATAGTAAATATCGAAAAGAAAAATCTGCACCCGCACTGCAAGTTTTAGGAGAAAGTTTATGGACAGTTTATTCTACAGATAAGAGATGTGAATGGCAGGTCATGCCTGAGCTAGCAGTAGTAGCTAAACTGGTTTTACAAGACAAAATTGTGTTCATAACTTCAGCATATAATATGACTGCAGAGAACTGTCATCAAGAAATACTCTCTGAAAAGAACTTCCGGAGGCCTCTAAACTATTTTGCAATTTACAATGTCCACCACCTGTCTGAATAATTTTATGACATGGTGACAGGCAGCATCTGCATATTTGTCATTTGACTATCCCATTATGTCAATTATATTTTAAAAAGACATCAAAAGTACCTGTGAATAAACAGGAAATACGTGACTTCTATCCTCTTCTCTATACATTAATCTTTTGTTACAGAAAACAAAATGGGGGTAGCAATGTCAAGGTGACTTGCACATACTGTTTAAGATGAATCATACGACACACACTGACAATGAAAGGATGCTCTTACGTGTTTAAAATAACCCTGTCATGAAAGTTAGGTCTATTTTATTATTAGTGCTGTATGTAACTTGCATTTTATGTTATTAGATATCTATGCTTACAGATATAGCAACATAAACTGAGATATAAACAGAATACAGAACAATAGAGGTGGTACTATGCAGGATCCATATATACACAATAAGAAGTAATACTTAGAATTATGTGCAACAGGGAAACAAAAGCATTATTGTGCAGCATCCATACATATAGAATAAGAGCTAATACTGAGAGTTACTGTATATACAACAAACTGGACAAGAGAAGTGTTACTGTGCAGCATTCATACATACAACATAAAAAATTATACAGAGAATTACACCCATCATGCAGGAAAACAGTAGTATTAATGTGCAATGACTATACATGATGAAGAAAAAGAGATATTTGGCTAGGGCTGTGGGGATGAGACCCTTGTCATCAGCATGGGTGCTTCGCACATGCTTCCCCCCTACCCTTTCCTGGGCAGCCAGGCTGCATGCTTGAATTATGGGTCTGGTTTGAATTCATAGGGGGACTGCACATTTTTATTTGTTTTTTTGCATTGAGGTAACCCCATAAAATCAATACCAGACTCAAAAAGTCTTCAGGGAAAACTATACACATTTTTTTCATTCCTGCTGTAGGATTTGCTACAGCAAATGTGAAATTTACAAAGAAAAGAAAATGATGCAGTTTAAATAGCCAGAAAATCACGTTTCACTGCCGGTTTCATTAAAAAGAAAAAAAGGCACACAGACCCCCTTCAAAGGTCCCCCGATACTGTATGCGCACAGCAAGCACATTTTTGTTTATTAGGTGACTTTTTATTGACTGCGGTAGATTTTTGCAGTATGCTGCTCACCATGTTAATTATGCATAAGATCATTGGAGCTCCAACAGAAAAATACTACAAATGTGAAGGCTTACATTACATTACCAAAGCAACAACTTTGTCTTTTTTTTATTTGGTGTGGTGGTTCAGGTTCAAAGTATATGTACAGACAAAAGAAATAAGCAAAGTTCTGAAACTTCGGCCAGTTGTGGTTCAACCTTACTATTTAAGAAACTTTAGAGTGCAACGAAATGAGGAATTTCTGAATCAGAGATCCCATTGAAGTCGATGGAAATCCAAACTAGGTTACAGAAAGTTGTCTATTACAAATCAGTAAATATTACAAAACAGCATAGAAAGTTTATGACTTCGTATGAGAGAATCAGAAAAATTGGTTTAATATATTGTGAGGGATATCAAATAAGTTAGAGAAAGGAAAAAGGTTTCATTCATACAAGTCAAAGATTTAAAGGGATTAGCAGCTTCTCATTAGAATGTTTGTGAAATGCTAAACAGCAATATAGACACAGAGCAGAAAATTATAAAAAACAAGTATACTACTTATTAATAAAATAAAAAAAATAATGAAAAAAATTAAGTATACTGTATATTACTAAAAAATTTTTTCGAATGTATGTGTTTAAGTAAAATGGGTTAAATGGGTTACAACCTTCCCACAAAAAAAAACTGGTTGATCCCATGAGTCCCCCTTCTTCTTTGTTCTATACCAACCTTTTCAGCATGGTGGAACCCTTGAAATTGTAGCACTACCCCCTTAGGAGTTGCTGGATGATTTTCAGGCTTCTTGTTACTCTGGACCCCTCTCTGAAAGCCCAACCCCTGCTGACACCATAGTATACTTTTAATCAGATAAATCACCCTCAAAAAAGTATACTCACCCACTGATTGGAATGACCTAATAAACGATTTATAGCAACTTCAAAGAAAGGAAACAACACTTATCACAGAGTCCCAGTGTTAGTGGGCCTGCTTTTCAGAAACTACCCAATACCTGCAACTTGAGGTGGTTTACAGTCCCCAGTGAGCAGTGAGAACTATCAAATAGACGCACTAGCTCACTTTTGTGCCCTCAGGACATGATGGCAAGGAGACAACTCTTTACCCCAAAACAATCAATGTTCTTTAAAGGCAGTGAAGTGGGCCCAGTTGCTGCACAACAAAAAGAAATGTGAATTATGGTTCTCTGAGGAACAAGTCACTAAAGGCAGGGAAGAATAGCACTCCTCCTGGAGGCAGCATTTGACTGTTGTAATGTTGCTTTAAAGTACTAGTCATTAGTGAATCTAAAGCAACAAGTGGTTAAGCTGGCAAAATTATTGTTGGCACAGGGTAACTCCTCTTTGGACTGCAAGACTATTGGCACAATAGGAAAAGGCCTCCTTAAAGGATAGCTAAGTTCACCTTTCCATATTCATGGTGTAACATGTTACGATCAGTCCAGCCCCACTATCCCCCTGATCCCCACTTTGACAGCTAACAGGGGATCTTCTCCCCCCTCACTAGCTGTCAAATTTTTTAAAAAGTGGCCATGCGGTGCTTCTCCCACACAGATGCGTCACTCATTCACAGTCATTTGTAAATGAGAGACTACAAGTCCTGACAGCCTTTAGTGGCTGTCAGCTTGTAGTCCTCAATGAACTATCATGGCGTTGTGAAGCACTGACAGGGCTGTGCTCTTTGAGTCTAAGAGGCGATCGCCTGGTGCCGGCGGCCACCACCCAGTGATTGGCATGTGCTGTGATGAAGCACAGCTGGGTGGGTGAGCGCATGCGCTCCCCCTATCTGGTAACGCAGAATCACTTTTATATACGTGAATCTGTGCAGAGAGGCTGCCCTGTAGCAGTAAAGCTACAATGGGCTGGTCTTAAAGTGGTTAAAGTGACTCTGTACATTATAGTGGGCACATTAAACATCCTATGCTTTCTTTTCCTGCACTCCCCTGCCCATCAATCACCTATGAGAGCACTATGTTCTGTGAGATGGGGTCATCACATGTTTCCCCATACATAAGCGTCACAGGTTTTTCTGTAGACTCCTCTTTAGACTGATGGATCAGGAGGGTGGTGGGAGAGCATGGGCGAGGAAAGTACAACATACTTGTTCTATTGGCCATATAGTAAAACTGTTACTGTCTGCACTGTCTGTTTCAGTAACACTC
The DNA here is from genome assembly GCF_062004578.1 of Staurois parvus. Lineage (NCBI taxonomy): Eukaryota > Metazoa > Chordata > Amphibia > Anura > Ranidae > Staurois > Staurois parvus. Next base: position 10,343,194 of record NW_028318094.1, read on the forward strand.
ACTAGGTTCCGACTGCGCTCTGGCCGCTCAGCAGTCAGCGCTCCTGGGTTTTATTGGCTGGGGGTGTGTTGGGAAATGCCCATGATGTCATCACGCCCGCAGCTCGCCTCATGACTCGCTCACAGCGGCCAGACGGCACCGACCGAACACACTCGGATGTTCTTGGAGACTCATTAGACTTGTCGGGCGGCTCCAGATTCCGAAACTGCACAGGTTGAGCCCCCACATCCATTTTTTACTGGCACTTTGCTCCTGTTACAGGCATTTACAGACAGGAGGAAAGTGTCAGGTTTTTACCAGCTGTCTGAAAAAATCTGGATGGTTGGCAACACTGGCGCAGTCGTCCTGCTCTGCTGCATTACAATGGAGTGTAGATTTTTACTATAGCCGCGGGATACTTTACTATCTACATGAATTGTAACAGTCTTCTTACTTATCATTATACTGTATGAGGAATCAGTTGGAAGAGGTGTATTCTAAGGTTTCTAGTTTACTGTAAGCAATTTCAAACTTTCAAAAGTCTTGCCTGAAGGTGTTGCAAACAATAAAGTGGAGCTATGTTTATTTTTTTCTGGAGAAGTCCCTAGTTTTTTGGGTCAGTTTCAGTTTAGATTAGCAGTAAGAAGTATACTAAGTTGGCTCTTTTTTTAGCCACCTTTTCTGTTTTTCTGATATCCAAAATCCTTCTATATCTATCCAAATTAAATGACATCAGTGGAGCTTTTACAGTGTCATAATGTACACAACTTGTTGTGTACTTGACAGATGTCTATGTAAGTCGCACCTGAAATGGCAGAAAATTGTGCAGGAACTTTTTTTTCAAATCAGTGGGGCACCGATTTGAACAGTTCCATTACAGACAATAGAGTATGACTTGTCATGCAATTTAAAAATGTCAAAATCTCTTGACAAATTGCACCAGTGTGAATCAGGGCTTAAAGTCCTGAATCACACTGTCCACCCAGAATAGTGGCCAGCAATACCCCCAACAAAGGGTAGCCGTGATGAAGGGCAGGGAGGGAAGAGAGCTGATCTTGATTGAAGATCTAACTGCTGAAAATCACCTTAGGAAACAAATGATATATAGGTAGGTGAAATTCCCAACTGGATGCTGTTTTTCCCTCTGAAACTCCCTATCCTAAAGAAATGTGAAACAAGCTACGGGAAAGAGGTCACAAACAAAGGATTTCCCCAAATAATAAGAGTGCAAGCATGACAAAATATATCAGTAGATGAGCATGCAATATGAGTTAAATGCTCTAAAAGGTTCGACAAAATAATGTAACACAGTATCACTTTAATCACTTTAGGCAAATCCCAAATGTCCTGCAGGATCAGAATTTAACATCAGTCCCAGCCTCTGAGATGTCTCTACCCAATTGAGCTGGGAGGAACTATCAAACTGTCAGACTAACTCACTTTTGAACACTCAGTTGCTAGTGATTGTGTTTAACTCCGGAGGTGAATTCTTTGGTAAAAAGCAACAATGTCCCTTTTTGGTATAACTTTTTAACAAAAGTATCCAATCTTCTGCACGCTCGATGGGACCCTAGTTGGTGCAGATTTTTATCTTGTGTGAAAGCAAGTTTCCCTCAAGTTGGTGTAATTTCAGAAAAGGAAAACTCCTCCTTGAAGTAATGCTGAATTTAAATGAGATCTAATATAGAGGGTGAAGGCAATGATTTACTAGATTGTAAAAAGGGCGGAAGCAGACTTTAGCAGAGATGGACTCCTCAAAGACGGTGAGCTAGTCTGAAGAAGCAAGTTCCTTGGGCATTAGAAAAGAGTCTCTAATGTGATTCTGTATGCAGGGTTCATATACTGTAGTAAAGTCCTGCAGCTTAGGATGCTAATAAAGCACTAATCAATAGGCTGCAATAAGCTGGATAGTCTGGGCCTCAGTGTGATGAGCAGTGATGTAAGGTGTACTGAACTGAAGGGAACAATTTAACTTAACACAGTCACTTGCAACTTGTGATGATCTGGGTATGGAACCCTCTCGCCCGATCTGTAGCCTCGGTAGCGTAGCAGGTAGTCTCCTAGTAGGGGAGACCCCGTGTTTTCTTGGTCCCTCTGTTAAGGAGTGATGCTGATGGTGATACCATGATCTGTCTGCCTGCATGATTGTCTATCCTGCTTGTCAGTGATACCAATGGTCTGCGATCCCTCCTCACTTCTCCGCTCTGCAGCCTGGCCCAGCCTGGATCTCCAGCGTCCTGCACAGCCTTCTCCACACACCAGTTCTTTGTCCCTCACCATTCTCTTCCTTCCTGTAAGGTTCCCTGGCTCTGAATATATATGCTCCCTCCCCTTTGCCAGCTGTTCTGGGAAATGTAGTCTGTTTACTACTTGTCTGAGCACAAAGATCCTGCTACAGCATACAAATTCAACAAGGATTTCTTCAGCAGAGTCTGCATAGTTGAACCACAGAACACTGCCATCTTGTGTTTACTTAACATCCTGCGATCAATATTAATGCAGAGTGCTACACCAACTAGCTTGCAAAACAACCAAATTGGCTCTGTCTAACAATCGACGTTAAAAGCCGAGGATTTTGTTTGCACAAATTTGCAAATATATGCTGTAGTGCACATGTCAAACATTCTCTGTATATACTGTGGTCCTAACTCTAAATTTCCAGAGCTTCCATAGTAGGAGCACATAAAATAATGGATAGATTAAAGGCAGGTATGCCTGGAGGGAGCCCACCCCTCCTTAACGGCACAGGGATGCACGTGATGCTCTGTTAGACATAGCCACTTTGGTTGTTTTGTAGGTCGATAAGTATGCTGGGAAATCCTTTGTTTGTTTGTGATGTGTGTTGCCCTTCCATGTGCACCTTGCTGCAAAGGCCAGTTATAGGTTGGGGTGTTTGCCACTTTTTCATACAGGAAAGGTCTTAAAGGACCTGAAATAGATAAAAAGAAGAGCCAAAAACTGCCCAGCAAAAAAAAGACCTTAATAACCGCTAAACAAGCTTTTTTAAAGCTTATTTAACTCTAACAAGGGGGGCCAGGGCTTGTAATCCCATTGGACCACTTTATTGTAATTGTGGTACCCGCCATGGAAGCTGGAAAACACTGTAATAGGAAAAAAGCAAACAAGGGAAGCACATATCCTAATACAATAAAACCTCTTTATTGAAATAGAAATTAAACAATTATTTACTCTTGGAGTGGCGAGAGGAGTGTCGGTATGCTTGAGAAAGGAGGTCATGCCCCTGAAACGTATTCTATCCACAGCAACTCAGCAAGCTCTTCCTGGATGCACACTGCTCCACAGACCGGCTGCTTGTCTCTCTGTTACATAGTTAGTCCGGCTGAAAAAAGACAAAAGTTCATCCAGTTCAACCATTAAAAAAAAAAAAAAAGTTATAATCCTACACCCACAGTTGAACCAGAGGAAAGCAAAAAACCCAGCAAAGCATGATCCAATTCGCTCCTGCAGGAAAAAAAATTCCTTCCTGATCCCCCGAGAGGCAATCGGATATTCCCTGGATCAACTTTACCTATAAATGTTAGTATCCAGTTATATTCTGTGTATCTAAGAAAGAATCCAGGCCATTTTTTAAAGCAATCCACTGAGCTGGCCAGAACTAACTCTTGAGGGAGTCTATTCCACATTTTCACAGCTCTCACTGTGAAGAATCCTTTCAGTATTTGGAGATAAAATTTCTTTTCCTCCAGATGTAAAGAGTGCCCCTTGTCCTCTGTGATGACCTCAGGGTGAATAGCTCCACACCGAGTTCACTATATGAACCACTGATGTATTTATACATGTTGATCATATCCCCCCTTAATCTCCTCTTATCAAGAGAGAATAAATTCAGTTCCTCTAATCTTTCCTCATAGCTGAGCTCCTCCATGCCTCTTATCAGTTTGGTTGCCCTTCTCTGTACTTTCTCCAGTTCCCGAATGTTCTTTTTGTGAATTGGTGCCCAAAAGTGAACTGCATATTCCAGATGAGGTATTACTAATGATTTGTACCGGGGTAATATGATATCTCTCTCTCTGGAGTCTATACGTCTTTTAATACAAGAGAGGATTTTGCTCGCTTTAGAAACCTCAGCTTGGCATTGCATGCCATTATTAAGCTTGTGATCTACCAGAACTCCCAGATTGTTATTATTATTGTTATTATTATACAGGATTTAAATAGCACCAAGAGTTCTTTCTCCACCATTCATTCCCCCAGTTGTACCCCCCCCCCCCCCAGTTTGTGTGATGCATGCATATTCTTAGCCCCCAAGTGCATAACCTCACATTTATCAACATTAAACCTCATTTGCCACATAGTTGTCCAATTAAACAGTGCATTGAGGTCAGCTTGTAAGTTAGAGACATCCTGTAAGGACGTTATTCCACTGCACAGCTTGGTGTCATCTGCAAAGACTGAAATGGGATTTCTAATCCCAGACCCTATATAGTTTATAAATATATTAAAAAGTAAGGGTCCCAACACTGAACCCTGGGGTACACCACTGACAACCCTGTGAACCTTTCAGTACTTCCACGTTGTGGGTGCGCCCTGCTTACCTTCTACAGCATACCGGCAATCCGATGCTTATGGTACAGCAGAACGAGGGTTCAGCTGGAGATCATAGATGGTAGACTCTACACTAAACCATGTAACATTCGATGGACACGATGTAACACATGCAGCATGTGAGTGCATAATTGTTTACTTTTATTACAATAAACAGCTTTTATTGCACTATGGTATGTACTTTCCTTGTTTGCATTTCTCATTTAAGATTGTCCTTGCTCAGATAACTGCAAAGATCATGAAGCAATTGAAGGCCATACAACTGGTGTTTTGGGGTTTTATTTGTGGACACTTGAGCACAAAAGTAGGATCATTCATGAATTGAAACCACTGTAGTAGGTACCTCTACTCCAGTGATCTCCAATAGCTTCCAGATTCCCTGATGAGCAACTAGCCTGCTGCTTACTGAACATAGGAGGTCGCTTACTTGGCACAGGTGCCATTCAGAGAACGCTTTGCATTTTCATTATGATTGGAAAGTTTTCTCTGATTGGACAAATGTGGAGAGACAGAGTAATGATGTCATGATCTCCACCTTGCCCAATCAGAGAATGCTTTGTACTCCTCTTGAAAATGCAAAGTGTTCTCTAAACAGGTACCTGTGTCAAGTGAGAGACCTCTAATGTTCACTAAGCGGCAGGGCAGCCGCTCCCCACACGGAAGAAAAATATATTTGAAATATATTTTAAAAATATTCTTCCCCATTATATTGACATATATTTGAAATGCTACAATTTTGGCCATATTCAATATATTTCAAAATCTATATATATAATTTATTTTTTTTATTTTACATATATTTGTAAATGCATTCCAAAAATGTAGATTTGTATTTTTAAAGACATACAATATATTTGAAATGTATTTTTAAAAATATTTTTCTTATAAGTTGCAATAAAAATGCATTTCAATATATATTTTTTTTCTTCCATATGGGCAGCATGGGACCTGGAAACTAGGGGCAAGCACTGTGGTAGTGGTGTTTATTACAGTGATTTCCAGCTTTCATAGGTATGGCACATACACTACATCCAAGATAGATGCTAAATTACTCTAAGCATATAAATTGTCTATTACAGCTACATGTGCATGAACCTTACTGGAGTATATTGTGGGTACAATCACTGCAGGCTGTCTACAGTGTATACCGTATGTAGGTTTAGACTCTATTTAATCATGCTCCTTTAAACCACTTCCAGTATTATTATTATACAGGATTTATATAGCGCCAACAGTTTGCTTAGCGCTTTACAATATGACGGGAGACAATACAGCAACAATACAGTTCAATACAAGACGGATAGGAGGGCCCTGCTCCTTGGAGCTTACAATCTAGGAGGAATACAATATTCAACGCAATGTAGCCATGCCTTCTCTTTTCCATGGTGTCCCTCATTAAAAGCTGGAAGGTACAATTTTGACTTTAACCACTGACCATTCAGATAGATTAGAAAAATAGGTGGATGGACAGTCAAAGCGATAGATAGATAGATAGATAGATAGATAGATAGATAGATAGATAGATAGATAGATATAGATATTATACATACATACACATGCAGCATGCGCAAAGATTTTGTGGTAGCAATGGCTTTGCCAATCTCAAAAGTGACCACTAGAGGGAGACATTTCACTGCCTATGGCCACAGTTGGAAAGTAAAGGCAAGGCTGGGAAATCAAACTTTGATTGAAACCAGACAAGTCTGAATCTTCCATTCTGAACTGTGCCATCCACTTTCCCATGGGCTCTAACACTCACGCACTCATAAATAACTAGTCGCCTTAGCTCTTAAGTGCTCCAGGCTTTCAAAATAGCTCAGACTTCTTCATGGGATTTGTTTTGGAGGAAATAATCAAAAAATATATTTATTTCGCCTATCAGCGTAGCTTGCTGCAAACGTGCCGATGTCGTGTCTTTGAGCAAGCAGACTTTTTCAGCTGCTGTGGGAATTTGATAGTCTTATTTAGAGTTTTGCAAGATGTACACATTTTATAAACAGCATGGAAGTAGAATTGCCAAATGAACATTCTGCTTTGGCAGAAATATGTTGAACTTTGTAAATTTTCTGCAGTTTTTAATTTTCAGACATTAAAATGCAAACCAACTAAATGTGTCATTTGCTCTTTTTTAGTCTGTTAAGTGCACTATTGAAAACATTTTGTTATATCTGTTAGATAAGTGCAAATGCCATGTGACCCTGTCAGAAATGCAGTGACCACTTCACATCTAGTGCTTATCTGCCTCTGCTCAACTAAAATCTTCATCAGCCCTGACAAGTTCACATCTGTGAACAACAGAACTCCTCCTCTCTAAAGGCCCCATGCACACTTGAGCTGAAAAACGCTGCTTTTACAGACGTTAGAGCTTTTTTTCTCTGCCTCTAAGCTCCCTTCCAGGCACACTGTAGGCGCTTACAGAAAAAAAATATTGATTGTGCATTTAAGAGAGAAGTGTTTAAGAGAGAAGTGTGCATTTAAGAGAGAAGCATTAAAATTGCCAGACGTGCCTAAACGCAGTTAAACACTAGAAGCTTTTTTGAGCATTTTTAATTTCAATGGGCAGAATAAATTCATATTCTGCCCAATGACATAAACACTGAAGCGCTTGATGCACCTAAATGTGCCTAAACGCATTTGAAAAACTGCAGCTTAGGAGCGTTTTTGAAGCTAATTTTCTCCTGTCAGGAGAAAAGCATTTAAAAGAGCCTCAGTCTGCATGAAGCCTCAGCCCTGGTTCACACTGATGAGGTGCGGAATTCACATCGGTATCTGTGCGATTTCCGCACCGCATCCTAATTGTACCCCGTTCATGCGAACCACTGCGGGTGTGTATTTTAAGTTAACAACACCCTGAAATCGGTTACTCAAAACGCTGTGTGATGTGCATAATCTTGGTGCGGACAAAAAAAAAGGGTCCTGCACTATTTTGGTGCTGAAGTGGTGTGATTTGAGCCATACAAAATGTATGACTCTAATCGCACTGCACAGAAATCGCATGTGAGTTGCTTAGGGATGCAGTGCAGTTCCTGTGCAAATCACATGCATTGTGACTCACTACAGAAACTTGAAGAGAGGGGACGATTACTCTTTAGAGTAAGCAGGGAAGGGTTAAGTTAGGGTTATGTCTGTTTGTGCCTCCATACTCCATTCACCTGTGTCCTGGTGGCCACTGTAAAATTTCCAATAGGTAGCACTTCTTCCAGTGACAACTGTCTAGGACAGCAATGGGCAAACTACGGCCCGGCGGACCTTTTAATCCAGCCCGCGGAGCTAGGCTCCCGCTAGGCTCCTCTCACAGTCTGCCCTGAATGAAAATCTGTCTCCTATGAGGATCTGTCCCCCTCGACGTATCTGCGCATGTGCCGGAGATCGCGGATCGGCTGCTAATGCCTGAAACTGGCACATGCGCAGATACGTCGAGGGAGACAGATCCTCATAGGAGACAGATTTTCATGCTACACCAGAACGGTGAGAGGAACGCGCGGAGAAAAGGTAAGTGAATTGACACAGGGGGGACTTGGGGACTTAATATGGGGGATGAATTACTATAGGGGGGATGAATTACTATGGGGGGGATGAATTACTATATGGGGGATGAATTACTATGGGGGGGATGAATTACTATGGGGGATGAATTACTATATGGGGGATGAATTACTATGGGGGGTGAATTACTATGGGGGATGAATTACTATATAGGGGGGATGAATTACTATATGGGGGATGAATTACTATATGGGGCATGAATTACTATATGGGGGATGAATTACTATATGGGGCATGAATTACTGTGGGGGATGAATTACTATATGGGGGATGAATTACTATGGGGGATGAATTACTATATGGGGGATGAATTACTATATGGGGGGTGAATTACTATGGGGGGTGAATTACTATGGGGGATGAATTACTATGGGGGATGAATTACTATATGGGGGATTAATTACTATGGGGGAATATTACTATACTTACTATGGATGACACATACACATCATTCATTTACTCTTGGTCCGGCCCTCAAGTCAAAAAGTTTGCCCACCCCTGGTCTAGGAGATAGACATGCCCGGAGCTTTGAAACAAGAGAATAAGCAAAGGGAATACGTGACAGGGTGGAAGGAAAACTGGCAAGAAAGGGTTAATGTAGCTGTTAGGATATGAAATGAGAGCACACTTACCGGATCGGAGGAGTGGATGGGGTGATGTGAGGAGCTGAAGAGAGAGTAGTTGGTGTAAATCGTCAGTGGAACGTCCCTCGCTCCCACCCTGGTAATTGGGTTTGCATGGTTTGAAGGAGGTGGGGTGTGGTTGGGGTCGTTGACGGTGGTCTAAAACTTGGTATATTGGTAAAATGGTGGGACCCATCTCAGGTATGAAGTCCTCTGGTTGGTCTGGTTCAGTTTATACTGACTGAGGAGGTAAGGTTGGTAGGGGTCTGTGGTCAGTTAGGATAGTCCCAGAGGTGGTGTTTGGGGGCTGGGGATAGAACCTAGCTTAATGGTACCATGGACTCCTAAATGGTGAGAGGATGTGTTGTCAAGGATCCGCAACTGTTCTTGTAGCTGGATTGCTTATAACTGTGAATGTTTTTCTTGTTATTTATAGTTTTGGTTTAATAAAAGGCAGATTCAGCCATTTTCTCCATTTGGGTGTTGGTGTCTTTATTTCAGGAAAAGGGGGATGGAGGGGGGGGGGCAGTTTTTTAGTGGGCAGAGGTAACGTGTATCTGAACTACCCTAGTCATGTGTCCTTCACTTTGGGGATATTCCTGATTTCCAGTGTCTCCAGGGCAGTCCTGGATGGGAAATCTTTTCAGCAGGACATAGACATAAAATGATGGCGTGATAGGAGTTTTAACCCTTCCCTGCTCTATCTGAAACAAAAATACATTTACCAAGTGTGATGTCAGAGGAAAGGTGTTGTCTGCTTTACATGTTGAGCTAAAAAAGAGCTGTACTCTCCACTAAGAGGGAAATGAGGAGATGCTTGTGCGCTACTTGAACTACAGATGGCCTAGTGAGTCCTCAATTTTACCCAGTTTTGTTGCTGTTTGATGCTATATCCACTTGTAGAAACCCTGTACTGGTATCTATTGCTGACCTGAAACCGCTAGATGCTTGACTGTTTCTGGAATTAACATTTTTCAGGGGTCTCTGGCATGGAACAAACATACACGCATGCACGAAAAGAAAGTTCAACTAAGGGCAGAACTTCTGATATGCATCTGGCTGCTTAATAAGTACCAAGCTGTTGGATAAACATGATAGCCAAGGAACCAGCATTTCCACAGAAATGAGAAACCATTAATGCAGACTGCAGCTGTTGGTGTGAATGGACCCTTAGTGTAAATTAGTGTAAATTTGGCTGTAGTCTTCATCCTAATATACACTCACTGGCCACTTTATTAGGTATACCTTGCTAGTGACCCCACACCATTACACCACCACCAGCCTGAACCGTTCATAGAGGGCAGGATGGATCTGTGCTTTCATGTTGTTTACGCCAAATTCTGACCCTACCATCTGAATGTCGCAGCAACCAGTCTGCCCATTCTCCTCTGACATCAACAAGGAATTTTTGTCCACACAACTGCCACTCACTGGATATTTTCTCTTTTGGATCATTCTCTGTATAGCCTAGAGATGCGTGAAAATCCCAGTAGATGATCAGTTTTTTAAATACTCAGACCATCTTTTCTGGCACCAACACCCATGCCACGTTCAATTCCCTTTCTTCCCCATTCTGATGCTCGGTTTGAACTTAAGCAAGTGGTCTTCACCACGTCTAGATGTCTAAATCCATTGAGTTGGTGGCATGTGATTGGCGGATTAGCAATTTGTATTACCAAGCAATTGAACAGGTGTACCTAATAAAGTGGCTGGTGAGTGTATGTTTTGAGAGATGCAGTATTTCTTTGTGGTGACATTAGTAGCGGAGGTGAGGGGAGCTCCACAAGGAAAGTCCCCTACTGTGGTCTAAAATGTCAACCATCTTCCTCAAATGCCTTTTGTTATGAGTTTGATTTCATCACAAATATATTAATAATGGGAACTAGTCTCAGAAAAAAAAGAAGTCTAATCATTGCTTAACCTAGATTCATCTTAATGACATTTACTTTGTTAAAGCACTTTGTTTCTATTTACTAAAACTGGAGAGTGCAAAACCTGATGCAGCTCTGCATGTTAGTCAGTTTCTGATTTCAACTTGTTCAATTACACTTTGAAAAAAAAAACCCCTGGAAACTGATTGGTTTCTATGCAGTGCTGCACCAGATTTTGTACTCTCCAGTTTTAACAAATCAACCCCTTTGTATTACAAACAGTTGCATACATACCAACATTTCAGTTCCGGTTCTTGCAACAAAGTTTAAGTGGTTTTAAAAGCTTAAGGTTTTTTACCTTCATGCATTCTATGCATAAAGCTGAAAAACCTGTGTGCAGCGACTCCCCTAGCCCCCCAATCCTTACCTGAGCCCCCTCCAATCCAGCGATGTTCTTGACAGCCTCTGCTGTCTGGGGACTCTTTGGCTGAGACAGCAACGGAAGCTTACTGGCTCCCGCTGCTGTCAATCACAGCCAGTAAGCAAATGAGGAGAGAGCGAGGGTTGGGCCAAGCTGCAGTTTATGTGTCTTATGGACGCATAGAGCAGCAGCCCGGGGATGAGCACACAGAGGTGCCCCCAGGCTGAGGCAGCGTGGCCGTTGCTGTCAGGCTTTATCCCTCGGACACGTCACTTCCCCACCGAAGGTAAAGAGCCAATGACATTGGCTTTTTACCACCTGATCGACTGTGACCTGTCACAGCCAATTATAAAAATAAACACACAGCAGTCACTTACTGTTGCTATCTTCTCCTCACACACCAATCTTGTGTGAGGATAAGAACCTAGGAACAGTGAGTTTTTCAAACCCTTTCACTACTGTGCACCACACTGCCCCTAATAAAAAGAGCCCCTGTCAGTGCCACCAGTGGATCTATCAGATCAGCCCATCAGTGGATCTGTCAGTGGAGCCGTTAGTGGACCCATCAGTGGATTTGTTAGTGCTGCCATCAGTGGATCTGTCAGTGCCACAGCAGAGGATCTGTCAGTGCCGCCATTAGTGGATCTGTCAGTGCAGCCCATCAGTACACAGCCCATCAGTGGATCTGTCAGTGCCGCATCAGTGGATCTGTCAATGCTGCCATCAGTGGATCTGTCAGTGCAGCCCATCAGTGCATTTATCAGCGAAGCCAATCAGTACACAGCCCATCAGTGGATCTGTCAGCACCTCATCAGTTGATCTGTCAGTACAGCCCATCAGTGGATTTCTCAGTGCAGTCCATCAGTGGACCTGTCAGTGCTGTCCATCAGTATACTTGTCAGTGTACCTATCAGTGCATCCATTAATGTATCTGTTGGTGCGTTCGTAAGTGCAGTCCATCGGTGTACCTGTCACCACAGCCATCAGTGCAGCCTAATCAGTGTACTCGTCACAGAGTCAACACAACTGCCGCCCATCAGCAGTGTACCCATCACAGCCATCCATCAGCAGTTTACCCCTCATACAGCCACAATCACCAGAGCCGCAAAACTAGTAAAAATATTTTACTAGTGAGGAGGCGCTCAAAATCCTCAGCATGTCGAATGAGAGCAGCGGGGAGCTCTCACCATCCAATTCCGATTCGGAATATGAGCCAGTAGAAAGTAGTGGGTCAGTGACCGAATCGGAGGAGGTCCCTCCTAAAAGGATACGGCACGCTGAAGAGCAGGCAACAACGAGCAGCTCCATACACATCAATGGTTATTCAGCAGACACCAATGGCCCTAGACCCCAGGATGAAAGGCCCAGTACCAGCACTGGAGCATCCCACCAGACCCGAAGAATTAGGGCCCAAACATATCTTCCTGATGCCCTGGCAAACCCTTTATGGCTGCCTTCCAGCTCAGGATCAGCTTCGATTCCCCCCTTTCACCGCACCGCACACCAATACTGAATTTTTTTCTGAAATTGATTTTTTTAATTTGTTTTTCCCTGCCAATTTACTTCAATGCATGTGGACCAGACAAATCTTTTTGCTCAGCAGTATATTGATAACAATCCCAGTACATCCTATGCCCATCCTTTTATATGGAGACGTCTCACAGTGGAGGAGTTAAAATTGTTTTTTGGCCTTATGTTTAACATGGGGCTTACAAAAAAAACAAATTGCATGCCTACTGGTCCACCAACCCTATCAATCATATGCCCATCTATTCTGCTGTAATGTCCTAGTCACGCTATGATCTGATCATGCGATTCCTGCATTTCAATGACAACTCACAGTGCCCTCCCCGAGATCATCCCAACTATGACAAGCTCTACAAAATTCGCCCCCTAATAAATTCTTTTGTTTAGAGATTTTCGGAACTTCATGTCCCTGAGCAACAAATTTGTGTGGATGAATCCCTTGTCCACTTCACTGGCCGGCTGGGATTCAAGCAATACATTCCCAGTAAAAGGGCCAGATATGGATTGAAGCTGAACAAGCTCAGCAAAAGATCTACAGAATATGTGCATGCGTTCCGCGTGTAGGAAGGCAAAATTGTCTGTGACCTGGCATTCCCACTGTTCCAAAAAGGTTATCATACCTACCTTGATAACTATTATACCAGTGTGCCCCTTTTCCAGCATCTGTACTGTGAGACAACCTTAGCCTGTGGCACCACCCGAAAAAATAGAAAAGGCTTCCCACAAAGTTTAGTAACCACAAGGCTACAAAGGGGGGAATCCGCAAGTCTGAGAAAAAAGGAAGTGTTGGCCATGAAGTGGAGGGAAAAGAGAGATGTTTACGTCCTGTCCACTATCCACAATGACACCTCGGTGGAAATTCACAGAACACGCAGTCTCATCCAAAAACCTGAATATATCCACGATTATAATCGGTTCATTGGGGGGAGGGGGGGGTGGATTTAAATGATCAGATACTACAGCCCTATTTGTCAACAACAAAGTCCCTTTTCTGGTATAAAAAAGTTGCTATTTATTTTTTACATTTGGCCATTTACAATGCCAAATATAGAATATATTATCACTGCCCTGATCTGCCAGCAAGAATCCCCCCCAGAAAACATTTGCTCTGATTGTGTGAGCAGACTTCACAAGCAACATTTTCCAGAAAACATTCCACCCACAGAATCAGGAAGAAGACCCTCAAAAATGTTGGGTATGCAGCAGAAGAGGAGTTAGGAAAGACACCAGTGTTCATTGTCCCCAATGTCCCTCCCAACCAGGCCTATGTATCGGAGACTGCTTCCGACATGATCACACATCACTAAAATATTAGTTCCCCTTATTTTGAACAGCCTGCCATTTCCCAGTTTCTAAAATCTGTGCTGATCATTTGCCTGCTGCCTTGACTGACCATGCCTTTGCCTTCCACGTTAACTGACCCTGGCCTGTTTAATGACGATGCCTCTGCCTGCCGTCTGGATTGTTTCTAAACTGCTTTTCTGCCTTCCACCTGAACTGACCCTGGCCTGTTTACTGACCATGCTTTTGCCTGCCGTCTGGATGGTATCTAAACCATGTTTCTGCCTTTCACCTGCACTGACCTCAACCTGTTAATCGACTATGTTTTTAGCCTGCCGCTTGAACTGATCTTTTGCCCTGCTACTGCAGTAGTGGGATGCAAGATAACACAGGGGTCTCACATATGTGAGGGGCTTCAGAGTAGAGAACAACAGTTTTTGGTTTTCATCTGGTTTTGTAATTCCTGGATCAGGGTCTGTTAGTCCGGCAGCTTCAAAGAGATTGGGTGGGATGAAGCCTCTACCCCTGTGGCCAGGTCTTACCTGCCCGAGGCCCTAAGCCTGATGTTCCTTCCTGATGCCTGGACCAATACTGTGCTGAGCATATCTCTGCCTGCTGCCTTTAATGACCCAGGACTTTTTATGGACCATGTTCTTGCCTGCTACCTGAACCAGTACTTTGGCTGTACGACCAAATATCTGCCTGCAATGACCCAGGATTTTTTTTGGACTATGTTCCTGCCTGCTGTCTGGACTATTTGTTTGGCTATTGCTGACTACATCTCTTCCTGCTTCCTGGACCACTGCTCTCCTCTGCAGACAACTTCTCTACTATAACCACAGGTAATCTTCTGTTTACCCTTTGTTTAGCTGGGCTGTCTAAAAGTCTCATGCATGTGGTATCACCATACTCAGGAGGAGTAGCAGAATGTATTCGGGGGTGTAATTCTTGCTATGTTCATGCTGTGTTTTTAGACATATCTTATAATTTGACAACTTTGTGTAAAAAAAAAAAAAATTTTTTCACTTTCTTTCCACATTTTTCAAAAATTTGTGGAAAAAAACATTCAAAATACTCATTATGCCTCATAGAGTATACATTGAGGTGTTTGCTTTCCAAAATAGGATCATTGTGTGGTTAATTCCATTGTCCTGGTGCTCCAGGGCCTTCAAAAAATGTGATAGGTACTCAGGAAATTAAAAGTGTAATTTATGCCCCTTGAATGCCTGATGGTGCTACTTGGATGTTGGGCCTCTGTATGTGGCCAGGCTGTGTAAAAGTCTCACAAATGTGGTATTGTCATATTCAGGACAAGTAGCAGAATGTACTTTTAGGCGTAACTCTTGGTATGTACAGTACATGCTATATGTTAGAAATATCTTATAAATTGACAACTTAATAACTTGTGGAAAAAAATGACATGTTCAAAAGACTCATTATGCCTCATAGAATATATGTTGGGGTGCTTGCTTTCCAAAATGTGATCATTTTGTGGGTAATTCCATTGTCCTGGTGCTAAAGGGCCTTAAAAATTGTGATGGGTAGTCAGGAAATGAAAAGTAATTTATGCCTCTAGAACACCTGATGGTGCTACTTGGATGTTGGGCCTCTGTATGTGTCCAGGCTGTAAAAAAGTCTCACATACAGTTGTGTTCAAAATAATGGCAGTCAGACATCACTAACCTGATCAATCACTTTTTGGTAGAAATTATATTTCTACATGGCAAATAATTTACTAGCAGGTGTAGTCAGAGTAATAGAAATCCAACAGACCCAACAGTCATGACATGCATGCTGCTGATTCTGTGTAATTGAATCACTAATTGAAAGGGGCATGTTCAAAATAATAGCAGTGTGGAGTTCTATTAGTGATGTCATTCATTCTTTGAAAAACAGGTGGCAATTATTGCCCTTAGTAAAGGAAGGAGGGCAGCAAATGTTGTACATGCTGGTTACAGTGCATTTCTCTCTGAAATTGTGAGGAAAACGGGTCATTCCAGACATTGTTCAGAAGAACAGCGTACCTTAAAAGTTGATTGGAGAGGGGAACACATATAAAGAAGTGCAGAAAATGATAGGCTGCTCAGCTAAAATGATCGCAAATGCTTTAAAATGGCAACCAAAACCAGAAAGACGTGGAAGAAAGCGAAAAACTATTATTCAAATGGATAGAATAGCCAAAATGGCAAGGACTCAGCCAACAATCAGCTCCAGGAAGATCAAAGAAGGTGTAAAGTTACCTGTGAGTACTGTTACAATTAGAAGACGCCTATGTGAAGCCAAGCTACCTGCAAGAAGCCCCCGCAAAGTCCCACTGTTGAAAAAAAGACATGTGCTGAAGAGGTTACAATTTACCAAAGAGCACATTGACTGGCCTAAAGAGAAATGGTGCAACATTTTGTGGACTGATGAAAGTAAGATTGTTCTTTTTGGGTCTAATGGCCGGAGACAGTTTGTCAGATGACCCCCAAACACTGAATTCAAGCCACAGTACACTGTGAAGACAGTGAAGCATGGTTGCGCAAGTATCATGATATGGGGATGTTTCTCATACTAAGGTGTTGGGCCTATTTATCGCATACCAGGGATCCTGGATCAGTTTGAATACATCAGAATACTTGAAGAGGTCATGCTGCCTTATGCTGAAGAGGAAATGCCCTTGAAATGGGTGTTCCAACAAGACAACAACCCCAAACACACCAGTAAATGTGCAACATCTTGGTTTCAGACCAACAAGATTGACGTTATGGAGTGGCCAGCCCAATCCCCGGATCTTAATCCAATAGAAAACTTGTGGGGTGACATCAAAATGCAGTTTTTGAGGCAAAACCAAGAAATAGAGAAGAACTGTGGAATGTAGTCCAATCCTCCTGGGCAGGAATACCTGTTCACAGGTGCCAGAAGTTGGTTGACTCCACGCAACGCAGATGTACAGCAGTTCTCAGAAACAGTGCTTATACAATGAAATATTAATTAAGTGATTCAAATGAAAGCAAAATCTTCAAACATTTTTCAGTTTATATAGTGAATGTTTGAGTTTGTAAAGAAGAATACAAACACTGCTATTTTTTTGAACAGTCTAATATTCAATTTTCTTCAATTTCTTTAGAGGAACAACACAAATTTGATATATTTTTCTTCATGTTTTGATTTGGAATAGAATGTGTAGTGTTCCCAATGCATTTGTGTGTATGGAAATAAAAGCTATTAGAAGGATTTTGAGCTTTATTCACTTTTTTCAACACACTGCTATTATTTTGAACACAACTGTATGTGGTATCGACATATGATAATGATAATGATTGGTACCATAGATTGTAGACTCTATAACTTTAACACAGACTAAATCAGGGGTGGGCAACCTGCGGCTCTCCAGCTGTTGTCTGACTACATTTCCCATGAGACATTGCAAAACTGACAGTTACAGCTATGATTTGCAGAAGCATGATGGAATTTGTAGTCCTGCAACAGCTGGAGAGCAGCAGGTTGTCCACCCCTGGATTAAATAATATCCTGATTTGGGTTGCTTTTACTAAAGAAATGTAGCAGTAAAAATTCTGGTCAAAATTTATGAAGAAAATTTACTTATTTGCTAAATTTTTTAATAGAAACTAAAATAAAATGTGTTTTTTTAAATTTTTGCTCTTTTTTTGCTTATTTCACAAAAAATAAAGAGCCCAGTGGTGATTAAGTACCACCAAAATAAAGCTCTATCTCTGTGAAAAAAAATGATAAAAGTTTTGTTGAGGTACAATGTAGCATGAATTGTCATTCAAAGCACGAGAGCACTGAAAGCTGAAAATTGGTCTGGGCAGGAGAGGGGTAAAAGTGCCTGGCATTGAAGTGGTTAATCCTACCTGTAGTCTATCTCAAGGCAACCCAGTGATAGAGCAGCCTATCCAGACAAAGAGCAGAGTGTCTCATGCAAACTCCACCTCTAAAGATGTGAGGACTGCGGACACATAGCCCCCCAATCATTGTAATGAATGCTTTGTTAAGGTATTGCGTATGTAAGGGTGATTCTGTGATCCTGGGACATCGCTTGGGACATTTATTATCAGGATTGAGGCAGAACTGTCCTGGCAAAGTTGGAACAGTTGGCATCTATGCATTTTTTTCATAAATTTTATTTTCACCTTTTTTCATCTTTCTTTGCATCTCAGTGCTACCATCCAACCTCTTTCAGTCACTTCCTGCTTTGCATTTGCTTCAACGCCAGTCACCTGTAGATTGGACTGATTCTTGAAAGTGACAACAGTAGACCATGTGTGGTTTTAGGTAGAAATAACATAAAGGTGCATTCCATTCCCACAGGTGATTGGTTGCTAGGTCGGTCCTAGCAACCATTTACCAGCTTGTTAATATGAAATGTTCATTTGGCCAGCTCCTCCTCCCGCCCTCCATCCTGAGTCCTGCAGTCTTCTGCTCTCCGCTGTGCACTGAGAATGTCAGCAGCAGCGGAGCAGGCTGAAGGAAATGGGGGCAGTAGACATTGTTGGGGGGGGGGGAAGGGAGCCAGAGGTCACTGCAATGGGGTAAAGAGGACACTACTGGGGGGAGGTGATGTTCAGAGGAAGCTGTTATGGGCAGGGCCACCCCCTTAGCTGTGTCCTCTACCGCCCTTCATATCGCTCCCCCCCCACAGTAGTGTCCTCTGCCCCCCTTTTCCCCCATAACAGTGACCTTGTGTCCCCATCTCCCCACCACAGCAATATCCTCTGCCCTCCTTTCCCCCATGACAGTGACCTCTAGTCCCTCTTCCCCCCACCAGCAGTGTCCTCTCCCCCCCTTCCTTCCCATGGACAGGTATTTTACAAATCTGGATTCCCAGAGAGTGGGGATCTGCTCCCCCCCTATGGCAGCTGTCTAAGCAGCCTTATGCTGGCGCCCAGCATACGGCTGCTTAGGCAGTCTTCCGAGAGCACCAGGGTAGCTGGGGGGCAGAAAAATCCCAATTCCCAGCCACTTGCTGGGAATTCAGATTGTTATAATACCTGAATTCCAATGATCCCCTTTATTTTCCTCCTGGAGAGCTGAAAGCTAGCATCTCCTCCTTGCCCTCCCACCAGCGTACAGCTGCTGCAGGAGGAAATCCAGGGCATTGGTTCTAGTAAACGCCTCCCCGCTGCCCTTCCCATCTTTGTTCCTCCTTTTTTCTGCTGCCTGACCCTTCCCCCAAGTGCTCTCCTTTCAAAAAAAATGTGAAAAATATTAAAAAATAAAAATGTAAAAATAAAAACTACTGACCATCCACTCCCCTACTGACACCAACCTCTTCCCTACTGATGCTGTCCACTGCTCTGCTGACTGACACCAACCTCTGCCCTACTGATGCTGTCCACTGCTCTGCTGACTGACACCAACCTCTGCCCTTCTGATGCTGTCCACTGCTCTACTGACTGAGACCAACCTCTGCCCTTCTGGTGCTGTTCACTGCTCTACTGACTGAGACCAACCTCTGTCCTTCTGACGCTGTCCACTGCTCTACTGACTGACAGCAACCTCTGCCCTACTGACGCTGTCCACTGCTCTATTGACTTACACCAACCTCTGCCCTACTGACGCTGTCCACTGCTCTACTGACTGACACCAACCTCTGCCCTATTGACGCTGTCCACTGCCCTGCTGACTGACACCAACCTCTGCCCTACTGACACTATCCACTGCCCTGCTGACTGACACTATCCATTTCTCTACTGACTGACAGCAACCTCTGCCCTACTGGCTGACACTGTCCTTTTTTAAGGTAGGCTAAATTTGTATTTTTACAGTGACGTTTGTTTTATTATATTTTTCTACATGTTCCTTCCTATTTAGTTAGGTCTTGCTAGTTACTTTGTTTAGTTAGTTTTTAAATGGCGCTCTCTTTCATGTTGTTCAGGTAGATCTCCACCTCTCAAAGGTTGCCTACCTCTGCCATACACCTTTAAGCAGTGCTGTTGTTATACAAACTGAATATTATAATTTCTATTTCATAGATGGAATTAAAACCTTACACTGAACTGTATGCATGCTCTGTTGCACTGGATAACTGGCTAACTATTGTCATGTAAGCAATGGTTGTACTGTAAGGAATGTACAATCCAGCTGTTATACTGATTGCCAATGTTACGTGTATGGCAAATAAAAATCGTGTTTAATCCTGGGTTCAGATATGTGCGGTATATCACATGTGATTCGCACAGGAATCGTACCCGCAACAGATCGCATGAACGGGGTGCGATTCTGATGCGGTGAGGAATCCTCACTGAAAACGCTGTGAATTTGGCACCGCATCAGTGTGCACCAGGGCTAAAACGTGGCATTGCAGCAGACTAACATGCATAACATGGATTTCTGTAAAGCAAGCAGTACTGCAATGCAACAATGTAAAAAGTGACACATAACTCTTGATGGACATGAATGAATGTGCTAAATATCTGTTTTGGCAATACATTTTACAATGTGCATGTAAGCAAATGTAATACTTTTATTTTCTCCTAGACTGTAAGCTCGAAAGGGCAGGGCCCTCTTACCCTTGTGTATCGTGTATTGTTTTGCTACTGTATTGTCTCATGTCTTGTCCCCCATTCTAATGTACAGCGCTGAGCAAACCCTTTGGCGCTATATAAATACTCTATAATAATAATCTATAATAATTTGTAATAATTGTCTTGTTTCTGATTCTAAAGCTCATGAATCCCTATCATGTCCACAATTTTAACGCTAATGAAGCTCATTTAAAATACATCTGATTCACCATGATTAAAATTATTTAAAAAGAAAAAAAATCATATTATGGTTAAAAGGTCTTAGTTTATTCTGTTTATGCAGATCGGAGACTAATGCATCATTCTCTGAGATTTACAGTGTCTGGCGCCATCGAAAAATGTCCAAAATATAGCTAGTTCTTTTCTCATTTCTGCTAATCTAAGTTAGTATGTGCAGTCTTTTTAATTAAATGTTCCTCAATAAAAGCTAAGAGAAAAAGAATGGATTAAATAGAAGACTGATGATAATTACCCAGAAAAAGGCTTTCATCTGGTTCGGATGCAGATTAAATTAAAATCAGGTTTGTGTCCAAAAAAGGCTATATAGTCAAGCAAGAGAGGTAATAGCTGCATGTTACAGAGCTACAGTTATTATCACAATAGCTTCAACTTTGGGTTTGCATGACTCCAACGGCTGCCAGAAAGACTACTGACACCACACACACTCTGTCTCTGGGCTTAATACACAGTGTAGGAGGGATAAAACAGGAGATGCTAGAGAAAAGGACTTACAGGATGTTTTACTCATTTATACACAGCACTTTTTCATAGAATTTACAGAAAACAGAGGGCCTGCTCATTATTTTAGCACTGCTTTGATATGCATTAACAAATGTTGTCCATCTGTTAAATCTGTATTGTGTTGGAGTAGCCCATTGTTTGAATTACTGTAATGCATTTGTTGCAAGTACATGAATAAACCTCCAGTAATGCTATTGCTAGGCTGCAGCTAGAGGGAGCTCTAATGATTTGTAGTTAGACTTCAGGAGAATGATACCAACAAGCTCACATTAAACTCGGAATGCAAGTGAGCAACACGTGTTTTGTACTCTCCTCATTGATACAGGTTAGTCACACTTTGTTTATGCTATCTTTGTTCAGTTTTGTGTTTGTTCAGACATTCACTTTCTCTGTTTAGTATCCTATATGTTAGTAATGGTAAATCTCTAATACAAATTGATACGCTTTTCTGTATGGCCTGCACTACCACTATAAAGAAAGTAATTATATGTATAATGTGATCCATTTCTGTTTGACACATTAAACTCCGAATGCAATTGAGCAACTCGTGTTTTGTGCTCTCCTCTTTGATACAGATGCTGCCTACTGCATTTTTTCATCATACCTCGCACTCCCATCACCGATAATACTGTAACACATAGATCTAAATACTGAATCACTGACATCAGTCGATGCCCCTGAAGGAGCAGACAATCTAATGTCCCTGGCCAGGGCTGGATTTCCATCACTGCCGTTTGTACAGACAGAACCTTTAGTGCTTGATGCCAAACCCCTTTGTTTGGATCGTCTCTTGTAAGTAAATCTTTTTTCTTGCTTTGTTGGTCCAGTCCTGGATTTATATATTGTTAGGTGTACTTAAACATTCATGAGATATCTATATTTCTACCAATGATGGAGGAAAAAAAAAGTATGCTTGAAATTTAAAAATTGACTTTGTTCCTCTCCTGCTTATAAGCCTACTGTGCCTAGTAGTAAATCCAGATCCATGTGATCGCACAGCCCCAGCTCCTCTGTGTTAATGAATGACTGCTGTGGCTGGTGGGGGGGAACACTGACAACAGGCGAGCTATGGAAGCATTTGGTTAACATTACAGCTCTGTTCAGTTTAGGCCTGTTGTTGCCACTCCTTGACACAGGGGAGCTGGAGCTGTGCAATTACACGACCTCTCCAAAGAAGAGAAAAATAAGGTATTTATACTGTGTTTTTTTAAGTATGCAATATATAGTTTTAGCATATATATATATATATATATATATATATATAAGAAAATTGGATTGCTGCACATAAAAAAACTTTTATTGTTAAAAGATCACCATACAAAAGGGTGATCCAAAAAAATGGACAAAGCCATACATCATAGTGTTCAACAGATAGTTTTGGGCTATTGTGTTAATGTCCTTCTTCAGATCAAAACACATACTGAAATACAAAATGCTACTTAGACCAATATATACATACATCATAATTGGAATCAATTATGTAATTAACCACAAATTGAATGCACATCAGATGAACATCTTCTAATAAAGGTGGTGAAGCCTGTGTGAAACAGGCCTAAATCTGTTTTGAGGTTTCATAACAATGGATAGAATGAGTTGCTAGTGGCAAGGTAAGTATAGTTTACTCTGAATGGAGCCAGCTTTGTACATCACTAGAGGATACTGTTTGATGAGCATTATTTTGAAGGTAAAATAAACAATTATGATAATCCTGTTATTTATATTAAAAAAAAAACTTCCAGACCATTTCTAGCCTGCTATAAAGCAAAATCCGTTTTCAAAGCAAGAAAGAATAATGAGGAGAAGCAGAAGATAGCAGGCATATTTTAAAGAATACATTCAGTTATACTTCTGAAAACAAATGTCAGTAAGGCTTTAAGGCTACTTTCACACTTATCCGCAGCAAAAACATGCTAAAACATGCTGCATATTTGCCGCGTTTTTACTGCAATGCTTTTTACACAGAACATGTGACTCAAAAACTGCATCAAAATGCAACACGGTTGTGTTTTTTTATGCATTTTTGCTGTGTTTTCCATGCATTTATTATTATTGTTATTATTATTAGTATGCAGGATTTATGTAGCACCAACAGTTTGTGCAGCGCTTTACAAAATTAATGGAGACATTACAGTTACAATACAATTTGGTACAAGAGGAAACAGAGGGCCCTGCTCATTAAAGCTTACAATCTAGGAGGAAGGGTTGAGTGATACAAAAGGTAATAATTGTGGGGGCATGAGCTGATGGAGGAAATAAATGGCGGTTTACTAGGTAGAAGCAGGATAGACTTCTTTAAAGAGAAAGGTTTTAAGGGATCTTCTAAAAGTGGATAGATTAGGAGACAGCTGGAGAGGTTGGGGTAGAGAGTTCCATAGGATGGGAAAAGCTTTGGAGAAGTCCTGGAGGCGAGCATGGGAGGAAGTGACACAGGAACTAGAGAGCAGAAGGTCTTGGGAGGATCAAAGAGAGCGGTTTGGTTGATATTTTGAGACCAGGTTGGTGATGTAGCTGGGGGCAGAGTTGTGGATGGCTTTGTAAGTTGTTGTTAGTATTTCAATGGGGAGGTGTGTTTTTGGTGCGTATTTTTTTATCACACCCAAACCTGCACCAAAAATGTAGCAGGGGTATTTTTCTAAACGCAGCACAAAGGCTCAGTGTAAAGAATTCCATAGGACTACATGGTCACAAGTTTTTCTTTTCTTTTTTTTGTAACAAAAAAGCAGAAGAAAAGCAGATCAGCGTGAAAGCAGCCTAACTCCTAAGACATATGTTTATACCAGTTTCAGCTAAGTTATATGTTCCATTATACATTACATCAGTCCTGACTGTACTCAGGCAACAAAGGAGAAAGGACAGTGATAGTGTCCAAATGTGGCTGTGGTTAGATATATTAAAGCAGAACTAAAGACAAAACATTTTTCATTTTGGATAGAGTAACGGAGGGTTATGACCCCTGTCATGTTTTCTTCTGCCATTTGTATCTCATTGAGGAGATTTTCCTTTTTTTCCTGTCCAATAAGCAAAACAGAAAGTGAGAAGAAATCCCTCCAAAGTGAGGTCACCAGTGTGTCCAGAACCCACCAGAAATAATGTCCCCTTGTAAGAGTTCCCTTCTATTCCTGTTTTGGTGACAACCTAAAATTTGGAATTTTTTTTCACTTTTGGTGGTGAAATACCAGATATTCACCTACGCTAAGGCAAAACTGGAAATGAAAGCAGTTGACACAATTTGCAGGCAACAATTTAACAATTTAATTGCAACGCTAATCGTTATATTCAAAATCAAGAGATAAAACAACACCAAAGATTGTGGTGCAACAAGAGTCCTTTATATTATAAAACGACTCTTGGAGCCATTGATAAAGTCCTGCCAAACTTGTTCTTATAGGGTATGCAGTGGCAAAACAAAAGTTGACCACCTATAAGAGTGCTACAGATTGTGATAGAACCCAGAGAAGAGATCCTTCACCTTCAATCTGCACACACAGTCTCTTACTGCATAATTATGATCACCAAAGTAAAGCGGTCAAAAACACATTCAGATATCAAGATATGATGGCCAGACTTTCAGGCTCTCACTCCACTGGTACACATATGCAGCAAGACTTTCCCAGTACCAAGGACCGTTCCACCAGGATAGAAAGTTTTTTCTCAATAGTCTCTCCCCTCTCCTCATCCTCCTCCCCTCTCCACCGTTACCTACGGACAAATAGAGAGGGTGAGTCTCCCTAACCAACCAGGACACAGACAGCATTAAAAAACTGACCGGTGCTCTAATCCCTCTCCATTCTATCTGTATAAGTTAAGTAACTTCTGATGTTCAGTTTAACAAAACTATCTACTGTGAAATAATGTCAAAAACAACAGTACTCAAATCCTGGTGCTACTCAATGAGACACAGTATTTGTCATTTGATTAGGTGCAGCTCACCACAGATCAGGGAAAAGAGTCCATCTCCCAAAATGCGTCAACTATTCCAACCAGGCAGGACCCCATTGTTTGGGACTGAAAGATCTGGCTCTATGTCTGCTTTAATGGTTTGCTTGTGAGTATCCATTGTGATATATTGTTTTAATAAATTTGCTATTGCGGTAATGTACGAGGAGAGTTATATAGTTATTCTGGCTGAAAAAAAAGACAAAAGTCCATCCAGTTCAACCATAAAAAAAAAATCGTTATACTCCTACACCCACAGTTGATCCAGAGGAAGGCAAAAAACCCAGTAAAGCATGATCCAATTTGCTCCTGTAGGGGAAAAATTCCTTCCTGATCCCCTGAGAGGCAATCGGATATTCCCTGGATCAACTTTACCTAGAAATAGTAACCATTTATATTCAGAGTGCGCCCTCTTGTGTTTTTTCCTGAAAACTATCTACTGTATTAACTAATATTTTGCTATATCACCTGTAAACATTGAAACAGTATGAGCCCCCCTCTCACTTCTCACTTTTATCATTATTATTTTTTGTGTATGCCTGCCATCTTGCCATGTTGATCTCTGACAGCAGTCTACTCCAATCAGGAACTCAGAGTGCCTGAAATATGTTGTGCCTGCAAGTTCAGCTGACCAGTTTCTCTATCCATTTACTACCCCATTACTGCCCTAATGCTTTCTCAACTGCATGATTTGCTGTGTTTACACCAATTGGCCAATCCTATTCCACAGTCCCTTTCTGGGTTCTTGTCTCCGCTTAGAGCAGGCATCACTAAATGGCGGACCGCGATCCAAATATGGACCGAGTGACGGTCCTGTCTGGACCGCGGCCACACCACTTAGCAGCCTGAGTGGACTCCTCTCCTTCCACTGCTGCAGCTGTTAGAAATCAGGAGGAATGGCAGGGTGGACTCCTATTCTGTATGTCCTTGCCTGCCACCAATGTAGTCGCCGCTGCTGTTGAAGTCACAGTAGGGAAGAGGGCAGAAGGAATGAAAGCAAGGACTCCTCTTCTGAATATACCAGCTTGCTGCTACCGTCACTGAGCTCACAGCGGGGAAGAGCGCGGGAGGCAATGCAGGTCTACAAGGGGAGTGGGGGAGGTGAGCCTTTTAACAAGAAGAGTTGAACGGCTCACGCCCTCAGTGGAGACCTTCTGTGCCTCCTGCCCTCCTCCCTGCTCTGAGTTCAGCGGTGGCAAGTCGGTACATTCAGAAGAGGAGTCCTTCCTTCCATTCCTTCCGCCCTCTTCCCTACTGTGCCTTCAACAGCAGTGGTGACAATAGTGGTGGCAGGCGAGTACATGCAGAACAGGAGTCCACCCTGTCATTCCTCCCGCCCTCCACAATACTGAGTTAAGGTAGGGGGAAGTTCATGGGGGGAAGGGGTTGTGATGTCAGAAAGGGGATCTGTGATATGGGGGGGCTGTTAGAGGGGGAACTGTGATATGGGGGAGCTGTGATGTGGGGGGCTATGAGAGGGGGAAGCTGTGATATGGGGGGCTGTTAGAGGGGGAGCTGTGATATGGGGGGCTGTGAAGTGGGAGGGGGTAGTGGTGATATGGGGGGCTGTGAAGTAAGGGTGGGGGGAGCTGTGAAATAGAGGGCTATGATAGGGGGGAACTGTAATACTGGGAGGGGCTGTGATGTGAGAAGGAGAGCTGTGATATGGGGGAACTGTGATGTTAGAGGGGAGCTGTGATATGGGGGGCTGTGATGTCAGGAGGGGAGAAGCTGTGATGTGGAGGTTTGTGATTGCAAGGGGGACTGTGATGTGAAGGGGGGATGTGATGTAAGCGGGGCTATATTGTTCTTGGAGGGCTCTAATGTTAAAGGGGGGCTGTGATGGGAAAGGGGGGACTGAGGACATTAATTTAGGGCTGTGATGTAAAAGACCTGAGTAATAGAAGAAAAATGAGATTCGGACCTCTGCAGAAAGAAAATGTTACCAATCGGACCTCTGTGAATTCTAATTACGTACCCCTGCCTTAGAGCATCCTTTCTCAGCCAGAGTTCCTCCAGAGCTTGGTAGGTGTTCCTTGAGTAGTAAACAGTTATGGATTGATGTTTCATCTATTGAAGCCTGCTTGTTTACAAGAGATCAGTGGGATCTCCCTTCTAATTTCTCAGTTATCTTTTTAGCTGTCTGTAAGGGTGGCATTCTTTTGAATGATCCTGCCCTTATAACATGGAATCCTTTCCACTGACTGTCAGTGATATGGGAACTACAATGACCATCAATATAAGGGTCAATTCCCTCTGACCACAAACATAAGGAGCATTCTTCTTCTTTTTTTTTTTTTCATTTCATCCCTTCCCCGTCCCCCCCCCTCCCCCTGCCTATTTACCACCCACCCCCCCCATCCAATCCCTGAACCCTTCTGCTCTGCATTTTCCTGATTATTTCTGGAGATCGTAATCCCTATAAAAGAAGAACAAAATATGTTTCCATATTATTCTATGTTAATCCCTCATAAACTCTAAGGCTAGCCTTGACTTTTTGAATTCCTCCCATTTGTTCCATCTTGTATGGTGACTCTCCATCTTATCTTCATTCAAATGATAAAGTTCCTCCAGTTTACATATTTGATCCACCCAGTCTTTTAATTTTTGCATCTCCTGTCTCCTCAAATACTTGGATATCAGTCCCTTTGCTGCATTCAAATTGTATAATAAACCAAATTCTTTATATTTTTAACTGAAAGCTTAGTACTATGAAAAAGGCAAATCTCTGGGTCTACTAGAATATCAACCTCTGTAATTTTCTGAATCAAGCTTACTATTTTCCCCCAATACTCTTGTATTTTAGAACACTCCCACCATATGTGATACATTGTGCCTCTACCGCCACATCCACGCCAACATAAAGGTGAATTATCTCCACTCAATCTATGTGCCACACTTGGTGTGATATACCATCTTGCCAAACACTTATAATTAATTTCTACCTCCTGCATATTTATATCTCCGTGGATTATTCTATACATTTTCCTGTTTTTCCGCATTTATTGTAACTTCCCATTTTTCTATATATGGAGGACTTATATCTGCGTTTATTTCAGTGAGAATCTTGTATATTTTAGAGGTTCCGTGTTTCCTATCTCCCCGTGTACCTAACAAGTGCTCAAAAGGATTCCAATCCTCTCTTATTCTTAAAGGCTTTGGAAGCTTTCCTATAAAGTGTTTCAATTGAAAATAACGCCACTCATCCATTCTTGTAAAAATGTCTCCTTTTTTTCCAATTCCTTAAGTGATCCTATTTCCTCCCCCACCATTATATCCCTTAATTGTGCATCTTCCTTCTTAATCCACTTCCCTGTGATACCTTCCTTACCGGGGGGGGGGGCAAAACTCTGTGGACTTTAAGGGCATTAACAATGAATTAAATTCCCATCCCATCTGTTTGTGTAAAACATCCCAAACTCTGAAAACATTAAATGTGAACAAACTTGTATTGTCTGCTAATCCTCTGTATTGTGGAGGTAACCATACAATTCCACTTAATTTAGTATTACTTAGTATATTTTCTATTTTAACCCAGCTTTTCCCCTCTGCATTATATGTCCAGTCAAAAATTCTCGCCATTATTACTGAGTTATAATATCTTTTTAAATCTGGGACTCCCAATCCTCCTTTCTCTTTATTTCTACATAAAATTTCCTAGCTTATTTTCGGTTTTTTATTCCTCCAAATAAATCTTATTAACATTTTTTTAATTGATCTAAAGTATACTTCTGGTAGTTTAATTGGTATCATTTGAAATTTATATAATATTTTTGGAACAATCACCATTTTTATCAAATTTATACGACTTATCCATGACAGGGTTCTCCCTCCTAATTTCCTTAGTTCATCCCTGATCTCATTTAACAATGGGATATAATTAAATTTATACAAGTTCCTGGAGGATACAGTTAATTTTATTCCTAGATATTTCAATTCTTTTTCTCTCCAAACAAAGAGAAATTCCTCCTGTAACCTATTTTTCTCTCTATTTGGAAGACTTATGTTTAAAATTTCTGTTTTTGTTGGGTTAATTTTTAAATTTGACATCTCCCCATATTCTTTCAGTGATTTCATTAAATTTGGCAATGTTATCCTTGGGTTTCCCACTTAGAACAGCATGTCATCTGCATAAGCTGCCACCTTATGCTCTGTATCTCCTATCCAAATTCCTTTCATATCTATTCCTTATTGTAGCCAAAAGAGATTCCAATGATAAAACATATAGCAACAAAGGGCATCCCTGTCTAGTTCCGTTCTGCATCCCAAAATACTCATTGCATTCCCCATTAACCATGATTGCTGCAGAGGGTTGACTATATAATTTCCTTATCCACTCTCTCATTCTAGGTCCCATCCCCAATACTTCCAGTGTATCAAACATATATCCCCAATCTACTCTATCAAATGCCTTTTCAGCATCGATAGAGAGTACTACTGCAGGGATTTTCTCTTTCCTACTTTTTTGTATGAGATTTGTATGATTTTCTCTACCCTCTCTCCCTGGGACAAAGCCTACTTGGTCTAAGGAGCATTCTTCTTACGGACCACAAATATAGAGGACATTCTTCCCACTGACCACAAATATAAGGAGAGTTCTTCCCACTGACCACAAATATAAGGATCATGTTTCCCACTGAACACAAATATATGGTTAATTCTTCCCGCTGACCACAAATATAAGGAGCATTCCTCCCACTGACCACAAATATAAGGAGCATTCTTCTTACTAACCAGGAATATAAGGAGCATTCTTTTAATTGACCACAAATATAAAGGACATTTTTGCCACTGACCACCAATATAAGCAGCATGTCTCCTACGGACCACAAATATAAGGAGCATTCCTCCCACTGACCACCAATATAAGGAGCATTCCTACCGTTGACAACAAATATAAGGAGCATTCCTACCATTGACCACCAATATAAGGAGCATTCCTACCACTGACTACATATATAAGGAGAATTCCTCCCACTGACCACACATATAAGGAGCATTCCTACCATTGACCACCAATATAAGGAGCATTTTTCCCGCTGACCATAAACATAAGGGGCATTCTTCTGAATGACCTCCAATGTAAGGGGGGCCTTCTTCAACTGACTACTTCCTTTTATTATTATTCCTTATACTTCATGATTAATACTGAAAATAATTTTGTGCATATAGAAGAGGGATGTTAAACAAATTTGCTTTGGGTGTTATATACAGCAGGCCTTGAAATTTCCACTCGCCAGCTTGAACTGGCGAGTGGAAATTATGGTGGGTGCGAGTGTGTCCCCAGGGCCGGCTGCTGAGTAGGCTCGGAACTCAGGGCCGGATCTGTCACTCGCACTGGGAGCCATCAGACTGCTCAATAGTTGAGCAAAGTAAAAGCAAAGGAAGGAGTGTGTGCTGTGCTCTCTGCCTCCCCCTAGAGTGCAGTACCCGGATCTGTGAGTGAAGGTAACGAAATACTGCAACTTTTTATAGGGCTGTGTCCGTGTGTGTGTGTGTGTGTGTGTGTGTGTGTATGTACATGTATCTGTGTGTGTGTGTGTTTGTGTGTGTCTGTGTATGCATGTACATGTGTCTGTGTGTATGTACATGTGTGTATCTGTACATGTGTCTGCGTGTATGTACATGAATGTGTGTGTGTACATGTGTCTGTGTGTGTGCACATGTGTCTGTGTGTGTGTTCATGTGTGTGTGTGTATGTACGTTTGTGTGTGTGTTTGTGTGTATGTACGTACATGTGTCTGTGTGTACATGTGTCTGTGTATGTATGTACATGTGTCTGTGTGTATGTACATGTGTCTGTGTGTATGTACATGTGTCTGTGCGTGTGTATTTCTGTGTATGTACATGTGTCTGTGTGTATGTACATGTGTGTCTGTACATGTGTCTGTGTGTGTATACTTGTGTCTGTATATGTGTGTGTGTGTACATGTGTCTCTGTGCGTGTGTGTACATGTTTCTGTGTGTGTATGTACATGTCTGTGTGTGTACAGGTGTCTCTGTTTGTGTGTGTGTATGTACATATGTCTGTATGTAAACCTACATGTATGGGTGGTTTGGACAGGTTCAGGATTATGTGGTTATTATGGGTGGTAGAGTATGGGACATTTGAGGTACTTCTGGGTTGGATAGTAGGTAGGACATGCTTAGTAGAGTTATGGTTTTGTGAATGAAAGATTATGTGGGGTTATGGTTGTATGCGGTACATGGTCTAAGTATGATGGAGTGTTTAGGGGGACATTGGAGGCCCTGATGTAATGTGGGGGGACTCTGAGGACACTAATGTAATGTGAGGGGACTCTGGGGACCCTGATGTAATGTGGGTAACATTTAACAGTGTCATTTCATGAAATAATTTACGAGTGCGTGTTTAGGGGCGGAATTAGGGGCAAGGCAGGGTAAGGGTAGGGTGGGGCAACTGGTGGAGAGTAACTCTTAAGGCCTGGTTAGTAGCTCAGGACTTGAAATTGTAAGCCCTGATACAGTATATGTTTAGTTATATCTACAACTTACTGATCAGGCTAAAGTAATGTGAGATGTAGGCATCATTTTTTGCAGGGGTTCCCCAAAACCTGAAAAATATTTTAAAGGGTGCCGCCCATGATAAAGAGGTTGAAAAAAGCTGCAATAGAGAGTCCTAAATGATAATCGCATGACCTAATTGTGAATGATCCATGAAGATCTGGACTTCATATATTGTAAATACGTGTGAATAATAGTATATGAGAGGACTGTTTTTGTATTGATAATGGTAAAAAATGTTTTGTTAATACCAATGCGTGGAGGAGCTATCTCTTCTCTTCCTGATGGTAAATCTGGCCCTGTATTGATTACCTGAATATTTTACAGCAGGACATCTTCTCCGGATCTCTTTTAACCCTAAAAAGCATTCTGAGGTCAGTGTACCCATCACCTAGTTGGCACATCACAGTGTGATATAGAGTATGTGTGCCCTATTTGCTTTCCCAACCACTTTAGATCCTGTGTGGACTGGCTTTTGTTTGCTTCAGATGGGTTTTCAATTTCTTTGGAAGTCTATAGGAATGCAAAACTCAATTGAAGCAGGTCAGAGGAGGGTCAGCTGTACCTTTTAAATAAAATCTGAATGACCTCAGAAGCACCGGAAACCGATGTCAAACTGATTCTATTGACACAAGCCCAAAGCCTGACACAAGTCCTTAAAGTGTTTGTTCATCCTTACAGAAAAAAGGTAAAGGTGAACTAACACCTTACACCCTGACCACCTCTTCCCCCACCACCCCGCTATACTTCCCTCCAGGGATTCAGCACTGTCATTGCCAAAGCAGCCAGACCAGAGGTCCGGGGATTTGAAATCCCTGATTTTTTCCCCTTTTCTCTGTTCAGTGCTTCCAAGACAGATCAGAGTGATGCTCTGTGGCAGTGCTGACCAATCAGTACCGCTATGATCCATCCTGGAAGCTCTGCACAGAGAAGAGGGAAAAGTATGGGGATTTCAAATCCCTGGACCTCTGGACTGGCTGCTTGGGCAATGACAGCTCAGCATACCCGGAGGTATGTACATCAAGGACCAAGGGGGTGGCTAGGGTGTATGGTGGTAGCTAACCTTCCCATTTTTTTCTGTAAAGGTAGACTAACGTTTTGGGGTTGTTTTACTAAAAGTGGAGAGTGCAAAAGCTGGTGCAGCTCTACAAGGTAGCCAATCAGCTTCTAACTTCAGCTTGTTCAATTAGGCTTTGACAAAAAACCTGGAAGCTGATTGGTTTCTATGCAGAGCTGCACCAGGTTTTGCACTCTTCAGTTTTAGTAAATCAACCCCTTTATGGAGTTAAAGTGGTTCTGAAACCTTAACCTTTCACTTACCCGAGCCCTCATACAAATCCAGCACTGTGCCCGTCTGCAGCTCTTCTCTCCCCTCACTTCCTGGTCTCTTGGGCTTTGCTGAGGTAGTGGGAACCTCCCACTGCTGTCAATCAAAGCCAGTGACGAGGGAGCTGGGTCCAGCTCTCTGTGTCTATGGAGCATCTTTCTATGTTGGCACTTGGCAGAGGGGAGGAGCCAGGAGCACTGTTGATGGACCCAAGAAAAGGAGGGTCGGGGCTGCTCTGTGCAATTCCATTACACAAGGCAGGTAAGTACTGTATAAACCTGTATGTTATTTTATAAATTTACAATTACTTTAAACATGGGGCACAGTTCAATTAAGAATAACAATATTAGTAGAAGTAGACTTTGGCAACGCTAAAAAAAAAACCTTTCTACAACTACTTCTTTTCTATGCCAGGAAAACTATAGTGTTGAATTGGACCACCACTGATATAAAAATATTGAAATCATGCATAGAAGTTTGCTCTTTAACATTTTACCCCTTTATAGGCTGAATAATAAGGTTTGAGGTCAAGCAAATATGGCAAAATTTGGGGATAAATGAGAAAACTACCCAAAATCCTGTGAGCAACATCTTCATATCTGATGTAGTAGAATACATCAAATGACCTTACTACTCAGACATGCATCTGCATTATCCATACTAATTAGGGATGAAATTAAAAAAAGACACAAGAATTAGTTGAGTTGGCTATCTTTTTAACAGAAGCGTCATAACCGCACTGAATTATCTTTTATTGTTTGCTGTACTTGTCACTATGTACAATGTACTTATTTATTTACTTAATACTGAATTCTTGGATCCTATACCCAGTTGGAGCACTGACACATGTTCTTGTATACATAATCCTTATTCTGCATGTCCTTACCATTGCTTACATGTTGTGTACCTCTGTACTTTATTGTTCCTAATAAATTCTCATTATAAAAAAGAGAATAATAATAAAATGTATTAATATTTAAAGTGTTTGTTATAGACCAAACCTTATATTTTGATTTAGGATTGAGTAGGGAAGGGTCATAACGCCTGTCAGGTTTTTTTTTTTTGCTGTCTGTGTCCTGTTAGGGAGAGTTCCCTTCACTTCCTGTCCCAGAGGCACAACAGGAAGTAAGAGGAAATCTTCAACAGTGAGGGGATTCTCCTTTTAGATAGATGTCGCTAGAGCATTTGTCTCCATATCAAGACTTCCTCCTCACCTCTTGTTCTTGTGACATTAGATACACATAGAAAAAGGGGGTAACCGGGACACTGCCAACTATGGACTATAGTGAGAATACCTAGGAAAAAGGGAGGTCAGAAATTATGTAATGAACTAAATACTGGCCCCCATGTAAATAGAGAATATGCCGACTCACATGGAGATAGCCATGTGGTGTCCTCAGGACCCAAACATAACTAAGGGAAAAAGAAGGGAAAACAATGACAGAGGCACAAGATGCCTAAGTCAAGCGGGTCCAAAAGAGGTCAAACTGTGGCTTGTAATAAGAAAAATGTATAAATCTTTAATTGCAGTTAAAACACGAATCAATACACATGGTAAAACCAAAAACAATAATGAAAGGAGAGAGCTTCACCACTACCAAAGAGAAAAATAGAAGAGAATGTGATGGTTGTCTGGGGTGATGCCACGCATGCTATAGTCCCAGCACCAAGAAAGGG
The DNA here is from genome assembly GCF_062004578.1 of Staurois parvus. Classification (NCBI taxonomy): domain Eukaryota; kingdom Metazoa; phylum Chordata; class Amphibia; order Anura; family Ranidae; genus Staurois; species Staurois parvus. The sequence continues at coordinate 10,377,744 of NW_028318094.1, forward strand.
TTATGAAAAACCCAGATAAAATGGGTGTAAGATGTGGGAGTAGGAGGGATAGTGCCAGAGAAAGCTGTAGAATAGAAATTTAGGTCATAAAATAAATTTAAAACATAGTCCGCTTAATTTCTAAACAATTATCTGTGGATATCACATGAAAAGTTGATGGATAGTAATCATGATAATGATAACAAAGCATATGACCAAAAAATAGTATGGAAACAAAATGTAAGTTCTCTGGAACGTCCTCAAGGCTGTGGATGATATAAACCTGGATGGAGATATAAAACCAGGCGCAGCACTATACAGGTGAAACTCAAAAAATTAGAATATCGTGCCAAAGTTTAGTTATTTCAGTAATGCAACTTAAAAGGTGAAACTAATATATGAGATAGACTCAATACATGCAAAGCAAGATAGTTCAAGCCGTGATTTGTCATAACTGTGATGAATATGGCTTACAGCTCATGAATATCCCATAGAGACCGGACTCAATTTATATTTTCAAGATGGGTTTTGCACTAGTGTGTGCAATATAGAGATAGTGTTCCAAAAAGAAATCATAATAAATTACTTCATGCAGCCAAATTTGGAACACTCCAGCAGCCACACAACGCAAATCTCAGTGAGAGATCAATATATTGTAGGTCATGAAGTGTAAACACCGATCCCACAGTACCAGCTTAGATGTATACTGTATATATTCCTCCAGCAGTGTATGTTCACCAATAACCTATTCATAGACCATCATTTATATAAAACTGAACAGATATAAAAAGTTAGCTTCAAACCTGCCACCAAACGAACATGGATCCAGGGCGAGTGGAAGTGAGTAATCCTTTATAGTGGTTTTCAGGTGTAAGCAATCATTCCTTAAATAGATCAAATGATGTTACCCAAATAGCTATTTTCACACGTGGTATACAGCATAGAGTCCTGCTGGTCAGGTTATATGTGGTGCCATCACTGATGTGGACAGTGATGAACTGATCAAGATTTCTGCAGAGTATACAGCGTATACAAAGGAGCAGTTGAGCCGGCTTGTAAAGATATGTAGGCAGTTGGAGCAAAGTCAGGCAGATGAAGGATAAGCAGAGTATGCAGCAGAGCGGCTTTGCCTAACACAATAGCTGATGGGGTCGGACAAGGTGCCGTGGGTGCATACAATTTAGCTTTACCAACTTGAACTTGCCGGTCCGAGAGACTGTGCATGTGCTGGTGTCACCCGGAAGTGACGTTAAGCTTTTCGCCCACCGAGTCACGTGTGCTTCTTCAGATGATCATCAGCCACATTTTTGGAGTCTTTTATATCAGAAGATAGACTAATTCTAACCAATAGTAGAATCGCAACAGATAATTACTAATGATTGGCATAAAAATCAACCAATGACATTCAGATGGGAGTGTTTTACACCAAGGGGAATTATAAAACAATTTAGCAGGAGACAGGAAACGCCTATTTTAATCCCATATATCCACAACAAATTAGATGATCAAAGTTGGAAAGATATGTATCTCCAATAGATTAGAAAGAGAGGGGTAATATGTAGGGATGTATAGGATAAGACACACATAGTAATAGTGACAAATTTCATGAAAAACTTGAAAAGCAATATGAATAATTGTACTAAAGAGACTTATAAAATTACAAATTTACAAAAAATACTCTAAAAATCCACAAAAAAAAAAAAATCAATCAAAAATAAATTATTAACAAAACCACATACAAAAAAAAAAATTTGAATTGAATTTAGATGATATGTATATCAACTACGGATCCAAGAAGACCTGCATGCTACATTCATTATTGAGACCCAAAGGTGTCATAGATCCTAGTTTGAAAATTCACTCCTCTTTACGGAGTAGAATAGTGTCAAAGTCACCCTGCCTAGGGGGAAGTTTCAGTACATATATGACCTTAGCACTTAAGCCATTTGGAGAGGATTGATGTTTTTGTGCAAAGTGCTCCGCCACTGCGATCAGTGTTATTTAAAATACTACCAATATGTTCCCCAATACGCACTCTAAATTGTTGTTTTGTCTTCCCCACATACATTTTATTGCAAGGGCATGACAGCATGTAGATAACCCGTGTCATTGCACAATTAGCAAAGTGTTTGATATGAAAGGATTTGGTACCATGCGCATCCCGGAAAGTATCCGTGCGTTCCACAAATCTACAAATGGAGCAGTGGCCAAACGGGTACATTCCCTTAAGAGGGGGCAAAGATGTGAGCCAAGTTCTAGAAATAGGCCGTGTAAACTCTGAATATACAAGGTTATCCCTTAGGTTTGTAGCCCGCTTGGCCACCAACAAAGGTCGAGGCCCTACTATTGAGGATAGCTCAGGTGTTTGGGTGAGTATGTGCCAGTGTTTTTTGAGTATTGCACGTACTGTATTCCATTGCGTACCAAACCTAGTGATTCCTGCGTCATAGGTAAACAATCAGATGTAGTTAATAATTCCTCCCGTTTACGTTTGGATGCTTTGGACCAAGATTTCCTAAGATTGCTATGGGAATATCCCCTTTCACGGAATCTACAATAGAGGTCTTGGGCCTCTTGTTTATAGTCTTCTTGGTCAGTACAATTGCGCCGAAGTCGAAGGAATTGGCCCGTGGGTATGTCCTGGATGAGAGATTTAGGATGGTGGCTTGTCGCCATTAGGAGAGTGTTCGCCACTGTTTCCTTACAGAAAGTTTTCGTAAATAACCGGCCTGCCCTAACTGAAATTGACAGATCCAGAAAGGAAATTTGGTGTTTATCAAAAACGTATGTAAGTTTGATATTTCTATTATTATGATTCAATTCAGCCAGAAAGAGGTGGAGATCAGACACATCACCTGTCCAAAGCATCAGCACATCATCGATATAGCGTACCCACATAGACGCATGACTAAGATATAATTTGGACTGGTAGACAACCTGTTCCTCCCACCAGCCCAAATGCAAACATGCATATGCGGGGGCCCATGGTGCACTCATGGAAGTACCCCGCACCTGATGATAGGCGGTACCCATAAATTGAAAAAAGTTGAAATGTAAAGCCAGATCAAAGAGTTCGATTAGAAATTCATTCTGAGTATCCATTTGGGGATATAGTTGATCTAGGAAATATGAGACTGTCTTGATACCCCAACTGTGTGGAATTGATGTACTGTATATAATGATTCTACATCTATGCTTACTAATAATGCATTAGTGGGTACTGAAATTTGAGATGTTTTAAATAGGACATCACGGGTATCCTGTACATATGAGGGGAGCTTAAATACCATTTCTTTAATTAAGGCATCCAGATATTTGCCTACATGTTCCATTGGGCCCCCAATGGCTGAAATGATTGGATGTCCAGGGGGGTCCGGCAGTTTTTTATGAACTTTTGGGATTATGTAAATAATAGGGATGTTATATTCCTCTACTTGGAGGTACTTGCATTCGTGAGTAGAGATTAACCCTGCCTCACAGGCAAAGGACAATTTCCTATTTATTAAATCTACCAGTCTGGGAAAGGGATTATAATCCAATTTTACATAGGCAGATTCATCCAAAAGTTGTTATCGAATTTCACATTCATAACTGCTGGCCGTCATAATAACAGAGTCTGGGGCATTTTTGAGTTCATATAGGGCACGACGCTCATCCTTAGTGATATTATCTTTACCCTTCTTATTCCAATCGACAAGGGCAAGATCCCTTTGTACTAGATCTAAAAAGACACTCAGCCATTTATTTTTTTTGAAAGGTGGCATTTTTGTAGATCTAATCTTTAAATCTGCTGTTCCGAGGCAAGGTGTATCAAGATCACCCACCGTATCTTGACTTGATGGATTCTCTTCTAGAAGGGAAATCAATGTCTCCAAAACTTGGAGATCAGTCCCCAATGTTGGGGGATCTGCATTGGTTTCTTCCACATTGGTTCTAGTTTGTTGGTGTAGAGATCTTAAATACACCCTCCTCAGAAATAAATTGATATCTTTGAATACCTCAAAGTGGTTCATTGTGCTTGTTGGTGAAAATGATAGTCCCTTCCCTAGAAGATTTAAATGTCTTTCTTCCAGGGTGAATTGTGACAAATTGATAACTTTTAAATTCCTGATTGGGGGTACTTCCTTTTCTAAAATTGAACTCACCTGCCTTTCTGGCTTCTGATCTCGCGTCCCTGATTCCTGCCTCTTTCTTTGTCTTTTCCTGTTCCTCCTCCTAGAGCGTCGTTTGGGTGAGTGGTTCTGTGTTTGTCTGTTTTGAGAGTGCCACAATTCGAACTGCTGACTTCTTTGTCTAAAAAACCAATAGATTTAGTTGTACCCTTATCACTCTCAGAGGAGCTGGTTCGATTGAAGTTGGAGGAAGAGGAACGGAAACAACGGCGACGAGATCTACTCCTATTGCGTGTATTTGACAAGTCAAAAATTTCATCCTGAGCCCAATCGTTCATATCACGTTGGAATTTAGACTGCTTGGTCGATCGTAAGTTACGCTGTATTTTATCGGTTTCTTTCCTCAAAAGGTCATTTAGCCATGTAAATTCAGAGTCATCCTTGTATTTTTCTAATGCTTTAGTACTCTCAGCCAGGGCATTTTTGAGCTCAACTAGCTGTATTCGTTCTTCCTCAACTATCAATTTCATGACCTCCAACCCATGCGAGATACATTTCTCTTTCCATTTGGTGAGAAATCGGTCAGTTTGCAGATGTTCTGCTGGGACCACTCTCTCCCGTTGTCAGCTCGGGATGATTCCATTTTCAATATATGATTCCAGGGACAAAATGTCCCATTTCCGATTTAAATATTTGGTATTGAGTTTCTTATGATGTTAAAAGAGATTTTTTATCGTTTCTGTTTCTAAAGTGGTTCCATCCCCTGGGCGATGGGAGAATGTGGACCGTATTTCAGCCTCTATATCCTCACCAATGACATAAGCCATGGGGAAGAGATGGAAAAAAACAAAACAAAAAAAAAACAGAACCTATTAACTGTGTGTGTCACATTAACAGATGAACCAAACAATTTCCCCTACCTTCTCAATTGTGAGGTTGATACTCCAATAGTGACCATGCGTCCGTGTGACTGCAATAAAAAGATAAATCCAAAAGTCCAACAAAGCGGTACAACATTAGATACACATCTGTTGCGCTACTAACAATCTGTACTAAATTAACATATACAGTACACAAATATTAATAATGTACATCCATATAACCACAGTGAAAAAAAAAGTCCAAATTAACCGCTTCCCCGCCGCCCTATAGCAGGAATACTGCTACAGGGTGGCAGGGCTGCGCAAAATCACATGTGTGTGTGTGTACTGTATATATGTGATTTGCATTTCCAGGTGGGTGTGTGTGTGTGCCACTCTACCCACGCCACCATTGGCAGCTACAGATGTCAATCACCAGGTCCTGGCCAGAGATTCCCCGCCAGCATTCGGCGATCGCAGAGGAAGAGAGACAGGGGAGAGACTTGTGAGTAAACAACAGAGGTCTCTCTTCTGCCAGCAGTAACATGCTGCTATGTATTTCTCTGCACAGGAGAGAATTACACAGCAGCATGTTTTCTAAGTAAAACACACACAGCACATTATGTTAAACAGCACACAGTTAACCATTTGAATGCCCCAGATTTCCCAGTGTCATAAATACAGTGTCAGTGCTTTTTATTAGCACTGATCACTGAATTAGTGTCATTGGGATGTCAGTGGCAGTTACTCAGTTTCCCCCAGTGTCAGAATGCCTGCCGCAGTCACCTATAAGTCACTGATCGCCACCATTACTAGTATAAAAATGTTTTTGCAATTCCAGTATATATATCGCCATTTGTAGACGCTATAACTTTCATGTAAACCAATTAATTTACATGTATTGGGAATTTTTTTTGCAAACACATGTAGCAGAATACATTTTGGCCTAAGTTTATGATGAAATTTGATTTTTAAAATTTTTTTACTGGATATGTTTTATAGCAGAAAGTAAAAAATTGTTTTTTTTCAAAATTGTCGGTCTTTTTTTGTGTATAGCGCAAAATTTAAAAATCACAGGTGATCAAATACCACTGAAAGAAAGTCTATTTGTGGGAAAAAGGACATAAATTTTATTTATGTACAGTGTTGCATGACCGTGTAATTGTCCGTTAAAGTAACGTAGCACTGTATCGCAAAAAATAGCCTGGTCAGGAAGGGGAGTAAATCCTCGGGAGGCCAAATGGTTTTTAATAAAAGTCCAATAGAGTATCCATCATAAATCAAAAAATCCTCTGAAACGTTGGGTGCACTCTGTGCAGCGAAGTGCTGTGTTATTAAAAAAGGGCACCAAGGTGATCCCATCAGTTAGATAACCAAAGGGTTTTGACTCTCTAATCAGAGAGGTCAAAACAAGCATATGTGTATCATTGACTCCACTAGACTTCCGTCAGCCTCCAACCTTATGCATAGACTGACCAGATGAGTGAAGTATCTGACGATTAATTATTCCATTAAATCTATACCGTTCCATGGAAAGCCAAAGGGAAAAAGAGTGCTCCACATGGTGTAAATCTTTATGAGAAACCTCTTTAATAAAAATGTATTGCACTTACATTGCAAAATACACAAACCACATGTATAAAACTCCAGCCTGCATACACGATAAAAGAAATCCATTACTTCCTAATGCGTGGTGACGTCAGCACATAGCTCCTCCCTACATGTTTCATCACAGGTGAAATCTTCCGGGGACCCTTTGGTAAGCGCAATATTATTTAGGTGGTGGGATCACCATGGTGCCCTTTTTTGACAATACAGCACTTCACTGCATGGAGTTCACCCAATGTTTCAGAGGATTTTTTTTATTTATGGTGGATACACTATTTTTTCACTGTAGTTATATGGATGTACATTATTAATATTTGTGTACTGTATATGTTAATTTAGTATAGGTTGTTAGGAGCGCAACAGATGTGTATCTAATGGTTTGAATTGTGAAGTATATCTCATAGTACTGTTGCTGCTTTTGTTTTTTTTTTTAACCTTATATATTATTTTTTCCCACATATAAGCGCAGTATTCACATTTTTATATTCTTGTGACAACATGGTTGTGAATTTTGCATCACTTTCTATCTTGGTGACAATGGACAAGCAAAATGGTGAATCTCCCAAACAGGGACATAGTCGATCTGCAGTATTAACCAAGACTGGCACAATTCACTGAAATTTACTTATTGCTTTTTTCATTTTGTGTAATATTTCTGGGTACTGTTTTATCAACCAGTCATGCTTGTGACAAGCAATAGAGTGTATAGGCATAAATATTTTTTGCATGCCAAATTTCAATTTCTGTCTAGAGGTCTGTGTAGCTCTAGTTTGTTTCTTTTAAACACAAGTTGCATTCACAAGTTTCCCTTGGCCTATCTCTAAGATAAATGACAACCATCTTTAAGTTGCCAGTATGGTAAATATTGCTTATTTTAGGAAAGTGTATTTTCATGGATTTTCTGGCCCTTCCCAAAGTTTTAAAGAATCTTTGATTAAAGACCTAATTTAGTCTTATTATGGCCATTCTCCGAGACAGATTGGTACTGTTACCTTGGGGCCTTAATTGCTAGAACTCACATCACTGTAGCAAAACACCATAAATAGCATTTTGACAAATCTTAATAAACACAAACAAAAAGAGTTTGTAGGACAGAATGATGCATTCTTGAATATTTTGATGAATGCCTACATTTAAAAAAAAAAAAAGCAAATGCACACTTTATAAATATTTTGTCATGTAAGATCATAGAATTTCTTTCTTTAGAATAAATGTTATTCTATGTTAGGTAAATTTGGGATTGAAAAGATCCACGCTCACCATGGTTAAAAGGAAATGTAAATTGATGTTTAATAGTTGTTTTTAACCCTGTCTAAGTCATTTGCACATGATTTATAGCAGAAACATTTCCCTAATTGCTAGAAATGTTTTACATTGAACCACAAGACCTCTGTCATTTATACAAAGATAAAGTCAATATCTGTGCGTCTGTTTGTTAAGGTAAAAATGTTCTTGCAGGTCCTTTTTTCATGCAAGGAGGAAGGCAGTATGGTTTGTCGTTAGTTTGTTCTGAACAGAGCATCTGCTTCAAAGTAATATTTGAACTGGGTCCAGAAACCTAGCCCATCCAAACTTTAACAGCACTCTACAAAATATCTTAACGTGGACCTGAACTCAAAAATGAAGATTTAATATATTATACAAAACATCTGGAAAAAGTAATTGTTCCTAAGTAGCACTATGAAAGATTTATCTTTTGCCTTGAATTCATTCTGAAATTTAGCAGTTTACTTAGGTAACTAGTGCTTTTTTTTTGACTAGAGGAGCATTCAGCGTTTATTTTCTTCCAGAAAACTGCTCTCAAAAATGCAAAACAGGGGTTTTTTTCTACCTCTAAATGCTGAGCTTAAAAAATGCCTTTAAATGTCCTAAAGTACACGCACACATAGGATAACATTAAGCTCCTTCTACAGGCAAAACAAAAAAACTCTTGTAGAAGCAGAGTTTTTAAGGTTTTTAAGATTTTTTATTGGTAATGTCAGAGGTACTACTAGCTGTGACTGCTTGTCCCACCAGATTTGTAGTGAGACATGGAAATGTTGTTAATTTGCTCCTTGCTGGAGGGAAATCTGTACCTGGGGACCTGCAGTGCATGCATCTCCCTGCCTCTGCTTTGTTAATTCTGTAGATTCTGTAATTCTGTTTGTGATATAGAAGGTGGCAGACCTAGAGTTTGACTTGCACAGGAAAAGTCAATATTTGCACATAACTTCGACTGCCCATAATGTTACAGATGTCTCTGAAACTAATAGTTTAGACAGTTCACATTCTTTTATTCATCATCATATGGGCAGTTTGAATTGCCCAGGTTTGTGACAGATTTACTTTATAGCAGTATTAAATCTAAAAGCAAACATTTATTGTATTGCAGCTTACCATTTCTTGGATGTAATGGCTGTATTGTTTTTTTTTTCTTAAACTTTACGTTATTTTTGCCTGCTGATCTGGCCAGTAAGTCTGATGTTTTTCAAAAGAACAAGCTTTCCTGCAGATGTAGCTGACTACTGACTACTACTGACAGGGGTGCTTACAATGATCAGCTTTTATTTGTTTATGTAAAACCTTTATCCCAAAAGGGAAAAAAATGTTGCTGTAACTGCTTATAAAGTGTGAGATGGAGTTTGGCTTCAAATTAGTGTATATAAATCTGCTAGTACATCTAACACTCCTCTCCTCCTAGACTGACAATGCTGTTGTCCAAAGATGGCCCCTGTGCTCATTCACCAGAGTGGAGGCACTCTAATACAGGATGTGTGTTACTGGCCAGATCACTAGGTGAAAACAGAGAGAAAAAAGACTAAAAAAATTAAACTAATGTTGCCACCACATCTAATGATTGGTTAGCTGCAATATATCATATTACATTTTTGGTTTTGGGTTTAATACCGCCTTAAATGGAAAGCACACTGCATAGAAGGAAATTATGATTTTGAAAGTTTTATTTCATGTATTTTTTTTTTTTATGTTACAACAATTCCTTTTTATAGGATGCCTGCACGACACTCTAATAAGACGTTCAGCAATACCTGCATGCTTGCTGGCACCCTGTGAATAACCAACTAATCTAGATCTTTGTAAACTGATCTCACTTGCTCGTTTTGACTACTACGCTGCTTTAACCATAGTAAACCACAATAAAGTTGCTGCTTGGGGCTTGCCGCCTGCTGACTGCAAGTGGTAAAAAAAAGAAATATTAATAAGTATATTCATATTTAACATTTAGCCAATTTAAAAAAAAACTTTTTGTTTTAGTACAGAACATAGCAATTAATGAAAAGAAAATATTAAAAAAACTTCATGTTCCCTTTCAAACATTATCTTTCTAAATAAGCCATGAAGCAAAATGTATTAAATTATTGTAACTGAGAACTAGATATGTGCATGTTAAAATTATCTAATTTGAAAAAAAATATTCATTCCTTTGGATTCAACAAACCAAAGATTTTGTGCTGTTTCTTCATGCTAAATAAGACTTGGATTGCCTGTAGCTGCCTAAATATGGTCAATGACTCCACAATGTAAATTGCCATTTGCAGCATCGATCCACACAACCTACACAAAATCACCTTCTTCATGCAGTAATCAGGAGAGGAAGCATGAGCCAAAAACTTCAGTAATAAACCATGCATGTCAGAGACGGGAGGGTGCCAAGACATTGTTTACAACTGGGGAAACGTTTTTGTCTCCGCACTAAAGATGAGTGCATTGGAGATTACAAATATGCCATACATGTATTGCTGGCACTTAAGGAATCATGCTCATGGGTTAGTGGTTTAACCAGTCATTGTCAAAGTCACGTAAAGTCATTCATAAAATACTTGCATGGCACGCTATAGCAGCAGATGGCACTGCATGGGGTCTGTTAAAAAGTACACAACTGAAAGAGGCAATAAAATTCATTTAAAGTATAATGATTCATAAATTCTATTTTTGTAAGTTTGTTAAGTTTTATTTTCAAATGTTTTTATATCTTATGTTTTTTTTCATTCAGTTAGTCCTGCCCTGACTTCAGGTGCAACATTCGATTTACAAATTGCTCCTAAAGTTGCATCTAATGTATTTCAATGGCACTGTCTTAATCAATGCGATTTGAAGTAGCGCGATTTTAAAAATAGTTCCTGCACTACTTTTTTCTGATTTCATTGTGACTTGCTTTGACTTCTGTTAAATGAAGTTGCAAGCCACAGTGAGAACGAAGGTACAAATTGCATTGATCTGCAGCTTTGAAATTGAGCATTCAAAGTTGCATTTGGTGTGAACCAGGGCTACACATTTAATATATGACAAAGGACTCCCGGAAAATTATGAGTTAGTTAACTTCTGATGGTGTTTTTCTTTTTTTTATCTACTTTCTCGCTAACACTGTTTGATTGAAACCTCAAACTGAGCCTTTGATAACTCCAACCAAAAATATAGTTGTTTTTTTTTTAAGTCTTGGAAACTGTGAAATGATCAGATCTTTTTATTGCTGCCTATATTGCCTCCATCATGGCAGAGGTGGGGCTTGAACCATGGCAGCAAGGCAGGGGCCAATCAACTTGTCAACTGCAGTAGGGTGGGAGCTGATCCTCTGACCTATAAAAAAGCAGGGATAGGAGCTGATCCACTGAACATCAATGGATGGGTGGGGGCCTGATCCACATACCACCAATGGAAGGGGTGTGGGCCGCATCACTGATCATCGATGCAAAGGGCTGCTTCACTGCTCAAAGACAGGCAGGGTGGGGTCACTTCACTGGCCTCCAAAGAAAGTGGTGTAGGCCACTTACCTGCATGACATACTTACTTGCAATGGAAGTGGTGAGGTCGTCTTCAACATCCTCTGACAGGAGGGGCTGCTATATTGGTCACCAACAGAAGGGCTTGGTGCCACTTCACTGGCCACCAACAGAAGGGGTAGGAGCCACTTCACTGGCCACCAACAGGCAGGGTTTGGTCCTCTTCACTTGCCTGCGATGGGTGGGGTGGGGACTGCTTCACTGGCCTCTTATGGAAGGGGTGTTGACCTCTTCAGTGGTCATCAGCAGAAGGGGTAGAGTACACTTACTTGTGTGATACACTGTGCATTTTACCTACCACTGAAGAAAGGGTTACACTCCAATTACCCAAGGTGGGGACATCATTATGAAAAGTGGAAAAAAAATCAAATATTCATTCTTCTAACCTGGGACGAAATCAAAGGACTTTTTTCCTGGGGACAGACCCCTAAAATTGCAGACTGTCCCCAGAAACCGGGAATGTCTGGTCACCCTATTTTATCCATCTTTTTATGCCATATCTACAGGTGTTGAAGACATTCCTTCACTTCTCATCAGGTAAAAAGGTTATAACAAAACTAATACTCCATACTCATACTCCTTGACCTTTCTGCTGCCTTTGACACAGTTGACCACCTGCTCCTCCTCAGTAAACTCCACTCCGTCGGCCTCAGTGACTCTGCTCTCTCCTGGTTCTCCTCTTACCTTTCTCAGCTCACTTTCAGTGTAACATACAACTCCTCCTCCTCCTCCGCTCCGCTTCCTCTTTCTGTTGGGGTACCCCAAGGTTCTGTTCTTGGGCCCCTCCTTTTTTCTCTCTATACCTCCTCCCTGGGCCAACTGATAACCTCCCATGGCTTCCAATACCACCTCTATGCTGATGACACCCAGATCTATCTCTCCACTCCCCAGCTCACCCCCTCAATCTCCTCACGTATCACAAATCTACAACAGCATGGATGTCACATCACTACCTTAAACTCAATCTTTCAAAAACTGAGCTTGTAATATTTCCTCTTCCCCGATCCCCCACTCACGACTTTACCATTAAGATCAACAGCACAACCATTGGTCCTTCCCCTCATGCCAGGGTGCTAGGCGTAATCCTAGACTCTGACTTCTCCTTTGGGCCCCACATCCACTCACTGGCTAAATCCTGCTGCCTCAACCTCCAGAACATTTCCAAAATCCGCCCCTTCCTGACCAATGATACCACAAAACAACTCATCCACGCCTTGGTTATATCCCGCCTCGATTACTGCAACTCCCTCCTCACTGGTCTACCGTTACACAGGCTATCCCCCCTTCAATCTATTATGAATGCTGCTGCTAGACTCATACACCTTACCAACCGATCAGCGACTGCTGCCCCTCTCTGCCAATCCCTCCACTGGCTTCCACTAACCCAACGTATAAAATTCAAAATACTAACCACAGCTTACAAAGCCATCCACAACACTGCCCCTAGCTACATCATCAACCTCATCCACAGATACCGCCCAAATCGCTCACTCCGCTCCTCCCATGATATGCTCCTCTCTGGCTCCCTCATCACCTCCTCCCACGCTCGCCTCCAGGACTTCTCCAGAGCCTCTCCCATCCTCTGGAACTCCCCACCCTGTCTGCCTTTAGGCGATCTTTGAAAACTCACTTCTTCAGGGAAGCCTACTCCACCTCCACCTAAGAACTGTACTGGAATCACCTCCACCAGATCATGTCCCGCACCTATCACCTTTTGTATCACCTCCCCCTTCCTTTAGATTGTAAGCTCCACGAGCAGGGCCCTCCTATTCCTTCTGTACTGAAATGTATTGTAATTGTACTGTCTCCCTTATATTATAAAGCACTGCGCAAACTGTTGGCCCTATATAAATCCTGTATAATAATAACATCAACATTTTATTAGCAACACAAACAATAGTTATTTTTGACAATCCAATATCAGCTTACTCGAAAAAATTTTCTTTCATGTTGTGAGTTCTGCCTGTCTACTGACCAACTATTTCCACAACTTCCTGGATTTCCCTGCTTTGCAGCTTCTCTTTTGCCATTTACTTTCAATTTCTAAGGACAACATATCCCATGGTACCTTGCTGCCTGCAGGCAGTGATTCCTGTACTAACCCCTACTCCTTAAACTCCTCTTAGCTGCACCTCTGTAGATCAGAAGGCAGGCTCTGTGAAATGTGACAGCAGTGTCTACTCACAGAGAGAGTAAATATTTTGGCGCTGGAGGGTTATAATGGATCCTACTAGAAAGTCCACCAATCTAAAAGTTCATCAATAAAGTCCAAGTTACTGCCCATTTACGTCACCACACTCCAACGTTTGATGCCACGTCCGCCCCGGCGCCATTTGCGTTCCAAGCTGGTTCCCCACCGCTGCATGAGATCAGTTTCCAACTACTAGTAATACGCCAGGACTCCTCTTGTCCTCGTCTGGCTCCCGGGAATTCTTTTTGGACCACGTCACGGGTGACATGCTCTTAATGTTCATACTTCTAGTGAGTTGCCATTGTAATCTTGTAATAAATTGCTACGATTAATGCTGCACTTAGTCTGGCGCCCCTCTCTTCTCACTTCTACTCACAGAGCATAGTGCATATACTTTATTTCTCCTAATTCAGGAAAGGAAATGTGTGCGGATCACACTTGAGAGCTGTGTTGCTAGTAGCCTGTTGCATTAAGCTTGAAAAAGTACCCACCTGAGCTTCTTTGGAGCAGAATCATGTATTTTGGCTCCTTAGACTATAATGGGAGCACCTAAAAACCCATTGAAACGTGTTTACTCACATTTTTTAGGCGTTTCTATATAAAAGTATATAAGGGCAAAAATGAACATCTCTGCTTCTGTACTACAAGTCACTTCTAAAAATGCATGTACAAATACACAAAAAGCTTACAAATTTTTTATTTTTATCTGGTGATCCTGCTAGTAAGACAAATCATGTGTTTGGGTTACAACATTAATCCACTGTACTAATCTGAAGCAGCATTGTCCCTCAGGACAAAATGTGTATTAGGACTACAAAACACCCCCCTCATCCCCACAACACTGGGGAAGCGGTTTTGTAGCCCACACAATAGAACTGGGCAGGGCTGATAACACTGCTTGAGATAACACTGTAGAGTGCACGGGGCACAGGACCATACTGATTTTCTGGCAGATATAACAAAATGCTTTCAATGGTTATTGTAGGACACATACTGTATTTATGATATTGAACTGATTAAAACAGAGCAAATAAGAGGAGGTGATTGCTAGGTTCTATATATACTTTAGGAAAAGACGAGAGTAGGAGAATCGATGCTTTTAAATTGCAGTGCTGGAGATTATGGCTCACAGATCCCTGGACAGGAGGAAGATCAATTCACTCAATAGCCCAGGAAATAAACCAAATTGCTCCCTGGAAGAACGGACAATGACGCTAACGCTCAAATACATTTATTCTGTAATGTGAAGATAGGATTTCTCTGGTGCTGGGGACAAAATTGTGAAATGAGAAGGTGAGAGATTGCCTTTTTCTGCCAAAGCTGTTGTTTAAATCTTTGCACACATGAAAAAAATGCTTATTTTAGGCCTGAGGACTATTAAACCCCTCAAAACATTATATATTTTCTGAAAACAAAGACCCTGTAGAATAAAATGGTAGTAGCTTCAATTTTTATGTAACACGACTGTTTATCAAACCCAAATCTTCAGTAAAGAACACAAAAATTTAAGTACATACCCAAAATGTTAAGAAAAAAAATTGGATACACCTATGAAACAGTGACAAGCTACAGTACCTACAATTGTCGATAGGCAACACTTTAAAAGCCTTTACATGTGATCAATTTAAAGTATGATAGTTCTATAATTATTGTTCACACTCCGGAGCGTTTTTATAATTGCATTTTTGTACCTAGGTGTACCTGACACATGTGTTTATGTTTGTATGTGCGTAGGAGCTTTAGGCTTCATGTACACAAACCTACCCTGACCGTCGGCCGTGGGGAAAAGCAAAACTGAGGAAAAATGTGGCAACCGCGATACTGCGTTTTTGTGCCAGTTTTGCTGCATTTTGCAGTTTCCCGGCTGTCAAAATGTTCCTATCCTGAATGTGATTCTTCCGAGATCAGGAGAGGGAGGTTTAACCTCACCTAAACGAGGCAGCTCCTAAACTCTGTTAAAAGCTTATGTGTACATGGACACACAGGCTTTTATGGAGTTGAGTTTCGGAGCTCTGGTAAAAAAATGCTAAAAGCTCCTAAACTTGAGTTTAGGAGCTCATGTATATGAAGCCTTACAACGATTCCCGATCACGTAAGTAGCTAGAATTGGTGGGGAGAATAGGTTCCTACTCTGTACTGTGGACCTAACTCAAATTTCCAAAGCCTCCATAGTAGGAGCACATGTATAAATGGATACGTTAAGGGCAGGTGTGCCTGGAGGAGCCCATCCCTCCTTAAAGGTACAGGGACGCACGTGACACCCAGCTATACCAAAATGACAGCAAAGGCACCCAGAAAGTCCCTGCATCCAAATTAGCCAACTATACAAAAAATGGCAACCTTCCCAACCTATGACCAGCCTTAGCAGTAAGGTGCACATGGAAGGGAAATGCATATCGCAAACAAACAAAGGATTTCCAGCAACACTTATCAGCCAACCTGCGAAACAACCAATTTGGCCCTGTCTAACAGTTTGCGTTAAAAACAGAGGGTTTTAAACACATTCTGCTACTTTTCCCAAGATATTGAGGACAGGGGATTTTTGAGGATTGACTATCAAGCCTGAGATTTGGCTAATCTGGTCTAGAGTCCGGAGGCGGTTAGGGATAGATATAAGAGGGGATGTTAGAAAAAGAAGGTCATGTCTGCAAAAAGACAAAGCTTATGTTGGACACCACCAAATTCTATAACTTTTATGCTGAGATCAGCCCTGATCAGAATGGCTAAGGGCTCAATGGCCAGAGGAAAGAGTAGGGGTTTCGTCTCCCGAAACGCGTCAGCTTATCCCTATGCAGGGTGCAGTATTGCATTGGTCTGTTGTCGTGGACTACCTGTTCTGTTTTTATTCACTTGTGGGTTTGTGAGTATATATCTATTTGTTTTCTTAATAAATACGTAGTGTACCACGGTAATGCACAATGAGAGTGTGCCCTTGTCTGCTTTTGTCCAAAACATCTCAGATGATGTATTAGCAGTTTTGGCCCGACCAGGGCTGAGGACAGCTTAGAAAACATAAGTAACCCGGCAACATGAACCTGTCAGTCAGAAGCTCAAGCTACAGCATAGGTGAACTTTCCACTGAGAGGCGTAAGATTTTTAAGGAAAACATAAAATGACATTAGTAACCAATACCAATTATGAGAAAACTGAAAACATAGATACAATATATTTAAAGAAACATAGCACTGGACTTAGATCTCATGTGCCTGATCTAAGACTCTTATGAGCGACATCAGCAACGACAAAAGATGAGACATAAATTTGTGGAAATTATCATCGGGTGAAGGCGGAGGGAAGGGTGACAGGTTGGAGGTAAGGGGGAAAGGGGGGAGAGAGGAATTCTTGGTGGAGGGAAACGGGCTTCTAAGACTCATCAGGGCTTTAGAGTATGAATCTAGAAGATAAGGGTTATTTTGAGCAGGATACAGGGATGTGTTGGGGGGTGGAGTTAGCCTAATTTTTGGAGTTTGAAAAAAACATGCTTTCTGTTATGGCAGTGACAACAGTCTCCCAATTGTGCCCCTGTGTTGTCCTCCTGTCACATGTTCCCTGGAGGAGACTACAATCAGCTGTGCCAGCACACATTGCACAGACATTGTCCACTATTGTCACTAATGCTGGAATGAGTACTTGTAGACAGGAAGTGTCTAAAGGATGGCGGAGAAGATCAGCAGAACTGATAGACAAGAAAAGGATGAAAAATATGAAAACAGTTTGGGGAATTCATAAAGAGTGTGGACGACAGATTCATGTACCTGCTGTAAACAGGTACATGAATGTGGGGCACTAACCACGTGCGGACGTGATCTGAGACCAGAGTGCCCATATGAACGTCCTCAGAGCAGCTGTGCTTCCTTCTGCTGCTGCAGCACTGTGTTGGGGAATTTTGGATTGCTATGGTTGGAGCCTGATGGGGATACACAGGCAATAGTTTCCATCAAGTCCACTCACTTTGTGGTTTAAGCAGGCAGTGGTTGGATCCTGGCTACAAAATCTGTCCACTGTCTGCTGTCAATCACAAGGAGAGAGCTGACCTTGTGGGGAACTAATGTCTTAGTTTCCCTATCAGGCTCCGAATACTGCAGCATCACTGGTTGCTAGAAGGCTGTGAAGAAAACTGAGTGCTTAGCAACCAGTGACACATTTGCCGCTCTGCTAAACAACATACAGGGACAGGCACTCTGCCTGTCTCTTTATGCCAAGTAATAGTTGGTCTTAATTACCTGAACTGGGAGCAATTTTTTTTAAATATAAAAATGGCTGTGCTAATCAAAAATAATGGGCTGGCTTTTCGAATATAAATGGGCCTTGCGCCCTATGAGTATGTGCTTAGCATGAAACGCGTCAGAGGGGCTACAGCACTTGGACATCTAGCCACCGCAGGTGGCCACCCTGAATTTACGGTCAGTAATTCTTTTTGCTTGCTACCTACATTTGAAGTAAACATCCACCTATACAGTATCACACTATGTGGTGTCCCTTATTGGGCTCTCTTTATGAGCACCACCCTCCGCAGTAGATGTTCTGTGATGATCTGATGGACCCTGGAGCCTGGCTATAACAGATGACCAAAGGATGTTACGGAACGTGGCCTGACCAGAACGCAGATGACCTAGATGTATCTGATGACAAAAGAAATTTCTTCTATGCGTATTTAATACGCACTTCTGGTGAGTGCGCATTCACTTATTCAACCCTTTTCACCTTTGGATCACGTATTTTCACCGTTATACGCAACTCTGGGAACTGGACATTATATTGATTTGTGATCACTAATTATATTCTCTATATTGTGCTCTATATAACAATATTTGCACATTATATATTTTCTGCTGACATTTGTATGATATTACCTCTATCCTGAGCGCTGCACCTGTATTATCTCTATATTTCTCTGGAAGGTTTTTTGGTTGCCTTTTTGGTGTTCTAGCGGCTTTTGTATTCACATATTTTTTTGTTATAGTAGCGTTCGCTACACAACCTATACTCTAATCAAAAATAATAACAATGTGTATGATCAAAACTGTGAATAAACATAAAGTATGTGTATTTTAATGAATTAAATAAACAATCACAATCTTCCTTAGTGATCCTCTTCTAAATGCTATTCCACCACTGTGCCCATCATGGAAGCTTACCAAAGGGAAATGACCCCCCCCCCCGCCATAGAGTGGTCATATAATGCATGATGTTCACAAATGCCAAGGTCCAATACTATATGGGAATCCACTGCTCCTTTCCAGAATCACCTCCACAGCTCACATGTATGAAAAGGAACAAAAAGAGCCAAGTGCTCCCAATAGTGTAAATCTGATAATAATTCTATTAAACTTAGTGGTTAAAAACACTCACATGTACTGTATATAAGGCATAAGCGCATATGCGAGTAAATAACCTAGCGCTCGATCTGTGCAAACTTGGTGTTCATGATGATGTTACAGTGTCTGGCTCCACCCTACACGTTTCATCACAACTGACATCATGAGGGAGTACTTATTTTTGCTGCACATATTGGTAAGGTTAACAAATTGGGTGGCAGGAATATTTTAAATCTGGTGCACACCATCAGAAAAGTCTTGGTGAGGATTTATTGAATTTTCCCAAGTATTTTATGGAACATTTTTAATTATTTATAATGCACAGTAATGTAGAAAACTAAAGGTCATTCAGTTGGAGTTTACATGTACATAAATTTCTAGGCTAGTCCTAGTATTTTTCCATAAATCTACTGAACAGCAAGGAGATATCACAGTAAAATTAATTTAAGTCATTTTTTAATTTATAGACAGGTAAAACCAAAAGGATGTTTAGCTACAACCCAATTCAATTCAAAGCAACAATTACTCTCCAAAACAATATAATAATGTCATAACATCATGACCTGCCCTTAATGGAAGCCAGAAGTAGAAATATGTATTGAGTTTTGTTTATTTTGCTTTTGTTTTATTTAACATTTACACTGATTATCTGAGTTGCAACATCTGGCTCGACTTGAAACTTAACAAGCGTTGCCATATACACAGTATTCTCCCATATTGGATAATTATATGATACGTCACTTATCTTGTCTGTTATCAGTTACATCACAACATACTAGAGAAATGCTAAAATAATTCAAGAGAAGGACACCTCTTCTCAGCTCTACAAACATAAATCTGAGCAAAATGTATTTGTGCTGTTCCCCTCATATTTGTTATTTAACTGTGCATTGTATCACCAATTCTTATCTCACCATGTTTGTTTCTATATCTTGATCTGTTGCTGCCATCTGCTGGCCAGAATTTGCATGCTGCATGTCCCTGTTATAGCTAGTAAGTGTTTTCTCTGCTGGGTGTGGTTTTAGGCAAGCCTTGGTTCTGGTCACTTCCTGCAGCCATTTTTATGTGCTTTATAGCTGTGTGACAGGACATTCAATACCCTGGGCTTGTGAAGGCATCAGTTTTTGACCAGCAGTTAGCCTCAGGAAAGATATCACAGGACAGCATCAATACCTCTACTACCTTACAGTATTGTATCACTGTTTGTCGCTGTATTTTGGACCAAATAAACCCACGCTGATTTCATTCCCGTGTATACGTTTGGATCCATCTAACCTGAACATCTGCCGGTCCGGTCTGCTCCACTCCTTGGATACGAAGGTAGGAAGTTACACAGCCATTATCAGATATACCTTCATTCGCCTTCATGTGGGAACAGAACAGTCAAAAACTGCCTTAAAGTCCATACCCCGCTACAGATTCCCTCTGAGTCCAGTACCACACTCAGGAATCTCCCTAGCAACAGGCCCACTTGCAGCAAATCTGCCCGGCTACAGTGCACGTTCCACAAGCCTATGCGGAAGCACTGCGCATACATAGTATCTATACTCTCGCCTGGAAGTCCTTCACAACTCGTTAAGCCATTCTCTGCGCCCTATATCAACCTTTGCTCGCATAACAGAAGCGCTGTTTATGCACGCTCCTTACATTGCTGTGGCCCGCAAAACCCCGCAATTCACTCTAAACATATTAGAAATTTTATCAACGTGCCCTAACGGAGCCGTGCTGCGATTTTCAGCGTCCAATTCAAAAGTTCATTTTCTTAAAGAGCCTTAAGTCAAAATGGCCGAAAAGGACTCTGCACAGTTCCCCAGTGATAAAATAAAGCAAATGCAACCTGATACTGATCATTATGAAGGGCAGAGAACAGAATCCACACTTCCAGCAGAACAAGTCGTGCGACCAAGACGCTCTCTCAAACCGACAGTAAAGGTCATTGAAAATTATCACACCACGAAAGATGAGCTATGTGATAACCTGGAGGAGCAATGGGAACGAGTTTCCTCCCTCATGTCCGGACTTAAATCCTCCTCAGGTGATGCCACAAGCTTACAAGTTGCCATCGGGCGGCTGGACACCGCTCAAGAAAGATACAAGAGACTGTCCACAAGGTATATAACCTTTCTAAAAGACTCTAATATTGATGAAGAACGGTCTGGATAAAAGCGCACAGATGTGTCCCAAAGGAAATAAGTAAATGGTATATGTCAACTATGATTGGTGGGGAAAAAACTCACTGCTGCCATGGTAAAAACACAACGGTTTGTGGGAGGTATGAACAGGAGCCAGGCGCTGTGTAGTTTTGTGATAGAAAAGAAAGTCCAGCAATCGGCCATTTTATAGGAGACCTGCACGGCAGAAGGGGCCGGCTCTTGATTATCCCCTTGGTTGTTAAGCCGGCCCCTTCTGCCGTGCAGGTCTCCTATAAAATGGCCGATTGCTGGACTTTTCACAGACTTGACAAAGCGCATGCGCGCGAAACATGTTGTCCCAGCAACCGGCCTCTTCCTTCTAAAGCTGCGGCTCCAGCAAGAGTTCCCCCCCTCTGTCTCTCCACATCGTGGTGACGTCATCCAGGACGCTGGGACGTCGGGTAAACGTGGTCCCTGCACTGACAGGCATTCTACTCCACTGCTTCCCTCTGAGCGGACGGGCCGTCCATCTTGGAACCTGGCTTCCTAAAGCCACAGGCTGGTTATTTATTATTGTTTTACCATATGACTTATTAAAGACACACCTCCATACAAGGTGTATTATTTCTATCACAAAACTACACAGCGCCTGGCTCCTGTTCATAATATTGATGAAGCCCTATCAGAACTGAGCAAGGCAGAATCAATAGACAGACAAAGAGACGTCATGGTGCTGGATGTTAAAAGTAAAGCGGAACTCCGTATCTCGCACTTGCAAGAAACTAGATCACACAGATCAAATTCATCTAAACATTCCTCTCGGTCATACAGATCATCGTGCTCAAGAAGCTCAGCCTTGAGCGACAGATTACTAGAGGCCCGCATAAACGCAGAGCAATCCAAAGCGAGACGCTCCTTCACAGAAAAAGAAGCTCTTGCAAGAGCAGAGGCAGAGGCCAAGAGGGCAGAAGCGGAAACAGAGGCCAAGAGGGCAGAGGCCAAGAGGGCAGAAGCAGAGGCAGAGGCCAAGAGAGCGGAAGCAGAGGCCAAGAGGGCAGAGGCAGAAGCAGAGGCCAAGAGGGCAGAAGCAGAGGCCAAGAGGGCAGACGCAGAGGCCAAGAGGGCAGAGGCAGAAGCAGAGGCCAAGAGGGCAGAAGCGGAAGCAGAGGCTCGAATAAAGATTTTTGAATCAGAAATGCAGGAGGAAATTGCGTTAGCTAAAGTAAGATTACTTGAGCAAGCATTGAGCCAAGGTCTTGATCCAGTCTGCTTGCTACCACAGGAGATAGATGATCCAGTTGATCGCACCAGTGACTATGTACTGAATCAGTTATCTGCGCCACCCCCAGTTTGCAGTACCGTCCAAGCCGAGAACACTGAAACCTCCAAGTCAGCTCTACCTGCGGTACCAGTGCCACCCACAGCACCCGAGCAACCTAATAACCGTTACCCGGATGTGCCCTCTCAAGGACGGTTGTTACAGAAAGATCGCTATCAGGCGTTTTCTGGCCTACCTCCACAGCTCAAGCAGCAGTCATCACAACATACAGAGGCTAAACGAAAGCTTAACCCTGCAGCTACATCATTCTACCCGGAAGCATCTCACCCCTTCACGCCAGGCAGCCAATACGCCCCAGGGGCATCACAAGTCGTCATGGCAACAAGCAGTGAGAAATCAGATATGTCTGAGTTTGCCAGGTTTATGGTGAGCAGAGATCTAATCAACACCAGTCTCTCAAAATTTGATGACCGTGCAGAGAGCTACAGAGCTTGGAAGGCAACCTTCAAGGCCGCCATCGCTAACCTCAACCTAACCGCAGAGCAGGAGTTTGACCTCTTGATCAAATGGCTGGGCCCAGGCTCCACAAATCGTGTCAAGAGCCTCAGAACTGTCTACGTGGGACAAGCAGAAGCAGGTCTAGCTGCTGCCTGGCAGAGACTCGAACGTACCTTTGGCAGTGCAGAAGCAATAGAGAAGGCCCTATTCAAGAGACTGCAGAACGTTCCAAGGATCAATCTCAAGGATGTCCAGAAGCTTCAGGATTTAAGTGATCTGCTCATGGAACTGGAGCTTGCCAAGGGTGACCCTCGTCTGTCCGGGCTGTGCTACCTGGATATAGCTCATGGAGTGAACCCAATTGTCATGAAGCTACCATACAGTCTGCAAGAAAAGTGGGCGGCATCAGTCTCAAGGTACAAAAGAGAGCATGACGTCACCTTTCCCCCATTTATTCACTTCTGTAGGTTTATCGATGAACAGTCCCAGATGAGGAATGACCCCAGCCTCGACTTCCTGGAGTTCAATACTACAGCTTCAGCAACATCATCATCAAGGTATGAAACCATCATGCATAAACACAGAGACTTCAAGAGCAGCGTGAGTGTTAGAAAGACTAACCTACCATCTCCTGCAGTACCCACGGGTAAACAGTACTCTACCTCATCAGGAGATAAGACCTTCAATCGTGAATGTCCCATTCATAAAAAACCACACTCTCTGAACAAATGTAGAGGGTTTAGATCCAAAACCATACAGGAGCGCAAGAAAATCCTCACCGAGCTCGGGGTATGTTTCAGATGCTGCGCTTCATTGGAACACATGGCTAAGGACTGTAAATCTGTCATCAAGTGTGAGGAGTGTCATAGTGAAAGACATGCCTCAGCTATGCACCCAGTCCCACTCTCCAGAGATTCACCCACTGCCGTCACCATCAGTCCTGCTCCAAGTCATGGCGGGGAGCCCCAAAATTACGCTAATGCAGCGACTGCTGTTTCCTGCTCATGCTTGGATGTATGTGGGGAGGGCCAGTGCGAGAAATGTTGTGCCCGAATATGCCTGATCAAGGTCTACCCAGAGGGACTACCAGAAAAGGCAGTAAAAATGTATGCCATCATTGACGACCAAAGCAACCGGTCCCTAGCAGGTCCTAAATTCTTTGAAGCCTTTGGAATAAAGGGACCATCCGAACCCTATACCTTAAACACCTGCTCGGGCTGCATAGAGACTAGCGGCAGAAGGGCACAAGGATTCATCGCTTCTCCTGTCAGTGAGGATACGAAAATACCCTTACCGACGCTGATTGAATGTGATCAAATACCCAACCATAGGGATGAGATTCCTACCCCAGAAGCTGCATTTCACCAACCTCACCTAAGGCACCTAGCCAACGTTATCCCACCTATGGACATCAACGCCGAGATTCTACTCCTGCTCGGCAGAGACAATCTAAGGGTACACAAGGTGCGTCAACAGTGTAATGGTCCTGACTATGCGCCATATGCCCAGAGACTGGACTTGGGATGGGTAATCATAGGAAATGTATGCTTAAATCAACCAAAAATCGACTCCTTCAAAACGTACGTGCGTGCAGATGGACGCACAACTTGCATTAAGCCGTGTCCTCATCACTATGAGGTGAAAGAGAAGTCTCCAGGCCTCGTACAACTACCTGACGTCATTACTCCCCTCTTTGCCAACAACTTGGGGAGATCAGTCTTTCATATAACCAAGGACGACGATAAATTAGCCTTGTCAGTAGAGGACAGAGAATTTGTCAAGATAATGGACAGTGAGTTCTTTAAAGACGAAACCAATCACTGGGTTTCTCCATTACCCTTCCGAGATACCAGGGTAAGACTCCCGAACAACCGGGAACAAGCTCTGTCTAGATTTAACTCTCTTCAGCGTACCATGAACAGCAAGCCTGAAATGAGAGAACACATCGTCGCCTTTATGGATAAAATATTCCGTAACAACCATGCAGAACCAGCTCCATCCTTAAGGAAGAACGACGAGTGCTGGTACTTGCCTTCATTCGGAGTATATCATCCACGAAAAGCTAATCAAATTAGGGTTGTCTTTGATTCAAGCGCCAAACATCAAGGTGTATCTCTTAACGATATTCTTCTCACAGGTCCTAATCTGACTAATAACCTAGTCGGAGTGCTGATGAGATTCAGGAAAGAGCTTGTCGCCATCACTGCTGACATTGAACATATGTTCCATTGTTTTGTAGTCCGAGAGGACCACCGGAATTTCCTCAGGTTCCTGTGGTACAAGGACAATGACACCAACGCAGAGATGATGGAGTATCGTATGAGGGTACATGTGTTTGGAAACAGCCCTTCACCAGCCGTATCGACTTATGGGCTTCGGAGAACTGCATTAGAGGGGGAATCTGAGTACGGTACAGATGCCAAAGACTTTGTGGAAAAAGACTTCTACGTGGACGACGGGCTCAAATCGCTACCAACTGAAGAAGCGGCTATCGATCTGCTCAAAAGGACTCAAAGTATGTTATACCAAGCTAATCTTAGACTACACAAAATTGCTTCAAACAGCCTAACCGTAATGAGAGCCTTCAAGCGAGGTGATCATGCACCTGGATTCAAAGACATTAACCTGGGACTGGACAGTCCACCTGTGCAGAGGAGCTTGGGCCTCAGATGGGATCTCTCGGCTGACTCCTTCGGTTTTCAAATAAGTTGTGCAGACAAGCCATTCACAAAACGTGGTGTCTTATCAGTGGTAAACAGCCTATTTGATCCGCTGGGATTTGTAGCGCCCATCGCCATACAAGGTAAATCTCTACTGAGACAACTTTCTGAAACTATCAAGGATTGGGATACCCCACTTCCCTCTGATAAAGAGCAAAAATGGGAAGCCTGGAAGCAATCTTTGTGTGCTTTGGATGAGATCCACATCCCAAGATGCTATATTAAAACCTCACTTACTTCTAGCGTAAAGAAGGAACTCCACGTGTTCTCGGACGCCTCCACAGAGGCCATAGCAGCGGTCACCTATCTGAAGGTCACAGAACCCAACAAGCAAAATCACGTTGGATTCGTCTTTGGTAAGGCTAAGTTAGCCCCCAAGCCTGATCATACTATTCCCAGACTTGAACTCTGTGGGACTGTGTTAGCAGTGGAGATTGCAGACTTCATACAAGAAGAACTAGGTGTCAACATAGATGAAGTTCAGTATTACACGGACAGTAAGGTCGTTTTAGGTTACATCCACAATCAGACGAGACGATTTTATGTATACGTCAGTAACCGCATAGAGAGAATCAGGAGGTCTTCCAAACCTGAACAATGGTACTATGTACCATCCGAACTTAATCCAGCAGATCATGCCACTAGACCTATGTCTGTAGGTTCCTTTACTAACTCTACTTGGCTTACAGGTCCGGAGTTTCTGCTAAGACAGGCGGACAAATGTGTACAGGAGGTTTTCAGCATCCAGGATCCGGATAATGATCCAGAAATCCGTGCTGAAGTTAGTGTATTGGTCACTGGAACAAAGCAAACCTCCAGCCTTGGTTGCCAGCGCTTTGAACGTTTCTCCAGTTGGACGAGACTCGTCAGGACTATCGCAAGGTTAGTGCACATTGCGAAATGTTATCACAATACTCACAAAGATAAGGATTGTCACGGTTGGCACGTCTGCCATAAACCCTTCTCTGCAGAGAACATCTCTCATAGTGAGTCCCTCATAATACGTCACGTCCAACAAGGGGAATTCAATGTAGAATGGAAGTGCTTGTACAACAAACAGCAGATTCCAATAAAAAGCCCTCTTGCCAACTTAAATCCAGTTATTGACAGTTTTGGCTTGCTCAGAGTTGGTGGTCGTTTGAATCAAGCCCACCTAAGAGTTGCAGAACAAAATCCTCTCATCATTCCCAGCAAACACCATATCACCGTCTTGCTGATCCGACACTACCACAAAAAGACTGAACACCAGGGCAGGCAAATCACTGAGGGCAAGTTACGGTCTGCTGGCCTTTGGATTATAGGTATGAAAAGACGTGTGGCCCAAGTATTGCATAACTGTGTTCACTGTCGCAAAGCTAGAGGAAAACAACTACACCAACAAATGGCTGATTTGCCTGCGGACAGACTATGTACAGAGCCGCCTTTCACCTACGTTGGCCTAGACGTCTTTGGGCCATGGATGGTGTCCGCACGCAGGACCCGTGGCGGTCATGCAAACAGTAAGCGTTGGGCTGTACTATTTACTTGCATGAGTGTGCGAGCCAGTCACTTAGAGGTCATAGAATCCATGGACACATCCAGCCTTATTAATGCCTTAAGACGGTTCTTCACAATCAGAGGACCAGTGAAACAGTTGAGGTCTGACCGTGGAAGCAACTTCATTGGAGCCTGTAGAGAACTGAACATAGACATCAAATCCATTCAAGATCACTTGGCGGAAAAGGGTTGCACCTGGATTTTCAATCCTCCTCATAGTTCCCACATGGGGGGCTCCTGGGAGAGAATGATCGGGATCTCACGCAACATCTTGAATTCTATGTTGATGGATGTAAACTCTTCAAGACTCACACATGAGACTCTAGTCACCCTTCTTGCTGAAGTTTCAGCCATCATCAATTCTAGACCCCTCGTGCCAGTATCTATGGATCCTGAAACACCAGCCGTACTGACTCCAGCTATCCTACTTACCCAAAAAACTGAGATTACGCTAATGCCTAGTGGAGAATTTACTCATGCGAATATCTACCAAAAACACTGGAAACGTGTACAATACCTAGCTGATTACTTCTGGAACAGGTGGCGAAAGGAGTATCTCAATATTCTTCAAGGAAGAAGAAAGTGTCAACACCACAAACCGAACCTAAAAGAAGGTGACCTCGTGTTAATGAAGGAGCAACATACCGTACGGATTGACTGGCCTATGGGACTAATTACAAAGGTTCTTCCTAGCAAGGATGGCAAGGTCCGTAAAGTGGAGTTGAAGATCTTCAGAAAGGGTGAGCTTACAATGTTCGCAAGGCCAATTAACGAACTCATTTTGATACTACCCATCGAGAACATTCCTGCTGGGTGAACTCTCCTGAACTTGAACTTTGTGGTTCTTCTCTATTCCAACTCGGAATCTACTATATTGTTATGTTTATTGCATTCTAACATGTTCTTTGTTACAGGTTGTTTTATATTTTATGGACATTCGTCATAGTGAAATCCCTTATGGAATTTCAGACGGGGAGTGTGCTGTTCCCCTCATATTTGTTATTTAACTGTGCATTGTATCACCAATTCTTATTTCACCATGTTTGTTTCTATGTCTTGATCTGTTGCTGCCATCTGCTGGCCAGAATTTGCATGCTGCATGTCCCTGTTATAGCTAGTAAGTGTTTTCTCTGCTGGGCGTGGTTTTAGGCAAGCCTTGGTTCTGGTCACTTCCTGCAGCCATTTTTATGTGCTTTATAGCTGTGTGACAGGACATTCAATACCCTGGGCTTGTGAAGGCATCCGTTTTTGACCAGCAGTTAGCCTCAGGAAAGATATCACAGGACAGCATCAATACCTCTACTACCTTACAGTATTGTATCACTGTTTGTTGCTGTATTTTGGACCAAATAAACCCACGCTGATTTCATTCCCGTGTATATGTTTGGATCCATCTAACCTGAACATCTGCCGGTCCGGTCTGCTCCACTGCTTGGATACGAAGGTAGGAAGTTACACAGCCATTATCAGATATACCTTCATTCGCCTTCATGTGGGAACAGAACAGTATTTAATAAATGCGCATGCAAAAACCAGTATAAAGCAGAACTACATTGCATTTGAGCACCACAAAGCAGAAATGCAATTTAATTAATTTTAATATTGAAAACAAACTCCCCACTCCATCCATGTCTCCATGCTTTATTTTGAAGAGAAATCACATTGAAAAACACTTTCTAGAAGTTCTGGCCATGGTCATTTTGAGTAAGGGCAGAGGATTCATGTAGCCTTGACTTTCTGGAATCTATCTGCCCTTAGCTCAAGCATACAAGCAGGAGGGCATGCTTAGATGAGAAAACCCCTCCTCTCCTCCAGAAGACTCCTGGGATGTATGGCATCATTTGCCTAGGCAAGAAACCAGGAAGTAACTGAAAAAAAACATAAAACAAATAGTTTATAATAATCAAATACTGTATGATATACATTCCTATCTATTTACTAATGCTAGCAGCATAAGGATTGAAGAGTCAATGTTGGTTGAGAGAGTTAAGTTAACCACTTAAGCTCTGATAAATTTTACCCCCTTCTTGATCAGTCCTTTTTTTGCTATGCAGCATTGTGCTCCTTTAACTGGTAATTGCGCGTTCATGCAACCCTCTTCCCAAACAAAATTAATATTTTTTTTCATACAAATAGAGCTTTCTTTTGGTGGTTTTCGATCACCACTAGGTTTTTACTTTTTTTGTGATATAAATGAAAAGGCAAACAAAATTTTGAAAAAAAAAACAATATTTTTTACTTTCTGCTACAAAACATATCCAATAAAAAAATTTTAAAAATCTAATTTCTTCATAAATTATGGCCAAAATATATGCTGCTTCATTTCCTTGATAAAAAAAATCTCAAGAAGTGTATATTGACTGGTTTGCGTGAAAGTTATTGCTTCTATAAACTATGGTATAAGTACTGGATTTTTTTTATACTACTAATGGCAGTTATCAGCGACTTCTAATGGGACTGCAAAGGGGCATTCTGACACTAACTGATGCTGGGGGAAACTGACACTGACATTGACAGTGACATTTATGCTTTGATGTTACTATACAATGTCACTGTGGTAATGTCACTGGCTAGGAAGAGGTTAACAGCTGGGGCATTCAAGGGGATAAATGTGTGCCTAATAATGTTTACCATGTGTAAGTGTGCTGCTTTTTACTAATGATTTCTTAGTTTCTCATCCCTGCTCCGCAGAGATAAAAAAACAGAGAGATCAGTCCCTCTGTACAGAGCTCTGTGTTGATTGTCAACACAGAGCTCTAGGCTGTGATTGTGTACAGCCGATCAGCAGGCACTGGCCATAAAATCATTGACCAGGACTTGCTGACAGGCTCCTGCTGTGTACAACCACAGTGGGTGCCGGCAGGAGAAGGAGAGTGCATGTGTCCCCTCAAATCCAGAATTAGGCGGCGATGTACGGGTACATTGTTTTGCCTGTGTGGGTCACCCATCCACAGTACATTGCGGGTGGGCAGTCCACAGTTGGCTAAAAACTCCAAGGGCTTGTTTACATATGAAGTTGGGGGGGTAAAAAAACGACAGTTGAGTTGCATTTTACTGCCCTCCAACTGCTCCTCCTAAAGCAGTATTAGATGTGATGGCTTCTTTAGTTTTCTTTTTTAGGCTTTTTTGCCCTCTGCTTTCACCTGGTGATCATGCAAGTAACACACCCCCTGTATTAGAGTGCCTCCACTCTGGATGAAGGAGCACAGAGGGTAGATTTGGACAGCGGTCTTGTCAGTCTGAGGGGAGGGGAGTGTACTAGCAGATCTAAATACACTGAAATGTACTAGCAGTTCTAAATAACAAACAGTTTTTGTTCCTTTTGGGATAAAGGTTTTAAATGAATAAATAAAACTGATCATTGTAAGCACCCCTACCAGTGTTAAATAATTTGTCTCATCTCTGTAACTGATACATCTGCAGGGCAGCTTGTTCTGCTGAAAAACAACAGACTTACTGGCTGGATAATCAGGTGAAAATAAAAGAAAGCCTAAAAAGGAATGCGGCCATCACATCTAAGAACTGGTAAGCTGCAATATAATACACTTTTGCTTTTGGGTTTAATACTGCTTTAACGCGGTGGTAAACTGCGTCCATTAAAAAAAACAAAAATCCCCTGCAAGGTACTGTAAAGAATTCATGTGCTAGTATGCATTGCATACTAGCACATTGTGCAAAACTTACTTGAAAACGAAGCCCTCCAGCTGTCACCACTGTTGAGGCTTCTATCTTTACCCAGTCTTCCTTCTGGGTTGGCGAGCTCCGACCATCTGACTGGCTGCCACTAACATCCCCAGTGACACTAATACAGTGATCAGTGCTAATAAAAAGCACTGACACTGTACTAATGACACTGGGCAGGAAGGGGTTAACATCTGGGGCAATCAAAGGGTTAACTGTGTGCTATTTTATTATTTTATCTGTGTGTGCTTTACTGTGTAAGCACGCTGCTTTGTATTGCTCTGCTATGCAGAGCAATACAAAGCAGCATGCTGGTGCTGTCAGGGGATAGATCTGTATTATTTACATACAGACCTCTCTTCTGTCAGTGTTCCTTGGCGATCGCTGGTTGCTGACGGGGAATCTCTGTCCGGGACCCGGTGATTGGTGATGGCACCGCGGGTAGGGCGGTGTGCGCATGCACCCTGGAAATGCAAAATCAAGTACTGTATATATCTATACATAGATATATACTTATGCTATTATCCTGCAGGGGACCATTTTTAAGATAAAAATCCTTCAGCCTTTAGAACCACTTTAGGAAGATACTGAAGCTGAAGGATCAGCATGACAGCCAAAGAGCATTTTCTAAAGGAAAGATCAACAGTAGCGACACGTATATTTCAGTCGGTATAGGTTTCCTCTAAGTCCATCACATGAAAGACCCGCAAGGCTGACTGTAGAGATGTCATGTAGCAAACTGTTCCCATGTCGCAGTGCACTTTTGTTGTTGACATAAAAGTGCTAGAAATAAATACTAACAAATGAGTGGTATAAACAAAGCAGTAATAAATGGAAATAAAGGAACTTCTAAAAATAAACTTGGGAGCCAAATATACCTGCTACATGCTGGGATCTCGCCGCTTAATTAAATACTGCGCCATCAAAAAATGCCATGCTTTGGTTACATGGAGTTTGGTTTATTGTCATTGCATACTATCAGCTTTTATGGTATTGTCATTGTAGTTTTATTAGTCTGCAACTCTCTTTTAGGACAGTTTACTCTCCAGCTGAGAATTCTTTTATGTTGAAATATGTGTTTTATAAAGATGGCTTGTAAAATCGGGCCAGTGTAAGGATGTAGGAAAATATTAGCAGTCCATCTTATGCTCCTCTCTCCCCAGCCTGATAATGCTGCTGTCAAAAGCTGTCTCTGTTGCTCATTCATCCAATGCAGGCACAATAATACAGGAGTTGTGTGACTGTCCAGATCACCAGGTGAAAACAGAGTGGAAAAAACTTTTATAAAAACAGAAAACTAATGCAGTCACCACATCTAATGATTGGTAAGCTGCAATATATTGCTATATTATTATTATTATTATTTTTATTATATTACTATACTATTATTACTATATTATTATATTACTATATTATTATTACTATATTATTATTATATTACTATATTCCTATTATTATATGATTAAGCTTCAATATATTACTATTATTACTGGTTTTGGGTTCAATACTGCCTTAAAGTGTAATTAATCTTTTCAGTCTCTTGGGAGCTTTTGCTATAATGTGCAAGTATACACAGTATCTTTGGTCTTTTTAGCACAGTCACCTTGTAAAGTGCTACCTTCTGGTGCTGAGATGCCTGTGCTATTTTTTGTTATGCCATTGCTGGCGCTTTGCTTTTCTCCCCATTTTGTTCCAGATTCAAGGTTTTTTGGCTGTACTGATTGGTCAGGTTAGGATAAAGTAACTCAAGCGCAAGTGCACAGTTCATTCACCCCAGCACCTGACACTTCCTGTATGCTGGCCATACATGGCTTGCATTTTGGTAGATTCAGCCATCCTGCTTGACAAACTTTGTTCTGAAAATGGAAGGAGCTGAGTGCAAAATTGTTGGCTGATCAGCAACTACAGACAATCACATGCAGTCACTTATAGAGTATTCTGACAGCTGTGGGAGGGGCAGCTGTCAGAATACAATACCTGGCAGGGGGGATCCCTCCATCCACACTGTCTAGCCCGGATGGGGAATCTGATTTTTCTCACTTAGCCCATATGCCTAGCCAAACTGTCTTACTTAGAGATGCTGGGATTACTGTATACATTGATCTATGAATGTGTGTCTGTCAGTGTACAGTTCATAAAAAACTGCTAGCAGGCAGAGGAAAATATTTTTTGACAAATGAGACATACAGACTCTTTTTTAAATATTTATCTGTTGGCAGTTTTTTTTTGCATTGCAAGTTTAGTTTTATGTAAAGTGTATGTACACTGCCAAAAGGTTTTCTTTTAGTTTTGCATAGAGTATGAAAAGATTGGAATGCCTGTCAGGTTTTATAGCTGTCCCCCCTAGATAGATTCACCCTTTCTCTATCCCCTCATGAATATTGTTGCCAAGACAGAAAATTATGGAAAAATTCAAAATGTTTAAAGCGTTTGTAAATCTTTTTTTTTCCCCCGAAAATAATAAACCTGCTCTGTGCAAATGTTTTGCACAAAGTGGCCCCAAACCTCCTCTTCTGGGCTCATCCATTGTGATCTTGACTCCTCCTCTTCTACGAGGGCTCCCATAGCAAGCTGCTTGTCATAGAGGCATTTGTGCAGGATCAATCCCTAGTCGGGCTGTGTGCATCCATAGACATGCACAGCCCAGCTTTGAAGGTTATCCATTTTGCATTAATCATGAACAATGGCTGTATAATTATTGCTCTTAATCTGGCATTCAGGGAAATACTTGACATGTGCAGGGCAATCTCATTATACATACATAGGTGGACTGTGTGTGTGTGTTTGCATTTAGGTGTATGCATGGGACGAAGGGGGGGGGGTAAATATTTTTTTTTAGGGGGGAGCAAGCTCCATGTTCATTGTACTGTAAAAGTGATTGAGTGGCTGTACAGCCACCCAGATCATGTTTACATGAAAGCAGATGCTGGCTGAAAAAAACAATAGATGGCTGTCCTTTGCTCGCCCCTTTTCATTCATTGGATTTCAATTTATTCAATCATGGAGGCTCAGTATCAAAAGGGTTTATTACCAAGAGGCAGGATGCTGTAATGTTTTCAGGAAGCTATGTATAGTATTCTGCTGGCCCATCCACCAGCTATGATCTGCCTGTATTGCATGGGGAAGCATCACTGGGTCTAACATAAGGTAGCTAATAAAAATGGAAAGGATTTATCTAAAATTTTAATTTGCATGTTGATGATGGGAATGGAGGAACCAGAGAAGGCAAAATATAGTTCAACTTCAGGGTTACAAACAAAGGTTTTGGATAGGATAGTGAATGGTTGAGCTATACTGTACATAAACTCTAAGTTGAAGCTGTGTTAATTCTCTGTTTCTAAAGGATAAGTACGGCCAAAGCTCTTTTAGCTTTCTTGCAGTGAATAAAGTTTCATATAGAAACATTGTCATACAATTATCTGTATCAAGGTTTGGATATAGCCCTAGCAGTCATTGCTTAGAATGTAGAGTTAGCAATGAGACTTTTGTATCATGAAGGAACCTCACTACTTGTATCCAAAATCCCTGAATATTGGAGCAGACCCACCAAAAATGAAAGAATGCACCTAGAGATAGTGAGCATAATGTGATATTGAGCATAATAGGCTATGGTTAGGTCGAAACTTGGACAAAGCAGACACGGGTCAGATAGCACTATAAAGTATGTATAATTGTATGAGATTATCTCACAGTTTGAGAGATACCAGTTTGCAATTATCAAAGACCTTGCCCCAATCCTCATTATTGAAATCATACAGTATATCTGCGTTCCAGTGAATTTTAACCTGGCTAGAAGATTTTGTGGCAGAGGGGGCGAGTAGCTTTTTATATAGTGTAGAAATCAATTTTTGAGGCTCAGTGCCATAAATTATATCTAAGGGCTCATTTACAATTGCTTGAACTTTAACACACATTAAAGAGCGTACCGCTTCAACATGCTTTTTTGATGTGTTTTTGATGCTTCGGTGATGCCTGTTTTTTGAAGATTTAATGGAAGTGTGGCAAATGCCCTGTATGTGAGTTAATTTTCTATTTGATTTCAAGGGGCCCAGAAGTACCCCTGCTCAGCAGATCCCCAGCTTTTTGGTACCAGCATGCAGCATATTCTTGGCTTATTAGTGACCTCGTTCAGTAGATCCCCTGCTCAGTAGTACCCCCAGCTCTGCTGATGCCCCACTCAGTGGTACCCCAGCTTTGCCTATCCCCCACTCAGTAGCAACCCCCAGCTCTGCTGATCCCCCACTCATTAGTGAACCCTAGCTCTGCTGATCCCCCACTTATTAGTAAACCCTAGCTCTGCTGATCCCCCACTCATTAGTAAACCCTAGCTCTGATGATCTCCCACTCTGTAGTAACTTCCAGTTCTGCTGATCTCCACTCAGTAGTAATCCCCCCTCTTTCTCTCTTTCTGGTCCCCGCTTACCTCCCGCTATATTGTTCTCATAGTGCGCACCAAATGTGACATTGTTAGTTTCCACTGACAGCTCTGCTGAACTTCCGCCGGTCAGTCCTTTCTCTCCCAGCTCACCTTTATTTATAAAGGGCTCAAATCTTTACCAAGTAATTATAGACATGTTAATTTAACTTCTATAGCTAGGAAGATACTGGGGAGTTTAATAAAAGACCACATAGATGAGTTTTTGCTGGAAAAAAATATTTTAAGCAACAGACAGCATGGATTCATGAAAGACAGAAGTTGTCAAACAAATCTGATTTCTTTTTATGAGGAGGTGAGTAAAACCTTGGACAAAGGGGTGGCGGTGGACGTGGTATACTTGGACAGAGGGGTGGCGGTGGACATGGTATACTTGGACAGAGGGGTGGGGGTGGACGTGGTATACTTGGACAGAGGGGTGGCGGTGGACATGGTATACTTGGACAGAGGGGTGGCGGTGGACGTGGTATACTTGGATTTTGCAGAAGCGTTTGACACAGTTCCCCACACATGGCTAATGTGTAAGGTAAAGTCTATGGGCTTGGAAAAATCTGTATGTAAATGGTTAGAAAACTGGCTAAAAGATGATATTCAGAGAGTAGTGGTTAATGATTCATACTCTGAATGGTCTAGGGTCATCAGTGGTGTAACCCAAGGTTCAGTGTTGGGACCCTTACTTTTTAATATATTTATAAACTATATAGGGTCTGGGATTAAAAATCCCATTTCAGTCTTTGCAGATGACACCAAGCTGTGCAGTGGAATAAAGTCCTTACAGGATGTCTCCAATTTACAACCCGACCTCAATGCACTGATTAATTGGGCAACTGTGTGTCAAATGAAGTTTAATGTTGATAAATGTAAGGTTATGCACTTGGGGGCTAAGACTATGCATGCCCACTCACAAAGAAATGCTCAGTCTAAAAATCAAATGGTAGGTGTATTGTAACACTGAGAGACAGAATAGCAACAAAAAATACAAAAGAAATGCATGTCTAACAAATTATGCACTGATTTGCATGTTCATGAGGGAAATGAGTATTTGATCCCCTATCATTCAGCAAGATTTCTGGCTACCAGATGTCTTTCATACAGGTAACAAGCTGAAATTAGAAGTTGTGGTGGTTTTTGAGATAATTAATTATAAATAAATTGGGCGGTGTCCGACTCCCATAAACAATATGATGCAGTGCCTCCAGCCATTAAATACGGCAAATAATTAATAATCCAATAATATGGACACCTTAATAATTTGATCACCACACTATGATTTTCCTTGAGTTCTTTTCACCAATGTGATTTCTTACCATATACACAAATATTGCCTATTTGATAAATAAATAAATAATTTATTTATTCACAAATATTGACATATATCTTAATACAAACGGAACTACTGGTGATGAGTATTTCCTTACACACAATCAAAAATATCACAATACCCTCTATTGGAATAAAACACAAATTATATATCACCATAATGATAAAGCAGTTCTTATAGGGGTTAATACTTAAAAGTTAGTGCTCAAGGTATAATTTCTAATTCCCGCGGCCGAAGATGATTAGAAAAGTATTCCTGACAAAATGCACAGCGAAGCACTTCAAATACAGTTGAGCTCAAAAGTTTACATACCCTAGCAGAAATTGTGAAATTTTGGCATTGATATTGAAAATATGACTGATCATGCCAAAATATTTTCTTTTATTGAAGAATGATGATCATATGAAGCCATTTATTATCAAATAGTTGTTTGGCTCCTTTTTAAATCATAATGATAACAGAAATCACCCAAATGGCCATGATCAAAAGTTTCCATCCCCTGGAATGTTCGTCCTTGGTATAGACACACAAGGTGACACACACGGGTTAAAATGCCAATTAGAGGTTAATGTTCCACATCTGTGGCTTTTTAAATTGCAATTAGTGTCAGTGTATAAATAGTCAATGAGTTTGTTAGCTCTTACATGCAAGCACTGACTAGGCTAGATACTGAGCCATGGGGATCAGAAAGAACTGTCAAAAGTCCTGCGTAACAAGGTAATGAAACTTTATAAAGATGGAAAAGGACATATAAAGATGTCCAAAGCCTTGCATATGCCAATCAGTACTGTTAAATCACCTATTAAAAAGTGGAAAGTTCAGGGATCTCTTGATACCAAGCTAAGGTCAGGTAGACCAAGAAAGATTGTAGCCATAACTGACAGAAGAATTGTCAGGGATTCAAAGAAAAACCCATAGGCAACCTCAAAAGAAAAATAGGCTGCTCTGGAAAAAGATGGTGTGGTTGTTTTTAAGGAGTACAATACGTTGATACTTGAACAAAAATGAGATGTTTGGTCGGAGTGCCAGAAAGAAGCTTTTACTGCACCAATGCCACAAAAAATCCCAGTTACAATAAGCTTGACAACACCTTGACATGCCTAACCGGGCCTTTTTGTGTCATTGATGCAGTAAAGGCTTCTTTCTGGCACCTCGACCATGCTGCTCATTTTTGTTCAACTGTCATCATATTGTGCTCCTTCAAAACAACCACACTGTCTTTTTCCAGAGCAGCCTGTATTTTTCTTGTAAAGAAAGAAAAAACCTCAGCGCCCAGGACTACCTTGCCCTCCCACACACTATTCCCCGTGAGATGCTGCTGTACACAGGTGCAAAACCAAAAAACGTATTTCTACTTAAACCAGCGCAAAACCCACAAAGCAATATAAATAAATAACCCAGCCCATAAATAATATTAATCAAAATACATTGTGACACATAAAAAATAGTAATAATTAAAGTGATTTAAAAAAATTTCTGAAAAAAATCAGTGACAAATTCAAAAAACAGTCCCGTGGAATGTATTTTTCTTGTGGTTACCTGTGGGTTTCCCTTTGTATCCCTAACAATTCTTCTGGCAGTTGTGGCTGCAATCTTTCTTGGTATACCTGACCTTGGCTTGGTATCAAGAGATCCCTAAACTTTCCACTTCTTAATAGGTGATTTAACAGTACTGATTGGCATATTCAAGGCTTTGGACATCTTTTTATGTCCTTTTCCATCTTTATAAAGCTCTATTACCTTGTTACGCAGGACTTTTGACAGTTCTTTTCTGATCCCCATGGCTCAGTATCTAGCTTGGTCAGTGCTTCCACGTAAGAGCTAACAAACTCATTGACTATTTATACACTGATACTAATTGCAATTTAAAAAGCCACAGATGTGGAACATTAACCTCTAATTGGCATTTTAACCCGTGTGTGTCACCGTGTGTGTCTGTACCAAGGCCAAACATTCCAGGGGATGGAAACTTTTGATCCGGGCCATTTGGGTGATTTCTGTTATCATTATGATTTAAAAAGGAGCCAAACAACTATTTCATAATAAATGGCTTCATATGATCATCCTTCAATAAAAGAGCATTTTTTGACATGATCAGTCATAATTTCAATATCAATGCCAAAATTTCACAATTTCTGTCATGGTATGTAAACTTTTGAGCACAACTGTATGTTAGTACACAATATGATATCAGTACCGAAAAAGTTAGAACAATGATTAGTCAATTAATCTATGTACACCATGCAATTTATGTAGATATGCGCAATCTTACTCTAATCAGCACAATAAAATATGATTAAAGCTGTAGTCAGTTTTAAATGTATAAAAAGTTGTGATATTCTGATACAGTTCTCACCACTCCCAGAATTACGTTTTCTGAGGACTTCCAGTGGGATTGCAGTTGGTAAAAAAATGTCTCTCGTCAGCAAGGAGCAAAAATTGGGATCAGCTGCAGAAAGTTTCTTCTTTGGCGTAATGGCTTCTTTTAAAAATTGGTTCTTCAAAAATAGCAGGTTTCCAAAAATAGTTTCAAAGTAAGTTTCTGTTCTTGTAGATTTTTCAAAGTATAGCAGACAAGATTTCAAGGTAAGTTTCTGTTTTTGTAGAGGTACTCAGTTTTTTTTCAAGTCTATCAAGTGAGTTCGAAGTGGGCTCCAAGTGGGTTTTTTCAAGTTCTCTCTTCATGAGAGTCTCACATATACATATGGTAAATGTCCATTGTCTTGTAAGACCTCCTATGGTATTTGACGATTGGACAGTCAGAATGCTGTTTTTTTCTGGAAGTTCTTTACCTGTCCATTGGGGGCAGTCAAGAACCATGAATGAAATGGTGATCTTAATGATGACTCATCTTTTATCTGAAGTATGTCTCTATTGATAAAATTATGTGTTCTGCTGAGATATGAAAATGGCTTTTCTCAAAATCTCTTTTCAATAAGGTCCATATATATATATATATATATATATATATATATATTGTGGGAACTCGCTTCAAAGTGGTAGAGCTTTTAAACGCACACAGCTACTCGCTTTCTTTTTCAGGGCCTTTTTAGCCCACTTTTATTTAAATGAAAGTTCAAACAGAAGTTTCCCACACAGGGGTATCGATCATCCACAAAACAACGGTTCAGCCTCCTGGCTTATACTCAGCTTGCTGTCTGTCTCCTGCAGACTTCTTCCCAAAATATGGCTCTTGCACACCGCTGGCCTCTAGCACACAGCTAGTCTCTAGCAGCCCCTTGCTGCTTTTGGCTTCCACCTCTCCTAGGTGAAGCCCACCTGACTTCCAGGCAGTGACCTCCTGTCTTCCAAGTGGAGCCCTCCTGACTCCTATCTGCCGGGGTGGAGCCCAGAACCCTGGTCCTGACTCTTTCTAAAGGCCTGCACACACCTGTGCAATCAGTCTCCTGGCCTATCCCAAAACCTGGTCCCAGGATTGGAGATTTCATCCCTCCCAGATCTCTTTGAAATCTCCAGGCTCCAGATCCCAAAACAGACCTTACAAACAAAGGAGGAAAGTGAAAAGCCACTTTCC
This sequence comes from Staurois parvus, assembly GCF_062004578.1. Classification (NCBI taxonomy): domain Eukaryota; kingdom Metazoa; phylum Chordata; class Amphibia; order Anura; family Ranidae; genus Staurois; species Staurois parvus. Next base: position 10,417,727 of record NW_028318094.1, read on the forward strand.
TCCATATCAAGCACTTACCCTGGAGCCCCTCAACCTGCCGTGTTGAGAATCCAGGGTGACAGATCGCCACACTGTCACTATATATATATATATATATATATATATATATATATATATATATATATATATTAGTTTTAGCGGCTCATCTTCCTTATATGAGAGTTGTGTTTTGATGTTTGACCTTTGTCCTGAAAATGGTAGATCTTCATATAATATTTCCATAATTTGTTACGGTATTAAATCAGATCTTGTGCTTTTAATTCCAGTCCATCATGTGATATATGTCATATCTCTCTCTACATCTTGATGTAGGCACATGTGTTGTTGCATATTTGTTTTGAAATATTGCTTACTCCAAATCACAAACCATCTCATATGTCCTTATGACTTAATTATATTCAGTTGATCCTTTTGTAGTATCCAACTTAATTAAATTGACCTCGGTGTCATAGTATATACATATGGTTTCAAGAATATTTCAGTTGAAATCAGCCTTTTGTCACATTAAATCTTTCCTCATGAGCTGAGTGTAAAGTTCATGGAGATATGGCTTAGGAAGTATCCAGTTAACTGGCCTACCATCTGTTTAATCACAGTAAACACTTGATTCCTGGGGTATTTGTGGATTTGACCTCCTGTTATGAATAGGCAATTGTGATATCCTTGAGGGCTTGTTTGGCTAGTAAATATTCTGCAAGGCATTTCTGTCCATCTCGCAAAGCTGTATGTACAAAAGACAGTCTCTCACAATTTACATTTATGGCCCTTTTTTGTCTACCCCAGCCCTTCCACAAGGTTGGGTGTTATTTGGTTGCATTGTATTTTAAACAGGCCGTTTTCCATTCAATCTTCATTGTTTGGAATGGTTTCCTGGACGGGTCATATTTAGATTTTACAAAACTGGCTGACAGATAACAGCTGTTATCTTTTGAGGACTATTATTTTATTTAATAATGAGTCAAAAATCACTACAAAGTAGTCTCTTAAAGGGAGTGCTGCTAATCTAATTTTCTTACCTGTATAAAAGACACCTATCCACAGCAGGAATCAAACAATCAGATTCCAAAATCTCCACCATGGCAAAGACCAAAGAGCTGTCCAAGGATGTCAGGGACAAGGCTGGACTGGGCTACAAAACTATCGCCAAGCAGCTTGGTGAGAAGGTGACAACAGTTGGTGCAATCATTCGCAAATGGAAGAAACACAAAGAAACCGTCAGTCTCCCTAGATCTGGTGCACCATGCAAGATCTCACCTCGTGGAGTGTCAATGATCATGAGAACAGTGAGGAATCATCCCAGAACTACACATGAGGATCTTGCCAATGCTCTCCAGGCAGCTGGGACCACAGTCACCAAGAAAACAATTGGTAACACACTACACCGAGAAGGATTGAAATCCTGCAGTGCCCGCAAGCTCAATCTGCTCAAGAAAGCACATGTCCAGGCCCGTCTGAGGTTTGCCACTGAACATCTGAATGACGCAGAAGAGGACTGGTTGAAAGTGTTGTGGTCAGATGAGACCAAAATCGAGCTCTTTGACATCAACTCAACTGTTTGGAGGAGGAGAAATGCTGCCTATGACCCCAAGAACACCAGCCCAACTGTCAAACATGGTACTGGAAACATTCTGCTTTTGGGGTGTTTTTCTGCTAAGGGGACAGGACAACTGCACCGCATCAAAGGGACGATGGACGGGGCAATGTACCGTCAAATCTTGGGTGAGAACCTTCTTCCCTCAGCCAGGGCATTGAAAATGGGTTGTGGATGGGTGTTCCAGCATGACAATGACCCAAAACACATAGCCAAGGCAACAAAGGAGTGGCTCAAGAAGAAGCACATTAAGGTCCTGGAGTGGACTAACCAGTCTCCAGACCTTAATCCGATTGAAAATCTGTGGAGAGAGCTGAAAGTTTGAGTTGCCAAACGTCAGCCACCAAACCTTAATGACTTGGAGAGGATCTGCCAAGAGGAGAGGGCCAAAATCCCTCCTCAGATGTGTGCGAACCTGGTGGCCAACTACAGGAAACGTCTGACCTCTGTGATTCCCAACAAGGGATTTGCCACCAAGTACTAAGTCATGTTTTGTGAAGGGGATCAAATACTTATTTCCCTCATGAACATGCAAATCAGTGCATAACTTGTTAGACATGCATTTCTTTTGAGTTTTTTGTTGCTATTTTGTCTCTCAGTGTTACAATACACCTACCATTTGATTTTTAGACTGATCATTTCTTTGTGAGCGGGCAAACATTCAAAATCAGCAGGGGATCAAATACTTATTTCCTTCATTGTACATAGCTAGATCATATTTAAATATATTCATTGTGATTTGTAGGTAGCTTTTTGCAAGAAATGTGTTCATTGTATGCATTTGTGAGAGACATATAAACAAGCATATTGTAATTTTCGTTTATGTGATTGTATTGCAGTTTTAAAGAACTATTCACAGAAGTAAATTCAGTTTTAGAATGAAACACATAGCTGCTTCTGTCAGTTTTGTTAGCTAGCTGTCAGCTAACCATTAGAAGGACAGCATAGGAGGCTTTGGAGTCACTTTGAAGCACCAAAAAAGTGAATGGGGTTTAATTTTTTTAAGCAAAGCAAACACAATGTGTGAATAGGTCTGTAAGCTTACTATTTTATTTAGTGACAGGTTGATTGGCATTCAGAGTGCTTTAAAAATGCATGTCCAATGCCACATTTTGAAGCAAGTGTAAACATGTCCTAATAGAGGTATAGACACCAGTGGTGGGTAGGTGGTGGGAAATTTGGGCCATAGTGCATGGTGTAGTTGTAGGTTTTAGAAAAGCATGTGATTAGGAAGTAACAACAGCTCATTTTAAGGAGAAGGAGTGGATAAAGTGGGTACATTATCTATAGACATGTAGAGGTAGTAAAGTAACAAGAACAATAATTATTCTAGATTACGTTTCCACATGAAGCAGCCTGGTATATAAGCTTTACAAGAGCAGAAATTAAATGCAGTAAGACTAATGTTTTTCTTATTTCCTCAAATTAAAACAAAATATGTATTTATTTTCCACATTAACAGTTACTCAGGGAAAGTATGCAGATATTGTGCTTCTTTCATAACCTCTGGTGACACCCACAAAGCTGAAATTCCTAGTGAGAGACTCACACGAGTCCACATAGCTCTCTGGACTGTGGAATGCTGGGATCTTGCCCTGAGTCTAGGGCATGGCTTCATCTTCTTTACTGCTTGCAAAGCAGAAAAAATACAATTACTATAGCGCCAACCATTTATTTATCCTTGAAGCTGAACTCCAGGCAAACATCTTAATTCACAGAATAGATACTGTACATAGTTGACAGCTGTTTTTCACTGCCAAAGAATTTGTATTTCTGTCCATTCAGTTTTAGGATTTACACAGCTCTGCCATACCACACAGTCCTGTCTAGCAGGTCAGGGGACCTGATTTTTCTCTGCTGCTGCTTAGTAAAGCTTACAGGTCCCATCCTCAGGCTTGTTACTAGATAATGAAAGGAGAAGCAGCACAGTGATGAACTCATCTCTCTGTCACACTGCTTTTTCCTGCTATCAACATGACTAATTGCACTGCAACACAACTGATTGGCCCTTTGTGCTGCTTTTCCCTCCCCATTTCTGAGCTCTGCTGTACAGGGACTGCAAGAGGCTGATACCAAGTCAGATACATTGCATGCAGTTAAAAAAACAAATTTAATGCTGTATTAATGATTCATTAGCTGTATTAAATTGTAACTTTTATGCCTGGAGCTCAGCTTTAAAGTGTATATAAAAAGCCAAACTTCATTTTTTGCTGTGTCCCATTGCAGAGATTTTTATCCATGTCTTCTCCCAGAGACACAACAAATAAGATATCTCCAAATTGATGGTATCTCTTCTTAGGTAGTTGTCAGTAAAATGAGTTTCCACATTAGAGGATTTCTCCTCACCTCCTTTTCCTGAAACAAATATTGATGGGTGAATCTGCCCGGGTCTGGCGATTCTTACTCAAGATTCAACAAACCAAACTTACTGTAGAGGCAAATCTAAGTGAAGTATAAGGGGGTGAAACTTTTTAAAATTTTGACCATTTTTAGATCTAATAGGCAAATTGTAAAAAATGGCATGGGAAACTGGGCACTGCCATGGGGACGTCTACCAAAGCAACAAATGTAAAAAAGTACCATATAGTGGGGAGAAGGTCTTTTCATGCGACTTCAAGGGCAAGATTGAAAACAGGAACATTGGAACAGTACAATTTTCATGGACAGTCTCAGTGACAGTGCACACTGTGCACATATTTGGCACAGTTTTTTCTTTTAACATTACTACAACTAGTTCTTGCGGTCAAGGAACAAAGGAATAAGGAACACACAGAAAAGAAAGAGGGAGGAAAGGCAGGAGAGTCCTTCTGCTGTGTGATTTTTCAAGTATTGTACTTCCGTAAAGGTTCTTATACAATAACTCACATCTGGAGAGGTTGCAGGCAACATATAGATAGTGTCAGAGGCATAGCTAGAACCTTCAGGGCCCCAGTGCAAGAAACCATGACCCATCTTCCATGTTCTGCAGTGGGTCTCCTTCCTGCCACCTTGGGGCCCCCGCATGGTGGCAGAACGCCAGTGCCCAGTCGCAAGTGCGACCTTTGGGACCCTGGTAGTTTTGCCACTGACCTTACTATTACTATTTGGAGGATGTAAGGGGCACTCTGGAGGATGTAAAGGGAACTCTGGAGGATATAAGGGTGCGTGCACTCTGGAGGTACTAAAATAGTACCTCCTGAGTGCACCCTTGCGTCCTACAGCAGAGTGCCCCCTTAATGTCTCCAGTGCCCTCCTAATGCTTCTAGAATGCCCATTTGGTGTCTCCAGAGTACCCCTTACATCATGCAGAGTGCCCCCTTACATCATTCAGAGTACCCCTTAGTGCCTCCAGATTGCCCATTACATCCTTTAGAGTGCCCCCTTAGTGCCTCCAGAGTGCCCTCTTAGTACAGTAGTGTCACGGCCGCCCCTATTAATAGAGAGTGAAAGCAAGAGGTAGTCAATAAAATGGCTGCAGCTATTACTAGAGAATGTACAGCTATAAATAACAAAAAAAAGTGGTGACCGGGATAGGAGTACATTCTGCTGTTCAAATTAATACACAGAGATCTGAGACATAATGGCGGAAGTAGTCAAAAATATGGCGACCGCTAATATTAGAGCATGAAGAGGTAAAGACAACTACTAAAATGGCGACTGGGAAGGATATAAATACAGCTGTAGACCACAACAAAGTCCTTTAGGCAAAATAGAGGAGGTAGTCAACAAAACGGCCGCCATATTAGTTCTAATGATAGTGAGATATATATAGAGGTAAGGTAGCTGATCTCTGGTGTTTACCCTTTGGACAAAGTCACAGGAAGTGAGGAAATGTGTCAGAGCGGGGCTATCACGCTAGCAGGAAGGAGTCCATACAAGGAAATGTGGGCATGGTGAAATTTACATCTTGTTTTTAAAGAGACATCAGTATTGGAATTTTCTAACTGTGATATTAAGCAGTGCACTACTGTTTCATAGTGCACTAGAGTTGTGAGTGTAAATTTTATTGTTTTATTAAATATATTGCGGTTTTAAACGGTAAAGCACTATGAAGGTTTCTTGTTCTATCTGAGTGAATAATGAAAAAGATACCAATGGAACAGTTTGAGGATATGGTGTATCCATAAAAAGCACAGAAGGAAAGAAGAGGAGAAGTCTTGATCATCACATAGACCCCTTAAAGGGGAAGGCCCATGGTGACCTACATGCAGGTCAGAAATTAAGGTGAGAGCGGAGATTGAAAGGTGGTGGGAATCAATGAAGAATTGATCATTTTTTATGTTCCACATGTGAATTTGAACTGTTGGAATGAATATTCTTGATGAACTATTATTGACCACTTTCAACACAGTGCTATCCACAGGGGGCACTTTATCTTCAGATGAACACGTTATATATTGGTACGTTACAGTTGTTACACACACATTGAAGCATGCTAGTGGATATAATTTAAAATTGCACATTGGTTGAATTTAATAAATCAAAGGAGGTGGTGGCAATTGTTTGTATATCATATCCAGATGAAAAACATTTGCACTAGAAGGAGGAATTATATGTATATTTATGTATTAATGTAGCACAGCACTCCAGGTTTATAGCACTAAGGGGGCACTCTGGAGGAGGATGTAAGAGGCTGCTCAGGAGGAGGATGTAAGGGGGCAATGTGGAGGAGGATGTAAGAGGCTGCTCTGGAGGAGGATTTAAGGGGGCAATGTGGAGGAGGATGTAAGTGGGTTCTTTGGAGGATGTAAGGGGGAACTCTGGATGTACCCCTTTACATCTTCCAGTGTCCCCTTACATCCTCCTCCAAAGCTCAAAAAAAGAATCTGGAATTTATGCTGTCAGTATGAGCAATGTAAAAGTCCAGGCACTCACCATTCACCTCCCTTTCCCAGTGTCATTGTGGGCTTTGGCTTTCAGGGAGGCAAGCAAGTGCAGATATTGTGTACAGCGGGCTGCCCGAAACTTGGAAGCAGCTGGGCTAGCGATAAAACACTTTTTTTAAAAATGTCCTTGTTTGGTGACTCAAAACTGAGCATGTGCAGTTCCAAATTGAGCCAATCGGTGTACTGTCGAGCTTGGTCTCTATTCATGCAGCGGGATGTGTGAATATAAGCCACACCCCGCTGCTCGATTCGAGGCCAAGCCTGGCAGTTCCCTACTCGGCTGCTTCTGGAACTGCGCATGCGCAATTCAAAGCAGCTGACAAAGACTTTTCTACAGGCACTTTTCTCCTGTTTACAGACAGGAGAAAAGTGCCTGTTAACACTACCTCAGACTCAGGGCTGTCTTGGGACCCCCCATGGTGGCAAAACGCCAGGGCCCAGTCGCAAGTGTGACCTGTGCACCCCTGGTAGTTCCGCCATTGGATGGCATGCACAATCTGCTATAAGTGCTTGTGGAAAATACTTCTGTTCAAATGCAGGTTTTTAGGAAAGTTGATACTCTGGGATATCCCAATCTTAGTTCTTCTCCAGAAATTTCAGGTTAGTCAACTAACTTTGATAAAAACACAAAACACCTGTGAGGTAGCAGAGATGCCCTTGGGTAGGAACAAGTTAGCAAGAATAATCAATCCAATAGGATATCAACTTTGGAAAAAAATTTTTATTAAACACCAAAAACAAGTTTTGTGATGATTGGTCACTTTAAAAAATGATGTGGCACAAACTCTATGGAATATTAAAGGAAACAGAAGAAAAGAGGGGGTGGGCATCAATTTATATATTGTAAATAATTTTTTTTTAAATGTCATAAAGAGGGAGAAAAGAGTACTGATAATAATTTTCAAAGGGTATCTCAGTCTAAATTGAATCTAAAAGTAGCATTTACAATGATATGTATAAAATGTTATTATGTCACCATAAAAGTACTTCAGGGCATGATTGGCATATGAAGAGTGAGAATAGATAAAAGGAATATTGTACCATTATTACATACACTCAACGGCCACTTTATTAGGTACACCTTGCTAGTGCCAAATTATCCCCAACACCATTACACCACCACCAGCCTGAACCGTTGATACAAGGCTGGATGGATCCATGCTTTCATGTTGTTTACGCCAAATTCTGACCCTACCATCTGAATATCGCAGTACCCAGTCTGCCCATTCTCCTCTGACCTCTGACATCATAAGGTGTTTTGCTCCACACAACTGCCACTCACTGGATATTTTTTCTTTTTCTGACTATTCTCTGTAAACCCTAGAGATGGTTGTGCATAAAAATCCCAGTAGATCAGCAGTTTTTTAAATATTCAGACCAGCCTTTCTGGCACCAACAACCATGCCATGTTCAAGATCACCTAAATCCCTTTTTTCTCCATTCTGATGCTCGGTTTGAACTTCAACAAGTCGTCTTCACCACATCTAGATGTCTAAATGCATTGAGTTGCTGTCATGTAATTGGCTGATTAGCAATTTGTGTTACTAAGTAATTGTGCCAGGTGTGCCTATTAACCCCTTCACGCCGGATCGTCCCTGCGTGAAGAGGAATTCCTGTGCTGGGAGGTGGATGGGGCGGGGCTTAGTGTCATGTGGGCGCCATGACATCACGGCCGGTCACATGATCGGGAAAGGTCCCGATCGAAAGAGCGGACTGGGAGCTTTCCGTGAGTACAGCACATGTGTGCTGGGAGCGCACAGGGCATGCGCTCTCAGCACATATGTTTTTTGTTACATGAACGCAAATGTGCGGCCGCTCGGCGTCTAGGCCCAGACGCTGGGAGGCCACACATTTGCATGCGGCCGGCGTGAAGGCGTTAAAGAGGCCGGTGAGTGTATAGTATGAAGGTATTTGACTTGTAATACATATAGTGATTAACTAATGTAACTAATCATAAATTATTGCTAAAAATCTGGAGAAGGATGTATACAAAAAGAAGTTGTTGTTGACATCATCATTGTAGTAGTAATGGGTAGTATATCAAAAGAAAAATATTTAGTGGTTAGAAATTATAATGTATAAAACGTATGGCATGAATCACAGAAAACAGGATCTGGGAGCGAAATGGTCTGGAATCCTCTCCATACTTACTGCTATTAGGCAGGATTGCAGAGTACTCAGCCATGTGCAAGAATATAGGTGGATCGGCCGGCTGTGTGCAAGCTAGGAGTGCATTTTGGCAGGCCAACTGTTTCCAAGTAGACTACGCATGTGCAGACAAAGGAGAAACATGGAGATGTACCAAAAAATATCTCTGTAGCAGCTGGATGTAAACAAAATGTAGTGAGTTTTTGGCACTTTGCGACACATAAAAAGCACGGGTGAAGTGAATATTAAAAGCAAGTTTAGATGAAAGGAATATCTTGAGACAAAATTATGTAACATGATAAATAGCTTGGAAAAAAAAGTAAAAAAAAAAAATCAAAACAATATTTTAATATACGAACATGAAAATCATAAAAAATAAGGATGCAAATAATAAAAAATCATAATAGCTCAAAGACATCTAGTTCTAAAGAGAGTAAATAACATGGCATTAAATCCATAAAAGCTCAAAGAATGCTAATTATTACTTTTTTCCCCCTAAGAATGTGTAAAAAACAAATTGACAGCAAATAATCTTCTGTTTCAAGACAGATAATGTTGGAGGGGATATCACAATGTTAAGTAGTAGTGTAGAACATTATGAATTTGTTTCAACTTTTAAAAGAAAATAATTTAGTTGGCCGATTGGTATCTGCTAATTTAACGTAGCTTTCACATTCTACCTTCTCATTTAGGTGAGTTTCACCATTTTTTAAATCTTATTCTGCTGATTCTATCATCTTCGTGAGGGTGTAACATTTAATAAACAAAGGACACATAGGCCATGGAACTCCTGAGTAGTGTAAACCATTTATTGTAAAAAGGAAAACAATCTATGTTCACATGACTATGGTACCACAGATGTCTCCAAGTCATATTAAACTTGTTACCACATATATCCCCTCCCCCAACTTATTCTAAGAACAAATGTCTAAGGACACCAATCTGGAGAAAAATTAACAGATAACCAAAGATAACATTCATTAACCACTTGCCCTCCAGAGGATTTACCCCCCTTCCTGACCAGGCCATTTTTTGCGATATGGCACTGCGTTATTTTAACTGGCAATTGCACGGTCATGTAACGCTGTACATAAATGAAATGTATGACTTTTTTCTACACAAATAGAGCTTTCTTTTTTTGGTGTTTGATCACCTCTGCGTTTTTTATTTTTTGCGCTATAAACATAATATTTTTGACTTTTTTCCATTAAATATATCCAATAAAAAAATTTAAAAACTAAAATTTCTTCATAAATTTAAACCAAAATGTATTCTGCTACATGTCTTTGCTAAAAAAAAATCCCAATATGTGTAAATTATTTATTTATTTATTTATTTTAAGTCCGCAAACGTGCAAACTACAACGAAAAACCCGTAAGTGATCACAAAAAATGTGCAAGTGCGAACACCACACGAAAAAGTGCACTTAGGGGTGTGTTTGTCCTACCCCCGGAAGGGTTGGACCATTCACCCGATCCCCCGGGGCACGAAGCTCCTGACAGGGACAAGGTTCCCATTTGGTCCTCCTGGCCAAAAGGCCTGGTGGACCACCGTTCCTTATGCCCAGCCGAAGCCGGACATCCAGTACTAGGCAAGGGGGTTCTCCCAAAGAGAAAACCCCCTAGGGATCAGGGGAGGAAGGAACCGTAGGGCCACACATCCTCCCCCTAGACTTCAGGTAAGGCCCGAGGACCCACACCCTCCATCCGTGAAAAACACACACATAAGAACAGAAAAAGTGACAAAACGTGGGAGTGATTAAATAAATAAATAAAAAATAAAAAAGTGGTACCGTGCCTAATAGTGCACAGACCAGGCCCTGAGGCCTGTAGCAAAAATTGCCCCGGACTTAGCCAAAAGACCTGGTCCTTAGGGCGCTGTGCAAAAAGAGGTGAAAAACAGTGGCCATGTGTCATCTTCACACCATGGGGTCCCACACCCAAGTGTTACTAGTGACACCCCTGAGAGCGTCTTCCCCAGGGGGCACTGAGTTTGCGGACTTTTTGCGTCCCCAGCCCCTGGCCAGACCAAGGTAGATCCGTCCAAATCAGGAGGTACTGGGTCTTTCCAGTCTTCCCAGAGGAATTACTCCCAAGGCCCCAGAACGAATCATGGCGCTCCCTGGTTTCTGTCCCTCCGGTACTAGCCTTCCGGACCCCCATCATACCAGTGAGGGTACTATACAACAACCATCCCCGCAAAGCTAGAATGGTCGGGAGCACCCCCACTGGACACTGATAAGAACAGATACTACACTTGATCTTAGCCAAAAGGCCGAGAAGCGATTATTGGTTTATGTGAAAGTTATAGCGTATACAAATTGCGGTATATATACTGGAATTTTTTTTTTTTATACTAGTAATGGTGGCAATAAGCAACTTATAGTGGGACTGTGGGACTGCGGCGGGCATTCTGACACTGGGGGGGAACTGACTAACTGCCACTGACATCCCCAGTGACACTAATACAGTGATTAGTGCTCCTACTCTCCATAAACTGGCCAATAACTGTAAGTGGCTGCCCTTCCACTGTATTTATATTTAACCCTGTCCATCCTTGTTTCCCCTGTCCCCTTGGTCATGTAGCCCTTCGCCTATTTTTTTTTTTTTTGCTCCAGACCTATCTAAAAAGAGAGAGAAATCCAACATGAAAACATATGTGCTGTCTGAGCCATCCACACTAGACAGGAATACTATAATGCCCCCTGTGACCACAAGATAATAAGACACAGTATAGCCAGTGCGTCACTAGGGGGGTGTGGCCCGCACCAGGTGACACCATCACAGGGGGTGACACCAAAATGAAAAGAAGAGCTGTCAGTGGCTGTCATCCTCAGCCCCAGGAACAGCCATGCCATGTGGGGGGTGAGATGTCAGGTCCCGGCCGGGGGGGTGTCCGATCCCCGGGATCACAGCGGCTGCTGCAGGCCAATGCACACCCAGCCTGTCCCCCGTACACCGGAATGGTAATGGCCCCACCCAGAGCCCGCCCCTCTGCATCACACATCACCGGCCGGTCCCTGCACAGGACATCCGTCCGTCTCCCAACACAGAGCCCGGGACCGGGGTGACACTGCGTGTTACCGCACTGGGTGACACCAGCCCTAGTGATGCCTCTGAGTATAGCTGACATGTTTCAAGGATTCTGCTCCTTTTCCTCTTGTTTACTCACTCTTATATACTCACTTGTTTTTTCAGTCTTGTATACTTGTGAATATAAATTGTTCTAATTGTTCCAATAAATGGTTTACATAGTTTATGAGGCCAGTGTGTGCTGTGTGCTTTGTTTATTTGCACTCCCAGATTACCGATTGTGTATGAGATGTCGGCCAAGGAGTATGTTGGAAATAGCAGGGCATTGATCTGTGACTGAAGTTGTTTATCACAGTCTCATCAGATGCCAGAAACGCTGTAGGGGTTTGTATTTGTCATTTTTATTTCAGAAATGAGAAACTTTATTAGGAAATGGCAGCAGACAAGTGCAGCTTACATCATCAGTAATCATCGAAAGTTGAAGGAAGAAAAATACCTTCCAATATAAATTTATGCATATACACCACTGAAGGGATGAGAGGAGTTGTACAGAGCAAATATCAATGCAGGACATAAGGAATAACACATACTATTACATATCCTTAAAAGCAAACAATGGCAATTATAAGGACATTGGAATGAAAATTGTGCAGAAGAGTAATAAACCCAGTTACTTAATCCCCCAATACTTTCAGACACTTTCAAGCAGAAGTAGAAATGAGAGAGAAAAGAAAAAAAGGGGGTTGAGAAGAGATGGGGGGGGTGGAAAGCGGAAACTGCCACAAAAGTATGTGAAGGAAGGTCACTAATAAAACCCTCCTGAATGAAAAGTGTCAAGAGGGAACTGAAACATCTGGTAAGCCATAGTCATTGGAGGGATCACCAGAGCCCCAGACATCAATCCAAGTTATCCAAATTTTATCAAACTTTTTTGGACAGTTCCGACTTTATTACATCAACGTAAAAAATGGCAGGACATTAGTAACAACATGCCAGGAGGACAAGGTAGGAGGAGATTTGTAATATCTTTAAGGGTAAATGTCCATAAGACTCTGGTGTTCAGCCTTCTCAATCTATCACGTTTCATGGAGATAGGTCTTGTTCTATGGACGTCACTCTAAGGCTATCAGCACGTTTATTATGTAACATAGCATAGTATAGTGTTTAGATACACTGTGGTCTAAGAGCCATTTTGTGTTGTTTCTTCCATGTTGTCCGATTCTTGATCTTAATTTCTGAGTGGTGCATCCTATATATTGAAGACCACAAAGACATTCGAAAAAAGTTAAATTAATCCGACTATGTGATATATATCCTTTAGAATGTCTTTGTGGTTTTCAGCATGTAAGATGGACGACTCAGAAATTAGGATCAAGAATCTGCCAACATTGAAGGAACCTTACAAATGAGTCTAAACACTACACTCTGCTCCATATTAAATGTGCTGATAGACACAAGTGTAATGCCCATAGAACAAATGTCTATTCTGACAGTCTACATAGGATGATGGAATCAGCAGGCTAATATAAAAACTGGTGAATCCAATTTAATGAGACAATACAATCAACAGACAGAGCTAAATGTGATGATAGAACTCAGCAGAGTAAGTTTAAATATTGTAAAACCAGTTTGTCATGTTCAACACTCCTTCATTATAAAATTACCCTCTATTGTGACATCAGTTTTGAAACACATGATTATCCCATAACAAATAATATTCTACACATCTTCAAGAGGAAAAAGTGGTATTTGTTAACATTCTTTTAGTTTTTTGGACTTGGTGCCATGTTGTCTATTATCTTTATCCCTATACAGTATGTCCTCAAGCTATTATGGCCTCTTTAACTGCTTGCAAACCGCCCTACTTACATATATGGCGGCAGGGCGGCCACTCTGCGCTTACGAGTTGGGTGCGTGGCACAGCACAAGCCGATCAGGGGGTCCCAGTCAATAATTGATGGCTGGGACTTGACCAGCTCTGTGAATCACAGAACAGTGCCCAGTGTTGATAAACAATACTGGGACTGTACACTGAGAACTGATCTTGCTGTTTTTTTCCCAAAGCAGGGAAAAAAAACAAGATCATTTAGTAAAAGCAGCAAACGGTTCACACAATAAACATTGTTAGGCACACAGTTAACCCCCTGTTCGCCCTAGATGTTATCCCCTTCCCAGCCAGTGTCATTAGTACAGTGTCAGTGTATAGTATTAGCACTCTAAAAATAGGTATAAAGCGAGTGCTCTCTATGTATCAGCAGCTTGCATAAGGATAAAACCCCTTGATCCTCAATATAACATAAAATAGAAAATTCAGCGCTAAAAGATAAATGAAAATAATAAAGTGACAGAGTGATAAGTTGAAGCACCTAAAAGGTGCTAAAATATTGTGATTGAAAGTGTTGTCAATCTCTGCCGAAAGATTCAGTGAATGGATATGAATCATATTGCATCAGCACACAAGGAAGACACTTCAGACCTCACGGTATGGACCCTCTCAGCATGCGGGGACAGCTCCTCCTATGCACTCTCACCCGGATCAGCCAAAGCGATAAAAATCCACCTTGGATGGCTCAAAAAGAAGGCCACCAAACAAAAGGGCTAGGATATTGTAGTATATTTAATATAAAGTGCAGCTCAATAGGATAATAACAGATTCAGAAATACAGCTCGGTGATCTGGTTTCTCAAAATCAATGATCTGAATTGTCAGCATAGTGACCAAGATAAATCCAAAGTCCGCTGTAATAATCTGAATTACTGTAAATCAAAAACTTGCATGCCAGTAAAGGAATCAGTCAAAGGCAACACTCAGCAAATCACAATATGTATGCCAATAAAGGAATCAATTCAAAGGCAACACTCAGCAAATCACAATATGTATGCCAGTAAAGGAATTAGTCAAAGGCAACACTCAGCAAATCACAATATGTATGCCAGTAAAGGAATCAGTCAAAGGCAACACTCAGCAAATCACAATGTGTATGCCAGTAAAGGAATCAATTCAAAGGCAACACTCAGCAAATCACAATATGTATGCCAGTAAAGGAATTAGTTCAAAGGCAACACTCAGCAAATCACAATATGTATGCCAGTAAAGGAATCAGTTCAAAGGAAACACTCAGCAAATCACAATATGTATGCCAGTAAAGGCATCAGTTCAGTGGCAACACTCAGCAACAATAAATCCCATAGCTGTCAGTAGAATGTGAGTACTGGGTCCATACTGTGAGGTCTGAAGTGTCTTCCTTGTGTGCTGAGTGTACCATTGGAGCCCTCTACCCCTGCCAGCATCCTGATGATGACCAATACCAATTTGGATAATTATACATGTGCAATTTATTTGCGCTTCCGGTGAGTGCAAGCACATTTATTCCCTATCACGGAAGTCACGAGCACCATCTATTGATGAATTTTCTTTATGGACTAGATACTCATTGCCATTATTACTGTTATATATGACACTGTGATTATCATCCATTCACCTTATCTCTTGTCAGCAATGTGATTCATATCCATTCACTGAATCTTTTGTCAGAGATTGACGGCACTTTCAATCACAATATGTTAGCACCTTTTAGGAGCTTCAACATATCACTGTCACTTTATTATTTTCATTTATCTTTTAGCGCTGCATTTTCTATTTTATAGTATTAGCACTGATCACTGTATTGGTGTCACTATTAATGCCAATGTCAGTCAGTTAGCGTACCACCCAGCCAGCATCAACTAGTGTCAGAGTGCCTGCCACACTATCGCAGTCCCACTATAAGTCCTGGATTACCGCCATTACTAGTACAGAAAAAAATAAATAACAATTCCAGTATATATACCATAGTTTGTAGACACTATAACTTTCATGCAAACCAAATAATATACCCTTAACTTATACTGTGGGATGATCTGAAGAGGCCTGTGCACAGGAGATGTGTTCGCAATCTGGCAGACTTGGAGCTCTTTTGTAAGGAAGAGTGGTAAAAGATTTCCAAGGCAAGACGTGCCATGCTGATAGACTCCTACCCCAAAAGACTGAATGCTGTCATAAAATCAAAAGCTGCTTCAACAAAGGATTAGTTTATGGTTGTGCATATTTATGCAACCACCTTATTGTAATGTTTTAATTTTATTTTTTTTCCCTTTAAAGATTTCAGTTTGCTTTTCACTGAATTGCAGAGATTATAGGCCACATTATCCACTTGCCTACAGGGCACTTACACCCCCCTCCTGCCCAGGCCAATTTTCAGCTTTCAGTACTTTGAATGACAGTTGCGCGGTCATACAACACTGTACCCATATGACATTTTTATTATTTTTTTGAGACAGATAGAGCTTTCTTTTGGTGGTATTTAATCACCTCTGGGTTTTTTATTTTTTGCTAAACAAACCAAAAACAACTGAAAATTTTGAAAAAAAAATGTTTTTCTTAGTTTATGTTATAAAATGTTGTAAATAAGTGATTTTTCTCCTTCACTGATGTGCACTAATGAGGCTGCAGTGATGGGCACTGATAGGCTGCACTGATAGGCACTGTTAGGCGGCACTGATGGGCACTGATGAGGAGGAGGCACTGGTAGGTGGTATGGATGGTGTCACGGTCGCCGGATCGCCACCCTCAACATACGACAATTGCACGACCGCGACCAACAATACATCACGCCTGCGGCGTCAGACCCCAGACCTTCTCACCAAACTCGTGACCGAAGGACCGGCCGATCTAAAACCGCGATGTGATGTGCGTAACAAGGCCACACCCAGCTGCACCCTACACAGCGATTTTCCAGCTGATGGACTACAATCGATGCCTGCAGTCTGAATGCGCTTGTTACTGGGTCGGGTTAATTAGTTAACTAACCCTCTACTGCCACCACCACTTTTTGTACAGAGAAAGGGGAAACTCTCTTTATCAAATATACACTGTAATGGTTGAAAAGTTGCCTGTCCAATACGGTCACTCCAGGCCAATTAAGCAGAGGATTAAACAAACACAGTAGCGTCTCTTCAGAAGGCAGGGATTCGTAAATTGCAATTAAGCGCTTTAGAAACAGTTTAACACTTTCAGAAAGAAAGATTTATTACTAAAAGAGTCAAACAGGTGCAATAAAATATTTACAGAAAAAGATGTACCGTATTTTTCGCTCCGTAAGACGCACCTGACCATAAGACGCACCTAGGTTTTAGAGGAGGAAAACAAGAAAAAAAATATTCTGAACCAATGGACTGCAGACACAGTACAGGGGATGACCAGAGACTGCGTACACAATACAGGAGATGACCAGAGACTGCGGACACAGTGCAGGAGATGACCAGAGACTGCGGACACAGTGCAGGAGATGACCAGAGACTGCGGACACAGTGCAGGAGATGACCAGAGACTGCGGACACAGTGCAGGAGATGACCAGAGACTGCGGACACAGTGCAGGAGATGACCAGAGACTGCGAACACAGTGCAGGAGATGACCAGAGACTGCGGACACAGTGCAGGAGATGACCAGAGACTGCGGACACAGTGCAGGGGATGACCAGAGACTGCGGACACAGTACAGGAGATGACCAGAGACTACGGACACAGTGCAGGGAATGACCAGAGACTGTGGACACAGTGCAGGAGATGACCAGAGACTGCAGACACAGTGCAGGGAATGACCAGAGACTGTAGACAGTGCAGGGCATGACCAGAGACTGCAGACAGTGCAGGGCATGACCAGAGACTGCAGACAGTGCAGGGAATGACCAGAGACTGCAGACAGTGCAGGGGATGACCAGAGACTGTAGACAGTGCAGGGGACACAGTGCAGGGGATGACCAGAGACTGCAGACAGTGCAGGGAATGACCAGAGACTGCAGACAGTGCAGGGGATGACCAGAGACTGCAGACAGTGCAGGGAATGACCAGAGACTGCTGACCTTTGGGGAGGGAGGGGGAGCGGGTACCTGAATTTGACAGGTACCCGCTCCCACTTCCGCGGAGTTGTCCTTCTCTCTTCTTCCCGGGCCGGCTTCTGTGACAGCCGGGTGCCCACTGCGCATGTGCAAGGAGCGCTGCGCTTTGTGAATGGCCCGGCGCTTTCTGGGACCTGTCATGTGTCCCAGAAGACACCGGATCATTCACAAAGCGCAGCACATGCGCAGTGGGCACCCGGCTGTCAGAAGCCAGCGCGGGAAGACTGTGCAGCGCTGGAGCGAGGAACAGGAGAGAACAGCTGAGCGGCCGGCCCAGTATTCTGACATGGTGGCGGCAGAAATACCGGACCGGCCGCTTTATATTCGCTCCATAAGACGCACTGACATTTTCCCCCCTTTTTTTGGGGGAAAAAAGTGCGTCTTATGGAGCGAAAAATACGGTAACTAAGATATATATTTATATAAAAAAATAGCACAGCACAGAGATAACAGGGAGAAGTTAAAAGGTTAAGTTACTTGCCATGTTAAGCCTTAAGGTAAGCAGATCTAAGTTGCAGAGCGAAGGGTCTTTGATCTCCTGCTGTTACGATGTTAAAATTGGGAGATGTGTTTAGCTTCACTTTTTAGGCCTGTTAGCCTGAGTTTTTAAAAGTCCCCCAGCAGGGGGAATGGCTCTGAGTAACTGACCAATACGCTGTTTAGGGAGGGGTCAGTCGGGCGAACTCTGAATTAGAACCAACATCTGTCATAATCCATGATATGAAACATAGGGGAAAACCAGATCTGTTAAAAATGTTATCTTGTTTGTGCTTCTGGGGAATGTCTTGAACTCTTGAGAAGGTTCTGACATCCTTCCCGGAGGTGTGAAATCACAAAGGTCCGTTGGACAAAGAGTCTGCTGTCTCTATGGGGGGCTTTGTAGCGCTGGGCCCCCTGCTGCTCCAGCCCACCAGCAACTTTTAACACTTACACATCTGTCCCTGTGCCTCTCAGGAAGGGAATAAAGGTTTGAGGAATACTTCTAATAAAAAAGGGGAACTCCACGTCCATCTCTGGTGAGCAAGTTTGCTACAGATGGGTATTGACAGGCATCACTGATGGGCACTGAAAGGAAGCACTCATATATGGCACTGATAGGTGGCACTGATAGGCAGCACTGACTGGCATTGATAGGCAGCACTGACTGGCACTGTTAGGTGGCACTGACTGGCACTGTTAGGCGGCACTGACAGGCACTGATAGGTGGCATTGACAGGCAGCACTGACTGGCACTGATAGGTGGCACTGAAAGGCAGTGGATATGTGGCATTGATGTCGCACTGATGGGCACTGACAGGAGGCATTGATGGGCACTGACAGGTGGCATTGATAGACACTGACAGATGGCACTGATGGGGCTACACTGATCATCAGTGCCCTGATGATCAGTGTACATGCCCCCTCTAAGCAATGCTGATTACCGTCTCTCCTCTCCTCACGAGCTGTCAGCGTGATAGCTCGTGAGCAGAGGAATGCCGATAACCGGCATTTCCTTATTTACATGCGATCAGCTGTGATTGGACACAGCTGATCACATGACAGAGCCGACATCTTCGGCTCTTTCCGTTGACCGGTAATGTGCTGTGTCCCAGGGACACAGTGTACCACTGATCGCTGCACTGCGCGCCCCCGGGGGCGCGCACACGCGGTTAGAGTGGGAGGACATCAGAACGAGAGAACCACCTTGCGCCCATCATTTCCTTGGCGGGCGGGAGGCGGTTAAAGGTGGAAAAAAATTCTGAAATGATTTACCTTGGTCTGCCTTTCAGGGACATATACAGAAAAAACTATGATTAATCCTTTTCCCCCTAATTCCCAGTACTGGGACTGCTATATCACTTCCTGTTAGCAGAGTGGATCCAGTTCTTCTGACGGCAGATGATCTTGAGACCTGTAGTCCTATAGCCAATACACACTATTTCTGAGTGCTGATTGATCTACAACTACCAGAGAGCTGGGGAACCAGAAATGTTGCTGGGAGAACAAATATATTCTACAGGAAGGGACTGACTCTCTCTCTCTTGGTGCAGGATTCAGAACTGAACACAGGGGGACTGCCAATCTCCTCCAAAGATAGATTGCTGGTTACTACTGCATGACTCTGAACACCAGTTAACCTCCCTGGCGGTATGATTATTTCAGATTTTTGGTGTTGAAAGCGGTACCATTATTTTGCATGGAAATATGTAGTTTTTTTCATTGTAGGCTGTGATATTTAGGAATAACTCACTGAAATCTGTCCGAACAAGAATCTATTAAACATCCCGGGTATGATAAAATTTGAAACACGAAATCATAAATTATAATTTAATAAATAATCATAAAAAATAATAATATAATAATAATAATAAATTTAATTAAATAATATAATCAAACCAAAAACACTGAAATTTGAAATACAGAGGCAAATTCGCACATTGCTGAGCAAAGTCGCAAAATCTGTTTCAGTGTCTGATGACGAATTTCACCACGAATCATTATCACTCAATTCTGCAAGTGGTTCTGATTTACTATCGCTGTTCTCTAGTTGTTCTAAAACCGCTTTTGACCTAAAGGGACGCTTTTTGGATGCCATGGACTTTTCTAAGTTTCCAGGCAGAAAGAACAGTCAAAATGCAGGCAGTTGACAGGACAGAGCACTAGGGACAAAATGTATGTGAAATGGGTTGAAACAGCAATGTTTTACTATGTAAAATCGTTTTGAAAAAAATGACATTTTTTAAAAATTTTCAAATTTCCCGCCCGTACGTCCCGACGTCACAGGGACCGGCACACAGGAGCCAGATGCCGGCATCAGCTGGAGGAGATGGCTGGGGACGCTGCAGGAGACACATCTCGGGAGCGAAGGACAAGGTAAGTGCTGCAGGGACTCCCTATGCAACGCTGCATGGTAAGCCCAAGTGTAGCTCGGGGTTACCGCTTTTGGTACAGACATTTTACCCCGATCTATACTCGGGAATACCGTTAGGGAGGTTAAGCACAGCAGTGACACTTATTGCCACACTGGGATCGCATCAACGTCTCTGCATCGGGACTGTCACTGTCCAGTCTTCACGCAGACATCTCTGCTTGCTACACTGACAGGCTGTCAGGCAGTGACTCTGCACATCCCTGAAAATAGCCAAGAGTATGGGCAAGAACTCTTGTATCTAGGAGGCCATACTATCAATAGGATTGGTGAGCAGGCAGATGCCCAGCCTCTTTCTGTCATCTAGAGGCACTGCATGCAGACACCTTTACACCTCAGTTACCAGGAGACCTTTGCTTTCAGCAGTATCATGGTTTACCTGTATAACGTCATTTAATTACCAGTATTCACTAATGCTTATGGGCCCCACCACTGCTAGCAGAAAACCGCATAACATTAAACATCACAGGACTAAAGTCCCAATCTCTAGTTAAAGGGACTTTTTCTCTTCTAAGGCCTATGTTATTCAACTTAGGGTAGTTATATGTATTTGTGCCAGAGTATACATTTACATAATTCTCTGTATGCACCAGAAGAATGGAGGGAGCTGATAAGTAAACAAGCCTTTTCTTCCCCCTTTTGCTGCTTGTGTTACAGTTAAATAATTGAAGCTTACTACTCATGACTGTATAACCTTTTAAACGTTGCTAATTGTTTATTCCTATTTTACCAGTATTCTGTTTTATGCGTTAACTGGGGTTGTATATCCTAAACATATTATTCGTGTAGCCTGCTCTTTTGAACAAGTCTAATATGGAGGTGTTTCTAAAGATTGTGTCTCTTGCATTATTATTCTATACTGTTGAAATATGTCTGAACCAAGAGTGTCAGAGCTTTCGGGAGGCTTGCAAGGTCAGGACAACTACTGTGGACAAGCATTAACAAGCAGCCCCTGTGGGGGTAGCGCTACACATGCACACACACACACACACACACACACACACATATTGTAGATATACAGTCTCTGCATAGCCATATAACCCATGGTAACACCATTCCTGAAAAAATAATTATATGCTCTTTAAAGCT
Organism: Staurois parvus; assembly: GCF_062004578.1. NCBI lineage: Eukaryota > Metazoa > Chordata > Amphibia > Anura > Ranidae > Staurois > Staurois parvus. The sequence goes on from NW_028318094.1 coordinate 10,439,297, forward strand.
GAACTCCAGTCTGGATGAAAATGTTAAATGTGGATTTAATTTCTTTGTGTTGTTTAGCTGCAACAGGTCCTATTGAGATGCATTTGCATTGCAGGCAACAAAGATGAAATGCAGCTTTTGCTGCATCTTAAATTTGTACTGTATGTATGTATTTTTGAGCAGCATTCAAATCAGCGAAGGCAAAAGGCAGTCCATCTATGTAAACCCCAAGGAGCATTTCCACAAACAACCAGACTGAGATAAATAGTTTTTCACATTATTAGATGTTTTGTCTGTAGTTCTCCCTCATCTGTAACATCATTTATCCTAGCAATTAGTGATTTTATTAACCTTTTGTTTCTGTGTACAACATACTTGTATCTGAAAAATTGGCGACATAACATTTTTTCGTGCAGTTTCCCCTTGCCAGTATCTAAGCAGCCGTGATATTGTGTATCACCATGCTGACTGCAATCAGCCATCTCTATAAACATGCCACAGTGAATGGCTGTGAGTGGAGATACATACTTGGATCAGGACGCCTGCAGCACAGAGGAAGTTTGGACAGATGTCAATTTCTGTAAACATTTTTCAATTGTGCTTTTTTGAGCCTAAGGCGGTTCCATGTCTTAGGCAACAGGCTGTGTTCTCTCCGTTCTGAATATGTTTAAATGAACCTTTTGTTTACTTCAGACTCCCACAGATAATTTAATTATAATGTGTTAAAGCTGAACTCTAGGTAGACTTAAAAGACACGTTAATGCAACTTTGTAACCACTATTACATCATTAAAGTTTTACTAAATGCTCCTTCTTCCAACACATAGCTAATCCAGCTCATAGTAAATAAAACGTTTGGTATATTGTCAAAAAACCTTTACCAAACCTGCCAAACCTTTTATAAACATCTAAACGTTCTCCTCACGTCCCCCCGATGAAGTGCCTATCTCTATAACTTTTCATAAGAAGTGGTGCATGTATCTTGCGCTTCCAAAGTGCATTACCCAGAAATTCATTGTGCCTTCTGTCACTGTGCCTTCCACTCATGCGTCATTTAGCGAATATCATCATTGGAGGTTCTTCTATGCTTATACAGTGAAGGAAATAAGTATTTGATCTCCTGCTGTCTTTTATACAGGTAACAAAATTAAATTGGCAGCACTCCCTTTAAGAGACTGCTTCTAATCTCAGCATGTTACCTGTATGAAAGACACCTAGTAGCCAGAAATCCTGCTGAATGATAGGGAATCAAATACTTATTTCCCTCATGAACATGCAAATCAGTGCATAATTTGTTAGACATGAATTTCTTTTGAATTTTTGGTTGCTATTCTGTCTCTCAGTGCTCCAATACACCTACCATTTGATTTTTAGACTGATCATTTCTTTGTGAGTGGGCAAACATTCAAAATCAGCAGGGGAGTGCCCCATTGAAGTCTTACCAGGAGCCGAGATACCGTTTGGGCAAATGTTTCCTCTATCTGAGCTGGAATTAGAAGCTCTTTGCCTTATGTCAGCGAGAACTTGGAGAAAAGATTCTTTCATCCTTCCACATCATCTGCTGGAGCAGGTACATTTTTTATTGAAAAAGATCATACGCTACGTCCCTGTGTGGACTACAGAGACTTAAATAAAATTACTGATCTATACCAAACTAGATCTACGAGGGGCCTACAAAGGTTCATGGGCTTCACCAATTTCTACAGAAAATGTATTATGCCATTACCCTTCTCATTACACAAGGTGCATTTGACAAGCTGAAGCTTCTGTTTAGATCTGCATACATACTTTGCCATTCTGATCCTGCCTTACCTTATGCTCTGGTAGAAGAAGCCTCTGATAATGCGGTTGAAGCCATTCTGTCACTGCGACAAGGTCCAAAATCTTTTATTCGTCCTTTGGCATTTTTTTCCAAGAAACTCACTCCCTCGAAGAATGGTGGTATTTACTGGAAGGTGCATCCCATCCAATCCTAATTTTCACAGATCTTAAAATCCTGGAATATCTTTGGTCAGCCTAGAAACTATGCCCCTGTCAAGCCAGGTGGGCACTATTCTTTTCAAGACTCATGTTCCATATCACGTTACACCCAGGGTAATAGAATGTCAAGGCGGACGCACCATCCCGCATGTTCCATGGGGAAGAGGTAGCATCCCCACCTGACACCATCTTATCGATCCATAATTTTTTTGCTTCTGCAAACAGATGTTATGATTTGTTTCAAGCAAGCATCTGGGCAAGAGTCACTTCCTAAAGAGGTGACACTACAGGAAAAGGATGGACTCTTCCTATTCCAGGACAAAATTTTTGTACCAGAGAGCCAGTGACTCCTGGTCCTTAAGACCTGTCATGATCACCCCTTGGCAGGGAATTTCAGAGTACAAAAAACAATCAATCTGGTTCAGTGTTCCTTTTGGTGGCTTAAACTAAGGAAGGACTGTGAAAGTTATGTGAGCTCAAGTGTCACCTGTACCCAAAGTAAAAATGATAAAGCTGAGTCCTGGGCCTATTAAGACCATTTTCAGTTCCTAAGAGAGCGTGGCAAACAATGTCCATGGATTTTATCGTGGAATTGCCAGTTTCCAATGATTATACTGCCATCTTTGTAATTGTAGGCGGACTGACTAAGATGGCGCATTTTGTACCTATGAAGAGTACACCCTCAGTGAAGGAGACAGCTCAAGCCTTCATAAAAGAAGTAGTGAGACTTCATAGAATACCCATCAAAATTGTGTCAGATCAGGGGGTCCAGTTTACCTTGAAATTTTGGAGGGAACTCTGCAAGGCTCTGGATATCAAGTTATGCTTCTCTCTACTTATCACCTGCAAACAAATAGGCAGACGGAGTGTACAAATGAGACACTGGAACAGTGCCTTCACATCTCCACTTCAAGTCGCCTGAAGCCAAATGCCTGAAGCTCAAACAAGTTCTGGAGCTTTTCTTGTATTATTATTATTATTATTATACAGTATTTATAAAGCGCCGATAGTTCGCTCAGCGCTGTACATTACAAAGAGGGACAGAACATGTGACAGAACAATAACAATACAATGCAAAACATGAGGGGATTGAGCACCCTGCTCTTTCGAGCTTACAGTCTAGGAGGGAGGGGATGGTGGCACAGGAGGAGATAGCTGTGGGGGATGGAGTGGTAGGAAGAGTGGAGGAGGTCGGCAAGTTATCAGGGGGTGGGGTAGGCTTCCCTGAAGAGATGGGTTTTCAGGGTGCGCCTAAAGGAGAGGAGAGTAGGTGATAATCTGATGGGTTGGGGCAGGGAGTTCCAGAGGATGGGTGACACCCTGGAGAAGTCCTGGAGGCGGGCATGGGAGGAGGAGACCAGGGAACTAGAGAGAAGGAGGTCTTGTGAGGAGCGGAGTGTGCGTGCTGGGTGGTACTTGGATATTAGGTCAGTGATGTAGTTCGGGGCAGTGTGGTGGACGGCTTTGTACGTCAGTGTTAGGATTTTGAATTTGATCCGTTGCGCAATCGGAAGCCAGTGGAGGGATTGGCAGAGGGGGGTGGCGGAGATGGAGCGGCTGGAAAGGTGAATGAGTCTGGCTGCCGTATTCAGGATCGACTGAAGCGGGGCTAGCCAGCCAGTAAGGAGGGAGTTGCAGTAATTGAGTCGTGATATGATGAGGGAGTGGATGGGCTGTTTAGTGGTTTCTGGGGTTAGGATTGTGCGGATTTTGGCAATGTTGCAGAGGTGGAGTCTGCACGAGCTTGTTAAAGATTGGACTTGGGGCTGGAAGGATAGGTTGGAGTCCAGAATGACACCAAGTACTCTAGCCTGCGGGGCGGGTTTGATGGTGGCGTTGTTGGACATGATGGAGAAGTCAATGGGGGGGGGGTGTCCGGGCTGGGGGGAAGACAAGAAACTCGGTCTTGAAGAGGTTCAGTTTAAGGAAGTGGAGCGACATCCAGTCAGTTATGTCGCTCAGTAGGTGTGTGATTCGGGCAGAGACTGAGGGGGTGAGGTGGGGGGTTGAGAGATAGATTTGTGTGTTGTCGGCATATAGGTGATAGTTGAAGCCGTGAGAGTGTATGAGTTAGCCAAGGGAGGAGGTGTATATGGAGAAGAGAAGGGGCCCGAGGACGGAGCCTTGAGGGACCCCAACAGAGAGGGGGAGTGAGGGGGAGGTGGTAGCATTATAGGTAACGCTGAAAGAGCGTTGTGACAGGTAGGATGAGAGCCAGGAGAGAGCAGAATCTCTGAGGCCGAGGGAGTGCAGTTTTTTTTTTGAGGAGGGGGTGGTCGACTGTGTTGAAGGCCGCAGAGAGGTCAAGGAGTAGGAGCACTGAATAGTGGCCATTAGCTTTGGCGGTTAGCAGGTCATTGGAGAGTTTGAGTAAGGCAGTTTCGGTAGAGTGTAGGGGACGGAAGCTGGACTGTAGGGGGTCGAGGAGGTTGTTGTCGTTGAGGTGAGAGCATAGGCGGGTGTAGACTAGGCGCTCAAGGAGTTGGAATGTAAGTGGGAGCAGGGAGATGGGTCTGAGGTTGTTTGGGTCATTGGGGTCCAGGGAGGGCTTTTTAAGTATGGGGGTGGTGTGTGCATGTTTCAGAGAGGAGGGGAAAGTGCCGGAGGAGAGGGAGAGATTAAAGATGTGGGTGAGGGAGTGTAGGATGGAGGGGGAGGGAGGTCGTAGGAGTTGTGAGGGGATAGGGTCGAGGGGGCAGGTGGTGAGGCGGGCATCAGAGAGGATCTTGGAGACTTCCTCGATGGTAGTAAGGTCAAAGGTGTGAACTGTTGGGGGGGCTTCAGTATGAGGAATGAAGGGTGGGGTGGAAGTGGAGGTCAGAGCAGTGGTGGGGCTGGGGGAGAGAGGTGATGAGGGGGTAGCTGAGTAAGGGGGAACGGGGTTGGAGGGAGTTTGAGCAGCGACGAAGTCCCTGCGGGATATGTCGAGGGAGAGGGGGGATGAGGGGGTAGCTATGTGAGAGGGGACAGGTTGAGAGGGCGTGTGAGTTGCGGCGATGTCCTTGCGAATTGTGTCAATCTTGTTTTTGAAGTGATTGGCAATCTCAAGGGCAGTGAGTGAGGTGCTGGGTGGAGGTGGGGGTGGCGAGAGTAGAGAGTTGAAGGTGGAGAAGAGTCGGCGAGGATTGAAGGAGAGGGCCTTGATGAGGGTCAGGAAGTAGGCTTGTTTGGCTGCGTGGAGGGAGGAGGTGTAGGTGTGGAAGGCAGATTTGTAGCTAAAATTGGGCAGATTCAGTTTCTTTCCTCATAGAAATGAATGGAAACGTGCAATGTGCGCGTTTTGTGCAATTTTCTGCTCAAATGAAAACATTTTTAAAATGGTAATAATATATGAATAAATAAATGTAAAATAAATACATAAATAAATAAAAATCATCATAAGTAATAAATAATATGTAATAATAAATAATAATTCCTTCCTAACCCTAAACAAATTTATAAATATAATAATAATAATAATAATAAAAAATAAAAACTCAAACCCAGATGAAAAAAAAATAATAATAAGTAATTTATTTTGTGTAGGGTGTTTTTTATTATTATTATTATTGATAATATTAAAAAAAATTTAAGGGTTGGGGGGGGTTAAGGTTATGGGTTAACTATTATTTATTTATTATTACATAGTACTCATTTTTATTATATTAATTTATTTTATATTTATGGTTATTTTATTTGTGTTTTTTTTCCCATTTACTTATTTATTTATTATTATTGTAGTAGTAGTAGTAGTAGTAACATCCTAACCCTACATAAAAAAAATAAGAATAAATAAATAAGAAGAAGATAATAAATAAAATATTAATCCCTACCCCAAACCCTAACTCCTAATCCTAACCTTACCCCAACCCCTAATTCCCTAATTCTAACCCTAACCTAACCATAAAGGATCCTTTCATAACATGTTACATTCTTTGACAGTTAACACAGCACCGTGGTAGTTAATTGAATCTTCCTGTCAGTATATCTGCATGCTTGTACAGCAAACAGATATACTGACAGATCTACAGGAGACATGCATGCATTACAGGCTCCTGCAGCAAAAAATAATAAATGCACATTTTTTCACCTGCAAAAAAATATGCATTTATTATTTTTTACCAAAAGGTGAACTTATCCTTTAACTCTAATCCCTTACCCTAACAAAATAAATAATAATAACAAAAAAAAGCTGAAAAACCTAGCAACAAATGATGCAACAGATGATATTTTCTCTATTGGCTAATAAAAAAATGCCAAAGCTCAAAAACACCTAAAAACGCTGTATGAAAACGTGCAAAATCTTGCAAAAACTGCTTAGATTCGCTACGCTCAAGTGTGAATGCAACCTTAAGCTAGATGTGAGCCTGTTTGACCACTTGCCCTCCTGAGGATTTACCCCCTTCCTGACCAGGCCATTTTTTGCATTACAGCGCTGCGTTACTTTAATTGACAATTGCGCGGTCATGCAACGCTGCACCCAAATAAAATATGTTTTTTTCCCACGAATTGAGATTTCTTTTGGTGGAATTTGATTGCATGTGCGGTTTTTATTTTTTGCGCTATAAAAAAAGACTGATAATTTTGAGAAAAAAACAATATTTTTGACTTTTTGCTATTAAACATGTCCAGTAAAAAATTTTAAAAAAATCAAATTTTGTCATACATTTAGGCGAAAATGTATTCTGTGACGTCTTTGCTAAAAAAAAATCCCAAATACATGTAAATTAAATAGTTTACCTGAAAGTTTTAGCATTTACAAATGATAGTATAGATATTGGAATTTTTTTTTTTTTAATAGTGGTAATGGCGGTGATCAGCAACTTATAGTGGCATTCTGACAATAGGGGGAACTGACTTAGTGCCACTGACATCCCCAATGACACCAATACAGTGATCAGTGCTAAAAAAAAGCACTGATACTGTACTAATGGCACTGGGCAGGAAGGGGTTAACATGAGGGGTGATTAAAGGGTTAAGTGTGTGCTGGGAGTGTTTTACTAGGGGGCTGTGTCCGTGTGCTTCACTGTAAGCACACTGCTTTGGATGGCTGTGCTGTACACAGCCATTCAAAGCAGTGTGCCTGAGTTAACAGGGAGGAAAACTGTTAGTAAACAAAACAGTTCTCCTCCCCGTCGGAGATCGTCGGAAATTACCAGGTGACGGCAAGAAATTATTGGCCGGGACTCGGTGATTAACAGCCACGGCCACGTTTATATACATGATTTTGCACAAACATGACCCCTCTAGCAGTATTTCTGCTATAGGGTGGATGGGAAGCAGTTAAAACAGCCTACAAACACCTACTGATTGTTTACATTAGTGGGCTGGCAGTCTTCCAAGATTCTGTTCTCACGGAACAAAGCTAAGATTTCAATACCTGTGTTGTGAATTCTAAAAAAACTAATTTCTCCACAATGCTTATAGATAGAAAGGTGAATGATGACTTATTTTAACATGTTTTAATGCTTGTTCAGAGTATGATCTGTGTATCATCTGGGCACAGGTTCACTTTCAACCACACTAATAAATTAGGTCCCTTTCTAACGGGGCAGACCCGACAGCAGATCCACTTGCTCAGCATGGGATCTCTCTGCTGATCCTCACTAAGCAAACGGATGACAGGTCGATGTTTTCTATAGGGCAGTCAGATGGAAATGGACTTCCTATTGTCTGTTGTTCAGTGTTATCTGATCCGCCTGACGGAAGGGGATTGGATCCCCATCTGTCTGTTTTTAGCATACAGGATTGGAAGCCTGCAGGTGTCAGCGGACAAATGTCCACTGACACCCACTGTTCCATAGAGAGCTATGGATGGTCCGATTGGGTCCACCTAAAACACTGACAGGTGGATCCGATTGGACCGTCAGTGTGAAAGGGGCCTAAAGTATTTGAATTATCTTATATTATTATCTGTTCATTCATGTGAAGGCTGCCTTTTAAATCTGATATGTTGTACTTAAACTACAATACGTTTATTTATTGGCACAACTAGTTCTAATTACCTTCTTAATTTACAGGTTTATGAATCACTCTGTTCTTGTCACATCGATTTCTTCATCTCATAAATTCTACCAGCTTCCTAGCTCTGTCAGAGAATCTGTCATCACTCTATAAACAAGTAGCTGATTGTCTTTGATATAAATAGACAAATTAACTGGCTGCCAAGCTGAAGTGGTCTCATATATTTTCTTTATGGATTACTCCTGGCTTTTATTTATTGTCCAGATGACTGTAGTGCTTATCCCATGTTTTTTTCAAATCAAGAAGAAAGATGTTTCTTGATGATTGTTCGGTCAGTTATAGTAATTCAATATAATGTTCTAATTTTCTTCCTACAATTGTAAAACAGGGCTTATCAAATGAATTACAATGTACAAATGCTTACACTGAGTTTGTTTAACACTCCAGATTAGTAATTAAAGCATTTAAAGCTGAACTCAAGGCAGATATAATAAATGCAGTTCTGTATTCCTTAATTCATAATTGAATGTATTTGTTTAAAAGCAAGTAGTGTAAGTACCTGAATTTGACATAGTATTAGCCTTTTGCAGACTGTGCAGCAGAGCTCAGGGTAGGAAAGGAAGAAGCAGCACAAGGAGGTTATCAGTTTACATACTGACAAGGATCATGTTGATAAGAGGAGAAAGCAGGGTGACAGACAGAAATCTCATCATTCTGCTTCCTGCCATACAATGTCCAGTCACTGTGCTGCTTACCATTAAATGTACAGTCACAGGCTGGAAGTGGGCCCACAGCAGCCTGAGATCACATGCAGAGAGTTGAATGATGCTGGCAATCACCTAAAGAGGTAGTAAACTTGTTAAAAAAAGTTTCCCCCTGCAAAGTAATATCACAAGGTGGCAGTGTGCATTGTATCCTAGCTCATTATGTGAAACTTACCCTAAAACGAAGCCTTCCAGTGGCGCACTGTCAGCGCAGACAGGGCTTCCATCTTCACCCGTTCTGCTGGAGTGATCTGTAGAGGGCTGTGCACAGGCGATGCCCTCGCAATCTGACAGATTTGGAGTGTTTTGGCAAGGAAGAGTGGGCAAATATTGCCAAGTCAAGATGTGCCATGCTGATAGACTGAATGCTGTAATAAAATCAAAAGGTGCTTCAACAATGTATTAGTTTAACGGTGTACACACTTATGCAACCATATTATTTTAGTCTTTTATTTTTACCACCTAAAAGATTTCAGCTTGTTGTTCAATTGAGTTGTACAGTTTATAGGTTACATTAAAGGTGGAAAAAGTTCTGAAATTATTTACCTCTTTGTCTCATTTTTTAACATCACAGAAACCTGATATTTTAACATGGGTGTGTAGACTTTTTATATCCACTGTATATATATATATATATATATATATATATATATATACAGTGGATATATATATATATATATATATATATATATATATATATATAAAATTAACTTCTCCTCGTAGAAAAAAATATCCAATGATAACTACCTATCAGACATTAGTCTTTGTTGTACGGAATTTCAACGGTATTTCTTTGCAGGAATAAGCACCAAACTATGCAAAACTGTATGCCAATATGGCCCAAGAACAACAAAAAAAAATGTTAACCCTAAAACTAAAATATAAAAATGTGGGTGGTTATCTTACCGTGAGGAGAACAATTAGGTTATACCAAGAAAAATGACAAAAAGCTTATTAATCTAGTCAAGCAGAATTACCAGAATATAGGTTAGAATTATCCCCAAGGCTGAGGTTAACCAAAGATGGTGGAGTGAACCTTTCACAAAATGGCACCTAGACCGGCTGGAATTGTGTGTCCTGAGTGTAATCAGATGTGCAGTCTCTTGGATAGTCAGGTGGACTAAGCAGGGTACAGTCGTATCTCTGATGGATGGCTGTGATTGGCTCTCCTCCCATCTGTCTACTTGACTTTCTCTTTTTATCTATTGGCACACAATACAGTCATAAAATTTTAATATACCGGCCCAGAAGGTAACCTGGAAGGCGTTACCTTCTTTCTATTGGTGATTTTATCTCATACTCCACCCAACGTTTGTTTTTGTCACTGAGTGTTACTCTAAGATAAGTCCTGACTATTTTTAGTTTCCTGAAGTAATTAATTTGTTATAGGGAGAGATTAATATTTCACTATAACAAATTGGACTTTGTGACAACTGTATAAATGTCTTGGAGGGTAGATACAGTATGTTGTTCCTAATTTATCATGTAAGACCTTAACTGAAAAGAGTTGTAGTTATATATATAACGATTAAATTATTATTTATGCACATAGGGGACAGAAAGACAAACTATATATATACAGTTATACATATATCCATATCTACATATAAACCTAAACATTCGCATACTTAACTACTTATTAATTAGCGATATGGCAGCACACATACAATATTTCAGCAATAAAGATAAATTTCAACAATCAAAATATGTAATGGGATTATACATAACCTGTGTTAATATTCAGAAATCCTTTCTAGCAAATGGAAAAATCTTTTACAGATACCTTGCAACATTGTGTTACGATTTAAAATCACAAAAGTATACATATATCTATGATATTTATAATGGTTTTGTCCAGAAAAAGCATTTAGTTATATAGATTGTTTTAAAAATATAAATAGTTCCAAGATTCATCTGTATAACTTCCCAAAGAGATCCCTTTAATGAGAGGTGTTTGTCTCTTGTTTACCTTTCCCAGAGCTGAAACAATGGTGGGTCATTGAATGACTTGTCTGTTAATGTGTTATGTCCATAAGTCTACCTAGTCACACATACAAGATGTCTCCACAGTTTACATGTATGGGCCTGGAAAGGCTGGTAAATATTGTTCATGTGTTTGAGGTGCAGGACAAAAACCCATTGTTCCTGCACTGAGAGGTATCCTTGATTTTCTCAATTCTGTACTCACTTCATTTGCAAAAAACAAACTATCTCAGTTGGGAACAAGATTGTAACCTGTGTGAACTGCAACTGATTCAGTTTAAAACAACCCTGATTTCAGCTGGAGAAAAGATGAAAATATAGTTCTCATAGAAATTCTGATGTATGGCAGAGTGATTACATGTAGAAGGCTGTTTTATATTGATGGTGGGTATTGCGGAAAAAGTTGCTTTTATTTCTTATTTTTATTCTTAATGGGCTATACATTTTCTATTTCAACTAGAGTTTTGCTTTCAGTTTGAAGTAGGTTACTCTGAGCTGTACATACTTAAAATTAATTCAAGGTCTCCGCAGATTCTTACCTATCAAAGAATGCAAAGCAACTATAGCATTAGTTTTGTCTTTCAAATATGTTGCTCGAGATATAAAGCATTTTGGGTGTCACAGCACCAAAACAATAGGATAGTTTGGAATTTTAGTGACTCCTCCCAAAATATTAGAATGAGGTTTGGGGATGATGGCATTTTCTAATTTGATATACTATATAAACAGTATATTAGCTTTTTAAGAGTCCTCCAAAAATATGTAGCTAATCTTCCTGGCATCATTTGCTGTAGGAATTATAATCTTGGCATAACATTAATTTTAATGATGTTGATCCTGACTAGCCATGAAAAGCTAAATTCACCCTAAACCACTAAGTTACCATTGCCTTGTTATAGAAAAAAGAGGAAGTTGAGATCAAGCAGCTTAAGAGGGTCTGCAGGAACTTTTATGCCAAGTTATGTGATAGCCTCATTGCTCCAAATGAAAGGAAAGGAACGTTTAATCTGGTTGGCGAAAAGTAAGGTCAAATTAACATTTAATATTTTTGACTTAAGTAGGTTAATAGAAAATTACTTCCCAGGTTTTATACACCCTTTTTACATATCTGGAAGTTGGAGAGGAGATATATTAGAAAGCTGTCCTGAAAAATGGTCATTTTATTGCTGAAGGCAAAACACTATATAAACACTGGCCTGTTTTCTATAACATAATGTCAAAGTATAGTTCTAGATTGCAAATAAGGAATGCAGATGAGAGATACATAAAAATGTTATGTGGGTCTCTCTTTGGAGCCACGTGACATTTCTATTAAGGTTCTGTGTGGTATAAGCCAAGGAAGCAACTAAAACTCTGTAGTGTAATAATGTGCTTTACTAACATGAAAGGCTATACATATAACTCACAATTATAAGAATAAAGTACAAGACTGACAGATATTACATACAGCAATGGCTACCTACTTCCTAGCAATGGCTACAGTATGTATGCAATAAGTATACTAAATATCCGCTTAACTTGGGCCGTCCATTGATGGAATCTTCTCATTGCTTCTCAGAGTTCAGCACCAACAACTGTTTCCTCTGAAGTATCAAAGTCCTCAGAACAACTGTTGCTACTTTGTTCCTGAGCAAATGGCTTATTCAAAGTCCTTTCCCCTTATCTCACTTAATGCTTCTTCATTTCTGTAAGGAGCTTCACAAACTAGTCCAAAGAGTGTGTTAGCATATCATTAGGGGAGGCCTAGCTTCCAGCGCATGGTCTTAAAATATAAAAATTCACATATATCTATGCTATAAAATTACAAAAAAATATTAATAGCAACACAGACAAAAGCCTTTTTCCTTTTTTGATTGCCCCCTGTCCTAGCAACAAACCAATTCTTTTTAACACCCACCCTTCCTCCAGATCTGCTATGCGAACTGCCCTCTGCCCCACAAGCATGGATACCCAGGAGAGTTATTTATAGGGTGGTTGGGCAAGAAAGAGAGACACCCAGACACCAACATGGTTGTCCAGATGGGACTGTCACATGATCAGGGTCTGGACCATGGTTTGCCATTTATTGATGCATGGTCTAGATTATCATTGAAGAGACTGTGTCCTTTTATGTCCGTAAAATGCTTTGTGTTGCAAAGGTCTAAAACAATTTAATCTTTAGTTCATTTTTGTTACATTTTTATTGAGAAATCAATCAAATGATCTGCTATTGGCCATGAAGAAGTTCTGCAACACTTTGAACAAACTAACTGCAAGAAGGAGTGATTCTGGCAATGAGAAGGTCTCATTCTTAAGTTTTTTCTTAACAATATTACGATATAACTAAAACAACTAAACCCTTATGTGTGACTACCACCGTTCTAAACTACAAAAATATCTGACCGAAAAAATGTTAACAAAAATGCTGGTTTTGCAAATTTTAATCCACTACAAAAAAACTTTTTAAACGATTATATAACTATTTCTTCATAGTTACATATTTATGTTCTTTATAACTTTCTCCAATTATGTAAAACAGGAGGCGTAGTGGTACTGCTTATTATTTCTGTTTATTATAATCTACTCATAAAATAGCAATCTTCCAAGATTTTTACCAATTCAAGCAACGTGCCTGCATGACTCCATTTATCCAAGGGAAGTGGCTGCCACACAGAAGCTAGATGCAAATTACTTTCCATTTGTACTTGTATATATAAGGTGTTTTCACATGAATATTCTTAGTATTCTTTGGTTACATAGTACGTGAACAACTAGATCTAATTTTATGGATGGAGAGCTACATTTGAGATATCAATCTAGTTATGCTTGGTGGACTGTGGGTCTGTACACTTTAGTGGAACATGAAACAATTAATTTAGAGCTCTGAGTTTATGTTGTATGAGAAACCTGAACTGGACATCGAAAATAGGAATTATTGCAGCCCCTGTAATTGTTTAAATGCAGATTGTGATATTACATTATGCATTTTATTGTTTGAAAATTCTCAGCAAGATTATTATTTTATGAGTAGATTTTAATACCCAGTATGTCTATGCCATTTTTTTTATATAATTGTAGAGAGTTATAAGAAACATAAGCATTTAACTGTGGAAAAATAGTTTTAAATGGTTTTGAAAATTTAAAATGTCACACCTAGAGGGTTGGAAGTTACATTGTATACTACTACCAAGTAACACAAGTTCTTATTTACATTTCATGGGTGTTGAATCAGTAAGCTTTGTGTATATAAAAGTTATGTCTTACATGACCTCATAGTAGTAGTGGAATTTGTCAAACTGTGTAATGTTTATTGGGTCGTCTATGGTCACCCAAAGAGTCAATTTCATAACTTCCATAAGCACTGGCTCGACTCTACATATTTGAGAGAGAGCCCGATGCTTTACAAGAAGAGCAGCCGGCAATAAGGTGATACATACAAGAAACATATTACTTTAGATTAATTTAAGACAGGGATTTGATAAATTCTCATTTAGCTGCAGTTTCATTGTGTCTGTTGTTGCCCTTGCTTATGCTCATAGGAGAGTGCTATTGTGGAACTGTGCAGGCAGTGTCAAGCCTGCCTTTTACTGTATAGGGATGCAGACATGATGTGGACTGCTAGGGTTGTCGAAGGTGTAGTCTCACGCAGACTGAGTTGGCTTTATAGGCTGGCAAGAAGAAACTACAGATCCCATGAGGCATTGGGGCACAGGGGGAGGTGGTTTTTCCTGTTGCTTTTCTCAGACTAAGGAGGTGTGGAGGTGATTCAAAGAGTCTGAAGAAGGGATGCACACTGACAGACATTCTGGGACATTGGAGAGTGCCATGGATGCTGATAGAAGCTGTTGCCTAATCAAATCCACATTACACTTTGACAATGGAGGCCATCCCCAGTGAAACCAATACAGTGATCAGTGCTAATAAAAAGCACTAACACTGTACTAATGACACTGGGCAGGAAGGAGTTAACATCTGGGGCGATCAAAGAGTTAGCTTTGTGCTGTTTTACTGTGTGTGTGCTGTGTGTGTGTTTTACTGTGTCAGCACATTGCTTTTTATGGCTATGCTATGCAGAGCCATACAAAGCAGTGTGCTGGAGCTGACAGGGGAGAGATCTGTATTGTTTACATACAGTTCTCCACCCGCAAGAGATACTTGGCAACCGCCGGGTGCCGGTGGGGAATCACCGGCTGTGACCCGGTGATCGACAGCTGAGGCCTCCAATGGTGGCATGGGTAGTGTGCGCCCCCTACCCAGAAATGCAAACGTGTGTATATATATATATATATATATATATATACACACACACACACACATGATTTTGCGCAGCCCTGCCAACCTGTAGCAGTATTTCTGCTATAGAGTGGCAGGAAAGCAGTTAAAGGGTATTTTAAAATGAACCCTGTACCCTGTACACTTAACATCCATCCTCCCACCCCATTCAATTCAAGAAGTCTCACTGCCTTAGGCAACCCATGGCTGATTGGTATTTACTTCCTGCAGGGCTCCATATTAACATACACTTTAGAATTTGACAGCATGCGTTACATTTTTGTCTGTTTTTAAAGAATAGTTTAAATACTAGGGAATGTGACAATAAAATAAATATGTATCTTGTGGTCATCTAAAGGATGCTCATAATTTTAGAGTATTTTGTGGTTATTTGAAGCTAATGTAAAAGATGATTTTGTGTGTTTATGTGTCACACAACATCCATGCCTCACATAATGCTAATTTGATGAGAAGTTTCACCACAAACGTTCATTATGAAACTGAATGCCCTAATTAGGCATTAGATTCTCTGCACGATGTGCCAGCTGCTTGTGTAACATTAATTGTTCTCTTAAGGGTTGCTCAAATCAACTTATGAAACAAGTGCTGGGTAAAATGTACTTAGGGCTCTTTGTATACACAAAATGTTGGCTGAGATGTAGAACACCCTAAGAATGGATCAGCATGGCCTAAATTGTCCTCCCTTCAAGGGTATGTCCATCCAAAGTATTTATTCAGTTTATAAGTAAAAGCAAGATTGTATTTACTCAGACGGACCCATGGGCATGAACCTGAGGATTAGAGGACAGCAGTAAAATATTTACAATTCAAGTTTACTTTTTAAATTAGATTTTTTTTTTTTACTTGCTTGGCTTCCTCTGTACACTTGTGGATAAAAGAAAAGCAAGAGAAATTAAAGATCCTGAATGACATTTAGTTTGCCAAAGCACCATGTTTCATAAATAGTTGCCTTTTTAAAAAATAAAACTCTTGTTTTTATTGCTATCAAGGTGTTGCTCCACAAGGAGAGTTCAACACTGGTTCTAATTCATTTTGTAAAGCGCTGCGCAAACTGTTTGCGCTATATAAATCCTGTATAATAATAATATAGATTTGTGAAGTCCATCCAAGTTCTATCTTGTGTGGAGCCCTTATGAACAGGGAATGGTGTTGCCCCCAAAAAGAGTTGTTTTTATATCTGACTTTTTATCAACAATAAGAATGATCTTGGACCATTTTTTGGTCTGGTGCCCCTTTTTTCCCCATAACATTTTATTTAAAATCATGTAAGACAATACAAAAATCATCCAGCAAAGATAGATACAGTGGTTTGAAGCAGGTAGGTACAAGGCCAGTGCTTCCACTAGGCAAACTAGGCAGCTGTCTAGGGCACAATGCCACCTAGGGTTGCCTGTGCGCAGCACAGGGCAGCACTCTCTGTGTGGCCTATGAACCTCTTGTATGAATTCTTCATTTCTCTGAAGAGTCCCGCTCTCCTCATAAACAGGGAATGATGAGGAAATGATGGTATCTTTACTCTGCACAATTGTCTCACAGCCTGTCTACACACATGATCATTTAGTACATAAATATATAAAACAGTATTCCATGTAGAGTGAAGTGTCAGCTTCCGCTAGAACGGGAAGTGATTACATTAGCCCAGGACCCAGGTGGTCAGCAGTCTCTGATTGGAGGATCAGTCTGTACATCTCCAGTACACACACTGAGACATGATCCTCCAGCTGTAACAGGGAGCTTGTGACCAAATGGGGCGTGTCCAGTGCTAGCTCTGCCTTCTATACAGCTGGAACCTATCAATAGGCGGGGGTGTGCTCTGTATGCAGAGTTAACCCCTATGTGAGTAGGATGATCGGGGCCCGATGTGTATGATAGTTAAGCGGTGTAGTGCTGGGAGGCCCCCTGTCCTCACTGAGAGCCACAGCCTGGACTGCACACCCTGGCAGGAGCCATCAGAGGTAAGCCGAGCCTAGGAGGATGGTGGGTCATGGAGGTGACAGGAGAAAGAGGGGGCGGACAATGGTCAGCGTGAGGAGAGCGGATGCTGATTGATCATGTGGGATGCCGCCACGTGAATGATACTTCAGCTGAGGGGAGGGGCAGCAGAGGGGCAGGAAGAAAGGACAGAGAAAGATGCCAGGTGTCTCGGGCCAGTGTAGCAGCTAAGCTGCAGCTCCTTCCAGTGTTCCTCTCAGACTCAGTCCTATACTGCAAGCTGGCTACCGACTACTGATCACTGTGGAGTTTTGTAAATCTGTCTCTTTTTTTTTGTTTCTCTGTCTGATTGAATAATACAGTTGATTTATATTTGGTTAATATATATTTTCTTGTTAATATTGGATCTGGTGGCATCTTATGGCACTTATTTATGTAAATTAAAAGAAATTTAGCAGCTTCATATTTTGTTGATTTAATATTTTCTGTTTTAATTTTTTTTTTTTTGGGGGGGGGGAGATGGCGCAAGTAGCTGGTCTTGCTTACGGCACAAAATAGTCTAGCACCGGCCCTGGGAAGGCACAGAAAACTAAATATTGGTCACTTCAGTTACAGGATGTGTTGCATGTTGGTTTGTAAATTAGAACAGTATCAACAAAACGAGAGCAAAAAAAGGAATATTAATGGATAGAAAGTAACATAGTATATATATTATGTATGTGGTCTCTGTAATCAATGCCCTGGCAATGGGGTTGGAAAAGGTGCATGATACCTAGTAGTTGGTCAGGGGTACTGGGGTGGGGAGAAGGGTTAAGGTAAAAAAGGGGGGGAGAAAAGGGGGGAGGAAAAGAAGAGAGAAGGGGTAGTCCCTGACAAACGCTGGCCAGCCCCCCACCTATCATTCAAACATGTGGTAAGAGCCTGATACAGAGAGCTCTGGGTTACAGGCCTTCATCATGGCAGTTGGGAAGAGTGGTGCTGCTTGTACAAGTCTGAATCCTTAAATAGAAACCATCTGGTCCAGGTAGATACATATGAGGACATAACTTGTCTGCACCAGTTCCTTCATCTCTCCTATCTGATCAATTTGGCTGAACCAGTTAGAGATCTCTGGGGTCTTAGTGGATTTCCAGAATCTGGGGATAAACACTGTGGCCACATTCAGTAGGTGGATGGAGAAGGAATGACCCTTTCTGTATTTCTATCATTTGAGCTATTGTTAGGTGACCATTGGGGAAAGTCTTGCTGTGTGGGAGCAGCCTTGCCATAGCTTATGAGATTGTTTGCAGTTTTTCTTATCTAACTATGCTCACAAGTCTAAAGGTTTCCAGCACCTCTTTGAGTATGTTCTGAACTTGAAGACATCTGTCTTAGGGTTTGTAATTTGTCAGTTCTCTGTCTGACTTTCAGTTATATCTAGTGTGGCAAATTCCAAGCTTGAACCCTGGCAAGTGACATACAGCCAAATCTAACTCTGGTGGAGAGCAAGGGTGAAGACCAGGTAGGCGGTCCATAAATTGTGCCTTGGTATAAGCCTACATCTATCCTAGGGGATTTGGCTTAGATGAGGGACTCTTCCTACCTGTGTAGGACCCTCAATGAGTTAATTGGTCAGGATTGATTTTCTTAGCAGATCTCTATTGTTTCCCTGTTGCAGCCTTTGCCCACAGTGCTTTCCCCCTCCTTCTCCACACACACACCATTTCACCCAATGTGAAGTTGCATGTTTGTAGAACATTCATTCATTAAAAATATTTTTCAACCTAAATTATGCTGTTGGGAACTAATGATTGTAAGTGACTCTTCCCTTAGATTTCAAGCTCAGATGGTCATAGTATATTATTTTGAAACAATGTAATTCTGTAACCATCAATTACAGTCATGGGTAAAGCAAACCCCAGATAAACAGCTAATTTCACAATTTTTGTATTATTGTCCATCCCGAGATTTACCCAGCTCTGCCATACAACTTGGTTTGTCAGGGGAAGAGACCTGATTTATCCTTGCTGAATTTCAGTAACACTTAAGCCTCGTACACATGGGCCAAATATTGGGCGGTATCGGCTGGTTCAACAGAAACCGGCCAACATTTGGCCCATGTGTACAGCAACCAGTCCGACAGAAGTTGAACGTTCATCTGGCTTCTGTTGATGGGGCATGATTGAAAAAGGTCTGCCGATTGGCTTCCGATCAGAGCTCTCAGCCAATGGCCCGCTGGGTTGAAAAAAAAAAACTGTTAGTGTGTAAGAGGGCATTATAGATCATTTCCCATTCGCTTGGCTCTGCAATGCAGTGCATCCAGTTCGCTCTCCCCCACTGTTGATACTCTTGATACCAAGTCAAAGTTAAAGCGGAGCTCCACCCAAAAGGGGAGGTTCTGCTTTAATGATTTGCCCCCCCCGCTCCCCATTAAGGATTGACACCTTTGGAGAGCAGGGGGGGAGAGCAGGTACCCGAATTTGACAGGTACCCACTCCCACTTCCGCTGCGATTGCCTAGGCCACAAGTGTTGCCAAACTACAAGTCCTATGAGGCATTTCAAGACTGATAGTTACAAGCATGACTCCCAAAAGCAGAGGCATGATGGGACTTGTAGTTTCGCAACAGCTGGAGGGCCGCCAGTTTGACACCCCTGGCCTAGGCGATCGGAAGCAGATGTTGTCCTCCCTCCCCGTAGTCTTCTGGAACACATGACAAGTCCCAGAAGACTACAGAGCCATTCACAAAGTGTACGCACATGCGCAGTGGGCACCCGCTGTGAAGCCGCAAGCTGTCACAGCCAGGTGCCCACACTGAAGATGCTGGCGCAGGCAGAGAAGGCGGCCAGTGAAACCAGCCATGGCGAGGACACCGGTGGACCGAGGGAGAGGTAATTTATTGTATTTTAAAAGTCAGCAGCTACAGTTTTTGTAGCTGTTGACTTTTATTTTTTTTCAGCTGGAACTTCGCTGTAAGTACTTACACTGCTTGCATTTAAACTACAATAAATGATTTAATTATTACAGTGCTGCATTGTATTTTTCTCTTTTATGTCTGCGGTAGTTCCGCTTTAAGAATAATACTAAAAGTTGTATGTTAAAAATAGCAATTTCTTTAACAGAATGCTGATCTTGTGACTGCTAATCTACCAATTACAGTATCAGAGTAAAGACAGACAGCTTGAAGTGAATGGCACTAAAACACAGATTTGTTATAATTTACAATTTCTGTTTGCAGAATTCCCGTGCTTGACATCACTCATTTTCCTCTTACAGTTCCTGCCAGCTGAAAACTATGTTCTTCCGTATGAGCCAAAAACAACTTATACTGAACTTGCAAATGCATATGTGAATGATTGTCCGTAAACATTAATAGGAGTGTGTCATAAAACTGGAGGAAAGGCAAAGTGGAGTGTTTTGACAGAGCATTTTACTCATGTCTTCTAATTTTTTTTGTGCCTATTGAGAATACATTAAAGTTGACCTCCAGACTTCCCTTCAGTCTTGCACAGTTGCACAGAAATGACTTACTCTGATGTCACTGCACACTGTGAGTTTCTCACAACGTGTATTAGAATCTGCAACAATTCAGAAGATCCCACTTCATTCCCTGGCTGAAGGACATTTACCATGATCTAGCCCTTTCTACTCCAGCCTTACTATCCTTGGCCCACCCCTTTCATTTAGTGAATTACACTTATTTCAGTCATCAAGGATCAACATCACATGTGGGTGTAACCTAGGGCGGTCTGCATGCAAATACAATCTGCCTAGGAAAACCTTCCTTATTCTGGCACCCAGGCATCATGGCATTTTGATATTTGCATAACTCCTCCCAAAAGCCAGTCCACTGCTTCCAGGACTGCTGTGATGTTTTCTGCAAGGTATGTAAAGCATACTGCCAGCCCCTCCCACCAATCTTGATCTGCCCGCATTGCATAGAGAACCACAAAGATCACTGGTTTAAAATAAAGTATTTAAATCGGAATTACACTGTATCTAAGCACCACAAAACCAAAAGCGCTATTTAGTTCATGTTTAATATTCATAGCAAAAACACCTAGCCATCTCTCTGTGCTTTTTTTGCTGAGAAATCACAAAGAAAAACAGATGATTTATGTAGCATTTACTTCCTGGAATCCATCAACCTGTAGCTCAGGCATGCAGGCAGGAGGATGTGCTTAGCTGAGAAAACCCCTGCTGAAGGCACCTGGTGTGTCTGACATTACTTGCCTAGGCACGGATACTAGGAAGTAACTGAAGAAATGTAAAAAATAGTTTAAAACAAGTGGAGATGGGAGTGCTCAGGAGCAGCTCATGAGGATGGCCACTCGATGACCATGCTCCTCCACCGCAGGGCACATCAGCCCCCTTCCTGCCTCCTGGAGAGCCCATTCTGTCCCCCACCCTTGCCTTCATCCTCTGTTGATCCCCCCACCACCTATGGGGAAGTGATCAGCAGCCTCCTGCGCCTCCAACGCTCAATTGCCGTACCGGTCCGGTGATGCGGCCTACCCGCCTCCAGAAGCCCTGGCCTCGATTTCAGCCGCTTCACCGCCGCTACCCTCGGGCGATCCGGATGCAACCTTTGGACCTGGAGAGTCTGCCTGACATCCCTGCAGACTTCCCACAGCCTCCCTTGCGGGACGCAGACCTCTTGGCCAAGTTCAAGACCATGCTGCAGCAGGAGCTTCATTCCGCCACCTCCAGACTAGCAACTCATCTCACTAAGGAGATACGCAAATTGGGAAGCCGCACTGATGTTCTTGAAGATAAGATGGACGCCGCGGCTACGGTGATAGAAAATCATGAGCAGGACCTTTCAGATCTGAGAAAAGAGCTTGACGCGGCTTTCTTGCATCTGGAAGACTTTGAGAATAGGTCCTGTCAGGGTAATCTTCGCCTGCGTGGCCTGCCCGAAGCCATTGATGTCCTCATGTCTACTGCTACCGCGATTTTTCAAGAGTTGGATCAGGCGATACCGATAGACCACCTGGAGTTTGATTGCATTCATCAAACTGGGTCCAAAGAGGTCTGAGGGTCCTCCCAGGGACATCCTAATTAAGTTCACCTACTACTGTACAAAAGAATTGCTCCTTTGCTCTGTGCGAGACAAACAAGATCTTCGCTTTCAGGGTCATCCATACCAGCTGTTTTCTGATCTGGCACCATCCACCATACAGAAACATTGATAAATGAAACCCTTCACATCAGTCCTCTTGAACCGTCACATCAAGTACCAATGGGGCTTTCCATTTAAGCTTATGTTCGCTTACCAAGGTCAGAACCATGTTGTCCATAAGAGGCCAAGTCGACCCTGGAGGCGCTACACCTTCTGCCCTCGCGGGATACCTCCAAAAGCCTGGTGCGGCCCTCTGATTCACATCTTCCTTTATCTCAGCTGGGGTGTATATGGGAGAAAGTTGGAAGCTGTAAACGCTCCCTCCCTAGTACCCCTCCATTGTCCGGATCCTGCCGCTCCGATCCAGGTTGAGTACGGATGGATGGGTAAGCTTTTCACTTCTCAGATGGCTTGATCCACTGATGTGACTCTCCGCGTTTCTGATGGGGCGGAGGCCTTGACTGGCCCTTGTTGGGCAGATTTTTTGTATGTTTCATGTTTTTATTTTTGCAGTTTGAAATGTCTTTCTATGCAATACTGGTCTGTACTGGTGGTGACCCTCGGTCCCCGCCGGCTCCCCGCGGTCCGGCTTTGAGTTTAATTTTTTTTTGGTAGGGTAGGTGAAATGTTTGTAGCCTTTGTGTCCTATCCCCTTGGTTTCCTTGTTTTGTTTCCACAAGCTCCTTGGGTTTTTTTTTTGGGGGGGGGGGTTATTGTGCCTTTTAACGTACACGGGGCCCTCTCGGCTCGTGGTCCTATGCCTTATGTGGTTGGTGCTGGCTTCCGATCTATCGGGGCCGCAACCCGGAAATGCCTCCTCTCTATTACGCTGATATGCCTGTGTACCGGTTTACATTTTCTTTGTAGATTATGGTGTCATGTTATGCATTCCTTAAGGTCCTGTATTTGACATTGTCTATTTGCCTGTTTATGTTTCCCTCCCCCCCCCTTTTTCCCCTCCCCCTTTTTCCCTCCTCTTCCTTTCCCTTTTCTCCCCCTCTGCATGATGGTTTTTTTTGTATTATGCTGTTTATGACGCACCCATGTGTCCGGTGGTAGAGCTACCCCCTATGTGTGTCCTTACGGTTGGGACGCAATTTCCACTGATTGTGGTTTTGTTACACTACCTTAGAGTGTACAGTTTCTTCTTCTGTCTCTTCTTCCTTTTCTGTTTTTTTTTTCTCTTTTCTCACAGATCCGGGGCAGCCCAGGGTAAGGTTGCATTTGAGGATTGGACCATCATTCTTAGCGTATTTTGACAGCTGAATTAGCTTGACTTAGTATGGCTTTAAAACCTTTAAAGATTTTTTCTCAAAATATCCATGGTTTTAATTCTCCGACCAAGCGTTCTAAAGTGTTCCATCATCTTAAGTCCCAAGACGTGGACGTAGTCTGTCTGCAGGAGACAAGGTTTTCTTAATCCTCCACGCCACACTATCTTTCTCACCATTATCTGCTTCAGCTCTTGAGAAGCATAGGGGCATGGTGATTGCTTTTAGATGCAATCTGCTGTTTACCTGCAACCTGGAATTAGCTGATCCCACTGGCAGGTATTTGCTCCTCCGGGGTACCCTTTGGGACCAAGAGGTGACCCTGGTGGGCTATTACGCACCAAATAGATTTCAACACAAATTTTTTTCTCACTTGTTGAAGGTGAGTTTGCACCATCAACGTGGTATTCTCTTATTGCTGGGTGATTCGAATGTTGCTCTTAATTCCTCTGTCGATCACCGTTACCCGACAGAAGGAACCCCTAGCCATGATCTTTCCCAGAAATCTAAATTAGTGATACGCTGAAAGCTTATGGTTTGGTAGATGTTTGGTGGAAACTGCATCCTATGTTGCGGGAATACACTTTTTTATTCGGCTCCACACCTGAGCTTTTTGTAGAATAGACCACGTCTTCACTTCCTTCAACATTTATCTTTAATTCAAAAGATTTTCATCTCGACCTCACCCTGGTCTGATCATGATCCGTTGGTTTTTTCACTGTGTCTTTCTGGTATGGCTCGGCCCTCTTTTCTGTGGAGAATGTGAATCCCTGCTCACTACCCAGGCTTCTTGCTCCCAGGTTCTTTCACACATTCAGTCCTATTTTACTGTGGGTTCTGTATCCTTGGCCATTTCTCTCTGTGGGAGGCTCACAAAGCCATTAGGGGTCACCTGATTCAGATTGCTTCATCCAGGAAACGTGCCAGAGAGAAGAGTATGTTGGAATTGACCTCGCGATTGGCCGTGGTAGATGCTACCTGGAAAGCCCGCCCGACTACAGCCAATAGGAAAGCTCGAAATGTGGTGGCTGCTGAACTTGATCTTCTTTCAACTACATGGGCTGAGAAGGCCTTGCGTTGGGCCGGACATAGGTTTTTTACATGCGCCAATAAACCAGGGCCAATGTTGGCCAAGAAACCTAATTTGATGGGTCGCACGCATAAACCTGTTCAACTCCAAGTGAGGGGCGGTGGCTTTACCTCGGACCCTGTGAAGATTACACATAGATTTTTTGTCCTCCCTTTACCAGAATACCTTTGTCGTGGAACATGCTGATAGTTTTTTCGCTGAGCTGCGCCTACCCTCCTTATCCATTGCAGCCCGGGATGCCCTGAACATGGATATCTCCGAATATGAACTCTACCAAGCCATCAAATCTTTGAAGGCTTCCAAGGCTCCAGGCCTAGATGGGTTTTCTGGGCTCTATTATAAACAATTTGCCACCGTTCTGGTTCCTCACTTGGCGGCCTTTTTCAATTCTTTGAAGCAGGGTTCCCGGCTTTCTTTGGAGTCTCTTCAGGCGCATATTACTATGATCCTTAAGAAGTCTGAAAATGCCTTTGAACCAAAAGCTTTCAGACCGATCTCGCTGCTAAAAATTCTGGGAAAGGTTCCGAGCACCCAAATTAATAAGTATCTACTCTCACTTATCCACAGAGATCAGGTTGGCTTTGTTCCGGGGCGACAAGCTGCTGATAACATACATAAAGCCATCCATCTCATTCATACCTTACATCGCCGCAGGATACCAGGGTTTCTTTTATCCCTGAACATTTATAAAGCGTTTGATTCGCTTTCTTGGGAGTATTTGACATATACACTGTCTAGATGGGGTTTGGTGACACATTTTTGGCTTGGACCTCAGCTTTATATTTGTCTCCCTCTGCCTCTGTCAAATATGAAGGCTTTTATTCCTCACCTTTCCCTAATTTCATGGGCACGAGACAGGGATGCCCACTATCACCTGCTCTTTTTGTTCTCACTCCCGAACCTCTAGCTGCAGCCATTCGAAATCACCCGGATATTTCTGGTGTCCCCTATAGGCACTCAATACAAGGCCAACTTTTATGTGGATGATGCTCTTTTGGTTTTAACTAATCCTCTCATCACTCTCCCCAATCCCCAGGTCATATTGGACCATTTTTCTGCTATATCTGGCCTTAGCATCAATTTGTCTAAAACCACAGCACTGAATATTACGCTCCCTGCCGACCTGGTTGAACAGTTGCAGACACAATTTCCCTACCGTTGGGCATCCCATTCCCTGGCTTATCTTGGCGCCACACTTGCTACCTCCTACTCTGTCTTATTTTCAGCTAATTATTACCCCTTACTATGATCTGTTACTTCCCTGCTTCATTCTTGGCAGTTTCCTTCTTTTTCATGGATTGGCCGGATACATGCTGTCAAGAAGACTATCTTGCAGAAGATCCTGTACTTTTTTCGCACTCTCCCTATTCAGGTTCCTGCGTTTTTTCTTCGTCTACTGCAAAGCCGGATTCTCCATTTTATTTGGGGTCATAAACGTCACAGAATGCCTAGATCCACTCTGTATACTCATAGACTACAGGGAGGTTTGGGAGTTCCACATGTTTCTAGATACTATTTGGCGGCTCAAATCTCCCCGTTGTCCATGCTTCATGCCACGACAGATATCCCGTTATTGGTACTCTTGGAATTACCCAACTGTGCTCCACTTTCCTTAACTACATTGCGTTGGCTCAAGCTTAAGTTGTGCCCTCCAAACCTGAGCCCTATCATGCTTCACAGTTTACTAACCTGGGATTCTGTTAAATATTTGGGTAATTTGATATCATCGTTTCTACCTCTTTTACCGATTACGCATAATCCTTTATTTCCACCAGGCTTAGAACATCCCCCTTCTTTCTCTTGGTGGACCTCCCATGGCTTTGTTATTGTACATGATTTTCTGAGTGCTCGTTCGTTTCCGTCATGGGAGTCTCTTTGAGAATCACGGGGGGTCCCGCCGCGGGAATATTATCAGTATTTGCAATTGTGCCACTGGGTTCTGTCCCTCCGTCGTACCTCTACATATCCTTACCGCAAAACGCCCTTTGAACATGTCTGTCAACATTCCCCAGGGTTCCCTGGTCTCATTTCTGTAATTTATGCCTCTCTTAACAGTAGATCCTCCTCACCACCCCTGTCTTATGTCTCTCAATGGGAGCGAGATCTAGGTTTCTCAATTGCGGTGGAGGATTGGCGTAGGGCCTGGGGGATGGTGGCGAAATGTTCCTTCAATACCATCACTCTTGAGGCAGCCTACAAAGTTCTCCTGTGGTGGTACTGGGTCCCGGCTCGGACTGCTCACGTTAATCCGACTGGCGGAGATAAGTGTTTCCAGAACTGTGGTCTACGTGGGGACGTCTTGCACATCTGGTGGTCGTGCCCGCAATTGATAGGCTTCTGCTCTAGGGTTTTTGGTTTGCTGCAAATGTTATTTCATATTACGTAGGGATGCAAGGGTGGCCCTCCTGCATTGCCCAATTTTGGGTCTGTCTAGGTCTCAACAGAAATTGGCATCCTACCTATTCATTTCAGCCAAACGTGCTATAGTTCAAGCTTGGAGAACCCCTTTGGTTGTCTTCCAGGGGGTGAAGACCCGGATGAATGCTATGCTGATCAATGAACAGATGTCTAGTGTTCTTCAAGATTCGCATCTGAGATTCCTTAAGGTTTGGGAACCTTGGATACGTTATTCCCTGCCTCCTATTAGCTATGGCCTCTTATAGTCATTGCCTGTGCTAGCTCTGGATCCGTGACTCTTCTAGTCTTCCTTTCTTCCATGTTTTCTCCCTGAATCTTTCTTTCTTCCTTATTTCTTTCTATGTTCTTACATTTTCTTTTTCTTTTTTTCTATCAGTTTGGTTTTTTTTTTTCTCTCCCGTATGTTCTGAGCTGATACTTCTCAGTAGGGGTTTTACCTCTTTGTTTTTTTTCCGGTAATATGATGGATTGCTGCTGCTACTATTTGGTTCGGCTTTTTGCCGTCCCTCCTTGATGTCAATGGACGTTCTGTTATTTGGCTAATACACCCTGCTGACTTGTATCTGCTTATGTATGTTATTGTTCTGCTCTGCTCCTGCGTGGGCGCATCATGAACTTGTTGTATTATAAAAACAAAAACTTCTTTAATAAAAATATTGAAATAGAAAACAAGTGAAGATGATATACTTTCCTATCTATTTAATGTTAGCAGCATAAAGATTCAAAATAGTCAAGGTTGATTGAGAGAGTGAAGTTCCACATTAATAAAAATCTGCAGCTTGGACATATTTTTACAAAACTCCCAAGAAGCTGTAGCACAGTGATATAAAGTTTACACAGATGTCTGACCATACTATCTGTGTTCTGCGTTTTATCTGATTAGGGGGGAATGCTAACTGCATTTTATTACATGTTACCAGAATGCACATTATTGGATGAACCCTGTTTGTTGCAGTGAAGTTCATGCTGAAAGGCCCCAAAATGCACATATACAACACACAAAGCTTGACCTGTTTTTAGAGCAGCACAATGCACAGATGTAAACCAACTGTGTGTTTTGATGCACTGTAAAAATGCATGTGCTTTAAAAGATCCACTGTAGTGCATTGGGAGTCCATTCAAAGTGAATTGGCTGCTTTATCACATTTGCGCATGAAAAGCATGTGGTAATAGGTGTGAATCTAGCTTAAGATTCTTTCACAGCCTTCCCAAATATTACTACAAAATAGAATGTGTGAAAAGAGAAAAACTTTGGCTTGAAACCATTAAATATAACAGTCTTTATTGAAAATATCAAATCTATCCAAAAACGGTTACCCCTTCACCCAACACTATTAAAAATAAATGACTATGTTGTCATAGACATTAAAACAACCAGCCTAGGCCACAAGTGTACCCACCACACATACATGGACATGCATGCATACTGTGACAAAATATACAGCAAGATATAGTATAGTTGCCCAGTGCACATACTTTTGCTAAGCTAGCTATATGTACACACTGGAAAAATGGGGGAGGAATATAAGGGGAATACCCCTATTTATATGAACAACTCTGTAGCTAAATATAAATGAATAGAATGCTAATGTGACTGTCCATGACATCCATCAATGGAGGTAAAGATCCATGATCACTATGCCATACTAAAATGACATGCTTGTATTGAATCCACCATACAGAGAGAGTCTTTCATTCACAGTATAATGGCTGATGTCATACTATAACCGTAGTACTAGAGAAAGATATACAGGCTTCCCAGAGCAGACACAGTCCCAAGACCAGCTCCCAATGTAAGTACAGTCCAAGTTGGATATGATACTGCTCACCATACCCAGCATGATGCTTTCGATGTGCACAATCCTGTCCTTCCATATTGCATTGCTGCTGTAAACCTCCATACGTGGCTCCAGTGCTAACCTCACTGAGGATCAGGTATCCCCATCAGAGATGCTTCGTGTGTAGCGGTGTGTTGGATAAGCCGCATGGTACAGCCTGGGGCACGCGAGTACTGACGCTGTTACATCAACGTGTTTTGCCCATTGAGTCACGTGAGCTTCTTCAGAATGCTGTGGCAATTGTATTGGAGGCTTATATAAAGGCCCATATGACACTTGCAAAACATGGCCTTACCAGGAGGGGGGGGGGGGGTAAATCATCTGGAGAGCAAGTGGTTGAGGCTCCAGGAAAACCTGTAGGCTCAATTTTGTACTGAGCCCTTTTGGTGCTAGTGGATCTTTAGGCTGGGCACTTTAGCCTGACAAAGGTTATTTGAATATCTATCCCTTTATTCAATAGATATCATTCTTTGGATTTAAGTGATTGGTTTTTAAGGTACCTAGAATCAACAAATGAGGTGGAGTGGCATATGGGCCTCTATATAAGCCTCTAATACGATGGCCGCAGCATCCTGAAGAAGCCCACGTGACTCACTGGGCGAAACGCATTGACATCACAGCGTCAGTACGCCCGCGCCCCAGGCTGTACCATGTGGCTTATCCAACACACCGCTACACACAAAGCATCTCTGATGGGGTTGCCTGATCCTCACTGAGGTTAGCACTGGAGCCACATGGAGGTTTACAGCGGCAATGCAATACGGAAGGCCAGAATTGTGCACATCGAAATCATCGTACTTGGTGTGGTGAGTAGTATCATATCCAACTTGGATTGTACTTACATTGGGAACTGGTCTTGGGACTGTGTCCGCTCTGGGAAGCCTGTATATTTATCTCTAGTACTATGGTTATAGTACTCTGGCGAGTCATATTTGCTTGCATTTCATGAATGGATACCTTTTGTGCTGCTCCACGAGTATAGATATATTATTGCTGTTCAAACTCCAATTTAGCTCCTGCTTTAGCCCTGATTACCACAATCTCACAGGAGAGCTGGTCTTGCCGCTACCTCCATTCCAGCGCTTATAGCATGACATGTGCTTTGCCCTGTCTATTCCTTCAGCTGACGATGACTGCTCCCATTGCTATTACTAGTACTACGGTTATAGTATGACATTAGCCATTATACTATGAATGACAGACTCCTTGTATGGTGGATTCAACACAAGCATGTCATTTTAGTGTGTCATACTGTTCATACTGGATCTTTACCTCCATTGATGGATGTCATGGACAGTGAACTGAAAAGAATAGGCGCTGTGGAATGTGCTCTCAGTCAAGCACCTTAATGAAGGTGCAACTGCGCGAAACATGTCGTCTTGGTAACCCTGTATATTCTCCCAGCTGAAGCCGACGCTGGACACTGCCTTCTGCCCTTCGCTTGCCGTGATGATGCCACCTGGGACGCAGGTACACTGATGCCACATGATTCGAAGCCATAGGAGCATTCTCCGATCTCAGCTCCCTTCAGAGCGGACGGGTCGTCCTTTGGAGTCACACTGTTCACTTCAGGCTGGTCAAATTTTATTATATTTGCTACTTTATCTCACTTAATAAAGATGCACCTTCATTAAGGTGCTTGACTAAGAGCATTTTCCACAGCGCCTATTCTTTTCAGTTCTCTTCATCATGCAAATTATTAACAAGGCAGCAGTGGTGAGCTCATGATCATCTGTTCACATGCTTCCACCTGGAGTGGCCTCTCTGCACTCAATTGTATGAGTTTTCCGTCATGGACAGTGACACTAGCATTCCATTCATTTATATTTAGCTATGGAGTTGTTCATATAAATAGGGGCATTCCCCTTATATTCCTCCCCCATTTTTCCAGTGTGTACATATAGCTTTCTTAGCATAATTACGTGCATTGGGGAACTCTACTATATCTTGCTGTATATTTTGTCACGGTATGCATGCATGTCCATGTATGTGTGGTTGGTACGCTTGTGGCCCAGGCTGGTTGTTTTACTATCTATGACAACATTGTCAATTGTTTTTAATTGAATTGGGTGAAGGGGTAACTGTTTTTGGATAGCTTTGATATTTTCAATAAAGACTGTTATATTTATTTGTTTCAAGCCGCAGTTTTTGTCCTTAACTGGGACTTCTTTTTTTGAGTGAATCTCTTGTCACACATTCCATTTTGTAGATAGTATATTGTGGTTCTGAGGACACCACCCTTCATTTTTAGGGGTGAGTCCATAGTCAGCATTATATGCAATTAACCTGCAGTGGTTCTTGTTTGGTTTTAATTTTCTTTATAGCTTCCCAAATATTATTACCCATACACGGTAACTCATGGGGAATGAAATCAAGAGACAAGCACAAAATAAATCAGATGAATAAAGTATAAGAGGACAGTATACAGTAGAAGCAATAGAAGAAATAATGTTCTCTGACATAAGTATTAAGCCATTCACATTTGTCAGGGGTCAGTATTACCTTTCAAGTCCCATTTAAATGGTTGTTTGAACAGGGCCTAAGTCCTAGTACACATGATGAGTATATCGGGCAAATGATCGTCCAATTTTTTTTTCACACTAGTCTTATATCAAAAATAAATAGGTTACTAAAGTTTTGAAAATTTTTGTAAGACAGAATACAACTTCAGAAGTGATGTAATGTATTGTGTTGTATTGTATTATTTTGTTTCTGAGCATGTGTGGTCTTGGTCATTTGATTTTTTTTGTAAAAATACTAATTACATTAAAATCGTTCCTTCTGCTATCTTGCGAAAAACATTTTCTTGCTTGAACCTTCGGATATTTTGGCATGAACCCTTTCTGATTGGCTTTCGAAAGCTGTGTACTAACAAACAGATCATCGGGCAATCACTCAGAATGCAGTTTTTTTCATTTTCTCATCATGTGTACCAGGCATAACAGTGGTCAATGGATTTCTTTACCAGTTCACAATTCAGTTCAAGAGGGAAGCAGACTGATAAGTATCCACACTGGAGTAACTCCTGACACACCTTGATGTACCCACAGTAGGTCACGTACCCTGTAATAATTAGTACCATACACTGTTATTCCCCTACTAAAGTGTTCTTCAAACTCAGAAATTGAGAAAAATGTGTGTGTAAACTCAAACTTGAGAAGCTAATTTCTTCCTTGGATAGCTGGAGCCTGGATTGGCGTACTGTATATACACTATATTGGCAACAGTATTGGGCCAGCCCTCCAAATCATTGTATTCAGGTGTTCCAATCACCTTCATGGCCACAGGTATATAAAATCAAGCACCTAGGCATGCAGACTGCTTCTACAAACATTTGCGAAAGAATCAGGAGCTCAGTGAATTCAAGCGTGGTACCGTGATAGGTTGTCACCTGTGCAATAAGTCCATCCTTGAAATTTCCTTGCTACTAAATATTCCATGGTCAACTGTTAGTGGTATTATAACAAAGTGGAAGCAACTGGGAACAACAGCAACTCAGTCACCAAGTGGTAGGCCACATAAAATGACAGAGCGGGGTCAGCGCATGCCGAAGTGCACAGTACGCAGAAGTCAACTGTCTGTACAGTCAATAGCTAAAGACCTCCAAACTTCATGTGGCCTTCAGATTAGCACAACAACAGTGTATAGAGAGCTTCATGGAATGGGTTTCCATAACAGAGCAGCTGCATCCAGCCTTACATCACCAAGTGCCATGTAAAGTGTCGGATGCAGTGGTGTAAAGCAGGCCGCCACTGGACTCTAGAGCAGTGGATACATGTTTTCTGGAGTGATGACTCATGCTTCTCTGTCTGTCAATCCGATGGATGTGCCTGGGTTTGGCAGTTCCCAGGAGATCGGTACTTCCCTGACTGCATTGTGTCAAGTGTAAAGTTTGGTGGAGGGGGAATTATGGTGTGGGGTTGTTCTTTAGGGGTTGGGCTTGGCACCTTAGTTCCAATGAAGGGAACTCTTAAGGCGTCAGCATCCCAAGACATTTTGGGCAATTTCATGATCCCAACTTTGTGGGAACAGTTTGGGGATGGTCCCTTCCTGTTCCAACATGACTCCGCACCAGTGCACAAAGCAAGGTCCATAAAGACATGGATGAGCGAGTTTGGGGTGGAGGAACTTGACTGGCCTGCATAGAGTCCCAACCTCAACTCGATAGAATACCTTTTAGGATGAATTAGAGTGGAGACTGAGAGCTAGGCCTTCATGTCTGATATCAGTGCTTGACACAAATGCGCATCAGGAAGATTGGTCAAACATTCCCATAGACACATTCTTAACCTTGTGGACAGCCTTCCCAGAAGAGTTGAAGCTATTATAGCTGCAAAGGGTGGGCCAACTCAATATCGAACCCTACGGACTAAGACTGGGATGCCATTAAAGTTCATGAGCGTGTAAAGGCAGGCGTTCCAATACTTTTAGCAATATAGTGTGGGTATATACTGTATATATTTATTTATTTATTTTCCCAACTACTGAATGTTGATGTAAAAGAAAGAAATTTGATAAAAAATTAATTTTTTTTTTAATAGTTTAAACCTAAAAAAAAATTAAACCCAAAAGTCCTCCATTGGCCATGCTACAGGTGGAGTATGATGTGCAATATAGTTCAGCAGCATACATAAAGCTAGCAAGGCAAGAAAACTAAATTAATGGTCTACTGTATCTAAATTGTGGCCAACAACCCAACTACCTGAAATAGTAACTAAGATTTGTTTGCTGATTGGTGTTGTATTTCCATAATGCTGCCCTTGTTAGTTATTCCCATGGTTCACATGGGTGCAGTAGGTACTACAGAAGTTACTTTGCACTAAATTAACGCAAGCAGGACTAGTGGTCATCTGAATGAGGCTTTAATATAAATGTAATGTTGCTATGCAGCCTATCATTATTATTATTATTGTTATTAGAGGTACTTATACAGAGCTGTCAATTTTATGCAGCACTTTACATATATATTGTACATTCACATCAGTCCCTGCCCTCAAAGAGCTTACAATCTAAGCTCCTAACTCACATTTATACATAGACATATTAGGGCCAATTTAGACAGGAGCCAATTAACTTACCAGCATGGAGGATGGGAGGAAACCGGAGTACCTGGAGGAAACCCACGCAGGCACGGGGAGAACATGCAGACTCAAGGCAGGCAGTGCCATGGTTGGGATTTGAACCAGCTTTCCTAATGCTGTTAGGCACTAGGGTTGCTGCTTCAAATTTCTTTAAAGATATGATTAGGCAAAAGAAGGAGGCACAATAACAGCTGGAGGTTTTTTTCAGTAATATCATTGAATAGATTTGTATTGAAATGATCACCCCTAACTATGACATGATTTTAAATATTTTATGTTTCAATAAACTTCTGGAATGTTAACATATATATCCCTAATTGTTACAACATCAGTCACAAACTAGTTCGTGAAAATTAGCTAATCTGAGTATAGTGACTTTCTAAACTCAGATTACACCGACATGTTCTTATTTTCCTTAACTTAGATAATGGACCTTAGACGTGTCTTATGATTTATTGATCTTTGCTCATTCTTTGCATGTTTACTTGATATCTCTAGTACTGTGCTGCTGGCTGTGATCTCATTTAATTTTTTTAATAACAGTAGGAGCAGTAAATAAATTATTAGTGGTGGAGAATTGATTGCTGGTATCTGCAGCGATTGCTGGTAAATGCTAGATCTTCTCAGGGTTAGTGTAATACTTTAGGATAAGCCAAAATAGCACCTATACCTGGCATTGGGTTGTAGGGGACTTGTACTTGGGCAGATGTTGACTAGTTGGGGCCTAGCCTGTGCAGCCTGGGAATTGTGAAGCCTAGGAGGACCTCCAGATGTTTTAAGGGAGAAGCTCAGATGTGGAGCTTGGACCTCACTGGAATATGATGTCTTCTACCCAGAGTGCTGGCAGCTGATCTTCCAAGTGCTTTGCAGTCAGGAGCTGGAATCACAGAATGGCAGGTCGGCTTCAAGTTTCTTTATCTGTGGGGGCTGTGAGTACTTTTGTTCATTTTTGGTGGAGTTTCCTAGGCTGCTTGTTCATAGGTGTCCTGTGCCCTATCCCTCTGTCTCTGGAGTTATAATGTGAGCAATAAACAAATGCACCCTAAAATGACTGGCGCCTATCCATTCACATCCTACTATTGCCTAAGTGATCTGCACCCTGAGGTGAAATGTTAGCCCACTCTGTCTCTGGGGGTTACCATCATGCTTCCAGGGGTAATCACCATGATTCTGTAGCAGTCTTTCCAGTGCAGAGCACAACTCACATAATTTAGCCATCTTCCCTCTTACTGTTCCCCTTGGG
The DNA here is from genome assembly GCF_062004578.1 of Staurois parvus. Classification (NCBI taxonomy): domain Eukaryota; kingdom Metazoa; phylum Chordata; class Amphibia; order Anura; family Ranidae; genus Staurois; species Staurois parvus. The sequence continues at coordinate 10,474,190 of NW_028318094.1, forward strand.
AGCACCACAGAGCTGGGACTACTTTCCCATGTGTGCTAAGCTCTAGGCTATCCACCACTGAGCCACAGGACCTGCCAGGGGTGACAAGGTGCTTCTATTAGTATACCAGTCTCTTCTTATTGCCTCTTCTATAGCTTTTCCTGACTGGACATGCTCCCTGATGACATCTATCCCAATGTTTCGGCTGCCATTCACATATAAGGAATCTATCCTAGACCCCCAAGGCCATCTGCACCCTGAGACAGAACCTGCAGAAGGAGGTTAGGGGTAGTGAGGGCAACTCCAGCTAGTCCTCACATGATCTGTACCACCTCACCTGAGAATTCAGCCCTGCCCAGGGTCCTTTATGAAGCTCAGTGTAAGTCTACATCTTTGCAGCTCTGGGGTGTCCTGCTCCCACCCATAGCTAGCATTAAGGGGGACACCCATTACATCTCTACAGGAGGGGTTTCTCTAAAGGAGAAGCTAAGACCTGCTTACAATCTTCCCCTTCTTGAGCTATAATGGCAACAGAGCTATCTAGTGGCGGGCATGTAGGCAGAGCCTACTCACCCTGCACATGGGGGTACCTTTTTTGTGTGTGCACGCTCATCAATGCCTGGGATCAGATATGGCTGCGTTCATGTGAAAGTCAACATTATGGTAGTAGCCCAGCTTAGAGATGAGCCGTACACTGTGTGCAATAGTAAAATGTACAGAGTCCCACTGTAAACCGTCCAGTGTTACTCTGTCACTTCACTCCCAGTGACAGAATGGGGTCCCTCTGTGCACATAGCATGGACCTCATATTCACGGTAATTAACTCCTTCTACTCTCCCGTACCACATGGCCAGAGTCATGGGACCTCCGTATCATGGGATTGGTCCCAGTTACTTTGGGGAACTGACTGCTAGTTACTTGTGGTAACTGCTCTAACTGTTCTGCCAAGTTAGCCCTTTGTAATGGCCTTGCTTATGTACCCTGTGTGTGCTTTACAGGCCCTGTTCTTCTAGATACACCATGTACCACCATGCACCCCTTTGAATAACTTCAGACCAGGCTCCAGAAGAGTCAATAAAACTCAACTTGAGACTATTAAGGAACATGACAGTTCAAAGTGCAACACAGTCCAATTCTTAACTAACTACTTTGTGGCTGGCCAGGCATACCCGTATAGGTGAGAGTCCCAAACTGGTAGAGTCCATAACTGGTAAATTCCTTGGGGTGGCAGAGGAGGATTCATCTTTTCAAGTGATATGGACCCTCCGGCTCCTGTGGAGTCCCATTTTCAACTGTTCCATGCAGCCTGGCTTTCCACCTGTATTTAAATCAACTCAAAAGATAAGTAGGACCCAAAAAATTCCAGGAAAACGGTGATAAGACTCAACCCTTCCCTGTCCTGGGCAATCTAACTCACTTTATTGTTGAATAACATTCCCCTTGTTAGGACCTGCCTAAAGGCAAGGTAACTGCACCTGTTTACAGAGTGGTAGCATAAAATAGGCAATATCATTGTGTTATATTGTGATCAGCACTATTCACAATAGCCACATGCAATGGGAAGCACATACAGAGCAATCTCTGCAGCAGGTGAGTCTGTATTGCAGATTCCTGCCACTGGATAGAAGGACTGCAGCCAGCATTTGGATCTACAGTTGACAGCTCCCCGTGACTTACTGACAATCAGGCCTACAACTCCCATTACCACTATGCCTGCACATTCTTTCTCATCACCATGCCTGAAAACCCTCCATCATCATAACTTTTTTGCCACCCCCTGCTAGAGCAGGGGATGGCAAAAAAGTTACCTACCAGGAAAGGAAGGATGAGGGTCAGGCACAGCGGTGAGAGTAGGAGGTGGTTAGCAGATGAGGTAAGGGAAAGTTGAATGAATGTCAGCTGGGTGATTGGAGTTACGGTAGACCCTAACTCTCATCACCCAGGTGACACTCATTCTCCTTTCCTCTACCTCATCTGCTAACCACCTCCTACTCTCACTGCTGTGCCTGACCCTCATCCTTCCTTTCCTGTTCTCACCACCTTCCTAGGATGCACCCCCTTCTCTCACCATGGTTCAGATGCCCACCTCTGCCTTTTTTGCCACTGCATCAACACATACCTCAGTGCTTGCCAGCACAGTACAAAAGCACATTTCTATACTCAGATTCACAATACTTTATTAATACCAAAGGGAAATAATTACATTTGCTAATATACAATATACAGTATATACTGCAAAAACCGCCGTGAAGTTTTTTTTTCCATCTGTGTCCCTTTGGGGAGATTTCCCCTCATTTCTGGTTCTATAGATACAACAGGAAGTGAGGGAAATGCCCTCTTAGCTGTAACCAGAACCAGTGTCCCCATTGGAAGATTGTTCTTCTATTGCTGTTCAAGCTATGGCTCGAAATGTAGCATTCTCCTCCAGTCCCAGTTGCAATGGGGTATTGTTACTCAATGGGGAGAAAGCTGAACTGTTTGGTGCTAGATAGAAGTGATAAACACAGCTATGTGTGCCAATACATGAAGACTAGCTATTTTGTTCCATGGCACAACAGCACTTGAGAAATAGTGATGTGACAGATGTACGTGACTGAAAGACGTTAGGAATATGTTACATTGTCAGTTAATTTTTGTTTAGAAAAAACATTCCTAAAGAGCATTTACTCTCGTGACTCTGCGTGACTGTTGCTTGGTTAGGGCCAGTACACCATTAGGACAGAACCTTTGTGCTAACTGCTAGGGCAAGGAGATAAAGGGATGGAATAAGGTCCAAGAACATTGTGTGCAAAGTGTTGCAGGCATGATTTGTGCAGTAAAAGTGATTTTGTGGTTGTTATAGTTAATCTGTAAGGATAAGCCTGTTCAGGAAAATTCAGTTACACTACCCAGAATCTTGGCAAATGTTTGTTGTATATCCAAAGCAAACCTCACTGCTGTGACCCTTCATTACGTCATGTAGCTGCAGACCAATGTGTAAATATGCTGCTAGGATCATGAGCTGTGTTGTCCTTGTTTGATGTCATCTGTATTCTCCTCCTGTAATCCTAAATTGTATTGCCCTGTATGTATGAAGGGGTGACATCTGTTCTGCTGTGAACCCCACCCTGTGGGCTGAGGGAGAGGTTTTACTCTAGTTTTATGGGATGGGAGGGACTTTGTGGGGTGCACAGTAATACAGCAAGAGAGAACCCAATTTAGAAAATGTTGGTGTGGGGGTTCTCCCCTATGGGAGAGAGGTCTAGCCTGGAGCTGATGGCTGTGGTCCTGGAATTGAAACTAAAGAGAAGCTGAGGAAATGTAATGGTAATGCTGAGCACAGCAAGTTTCCCTTCTTCCACTTTTCTGGACTTTACTAAGGAATCACCCTTATACTGGACTGCTTACCAATTATATGGAGTGTGATGAAGTTACTGTTACCCTGTCTTGAAAATGTGCTTATCCAATCACCATAAACTGTTTACAACTATTTATGTGTAGCACTTAGGCACACATGACAGCTGGCCTCCCCAGCTCTGGTCCCAGAACACAGCAACTCTCTGTAGCTCAGTCTGTCAGCGTTTCTCTCTAGTGGGCACTGGCAGGTCCAATGGCAGGTCTGCATGCTCTGCCTACCCCTGGCCAAAGACCCCGATCTGTATAGAATTGCCTGGAAAAAGTCCTGTCTCTCTTCCTCTGTTGTGTAAAGCCTTGTGCCTCTTGTAGTCCACTTCCCATTTATCTCAATTGATTTGCATTGTCCTTCTGAACTACAAATCCCATGATTCTCTCTTGTGTGCACCATCCATTAAGGGAAAAGGAGGGAGTGGCTTCACTCTCAGAAGTGTCAAAGTGAGAATCAGGATGACAGCCTCAGAGCATGCACCTTTAAAAAGTCAACAATGGCAGTACACATATTTCTGTCCTCATAGGTTCCCCTTAAAAGAATCCTGTACCAAGGAGGTATGGAGGTGGCCATTGCTGACCTCCTCTTTTGAAAGCTCTAGCCACCTGGCTGTTATGCTGATCCACCAGCTCCAATACCTCAGAGAAACTGACACAGGTCAATAATGCAGATCAAGTGCTCTAACTTGACCATGAGTTTCCTGATCTGCATGCTTGTTTTAGATCACTGACTTTAGAAAGTATTGAAGCCAGTGGAACAGCATGACAGCTGAACAACAGTCTTCTGAAGGCCAGAAACTCAGCACCAGCATGTTTCCTGTAATAAAAATCCTCATTAGGATGCACCAACAACTTTAATTCACATTTTGCTGGACCTTTAATACATCAGTTTGTAACTCTTCTAAATTTTCAAGATTTTGTTTGCCAGCAGATAGATCATAATAGTTCATTTAGCTCTTGTTAAGGATGAAAGCTTTTTGTACTTAAGAGAGGATCTTTCATTAAACGCAAACTATCTCATCTCATTTAGTATGCATGAGAACCTATGAATGTGTGCGAATATTTCTCTGTGTATCTTAAGCCATTTACTTGTGCTGTCAAGCAATTTATTTTTGAATTAATATCTGATTGCTGAATACATATGGGATTCATCAAATTACATAACTCAAGATGTGAAAGATGAGTCTCCATCATGCTGATTGCCAAAAAGAAACATATGAAAAAATGCAAGAAATCCCCACGAAGCTTCCTGGCCACTGATGTGCATTATAATACATAATTGTAGCCCTCTGTTTGATATTCACACATTGGATGGGTTAATGGATACCTAGGATTGAATGAAAGCTACTAGTCAAGATAGAAACATTCACAGAAATTGGAGTAGAGTCTTGGCTTCCGGGTATTCTTTACTAATAAAATGAGCTGGTCACAAACCTGGCTAATGCACATTAAGCATATGCAGGGCTTTTTTTGACAAGAACATAACGGTACTCTGCACGGCAACCTCTGGCACTGTGCGAAACACACTCCTGCTCTCTGTGTAATAGGCAATGCTGAGCCCTGTGCCCTTCATGACATATGCTCCTGAGCCCTGTACTCTATGCATTTTGCATTCTTGAACCTTGCACCCTATGTGATATGTAGTTCGGAGCCCTGACCACACCTACTATTGTTGATAGTGTGCGCCACTTTACTTCTTCCCCCCAAGTAGATGGGGGATGGAGTTGGTGAAAAGGTGGGGGGAGGGGGGAATATCTGCACCTTTTCTCTGAGACAAAATACCCTGAGCTTATGATAAAATACATAAGCAGAGGTTACCTTGAGTAGAAATCACTTTGCAACACTGTAAGTAGATCCAAAGATCTGGGTAACTGGAAATACATTGCATTGTCAAACATTTGTGGATATTTGATCTTTATAAGCTTGTTTGACATCCTATCCCAAAAACCATGAGTGTTAATAATATCGAGTCACCCCCTCCCCCATAAAGCGCCTATACCAGACTCCAATGTTCTGGGAAGATTATCCACAATATTTTGGAGTGTATCTGTATCTTGTGCCCATTCAGACAAAGAAGCCAACTTCTTGTTGGCTGAGAATACCTGGCTCGAAAACATTGTTCCAATTCATCCCCATGGTGTTGTAGGATAGAGGTCAGGGCTTTGTGTGGGACAATCTTCCACACCAAACCCATCAAACAGTGTCTTTATGACATTGACTTTGTGCACAGAGGCACAGGAACAGAAAAAATAATTCCGAAGTTTCCAAAAGGTTAGTGAAGAAGTGCACAATTTCATGAACTCAATCATTTGAAGAAGTGCCCATATAGCTTTGGCCATATAGTATATATACTATTTTTTGTCACCTACCATCTCTCAAGCCTACTATTTGTCCTGTAACGTGATGAATAATCACAGTGACTAACTGAGATGCTAAGAAGGCAGGAAGGGCTCAACTTACACAAAGTCAGGATTGAATGTAATAAGTAGTCATTTCTGAATCTATTTATCAGTTGGACATGTACTTTTTACTGATGATGACCTATGCATTTTGACAGAATGGCGGATTATCAGTGGTGTTCAAGTAGGCTTGCAGGAGGACTCAGGAGGAGCTTTATGAGTGTGATCAAGAGCAGTGAGGGCTTTGGCACAAAGTCTACCAGTCATCTTGTTCAGATAATCATCCATATAGTACAGCAGCTTTTCTCTCCCCTTCTTATTTGTGCCTCATTTTACAAACACCTTATTAATGCAGGAAACAAGTATGTGAACAACAATATGCCCAGATATGGAGAATTTAATAAACAAAAAGTACTGAGAGGAATATGTAGGCTGTCTTCTATGACTTTCTGAACATCAATATCTTAGTCATTCAACTGCTGAAGTCACAGGCAGTCAGAACTCCTGATTCCAGTACTTTGAGTCAGTGACTGCAGTAAGACAGCTCATTCAAATGAATAGGCTGGCAACACACCAAAATGTCTAAAAAAGGACATTCTCCATTTATGGCAATGCTGTACATATGGTAATGTGTTATCCTGTGTTGTGGTGCGCTGCAATGCTTATGTGTTGGGGCTACTTTTGCCTTCACCTTTCAAAACTAATAGCACAGCAATGTGCATTATTGTGCAGCAGCAGGGGTGAGGAAGGGAGGCATGGACTGAGGAGGATTTCTACTAACAGATGAGGAATCAGCAAAAGTGTCACATTCTAATGATTGTAAGTTATGTCCCTTGTGCTGATTTATCAATTTTTTATTTTACAGTTACGCTTTAACCTTTTCCAACTCTAGACAAAATGTAAGAAAAGACTATACATCCTTCAATCCCTATACAATAGCACTCAGATGGGGAGAGGTAGTGGCAGGACTTGGAAACTTTCAGGTATGGTGTATGCAGATGTCCTGACAAGAAACCTGCTAATAAAAAGAGAAAACCGAGTGAGCAGCCAGATGACTTCATTAGTCCTCTTAGTGCTCCTTCACTACCCAATCAGTATGCTGGGGTTGGAGAAAAAACACCACTGTATCAGTCTATAACTGTAACAGAGAAAATGATGTTGTCTACTTACCTTTGTTAGGTGTCAGAACTGTAATATCACTGAACTGGATTGAGAAAAAATAAAAAAAAACTTTGGTAGGTAATACAGCTACTATAAGTGTGTTTCTGTGCATTTAGCTGTTTGGCTGGTGTTTAGGTTTAAAGTGTAAGTCCACCCTCCATCCATACCAAATTGAAAGTCCACATTTTGTAGGAATAAGGAAGAGTATGAAATGTATGAGAGTAACAGTACCTAACAGTAAATATTTTCAGATTTTCAGTCTGTGTGGCCCTGTAAGGGTGTTGCTTGACCTGGTATGTGTGCTGCTTGTCAGGAGTGATGAAGGAGGACATTGGGGCCTATTAGCTGTTTGTCAGGGGTGATGAAGGAGGACATCGGGGCCCATTAACTACTTGTCAGGGGTGATGAAGGAGGACACCAGTGTCCATTATTTGTAAATTCACTTTACATTTTAGGAGGATGCAGTTCAGGGGAACAAAAACACTTCTTGTAACACAAGTAAACAGAAACACAATAATTGAAGTGGAAATGAGGTAATACAATATTATAATATACAGCATAAAGTTTCTGGTGAGAATAAATTTGCTTATTGCCTTCTGTGGTTGAGAAAGGTTATATTTAGCCAGATCTCTACTGAAGATGATCACAGATTTTGTCCACAGGGATTTTTTTTCGGCCCAAAAATCTTCATGTTTGCTCCCTCTAAGCCGTGACCTCTGCGGATACAGAGCAATGTAGCCAAAGGACAGTCTGACTCATTCTAATAGTTAGATGTGTTTACTGCAGTATGAGAATCAAGGTGGCTGTAAAACGCCAGATTGAAACCAAACAGGAAATTGTTAGCCGGAGGAATGAACTTTTATTTTTATTTAAAGTAAAACTCCAATATTAAGACAACTAAAAATGCACTCCAGGCCAAAGATATGAAAAATAATCATGTTTCATTCTGATGACCTAGAGTAGATTTTGTATCCAAGGATTAAAGGGAATGTATTGAATTTTGTATTTGTTTTCTTAATGATTTATTATCTTCAGAATGTGTTTTATGCTTTTTTAGCAGGCCTGGATCTAGAAGGGTGCTGGGGTAGGCTATGCCCCCCCCCCCCCCAGATTTTAGTTGTGCCCCCCCCCTTCCCAGACCTCTGAGAGTGAATCCACAAATCCATGAGACCTGATGGGGACAGTTGATATAAGGGAGCACTCTGATGGGGTCAGTTGATGTAAGGGGGCACTCTGATGAGAACAGTTGATGTAAGGGGGCATTCTGATGGGAACAGTTGATGTAAGGGGGGCATTCTGATGGGAACAGTTGATGTAAGGGGGCATTCCGATGGGAACAATTGATGTAAGGGGGCACTCTGATGGGAACTGTTTATGTAAGGGGGCACTCTGATGGGGCAGTTGATGTAGGGGGGCACTCTGATGGGAACAGTTGATGTAAGGGGAGGCACTCTGATGGGGACAGCTGATGTAAGGAGCACTTTAATGGGGACAGCTGATGCAAGGAGGCATTTTGATGGGACAGTTGATGTGAGGAGACACTCTGATGGAGACAGTTGATGTAAGGGGACACACTGATGGGGTTTGCTGATGTAAGGGGGCACTCTGATGAGGCAACTGATGTAAGGGGCATTCTGGTGAGGACAGCTGATGTAAGGAGGAACTCTCAGGAGAACTCCTGGTATAAGGAGGGACTCTGTTAAGGACACCTGATATAAGGGGACACAGGTTCTGTTTAATCATCCTAAACTAATGACAGTCTAATTCATACTAGCATTCCCAGTTCACTCCTGCTCCTCCACTGCACTACCTATCAGATGTTACTTCCAGGTTATGACTCCGTGGTAAAGTAACACAGCGCCGTATCGCAAAAAATGGCCTGGTCAAGAAGGGGGGTAAATCCTCTGGAGGACAAGTGGTTAAGTACAAAATAGTTTACATGGGTATTTCATTATTTAATATTTACTATCTTTAGCCAACAGAAGAGACTACTAGTATCCTTTGTACATGTTTACAGTACCAACAAAAAACTATATGCTGTTCACAGAGCTCTGTAGCTGAAGCTCAAGTTTCGCACACAGCTGAATGAAACAGAGAAATTACCTAAAGAGGACCCCTCCTCCATACTTATAATCAACTGCCAACATACATAAAAACTATTTAGCAAACACATGCACAGTCTATGGTTACTTGTGTAAGTAATCTAACAATGTCAAGATTCTATGCCTCTTTCTGCTCCTTGTTTTAAAACCCACACAGTCATTTCAAATATTGAGGTCATTGGTGGCTGGCTTATTCTTCCTTGTTCTCTGAGCCATGCCACTGATGACATCCAAGCATTTTGTGCGACTTTGTGCAATCTTGCAAGGTCTCCCAGTTTACCTACAAGAGTTGTCTGGAAGGCAGTGGTGATGTAGCCTTCCCAGGGGGCAGTATGGTGGTACTGGCTATGCAATCAGAAAAGGCAGAATGTAAAAAAATCTAAATGTAAGTTACAGAAATTTTTTTTAATTTTTACATGATTGTAAAGGGCCCTGTACAGTGTACAGCTGTCCTATATAACTTTATATGGAGTTTTAATTTGAAAAAACATGTCATTGGTTCAGTTCTTTGACGTTTCCTTTAGAATTTCCCCTACCTGAAGAGGCCTGCAAGGCTGCAGGTGGGTTTAGAAACACCATACAGATACGATTGGCTAACAAGTCTCCTTGTTTTCAAGATCTTTTGTCCTATCCTGTAACACTGATGTGATTGTGATGTGTTGTTTGTTTTTCACACATCCTTACAACACCTTATACTAGATTATTAATGGCAAACAAGTATTTTTTTAAACCTTAAAAAATAAAATGGACCCCCAAACCATCCTAATTTCATTTAACTAATTTTTCTACTAATTACTAAACTCCTTCCTACTTACAGCTATGTAGTGCAAGGGCCTGCCTGACTGGATACAAATCAGTTGGAAAGATTAGATAAGTGTTCACATTACAAAGATTTGGTAAATTTTAAGCTGAATTAATTCACTATTGAATTATGCAAGACATTTAGGATTCCAGGCACTCGCACAGCCTTTCAGGCTCCACTTATAACTAACATATCATTTTCAGGTGGACTCCTTAGCCAGCTTTTAACTTTTTTAGCTGAATTCCTGGCACATACATTTTTATTTAAATACATTTCTTAATAACCACAAAGGATAGAAATCCATTTTGTGTGCAACAAATTCCATTGCATACTAAGATATTAGCTTGTAAAAGTAGCATCCTCACTGTGCTGTACATAGCCTGTGCAAAGAGTTGTGGGAGGAGCCCAGCAGGCTCCATCCACCATGGACTGATTGCAGAAAACTCTAGGAGAGGGCAGAGACAAGACCAGTCACCCTGCACTAGGAGAGAAATAAAAAAAGCAGGTCCCTGGTTGGCCTCCAGCAACCGCTATGCTTGTCTATGGCAACTCCCTGTGTCTTCATGTGACAAGAATAGGCTGGGCTTGCCATATAACTTTTTATGGAAAAAACGTTTCTATTTTGGCTACTCACATACTCCTTTTTGGAGGCCCTTCTCCCAGAAGATATTTCGGAACTCGGTTTCAATAAACAATTGTCCACATGTATATACAACCTTTTTGTGAATTATAAAAATAAATAAATTTCAAATTATAAACATATAATGTGCAACAAAGTCCCACTAATCCAGAAAAATGACCAAAAAGAAGTCCAAAACAGTGTCCACAAATATCCCAAGTTTATTCACTCTTTTCATCCACTGAAAGGATTGGCTGCTATTTCATCCAAAACGCACCTCGAAATAAGATATAAAAATATCTAGTGCATTACCTCAATAATAATAACAATAATCACCCCGTGCAACCAAAATACACTTCAAAAATGCTTTTAGTGAGAGAAAAAAAAAACTTTTTTCAAAATAATTTCTTATAGTGCATATAATCACACACATCAAACTGTGAACACTCTGTGATCACTGCAAATCGGTGTCTACCATCAACCAGCACACAGTAGTACTAAGTACTATTACCCTCTATGAGTATTGAGAATGCTCAGACAATACTATGCAAAAGTATTCCTCCACCTCATCTTCCAAGATATTTTTCCAGGCCCTCAGAGAGGTAAAAGGGTCTCCGGACTAATATTCCAAGCATAGAAATAACTTTTATTTACCACTTACATTTAAAATTCAAATTATCAGCTCCAGACATGGTTATGCACTTTTTCCAACCAAACACCATGTGTTGAAAACCAACAAAATGGCAGCGGAGACACTTCCGGTCTACGTACGTGCGTCTTGACCCCATCAGACGAAGTCCGGAAGTGACGAAACGCGTTAGAGGAGTGACGTCAAGGCGCACGTACGTAGACCGGAAGTGTCTCCGCGGCCATTTTGTTGGTTTTCAACACATGTTGTTTGGTTGGAAAAAGTGCATAACCATGTCTGGAGCTGATAATTTGAATTTTAAATGTAAGTGGTAAATAAAAGTTATTTCTATGCTTGGAATATTAGTCCTGAGACCCTTTTATCTCTCTGAGGACCTGGAAAAATATCTTGGAAGATGAGGTGGAGGAATACTTTTGCATAGTATTGTCTGAGCATTCTCAATACTCATAGAGGGTAATAGTACTTAGTACTACTGTGTGCTGGTTGATGGTAGACACCGATTTGCAGTGATCACATAGTGTTCACAGTTTGATGTGTGTGATTATATGCACTATAAGAAATTATTTTGAAAAAAGTTTTTTTTTTTTTTTTCTCTCACTAAAAGCGTTTTTGAAGTGTATTTTGGTTGCACGGGGTGATTATTGTTATTTTTATTATTATTGAGGTAATGCACTAGATATTTTTATATCTTATTTCGAGGTGCGTTTTGGATGAAATAGCAGCCAATCCTTTCAGTGGATGAAAAGAGTGAATAAACTTGGGATATTTGTGGATACTGTTTTGGACTTCTTTTTGGACATTTTTCTGGATTAGTGGGACTTTGTTGCACATTATGTGTTTATAATTTGAAATTTATTTATTTTTATAATTCACAAAAAGGTTGTATATATATTATTGCACTTTCTAGGGAGAGAGTATTGACTTTTTGAGGTTTATAAGGGTATATATTGATTGAATAATTGTCCACATGGTCAGACATTTTATAATGCTTTACTTATAAAAGGGCATAAAACAGTTCCAACCAGGGGTGGACTGACCATTTGGAAACTCGGGCACTGCCCGAGGCCCCGGGGTCAGTAGGGGGCCCCATGAGATGCCCCTGGTACTTTTTTCATAGGCTTTTTTGAGTTAGGGCAAAGACACAGGGGCCCCATGATCCCCTATTGCCCGGGGGCCCCATGAGTTGTCAGTCCGTCCCTGGTTCCAACACTTTCGCATTCAGCCTCACTCCAGAAATGATGTACTGACCAACAAGGTGCCACCCAGCTCTTCCATACTCTAATTCCTCCATCCAAATACACCTCTCCTGTACTTGCTTGGGGTCTACTCAGAGGAGGGATTATCCAGGCTCCCTGTGGCTCACATTTTCCTTGTTTCAGGTCACTACTTCCCATTAGGGTTGCTACCTCATCCCTTCAAAACTGAACACATAGTAATGACACAGGTTCTGTGGCTGATTAAGGTGGCAATTAAACACACTTAGTGCCTTATCTGCATTAAATTATCCTCAGAACCTGTGTAATTTATATGTGTTCGGGTTTAAAGGGATGAGGTGGCAACCCTACTTCCCTTTGACCTACGCAACCCTACCTTGCAGTGACATTTTATAAAGAGGCAGTGCCAGATTATTAAATAGGCAGAGTAGGGACCAGCCTAGGGGCCTCATGCTCTTTAAGGACCCCATGACAATAATTCAAATTAATATTGATTTGATCTTGAAAGAAAATTACAATGAGGTCATATTCACACCTGAGAGTTTTGTAGCTTGTAGCTCAAAGCTCAAAAAAACGCTCAACAAGCAAAACTGTATCTCCTCCAAGCAATAACTAATCTCCTCCCCCTAGTGATTTCCATTGGCAAAAACAAAAAGGCTGAAGTATGAATACACATGTAAAACACTTGTAATATTCTTCTAAAAATGCCTGTATACACTTGCAAAAACACTCAAAACAGCACAAATAAAAACAGAAAATGACTCTGGTCAGGTGTGAATGCAGCTTTAAGCTTTCTTAAATTGTTTACAAAAGATAGAAAAAATGTATAAACTCAAAGAAACAAAAACGTAACATTAAAGACTCTATGGAGTAAATACTGTATTAATAACAATATAACATAATATACTAACAAATAATAACTTAAAGTACATAAACCATAAACATCAGGCTCACATTACAGTTCTGTCAGCTGTTAGGTTGTAAAAAGTTTTGGTTCAACCTACGTACATGTAATGTACAGTAGTGATCATACTTCCCAACTTTTTGAAATAGGAATGAGGGACACCAATTAGCAAACATATGTAGGCATAGGACACACCTCCTGCCACGCCCCCCTTACAGAAGAATTGTACAAAAAAAAAAGATTGGTTAAAACCACAAGTTCTTTTTTTATCACTACTATTCTTTTATATTGGCTTTTGGAATTTACAAATGCAGCAATTTAGAAAGTAGATGAAACGTTTAGCACTGTAAAATACTTTTTGATAGATAAATAATGCATTTTATATACAACTATATAGATCAGACCAAATGGAGGGACAAATAAAGAGGAAAGAGGGACAGAGGGACTTTGTTCCAAATGAGTGACAATGGAGAGAATTCACAAAGCAGTGTCTTACCACATCCAAGTATACGGTAAGATACCGCACAGCATTTTTCAAAAATAATTTTGGCATTCATTAAAAATGCTACAAAAATACTGCATGAGTTAGTCATGCGGTATTTTAGTAGTGAAAACGTTCAGTAATGTAATGGGTCATCAGCTGTTAGCGGCCTTCCCCACTGATAGCGGAATGTAAAAAAAAGAATTGCTGGCAAATTAAAATTAAGAAAAGAAATGGCGTGGGGTCCCCCCATCCATATCAAGACCTTTGAGTCTGGTATGGATTTTGAGGGGAACCACCATGCCAAAATAAAAAAATGGCATGGGGTTTCCCCCAGAATCCATAGCAGATCCTTATCTGAGCATGCAGGCCAGCAGGTCAGGAAAGGGGGGGGACAAACAAGCACTCTGCCCCCCTTAAGCACCTTGTCCCTATGTTGATGAGGACAAGGGTCTCTTCCCCACAACCCTGCACACATACAGGAGGCAGTTTTTGACAAGTCTTTTATTAAAAAAAAACAAAAATGAAAAAAATATCTCCTGGTGTAGATCTATCACCAATGAAAATGCCCGCCACCACCGCCTACCCGAAAAAAAAAAGGCTCCGCTCCCAACGAAGGCTCCCGCCATCTGACAGCTCCGCTGCCTGACAGCTCTTAAAGGATAAGTTCACCTTTGGGAACGTTACATGTTCCACCCATTTTTAGGGTGAAACATGTAACATGTTCCCATAGCCACAGCTGCCGCGCCCCCTCCATTTGACAGATCGTACAGGAAGAACGGCCACGTCATTCATTCACTGACTTCCATGAATGAATGAACTGCAAGTCCCGAGAGCCTGTCAGCTTGTAGCTGTGGAGCGCTGTGGTAGTTCATTGATTCTTCCTGTAAAGTATATCTGCTCGTATGGCAAGCAGATATTCTGACATGTCTGCAGGAGACCTGCATGGCATCAGCGATCTACTTATCACTGGTGCAATGCTTTCCAGGCTCCTGTAGACAAAAATAATAAATGCACATTTTTTTTACCTGCAAGAAAATGTGCATTTATTATTTTTGTCTAAAATGTGAACTTATCCGTTAAAGTGTTACTAAACCCCGGATCCTGCATTCACTATATCTGGTCTCCCACAGTACACAGAACATAGAAGTGTAATTATTTTAGTAAATATAAACTGCTAAATACCTTTTCTAATCAGCAGTTAGAGCAGTCTTGTGACTTCTATCAGTGTCCAGCAGAGCACATGTTAAAGCTTGTAGAAAGAGTTTACATTCTGCTCTAGGAGGATACAGAACCCCTGACCTCTGTCTGGACAGTGCTGATTGGCCCTGTGCTGATCACATGCACTCTCCCAAGAAAAAAAAAACTCTTTAGCAATACACACCAAAGTGAGCATGTGTACAGTGACTCTACAAATATGTCTTACCAGGAGAAAAGAGTGGGACACTGGAAGAAGGGGAGGATCAGAGAAGTCAGGATCCAATGGCCTTTTTACACAATGCAGAGGACTAGCCCCTTAGTATCCACAGTGAGTATAACAAGCATGCTTTACTGCATATGCAGACTGGTTTTACTGCTGTGAGTTTAGTAACACTTTACACTTAAACACAGTTTAATAACCAAGAGGTAGGTTACCACACCTCATTGTGATGTCATCGACCGGGCATGCTGGTTCGATGATGTCACAAGGGGGCAGGGTCACCCAGCAATTTCACCAAGATGTAAGAACTGTCAGGCACGAGAGCTGTGAGAAGGCGGGAGCCTTCTTCAGGAGCGGAGCCTTTTTTTCTTTTTTCAGGTCGGCGATGGTGGCGGACATCATGATTGATGGTGGATCTACACTGGGGGGGAGGCAATTTGTTAATTTTTGTTTTTTTTAATAAAGGACTTGCCAAAAACTGCCTTTTGTGTTTTTTTACACTACACTACACTACTTTTTTTTGATGAATGAGTAGGGGTACCATGTGCCCCATACTCATTCACATAGGGGAGAGGGGCCGGGATCTGGAACCCGCTTGTTAATGGGAGGTTCCAGATTCTGATAAGCTCCCCGTCTGCAGACCCCCACAACCAAAGGCCAGGGTTGTGGGGAAGAGGCCCTTGTCTCCATCAACATGGTTCCCCCCTGCCCCAAGGCACCCCAACATATTGAGGGCATGTGGCCTAGTATGGTTAATGAGGGGGGAGAGGGGCCTCTCTCGTTTCATTCCTATCCTGACCAGCCAGGCTGCATGCTTGGATAAGAGTCTGGTAAGGATTCTGGGGGGGACCCCATAACATTTTTTTTTATTTTGGTATGGGTTTACCCTCAAAATCCATACCAGACTCGAAAGGGCTTGGTACGGATGGGAGGACTCCATGCCATTTTTTTCTTAATTTTAATTGCTGGCAATTCTTTTTTATTACATTCAGCTGTCAGAAGGAAATCCTGCTGACAGCTGATGACTCATCGATTGTTAAGGATGCAGTGGATGCCCACTCCTTAACAAAAATGACAGTTACTGGTTGTTAAGGATGCCGACGGCCGCCTGCTCCGTAACATCGACTACATACCGCATGCCTTGACCACTACTTAATTACTGCATGCATTTAATTATTACATTCCTTCTGTGATTTGACTTTAAGGTCTTTTAATGCAGTATTTACTGAGTGTTTTTGCTATTTGTGGTAAATACTGCATACTAGCAGTAATGAATTGACATTTTCAGTATTGGATGCGATCTGTGGTCACCTGACCGACATAACACATGTGATAACTGTCACGGATCTACAGTCGCCGCCACCAACATGCGACAATCGCACGGCCGTGACTAACAGTAATACGTCACGCCCACGGCGTCAGACCCCAGACCTTCTCACCAAACTCGTGACCGAAGGACCGGCCGATCTAAAACCGCGGTGTAATGCGCGTAACAAGGCCCCACCAAGCTGCACCCTGCACAGCAATTGTCCAGCTAATGGGCTACAATCGGTGCCTGCAGCCTGAATGCGCTTGTTACTGGGTCGGGTTAATTACGCAACTAACCCTTCTACTGCCACCACCGTCTTGAAATGTACAGAGAAGACGGACTCTGTCAAAAATACACTATGATTGAAAAGTCACCTGTCCAATATGGTCAGTTGGGCAGGGAGTAAACAAACACAGTAGCGTCTCTTCAAAAGGCAGGAATTCGTGAATTGCAGGTAAGCGCTTAAAAACAGTTTAACACTTTCAGAAAGAAAGATTTATTACTAAAAGAGTCAAACAGGTGCAATAAAATATTTACAAAGAGATGTCACAAAAATATATATATATGTATATAAAGACACAGCAAAGAGATAATTAGGAAGGAAATTGCAGGGTTAAGTTACTTGCCCTTAGCCTGGGTTGGCAGATCCAAGTTGCAGAGCAGGATGATTCTTTATCTCCTCCTTCGATGTTAGCTGGGAGATCTGTTACAACTCTAACTCTCAGACTTGCTATCCTGTCTCTTTTTAAAATCCCCCAGGCAAGGGGGGGTGGCTCTGCGTCTGCCCAATACAATATGTTGGCCAGGATGTCAGTGGACTCTCAGTTAAAACTAACAGCTTCATAATCCATGACATGAAACATACAGTTAACCTGAGGAATGTTCAATTCTCTTTTAAGTCTGGGAGAGAAGCTATTATCTGTTTTATGATGGGTGAAAAAGGTTACACTTACACAAACAGCAGGTACCAAACTAGGAATGCCTAGCCTGTGTTGACCCCCCACCATCTGTCAGGAGATAACGTTTGCCTCTCAGGACTGGAGGGGGTAGGGAGTGTGAGGAATGAGGAATACCTTGAATAAAAAGAAAAAAAAAGGAAAAGGGGAACTCCGCGTCCAACTCTGATGAGCTAGTTTGCTACAATAACCTTTAGTGAATTGTCCCCAGTCTCTCAAAACCAGGAACAGTTGGTAGCTATGGTGATGGTCTTTTCCAACACCTGGTTTCTAATAACCAAATAGACTCAGGCTTAGACAGACTGTACACGTGAGCTACTTCCGCAAATTTTTTGCATTTACGAATGTTTGTAATGCGAGGTCCATTCGTATCTGTGAAAGTTCGCAACTCGAATGTTTGTAAGTTGGGGACTTATTGTATATAGTATGTTAATTAAACACGTATAGTCATAATACAGGTGCAATACCTGGTCTACCTTTACTAAGATGCAAACAAGAAATACAAAATGATTAATGACACAAAGAACCTCCAGGGTCTCCTCTACTACTACAGGTAGCAACTTAGTCTTTACTGTACATACAGTCTGTATTCAGGAGTTCTGATTTTATTCTATGATGCAGTGACTTACTAGGGTGAAGAAGGGATGAAGATGACAGCTTCCATACTTGCTCCATGGGTGCAATTCTTTAGTAAAGCTGCAGGAAAAAACCTGTCCTCATAGGAATCCTTTTAGTCAGATCACAGCATTTTAGCGCATGTGTTCAATTATGTCTCTGTCCTGTTTTATGACCATTTCACAGACTAGCACATGCTGTATGAATTTTGTATTTTATTAGGATGCTTTTTGGTAATGCAGTCAAAATATTTTGTATCAAGGTAACACCAGCGTGTGCCCCGCCGCAATCCACCCCGCCCCCCTGAAGAAATGTTGTGCAATGTTACTGGGTTTTATGAGTCACTGAATTCCTTTGACCAGAATGGAGATCTCTGGGGAACAAATATGAGAAAGGAGGTGATCCTGTGAACCCACAGACATAAACTACAGTCACCACGTGTGGTGTTAATGTATTACATCAAGTGAAATAGAGTGTGACATCTGCAGCTGTTTTTATGAATTAAGGGGGTTATATTATTGTCCACCATGAGGATTAGTATGTGAGCTTTTAACAATCCAGCTATAATATGCTGGAGAGGGCAAAGCAGGTTCACAAATGACAATACTATCCAGCACCATACTGGGCCTTACGTGCCAAACTCTGTGCCAATAGGAAACTTCGATTTTTCTAATAACCAAACAGACTCAGACTTAGACAGACCGTACATTCTTTTTTTTTTTTTGTTATTCAACCAGAGGGTTGAATGAAAAAAAATGGCCTGAATCTCCCATCTGCACACTCACAGATTCCTGCTGTGTACAGACTTCCCCGCAGCCAGAATACACTGATCAGTGCAGCAGGCTATAGCTGGTAGCACTGATCATTCAGGAAAAACCAGACAGGCTGATTGTACAGAAGTCGATCAGTAGCTTGAATTTTGTACAACCAGCCTGCACATGCATGAATTGAAATTCAGCACACTCTTATCTGTTAGATTGTTGTTCAGAACCCCTCTACTCTATATTATGTAGATGAAAAGGGCAAAATGTTTGTAGTCAGTAGGGATGACAAGGCTCCAATTCCATAGATATAGTGCAGCGAGTCAGCATTGTCACTCTACAGCAGGAAGGGTGGTAATGGCAGCATCACCGGGGGGAGAATAAACGAAAAAACAAAGTCTGAAAGGAAAACTAATCTAGCACTAATCTAGCCTCTACATCTAAAGACTGGTAAGCTGCAATACATTACATTTTGTTCTTGGGTCTTGATACACTTTAACTGCTTCCCAACCACCCTATAGCAGACGTACTGCTACAGGGCAGCAGGGCTGAGCAAAATCATGTATATACATGTTTTTGTATCTCTGGGTAGGGTGCCACTCTACCCGCACCGTCACTGGCAGCTATAGCTGTTGATCACTGGGTCCTGCCCAGAGATTCCCTGGCAGCACCCGGCGATTACCGAGGAACAGTGACAGAGGAGAGGTCTGCATGTAAACAATACAGATCTCTCCCCCGTCAGCACCAGCACGCTGCTTTGTATTGCTGTGCATAGCAGAGCAATAAAAAGCAGAGTACGTACATAGTAAAGCACACACAGACAAAATAGTAAAATCGTACACAGTTAACCCTTCGATTGACCCAGATGTTAACCCCTTCCTGCCCAGTGACATTAGTACAGTGTCAGTGCATTAGTGTCATTGGGATGTCAGTGGCAGTTAGTCAGTTCCCACCCAGTGTCAGAATGCCCGCCGCAGTCCCGCTATAAGTCGCTGATCTCCGCCATTACTAGTATTAAAAAAAAAAATTCCAGTATATATACCTCCATTTGTAGACACCATAACTTTCACGTAAACCAATTAATTTACGTGTTTTTGGATTTTTTTTTTTTAGCAGAGACATGTAGCAGAATACATTTTGGCCGAAATTTATGACGAATTTTTATTTTTTAAATTTTTTTACTGAATATGTTTTATAGCAAAAAGTCAAAAATATTGCTTTTTTGAGGTGATAAAATACCAACGAAAGAAAGCTCCATTTGCGGGGAAAAAAAGGACATAAACATCATTTGGGTGCAGCGTTGCATAAGCGTACAAATTGCCAGTTAAAGTAACGAAGCGCCGTATCGTAAAAAATGGCCTGGTCAGGAAGGGGGGTACATCCTCAAAAGGGCAAATGGTTAAAGAATCTTTCCATAAAGGCTGCGGCGATTCGCCATGATTCTTCCTCCTATTTCAAAGCACTTTGCTAAAGTGACAAATCACGGAACTACGTGTTCAGGTGCCATTAATTTTAATGTCATCTGAAAATTTGTTGCTGTTCTGCTGCGATTGTTGCACAATAAAATGCATAAAAAACACTGCAAATCACATTGCGCAAAGCATATGGCACAAAAGAGGTTCAGGAACTTCTTCTGGGTGACACACTTCACGCAGTGCGGTTTGCAGCACAATTTATTGCGTGACAATCACTGCTGAACTGCACCACGTTTTCAGGTGCCAATAAAATGAATGGCAGAATTGTGGTGATTCTACCCACGATTCAAAATGCCCATGTGTGAATACAGCCTTAAAGTGACTCTTTTCAAATAGTTGTGAACCCTACTTGTAGTAAAATAAAACAGCATGACTTGCAATACGTTGATTGAAATTCGTCCAGTTCAGCTGGGACTGCACAAATTTCAATCAGTGTGTGACTCTCTCCAGTAGAACTGGACCCAGGTACTCTCCCTGCTGCCTGAGGCCCCCGACTATTTAAAGGCTCTTCACCCACCTACTGGGCACACATCCCCTAGGGATTGGCTGGAGTCCCATAAATATTCAGGCTGCCCACTCCATTCTACCTCCCTCTATAAGTCTAGAGTTCTCTAGAATACAGGGGGAAGTAATGAGAGCATCAGCCAGTGAGGCACAGCATCAGCCAGTGAGATTCCAGAGGAGCCAACTAAATGTACCTAGCACCCTACTAATACACTAGGAGGGTGCTATACACTGAATGGTCTAAATTTATTAGTGGTGCGTGTACCCCAAGGTTCAGTGTTGGGACCCTGATTTTTTAACATATTTATAAATCATATAGAGTCTGGAAATGAAAATACTATTTCAGTGTTTGCAGCTGTCACCAAGCTATGTAATGGAATAATGTCCTTATGGTATGTCTTCAACTTACAAGCTGACCTCAATGCACTGTTTATTTGGACAAATACGTGGCAAATGAGGTTGAATGTTGATAAATACAAAGCTATGCACTTGGGGGCTAAACCACAAATGCAACATACATTCTAGAAGGAGAACAGCTGGGCGAATCAATGGTGGAGAAGGATCTGGGTGTTCTGGTAGATCTTAGACCTAATAATAGCATGCAATGCTAAGCTGAAGTTTCTTAAGAAAACAAAAAACATTTTTGTATTTAAAGAAGGAGAGAGAGAGAGAGGGAGAGAGAGAGAGAGGGAGATCAGTTTGCCTCTGTACAAATTATTAGTAAAACCTCATCTGGAATATGCAGTTCAGTTTTGGGCACCAATTCACAAAGAGGGTATTGGAGAAAGAGCAGAGAAGGGCAACCCAGCTGATAAGAGGCATGGGAAAGCTATGAGGAAAGATTAGCAGACCTGAATTTATTCTGTCTTGAGAAGAGGCAACTAAAAGAGAAGTATGGGGTCTTAAATAAAAAACATTTGTACTCACCTAGGTGGATGCAGTATTGATCCAATGCTGCATCTGTCTCCCACTGGCTCTGCACTGGGAAATGAGTGATCAAACACCACTGATCACTCAGTTCTCCCCCTTTGCTCTGAGCAGAGCACGGTGGCTTCAATCACCTGCTCTTTGCTCTGCTGCTCCAGCACTCGCTGGAGAGCAGGGCTGCGGAGAGGGCAGAAACAGCTGGCTCACATTCTTAGAGGCTCGCTGAGAGGCTCAGCCAGCTGCCAGTTCAGGCATTTCGTTGGATCCTCACTGTAAGCCCTGGTTTACACTGATGCGGTGCGTTTTCAGTGCAAATTCTGCACTGCATCAGAATTGCACCCCATTCATGCAAACTGCTGCGGGTGTGTATGCTAAGTTAACAACACCCCGAAAGCGGTCCGCAAAACGCGGTGCAATGTGCAGAATCGGATCACATAGGTGTGAATACTCTTGCAATCCAATTCTAGTGCGGACCCAAAAAAGAGTCCTGCGCCTTTTTTGGTGCAGGTGCGGTGCGATTAGAGCCATACAAAATGTATGGCTCCAATCTCACCGCACACAAATCGCATGTGATTTGCACAGGAATGCAGTGCGGTTCCTGTGCAAATCACATGAGATATACTGCACCACATATATGTGAACCCAAGCTAAGAAGCTTAGCCTGCTGTCAGCTGCAAATGGGTCACAGAAGTGCAAAAATCTTTGGTCATACTTCTATGTATAAATACATAGGTGGTCCATATAGTGAACTTGGTGTAGTTATTCCCTTTCAGGTCATGACAGAAGACCGGGGCACTCTGTGGGGTGATTTACTGACCCCCGGTTCACATACATGCAGCCTTGCGAGACACGTTTTGCACGGGCACGAGAGTCCATTCAAATGAATGGCACGAAGGGAAAGAAGTCCCTGCACTTCTTTGGAAACCGCTGCCCGTACGGGAACCTCGTTTCCCAGTACGGTTGCGTTTTCCAGTGCGGCCAGCGTGCATTTAGTACTAATGGCACCCGCCCGCAGGTCCGCATTTCTTTGTGTGGGTGGTGTGGCTGCACGGATTTTCGTGCGGATCCGCAGCGGCACCACCCGCACAGATGTGAACCTGCGTAGAAACCAATCAGTTTCCAGGTTTTATTGCCAAAGCTTAATTGAACAAGCTGAAATTGGAAGCTGATTGGCTACCATGCCCAGCTGCACCAGATTCTAAGTGCCCCACTTTTAGTAAATGTCCCCTTTTAAATTAATTAATGAATGAGTGCATGTTTCCTGTCCAGGCATTTCATGATTGATGACTGGCAATTGTAGAGCAGTAAAAGTAGAAAGAATAAAAAAATGCTGTTTGTGCTGGTTGGAGTGAAGTTGACTTAGTGAAGCTAACAAGTTGCTGTGGTTATAGCAAATTTGTACTTTTTTAATGTGGGTCAAAGCAACAGGTTCACTTTAATGCCACCCGCAGTAGGTCATAATCTTTTGCACCCCTGGTACTCTGTTCAGCCACTGGGCATGAGGAAAAGAAGCCCCGTGTAATGTATAATTTGCTCTAATTGGGCAACACATTTGCAGAAGACTCTCTCCCTACCCTCATGTGACGTTACTGGACCAATCATCAAGCATCAGACCTGTCACATGTCCCGACATACTCAGAGGTTTTCTCAATGAATAGAACTGAACAGAAGACTAGGGTAAATCACTTGGATAATTTGGTTAATTTATTTTTGTAGGCTTGTCTGCTGAAAATATGGGCATGTGTTTATATTGTGTCGTAAGATGATATGAGCGCAAAATAGTGTACTGTATATTGTAGACCAAGAAGCTGATTTACTAAAGGCAAATAGACTGTGCACTTTGCAAGTGCAGTTGCTACAGAACTTAGTAAATAAGGTTAAGTTTCACTTTGCAAATAATACCAAATCACAAGAAAGGAAAAAACAAACACCATTTTTGCTTGTGAGGGTTTTTCCCAATGCTCTGGGAAAACCAAAATAATACAATGTAAGACTGAAGCAAAACGTCTTGGGCCACTGGAAACAGAACAATTCTACAGAGATGCTATTGGTCCCATATTTCTCTTCTGCAGTAAATATTGACCTCACCATGTCAACATGTTCTTGGCAGTCTAGGACTATTTACTGTACTGACAGACTCAAATACAGAACAGACAACGTATGCATCATATAAATTTCATGTATAACTTCTGTAATATGCCATTCACAATGATCAAGATGTAACAAATTTAAAGCTACAAAAAAGGTTTCTATTATTCATTTCAGGATGCAACCAGAATAGAGTAACGGGGACATTGATCTGGGTGCAAAGATGGCAGCTGGTACAAATATACATAGAGAAAAAAAATGGAAACAAAAATACAAATGTCTTTGAGACCTGTGCACTGCATGGACTTTTGCAAATGTTAAATTTCTTGTTTTCTAGGAGAAATACCATTATGAGAGATAAATCATGCTAAAATAAAATGAAAATTTGAAATGCAATAAAAATAGGGTATAGCTACAGGAGGGGTTATCAGAGTGAAGTTTTCCATGGCACCAGGTTAGTTCTCATTAGGGAGGGGATATCTACCATACACTCCAGAAGTTTATGATGTGTATCTATCAGGTAGCCAAGATATCTTTTCCTTGCAAGCATCAAGCTGCTGCCTGATATCTAAGTGTAGCTTTATAGGCTTTTATATTTGCTGGTTAGTTGTATGACATGCTCCAAGTGTCAGATCCAGGCTCTATGCATGTATGTATATTATACATTACTGTATACATGTCATATCACTATAATGGAGTACAGGGGAGGGGGGATATACATTACTGTATATGTGTCATATCACTATAATGGAGTACAGGGGATCTGGGATATACATTACTGTATACATGTCATATCGCTATAATGGAGTACAGGGGAGCTGGGATATACATTACTGTATACATGTCATATCACTATAATGGAGTACAGGGGATCTGGGATATACATTACTGTATACATGTCATATCACTATAATGGAGTACAGGGGATGGGGGATATACATTACTGTATACATGTCATATCACTATAATGGAGTACAGGGGAGCTAGGATATACATTACTGTGTACACGTCATATCACTATAATGGAGTACAGGGGAGGGGGGATATACATTACTGTATACATGTCATATCACTATAATGGAGTACAGGGGAGGGGGGATATACATTACTGTGTACACGTCATATCACTATAATGGAGTACAGGGGAGGGGGGATATACATTACTGTATACATGTCCTATCACTATAATGGAGTACAAGGGAGCTGGGATATACAGTACTGTATACATGTCATATCACTATAATGGAGTACAGGGGAGCTGGGATATACATTACTGTATACATGTCATATCACTATAATGGAGTACAGGGGAGCTGGGATATACATTACTGTGTACACGTCATATCACTATAATGGAGTACAGGGGAGCTGGGATATACATTACTGTATACACGTCATATCACTATAATGGAGTACAGGGGAGCTGGGATATACATTACTGTATACACGTCATATCACTATAATGGAGTACAGGGGAGCTGGAATATACATTACTGTATATACGTCATATCACTATAATGGAGTACAGGGGAGGGGGATATACATTACTGTATACATGTCATATCACTATAATGGAGTACAGGGGAGGGGGATATACATTACTGTATACATGTCATATCACTATAATGGAGTACAGGAGAGCTGGGATATACATTACTGTGTACATGTCATATCACTATAATGGAGTACAGGGGAGCTGGGATATACATTACTGTATACACGTCATATCACTATAATGGAGTACAGGGGAGCTGGGATATACATTACTGTATACACGTCATATCACTATAATGGAGTACAGGGGAGCTGGGATATACATTACTGTATACATGTCATATTACTATAATGGAGTACAGGGGAGCTGGGATATACATTACTGTATACATGTCATATCACTATAATGGAGTACAAAGGAGCTGGGATATACATTACTGTATACACGTCATATCACTATAATGGAGTACAGGGGAGCTGGGATATACATTACTGTATACACGTCATATCACTATAATGGAGTACAGGGGAGCTGGGATATACATACTGTATACACGTCATATCACTATAATGGAGTACAGGGCGGCTGGGATATACATTGCTGTATACATGTCATATCACTGTAATGGAGTACAGGGGAGCTGGGATATACATTACTGTATACATGTCATATCACTATAATGGAGTACAGGGGAGCTGGGATATACATTACTGTATACAAGTCATATCACTATAATGGGGTACAGGGGAGGGGGGATATACATTACTGTATACATGTCCTATCACTATAATGGGGTACAGGGGAGCTGGGATATACATTACTGTGTACACGTCATATCACTATAATGGAGTACAGGGGAGCTGGGATATACATACTGTATACATGTCATATCACTATAATGGAGTACAGGGGAGGGGGATATACATACTGTATACATGTCATATCACTATAATGGAGTACAGGGGAGGGGGATATACATTACTGTATACATGTCATATCACTATAATGGAGTACAGGGGAGCTGGGATATACATTACTGTGTACATGTCATATCACTATAATGGAGTACAGGGGAGGGGGGATATACATTACTGAGTACACGTCATATCACTATAATGGAGTACAGGGGAGCTGGGATATACATTACTGTATACACGTCATATCACTATAATGGAGTACAGGGGAGCTGGGATATACATTACTGTATACATGTCATATCACTATAATGGAGTACAGGGGAGGGGGATATACATTACTGTATACATGTCATATCACTATAATGGAGTACAGGGGAGCTGGGATATACATTACTGTGTACATGTCATATCACTATAATGGAGTACAGGGGAGGGGGGATATACATTACTGAGTACACGTCATATCACTATAATGGAGTACAGGGGAGCGGGGATATACATTACTGTGTACACGTCATATCACTATAATGGAGTACAGGGGAGGGGGGATATACATTACTGTATACATGTCCTATCACTATAATGGAGTACAAGGGAGCTGGGATATACATTACTGTATACACGTCATATCACTATAATGGAGTACAGGGGAGCTGGGATATACATTACTGTATACACGTCATATCACTATAATGGAGTACAGGGGAGCTGGGATATACATTACTGTATACATGTCATATTACTATAATGGAGTACAGGGGAGCTGGGATATACATTACTGTATGCATGTCATATCACTATAATGGAGTACAAAGGAGCTGGGATATACATACTGTATACACGTCATATCACTATAATGGAGTACAGGGGAGCTGGGATATACATTACTGTATACACGTCATATCACTGTAATGGAGTACAGGGGAGCTGGGATATACATTACTGTATACATGTCATATCACTGTAATGGAGTACAGGGGAGCTGGGATATACATTACTGTATACATGTCATATCACTATAATGGAGTACAGGGGAGCTGGGATATACATTACTGTATACAAGTCATATCACTATAATGGGGTACAGGGGAGGGGGGATATACATTACTGTATACATGTCCTATCACTATAATGGGGTACAGGGGAGCTGGGATATACATTACTGTGTACACGTCATATCACTATAATGGAGTACAGGGGAGCTGGGATATACATACTGTATACATGTCATATCACTATAATGGAGTACAGGGGAGGGGGATATACATACTGTATACATGTCATATCACTATAATGGAGTACAGGGGAGGGGGGATATACATTCCTGTGTACACGTCATATCACTATAATGGAGTACAGGGGAGCTGGGATATACATACTGTATACATGTCATATTACTATAATGGAGTACAGGGGAGCTGGGATATACATTACTGTATACACGTCATATCACTAAAATGGAGTACAGGGGAGCTGGGATATACAGTACATTACTGAGTAATGCATATCCCAGTTCCCCTGTACTTCATTATAGTGATAGGACATGTTGTATACAGTACTTACTGTCCCCCGAGTCCCCCGCAGCGGTGGAGAGGGTGTCTCCTCTCAGTGGAGGAGAGCAGACCTCTCCTGCACCTGTCCCCTCGGCAGCGGTGCCGCAGAAGCCAGTAACCGGAAATTGTAAGCCGGAACTCGGCTTCACAATGAGGCTTGGAGCGCAGGTGCAGTCACTCCATGCTTCGTCTGTGCTCACCGCTCGCAGTCGCTCGCTGCTCACCACAGAGGAATTTCTCCTCGCAGTTGGCGAGCAGGCGAGCGGCTTTTTTAGGCCCTGCACTAGGCCACTGTGCCATCCCCAGGCTCCATGCTTCCCACCCCTTATGGGCAACAATGGTAGCATTTAATGCTTTTTATGTTTTGATACTTACCTTTTCTAAAATCTTGAGTCACATGATGCTGCAGGATGCTTCCTCTGCACAGATGGGATGTTCTCATTGATGCTTATGTGATGTAGTAGCATAATGTCCCCTAGGGAATTACTTAAGACTGTTTGTAGAATATACTTTAGCAAGGGGGAACAAGCAGTGATCGCCAACACACACAGTTGCTTTCCTTATGGCCATGATGAGGCCTAGTGAAAACCCCTTTGTTAGAGTCAGTAAAAGTAATGACCAGTGGGGGATAAAAACTTGCCTCCCTACACATATAACTAAAAACAGTTGTGACTCCTGCTTTTAATTAACAACCTTACATCTTACAAACAGCAAAAGCAGCATGTAACCCGGACTGTGGAAACACCTGCCTGATTCCTCTGTTGAACCAGAGACACATAAACAGTCCACATTCTGTTTGTTTAGATCCCCCCCGGAGATAGTTTCCCCCTTACATTTTGAGAAAACTCTACCAGCTGCGCTTGTAGTTAATTCTTTGTGAACAAGTAAACTTAGCTGTCCCCGCAGAGCCTTATGCACTGGGCTTTTGACCCTCCAAGTTATTTTTGGCACAAATCTTGCAAATAAAAATATCCATTGGCACCGACTCTGCTTTGGAGCAGAGACAAAGCCCAGTAAAACAATCTGTGAGTCTGTCTCTAATTTAGGCCATCGATAAACTCAGGCAATGTGTGTAACAGGCTGCTCGAGCCCACTACTGTGCTGGGATTGCTAGAATGATGTTACTGCTGGTGAAAATATTTTTGAAGTCACAGAAAAATATATCCAGTCAGACAGCCATTGCTCTAACAACTTCTATTTTCATAGTCCTACCTCCAATTTCCTGGTACAGCAGTTGTTCTGCATGTTAAGTCTGATTGTGCAGCCTATTAGGCATCGGAGCTTGACCGCACTCTTTAGTGCACTCCATAATCCAACAAACCTGGTCAGTAACACCTCCCTCCCGTCCGCAGCAATAAATGTATGGATACTTATGCTTAAGGATTTGGCCATTACTTAGTTATTCCAAAGTATTTTAAAGCATTTCTAAATCTAAATCGGATACAAATCATAACATTTTGCAGTGAAGCTCTATAAAGAAGGGAAAACAGGGCTGTGAAGTGAATGTGTACATTGCCTATGCAGGGCAAAGTAACAGGTTCATGAAAAGAGAACCTAAACTGTGGAAGCTGTGCCCAAAAAGGCAGGTAGGTGGCAAAGGTCTGTTCTCTAGTATTGTCTGTGGTCTTTCTAAACCTGACCTTTTTCCAAAAACGGGCTTACCATGTGTAGAATGCTCCCAATAAGGCTGCAAGGTAAATTTAGTTTTTGGATCCTTCTGTAGTCAAGGGAATAGTGATTTTTTGCATTGATCTGTTCAGGGTTTCATAGGCTGGGAGTTTGATTGTTTACCCCTGCCTCTAGAAGTGGTTTCTAGAGCTTAAGGAGGGAGAATTCAAATAACCAGCCAACATATTGATCAGGGCCTAGCTTATCCCTTGGAAGCAGATAAATAGTCTGGATAGATTAAAATATAAATACCCTCCTGCGCTTAAATGGGGACAATTAAATCAAACGAATAGCTGCTATCACCTAACCTGATTCCAAAAGGTGCAATAAATTATAAAAAATAGTGAAGCGCTAACAATACAGTACAAAACACAAGAAATGTAAAATAAGCATACACATGACAAATAAATTGACATAAACAAAGTGACAAACCAAAGTGATGATCCAAATGGATCGCATAAAGTGTTGCTGATGGTGAACAGGTACAATCTGTACTCTACCAAGTGAACCCTTTCCCAATAGGGGAAAAAATCAAACCAGCCACCCCTGGTCCACTAGGGCAGCGTTTTTCAACCACTGTGCCGCGGCACACTAGTGTGCCGTGAGATATTGTCTGGTGTGCCGTGGGAAAAATTCCAATTTCATCTGTAACATGTGGCTTCGGCTCACAAATAGACCAATCATTAGAATCTAATGATTCAGTGGTCGGCAAGCCGCGGCTCGCGAGCCACATGCGGCTCTTTACCCAGTCTAATGCGGCTCTTCTGTGTGCCGGGCGCCTGCTCCCCTCCCTCCTCTCGGTCGGCCGCTCCCCTGCCTCCTCTCGGTTGGCAGCCCCAAAAGTCCGCGCGGACCTTTTAATCCGGCTTGCGGATGTGGCTGTCAGGATGTGTGTAGGCGGGGCAGCGTGCCGAACGTGAGGGGAGGGGAGCTAGGCTCCTCTCACAGTCCGCCCTGAAGACCCGAACGGCGCGGGAAGACAGCGAGAGGAACGCAAAAGGTAAGTGAATTGACACGGGGGACTTGGCTTACTAGAAGGGGGGGGGGAATAGTACTGTGGGGGATGAAATACTATATGAGGGATGAATTACTTTATGAGGGATGAAATACTATATGGGGGGATGAAATACTATATGGGGGATGAATTACTATATCAGGGATGAATTACTATATGAGGGATGAAATACTATATGGGGGGATGAATTACTATATGAGGGATGAAATACTATATGGGGGGATGAAATACTATATGAGGGATGAAATACTATATGGGGGATGAATTACTATATGAGGGATGAATTACTGTATGAGGGATGAAATACTATATGGGGGGATGAAATACTATATGAGGGATGAAATACTATATGAGGGGATGAAATACTATATGGGGGGATGAAATACTATATGGGGGATGAAATACTATATGAGGGATGAAATACTATATGAGGGATGAAATACTATATGAGGGATGAATTACTATATGAGGGATGAAATACTATATGGGGGGATGAAATACTATATGGGGGGATGAAATACTATATGGGGGGATGAAATACTATATGAGGGATGAATTACTATATGAGGGATGAAATACTATATGGGGGGATGAAATACTATATGGGGGGATGAAATACTATATGAGGGATGAATTACTATATGGGGGGATGAAATACTATATGAGGGATGAATTACTATATGAGGGATGAAATACTATATGAGGGATGAAATACTATATGGGGGGATGAAATACTATATGAGGGATTAATTACTATGCTTACTATGGGGGAATATTACTATACTTACTATGGATGACACATACACATCATTCATCTACTCTTGGTCCGGCCCCCGGGTCCAATTATAAAATACTTTATTATTTCATAATAAAGTAATTATAAAATAATTTCTTTGTGTTTGATTCCTATTCAAGAGAATTACTTTATATATAGTCAATATAGGCACAGAGGTAAATTTTTTTAACATTTTCTAATGGTGGTGTGCCTCGTGATTTTTTTCATGAAAAAAGTGTGCCTTTGCACAAAAAAGGTTGAAAAACACTGCACTAGGGGACTGATACATAAATCGTGTGACCCCTATGGGGATGAAAACACGGCAAAACGCGACCAATAAATAAATGAAAAAAATGATAATAGCGGTCCCTCCTATAGAAATAAATTAATCATGAGTGAAAGTCCAAAAGAAACTGTATAAAATCCACTGGAAAACAGTATGGATATCCAACATGCAAAGTAACTGTTGGTCAACAGCTGTGTGCTCGTGATAGGTGATCTTCAAACACGGTGCAGATAAATCCTAAGTGGCAGAAATGGCCCCTCACCTCAAAGCGGTGACCACAAGGGCCAACTCGCCTTATGAATACCAATCCAAGGCAAGGTCCAGGCCAGGAGGTAGTATGGAATCCACTGCTGCTAGCAATCTCAGGTAACACTCCCCACATAGCGTCAATGATATAAAAACAGGACATCCTCCATAGTGTAAAACCTTTTATTACCATCAATAAGTAAATAAAAAATGCCCACTCACATGTAAGAAATGATAAAAACACGTTACCACCACTTAGTATGGGTGTACTGCATAGATCAGAGAATGGAGCCAAGACATGCATCCGACCGGAAGTGGGTCATCGGAAATGACAAACCGACGCGTTGCGTCACGCCCTTGTGAGTTCCTCAGGGTATACGATCCGTTTGGATCATCACTTTGGTTTGTCACTTTGTTTATGTCAATGTATTTGTCATGTGTATGCTTATTTTACATTTCTTGTGTTTTGTACTGTATTGTTAGCGCTTCACTATTTTTTATAAAGTCTGGATAGATTGTCTTCCCCAGCAAGGAGATCCTTAGAGGGGACTGTTGCCCCTCTGAGACAAACCGTGGATTTTGCTGCTGTTCTCTAGGGGTCTTGGGGGAGCCTTGATGGGCCTTGGAAACTGATTGCAGGATTTCAACAAAGGATCTGGTCCTGAGAAGGATCTTTCTGTGTCCAGAGGCAGCTGGAAGGTGACAGCTGTCCTGGGGAATTGTAAGTGATGACCCTTTACTGATTCCTGGTGATTTTGTGCTTTCGGGAGGTAAGTGCCAGATCTCAAAGGATCTCAGATACTGGCCATTCCCCTGTCCTCAGCCTGTCCTGTACTGTGTAATATTTCTGAAGTTGTACTGGGTAACCAGGTGTCAAAGAGCCTAATGGTCATCAGCTGTGAGGCCTTAGACTGTTCAGTATCCACAAATACTAAAGAGAAGATTGGCTATTAAAGAGACTGGCATCATGGTCTACAGTTGTGAGACTTTAGACTGCCCCAAGATTTGCCTTATGGTCTTCAGCAGTGAGGCCTTAGACTGTCCCATTTCTTAACATGTGCTAAGGAGAAGATCACATATACCAAAGAAACTTGCCTTATGGTCCCCAGCAATGTGTGTGGCAAATGCAGTGCCAAAGAATGCTCGCGACAAAGGACTGGCCAATTTCGCACCGTGCTGTCACTTACATAACAATCCCACTCTCAGCTGAACCCTGCAGAAAGATTTTCCAGTTTGCGGGACCACAATCTAGGTGTCAGCAGCCTGGGAGTGATTGTGACTGGATTAAGTTAATTAAGCAATTAACCCCTTTTTACTGAGAAGGAGGAAACTCATAATCTTAGCAATAACAACTATGACTTTAGAATAAATGTCTGCAACACGCACTGTAACCACAGACAGGTATGTCCAGAGATTTATACTACAGTAGCACTCTTCAAGAGACAGGGATTCTTTTAGTTTGCATTAAAAGCCCTAGAGACAATTTGGTCTGAGATAAAGGTGTTTGCACTTGTCACCAGTTAGGTGAGGAATGTAAATATGTCTATATTCATGATGTGCTATTATTATTTCATGAGTTATGCTGTCATTGTCACAGCGTGAGGAAAGTACTGCCAATAACAGGCAAATATGACAGAGGAGATCTGGACTGATAATCAGGGCACTGATTATCAGTGCCCTGATTATCAATGCAGCCCAGCAGTGCCACCCAGCAGTGCCCAGCAGTGCTGCCCATCAGTGTCTAGAAGTGCCATCCATCAGTGCCCAGAAGTGTCACCGTAAGTGCCACCCAGCAGTACCCATCAGTGCCACCCATCAGTGCCGGCAGTCAGTGCTGTCAGTCAGTGCCTCCAGTCATTGCTGTAAGTCAGTGCCACCTATCAGTGCCCATCAGTACTGCCTATCAGTGCCCATCAGTGCCACCTATCAGTGCCTATCATTGCTGCATTTGAGTGCAGCATCATCAGTGCCTCCTCATAAATGCCCACAAGTGCCGCCTCATCAGCGCAGCCTATCAGTGTCCATCAGTGCTACCTATCAGCGCCCATCAGTACTGCCTATCAGTGCCCATCAGTGCTGCCTATCAGTTCAGCCTCATCCATGCACATCAGTGAAGGAGATTGCAAAATTTTACAATGGAAACAAAAAACTGTTTTTATTCAAATTTGTTGCTCTTTTTTTGTTTATAGTGCTAAAAATGAAGAACCCAGTGGCGATTAAATACTACCAAACGAAAGTTCTATTTGTGTGAAAAAAATGATAAAAATTTATTTTGGGTACAGTGTTGCATGACAATTGTCATTCAAAGTGCAACACAACTGAAAGCTGAAAATTGGCCTGGGCAGGAAGGGGGTAAAAGTGCCTAGTATGCAAGAGGTTAATTTCTTTGTGGCATATATTTAACAAGGTGTTGGTCCATATTGATATGATAGCATGCCTTTCTATCATCTCAAACCAGTCTGCCCATTCTCCTCTGACCTCTGACATCAACAAGGCATTTTTATCCACACAACTGCTGCTCACTGGATATTTTCTCTTTTTCGGACCATTTTCTGTAAACCCTAGCAATGGTTGTGTGTCAAAATCCCAGTAGATCAGCAGTTTTTGAAATACTCAGACCAGCCCGTCTGGCACCAACAACCATGCCAGGTAGCAAGTCATCTTCACCATGTCTAGATGCCTAAATGCATTGAGTTGCTGGTCGTGATTGGCTGATTAGCAATTTGTGTTACCAAGCAATTGAACAGGTGTACCTAATAAAGTGGCCAATGAGTGTAGGTTACTGTTATTCAAATATTCCTTCATTGCTCATTTACTGATTTAACCTCCCTATCGGTCTGATTATGTCCATATTTCTGTGCTTAAAGCGGTAAATTTTTTTATTGCAGGCCTGTAATTGTTAGGAATAACTCACTGAAATCTGTCCGAACAAGAGTCTAGTAAACATTCCGGATATGATAAAACTTGGAACACGAAATCATAAATTATAATTTAATAAATAATCATAAAAAAAAATAATATAATAATAAATTAAATTCAATAATATAATCAAACCAAAAACACTGAAATTTGAAATATAGCGGCAAGTTCGCACATCGCTGAGCAAAGTCGCAAAATCGTTTTCAGTGTCTGATGAGGAATTTCCCCACAAATCATTATCACTCAATTCTGCAAGTGGTTCTAATTTACTATCGCTGTTCTCTAGCTGGTCTAAAACCGCTTTTGACCTAAAGGGACGCTTTTTGGACGCCATGGACGTTTCTCAGTTTCCAGGCAGAAAGAACAGTAAAAATGCAGGCAGGGCACAGGACAAAGCACTAGGGACAAAATGTATGTGAAATGGTTTGATACAGTAATGTTTTACTATGTGATTTTAGTGTATTTAGTGAAAGTCACTTTTTGTAATTTTCAAATTTCCCGCCATTCCGTCCTCGTACGTCCCTATGCTCGCAGGGAACGGAACCCAGATGACAGATGCCGGCATCCGCCAAATTACATTGCCGGAGACACTGCAGGAGGGACATCGTGGGAGCGCAGGACAAGGTAAGTGATCGAGGGATCGCGGAGCGGCGCCGCAAGGTAAGCCTGAGTGTAGCTCGGGGTTACCTCTTGTGGTACTGAACCTTTACCCAGAGCTACACTCGGGAATACCACCAAGGAGGTTAAAGAAGTCCTCCTTAGCCTTCCTTCAGTGTGGCAGCATTGGGTGATCCTGCAGTGGTTGCACCAGTGGGGAGGCCCAGGAGAAGAACTTGGTTGCACTGGCAGCTACAGGGTGACTGGGTGACTGGGCAGGGGGAAGAAATGGACAGTGACATTCAGTCTAAGTTGGACAATCACAGCTCCCCCCTTCATGTTGTTCCTAAATTATACGTCATAGCTGCCATACTCTGGATATGCCATTGAGTTAATGACAAAATGTCTAATATTCAGACTCAACATATTCTAACAAAGCCCTGCAGAGCTTGATCCTCGCCTGGCTGTCGGAAACTATAGAGCACCCTTTTAAAGCTCCAAGTTTCAGTTTCTGCATGTTGCTTTTTTCAAGCACCCATACAATAACCTTTTGTGCTTTACAACAAAGAACAAAATTATTGAAGATGTTTGAAACTTTAGAACATTCTATTCTCCAGCTTTTACCTATTTAAAGAAGAATTCTACTAAGAAAAAGTACTGTATAAAGTACTTTACTCTCAGCTTCTGTGGGGATAAGTTAGTCTTAAAAAAACTCACTATGGGTGAGTTTTTTTTGGGACAGTCAAAATGTTCTACTAATATAAAATTTTATATACAGTTTATCTGTGCAATTTGATGTGTTCATAAAAGAGGAATAGTGATAGAAACATTTTCCCCAGGAGCTAATAACCACAGCTCTAAAGAGTTGTAAGCCTGTTCCTAACTTTAACCCAGGGGCGGACTGACAACTCATGGGGCCCCCGGGCAATAGGGGATCATGGGACCCCTGTGTCCTTGCCCAAACTCAAAAAAGCCTATGAAAAAGGTACCAGGGGCATCTCACGGGGCCCGCTATTGACCCCGGGCCCTCGGGCAGTGCCCGAGTTTCCAAATGGTCAGTCTGCCCCTGCTTTAACCCCTAGACACAACTCTAGTCTTTTAACCTTAATTATACTCCTAGTTTTACAGTATATCTACCCTTATGTAGCACTACCCCCTTAGGAGTTTCTGAGTTTTGGGTCCTTCTAAAGCTCTGCACAGCCAGGCAACACTCATTTTCTTCCACACTTTGCACTCAAAGTCAGTAAATCGTTCTTGAGCTTGGTTTTGTGATTTTATTAAGGGGTTTAGAAGTTGGATGGGGTTGGGGGGTGTATGGGATGCCCAAGTAAACTGCAAACTTGAGGACAAGCTCCTTAGCAACTATGTACAGATCTGGACAAAAAATAGTCTCTCCTTTAAGAGCATTCCAGCTCTCTTGTGTACCTCCTCAGATCCCAAATGAATCCTCCTCTTCACCCAGCTGCACTGAGGCTATTCCCTGGGCAAGGGGGGCCAGAAGCAGCCAATTTAATGCAGCAGCCTCAGATGAGAAGCTAGCTGAGTTTTCCACCTGACTGCCCTCTCGCCTTATCCGGCCCAGGGGGTGTAAGAGCACTCACATTGTCCTTTCCTGTCAGCATGGTGGGTTGGTGGCTGCCTTCAGGCATTTTGCTGGGCTGGCTCCATCCCTGATAGTCAGGATGTCCTCCCTTGGAGACAGTGGTACAGTGGAGATCTTCTTCTCCAGCCACCTCCCAGGCTCCACACTCCAGCCTCTTACTCCATATTTCACCTGACACTCACTGCCCCTGCTGCACAGACCCTGTGATACTTAAGGGTTGCCTTGGTCACCATTCCCAGCCTTATGCCAGGGGATTGACCAATATCCCTCAAGTCTGCAGATCTGAACTTCCTCCCCTTCTTCATCCTTCCACCAGAAAGATCTCAGATTTCTGGAGAAATGGGAGGGCTCCAGAAGCTCTGACCTTCAGAACCTCCCTAGCCTGTCCTGAGGTAACCTCTCTACCTCACGCCCAGGCTGACACATTCCAGGCTGCTACTAAGCCTCTGCCACTTAAAAATAAAATAACAAACTCTCTCTGGTTAAGTTAGAGGGCGTTACACTTAGTACTGTATATGTACCCCTAGCTCTATGTATAACCATATCTAACCCTGGGCCTAACTCTTGTTCTGCTACAATGGAATTAGATACAGTCGCATTTAGGCCTCGCTTACATCTGGCTATTTGGGATCATGGGCAGAATTGCAGTGATTCAAAATTGCACTGCAATTGTGGCAAAATGCACAATGCTTGTTTGAGTGCCTTTAATTTTTAATGGCACCTCCAATGTGGTGCAGTTTTACTGTGATTGTTGTGAGATTTCCTGTGCAACAAACTGCATCGCGCGAAGATTGTCGCCAACAAAGGAGCAAGAGCTTCCTTTGGGCAACAAGTTTTGCATGATGTGGTTTGCCACGATTGCTGCATTATAAATCGCTGCAAAACTGCTCCGTGTTTGAGGTACCATTGAAAAATAAATGGCATCCAAACACTGCATTTTCCCATGATTGCAGTGCAATCCCAAATCACCAGATTTGAATAGGGCCTTAGGTGCAAAAAAAGATACAATCTTGCTGAAGGGAAAGTCAGGAATATGTCCTTTCCGGGTAAAATTTCTATTTTGGAATTGTGAACATAAATTACGGTATTCACGGCTTTACTGCTGGCTGGGGATAAAACGCTATAGTATAAACAGAAAGCACCCAAGCATTGTGTAACACCTTCACATTACCTTTAATAAAAATAGTAACATTTGGTACTAAGAAATGTTTTTTATAGACTTTGCTATATCATACAAGATGGTATTCAGAGAAAGAACCTGCTCATTCTAATTATCCTGGAGGTTGGTAGAAGAGAGGGTTAGGAGTGTGGTTACATTTATCCTGGAGGTTGGTGGGGGAGAGGGTTAGGAGTGGGGTTACATTTATCCAGGAGGTTGGTGGGAGAGAGGGTTAGGAGTGTGTGTTACATTTATCCTGGAGGTTGGTGGGAGAGAGGGTTTGGAGTGGGGTTACATTTATCCTGGAGGTTGGTGGGAGAGAGGGTTTGGAGTTGGGTTACATTTATCCTGGAGGTTGGTGGGAGAGAGGGTTTGGAGTGGGGTTACATTTATCCTGGAGGTTGGTGGGAGAGAGGGTTAGGAGTGGAGTTACATTTATCCTGGAGGTTGGTGGGAGAGAGGGTTAGGAGTGTGGTTACATTTATCCTGGAGGTTGGTGGGAGAGAGGGTTTGGAGTGGGGTTACATTTATCCTGGAGGTTGGTGGGAGAGAGGGTTTGGAGTTGGGTTACATTTATCCTGGAGGTTGGTGGGAGAGAGGGTTTGGGGTGGGGTTACATTTATCCTGGAGGTTGGTGGGAGAGAGGGTTAGGAGTGGAGTTACATTTATCCTGGAGGTTGGTGGGAGAGAGGGTTAGGAGTGTGGTTACATTTATCCTGGAGGTTGGTGGGACAGAGGGTTTGGAGTGGGGTTACATTTATCCTGGAGGTTGGTGGGAGAGAGGGTTAGGAGTGGGGTTACATTTATCCAGGAGGTTGGTGGGAGAGAGGGTTAGGAGTGGGTGTTACATTTATCCTGGAGGTTGGTGGGAGAGAGGGTTAGGAGTGGGGTTACATTTATCCTGGAGGTTGGTGGGAGAGAGGGTTTGGAGTGGGGTTACATTTATCCTGGAGGTTGGTGGGAGAGAGGGTTAGGAGTGGGGTTACATTTATCCTGGAGGTTGGTGGGAGAGAGGGTTAGGAGTGGGGTTACATTTATCCTGGAGGTTGGTGGGAGAGAGGGTTTGGAGTGGGGTTACATTTATCCTGGAGGTTGGTGGGAGAGAGGGTTAGGAGTGGGGTTACATTTATCCTGGAGGTTGGTGGGAGAGAGGGTTTGGAGTGGGGTTACATTTATCCTGGAGGTTGGTGGGAGAGAGGGTTAGGAGTGGGGTTACATTTATTCAGGAGGTTGGTGGGAGAGAGGGTTAGGAGTGGGGTTACATTTATCCAGGAGGTTAGTGGGAGAGAGGGTTAGGAGTGGGTGTTACATTTATCCTGGAGGTTGGTGGGAGAGAGAGTTTGGAGTGGGGTTACATTTATCCTGGAGGTTGGTGGGAGAGAGGGTAAGGAGTGGGGTTACATTTATCCTGGAGGTTGGTGGGAGAGAGGGTTAGGAGTGGAGTTACATTTATCCTGGAGGTTGGTGGGAGAGAGGGTTAGGAGTGGGGTTACATTTATCCAGGAGGTTGGTGGGAGAGAGGGTTAGGAGTGGGTGTTACATTTATCCTGGAGGTTGGTGGGAGAGAGGGTTTGGAGTGGGGTTACATTTATCCTGGAGATTGGTGGGAGAGAGGGTTTGGAGTGGGGTTACATTTATCCTGGAGGTTGGTGGGAGAGAGGGTTAGGAGTGGAGTTACATTTATCCTGGAGGTTGGTGGGAGAGAGGGTTAGGAGTGTGGTTACATTTATCCTGGAGGTTGGTGGGACAGAGGGTTAGGAGTGGGGTTACATTTATCCTGGAGGTTGGTGGGAGAGAGGGTTAGGAGTGGGGTTACATTTATCCTGGAGGTTGGTGGGAGAGAGGGTTTGGAGTGGGGTTACATTTATCCTGGAGTTGGCCTTTAAATGTATCTAAACCCAACAACAGAAATGCAGTGTAGTATTGCTTACCAGTTCTTA
The DNA here is from genome assembly GCF_062004578.1 of Staurois parvus. Taxonomy (NCBI): domain Eukaryota; kingdom Metazoa; phylum Chordata; class Amphibia; order Anura; family Ranidae; genus Staurois; species Staurois parvus. Next base: position 10,514,112 of record NW_028318094.1, read on the forward strand.
GATCTAAATTCTGAATTCCTGCTTTTTTCAGGCTCTTTTTCCTTTATTTTCAAGTAGTGATCCAGCCAGTACCACACTTCCTGTCCAAGAGTGACAACGCTCGCTCACCATACCTTACCTATGAAGAAACAGCTTTGTCACCCAAAGACAGTCAGTGTTTTAGAACTACAGATAACCTCTGCCTTTCTCCTTCTTCATGACATAGCAGGGAGGATTTGCAGTCTACATAAAGAACTGGGAGCAATGCTACCAGATAACAATTATCAGAGGTAGAGAGAACAGAAAATTTTCAATTCACAAAATTTCTAGCAAGTACCAATATCTTTTTCACTTATCAAGCAAATATAATGAAACACTTTATTGGTATATTTAACAGACCAAAGAGAATTACATACACTGTAACTGTAATCCTAACCCATGTTGTATTCCTAGCTCTATATCTAGCCCTAGCCTACACCACAAACCATAAAAAATGTGATTTTGTGGTGACAGGTAAGCTGTAAATGACTGATTAGGACTGGCTCAGGCTTGTCAAGTTAAAGTGGTAGTAAACTCTTCTTTAATCATTTTACCTACAGGTAAGCTTTTAATAAAATTGATATCTCCTAAATGTGCACCGTTTAGGAGATATTAGAGCTTTATGATAGCTGGTGCATGCACACTGAAGGAATGGCATCACGGCTCGGCCAGTCAGTCTGCCAGAGCTCGCAAACCCGGAAGGAAGACCGGGTAAAGATAGAACCCCCGGAGAGCCGTTACAACACTATGCTGGAGTGCTTTGTTTCAAGGTAAGTCCTTCATAATGTGCTAGTATGCAGTGCATACTAGCACATTATACCTTTATGTACCTTGCAGGGGTTTTTCTTTTCTTTTTTTTTTTGGAGGAGGTTTACTACCGCTTTAAAGCTTGCTCAATGCACTGGGTTAATAGGAGGCTACTACTAAAACAGCAGCTTTAGGCTACATGCACACTAGCATTTAGAAAAAAAAAATGCTGGGAAAAACCCTGGATAAAAAATGCTGGATAAAAAACGCTGGTAATAGCGTTTAGTAGCATTTTAGGAGCATTAGCATTTTTACAGTGTATGTAGAGAAAAAAATTAAAAAGTTAGAATAAAGATTTTAGGAGGGTTTTAGTAGCATTTAGGAGCATATATTGTTTTTTCTGTTGAAAAACACTCCACAAAAACTATTTTTTTTAACGCTTAAGCTCAAAAAACAATAGCCTACAGTATTGTGCATGGACACATAGGATAACACCATTTAGCTTCTAGAAGCAGAAAAAATGCTAATAACAGCTTCTAGGAGCTTAAGAAAATACTAGTGTGCATGGAGCCTTACAGTGGGTATCCTGCAGGCAGGGGCATAACTAGACAGGCCTACAGATGGGTGATGAAGGACTGAATATGATGCCGTTGCAATACTGAGATAAGTACGGATCTGTTTAAAGCAAAGCATACTGAATGGGTCAGCATGGAATATAAAAAGGAAAGGCCCGGCATATAGGACAAGACACTGGCATCTCATATAAAATGATCCCGTGCGGGAAAGGAAATGTGCAGCATACAGATTGAGGTGATACAAAACAGGGAATGTACAGCATGGCATATAGAATGAGGCCGTGCAGAAATGGGAGCATGCAGCATGGTCTACAGAATGATGTCATACAGAGTAAGGAATGTACAGCATGGCATACAGAATGAATCTGTATGAAACAGGGAACATACAGCCTGGTACATGGAATGAGGCACATAAAGCAAGGTACACAGAATGAGACAGTGTAAAAAAGGGAATTTACAGCATGGTGTGTGGAATACGGAATGTACAACATAGCACATGAAATCAGGAGGTGCGGAATAAGAAATGTTCAGCATGTTATAATACAAGATGCATTGTGGAACAGGGAATGTATAGCTATAAATTTCTGACAAAATCAACATTTTTTTTTGCGCAACAGATATATAAAATTTTAAAAAATATTTATCAGACGGAAAGGGAGCAAATAAAGAAAGCTCATAGTTAGGGTTTATATTCATTTGAAACTTTGGAACTTTGGATGGTTAATTCTTACTTTGCAACAAAAACTACCAGCTCCAAGCTCCAAACACCGAGAACAAATATTTGCACATAAAACCACTATTATGGAACATATTTAGAATATATAAATCTTGCTGCATTTTTTCAGTTTGGGATCTGCCGAAGTCTGTCCAGATTTGCCAGTTTTTTAGACTGTTTACAGAATTTCTCCCCAATTTATTATGGTGTTAAAACTATTTGTAGGTTAAAAGAACAGTACATTCATGCCCTGTGTGTTTACAAAGAAATTTGGAAGCCTTCATTTATAAAAAAAAAGAAGACCGACTGAATGTGTGCCTGGAAATAATATCAAAAAAGCAAATCATCCACATATAAAGTTCCTTTACTCCAAACAGAGGAAATGCTTTAATAGTAGCCAAAAGAAACAACAAGTACCGTATGTTGTAGGCTTTTATTTATAGGCTTTGACAAGTCATACAATAAAATAAAAATAACAAAATATAACCTGATTTTGCCTGGAGCCTTCTTCCCTAGATGGAAGATGTTAGTGAGCCTGGTTATAAATGTTAAAGGCACTACAATGCAGGCATCATTGTTGTCCTCAGAGTATACTCTGTGAAAAATAATAGCTGAGTATAGATGAGAAGGGATGGGGAATTGGGGGAGGGGTGTATTTAAAATGGACCTCAACCCTCCCCCCCCCTTCTTTCCTGCCTGTCCCTATTTTATAAACCTGTCAATAATCAATTGGGTGGAAACAAAGAGTCATACCTACATAAATCCATGTGACGTTTTCTTTATACTTACCTATTTTGTCCTGTTTCTGTGCTTCCTAGGCCGCTATTTAAAAAATGTCTGTGATACTGCGCATATGTGAGGTAAAGCACATGATGTCATGCACTTTAACTTGTGCATTCACCATATGACACTACAGGCATCTGTTTGGGAAAAAACCTTGATTCTCTATTTTCCAGCACCAGTCCTGCATTGATTGATGTCCAGAACCAGTGCTCTTCTGTACTGAGTAATGCTCTGTGGTCCAGAGTTCTTTTCTGAACTGAATGATGCTAAGTAGTCTGGCACCAGTCCTCTTCTGGGTTGTATGATGCTCTAAATTGCAGCAACAGTCCTTTTCTAGATTGAATGATGCTCCAAGGTCCAGTGCCAGTACTCTTCCAAGTTGAATTATGCTGTATGTTCCAGCACCAATTGTCTTTTGGATTGAATGATGCTCTATGTTCCAGCAGCGGTTTTCTTTTACATTGAATGATACTCTGCAGTCCAGAGCCAATTCTCTTAAGGGATGATGATGCTCCATTTTCCAGGGCCTGTTCTGGATGATGCTCCACAACACAGTGCAGTTCCTCTTTTGGATTGAATGATGCTCTGTGATTCAGCGCTGGTTTTCTTTTGCATTAAATGATGCTCTGTGGTCCACCTCTGGCCCTCTTACAGGTTAAATGATGATCTGTTGTACAGTGCTGGTCCTCTTCTGGGTTGCATGATGCGCTATGTTCTGGCGATAGAACTGATTAATGCCCTGTGCTCCAGTTCCAGTCCTCTTCCTGATTGAATGATGCTGTGTGGTCCAGCGTCAGTATTCTTCTGGGTTGAATTATGTACTGTGATCCAGCACCGGTCCTCTTGTGTGTTAAATTATGCTTTGTGGTCCAGTGCCAGTCCTCTTCCAGGTTGAATGATGCTCTATGTTTCAGCACCAGTCCTCTATTGGTTTGAATGATGTTCTATGTTCCAGCAACAGTCCTCATTCAGGTTGAATGATGCTTTATGTTAGAGCACTCGTCCTCTTTTAGGCTGAATGATGCTTTCTTATAGCACTCATTCTCTTTCAGGCTAAATGATGCTCTATGTTCCAGCACTGATTCCATTTTGGGTTTGAATGTTATTCTTTGGTCCAGAGCAAATTCTCTTAAGGGTTGAATGATGTTCTCTGTTCCAGGACCTGTCCTGGATTGAACTATGCTCTGCAATCCAGCGCTGGTCCTATTATGAGTTAAATGATGCTCAGTGGTACAGTGCTGGCCCCTCTTCTGGAATAAATGATGGTCTATGTTCCAGTGAGGGTTCACTTCTAAACTGATGAATGTCCTGTTGCCCAGTGCCAGTCCTCTTCTGGACTGAATAATGCCATGTTCTGGGTGGAATTGTTCTGGGTTGAATGATGTTTTCTGACCCTGCAGTGGTCTTTGACTGTACAATTTCTTATATAGTTTGTTCTAGATTTGCCAACAGCTATGAAATAAGAGAGCCTACCTAAACAGTTTCTACAATTTATATCGAGAAAGTTGCACAACGTATTTGTAGGTAAATCCAAAGGAGAGTGAACAATCAAATTGTAACATGTGTCGCCATCTTATGGCTGACATGTAAAGCTGGCACTGAAAAGTGTCTGCACATATTGTCCCATAGAGATCTCTAAAGCTCAGGAAACTCTTGAAGAACATTGCTTCAGAGACTCGCCTCCCAACAGGAAATCACAACTTAAGCATTTTTTTATGTTATTCCTGTTTACGCATTTTACTGCAAAGATGAAAGTCTTTCCAATAGCCATTCTTGCATTCTTGACAGGTGCTATCATGACACAATGCAGCAATGTAATTAAGAAGCCTCTCTATGGACATCATAGACTTGTTTCTTATCTCCATCTCAAACATTCTTTGCCTGAAGACCAAATGGATCGGATGTCCTTATGTGAGTGACTGTCCCCTGAGTGATGTGTTTTTAAACTTTCACATTGGCAAACATGTGTGCTGAGATTCTGAATGATGCTAACAGAAATCCACGAGTACTTGTTCTTTTCTTAAAACAGAAGTTTTTTGGCTTCTGTAAGTCATTTAATACTCAGCATTAGATGATTGCCATCTGATTCTGACAGTTTCCTGAGTGTTTGCTGAGTATACAGACATATTGCCTCTTACAGTGTACATACTGCACCTTCAGTAAATAGATCATTAACTAAGGACTTCACTGCCTATGGAGTGCTACTGTCACATATTTTCTGCTGTAGTGATATGGGAGTCAATACAAGCACCACGTTCTGTATTAATTATCACGATGGTGTGTAGACAATCTCAAAATACAAGGACCCTTCTGTGCTTCTGAAGCATATTACTTCATGCATTTATGTATGTTGTAGACATGTGTTTATGCTGCCAAAACAAAGTAATGCAGCTCTGCATTCATTAACTAATATGACAAAGCAAACAACCCCCCCCCAAAAAAAAAAACTTTAACCCTTTCTCTGCCATATCCGTTTTTTGCATTTTTTGTGCACGTTTAAAAAATAATTTTAAACCTGAAAATTATGTAAAAACCCCAAAACATTATATATTTTCTGAAAACAGACATATAAATAATACTAGTAGTTCCAATTTTTTATGCCACACAGTATTAGTGCAAAGGTTTAAGAAACACAAAAGTTTAGTACTAAATAAAGTTAATTTTAGGGCACAGAAATGCAATATATTAACCTTTTGTTTGGTTAAATATAAAAGATGAGGTTGCACTGAGTAAATAGATACCCAACATGTCAAGCCTTAAAATTGTGTGCTCCTGTGGAACCGCAACAAACTTTGATACCCTGTATTGGAGGTCAGTAACCAGTAGATCATGGACAGGTGACTGGTAGATCCTGATCTGGGCTTGCTGACCTGCCATCCAACAGCAGAAAACAGAGTGCAATGCAAAGAGACTGTTTATTTATTTCAGGTACTTATACTGTATAGTGCCCTCAATTTACGCAGCGCTTTTACATATATATTGTACATTCACATCAGTCCCTAACCCTCAAGGGGTGTACAATCTAAGGTCCCTAACTCACATTCATACATACACATAATAGGGCCAATTTAGACAGGAGCCAATTAACCTACCAGCATGTCTTTGGAGTGTGGGAGGAAACCAGAGTACCCAGAGGAAACCCACGCAGGCACAGGGAGAACATGCAAACTCCAGGCAGGTGGTGCCGTGGTTGGGATTCGAACCAATCGACCCTAGTACTGCCAGGCAGAAGGGCTAACCATTTAGCCACTGTGCTGCCCTACTTGTAAAGTTGGAGCTGTAGTAGGGAGCAAGAGCTGCATAAGTTGAAGTCTCTTTCAAAGGCAGTGGTGTGTTGCTTTCTCACCACCTGCCGCCCCTCACCCCTTGGACCCTGCAGAATCCATTTACTTTAATGGGTCTCAGTTAAGAGGCCATAGCACCCACCGACGTAACAGGGGGTGTAAATTCTGCTGCAGCATGTGTACACCTCAACTGCTGCCTCATCAGCTAAAAGGGGGTAGGGAATGGGGGTGGCTCAACTGCAGGATTTTGCCCCCCTAGCTTTACATGTTAACAAGCCCCAAGAGTGCCCCTGCTGGATACAACTAAGGGCACATTCACAAATGCAACAGGCACTACTGCTCCTCTGGAAAGTGATCTGAGTGAATTTGACAGGTGGTGAGGAGGCGATAAGTGGCTGCCTCCTCACCATATGATTTAAACCCATGATTGCTGTGCAATGCATGTGATTATGACACAATAGTATGGCAATTTGAGGTTTAAATCATGTATGAGAAGGTGACACCGGCAGACACTCTCCCATGTGATCTATGTCTTCACCCATGTTGTTCAGGTAGATCTTTACCTCTTTAAGGTTGCCTACCCTTGCCCTATATTTTCCATAAGCAACACTTTAAAAGCCCCTACAGGTTATCAATATAGAGGTAACCAAGAAAAATGGGTCTAGAACTATTGCTCCCATTCCAGCATGTATGGAGATATGTAACATGTGTAGTGAAATCGCCATTTTCGTGCGTAGGCAACCCCAATGCATGCATACATATCTGCATGTATGTGGGTGGGGGGCTCACATTTTTTGGAGGGGAGATTTTAAGTACTGGGGCATAAATGTAATTTTTGTTTATAATTTTTATATTTAATTCTTTCACTATTTTTTTTATGCCATAGGGGATGTAATGCATTATTGGTGCCAGATTCTCTTTAATGAGACATTGGGGATAGGGTGGCATCTGATACTAGTGGCTGCAATGTAGCAGGCATATTTTGCATCAAATAGATACAACTAACAGTTTCAATGCTATATTTAGCATACCAAAAGGAAACACATAAGAGAGGTTCATTGTCATTGTTAGGGTTTATACACACTTTAATACATCATTAAATTCTTTTAATGCAAGCAGTGTAAGCATTTAAGTTTGTTTGGCATCAACCTCTTGCAACTTCCTTTACAGTGGAGCTTAGACTAGGAGAGAAAGAAGCAGCACAAGAAGCCAATCAGTTGTGCTTCAGTGCAGGGAGCATCCTGATAGGTGTAGAGAATAGTGTCAGAAATATGAACTCATCAGTCTGCTGTTTCTCCTTTCACTGTCCAGTCACAGGCTGCAGGAAGAGCAAGACCTATAAGTATTACAACTGCAGTAGAGAATCAGGCCTCTGGCCTTGACAGCCAGGGTTGTATTGTGTAGCAGAGCTGTGTAAATCGCAGGACTGGATAGACAAAAGTACAAATACTTTGGCCAGTAAAGCAGCTTCTGAGTATCTGTTTCATCTATGTGTTATCGTTCACATTGCATTATGCACGTCACGTCAACTTGAGTGCACTACAGGGTGATGGGACCTGCATTTCTATTTCCAGCAGAACTACTGGGAAAGTGATCACAACCTTCCGATCTTTTGTTTCTGATTATGAACAAAAAGAGTTTAGAACAGCATAAAAGAGGTATACTGTGCCTGGGATATCTGAGCCTGGTGTACAGAATGGTGGACAGTTCTGGTGAAAACTGAGAATACCCTTTATGGCACAGTGAAGTGAATTGCTAATGCATTGATAATGTAAGCAGCTGATGGAGGCACAAAGAGCTAAGAAAATTACAGTTTTGGCCAGAAAATACATTTTTCATTTGAAAAGAAAAATATCTTCACCACTATGGTAAAGGGTTGATTTATATTTTGTATTGAGGTAATCTAAAGCTGTTTCTTAAGCTATGTACACACGAGCCGAATATCGGGTGGTATCAACAGAAACCGGCCGACAATTGCCCATGTGTCCGGCAGCTGGTCCGACAGGCATGACCAAAAAAGATCTGCCGATCGGCTTCTAGTTAGCGCTCTCAAGTCAATGGCTGAGAGTGCTGACTAGTGTGTTCTGCTGGGGGGCAGTCCTCCTGTCAGAACACAATAGCACAGCGGGGGAGATCACTGTACTAACACCACATGTCAGTGTGTACGAGGCTTTATTTAGACATGAGTTTTATTAACCTCCCTGGCGGTATTCCCAAGTGTAGCTCAGGGTAAAATGTCAGTGCCAAAAGCGGTAACCCCGAGCTACACTCGGGCTTACCATGCGGCGCTGCATAGGGAGTCCCTGCAGAGCTTACCTTGTCCTGCGCTCCCGCGATGTGTCCCCTGCAGCGTCCCCGGCCATCTCCTCCGGCTGATGCCGGCATCCGGCTTCTGTGTTCTGGTCCCTGTGACATCGGGACGTACAGGCGCCACCGGCGGTGGGAAATTTGAACATTTTTAAAAATGTCATTTTTTTCAAAACAAATTTTTCATAGTAAAACATTGCTGTTTCAACCCATTTCACATACATATTGTCCCTAGTGCTTTGTCCTGTGCCCTGCCAGCATTTTGTCTGTTCTTTCTGCCTGGAAACTGAGAAATGTCCATGGCGTCCAAAAAGTGTCCCTTTAGGTCAAAAGCGGGTTTAGATCAGCTAGAGAACAGCGATAGTAAATCAGAACCACTTGCAGAATTGAGTGATAATGATTCGTGGGGAAATTCGTCATCAGACACTGAAAACGATTTTGCGACTTTGCTCAGCAATGTACGAATTTGGCGCTATATTTCAAATTTCAGTGTTTTCGGTTTGATTATATTATTGAATTAAATGTATTATTATTATTTTTTATGATTATTTATTAAATTATAATTTATGATTTTGTGTTTCAAGTTTTATCCTACCCGGGATGTTTAATAGACTCTTGTTCGGACAGATTTCTGTGAGTTATTCCTAAAAATTACAGCCTACAATAAAAAAAACTACATATTTCCATGCAAAATAATGGTACCGCTTTCAGCACCAAAAATCTGAAATAATCATACCGCTAGGGAGGTTAAAACCTCTTTTAAGAAAAACTAGGGTATGAAAATGTTGTAATATGGTTGTAGCAGCCCAAACCCTTTTTTATCGTTTTGGATAAAGTAGTGGAAAGAACAGAACATCTGTCAAGTTTTGATTTGTGGCCTCTGCGTCCTTTGGGAATATTTCCCCTTATTTCCTGCTGGGACCAGAAAAGATTTAAAATTGCAGGAGGATCACAGACTGCAACATAAAACTTTTATTCAGCAAAATGTTAAGACTTCTAAGAACCTCTCTTATTTTTGCTGTCTGTCTTCCTGTCTGCTGTGATAACTGCTCCCCTTAGTACTAGTCCTGTTGTTACAAAGAAGGGAAGTAAGGTGAAATCTCCCCAATGGCATCACGGACAGCAATTGAAACTTCAGTATTTTTTCTAACTGAATCCAAAATTATAAACAAAAGTTTTGGCTTGAGTTGGGTCGTAAGTAGGAAGTTGTGGCTTTTGTGATGGCTTCCTGTTTCTGCGTGAGCGGCAGTACTGTACTATACTCTGCTGGGATTATAGAAGTGCCAAGACAGGGAAAGCATTTCCAGCTTCATAAAGTCACCACACAGTCTGGATCCTGGGATTAGCTGTGAATCTAGAAGCTGGGTCCTTACCAGAAATAACAAGGAAAAGATTGTGGTAAGAATTCCCACTGCTTCCTGAGGCCAGGATAGCTAAAGATCTCACAGTGACAGATTCAGATGAAGTCTACAATCACTGTCATTATTTAAGTGTAAACCTGACCATTTTAGTGTGCAAACTATTATCAATATGTGTTAAAGAATATGTAAAACAGTCACCTCTACAGTCTTTTTGAATATTTTTACAGCTGCATTAACCACATTTATTTATTATCCACTTAAACTGTATACCTGTGCACCCCTTATGAACCAATGAACTTTTTACATTCCACTATGGGCCAATTTACTTGGTGATAAGTTTGTCATTGCATAAGGTAATAAATTAATACATACATTGTGGTTGATTTACGAAAGCTGGAGAGTGCAGCAAAATTTGGTGCAGCTGTGCAGGATAACCAGTCAGCTTCTAACCTCAGCTTGTTCAAGTTAAGCTTTGGCAATACAAACCTGGAAGCTGATTGATTCGGTGCAGAGCTGCACCAGATTTTACACTCTCCAGTTTCAGTAAATCAACTGCTTTGTTTTAGTTTGGGGGTAAACTAGGCTTTCTTTTGGCAATATTGTCTTGCAGATTTTTTCTTCCATGTAACTTACAAATAAAAAACTACATGTAGTGCCTTCTAGCTTAGCTAGATAGAATTTTTTGTTGGTCAGAGGCTTGGTAGAAGCCTGGGATGAGTCAGCCTGGGAGTGAAGTAGTGAGTTCACCTCAGGACAGGCTGAGAGGCTTTTTAGGTCAGGGCTTCTGTAGCCCTCCCACCCTTCCAGAAACTGCTAGAACTTTCTGGAAGAGGGGCAGAGGAGGGGAGGAAGCCCAGATTTGCATGTTTAGGGGAACTTGGCCAATCCATAGACATAAGGCCGGGTATGGTGGCCAAGAACATCCCTTAAATGTGACAAAGCCTGTGCAGCAGGGAAGTCAGGTGGAAGATGGACTGAAGAAAGGTGCTGGAGAGTGGAGTGTGAGTACTTCTACAGTCCCTGACCCAGATAAATGGAGAGGACGGTCAGGTGCGAAACCCAAACCGTTCTCATCTGGGACTACTTAAGTGGCAAATCTTGGAATCCCTTGCCCAGGGATGCTCTCAGTGCAGCCAGGTCATGGAGGAAGGATTCATGTGGGGTCTGAGGAGGTACATCAAGGGGACTTCAGTGCTCTTTAAAGAGACAGTTGCATTTTTGCTGTTCCACATTTTTGTACAGTGTACAGTTTGCTAGGAAGTTGTCCTCAAGTTTTACAATAACTTGAGCATCTCTTACCCCATCCAGTTATTAACTCCTTAATAAAGACAACAAGAAAATCAGCTCAAGGACTGTTTTACTGAGTCTGTGTGCAAAGATGTGGAAAATGCACGTTGCCTGGTCATGCAGAGCTTAGGGGGACCCAATCAAACTCAGCAGCTCCTGTGGGGGTAGCGCAACATACATTTGTCTTATTAACCAGTTATTAAAATAGTTTTACTGTAAACAAAATATGTCCATTTTATTCTAAATTGTGTTCTGTTTAAAATGACACTGAAGTGATTTCTTTGGTACTAAGTATGGCAAAGTTACAGTTTTAGCAAATGAAAAAAGTTGCTTGCAATTCAATTTTGTGCATTTTTTTTGTCAAAAGTAACAAATCAATGAAAATTTAAAAAAAAATCACGATAAAAAAAGAAATAAAAATTCAGCAGATACATGATAGTCAAGAGAAGTGAAGGAAGGGCTGCTTAGGGTTAATATGGGGTTTAATAGGAATATATATATATTTTTTTTCCTTATAAGGTTACCTACATGTGAATAAAATAGTAAATAGAATGTAAAAATACATTGTTACATTGATATCTTTAAAAGCACTTGCAGACTACCTGCAAGTGTCATTTTCAACAGGAGCTACTGCATTTTGACAAAGCATACCAATACCTGACTCCCTATGGTACGTATCTCCTATTTTTAAAATTCTCAAGTGATTAATATAACATATGGTGTTCCTGCCATGTAGGTTTTTGTTTAGGCCTTCCTGTTATAGGGTGACAATGCTGTCCCTGTATCCCAAATGTTCTTCTGTCTTGTCACTCCATCACCTCCCAATGGGAACAACATCCCACCATGATTTTCTAGATGGAAGGAAGAAGGGGGAGCATCTGTGCATTTATTTTACTTTTACATTTAGCACATTAGTATATTTTAAAATTTATCAAAAGCTTTCTGACATTTCAGCTGTGTTTATTGTATACCTAATGCACCTAATGAGACAATTCACATCTATTAGGGTTATTTCTTGGCTATCTCTAATAAGTGTCCTAATCCCAATTGACTAAAGAGCTATCTTCATCTGTTTTTTTTTTCTTATTTAGTGCCTCTATACAATTTCTAATTAAATTGACCTGACAGTTTTTTAACTTGACAGGGTCTTTACCGTTTCCATGGAAACAACACTGCCTAACTGCATGTTGTTTGTTGCACACAGTTGGGGGCCACATAATAGAACTGTGTTCCATATGCAAAGAACAAAGAGCAAGTGTAAAAGTCAAATTAATTTATTAAAAGGTGCAGGTAGGGATGCCCAGACCAATAAATCAATACAGTCTGAAGTGGAAAACTCTACTGAAGAATAAACACTGACATAAATATATGTATGAACAAAAGATGAAGTACTTGAAAGCAGACAAGTATGTATAAATGGAACAATGTGTTACATGGATACAAATATTTGCTGAAGAGTGATGGCTTACATTATATTTTAAGGTTCCTTAAAGTGTATCTAAAGTTTGTTTCCTGTACCATGCATAGGGTTGTGAAGGATTGGAACATCTGGTTTTTGCTACCACTTGTGTTCCCACTGGGGATATTCACCCTATATGTTCTGGTTATCCCAATCATTGGGACACAAAGGGGTTGATTTACTAAAACTGGAGAGTGCAAAATCTGGCTCTCATAGAAACTAGTCAGCTTCCAGTTTTTTTTGTCAAAGCTTAATTGAACAAGCTGAAATTAGAAACTGATTGACTACCATACACAGTCCAAAAATCCAAAATTTTTATAGTTTTTACCAGAACAGAAATAGCGGGAAAATCTTTACGCAGACACAGTCATTCCTCCAACATTAGAAACTGACAACGAGGGACAAAGAAGAAGAGATGCAGCAGAGTGGGTAAGGCCAGGTTGCGCTGGAGATTAGGTGTGACTTAAAGGAGCATAGTTTTAATACAGTCTAAAGCTACCCACAGTACACACTGCACATGTATGCTGCTACCTTTGTAACTACAAAATACACTTTAACTACTGCATCATTGTAAGTGAGAGTTCATAGACATGCATAAACCTAAAGGATCATCTTTACAAAATAGGCCTACCTTCATTAAATAGTTGGAAACTACTTAGGAACTAGCAAATACTGAAACCATAAAAACTTTGCAGTGTACAGTGGTAAGCACTTTGTTACGTATAATAAAATATACAGAGTGCAGCAGTCAGTAGTGTGTGTCAAAGTGCCCCTTATATTGCTGGTCAAAAGAAGGAAAAAGTGATTGGTGTCTGTGATCTATGGGGGAAAAAATGTCCAGCACTGATGGCTAGGGGAAGGAAAATTGTCTGCCATCAGTGGTCAGGGGGAGAAAAAATACCCTTTATTTGTGTTTAGAGGGAGGAAACAAAGGTCTCTGTTGGTGGTCAGTTAGAGAAATAAATACTCTGCATCAGTGGTCAACAGGAGGAAAAATCCTTCATGGAGGGGAGCACTGGCCCTTTGTAGAGGGAGAAGGGAGGACTGGTTCTTTGTGGGGGAAAAGGGGACACTGGCACTCTGTGGGGGGCACCAGTGCTCTGTATAGGGATGGGGAGATCAGTTCTTTGTGGAGGGAGTGGGCACTGGCACTCTTGGGAAGGGGCACTGGGGCTCAGAGCAGGAAGGTTGGTGCTTTGCAGAGGGAAAGGGGTAACTAGTGCTTTGCAGAAGTAGAGGGGCACTAGTGCTCTGTGGAGGAGTAGGGGTCACTGGTGCTCTATGGAGGAAGAGGGGGGGCACTGGTGCTCTGTGGAGGGGGACACTGGTACTCTGCGGAGGTAGAGGGGTCACTGGTGCTCTGTATAGGGAGGGTGGGGAACCGGTGCTCTGTGGAGGGAGGGGGGAACTGGCACTCTTGGGAGGGGACACTGGGACTCTGAGCAGGGAGGTTGGTGCTTTGCATAGGGAGAAGTTAATTAGTGTTCTACAGAAGTAGAGGGGGCACCAGTGCTCTGTGGAGGGGAAGGGGTCACTGGTGCTCTGTGGAAGAAGAGGGTGGGCACTGGCGGTCTGTGGAGGGGGAGAGGAACACTGGTGCTCTGTGGAAGGAGAGGGGGACTCTGGTAACTGTGGAGGAAAGGCACTGGCACTCTGCAATGGTAGAGGGACACAGGAACTCTGTTCAGGGTGCACTAGAGCTCTGTGGAAAAAGAGAGGGCACACACTGCTGCTCTGTATAGGGATAAGGGGGGCACCATTGCTGTGTGAAGTGGGCACTGGCACTTTGCGGGGGTAGTGAGGGCACGGATGCTCTGTGGAGGGGAAGAGGGAACTGGTGCTCTGTGGAGGGAGGGGGGCACTGGCACTCTGTGCAGGAGGAGGGGGCACTGGTGCTCTGGGGGGGGCAGTGGCGATCTCTGGAAGGGGATACTGGTGCTCTATATAGCGAGGGGGGGCACCAGTGCTCTGCAGAGAAAAGGGGGCACTGGTGCTGTGCGAAGGTAGAGGGGGCACTTGTGCTCTGTGGAGAGGAAAGGGGAACTGGTGCTCTGCATACAGAGAGGGAGACAGTGGTGCTTTGTGGAGGGAAGGGCACTAGCGCTTTGTGGAGGGGGGGCACTGGTTCTCTGTGGAAGAAGAGAGTCACTGCTGCTTTTGAGGAGGCAGACACTGGTGCTCTGTGGAAGTAGAGGGAGCTCTGGTGCTCTGGGGAGGGGGGCACTGATGCTCTGTGAAACAAAGGGGGGCACTGGCACTCTGTGGAAGTAGAAGGGCGCTGGCACTCTGTGGAGGAGGAGGGGGCACTGGTGCTCTGGGGAAGGGGGCACTTGTGTTCTGTGGCAGAAGAGGGGGGCACTGGTGGTCTGTGGAGGTAGAGGGGGCACTGGTGCTCTGTGGAGGGGGAGAGGGCACTAGGTCTTTGAGTGGGGGGGGGGTGCTTTGCAAAGTGATAGGGGGGACTGGTACTCTTTAGAGGTAAGGTGAGCCTAGGTGCTCTGGAGGGAGTGGGGGTCACTGGCATTCTGTAGAAGGGGGGCACTGGTGCTCTGTAGAGGGTAGGGTGGAGGACTTTAGTTTCATTGCGGGGGTCATTGGTGCTCTATAGATGACTTTCCTGTCCTCTACAGAGCACTGCATCTGAGGAGGTTGATCTGAGCACTGAGGAGGGCTTGAGGCTTCTTTAAGGTGGGCTCAGACAGAAAGATTATTTAGCTATATAGTTTTTTTTTTAGGCAGAGGCTGAGTAGCAGCCTGGGAAGTGAGGTAGTGAGGTTACCTCAGTACAGGCTGGGAGTCTCTATCAGGTCAGGTCTTCTGGTGCCCTCCCACCTCTCCAGAAACCTAAGATCTTTCTGGAAGAGGGGTGAAGACCCAGATCTGCATGTTTGGGGGGCCCTGGCAAATCCCCAGGCAGGAGGCTGAGCATGGTGACCAGGGCAACCCTAAAATGATGCAGAACCTGGGGGAAGGTGTGCAGTGTCGGGTGGAAGATGGATTGAGGAAGGCTGGAGTGTGGAGCTTGGGAGGGGGTCACAGGGAGGGGAGCCCACCTACAGGCAGGTCACTGAAAAAGAGGATCTCCACTGCCTCAACATCTCCCAGGAAGGACAGCCTGTGTAACATGGAAGGAACCAGCTCAGAGTAAGGCCTGAAGGCAGCCACCAACCCATCAAGTTAACAGGAGAGGGCAGTGTGAGTACTCTTACACCCCTTGGGCCAGATAAGAGGAGAGGGCAGTCAGGTGCAAGACCCAACTAGCTTCTCATTTGGGACTGTTTCTAAATTACCAGCTCTTGGGCCCCTTTAGCCAGAGAATACCCTTGGTGCAGCTTTGTGAAGAAGAGTAATCATCTGGGGTCTGAGGAGGTACACTAGGAAGAGTCTTTGGGGCTCTTCAAGGAAAAAGACTGTTGCTATCCACATCTGTCCTCAAGTTCTGCAGTTCCTCGGGAATCCCATATACCCCTAGACCCCATCCAAGGTCTTAACCCCTTAAAAAAATCACACAAAAAAAGCTCAAGGACTATTCTTTGACTTCAGTGTACAAGGTGTGGAAAATGTGTGTTCCTTGGCCGTGCAGAGCATAGGGGGACCCAGTTCAAATCTAGCAGCCCCTAAGGGGTTAGGGCTACATCTGTAACAGAATTATTTTTTACAAATGTCCATAGTAGTAGATTTAATAGAATTAAAATTTTTCCATCTTCATCTTTTCTTCCACTCCCTCCACAGAGCACCAGTGCCCCTCCCTCTCCACAGAGCACCAGTTCATTATTCCCCTCAACAGATCACCAGATTTCCCTTCTGCCAGGAAGAGCATGCCAGCAGGCAAGATGGCTCCTATAAGCGGCATGTCTCTGACCAGGCATGTTTGACTTCACTGTTCCTTTACCCGCTGCCTAACAATCTGCACCAAGCGCCTACCTGCTACCAGCCAGTACCCGCTCATTGCCTGCTTATGGACCTGCCAGCCCCTCTCATCACCTGCCTACTATCAGCCAGTGCCTGCTCACCTGACTGCTACCAGCCAGTACCTGCTGTCCACTTCTTCACCTGTCTGCTGCCAGCCAGTACCTGCTGTCCACTTCTTCACCTATCTGCTGCCAGCCAGTACCTGCTACCAGAGCTTTCTCCTGCTCTGACTTAAACTACCATGCTTGGCTCTGCTGCTAGCAAGATCAACAGGCACTCATTCCACTCTGGGCTCGTGTGCCACCTGTCCACTCTATCAGAGGCCCTCATCACATCAGGCTCCTCCATCGGGTACGTGACAACTTCACTTCCTGCCACATAGTCAAAACAGGAAGTGAAAGGAAATCCCTCCAAAGTGAGGAAGTCCTGGGGTGTCACCAGAGACACCACAAATAGTATCCCCATTGAAAGGTTTCCCACTATTAGTTTACTAGTGCCATTTTCTTTTGATGATAAGACTAAACAGGACAAATACTGAGGGTGAGTCTCCCTAATGGGGGAACAGACAGAAATACGAACAGACACGTGTTCTAATCCATTTCCACTCTGTCCGAAATTGGAAAAAAAAGTTTTGCCTTTAGATACACTTTAAAGTGTTTTCAGACATGAAATATCAAAGCATTCCCCTCTATAGTGTGCAAGTGTCATTTCTGTCTGTTGCTCCTTTCCTTTGCTATTTGCATGAGCCACTTCTGACATGTTTTCCTGACACCAAGATAAAAAAGGTTACAGGGGAGGGATCTCCAGCACACAGCCCGTAATTTAAAACATCTCTCTTTATGAACAACAGGCTGCAATATATTTCCTTGGCATGATTTTTTTAATGGCAAAAAGCTGTTGCAGACCTCTTTAGGCATGGGGGCTCACCAAACTGGATAATGAACAAAAACCTGAAGGTATATAAGAGAACCAGAATCTTTGCTAAGTAGAAGAGTGGGTTTGATAATGAAGTTGGTAGTGCCTTTACCAAGGATAGGACCTCTGTGTATAGTGGGGATTCCTTTCCTGGGAAATTAACCAGAAAAGTAATTGGGATGCAGCCAGCATATACAATTAACCACACATGTATAGATGAACTAGAGGTGAAAAATATTGCAGCAAAGTTAAGTGGCAGGGGCCCCTGAGGATGATCGTTATGTGGGGTCCATTATGGTGTTGGAGACCTGAAGAAAAGATCATTGGTGATGGGGAAATCCTTCAATCACTGCCCAACCAGCCTGGAATGCAGTTTTTCATCAGCAGAAATTGTGGTGTGGCGTTGGAGTCAGCTTATCTACTTTGCTTTTTAATCCTTGTAGTTTTTATTCTGTCATGCAACTGAACCTCAAACTATTAAATGGTCATCGGATGCCTAACCTGGCTTTAGCCTATGCTGGTTATTGAGCCCTAAGCTAAAACTAGCTATAGAAGTGCAGACCATAAGGGACAGGGTTAACTAAATTAACAAGAGCTGCATATAAATTCTATTGCAATGACAGGTTTACATACTAATATGCTGGAACATGACCTCTACGCACATACGGTAGCACAGACCTAGCTATCTGACAATGTGCATGTGAGATAATAATAATAGAACAGAGATGCTTCTGTCACCAGTCTTTAAATATGTACAGTATACACTCACCGGTCGCTTTATTAGGTACAACTGTTCAATTGCTTGGTAACACAATTTGCTAATCGACGAATCACATGGCAGCAACTTAATGCATTTCAGCATCTAGATGTGGTGAAGATGACTTGCTGAAGTTCAATCCATGCATCACAATTGGGAAGAAAGGGAATTTAAGTGACTTTGAATGTGGCATGGTTGTTGGTGCCAGACGAATTGGTATTCTAAAACTGCTGCTCTACTGGGATTTTCACCACAACCAACTTTATGGTTTACAGAGAATGGTCCGAAAAAGAGAAAATATCCAGTGAGCCGCAGTTGTGTGGACGAAAATGCCTTGTTGATGTCAGATGTCAGTGGAGAATGGGCAGACTGGTTTAGGATGACAGAAAGGCAACAGTAACTCAAATAGCCACTCAGTACAACCAAGGAATGCAGAATACCATCTCTGAATGCACAACATGTCGAACCTTGAAGCAGATGGGCTACAGCAGCAGAAGACCACCCCGGGTGCCACTCCTGTCAGCTAAGAACAGGAAACGGAGACTACAGTTCGCACAGGATCACCAAAATTGGACAATAGAAGTTGGAAAAACACTGCCTAGTCTGATGAGTCTCGATTTCAGCTATGACATTCAGATGGTAGGGTCAGAATTTGGTGTAAACAATATGAAAGCATGAATCCATCTTGCCTTGTATCAACGCTTCAGGCTGGTGGTGGTGGTGGTGTAATGGTGTGGGGAATATTTTCTTGCCACACTTTGGGCCTCTTAGTACCAATTGAGCATCGTTTAAATACCACGGCCTCCCTGAGTATTGCTGCTGATCATGTCCATCCCTTTATGACTACAGTGTACCCATCTTCTAATGGGTACTTCCAGAAGGATAATGCACCATGTCACAAAGCTCAAATCATATCAAATTGTTTTTTTGAACATGACAAAGAGTTCCCTATGCTCCAATGGCCTCCATAGTCACCAGATTTCAATCCAATAGTCCTTTGGGATGTGGTGGAACGGGAGATTCACATCATGGATGTGCAGCTGACAAATCTGCAGCAACTGCGTGATGCTATCATGTCAATATGGACCAAAATCTCTGAGGAATGTTTCCAACACCTTATTGAATTTATGCTATGAAGAATTAAGGCAGTTCTGAAGACAAATAGGGGTCCAACTTGGTACTAGCAAGGTATACCTAATAAAGTGGCTGGTGAGAGTATATATATATATATATATATACCCAGAAGCTATGGGCAGCAATACTAAACTATACTAAACTATTAAACATAGGAACATTTTAGGTAATATATGTATATGGGTCTGGGTTCAGAAGCAACAGCAGCAGTGTGTGTGTGTAAGGTCATGTGGCTGTCATGTTTTGTGTCCATTTCCTGGAAACTCCGCTTTGTATACATCACAGTCCTCCAACTGGGGTTTTTGACCCAGCTCAAAGGGACAGGAACAGGGGCGGACTAACAACTCATGGGGCAAAAAATGTGTGTGTGTAACTTGCGAGCCACTAAAACAATTCCTCTGGATCGCTAACAACTCATGGGGCCCCCGGGCAATAGGGGATCATGGGGCCCCTGTGTCTTCACCCACACTCAAACCACACCCAAAAAAAAGCCTATGAAAGATACCAGGGGCATCTCATGGGGCCCCCTACTGACCCTGGGCCCTCAAGCAGTGCCCGAGTTCCCAAATGGTCAGTCCGCCCCTGGACAGGAAGTACCTGTCCATGACCAACTAACTCTGTGGTAAATAACAAAGACAGCTATATACAAATACTGACAGTAGAGGGCAGCAGATCCCTGCACTGCCTTACCATGCATCTGTCTTGGTAAGACCAACCAATCATAATATTTCCTGCGTTCAGTACATTAAAGGATTCAGAATTGTATACTTTGGAATATTACGGTACATATTGGCACATTTAAGATTTATGCAGTCTTATCGGAAATAGGTGTATATGTTTCTAGGCATATGTCCTTCATTTTTAACAAAATTCTATTTGAACTGCAAAAAGATCATTGTACATCTTAGAATGCAAAGTTTTCCTTATGGAAAGGTATATCAATGATATCACTTTAGAAGCTAACGTTTTTCTGTAGAAGTAGGTATTGCCATCAAAACTTTGAAATCTGGGAAAAGACAAGACCCTGGTGGCTTTTCTGCACTATTTTACAAGAAATTTGCGGATATCCTATCCTGTCGACTGGTAACTATGTACAATGAGATCAGAGTTTCTAAGACTATATAGGTCCTTTCAAAATGTTAAAGGATCATGCAGTGACGATCACCAAGTCTAACTAAGACCCCCCACACATGATCCAATTTTAGGCATTTTTCCCTTCTAAATATACAGTACTGTAGATTTAAAAATACTAAAATCTTAACTCAAAGATTAAATACTATCCTTGGCAAATTAATCCACTGGGACCAAACAGGGTTTATATCATTAAGGCAGCCTAGTGATAATATCAGGAAAATACCTAACGTTATACATACAGCTCACACTTTTACAGTATACAAGTAATGCTATTCATTTCTGTAGACATACAGAAAGCATTTGATACCTTATCTTGGCAATATATATAATTTGCTCTTACATACATGAACTAAGGACCTACAAAAAGAAGGTATAGACAATAAAATGTCACGTTTCGCTGACAACATTCCTTTTACTATTACTTCACCTCACATATCATTGCCATGTCTCTTCAATTCTCTGGAGAAAATTTCTACCTTCTTTAGACTAAAAAATAATCAAAATTGATGGCTATGAATATACAGTATCTCTGCACCCTACCATTCTATTGCATCTACAGAGGTCCTTTATTTTTTTTGTTGCCTTCCCAACTCCCATATCTCAGAATATCTACCTGGACATCTTGTTACATACTTGGAGCCAATATCAAATCTCTTGGCTAGGTAGATTAAATGCCTAACCTTATCCATATAGCTCACACTTTTATACAAGTAATGCTAATAATTTCCGTAGACATAGAGAAAGCATTTGATACCTTATCTTGGCAATATATTCAATTTGCTCTTACATACTGTACATGAACTAAGGGCCTACAAAAAGCAGGCATAGACAATAAAATGTCACGTTTCGCTGACAACATTCCTTTTACTATTACTTCACCTCACATATCTTTGCCATGTCTCTTCAATTCTCTGGAGAAATTTTCTACCTTCTTCAGACTAAAAAATAATCAAAATTGATGGCTATGAATATACAGTATCTCTGCACCCTACCATTCTATTGCATCTACAGAGGTCCTTTATTTTTTTTGTTGCCTTCCCAACTCCCATATCTCAGAATATCTACCTGGATATCTTGTTACATACTTGGAGCCAATATCAAATCTCTTGGCTAGGTAGATTAAATGCCTAACCTTATCCATATAGCTCACACTTTTATACAAGTAATGCTAATAATTTCCGTAGACATAGAGAAAGCATTTGATACCTTATCTTGGCAATATATGCAATTTACTCTTACATACATGAACTAAGGGCCTAGAAAAAGCAGGTATAGACAATAAAATGTAACGTTTCGCTGACAACATTTTTTTTACTATTACTTCACCTCACATATCATTGCCATGTCTCTTCAATTCTCTGGAGAAAATTTCTACCTTCTTCAGACTAAAAAATAATCAAAATTGATGGCTATGAAAATACAGTATCTCTGCACCCTATCATTCTATTGCATCTACAGAGGTTCTTTATTTTTTTTGTTGCGTTCCCAACTCCCATATCTCAGAATATCTACCTGGACACCTTGTTACGTACTTGGAGCCAATATCAAATCTCCTGGCTAGGCAGATTAAATGCCAATAAAATGGCATTGCTTCTGAAACTTTCACGCCTGACCTATTCCTATAGGAAAGTAGTAGTAATACTTCAAAATAAATTAAAAACATTTATATGGAATACGATCTGACCTAGAATTAACAAAACTACCCACTCTCGACCTAAAACCAGCAGTGATCTAAGTGTACCTCTTCTACTTAATTACTGCAGAGCAAGCCAAATAATTACACTAGCTCTTGCATGCTAACAAAGAAACTCCTATCTTAGCTTTATTCATTGCAATCAATTGTAAACACCACTACCTATTTTTGGGAAGAGTATGAGGCACCCTTCAGGGAACTCATTTGATATATACAGATCTCACATTGTTAACTCTCTCTTGACAAATACAACTTTCGGTCAAACTGCTCCTCACACCCCCAGCCTCATTTTCCTCATATATGCAGTATTAAGGTGATTCTAAAGCCTAAACATCTAAACATTTTTTACTCTAATTCATTACTGTAACAAACATTTTGGGACACCTGCCTTTACATGCACATGAATTTAGTGGCATTCTAGTCTTAGTCCGTTGTGTTCAATATTGAGTTGGCCAATCCTTTGGAGCTATAACAGCTTCAACTCTTCTGGGAAGGCCGTCCACAAGGTTTAGGAGTGTGTCTATGGGAAGGTTTGACCATTCTTCCAGAAGCGCATTTGTGAGGTCAGGCACTGATGTCAGATGAGAAGGCCTAGCTCACATCCACTCGAATTAATTCCAAAGGTGTTCTATCAGGTTGAGGTCAGGACTCTGTGCAGGCCAGTCAAATTCTTCCACTCCAAACTCGCTCATCCATGTCTTTATGGACCTTGCTTTGTGGACTGCTGTACAGTCATGTTGGAACAGGAAGGAGCCATCCCCAAATTTTTCCCACAAAGGTAGAGCATGAAATTGTCCCAAATGTCTTGGTATGGTGATGCCTTAAGAGCTCCCTTTACTGGAAGGAAGGGGCCAAGCCTAACCCCTGAAAGACAACCCCACGCCATAATCCCCCCTCCACCAAACTTTACACTTGGCAGAATGTAGTCAGGCAAGTAACGCTCTGGCAACCGCCAAACCCAGACACACTCATAGGATTGCCAGACAGAGAAGCGTGATTCGTCACTCCATAGAACACGTCTCCACTGCTCTAGAGTCCAGTGGCGGCGTGCTTTTCACCACTGCATCCAACGCTTTGCATTGCACTTGGTGATGTAAGGTTTGGATGCAGCTGCTTGGCCATGGAACCTATTCCATGAAGCTCTCTACGCACTGTTGTTGTGCTAATCTGAAGGCCACATGAAGTTTGGAGGTCTTTAGCTACTGACTCTGCAGACAGTTGGCGACTTCTGTGCACTGTGTGGTCCAGCTATGTCATTGTACATGGTCTACCACTCTGTGGATGAGTTGCTGTTGTTCCCAGTTGCTTCCACTTTGTTATAATACCACTAACCGTGACCGTGGAATATTTGATAGCAAGGAAATTTCATGGATGGACTATCACGTTACCACGTTTTAATTCACTGAGCTCCTGAGAGCAACCCAGTCTTTCACAAAGGTTTGCAGAAGCAGTCTGCATGCCTTGATTTTATACACCTGTGGCCATGGAGGTGATTGGAACACCTGAATCCAATGATTTGGAGGTGTGTCCCAATATTTTTTGCAACATAGTGGATATGGTGGATGTGCCTCAAAGAACAAAGACCCTGAAGTAGGATTTATTTCCTAATACATGCAGTTCTCAATTACAATTTGTCAAAGAACCAGTCAAAGCCCTATTAAACAAACCAATCACAGACGTTTGTCAAAAAATGGCAAAAATGATTTGATTAATATTTAGTGCTGCTAAACAAACTATAGCCCGTTCCTGGAAATCTCCTTTGTTAACTCCTTCCTGCCGGCCATACGAATATACAGTATGCAGCCTCTTGTCGAGTGGGCCTTAGGCAAAGAGGCCGCTTATATGCGTACCTAAAAAAAAAACTGTGCTGAGAACACACGCACTGTGTACACTCCTGGAACAGTTACTATTGGGTAACAGAAAGCTCCCGATCTGTACTCTACTTTTCTACAGAAAAAAGGTAAGGGGACACATTTAGGTAAGTGTCTCTTGCTGGAGGATGCATTTAAACCCAAAAATAAAAATACATTGCAGATTACTAGTTTGATGTAGTTCTGAATTAGCATTTTTTCACGCTAAAAGCATTTTCAGCAAGCACAGAACATACCTATTGATTTTGCCAGAAACATAATGTCCTTGTCACTTGTTATGAGCTGAAATCACAGGACAAACATCCTTATCTTTATTGTGTAGACTACTAGTCCCATCAACCCATCATTCTGATGTGGATGAACAAAGGCAGATATGTTTGAAGTCCAGGCTGTGTGACAATCATGCAGTAGCTCCATTGATACAGTGGTGAAATGAGTGTACAAACTCATTGAATAACACACAGGAAGTGTGCTATTTGCAAAACCACTAGGTGAAAATAAAGGGAAGAAAGCATGAAAAAAGCAAATGCAGTAACAACATACAAGGACTGAAAAACTGCAATATATTAAGATTTTTGTTTTGGGGTTTAGACAAGCTCATAGCCTAGACCAGCCTTCCTCAACCAGGGTGCCCAGGCACCCTGGTGTGCCTTCAGGCTTCTTCAGGGGTGCCTTGGCACAATACCCAAAAATTGTATACAAGCAAGTAGGTGGATCAATCAATGTGCACTTTTATGACCGTCTAGCTGCCAGCATCCTAACAACCAATGGCATCATCAGTTGATAAGGAGGACATCGGGTACATACACATCATCCTTGTTTGACCCTCTCCATCAGCACTGGAGTCACATTAGCAGAGTGATAGAGAGAGAAACAGAGAGATACACTGGAATACTAGTCTGTACCAGTGTGCAAAGGTGTTTTTGCTGTGGAAGAATAAATAACCTCTAATGTTGGGTGTACTTAATGTGCATAGAATATTTTTTGACAGTTTAGAATGGGGTGCCTTGAGATTGTACAGAGTTTTAAAGGGTGCCTTGAGATTATCCATAATTTTAAAGGGTGCCTTGACTGAAAAAAAGGTTGAGAAACACTGACCTACACAATATGTCCAGCATATACAGCACATAGCCACTAGAGGGAGCATCAACAAATCTGTATTTGAAATTATTATTGCTAGTTATTGTTTATTCACATGAACATATTATAGTTTACATTTAACACATAATATATTGCATGTATTTTCTCTTATATTGCAATTTTTCTCTAAAACATAATACTGGGAGCAACAGTGAATGTCCGCCTTCTTGCCCTCTGCCCCATTTGGATCACTGTCAAGGTCAACTTGACTAGTCAGCAGAAAGTATTTGGAGCTGATGCTTAAATGCAGCTGTTATGGTCAAGAACCCTTCAAAATTCCAGCTATTATGAAATTATAATCCCATTCTATGCCAAAACACTTTAACGTTTTCTCTCTCTTAATTAAACTGCAGTCCTGTTTTTAGAAATCCAATGTAAGACACAGGGTGTCAGTCTGATTGTCATGTAGCAAACACCGGATATTATCTGTAAAAATGCAGTCTTCATGGGTACACCTTTTATAAGATTGCTGCAAATGTCCACGTCGCAGTGCACATAGCTATATATTTCACAATGATTGGTGAGTCAGCAGGGTTACATGACAGGAGAACATTGCAAATCTGCACAGTTTCCCACCATCAACTCGGAGCAACAAACCTTAAAACTGAGATTTCCAGGGATCATCAGTACATTGAGAAACGGAGTGTCCTGTGGACATAGTCTATTAATGCTTGGGTCGACCTATTACTGGAGGCGCAACATCTGCTAGAAAGAGCTGGGTTGGGGACAATGTTTTTTTTAAATCTAGTGTGCTTGCACAATTCCAGTATGTGTGGTCCCACATTTGTGTAGAGAAGTATTCTTTTGCCAACTCTTTCTTTAAAAAACATTATTTTATTTTAAATGAAAATCTTTTTTTATAGTTAGATTTATAATCTCAATACACTGAAGTTTTAGGCTTCCTACTGCACCATTTTTAAGTAAAATGTGAATACAGAATCAAGAACCTGAAGTCCAGAACCTTCTGTTACTTGCTATTGGGATGGATAGAGTTGGGAACTCAAATGTAGGGATTATGGTGCTGGTGTTCCTGAGAGCACCTGCCTGCAAACCATCTCAGCTCTACACTTCAAGGAACATCTCAACACTACACCCTGTGGATTAACCTTTCAGCTAACTAGATGGTCTAAATCAGAATCAGAATACTTTAATCATCCCAAAGGAAAATTATTAAAGTTTGTGCCACAGTTTTAGAGATAAATGTACACCATGCACATTAGCACCATAACTGCTCTCCTAAATTTTTGCATTTTTTTTGGAAACTAGGTGAGGGTGGGGAAACAGAACATATTGTACGTGGAGGGGGAATGGATGGAAGGGAGCCCAAAATAAAGGTAACTGTAAGGAAGTATGTTGTGGGAGGGTAAAAAAAAGGAGAAAAATGAACGGGGGAAGGGGAGTAGGAAAGGAGGGATGACCTCCATCCGGGGAGCATTACTGCGCTGACTGGGTTTGGGATGCTGCATCCTTATAAAGAAATCAAGGCATCCACATACAAAAGAATCTCTCTTACTGATTTCTCATAATCATTGTGAGATTTTCCATACATTGGATTTCATCAATTCTGGCATACGCTGCTTAATAGCTCAATCGGTATTCAGGGCATGTCAATAGAGCAAGGGGTAGCTGATGACAGACCTTCCTCCATGTTCCCCATTAACACGTTGGGCAACAAGTGTGGGTCACATGTGATGACTACCCCTGGGGTGGGTTCTTCTGGGCTATGCTAGGCACCTGTAACAGGATCCCTTTACTTCACACATATGGGGTACCTTTACTCTCATGCCGTTTTTCACCAATGCCCTGGGACAAGGCTGAGGTCACCATGGGGGGAATGCTTGACTTTAAGGCAAGCCTCTACTTTTAGAGATAAATGTACACCATGTACATTAGCACTGTAACTGTTCTCCAGTTAACTCTCGGGTCTCCCGTGTAAATGCACTTGACTTGACACTTGAGCTTCCGCAGCTCTGTAAAGGATGGGGACCTGTGCAAGTCCATTCCCATTGCTATGGGAGACAGACCATGGCAGAAGGAATGCCAACAACATCTTCCTCATGGCTAGAGGTTAGTCCACCTAACAGGTACACACTCCCGACAGGCTGCAATAACTGACTGTAGATGTCCATTGCCCATGGCAACTACACAGCATACCGCACCATGATGACTCTTTTTAGTGCTAAATCTTCATACCCAGGGGCGGACTGACCATTTGGAAAACTCGGGCACTGCCAGAGGGCCCAGGGTCAGTAGGGGGCCCCATGAGATGCCCCTGGTACCGTTTTCATAGGCTTTTTTGAGTTTGGGCAAGGACACAGGGGCCTCATGATCCCCTATTGCCCAGGGGCGCCATGAATTGTTAGTCCGCCCCTGTTCACACCCCAATATGTTAGTGACCCAAAACTTTAGCAATGTGCCGGTTTCTTGCATTACACTCCTTTAAATGGCTTCCGAATAGGCAGAAGGCAAAGTTTCAACACTTTATTGATGAAATGGCAAAATATTACAGAGTCCCACAGATCAGAACAATCTTTTTCCTAAATCCCTAATCTTAACTCAGGCTTAAGTGCTGGCTCCAGATACCTGCAAAGAGTCCATGCATTATCAGGTCCATTAGTGGCATTCCCCAGTGGCTGGTGTCTTTGGGGAGAACCCCATGTTCCAGTGATCTCCTACATCATGCTGGTCTTCCGAACAGTGTTAGCGCTAAGGTACTCCAGGACCAAGGCTTAGGGCCTCTCTCTTTGACCCTCTTCAACCAATGGTCTCTCAGCTCTGGACCACTGCCCCTTTTTATACACACAGGACTACTGGGTCAGACCCAAGAAAACCTACCAAGTCAAAGACCCAGGAAAGACATTAACCCCAACTCTCCCCTTTGGGGCAGCATCTAACTAGATAATTTACAACCCACTTACACGCAGGAATACATGTCTTAGTTGCCATCAAAAGGTTTTTTAAAAGAGGTTTTTAAGAAGGTGTTTTTGTATATTTTATATGAGAGGGGAGTGTCATGTAGTAAGTATGCTGAATGTTTGTTTTCAAGAGATATTCCTGTCAGGGTCACTACATGTTGTTTAGATGTATTCCAGAAATCCTGTAGTTGTGGACAGTCCCAAAAGATATGAAGAAGTGAGCCTCTGCTGCTTTGCAATGCCAACAGCGTTGGGAGACCTGGGGTTATTGCTGGGGGGTCCTATACCAATGTGTCAGTAATTTGTACCCACTCTTTTGGTATTGATTGGCTAGGGAGGCTTTGTGAGCATAAAAGGACAATGTGTTCCTTTTGAGTCTAGGTGAATGTAGTTTTGAGATATTTCTCCCATTTATACAAGAAAGTTAAGTCTAATCAGGGGGACTAGGAGTGCAGGGTAGGGAAAGTGAGTGGTGGACTGAGGCTTGGTCAATAAATAATAGTTTGAATGGAATTTTTGTACATTTCTTCAACGTATCTGGTAAAGATCCAAAGTAGGAGAGAAGTCTATGGCTTCTAGTTCAGTGGGATAGGCAGACAAGAAGCCAGAACCAGTCATTACTCTGTCCTGGGTAGAAAAGTGGAAAAGTCTAAATATGCCTTTTTGTAACATAGCTATATATTAAGGGTTTAAGGCACTTTGGATGAACTGAGTAGAGCCCAGAATTGGTATCATAAGGCTTGGCATTGAAGACAATGTAGTGGGGCAAAAGAGGTATTAAACTGTTTGCAGAGTTGGGCTAATTAAGGGATGAGACTTGACCTTGAGAGCCACCAAGTCCTCTTCCCCAGCCAGGGAAGACCTGACAGCAACAGTTGATGAGCAAGATTGTTCGAGTCCTATGTCCTACATCTGATAATCCTATGGCTCTCAAAAAGAGGTTAAATGTTTTTGCAGGAACTTGAGGGTACCTAATTTTCATTTACTTTGTGAACTTTAAAACAAACATATGCTTTACCAATGTAGAGAAAAGCAATATGTTTGCTTCAATACTCCCATCCCCAACAGAAAATACCCTTCTTTCGCTCTTCTGTTGCTCTGTTCAGCTGCCAGCAGCAAAGAAAATACCCAGTACTTCTGGAAATTGAACAGCATGTGACACACTCCACTTAATTTAACAATGCTGATGATTGGCTCAGTGCTGTCACATGGTGGTGGGGAGAGAGTCCCCTTCCCTATGTAACCTCTGACTAGAATAATTCTGATCTTACACACAGCATTCTTTCCTCACTCAGCTGCAGCTGAACAGAGCAGTGGAGGAGCAAAGGAAAGGTGATAAAGGTTTCTGCTGAAAATTACCTAAGAATGCTACTTTCCTGGCTATTATGCTGGCTCACTGACTTCAATACTGTTTAAGTTAATGACCCAGAAAAAATAATGGAGATCAACAAACAGAGAAAAGTGCTTACTGCTTGTACTGGGTCTATGATTTAAAGCTTTGAAGCCAGAGGACCAGCATGAAATCTGGGCAACTAACATTTTCAGAAGTGTAGAAGAGTAATGGCAGTTTCAATACTTCTTCCAAGACACTTTTCCTTTAACAATAATTGTATTAGGGTACACAGATCAGAACTTTAACTTAATTTTGTATTTTTCATATTTGCCTTCTCATAAGTCCATTTTTAGTTTATAGGCCTTTCAGCTGCCAGCATAGACTGTAAATCATTAATTGCATTTTGTTATAAAGAGAACAGGATGGGAGGGGCAGAAGGGAAAATGCTTTACAGATAGGGACTTGTTTAACCAACTCAGGATGTAACTTTGCATTGTGTTTAGTAAATAATTTTTTTCATCTACACAATTTTAAAAGTGTTTTCTTTTTTTTTACTGGTTACTATAACCTTTGCAAATACCATTGACTTCTACATCTACTTCTACTTCTACAAACTGAAACTTCAAAAAAGCAAGAGACCTTTTATAAATAAATTCAAAGCTCTAAAAGTCACGTACATGTGGAAGAATCACGGTGTGTAGAACCTTAACTCTGTGTCAGTGGCGTAACTAGAACCTTCAGGGCCTCAATGCAAGAAACCATGAAGGGCCCCCCTGACCCACAGCCAGAGCCCTTCCCTCTGAGCCCAGTGGTGGAACACTGGGATCTGGTCACACGTGCAACCTTTGTGACCCTGGTAGTTCCACCACTGGTGTGAGCAGTTTTTTATGTTTGTTATTTTTTAGTGAAATATTAGGGTGCCTAAACAGACTTTTGATGTTCCACCTTTGGGACTGAGAAAGGAGACTGAGGACACAGCCCTCTGTACTAAGCTTCCTGTCAACACAGTTTACTATGTTCCAGTTATGAATGGAGTCAGCGATTGGTACCAATCACAGGCTGTCCATTCAGAAAAGGAAGGGGCTGGTAAATGACACATATATATATCTATCCTGACAGATCCCCTGCAGGAGAGGGGAGGGGGGAACCCAGCAGTGCTGCCGGAGAGGGAGGGCCAGGAAGGAGCTGGGGGGGGGCCAGAGAGCATGGGGGGTGCCGAGGAGCATGGGGGGGCCAAGGAGCATGGGGGGGTGAAGAGCACTGGGGCAACGAAAAAAGCTGGATAGGAGCAGGGGTGGCTGCATACAGAGGAATCGATCTCTACATTTTCTTCCAGCAGCTGCTGATTGCCTCTGGGAGGGAAAAGAGGAGAAGCGGGCATTCAGCGGCTGCAAGAAGTAAATTGTAGAGATCGCTTCCACTATATGTAGTGATGGGTTCTGGCATGTTCAGACTGGTATCTGAAGCCATGTGTGTGAACTCACCAGGAAGTGGTCACCTGTACTGGGACAATCATGTGAGGTCAGGATATCCCCTGCCTGCAGCCGCACGCATTTAAGAAGCATGTATACAGTGGGGATCGAAAGTTTGGGCACCCCAGCTAAAAATTTGTATTAATGTGCATAAAGAAGCCAAGGAAAGATGGAAAAATCTCCAAAAGGCATCAAATTACAGATTAGACATTCTTATAATATGTCAACAAAAGTTAGATTTTATTTCCATCATTTACACTTTCAAAATAACAGAAAACAAAAAATGGCGTCTGCAAAAGTTTGGGCCCCCTGCAAAATTTATAGCATGCACTGCCCCCTTTGCTAAGCTGAGACCTGCCAGTGTCATGGATTGTTCTCAATCATCGTCTGGGAAGACCAGGTTATGTCAATCTCAAAGGTTTTAAATGCCCAGACTCATCTGACCTCGCCCCAACAATCAGCACCATGGGTTCTTCTAAGCAGTTGTCTAGAAAACTGAAACTGAAAATAGTTGACGCTCACAAAGCTAGAGAAGGCTATAAGAAGATAGCAAAGCGTTTTCAGATGTCAATATCCTCTGTTCGGAATGTAATTAAGAAATGGCAGTCATCAGGAACAGTGGAAGTTAAAGCAACATCTGGAAGACCAAGAAAAATATCAGACAGAACAACTTGCAGGATTGTGAGAAAAACAATTCAAAACCCACGTTTGACTGCACGATTCCTCCACAAAGATCTGGCAGACACTGGAGTTGTGGTACACTATTCCACTATAAAGAGATACTTGTACAAATATGGTCTTCATGGAAGAGTCATCAGAAGAAAACCTCTTCTACGTCCTCACCACAAAAATCATCGTTTGAACTTTGCAAATGAACATATAGACAAGCCTGATGCATTTTGGAAACAAGTTCTGTGGACCGATGAGGATAAAATTGAACTTTTTGGCCGGAATGAGCAAAGGTAAGTTTGGAGAAGAAGGGGCACAGAATTTAATGAAAAGAACCTCTGTCCAACTGATAAGCATGGGGTTGGATCAATCATGCTTTGGAGTTGTGTTGCAGCCAGTGGCACAGGGAACATCTCACGAGTAGAAGAAAAAATGGATTCAATAAAATTTCAGCAAATTTTGTATGGTAACTTGATGCCATCTGTGAAAAAGCTGAAGTTAAAGAGAGGATGGCTTCTACAAATGGATAATGATCCTAAACACACCTCGAAATCCACGGGGGATTACATCAAGAGGCGTAAACTGAAGGTTTCGCCATGGCCTTCACAATCTCCTGACCTCAATATAATTGAAAATCTATGGATAGACCTTAAAAGAGCAGTGCGTGACAGACAGCCCAGAAATCTCAAAGAACTGGAAGACTTTTGTAAGGAAGAATGGGCAAAGATACCTCAAACAAGAATTGAAAGACTCTTGGCTGGCTACAAAAAGCGTTTAAAAGCTGTGATACTTGCCAAAGGGGGCAGTACAAGTTATTAACTCTGCAGGGTGCCCAAACTTTTGCAGACGCCATTTTTTTGTTTTCTGTTATTTTGAAAGTGTAAATGATGGCAATAAAATCTAACTTTTGTTGACATATTATAAGAATGTCTAATCTGTAATTTGATGCCTTTTGAAGATTTTTCCATCTTTGCTTGGCTTCTTTATGCACATTAATACACATTTTTAGCTGGGGTGCCCAAACTTTCGATCCCCACTGTACGTGTGGATAAAGGTTGGAGAATGCCCCGGCTACAGATGATCGACCCGTACAAGGGACAGTTCTCCGGTGCGCTTGCCCATGTGGATTCGGATCCTAGTTCGACACACCTGAGCTCATCATTGGTTATGAAGAAAGATTACTTGTACCAAATTTTTTCTCCCCAAGAACAAAAATGTAATATATTGCAGCATGCAATTTTTAAAAATATGAGGCTGTGGTAGATTTATTTTTTAGGCTTTTCTTTCCTTTATTTTCTTTTACAAAGGATTTTATTATAGATTAAGCAGAGATAAACAAACATTTGAAAAACAGATACATTGACCAACAAATATGAAACATACTAAGTAATTGGGAGATAATTCAAAGCATGTATTGGTAGAGACATAAGCTTTAACTGATTATTTAAGTGCCATGGATGAGAAGACGGGGAAGGGGGTAGGAGGGAAACGATTAACAAACATTTGGGGGTCAATGATAATGTAAACTCTAAGAGGAAGTTTTGCTATATCAGCATATAGAAAACAGGAGAGGCATGAGAAGAAGCCGCTCCAAATAATAATATATATTCCAGACATTGGGCTCACAAAGTAGGTAGTATTGCAGATGTAGCACACAGAGCACAATCAGTACAATATGCATAAGAACAGATTAGACAGAAGATTAGAGAAAGACAATCGATGAAAAGACACGGACAAAGAAAAAAAAAAAAAAAAGGGACTCCGAGGCGATCACAGCAGAATCCATCCTCATATCGACAGAAGGGACTGGTCAAATCTCGAAGGTTGGGCTATATCCAGCCAGGGACGCCATATCTGCAGGAATTTTGTGTGGGTATCCAACAATATAGCCGTCAGTTTTTCATTAACCATTATGAAGTTCATCCGGTTTTTGACAGCCTCGAAGCTGAGGAGAGGAGTCTTCCAAGCTCTCGCAATTGTCAATTTAGTAGCCATGAATAGGTGTGATGCCAGCTGCCGTTCAGGACGGAGAAGGCGGAGAAGACGGAGAAGTGGTTTAAATAGAAGCGCTTCGTACAGGTTACGCTTAATGTCTGTGTGAAGCATAGTACAGAGAAGGGCATACACCCTAATCCATAATCTGCTTACTTTAGGGCAAGTCCACCAGATGTGGGCCATGGTACCCAATTGTTGGCATCCCCGAAATATGTAGGGATAAACCTAGCTAGACGAGCAGGCGTATAATACCATCGATAAAGAATTTTGTAGGCATTCTCGAGAATGATGACATTCCTAGAACATTTAGATAATGCTTGGGTCATGGTCCGCCAATCCTGTTGATCCAAAGTCCCCCCTAATTCAGACTGCCAACACTGATGATAGGAACGAACCGGAGGAGTTCTATAAGAAATAATGGAAGAGTAAACCAAGGAAATCAAACCCGGAGCATGGGGTCTATGTCTGCACTGGCTTTCAAAGGGGGACAGACGGTAAGGTCCCAAATGCGTCCGTATTAGTGTATTAATAAAGTGACAAAGTTGAAGGTAACCAAAGTGTTCCCGCAAAGGAATATTATAGGAAGAGCGCAGAGTTTCAAAGGTAAGTATTCGAGTGGGAGATAGGAGCGAACGTACATCATAAAAACCATGCGTCTGCCACCAGGCAAACTGCCTGGGATTGTCCCGACCTGGAAGGAAAAACGGGTTATGCAACAGACGTAACAACAGCAGATGGGCAGAAATGAGGCCAGCAGAATATTTGATAGAATCCCAAAGACGAAGCGAGAGCGTCAGCGTCGGGCTAATGGTAGATGGACATTGAGAAAAAGGAAGCCATGGCAAGAAGGAGAGCGGTATCGGGTGGGAGTCCATCAAGTCCACAGCAGCCCACAAGGGGAAATGGTGAGATGCATGAATATGAGCTAGGGGGGCAATATTAGCTGCCAGATAATAAGACTGGAGATTTGGGACAGACAACCCACCCTCACTCCTTCGCGCAAATAAGATATGTTTACTAATTCTGGGTCGAGAAAAACTCCAAATGAAGGACAAAATTTTCGCTGATGGATACGCAATATATGCGAAGGTACTGGAACTGGTAAAACACGAAATAAATACAATAATTTAGGGAGATAGGTCATACGGATTGCATTAATTCTGCCGAACCATGAAAGCGGGAAATGAGACCAGGAGGACAACAGCTCGGTCAGCTCATGGAAGACAGTGGGGAAATTAAGCTGGTACAGTCCGTCATATGTCGGGGTGAGCTTAATTCCTAGATATGGTAAGGCTGAGAGCCATTGAAAAGGGAACGAATGTTTCAAAGTAGTCAAAAGTGATGGTGGGAGAGTAATTGACATAGCTTTTGATTTGTCAGGATTGACATAAAGACCCGAAAGAATTGCAAAGGAATCAAGAACCGCAAGTAAATTAGGCAAAGTAACCCCCGGATTCGAGATTGACAATAGTATATCGTCTGCAAACAGAGACAACTTATGTTGGGAGCCCACCACATCAATCCCCTTAATATCAGGATGCATACGAATGGCTTCTGCCAACGGTTCCAAGGCTAAGATAAAAAGAATGGGGGAAAGCGGACAACCTTGCCTAGTGCCCCTGGCAACCGAGAACATAGAGGACTCGAATCCATAGTATTTAAGCTTTGCTTGAGGGGATGTGTATAGCGAAGAGATCCATCGTAGGAATGAAGGACCAAAGCCAAAGCGATGAAGGACCGATAAGAGATAAGGCCAGGATAAAGTGTCGAAGGCCTTGTTGATATCTAAAGATAGGAGCATCATATCAAGTTTACGAGTATGGGCTAAATGTTGTAATTGTAAAATACGTCTGATGGCGTCTCCGGCTTGTCTGTGGGGAACAAATCCCACCTGATCCCCTTTGATCAGACAAGAGAGGAAAGAATTCAATCGAGTGGCCACGATCTCGGTAAGAATCTTCATATCGATATTAATAAGAGAAATAGGCCT
The DNA here is from genome assembly GCF_062004578.1 of Staurois parvus. Lineage (NCBI taxonomy): Eukaryota > Metazoa > Chordata > Amphibia > Anura > Ranidae > Staurois > Staurois parvus. The sequence continues at coordinate 10,549,578 of NW_028318094.1, forward strand.
ATAATTTGCCCAGGAAGAGTGATCTCGATCCGGTTTAGGGATCATAACCACATTTGCGGTTAAAGAATCCGGGGAAAAGTTCGAACCTCCCTTCACCGCGTTGAACATTGCGGCAAGGTGAGGAGCAAGCACGTCAGCTAATTTCTTGTAGTATAGTGCCATGTATCCATCTGGACCTGGGCGTTTGCCCGTCTTCATGTCTGCTATGCATTGCAAAACCTCTGATATTTGAATATTAAGGTCCATTAAGTCCTTATGAGCCGGAGTCAAAGTAGGCAGAGACAAACGAGATAAAAAGTCAGAAATGGACTGAGGATCAGCCCGTGTAGGATCAGTGTAAAGTTTGGCAAGTCGATACCGGAACTCTTCCAAAACCCCTACAGGATTACTCGTAAGAGTATTGTGACGAGTGCGTAAAGAAATCGGTTTGGGGTGATGCGTAAATCTTTCCTTTATTTTCAGGTGGTTATCTTGGTAGCAACATACTTTCTGTCCTAGGATGACAACATTTACTCATTGTACTATATCAATGGGGGAGCAGTGTTGTCACATTAGGACAGAAATTATACTACAGAACACCTTCCCCTGTCCTCCATCTCCATAATACTAGGAGGTGATCTAAAGTCCCAACACACTTCCAGTTCTAACATAATGATGCTCACTGACTGTACTGTATCTATGGAGGCACAGCTTTGTTGCTAACTGATAACAGTCAGCACAGGCATAAGAAGGTATCAGCTCTCTAGTACTTCTCGCATATACAGTCATCACCATTAAAGGTGTCCCATTGGAAGCTTTATCCTCACCTTTTGTTTTGTAAAATTTTGGATTTTCCATCACTTTCTGTCTCAGTGTCAAAGAACCAAGAAAAATAGAGAAAGTGAATTTTTCCAGTGGGGACATGGAGAGCAAAAATCCTTCTCTACTCTATTTAAAAAAAATCTGGTTTTAGATGCACTTTAAGCTGTAGGTTGCTTACCAAGTGGAAGATGATGCTCATTGTATTTAGGAACGTTCTAGTTCATAACCCTCTTGTAGGGGAGAACTGTAACTTTCACTTCACCTACCCAGACAAAATACAGCTGCCTTGCTGGAAAGATGGATGACATCTCTTCCAGGGATATTTACAGTTGTGGCCAAAATTATTCAACCCCCAATGCTGTAAAGGGGTTTAGGGACTATAGTGTACATTTGGAATTGTATTCAGAATCAAATCCTACAAGGACGTTGTAACTACCCAAATGCAACTAAAATGACATCAATTGTTTATGTAATACAGTAGTAAATGGTTCTTATGTGGTTTCTTCATTGCCACAATTATTCAACCCCTTAAAGACTACCACTCTGAAGAACAGAGGTTCATACAGGTGCTTTCCATCAGGTATTGAAAACACCTGTGGATGTCACCGAGCAGCAATCAAGCATAATAAGCACCAATTAGGCAGCTTTAAAATGACTGTGATACTCAGCTCCTTCTAGACATTTACTGGTGTGGTTACAAACATGGTGAAGGCAAGAGAATGGTCCAGGAAGACAAGAGAAGAGGTGATTTCTCTTCACAGGAAGGGCAATGGCTATAAGAAGATTGCAAAGATGTTAAACATACCAAGAGACACCTTAGGAAGCATCATTCGCAAATTCAAGGCAAAGGGCACTGTTGAAACGCTACCTGGTCGTGGCAGAAAGAAGATGCTGACTTCGACTGCTGTGCGCTACCTGAAGCGTAGAGTGGAGAGAAGTCCCCGTGTGACTGCTGAGGAACTGAGAAAAGATTTGTCAGATGTGGGTACAGAAGTTTCAGCCCAGACAATAAGACGCACACTGCGTAATGAAGGCCTCCGTGCCAGAACTCCCAGGCGTACCCCCTTGCTGTCTCCAAAGAATAAGAAGAGTCGACTGCAGTATGCCAAAAGCCATGTGGACAAACCACAAAAGTTGTGGGATAGTGTTCTGTGGACTGATGAAACAAAATTAGAACTGTTTGGGCCCATGGATCAACGCTATGTTTGGAGGAGGAAGAACAAGGCCTATGATGAAAAGAACACCTTGCCTACTGTGAAGCATGGTGGAGGGTCAATCATGCTTTGGGGCTGTTTTGCTTCTGCAGGTACAGGGAAGCTTCAGCGTGTGCAAGGTACCATGAATTCTCTTCAGTACCAGGAGATATTGGATGGAAACGTGATGCAGTCCGTCACACACCTGAGGCTTGGGAGACGTTGGACCTTTCAACAGGACAATGATCCCAAGCATACCTCCAAGTCCACTAGAGCATGGTTGCAGAGGAAAGGCTGGAACATTTTGGAGTGGCCATCGCAGTCACCAGACTTAAATCCGATTGAGAACCTCTGGTGGGACTTAAAGAAAGCAGTTGCAGTGCGCAAGCCTAAGAATGTGACTGAACTGGAGGCCTTTGCCCATGAAGAATGGGCGAAGATACCCGTAGATCGCTGCAAGACACTTGTGTCAAGCTATGCTTCACGTTTAAAAGCTGTTATAACTGTAAAAGGATGCTGTACTAAGTACTAAGATTGAATGTCACTTGGGGGTTGAATAAAACTGATAATGCTGTGAGCACAGAAAAGACATTTGTGGTTATTTCATTATAACTGTTATGTTATATTTGTCTGACCTACAAGTGCCTCTTTAATGTAAATGTAAGCAAGATGACTGAATGATCAAAAGCAATGTCAAACTGGCCAAAACACTCAATTTCAGTGGGGGTTGAATAATTTTGGCCACAACTGTACATCCACTACAGCAACGCATTATGCAAATGAAAACATTTCAAGAGAGACCAAGGTCAGTAATACTTCCGTAATATAATTTAAAATATATGACCCTTTCTCTAGAAACAAGGAACTTCATTGTATTTCATTTGTCAACCCAGTGCAAGGAAAGAGGATGAAAGTGGTTATGTTCAGCGGCTGGTTAATCTGGCTAGGTTTCAGCACCTCTATTTTAAATATACTCCCCAGTCACTAAAATTTTGTATTTAACCTGAAGGCAAACTAATTACATATTTCTCTGGTTGCGCCAGACAGTGCATATAGATTCCACTGTTGCATCATTAAAATTTGATCAAGAGCACTGGTCAAAAAACACCCCCAGTCTTTTGATTGGACAGTAAGGGAACAGCAGCACATTGCTGAGGCCATCCCTTTGCTCATTCTTCTTCTTCTAAGCATGTTCATTGTCAGCACCTGTCCATGGATTAGAGCCTTATTGGCTGGGGGAGTGGGGACAATTGCAGAGTGGCTGCATTCACTTACATGGGTTACGTTTGGCGAGCAGTACTTTCTGCGTCAAGCTACCATGCGGTATAATTCATGCTGAGAAGCAAAGCATCATGCTGTGGCAGTTTGGTTACATGTATCACATCTGGAGGGCCATTAGAAATGCAGAAATACTGTAGTAATCTATGCTATGTACATTGCAAAATGTTTGCATAGTGACAGCAGAAATCCACTGGGTGGTAATAGAGCTTTTTATTACACATTAGTTTAAACACAATAGTATATCCTTATTAATTGCACCCTATGATGGACAGAGAATTTTGCCTGCTATCTAGTATATATTTAGTACTTACAATGACAGTTCAGCATAGTACCATCCTTGTACAGCAGCCCTACACGTTTCACGGTCACACGCTTCTTCAGGAGCAAATTAAGGGACAACAATATTTGTTATTACAGTTACAATAAATTGTAATAAGGGTGTGCATTGTTACAGCAGCAAAAGAACTTCTCTGGGCAGGTGTGGGAGCACAACAGGAGAAATATGGGGGGGGGGAGGGCTCACTCCTAGGTTCTCTCTAAATTGAACAATATATATGTATATGAGGTCCATTCTTTGCATAAACTACCAGTCAAAGGTTTTAGAACACCCCTATTTTTCCTGTTTTTATTGAAATTTATGCAGTTTAATGTCTCAATGTACTCTGAAAATAAAGTATAGAACAAACAAACAATTGAACATAGAAAATAAATCATGGGCTTCTTTCCTTTAACAAAATGTAATCTAAATTTATGAGTCATCAAAGTAGCCATCTTTAGTAGATATAACAGCCGAACACACTCATGAAATTCTTTTTACAATGGGAATCAAATATGGTTCAGAAAAAGTTTTTCTCAACACTGTTGCAGACGTTCCCACAAATATATTGCACTTGCAGGTTGTTTTGCTTTCACCTTTCTGTCCAGTTCATCCCAAATCAGCTCGATGGGGTTAAGTCTGGAGACTGTACTGGCCATTCCATGATTTGAAGCCTATCATTCTTTTTTTCTGAGGTAGGTCTGACACAGCCTGGATGTATGTTTTGGGTCATTATCTTGCTGTAGGATGAACCCCTGACTAACTAGGCGTGTTCCAGAGGGTATTCCATGATGTTGCAAAATGCTATGGTAGCAGTTTTGGTACAGGGTGCTACTCATTCTCTGCAAGTCGCAGACTCTGGATCCAGCAAAAGTGCCGCAAACCATTACTCTTCCTTCTCCATCTTTGACAGCTGGTGTTACACACTGAGGAACCATCCTTTCACTGACTCAACAGCCTACAAACCCTGTCTGATGAACCAAAAATCTCAAATTTTGATTCATCGGTCCGTAAGAGCTTCTTCCAGTCTTCAGTAGTCCTCTGGTGGTTCTTCATGGCCTAAGCAAGCCTCTCTTTCCTATTTTGCCATCTTTACAATGGCTTTCTTACAGCTGCCCTACCTGTCAGACCTGCAGCTGGAAGTCTTCTTTTCACAGTTGAAACTGAGACTTGCTTACTTCGATCAGTATTAAACTGTACTTGAAGATATTGTCCTATGACCCGCCTGTCACTCAAGCTGTTGACTCTCATAAACTTGTCTTCTGATTCTCTTCTGGCTTTGCAGGAATCCCCACTGTCAGAATACAATACCAGCAAGGAGGACTCCTCCATCCACCTCATTTGTGTGGATGAGGGAATCCGTTCAGTTTTTTTTTTTTTTTTTTTTGATTATCCCACTGACTGATCAAGAACTGATCCATGTATGGCCAGCCACAGCCTGTAAGAACAGATTTCCACTTTGTACCTTCCATTGGCTGAAACAAACCTTGAAGCTTGTATACATTTCTTATACATTTAAAAACTTTAAGTAAAAATACACCAGAAACACCTGAAAGTTGCTCTGCTCAAGTGTGAATGCATACCGCACTGTCAGCGGCAAGCAGTCCTGCTCCGTCAATCCCTTACATCGGTGGCAGCAAAAGAGTTATTAAATGTTATCACACTATGGAATTGTGTCTGTTTGCTTGTTTGTGAACCAAGCACTGTGGAAATGCTCTGATGTTAAGGATAAATCCCTGAACGTTGCCAACAGCTCCGTTGAGTTTTCTTAGGATGAGGTGGTGGATTGCTGCTTCACCTGGGTGTATGCACAACAAAGGATTGGAAGTCTGCATGAAGACGCATTGGGGGTTATTTATTAAAACTGGAGAGTGCAATTCTGGTGCAGCTGTGCATAGAAACCAATCAGCTTCAAGGTTTTACGGTCAAATCATATTTGAACAAGCTGACGTTAGATGCCTTTTGGTTACCATGCACAGCTGCACCAGATTCAGAGTGCACCAGTTTTAGTAAATCCCCCTCATGATTTTGGACTTTCTAATCACTATGGGGTCTATTTACAAAAAAAGGTGCATAGACATTCTTCCAAATCTGTATGTACAATTATTCTGTGCAAATTGGGCAAAAACAAACATTCTCTGGCTATTTATTACCTCTTCTGAACAAATGTTCTTTTATCAAGAGCAATAATAAAATATAGCATTATGGCCACTAGATGGAGGTGAGGAGCACAGGAATTATATTTGTCTTTGTGGCAAGATAACAATTCTAGAGAACACTAGAGGGAATTTGTAAATAAATGTAACCAATGGCTACAATCTTTTTTTCCCAGTTCGTGCAGAATGTATGTGCATGCGGATTTGCTTGATGATTGGCCATGCATATTTTTTTTTTATTTCACATCCCTTTTGATACAGAAATTCTGTGAACACTATATTTCCTTTCAGTCTATGTATCATATGAAATAGGTTAAAGAGCTGTTTATGAACTTACGTTATGGATATAATACGAATGATGATTAGAGCAATAGCAAACACGAAGGTCCGGAACAGCCTGCTCTTAGGCAGCACACACCCGCAGAGCTCATTAGATAATTGCTGCCAAATGTCTTCTGTTTAAACACTGACTCAGAATTTCTAAACATGGCAAAACCTGTAGGGCACAATATGATGAAGTTGCTGCAAGGTGCTCTGCCCTGGGGTTCTGGGAAAACGAATGCAGGTACAATAAAATGGAACTGTGGCATACATAACTTGCTATTGTTAACATTCTGGGTCCCTTCTGTAGCATCGTTTTAGAACCCATTGATCCTGCCAGTAGATCTTGTCATTTTCCACTTCCTGGATGACAACACTGTTTGTTTTGCTTTGAAATAACTGCAGTGTTGTCACCCTCTAGACAAGGTAGTCTAAAACAGGCTTGTAGTGTTAGGCTTCAGTCACATAATGACACTTCATCAAAGTATATATGCTGAAGCTGAGCTGCAGTATGGTGACAAACAGTGACATGTGTTGCTGATAGTTGCTCTGCGGAGCAGGTTTGTATTTTTCCTCACAGCACAGCACAGCACTGCACCACACCACACATCACCGTTGTGTTGTGAACAAAGCACATAGAAAATAATTATTTTCTATGTGCTCTATCATTGACCTGCATTGTTCTTGTACAGAAATATGCAGGTCCCTGCATATAGTGTGATCTTTTTGCAGTGGGAGATGGCACCAACTTAACTTCAAACTAGATTTGCAGGTGCCATGTTACTGTACTTTTGATAAACTATGGCTATGGCATGAGCCAATAGAGGATTTGAAAGTTCAGTGGAGAGCTGACATAAGCGCACTGGCAACTATGACAGTAATCATCAGAAGCATGCCTTGAATCTAGCATATACTGTGCATGTGCTAATAGACAGAATGTAAATTGAAATACTACAGAAAACAAAATAATATTTGTAGCACCCTCCTAGTTAACTAGGGGAAACTAAATGATTTTTTTTTTCAGTCAAAAGTGAATAGGAGCCTGAGCAATAGTCAGCTGGGTCAAATTCAGGTCAGGGTTGAGAGGCTCTGCAGATCAGTTCCTTGATACCTCTACTGCTCTAGAATCTTGGAGAAGATTCTAGAAGCAGTGGGTGGGGGTGAGGAAGGGCTGGTCTGTATACTCAAGGGACAATCCCCAAGCAGGAGGCTTGACATGGGACCAGAGCATCCCTTAAGTATGACTGAGCCTGCTCAGCAGCAGAAGAGCTTGGGTGGAAGATGTGAGGAAAGCTGAGATGCAGAAGCCTGGGAGGGGGCCAAGTGGGAAGGCGCCTACCTACAGGCAGGAAGCTGGAAATGAGGATTGCGAAGCCTCACTGACTCCCAGATAGAGGAACACCTGAAGAGTCAGGAAAGGAGTCAGCCAAGCGGAAAGCCTGAAGGCAGCCACCTATCTAAATCAATTCGCAGGACAGAGGCTGAGTGAGTAATTCTACACCCCCTGGGCCAGTTAAGGGAAAAAGAGCACTCTGGTGGGATACCTGATTAGCTCATTACCCAGGACTGTTTCATCTTAAAGTGGCAAGCACTGGATTCCTTTACCCAGGGATTCCCTCAGGCAACTGGATAAGAGGAGGATTATCTGGGATCTGGGGTGGTACACCAAGAGAGGCTGGAGAGCTCTCTAAGAAGAGTTTCTGCTTTATAAAAAAGTACATAGTTCACTGTTCTTTGGGCATCCCATACAACCCTTACCCCATCCAAGTTCAACACCCCTTAATAAAACAGACAACCAAGCTCAAGGAATTGTTTAGCGACTCTGAGTGCAAGTGTGGGAGAAAAATGCATGTTGCCTGACTGTGAAGGACTATAGGGGGACCCAAAAACTCAGCGACTCCTAAGGAGGCAGTGCTACATATGTTTGAAGCTGATCTCCGGGTTTAATTTTAACTTTAAATAGTTTGTTTGGACCAAGCTGTTGCAAACAAACTATTTCATTCAATAACAGTTGCAGCAGCTGGGAGCACTGTATAAACTGTATGCAGTCTCAGCAGTGAGACAGGATCTTCCCGTCCCATTCCTGAAACAAGATCCAGTGGGGCTGAGCACTGCCCAGTCATTCAGGGGAGGTTTTTTATTCTATGAATGAATACAAAGCTTCCTCTGATTGGGTGAAGCAGAGTTTGTGATGTATTAGCCCACCTCTTCACCTCACCCAATCAAGCCTTGTATTCATTCATAAAACTAACCCCATAATTCTCCTTTAAAGCAGTATTTAACCCAAAAGCAAGCATTTATTATATTGCAGCTTACCAAATCTTAGATGTGATGGTTGTATTAATTTTCTTTTTAGACTCTCTTTCTCTTTTTTCACCTGATGATTGGCCAGTAAGCCTGTTGTTTTTTCAAAGAACAAGCTCTCTTGCAAATTTAGCAGTTTAGAGTTTTGAGAACACTCTTTTACATTTGCAATAACTTGCTCATAGTTCTACAGAAGAGTGTCCTCAAATTTGTACATAGTTTTGAAACATCCCACTCAATTCCCCTTCCCTATCAATATTACCCAAAAAATAAAACCACCAAAAAAAGAATACCCCTGGGCTGTTCATTGAGCCAAAGAGTGACTGTGACCATGTGTCTGGTTGAAACTACTGGGAAAAGAACCCTGGGAATCTCCTACCTCGTAGCTCTACATAAGGATTGATATAAAGTGCTCAGAATAAATGAGTACACCCCTTTTGAAGAGTGAGATTTTAATCAATATCTCAATGAACACAAGAATAATTTCCGAAATTTTGACAAAATTTAGTTTTATAGAACCTTTGTTTAACTTATTACATGAAAGTAAGGTTAATAATATAACTTAGATTACAAAATCTTCAGTTTTACTCAAATTAGTTGATGTAAAAATGAATACACCCCACAGCAAAAACTACTCCATCTAGTATTTTGTATGACCTTCTTGATTTGTAAGGACAGCGCCAACAGTGGCCTTAGATGTGTGTTTTGGATCATTGTCATGATGGAAAAGTGCATAACGACCAAGGGTACGGAGTGATGGTAGCATCCAGGGGCGGACTGACCATTTGGAAACTCGGGCACTGCCCGAGGGCCGGGGGTCAGTAGGGGCCCCATGAGATGCCCCTGGTACATTTTTCATAGGCTTTTTTTAGTTTTGGCAAGGACACAGGGGCCCCATGATCCCCTATTGCCCGGGGGCCCCATGAGTTGTCAGTCCGCCCCTGATAGCATCTTTTCTTTCAATATAGAGCAGTACATCTGTGAATTCATGATACCATCAATGAAATGCAGCTCCCCAACACCAGCAGCACTCATGCAGCCCCACAGGACACTGCCACCACCTTGTTTCACTGTAGGCACAATGCATTTTGTTTTGTACGCCTCACCTTTCTCAAAAATACTCTACACATAAATGATGGCTTTTGTTCAATATCTCAGACCCAAAGTATCTGAAAATAGAAATCTCATCTGTGATTAAGCATTGACAGAGAACATTGACAGCAAAAGCAAACCTTTATTGATTAAAATGACACATAAACACAATAACATTAACCCAATATAAAAGAAAATTATGGGTCAGAGGTGGTAACCATGGATCCAATGAATCCAATGTTATCCATATAGTATTCATATAAATCATTGGTAATTACATTCTATGAATATAATTATTGATTGGACTGAGAGCTCTCAGAAAAGATGGACAGACATAGAGAGTAAGAAGAGCAGAAAAAAGGAAGTGGCCACTAAAAATGCAGCAGCTATATTGATATATTCCTCTCTGGCCATTGCTCATTTCGTGTGAAGATATGCTGGATAAGCCATAGAGATCCAAAATGTAGTGGAGGTCAAGCAAACTAAACTGAAGGACATAGAAGGGATCAAATAGTGATTTCACTAGATCAATAGCATTGAGCCATCCTTAATGCATGTGTATGGTTGTAGAGTGTCCCGGTCAGGAAAGGAGCAGCTGATGTAATCCAGAGGAGGACAAAAGGATGTGAAGCCTGCCTATGGATGTAAATCCACTTTCATATATGTATAGACAGATACCTCCCTCATACATAAAGCCGCTTGAAGCTGGTGTGCTTCCATGCAGGTGAACATCAATAATGCAGGTGCAGAAAGCCGGCATATATCTCATGAATGGTGCAGTGAAGATAGCTACATTTCATTATGTAAATGTGATGAATTGTCGGAATAGTCATGGATACCGTATCCGAATGTTCTGAAGATACTGCAATTGCCATTATGGGTTTTGGAATTCTGGCCACACAGAGGCAACAGAGGAAAAAGACTATGGGCAGTACAGTGGCTAAATGGTTAGCACTTCCGCCTGGCAGTACTAGGGTCGTTGGTTCGATTTCCAACCACGGCACCACCTGCCTGGAGTTTGCCTGTTCTCCCTGTGCCTGCGTGGGTTTCCTCCCATACGCCAAAGACATGCTGGTAGGTGAATTGGATCCTGTCTAAATTGTCCCTAGTATATGTATGTATGAATGTGAGTTAGGGACCTTAGATTGTATGCTCCTTGAGGGTTAGGGACTGATGTGAATGTACAATATATATATGTAAAGCACTGCGTAAATTGATGGCGCTATATAAGCACCTTAAATAAATAAAGACAAAAAGGAGGTTGTGGTGCAAGAAATGGCAACTGAGGTGTGGCCAGCATTCCCACATGTCTCTGTTGAAAGAATTGCATGAGAACAATCGAGATGATTTTAACAGCTTGCGCTTTCTCACTGATCAGTGACTCCAGAACCTCGTTGTCAACTCTCCCATCAACTTCAACTGAGTTGTCACCTGAACTGTATGGAGATGACCGGGAGGAGCTACCACTGAGACAGGAGCAATCAGTGACACTGGTAAAATATTTTATTTTTTAACACCTTTTATTTCTGAAATGATCCATTCCTACTATTATGCACTATTTGCCTATATATATGCCTGTCATCTGACAGTACTTTAGAATTTTGGATGATTTATTAAATACTACCTTCTTCCTTTCCATCCCTAGGAAATTTCAGATGGAACCATCATGCCACCACCAAGAACACCTGTGGCTAGACCCTGAAAGAGGAAAATCTGGATGATGCTACGACATCCTTCCTAACCCAAGCTTTAGCAGCCCTACAGAGGAGAGCCGATGAACAGGATGCCTTTGGAATCTTGACAGCCAATAAACTTTGAAACATGTCTGTTCATCAGAGACAAATGGCAGAGTGCCTGTTGCTCCAAGTGATGAATAAAGGGGCAAGAGATGAAATTACACAAAACACCTGTATTGCTGAATCACAACCTGCGCCTCCAATGCCACTTCCATCAGCAACACCACCTCTGTCATCACTGCAGGACACACCACAATGGCACTATCCTACACCTGATTGTCAATCCTCGTCATGGTGCCAGGATTATCATTGCACAAATCTTTAGTTTAATGTTCTGTTTTATTGGTTTTCTGGACCTGATATGAAGCACTATGTTGTGTACTTTGTTCATCTAACTAGATGGTCATGGTTATTTTTGTAATATGGTATATAGCGATTAATAAAGTTATTGTTGAAAACATATAATTTTTATTTGTGGTTTTATTTTTACAACATGCAAACACACACATTCATTGTGATGCAGTGACATATGTAATGTTTGTTTTTTGGGGGTAGGATGAAGAAAACTGTTTAATGACGTTAATGACATTAATGGCTGTAATGCTACGAATATTCCGTGATGTTTATTTTCTTCAGGTTCTTCCGGGTCATAAGCAGCTTCCGATTATGCGCTGTCTTTGGTATCCAATTCTTCTCGTACAAAAACTGTACACAATAAACAATAATCGTACGTTCTGTTCCCAAACGACAAAAATGTTGATGTTTGCACTATCATTATGATGTACACACCGTCAGAAAATTGCACAATTGCTCGTTGGACAAATACGTTCATTTAATTTTCTTATAGTGTGTACAGGGCATTACTCTCTATGTCTGTCCCTCTTCTCTGAGAGCTCTCAGTCCAATCAATAATTATATGCATAACATGCAATTACCAATGATTTATATGGACATTATATGGATAACATTTGATTAATTGATCACCTCTGACCCATAATTCTCTTTTATATTTGGTTAATGATATTGTGTTTATGTGTCATTTTAATCAATACATGATTGCTTTTGCTGTCAATGTTCTCTGTCAATGCTTAATCACAGATGAGATTCCTTTTTTCAGATACTTTGGGTTTGAGATGTTGAGCAAAAGCCATCTTTTATGTGTAGAGTAGTTTTGAGCTTGGATTTTGTGGTGAGCTCTCCTCCCCTCATTCATATATGTTCTAACATATTAGCCTGGTAGGATCATATTTCTTTGAGTTTTTCTTTTACTCCTCACAAAGCCTTTGCAACGCCATACAGTTTTGAAGCCATCAGTTCTAAAAATATTTATCTCGGTCTCATCACTCCAGAGTACAAAGTCCCAGAAGTCTTCTTCTTTTTCAGCATGGGCCCTGGTAAATTCTAGGCAGGCTTTTTTGTGCATGGGCTTTAGGAGAGGCTTCCTTCATGGACAACGCCCATGCATGCCATTCCTCTGCAATGTACGCCGTATTGTGTCATGAGAAACAATCACCCCAGTTTGGATTTCTACTTCTTTAGCCAACTGCAATGAACTTGAGATTTTCTTCAAACCTTCTCATCAGAAGACACTCCTGTCGAGGCGTTAACTTCCGTGGACGATCTGGATGTCTCTGTGAGATGGTTGCAGTTCCATCTTTGTTAAATATTGTATCACTTTTGCTACAGTATTCTGACTGATAAGTAAAGATTTGCTGATCTTGTAGCCTTCACCTTTCTTGTGTAAAGAAATGATTTTCTTTCTCAGACCTTGTGACATTTTTCTTCCATGTGGTGCCATTGCTGACAGCATGGAATGGGAAGGGGATTTCTTTGTTAAATGATGCCCTTTTTTAATCAACTGTTTGCTGGACACCTGTTTAATGAATAATTAGACTCCCCTGTAGTTGAATTCTTGGTAATTAGAATTGTGTTGCCTAAAATGTAGCTTTGCTCCTAAGACTTTCTTTGGGGGTGTATTCATTTTTGCAACATGGTCTTGAATGAATTTGTTAGGAAAAACACTTTTTTGTGTGTGCAAATTAACAAACCTTGTTTGCAATCAATGGCCCGCATTCGTGGGAGTATTTTGTAGTATAGTGTCCCATAGAAAATGTTGATTCTGAAAAGAAAGTGAAGGTTTCCTGACAAATTTTCCTGACAAATTTTTTGGTGTGTATCCATTTATGCTGAGCACTGTATATTACATTTTTGGTTTGGAGTTTAATGCCATTTTAAAATAGATGTAAACAAAATCAGAAACATCTCATATAAGCTTTAATATGTTCACATCATTTCAAAAGTCATTCTCATAATTATAAATCTGCACAATTATAAATCTGCACCTGCAGAGGTAGAATTGTTCAACACTCTGTTCCTGTCTCCCAGTTGTGCTCATGCATTGTTACTCTGTCATATGGACTTCCGATAGAGTCTGTAAGTGGCCGTTTCAACATACATAACGCAGGCACGGTCCACTATTGTCATTTATTAGGAAACTTATGCTGAGAAATTGCATGCAGCCATTGTTGAAGTGCATGTATTTAGGAGGTGCTGCAAAGAGACTGAAGGAAATCAGCAACACTGAGAGCAAACTAGTAATTAAAAAAGGGCAAAACAAGTATCTTGTTTGAATAAAAAGGTCAACTGTTTCTGATGCAGATTGCTTTAGCAGGTTAAAAGAGAAGTATGGGAATGAAAAAAAACAACCATAGGTAGTATTAAAAAGTTTTGAAACATGCTAGCAGATGGCAGCACAAGGCTGCATGCACAGTCACAGGAAGCACCGACCTTCTTAAGTCAGTGTGCCAAAAAGACTTGTCCTGTGTGCATCAGGAACTGTGCAACTGGTGCTATTTTTACCAAGTTACCACGTCAGCTATTTCATCATGGACAGTAAATTGGAACAAAGCAAATGTGAAATTCTGTGTTAAACTGAGCAAATCTGTCACAGAGACGTTTGATACAATTAGTAAGTTTACGGCGATGCTGCAATGATTCTTTCGAGGTGTTTTGAGTGGCACGCGCGCTTCAAGAGTGGAAGAACATCACTTGAAGACAACAAGAGATCAGGGAGAACTTTAACAAGCTCAACCCCCGAACATGCCCTCTACCCGAAGATGAAGATCCAGCTCAAAGGTCGCTGTTTTGACAACATTGCAGAGGTCCAACAATCTGCCCAGTTTCATGCAGAATTTCATGCTCGATCTTTATTCTAACTTGCTGTCTATGATGAAATAGCAGACGTGGTAATGCACATTGTCAGAATAGCACCAGTTGCACAGCTCCCAATGTACACAGGACGATGTCTTTTAGCACACTGACTTATGAAGGCCAGTGCTCCCTGTAAGTGTGCGTACAGCCTTGTGCTGCTTTATAATGGCGTGTTACAAAACTAGTCTAAAAACTTTTTGATACTCACTTTGGTGCATGCAGCATCGGTCCGATGCTGCATCTGTCCCCCACTGCCTCTAAGACCGAGAACTGACCAATCAAATACTACAGTTAGTTAGTCTCTGGCTCTTTGCTCTGCCCCTCCAGCACTAACTGGAGTGCCGGGCTGTGGAGGGGACAGGAGCAGATGGCTCAGGCTCTCAACTGCTCACTGATAGGCTGAGCCAACTGCCATTCAGGAATCTGGGTGGATCCCGACTTTAAAGTAGGGATCTCTTCAGAGACTGGAGAGGCTCAGTGATGTCATACAACAAATGGCTTTAGGCCACTGTCGGCTGAATCTGGGTGACAGGAGTGCAGAACTAAGTGTATTCCTGTGACCAGGGGTGGACTGACAACTCATGAGCCCCCAGGCAATAAGGGATCATGGGGCCCCTGTGTCCTTGCTCAAACTCAAAAAAGCCTATGAAAAAGGTACCAGGGGCATCTCATGGGGCACCCTACTGACCCTGGGCCCTCGGGCAGTGCCCGAGTTTCCAAATGGTCAGTCCACCCCTGCCTGTGACCCATAGGAGAAGTAGGGCCCAAAGAGCTTTGCTTTTACTTCTTTAAAGTAATTTGGTTAGAGTTTCCATCTACCTTAAGGAGCAACTCTATTAATATAAGATATTTCAGTTTTGGATAGTTGCTGGCAAACTGAATCACACGCTAAATCTTGTTTGTTGTTGAACTCCAGAGGTGAGACATTTTACTGGAATTTCTAGTTCGATTGGTCAGCTTACATAGCGAGGTGGGAATATCATTCTTCCATATAATGCAGAACAAGTGAAATAATTGGGGAATCAAGATAGAAGAGAGTGACTCCATTAATATGCTTGTGTGGGACACAGACACCAGCTGCTGGGGGCAAATCTCATCATTGAATTGTCTGAGAGACATAATGAGCCGCCGGTGATTCTGGCAGAGGCTCAGCCCACAAGGACTCAGAACTGTAACATCTGTTTATTATTTCACTCTGTATTTTATCTGCATGATACACAAGTTCTGCGAATATATCAGGAAACCAGTATGCCTGGCTGGCTTATACTGGAAAGCATCAACTCTTACCTATATCATGCCTGCACAAGCCCTAGAATCTTGAACATGCACTGTGCTTCACATGACTTTTGAATTGCTTTTGCTAGAGTCATTTTTGCATTTTTTGCACACGTTTAAAAAATCTTTTAGGTCTGAAGATTACACAAAACTCCCAAACATTATATATTTTCTGAAAGCAGACACTAAAGAGAATAAAATTGTGGCAGTTCCAATTTTTATGTCACACAATATTGCCACAAAGGTCTAGGAAATGCAAAATTTTTGTAAAAAACACACTAAAGGGAATTTTAGGGCAACCAAACGCAATAAATGACCCAACTTTTTATTAAAATATAAAAGAAGAGGTTGCACCAAGTAAATAGATATCCAACATATCAAATCATAAATTTGTGTGCGCCCATAATTTCTATAGGTGACACTTTAACCGCTTCCCCCCGCACTATAGTAGAACTACTGGTACAGGGCAGCAGGGCTGTGCAAAATCACGTCTATATATGTGATTTGTATTTCCGGGTACATTTCCGCCCTACCTGCGCCACCATTGGCAGTTACCGATGTCAATCACCGGGTCCCGGCTGGAGATTCCCCGCCGGCACCCGGCGATCGCCGAGTAACACTGACAGGGAGAGACCTGTGTGTAAACAACACAGGTCTCTCTCCTGCCAGCAATAGCATGCTGCTGTGTATTTCTCTGCACAGCAAAGAAATACAAAGCAGCATGTTTCCCTAGTAAAACACACACAGCACACAGTTAACCCTTTGATCGCCCCAGATGTTAGCCCCTTCCTGCCCAGTATCAATAGTGCAGTGTCAGTGCTTTTTATTAGCACTGATCACTGTATTAGTGTCATTGGGATGTCACTGACAGTTAGTCAGTTCCCACCCAGTGTCAGAATGCCCGCCGCAGTCCCGCTATAAGTCGATCGCCACAAGATGTCACTGCTACTTTTTTATGGTAGCAACTGGATTTGCAAAAGTGTTTAGTTTTCAAAACCTGAATTTTTATCATGGGCTGACTGGCAACTTTTGGCCCAGGGGGCAAGTACAACCCAGAGGCCCATGGCACATTGACTCATCCCCCCTCCTGCTCTTCCTCTTCCCTGCCTCCTCCCGACCCCTCCTGCCACTTTCGTCCTTCATGTAAATTACAGTGTGGGTAGTATGTGCAGGACAGGGGTGTGGAGTGTATAGTAGCAGGTAGTATGTGCAGGACAAGGGTGCGGAGTGTATAGCGGCAGGTAGTAAGTGCAGAGGAGGGGTGTGGAGTGTATGGCAGCAAGTAGTATGTACATGAGAGGGTTGCAGAGTGTATAACAGTGGGTAGTATGTGCAGAAGAGGGGTGAGGAGTGTATAGTGGCTGGCTGTATGTGCAGGAGAGGGGTACGGAGTATATGGTGGTGTGAATTATGTGTAGGAGAGGAATGCGGAGTGTATGGTGGTGGGTGCTATGTGCAGGAGAGGAGTGTGGAGTGTATGGTGGTGAGTGGTATGTGCAAGAGAGGGGTGTGGAGTGTATGATGGTGAGTAGTATGTGCAGGAGAGGAGTGCGGAGTATATGGTGGTGGATGTTATGTGCAGGAGAGGAGTGTGGAGTGTATGGTCGTGAGTGGTATGTGCAGGAGAGGAGTGTGGAGTGCATGGTCGTGAGTGGTATGTGCAGGAGAGGAGTGCGGAGTGTATAGCACTGGGTAGTATGTACATTAAAAGGTTGCGGAGTGTATGGTGGTGGGTGCTATGTGCAGGAGAGGAGTGTGGCGTGTATGGTGGTAGGTAGTATGTGCAGGAGAGGAGTGCAGAGTGTATGGTGGTGGGTGTTATGTGCAGAAGGGGAGTGCAGAGTGTATGGTGGTGAGTGGTATGTGCAGGAGAGGGTGTGGAGTGTATGGTGGTGAGTGGTATGTGCAGGAGAGGGTGTGGAGTGTATGGTGCTGAATGGAATATGCAGGAGAGGGGTGCAGAGTGTATGGTGTTGAGTGTAATGTGCAGGAGAGGGGTGTAGAGTGTATGGCGGCAGGTAGTATGTGCAAGAGAGGGGTGCGGAGTGTATGGCAGTGGGTAGTATATACATGAGGAGTGGTGTGGGGTTTGGAGTGTATAGCACTTGGTAGTATGTACATTAAAAGGTTGTGGAGTGTATGGCGGTGGGTAGTATGTGCAGGAGAGGGGTGTGGAGTGTACAGTGGTGGGTAGTATGTACATGAAAAGAGTGAATAGTGTATGGCGGCAAGTAGTATGTACTGGAGAGGGGTGTGGAGTGTACAGTGGTGGGTAGTATGTACATGAAAAGGGTGCAGAGTGTATGGTGGCAATTAAGTAGTATGTACTGGAGAGGGGTGTGCAGTGTATGAAGGTGGGTAGTGTGTGCAGGAGGGGGGGTGCAGATGGTATAAAAGTATATGGTGTGAATGAGCCCTAATTAATTTCTCCATTACTGCAGAGGTTTCTTGGCAGTGACATGCATAGAGCAACTGAAGTTAGCTGCATGGCACCGTACCGGCATCCCACCCTACTGCAGACACTGCTCTCATGCATCCTCTTTGGCTATTGAGAAATATTTTCAAATGAAAGCTTTTGTGCTTGGAGATCAGCATTAATCTGATTTTATTTAGATACTATCCTGGGTCAACATCCACTTCCTGGATTAACGCCGGCCATAGACGGGTCGAAAATCGGCCGATTTTTCGGCCGAAAAAAAAATCGGCCGAATTTCTCACTGTTAGTGGGGTAATTGGTCAGCCGTTTTTCGGGTTTTTTGCACTTTTTTTTATCAGTCATGTTGGAAAATTTACGGCCGATTTTGATGATCGGCCGATTTTGATGGGCAAAATGGTGATGATGGACAAATCTGCTGATCATTTTACCAATAAAAAATCCGTGCATGAGCTGTGACCTGCAAGGGACAGAAGTTATGGGATGAACTTGATGACTTTGTCGGCCAATATTTTTTACCATTGGTGGTAATGTCGGCCAACCGAACGACCAATTTTTCGTTTTTTTGGTTTTGTTTTTTTTTTTTCGAAAAATCGGCTGATTTTTGACCTGTCTATGGCCTGCATAAGTTGCTGACTCAAAGGTGACACAATCTAAATTCCGGTGCCTGTGCAATATACAGATTTTTTTCATTCAGTATTTTCTTTAAACACATTAACAAACCAGCAGAACTCCAGTAAATGTATTAGCACATTTAGGTTACGAATTACATGCACTTTGTATTTGTCACCATTTTATTTCTATCCATCATAGAAATTTCAGTACAGTCCAGAAAAGCAGAGCACTGTCTGTGTCTGAATAGGGTCTGTTTTTAAATATGCTGAAGTTCCTAACATTATATGCTTCCAGCTAGCTGGTCCTATATGGCATGATATTGACACAGCTCCAGATGATCCACATTGGTTCACAATTGATATGATCCAGAAATATTTATACAGAATAAAGGTGAATAAAGAACCTGGACTGGATGGCATACACCCACGGATCCTTAAAGAATTGAGCTTTGTCATTTCAAAGCCATTGTTTCTAATTTTTAGGGACTCTAACGACTGGCATAATACCACTGGATTGGCGTAAAGCCAATGTGGTGCCAATATTTAAAAAGGGGTCAAAATCTTTACCAAGTAATAATAGACCTGTTAGTTTACCTTCTTTAGTTGGGAAGATACTGGAGAGTTTAATAAAAGACCACATAGATGAGTTCTTGCTGGAAAAAAATATAAGCAACAGACAGCATGGATTCATGAAAGACAGAAGTTATTAAACAAATCTGATTTCTTTTTATGAGGAGGTGAGCAAAACCTTGGACTGAGGGGTGGCGGTGGACGTAGTATACTTGGACAGAGGGGTGGCGGTGGACATAGTATACTTGGACAGAGGGGTGGTGGTGGACGTGGTATATTTGGACAGAGGGGTGGTGGTGGACGTGGTATACTTGGACAGAGGGGTGGTGGTAGACGTGGTATACTTGGATTTTGCAAAAGCGTTTGACACAGTTCCCCACAGACAGCTAATGTGTAAGGTAAAGTCTATGGGCTTGGAAAAATCTGTATGTAAATGGATAGAAAACTGGCTAAAAGACCGTATTCAGAGAGTAGTGGTTAATGATTCATACTCTGAATGGTCTAGGGTTGTCAGTGGTGTACCCCAAGGTTCACTGTTGGGACCCTTACTTTTTAATATATTTATAAACAATATAGGGTCTGGGATTATAAATCCCATTTCAGTCTTTGCAGATGACACCAAGCTGTGCAGTGGAATAACGTCCTTACAGGATGTCTCCAATTTACAAGCCAACCTCAATGCACTGTTTAATTGGGCAACTATGTGGCAAATGAGGTTTAATGTTGATAGATGTAAGGTTATGCAATTGGGGGCTAAGAATATGCATGCATCATACATACTGGGGGGGTACAACTGGGGGAATCAATGGTGGTGAAGGATCTGGGAGTTCTGGTAGATCACAAGCTTAATAATGGCATGCAGTGCCAAGCTGCGGTTTCTAAAGTGAGCAAAATCCTCTCTTGTATTAAAAGAGGTATAGACTCCAGAGAGAGATATCATATTACCCCGGTACAAATCATTAGTAATACCTCATCTGGAATATGCAGTTCAGTTTTGGGCACCAATTCGCAAAAAGAACATTGGGGAACTGGAAAAAGTACAGAGAAGGGCAACCAAACTGATAAGAGGCATGGAGGAGCTCAGCTATGAGGAAAGATTAGAGGAACTGAATTTATTCTCTCTTGAGAAGAGGAGATTAAGGGGGGATATGATCAACATGTATAAATACATCAGTGGTTCATATAGTGAACTCGGTGTAGAGCTATTCACCCTGAGGTCATCACAGAGGACAAGGGGGCACTCTTTACGTCTGGAGGAAAAGAAATTTAATCTCCAAATACGAAATGGTTTCTTCACAGTGAGAGCTGTGAAAATGTAGAATAGACTCCCTCAAGAGTTGGTTCTCTCCAGCTCCGTGGATTGCTTTGAAAAAGGCCTGGATTGTTTATTAGATACACAGAATATAACTGGATACCAAAATATATAGGTAAAGTTGATCCAGGGAATATCTGATTGCCTCTCGGGGAATCAGGAAGGAATTTTTTTCCCTGCAGGAGCAAATTGGATTATGCTTTGCTGGGGTTTTTTTGCCTTCCTCTGGATCAACTGTGGGTGTAGGATTATAATTTTTTATTTTTAATAGTTGAACTGGATGGACTTTTGCCTTTTTTCAGCCAGACTAACTATATTGCATAGGAACTGAGAATGAGAAACAGCAAAGAATAGACAAACGGACGTGCTCAAGGGTAAAACACAGATCTGCCAACCACACCACTATCAACTCTACGGAAAAGAAAAGAAGACAAGAATAAGAAAAAGAGAGAAAATTGTTCCACTTGAACTTGGATAATGCAAACATACAATATTTAAAAGTTTTCATGCTAGTTTCATCCAGGACTTGTCTTGCAAGATTATGCAGGTAGTGTGAGAGTTGGTGCCCATGAAACATTTCTGTCTGATGCATTTTCAAAATATCCTATCAGTGAGTAATGTTCATGAACTCCTTTACCATGATAACATTGTGTACCCCATATAATCCCTTTTAAAGCTAGCATTAGAGTTATTAAATTTAAAGGTCATAACAGAGGACAAGGGGCAGGAAAGGAGGACAAGGGGAGGAAAAGAGATTTAACCTCTAAATGTGGAAAGGCTTCTTCACAGTAGGAGCTGTGAAAATGTGGAATTGACTCCCTCAAGCGCTAGTGCTGGTTAGCTCAGTAGATTGTTTTTTTTTTTTTAAAAGTCCTGGATTTTTTCCTAAACGCAAAAAATATAACAGGATATAATATTTATAGGTATAGTTGATCCAGTGAATATCCAATTGCCTCTCCGGGGATCAGGAAGGATTTTCTTTCCCTGCTGGACCAATTGGATCATGCTTTATTGTTTTTTTTCCTTCCTCTGGATGAACTGTGGGCATAGGATTGTTTATATGGAGGTTTTCTATGTGTGTGTGTGTGTGTGTGTGTGTTTTTCTGTGGGTTGAACTGGAGGCCTTGTGTCTTTTTTTCAGCCAGACTTAAGTAGCTATGTAAAACCATTGTGAAGTACAGAATAAAAAAAAAATAAATTAGACTGTTGCTGTGAAATGTATCCTGTCCAGAATGTATTCATTTGTTCATTTTATTATTTATTCATGTATTTGTAAATTTACTGAAGATCCACTTTAAAAAAAATTACATTTGTATTTAGTCCACCAACCTGATACCTTATTAGTTCAGTTGACCTCCCCCATTCAGTTCTAGGGCTAATTTAATATTGGCAGATATCATGCACAGCTTTACATGACCTTTATTACAGGCACAAATCAATAGAGAATTTGCATTACAATTGGGCATGAAGCTGGTGCCAGTTCACCCCAATCCGCTGTGAGTCACAGGAAAACAAAATGGCTGATGCCGAGATAATTGTGCGTAATGATACATTCAAGTAACGCTGGAATTTTATGACTGGGAATTATTCATACGTATGCCAGGCTTCCAGGAAAAAGTCCCCGCAAGTACATTTTTGTTTTCCCACAGGAATTTGCCCATGAGGATTAATACTTTCCAGACAAAGCTGTTGAAGGGGGCTGCCTTCCTGATTGACCTGACAGCAAAGATGAGGTGTTATCCAAGGTGAAAAGTAATTCTGTTAAGGCAATCTAGTCTGGTATTCAAGTGATCTTTATTGATCTTCTACTGTATCAATAAATATACAAATGTATCAGTTTTGTTCCAGTCTCTTGAGAAATTAAAGCATGATTTTAGTTCTTAAAGTGTTACTAAACCCACAACAGTAAAATCAGTCTATATATGCAGTAAATCATGCTTGTAATACTCACTGTGGAACCTAAGGGGTTAATTCTCCACATTGTGTAAAAAGGATGTTTGATCCTCTCTTCTCTGATCCTCTCCTTCTTCCATTGTCCCCTAAATATCTCCTGATAGAACAGAGGTTTTGGAGTCCCTCTCCACATGCTCAGTTTGGTGTATATTGCTAGTTTTATTTTTCTTGGGAGAGTGCATGTGATCAGCAAAGGGCCAATCAGCACTGTCCAGACAGAGGTCAGGGGTCCTGTATTCTCCTAGAGGAGAATGAACACTCCTCCTACAAGCTTTAACCAGTGCTCTGCTGGACACTGATAGAAGTCACAAGACTGCTCTAACTGCTGATGATAAAAGGTGTTTCGCAGTCTATATTTACTACAATAATCATGTCCTGTGTGCCTGTGAGAGACTAGATATAGTGAATGCAGGGTCCTGGTTTTAGTAATACTTAAGTGACTGTAGTTCACTTAAGTATATATATATATATATACACACTTTATTAGGTAAACCTTGCTAGTGCCAAGAAAATATCCCCTACACCATTACACCAGCACCACCAGCCTGAACCGTTGATACAAGGCAGGATGGATCCATGCTTTCTGACCCCACCATCTGAATGTTGCAGCTGCAATCAAGACTCATCAGACCAGGCACTGTTTTTCCAATCTTCTATTGTCCAATTTGGGTGAGCCTGTGCAAATTGTAGCCTTCATTTTCCTGTTCTTAGCTGACAGGAGTGGCACCTGCGGTGGAGACATACTGTGAACTTCACCCATCTCCTGATGAAGCTATTGATGTGAAACATTTCCAGCATAAGGCGTCCTCCTATTAAGTTACCAGTTCCATTTTGTTGACATTGAGTCATTTTGACTATTTCTGTTCTCAATATAAATTTGTTTAACTGGTTCCTGATATTGCCTCTGTAGGGTGTTTACTACTTACAATTGATGTGCACCGACATACTTCATTAGATGTTTTAATTTATGTTTTATCTTTTTTTTGCACAAATAAACATATGGGTTTTTATCTAAATTTGATGTGTAATTCACTGACTGAGGAACCATACCTTTAAAGTTCAGCTTCATTTTTTCTGTTTGATGCTAGGGCCTAGCCCTAGCAGTTGCAAGGGAATGCAGGAAAATCAGGTACATAGGTTTGGAGGGCTTTGCAGAGACATGTCACTTTGCACCGCATGGTCAAAGTGCCAGTATCGCTTTGTAGTTGTTTTGACTATGCATTCTACACATAGCTGCAGATCACTATAGATTCCTGAAACCTATTGCAATGGCAAGTGTAATTCAATCACCTCTCTTTGTACGTCCAGATTTAGCTATGAAGTGCTCTTAGTGCTCTTGACTTTTACAAGATCAATCACTAGTAAGGTGGATTTAACCATCAAAAGGTATGCCTAGGTTTTGCAGAATAAGAAAGATGGACAAAAACGACATAATGTGGTGTAGTTTTGTGTCCCTCTAAAAATAAAGAATTATATCTTAACATACACTTAGCATAAATACCTGAATTTATCCAGAACCTCAGCCTCATGCGCACAGCATTACTTAAACTGGGAAAGGGAGGAGCAACACTGGGAGCCAATCAGGTTCTGCTGCACTGTACATGTGTTGACAGGGAACATGCTGACATAAGAAGAGAGCAGAGAAATGGCATATCAGTGCGTTGCTGCTCCTTCATGGTTCAGTCATCAGGCTGCAGGCGAGTAGGTGACACCAATGTATTCTGTAACACCAAGTTGTGCTGTGTGGCTAAGGAATATATGAATCACACTGCACTGAACTGCAAATCTATTGGCAGATAATACAGCTCATATTTAACCACTTTCCATCCAGCCCATGTACAGTGGGGCAAAAAAGTATTTAGTCAGCCACCAATTGTGCAAGTTCTCCCACTTAAAAAGATGAGAGAGGTCTGTAATTGGCATCATAGGTAGACCTCAACTATGAGAGACAAAATGAGAAACAAAATCCAGACAATCACATTGGCTGATTTGGAAAGAATTTATTTGCGAATTATGGTGGAAAATAAGTATTTGGTCAATATCAAAAGTTCATCTCCATACTTTGTTATATATCCTTTGTTGGCAATGACAGAGGTCAAACATTTCCTGTAAGTCTTCACAAGGTTGGCACACACTGTTGCTGGTATGTTGGCCCATTCCTCCATGCAGATCTCCTCTAGAGCAGTGATGTTTTGGGGCTGTTGCTAGGCAACACGGACTTTCAACTCCCTCCAAAGGTTTTCTATGGGGTTGAGATCTGGAGACTGGCTAGGCCACTCCAGGACCTTGAAATGCTTCTTACGAAGCCACTCCTTCATTGCCCAGGCGGTATGTTTGGGATCATAGTCATGTTTGAAGACAAAGCCACGTCTCATCTTCAATGCCCTTGCTGATGGAAGGAGGTTTGCACTCAAAATCTCACGATACATGGCCCCATTCATTCTGACCTGTACATGGATCAGTCGTCCTGGTCCCTTTGTGGAGAAACAATCCAAAGCATGATGTTGCCACCCCCATGCTTCACAGTAGGTATGGTGTTTTTTGGATGCAATTCAGCATTCTCTCTCCTCCAAACACGACGAGTTGTGTTTCTACCAAACAGTTCTAATTTGGTTTCATCTGACCATATGACATTCTCCCAGTCCTCCTCTGGATCATCCAAATGCTCTCTAGCAAACTTTAGACGGGCCCGGACATGTACTGGCTTAAGCAGGGGGACACTTCTAGCACTGCAGGATTTGAGTCCCTGGCGGCGTAGTGTGTTACTGATGGTAGCCTTTGTTACGTTGGTCCCAGCTCTCTGCAGGTCATTCACTAGGTCCCCCGTGTGGTCCTGGGATTTTTGCTCACCATTCTTGTGATCATTTTGACCCCACAAGGTGAGATCTTACGTGGAGCCCCAGATCGAGGGAGATTATCAGTGGTCTTGTATGTCTTCCATTTTCTAATTATTGCTCCCACAGTTGATTTCTTCACACCAAGCTGCTTGCCTATTGCAGATTTAGTCTTCCCAGCCTGGTCCAGGATGGCAGCCGTACTTCCTGGACAGGCGTGGAAAGCACATGTCGGGCGTGACATAACGCGTTTTGGAGCATGCGTAGACACTGCTTCCTCAGACCGTCCTCATAGTCTGAGGAAGGAGTGTCTGCGCATGCTTGGAAACGCGTTACAGCCCCCTTGACGTCACGTCCAGCGTGTGTGTTCCACACATCTCCTGGAAGTACAGTCGCCATCTTGCCCGTTCGTTCCACCACACTCACTACCGCTGGTCGGCTCAGTGTCCCCCCCGGCACTATACCTGATGAGCTTTTATCTGACTGCTATCTTGTAAGTGCTTTTAACCTTTTACTATTTAACAAAAACTGCTGCATACTGCACTTAGAGGTGCCTTCTTTGCAATTTAATCTGAGGGACTTATTTCTTTTATATTACAAAGAATACAACAGTAGGAGTGTAAATGCCCTGGTCATAAGGGTAGAACATCCAGGAATTACAGCAAGGACATCTTAATGTAAACTGGACAGCACAGTGGCTAAATGGTTAGCACTTCCGCCTGGCAGTACTAGGGTTGTTGGTTCAAATCTCAACCATGGCACCACTTGCCTGAAGTTTGCATGTTCTCCCTGTGTCTGCATGGGTTTCCTCTGGGTACTCCGGTTTCCTCTTACACTCCAAAGACATGCTAGTAGGTGAATTGGATCCTGTCTAAATTGGCCCTAGTATGTATATGTATGAATGTGAGTTAGGGACCTTAGATTGTACACCCCTTGAGGGTTAGGGACTGATGTGAATGTACAAAACATATGTAAAGTGCTGCGTAAATTGACGGCGCTATATAAGTACCTGAAAAAAAAAAAATAATAAAACTGGTCATGACAGAAGCTACTGTGTCAGAACTCTTCTGAAAATGCTAGTTGCCTGGCTGTTATGCTCATCTTCTGGTTATAATAACTATCCGAGTCACTGACCAAGAACAAGTTACATAGTAAGTCAAACTGAAAAAAAGACACAAGACCATTTAGTAAAATCAACAGAAAAAAATTACACCTGCGTACATAAATAAATTGAAACCCTTCACATACAGAATCCTATACCCAAAGTTGATCCAAAGGAAGGCAAAAAACGACCATATAAAGTGTGATCCAATTTGCTCCACTAGTGGAAATAAAATTCCTTCTTGCTCTCCTAAGGCAAATGGACATGCCCTGGATCAACAATCGCTGTTGTTATTATTTTATTAGATATTCTGTGCATTTAGGAATGCACCCAACTGTTTTAACAATCAACTTAGCTGGCAAAAACATATATGGAGATCAGGAGAGTAAAAATAGTCAGCGGTTCTTATCTATATAGTTATTCTAGGTAATCAAAGTACTAAAGATAGCATGACAGCCAGGCAGCTAGCATTTTCAGGTGGGTTCAGGAGTTTTTTTTAATGTTGAGTCCCTGAGAGCCAAAAAAGTGATTTCATGTATCAGAGTTCAGCCACAAGTAGAAATATTAGAAACCACTATGGAAATATGAGAACAGTAATCTTCTGACCCATATAAAGGGAACAAGAAGTTTCAGAGCTGCAATACCGGCACCACGGCAACTTGGCATTAAATGCTGTACAATTTGGCACAGGGCGGATATTTACCTAATAGTTTGGAGGATAGTTATGTTACGTTTAATAGTTCAGGTGGCAGTTTGGTCTTAAGGGCTATGGGTTAAAATAGTTAGGTCTAGGGTCAGAGGTTGGGCTCGGAAATAAAATAGATTTAAAGTGTTACTAAACCCACAACAGTAAAATCAGTCTGTATATGCAGTAAAGCATGCTTGTTATACTCACTGCGGAACCTAAGGGGTTAATCCTCTGCATTGTGTAAAAAGGCTGTTTGATCCTGTCTTCTCTGCCCCTCCTCTTGTTGAAATGACCACCTGATACAGACTGAATCCGTAGTCACATGCACATGCTCTGTTTGGTGTGTATTGCTAGAGAGTTCTTTCTTTCTTTCTTTCTTCGGTGAGTGCATGTGATCAGCACAGGGCCAATCAGCACTGTCCAGACAGAGGGTCAGGACTTTCACATCTTCCTAGAGCAGAAAGAAAACTACTCCTACAAGCTTTAACCAGTGATCAGTCGGACACTGATAGAAGTCACAAGACTGCTCTAACTGCTGATGAGAAAAGGTATTTAGCAGTTTATATTTACTAAAATAATAGCATTTCCATGTTGTGTGTACTGTGGGAGACCAGATATAGTGCATGCAGGGTCCTGGGTTTAGTAACACTTTACGTATTAGGGCTCACTAGGTAAGGTTTTAAAGTGACCCAGTGCCCAGACTATTCACATTTTCTTCATTGAACTATTTACAGTTTTCTGAGCAAGCAATAAAAGCCCTGGGCATTTCTAAGCTGTTAGATACAAACTAAAACCAACTTTAGAGTCTCTGTTGTGATCTTTGAGCAGGATTTACTTCACAGTACATGCAACTAGAGAGATCAAAGAGATCTTTTATAGATTTTTACTGCTTGTTAGTGAATATGTTAAATAAATATATATATAAGGGCCAGGGATTTTTTTTCCTCAGAGAATGGGTGCAGTACTCCCCCTTTCCACTCACCCTTTGTCTCCACCCTCTACCCACCTCTAAGCAGTTTCCCTTGATTCCAGCCCTACCCACCTCCAAGCAGTGTCCCTTGGTTCCAGCCCTACCCACCTCCAAGCAGTGTCCCTTGGTTCCAGCCCTACCCACCTCCAAGCAGTGTCCCTTGGTTCCAGCCCTACCCACCTCCAAGCAGTGTTCCTTGGTTCCAGCCCTACCCACTTTCGAGCACTGTCACTCAGTTTCACCCCCTACCCATCTCTCCACTCTTTTAGAGAAAACAGAACCAAGTATCATTTTGTGGTGATAAGTAATTTGTAAAACATTTGTTAATGACAGCAAGAGAGACAGTAAAATAGATCCCCTGCAGGAAGCAACAAATGATCCCCTCAGCAACAATGGACCCTCTTGCGACAAAATACCCTCCAACAACAATAGATCCATCCCAGCAACATATAGACCCTCACGATCAACAATAGATCTCCTAGCAGCCAACATTGATAGCCCATCCAGCAGTCAGCAACAATAGATCTTCCAGTATACCCCACCACCCCTCACCACTACAGACATGCTGGTGCTGAAGGTGCTGGAACTGCATTCCCCATGTTCCCGATGGAAAAAAGCCCTGATGAGGGCCCATTTACACTTCTGAGTTTTAATGCACACGTTATAACATATTTAAACTTTATGCCCAACTTCTCCATAGTTTTTTTCGGTATTTTATTGCATCAGCAGTCTCATTGAAGTCAACGACAACATAATCAAAATGCAAACCTTGGTCAATGGCTTTAAAACTCTATCCATTCTAACGTGAAAACACATTGGAAAGGCATGACAACACGCATCATTAACACATCAATGAGCAAAGGAAATGCATGTCCATGTGTGACTATGCATTTGCCTAATCCTACATATGTCCAAGCATAGAGGCATAGATCTAAATGGGGCCCTTAAAGTATATTTAAACCCTCACCTTGTAAAACATATATGTAATATATATATATATATATATATATATATATATATATACATATATTTTATTTTTTTTTTTATAAATGATCGCATTCCCTCTGTTCTCAGCTGCATGAGGAGCTCAGGGAAGAGAAACAGCAGCACACTGATCTTCCCAGTGAATGACTGCTCATGGAAAGGAGGGGCATATCAGCAGAAGTCCTATTATTGGAGGAAAGCATGCTGAGTACACAGCACAGCTACAGAATCTGACCACGCTGTGCTCTCATGCCTAGTGTGGTCAGTTTTTAATAGGAAAGCAGAGGGACTGTCAGGAACACCATGGATTTCATACAAAGGAAGCAATACAAAGAGAACAGGATCTTTCATGGTACAGCAGGCACATATCAGGAATATGCAATATTGGGTTTACAAATTCTTTAAAGCCCAAGGTCTAGGCACAGAGCCACTTTAAGGGCTCCCTTTAGGAGTTAAATGTCTGGAAGGGATGAGTGTTAAGGGCTCCATTTAGTGGTTAAAGCAACCCTGTCAGTCTGTGAAAAAATTGTAAATAACAGCTCCCTGCAATAGCTAGTATACTCTCCTGCTCATTTATTTCACGTTCCATCCATTTCAGTGCTGCAGAGTCTATAAGATTACTTTGCAATTAACATTTCTTAGATGCCTGGGTCCCAGAAGTGTTGAATGTTGGAATGGAGGGAGAGAGGAGACATAGGCATTCAAAGAGGTGAGTATAATTACTATTATATTGTTTAAAAAACTGACAAGATCACTTTAAGGGGTCTATTTATAAAAAAAAACTCAATGCACACTACACATCCTATAGTCCATAATCCATAGAACATTCCTACATACAATGGGACCATGGACAACGAACATAGCCACCCAATAACAAGAGGAGAGATCACAACAGCAAAAAAAATATTTTGGATATCTGGAGGAGTTTGAGAGCAATATACAGAACTTTTATAAGTTAAGAATACATACTTGAATAGAAGTTAAGCCAGAGTTTAGTGTCACTTTAAATATCAGAAGTTAGGATTTCCAAAGGAGAGTTCATCATTGTCAGCCTCCATGAACCTCTCATGTCTCTTCAATAATTAAGTGGGGAGCTCAGGAATCAGAATCCAGAGCTCAATTGCTGGTGTGGGGTATTTACCCACATTCTGGATATAGGATATACTTAAGCCGGCCATAGATCAAATCTCAGCCGGTTCAGCAAGGTACAGCCTGAGGGCAAGGAGGGGGTGATTGGGTTCTTCTAGACCAGGCACTGTGGACAGGGCGGCCCTCCAGCTGTTGCCAAACTACAAGTCCCATGAGGCATTGTAAGATTGACAGTTACATGCATGACTCCCAAAGGCAGAGGCATGATGGGACTTGTAGTTTCGCAACAGCTGGAGGGCCACCAGTTTGACACCCCTGGTGTACACTGAGTGAATAAGTCAGGTTCCAGTTAACCTTCAGTAACAGAATGATGTCCCGCAGGGCACCTACCGTGAACCTAATGCATGCACTTTGTTCCTCTTACTCTTCCATACCTGGTGGCTAAGTCAAGGGCCTCCGTGATGCAGATCTGCTCCCATTGCTGTGAGAGATGGACCACTGGGAAGGGGGCCCCAGAAGCAACCCCCTCTCTACCGGAAGACACCTCACCTAGCACAGGTACCACGCTTCGCAAAAGGCTGCTTGTACTGGATACTAGCCTACTAATAACTAGCCTAATAACTCTTAGCAACCACTTCATTCTCTTCCAAACCATGTTGACTCTCAAAGAGACTGACTTCATACCCCAATGTGCTGTCTATGTGTGTAGTGTCAGTTACTTTCATACACCGCTTTAGAATTACTTCAGACCAGGCAGGACAATGGTTCAAAAGGCTTTGCTGATAAAACTCAGCATAACAGTTTTAAAGGCAAGAGTCCTTTCCCTAACTAATCCTAACTGTGACTGTGGCTGCTCCAGCATACCTGCATAGGTAGAGTCCATAAGTGGTAAGCCCAGAATGTCAGGAGTCCTTGACAACGGTGTTCTAATGAGTCATTGTACCTCAGACCCCAAGTCCCAGCAGCCCCACTACATGGTGGCATTGCGAAGTCTCTGCTAGCAGAGTTCAGCTGCAGGCTTAGATGACTCTCTGCAGACCCTCTGGACTTGGAACTCTCTGACCACCTGAAGCTCTCTGTACTCAACCCCTTGCCCCTTTTATAAACACAAAAGACAGGGGGCTGGACCCAGAAAAGCCCACGAACTTAGCCCAGAGAAGGCGGCAAAAGCATTAACCCCTTCCTAAATTAAAATAACTACAGTAGGCAACCTGCCTACAAGCCGAGATTCAAACCATCTATGGGCAGGCTGATTGTATCCCATTTGATTGTTGTACGACTTGGGTACAACCAGCATGTCAGATTGTTACATGCAATTATTGCCCATGGCTGCTAGCAATAATCACTGTGTTCTCCTGGAAGGGATGGCTCCCTGCACCCCCCCCCCCCCTCTCCCGAGCCAGAACACAATAGCTCCCCAGGAAGGATTCCCTCCGTCAACACGTTATTCTTTCCTACAACCTGTAGTTACAGGAATGAAGATCGCATCATCTATGTCCTGTCTTAGTCTTGTACTCCCTGCTGATTAAAGTTATGTCTTCTCCAGACCCCTATTGTGAGAACAGGTATTCGTTGGTCAGTCATGTAGATCATCTGACTCATTTACACAGTTTTTATTGATTAGTTATACATATAAAATATGTGCTATAGAGGTTGTTGATTACATTTTAAAAGTAAAATGATCTTTTAAAGGGTGAGTGTATTTTGAAAAGAAAACCTAGTGTTGAAATCCTGCCCTGTCCACCCTGCTCTGTCCACTGTACTTACACCCTGCTGGCCTATGACATAGTGTGCAGGTATCATCACTAGCCTAAAAAAATAATGACTGTGTCCATTTAAAGCATGATGCATGTGTCTGGGTCTGCCATTATTTTCAATCGCTGGTGCATGCCTACTATTTCAGGGGTTTCTTATATAGAATATGCTGGTTCTTGTTGGTGAAGTTCACCGCTAATAGGTCTGGGCATGGGGCACCAGCAGCTGAGAACAAATGAACATTGTAGCTTCTTCCAGTTTTCCTAAAATAAAAAGTTTATCTTAAACCCATAACACATTGGGGTTGATTTACTAAAGGCAAATAGACTGTGCACTTTGCAAAGTGCAGTAGCACTCTGCAAGTGTAGTTGCTCCAGAGCTTAGTAAATGAGAAGCTCAGCTGACTTCCATCAACCAATCGTGCAAGCAAAAATGCTGTTTTTTTATTTTCCTTGCATGTGATTGGGTATTCTTGGCAAAGGGAAGCTTCAACTCATTTACTAAGCTCTGGAGCAACCGCTCTTACAGAGTGCTATTGCACTTTGCAAAGTGCACAGTCTATTTGCCTTTAGTAAATCAACCCCATTACCTTTAACATTCTCCTAAAATGAGCCTTTAACCTGTTCCAAAACAACTAACCCACCTCAACTCTTACACTTAGGGGTCTATTTATACAAAAAAGTTGTTGCATGAATGTCATAGCATATGACAGTAATATCCTTGCGTATGTTTTAATAGCTTGACATTTTTCACATACATGTTAAAATCAGCATTTTTTAGCGAGAAAATTACTTAGAACCCCCACACATTAAATATTTTCTGAAAGTAGAGGGCTTGAAGAATAAAATGGTAGTTTTTAAAATTTTTATGTTGCATGATAATTTGCACATTTTCAGGAAAAAATGCATTTAAATGAATTTCAGTGCACACAATATAATACTTACATTTTTGTAAGATATAAAAGATGATGTTGCATCAAGTAAATATATACAAAACATATCAAGATTTAAAGTTCTGCACTCCTGTGATGTGGCAACAAACTACGGTACCTAAAACTGACCATAGGCGACAGTTTAAAGCCTTTACAGGTTATCAGTTAGAGTTAAACATAAGCTATGGCACTTGAATTATTGTTCTCACTCCAAAGTTTTTGGTGATACTATACATGTGTGGTGCAATCACCATTTACATATGTGTGCCGGACCTATGTGAGCGTTTTCATTTTCACATTTTAAATGTATTTATTTTACACTTTAAAACATTTATTTCCTTTAACTTTATTGCTGTCACAAGGCACAAGATACCTTGTGATAGCTTTGGATAGTTTCACTCGACCTATTAAAAAAAAAAAGTCATTAGCTCCAAAAACTGTAGCTGCTGACTTTTAAAAATCAGCCACTTACCTGTCCCTCAGTCCCGCGGTGTGTCCCCTGCAGCTCATTTCACCAGCCGTCCTGGATTCCAGGAGGCCGGCATCTTCAGTGTGGGCACCCGGCTGTGATAGCTTGCGGCTACACAGCCGGGTACCCACTGCGCATGCGTGAGTAGCACTGCGCTTCGTGAATGGTCCTGTAGTCTTCTGGGACCTGTCATGTGTCCCAAAAGACTACAGGGAGGGAGGGAGGACACCTTCCATTTCCGATCGCCTAGTCGATCGGACCGGAAGTGGGATTGGGTACCTGTCACATTCGGGTACCCTCTACCCCCCCTCCCCCCCCGCTCCCCAAAGGTGCCAATCCTTAATGGGGAGCAGTCCTTAAAGCAGAACTTCCCCTTTTGGGTGGAGCTCCACTTTAAGTCTGTATGAAGACATCAGGGACCTATTAGACCCCTGATATTTCCCTTACCCTTCAAAGCATCTAATCAAACAGAGACCATGTTTGTTCAGAAGCTTCCAAGGCTCTAATAGCCAGAAAAAGGCAGCACTGAAACCGGATGTGACTAAATCCTCATCATTTCTGACTTCATCACAGAGAAGATCAGGGAACAGATGTTCCTTCATCTTGTCTGTGGGCATCCAACCCAACTGTTTACAACAGTCCCAGGCACCCTGGTGAAATGGGAAAGCCAGAGAATGGTGATGGGCAACTTTGGGGTAGTGGGGGCCTTCCAAGCACTGTAAAAGAGAGCAGGCGGGTGTAAAGCCACTCGCATCAATTTTACTGGGAAGCTGATCGCTGGCTGTAAAAAATGATACCAGGATCATGGTTGCAGCTGTAGTTATGATCCTGGTATAACCACTTGAGGTCCAGGCCATTTATATATACACATTGGACAACAAGTGTTTTAAATATGTGCAAAATGGTGTTTTCCTGGCTGTTATGATTATGCTTTAGCTTCAATGTTGTTTGAATAGCTAACCTGGTAAAAGTATAGAAATAAGGAGGTCTACTCTGTTGTGGCACGTATATAGAGCTTGGTTGTTCTGGGTCAGTGATTTAAAAATACATAAGTCACACAGAGCCAGGCAACTAGCATTTTTAGAAGAAGACCAGATATGACAGGCCCTATACTTGCCCCATGACAGAACAGAGTCTCTTTGAGAGACCTGTGCTAGAAAGGTTTCAGAATACCCAGGTGTTACTTCAGTGATAAACTCATGACTTCTCTAATGTATGAATGGGATTTATGGCACCATATCCATGTCTACTGCTATTGTAATACTGGGATGTGTAGCTCTGCATTCACTGTGTGCTGCTATTGGAACACTGTGTGGGGGGGCATTCAATTATATATCCAAAGGGATGTTGGGGCTAAAAAGTAGTTCTATATCCACTACTATTGGAACACTGGAACTTCTAGTTTCTTATCTGCTGGGTTCTGCTATTAGAACATTGGGACTTGTAGTGCTTTATCACTACTACAGTATATTTAGTGTGTGCTATATGAAAAATATTATTAAAAATATATATTTTTTAAATATATTCTTCAGATTTTTTTTTAACATATAAAAAAGTAATTTTAACATATATTTTACATATATTTGTAAATGCATTCCAAAAATGTAGATTTGTATTTTTAAAGACATACAGTATATTTGAAATGTATTTTTAAAAATATTTTTCATATATTATGTAATAAAAACACATTGCAACATGCAGTGTATGTTTATATATATATATATATATATATATATATATATATATATATATATATATATGTTTTGTTTTTTTTATTGACATATATTTTGAAATATATTGAACATGGCCAAAATTTCAGCATTTCAAATATATGTAAATATATTTGGGAAGAATATTTTTAAAATATATTTTTCTTCCATATGAGATATTAGCTGGAGTTTGACTTCAGTAAATGTATCTAAATCTGCAAGTGCATCTAACACTACTTTCCCCCCCAGACTAACAATGCTGCTGTCCAATTGTGCCACCTGTGCTCCTTCATCCAGAGCGGGAGCACCCTAAAACAGGTGTATTACTCGGCAGATCACTAGGTGAAAACAGGGGAAAAGGAAAACAAAGGCAGCCACCTGATCTAATGATTGGTTAATAGTAATACATTACATTTTTGGTTTGGGGTTTAATAGAGCTTTAAGCCTTCTATGACAGGGACTTGTGTTTCCAACACCTTCCAACAACCACAATCTTCCATCAGATAGAGCTGAGAAGTAGAAGGATTACAGACAAATGTCAACTTTTAAAAGTGATCCTTCAGGTGTGATTTTGAGCCAAGGAGCTCAGTTAACCACTTCATACCTTGGGTGGCCCCAGCAAAGCTCTCTGTACCATTTAATGGGTCCCCTCCGGCGAGGAAGATCATAATTAAAACAGACAATCCAAGTCCTGCCTGCAGCTGGCAGCGAACTCTCAATGCTTGCAGCCACTTTGCTGGGCTTTCTTTTGGACAGCTGCGCCCTCTAGTGTCTATTCCTATCCCTGCTCAGTCCTCGTGATGTCGCTGGTAAGAAAAGCAGCTGCTGAAAGAGATTTCCCCCGGAGATGGTTAGTGCAAGCAGCATGCCATGCCACTTACAGAGCAGAGGTCCCGATCTCCTGAGATCAAGCTTTCACTCTTTGGTCTCAGCATCTTCACGTGATCCAGAGGAGGACATCAACATCATCATCATCAGGACGCCTAGGGATTGAAGCAACTCTGCAAAAGTTGGGTATGAGAGTTTCCCTGGACTAAATGATGCTCTAGCTGCTGGTGGATTACTTGCTTGGTGATCTCCTGCTCCAGCATCCACATTGTAGTGCCTATGGATGACCTTTTAAACACAACTGTGGGTGAGAACTTTTCAGTTCTTCCCTTTTCTCCAAACTTCTGGGACAATGGAAGTTCCATAGTCCACAACCAAACCGATGCTAATAGGACTCACCTGCAAGTAGACTTTACAAGGGCTATGGTCCTTGGATTCACCTTGGGAGCCTTTATATCTGTGGCCATTGTGGGCAACATCATGGTTATTATCTCAGTGGTGGCCAACAGGCAGTTGAGGATCCCAACCAACTATCTGATAGTCAACTTGGCCATTGCTGACCTTCTCCTCAGCACCACCGTTTTACCTTTCTCTTCAGCCCTTGAGATTGTCGACGCTTGGGTATTTGGGAAGATATTCTGTGACATTTGGGCTGCCATGGACGTTCTGTGTTGTACAGCTTCAATTTTCAGCCTCTGCGCCATTTCCATCGACAGGTATATAGGAGTTCGCTACTCTCTTCGGTACCCTACTATAGTGACCAGGAAAAGAGTCTTGCTGGCTTTACTCTGTGTCTGGATATTGTCTATAGTGATCTCCATAGGACCCTTACTAGGATGGAAGCAGCAGACAGCTACTGATGAGTATGTGTGTGATATTACAACAGAGCCTTTCTATGCCATCTTCTCCTCCCTGAGCTCCTTCTTCATCCCACTTGTTGTCATTCTGGTGATGTACTGTCGAGTCTATGTGGTAGCCAAGAGGATCACCAAGAACTTAGAGGCTGGGGTGATGAAAGAAAGGATGGACTCCAAGGAGCTAACACTCAGGATCCACTGCAAGAATATGAATGATGGCATGTCTAACAATAAAAACAAAAACCAGCAGACTCGCAGCTCCTTGTCTGTGAAACTCCTTAAATTCTCCAGGGAGAAGAAAGCTGCCAAGACATTAGGGATTGTGGTGGGCTTGTTCATCCTGTGCTGGCTTCCATTCTTCACGTCTCTACCTTTAGGTAAGCATCAAATATAAAAGAAGTGTGCTCAGTCAACACTTACTCCAAAAAATACTGTGTATTTTTGTTTGATGCTAATGCATTAAAGTGGAGCTCTATATAAAACTTTTTTTTTTAGTTTTGGATACAATGAGGAAGGTTTAGATACTCTGTCAGGACTCGGTGACTGGTGGAAATTTCCCCAAAACCACATAGCTTGCTGTGATGGCAAGAGATTAGCACCTAGTTTTATAGTTCCCCTCCCTGAAATCTGTATATTACTATGGACAATCAGCTAGAAGTCATCAATCAGGGTTTTATGTGCCTCCTAATAGACTGTTCATAGGAATATATGGAGGGCACTTAAAGCAGACCATCACCCCCTTCAATAATTTAACATAACCCCCCCCCCCAAATCCTGTTACACAATTGGAATTTTGTGCCTCCTGGGATTCCATGTCTCGAATGCCAGGAAGATTTGGGGCAATTTCCACCACACTGCGCAATATGCCCCGCGCTGTGCATGCGCTGAGGCCATCAACATGGGGTGAGCTGCAAGAACCAGTAAGAGAAAGCCAGCCCCCTGATGGCGGTGCAGGGCACAGCATGCAGAAGTAGCTCAGTGGGTTACACCAGACAATGCTGGATTCATTGGGCATGTATGTGTTGTGGGGACAACCCAGCAGATAAGATTAAAAGGGAAATAAATAAAAACGTATGGAGGAGGGTAGAGTGAAGTTTCTTCTCAAGTGTCTTGACTCTGTGCTGTAGTTATGTGTAACAATAAAAACTTGGTTAGGGGTCAAACCGTTTTCACTTCAAAAGAAAAAGAAAAAAAAAAGAGGTAGAGTTTTGCTGTACTTATGACTGAGGTGAGAGATGAGCCAATTATATGGTGTCACGAGTCTGCATGTATCATCAGCTGTTTATTTAAATAGTATCTAAAGCCAAAACTTTATTTTACATTTTTAGTAGGGAAAGTTAAAGTGTTTTTTTTTTCGCTATCTTGGTCTCATTGTGGAGATTTTTTTTCAGAGACACAGCAGGAAGTGAGAGGAAATCTCCTCAAAGTAAGAGACAGTTGTTACCTGAACAGTAGTCCCTACTGAAAGATCTTCTGTTACCTCCCGTTCCTGTGACAGTCAAAAAATGTTCCATTGCCCATCAATGTCTGCTATTTTGCATCAGCACTTTTATTCCTTCTTTTTTTTTTTTGTCACTTGCACTCGCATGACAAGTCGTACCAGTATGACCAGGGTCTCAATGATTTTTTTAGGTGCCTAAGACCCCGGTCATACAGGTGCGACTTGTCATGCAATTTGATCGTTTCAATTCGCACGAGAAGTCGCACCCTATTGTCTTCAATTGAAGCGGTCATATCGGTGCAATTTTGGCTTCTTCTGAGTCGCACTGATTTTGAAACTAGCATGCACTACTTTTTGCAAGTTCAGGTGCGACTTGCAAAGACATCTGTGCATGAAGTCGCACAGCTGTCTTGCAAGTCACACCTGAAGTCGCACTGACATCCAACTTTGAAATCGTGCGACTTCAAGTAAAGTTGCACGATTTCAAAGTCGGATTCAGTATGACCGAGCACTTAATCACAGATAAGAATTGAATCTAGGATTCAAAGGGATTTGATTGTACAGGTAAAAAGTATTAAAGACCAGGGATATTTACAGGAACAAAACTGCACAAGAAAAAAAAGCTTAAGGCTGGCCATACACTATACAATTTTCTGCCATTAGATTTACCTTCAACTATGTAGTGCAAGGGTCTGCCTAACTGGATACAATTGAAAGTGTTGTTTATGGTTTGACCTCATATTATATGGTTTTTGGTAAATTTAAAGTTAAATTCTCAAGAAAATTGTATAATGTATGGCCAGCCTTAGACTGGCCTTGTCTGATTTCCTGGGCCAAGGGGAGAACAAATGTTTCTCAAATTTTAAATGCAAAGTTTTTACAAAATAAAGTGTCTAGAACTAAGTGGTCGTTTTTTTTTTTTTGACCAATACATCAACCATTTGGATAGATAGATAGATAGATAGATAGATAGAGTACGATAGATAGATAGATAGATAGATAGATAGATAGATAGAGTACGATAGATAGATAGATAGATAGATAGATAGATAGATAGATAGATAGATAGATAGATAGAGTACGATAGATAGATAGATAGATAGATAGATAGATAGATAGATAGATAGATAGATAGCTATTTTTATAGAATATATATATAATCTTTATTTTTTAAATATTTATTTAGCATGTAGATGTTTCCAAAAATTATTGGCTAAAAATCGATGATGCCTTTAGCATCCAATCCAAGCTCTCCTTTGTATCTTGTTATGGAGGAATAACATCTGGAGTTTGTTTGGTATGGGTAGCAAACACCTTGTTTTTTTTTTACAATCCTTTTTACAATCCTTGTGGTTTACGTTCATTTAGAATATCGATACATTTAGCATAGCTACAGGAAAGACAACCTCTGAGTTATGTAACAGGCGTAGTGCATGGAACAAGGATGTGCGATAATTCGTAGCAAAAGGAATTGAACTTTTATTTCGAAAAATGAAAGCAATGAAATTGCATGATAGACTGGCTACTGTAAGTTATTCTACTAAAATACACTTCACTGTTGGGAAAAGGAGAAATTTCACTGAAAAATATTGTTACATGGCATATATAAATATTGGTGTGGCAAAAGGCAGCTTTTTTTAATAAAATCATTTTTTCTGTTTATTTAAAAAAAAAAAAGTTTTCTCCTTTTAACCTCTTGCTGTCTGCCGAACATACAAAACCATCCTGGATGCAAGTGGTTATACCATAACTTATGGCTGCAGCTGCACCCATGAGCATGGTATATTTTTTATTTTTACAGCCAGCAATTTACTGTTCAATAAAAGTGATCTGGGCTGCTCAACAGCCACCAAATCACTTTTACTGTAGGGTGAAGGTCTGCATCTGCAGTCTCTGCTTGATTAGCTGCACTGGAGGGCAGGGAAAACATTGAGGGGTTAATAGATCCCTGATGTCTCCAGAAAGAGTACCTGTTACCTTCCCAAAACTATCACATAGGGAACTTGTTAGCCTCTTGTGATAGCAATAAAGATAAATGAAATAAATAAGCAATACGAAGTGTAAAAGAAAGACATTTTAATAAAATAAATAAAAATAGATGTCACTCTACTACACTGTGTTCACTGAGGTGGGATAATCTTTAGCTGTCCCATTTATAATTGAAGCTTACTGCACAGGAACACGCCTGGGATGCAAGTGGTCTTTCTCCTCATTGCTGAGTTATGTAATACATGTTTCCTCACACTGTATTCTGTTGTAGCTGTGACATAGTACAATGACTGGAATGCTTGATGTTATTCCTGTTATTCCTCTTCTTTTCTATGTAACTTTATATTTTTGTATTTGAAAAGGTTTTTGCAATAAAAAAAGAGATTATCCAAAAATGAAATAAATAAAATAAAATACATAAAAGTAATAACAAGCAAATCTAAAAGCACCAACTTCTTTGACTTGTTGGATATGTATTAACTTGATGCAACATCATCTTAGTTTACCAAAAAAATTGTGGTTTTTTTGTGTTTCTGTGCAGTAAAATTCATTTTAGTGTATTTTTCCGGAAAATCTGCATTTGATAGATGGCTGCACAAATATTGTGCGACAAATAACTCCAACAGTCTTCATTTCATACTTCAGAGCCTCTGCTTACAGAAAATATATATAACATTTGGAGGTTCTAAGTAGTTTTCTAGCATAAAATGCTGATTTTCCCATGTGTGTAAAATTTTAACGAATGCCCTGGAGTTTAATCAGCAAGTGGTTCAAGCAGATTCCCCTCCCCCTCTTCAAGCCACATTCCTGGTGCATGTGTTCTTCCTGTACCCCAGTTCCTATACCGCCATTTTTAGAATTAATGTCATCGGTGGCTGGTTTCTTCTGCATTTATGCTGCCACCAATGACGTTAGAGCCAGAACTATGAGAAAAGTAAGAGTGGTTTTTTTCCCAAGCCCCCGAAAAAAAGCCCATTCATTTTTTTTCTACCTAGGAGAAATGTTTTACCTAGGAGAGTTTCCTGGAAGGCACAGGTGACTACCAATACAGACCTCACTGGTGGACTTCTTCCAAGTAATTTGGACTATGCTTTCTTTCATAAGCATGAATCTAACAACTACCTCACTGGCTCAGTGGAGAGTGAAAGCACTCTCCCAGCCTTTGCATCTAGTTCAGGGTTTCTCAACCAGGGTTCCATGGAACTTTATGGTTCCCCCAGAAGTTGTTAGGGATTCCTTGAGCAATGAGCAATTTCACCCTCTTAGATAAGTTCCCACTGACACCATTGATCTTTTTAGCTATCTGTAAGTGGGGAATTCTTCCCAATGACCACAAGTGTAAGGATCATTCTTCCCAATGACCATCACACTAGTGTCTCATGAGTTGTAGATATAGTCATTTTTAGCAGGGGTTCCCTGAGAGCGGAGAGTTATTTAAAAGGTTCCTCTGTGTTGAATAGGTCGAGAAAAGCTGGTCTAGAAGATGAGGAGAGCCATGAGCCCCTCATGTTGAATAAGTATATCTAATGGGAAATACTGAAGTTTATGTATGAAAAAGCCCTGTGCCCTGGTAACCATAATTCATTACAGTATGTTGGATGTGAAGATACTTCGGGGGACTTTGTGGGCAACAGACCAAGTATAATGTTTCTTCCTTTATACATATTTTTTGTTTAAAGTACAATTAAAGGCAAAAACTTTTTCAGATTTGAATAGAGTGGTAAGGGGCTAGAACTACTGTCAGGTTTTTATTGTTGCTTGGATATTCACAATATCTAAGGCTAGGTTCAAACTGTAGCAGGTGGTTGCAGGTGCAGGAATCGCAGCTGTTTCCACACCCGCAACGAATTGCTCTATAGAGATGCATGGGGCTGCTATTCATTCATGGCACCATGAAATTTCCCTGCTGCTGCATGTTTAAAATGATGCAAGTACCTTTTTTTGGGGGGAAATGCAGGTACAGCATCCAATTCAAATGAATTGGCTGCCATGCCTATGCAAATGCAGGCCGCAGACCTGCAATGTGAACCTAGCCTTTCTGTCCTAATCACTGTTACCACAGGGAATGAAGGTGTGGGTAAATCCAAAATGTTGAGCTGTCACAAGAATAGGAATAGAAAGGGAATCTTCCAATGGGGACATGTATTCCTCACATCGAAAATATATCTTCTCGCCTACTGTTGAGTCTGCAGGACACGAAGGGAACCAGCATCTCTATAACAAGACACGGATATCTCATAAAAAAAAAAGAAAACAAAGCTGACAATGGTTTAACCCAGGGGTGGGAAACTGTGGCAGTTTTGCTGTTGGGGAACCACATGTCCCATGATGCATTGCAAGACTGACAGTTACAAGCATGACTCCCAGAGTCAGAGGCACGATGGGACATCAACAACAGTTGTCCATCTCTGGAAACCCACCCCTACTCCATTCATATGGAAACAAAAGTTTTGACTGTAAATATACTTCAAAGTAGAATTCTGGGATTTTACTAACTATACTTACAAACAATCCCTCCCTCTCCTTACAGCTATACTCACTTCCCTGTGAAGAAAGCTGTGTATACGTACCTATTCTCAAGATGCTCTGGACCGGTCATGCGATCTCCCCTGTGTCAGGCTGCTCCGGTCCAGTCATGCAATCTCCCCATATCAGGCTGCTCTGGTCCGGTCATGCGATCTCCCCTATGTCAGGCTGCTCCAGTCCTGTCATGCGATCTCCCCTGTGTCAGGGTGCTCCAGTCTGGTCATGCGCTCTCCTCTGTGTCAGGGTGCTTTGGTTCAGTCATGCGATCTCCCCTGTGTCAGGCTGCTCCGGTCCAGTCATGCGATCTCCCCTATATCAGGCTATTCTGGTATGGCCATGCAATTTCCCCTGTGTCAGGCTGCTCTGGTCCTGTCATTCAATCTCCCCTGTGTCAGGCTGCTCCAGTCCAGTCATGCGATCTCCCCTATATCAGGCTGCTCTGGTATGGCCATGCAATCTCCCCTGTGTCAGGCTGCTCCGGTCTGGTTAAGCGCTCTCCTCTGTGTCAGGGTGCTCTGGTCTGGTTAAGCGCTCTCCTCTGTGTCAGGGTGCTCTGGTCCAGTCATGCGATCTCCCCTGTGTCAGGCTGCTTAGGTCATCATGCAATCTCCCCTATATCAGGCTGCTCTGGTATGGCCATGCGATCTCCAATGTGTCAGGCTGCTCCGGTTCTGTCATGCAATCCAATCCCCCCTGTGTCAGGCTGCTCTGGTCCAGTCATGCGCTCTTCCCTGTATCAGGGTGCTCTGGTCCAGTCATGCGATCTCCTCTGTGTCAGGCTGCTTCGGTATGGCCATGCGCTCTCCCCTGTGTCAGGGTGCTCTGGTTCAGTCATGCGATCTCCACTTTGTCAGGTAGCGGCATAGTAAGCCTATGTGTGATGTCATCACTCAGGTATTACCAGCCATTGTTGAGTGCTCTTTCCTCTGCCCTGTAGCTGGCACTGGCTGACACAGGAGGGATCACATAACCAGGCTGGAGCAGCCTGAGAATAGAATAGAATACACATCTTTCTCTTTCTTCCACATGTTATTTAGTATAGGTGTTAGGAGGTGGGAGGGAGTATTTTTAAGCATAGTATAAGTCTAGAATTC
Organism: Staurois parvus; assembly: GCF_062004578.1. NCBI lineage: Eukaryota > Metazoa > Chordata > Amphibia > Anura > Ranidae > Staurois > Staurois parvus. Next base: position 10,593,412 of record NW_028318094.1, read on the forward strand.
TACTGTAACATATTATTTTTTAATGCCAGGACCACTTTACCTGTGCATTGTGGGAATGTGCATGTTAACGAAAAGTTCAACATTACATTCTACTTGCGTTGGTGCCAATCATTCTGAATGTCACCGCAACACAGCTTGCCAACGGGTGTATTGTGAGTTGTGGCCAGTGCCAGAAGAAGTGATGGTCTAATTTCAGGGCCATTAAGGTGCTTTGCGAGTGCATTCATATTGACTAGGCTGCCCAACGCAGCACTCATTAACCAAACGCAGTAATGTGTGACCGTATCTTTAAGGCATAGCTCCAGGCAAGGCTTGGCAGTTCTCCATGCAACTCCAGCGGTTGAGCTACAGCTCCATATCTTTTCCAGAAACCCTAAGCTCCTTGAAGCTCAAAAACACCCATTTCAATCTCCAGAGCTGCTCCAAAAATTATTTCTCCAGCTTCAAAACTGCAGTTCAGCTTCAAAAGCTATACTTTATTAGCAGCTATGTTGCTGAAATGCAAAAGGAAAGATACTTTTACATAAATACTTTTTGCTTTGATATAAATATACCAGTCTAAGTTTATCTTTTACACTTGAAAATTGTTTAATACAATTGAATTGTTTAAATACTGAAAGACAAACATTATTTTTTTAATACAATTTGGAAAGTGAGTAAAGTGAACAGAGTACCTAATAATAAATAACATTTAAAATGATTACAGTAGAACTGAATTGTTATAATAAGATGTATAAAAACTTAAATTAATGATTATTTAAATCTTTAAAAGTAATACTATATATTATATTTAAAAATTACCCAACGTAAAATGCAGTCAGTAGTACACTTTAACCCTGGCACAGAAACTCCTTTTCCTGCCTTCATCTGCTCTGCAGATTTCATCTTTCTTTCTTGTTTTAACTCTACATACCTATCAGCACAACCTCATTGACCGGAATCACTTTTAAACCCACCCATGTGGATCTCTGGAAATGTAGATACTTGTGAATGAGGGTCGACAACAAACTGAAGACACAAATGTATAACAGACCGATCATACCACTCCCCTCCAAACGCAGGGAGGTAGGTGGGTGGGTCATCAGCTACCATAAGAATAGATACACAGCCAGACCCAATCATATCAGAATACAAAATACAAAAATATAAAGATATTGCAGGGACAAATCAAACCTTTGCAACATAATATATATAAAAAATATAAATAGTATAAGAATAGAGGAGGGTAGAAAACACATACCACTGATAGCAAAGGTGGACCAAATGTTAACCCAAATGCAAATCAAGGTCCCACCTGAGGTTCAAACCCAGAGGTGACCTGGTACGCAATCGATTAACACACTAAGCCTCTCTCTGCAATAATCTGTGGTGTCTGTTTCCTCCTTTTTGCAATGCAACTCTTTATATGACACAAAATCTAAAAAAGTACTTGTCTCCTTCATGCACCTCTCTAAAATGTCGTGAAACACTTGATATTTGTTTAGCTTGTGAATTCATTGATTCTCAAAAATGTTCTCCAATACAAGTTCTTAAACGTCGTATTGTACAGCCCACGTACTGAAGGCGACATGTTGTACAGTATATCAGATATACCACATAATGTTATGTCTAATTTCAAAACATTCAGCTGTGGTCAAAGATTCAAAACTTTGTAAATAAGTTCAGTATACAAAATCTGCATGTTTTAGTACCACAGGCATAAGAACCTGTGCATGATAACCAGGCGGAAGATTTCTTTTTTGAACTAAAACAACTTGGGGAGAGAAGTGTACCTAATGTTGGTGCCCTGCAACTTGAAAGTATACATCCATGTTCTAAAGACTTCTCTCAATGTCTATTTATGCTGCTAGCATTAGTAAATAGATAGGAAACTATATCACATTTACTTATTTAAATTGTGTTTTACATTTCTTTAGTTACTTCCTGGCTTCCATGCCTAGGCAAATAATGCCATACATCCCAGGAGGCTTCAGGAGGGGAAGAGGGGTTTTCTCAACTAAGCACACCCTCCTACCTGCATGCCTGAGCTAAGGGCAGATAGATTCCAGAAAGTAAATTCTACATGAATCATCTGCTCTTACTCAAGTTGGCCATAGCCAGAAATGCTAGTGGGTGTTTTTAAAAATAATTTCTCAGGAAAATAAAGCATGGATGGATGATTGCGTTTACTTTGAATATTAAAAAATAAATTAAATAGTGATTTTGGTTTGTGCTGCTCAGATACAGTGTAGTTTAGCTTTAATTTTTACAATATGTAGACTTATTTGCTCATATTAAGTTTAGTGCAGAAAGTAAGAAAATTTTTTTTATCTGTTTAAATTGTTAGTTTACCTTTACCAAAAAGTTGCCTATGCAAATTAGGGGCACCTTAGATAAAAAACAAACTGTACAGCTTTGGCCAAAGTTAAATAATGTCCTTGCTATAGGTGTAGGCCACCTCCCGAAGTATGGCCAAAAGACTTCCAGTGATGGCATCATCCCATCCTGCCTTGTTGCTAAGACACTTTCAGCTGATTGAAATCCCCTTGCATACTCTTTCTCTGTCTCAGTAGCTCTGAGCTCGCCAATGCTGCAAAGGAGGAGACAGTGGACCACACATGTACGGGGGTTTGAGGGCTTGCTCCTGTGATGGTGTTTGTGAGCACATTCCTACATGCAGTGGGGCCACATTGAATGAACAAAGCCCCACTCTAACAGGGAGTTAGATCACAGCAGAAAACAAATGATCTGGAGGAGAGCAATATAATGTAATTTTTTGGAGTTAAAGTGGAACTGCATTGCATCTAAGTACCACAAACCAAAAATGCTATATAATTCATTTTTAATATTCAGAACAAGCTCCTCCATCCATCCATGTCTCCAAGCTTCATTTTGCTGAGAAATCATTTTGAAAAACACCTCCTGGGATTTCTGGCAGTTGCCATCTTGAGTAAGGGCAGATGATTCATGAAGCAGTTACTTCCTGGAATCCATCTGTCCTTAGCTCAGGTATCAGCTAAGCTAAGAACTCTCCCACCCCTCCCGAGGACTCCTGGGATTTATTACATCATCTGGATAGGCATGGAAACCATGAAGTAAATGAAGGAAGGTAAAAAAAAGGTTGAAATTAAATATGATGTACTTTCCTAACTTTTTACTAATGCTAGCAGCAGAAGGGATTACAAATGGTCCATGTTGATTGAGAGAGTGAAGTTCCACTTTAAGAATACATACTTAAATAGAATTTTGATGTTTACTGTCACTGTAACATTCCCAATGCCCACACCACCAAACACTGGTCGAACAGTGGAAACACAGAGTTGACAATCCCAGAAAGAATGGTCCCTGTGGACTTCTGGGGATGATATAACAAGAACCGTATTTAGAAAACTGGGTTAGTCAAATGATTACATATTCAAATGTAAAACTTTTTTCAATGAGTTTGGTGAAGGCTTTGAACCTTTGTCCAGGGAAGGGACATCTTCCAATGGGGACACTTGATCTGGTGAATAAACTTTGGAGAACTTTCTTCACTTTCAGTTGTGTCTACATGACTTGAAATAAAGAGAAATTTCTTGAATGGGACACAGATGACAAAAAAAAAGCAAAAAATAGACGGGTTTTTATCATTCCCTACACCTTTTGGTTTTAGATAAGCTTTAAGTTTGAACCAGAAATAATAACTTTAATATCATTTATTTATGCTGTAAAAGAAAAATAAATGCTAGGAAAATCTATCTTGGCAAAAGCTCCTAATTGAGGCCTCAGAACTCTGAATGTGTTAAGAATGTGTTAAGAATTGTAAATCAGTGCACTATTCTGACAAAAAAGGATCTATTCAAGAAAACCCAGGACAATCTGAAGAGCAATGTCCCAGAACTGGAGGGGTGTATCTATGATGCCTTAGTAACCAATCAGACACTACTCTACTTTCCGATGTGAATCAGAATAATGATTGCTAGGATACGAGTAGTTGCAAATTCTTGGCATGTAGTTTGCTGGTGTTTTTTTAAACCACTCGCTGTGTCTTCTGAATCTTTGCAGGATGAGCTGTTTTCAATGATTTTTAAGCTTACGTGTTTATCTCTTTAAAGTAACCCTCTCACTTTACGAAAGTTACAGAGCAAAAGTATACCTATAACAGAAGACAGTAAACACTTAAAACATCTCTAAACAACATCCTTATTCTCCAAAAATAATCCATGCAGGGCCCTGGTGCTGTCAGGCTAATTGTGGGAAGCCAATGGTGACTCCTTTTGGCTTCACAGCTGGCACCCCACTGCGCATGTGCGTGCCACGCTGAGCCTTATGAATGGTCCACGAGGATGTGGGCAGTGGGGGGCAACTTATGCTCAGATCACCTTGGCAATCTGGGTGGAAGTGGGAGTGGGTACCTGTCAAATCAGTTACAGGCTCTCTCCCACCAAAAAATAATAATCTGCCAAAAGTTGAAGAGGATTGGCGGGGAGTGGAGGCAGAAAAGTGGAACTGCCCTTTAGGGGTTCTGTTTTAACCCTATAATCTATTGTAAGGATGTGCTGCACTGTAATGTCTACATTTGGAAATGCCTCTAAATATATACGTAGATAGGCTGACTCTGAGTTCCAGTGCACCCTACAGTTCCTGAATGAATGTAACCACCTTCTAACAGGACGCTGGATCACAGCAGCATAAAAAAAGGAATGTGGAGGTCTGAAGGAGGCTGGGGGCAAAAGAATGGACTTTTCTGACTTAAAGTGATTGGCTTTGTACAGAGCAGCACCGATTCTCCTCTTCTCGTGTCCCCCGCTGGTATTCCTTTCTCCTTCCATTGACACAGGAGCATGGTTCAGCCCTGCCCCCCACTCTCTCCTTTTTGACTGTGATTGGCAGCAGTAGGAGCCCATGGTTTCTGCTGCTGTCTCTGAGCATATGAGGAGGGAGAGAGCTGAGAGAGCCACTGCTCTTGTGCACATCGCTGGATCTAGATTGGGCTCAGGTAAGTGTAAGGAGGAGCTGGGGGGGAGCTGCACACAAATGTTTTTTTTTACCTTAATGCAGGGAATGCATTAGGGTAGAAAACCTTCTACCTTTACAACTACTTTAAGAATACTTTTTTTAAATGAGAGTTTAGTGCACTTTAACTTTGCCGCTGCCTGTGCCACTGAACACAGGGCAGCCCAAAGGAAACATAGAGATAGAAACTGCCAGAAAAGTCCCTATGGACTTCTGGGGATGATATCACTAGCCTGGGGCAGTGTTTGGCAGCGCAAGCAGTAGGAAAAGTAAGTACAGACTTCCTTTACAGGTATACCTTAGCTTGGTAACTGTTGTATAGCAGTAGGGTCACTGAGAAAAGTAACCATGTGAAGGAAATCAATACAAACATATTTCCTTTTAGGTACAACTTTGCCCGTACAGCTGACCTTAAGTTTAAGAAAAAAACATTTAAATAGCTGTAATTCTCTTTTTCAAACCATAAATGTCCCCTATAATAGTTCAATTTTGTCACCAGATGTCCCCAGTTGAATGACAGCAAGAATAGTACAAGTTACTATTCATGGACCCGCATGCCCCCTGGGGTGGCATCATCACACAGCCCATTCGTTTTTTTTTTTACTTTCTCTGTATCTTGCAGTGTTGTGGGGGTCAGCAGATGGAATCAATGAAAACTGCAGGGGACCACTCCCTAAAGTTTTGGATTTCCCTGCAGAATTCAAGGGACAATTTCTCAGAATAACAGTAGCACTCAGTGGTGAAGGCAGTGGGTAAAGTAGGTATATACTCTTTTCGTTTACAGATATAGGGGACAATTCATTCAAGTATGCGGTCATTTACTGAACAGCAATTTTTTTAAAAAAAGTTGGCATTCACTAAAAAGCGCTCCTAAAATCCCGCATGAGTTAGTCATGCAGCATTTTATAAGTGAAAACATGCAGTAATGTAACGAGTCATCATCTGTCAGTGGGTTACCCGCTGACAGCTGAATGTAAAAAAAACAATTTCCATCAATTCAAAATTAGGAAATAAAACGGCGTGGGGTCCCACCCCATCTATACCGCCCGCTTCTTAACAACCACTACATACTGCATGCCTCGACCACTACTTAATTACCACATGCATTTAATTACTTACTTCTGTGAATTGACTATAAGGTCTTTCTATGTGGTATTTACCGTGCGTTTTTGCTATTTGCGGTAAATACCACATACTAGCAATAGTGAATTGACATGCGATATGTGGTCACCTGACCGACATAACACATGCAATAACCTTTAGTGAATTGTCCCTGCAGCATTCTTTGGGGATTTAGTACAGTGATGAGGTCACTTTAAACTCAGTAAAAAATACATAAATGAGACCAAAAAACACTGCTAAATTAATAGGCAGCAATGTGTACATTTCCATTTCATGCTGCTATTAAATAGTCCTAGTTCACAAAGCTTTTAACACAAGGTTAAGGATCCTCATTGTAGCTGTAATTTTGAAATCATACTGGCTAAACAATGCTGTTCCTTTTTGAAAAGAATCCTAATTATCATGGTGCGCTTTTTTAAAGCAGTAGTAAATTCTACAACCTTTTCTCTTTTTTTTAAATGGGAATCTTGCAGTGTTATGCTATAATGTGCTAATATGCACCACATACTAGCACATGATGGCAGACTTACCTTTAAAAGAGAAGTTTGGGAAGTTAAAAATCCAATATGCATACTCACCCAGGTCGCCGCCTCTAAGACCAAGAACTGAGCGATCAAACCACTGATTGTTCAGTTTTCAGCCTTCAGTGAGCAGAGAGTCACTGGTGTTCCAGCTGTGGAGGCGACGGAAAAGGCATAGTACTCTGCATTCATGGCACACTTGGCAAGAGCTGATGTGAATATCTCCTAAACGATGCAAGTTCAGGACATTTTCACAGTACCTTCAAGTAAAACTTACTATAAGCTCACCCATAGATACAAATTTGAAATCTGAGTTTTCTACAGCTTTAATTGAACTTCATGTTTAATAAGATGTATAGCGAAACATAATTCACATTTGTATAAAATAACTTGTTTACTTGGAGTTTAACCTTTTTCTCTCTGGAAGATTTACCCCCTTCAATACCAGGCCATTTTTTGCTATACGGTGCTGCGTTAATTTAACTGACAATTGCGTGGTCATGCAACACCGCACACAAATGGTATATTTTTTCACACAAATAGAGCTTTCTTTTAGTATTATTTGATCACCATTAGGTATTTCATTTTTTGCGCTATAAACAAAAAAAGACCAAAAAAAATGGGAAAAAAATTATGTTTTGTTATAAAACATATCACCATAAAAAACAATTCTTCATAAATGTAGGCCAAAATGTATTCTGCTTCATGTCTTTGGTAAAAATCCCAATAAGTGTTTATTAATTGGTTTGCATGAAAATTAAAGCATCTACAAATGACAGTATATTTACTGGAATTTTTATTTTTTATACTAGTAATGGTGACGATCAGCGACTTATAGCACGACTGTGATAGTACAGCAGGCATTCTGAGACTGGCTAACTGACACTGACATGACCAATGATACAGTGTCAATGTCAGTGTTAATAAAATGCACTGATACTGTACTAATGACACTGAGCAGGAAGGGGCTAACATCTGGGCCAATCAAAGGGTTAACTGTCCGCCTAACTATATGTAATGTGTTGACTGTGAGCTCTGAAAATCATCAGGTCCCAGCTGTGAATCATCGACTGGTACCCTCTGATCGGCTTGTCAGGGAAACAATGACAGCGCAGGTAGACAGGCGCATGCACAGGCCCCCTACCCAGAAAAGCAAAACCACACACACACGCACACACACATATATATATATACACACACAAGATTTTGCACAGCCGGCATGCACTTTAGCAGTAAAGCAAGCAGTTAAAAACTGAGATAATCCAAAAGGCGCAACCTTCCAAATGACGCTGTGTCTATCACAGTTTCAGCCCGCAGTTTAGTTTGGCATACTGGCTTTCTTCACTATTGTTGCTTCATTATAGGAATCTGTTACAGTGCAAAATACCTGTGTGAGCAGGAAGCAGTCATTGAGGTATATCTGTAAGCTCTAACTCGATGATATTTACAGTAGTTTCCCATGGCACTGTGTATCAAAAACCATTGCCATTTTTTTTTAAATCATAAAATTCTATTTTTACCTTTTACCATTTTGTTTTTTCTTTCAGCTCAGTGCTGCTGATCTTTTCCGATGACTTCTTGTCCACACGCGCTCGCATCAGCTTCAGCTGCATATTATTGCTCTGAACTGGATTTCTGATAGTGATAACAGAGAACCATGCCTGCGCAATCTGTGTTGGCGTTTCTGGTTGTAGTCTTTACCAGGGGCATGTGTGACATGGAGACAACGTAGGTGCACCTCGGTAGATAGTAGTCACCGTAGTACAGGAAGTGCTTGAAAAATGACCATCATGGCAGGACTATCAGGGAATATTTTGTTAAAATTCTGCAAAACATGGAAGACAATTGAAAACAATTTAGAAATTACTTTACTAGTGTAAAAGTTTACATAAGCTTTTATTGATTGGGTTTAGATCGGCTTTAAGGCCTCATTTACATGTGTGTTTAGGGGAAGACTGTGAATTCCTGTAGCAGACTCAGCAGGGTTCTTGCAAACAGCTGCGTGCAGAAAACCTCATACAAAGAGACTGACAGCACCAGCAACCATTTACCGTTGTTTGCATGTAATCGGGCATGCAGCGATTATCTGTGCATAATTGGCTCTGGAAGCCATCTGCTGGTAACTACTCTTCATATATAATATGAGATATAATATAATATATAAAAACATATGTAAATAAAATATACAAACCACTATACATTCCCTTTAAAACCTATCTTTGAGGAAACCATAAAACTTCCTTTGCAATGGGGCTTCCCCCACAATACAAGGGTTGAATGCTCACTTATGCTGAGGGGAACTAGAAACAAGCACTTTCCTAGTGCCAACATGACAGCATACATGTGGTAGTAGCCCTGCCTACTTCTGCCAACTTCTGCCAACAGCACCTGTGCAAGGCTATAAAGAGTTAACGCAGCCCATTCCCTTTTTTGTCCTCACAGAACTCACAGGCATTGTGAAGAGAAGAAACCCTTACCTGCCATCTTTGGTGGTTTTCCTTGCAGATTTAGCTTCTCCTGCAGAACAGTCCCTGACCTCGGGAAGCCAAATGCTGTGATAAGGCAGGGAACCACTTCTGTGGATCTTTTGAGTGAAATATTGGGTGCTAGCTAGCCTTGCATACCGCAGTGTAGTCAGGGCTATGTTCCTCAGAGGTGCTGTCCTTGTCTGGAACCTGCCTCTCAGAAGTGAGTAGATCCATGGAACTGTGGCACCGCATTTCCAAGACAAGTATATTTTCAAATTTTTTGGAATTTAGTTGTGAAAGTCCTCATGAGTTGTGTGTTACATTTCCTCTTGGGTGGGCTGCAGGTGCACTGTGTTTCAGTGTGTCTTCTAGTGGCAATTGTGTAAGGGAAAGCTAAGTGTCTACATTCAAGAGAATAATGCATAGTGGAGTGGATAGAGCTCACATGGAGACCATCTTTGGTTTGGGCAAGTATTCGCCAGTGGCCATCTTGGAGTTTGGCTTGAAAATGAACAAGATGAGAAGGTTGTCAAGAGTTGGAGGCAAGCAGAAGAATTGAGGAACATGGGTTTGAAGGCCCAGGGGCTAGCATATAGTGTGTTCACAGGCTAGGATGCATGCCAGCATGCCCATAGCCACAAACCCTGCATCACGGGCTATTTCCTGCTAGCTAGAAGATAGATATGCCCTTGCTCACATCTCAGTGCTGAATTATTATTATACTTAACTATAAAAGGCTAGAGTACAGATTACATGGTTTTTTTCTCCCGATAATTGTTAAAGTGGAAGTTCACTCTCTCAATCAACATCGACTATTTTTAATCCTTATGCTGCTAGTAAATGGATAGGAAAGTAAATGCATCAGCAAATGGGAGGGGGGTTCAAAGTGATTTCTCAACAAAATAAAGCATGGAGACATGGATGGATAAGTGATTTTGCTTTGAATATTAACAATGAATTAAATAGCATTTTTGGTTTGTGGTGCTCAGATGCAGTGCAGTTCCACTTTAAGAAGCATCTTTTCTCCACCTGGGGTCTCTGCATATCCTCTGAAGGTTCCTGGTCAAGGTGTTTCTGCCCCAGTTATGGTGGCAAACAGTTCACTGTCCAAAAGCCCATGGTGGCATTACCTGTTATGCATCTTGAAGCTTTTAGGGGCTGGGTTCAGATGCAAGTTTTCAATAGAAAAATACAATATTTACATTGCCTCCCTTCATCTGGGATACTTTCTGGCTTTTGTGGGCAAAAAAGATAACTAATGTTCCCAACCCCTCAGCAATTTCTTTGCCATGCTGTAGGACCCCTGCACTACCTATCTGGGGTCCTGCCCCTCGTCCTCTCTTCAGCATGTCATGTCATGTCATGTATTAGGATGTTGGACCCAGTACAAGCCTCATTGCCTTCCTGAAACATTTTAATGGTGGGATCCTTAGATGGTCTCCTGTTGGGGAATAATTGGCGTAGGCTTTTTTGAGCAACCTGACATGGTCCTCCAGATATCCCAGTAATTTGGATGGGTTCAGAACCTTCAGATATCGTCACTGGAACCAACTCACCATGGAAAAATCTGAATGGCCCTGCTCACAGCTCAGGACAGAGTGCTTTTCCACATTGATAACTTTACACACTCTTGTCTCAGATTCAAGCTGTCTGGACCACGAACCATCTGTACCTACAGTTTTGCATGAGAGGCCTACAAGTGAGGGTAGCCTCATGTGAGGCAATTCCTTTGGCATAGTTTGACCCCAGGCCTGTACAGACCATTGTTCTTTGTGGGACAACTTGACTCAATCTTTGGACAGTTGATTCCCTATTGCTGAGGTTCAGGGGTCTGGGTCTGGAGCAAGGACGTCTTCACTTCCTGTTGTTTAAGGGATCCCTACAGTGGGACACTTCAGACAGTGGATCGGTCTAGGACAGAGACCTGGACACCCTTGATTTCAAGGGACTTGGTTGTCATTGGCGTCTTGTTTCCCAAAGTAACATCCAGAAGTTTTGGGCTGTTTGACTGTCCCTGAAGTGATAGACCTCCCTAATAGAAGTGTATACAATCCGATTTCAAACAGACAATGCCATAAAGATGGCATGCATAATTTTTCAAGTGGATCCAGTGTTGCCGTAGCAAAAGAGATAGATTGGTATCCTTGGCAAAATGTCAGGCTCTAGCTTTATCAGGCATGAGCATTCCAGGTATAAACAATGGCAGGCAGACTGCATCATACAACAGTGCCTACAACTGTGAGAGTGATTTCTACCACTGGAGCTATTCCAGGAGGTGTGCCCCAGGTAGGCAACATCAGAGGTTGACTACCTGGCACCTGAGGTCAAACTAAAGGCTAAACAGTCTTGGCTCAGGTCCTGTGGTGGATGCTCCAGTGACTCCTAGGGATCAGTACTTACTTTGCTCGTTTATCTCGCATGTTTGTAATGGAAGGCATTCCAGTGTTCATCATTGATCCAGTCAGATGTGGTTCGCCAACCTAAAGAGATGATAAATAGTTGTTCTGAGGGATCTATTAGATCAGGATCATCTGTTCCCAAGGAATGTTTTTTTGCCATCCAGCTTCAAGCTGCCATAGATAGCTTGATGATTGAGATCTAAATTCTGAGAGACAGAGCTTAGCTGGGAGGTCTACTTCTTCTTGTTAAATCTATCCCTGGACATGTGATGAATGCTTATCTTGGTGTAGGCCTCAGGACTTTCTCACCAGGAGTGTCTTCGCTGTTCAAGTCCTCTTCTGCAGCTGGGCCTAGATCAGTGTTGTTGCCTGCGTGACTTGGTGGGATCTTAAGTAGTTCACTCTTAGCCCTCACTTGCTGAGGTGACTGTTTGGACTGGTGGCCTTATCTAACATGGAACCCTTCAGGGGTTTTGCATAAGCCAAGGTTGTTGGGACTCACTCCGTCCTGCTTGGGGTAGCTTCTACTTGTCTCCTCAAACATCCTTTTTCAGATCTTTGGTCTGCCTCCAGTCCACCCAAAAGAAGTTTCTGTCTCTTGGTTAGATGGCAACGAGATGGAGAGTCTGCCTTTCAGCCTTTACTTTCCTCTTGTTTTTCAAGATGGACCCTGTACTGATGCTCCGATTTCTAGCTCCACCATGTCAAGTTGACTCAGTAGACCATCATCCAACCCCGTGGTCTAGGATTCAGGTTCCATCCCATCCTGACAAAATGCACTCTGTTAAATCCATGATTGTTTCCTGAGCTTATGGCTGCAGATTACTGTTTCTCAGGTTGGAAAGGCTGCCACCTATGTTTCTATCCTTCCTTTCCCTGTGTTCTACAGGTGCTTGTAGCTGGATTAGTGCACTTGCTATGGAACCATCTGGGTTCTGTCTGTGGTGCTCTTTCCATCTGCGCTGGCATTTTTGGGGAATCGGATGTTGGTACGGATGGGGAGGGTATCATGGATGGTGCTCAATTGTTTTTCTACCAGGTGGACATTTGGCCTCATCTGATGCCATCCTCTAGTATAAGAAGCCTTGGGCAGGCTCTTGGAGCTGCAAGCAGTTGACAACTTTGCTGTGTCATTACATCAAGAGCCTGTGGGCATTTGTTTGCCTATCCCATAGTGGGATTGTTTTGACCATCTTTAGGTGAAGTACTCATTCAGTATAGATCAGTGATAGCACACATGTAATCAGACATAACAGCTATACCTATTTCTATAGAAATCAACAATGGTAGAAGGCTCCAGCACACAATCACCTTGCGATTCCTAAAGTTAATTCTAAGGGCCCACTATATGGCTGGGCTGCAGCCACCAAAAGTGTTTCCTGCACTTTCGACCAGCAGCATCTGGACATCGTGAATATCCTAGGCACCTTATGCAAAGATGTCAGTAAACACGATAGGCAGGACAGCCAATCAGGTTCTCCTATGGCGCGTTCCTTCAGCACTACTGATGCTCTTAATAGTCCTCACCACAGCTGTCTTTGGTCTTTGAAGCTGATAGCTTACTCACTTTCTGTAAGATAGGATTTGCTGAACCTTCCCACCCTGGAAGCTAGTTATTGATCTAATTGAAATCCCATAATTGAAAATTATGGGATGTCATGCAAAAAATTCATCTTCTAGGAAAAAATAATAAATGCACATATTTTTGCAGAGGCTCCCCCATCTGATACCACAGGGGAAGGGAGTCAGTGGAAGAGAGGGGCAGGAGCTGAAACATGATACTACCTAAATGTTCCATAAGGTGCACTTATTCTTTAAGCCTCAAACTGTGTGTGTTTGTGGCCTTAAATTAAACTTAGTGGACTTTAGCACATTTGCCAGGTTTGCTAGAAATCTCTAACACATAGAATAGCTACCTGAAATAGCTTTTTGCGTGTGGCCACTAAATGAAGCTCATATTACCGAAATTTAAGACAACCTGCACTTTACTGAAACAAATGGATTGAGTGTGAACAGAAAACACTTCCATATACAGAGGGAGCATGACACATATCTCCACTTCAGCCAACACAGCAAGGTAAATAACTGGCAGCCTGCAGATTAGGTTTTTGTTTCATGGTTCAGAGTGCTCTGTTTGGATACAACATAAAAAACAGATTATAACTACAACTCTTTGTAGGAATTCAAAGTTGCCCTTATGGTATCCATGTAATCTGGTGAAAAAAAAAGAACAAGTATTTGTTTGCAATTAACATTTTACTTTTCTATAAAATAAGTACTTTGTCAATGGAGGGTAAAACACCAGGTTCAACATAATCCCCCTTTGCTTGCTACATATACTCCCCCTACTACCATTTATTGTGGTGGGCTGCACTATCCAAAGTTGGTGCAGAATCATTTTCTAGCTAATTATGGTGTGTTAGGCAGCCTATTCACATGTGTCGGCTGCTGTAATACAATGAACATCATGTTCAATATAATGTATGTTGTTTACCTGTAAAAGCCTCTTTTGTCTAGAAATCCAAAAGCCCTGAGACTGATGTTGGGTGCTACCATCTTGGATGTGATGTCAGGCACTCCAGCAGGCTCAAAGATGCTACTCAAATGACACTATACTATTCCACTTCGCTGCACCCCCAGCTGCTACATAAAAGGTTGGGTAGGTAGAGGTGGAGGAGCTGGCTCAGCATAGAGAGTAATTAGACACTCCCAGAAAAGGACAAGGCTATGATGTGTAGGTAGAAAGGATGCCATGCTAGGAAATTAATTCTTCCTGCACTGTCAATTCCCATACACATTGCAAGTGACTAAGAAAAAACACCGCAAGTAAGCATTTCACATATTTGATTTAGTTGGTGGAAGGGACTTTTTAAAGTGAACCTATTTTGTCCTTGATAGGTCTGGTTTTAGGTGCTCATATATTTCAGATTATTGCCAGAGAACGGACCTTCTCTCTCAGTAACTGTCCCATGTGTAGGCCTGCTGATTTTCATTGCCTGGGTATGCCTGCCTGGAAATGAAATACCCAGAATGAAAGATGTGATTGATTGGGTACGGCATTAAACATGTAATAGCCCATATATGGTTATTCCTAATGCTCCTGGAAAATAGTAGACTCTTTGGATCAGGGCCTGGTTCATACCTCTGAAAAAACAGCTACCACATTTCATAAAAGTTATACCTCTGCTACTACCTCCTCTTTTTTAAGACGTTAATACTGCTCTTCATCAGTACATTCGAGACACTAAACTTGCTAAACTATCAAAGGAAGCTATAGCTTCCCTAGTGGCTCCCTTTACTGCATTCAGGATATCAGAGAATATTAGCTCCCTAGCCTCTGATAAGAGCCCTGGCCATAATGGCTTTGCAAGCCAGTTCTACACTTATTTGGGCAATACCCTAATGCCTCTGTTAGAAGCCACATTTAACTAAATCTCTTTTACTAAGCAGTCCTAGGAAGTGCTTATCACAGTCATTACAAAACTTATTGTCAACCATCTCACGACACATATTTCAGCTTTATTGCACTTATCTCAGGTGGGCTTTGTCCCACAAAGGGGAACTAGGGACAACACAATTAAGATGCTGACCCTGTCGGACTTTGCAAAAAAAAAACGTAACTCTCCCCTATGCCTTCTTTCAGTAGGTGCAGAAAAAGGCATTTGATCTGAACTGGAATATTCTCTGGGCAAGTTTATCCCAAATTGGCATTCCACCCATCCTGTCAATGAATCTCTGGCCTTTTATAAACCCAAAACCGTTTGGGTTAGAGTAAATGGCATTGCCTCAAACTCCATCCTCATTTAACACGGCACCTGCCAAGGATGCTTCTTGTTCCCTTATTTGTATGTTTTAGCTATGCAGCACCTGGCCAATGTCATTTGCAACAACATCCCTTTCATTAGAGGCCCCATGATCAACCAGCATGAATACAAACTTAGCCTCTATGCAGATAATCTTCTTCTCTGTATTGTGAACCCCACTGTTGCTTTCCCACCCTTAATACAGGAATTTAACATGTTTGGACAGTTTAGCAACTTCAAAACGATGAACAACTCAGATGCCTTGAATTTTTCTCTCCCACAAACGCAGGTATGTAGATAATTCCATCTTTTTTTCCATTTTCTTGGCAATCTATGGCTAATAAATATTTAGGTTTATATGTCCTATCCCATTTGGAACATCTTTTGGATCTCAGTCATAAGCCCTTCCTGACATTTATTTCTCAACAACTGAAAGACTTGTCCAAGCTTACACATACCTTGTTTGGTAGGATGGCCCTTTATAAGATAGAAGTTCTTCCTCACCTTTTCTACATGTTCCGAACTACCCATATTGATGTCCATAAACCCTTTTTCCATACACTGAAGTCCACACCAATATGTTATATTTGGACCAGCTCTCCTCCTTTTCGGCGTTATAATGTTTAAGTCAAGCCGAAACAGATGGGTGGCTCATGTCTTCGACATTTAGAATTATAACAATCTGAAAGAAATTTATTACAAGGCCTCCCAGCTGACTAGGTCAGTCAATTAGATTTTAACCCCACCCCATAAACAGTTGGTCTTGCCTCCCCATTATCAAAGATTGTGACTGTATGCATCCCACCATTACTCAAGATCTGAGATGCCTTTCTAAATACACAGAAGTTAAAATATAAGCATGTGTAGAAGCAATGATGCCACTGCTTTCCTATGGTTGTCTTGTCCTTCCTTTTTTGGATGGCCATCTTCCAAACCATTTTCTCTACACCACAATTTAAATACCATTGGCCTGGAAGCTTTCAGATTGCTCACAGAAGACTTAAGCAGCCCATAGATGATTCATTTTTTTTCCTTAAGCCAGTGGATTGAACAGAAACAAATTACCCAATTCCCCCATCCACACATTCCATGTGGATGGGGGAATCCTTCCACTGTGTATCCTAACAGCAGAGAGACTTCCTCACCGTCAGAATACACTGATCAGTGCTGCCAGCTATAGCCAATCGAGAGGCAAAAATCCGACAGGGTGGTTGTATAGAAGTCGATCAGTAGATTGACTTCTGTACAACCCTTCTGTCCATACATAGATTGAAATTCAGCTGGTTCTTGCTGAACCGGATGAACGTCGATCCACGTATGGTCAGCTTAAGATACCTCACCTGGGTGCTTGTTATCATATTTTTACCTCAGGAACTCCTAAGCCTACCTACGAACCCATGATAATTTACAAAGAGATCTCCTCCCAATTGAGTCTCTCAGCCTACAACCCTCTGTCTTTTCACATACTGTCTTAATTCTCTATTAAATGTTTTGATCCCAGATCTACACTGAACATCCAAACTATATGTAAGATCGGGAAAGAGAACCTGGTTGCACATTTACAGATGTAGAAGAACTGTAAAATACTTATAAGATGGTATAGATGTCCCCACCTAAAACATAGGATTTTCCCCAATGTTCCTGAATTTTGCTGGCATTTCCTAACCTCCACTGGCACAATGATCCACATATGGTGGAGTTGCTCCAAATTCGGTCCACTGCAAGATTTTATCTTGGCCTCTGATGTAAAAGGAGACTTTGATATAAGGGTAGACTCCGATGAAAGGGGGATTTTCACGGGGACTCCAAAGTAGGAGGGGATTCTGATGGCGGCCCTGATGTAAGGGGGAACTCTCATGGGCTCAAGTTTTCTTTGCTTTGCTTTCCTGAATTTTTGTTGTTGATATAAATCATATCATGTAGATTACGAAAAACACTCAAAGTAAAACGTATGTATTAATTTAAAATATACAATATGGCCCTCGTACTGAAAAGTTAGAAGACTCCTGCTACAGGTGACTCTCCCTTCTTCCCATCTTTCTTATACTCCCTACTCTATTCCATTTGTCTTCTTAACTTACCTTTCCCTTGTTCTAGTCCACTTTCTCTTCTGCTAATTCCTCTCTTCCTCCCTATATGCCACCAAACATGTCTATTTAGTGTGGTGCACATGTGGTGCCTCAACCCTTGACTTTTTAAACTTATACTCTCACTCTTTACCCCCCACCAAATCTCCGTTGCCTTATAATGTCTACCAATTGTTTATTAACTTTTCTTTTCTGCGTTATGTACCACTCAAAAAAATGATAATATTTCAAAACAATTTGACCAGTCAGTACTTGGCATGTGCCTCTATGCATCAGATTTTGCTATCACTGTAAATGATCAAATCTATTGTAGAACCCTGTAATAATTTTGTGCTTTGACTTGCACCCTGGGCCTATAGAAATTACAAAATTCAGCCCTTATATCTTTTGGCTTTCTATTACTGTGCCGTTGACCAGAAAATTAAATGTCATTTTTACTTGCTCATGTACTGTCCACTGTCTACTGTATGTGACACCAAAAAAAAATAAGAAGCAAGATGATACAAGTTGCCATAATAACTGCAAATGTTATGATAGTAAATTTTCTAAATAAATTGGATTTAGGTTTATTTTAGACACTTTGGCATGATATACAGGGAGAATAAGTAAGATCAAATGCACTTTAAACTATTAATAAAGTAAGGAGTTATAAATAAATTATAGGAATGCGGTCTTCATAAACTCTGGACTGTTAACCTATCTATTTCTGCCCTAACTGGGATGTGTATGTGGACATATATATACAATAGATAATCAGCATGCTGATCAGGTAATTATTATGGATCAGTTATGTTTCCTATATTCTTTAAAGAGAACCCCGTCAGTTAACATTAAAACAACAACAGTAGACTTTTAAATGTATTCCCTAACCCAGGGGTGCTCAAGCTGTGGCCCGCAGTGCCTTCTGATGTGACCCGCGACCTCAAACTGGTGAAGTGCATGCCCATGCTCTGAGATGGTGGATCAGCAAGCCTAGATCACGATCAAAGGGTTGCCCACCCTCCATCCCAGAGCATCGGAGTGCATGGAGCCAGCATCGGCAGCAAAGGCAGCTGCAGGATCAGGAACCACATAAGCTGATGCTTCCTCTGTAGCGCCAGCTCCTCTCACAGGAGGAGACACTGAGCAATAGACTTTTATTATAGTCTGTGAATTTGGTGCACTTTCTGAAGTGCACTGAAACTCCTGAATTCACGAGTTTTGGTGCGTTTTCAGAAAGTGCACCACACTCGCAAGACGTTATAGAAGTCTATGGCTCAGTGCAGCTAACCTGCAGGGTAAACCGCAGTACATCAGTGTGAAAGCAGCCTTATAGGGGGCTCAGAACAGTAAGGGCTTGTTTACATTTGCAGCTTTTGGACGGTAAAACCCCATAGCTCATTGTGGCCTGTAACTGGTTACCAAATTACTTAAGTGGCCCTCACTCTTCAAAAGGTTGAGCACTCCTGCCCTCATACTTACATAACCCTTGAAGTATAATTGAAGACAAAATGTTTTGTTTCTTTTTCATTGTAGAGTTATGACCCTCATCAGAATTTCATGCTATCTTTGTCCCACTGGAGAGATTTCCTTTCATTTCCTGTCCCGTAGCCAAAACAGAAAGTAATAGGAAATCCCCGGTAGTCACCAGAGTCACCATAACTGGTGTCCGCATTGGAAAACTTCACCTCTATTCCTGTTTTGGTGATCACTCAATCCAAAGCTCTAACCAAAATCTAAAAAAAAACTTTTGCCTTTAGTTATACTTTAACTGAACTACAAACAACAAGTTAAGCTAGATGTAAGAAAGAGTAAATATAAACAGACACCTGTCTAGTCTAAAAAATTTTGGTGGCCAGTAACCAGCAGAGTGAATGAAGTTGCAGTCATATAACATTCTTAGAAATCCATAAGATAAAGACCACATATTTAGGTTTACACCATGAAAGCCAAACTGTTTATTTACCTACACTTAAAAAAAATTTTTCCAGGCTTTTCCCTCCTTTAGTCATAGATTTTACTAAATAAAAAAGTTGGAAACACAGAAGTGCTTTGTAATTTTTGAATATGGTTTTAATAAGGAGCTATTGTTTGATTAATTCCTAACAGTGCACACTTACCGGAATGTTGGTGCCCAGATCTACCAATGCCAAGATCTTAAAGCCTAAAATTACAACTTATATAGCGAAGAGGGATGTTTTTTATTTAATAGTATGTCAGTAAACTCCTGTCCTTTTCTCTGTCTTTAATGTATTTTATTGAATTAAATATATACTGTAAGTTTTAAAGCTGAATTTAATATAGCAAAGAACACCACCGAGTGTAGTAATGTATCATATAAAAATAATCTGGTGTATTTTGTAAAAGAAAAGTTTGGGATTAAAAAAAACAGTCATGCTCACCTAGGTGGATGCAGGATCAGTCCAATGTTGAATCTGTCCCTTGCCTCCTCTAAGACTGAGAACTGATCGATCAAGGACCACTGCATGCTCAGTTCTTGGGCTTTAGTGAGCAAAGAGCCGTTGACTGTCAGTCATTGGCACTCTGCTCTGCCCCTACTGGGGAGAACCTGGCTGTGGAGGGGGCAGGAGAGGCTGGCTCAGGCTCGGGATTGGGATCTCTCCAGAGCCTGGACTGGCTCTGGTGCACTCCTGTAATCCATAGGAGAAGTGGGGCCAAAAGAGCTTTGACCCTACTTCTCTAATGCAGCTAGTATATATCTCTAAATTTTAAATGATTTTAAACATAATCCTTTGCACATAACTCAGACTACAGCTTCATACACATGTGCTGAAAAGAAACACAATTTCTAGAAGTCTAGAAAAGTGCATGATATAATCAGTCTACTGCTGCCCTTTCACTGTGAAATCCCAGGCTGTGCTGTTTAACTGCAGCTGAGAAAAATCTGGTCATACAGCCTGGCTGTACAGTCTGGAAGGGTATAAATCTTTTGGCAGGTAAAATAGAACCCATATATGTATTTCATTTGAGTACTTAGCTGCTGCCCTGAGTTCAGCTTTAGGTATTTAACGTTTTTATATATTGCAGTATTGCAACTAAAGGGATCCAGCTGTTTTTAACTGAATTTGCGTCACATCCGGGTACAGTTGTGAGAATCGACCCTGAAATACAGGTTTGGGTGGACTGACCCCTTATATATTTAATCTACTGAAAATGCTGGTCAGTTTAACCTCATGTATGTATATTGAACTATTTTTGGTGTGGAACTCGCATTACGTGCACTGGTTGGGATACATTTCAGGGAGAAGTAATCTCTCCTTCTAGGGTTATATTAGTGTTGGCTTCTCCTGGTTGACATTTGTCTGGTTTTATGATACATTGTCTGGGTAAAAAGAGATCCAGATAGAACATATTTAGCTTGAAATTCATAAGCTGTTCCAATGGCCAAGAACCACTATGTCCTGTTACAAAACACAGCAGCCTCCACTCATAGTCCAGGGCATACCATGAGTTCCTCCACTGCACACAGCCAACAGGTGAATTTTAAAAGGAACATTTTAGGGAGATAATATGGACGAGACCGTTGCTGACTTGGAGCTGTCATCCTTATGTATTCTTATGCTTGCTTAGTACTTTGTGAGTCCTGGAACATGTATGCAGCCAGTTAAGTGTCAGGACAGTTGATATCCACATGCTTATTCCAGGGCAGTGGCTCACCGAGTAGTAAAATAACAATAAACATGAAAGCCTTTTAGCCTTTGCTTGAACAAGTCAGCAATGGCAATTCCAATAATTCTGCCCTGAAAGGTTCCCATTAAAGCAAAACTCCACTTTTGCTGAACAAGTTATAAACCTTATTCAATTGCTCAACTAGTCATTTTAAATGGTAGCTGCTGTCATTTTCTAAAGCTGTTTAAAATCAAATGTTGCTTCCTCGCAAAATGACAACCTGGAAGTATACAAAACACCTCCAAAAAATCTCATGATTGGATCACAGTTTTTCCCAGAAATCTGTACTCAGATGCAAGTCAAAAAACTTCGTTTTTATACTTTCCAAGACATCTTCCACAGAAATGTAGAGAGTTATGGTACCTGGGCCTCAAAGTGGGATCTTGCAAGCAGCTGTTGAAGCACTATGCAGAAATACATTCTTATAGGATTTGGGATCCTCAGCTTTCCTAGGATCCTGTGTTGAGAAATTAATCTTTCCTGCTGCTTCAGTTGACTTCTCTCTCTGGGGACAACCGTGCATGTGTGCTCCCAGCCGGGACTAGTCCTAAGTAGGCTTGCTTCCATACAAACTACAAACACATAGCCTATGCAAGCCACTCCCATCCTTTCCCCTCGTTGAAGCTGACTGGCTGCTGGCACCTGCAATGTTTTGACCCAAAAGAAAATTAGAGAAGCTGTGCCGAAGAACCCAGATCCAGTGGCAGTAAATGTGGACTAGGTAGGTGTTTATGCCCACATACCATGTATGTTAACCACTTGCCCTCCTGAGTAATTACCCCCCTTCCTGACCAGGCCATTTTTTGTGTTACAGTGCTGTGTTACTTTAACTGACAATTGCGCAGTCATACAAAGCTGCACCCAAATTAAATTTGTCCTTTTTTTTTTCACGCATTGAGCTTTCTTTTGGTGGTATTTGATCGCCTGTGCGATTTTTATTTTTTGCGCTATGAAAAAAAAGACCAACAATTTTGAGAAAAAAAACAATATTTTGGACTTTTTGCTATTAAACATGTCTAGTAAAAAAATGTTAAAAATCTAATTTCATCATAAATTTAGGCCAAAATGTATTCTGCTAAAAAAAAAATCCCAATACGTGTAAATTAAGTGGTTTACATGAAAGTTTTAGCTTTTACAAATGGCGGTATAGATATGGAATTTTTTTTTTAATAGTAATGGTAGCGATCAGCGACTTATAGCGGGACTGCGGCGGGCATTCTGACAGGGGGGGGGGAACTGACTTGGTGTCTCTGACATCCCCAGTGACACAAATTTAGTGATCAGTGCTAAAAAAAAAAAGCACTGACACTGTACTAATGGCACTGGGCAGGAAGGGGTTAACATGAGGGGAGATCAAAGGGTTAACTGTGCAGGGAGTGTTTTACTAGGGGGCTGTGTCAGTGTGCTTCACTGTAAGCACACTGCTTTGGATGACTGTGCTGTGCACAGCCATCCAAAGCAGTGTACCCAAATTGACAGGGAGAACTGTTAGTAAACAAAACAGTTCTCCTCCCATTCGGAGATCATCGGACGTCACTGGGCATCAATGAGTAATTACCTGGCGATTGACAGCCACAGCCGCGAGTGGTGGCGCGGGTAGGACGCTCGTGAGGTATGCGCATGCCTCCTACCCGGAACTGCAAAATCATGTATATATATGTGATTTTGCACACCTGTACTGCCCTGCAGCAGTATTTCTGCTACAGGGTGGATGGGAAGTTGTTAAGTAGTAGGTTGTGTTTATCACACTGCCTAGCATGGATGAGAGACCCAACTGGGGGACCTTTTGGAGTAGTTTTAGTTCGGATTTAAGTCCATGTCTCCCTAAAACACATAGACTCTGAGAACTGGAGGACCCGGGTACAGATTTGGAGTCTCTGTGCCCAAACCAACATTGACTGTTTCAATACCCTCCTAGACTCAGAGATTCACAACAGATGTTAATATAATCAGCTCAAAACAATCTGATGCTGAAGTCTCTTTCTGTAATATGTTTATTAAGGTGTTATGTGTTTACTGGTGTGTCTTTGTCCCATTGTTAATTGTGTTAATTGAGTCACCTATTGTTTCTGCCTGTTGGCTAGTCCTCTTGGAGGTTCCTACATGATGGGACGGGTCTTGTGTCAACCTCACCTCGTTACCTATTCAGTGCGGGATGTATATGTAATATTTGTTTTAATTGTTCATGTGGGGACTGCCGTATTTTTAAAGTGTATAAGAACCTGTATTTCTGTTCAATAAAGAGTTCCAGTTGCACCTAAGCTGGTACCGTCTAGTTCTTGGGTGCAATGTCCTGTGTCCTAGCGGTGAGGAAGCAGTTCTCTGATGAAAGCACCCAGTCAGGGTGCCAGTCGGTCCATCACAGTATCCATTTACAGTAAAAGCAGCATCACCTTTTCTCTACTGAGCAGTTGCTTAGCAAAGAACATTTATAAACTCAGCCATGGCAAGTGGTCACCAGGGGCGGACTGACCATTTGGAAACTCGGGCACTGCCCGAGGGCCCGGAGTCAGTAGGGGGCCCCATGAGATGCCCCTGGTACCTTTTTCATAGGCTTTTTTGAGTTTGGGCAAGGACACAGGGGCACCATGATCTTCTATTGCCCGGGGGCCCCATGAGTTGACAGTCCACCCCTGGTGGTCACTATCACATTAGTCAGACCTTGACTGTTTCCTCACATCGGAAAAGTCTTATTATTCTGTAATGATTTAAGTAGACATTCACCAGCCCCAAACATATATCTGTCTGACTTTCACTATCCTGCAGATGTGTAAGCTGGTTGAAAAAAAATGACTGATGATCTGATCATTAGTGTTGGGACATTCAAAGATCCTTTTAGGTTTTATAGCAGACAAATATATTGGCACATTTTAAAATCCGCTAGATGCCATTTACAAGACAATAATTCAACTATTCTAAGTTTGTTAGGTGAAGTAATTTCTTGACAGGCTGCCAGACCTCTGGATAACGGGGTGAGTGTATATCCACAACAGTCCCACGCATTTTGGTCCTGTATAATTAAAAATAGCTTTAATTAAAACAAAGGTTTGAGGCATTTGATTAATGGGAAAAGGATTTGGAAAGTCTTGATTTTTTAGCTCAGCAAATAAACTGTGCAGCAGAAACAGAAACACAGAGATAAATCCAGGACAAGTCTTTATTTTAATAAGGGTGAAGGTGACACATGAAACCTCTGAATTGGAACTGTGATTCATAACGCCAGTGTAAAATGCTGCAGACGTCTGCCATACTGAAGTACCAATATTTGTGCTGGAAAATGGAATGCCAAAACCTAAATAAATTCTACAGCCCCAGGAATTTAACAGGTTTTCCTCTTTCACAGGAAGGGAAATCTCACCCCTGATACTGTCTGGCAGTAGGATCTCCCTGCTGGGAACCGCCACCAATAAAATTGTTGGGCAGCTTTGGTCAACACCACTGCTCATCTTATTGCTGAAAAATGTATTTCTTAAAAATCCCAGCTTCATTGTGCTGGCACAATGCCACCACCATAATCATTTTTTTAAAATTATTTTAAAGAACTACTTCCATCCTTCTCCCGATGAAGTGGAATGTTGGTCTAAGAAACATGACAAGAATTGTCTTCTCATCTACTATTCATATATAAATATTCTTTAACAAGGCCTAAAGTGACACTATACATTTAATGATTTCCGTTTTTGATTACAACAATATAGATGTTAAATAGCAATTAAATGTTGTGCTATGTGTGGAAGAAAAATTCTGTGTAAACAAACATAATAATCGTGTAGACAACTATAAATACACAATAAAATGTGCAAAGTGATACATATAAGTGATATCATATACGTTCCATGTGAGGAACAATAAAGTATTTAAAGTCCACGTGAGTGAGAACTTCCACAAACAATTTGTGAAAAAAGACATCCGTTTCTTGAATACAATATCATTAATGTTGATCTTCTTTTCATCCAATAAATCCATAAATTCTACTTTTATAGGAATCAGTAGTTCGCATTTATGTTGATCTGAACTCAAAACATGAAGATTTTCTATGTTATAGGGAACATCTAGAAATCTTAATTGTGCCTAAGCAGTGCTCTGAAAAATCAACCTTTTGTCTGGACATTTTACTGCAAAATAGCAGTGCACTTGCTGGTATATGAATGTGCCTAGGCACTCTTATGTCTAAAGGTGGTAAAGCCAGAGGAGATTTAAAGTGAGGTTTACTAAAGTCACTACTGTGCTGCTCACTGTTTTCCTTGCTGGAGGCTCTGATATGAGGAAGCAATTCCCTGCTCCCACCAATATGGCCCGGCTCCACACAGAGACACAGTGCAGAACAAGGTATGGTAAGTCAGTAATGGGGAAAGATCAGCTGTAGGGAAACCACAGGTAATACTGGTGACTAGTCCTTTTGCCTTCTGTTTGCCTTTTTTGGGGGTACACTGCTTCTAGAGTTTAGCCCCTCTTTGAAGTTAATTGGGTGTATTTAGTGATTTTATTCTTTGAGAATAATATGCCTCATTTCCAAACAACCAGTGTTTTTATTTCAGGACTTTTATCTTTGCTTACTTGCAGGTTCGATCTTCAAGACATTGGAACCTCCAGAAACAGTGCAGAAAGTCATCTTCTGGCTTGGCTACTTCAACAGCTGCATCAACCCAGTTATCTACCCCTGCTCCAGCAAAGAGTTCAAGAGAGCCTTTATACGAATTGTAAGGTGTCAGTGGGGGAACAGCAGAAGGCAGTCTGTTTTGCGGAGATCCCTGTACCGCCCTCGAAGCAGTAGCAACTCAACCCACTCACGTAAGGAGTCCATGGATGACAGACACTTTCTCAATGGTAGCCAGAGGACAGTAACATCCATCACTCCAAGCCCGAGCTACAAGAGCAGGTCACTGAGAAAAGAGAGCAGTTCTCGAGATTGTAAGCCTTCTTACATCCCTGTAGACTTGGATCAAAAACAGACTTCAGAATCCAATATGCAGGACAAATCGCAAGGTGTCTTCATTTTCCCGGGGGCTTCAGACTATAATGGACATGGCACTGACAATACAGAACAAGACTACAGTGGGTCTAAAGCCAACTCCAGTCTGATTGTAGGGCAGGATTCTATTCATTTTAGATAATAGCCATTTAGCAGGCTTAAATTTGTAAAATGCCACATACTTGTACTAGTGGGTGTTTATAGCTCTTTTGATAATCTGAGCTGCTTGGACAGGTCTGAATAGTAGGTTTTAAAGGGAACAAAACTCAGTGACTTTCAAAAACAGCAGGAGGTTTAATAAAAGTCAACTTAAAGCCCACTTGAAGTACAAAAATAGATATTAAAGTACTGTTTATGCCTATCAATTTTTTTGGGCGGGTTTAGATAGCATATGGAAGAATGAGAATCTCTGCCTTTGCTGTTATTTAGTATTTCCTTTGAGAGCTATCCTCTGACTCACAATCCTGGTGACTATGGATTTACCGAACTAGGAGCGAGGGGAAATCTCCAAGAGCAGCACAGACACAAATCAAAATTTTTTCAGTAGACTAGGGGGAAGGTAGAACCCCTGTCAGATGTTTTAGTACTGTCAGTGTCTTTGTTTAAGATTATCCCTCACTTCTTGTCTGGTGAATCCATTATTGCTGTGACATTAAGTGGGGGGAGTCTAATAGAGCACCAGATAAAAAATAAAAAATCTGACAAGGGTTTTAATCCCTCCCTGCTCTATTCAAACCTATAAAAGATAACGTTTTGGCCAGATATACACTTTAAGTCAGACAACCATTGTATTAACAACGTCCACTTTTAAAGTCTTACTGCCACTTTCCACTTATGGCCTCCTGCACACTGGGCGTTTAGCTTGCGATCTGGGCATTTATCCCTGGGTGCATACTGTGCTGGGTGTAAGCACCACTCGGTGCACTGTTCAGCCCCGTCCAGCTGCAGCAATTCTCAGCCTCTCACAGACACATTGGAGCTGGATGGTGCACCTGTACCTTCCACCTGCACCCAGGGGAGGACTGATAACTCATGGGCCCCTGGGCAATAGGAGATCATGGGGCCCCTGTGTCCTAGCCCACACTCAAACCACACCCAAAAAACCCTATGAAAGGTACCAAGGGCATCTCATGGGGCCCCCTAGAGACCCCGGGCCCTCAAGCAGTGCCCGAATGGTCAGTCTGCCCCTGCCCGCACCTAAACCCTGGAGTCTTATGCAGCAGGGATAAACATGCAATGTGCATAAGGCCTAAAACCTTTTATGAAAGTGTTCAAATATTACTGTGCAGTCCATGAGATGGAGCTCAATAATCAGCAATCAGTACCAGAACTGGTAAGACCATCCTCTTCTTTGTGGTAAAACCCTGAGTGAGGACACTTGTGGTGAGGAGTATGTATGTTACTCAGCAATGCCAGCACTGAGCACTGGAGTGTGAAGGCAAGAAGCAGCATTTTTACTGAAAACACATTTTCTTTCTCTTTCCAGTTCTAGAATTAGAATACCTCTTAGGGTGCGTTCACACTGATGCAGTGTGGTTTTTGCCACACTGAGGGTGCAGCGCAGTGTACCCATGTGTTTCTTACAGGTTACCTCTGTTTTGCCGTAGACTCCTATTGCATCGGGCGGTTATGATGTGTTTTCTGAAAGCACACCAAAAGACCTGCTTGCAGGCCTATGGCAAAGTGCAGGAAACCAGCATGAAACCCATTGGTATACTATGCTACACCCACGGTGTAGGAAAACCACACTGCATCAGTGTAAAAGCACCCTTAGCATTCAGACCTAGTTACCAAATGTTAAAATATTCAAATTCCAAACAAAAAATAACTATTTAGCTTGCTACATCAAAGTGAATTCCCAGACCATCATATGAACTGTTAATCAACTATTGGATGTCTGCCAAGTTCTCAGTATATTAAGCGCCAGTTCACAATAGAATGCAGTGCAGGAAAGCCGTCATCCGTGTGCATTTCCCACACCACAATCAAAGCGCACTGCCCTTACAATCTGCAATGGGTGCCAGTGCAATGTTAACAACACCCCAAAAGCAGTTTGCAAAAATTGCCTGCAACATGATACAAAACTACCGTGAGATCCAGTTGCAGTGTATTTCCAAAAGCAGTGCATGCTCTACTTTTGGTGTAATGCAGTGCGATTTGAGCCCATTCAAAATTAATGGGCTCAAATCTCACTGCACTTAATCATGTGTGAATTGCACAGGAATGTGCTGCACGTTCCTGTACAATTCATCGGCAATCTATAGGCTAAAAAGAACCATTTAATTATAACATACTACTAGTATTAAACCCACGGTTAGAAAGCACAAAAACTTCTCAGATGGATAGAATCCCATATGGCCATTTTAGATCCAGTAGACCCCAATATGTATATGAATCGGCAGCTCCTTTTTCTCAGTGAGATTTGATAATTCCCTGATCATCAAGTAATATGCCCCTGGGTTTCATAGCATTAAAGAACATATAAACCCCAGAATAAAAAGGTAATCCATTGCAGCTCACAAATTCTTAGATGTGGTAGCTGCATTATTTTTCAGTTTTAGGCTAAAGACATATTCAGTAAATACAGAAATACCTGCTGATCTTGCCGCAAAAAAGCACAGTCTTATTTTACTAGCAAGCTATCTTCTGTAAACATGTCATTCCCCTGGAGATAAAGAGAGAGAAGAAAGAGAAAAAGCAGCAGTAAAATTTTATATAAAAACACAGTAAATACTGATCTTAAAAATCTGAAAATTCCTTCGTAAATACCAATCAGAGAAGCAGTCTCATCAACTCTATGCAGTAAAGTGAGTGAACCTAGTCACCCTAGGATAGGATACTGGAAGTGTCTTATTCACAGGATTATCAGGTGCAAAAAAGGGTCCTTTCAGGGTGGTTTGCGTACCAACCAGCAGGGGATACCCTCACAGATCCCCTGCTGATTGGAACAGAGTGGAGCAGGTGACAGGTCCATGTCCATTCAGTTTCTACATAGCGGACATGGGCAAAGCCCGCTCGGCTCTATGGGCAGCTGGGAGTAAATGGACTCGGCTTCCTTCAATGCGGTAGACACAAGTCCATTCACATCCCCCGGTCCATAGGAATGTATGGACCATCCAATCAGGTCCCCCTGAAAAACTGACAGGTGAACCTGATTGGATTGCTCATGTGAAAGGACCCTTAAGGGAAAGAACTAATGTAATGGTTCGAATCAGTGGTGTAGCGTAGGTTGCCAGTGCCCAGGGCAAGGCAAGTATCGTGCCCCCTAACCCGTAGTCCTTTCCAACATATATATATATATATACTGTATATATATATATATATATATATACACACACACTATATTGCCAAAAGTATTGGCACAACTGCCTTTACACACACATGATCTTTAATGGCATCCCAGTCTTAGTCCGTAGGGTTCAATATTGAGTTGGCCCCGCCCTTTGCAGCTATAACAGCTTCAACTCTTCTGGGAAGGCTATCCACAAGGTTTAGGAGTGTGTCTATGGGAAGGTTTGACCATTCTTCCAGAAGCGCATTTGTGAGGTCAGGCACTGTTGTTGGACAAGAAGGCCTGGCTCGCAGTCTACACTCTAATTCATCCCAAAGGTGTTCTATTAGGTTGAGGTCAGTCAAGTTCCTCCACCCCAAAAGCGCTCATCCATGCCTTTATGGACCTTGCTTTGTGCACTGATGCACAGTCATGTTGGAACAGGAAGGGACCACCCCCAAACTGTTCCCACAAAGTTGGGGGTATTAAATTGTCCAAAATATCTTGGTACGCTGACGCCTTAAGAGTTCCCTTCACTGGAACTAAGGGGCCAAGCCCAACCCCTGAAAAACAACTCCACACCATAATCGCCCTTCACCAAACTTTACACTTGGCACAGTGCAGTCAGACAAGTACTGTTCTCCTGGCAACCACCAAACCCAGACCCGTCCATTGGATTGCCAAACAGAGAAGTGTGATTCTTCACTCCAGAGAACACGTCTCCACTGCTCTAGAGTCCAGTGTGGTGTGCTTTACACCACTGCATCCAACGCTTTGCATTGCACTTTGTGATGTAAGCCTTGGATGCAGCTGCTCGGCCATGGAAACCCATTCCATGAAGCTCTCTACGCAATGTTGTTCTGCTGATCTGAAGGCCATATGAAGTTTGGAGGTCTTTAGCTATTGACTCTGCAGACAGTTGGCGACTTTTGCGCACTGTGCGCTTCAGCATGCACTGACCCCGCTCTGTCATTTTATGTGGCCTACCACTTTGTGGTTGAGTTCCTGTTGTTCCCAGTTGCTTCCACTTTGTTATAATACCACTAACAGTTGACCGTGGAATATTTAGTAGCAAGGAAATTTCACAGATGGACTTATTGCACATTCTTTCACAAATGTTTGTAGAAGCAGTCTGCATGCCCAGTTGCTTGATTTTATACACTTGTGGTCATGGAGGTGATTGGAACACCTGAATCCAATGATTTGGAGG
The DNA here is from genome assembly GCF_062004578.1 of Staurois parvus. Classification (NCBI taxonomy): domain Eukaryota; kingdom Metazoa; phylum Chordata; class Amphibia; order Anura; family Ranidae; genus Staurois; species Staurois parvus. The sequence goes on from NW_028318094.1 coordinate 10,623,908, forward strand.
GCTGGCCCAAAACATTTGGCTATATATAGTGTATGTATGTGTGTATATATATATATATATATATATATATATATATATTAGGAAACTCTGTGCCTTACTTTACCCCTTCATTACAAATCCCTTCCCTTTATAGCACAAATCTCTGTGACCCCTCTTCCCCAGTCTGCCCTTCCAGCACAAATCCCCTCCTCTAGCACAAATCCCCCCTCCCAGAGCAAATCCTCTCCCCACTTCTAACACAAATTCTCCCCCTCCAACCCCCCTCCTTCTAGCACAAATCCTTTACCCTTCAACCGCCCTTCCCCCTTGCACAAATCCTCTCCCCTCCCAAATCACCCCCCCCCCCCAGCACAAATGCTCTTAACAATTCCCTCCCTTCCCATCACTCCTCCCAGCAATTATCCTAACTGCCCCCCCCTCCAGGTCACATGACCCCCCAGTGCAATTTTCCCTTTCCGAACCTTGAAACAGACCTTAGATCAGTGTTGCTCAATACAGGGGGACATCCATTCTCCTGCTTCTACTCTTTCTCTTGTGCTTGATATATTTCAGAGCTGAGCCTGGCAGTCATACCTCCAGGCCGGTCACAGGTGGGGATCGGTGCACAGTGTCCAGAGAGCGGTGCTCATTGCAGGGTCGGGCTCTCCTCCTAAACCATATCCTGGCGCTCTCAGTCCACACTGGCTCCTCAGGGTGCCTCCATGTGGTTTCCCTGTGCCTGGTGAGGGAGGAAGGGTGCCGGGATCGGGCGATGGCACACAATGAGATCCAAGTATGCCCTGCGGCAGCCTTGCTGTGCACTCCCTGAATGCTTTGTGATACAAGGGACTGCAGACCACAGCGGGACAACCCACCCACCTGAAACTTTCAGTCAAAGGCAGCCTATAGCAGCAGGAGAGGAATTTAACTCTTGGAGGGCTACAGCTGTTGCGCCTTGGACTTGTGGCCTGGCAGACTGTGCCACTCTAAATGTTGCGCCCGGGGGCAATGGCACCGGCTGCCCCCCCCCCCCCCATGCTTTGGATAAACTTTAATTTTTCTCACATTTGTTTGTCCCATTCAAAGTGTGTTTTTTTTTGTGAAGTAATACTTTTTTACTCTCCAAACAATCCCCATTTGGGGATCCCGCTCAGGGTCAGAATGGCAAGAATCTCCTGATGTCTCACTGCTATCACCAGATTTTTAAAGGGACTATATTAAAGCATTTCCAAGCAATATTCAGCCAGAAACCATGATATGCAGAGGTGCTAAACTATAAAGATTTAAAGTGTGAGGCTTCAAGTGGGCTTTAAATCAGGGCTTAGCTAATACAGGAGTCAGGCACTTCATGGACCTAAAATACTGTATTTATAAGTTGTTTTATTTGTATTTAGAACAAGAACCTGCTCACTGGCTCCTAAATACTAACTGACTTCAGGGTGCTTCTTTAAGGAGGAAATTAATTTGGGGTGCTGCGCCCAAAGGACAAGCAAGGGACTAGTCACCCGCATTGCCTGTGGTCTTCCAGCAGTTGATCTTTCCCTTTTACAGACTTACCATGTCTTGTTCTGCATTGTTTCTCATGTTGGAGGTGACTATCTAGGTACAGGCAGGGGTATGCTTCCTCAAGCTAGATCCTCCAGCAGGGAGAACAGTGAGCAGTGCACTAGTGGCATCACCAATCTCCTGAGACTAGCAGTCAGAGGTAGCAGAGCCAAATCTCACACTGCAGATATATAGTTATCAGGCTTTAGGCATAGGAGTGCCTAAGCACACTCATATACTGGGAAGTGCACTGGGTTTTCTGGAGGAATTCCAGCCAACAGGTACTATTTTCAGGGTACTGCTTAACCACAATGTTCCCTGTAATATAGCAAATCTTCACTTTTTGAGTTCAGGTTGTCCAATTTACTTTGTTGATAGCTGACTTAAGCCCAGTGACAACTGTTATTAGGAAACATGAATTATAAAGGAAGAGGAGCATTTAATGGTGTTAAATCCCAAAGCACATACTTCATGAGTTCAATGTGAATAACCTTTTTCTGCCAGCAGGTGGCACTGTTGGCTTTTATTTTGTAGGTCTGTGTGAAAATGTGGCACTTTGTACTGATTTAAAATCATAGGCAGTAGTGAAATCCCTATGAGCAGCTGGATGTAAGCAGATGTGCCCCCGCCTTAAATCAGGCCTGGATGCAAATGCCTTGAGTTCTGTCCAAGGAATCTGAATGGACCAGATGTAAATGGATGCACATCCACTAAAATCCAGCTGCCCATAGAGATATATTGCATTCCATTTTTGATCATGAGTCAAAGATGGACTGATGGAATGCCCATGTAAAATGGGCCTTAGCCTGTTACAATTGTCTCCCTCCTCTCTTTGCTTTAGGCCTGGTTTACACTTGTGGTTGGGGGGTTGTAAAAACAGATGGTTGAGCTGCATTTTTACCACCCCATCTAAGCTGCAAAGGCAGCTGTACAGGGTTATACACATGCTGTAGCAAAAATAATCCTCCCTGTTGCATTTGGTGAGCAGTACAAGTGAATGGGGATGCACCCATAGTGCAGGATTTTAGAGGTTAAAACGGGTAGTGAGGTAGGTACATAATGCCTCCTCACCTCCTTTCATGTGTCCTCTGAAAAATAATCTACTATTGATCGCTCTTAACAGGGCAAACATAAGTGTAAAGGAGCCCTAAAAGAAATTCACCATGATGAGCACCCAGTATTTCTAACTATGCAGAGTATGTTGCTCCCCTTACTCTCATGTGACAGCATCACTCCTTAATGATTGGCTGTAAGTTGGTATTCAGTGCTGTCCAAAAATGACTCTCATGTGACAGCATCACTCCTTAATGATTGGCTGTAAGTTGGTATTCGGTGCTGTCAAAAAATGACTGTTTAGGGATGGCCCCAGTTAACACCATTTTCTTTTTCTTTGTACTATGAACTTTTACAAAGCCCTCTAGTAATTCATTACTGATATCCCAAACAGTAATGTGGGGGTCAGATAAGTTGTTATTCTTAGTCAAGAGTGAATAAAACGGCATAAAAGGTTAATATAGAACAGTGACACATACCTATTTTACCTAGGAAGGTGGTGTAAAAATGCAGCTCAACCATCTGTTTTTACCACTCAAAGACAAATTCTGGCCTAGGCCTCAAAGACAAATGTTGTTGCAAAATTGTCACAAAAATGTGACACAATAATTAAACTCGTGAAACAACAACTTTCTCCAACATGGAAGAGGTCTTATTTACCTGAGCATCGATATGGCAGTATTTCTTCATGAATTGGTCACAACAATAGCACCATAAAGTAAACGTTTCCCAAATAAGAACTACTTGATTTTGTTGTACACTTTGGTAGTGACAATGAAAATGTTGCAGGGTTTTCATGAATCTGGCTACATACACACTGCCAGAAACGTGTTGCAAATCCCATATTGAACCTCCCCCATGGTGTGGACAGTTTTCTTATTTATTACGCTGGTTAAATAGTGACAGTTTCCTAATGGGACATCTAATGTAATGTTATTGAATATATAATCATCTATGTGTCATTTGTTTGTTTAATGGGTTTTCTTGTATAAATTTCAAATTTGTTTGCCCACAGTGAATAGCCTAAAGGTATTTATATATAACTGCATTGTAAATATGATATCTTTATGACACTAATAAAATAACAAGCTTTAGGTCAGTGTGCATGAAATATTTATTTTTATATATATATATATATATATATATATTTCCAGGGCTGCTGTTAGAAACCATACAGTCTCATACAGCCAACCTGACAGGGCCCCCCCCCCTAAAGTTTACTATGCTTCAGTTACGAATGAACAGTTAGTGATCGGTACTGATCACTCGTCGTGTTCATTCAGAAAAGGAAGGAACTTGTAAATGTGCCATATTTACTGGAACTTTCCCACACTTTCCGTCCTGAAGGATCCTATTGTGTGCTTGCAGCTGGCAGTGGGAAGGAGAGGAGGGAAGTCGGAAGCACTGCGGAGGTGGGGGGGGGGCACACAGGCTGGCCTGCTCAGCAGGGGGAAGCATATGGTGCACAGGGAGGGCGATGGGTGCAGCAGGGACAATTACAGGAACTGATCCCCTGTGTGACTCTCTCTGCAGCAGCTGAAAGCCAGTCTGAGGGAGAGGAGAAGCCAGTTTTCAGCTGTTGCAGAGAAAGCCATACATGGGATCTGTTCCAGTAATCGGTTCCAGTAATTGCCCCCACACACACACACACCCACTCACAGTGCTGATCACCCTCCCTGCCCACATCCAATTAACCTAGCTGCCTGGGCCCCCCTGCTGGCCTGGGCCCCGTACAGGGTACAGGAGGAGAGGTAACCCCTTCTCCACTGCCCTGTATATTTCTATAGGATACCCAGTGGCAGAACCTGTTGATTGTTTTTGTTTTAACCCATCAGTCTTCAGGTTTCTTGGGGCTGAGTGGTCCTCACTGATGCAGAGAGTGGTGCTGACATCAGGACCTGAATACTGTATGATTAAAGGGGACCAAGGTGATACTCCCTCATAGGACAGGGCAATGACACCCTGCACTCCCAGGCTGAATGACACTGGCCAACTAAAGACATCTTGTGGTGAAAAAGAGGTACTGCATGGGGCAGCTCTGCATTGAAGGTAAATACAGCACCTAGGGCTGCTTTTTTTTCCTCTTAAAACAGTGCATGTTATTAAATAAATAACAATTTAGTCTGAAATTGGAATTTTATTATTTTTTTATTCTTTTAATAACTTAGGGAAGGGTTAAAACCAGGACAAATAGAGGGGTGAATCTCTCTAATACGGACCCAGATATCAATAAAAATTTGACAGGGGTTCTAAGCCAGTCTTTGGATTCACACACTTCTGATACATTGCACAGATAAGATGTTCAGATATAACAGGCACAAATTAAATGGGATTCACAACCATTTTTCATTAGTTAGCATGCTGACACCAGGATCTTAAGCCTATTGGAAAATTTTCTTGGGTAAGGAAAGCGCTGGATTCCTTGACAGGTCAGCTACAGTATTTGTAGCTGCTGACTTTTAATTTTTTGGGGGTAGACTGGAGCTCCTCATTAATGAAACTCTGTATTCACTAATACATCATTACATTTATTTATTTAATGCAACTAATATAAGTATAAATCTGGCACCACAGCATCTCAAAAAATAGAAAAATGCCATTTTATTTCCTCCATGACATAACAGAGGAATCAATGCCAGTAACCTGTTTTATGTGATGGATGAAATAAAATAGATTTTTTTTTATTTTTTGAGATGCTGTGGTGCTGGATTTACACTTTAACACTGACTGTTACTATGCTATAGTACTGCAGTTATCCATGCACGCTGCTCTCTATCCCATCCTGATGATTGCTGTGGGCTGTTGGAGTTGCAGCTCTATTCCCATTTCTATATAAACCAATGTAAGTACCTGAGTTTGATCTGGTTCAGCCTCTTGCAGTCTGTTTACAGCAGAGCTCAGACTACGGGAAGAAGAAGCAACAAAAGAAGCCAAACAGTTATGTAGCAGACCAGGGAGCATGCTGATAAGAGGAGACAGAAGAGTGACAGAGAGATTAGCTCAGTAGTCCTCTGCTTATCTTTTCACTGTCCACTAACAGGCTGGAGGAGGCTAAGACTTGTAAGTGTGGCTTAACTGTAGCAGACAAAAGTCAGGTCAGACAGGGCTATGCTGTGTTGTATAGCTGTGTAAATCTCTAGAGTGAATGGACAGAAATATTAGTCTTCTGACAGGTAATACAGCTGTCATATATGTAATTTAACTGTGTATTAGATTGTAAGCTCCAAGGAGCAGGGCCCTCAAACCCCTCGTGTACTGTTTTGTTACTGTATTTTCTCATGTTCTTTCCCCCACTGTATTGTACAGCGCTGAGCAAACCTTTGGCGCTATATAAATACTATATAATAATAATATTTAGCTTCTTTCCAGGAGTTTAGGTTTAAAATTGGCTATACACAAGGTTTTTTTTGTGTTCAACGGAAAAAAAACATTGAACAGATTCCTCCATCCATGCTTCTACAGGTGCAATCTCCCACTGCAGATATTGTTTTCTGAATGCCGGCACCAGCGGCCAATAATTTTCTGTCTAGCTCCTTCACTTGTTCATTGGAAGAATGTTGGGCAGGAATGTTGCGACAGGGCCACCCACTGAGCAAATTTTGACCAGCTTAAGTCTGATGTCTAATCGCTGCCTGGGTCACCTTCCTGATCGTTAAAGGTGATTATACTGAATCAGTGTGCAAGAGCAGACTGGGTGCACAGAGGTGACAAAAAGGCTGCACAGAATTGAAAAAAAAAGGAATTTACCTCTTTTGCTGTGCAGTATGGCAAAGAGTTATGTATCACAAGACAAAGTACCATACTGTATATAGATTGTGTATTTCATTTTTGTCTGGCGTTTCACTTTTCTAAAACACAGAGCATTGTTGTAACTAATCAAATTTACCTTATACCAATTTACAATCAACTCCAATCCTAAAGTGGTTCTAAAGTCATAAGGTTCTTTATTTTAAGGTAAAAACTAGGGATGCACCAATACCAGTATTGATATCGGTGCCAATACCAAGTATTTTTATGAGTACTTGTACTTGAAAATACTCCTGATACCTTAATCGATACTTTTCAGTGCAATTTGTGTTAATGGATGCAAATTGCACTTCAAAGATTAGCATGCAATTTGAACAGGAATGAGATTCCTGTCCAAAGCGCATGCGGTTTGTCTACTGTTCCTGTGTGAACCCATGCTTGTCATAGCCCAGGTTCACACAGGAGAGGTGCGGGAAATCTTCCCATAGGCATCCCATGCTGAGTGTCAGTGGGATGCAGCGATGACAGTTCGGGATAGACGGCATCTGATTGGTCAGCAGCTCGGTATTGGCGAGAACTTGACCAAAAGCGTACTTGGCGATAAAAAAAAATGATATCGTGCATCCCTAGTAAAAACCCTTTCAGTGCCTGTTTCTCCTCCTCCCCATCCCCAAATACTTACCTGAGTCCTTACCTGAATATCGATCCAGTGCTCTGCTTGTCTGTAGGACTTCTCTCCTTTCTCTATTCACTCACAGAGCTGGCTCCTGCTCCTGTCAGTCAAATCCAGTGAGGAGGGAGCAGGGGGTGGGGCCAAGCTGCGCTGTTTGTTTTAATGGACACACACAGCTCGGGTCAAGATTGAGCCTGCACGTGTGCTACCATAGGAAGCAATAGGCACACTCAGAAGAGGAGGAGCATAGAAAACAGGCGGGGGGACCCCAAAAGAGGAGGTTTGGGGCTGCTCTTTGCGATACCATTGCACAGAGCAGGTAAGAAAAACATGTTTTTTTATTGTAGGAAAGAAATTAACTTGACAACCGATTTAAAGAGTAACTAACAGCAAAACTATTTTTTTTTCTGTTTTGGGTAGACTAACGAGGGATTAGAACACCGGTCAGTTTTTATTGCTGCCTGTGCCTCTCTCTATTTGTCCTGTTTACTATTATTATCAAAAGTGATAAGAAAAGAAAATCCCAAATTTTGAGTTGACATCAGAACACTAATCGAGGGGAAAACTTCCAATGGGGACTCTAGTTCTGCTGACCCTGGTGATACACAGTGTTCCCCTCACTTTGGAGAGATTTTCTCTCACTTCCTGTTTTTTCTATGGGACAGAAAATTAAGGGAAACCTCTTCGAAGGATACAGATGGCAAAAAAATCCCTCCCTTACTCTATCCAAAATGAAAAAAAAGTTCTGCCTTTAATTACACTTTGCAAAGTTTCTCAATTTTAGTTAAAGTGTGGTGTTCAATTCTCAATTGAGTTATTACTGCTGTCCAGGTCCTAGGTGGAAAGATTTATGCCCATCCCTGGAACAGCTATGATAAGCCAAGCTACCATTGTCACTGATTTGCATGAGTTCTCCATATCTTATAGAGAATCTATTGGAGTCAAAATAATACTGCATTTTTAAGTCCTGATCCATCTTGAGAATTCACCACAGAAGACAACAGTAGCCTGAATCAAAACAAGCCAAACTTTGCCTGTGAATGCCAACGCAAAGGGAGATCTCAGCACCGGTTCATTACAGCCACAACTCCTCATTTAGGTTTGGATGGGGATACCTTTGAAAAACAACGACGTATAGTTTCTGGTTGGTTACTGTAATTCTACTTTTTTCAATTTCTGTTAAATTGGTGACCTTTTCTCCAGCACTTTGGTCTGTGGAGCTCAGAATCTGACACTGCTAGTTCTTGGAGTGGAGGCTTTTGCAACAAAAACAATTTTAAAATAAAAGTGCACCCCCCCATCCTCGATACCTCCAGATCCATAATATAACTCTTAGGTTAAATCTAGAACTTGCATCTCTCCATTGTAGTTTCCAATTCAAGACCGTGTGACAACAAAATGATGAAGAAATTGGGAACCCTGGATAGAGCATTGTCACTCTATAACAAGAAGTGAAACACAAAGAACATGTTAAAGATTGCTCTGTCCTTGCTACACGTTTTCCTGAATGTAACTTGACATGTACCGAAACCCTCCTATGCTGCAATAAGCCATACTGAATGTAATATTGAAATTTTATTAACAAAACAGGGTGAGTTGAACTATTAGGAAAAACAGATAAGTACATACATTCAATATATAAAATATATAAAACACAACAAATAATTAAGCAGTAGATGGCAATAAGTATATGCTCACCAGCAATGCTGCCTGTAGGGGTGTAAGTTCAGTCCATGACATGTAATGCAGAGAATTATGGCTGGTTCTTTTTCTTCAGTTCTTAAGATGAAGTCTGAGTTCCCAGGATGCATCTGTTTCTTTTTCTCACAATAATGGGAATTTTTAATAACTAGATTCTGGTTTCTGCAAAGAAGTAGATTTATTCTGGGTTCCATCTAGTGGCCACATTTAATATTGCAGACTGAACTTCCCTGCTGGAGGCAGAACAAAGATTATATGAGTTTTTAGTAATTGGGTCTATAAATATATATATATATATATATATATATATATATATATATATACTAAAAGGTTCTTATAGAACCATCTCCTGATTCTACCATAGGATTTGTGTGGCTTTTGCAAAACATGGTTGACGGAAACTCATTCCTGGAGGTTAGAAAATCGTATCCAATGGAGAGATGCAGGCATTACTCTAGAGGTGAAGAGATTATAGAATTGCTTGGTTAGGGTGGAGAATTGATTTTATTGTTGTTTGGAAAAGAAGATTAATACTATCAGCTCTCTAGCCCTAGGGCAATACAATCAGCTATCCTCCTGGAGGGCAGTACCTCTATCTCCCACCTAGGAACCATTAGATTTTCCCCTTCATAGTAATTCCATCAGCTCAGTGGTGCAGCACAATGGTTACATGGTTAGCACTTCCAGCTGGCAAAACTGAGGTTGTCAGTTCAAATCCCAACCACAGCACCACCTGCTTGGAGTTTTCATGTTCTCCCTATGCCTGTGTGGGTTTCCTCTCACACTCCAAAGACATGCTGGTAGGTTAATTGGCTCCTGTCTCAATTGGCCCTATGATATGAATGTAAGTTAGGGACCTTAGATTGTACACCCCTTGAGGGTTAGGGACTGATGTGAATGTAGAACATATAAAGTTCTGCATAAATTGATGCTACTATATGAGTACCTGTAATAATAATCAGCTCTCTACCTTCATTACCAGTAATACCAGCAGTGCTCCACCTACAGAATAACATCTCCAGCTCTCCACCTGCAGAGTTATACCATCAGCTGTACATTTCTAAAGCAACACTATCAGCTCTCCATCTCCAGAGTAATACCTTCAGCTTTACACATTAGAAGCAATAGCATCAACTCTACACCCCAAGAGTCATATTATCAGCTCTACTCCAGAGTGATACAATCAGTGCTCCACCTCCAGAGCAATACCACCAGCTCTTCAGCTACAGACAATACAAAGATGAAAAACATCCATAGTTTACTGCAGGTTTTGGGTTTCATACACAGTGGGGCTTTTGTAAAACGCTTCAAAAACGTGACTAAGCTGTGTTTTTGCAAATGCGTTTAGGTGTGTTTAGGCATGTCAAGCACCTGGGCGTTTTTTATTTCATTGGCCAAAATATTAAAGCGGAGTTCCACCCAAAAGGGGAAGTTCTGCTTTAAAGATTGGTCCCCTGCTCCCCATTAAGGATTGGCACATTTGGGGAGCGGGGGGAATGGGTACCCGAATTTGACAGGTATCCGCTCCCACTTCAGCTGCAATCGCCTAGGCGATTGGAAACAGAAGTTGTCCTCCTACCCTCCCTCCCTGAAGTCTTGAGGGACACGTGACAGGTCCCAGAAAATGACGGGGCCATTCAGGAAGCCTAGCGCTACTCGTGTATGCACAATGGGCACCCGGCTGTGAAGCCACAAGCTGTCACAGCCGGGTGCCCACACTGAAGATGCCGGCGCCTGGAATACAGGATGGCCGGTAAAACGGGCTGCGGCGGGGGCAACGCAGGATCGTGGGACAGGTAAGTGGCTGTTTTTTAAAAGTCAACAGCTACAGTCTTTGTAGCTGCTGACTTTTATTTTTTTACAGAGTGAGTGGAACTCCGCTTTAAATTATTCCGGCCATTGAAATGAAAAAAAAAGAACAGAAAACAATCAGTCACATTTAGGTGCATTTACAGGCGTTTGTCGGGGGGTTTTATTGCCCAAAAGCTCCTCTCCTGAACATGATTTTGGTGCTTTCAAATTTCTGTCTCTAGACACTCCTGCCTCTAAACGCCTCTAACCACCTATGTGTATATGGACAAATAGGTTAACATAGAAGGGCAGTTAAAGGCTGAAAAAATTCAAATGCTTGTAAATCAGGTGTTTGACAGCTGTAGTGTGCAAGAGGCCTTAAATATTCAATTAGAAGTATTATTTTAGTGCTGGACGGAGCTTAAAGCCTTAATAAGAGCAGCATACAGTCATTGGCCAAATTATTAATATTATTATTATTATTATACAGGATTTATATAGTGCCAACAGTTTGCGCAGCGCTTTGCAATATAAGGGAGACAGTACAATTACAATACATTTCAGTACAGAAGGAATGTGAGGGCCCGGCTCGTGGAGCTTACAACCTAAAGGAAGGGGGAGATGATACAAAAAGTGATAGCTGCGGGGGATGATCCAGTGGAGGTGATTTAAGTACAGTTCTTAGGTGGAGGTGGGATAGGCTTCCCTGAAGAAGTGTGTTTGCAAAGATCAGATTTAAAGGCAGACAGGGTGTGGGCTGACCGGACTTGCTGTGGTAGGGAGTTCCAGAGAATGGGAGAGGCTCTGGAGAAGTCCTGAAGGAGAGCATGGGAGGAGGTGATGAGGGAGCTAGAGAGGAAGATATCTTGGGAGGAGCGGAGTGGGCGATTTGGCCGATGTCTGTGGATGAGGTCGGTGATGTAGCTAGGGGCAGTGCTGTGGATGGCTTTGTAAGCTGTGGTTAGTATTTTGAATTTTATACGTTGGGTTAGTGGAAGCCAGTGAAGGGAGTGGCAGAGAGGGGCAGCAGTCGCTGATCGGTTGGTAAGGTGTATGAGTCTAGCAGCAGCATTCATAATAGACTGAAGGGGGGATAGCCTATGTAACAGTAGACCAGTGAGGGAGTTGCAGTAATCGAGGCAGGATATAACCAAGGCGTGGATGAGTTGTTTTGTGGTGTCATTGGTCAGGAAGGGGAGGATTTTGGAAATGTTCCGGAGGTTGAGACGGCAGGAATTAGCCAGTGAGTGGATGTGGAGCCCAAAGGAGAGGTCAGAGTTTAGGATTACGCCTAGCACCTTGGCATGAGGGGAAGGACCAATGGTTGTGCTGTTGATCTTAATGGTAAAGTCGTGAGTGGGGGATCGGGGAGGAGGAAATATTACAAGCTCAGTTTTTGAAAGATTGAGTTTGAGGTAGTGATGTGACATCCATGCTGATATGTCACTTAGTAGATTTGTGATACGTGAGGAGATTGAGGGGGTGAGCTGGGGAGTGGAGAGATAGATCTGGGTGTCATCAGCATAGAAGTGGTATTGGAAGCCATGGGAGGTTATCAGTTGGCCCAGGGAGGAGGTATAGAGAGAAAAGGAGGGGCCCAAGAACAGAACCTTGGGGTACCCCAACAGAAAGGGGAAGAGGAGCGGAGGAGGAAGAGTTGTATGTGACACTGAAAGTGCGCTGAGAAAGGTAAGAGGAGAACCAGGAGAGAGAAAGGTCAAGGAGTATGAGTATGGAGTAATGGCCGTTGGTTTTAGCAGTTAGTAGGTCATTAGTGAGTTTTAGTAGGGCAGTTTCTGTGGAATGTTGTGGGTGGAAGCCAGACTGTCGGGGATCAAGAAGGTTGTTGTCGGTGAGGTAGCAGTTCATATGGTTGTGAACAAGGCACTCAAGAAGCTTGGAGGCAAACGGGAGCAGGGAGATGGGTCTTAAGTTATTCAAACAGGTGGGGTTCAGCGAGGGTTTTTTGAGAATGGGGGTAACCAGTGCATGTTTGAGTGGGGAGGGAAAGGTGCCCATGGAGAGTGAGAGGTTGAAGATGTGGGTTAGAGAGTTTAGGATAGAGCAGGAAGGAGGTTGCAACAGTCGTGAGGGGACAGGATCCAGGGGACAGGTGGTGAAGTGGGCCTTGGAAAGAAGATCGGTAACTTCCTTGGTGGAAACAGGGTCGAAGGAGGAGAGTGTTGAGTTTGGTGTTGGGCCTAGTATGTTGGTTAGAGGAGGAAGCTTGACACTGGAGATCTCATCACGAATTGTGTCGATCTTCTTCTTGAAGTGACTAGCAATCTCCTGTGCAGTAAGTAAGTTGGTGGATGTAGGCAGTGGGGGGTGGAGTAAGGAATTAAGGGTAGAGAAGAGTTGAGGAGGACTGGATGAGAAGGTCTTGATGAGAGTGTTATAGTAGGTTTGCTTAGCAGCGTGGAGGCTGGAGTTGTATTTAAGAAGAGTGGATTTGTAGAGGGTAAAGTAATATTAATATTATTTTATTTGTCTTATTCTCTACTCAACTGATATTACAAACTAAAAGAAGGAACCCCTGCACCACAGATGCAATGGAAAAACAGAATGGTTGGCCGCAAAAACAGCAATGTGGTGGATGAAATCCTTTATTGGAATCCTTTACATGCAATATGATAAGAACATGACAGCTCCAAGCAGGGGCGGCCTGACAACTCATGGGGCCCCCAGGCAATAGGGGATCATGGGGCCCCTATGTCCTTGCCTACACTCAAAAAAAGCCTATAAAAAGGTACCTGGGGCATTTCATGGGGCCCCTACTGACCCCGGGCCTTCGGGCAGTACCCGAGTGCTCGAATGGTCAGTCCGCACCTGGCTCCAAGACAGGACAGAGGAGCAGTAGATGCGTTTCACACGAACACATGCTTAGTCATTACTGATTTTCACTTGTCAGAGGAAGTTTTAAACAGAAAATAACAGCTGAAGACAATTGGCAATTAGACTTGAATCAGGAATAACATAGTATACAAATCACATGACACAACTTTAAAAACATGACACATATACTGACAGAAATGAAAACACACCTCTGATATGCGTCGTACCTAGAACAATTTACAGATATATAAACTATGGAACTGGCATAATAAGCAGGGATACATAAAACCCTTATTGTGTATGGTGCAGACAGGAAGGAAGAAGGGGGGAAAACAAAAAAAACAAAACAAACAAAAAGCAAAAACAAAAAAACCCTAAACCAGAACAACTGCACCACCTTTTGGTTATTTGAGGAAATACATGAACCCAAGAGTGCAGCAAAAGCCAGATTAGATCAGATTGTTTCCTGGCAGAGTTTTCTACACCCTTCACATTACCAGAGACAGTAACAAGTGCTTCCTTCTATAAAGCTCTGAAAAGAGATGTTTGTCATTTTGCCATAATCATCAACCAATCAGAATCAAGGGGACTTTAAAACAAACCCAAGACAAATATGGGAGATGCCATTAGTGACATCCTGCTAAATGTTCTCTCTTTTCCTGACAAAGAAAAAGTGCAGGTCAGTAAATTCTGAAGTCCTTAGTGACTCAAAGTTTTAGGGTTAGAGGGTCAGCATGACAGGCAGCAAGCATGTTGTTATGATGTGCACACTTGTTCTGGGCACCCACTGGGGCTTTCTACTTTAAAGTTAACCTGTCAAGAAAGAAAAAGAAGACTGCCCTTGGTGGCTTCTTTTTGAAAATGTTGCCTGGTTGTGATCCACTAGTTTTATTTATTTATTACAGGTACTTATATAGCACCATCAATTTACGCAGCACTTTTCATATATATTGTACATTCACATCAGTCTCAAACCCTCAAGGGGTGTACAATCTAAGGTCCCTAAATCACATTCATACATACACATACTAGGGACAATTTAGACAGGAGCCAATTAACCTACCAGCATGTCTTTGGAGTGTGGGAGGAAACCAGAGTAACCAGAGGAAACCCACTCAGGCACATGGAGAACATGCAAACTCCAGGCAGGTGGTGCTGTGGCTGGGATTCGAACCAACGACTAGTACTGCCAGGCGGAAGTACTAACCATTTAGCCACTGTGCTGCCCACTAGTTCAAATATTTGAGTCACTGACAAAAGCAGAGAAACCGTATGAGTCCTTATTTGCATACTTGTTTTTTGGTCAGCAGAAAATGAATGAGAACAATTATTATTATTATTATTATTAGACAGGATTTATATAGCGCCACAGCGTTTACAATATAAGGGAGACAGTACAATTACAATACATTTCAGTACAGAAGGAATGTGAGGGCCCGGCTCGTGGAGCTTACAATCTAAAGGACAATCACATAACATTACATTCAGGACGAATCTCACCTCCAAATGTTCAAAAGAGAGCCTTATATGAAAGCAGCAGGAGGAATAAATCTCCACTAAATAGAAGGTAGGGTTGAATCATGAACTCTAGCAAGGAGCCTCTGGCAGGGAAAGTGGCCGCAGAAATTCTGAAAGCAAGTCTCTGAGACATGTAATCCACTGAGTAGCTCAACCCATCAGATCTCCCTATTCCCAAACCTGCTTTCACATTAGCAGCAGTGTTTACAGCTCCCCTGGAAAGCAATCGGCAGTGGATCACTTTTCAGAGGATAATGAAAGAAGGTTTGCAGGCATTCAGAAGGGAGATATTTCTGCCTCCGGACACCTGTCTTTTTTCCTTTTTTTTAATGCCATACGGTTTTGCATTGCAGTACTATAAGGCAACTGCAAGCCAACCATTTGGCTTGCAGTTGTGGTGCTGTCCCATTCACTTACATAGGAGAGTTTGACATGTGGTGCTCCCTCTCAAACACATCATGTTGTGTTAATATTACTGGACCACAATGTTGTGACAATGATGTCTCCTGTTTTAAATGCCCCCTGGCTGCCCATATGGAAGAACGTATGCTGCCATATGTGAAAGAACATATTCACCTAGGTGGATGCAGCATTGATCCAATGCTGCATTTGTCCCCCACAACCTCTATATCGAGAGCTAATCAAGCAAAGACCACTGATCGCTCAGTTCTCGGTCTCAGTGAACAAAAAGCCTGTGACTGGCTCTCTGCTCTGAACCTTCAACGCTCAGTGGAGCCCCAGGCTGGGGAGGGGGCGGCTAGCTGAGAGGCTGAGCCAGCTGCAAGTCCAGGCATCTGGTTGGATCCCAACATTAAAGTCATAATCTCTCCAGAGTCTGGATCGGCTCAGTGATGTCAGCCGACAATGGACTAAATATGGGTCACAGGCGTGAGAACTGAGTGTACTCCTGTGACCCAGGAGAAGTAGGGCCAAAAATTGTTTTGGACCAGCTTCTCCTTTAACCACTTATACCCCCTTCCTGCCCAGGCTAATTTTTAGCTTTCAGCAGTGTTACACTTTGAATGACAATTGCACGGTCATTCAACATTGTACCCATATGAAATTTTTAACCTTTTTTCACACAAATAGAGCTTTCTTTTGGTGGTATTTAATCTGAACTAATTACAGATTCACACAGTTACCATGAGTAATAAACAATACATTTACCTAAACTACCCTAGTAGCACATTAGAGGGTGCTACATATATAAAATCAACCTTAAAAGTGAAATGTGGGTTTTAAAAAACAAACACACATACTCACCTATTTGAATGCAGCATCGATGTGATGCTGCATCTGTCCCCCATCATCTCTACGAGAACTGAGCGATCAAAGACTGCTGATCGCTCTGTTCTCAGTCTTCAGTGAGTAGAGAGCCAGTGGCTGTCAGTCACTGGCTCTCTGATCTGCCTCTCCAGCACTCACTGGAGCACCAGGCTGTGGAGGGACACAAGTGGCTAGCTCAGGCTCTCAGCAGTGCAATCTCAGTCAGGCATTTGGGTGGATCCCAACATTAAAGTCAGAATCTCTTTACAGTCTGGATGGGTTGAGTGACATCAGTCAACAGCAGACTTTAGCCTGCTGTCAGGAGTGTATTGATAAATAAAAAATACAGTCTACATAACTTCTTCCTAGCTAATAAAGAACATTCTCTAAATACAGTTACGAAACCTAATTACCACAATAAAGGTTAGTCAGTATCAGGGGCGGACTGCAATTGTCAAAGGAATGAAGTCCTTCATGAGCCAAAGTTCTCATGTTTTGTTAACTACATAACTTCATTAGGACTAGAAAGGAAATAGATATTAAAATTTTAATATCAAAATAAGATGCCAAGGCTAAGGGACCTGAAGTGTGTGGGTCAATGCTAGCACCCCAAAGACAGGACAGAGAATGTCTCTAAAGATGCAGATAACAAGTAAGAAACAGATGGTCAATATCTTTTGCTGAGATGTTAAAACTGTCCCTAAAAATGGAAAGATATATGTATACCAATATGTGGCCAACTCGCACATGAAGGGGTGGGAGCAACAAACTGTTATAGTACTCTAATGATATAGTCCCACAAACGTGATGGATTAAACCCAACATCCACCTCATAAAACCAATGGCTAATATGACCCCAAAATGTCTGCACTGTTGGTGCTGGAGAGGGACAGGAATTGTTGTAGAAAAGGTAAGTTTAGTACTGCTTTAAGTGTGTGATGGCGGTCAGTGGAGAAATGTGTGGGTTCAGTGGTGGTCAGCAGAGAAATGTGTGGGTGCATTGGTGGTTCGTGAAGAAAAGTATGGGTGCAGTGGCAGTCAGTGGAGGAATGTGTTGGTTCAATGATGGTCAGTGGAGAATTGTGTGAATGCAGTGGGTGTCAATGGAGATATATGTGGGTGCAGTGAGGATTAGTGGAGAAATGTGAGGGTGCGGTGGCGGTCAGTGGAGAAATGTGCGGGTGCAGTGGCAGTCCATGAACTGTGTGGATGCAGTGGAGGTCAGCAGAGAAATGTGTGGGTGTAGTGGGGGTCAGTGGAGGAATGTGTGGGTGCAGTGGTGGTCAGTTAAAAAAATGTGGGAGTGCAGTGGCAGTCAGTGGAGAAACATGTGGGTGCAGTGGTGGTCAGTAGAGAAATTAGTGGGTGCAGTGGTGGTCAGTAGAGCAAGGTATGGGTGCAGTGGCTGTCAGTGAAGAAATGGGTGGGGGCAGTGGTGGTCAGTAGAAAAAAAGTGAGGGTGCAATGGTGGCCAGTAGAGAAATCTGTGGGTGCAGTAGATAAACGTGTGGGTGCAGTGGAGAAATGTGTGGATGTAGTGGTGGTCAGTGGACAAAATGTGTAGGTGTAGTGGTGGTAAATGAAGAAATGTGTGGGTGCAGTAGAGAAATGTGTAGGTGTAGTGATGGTCAAGAAAGAAATGTGTGGGTGCAGTGGTGGTCAGCGGAGAAATGTGTGGGTACGGTGGGGGTCAGTGAAGAAATGTGGGGCTGCAGTGGGGGACAGTGGAAAAATGTATGGGTGCAATGGTTGTCAGTGGAGAAATGTGGGGGTGCAGTAGTTGTCAGAGGAAAAATATGTGTGTGCAGTGGTTGTCAGTAGAGAAATGTGTGTGTGCAGTGGTGATCAGTGGAGACCTGTTTAGCTGCATTGGTGGTCAGTGGGTGGGTGCAGTGGAGGTCAGTAATGTGGGGGTGCAGTGGAGGTCAGTAGAGAAATGTGTGGTTGCCGTGGGGGTCAGTGAAGAAATGTGGGGGTGCAGAGGTGGTCAGTGGAGAAATGTGTGGGTGTAGTGATGGTCAGTAGAGAAATGTGTGGGTGTTGTGGGGGTCAATGGAGAAATATGGGGATGCCGTTGCGGTCATTGGAGAAATGTGTGGGTGCCGTAGCAGTCAGTAGCAAAGTGTGTAGGTCATTGTCAGCCAGCCAGTTAAGTGCACATGGTCAGTGGTGAAGTGTACAGATAATTGGCAGTAAGTAGAGAAATGCAAGTGTGCCGTGGGGGGGGGGTCATTGGAGAAATGTGGGGGAGCAGAGGTGGTCAGTGGAGAAATGTGTGGGTGTAGTGATGGTCAGTAGAGAAATGTGTAGGTGTTGTGGGGGTCAATGGAGAAATATGGGGTGCTGTTGCGGTCATTGGAGAAATGTGTGGGTGCCATGGTGGTCAGTAGCGAAGTGTGTAGGTCATTGTCAGCCAGCCAGTAAAGTGCACATGGTCAGTGGTGAAGTGTGCAGATAATTGGCAGTCAGTAGAGAAGTGCGCGGGTGAAGTGGCAGTCAGTGGCAAAATGTGTAGGTGATTGTCAGGTAGTGAAGTACACAGGGCACAGTGGCAGTCAGAGGTGAAGTGTGTAGGAAAGTGGCAGTAGAAAAGTGCAGAGGTCATTGATGGTCAGTGGGTAAATGTAGAGCGGTCAGTGGTAAAGCGCATAGGTCATTGGTGGTCAGTGAATTGCCCAGGGATAACAGTGGTCAGTCAGTGAAGTTTTCTGCAGTCAGTCAGTGAAGTGTCCAGGTATAACAGTGGTCAATCAGTGAAGTGTTCTGCAATCAGTGAAGCGCCCAGGGATAACAGTGGTCAATCAGTGAAGTGTTCTGCAATCAGTGAAGCGCCCAGGGATAACAGTGGTCAGTCAGTGAAGTGTTCTGCAGTCAGTCAGTGAAGCGCCCAGGGATAACAGTGGTCAGTCAGTGAAGTGTTCTGCAATCAGTGAAGCGCCCAGGGATAACAGTGGTCAATCAGTGAAGTGTTCTGCAATCAGTGAAGCGCCCAGGGAT
The DNA here is from genome assembly GCF_062004578.1 of Staurois parvus. Classification (NCBI taxonomy): domain Eukaryota; kingdom Metazoa; phylum Chordata; class Amphibia; order Anura; family Ranidae; genus Staurois; species Staurois parvus. The sequence goes on from NW_028318094.1 coordinate 10,643,013, forward strand.
AACAGTGGTCAATCAGTGAAGTGTTCTGCAATCAGTGAAGCGCCCAGGGATAACAGTGGTCAGTCAGTGAAGTTTTCTGCAGTCAGTCAGTGAAGCGCCCAGGGACAACAGTGGTCAATCAGTGAAGTGTTCTGCAATCAGTAAAGCGCCCAGGGATAACAGTGGTCAATCAGTGAAGTGTTCTGCAGTCAGTTGGTGAAGAATGCACTAACATTTTACTAAAAAGGATATGTAAGCGAGCGCTATTTGAGAATAGATATAACTATTTATATTTAGGTAGCTGCTGGCACTCAGGGTGTAGGCAACGATTCCAATGTAAACATGGATAAAGTGTAGCGCTATAAACGCACAATCTGTATAAAGATATTGATGCGGTAATCAATATAAATTATGCTCTTAATAGTGTAATCAAAAGGTATATAAAAAGAATAAAGTGCAAAACAGTGCAGCAGTGCAAATAAGTGAATCAATCAATGTCCATATATTACTATATATCAATCAGAAAATCTCAGTCGATAATAGTCCTCAAATCAATTGCAATGTATCTAAGTGCAAACTTGCAAAAATCCACGAAGGGAATCCACCACCTTGGACAGATGTACAATCACCAGAAAGCAAACATTATTAGGCATCTGTTAAAACTTGTCACATCTGGAGGTGCAGAGGCAGCCCAGGGGTTAATCCTACTGCTTCATCCGTATGCAAGTGAGGAGAGTATCCTTTGTCCTGGGAAAGATAGCTCAACCACAGGAGCCAGAAACGCTTATATAGTGTAGTATTTATTATTTATATAAATGTATCACAAACAGCTTTAAAATTCCACGTGGAGTATGATAAAAGCAAATACCAAGATGGCCGCCGCTCCGTTCCTCGGCAGTGGCGGCGTGACATCAGCAATGTAGGCTCCATCCAACGCGTTTCGTGTGACAGCACGTCTTCAGGGGTATGCTGATTCGCACGAAACGCGTTAGTTTAGCCTACTTTGCTGACGTCATGTCGCCACTGCCGAGGAACGGAGCGGTGGCCATCTTGGTATTTGCTTTTATCATACTCCACGTGGAATTTTAAAGCTGTTTGTGATACATTTATATAAATAATAAATACTACACTATATTAGCGTTTCTGGCTCCTGTGGTTGAGCTATCTTTCCCAGGACAAAGGATACTCTCCTCACTTGCATACGGATGAAGCAGTAGGATTAACCCCTGGGCTGCCTTTTTACCTCTGAACCTCCAGATGTGACAAGTTTTAACAGATGCCTAATGTTTGCTTTCTGGTGAGTGTACATCTGTCCAAGGTGGTGGATCCCCATTCGTGGATTTTTGCACGTTTGCACTTAGATACATTGCAATTGATTTGAGGACTATTATCGACTGAGATTTTCTGATTGATCTATAGTAATATATGGACATTGATTGATTCACTTATTTGCACTGCTGCACCGTTTTGCACTTTATTCTTTTTATATACCTTTTGATTACACTATTAAGAACATAATTTATATTGATTACCGCATCAATATCTTTATACAGATTGTGCGTTTATAGCGCTACACTTTATTTATACAAGTAACATTTTACTGTTCATTAGTTTACTCCCCACAAGTTCTAGGCACAGCCGTTCATACCCCTCTTTATCAGCCATTGTTGCTATCTATGGCAGTACTATGCGCTCCCTACATTACTCCCTGCATACTTCAGCACTGGGATAGCCAAACTAAAAACAGCACGGGTCCTCCCACCTGAGCTCAGCACTACATAGGCAAAACAGTTGGCACCCTGACCGCCACCTGGTGCAATAAAGTTTGCTGTATTCAATCACTACGGCACCCTGACCGCCACCTGGTGCAATAAAGTTTGCTGTATTCAATCACTACGGCACCCTGACCGCCACCTGGTGCAATAAAGTTTGCTGTATTCAATCACTACGGCACTCTGACCGCCACCTGGTGCAATAAAGTTTGCTGTATTCAATCCCTACGGGTCTCTCCAAATGAGAATCTTATTGACCAATGAGGGCGAAGGCCCTGCTTTTCATCAATTGGCGACGGAAGTGACGTTTTGGACTCAGAATCTGTCGCCGGCTGAGGAGTATGGAGAAGCCGCAAAGCCAGCGCTCTGGTACAGGAGAGGAAGTGGAGGAAGAAGACTTCCATGACTGCGCGGAGGAGCCGGAGAGAGTGAACGGAGAGTCGGAGGAAGAGTTCACAGTGCTGGAGGCGGAAGAGTGCGCTGTAGAGAAGCCTGTTCTCTTGGAGAAGAGAGGTCCTGAGCCTGACAAGAGGAAACCTGAGCTTTTCACCAGGGAGGAGGAAGATCCCGAGCCTGTCATGGCTGAGAAGGGAGAAGCTGAGCCTGTCATGGCTGAGAAGGGAGAAGCTGAGCCTGTCACCAGGGAGGAGGAGGAGGGAAGTCCTGATCCTGTAAAGGAGACTGAGATGGGAGATATAGAGATGGAGGAGGAGGTCCTGCAGGAAATGGAGAAGGACATGAGTGAGGATGAGAGAGAGGTGAATACTGGGAGGAGGAGGAGGAGGAGATATGTGTGAAACAAATAATGGTGAAAGTAAAGCTTGCACACACTGATGGGGATTATGTTTTTTTTTTTTTTAAGCTGTAGTCCTTATGTATGGAGCGCCTGGTATCATAGCACCATACTGTGACTGACAGGCGCTGTTAGCAGTCAGTGGGGTAAAATTTCTTCATCCTGTGTATTGTTTATAGAGATGAATAAAGGTAATCCGGCAGTGACCATGGCTGCCTCATGGCAGATTCTCCCATGTATGGTAACTTTAAAGTGAACCTGTGGCCAGGCAATTCACATTCAGATATTAACATTCTTAAAGGGGTAGTAAACCTTGTATTTAAAAAAAAAAAAAAAAAAACACTTTTCCCCTGCAAGGCAATTTCATAATGTGCTAGTATGCATTGCATACTAGCACATTATGTGAAACTTCCATTAAAACGAAGCCCTCAAGGTGGTGCTCTGTCACTGCTGACAGGGCTTCCATGTTCACGCAGTCCTTCTCCTGGGTTCACGGGCTCCGGCGGCTGGAATGGCCAAGCTGCGACAATGTCACTCCCACGCAGGAGTCACTTTTAACGGTATACAGCTGTGAAGGAACAGCACGGGTATACTGTTCCTTCAGGACTCATGCACTTGTGCTGCTTTACAAGTAAATATCTCAGAAACGGTACATGTTTAGGAGATCTGTAGGTACAAGTAAGAAAACAGACTTTACTACCACTTTAAATTGGTTGCGGATGCTGAAGGGTTTTTTTTTTTTTTTTTACCTTAGGTAAAAAAACTTTTTGTGTGCTGTTCCCCCTCTTTCAGCCCAATTTATACTTATCTGAGCCCTTCTCCATCCAACGATGTGCAAGGGAGTTGTCCCAGGTGTGTCTCTCCTCATTGGCTAAGACACAGCAGTTGGAGCCATTGGTTAACGCTGCTGTCAATCACAGCCAGTGAGCCAATGAGAGCAGGGGGCAAGTTGAGCCGTGGCTCTATGTGTCATAGAGCAGGGCACAGGAACAAGCACACACCAGTGCGCCAATAGGAAACCATTGCACAGAGCAGGTAAGTATGACATGTTTGTCATTGAAAAAATAAAAAATTAATATCGCTTTAACAAGCAGTAAATGAACTTCAAAAGATGCCTTCTCTGACATCTGTAGCTGAGCTGCCAAGTCATTTTTGGGAGCTCAGTCAGTACTAGAAGGCGGAAGCTGTGCTAATATATTATTGCTGGGAGGAAGGAGCTGAGCTTCAGTATCAGTGCTGGGAGAGGGTAGTAGGTGGACTGAGCTGCTGAGGAACAATTTGGACTTTCAAGATGAATTGCTGTAAAGTGCTGGCAGCTGCAGAGATTATGAAGGTTTGTTTTCAAACTGATTTACGTTGATTATGAAAATGTTTGTTTGATTCTGATTTGTAGATTATCAAAATATTTGAATGCTCATAGTCTGGCAACAGGTTTACTTTAAAGTGCATGAGCTCTGTTGACAAGCTAATCTCTCAAATACTGCCTTAGGAAATCAAACAGTGAATTTATTGCTTGTTGTGGGCAGACCAGAATGAGGCAATACTTTCTTTGGATTATTTCCTGAATGACCTCTCTGATAGAGGAATGGGTGATTTGTGAATAATGTGGTTTACTGAAATGTAATGATAGAGAGAGACAGGGTTGATTGATCAGAGAAAGCTGACACTGGGCTGAAGTGGGAGGACAGGTGGCAATCCAGGTGAGTGACAAAATGGTTAGGTGGCTGTGAAATCTAGTAGCTGGCTATGGGTCAGTAAGGTTGCCCACCACATTAAAAGGCCATATATAAGAGAAGGCAGAACCAAGCTCAATCTTCACATGGAGAATTGATATCTGCACCTATATTTAGCTGCCTGTATCTGTGGATCAACTGAAAATGTTGACTTGCACGACATAGGCAGTAGATTGGTAGTGACAGTTGGGTAAGTGATAGGCAAGCCAATTAGTTTTTCACACATATGGAATTGCTTTTGCTACCACAATACTTTTTGATTAAGATGGCGTTTTCATTGTAGCTGTTAAGTTTCAAGCTACAATGTTAAGAAGTCAATGTTCCTTTTAATTAAGGGCTTTGGAATTCTATTTGAATAGCTGTCAGGGAATGGTAATGGCTATATATACACTATACAACATTTCTATGGCGTTATTGCAGTGTATTCTGTTGTAGCATACCACCAGCAAAGTGCCTCACTGCACCAGAATAACAATAGTAACTTGTTTGGAGATGGTTATGGTGAACATCATTAATAAGTGTTTGTTGCTTGTTTTGCAGGGGGGGGGGGGGGGTTGTGATGTTGGGACATGGGTATAAACCAGTCATTGTCATTTTTCAAAGGACAGAAGAAAGGAGAGCACTCGTTTAAAAGAAGAAGGAAATGAGCTGTTTAAGAAAGCAGGTAAGCATAACTTCAGTTTATGAAACCAGCTGTAATCAGGTTGTGGCATGGTGGGACAAAGGTACCATAAAATCTCTTGGATAAACACTGAGAAGTACAGGCGTGCCTTCTTATTTAGTATTATTATTTAGGTATTTTACATCTCCAGTCAGCAGTAAGAGCTCTAGGCACATTTTTAATAGCCTATTTACAGTGCTCATTAGCTCAAGCTTAAATTTGCACACACAGCTGAAAGAATCAATCCTTTGATTATTTCTCCCACTTCTTGTCTGCTCTTTGTGGCTTCTTTGACACCATCACCCATTATGCTGTCTCAGAAGGGGATACATGGACAGATACCCTGCAGAGCTGGAGCAGGACAAAAACAAATGTCATATATTTGACATTATGTCCGTTCAGATTTTTCCTCCATCTTGTGATGAAAAAAAAAACAGACCCATATAATCCCTATGGGTGGTTGAATGTTAGTACATGTGCATCTTCCTATATACACACACATTCAGTCAGGATTAAAAGTGGACTGGGTTGAAAACTTCTTCCATTTGGTCTGACAAACCTGGTTTATATATAGGTGGCATGTCTGCTTACATCTAGCGCCCCATAAGAGATACATTGCACTGGCAGTGACTGATGGAAAAACCATGTGAAAGGGGCCTATGGCTCCTCCCAGATGCTTAAGTGAGAGAAACTGATTTCCTCATCTGTAAAAGTTTTATGTGATGAAATGTTTTGTTTTGCTTTGGCTCAGATTACGTTGAAGCTGAAAACGTCTATTCTCAAGCTCTACAGAAATGTCCAGCCTTTTACAAGAAAGACCGATCTATTCTTTTTTCCAACCGAGCAGCTGCTAGACTGAAACAGGTAAAGAAATGCCTAGCTGCTGTTTTCTGCAGTGTTGGGAATGAGCAGGTGTACAGAAGTACAATTACTTGTTTCAGAACAAATACATTGGGAAAAAAGTGGAAGCTTTCTTTTCAGGAACCTGTATCAAGTTAAAGCTGAGGTTTAGTAATATTTTCTTTCTTTTTGGAATACAGCACTAAACACATTAGTTATTTGTAATGCTGCATACCCTATTACTTGCAGGCAGCTGCTTCTGGTAAAAACCTTCTCTGCTGTGCCTCCACAGAGCCGTCACACTGTCCTGAATAGCTGTCTTCCGGCACTGTGAAGCAACTGCTGCTACTGAGAAAAGTTGTGGTGCTGGCGGCCCCCTTCTGTCCTTTTTACATTTCACAGATTTCCCACTATTATTGCCTCACAATACATATGAATGAAGGCAGAGCAGTTGAATGAAAGGATCCCCCCCCTGCCTATTCATAGAATGCAATGTATTGTGAGATAATAGTTGGAGTTCTGTGAGTGAAAGAGAGGTCAGAAGTGGATGGGCAGGAAGCACAATATATTTCGTGAGCAGTAACTGATAGTTCTCTTTACAGCACTGTAAAACAGTTGTACAGGACCCTATCTGGTGGCTCTGAGGAGACCCAGCAGGGAAGATTCCCCCCCTCATCCCAAATAAAACATTTCCACTAACTCCTTTTGACTAGTAGATCACTGATAAGCTAGTTATCTAGTTATGAATCGCATGTGTAAAGTCAATCAGATCTGCAGGACAAAGTAAATACTCAGGTCATTGAAGCAGCATATACTTATCTTTTCCTCATTCCCCGCTGCTTTGTTTGCAGAGAGCTGCCAAAATTGCTCCGTTTAAACCGCAGATGACTGTCACTTACTGGTTCATGCTCACAAGCAATTGGCACAAATTTGCTTTATTATGTTCCTGAACTTGAAAAGTGAATAATTGCCGTCTAGCATTTTAGAAATGTTAAAGTGTACCTATAGCCTGATTTTTTTTTTTTTAATTTTTTTTTTTTCTAATTTTTTCATTTTCTCCACTGGGCCAATTCTGACATTTCTCTCCTACATTTAAAAATCTGTATTTTTTTTCTAGAAAATTTCATAGAACCCCTAAACATTTTATTCTATCTTTTCATGTGACAACACTGAAGAAATGACACTTTGTTACAATGTAAAGTAGTGAGTCTACAGCTTGTATAACAGTGTAAATTTTCTGTCCCCTCAAAATAACTCAGCACACAGCCATTAATGTCTAAACCGCTGGCAACAAAAGTGAGTACACCCTTAAGTGAAAATGTCTAAATTGGGCCCAATTAGCCATTTTTCTGCCCCGGTGTCATCATGTGACTCGTTAGTGTTACAAGGTCTTAGATGTGAGCAGTTGTATTAAATTTGGTGTTATCGCTCTCACTCTCTCATACTGGTCACTGGATGTTCAACATTATTAATATACAGGATTTATATAGCGCCAACAGTTTGCTCAGTGCTTTACAATATAACGGGAGACAATACAGCAACAATACAGTTCAATACAAGAGGGATTTGAGGGCCCTGTTCCTTGGAGCTTACAATCTAGGAGTGGTTCTACTCAGAACACGTGCTCAGCGTCATATCCAGAGGTTGTCGTTGGGAAATAGACGTATGAGTGCTGCCAGCATTGCTGCAGAGTTTGAAGGGGTGGGGGGTCAGCCTCTCAGTGCTCAGATCATACACCGCATCAAAGTGGTGTGCATGGCTGTCGTCCCAGAAGGAAGCCTCTTCTAAAGATGATGCATAAGAAAGCTCACAAACCGTTTGCTGAAGACAAGCAGACTGAGGACATGGATTACTGGAACCATGTCCTGTGGTCTGATGAGACTAAGATAAACTGATTTGGTGCAGATGGTGTCAAGCGTGTGTGGTGGCAACCAGGTGAGGAGTACAAAGACAAGTGTGTCTTGCCTACAGTCAAGCATGGTGGTGGGAGTGTGATGGTCTGGGGCTGCATGAGTGCTGCCGTCACTGGGGAGCTACAGTTCATTGAGAGAACCATGAATGCCAACATGTACTGTGACATACTGAAACAGAGCATGATCCCCTCCCTTTGAAGAGTGGGCCGCAGGGCAGTATTCCAACATAATGACCCCAAACACCCCTCCAGGACGACCACTGCCTTGCTAAAGAAGCTGAGGGTAAAGGTGATGGACTAGCCAAGCATGTCTCCAGACCTAAACCCTATTGATCATCTGTGGGGCATCTTTAAATGGAAGGTGGAGGAGCACAAGGTCTCTATCATCCACCAAGTGGAAGAGGACTCCAGTGGCAACCTGTGAAGCTCTGGTGAATTCCATGCCCAAGAGGGTTAAGGCAGTGCTGGAAAATAATGGTGGCCACACAAAATATTGACACTTTGAGCCCAATTTGGACATTTTCTCTTGGGGTGGACTCACTTTTGTTGCCAGCAGTTTAGACATTAATGGCTGTGTGTTGAGTTATTTTGAGGGGACAGAAAATTGACACTGTTATACAAGCTGTACACTCACTACGTCACATTGTAGCAAAGTGTAATTTCTTCAGTGTTGTCACATGAAAAGATAAAATAAAATATTTACAAAAATGTGATTGTGTGTGTGTGTGTGTGTGTGTGTGTGTGTGTGTGTGTGTGTGTGTGTACGTACACACAGTGAGGAACAGAGGTATTTGAACACCCTGCGATTTTGCAAGTTCTCCCACTTAGAAATCATGGAGGGGTCTGAAATTCACATTGTAGGTGCATTCCCACTCTGAGAGATAGAATTAAAAAAATAATTCAGAAAATCACATTGTATGATTTTTAAAGAATTTATTTGTCTTGCACTGCTGAATATAAGTATTTGAACATCTAAGAAACAGCAAGAATTCTGGCTCTCAAAGACCTGTTACTGTGTCATTAAAAAGTCCACCTCTACTCCACTCATTAATCTAACTTAGTAGCACCTGTCTGAGCTCTTTAAAGACACCTGTCCACCCCACAGTCAGTCAGACGCCAACTACTACTATGGGCAAGACCAAAGAGCTGTCAAAAGACATCAGAGACAAAATTGTGGACCTCCACAAGGCTGGAAAGGGCTACGGGGCAATTGCCAAGCAGCTTCGTGAAAATAGATCAACTGTTGGAGCAATTGTTAGAAAATGGAAGAGGCTAAAGACGACTGTCAGTCTCCTTTGGACTGGGGCTCCATGCAAGATCTCACCTCGTGGGGTATCACTGATGATAAGAAAGGTGAGGAATCAGCCCAGAACTACAAGGGAGGAGCTGGTCAATGACATAAAGAGAGCTGGGACCACAGTTTCAAAGGTCACTGTTGGTAGAACACTACGCCGTCATGGTTTCAAATCATGCATTGCACGGAAGGTTCCCTTGCTCAAGTCATCACATGTCCAGGCCCGTCTGAAGTTTGTCAATGACCATCTGGATGATCTAGAGGAGGCATGGGAGAAATCATGTGGTCAGATGAGACCAAAGTAGAACTTTTTGGTCTAAACTTCACTCGTTGTGTTTGGAGGAAAAAGAAGGATGAGTTGCATCCCAAGAACGGCATCCCTACTGTGAAGCGGGGGTGGGGTAACATCATGCTTTGGGGGTGCTTTTCTGCGAAGGGGACAGGACGACTGCACTGTATTAAGGAGAGGATGAATGGGGCCATTTATTGTGAGATTTTGAGCAACAATCTCCTTCCCTCAGTCAGAGCATTGAAGATGGGTCATGGCTGGGTCTTCCAACATGACAACGACCCGAAGCACACAGCCAGGATAACCAAGGAGTGGCTCCGTAAGAAGCATATCAAGGTTCTGGAGTGGCCTAGCGAGTCTCCAGACCTAAATCCAATAGAACATCTTTGGAGGGAGCTGAAACTCCGTGTTGCTCAGCGACAGCCCCGAAACCTGACAGATCTAGAGGAGATCTGTGTGGAGGAGTGGGCCAAAATCCCTGTTGCAGTGCAGACCTGGTCAAGAACTACAGGAAACGTTTGACCTCTGTAATTGCAAACAAAGGCTTCTGTACCAAATATTAACACTGATTTTCTCAGGTGTTCAAATACTTCTGTTCAGCAGTGCAAGACAAATAAATTCTTTAAAAATCATACAATGTGATTTCCTGATATTTTTTTTTTTTTTAAATTCCATCTCTCAGAGTGGGAATGCACCTACAATGTGAATTTCAGACCCCTCCATGATTTCTAAGTGGGAGAACTTGCAAAATCGCAGGGTGTTCGAATACTTCTGTTCCTCACTGTATATATACACACACATACATATCAGTGGTCCTAAAATGGTGGATGTTGCTTTTTTTTTTTTTTTTTTCTTTTTTTGTTTTATGTCACAAGGTATTTGCACATCTTTTTTTTTCAAACGCATTACGATACCTAACATGTCATGCTTTAAAATTGCATACGCCTGTGGAATGGCACCAAACTACAGAAACTACAGTACCTAAAAATCTCCATAGGCAATGCATTAAAAGCCTTTACAGGTTACGAGTCTAGAGATACACAGGACGTCTGGAGCTAAAATTATTGCTCTCCCTCTGATGTTTGCATCGATACCTTACAAGTGTGGTGCAACCATCATTTACATATGCGTGTGGGACTTGCAGATCAATTTACATTTGCATATATGCGCATTTAATTTTTATTATATAGTTTATTTGAAACTTTTTTTTTTTTTTTTTTTTTACACATTCTCTTTTAATTTTTTTAGCAACTTTATTGCTTCCACAAGAGATGAGCAACATCCCTTGTTAAAACATAGGCTGTGACAGGTCCTCTTTATGGAGAGTGACCCTAGCCAAATTGACAGGTACCGCTCCACCAGGTCCTCCTGTGCAGCAACCGCTTGTAGTGCAGACAAGGACAGAGCTTGTCCCAGCTGTAGACATCTAATGGAAAAGTGAAAAGTCTTGGAAGTCACACATCTGCAGAACACTTTCCTTTTTCCATTAGCTCTTTATGGAGAGATTTGGGATCTATTAGACCCAAATCTCTCCTCTGGTCTTCAATCCAGGCGATCAGACACAGAACGGTCTGATCAGCTGTTTACCTGGCCGCCAATGGCCAAGTAAACAAAGAGCTGGAAGTGACAAACTCCTCGTCGCTTATGGTTCTGGGGGTCACAGGGAGTTCCTCTGCCTCTGTGTAGTGCTGCCGGTCGCATCAGTCCTGAGCTCTGCGATCAGACAGGAGATTCTGGGAAAGGTAGAGGTAGTGGGACACCCTTCCGCTACCCGTAGAAGTGATTGAGTGACTGTTCAGCGTTACAGGGAATCGGCAGCAGAACATTTTGACACCAGGATGATGCCTTTCGCAGAAAGGAAGCATTACAAAGAGAACTGGATAGTTTTTCATACAAGTACATAGTACAGCAGACACATATCAGGAATATAAAATGTTTGGTTTATATATTATTTAAATGATCTCCAAACAAACCAGTAAATACAGAATTGAATTGTATATGGGAAAGAATTCTGTTTAGTCAGTCTCGCTATCGAATCACACGGTCAGGTGTAACACTGAGTTTTATCACTGAATAAATTCCACATCCTAGGCAACTAATGTTTAAGTGCCTCTGCTACACTATCCTAATTGGGGCTTTTTCCAACTACTTTCACTTCTAGTTCTTTGGCATGCATGTGTTGATTTTGCCCTTCATCTGAGCTGCAAATAAAGATTGTAGCAAGCCTCGGCTGCACAGAATATGAACAAGATAGGATGAACCTCTTTACCCATTTTCCTGAGTGAGAGATCTGCTTATTGCCTCATGTATTGCCATAAGCATTACAACTTATGTGTATTTTCATCATCTGCTTTTACAGGACAAAAAAGACCTTGCTCTAACCGACTGTACCAAAGGTATGTTTGTTTTCTGATTTTACTTAATCTCATTCTACATTTGTATGTAGAAGTTAGGGCATCAGTTGACATCCTCTGTAGATTTCCCATGTGAAATTAATGTAAAGTCATTTTGACTTGGCCTGAAATGTGTCCAATGTTACAATATGGCTGATGTGTAGCACCTTGTGGGGCCTGCAAGAAGGTGTGTTAGTACAATACTGTGTAAAGTATTGTATATGTAAACCTTTACCAGTTCAGTTTAAAATTGACTTGCAAGGTAAAACATTTGTGTACACATATTAAAAAAATAATAAATACCTTTTTTTTCCCCCTATAAGTGACCACATGACCTACATCCTTAGTTGCATAAGGGGCTTAAAGAGCTGGGGTTGGAGACTGCAAGGGGGGTGTCAGCAGGCAGCAAAAAGAAAGCCGTACACAGATCTTCCCAGTGAACAGCTGTGCAGGGAGGCATGTGGGAATAAGTCTTGGCCATTGAAGGACAGACAGGCTGTGCTCCTAGGACAGCCAATGAACTGACCATGCCAGGATGGCTGTGCTCCCATGTTTAGCATGGTCAGTTTGAAAAAAGAAAGCACTGGGACTGGTGGGTCACCAGGTATTACACACAAAGGAAGCAATGCAAAGAAAACAGGATCCTTTTTAACACAAGTACATGATATAAAAGGCACATATCAGGAATGTGAAATGTTGGGGTAAAATGTCATATGGAGCCCCAGGAATCTTAAACATAGGAAGTAGATGCTAACACTGGGTGTTTCCTTAACAAAGATGGCATCTGTCATAAAAATGAGCCTTTGTCGATGGTAGAACTATGATTTCTGTTAGATGTAATAAACACACAATACCTATGTTCTATTTCATATGTCAGTTCATGCAAGAACCATCCCCATAGAGACCCAGTCTGTGTAAAGAATATGCCAGCATTCTAAATTGATCTGAAAGATCCACAGGCAGTTTACTCTCCAAGAAGACACAGAAGTAGAATCCAATATAGTTTTAATGAATTTTGCCACATACTAGGGATATTTTCCTATTATTCAATAAGGTAAACAACCATCTTCCAAAGTCTGCTAGCCTGCATAGGCAGGACCTAAACTGATTACATATAAACAGGATGTTTGTGGTAGCACAATTTAGCATGAAAAATATATTCAATGCTAGATCAGCTTTGTTATCCCTTATAAAATGAACAGATCATGAAATTTGACCAATGGTGCCCAAAGCCTTTCCATACATTGGTGTATAATCCTGTGCTTATAAGTTACATCGGTGTGTCTGGGATTAATATATATGTCATCAAAGGAGGGTTCATTTGTCTATATTTTTGATTACAGCAATTGAGCTAAATCCTGACTATGTCCGCGCCTTACTGAGGAGAGCTGAATTATATGAGAAGACTGAAAAACTTGACGAGGCCTTAGCTGATTACAAATCTGTTCTGAATCTAGATACATCATGTCGCCAAGCCAGGGAAGCATGCATGGTAATATACTTTAAAAGGCCTTTTAGCTGTAATAAATTTATGTGAGACCAACTAAAACTAACAGTGAACCCAATTCATGATGTCCAGTTCCTCTTGTGTGTATCCCAGCAGGGAAAATGTTGATCAGCACATGAAAGGTATAATTGTTTTTTCAGCAGAATTGTTTAAAGACTGAAGAAAGTATCTAAGGTATTCTGGAAGCTTGCATCATTGTTAACTTAGGAGGAAATGAACCTCCCCTATTTTATTTTTTTTTTCCATCCCATCTACACTTTTTTTTTTTTATATATTGGGTTGTCTGTAATAAATGTAATCGCAAATCCAGCATTGATCTTGTGTGATCCATTGGTTTGCACTGCACACCAGAACCCTTGCCACCATCTTCTTTGACATCATCAAGAGCCAGATGTCTCTTCTAGGTTCTTGCAGTTGACCCCCTGATGACACACCATCAGGACATTCTTCCTCTAACACTGTAAAGCTTGTTGAAATGTAAATGTATTGCAGAAATGTACTGAATGTTAATTGTGTTATTTTGCCCAGAAATACACTTTAAAATAGAAACAAATCCCACTTTAAATTGTACCTAGAAGTAAGGCTATAACAAGGCTTACCTTTTAATAAAGTAAATATCTCCTAAACTTGCACTGTTTAGGAGATATTCACACAGGATGCAACCGGTGACATCACTGGCACATGCGCTCTGAAGGGATGGCATACCTGTGCCATACCTTTAGAGCTCTGTGTCGGGACCATGATGTCATCACGACCCTGGCCCTTCATACAGTCAGAGTCTGCGAACCTGGAAGGAAGACCTAGTGAAGATAGAAGCACCGGGGAGCCGTGACAGCACTTCATTGGAAGGTGGTGCATACTAGTACATTATGACTTAAAAGAGAAGTATGGGGTTTGTTTTTTTGTCTCCAAATTATACTTACCTAGGTAGATGCAGCATTGGTCCAATGATGCATCTGTCCCCCATCAGTGAGAACTCCGTGATCACATGATCGCTGAGTTCTCACAGTCGCTCTGAGCAGAGAGTGGTGATTGTCAGTCACCACTGTCTGCTCTGATACCACCCCCACCCCCCAGCGCTCACTGGAGTGCTGTGCTGTGGAGGAGGAGGGAGCGGCTGGCTCAGGCTCTCAGCGGATTCCTGAGAAACTGAGGCAGATGCTGCTCCAGACCCTGGGGTGGATCCCGAGTTTAAAGTCTGGATCTTTCCCCAGCCTGGACCGGCTGAGTGATATCAGCTGACGGCGGGCTTCAGCCCGCCGTCAGCTGAAAACTGGTCACAGGAGTGCAGAACGAACTGCACTCCTGTGATCCACAGTACAGAACGAACTGCACTCCTGTGATCCACAGTACAGCCAAAAGAGCTTTAGCTGTACTTCTCCTTTAATCCTACAGGGGGCCTTTTATTTTTCTTTTTTCTTTTTTTTCCTTTGGGCGGTTTCTACCGCTTTTAATAAATTATATACTTGCATGATAGTTTTAGCAACGAGTAAGAAAAAAATCTTACACAAATAACTTTATTTTGTGTATGTTTCAGCGCTTACCTAAACAGATTGATGAGAGGAATGAGAAAATGAAAGAAGAAATGATCAGTAAGTAACCAGGTTTTCCTCTTTCACAAACTGTGGGTTCTAAGTATCTTACAGCCAAAATATGGATTCACGTTTTAAATTACTTTCTCATCGGCCTGTGATTACCAAATATATCCCATTGTGTTTCCCCCTTTTTCTTTTGGGAGCTTCTTGCTTTACCTGCCAAAGGATATGTTCTTCTCTGTAGCAAGATTTGTGATCCAGACAGATTAGCCTGGTCTGGACTTTTACTGCAACTTCAATATTCTATCATATCCCATAAACACCCCCAGCTTGCTGACTGGTTAGTACAGAAGATGCACATTTATGAAGTTGTCTCTGCTCTGTCATCAAGTTTACCACAGAACATATGGCACTGCCACAGAGCTTGTGCTGTCCCTCTCTCTTAGCGGAATTATGCTTTTATGCTGGGGATGACAGGAAGCTGCTAAGAAGACAAATGCAGGTGCTGTTGGTGAATTGGTGTTTTTATATCTGCCTGTAGTTTGTCTTAAAGCTGAAGTTGAATATTATTTACAGAGGGATTTTAAAGCAATTGCAGTGCAAGGTCCTACTGAAGAGCTGGTTTGGGGGCAAGGGCCAATGCAGTTAATTTTATGTACCCTCTAAAATGCTATATAAATAAGAATTACTTATCAATTTGTTTAGTATATAGTTTACATTTTTGCTCTAAATTTACTGCTTTGAAAATCTATTAAAAATCCTCCCCTAGGCTTTACATTCCACTAGTGGAGAAGCTCTGATACATGTCTAGCTTGTGACACATGCCCATAGTACTCTGTGACCAAGCCCGTAGTAGGCAGGGCAAAACATGTCAGGGGGGGTGGCCAGAGCAGTGCTGCCCGAGGCCATATACCATCACAAACACCTCTAGCACTGAGTCGGTTGAGTGGTATCTCACTTCTGCATGCCTTACACTTCTGGATCAGTGGGTAGATGCCTGTTTACACATCCTAAGACTGGTGGGGGAAACTTTCATCCAACAGCTCTGAGCAGCGCTAAAAGCCCTACACAACCTATATGCACTGTACACTCAAAACATACAGTGCTCTCCTTACTCGCATATATAACGTTCCCTTAATCAATAAAGTGTTGAATAGTACATACAAATTTCTGTATGTAAAAAATCCTTCAAAAATTGCACATATATGCCAAAAGTATTTGAAACTCCGGAATCCAATGATTTTGAGAGGTGTCCTATCACCTCCATGGCCACAGGTGTATAAAATCAAGCACCTAGGCATGCAGACTACTTCTACAAACATTTGTGAAAGAATGGGTCGCTCTCCAGAGCTAAGTGAATTCAAGCGTGGTACTGTGATAGGTTGTCACCTGTGCAATAAGTTGTGAAATTTCCTTGCTATTAAATATTCCACGATCAACTGTTAGTAGTATTATAACAAAGTGTAAACAACTGGGACCAGCAGCAGCTCAGCTATGAAGTGGCGTCAGTGCATGCTGAGGCATACAATGTGCAGAAGTCGCTAACTGTCTGCAGAGTCAATAGCTAAAGACCTCCAAACTTTATGTGGCCTTCAGATTAGCACAACAGTGCATAGAGAGCTTCATGGAATGGGTTTCCATGGCCGAGCAGCTGCATCCAAGCCTTACATCACCAAGTGCATTGCAAAGCGTCGGATGCAGTGGTGTAAAGCACGCTGCCACTGGACTCTAGAGCAGTGGAGACGTGTTCTCTGGAGTGACTAATCATGCTTCTCTGTCTGCCAATCTGATGGACGCCAGGAGAACGGTACTAGCCTGACTGCATTGTGCCAAGTGTAAAGTTTGGTGGAGGGGGGATTAGGGTGCCGGGGCTGTTTTTCAGGAGTTGGGCTTGGCCCCTTAGTTCCAGTGAAGGGAACTCATAAGGTGTTCCTTACCAACCCAATAGAACACTTTTGGGATAAATTAGAGCAGAGACTGCGAGCCACGCCTTATCATCCGACATAAGGGCCTGACCTCACAAATGCACTTCTGGATGTATGGTCAAACATTCTCATAGACACACTCCTATACCTTGTGGACGGCCTTCCCAGAAGAGTTGAATCTGTTCAATCTGCAAAGGATGAGCCACCTCAATACTGAACCCTATGGACTAAGACTGGGATGCTGAGTGTGTCCCCTTCCTTTTAAAAAGTGCATATAAACACAAATATTTTAGCCTATAAATAAATTCTTTCATATAAAGTGATGTTCTTTGTCAGATTCTCATGCAGTTTGTACACGGATGATGACATAGAAATCTACGTATAACTAATCTTCAAAAAGAGATGAAGTATTCCAATCTGTCAAATATCTTCCTTCTCAAATCCAAATTTTCACCTTGTGATAACCTCTGCTTCAAACACTCCAGCCCTTTTTTGGGGATTAAATGAAGAAGTGGTATTGACCCCCAAGTATAATAGGCAGGTCACACCACCCTTGTGTTCCTTCCCATATGTCACTTTTAGCTCCATTCTATCCTTATTTCCATTTGATCATCTCCAACTGTGTACATAAACCAATATTAATATGGCAAGGAAGGAAGGAAACATCATAGTACCTATTAAAAACATAGCATTCACGTTTTCATGGTGCTTGCCCAGCATTGAGGATAAGAACACGTTTGAACTAGGACAGTGTATGTCAGGAAGGTACCTTGTGTGCACACGCAGCGCAATGCGTGGTGACTTTACTATGCCATTGTTCTGCACAGCAATGGCATAATGATTTAATCACACACGGAGGTGCGCTTGCACCTCTGTGATGGTCAGTGGGAAGAACCAGTGATCACTATGGTGGGAACCAGAAACTGACACTCTTAAAAGTGTTGGTTTCTAAACAGGCTTCATTCATTGATTTCTTTTCAGCGGCATTCAACAGTACAGCAAATTATTTTCTTCATAGGGAACTCTTCTATTGGCACTTTGATTTTAGCAACAGAGTTGCTTTAAAGTGGTGCTGTCACTTTGGGGGTCAAACTAAACTAAAGGCAGTTTGTAGAACACTAAGCTGCATAATACTGTATAATAATCTTTATGGTGGCCTGTATGTTAAAACTCCATCACAGGTCCTGTAGTGAGAGGAGCTGTTCAGAGTTAGGTGTTCAACACAACTGGAAGTGTTAGATACCCGCTGTCCCCATGGATCACCAACGCTGATGAGTTTTAACAAAAGAGTAAAGGGAAGTGTTAATATATAGCATTTCACACATAGGGTGTTTATGTAGGAAATCTGTCAATGCCATTGCAACATTTGTACTATCATTTGTAAACATACAGAATCAATTGACCCTATTGGCTGCTACTGCCACTCAGGGCCACCATGTAAATGGCAACAAAGTATAGGCATATTACTAATGTCTACATCTTCCCCAAAATGAGCCATGCATGGGCAGAGTGACCTCCACCTTTTAGATATGAATGACTGAAGACCAAGGTCATTCTGTGCATGCACTGCCCACACATAAATGACTAGTTTACAAGGGAAGATGTACACATCAGCAGTGTGTAATCATTGGTGGTGGCACCGCCGGCTCCATATTGTTGATATTTACATATTGGCTGTGAGCAATATCGGCAACAAAGTAGGGTCCATGTACGCTGGACACATGTAAACATTTGCACAAATAAGTATATGCTTACAGTGTACAAATATGGCCAAATGTGTGGCTGTGAACACAGATATTTCTGTTTTGGTCTATACCTAAATGATCTGGACAAAACAGAGCAGTGTGCATGGGCCCATAGCATACAATACTGCTTGCAGTATGTACATGAGCCCTTACAGGCTGCTTTCCATTTTGTTTCAACCCCATGTTGACAGGTTTACTTTGTGTGTTATAGACTAAACAATGTTTTTTATATCCCTCAGGTAAACTGAAGAGTTTGGGGGATCTGGTTTTGAAGCCTTTTGGGTTGTCAACAAACAACTTCCAAGTCAATCAGGATGCAGAAACTGGATCATATTCTGTCAACTTTGTTCAGAATCAAAACAACAGATGACATGCATACAAACTGCCACAATGCCATTGTTACTTGTGAGGACAGACTTCAGTCTTCAATGGTCAGCTGCTTCAGAGAATAGTAACAAATATATAAATGCATTAGTTCGTGGTGAACTCTGTTATAGGCAGTCATCATACATTTACCAACCTGTCTAAAGAGGAGGCTGCAATTTAAGAGATATTTAATATATTTTTAGTGTTTTTTTTTTTTTTTTGTTTTTTTCCTTGTGCATCCTTCCTTTTTTTTTTTTTTTTCAAAATGTTTTTTTTTTTTCTCATTTACATAAAAACTGTTCTGACTGCTGTCTATGAATTTTACTTACCTTTACTGCCCTGATGAAGTGCTGTGAAAGATGGAAACATGTTTTACTCATTTACTTTGAAAAAAAGAATTAAATGGCGGCAATATGACATCACTGAGAGAGTCTAATATTTATATACAGGCGGCCCTGGACTGCGCATTCCCAGTGAAATTAATATTTTGTGTTCCAGACTTTTAAATGTGTAAAAACAGGAAATGTGCTGCCTGTAACAAGCAGTCTTGTTCACCCAGGCTTTTTTAAAGTGATGTCTGTTAGAGGTTTTTTTTTTACATACCGTATAATTTGAAGCAAACCTTTTGGGACAGAAGTATGGGAACTACAGTTGTTGACATATTTATGAAAGTATGGGCTCTGTTCATGCCATACTGATTTTTACTTAACTACTTGCCGACAGTCAGCAGCTGGGAAGCGGCTTCCCTTGGGGTGTGTAGCTGTGCGATCCTGTGACTTCTTTGTTTGGTGGACCAATTATAGCGATCACATGATAACATGTAAACAAAACTGTCATGAATTGCTTTCTTTTTTATTCTGCTTTCTTTTGTGATCTGTGGTTGGCTCACAGCTATTACATGGTACCTGGTCCAATCACAGCACCCTGTACCTTGTCATGACAAGTGGCCAATCACAGCATTACAATAGTAAACAATGAGTCATGAATGAAAGCATTTGTGACAGTTCCAACAATTGCTTGTAACAGTGATCCTCACCGTTCTAAGCAATCACAGTGTGAAGAAAAGAAAAAAATCCCTGATCACCACCCAGAGTAGCACAGTGTCTCTATGGTGACACTGAACTACCCTAAAGACCAGTATGTGTAAAAAAAAAAAAAAAAAATTAACAAAAAATTGAATAAAACATTTATTTTTACATGCAAATCTCCAGTCAGTATCCCTGATCACTGCTACATCAGTCATATAATGATGCTTTACTGCACTGGTGAAAATATATTGCTTTGATTAGCAATTTGTGTTACCAAGCAATTGAACAGGTGGGACTAATAACTGACTAGTGAGTGTATAGATTGTGGAACCTATAACTTTCACACAGACTAATGCAGGCCATAGACGGGGAGAAAAACAACCATTTTTTTTTTTTTTTTAGAAAACCGAAAAATCGGTCGTTCAATCAGCCGACGCTACCACCATTGGTAAAATAATGTCAGCTGATTTTCGTCCTGTCTACGGCCGTCAATTAATATAAAAGCGGTGTCCCTGCAGAGAGCTCTGCTATATTTGTCATTTAAAAGCGGAAGAAATAGAATATGAATAATAGGAAGAAAAAGTTGCAACATTGTATCCATTTTGGATACAGAGGTTTCTATTCAGATACAAATAGATACAATGTTGCAACCCTTAAACTTTTCAATGTCAAATATCATAGTGGAGCTCTCTGCAGGGACACCGCTAATAGATTTGACATTTCTAAGTATTGCGGTTGCAAACATTGTATCTATTTGTATGGATACAAATAGATACAGATGTTCTTTTTCTTTGGTCACGACTCATGCGCATTTTTTTAATCGGGAAAAAGATCGTCCTATTTGCCCATCATTGCCATGAAAATCAGCCAATGGGCAAAATCGGCCGTTTTTTTTTCTCAACATGAACGATTAAAAAAATGTGTCAAAATCAAGAAAACCGGCCGACCAATTCAGCTACTAACGATCCGAAAATCGGCCGATTATTTTTATTGGACGAATTTCCGGCCGGTTTTCTCCCCGTCTATGGCCTGCATAAATAATATACACTGATTTGGGTTATTTTTACCAAAGAAAAGTAGCAAAATACATTTTTGCCTAAATGTATCAACATATACCGCACTCACCAGTTGGTGCTGAGAGTGGAGCACATTGTGGGGGTTGTTTACTAAGGCTGGAGAGTGCAAAATCTGGTGCAGCTCTGTATAGAAACTAATCAGCTTCCCGGTTTAATTGCCAAAGATTAATTAAATGAGCTGAAGTTTAGTTTTAGTAAATCTCCCCCAATATCTTGTGGTGCACAGGTAAAGCTGGAATATGGAATACAAATTCTGATTTTGGGCTCACTCAGGCTTTTGCAATCATTATTTTTATTCACAATTTTGTATAATTTTAAGCCTTGGTTCACACTAGTGCGATATTTCAGCGATCTGCAACATTCTCATGACATGTAAAATTGCAGGTCAAGTGAAAACACATACGCTGTTAATTTTTTTTTTCTTTTTTGGTCACAACGCTTGGTTATTTGCAACAGCGGCTATACGCTTGATTAACCACTTATCGACCGTCACATACCTGGTGCGTCGCTGGTCTTCATGAGGCTGTACCAGGATGATGCCTGGAGGTGCAGACATCATCCTGGTACTATTATTTGTAGCTGACCGTCGACTTTCTTGTAATAGCAATCGGAGCAGCTAACAAGCTGCTTGATTGCTATTACAAGCAGCAGAAGGGGACATATCCCACTGCCCTATCTGCCCCATAGATCTCATAAGCGCAGGTGTTCTTTTTAATTTTTCTAAATTTATGATGAAAGATTACTTGTTTGCAGAATTTTATAACAGAAACTAAGAAAAACCTGGGTTTTTTTTTTTTTCAAATTTTTTTTGGTATTGTTCCATCACCAAAAGGAAGCCTCTAATTTTTAGAAAACAGTGATATATATTTCATTTGGGTAATTTTGTTGCCTAGCCAAGCATTTGCCAGTTGAAAGAAAAGTATGTTTTTAAAAAAACAAAAAACCCTTATACTCACCCAGGTGGATGTAGCATTGATCCGATGCTTCACCTGTCCCCCACTGGCTCTGTACAGAGAACTGAGCGATCAAAAGCTGCAATCGCTCAGTTCTCCCCCTCCGCTCTGAGCACAGTGGTAAATGTCAGTCTCCAACTCTCTTCTCTGCCCCTCCAGCGCTCACTGGAACGCAGGGCTGTAGAGAAGGCGGGAGGGGCTGGCTCAGGCTCTCGGGAGATAACAGAGAGGCTGAGCCAGGTGCCAGTCCAGGGCTCTGGGTGGATCCCGACAATGTAGTCAGGATCTTTTCAGAGTCTGGATCGGCTCTGTGATGTCAGCCTGCAGCAGGCTTCAGCCCTTCAGCCAAACTGCACTCATGTGATCCATAGGAGATGTATAGCTAAAATAGCTTTGGCTATACTTCTCCTTTTTTAAAGTAGTGCAGTGCTGAATAGCAAAAAATGGCCTGGTCATGAAGGGGGTAAATCTTTCTGGAGTTCAAGTGGATAACCATTTAAGGACCAGGCCTTTTTCTGACATTCTTTGTTTACAAATAAAGATCAGTAATTTTTCCTAAAAAGTTACTTAGAACCCCCAAACATTATATATTTTAGCAGAGGCCCTAGAGAATAAAATGGCGGTCATTGCAATGTTTTATGTCACATGGTTTTTGCGCAACGGTTTTTCATATGCAATTTTTTGGGGAAAAAATAATACACTTTTTAATGATTTTAGAAAAAACAATATATACCCAAATTTTTTTGTAAAATAGGAAAGATGATGTTAGGCCGAGTCAATAGATACCTAACATGTCATGCTCTGAAATTGCACATGCTCGTGGAATGGTGCCAAACTAAGGTACTTAAAATTCTCCATAGGCAATGGTTTAAAAATGTGTATAGGTTACCAGTTTAGAATTACAGAGGAGGTCTAGTGCTAGAATTATTGCTTTCGCTCTGACATTTGCAGTGATACCTGACGTGTGGTGCAAACACCGTTTATATGTGGGCGTGACCTATGTATGCATTCACCACTTCGCGTGAGCACAGGGGGACAAGGGCACTTTAAAAAAAATGTTATTCACTTTATATTTACACTGCCCCTTTAAATTTTTCTGTTGATCACTTTTATCGCTATCACAACAAATGTAAACATCCCTTGTGATAACAATACAGCATGACAGGTCCTCTTCATGGAGAAATCTGGGGTTTATAAGACTCCACAATTCTACTCCTACCTTTTAAAAGCAAGAGATTAAAAAAAAAAGGATCTTTTGCTTAAAAGAAAAAAAAAAGGCATTGTTGACATGGTGCCAGAACCGGAAATGACATTGCTCTGGTCCCCCTAGGTCACGGGTGTCAAACTGGCGGCCCTCCAGCTCCTGCCAAATTACAAGTCCCATGAGGCATTGCAAGATTGACAGTTACAAGCATCACTCCCAGAGGCATGATGGGACTTGTAGTTTTGCAACAGATGGAGGGCTGCCAGTTTAACACCTGCCCTAGGCCATAAAGATGATTGAAGGCCATCTTTCCTTCACTCATCTCTATTCCCAGGCTCACCGATCAGTCAGGTAAGGCTGGGAAGTTGTGGGGGTGGGGGACCCCTCCCACCGCTACTAAAAGTGATCTGGTGATGAATCTGCCTCTCAGGTCACTTTTAACAGAAAGTCTGGCACCTGAGGGAAAAAAATAATACTGAGGTTATGGCACCTAGCTGCAGCCATAACCCAGTATTAAACATCAAAGTAATGATGTGTTTTCCCGGTGAGGTGATCAGCAAGTGGTGTAAACCCAACATTTCCTATTCCTGATACACTATATTGCCAAAAGTATTGGGCCAGCCCTCTAAATCATTGGATTCAGTTGTTCCATTTACCTCCATGGCCACAGGTGTATAAAATCAAGTACCTAGGCATGCAGACTGCTTCTACAAACATTTGTGAAGGAATGGGTCACTCTCAGGAGCTCAGTGAATTCAAGCATGGTCCCGTGATAGGTTGCCACCTGTGCAATAAGTCCATCCGTGAAATTTCCTTGCTACTAAATATTCCACGGTCAACTGGTAGTGGTATTATAACAAAGTGGAAGCATCTGGGAACAACAGCAACTCAGCCATGAAGTGGTAGGCCACATAAAATGACAGAGCGGGGTCAGTGCATGCTGAAGTGTACAGAAGTCACCAACTGTCTGCAGAGTCAATAGCTAAAGACCTCCAAACTTCATGTGGCCTTCAGATTAGCACAATAACAGTGCGTAGAGAGCTTCATGGAATGGGTTTCCATGGCCGAGCAGCTGCATCCAAGCCTTACATCACCAAGTGTAATGCAAACCGTCAGATGCAGTAGTGTAAAGCATGCCGCCACTGGACTCTAGAGCAGTGGAGACGTGTTCTCTGGAGTGATGAATCACGCTTCTCTGTCTGGCAATCCGATAGATGTGTCTGGCTGTTGCCAGGGGAACGGTACTTGCCTGACTGCATGGTCCCAAGTGTAACGTTTGGTGGAGGGGGATTATGGTGTGGGGTTGTTTTTCAGGGGTTGGACTTGGCCCCAGCGAAGGGAACTCTTAAGCCGTCAGCATACCAAGACATTTTGGACATTTTCATGCTCCCAACTTTGTGGGAACAGTTTGGGGATGGCCCCTTCCTGTTCCAACATGACTGCACACCAGTGCACAAAGCAAGGTCCATAAAGACATGGAGGAGCCAGTTTGGGGTGGAGGAACTTGACTGGCCTGCACAGAGTCCTGACCTCAACCCGATAGAACACCTTTTGGATTGAATTAGAGCGGAGACTGCAAGCCAGGCCTTCTCGTCCGACATCAGTGCCTGACCTCACAAATGTGCTTCTGGAAGAATGGTCAAACCTTCCCATAGACACCCTCCTAAACCTTGTGGACGGCCGTCCCAGAAGAGTTGAAGCTGTTATAGCTGCAAAGGGCGGGGCCACCTCAGTATTGAACCCTACGGACTAAGGCCATTAAAGTTCATGTGTGTGTCAAGGCAGGAGGCCCAACACTTTTGGCAATATAGTGCATGTGCCTACTGTATCCTGTTGGTATGAGCATTGTCATCCTAGGAAAGGAAGTGTGTTAGTGGCAAGTCCAGGTCAAAATAAAGGAAAAAAGTAAAACGAATGCAGCCACCACATTCAAAGACTAATGCTCTGCAACTTATATTTCTGTTGAAGGGTTAGATACACTTAAATGGCTTACGGGACAACATTGTACGCTGTTCTACCCGTGAATGTGTCCATCAGAGCATGGTGTTACTGGCCACCTATTATATTTATTAATGAGCTGACATTGGCTTATAAAAACACCAAGGCCACGCTACTTCCATCTGCTGCATTACCGCTGGCAGTGGCTGACTTGTTGCCTAGCAACAGGACCAAAAGAGAATGCGCTTGATTGACTTCACCTTCGACCAATGACCTTAGAGATTGGTTTTGACTGACACACGTTCTCTCCTAAGATACACTCCGCCGCCACCCAATCGGATACCAGCTTTCTTTTTACCTTGGGAAAGGCAGTCGGGGGCGGGCGTGGCGCTCTTCAGCCAATGAAAAGCCGACTGGAGATTGACAGACGGTAACTGGCTCTAATCGGAGGTGGCTGTCGATTTGCTGAGGGCGGTCACTATGGCAGTCTCTCAGGACGAGGAGGCCGAGGATCGATACGCGAACGAGAAAATGGCGGCCGCGGCTGGTGCGCCAGGCTCGGGGGAGGGAGGTGGCGAAGCCGAGCCGGACAGTGAGCCGATTCCTGGCGAGAAGAAGTCGGCGGAGCTTGGCTGTGTCCCGGAGCAGACCGGTCCTGAGAATGAACCCTGCTCGCTTGTAGGGAGCGAGACCGGACACGGCGGAGAGGGGCTGCGGCAGCCTGGGGAGGAGGAGTGTGCTGGGCCTGACCGGGCAGTGGGGTCCTCACCATGGCCACCAGAGCTGGGCGGCCTGGCTGCTGCGGAGTCCTCGGAGATGGACACTGGGGACTCTGCCCTCCTCTCCACTCAGGAGGAACCTATGCAATTGGGGAATGACTTGGACTGGCCTTCAGCCCCCTGTCATGGAGGTCCACCATCTGTGGACTCGGCCTTAATGGAAGCTGGTGGTGAGATGACCTCTTCTGGGATAGTGCACCCCTCTGATATAGGGGAACCCACGTCTGCACCCTTGCTGGATCCCTCAGAACTAGAGGAGGGGGGATCTACACTGTCACCTCTCCAACCCATGACAGAAGAGCCAATGTGTGAGGGCTGCCCTTCAGACCCATGTTTCAGTAGGCAGCCTTCTAGTGACCCAGTCTTCTCGGAGCTGCATGTAGAAGCAGATGGTGAGACAGTCTTTCTGGAGGTGGGGGACCCTCCAGAGCAAAGAAGCCCAAGGCCTTCACCAATGCAGCCTATTCCAGTTCTAGAGGAACTGACATCTGCATTGCCTCCCACCCTTGTTCTAGAGGAACCAAGATCTGCATCCTCTCCTACCCCTGGATCTACATCATCTCCTACCCTTGATCGAGAGGAACCAATACCCACATCATCTCCTAGCCCTGGTCTAGAGAAACAAAGATCCACATCGTCTCCTTCCCCCGGTCTTGAAGAATCGAGACCTGCACCGTCTCCTTCCCCCGGTCTTGAAGAATCGAGACCTGCACCGTCTCCTTCCCCCGGTCTTGAAGAATCGAGACCTGCACCGTCTCCTTCCCCCGGTCTTGAAGAATCGAGACCTGCACCGTCTCCTTCCCCCGGTCTTGAAGAATCGAGACCTGCACCGTCTCCTTCCCCCGGTCTTGAAGAATCGAGACCTGCACCGTCTCCTTCCCCCGGTCTTGAAGAATCGAGACCTGCACCGTCTCCTTCCCCCGGTCTTGAAGAATCGAGACCTGCACCGTCTCCTGCCCCCGATCTTGAGGAACCGAGACCTGCATTGCCTCCTGCCCCCGCTCTAGAGGAACCGAGACCTGCATTGCCTCCTACCCCCGCTCTAGAGGAACCGAGACCTGCATTGCCTCCTACCCCCGCTCTAGAGGAACCGAGACCTGCATTGCCTCCTACCCCCGCTCTAGAGGAACCGAGACCTGCATTGCCTCCTACCCCCGCTCTAGAGGAACCGAGACCTGCATTGCCTCCTTCACCCGCTCTAGAGGAACCGAGACCTGCATTGCCTCCTTCACCCGCTCTAGAGGAACCGAGACCTGCATTGCCTCCTTCACCCGCTCTAGAGGAACCGAGACCTGCATTGCCTCCTTCACCCGCTCTAGAGGAACCGAGACCTGCATTGCCTCCTTCACCCGCTCTAGAGGAACCGAGACCTGCATTGCCTCCTTCACCCGCTCTAGAGGAACCGAGACCTGCATTGCCTCCTTCACCCGCTCTAGAGGAACCGAGACCTGCATTGCCTCCTTCACCCGCTCTAGAGGAACCGAGACCTGCATTGCCTCCTTCACCCGCTCTAGAGGAACCGAGACCTGCATTGCCTCCTTCACCCGCTCTAGAGGAACCGAGACCTGCATTGCCTCCTACCCCAACTCTAGAGGAACCGAGGCCTGCATTGCCTCCTTCCCCAGCTCTAGAGGAACCGAGGCCTGCATTGCCTCCTGCCCCAGCTCTAGAGGAACCGAGGCCTGCATTTCCTCCTGCCCCAGCTCTAGAGGAACCGAGGCCTGCATTTCCTCCTGCCCCAGCTCTAGAGGAACCGAGGCCTGCATTTCCTCCTGCCCCAGCTCTAGAGGAACCGAGGCCTGCATTTCCTCCTGCCCCAGCTCTAGAGGAACCGAGGCCTGCATTTCCTCCTGCCCCAGCTCTAGAGGAACCGAGGCCTGCATTTCCTCCTGCCCCAGCTCTAGAGGAACCGAGGCCTGCATTTCCTCCTGCCCCAGCTCTAGAGGAACCGAGGCCTGCATTTCCTCCTGCCCCAGCTCTAGAGGAACCGAGGCCTGCATTTCCTCCTGCCCCAGCTCTAGAGGAACCGAGGCCTGCATTGCCTCCTGCCCCAGCTCTAGAGGAACCGAGGCCTGCATTGCCTCCTGCCCCAGCTCTAGAGGAACCGAGGCCTGCATTGCCTCCTGCCCCAGCTCTAGAGGAACCGAGGCCTGCATTGCCTCCTGCCCCAGCTCTAGAGGAACCGAGGCCTGCATTGCCTCCTGCCCCAGCTCTAGAGGAACCGAGGCCTGCATTGCCTCCTGCCCCAGCTCTAGAGGAACCGAGGCCTGCATTGCCTCCTGCCCCCGCTCTAGAGGAACCGAGGCCTCCATTGCCTCCTGCCCCCGCTCTAGAGGAACCGAGGCCTCCATTGCCTCCTGCCCCCGCTCTAGAGGAACCGAGGCCTCCATTGCCTCCTGCCCCCGCTCTTTGCCTCCTGCCTCCTGCCCCCGCTCTAGAGGAACCGAGGCCTCCATTGCCTCCTGCCCCCGCTCTAGAGGAACCGAGGCCTCCATTGCCTCCTGCCCCCGCTCTAGAGGAACCGAGGCCTCCATTGCCTCCTGCCCCCGCTCTAGAGGAACCGAGGCCTCCATTGCCTCCTGCCCCCGCTCTAGAGGAACCGAGGCCTCCATTGCCTCCTGCCCCCGCTCTAGAGGAACCGAGGCCTCCATTGCCTCCTGCCCCCGCTCTAGAGGAACCGAGGCCTCCATTGCCTCCTGCCCCCGCTCTAGAGGAACCGAGGCCTCCATTGCCTCCTTCCCCCGCTCTAGAGGAACCAATATCTACGTTCTCTCCTATTCCTGATCTAAAAGAACTAAGATGTACGGCCCCTCCGAAACCTGATCTGGAGGAACCAAGATCTATATCTTCTCCTACCCTTCATCTAGCGGAACCAAGAGCTTGTGCATCGCCTCAACCCCTGACCCCATCTGATCTGGTGTTTGCAAATGCTCAAGTAAAGGGAGGGGTACATTCAGAATTCCAGCAGTCATCCGCACCAGAAAACTTGTTGCGAGAATCTGGACTTGAAGTCCAGGATGCACAGGAAAGGTCACCACTGGCGGTACAGTGCATAGAGGATTCTTCCCCTGTGAAGTCGCTTTTGGATCCAGCTGTGGAGTTAGTGTCAGAAGTACAAGTAGACCGCTTGGTAGAGGCGATGGACACGCAAGGGCCAATTTCAGGGGAGGTATTGCAGGTGAAGTCCATACCTATGGAGGTGGTTCTAGGACATGAGCCAGCTTCCAAGGTTGTATGTGAGGTACAAGAGCCTGCTGTAGAATTGATGCACATATCTGTCCCTGAGGTTGTGCCACTTATGGAGGACTCTAGCCATGAGATACAGGAACCAATCTCCAAGTTGCCACTTCTTGGTTCAGGGCCTTCTTCCACTGTGGTTGGCTCTGAGTCTGATGTGGTTTTGCATTTGCTGGAAAATCCCCCCATAGAATGCGTTGTCCCTGGATCCATAACTCATTTGTCAGACTCTGTTCCTGAAATTAGAGATTGCGAAGCAGTTTCCAAGACTGTAGAGACAGTATTTAATTCAGTCCATGAACCTAGCAAAGAAGACCTTGATCTTTTTGAGGCCAAGGTGGAGTGTGTGCCTGAACCATTACATAAGAAACTACAGCATGAACTGAACACAGTTTCTGTAGAAGAAAAAGTACTTGCTTTAGGTGTTGCTGAAATTAACCAAGGAGTGCATCCTGTAACTGAGCAGTGTACTGAACTTGGGGTGGAAGTAAAGCTTTTCTTACAACCAGTTCTAAAGACATTGGAGGAAGAGCCAAATAAAGAGGAATTAAGTAGTGGTTTTCATTTAGTATCCCATAGAACAGAATTAAAATCAGAAGAGACCTCCCTGCAGGTGGTTTCCAAAGTAAAGTCCGTTTTGGAACCTGGGAACATTCAGATGTCCAGTAAAGTGGCTCTTGTGGAAACAGAGACTCCAGCAGACAGTGCAGTCACCACAGAAATAAAATCTTTGGAAAATGAGCTGGACTCTAACTGCGTTCATTTTGATACTGAGCCTAGCATAGAACATCATTCGAAATGCACAGAAAAAGGGTCCATTGATGATGTTGAATGTGACCTGCTTTATAGGGATGCTATCCAAGAACTTAAATCTGTAGATAAAATAGATTCTAATGTGGTTTCTGACCCAGAATTGGAACACCAGCCGGTATCTAGGATTGCTTCTGATACTGCACCTTTAAATGACTGTAGTGAATGGTGTCTGGAGAAGTCCAAGCCTTCCCACATTGATTCTGCCTTGGAGGCATGTTCGGACAATCACGATCAATGCAAAAGTCCTCTTACTGTACCAGAGCAAATTGTTGCTGCTGGTGGCATTGCTGATCTCTCACCTGGTTCAGAAGTTCAGGTTACGCTTGATCACATCATTCAGGATGCGTTGGTGGTTTCCTTCCGCCATGGAGACAGAATCTTCTCAGGGGTTCTAATGGATCTGTCTAAAAGGTATGAAAGGTATCTGGAACCTTGCCTTTAGTTTAAAAAAAAAATTATATATATATATATATATATATATATATATATATATATATATATATATATATATATATATATACACAGATTAAAATTTTTGTCATTGTAAAGAGGAACTTCATTCTTACACCCTTCCCCTCAATTCACTTACTTGCTTGTCTAGCAAATTCAGGGTTGTTCCCCTGTAATGCGATGTTCAGGTGACTCAGCGTGGGCCCTCTGCTGCCTTTTGTGGCACTCCTCAGTCATTGGGAGCTGGCTGTCTCTTCTGGGTTCAGGCATACACTGCTCTGCCCGCTGGCCACACTGTGTCCCTGCTTCTGAAGCCTCCTGCAATATGACAGGAATATCCCAGGAGACTGTAAGACCAGGGACATGTCAGTCTCACCTAGATGAGGATGGTGGCAAAGGGGAGGGGCTGGGAAAAAAATTAAATGTAAACTGGAAAAAAGACCCTTTCAAATAGCTAGGGATGCACCGATACCAGATTTTGTGGTGTTTTTGTTTTGTTTTTTTTTGACTGAGTACCGGTTTTTATTTTTTATTTTTTTCCCAAGCACTCGCTGATCCCAATTACCAATATCTATTTTTAGTGCTCTGACCATTTTTTTTTGGGCTGTTCACACCATACATGCATGAAAACTGATGGGAAAACCACATAGATTTCACTTGCAGAGACAGCAGTTTCACATCAGTTTTCATGTGGGTTTCAGTTAGTTTTTACAGCCTGTTCTCATATGTGCGGGCTGGCCACAGTGCAATTTTTGAAAGAGTCCTGTGTGATTTCAGTCCGGCTCAGGTGCAATTTTCTAATCTCATACACTACAATTTGCATTGGAATTGCACTTGGACCAAGCTTTGAAATCACACTGTAAACCAGCCAGCACAAGGTATCGGTTTTCGTATCGGAGCATTTGCACGAGTACAAGTACTCGTGCAAATGTTTGATATCGGTGCAACCCTAAAAATAGCAGCAGGGATGAGTTGCAGTGGGTACAAGTGTGGTTTTTAGACAGAAGGTCCCCTTTAAAAAATTATCGGGATTTATCTTTTTACCTGATTTTGCTGTTGTGGGCTACTGCACAGTACAGTGCTTTGTCAAATAAGCCTGAGGTTTGGTTTTATGTGTGGTTGTGTGTATGTTTATCTAATATTTTTTTTTTTTTTTTTTTTTTAACAAGTCTAAAACTTTCAGGGCCTGCTTGCTGTCCAAAAACTGTTAGTGTAGCGTACAGCAGTTTACTATGGTTTCTTTAGCAAAGTTTGTGCTCATTATTTGCAGAGACTGATTCTGCAAATATGTTTACAGACCTGGCAAAGTCACTATGATTGTAGCAAGGGCGAGGTTACCCACTAACAAATTATGGTGTCCTTTTATGACACAGATCAGCGGTGATCCTAAGGATCGTTGCTAATCTCATATCATCAGTGGTTTAGGAAACAGAGATGATCAGAGGAGAACATGTTCTCTGCACACAGACTGCCAGTCTATGAAGGAGCGATGTCAGCCCTTCACTGGCGATCTGTGTTCTCCCTCCAGATTCTCCAGCCCAGAGGTGGAGAATCGGAGGAACTGCAAATGAAGCAGCGATAATTTAACACTGTTTAGTAAAATGTTTGACCTCTTACTGTAATCTCGCGAGATTACAGTAACAGCAGCCGTTTTCTAGCGTTCAAAGCGTTTGTAGATCGCTTCTCTCCTAATTAAGAGAAGCGATCTACACCGCTTCATAAAAAGGCATTCAGAAGAGAACTGTCTCCTCTGAGAATGCCAGAGAAGTGAGCAGAGGTCATTTACCACTACATGATAAAAGGACACCTTAGTTTGTGTGACTAATAATACACATTTTAAGGGTTGTTCATACCAAGTGCAGTGGGATTGCTATGGCTGGCTATTCCAGCACAGTCCCATCACAACACAAAGCAAAGTGCCTTGTCTCCTATGTGCTAGGTTCACTCCCCTGCAGTTATATGGTGTGTGCTGAAAAAAGTGTGGCAAACCATCCTTTTTTCCAGCGCAGTGTGAGGCAGTTCACTACCTTATACCTTTCGGCAGCCCATAGAACAATATGCAATGTTACTGTTAGACATTTCAATAAATTTCTTTAAAAGAAACAAATGAACAGTGTGATGCACTGCGTTTGTTCAGTTGCAAGGGTTTGTTTACACTTCTTACCTCCTTTTTACTGTCCCCATTAAGCTGCAAAGGGCCCCCCCCCGTTGTGTTTGAGAGCAGCATTACTGATGACTGACCCATTCCAGTGAATTTGGCAATGCCACGACAGTCCTGCAACCACATACAATGGATGCAGTCGTGGTGCCACATTTACAAGGCTGCTGCTAGTGCAGACGTACTCTTTGGATCACTTACAGTATCTTTTACTTATTGGTGACCATACAACTTGTTGAGTGCCAGCTGGTGGGATAGCAAAGATCAGGTAAGTCCTTTTTAATGATGCCCCAGGCATAAACGAACACTTTTAATCATTTTGAGTTTAGAACCACTTTATTGCAGGGGTGGGCAACTGTGGCCCTCCAGCTGTTGTAGAACTATAAGTCCCATGAGGCATTGCAAAACTGACAGTTACAAGCATGACTCCCAAAGGCAGAGGCATGATTGGACTTGTAGTTCACCAACAGATGGAGGGCCACAGTTGCCCACCCCTGTCCTAGGGGCATCTGACGTGTGTTTTTTTTTTTTCCCTCTAAATGTCCCTGCATATTAGCCTATGTGTCAATTCACACATAAGAATTTATAGGCAGAAAAAAGAGCCAGTGCATGCAGGAGCAGCAATGTTTCGGCAGAAAAAAATACTGACATGTGAATGCTGGGTGCGTCAAGGGCTTGGGCATTAGTAAATTTTAATGGACAGAATAAACTGTTCTGACCAGTTGAATAAATGAATGCCCAAGCACCTAACACACCTAAACGCATTTGGATGCCTTTACAAACCTCAAGCATTTTTTTTTTTTTCTCTGCCAAAACTCTGCTTCAAGGAGGAAAGGTGTCTAGGAGAGATGGGCAAATGCCCTGTGGACATGATTCCTAATGCATCATCTGCATTAAGGCAAAAAGGCACTACCTATTATACCCACCTCCATTCCTAAATAGTTACCTGCCTGGGTCACAGATCCAGTGTTCCAGCTGCATACCACGCTCTTCTCACTTCCTGCTTTCATAGGAGACACTAAGAACAGCGGGAGCTATAGGCTCCTATTGCTGTCAGCCAAACTCTTGCAAGGAGGGAGCAGGAGCTTGGCTTAACTGCACTGTGTATATCTATAGACACACACAGCCCAGCTCAGGAGTATACTTGCACAGCTGCCTCGGCACCTAACTTAGTGAGCACAGGAGGAAAGAGGAGGTGATTGCATTGGTGAGGGGCTGAAGAAGAGAAGCAAAGAGTGCCCTGCGCATTTTTTGTACAGAGCAGAAAAAATAAATTGTGTGTGTGTGTATATATGTGTGTAATAAATAAATATATATATATATATATATATATACTTTAATAAAACAAATGTAACCTTTACTAACACTTTAACACTGGAGAGCCTCACTGCAAGGGTATTTTTTTTTTTTTTTTACCCCCTGAAGTTTAGCTTTAGAATTGACCAAAGCCATATGATAGGATGGCAAACCTCCATTGTAGCCTTTTTCATGGGCCTCTATACTTCATAGTTGTTTGTAGATTTGTGCAGTCAACTTGTTAAGTGAGCTTAACAGTAAAATCCATTTCACATATAACCGTTTTCTAGATCTAGCATGTGCTGGTACTGCTTTAAAGGATAAGTTCACCTTTTCAGGAAGAATTTCACTTTTCATAATAGAAGCATTTTCCAATGCCATTTCCTGGCCCAGCCATCCAAATGTGCATTTTTCTCACTTACCCGATCCACAGGACATTACATTTTTTTGTCAGTTTCTGTGAGATTTTGAACGGATTTTCAGATTGCATAATTTCCTGTAGATGGTCACTCAACATTCATTCCATGTAGTCCACTTCCCAGAAGCCTTCGCTTCCTTGTTGCATCACAGAAAAGGGTGTGTTCAGCATTCTGAGCCACACCTCCCTCATTACAATACTACCTTCCTTCCATCAGCTATGTTGTACAAGGGCCTGTCTGATTTGATACAGATTGAATAAATTGTTCAGATGTGTCCTGCTCTTCCATA
This sequence comes from Staurois parvus, assembly GCF_062004578.1. Classification (NCBI taxonomy): domain Eukaryota; kingdom Metazoa; phylum Chordata; class Amphibia; order Anura; family Ranidae; genus Staurois; species Staurois parvus. The sequence continues at coordinate 10,677,397 of NW_028318094.1, forward strand.
GTTCTGGTAAATGTAAAAGAAATTGTACAGAGATTGTATAATCAGATTGCATAGTGTATGGCCATCTTTATACAAGTACATAGTAGGAGGGAGTGGATGAAGACACTCAGTTGTCAGGCCCCATTCACATCTCCATGTAGTGAAGACTCATATTCCCGCATGCTTTTGTTTTGGGTGTTTGTGGAACGTTTTCACTCTTCACGCATAGGGCAGCCCATTCACTTGAACGGGCTGCTATACACGCAACAATTGCCCCAGGCACTTATCTAGGGTGGCATTTTTCAGAAGAAGGGATGAAAGAAGGGACACGTGCTTCATGGGAACCAAGTGGGATCCGAGAGAGACTGCTTAATGGTGTATGTAGAACCTGACTCTCATTCCCGGGATGTCCGGAGATGAAGAGGAGTGTCTTTCTATCTGTCGCCCGGGGGGGTAGTGGAAGGCTCTCCCAGATAGGGGGCAGGGGTGCTGTTGGTCAACATCAGGCTTTCTCCACGAGAGGGACGGGGGGGGGGGGGGTGTTGGTCCGTGTCCGGGGTGTTGGTCCGGGGGGGGGGGGTGTTGGTCCGATTTTTGTGTTGCCTATGGCAGCACAAAACCTAAATACACCACTGAGCATGGTGCACTACCGAAGGGTGTGTTTTTTTTTTTTTTTGTTGTTTTTTTTGTTTTTTTTGTGCGTGTTTTGCCGCTCTTGTCATTACATGTTAAAGACACCCCAACACAAACCTGATGCACATTAGCAGCATGTTTCTGAAATGCATGGCAAAGCGTGCATTTTCTGTGCGGATTGCCATGCATTCGGAAACACAGATGTGAATGGAGCCTCATTGTTAAGTGTAAATGCACCAATTTCAGTTTCAGGCCCATTCTCACAGAACGAAGAGGGCGTGCGTGTTTTTTGGCTTGTTTTTCCAGCCTGTTGATTTCAATGGGCTGCGCTACACATGGCAAAAGAGCTCATGGGACATTTTGGAGTGGTGCGAGTTGCACATATTTGTTTACTGTGTGTTTTGCTGCATTTGTCACCCGTTTTTCCATGTGGCAAAATGTGCTTGTGTTTGTTTGGTGTGCCGTTAACAATTTAATGACACTGGGAGTGCAACTAGTTAATTTAAGATGTAGAATAGTGTATGGCCACATTTAAATATGATTGTACAATCCCCTTCAGAGTTACCAAAACTATATAATAGGAGGGCACAGCATCTATCCAATCAAGCTGTCCCTTGCATTACATCAGGGTTGTCCAGTGGGTTGTGTGCAGCCTGGGCCCGTCTGAAGGGACTCTGGGGTAGCCACTTGGGGAGAGATCCAGGGGATGCTGTGAAAAGATAGTTGATGGGTGAAGAGTGTGTACTAATGAGGTCAATGCGGGATGTGTGGGCTAATGAGATCAGCTGGTAATTTGCTTCTGGGGTCCTGCTGGCTCCACTGTCCTCTGTCTACAATCCAGGAATTGAAAACGCTTTCTAAGAAATTTACCAAAAGCTAAGGGATTAGGCCTTGCTCTCCAGATCAAGGAGAGTTTGAATATTTTTGCAACTGAGGTATGTTAATGGTATATTTTTGTATAATGGAACTGAATTTTATTTTAAAAAGAAAAAAAACTTCGCCTTTTAAGGACTCCTTCACATAGCCGTAACACAGCTGTATAAATGTTGGGTATATGCATGTCCTCAGATGCAGTCTTTTGGTTAAAGATCTCAATGCAGTGTACGTTCATGCAGTTGTGTGAAGGTCTCTATTGAAAACAATGGTGCTGCATTCAGATCTATAAATAAAAATGGTTGTAACTACATGTGAATGAGGCCTAAAGGTGCACAAAGATAAGCTTGCAAAATGGTTTTTCTGTACCAAAAAAAAAAAAACCTTAAAGGCTGAAATTTACTGTTGGCTTTCTGCTCCCTGAGGGCAAGTTCTGTATGAGGCAGTGGATCACTTTTCCAGAGCACCTTCTAGGCCTTCATTCACAAAAGCAGCTGTCAGCAAGCAGTCTGTTGCTGGTGGGGAAAGTAGCCACATGCACATAGTGTGTGCGAACGTCTGTGGTATGGCCAGCTTTTTAGCCTGTACATATCAATGGCTGGTGCCACCAATGCATGTAACTGGCCTCACCCAGGGATGATGTTTCTAGCTGCATACAAACTGGCCAAAGCGAATTCCCCAGTTTGAGTGCTGTGACATCCTGAGGTGGGAGTTTAGCTGCCTCTGATCACAGCAGCCTATCTACCCTCATTCGCCCATCTGAATGAGACCTAAATTACTGTGCATTCCACAGACAACAGCCAAAAGTTATTCATTAGGCAGTGGCTGTTTGGACCTGTGGCGACCCTGCTCTAGGAAGAAACATAAGGGGAGATTTATTAAAGCTGGTGTATGCAGAATCTGGTGTAGCTGTGCATCATAAATCAGCTTCTAGGTTTTATTGGCAAAGCTTTGAGTACCGTCTGTGATACATTTTATTTGCACTAACATACAATTTTCAGGACAAGCTTTTGGGGGAATATCCCCTTCAAGGTCCAAGCAGTACTCAATACGGCTACTATCACCTCAGGTAATTGTCAAAGCTTAAAACAGAGCTTCACCCAAAAGGAGTTCTTCATGTTTGCTTGCCTTCCACATTTGGCACTTCTTGGGCGGTGAACAGAGCCAGAAGTTTTGCCCCTTTCCTTCCCCCACAGCCTTCTGTGACACTTTACAGGTCCCAGAAGACTGCAGGACCATTCAAAGTGCATCACGCTTTCCAGTTTCCCTTACTGAAGATGCTGGCACCTACACCCGAAGCCAATTGAAGAATTGGCTTGGGTAAGGGCATCGCTGGACCCCTGGACAGGTAAGTGCCCCTATATTAAAAGTCAGTAGCTACGGTATTTGTAGCTGCTGTGTTTAATTTTTTTTTTGGGGGGGGGGGGGGGAGTCTGGAGCTCTGCTCTAAAGCAGTAGTAAAATGCAGCCGTTTAAAAAAAAAAAAAAAAAAATCCCCTGCAAGGCAATGGCATAATGTCCTAGTTGGCATCGCATATTAGCACATTATGAAATACTTGCCTTAGAACAAAGCCCTCCAGTGGTGCGCTGCTACCGCTGACTGGGCTTCCATTTTTCTCCGGTCTTCCTTCCTTCCTTGTTCGCTGGCTCAGGTCCTTTGAATGGCTGAGCCATAGTAATGTCACTCCCACGCATGGGAGTCACTGTTTATGGCACAGCTCTGAATGGACAGCATGGGTATGCCTTTCCTTCAGAGCACATGCACTGGTGACATTTCAGTGTGAATATCCCCTAAACACTGCATGTTTGAGTTATATTCTAGGCTAAGCTATATTATTATGTTCTAAAGCAGACTTAACTACCACCTTAATCGAACAAGTGGGCTGCATGGCTGTAAATCCCCCCCCCCCCCATTGTATGTGGAGGAGAAGGTCTGCATGTTTTTAGAGTGGAACGTGTACCATGTTCCAGTATTTTCAGCCTACAAACCCACCCCACCCCCCCCCCCTTTTTTTTTTTCTTTTATATGGATATGCCCATTTAGGCCAGAACCCGGCAATTCAGCATACAGGACTCTACGTGGCACTATGAAGCCAATTGCATTAGGATGTCAGCCATTATTTGGTTCACTTTAACCACTTCCCAAACTTCCCACTTCCCGACGGGGAGGACAACTGCTTTGTTTACTAACAGTGCTCCTCCCTGTTAGCTCACTGTTCCGGATGGCACAGCCATCCAGAGCAGTGGGCATACAGTGAAGCTCCCTATGTAAAACACTCCCTGCACACAATTAACCCTTTGATCACCCCTCATGTTAATCCTTTCCTGCCCAGTGCCGTTAGTACAGTGTCAGTGCTTTTTTTTTCTTTTTTTTTTTTTTTTTTTTCTTTGCAGTGATCACTGTGTTGGTGTCACTGACACCGTCAGTTGCCCCCAGTGTCAGAATGCCCACCGCAGTCTCGCTATCAGTTGCTGATCGCTGCCATTACTAGTAAAGAAGAAAAAATTCCAGTATCTATACCGCCATTTGTAAACACTATAACTTTCACTTAAACCAAATTAATTTACACGTATTGGGATTTTTTTTTTATTTAGCAGACATTTTGCGGAATACATTTTGGCATAAATGTGATGAAATTTTTTTTTTTTTTATTTTATTTTTACTGGACATGGGTAACCACTTGCCGTCCGCCTGCTGTTTATAAACAGCAGGACGGTGGCACTCCAGGGGTGGGTTGCCGTTCATAAACTGAACCCGCCATTTCTAGCTGTGCGTGCTCCCTGGAAGCGTGCAGCACCACGATCCGGTTCCCGCTGTGTCCTCTGGACACTCGGTGATCACATGCAAAGTAATAAGCAAGATGTCACTTGTGACATCATTGCTTACTACGTGTGAAATCTGTGAATGATCACAGAGGTCACATGGTACAAGGCTATTCACAACAGCCTTGTACCATGTGACAAGCTGTGACCAATCACAGCTCACTCAGTAGTTCTCAACGGCTGCAAGAATGCAGACAGAGAGAAAGAGAAATGATTGCTTTTACATCCTATATGGGTGTAAAAGCAATCGCTGTAAAAAAAAAAAAAAATCTTCATCACCCCCCACAAGTAGTACAGTGTCACCATGGTGGCACTGCTAGGGTGACAGTATGTAAAAAAAAAAACTTTAATATAAAAAAAGTTTAAAAATTATAATTTTTGGTTATAAACTAATTTCGCTTATTTTATTTATTTTATTTTTTTTACTTAAAAGATAACGTAATAAATTTTGGCCAAGATTTATGATGATTTATTTGCAAAATTTTATAAGAAAAACACTTTTTTTCAAAATGTTTGGACTTTTTCATTTACATAGCAAAAAAAAAAAAAAAAATCCCAGCGGTGAATAAATACCACCAAAATAAAGCTTTATCTGTCTCAAAAAATGGTAAAAAATTCATATGGGTACAGTGTTGCATGACCGTGCAATTGTCATTCAAAGTGTGATAGTGCTGAAAGCTGAAAATTGCCCTGGACAGGAAGGGGGTAAAAGTGTCCGGACAGGAAGTGGTTAATAGCAAAAAGTCAAAAATATTGTTTGTTTTTGTTTTCTCAAATTTTTTTTTTTTTTTTCATATCGCAAAATATTAAAAATCGCATATGTGATCAAATATCACCAAAAGAAAGCTCAATTCATGAGGAAAAAAAGGACATAAATTTAATTTGGGTGCAGCGCGCAATTGTTAAAGTAACGCAACGCCTAACGCAAAAAATAGCCTGGTCAGGAAGGGGGGTAAATCCTTTAGGAAGGCGAGTGGTTAAAATAAAACACACTAGGTACAATGGTGCTTTTTAGACCAGTGCTGCTGTAACTTTTGCTGCAGATTGTCCATGCTGTGTGAGGGTGCCCTGCTGTGAGGTTAGGCAGCTTACAGGCCAGCAGCTGTCAGACTTTAGGCTTGTCCACATGCTTAAAGGCATAGTCCACCTTTGCAAAAATGTAATAAGTACACCCACACGATTAACATAAAAAAATGTAAATGTTTGTCCAAGCCTGCAGAGCGGTGCGACTGCTATCAGTGTGTCGCAGATACCAATCACAGCTTTCTGTAGTGTTTACATCGCAGCCCCAGGTCTGTACAGACCTTCTGATATGAGGCTGGAGGGAGTAAGCAATGGACCTCAAGTGAAGTGATGTCACTGCACTTGTACCAGCACACTTTACGAGTCCCCCTACCACATTCCCTGTAAATGGATGACGCAAGCGTGTGGGCAGAGCAACACACAGCTAAATTCTAAAATGGGATGCTGCAGGTAGAAAAATCCATTGATTCAGGTAAAGGGGGGGGGGGGGGGGGTTGAGGAATGCAACCATGTTTCATGTTGCACCCTAAATATAGATTGTCCGGTTTTTATTGTCTGTTCCCAATAGCAAGATTCACCCACTGTTACCAGAACTGAACGTGAAGGTAAATCTGAAAATTTGAGCTATTACCAGAACAGGAAGAGAGTGGAAATCTCCCGTGGGGAACAACTAGTAATGGAACAACTGTCTAAAGGGAATGTACCTGACAATGTAGCTCTATTTCTTTATGACCTGTTGTCTGAAGTTGGGGTAATTCTTTCTATTGAGACCAAGAGTGCAAAATAAAATGTTTTAGGCCTTCTCTACTCAAATCACTTACGGCTGGCTGTGCATGAATTTTCTTAGGGCCATATTCAGGCAGCCAGTTTAGGTGCATTTTTTTCTCTATCAGTTTACCCACATTTCTTTTGTAGGTTGGGTTGGGGTAGAAAGGTTGATTGCAAATGTGGATTTTGCACACAGATCTGGTTTCCAAGGTATTCAGTAGGACACTAGCGGCATCTAACAGAATGTCAGAAGATCAGGCTTGGCAACTTTAATGGATACGTTCACCTTTTGGACAAAATTGTGCGTTTTTATTAATTTTTGTCCAAAGGAGCTTGGGAAGCATTGCATCAGCGATCAGTAGATTGCTGATACCATGCAGGTCTGCAGACCTGTCAGAATATCCACTTGTCATACGGGATGTACGAACAAGCAGATATACTGACAGGAAGCTTCAATTAACTACCACGGTGCTCCACAACGCTGTGGTAGTTCATTGAAAACTACAAAGCCACAGCCGCTAAGGCTACCGGAACTTGTAGGCAATCTGTCTGGGGGGGGGGGGGGCAGGGGGGCTGCGGCAATGGGAAAATGTAACATGTGCCAAAGGTTTATCCTTTAAAGTAGGGCTTAACGTGATACTAAAGTCTTGTTTTTTTTTTTTGTTTTTTTTAAAATAACAATTATGTAATACCTGCTCTGTGCAGTGGCTTTGCACAGAGCATCTCTGATCCTCCTCTTCTTGGGTCCCCTGCCGGTGCTCCTGGTGCCCCCACAGCAAGCCGCTTGCTATGGGGGCACCTGAGCAGGTGTGCTTCCAAGTCAGAGCTCTGCGTGTCCATTCACACACAGTCGCGGCTCAGCCCCACCCCTTCCTGTCCTGATTGTTTCACTGGCTGTGATTGACAGCCTGAGCCAATCAGATTTGAGAGTCCCTGGAGAACTAAGGCTCTCATGGACATTGCTGGATCGGGATGTGGCTCAGGTAAGTGTTTGGGGGCTGCTACACACAGAAGATTTTTTTTTTTTTTTATCTTCATTCATAGAATGCATGAAGGTAAAAAACCTTGAGCCTTTACAACCACTTTGTGTGTGCAGCAAAATCCTGTGTAAATGTGGTCCGTACTGCATCCCCACTTACACAGACATACTTGGACTTATGTCCGTATGAGTTGAGATGCATATGGGTAGCTCAATGGACTCTTTGTTGGTGTTTATATCTAGCCCTGAGTGACTTGAATGAATCCTTCAGCAGGCGGCAGCAATGCAGATGCAGAATGACCATGGTCTTCAGTCACTCAGAATGACCTGAAGGCTGAAGTCATTCTGTGCGTGTGCACTGCCACTGCTTACACATTGTTTACATCTCAAACGTTGTGTGTATAATATATTTATAATGCAGCATTAGTTTTCTATTTTCTTATAAAAATACGGCCCAAATTTTGTTAAGGAGTCAATTGCCAGTGTATGTTGAGCTTAAAGTGGTTCTAAAAGGCATTTTACCCTAAGTGTGTCCATCCACTGGCTGAATAGATTCCCCCACCCACACATTTAAGGTCAATGCAGGAATCCTCCCCCCTGTGTCATTGTTTTCTGACAGCAGTATTTCCCTGCTGTCAGAATACACGATAATTGTTGGCTGCATACGCTGATCTAGTGAATATATTCCAAAAAGCTGTTTCATGTGAAGTCAATTGACTGCTGAACTGCCAAGCTTTCAATCCATGTATGGCCAGCTCCAAGGTATACTTGGAGATTCAGTGATACACATTTGCCACTTTTAGTTGAAATTAAAAAAAAAAAAAAAAAAGTAATTTAAACAGCCCTGTTAACGCCTGAGCTTTTTATTTGGTTAGTGATAATGTAATGGCATTAATTATGTTTCCTTTTATGTTCCTGATCCAAAATGCTCAGCTGCAAATTCCTTAAACACTTGTGGTCAGCGAGCCCTGCTTTGCATTTCCCCACACTAGTTTGAAACCATAATCTGGGGGATTTTTCCTAATACTCGTGGACATCGAACAGAGTCCCATGCCTACCCATGGCTAAGTAATGAAATAGCTGTGGGTTGTTAGAACTGAAGTATGTTTAATTGCAAGTGCCTTTAGTAGGATGGTTGGTAAGACTTGCACTGACGTATTTCCTAATACAAGATAGACCTCTGTTAGAGTCCTCCTGTATTGTCTGTTCAGTTTTAATCGATTTGTTAGTCATTATTCTTTCTTTCCATGTTTCATACATACATCAATGTATGTAGCGACTAAAACCACACATCTTATTTTACTTAACCACTTGAGCTCCAGAAGGTTTTACCCCCTTCATGACCAGGCCATTTTTTTGCTATTTAGCAATGCGCTACTTTAACTGGTAATTGCAGTCATGCAACGCTGTACCTAAATTTAAAAAAATGTTTGTACACACAAATGGAGCGCTTTTACTTTCTGTTACAAAATATATCCAATAATTTAATTTCTTCATAATGTATTCTGCATGTCTTTTGAAAAAAAATCCCAATAAGTGTATATTGATTGGTTTGTGTGAAAGTTATAGCTTCTACAAACTATGGTGTGTGTAATATAAATTTTATATTGGATTTTTTTTTAATACTTTTTTAATGGTGATCAGCAACTTATAGTGGGACTGTGTTAGTGTGATGGGCAATCTGACACTAACCAATGTAGGCTGGGAGGTATGCTAACTGAAACAGACATCACCAGTGATACTAATACAGTTATCAGTGATAATACTATACACGGTCACTGTAGTAATGACACTGGATGAGAAGGGGTTAACATCTAAGGGTGATCAAAGGGTTAACTGTGTGCCTAGCAATGTGTAACGTGCTGCTTTGCAGGTAGAGGAAGCAAACCGTTTCCTCTGTACAGAGCTCTGTGCTATTTTGTAAATACAGGGCTCTGGGCTGTGATTGCATGCAGCCGATCATCAGGTATCAACCATGTTTCAATGGCTGAAACCTGCTGACAAAAGGTAGGTGGCTCCTTCAGGCACAACAACATACCTGTATGTAAGCTGCTTGTTCCAGGTTTAGGGCACGCCCCACCCAACTGTCGAAATCCCACTGTGAATGGACACAGCGGGAGTCAGACAGTTGTGTGGGGCGTGCCCTAAACCTGGAACAAGCAGCTGACATACAAGTATGTTGTGCCTGTACAAGCCACGTACCTGCAGTGCAGTCAGGTGGTCGGCAAGCAGTCAAATGCTAAATCTGGGTAGGTTTCCAACAGACAAACATTCTTGTTCCTCAAGAGGACCTCACTCTCATACTGGCATACTTTTTGTCTCTTGAATATCAGCCCTTAGTTTACATGCTGAAGCAAGTACAGATCCCATTGTAGTTCCTGACTGTCCTGCGTGTGAATGCTGCAGGTCTCATAGACTCTAGTGCTGTGGTTGTGTCTTGGCCCCCCCTCTCCTCCTCACCATTCACAAAACAGATCTGAAGCCAAGTGTTTTGTGAATGGTAAGGAGGGGGGCAGAGACTTTACTCTAGCACTGGGTTCTATGAGATCTGGAACGGCCAGGAGCCACAGTGGGAGCTGTACTTCCTTTTGGGTTGCAAACCAAATGATTTACATAAGATATAAGAAGTATGACAACAAGGTCCTCCCAAGGAACAAATATGTCTGCCTGCTGGAAATCTGTGAAGGAAATTACAGCAAGAGTTGGGCTTTAAATATCTGCTCCAGCCAAACATCCCTACCTCCATAAACTGTACTACCACCCCCTCCTAATTTAATCTTTGCAACCAAAAGAAGCAAAAATGTTTTTCTAAATCCACGGTCAAGTGATTGGCCTGGTCCATCAAGTCATTGTTTTTCCTTACTGCAGAGTGGAGGGTCTTTCTTCCGATTACCCTTAATGATGCCTTGGTTATGTGAAATCTTCCTTTTTAGCTGTCAGGCAGTGGGGCTCTGTCAGGCAGTGGGGCTCTGTCAGGCAGTGGGGCTCTCTCAGGCCCCAAAAGTCTGCACAGTGCAGTGATGCCATAATAAAGGGACTGGTCAGCATTGGTATGGACTGCAGCGTTGCATCACTTCTCACTATTCCCAGAACAGATGCTGACTAGGGACACATGGTGGTGATTCACAAAAGTGTGTAATATCTTAAATTTACTAAGCGCTGGGAGCCAATGGCTGATATTTGTTTGGAGACTGTAACTTGCTCAATTCTTTCTACCTGTGTCCAGAATTAAAGCTGAACTCCGGAGAAAGGTATCAAAATGCCCTGTGCTGCAGGGGTTAAATATTCAGCTTTAACTGAATTCCTGAGCTGCAGGAGTGATTAAAGTTGTATCGAACACAAAAGAAAACCATTTATTATATTGCAGCTTACCAATTCTTGGATGTGGTGACTGCATTGGTTTTCTTTTTTAGGCTTTATTTCTTCTATTTTCATTAGCTGAACCAGCCAGCAAGTCTGTTGTATCTAACATGAATGAAACAAACCATTTAACACTGGCACTGGTGGCTAAAGTGGAGCTTTAACTTTAATAATAATTGTGGAATGTATGTTCTAAAAAACATTATTTTTAATCAAACTGTTAATTTTGCTACCAAAATTAGTGTCCTGTAAATTGCCTCCAGCATTGTTCATGTTTCTTCTTATTGGAGGCTGCCATTTTATTGAAGTCCAGAGCCTCTGTGCATCAGTAAATCCTTAGGTTGTCAGCAGATTGCCTCTACATGTTGAGCACGATACAACTGAGCATGTGCAGAGCAGGGTGAAACTGTGTATTACTGAATGTTAAACAGTATAGGTGCTTTAGCAATACAGGCGTACCTTGGTTTACGAACTCCTCAGTCAACGTAATTTTCAGTTTGCGAATTAAAATCCATTGAAAATGCCTCGGTTTACAAATTTTTTTTCGCAATACGAAGTAAGTTTCCCCAGTTTGCTTTGTACTTGGGAGGTTTATAGCGCCTGCCCTGTGCCTTTAAAGTGCACATTAGAGTTTTGAACAGAAGACTTTTTTTTTTTATTTTTTTTTTTATTTATTTATTTATTTTTTCCAACCTCCGGAACAGTTTAATTGGTTTTCAATGCATTCCTATGGGAAACCGCATTTCAGTTTACAAATTTTTCACAATACGAAACGTCCCGGAGAACTCATTAAATTCGTAAACCGAGGTACGCCTGTACCTGCAACAGGGGTCAGCCTGAAGTGATCTAGCAGGACTTACTTTTCTGACTATAAAGTTCCACTTTAAAATGATCAGTTTTTATTTATCCATGTAAAGCCTTCATCCCAAAAAGAAGAGAAACTTTCCTGTAACTGCTTATAAAGTGTGAGCTGGAGTTAGGCTTCAACTAGTTACTGTTTTAAATTTAACACTCCCTCCCTCCCAAGACTGACAGTGCTGCGGTCTCCTGTGCTCATTCATCCAGAGTAGTCTCATTAATACAGGAAGTGTGCTACTGGCCAGATCACCAGGCGAAAACAGAGGGGGGGGGAAGCCAAACAAAAGAAAACTGATGCAGCCACCACATTTAATGATTCGTAAGTTGCAATATATTGCATTTTTGGTTTTGGACTTTAATACCGTTTTAAAACACTAAGGAGTGTGCCTGATTTTTGGACATTCAAAGTCTACTCTGAATGGAAAGGATGAAGACCTTTTCCTTGTGTTTTGGGTGATCTTTTTCTTTCTGGGCATTGTGGACCCAGAAAGCATCTTTAGCCAATTTCAGTACAAATGGCAAGAACATGGCACTTGTGTTTTTTTTGTTTTTTTTGTGTGTGTGTGTGTAAGTTCATCATGCTAATGTCGCCTGATATAGCGACCAATGGCTCAAAGGTTCATGTTACTCAGCTTTTTGTAAAAAGAAGTTAATGTACACATACCTTAAATCTTGCAGTCTTCTCATGGGGTGTCATGGGTCCTCAATGGGTGTCATTCAGTTTGGAAAAGTGTGACTGAATCACAGGGCAGCATCTGCAGGCTGGCACGTGGCTAGCTATTGATTTTTAAACAAAACTGTAATAAATAGAAGGTAGACTTTAACCACTTCCTGATCAGTGTGTGTATATAAAACACACACGGTGCATTCATAAAGTATTCAGACCCCCCTTCAATTTTTATTCTTTATTTGTTTTCAATTTATGTTGCAGCCTGATACTGCAGTTGTTAAAGTTCTTTTTTTTTTTCCCCCTCATTATTCTACACTCAGTACCCCATAAAGTGAAAACAGAATTTTAGAAATGTTTGCAAATTTATGAAAAAGAAAAAACTGAAATATCACATTGACATAAGTATTCGGGCCCTTTGCAGCAACACTTGTGTTTAGCTCGGGTGCCTCCCATTTCTCTTGATCGTTGCTGAGATGTTTCTGCATCTTGTGAAAAAACAACCGCTTGATTGAAGTTTGCAAAAGCTTTTTTTTTTTTTGCAAACTAGTGGGCTTTCATGTGTGTTACGCTGAGAAGAGGCTTCCATCTAGCCACTCTGCCATAATGTTCAGATCAGTGGAAGTCTGCAGTGATGGTTGTCTTTCTGGAGCTTTGTCCCATCTGCATACAGGATCCCTGAAGCTCAGAGTGGCCATTGGGGTCTTGGTCACCTCTCTTACTAAGGCCCTTCTTTCTCAATTGCTCAGTATGGCTGGGCAACCTGCTCTTGAAGGAGTCCTGGTTGTGCCAGACTTCTTCCATGTGAGCATTATAGAGGCTACTATACTCCTGGGAACCTTCAGTGCAGCAGAATTTTTTTATTTTTTTTTTTTTTCAGCCTTCCCCGGATCAATGCCTTACAATAATCCTGTCTCTGAGCTCTGCAGGCAGTTCCTTTTTGACCTTGTGGCTTTTGCTTTGATACAGTTTGCATTGTCAGCTGTGAGGCCCTTTTATACAGAGGTGTGTGCCTTTCCAAATCATGTCCACTCCATTTAATTTACCACAGGTGGACTCCAAGGTGTAGAAACATCTCAGCAACGATCTAGAGAAATGGAAAGCACCTGAACTAATTTTCTAGTGTTGTTGCAAATGGTCTGAACAGTTATGCTAATGTGATGTTTCAATTTTTCCTTTTTCATAAATTTGCAAACATTTCTAAAATTCTGTTTTTACTTTGTCATTATGGGGTACTGAGTGTAGAATGAGAAAAAATGAATTTATACTGTAGTATCAGGCTGCAACATAACATAATTGAAAAAAGTGAAGAGAATCTGAACACTTTATGAGTGCACTGTATATAGTGTTTATGTGTAAATTATCCTTGTTGGGTAGTGATTATACCAGCATCATGGCTGCAGCCATGACCTTTTCATCAAAGTTTGCAGCCGGTGATGGGCTTTCCTATAAAAGTGATTTGAGCAGCTCTATAACCACCCGATCAGTTTTACATGGTGCAGGAGGGGAACCTGGGACTGCTACAGCCCGTGTGTCTGGCTGGCTCAGTACAGCAAAGGGGAAGGTGCATTAATTCCTTCCCCTCCTCTGTGATAAATGAAGCTGGAAGCCATATAATTTCATGACTTCTGGTTTCCTGTTTACAACCCGTTACCGGCTAGGCAAGCATAGTGTAAACGTTAAATAGCAGAATTAAAAGCATTTAAAGCGCCCCCATTCCCCGTGCTTATGTGCAAGAGCGAACATGCACATAGGTCCCCCATGCATATGTGAACAGTGATTGCACCACACGTGAGGCATCACTGCAAACGTCGGAGTGAAGGCAATAATTCTAGAGTTCACATTTTAAAAGCCTTTACAGGGTACCAGTTTAGAGCTAAAGTGTTGCCTATGGTTAATTTTACCACTTGCCTACCGGGCACTTATACCCCCTTCCTTACCAGACCAATTTTCAGCTTTCAGCATTGTCGCACTTTGACAATTGCGTGGTCATGCAACATTATACCTGTATGAAATTTCAATCATTTTTTTCCTCACAAATAGAGCTTTCTTTTGGTGGTATTTACTGGCCGCTGGGTGTCTTTTACTAAACAAGAAAAGAGCAAAACATTTAAAAAAAACATTTTTGTTTCTATTATAAAATTTTGCAAACTGGTAGTTTTTCTCCTTCACTGATGTGCGTTAATGAGGCAGCACTGATGGGCACGGATAGGCGGAACGGATGAGCTGGCACTGATGGGTACTGATAGTCGGCACTGACTGGCCAAACTGAGCACCGACTGGCGCAACTGCTGGGCGGCACTTCTGGGCACAGGTGGGTGGAACTAGTGGGTGGCACTACTGGGCACCAATCATCAGGGCACTGATCATGAGTGCCTTGATGATCGGTGCCGATCCCTGCTCTGACAACTGCCGGTTCTCAGCAGTACTTTCCTTACGCTCTGACAGCGTGAGGAAAGTGCAGTGGAGAATCGGCAATTGCATTTCATGGTGATCAGCGTGTCATTGGACACGGCTGATCATGTGGTAAAAGGCTGTGATTGGCCTTTTACCACATCATGTGATCACGGAGATCACCGGGGGTGCGCAGAAGAGCACGTTCTGGGAGGACGTCATATGACCCCCTCCCAGAACTGGCTGGCCGCAGTGCAGCCATCATTCGGCTATCTGCGGTCGGCAGCTAGTTAATGTACTGTGTTCTGTCACTGTTCCACAATTTTATAAAGCTTGCCATGTTGGCAATCTCTTTACTCTGCGTAGCATCTTTCATATTTTACCCAAAAAGTCTATTATATTGTTTGTGCGCAATAAGTGTTTTTTTTTTTTTTCCTGAAAATTTGCATTTGATAAATTACTGCACAACTATTGTGTGACATTAATTGCAACAACCACAATTATATTCTCCTGGGCCTTTGCTTTTTGAAAATGTGTGTGGTAGGTTCTAAGTAAATTTTTTTTTTTTTTTTTTTTTTTTTTTTTTTTGCTAACAATGCAGATTTTTACATGCATGTGTAAAATGTCAAAATTGGCTTGGTAGGCAAGCCGTTAGGTGGACCTTTTCAGAATGGCTGAAT
The DNA here is from genome assembly GCF_062004578.1 of Staurois parvus. Classification (NCBI taxonomy): domain Eukaryota; kingdom Metazoa; phylum Chordata; class Amphibia; order Anura; family Ranidae; genus Staurois; species Staurois parvus. Next base: position 10,692,434 of record NW_028318094.1, read on the forward strand.
GTCACAGCTGAGTCTGCATTGCAGACTGCTTTTTCTCGACTCTGGAAAGCTGCATTGGCAGTATAAATAGTAAAATACCGGATCTGGGGCTAACAGCCACCCATACACATTCACATTACTCCAGGCAATAGTATAATATTGATTCTTGCCATACACAAAGGGCCTCCCCCAAAGAGTGGTTATAAACAAATTCTCTGAGTGTGTTGCATGTGTGAGCAGGGGCTGTTCTCTTCTCTGGAGAAGCATTTGCTAAGCACTTCAAGAGATTTTCCAATAGGTTGGAAAAACTGTGCCTACGCTAATAGGTTCTAGTTGTGCTGTTAAACCATATGCATTATGATCCTTCCAAATGTGTGGATAGGTCTTATTGCTTGTAAGCATTGGGTTTTTAATGACCATTCCTAAATGGATAAGTTCTGTGTGTGTGTGTGTGTGTGTGTGTGTGTGTGTGTGTGTGTGTGTGTATATATAAGTGAGTGTGCGTGTGTGTGTGCATGTATATGTAAAAGCCAGGTCATTGGAGCTAAAGAACCTAATTTGGACTAATCTGCAGAATCCAGGAGTTGGGGAGTGACTGGTTCCTTCAGACTACTGACAGTTATGTTTTATAGTTCAGTTCCAGGATCTGATATTGGTTAAGAAATACAGTCAGGTCCATAAATATTGGGACATCGACACAATTCTAACATGTTTGGCTCTATACACCACCACAATGGATTTGAAATGAAACAAACAAGATGTGCTTTAACTTCAGACTGTCAGGTTTAATTTGAGGGTATTTACATCCATATCAGGTGAACGGTGTAGGAATTACAACAGTTTGCATATGTGCCTCCCACTTGTTAAGGGACCAAAAGTAATGGGACAGAATAATAATCATAAATCAAACTTTCACTTTTTAATACTTGGTTGCAAATCCTTTGTAGTCAATTACAGCCTGAAGTCTGGAACGCATAGACTTCACCAGACGCTGGGTTTCATCCCTGGTGAAGCTCTGATAGGCCTCTACTGCAACTGTCTTCAGTTCCTGCTTGTTCTTGGGGCATTTTCCCTTCAGTTTTGTCTTCAGCAAGTGAAATGCATGCTCAATCGGATTCAGGTCAGGTGATTGACTTGGCCATTGCATAACATTCCACTTCTTTCCCTTAAACTCTTTGGTTGCTTTTGCAGTATGCTTTGGGTCATTGTCCATCTGCACTGTGAAGCGGCGTCCAATGAGTTGTGAAGCATTTGGCTGAATATGAGCAGATAATATTCCCGAAACACTTCAGAATTCATCCGGCTGCTTTTGTCAGCAGTCACATCATCAAATACAAGAGAACCTGTTCCATTGGCAGCCATACATGCCCACGCCATGACACTACCACCACCATGCTTCACTGATGAGGTGGTATGCTTAGGATCATGAGCAGTTCCTTTCCTTCTCCGTACTCTTCTCTTCCCATCACTCTGGTACAAGTTGATCTTGGTCTCATCTGTCCATAGGATGTTGTTCCAGAACTGTGAAGGCTTTTTTAGATGTCGTTTGGCAAACTCTAATCTGGCCTTCCTGTTTTTGAGGCTCACCAATGGTTTACATCTTGTGGTGAACCCTCTGTATTCACTCTGGTGAAGTCTTCTCTTGATTGTTGACTTTGACACACATACACCTACCTCCTGGAGAGTGTTCTTGATCTGGCCAACTGTTGTGAAGGGTGTTTTCTTCACCAGGGAAAGAATTCTTCGGTCATCCACCACAGTTGTTTTCCGTGGTCTTCCGGGTGTTGCTGAGCTCACCGGTGCGTTCCTTCTTTTTAAGAATGTTCCAAACAGTTGTTTTGGCCACGCCTAATGTTTTTGCTATCTCTCTGATGGGTTTGTTTTGTTTTTTCAGCCTAATGATGGCTTGCTTCACTGATAGTGACAGCTCTTTGGATCTCATCTTGAGAGTTGACAGCAACAGATTCCAAATGCAAATAGCACACTTGAAATGAACTCTGGACCTTTTATCTGCTCATTGTAATTGGGATAATGAGGGAATAACACACACCTGGCCATAGAACAGCTGAGAAGCCAATTGTCCCATTACTTTTGGTCCCTTAACAAGTGGGAGGAACATATGCAAACTGTTGTAATTCCTACACCGTTCACCTGATTTGGATGTAAATACCCTCAAATTAAAGCTGACAGCCTGCAGTTAAAGCACATCTTATTCGTTTCGTTTCAAATCCATTGTGGTGGTGTATAGAGCCAAACATGTTAGAATTGTGTCGATGTCCCAATATTTATGGACCTGACTGTATACCATAGATACTTCAGGCTGGCAGCACATTGGCTAATGATCTGGTACTCCTTTCCCTGTGACCCTCTACATTGCCGTACTTACAATTGTTCTGTTCTACTTGGCTATAATTGTGCACAATGAACATATGCTTAGGGGAGAAGACCAGTCTGGTGATGGAGAATAATGGCCTGACTCCTAAGTTGCCATCTTAATGCGTTGGGCACAGGCTATTATTCTCTGTGGGCAAACTTGCCCTGAAGTGAATGTTATGAAAAAAGTATAGAGGCTGCCATTGCTGGGCCTTTTTTCTATTTTTGGTTGCTCAGTCCCAATACTTTGCGGTAACACATACACATATAAACAAGTGTTAAAATTGTTTTAAACCCATAGGCCAGTGGTCTTCAAACTGCGGCCCCGGGGCCAGATATGGCCCTTCACTTGGATCTATCTGGCCTTTGGGGCAATATTTCCTCCATTGATACCAAATGTAGGGCATAATTCAACCCCCCACCAGTGAAGGCACAAGTCCTCCCAATGACACCAACAATGGGGCACAATTCCTCCCACTGATACCAAAGATGGGGAATTGTGTTTTCCCACTGATGTTGGGACCTTTTCTACTCCCTGTGGCCACAATCTGGCCCCCCTAAAGTCTGAAGGACAGTAAACTTCCCCTTTTTGTTTAGAAAGTTTAGAGACCTCTGCCATAGGCAAACAATTTAGTATATTGCAGCTTATCATTTCTTAGATGTGATGGCTGCATTAATTTTTCTTTTTTTAGGCTTGCTTTTTTTATTTTCATCTGGTGATCCAGCCAGTAAGTCTGTTGGTATTTCAAAAGAACAAGCTCTCCAGGAGAATATATGTTACAGAGATGAAACCATTTAACATCACCTTGGGTGATTACAATGATCAGCATTTATTTACATCTGGTGGTCTATCTAATACTCCCCCCTCCCCAGACTGAAAATGCTACTGTCCAAATCTGCCCTCTGTGTGCTTTCATCCAGAGTGGGGGAATTCTAAAACAGGAGGTGGTGTTGCTTTAAAATGTGTCAATTCTTTATTCTCTGATATTGATCATGACTTTGGCATTGAAGCCAAAATATTGGCCAGACAACCAGTTATACTGCAGTTCCCTAGGCATGCTATTCCTAGAAAAGAGTGGAATATCTCTCCTGCTCCCCTGAAGTTTGCTGAGAAACTGATCTTTCGAGTGTCAGCGTCCATTTACACCAGTGGACCCTCCATCTTCAGGTTCTCCACAGCTCTCACTGGTTTCCCTGCTGACCTCATTAGACACAGGAGTGACATAGAGGTCAGTAAGAGCTGTGGGAGACCTGAAGATTGACAGTCATGGAAGTGTGTGTTTCCCAGCAGATTTATTATAAACTGAACTGTTTTCAATTGTTCAGATGGCAGGTGAAGAAAGACTCTTTCACAGGCATAGATTGCCTGGATTATATTAGTATAGGGACATGCCTAGGATTTAACAGCCCAGAGCACCTTTTGATGACAAATGAAGTATTGCTATGTACAGCTCAGTGTCTTGTGCATGCATGGGAGTGAAGTCCTCTTGGTTCAGCCAATCAAAGCGGATGAAGATGGGAACCTGGAGATGACAGCCGCCTGCACATCTTTTATAGAGTGAAGGGGAGTATAGTTCTTTTAACCACTGGCCTACCGGGCTAATTCTGACATTTCTCTCCTACATGTAAAGATTATCATTTTTGTGCTAGAAAATTACTTGGATCCCCCAAATATATAACTTTTTTCACCAAAAAATAATAAATGCACATTTATTTGGAGGTAAAAAAAAAGTGCATTTATTTTTCTTTGTTGCAGGAGCCTGTGAAGCATTATACCAGCGATCAGAAAATTACTGGTGCCATGCAGGTCTCCTGCAGATCTGTCAGTATATCTGCTTGTCTGAATATAAACAGTTTAGCACCCCTCATAGCTTGTAATACACCTGATCCAAAATGTGATCAAAGGGTAAAGATGCTATTTTACCAGGGCCTAACTATTTATTTATTTACCAGAGCTCGTATGTAAATTGATCAGCACACTGGATCATTCTGTATGACTGTTTCTTGTTAAAGTAATTCAATGGTATTTCTAGGCAATATCTGCCTGTTGTCTCTAAGAAAGGGAAATCCAAAATGTTGGTCACCAGAGGTAAGGGGACATCTTTTATTGGGGACAACTGTCTAGGAGGGGAATTTCCTCACTTTAGGGTTCCTTTTAACTACTTGTTGCATCTCTCGGACAAAAACTGAAATTTCCCAAGTAGTACACAGACCGTTTTCTATTTGAAAACAAACCAAAAAAAAAAAAAGTTTTGGTTATACAAGCACTTCAAAATGTTTTAATATATGGTCCTTTTATGTGTTCGAAAAAATAATCAGCTTGTATCTGCTCCACACTTGTCAATGCCGCAGTGAGCAACATAATGTGCAGCTGTAGATGACAATCGACTTTCTATCAGTGTCAAGGCAAGCCTGTAACCGAGGTCTGGACCACATGTGGAGCGCAACGTATGCGCGATGACGTCACTGGGCGCCGTAGCGTTGCGTTTCCTGAGGATGCGCTGTGAGATTGTCATCCAAGTGCACTCCTTTGTCAAGCTTGATAAAGGAGTGCACTTGGACACAGGTTCTAACCCTTCCTTGCTATATCCAAAAGTAAGAAAAAGAAACATTTTATGGGCTTTAAGACCTCAGGCACACAACTGTAGTGATTTGTGTGGGATCTTGCCAGCAACTAAAGTTTGTGTGCTGCATCTGAACTCGTACTGACCTACACGTGCTTATGTCCATGTGAGGTGAGATATGTACATCCTGTGCTAATTACACACGATTTACATCTCCCCTGAATGAGTCCTTCACGCAGTGCAGGCACAGATTGAACTCGGCCTTTAGTCATTCTGCACCTACGCTGCTGCTGTTGCCTTCACATTGTTGATGTTAACGGGTTGGCCCTGAATTTATTAGGCAGTGTCAGCAACGCATAGGGTCCATTTATACTGTACACATACAAATGTTAGCACCGATGTTTACCTGCTTACAGTGTTAAATACGGTCATAACGGACCACAGATGGAAATTTTTCAATGACTGCTTTATGTAGATGAACACCTCAGACCCGTATGGAGATGTGTGATTGAGCCCATAGCATACGATATTGCTGTGCTTAGATCTGTATACATTAAGGATCTGAATCCAGCTTATTGTACCCATAAAGTCCATGAGCCCCAACAGTTGAACAGAAGTTATAACTTGGCTTGATAATACGCTGCATCGGTCAGTGCTTATTCGTACCATGTCTGAGCTGCATTTTTTTTTTTTTTTTTGGCACACTACCACACATGTATGATGTGAAGATGGCACATAGAAATTGGGCTTGGTGGCATGGGGGAGAGTTTTCTGCTTCGATCAATGCATTATGGTTCATATAAAGGGCAAAGCTTTCTGTACCAAGACTGGTGCACTAAAATAGAATGATTCACTTACTGCACTTCATGTCTGATGTTGGTGAACTAAAGCAGACAAGGGCGCATGCTCATCGTGCATTACCGTGGTACACCACGTATTTATTGTGTAGACAAATAGATATATACTCACAAACCAAAGGAAATTAAAAGCAAATGCTGTAGTCAGCAAAGACAGTCAATAATGCTGTGCCCTTGAGCTTTTAGCTCTGAGGAAGGGGGTTCGTCTCCTGAAACGCGTCAGCTTATCCCTATCAAGGGCACAGCATTATTGACTGTCTTTGCAGACTACATTTGCTTTTAATTTCCTTTTGGTTTGTGAGTATATATCTATTTGTCTACACAATAAATACGTGGTGTACCACGGTAATGCACGATGAGAGTGCGCCCTTGTCTGCTTTTGTTCATCAGTGTCTAGATTCCCCGATCTTTGAAGGGCAGCACCTCTTCGTTTGGCATTCAGAATTGTCTTTTGGTCTGCATGAGGTTTCTTTGGATTGCATCATGTCTGATGTTGCCTGGATTGGAAGGATCCTTTCAGTGTAGCAGCTTCAAAGTAAACTTCAGGCGTATTTCTGTGCATCCATTTTTTAGGTGCCTTTTTCGTGTGCTGGTACACTTGTCATTCATGTTTCATGATGTGTTTTTTGTTTTTTTAACATCTTCTGTGTGCTTATTCTGGGGGCAGCGTGCTTTATGCATTAGAATACATCCTACATGCATATATGTTGTAAATGTGGTGGTGATGATTCCTGTGGAAGTTGAACGTGTTGGAAACTCCACTAATCTGCAGCAATGATATTTTTTTTCTTTAATTTTTATAGGTTGTTGGTGGTGCCAAGGTGCTTTGGGGGGGAACCCCCCGCCTCAAATCACTCCCCCATGTTGAGGGCACGTAGCCTGAACTGCCATTTTATTGTGGGCGTTCCGCTCAAAATCCATACCAGAGCCGAAGGGCTTGGTATGGATGGAAGGGGGGACCCCACAACATTTTATTTATCATAGTGCCGGCTTTTAAATACCGCTCCCCCCCCCCCCCCCCCCACTATAGCTCATAAATTCAGCTGTCACTTCCCCCCCAGCTGAAAGGTGTGTGTGTGTGTGTGTTTCTTTTAGTTTATTTCCTGAGTTAAGAGAAATAATGTTTCCTTTTTACTTTCTTAAAAGAAACAAAGTTTCTGTTAACTCCGAGAAAGTGACAGCTAATTCTGTGAGCTATAGTGAAGAAAAAAAAGCCGACAATTGCATTTAAAAATCGGCACCGACATACACTTCGAAAAAAAGTGTAAAATTCATAAACTGAGGCATTTTCAATGGATTTTCATTTGTAAACTAAAGTATTACTATATATATATATATATATATATATATATATATATATATATATATATATTTGAGCCCGCACCTGTTTAGGAGCGCACAGCACACCCCTCCGGTGGACACAGCGGATCACTATTGCTGGTAACCGGGTATCATGTGATCACTGTGGTCATAGCGCAATCACGATACCATTGTAAACAGCCTGTCGTGAATGGGGCTCCATTCATGAACAGCTTCCTTACTATTGTGATCTGTGACTGCCCCAAAGCTTACCTGTACCTTGCGATTAGCTTAGCCGAACACAAATCACAATCAAGCTCAAAATATGGTTTGTTTTTGTTTTGAGTGTGTGTGGGGTGTTTACCTACTGAGCTGGTGACAGTGAAAAAAAAATCCTTCCCCCCCCCCCCCCCTTTTTTTTTTTTTTTTTTTTTCCCCATTTTCCAAAAAATTGTGACAAACTTGTAATGCCTCTTACTAAATACCTCAGCCTGTGTGCTTTCCAAAAAGGGGTCATTTGGGGAATGTTTGTAATGTCCTGGTGTTTTAGAGCCTCAAGAATTAAAATAGGCCATCAGTACATCAGGATTGATCAATTTCTTAAAAAAAAAAAAAAAATATATATATATATATATATAGTGTGTGTGTGTATATGTGTATGTGTATATATATATATGTATGTGTATATGTATATATATATATATATATATATATATGTGTATGTATATATATCTATATATCACACCATTGTTTGTATACGCTATAACTTTCATACAAACCAATTATTATACACTTAATGGGAATTTTTTTCCTTTTTTTTTCTTTCCAAAGACATTTGGTCTAAATTTTATGGCAAAATTAAATTTTATTGGATATGTTTTATATCAAAGTAGAACTTTTTTTTTTTTTTTTTTTTTTTTTTTTTTTCAAGTATTTAAAAAAAAAAAAAAAAAAAAAACAGTTATCAAATAGCTCTAATTGTGTGAAAAATGTTATAGAAATGTGTATTTGGGTATAGTGTCGCATAACCGAACAATTACCAGTTAAAGTAGCGCAGTGCTGAATGGCAAAAACAAAAATTGCCTGGTCATGAAGAGGGTAAAACCTTCTGGAGCTTAAGTGGTTAAAGAGAGAACCAAACATGGGGAAACGTGCCCGCATTGCATAGATGCACTGCCTATTATTTTTGGGGTTTTTTTGGCAATGGTGTGACAAGTTGGGGGATTTATAATGCAGAAAGACGGTGAAGGTCCACTTTAAAATAAAGCTGTATGTGAACTTGCAATATGGAGGAGATTTCATCTGACCTGGCGTTGGTTAATACTGTGGCTTGGGTAGAACTATTGTAGAATAGAGAAGCTCAGTATGTTTTGGGACTCACAATTCTCACATAGACTGCAGTGCTTCTGGCAGCCAGAGACTCAGCCCTGTTAGGAACTGGTATGTATCCAGGAAGTGACAGTATGTTTCCTGTTCTCTTGTTCTCTTCCTTCTTCTCCCAAAGGGAATAGGGCACTGACATGGACTGCATACTTCCAGTATGAATGCAGCGCTTCTTCTGCCAGAGCCCACTAGCTCATCATTTTAAAATATGTGCCCTGTCACCCAGAGCTTTATACGCGTTCATTGGTCATCTCCACAATGAATCACAATGACTTCCTGAATCACAATGGATACAAAACTGTGTTTATTGGTTTTCTTGGTGTAACTTTTAGGTCTGAAGAATTCGATTCCTGATACCTTGTATAAGGCTAGTGGAGCAGAAACCTAGGTTTTCACTCCGGTAATGTGATTTTTGTGTGTTATAATAGGGAAATCCATACATGGTGCAAATGTTGTGTGGTTCCCAATGTACTGGGCAAAATTTGCTGAGATTGTGGTTTTGTTGACCGCTTACCCCCTGACGTTACCAATTTCACACAAGCAAGGTGGATGGAGGAATCCTCCCTGTTTGTGCCATTGTATTCTGACAGTGGAACGTCTCCATTGTCCGAATACACTGATCAGCAGCTGCAGCCGATTGTTATATCGACTTCTGTCGAGCGGCTGCTGAACTGGCTGTATTGTGATCCATCTATGGCCTGTCTAACGGCTCTTTGTTGCCAGAAGACATCCTCTATACACATGAGGTTTCTTTCGGTCAGCCTGCAGGGTGAACAAGGGAGAACGGATTTCCTCAATCTACGCAAACCACAGCATGGATGGTGGAATTAACCCTGCTGTCATTCTTCCCTTGATGAGCACCCAAAAATAGCTAAAACCATAAAAATACAGAACAGAATGTGTGGCATATATTCATATGCATATCTACACATAATTTTCCATCATTTGACTTTTTTTTTTGCTTTATGTACTGTAGTGCTCATGAGGAGGAATTGGTGTTACCCGTGAAATGCATTGGCTGTTTTTAAGACTTTTTTTTAAGTCCAAGAATTGGTTGGACTATTTTATCTGATTTTGGTCTGACGCTCCTTCCTGCATTATGGTTTAACCACTTGTCACCAAATCACACACATGTATGTGATTGGCTTCAAGTGGTTATACCAGGGTTATGGCTGCAGCTGTATGCCATAACCCCAGTGTTTTTTTTATTTTTCTCAGCCATTTATACTCTTTCATCTAAAAGCAATCATAGCAGCCATTTAGCTGCTGAATTGCTTTTACAAAGTGCCCCCTGTCCCCCCAAGTGCTCGCTCACAGTGGCAAATGAATACGTACTTCATGCACACATATGTAAACTGTATAGTAAAGAGTGTGCAAATGTGAGTGCTAATTGGCGAGCTGCTGTATACACCAAAAAAGGCACCAAAACGACCTTCTGAGACCAAAAAGCAAAATGGGGTGCAACACTAGATAATGTAAACTTCAGAATATAAAATGCAGTAATGAAAATTAAATACAATGTCATGAGTCCATGATATCACCGTCAATAATCATATAGCGAAAATAGTGCCACTATTAGTGATATACTAGTATAAAGTGACAAAGTGCGAACAATCATCAATTAAGATGGTCAAAAAGGTGCTAATATAGTGACAGAGTCCTTGTATGATAGATGGATGTGAAGTGTCAGATGAGAGTGATCCTCTAAAGAATCTTCTGGTGATAATCGGATAATAAAATTACGCATTCACCAGATGCGTAATAATGTTGCGCATTTTGAGAACACAAATGTCTCAGTGGGCCAGCTGGATCATCCTGTGGACATCTGTCCCTGGTAAGGACTCCCTGCTGGGTCATCAGAAGTACAGCACCTCACACCTCTTCTCAAGATAGGCTCTGTGGGTGGTAAGGCTCAAACAAGAGCCCCAAAGAAGGGATGCCAGAATAGTGTGTTTTATAGCCAGAAACAAACTCTCCTGCGCTCTGAGACCCAGGTGGGTGGCGAATAGATGGAACCAGAACTGGATGATACGACCACCAGTGCATATAGGGCTGTGCAGCTCCGAACAAGGCTGGGGGAGCCCCACCAGTACTGCAAAGCGAAACAAAAACGAGAAGCGCACCAACCTTGAGCATTACCTCAGTAACCAAGTTTATTAAATACAAAATGATACAAACAGCAAAGTAATTCAAGCATGTAAGTCCTCAAAGGAACTTGAAAGTAAGGAAGCCTGCGCGAGTCCCATCATAGGGGTAGACACAGTACAGCTGACGCATTTCGAAGGGCGTCCCTTCATCAGAGCTGCGCAGGCTTCCTTACGTTCGAGTTCCTTTGAGGACTTACATGCTTGAATTTCTTCGCTGTTTGTGAGTATCATTTTGTATTTAATAAACTTGGTTACTGAGGTAATACTCAAGGTTGGTGTGCTTCTCGTTTTTGTTTTGCTTTGCAGTAGTGTGATATGGCTTCAGGGTATTTTATTAATCCAAAACACAGGGGATGAGACAGAGTAAGATCAGAGAAACTGACCATGTACTGGAATTAAAGATGGCCACCGGACCAGCAGGGGCCTGGGGGGTGTGACGTCAGGACGCTACCTCAGGACGCTGCCGCTCTGACGTGTTTCGTGCTCTAGCACACGTAGGGGTATGTAAACTGTGTTCGCACCACACATAAAACAGCACCACAAATGTTATAATGAGAGATTTTTAAGTATAGTAGTTTGACATCATTCCACGAGCGTGCGCAATTTTAAAGTGTGACATGTTGGGTATCTATTTACTTGGTGTAACATTTATTATATTTTACCAAAATTAGATATTGTGTTTCTTTGCTTTAAAATGTAATAACATGTAATTTAAAAAAAAAAATACATTTGAAAAACTGCTGCGAAAGTACCTTGTGAAAGCATTTTATTCTCTAGGGCCTCAGCTAAAAAATAGATATAACGTTTGGGGGTTCCAAGTATTTTCTAGCAAAAAAAATGCAGATTTATGCTTGAACAAAAAGTGCCAGAATAGGTCTGGTCTTCAGGGGGTTAAGCTACTGGATGGAAGCTTTTCTTTGAGTGCTGTCTTCCCAATTCTATTGAGCTTGTTTAACCAGTTCCCTGCCGCCCTAAAGCAGAACTACTGCTACAGGGCGGCAGGGTTGTGCAAAATCACTATATATATATATATATATATATATATATATCATTCCTGGCTAGGGGGCACATGTGCTCCGCCCTACCCTCGCCACCATTGACGGTTACAGCTGTCGATCACCAGGTCCTGGCTGGAGATTCCTCGCCGGCCTTCGCTAAGGAAGAGTGAAAGGGGGGGGGGTCTGCATAGCAGACCAATACAAAGCAGCATATTTCCCTAGTAAAACACACACACAGCAAAACAGCACAGCTAACCCTTTGATCACCCCAGATGTTAACCCCCTCCTGCCCAGTGTCATTAGTACAGTGTCAGTGCTTTTTTTTTTTTTTTTTTTTTTCCTTCACTGTATTAGTCAGTTCCCCTCCCCCAGTGTCAGAATGCCTGTCGCAGTCCGACTATAAGGCGCTGATCGCCGCCATTACTTGTATTTTAAAAAAAAAAAATTGCAGTATATTCACCACCATTTGTAAACGCTATAACTGTCACATAAACCAATTTACATGTATTGGTTTTTTGGGGTTTTTTTTTTTTTTAGCAAAGACATGTAGCAGAACACATTTTGACATAAATTTTATGACAAAATTTGATTTTAAAATATTTTTTACTGGATATGTTTTATAGCAAAAAGTCAACAAGTCAAAAAAAAATATATGTGTAAAAAATGCAGAGGCGATGAAATACCACTAAAAGAAAGCTCTATTTTTGTGGGGGGAAAAGGACACATTTAATTTGGGTGCAGTGTTGCATAACCGTGCAATTGTCAGTTAAAATAACACAGCGCCGTATCGCAAAAAATGGTCTGGTCAGGAAGGGGGGTAAATCCTGTGAATTGCAAGTGGTTAAAAGGTTAGTTCACCTGTACCAAAAAACTGCCTATGCAGATAAGGGGTGTCTGTAGATAAAAACAAACTGTGCAGCTGTGACTTTAGTGGAAGAATGGCCTTGGTATAGGTGTCGGCCATTTATGTACCGCATGAAGCCTGATTGGAAAACTCCCAAGGCATTGCTAAAGCTCACTCCTGTAATGGTGGTGGGGGTGAGTAGTAATGACTAGGCCTCACATGGCAATGTCCTGAGGTATGTAAATGGCCTACACCTATAGCAAGAGCATTTTTCCACTTTAATCAGGGACGCACAGTTTATTTTTATCCACAGACTCCCCTTACCTGCATAGGCAGTTCATTGGTGAAGGTGAACTTATGCAGGCCATAGATGGGTCAAAAATCGGCCGATTTTCACACCGTTAGTGGGTTAATTGGTCGGCTGTCTTTCGGGATTTTGGCACATTTTTTTTTTATCGGTTAAGTTGGAAACAAATCAGCCTATTTTCCCAGCAATGATGTGCAAATCGGCCAATCTTTTTATCGATTAAAAAATCTGCACATGAGCCGTGACCTGCAAGAAGAAAAAGAAGAATTCTAGTCTGCTACTATTATTGACATGAAAAAGTATTGCAGTTGCAACAAGGTATCTATTTGTGTCCAAATAGCAACAATGTATCTATTTGTATCCGAATAAACCCATCTGTATCCGAAATAGATGCATTGTTTCAACCGCAATACTTTTTCATGTCAATAATAGGAGCTCTCTGCAGGGACAGAAGTAATAAAATGCCAGCTGTAGACGGGACAAAAATCGGTGTGTGTATGTATATATGTATATGTATATATATATATATATATATATATATATTATATTATTTTTTTTTATTTTTTTTTTACTGTTGGTGGTAACATCAGCCTATTGAACGACCGATTTTTCATGGTTTTTTTAGTTAAATCGGCCAGTTTTCGGCCCGTCTATGGCCTGCATATCCCTTTTAAATTTTCCTTCTTCTGACTACACTTACAAAGTCTAGAAGTTCCCAGCAACTCTTTAAGTGTGTTCTGCAGTCTGTTGTGTGCTGAAAGCAGCTGTTCCATCTGATTGGCTGCATTCACTGTTTTGGCTGAAACTTTTCCATCTGGCACCTTTGATTTCAAATCAAAGTTTGTCAAGCTATTTGGGATCAACAGGGCCAACTATGGCTCAAATGTATTCAAGCTGTATGACTAGTAATAGAGAACTTTGCAGACTGCTTGGAATTTCAGTGCAATAAGAGGGACTCTGTCGTCCGTTCAAACTATAGGTAGGAGGTGACTGGATTTCTTGCAGATCAAAAGGGATAAAATATGGGGAAATTTATTGCAGAGATACTTTTTTTTTTTTTTTTACCTTTTTGCCCAGACATTTTGTATTGTAACTGGGTGATGTGTGCTTTAAATTGGATAGGATGGGGTTAACATCTAGGGTGATCTATGTGTAATGTGTGTGATATGTGCTGCTATTGGTAAGAATTGGTTGTGTTTTTGTTTTTTTTTTTCTACCCCCCTGTTTAGCAGGGAATAAATCAATGGCAGCAAGATCCCCTATTGGTGAACAGAGCTCTGGATTGTTTACAATCACAGAACTCTGTTGTGTGAATCACTGAGCCGATCAGCGCATCCCAGCAATCAGTCATTGGCCGAGACATGCTGATCGGCTTGTCCTGTAACTAATCATAGCACAGCCAGGCCAGCGAGTGCTGCCTGTCTGGTCTCGCGGATCACGTACCGGGTACATGATCCAGCGCAGAGGTGCAGCTATGCTGGCGTAATAGTACGTTAGGCAGTCAAAAAGCGGTTAACATAAACAGGTTGTTGGCCTCTTAGTGATTCATAACACACTGGTATGCGCTACTATTCAATCAGACAGTATACACTTATGTGGTTGTGTGTGTCATTTCACTAAATTGGGGGGTGTATAGGAGGCATTCACCTCACATCTAGTGCTGGAAATTTATTTTTATTGAAGAGGAGGATCAGAGTTCAACAGTCTAGCTGATTGGCTGACTCTAATTGAACACCAGACTCAAAACTGGTGCAGTGATCTTCGTAAGTTGCCACTTTCAGGATATTGCAAAAATTGCATATTGTAAATTCAGCTGGGGGGGGGGGTTAAAACTGAAAAAAAATTGTATACAATTGACAGTGTAACTAAGGGCAAAACTTTTTTTTTTTTTTTTTTTTTTTTAAATAGAGTAAGGGAGGGTGTGTGTGTGTGTGTGTGTGTGTGTGTGTGTGTGTGTGTGTGTGTGTTTTGTCATCTGCATCCTGTAAGAGATCTCCCTTCACTTCAATTTCCATAGCCAGAACAGGAGGTGAGAGGCTATCCCGCCAAAGAAATGTAATCCCAGGGTGTCACCAGAACTAGTGTCCCCATTGGAAGGGTTCTTCTCTGTTACTTTTCTGGTGAGAAGCCAAAACTTGGGGTTTTCTTTTGCTTTCAATGATCACCATAAACAGGACAAATGGAGACTGTGAATCTCCCTAACTGGGACACAAACGGCAATAAAATCTGGCAAGGGTTCTAATCCCTCTCCACTTTATCCAAAATTGAAGAAAAAAAAATTATGTGTTTGATGTGTGCAGTGTGAGGTAAGATTGTAGGTATTTGTTAATAATATGTAACTACAGTTTAGTCAGTTATTGCTTTCATCCTGTCTTAGATACTTAGATATTTGTAAAGCCAGCTGGGTGCTAAGGTGTGTGTGTGATTATTTTATTTTATTTTTTTTGTATCTGTTCTAAAAGTCAGTTATTTGCCAAGTGCTCTTTAGCACAGTTTCATTGCAGTACTGTTTACACACCACTGTTTGCACCTGCCGAGTCAGAGCAGGAAAACCTGTGTTCATGTTAGGCCTTTGTTTGACCACTATTCATTTTATATTGACTTAAAAAATAATCTGTTATGGCCTATAAATAAAAGCACACTCTATTTTTTTTTTTTTTTTGGTGAGGGTATATCGGCTCTTATTACAATATTCTCACCTGCCGCATTGTTCTGCCAGGTCAAACGTTTCCTGGTTTTAAAACATCTGCAAATGAAAAAAAAAACCATGTTATGGTTTACCTTGTTCTGATCTTAAAAAGTATTGAAACGCAAGAACAAAAAGTTAATACGAGGCTCATTCAAAAAGTTTCTGCTCTTTTTTTTAAAACTATTATTTCTGTATATGAGTGCAGAAACCTCTAATCCTTAGATGTGGCAGCTGCAGTAGTTTTCTAGGAATGCATGCTGAAAATGCAAACTAAAGCATGATATTTTTACATCACTTTAGGATGAATTCACCCACCATAGGGCCCCCCAAAAAAGGTAGTTTTTACATACAAGACTCTAACAAACTTTGGAAGTCATGGATTTTCTGCAGTTTCCTAACAAATAATGTGTATTCCTTAAAGTAACCCTTTTAGGCTTGGTTGTTCACATTGCCACAACTTAGGATCCGACTTGAGACCCCAAATCTCATGACACGTAAAATCCCATGTTAGTCAATGAGAGCTGTCTTAACCTTCCTGGAGGTATTCCCGAGTGTAGCTCTTGGTAAAGTTTCAGCACCACAAGCAGTAACCCCGAGCTACACTTGGGAATACCCTGCAGTGCTGCTCCGGGATCTCTTCTGCACTTGCCTTGTTCTGTGCTCCCGCGATGTGTGCCCGGCAATGTCCTCTGGCCAATGCCAGCATCCGTCTTCTGGGTTCCGTTCCCTGCGACGTCAGGACGTACAGGGATGGAACTGGCAGGAAATTTGAAAGTTGTAAAAGTGACATTCACTAAAATCACATAGTAAACCATTACTGTATCAAACCATTTCACATACATTTTGTCCTGTGCCCTGCCTGCATTTTTACTGTTCTTTCTGCCTGGAAACTGAGAAATGTACATGGCATCCAAAAAGCGTCCCTTTAGGTCAAAAGCAGTTTTAGATCAGCTAGAGAACAGCGATACTAAATCAGAACCACTTGCAGAATTGAGTGATAATGATTTGTGGGGAAATTTTGTCATCACACTGAAAACAATTTTGTGACTTTGCTCAGTGATGTGCGAACTTGGCTCTCTATTTCAAATTTCAGTGTTTTTGGTTTGGTTATATTTATTTTATTATTTATGATCATTAAATTATAAGTTATGATTTCGTGTTTCAAATTTTAACATACCAGGGATGTTTACTAGACTCTTGTTCGGACAGATTTCAGTGAGTTTTTTCTAAAATTTTACAGGCCTACAATAAAAGAAAATACATATTTCCATGCAAAAAATGTACTGCTTTGAGCACAGAAATATGGACATAATCAGACCGCTAGGGAGGCTACTTGGATGGATATATATATATATATATATATATATATATATATATATATATATATATATATATATATATATATATATATTTGGATGCAACATCACAGGACGATTACCCAGGCACTCTCTGAAAGTTGTTTCACAGTAGTACTCAAGTTCCCTGGTAAATTCGCATGACTTTCAGGTAGCAGTAGTGTGATCCAAGACTTAAACTGGCCACATGGATTGAATTTCCACCAGTTCCCGATAAACCATCTGAAATTTGCTCCGTAAGTATCCCTGTTGGCTGCCTTCCTCCCAAGTTGAATGGGAAACATGTCGGCTAAACAGCGTCTGCGAGTCTGCTTTCAAAATACAAGATCTACAGCAGGAAATTAGGAGGAACCTGTTAGGCCAATATAGTTATATAAAATCTATGTGGCCAATTTAAGGGCTAGGTTCACCTTTTGCACCATGTTACACTTCTGTTTAGTGGGTAACATGGCACAAATACCTCCCCTCTACCCTCACACTGACATTCACTATCTAATTGTCCTGATCACCAATGCTTTAAAAACAAAATATCATTTAATTTTTTTTTTTATTTTTACAATGAAAACATTATCCTCTTTATGGCAACATCTGGGGTCTATAAGACCCCAGATCTCTCTTCCACCCTGGAAAGCGGGAGCCAAAAAAAATATTACAAAAAAAAAAGGCAGTGTTTACATGGAAATGATGTCATGACAGGGGGGGGGCGGCAGCCCTTCCCGCCTCCTGTAAAAGGCTGATAATCTGCTGGGATTGCTTTTAAATGAAAAGGCATCGCCGGCTGAAGATAAAAAAAAAATAATAGAGGTTATGGCATACAGCTGCAACCCTAACCCCCAGTATAATCTCTTGAATCCAATCACATACTTGTACGTGATTCGGCATCAAGTGGTTAAGATATTGACAAATCTGTGATGGATCATTATACTTGTATGTTTAAACCTTATTTAGGACCAACAGAAAAATCCTGTTTGTTTTCATATTTTTAGGCTGTCTTTTCTGGTAAATATCCATGGCTTTGAAATTCTAAGTGAATTAGTTTTTTTGTGCTAAGAACTATTTGACCTTTTTTCAGCTTGCATGAAATTTCGTGTTCGTGCTCTTTGAGTGCTGAAATAAAGCAAGGGGTGTTGCTGTATACATTTTAAGATCTGACCTTGGACCATAACAGTCCAGTGCTGGCCATAGGAATGTATGCTTAAAACATGTTCTGGACACAGGCACAGGTACCTGCTTGTAACTTTAGTTATCTTTATGAGCATCCTGCTTGTCTGAATACCCGAGACACTCCATATGTTAATGGTGGTTTCTAGGAATTACATTGAGTTCTGCTATGCCCTCTATTAACAGGCATGAGGGGAGTAGCAGCAAATTGTAGCTAACATGTTGGGCACCTGGTGAAGATAAATGAAGGTGCAACTTAAGCGCTCTTAAAGTCTGCAAATAGCAGAAATAGTGTGATAGTGTGAAGTTAAATTTGAGAAGTATGCTTTACTAATGCTGTGACTTTCTTTTTAAGGTTTGGACCACATGGAATCCCTGTAACCGTTCATCCTAAACGAGAATACAAAAACAAACCAGAGGAACCTATCCAGGTACAAAGCACATCATTCCAGGAAGACACGAAAAAAGAAATTAATAATGAGGATGGAACTGCAGATGCCTCTCCCATCCAACCCAGTGAGCCCTGTGGAGTTCATAACCTGTGGACTTCAAAGCCTCCTCCACTTTTTCATGAAGGAGCTCCTTACCCCCCTCCTTTGTTTATCAGGGACACTTATAACCAGTCAATACCTCAACCTCCTCCACGTAAAATCAAGAGACTCAAAAAGAAAATATACAGGGAAGAACCCACTTCGATAATGAACGCTATCAAGCTAAGGCCTAGGCAGGTATTATGCGACAAATGTAAAAATGTTGTGGCAGATAAAAAGGAGGTCAGGAAGACTGGTACTGACTCTTTTAAACTAGAAGAAGGAAAGCGGAGGAGGCATGAAAGTGTAACTACTGTGAATAAAAAACTCAAAACTGATCACAAAGTAAATGGAAAAAGTCAGAATGAAAGTCAGAAGCGAAATTCAATGTCCAGGGTTACAAATCTTAGCCATGGTCGTGGAAAAGTGGTCAAAGTGGCTTCCCAAATGAATACCACAAAAGCCCAGCTGCACACAAAAAAGGTACTGCAGAGCAAAAATATGGATCACGTAAAGGCAAGGGTAGTATTAAAAATGGCCAAAGAAAAGGCACAGAAAAAGCAAAAGGACGCATCTTCCTCTAAAAACACCCACAACAAAGTCCACTTTACAAGGCGCCTTCAGAATACAAGCTCAGGGACTCTTCCACCAAGACTACGTATAAAACCTCAAAGGTACCGCAATGAGGAGAACGATTCTTCACTCAAGATTGGACTTGAGAGTTTGCGAAGCAGCAAGATCGGTATCAAGCCCCAGACTCGCCACACTGCCACCCGTTCAGCAGGTGAGGCCCCTTCAAATGGCCCTCAAGAGGCCAGCAGTGATATTCAGAACACAAGTGTCTGTGTACCACCTGGCGAACAGGATGAGCAGCAAACACTGAGCAAGCAAGGCAGCAAAAGCAATATTACAGTTTACATGACCCTAAATCAAACGAAAGCCGACTCTTCCAGTGCTTCAGTGTGTAGTAGTGATAGTACAGATGATTTGAAATCCATCCACTCCGAGTGTAGTTCTACTGAAAACTTTGATTTCCCCCCAGGCAGCATGCATGCACCTTCTTCATCATCTTCCTCCTCTTCAAAAGAAGAGAAAAAGTTGAGCAATTCCTTGAAAATAAAGGTGTTTTCCAAAAATGTCTCTAAATGCATGACCCCTGATGGCAGGACCATATGTGTTGGGGACATCGTATGGGCCAAGATATATGGCTTCCCATGGTGGCCTGCCCGTATTCTTACCATAACTGTCAGTCGGAAAGATAATGGCCTGCTTGTGCGGCAGGAGGCCCGCATATCATGGTTTGGGTCCCCAACCACCTCCTTTCTTGCTTTGTCACAGCTGTCCCCCTTTTTAGAAAACTTCCAGTCCCGATTTAACAAGAAGAGAAAAGGTCTTTACCGCAAGGCCATCACAGAGGCAGCCAAGGCTGCCAAGCAGCTCACTCCAGAAGTGCGGGCCCTTCTGACACAATTTGAAACGTGATCCCTGCCACACTCGTAAGGTAGGCAAGTTTAGTGGTTGTTTTTTTTTTTGTTTTTCATAGCTTAGACATATAAATATTTTTAAACTTTTTTTATGTGGTCTTGGCTGGAGTGAGAGATCTCCTTTTTGTTTAAAAGTCTGCAGAGCTTCATTTGTGGTAGCCCACATTTCACTTCACTAAAGATACCTGAAAGGAACAAAATTAACTATTTATGCAACGACAGGTCTCTGCTAAACAAGCTTCAAATGGCACCATGTTCATGTACTTGCCATAGCCCCTGCTTGTTAAGGTGGACCTGCCAACTGTACAACTTTTTTTTTTTTATTTTTATTTTATTTTTTTTTAACTGCCTGTTTGTCATTTATTAGATCACCTGTGATAGTGGATTCATGTTATAAAGAAAATATAATGTACATAAATTAGATTTACAGTGTAGCATTTTTATTTCCTAAATTTATTATTGGGGCGACCGCTTAGATCAAATCTTAAAATAAATGTGGCCAGCTTGAGATGGTCATATTGAACATAATTGCTTAAAAGGATAAAAAAAATCAGATTTTTCTCCTTGCTCCTTTTTTAAG
Organism: Staurois parvus; assembly: GCF_062004578.1. Classification (NCBI taxonomy): domain Eukaryota; kingdom Metazoa; phylum Chordata; class Amphibia; order Anura; family Ranidae; genus Staurois; species Staurois parvus. The sequence goes on from NW_028318094.1 coordinate 10,712,984, forward strand.
ATCTGTTCTAATTACGACATGTTGTGATTTGTTAAATGTCTCATTGTTACATTTTTGGATGTATCTCTTTCAAATGCATATTTTTTTCCAGTTTGTTTTTCATTTAAGGTATCTGTTTGCAGGTCAGAAGTTATGAAACAAATGTAACTGTATTGCTCTGAAATGTACAAAAAGTGTAAATAAAAGCCACTAAATCTGATTTTGTTTTGTGTGTTACTGAGAACTTTGCAGAGCAACTGCTTCTTAAAAGCTGCATGTAATTCACAAGGTTCCAATAAAAGAATATTTTGGGGAAGAAATAAACTTGCATTGAGAGGGCTGGCACTTCTGAGGGTGTGATGCACAGCTGCATGATGAAAGGGAGTACAGTAATTAAATCTTGCTTTTCCATATAGACTCAAAACCACTCATTAAATGCTAATTGTAAACATATATGTATATTTAATTATGCAAGTCAGTTTTTTGTTTTTTGAACGTTAAAGTGTGTGCAAAGTTTTTTTTTTTGTTTTTTTTTTTATTGCAGTGTTCTTGCTGGAGAGATGCACCCTTGTTGTTGCCACTGTTTTCTCCAGAACAGAGTGTAATGGGATATACAAAGTTTAGAGTTGTCACATGAACAGCAGCTGAGGAAATATTCTATTTGAGACCCCTGACACCTGTTTTTAGTGTCAATTATCAAAGGGGGTGTTTCCTCTCATTTTATAAAGATGTGGTCTCTGAGACAGGAATTGACGAAAAATCTTCTTGAGACAGGAATTGACGAAAAATCTTCTTGAGACAGGAATTGACGAAAAATCTTCTTGACAGTACACGGACAGTTAAAAAAAAAAAAAAATAAATTAAAAAAAAACTGGGGCCTTAGGTTGTTCTACACAAACATAACTATTGACTTTACGTTGACTTTAAATGTTTTTTTGTGAGTTTTGGTGGCAAATCCATTGTCTTGGCATCAGTCAATTAAAGGGTTTTCTATTTTATTACTATTTTCATATAATACGATTAATACAAATTCAAAAAGAGAATTTATTTGTGTGCTTCGTCATTACCATTCATTTACATTTTTTATTTTTAAATATCAAATCTGGGGTCAATCAGGTTGGAATGTTTGTGTAAAATTTGTGCTGTCATATTTATTTCCCTACTGCACAAATATTAAAAGCGTGCATGGGTGAAATTCTTATCCTTGCCATTTTCTGGGAAGATTTAACAGTTTGTTTGTTTTGTGTGTGTTGTTGTTGTGTTTTTTTTGTATATAATATCAATCAACAAAGCGTCATATTTATAAAGCGGTAAATGTGACCTTCACCATGCTTTCTCTGCAATTTAATTTTAAACCGTGTGCATCAGAAAGATGCACATGTAGTGAATGTTTGTTTGAATGTCACATTCACTGCTTTTATAAATATTTGGGCCCGTTTTCACATGGGTGGACCAATCGGACCCTCTATTGTCCTTTATGGAGCAGCGGATGTAAACAGACCCCGTTTTACATCTGCCTATATCCAATCTGATCCATCCCACTAAAAACAGATGGATGAGGATCTGTTCCCCATCCATCTAGCAGATCAGATGGCAATCGGGTGTAAACGGACAGGCCATTCTTTTAAATCCGACCGCCCATAGAGGACAGCGGGCTGTGTCCATTCTGTGTAATCTGAGCTGACATGGACCAGCACGGATTCCCAACTGAGCAAGCGAACACCTGACAGTCCATCTTGTGTGCAGGGGGCCTAAGTGTTTTTGTTTGTTTGATGCATTTTTCACAACACAAATATTTTATGCAATGCTGAAAGGAAACAGTAAAGCTGGCCATAGATGGTTCAAAACTCATCTGGTCCAGCAGAGACCAATTTGATTGTTTTATGACTTGGGTACAACCAGCATGTCGGGTTTTTACAGCCAATTATTGCCAGCGGCTATAACCACTAGCAATAATCACTGTGTTCTGGCAGGGACGACTCCCTGAGCCCTTGCTGGGAGAATACAATAACTCTGCGGAAGGGATTGTCCCATCAACACTGTTGATTGGGATTTGTACGATTTTTCTTTCTTGCAACCAGTAGTTAAGAAAATCGCATCATCTGTGACCTAAGAGGATGTAACAGGCCTTTTTATTTGTTTATAGTGCTCTGTTACAAACTGCTGAGAAACCAACTAAACATCTAATACGGCACCAGTTAAAAGTGCAACAAATTCTGATCATAAAAGCTTAAATCAAAGGGTGGTCTTACACATCATGATGCAAAAATTGGTGATTTAAGGTTACTAATAGCAACTAAAAATAGTTCAAGTTACCTATACAAGCCTACATATGGAACAAGGTAGTATTTTAATTTCCTGGTATCACATAAGCCCCAGATTGTTTTGCATATATTTATGCTTATGGTGTATTCAAAAGAGATTCAATCTAGAAATGTTATCAGGCACTAATGTGCATTGAATGTGCTTATCCATAGAATGTTTTGGTGTTACAACTTGAAGAAAAACGGAATGGAAATCAGAAGCATGATCCTAAATCTTTTGAATTAGGGAATTATCAGCTGCACATCACAGCTATTTTATTTCACTAATATTGCATGAAATTTAACTTTGTTTTCATGTATTCTCTCCTGCAAACAGAAACTACAATTATAAGTTTTCATAAAGATATACATTTTTTTTTTTTAATTTACGTTTGGTCTGTGTTTGAGGATTTTTTTTTTTAATTTTTTTTTCATTCATCTGAAAGTGGACCATTATATGTTGAGTATTTTCATAATTCTGGTATCTTCTTTTATACTTTGGTTTTTCTTTAAAAAAAATGTTTTCTTCCCAAATGCAGAAAATTGAAGGGTTTTAGGCCTCATTTAAAGTGTCTACAGTCTCTCATTTAGCATCATCCACACAGTGATGATATCCCCTTAGGGGCACACCTGCTCTGCCCCCTTCATCTTTAGTATTTACACATAGACCTAGAAGCATACAAATAGAAATCAATTATGTAAACACATTTATAATCTATATATTGGGGTTAGCTTTACAGTAATAACTGCATGTAGCTACTTAACAGGCAATACAGCTTCCTTGTAAGGAGAGTGGGTGGAAACTTGCAAGTCATTCTGTACAGGCTTGTGGCCAACTGTGTATGCTGGGTTATAACCTAGATAAGGTGTATTGGTGTTTGCATATCAGGAGTTTAAAGAGGGACTTCAGTGTCTTTAAAAATAAATACATAAAAGTCAGTAGCTGCAAATACTACAGCTGATTACTTTTAATATAAGGACACCTACAGGTCCAGCACTGTCCTCACAAAAAACAAAAACAAAAAACAGTTCTTCACTGGGGTTTGGGTCCCTATCACTGGCATGTTTACTAATGGAAGCTGACTGCTACTTCACAGCCTGCTTCCTGCTGCACTGTGCTTTGTAAATGGTCCGGCAGCTTTCTGGGGTCAGTGACATGTCCCAGAAAGCTGGGGGGGGCAACTGTTATTCTTTGCCAAGTTACCCCAGAAGAGGAGGTTCCGGGCTGCTCTGTGTAAAAAGATTGCACAGAGCAGGTAAGTATAACATTTATTTTTTTTGTTAAAGAAAAGCGGCTTTAAAACCACTTTAAGAATCATGGTTGTACATAGGGACATAAATAATTTTCATGTCTTCCCAGTCCCTCTATGTATGTATCCTCTCCCCACCATGCATTTCAGTGATGGCTCAGAGTTCAGACAGGCTCTGATACAGCCTGCTACATACACTCACTGACTACTTTATTAGGTACACCTGTTCAATTATTTGGCTGATTAGCAATTTGTGTTACCAATCACATGGCAGCAACTCCATGCATTTAGGCATGTAGACGTGGTGAAGACGACTTGCTGAAGTTCAAAGCGAGGATCAGAATGGGGGAAGAAAGGAGATCTAAGTGACTTTGAACATGGCATGGTTATTGATGCCAGACGGGTTAGTATTTCAAAAACTGATCTATGGGGACTTTCACACATAACCATCGCTAGGGTTTAAAGAGAGATCCGAAAAAGAGAAAATATCCAGTGAGCAGCAGTTGTGTGAACGAAAATGCCTTGTTGAGGGCAGACTGGTTGCTGCTCCATTCAGATGGTAGGGTTATATTTTGGCATCAACAAAATGAAAGCATGGATCCATCCTGCCTTGTATCAACGGTTCAGGTAGCTGGTGGTGGTGTAATGGTGTGCAGGATATTTTCTTGTACTAGCAAGATGTACCTAACAGAGTGGTCAGTGAGAGTATTTCAGTGTAGGATATTTTGGGTTTGTTTTGCCCAAAAAAAAAGGGGGAAGCTAAGTTTTATTTTTAGGTCTATTGAATGAAAGTGTACAAGACCATCTATCAAGTGCACAGAGGTAAAAAAAAATAACCAAAAAACTCCATGTGACCTTCTGAGTCTCCCTGGTAATGAAACAAGTGTCACTGGACAGGGAAAAAGCAGCCTTTCGCCTGGTTTACATGGGCTTCAGCTTGTATAGGAGAAAGTTTTCTTTAAACCTTTAAAATGCCTGTGAGCTCCTGTTTGGAAATGTTATACACATATCTTAATGGGAGTGCTGATTGTCACTTTAAACAAGCTGCTAGCAGGCTTCAGGAGGCTTTCAGCAACCTTCAAGTTATGCTGAAGCCTGCTAGCAGCTTGTTTACAGTGGCACTCAGAACTCCTATTAGGATCTGCGTTCAACATTTACAAACTGGAGCTGAATGGTACTTTTAAAAGCTTCTAAACTGTGTCTGTCTTCATTTCAAGCTGCAAAGCAACACAATGTGATTATTTTAAAGGGGGGTATTATTTTCTATACCCACTGTATATATATATCTCTGTGCCCCACAATGCAAAATAAATTACCATGTGTTGTGGTACACTGTAATTGGCTGTTGGGTTAATTGCTCATGTGTTTCTGCAATGCAAAGGTGTGAATGGAGACTTGGTCTATGACCCTTTGTGAATTCCGCATAATAAAGCTGATTTACTAAAGAAGTTCAGAAACTTCACACAATAAAATGTATGAATAGTCACTTTAAAGTGGTTCTAAAGTTGAAACGTTTTTTTTTTACCTTAAGGCATTCCTTGCATTAACACAAAAAATGTTTAGGTAACAATATAACCTCCATGCCTAGCCCTACAGCCCTCTGCCTTCCCCCATACTTATGTTGAAATTAAGCCTGCAGGTGTGCCCCCATATCAAGTGTCTTGTCATGCGGGCACACAGTGAAGGAGGAGCCAGGAACTCTGGCGTGGCACCTGAGAAGAGGAGGTTGGTTTAGGGCCCCTCTGCAATTCTATTACACAGAACAGGTAAGTCTATCATGTTTGTTGTTTTTTTTTTAAATATACTTTACAATCCCTTTACCCAATTATGTGAAAGCAAATTCCTGTTTACTTAAAGTGTTACTAAACCCAAGATCCAGCATTCACTATATCTGTTCTCCCACAGTACACGGAAATGCAATTATGTTAGTAAATATAAACTGCTAAATACCTTTTCTCATCAGCAGTTAGAGTAGTCTTGTTACTTCAGCAGAGCACTGGTTAAAGCTTGTAGGAGGAGTTTTCTTTCTGCTCTAGAAGGATGTAAAACCCCTGACCTCTGTCTGGACAGTGCTGATTGGCCCTGTGTTGGTCACATGCACTGTCCCGAGAAAAAAGAACCTCTGTAGCAATACACTAAACTGAGCATGTGCGGAAGGGCTACAGGATCAGTCTGTCTTATCAGCATGGACATTTGAACAAGAAGAGGGGCAGAGAAGAAAGGATCAAACAGCCTTTTTACACAATGCAGAGGATTAACCCCTTAGGTTCCACGGTGAGTATAACAAGCATGCTTTACTGCATATACAGACTGATTTTACTGTTGTGGGTTTAGTAACACTTTAATTCATCTGCTGCCACCTCACTGTAGGAGCACACTCTGTGTAGGTTCACATGTTGGAGCTTACTGTGGTGATTGAAATCACTACCCCTCCCCATGGCATAGGGTTTGGTGCTGGGCTGCGCAGGTTCAAGAACTGTCACATGGTGTGGCCACATGTTCCTCCATATGTTCCTACATACCCAGAAGTGCTGCACCATTATAGCAAAAGAGTGAGGGCTCTGATAGAGTGGAGGGAGAGCAAGAGTGCAGATGGATGTGTACCTTTTGAGGAGGGTTATTGGCTGACCTCACTTTTTCCTGAATGGCCCAAGGGACTGTCTCTTTAGTGTAACGCTTCTACATTTAAGCAAGATTTATGTTTGTTAGATGAACATTATAATGAGAAAATGATCAAGAGATGAAAAAATGAAGGTGAAATAATTACTGCAGCTTAGTGAATTGACCTTTGTATTGTGAATTGTATTTATTGAATGCTGTTACAAATGTTAGCATACTATAAAGCGTGAGACCAAATAATACCCTTTTACAATTTTTTTTTTTTTTTCTTTCTAGCTAATACACTAGAAGCTACACGCTGATTCTCACAACGGCAAGGTCCATTGGAATTTTTCTATGGTACATGTAAAGGAATAAAAGACATTGTTTTTGTGTCTGTTTGGAAAGTGTGAAGTATAAAAAAAATGAGCTGTGAAAAAAGTATAACTTATACAGATTGTTAATTCTATTGTAAATTTTATTTAAAACAAAAAATAGTTCTAAGAATATTGCAAGACTGAACGCATGAGTCTACAAATTTAGTTGAGAACCATATTCATCAAACTAAAGAGTTTTCACAAACCTTTTTTTTTTTTCCTCTCCTATGGAATTTTATTAAGTTTATTGAGTTGTGACTGCAGTTTGTTTTTTTTTCTATTTAATTTGTGAAGTTGTGATTTTTTTTATTTGTTGTGTGTGCAATTTGCCAGTGTTACGTGCAGTTGAAAGCAACTGGACCAGGAATAAACCCATGCAATGAAGAAAATGGGACCAAGATATTTTTGGCGAGGTCTTCAGACAAAGTCAACCTGCACTGGACCATTAATACTTTTTGGACTTATTCACTAGTTTAAGATGCTTTGGTAGGAATTTTATTAGAACCACATGAACCCCTAAAGCATTCCCAAATGATATAAAAGCCACATACCTTTTGCTGGTCACAAAAGAGGTGATTGGTCGATGTAAACAAAGTTGTTCTAACAAATAATGTTGAAGTACTTGAATGATGAACAGGTCCTCTGTGATGAAAACTAGTCATTCACCGATAAAATAGTCAACAGTGATCTGTTCAAGTATTAAATAGTTTCTTGTTATTCTGCCATTTACTTTGATAAATGAGAATTGTGTATGGCATGCTTACAGTGCTTAAAGAGACACTCACCTGGCTTTACACTGCCTTGCTTTGCTTTTACTAAAGCACAACTAACCCGTGTTTTTTTTGTAGGGGTTAGCTGTGCCTTCATGTAGACTTCTATGAGGTCCTGCAGTTTCAGAAAGTGCAACAAAACCTCTGCATGCTGCATCATTGGTGCGCTTTCTGAAACCACACCAAAACCATAGGACATCATAGAAGTCTACGGGAAAGCAAAGCAGAGTGGGCCCACACCGAGGCAGTGTGAAGCCACCCTTAAGTATAAAGTGGCAGTGTCTGGAGAGTCTATTGCATTGCACAGCATTGACTAAGAGGAAGATAAAGTATGGATGATGAGTTTAGCTACAAGCCATCACTGTCCAAGGAAGGTTGGACAATCTCTGCAATGTGATTCTCTGGGAAGAATATTTCCACGTGATGATGATTAAATTGAATATCTACCTGTGGCTAGATGCACAACATGTATTTCTATGAGACCATTCACACTGTGCAATTAGTTGTGAATTGTTGCAATGCGATTAGCTGCTTTGAGGCTAGATAGAACTGAGCTGTGTCCAGGCATGACATTTCACACATATGAGTGATTAGCTTCATTTTTTTTTCAATAAATATGTAAAAAAAGGCCAAGAAAGAGCTGGGTTTGAGGGAAAAGCAAACAGGAAGTGTACCTGTGGTCATTTTGGATGATTCCAGGTGGTGCACACATATCTAGTGGCACATTATAGCTGCTAGAGATCTTAGCCATGAGGCTATTAAGCCCCTGTGCAAGACAGGCTATTGAATGTCCTGGCTACTCAGACCACATAAAAAAGGGCCTAAAGCCCTGTACACACTGGCCAAATATCAGGTGGTATTGGCCGGTTCAACAGAAACTGGCCAATATTCAGCCCGGGTGTACATCAGCTGGTATGGCAGAAGCCAAATGTTCGTTCTGTCGAAGGGACATGACTGAAAAAGGCCTGCCGGTCAGCCTCTGAGAGCACTGACTGGTGTGTTCTGGGGAAGGGGGGCTGTTGAACAAAAAAAAAACTGACAGTGTGTATGAGGCTTTAAGTGAGAGGTTAGCAGTCCAGATTCTGACTGCCAATTGGGCATCCCTTTTAACAGCATGGTCACGCTGCTCTCTGAATAAAGGCAGGAAGAGAATGACAAATGATCTGAAAATCATGGCCTGTATCAGGTAATGTGACCACAAAAAGGGGGAAAAATTGAAAATCATATCTAAACACAAGCATGTGATCGTATGGTACTTTTGCATTCAATCACGTGATAAAAAGTATCTAAATATTCCAGTTTCAAAACACGCTCAACAAATCACCAGTGTGAAAGTGGTCTAAAAGTTAAGCTTGGCCCCTCCATTCTTGCATCTGCAAACTCTATATTGGTTGCTCATCTCATTAAAGGCTAAGAGGGAGGCAGGGAAAGGGGCAGAGCCAAGCTTAACCCATATGGTAAAAGCCAAGACTTGTGCATTGCAAGCTGCTGTTAACTCTGCATCTACCAAAATTCTGCCATGCAGTTTTCACTATGTAATCAGACTGTCCAGTCAATTATGAACAACTATCTGCAAGGCTAAGGGTATTGTCCAGTTTTGCATAGCATCCAGTCAGCAGGCTGCTTAAACATTGCTATGTATTAGGGGTGTATCATTATTTTCCTTTTCAGTATAAAGTCCTAGGTTAATGGCATTTACACCTTCATAAAAATGCTACATAAGACATGCTGAACATCAAAGAGCAGATATACAGTTGTGTTCAAAATAATAGTAGTGTGTTGAAAAAAGTGAATAAAGCTCAAAATCCTTCTAATAGCTTTTATTTCCATGCACACAAATGCATTGGGAACACTACACATTTTATTCCAAATCAAAACATGAAGAAAAATATATCAAATTTGTGTTTTTCCTCTAACAAAATTGAAGAAAAGTGAATATTAGACTGTTCAAAAACATAGCAGTGTTTGTATTCTTTACAAACTCAAACATTCACTATATAAACTGAAAAATGTTTGAAGATTTTGCTTTCCTTTGAATCACTTAATGAATATTTAGTTGTATAAGCACTGTTTCTGAGAACTGCTGTACATCTGTGTTGCATGGAGTCAACCAACTTCTGGCACCTGTGAACAGGTATTCCAGCCCAGGATGATTGGACCACATTCCACAGTTCTTCTCTATTTCTTAGTTTTGCCTCAGAAACTGCATTTTTGATGTCACCGCACAAGTTTTCTATTGGATTAAGATCCGGGGATTGGGCTGGCCACTCCATAACGTCAATCTTGTTGGTCTGGAACCAAGATGTTGCACGTTTACTGGTGTGTTTGGGGTCGTTGTCTTGTTGGAACACCCATTTCAAGGGCATTTCCTCTTCAGCATAAGGCAGCATGACCTCTTCAAGTATTCTGATGTATTCAAACTGATCCATGATCCCTGGTATGCGATAAATAGGCCCAACACCGTAGTATGAGAAACATCCCCATATCATGATGCTTGCGCAACCATGTTTCACTGTCTTCACAGTGTACTGTGGCTTGAATTCAGTGTTTGGGGGTCGTCTGACAAACTGTCTCCGGCCACTAGACCCAAAAAGAACAATCTTACTTTCATCAGTCCACAAAATGTTGCGCCATTTCTCTTTAGGCCACTCAATGTGCTCTTTGGCAAATTGTAACCTCTTCAGCACATGTCTTTTTTTCAACAGTGGGACTTTGCGGGGGCTTCTTGCAGATAGCTTGGCTTCACATAGGCGTCTTCTAATTGTAACAGTACTCACAGGTAACTTTACACCTTCTTTGTTCTTCCTGGAGCTGATTGTTGACTGAGTCCTTGCCATTTTGGCTATTCTTCTATCCATTCGAATGGTAGTTTTTCGCTTTCTTCCACGTCCTTCAGGTTTTGGTTGTCATTTTAAAGCATTTGCGATCATTTTAGCTGAGCAGCCTATCATTTTCTGCACTTCTTCATATGTTTTCCCCACTCAAATCAACTTTTTAATCAAGGTACGCTGTTCTTCTGAACAATGTCTGGAACGACCCATTTTCCTCAGAATTTCAGAGAGAAATGCACTGTAACCAGCATGTACAACATTTGCTGCCTTCCTTCCTTAAATAAGGGCAATAATTGCCACCTGTTTTTCAAAGAATGAATGACCTCACTAATAGAACTCCACACTGCTATTATTTTGAACATGCCCCTTTCAATTAGTGATTCAATTACACAGAATCATGCATGTCATGACTGTTGGGTCTGTTGGATTTCTATTACTCTACTACACCTGCTAGTAAATTATTTGCCATGTAGAAATATCATTTCTACCAAAAACAGTGATTGATCAGGTTAGTGATGTGTGACTGCTATTATTTTGAACACAACTATATATTCTTTTGACTTGAGTATTTCCAAAAATATAATTAAACAATGGAATCTATTTTTTTTTTCTATTGTCAAGAACAATTATAACTCCTAAAGGTCACCTAACTTGTAATGCTTTCTTTGCAATATGGATATTGCATTGTAATAATGTGCATTAAACAAGCATTTTAATGTGCATAAAAGCTTCGCTCCACGTGTGTCATGATGTGGTGGTCCGCTTTGACAAATAGGGGGGTAGTAGCCCATGTAAAATGAATAGACTGCCCTCATTAAACATGGTAGCACACTGCAGTAGCCTAAATTCAGCCTTAAAATGTATATGTAAACCCTCACCTTTTAAGACAACCCATTCAATTTAAAATAGAAATGAAGAGCAAAACATTTGTGTAGACATAAAAACATTATAAACACCCCCCCCTTTTTTGTAGATAATTACATTATCTCTGTTCTCAGCTGCATAAGATCTAGTGGAGGAAAAACAGCAGCACACCGATCCTCCCAGTGAAAGGCTGTGCGGGGAAGGGGGGTGGTTTCAGGACAATTCTGATCATTGAAGGAGAGCACACTGAGTTCCCAGCAAAGCTAGAGAACTGACCACGGTGTGTTCTGCTTAATGTGGTCAGTTTGTAATAGGAAAGCAGAGGGACTGACAGGAACACCTGGGATGTCACACAAAAGAAGCAATACAAAGAGAACAGGATACTTTTTCATACAAGTACATGGTACAGCAGGGCACATATCGGGAATTTGAAATGCTGTGTTTACATATTCTTTAAGCACACACCTAACACTTTGGCTAATTAAGCAGATTCCAAATGGGCAGGCCAGAAAATTATTGTTGCCTAAAATTTATAAAACTTAATTGAAGTTTACCAGTCCTTAGATGTGGTAGCTGCATTTTTTTTTACCTAATAAACCTGTAATACACTTCCTGTCCCTGGGTGACAAATTCACTCACTCACCTGTATCTATGGAGGCAGTCATGGCTGTTACCCAGGCTGAACTACAAACCTGTTTTCCTCTCCATCTTGATTACTTGGGGGGGGGGGGAGGTTAACAATTTACAGAAGTGTAGCCATCCTGCCCTAAGCCAGAGCGACTCTACATTTTAGTGTTGCAAAGCCTGACTGATAATTCTTATTTGGTCTCCCCTAAGCTCAGTGTTATTATCTGCTTCTGCCTTCCTCTGGGGAGTGTCCCTGGCAATAGTGCATGAAGATACTTCACTGCTGGGTCATGAATATTTAAGTTCCCCTAGCCAACCACTAGGTTGTTTATGTTGGTGCAGACTAGGAGAGGATGTAAATGTTTGGATGTGTCCTTGTGAGCTCTCACCCTTCCCTAGGCTAGGCACCCATCTGTTTTGTGAGACAAAGCCTAAGTTTGAGGGCCTAGGCTTTCAATTGCCTTGCTGGAGTTGGCTTTCCCAGAAGGAATGGTGCTAATCCTGGGAAAGGAGCACCAGGGATGAACTTTGGCTGGAGGCACCTGAAAAGCTGAAATTTGTCTTGGACCTCACAAGTCTGTGCTGCATCTGTTTTACAGTCAAGTGTATGAGAATCCAGTCTGACTTAGGCTACGATCACACTAGCTTTATCAGCAGGTGTCAGACAGGAGTTTGGGAAGCGTTTTTAATGCCTTCATTATAGGCATTTGTGGTGCAGTTTTAATGCTTTGCAAACACCTATCAAATGCCTCAAAAACGCGCATAGGGCATTTGGGGAGCATTAAAAACACTTCCCTAACGCCTGTCAAATGCTGTAGGGGCGTTTGGCAGGAGTTAGAAATAAAGTCAAGTGTGAACGTAGCCTTAAAGGTCCTTTTACCAGTGAAAGTTGCAAGTGTGATTTTCCTGGGGTCTGTCATAGTTTCTGGTTGGGTTGCTCAAGTACTTGTGCTCATGTACTCGACAATACAGATTACTGATACTTTTGCGGTGTGATTTGAGCCCATTGAAAATTAATGGGCCCAAAACACACTGAAAAAAATCGCCTGTGATTTCCCTGTGGATGCAGCGCGATTTCTGTCCAAATCACATGTGGTTTCCCTGTGGATGTGGTGCGATTTGAAGTGTAATTTGAGTCATACAAAATGAATGGCTCAAATTGTACTGCAAATTGCACCACACCCACAGGGAAACCATATGATTCAGACAGGAATCACACCTCATTCCTGTTCAAATCACATGTGATTCTTTGCAGTGCGATTTGAGTCCATTTATTTTGTATGGGCTCAAATCGCACCGCAAAGGTTTTGGAGCATTTGCATGACTATGAGTATTCATGCAAATGCTTAGTATCAGTGCAACCCTAGTATCTGGATTCTAACCTTCTCTCCGTGACTTTATGGCAGCAAACTCTAAATTTTGACTCTAAAGTGACGGTCACCTATCTGTCCATTAGCCCTACTAAAAGTCAAGGACTCTACATCCGACCTCTGTGGGTCCATACTAGCATCTAGTGGGTTCTACAGAAGGAAGATGACTTGTTTATGTTTTAAGTTCAGCTCGCAGAGTGACAAGGCCACTGCATTTCTGGCAAGATCAGAAAGTATTTTCTGATAAATTTTTTCGCTCAAAAATAAAAAAAGACTGCAGCCACTACATCTAAGGACTGTAGGCTACAATATTTTACATTTATGGTCCTGGGATTTTAAAGGCTCTTTAATACTACTGTGTTACCAGTGGGGTCCAAGAGAATTGTAAGAGGCCTGTGGGTGATTCAGTGTGTCAACTTCAACATTGTTTTTGGTCATCCTAGGAATCTTCTTTTTCTACATTTTAGGTTTTATAAAAAAAAATCATTGGAAAAATAAGTTCGGAAAAATAATCAGCAATCCCGCTTTAAAAAAATAAAGTTTTATTAGAGTCCAGAATTGTCTGAGAGTGGAGATGTTTCTAAACCTCAGGATTAACCAAGTCCCTGGGGTAGAGCTCTTACAATTCCTGTACAGAATTTCTCATTTTTCTGGGAAGTTAGAGATACTTTCTATTCCTATGTTTTATTTTTCTGCAATTAAATATACTTGTGATTCTGAGTCCCAACTTATACAGTATATTTGTTTTTCTTTTAAGCATTGTCATCATTTGTCATAATTTCAGCTCAAGAGAATATTGTGTAGCATTAAGATAAAGCTCAATAAAGTAAAAATGTTTATATATTATTTATGTTTTGATGTGATTACATTTTCTTTACATCACTTATATGGTAGTATAGTTCAACACAATCATCCATATGGTAGCATAGTACAATGCAACTCATTCTATTGTTTTGCCAAGTCTTTTGCTTCAAAGGACATTTTTTCCATTTTAGGCTTTAAAATAGGGTTTCTGTATTCACCGTAAAATCCTTTTCTTGGAGTCCATTGAGGCATACAGGAAGTCTCTCACCTTCAGGTCTTACTGCACCTACAGGAGGATTGGATATTGATGGAAAAAAAAAACCTGTAGGCCAGCACAAGAAAACACCTCCTATCACCAGCAAAGCTTGGTTTAGTAGCAAAGCAGTACTGAGAGCATGATCATAAACATAGGCAATTGGGACAGGTGTCCTTCAATGAACTCAATAAAAAGGATATTACGGTAAGTACAAAAATCCTATTTTCTTTCTCGTCCTTTGAGAAACACAAAGTCTTTTGCTTTTGGGGCGTCCAAAAGCAGTCCAACAGGGGCTACAGCAAAGAAACCCTAACCCCAGGATCAGGGATCCAATAGAGAACAGGGGATTGCCTTCAGCTCAAAGAGCTACCTGAAATACCTTACACCAGAAGCTGACATCAGATGAGGCCACAACATTCACCAGGTAAAATTTAGCAAAAGTGTTTAATGAAGGCCGGGTGGCACCCTTGCAGATCTGTGAAACAGTTGCCTAATCGTAAGAAGAACTCTAATATCTAATAGGATCCACCTTGACAGGAAAGGGTGGAACCAAAGCCTTGAGATCATAAGCTTGGGTGATAGTCTGAACCACCTAGAGATGGTGGAGCGAGAAACTGGTGTACCCTTACAGGGTCCACTGGGGATTATTACCAAGAACATCAGTCTTCCTAAAGGAAGCAGTGGCTGAGAGAGAGACTCTCAGCCCGAACCACATCCAGTCAACTGAGGGAAATTTCCTTTTGATTAAATAGAGCCAGATAGTGAAGCAGAACAGCAATGTCCTGGTTCAGGTTAAAGGAAGGCAGACACTAGCTTTAGCATGAAGGAAGCACTGGGCACCAACACCGCTTTGTCCTCTTTTGTAAAACCAGAAAGGATTGCTTGTAACAAAAAGCCACCAGTTTAGACACTCTCCATGCAGGGGTGATGGCTATAAGGAATACCAGAGTTGAGAGAAGAATTTCTCTAATGGGTTCAAACAGCAGTTTACAAAACACAAAAACAGCCAGATTTAAATACCACCGAGTCACATAAATAAACAGTAGAAGCAAAAAGAGAAACTTCCTTTACAATGGTCCTAACTAAGGAGTGAGAAGCCAATGGTCTCTACAACAAGATAGAAGGGGCATAAACCTTGGCGTTGATGAGGATCATCTGAATGCCCTTGATCTGAATCCTGCGAAGTAGATGAGGATAACGTTTTAGGGGAGGTAAGGCAGAGATCAGAGTATATTAAACTCAGTAAGCCACGTCAGAGGATTCCTGTTCCTGGAGACAAACGTGTCCAGGTTTATTTTGAACCTGTAAGCCAGGAGGTTCAGATCTGGCACCCTCCACCTGCAACACAGTTTCTGGAACATCTCTGGGTATTAGGACCACTCCTCTTTTCCAGGTGCTATTGATTTTCTCAGATGTACAGGTAGACAAGGCAGGAATGTGAAGTCTCCTATCCTCTCCGGAGGTTCCTACACGATGATTGATATATGCCAATGATATAAGCCACTGTCTTGGTATTGTCACAACTTAAATTTAAAGTAATAGCCATTTAATTCATATGTTCTTTATTTGAGGGAAAGGGTTCAAAAGCAGCAGTCTGGCCAGAGGTGACCAAAGCAACAAAGATTGGAAATGGCCCCTTTTTGGGAGGTAGACATCTCAAGGTATTTGATGAGAGGCATGTTGAGTATTTGGAAGAATATATTTTCTGCCACACGTTTTTGAAAAATGATGGGCCTCCAAAAACATTCCATGTATGGCCAGCAATAATAATTTCTGAGTTTTCTGTTTTTGACTGAAAAAAAGAACCTAACTTCCTCCATTCACATTGATCAATGTGGATGAGAAAATCTCTTCCAGAAAAAGTTTAAAAAATACACTGCTCAAAAAAATTAAAGGAACACTTTTTAATCAAAGTATAGCATCAAGTCAATTAAACTCCTGGTACAGTGAAGGAAATAAGTATTTGATCCCCTGCTGATTTTGAATGTTTTCCCACTCACAAAAATGATCAGTCTAAAAATCGAATGGTAGGTGTGTTGTAACACTGAGAGACAGAATAGCAACAAAAAATTCAAAAGAAATGCATGTCTAACAAATTATGCACTGATTTGCATGGTCATGAGGGAAATAAGTATTTGATCCCCTTCACAAAACATGACTTAGTATTTGGTGGCAAATCCCTTGTTGGCAATCACAGAGGTCAGACGTTTCCTGTAGTTGGCCACCAGGTTTGCACACATCTCAGGAGGGATTTTGGCCCATTCCTCTTGGCAGATCCTCTCCATTCATTAAAGATTTGGTGTCTGACGTTTGGCAACTCGAACTTTCAGCTCCCTCCACAGATTTTTCAATCGGATTAAGGTCTGGAGACTGGCTTGGCCACTCCAGGTCCTTAATGTGTTTCTTCTTGAGCCACTCTTTGTTACCTTGGCCATGTGTTTTGGTCATTGTCATGCTGGAACACCTACAGTCAGGTCCATAAATATTGGGACATGTGCTTTAACTGCAGACTGACAGCTTTAATTTGAGGGTATTTACATCCAAATCAGGTGAACAGGCAGTTACTCTAGGGGTGACAGGCAGTTACTCTAGGAGAGCTGGACAGAGCCGTAGAAGGTCCTTAACCCATCAACAGGACTCAGAGTAAAGGGAGCTGAATACAAATGCATGCCACACTTTCTGATATCTATTTGTAAAAAATTTTAAACACCGTTCATCATTTTTCTTCCACTTCACAATTATGTGGCACTTTGTGTTGGTCTATTATATAAAATCCCAATAAAATACATTTACGTTTTTGGTTGTAACATGACAAAATGTGGAAAATTTCAAGGGGTATGAATACTTTTTCAAGGCACTGTATGTGTTGTGTACCAATATAACTCAAGAACAGTGCCGCACTTTCACCATAATTATAATTAAACAAGTATGCTTAATAAATCAAAATATATTCTGCATATCATCAGAAATAAGAAAGAAAGTCCCATCAGCCAGAAAGTCCCCTTGTTTGTAGCGCAAATGTTCATTAAAACATATATATAAATATTTTCTTCAACACTCTTAGTGTCTTCTGTATCACACTTGTGTACCTCCACCAATCACCAGATGTGCTCTCACCTGGAGCTTTTGACCTCACATATAATGCTACATCAAAAAGCACTTGTGTCCCTTTATGTGGATGTACAGGTGAAACTCGAAAAATTTGAATATCGTGCAAAAGTTCATTTATTTCAGTAATGCAACTTAAAAGGTTAAACTAATATATGAGATCGACTCATTACATGCAAAGCAAGATAGTTCAAGCTGTGATTTGTCATAATTGTGATGATTATGGCTTACAGCTCATGAAAACCCCAAATCCACAATCTCAGAAAATTAGAATATTGTGAAAAGGTGCAATATTCTCGGCTCAAAGTGTCCCACTTTAATCAGCTAATTAAGCCATAACACATGCAAAGGGTTCCTGAGCCTTTAAATGGTCTCTCAGTCTGGTTCAGTAGGAATCACAATCATGGGAAAGACTGCTGACCTGACAGTTGTGCAGAAAACCATCATTGACACCCTCCATAAGGAGGGAAAGCCTCAAAAGGTAATTGCAAAAGAAGTTGGATGTTCCCAAAGTGCTGTATCAAAGCACATTAATAGAAAGTTATGTGGAAGGGAAAAGTGTGGAAGAAAAAGGTGCACAAGCAGCAGAGATGACCGCAGCCTGGAGAGGATTGTCAGGAAAAGGCCATTCAAAAGTGTTGGGGACTTTCACAAGGAGTGGACTAAGGCTGGAGTCAGTGCATCAAGAGCCACCACACACAGACAGATCCTGGACATGGGCTTCAAATCTCGTATTCCTCTTGTCAAGCCGCTCCTGAACAACAAACAACGTCAGAAGCGTCTTACCTGGGCTAAAGAAAAACAGACCTGGTCTGTTGCTCAGTGGTCCAAAGTCCTCTTTTCTGATGAGAGCAACTTTTGTATCTCATTTGGAAACCAAGGACCCAGAGTATGGAGGAAGAATGGAGAGGCACACACTGCAAGATGCTTGAAGTCCAGTGTGAAGTTTCCACAGTCTGTGTTGATTTGGGGAGCCATGTCATCTGCTGGTCTTCTGTGCTTCATTAAGTCCAGGGTCAACGCAGCCGTCTTCCAAGAGATTTTGGAGCACTTCATGCTTCCTTCCACAGACGAGCTTTATGGGGATGCTGACTTCATTTTCCAGCAGGACTTGGCACCTGCCCACACTGCCAAAAGCACCAAAACCTTGTTTAATGACCGTGGGATTACTGTGCTTGATTGGCCAGCAAACTCGCCTGACCTGAAGCCCATAGAGAATCTATGGGGCATTGCCAATAGAAAGATGAGAGACATGAGACCGAACAATGCAGAAGAGCTGAAGGCTGTTATTGAAGCATCCTGGTCTTCCATAACACCTCAGCAGTGCCACAGGCTGATAGCTTCCATGCCACGCCGCATTGAGGCAGTAATTGCTGCAAAAGGGTCCCAAACCAAGTACTGAGTACATATGAATGCTTATACTTTTCAGAGGTCCGATATTGTTCTACAGTCATGGCCGAAATTGTTGGCACCCTTGATATTTCTCCAGGAAATCATGTATTTCTCACGAAACGTATTGCATTAACACATGTTTTGCTATACACATGTTTATTCCCTTTGTGTGTATTGGGACAAAACAAAAAAAGGGAGGAAAGAAAGCAAATTCGACATAATGTCACACAAACCTCCAAAAATGGGCTGGACAAAAGTATTGGCACCCTTTCACAACTGCGGATAAATAAGAATGTTACAAGCATGTGATGCTCCTGTAAACTCACCTGGGGCAAGTAACAGGTGTGGGCAATATAGAAATCACACCTGAAAGCAGATAAAAAGGAGAGACGTTCACTTAACCTTTGCATTGTGTGTCTGTCTGTGCCACACTAAGCATGGACAACAGAAAGAGGAGACGAGAACTGTCTGAGGACCTGAGAACCAAAATTGTGGCAAAATATCAACAATCTCAAGGTTACAAGTCCATCTCCAGAGAACTAGATTTGCCTTTGTCCACAGTGCGCAACATTATCAAGAAGTTTGCAACCCATGGCACTGTAGCTAATCTCCCTGGTCGTGGACGGATGAGGAAAATTGATGAAAGATTGCAACGCAGAATAGTCCGGATGGTGGATAAGCAGCCCCAAACATGTTCCAAAGACATTCAAGCTGTCCTGCAGGCTCAGGGAGCATCAGTGTCAGCGCGAACTATCCGTCGACATTTAAATGAAATGAAACGCTATGGCAGGAGACCCAGGAGGACCCCACTGCTGACACAGAGACATAAAAAAGCAAGACTACAGTTTGCCAAAATGTACTTGAGTAAGCCAAAAGCCTTCTGGGAAAACGTCTTGTGGACAGATGAGACCAAGATAGAGCTTTTCGGTAAAGCACATCATTCTACTGTTTACCGAAAACGGAATGAGGCCTACAAAGAACAAAACACAGTACCTACGGTAAAATATGGTGGAGGTTCAATGATGTTTTGGGGTTGTTTTGCTGCCTCTGGCACTGGGTGCCTTGACTGTGTGCAAGGCATCATGAAATCTGAGGATTACCAAAGGATTTTGGGTCGCACTGTAGGGCCCAGTGTCAGAAAGCTGGGTTTGCGTCCAAGATCCTGGGTCTTCCAGCAGGACAATGACCCCAAACATACGTCAAAAAGCACTCAGAAATGGATGGCAAAGAAGCGCTGGAGAGTTCTGAAGTGGCCAGCAATGAGCCCAGATCTAAATCCCATTGAACACCTGTGGAGAGATCTTAAAATTGCTGTTGGGAAAAGGTGTCCTTCCAATAAGAGAGACCTGGAGCTGTTTGCAAAGGAAGAGTGGTCCAAAATTCCGGGTGAGAGGTGTCAGAAGCTTATTGATGGTTATAGGAAGCGACTGATTTCAGTTATGTTTTCCAAAGGGTGTGCAACCAAATATTAAGTTAAGGGTGCCAATACTTTTGTCCAGCCCATTTTTGGGGTTTTGTGTGACATTATGTCATATTTGCTTTTCTGCCTCTGTTTTATATTTGTTCCAATACATACAAAGGGAATAAACATGTGTATAGCAAAACATGTGTTAATGCAATACCTTTTTTGTGTGAAATACTTGATTTTCAGGAAAAATATCAAGGGTGCCAACAATTTCGGCCATGACTGTATGTACAATCCTTGTTTTAGTGATTGTATGTAATATTCTAATTTTCTGAGATTGTGGATTTGGGGTTTTCATGAGCTGTAGGCCATAATCAGCACAATTATGACAAATCACGGCTTAAACTATCTTGCTTTGCATGTAATGAGTCTATCTCATATATTAGTTTCACCTTTTAAGTTGCATTACTGAAATAAATGAACTTTTGCATGATATTCTAATTTTTCGAGTTTCACCTGTATTTGTAGTATAGCTTCCTTTTTCACCACTCCTGGATTAAGATCAACTCCTCCACTCAAATTCTCCTCCTGCTTGCTCCTTCACTCAGTATAAAAAACAAATAGGCAAAAGATTGTACTTTATCCTTAAAACACTTTATTTCCTCATATTTATCAGTACAGAAAACCACTCACATGGTACTTTGCTCCTTCAGACCAGATATAACCAACGTTTAAATTCAGTATATACTCTGTGCATAGAACAAGAAGCAACATAGCCCTGTGGTGTAACACGTAGGGGAGGGGCTTGATGATGTCACGGCGCTCGTAAAGGGTAGTGGACTGGTAAACACGAAGATGCTGTTGTATGCACAGTATATACTATATTTTAAATGCTGGTTATATCTGGTATGATGGAGAACCTGCAACATGTGAGTGACTAGCAATCAAGGACTGCTTGTGCGCTAGAAATAAAATTAACTGCTAGGGCTAGCAGAGATCAGGTCTTTCTAGCACTGTGGTTTTACAACAATGTATCAGAGGTGGCAGGGGTCACAAAAATTATACTGACACTGCACTTGTTGGGGGGAGGGGGGACTAAGTGCAAGTGCTGGCAGTGATCGAGGCTGATCCTGCCAACACTGCATGTTTGGGAACACTAGTATAGTTTGTGACCAGGATACTGATCCATTCAGACACTATACTAGTAATGGCTGTCATCAGTGACCTTTAGTGTGACTGTCATATTGTGGCAGACAATCTGGCACTAACTGACACTGGCTGCGAGGGACACTAACTTAATGACTATGACATCGCTAGTGACACTAATACAGTGATCAATGATAAATACTGTACTAATGACGCTGGTGACAGAGCAATCAAAGGGTTAACTGGAGGGCAATCAAAGGGTTAAATGTGTCTAACAAGTGTATATGTACTGCTTTTACTCACACAGTATCTTGCTTTCTTCGCTCCCTGAATGAAAAGAGCAGATACTGTGTGTTCTGTTTACAAACACACGCACAGTGCTATGTTGTGATTGGCTACAGCCGATCAGCAGGTTAACAGCCGAAATCATTGGCTGGAACCTACTGACAAACTTGTGGTGTAGCCAATTATAGGAAAGGTAAGCAGGGAATGTAACCCAAGAAGTTCACCACGATGTACAGTTATGTCATGGTGCCTGAAGCTGCCGCCCGCTTGCAGTCCATTTACTGTGAACAGGTCGGCAAGTGCTCAATAAAGGCTGGATTTTTACGGTATAGCAAATATAGAATATGTGCTTTCTACAAATTATGTTGTTGACAGTCAGTGCCACATTCTTCTTGGTATTCACTTTAAAGAGCAAGTAAAGGCAAAACTTTTTTTTTTCATTTTGGATAGAGCAAGGCAGGGTTATAACCCCTGTCATTTTAGTCATCTGTGACCCACTGGGGTGATTTTCCTTCACTTCCTGTCTCATAGCCAAAACAGGAAATATAAGTAAAACCCTCCAAAGTGAGGGAATCCTTGATTGCCACCAGAACTAGCGTTCCCATTGGAAGACTTCCCTTCCATTACTCTTTTGGGACAGCCCAAAACTTGTGATTTTCTTTCACTTTCAGTAATACTTGTTAATATGATAAATAGAGAGGGTGAATCTTTCTAACAGTGGCACACACAGTAATAAAAAGCCAAAGGGTGTTTCAATCCCTCTCCAATCTATCCGAAACAAAAAAAAAAGTTGCCTTTAGTTTTACTTTAAAGTTTGGAAGACGGATCTCTGGCTTAATTATGAAAAAGTAATCTGTGTAGGATGCTTTTTTATGCGGCCTGAGCTTCGTAGGGTATCCAAATATGTCAAGTGCAGCAGTGACTCAAGGGTGAGAAAAAAAATTAAAGGACAGAGGAGACAGCCCTGCTGGGTTTCATCATATAAAGAAAAATATTCAGAGAAGCACTCACTGGCCTGCACGAAGGCCATTGGGGAAGAATAAATCACATAAATCCAGCAGAACATAGTGGCACCAAGGCCAATGTGATGTGGGTTGCACTCATAATGACCCTTGTTTTGCCTTCATCTGGAAATTTATTATGTTATCCTGCCTGCAATATTACATTTGGCTACCAGATGGAGCCTTGAATAAATTGACTGTTATGCTGAAACTCATAAACTTTAGGAACTCCCATTATCCTTCATCCTGAGAAAAGGAAAAAGGTGCATCCCTGGACCTCAGACTACATTTTAAGACTCAGGGAGAGGAAACCAGCCATAATTCTTGCAGCACATGTTCATGGACTAAATCTACATCTTCTACAGGCAGCATCGCTAGTGAGCATTGATTTATTGCCTTCTGCTGCCTAGGTATTTCACTGTGTTTTGTGTGTTTTATACATTGATTGTATGTATTTCTTATCTGTTTTTCCTTACTGCAGAATAGTAGGGAATAGCTGCATGGAAACACAGGGAAACATGTAGTGAGGACAGAACAGCCCTGTTAACTTTATAGAAAGCTTTTACTATGTCAGCAGAGATAAGGACTAGCAGTATACTGTGAGAGGTGGCACCATGAATAATATTCAGCATTGTAGTAGTGCTGTCTTTGTGCTCTTTCTTGGGTGTGAAGTCCACTTGATCAAAGTCTATGAGGTCTGAGAGGAGGGGAAGGAGCCTCATAAACTATTTTCAGTACCACATTCTTGCACACAGTGAAAGATTCCATATTGCCACCCTTCCTGCTGGAGCAATATGATTGAATCCTTGTAGTTGCTACCCCTGCATCATAGTGCGTGCATTTTGCACTTAGCATTTGCACTTCAGCCGTTGTTTGGGCATGTTTGTTATCTGCCAACATTAAAAAAAAATAAACTACAGATTTTGTTCCTAACTGTAATTTAAAACTACAAAAATCAATGCTGTAGATACTGTAAGAACATTGAAATGTTGTAACAAGAAGTACAATAGTCCATAATATTCTGCACATTTTTTATTCCCCCAAAAATGATAAATAGTCCATAATGTTTTCATATTCTGTAATCTCCCGTGAGATCCATGTTTTATATTCAACTGTCTAATTTCATTCTTCATCACTATAGAAATATCAGTAATCCCAGATGTGAACCTCTCCTGTAAAGAAAAGATCACACATGCATTTTGTAAATCTCCAGGCAATTCCGTGGGGCTTATTTACTAAAGTCAAATAGACTGTGTACTTTTTAAGTGCATTTGCACTCTGCAAGGGCATTTGCTCCAGAGTTTAGTAAAGGAGGGCTCTGCTGACTTCCATCATCCAATTATGTGCAAACAAATATGCAGTTATTATTTTATTCTCCTTGCATGTGATTGGGTGTTCTTTGCAAAGTGAAGCTACCCTCTTTCACTAAGCTCTGAAGCAACTGCCTCTGCAGAGTGCAACTGAACTTGCAAAGTGCACAGTCTATTTGCCTTTAATATATAAACCCCACCATGTCTACCATGTAGCTAACACATTAATCGCTCAGTTCCCCTATCCATACTAAACAGCGTGGATGAACCTATTAGACACCCTTGTCTATCAGAATACTCAAACAGTGTATGCAATCTTCTACAGAAGTCAAAGCTAGGTTGTGTCAACAAGGAACACATTTTGACTGATTCAGCAGGCCCAGTTAACTGCTGTTTGGTTCAGTTCGTGTATGGCCAACTTTACAATAGGTCACTAAGTTCAAAGGGAAAGTTCATAGGGCGCATCTGCCATGAAGACTTTAAGCTTGGACATGACAGCTGGTGTGCATCAGGACTGGAAGCATGCACTGGGCAGCACTTCTGAGAGTATGAAGTGGACTCTAAGGTGAAGAGAGAAGAGTCAAGAGGATGCTTCTAAGTGGAGTAGATCCAGAATTGTGTAATAAGAATGGTTAAAAACACTTACAGATGTGGTACAAATGACAGGCTCATCAATGTACATTGGGGGGTTCCTGTCACTCTATAGCAACCCACTATGCTGGCCAGCAGCTGCAGGGGGGAGCTCAGAGTGTGTGCCAAGATGGCCACCACTCTTCTGGGATTGCTCTTCCTTTTCTCTTTCATCTAGATGGATCTCCTTGCTGCATATGACCGGTAGCTAAATAATGCAGAGGCAGTCAGGCACACAGTGATCTTCTCTCTCTGGCTCAATAAACAGTCTAAGGAATGGCTTTTATGCTCTTCATTGCTGTAGAAACGTGGACGGGGTGAGGGGAAGCTTGGGATACCCCAAAAGCACTCAATAACAAGAGGACACTTCTCCTTCTCTTTAACAGTCTTTGTACAAAAAGGGCAGGAAAGGTAGCAAAAATCAAGTAGCAACAGGCGCTGAACTTCTCACAGCAGCCAGCACCAGCTCAGAATGCAGAACTGCTGGTATCCCTGAAGCAATCTGACATACAGTGAAGCCAGATCGGTATACTGTCCTGTGTGTATTGGAGTCCCTGTGGCAACTGACTTAGCTGTGGAGCCGGAACAGAAGGATGAAGTGAATGTTTAAAGTACCCAAACCTCTCAATCTTCCTCTCCACAGTCTCCCCAGAGCAGCTCTTCAGACCCATGCTTGACAGCCATGAAAGTAAATGTCCTACATAAAAACAGATGGCTCAAGTTTTCGGCTATTACCAGGATAGCTGGAAATGTTCCCCAGTGTGCCCTTCTGAAACTAGCTTCACTTCACAAACAGCCAGACTTTCCTAGCCCTCAGGGATAAGGTCTACTAAAAGCCACTCCCCTTGTCCTGGGAAGGTTTTCTGTTTGGATGGTGGGATGGCATTTGGCAGGGTTTAGTCTTGAGCTCAAGGAAGTATGGTTCTAAATAATGAAAAGAAACTAGCTTCAAACTTATGGCTTAGAACTTGAAAATGCCCAACAGGTTCCTAACCCCAAGGATCTCACTCATCATCAACATGATAAGATTTTTCCATTTAATTCTCATTACAAAATATATTGTATACCTAGTCATGTCATGATTGGGTAGTGAGATATCCAGTGTTTTGAGGTGGAATATCCAGAGTTGGGGTGTAGGGGGGGGGGC
Organism: Staurois parvus; assembly: GCF_062004578.1. Taxonomy (NCBI): domain Eukaryota; kingdom Metazoa; phylum Chordata; class Amphibia; order Anura; family Ranidae; genus Staurois; species Staurois parvus. The sequence continues at coordinate 10,738,437 of NW_028318094.1, forward strand.
GGGATATCCATGGATGGGGAGCAGAATACTCACAGATGGGGAGCAGGATATCCATAATTGTCTGGTGTTATCAAGGGCTGGGGAGAGGGTTACCCAGTGGTGGGGAGTGAGATATCTAAGGGTGGGGGGACATCATCCAAGGAAGCCATATTTTAAATGTTTTGTAGAAATTAGTCTAAATAGCTGTGAACATTTTGTATTTCATGATCCCGTTCACTCTATTTTTGATTGCCTCAAAGCTCAAGTAGATCGTTTTTCAGGCTCTTGTGATTGTCAGTTTGGAGACCCTATGCCTGTGTGTAGGGCTTGTTCTAAGCTAGAAGGAGCAGGGATGGGTCTTTTGAGAAATGCCTTGTCTGGGTTTTATGAAGCTTTGTATGAAGTGATCAGAGAATGAGATTATGAGCCTGTATACATAGGCTGGGTGTTCTGTAGAAGGTGAAATTAGCTTTATATCAAGAATGTTTTGCCTAAGCACACGGAATTATTTGATTTTCAGTTCTCAAGTTGAATAGATTGAAGAAGCAGTCTCTGAAAATTCACATCATACAAGCCAGATTGCAGAACATTCTGCTCTTCTGGGTGAGTTTGCCCTACAGTGGTTTTAAGTCATCACTGGATCTAAGAGTAGGCAGATCTTTGCTGGTGGAAGGTTTCAGCAGGGTGCTTTAGCTTCCTGAAACATCACAGCAACCTGTCTCAGTATTCCTCTCAGGAGCCCTCGGCTTTGATGCAAGGAAAGGGCTGGACATGTGAGAATCCTGTCCCATGTTATAATGTGTACAGTATATGTGAAATGTGTTGCCCTCCTCTGACAGGAGCTGTACATGTGAGAATCCTGCCATGTGTTATAATGTGTATATGTCAAATGTACTGCTCTTTTCTGGCAAGAGCTGCCTGTGCTGCTGCCAGTGGTCCACACCCAACTATTTAGAGGATTGCCTGAATACTTCAGCTAGGAATAATGGAATAGGACTCAAGTTCTATCCTGTTGGTTTTCAGAACTGGGGCCATGATGAAGAGGGATGGCTAGGGGCATTTGTATTGTACCAAGGTGAAATTCTTGGACCAGTGTAAGACAAACCTAAGTGAAAACCTTTGCCAAGAATGTTTTCATTAGTCAAGAATGAAAATCGGAGGTTCAAAGATGATCAGATACCATTGTAGTTCTGACCATAAGCATTTCTCTTCTTCCCCACCCTTTCCCCTGTCTTGCTTTCTCTCCCTGCTCTTTATTAATTACACCATTGGAGTATTGAGTGTAAGCGGCTCAAAAAGCTCTCCAAAAAAGTGTTCCATATGGTTTTTTTATGAACATTTAAAAACTTTTTGATGGTATATAGTAAATATATTGCAGGGAGCAAGGTCACATTGGAATAAATTATCAGCGATTGTATTAACTAATGACTTAATATTATTTATTGAATTATTTATTAATCTATTTATTTACATTATTTATATATATATGATTGCCTCTAGCATTATTTTAATTATTCTATTTTTTGTTTATTTAATCACCCATATATTTATACATTGTTTTGCCTCCAGTAGCCCAAATAAAATGTATTTATTGTTTAATATTTTTTGGCTGCTGTTTTCATATATCCATGAATTCCTTGCCTCAATAGTTTGGATTACTCCTGAGTGTGTCTGCTAAGGTGGCTACTTGTGACTTTCCCGATGTAGTAATACATTCAGGGATCTAGTGGTTGGTGATACAGAGGGATTGTGGCTCGTGGGCAATGTGCTAGGCACCACTGAGATAGATGTTATTAAAGGGCAACACCTGTGAAGTTTTTTTCTTTTGTTTTTTTACATTTTAGATGAAGTGAGGAAGGGTTAGAATATCTGCCAGGCTTTTACTACTGTCTGTATTTTCAGGTGAAAGGTGATCCCTCACTTTTCCAAGTATTAGTTGTCAGACACAACATGAAATAAGGAAAAGCCGAAAAGTCCACCTAGTGAGGACACAGACCGTAATCTTAACCTGCCAGAAGTTCTAAACCCTTCCAGCATTCCCCTTCCTCCAGTCTTGGGTGAGACACCGGTCTGAGCATTAGAGAACAGCCTTGCACAGGGCGCTAGGCAATAAAAAGATGCTGTTAGAGGGAGGGGGTCCAGCCCTGACATCCACATGCACATGGCTAATACCACTACACCAGAGACCCTCAACCATAGTGAGACCAGGGCCCCATATATTTGCTTCATCATCACAAAACCTTCATCATCCCAATAGTAAAAGAAATGTTTATAATCGTACAATAAAGTATGGGAATGCAAAATGTGTATTTAAATTGTGTTTAAAAAGGGAGTAGCTAGTCAAAAATATGAATTACTGTCATTTAAATTGACAAAATGCCCAAGGAAAACTACCCAAAATCATTGGTTTCAGTGGGCTAGTGGCTCCCATGGATGAATAGCTTCCAAAATCTATGGTGTCAGTGGGATAGTGTCTCCCAGGAATGAATGGCCCCCAAAATCATAGGTACAATTGTGTTCAAAATAATAGCAGTCAGACATCACTAACCTGATAAATCACTGTTTTTGGTAGAAATGATATTTCTACATGGCAAATAATTTACTAGCAGGTAAAGTAGAGTAATAGAAATCCAACAGACCCAACAGTCATGACATGCATGCTGCTGATTCTGTGTAATTGAATCACTAATTGAAAGGGGCATGTTCAAAATAATAGCAGTGTGGAGTTCTATTAGTGAGGTCATTCATTCTTTGAAAAACGGGTGGCAATTATTGCCCTTATTTAAGGAAGGAAGGTAGCAAATGTTGTACATGCTGGTTACAGTGCATTTCTCTCTGAAATTCTGAGGAAAATGGGTCGTTCCAGACATTGTTCAGAAGAAGAGCGTACCTTGATTAAAAAGTTGATTGGAGAGGGGAAAACATATAAAGAAGTGCAGAAAATGATAGGCTGCTCAGCTAAAATGATCGCAAATGCTTTAAAATGGCAACCAAAACCTGAAGGACGTGGAAGAAAGCGAAAAACTACCATTCGAATGGATAGAAGAATAGCCAAAACGGCGCGGACTCAGCCAACAATCAGCTCCAGGAAGATCAAAGAAGGTGTAAAGTTACCTGTTACAATTAGAAGACGCCTATGTGAAGCCAAGCTATCTGCAAGAAGCCCCCGCAAAGTCCCACTGTTGAAAAAAAAGATGTGCTGAAGAGGTTACAATTTGCCAAAGAGCACATTGAGTGGCCTAAAGAGAAATGGCGCAACATTTTGTGGACTGATGAAAGTAAGATTGTTCTTTTTGGGTCTAGTGGCCGGAGACAGTTTGTCAGACGACCCCCAAACACTGAATTCAAGCCACAGTACACTGTGAAGACAGTGAAGCATGGTTGCGCAAGCATCATGATATGGGGATGTTTCACATACTACGGTGTTGGGCCTATTTATCGCATACCAGGGATCATGGATCAGTTTGAATACATCAGAATACTTGAAGAGGTCATGCTGCCTTATGCTGAAGAGGAAATGCCCTTGAAATGGGTGTTCCAACAAGACAACGACCCCAAACACACCAGTAAACGTGCAACATCTTGGTTCCAGACCAACAAGATTGACGTTATGGAGTGGCCAGCCCAATCCCCGGATCTTAATCCAATAGAAAACTTGTGGGGTAACATCAAAAATGCAGTTTCTAAGGCAAAACCAAGAAATAGAGAAGAACTGTGGAATGTGGTCCAATCATCCTGGGCTGGAATACCTGTTCACAGGTGCCAGACGTTGGTTGACTCCATGCAACACAGATGTACAGCAGTTCTCAGAAACAGTGCTTATACAACTAAATATTCATTAAGTGATTCAAAGGAAAGCAAAATCTTCAAACATTTTTCAGTTTATATAGTGAATGTTTGAGTTTGTAAAGAAGAATACAAACACTGCTATTTTTTTGAACAGTCTAATATTCACTTTTCTTCAATTTCTTTAGAGGAACAACACAAATTTGATATATTTTTCTTCATGTTTTGATTTGGAATAGAATGTGTAGTGTTCCCAATGCATTTGTGTGTATGGAAATAAAAGCTATTAGAAGGATTTTGAGCTTTATTCACTTTTTTCAACACACTGCTATTATTTTGAACACAACTGTACAGTGGAATAGTTGCCCTAGTGGAGAATGGCCCCTCAAATTTATTGGTAAAGTGGAATAGTGGCCCTAGTGGAGAATAATCCCCAAATCATTTGGGTAGTGGAATAGTGAACCCCATGGGAGAATAGCCCCTCAAATCATTAGTGTCAGTGGGATAATGGGCCCAGTGGAGAATGGCTCCACAAATCATTGATTTCAGTGGGATAATAAACCCCAGGGGAGACTAGCCCCTCAGATAATTGGTGTCAGTGGGCTAGTGTCCCAATGGAAGAACAGCTTCACTAATCATTGGTGTTGGCAGGATAGTGGGCCTTCAGGGGAGAATAGCCTTTCAAATAATTGGTGTCAGTTTGATAGTGAGTCCTAAATCATTGGTTTCAGTAGGATAGTGGCTCTTAGGAGAGAATAGCCTTTTAAATCATTAGTGTAAGTGGGATGGTGGCCCCCAGTGAAGAATAGCTTGTCAAATCATTGGTGTCAGTGGGATAGTGGCCCCATGGGAGAATAGTTCTCAAATAATTGGCGCTGGTGTGATAGTGGACTGGCGGGAGATGGGGGAGAGAGGCTGTGGCCTAACAGGAGGAAGGCAGTGGGCCATGGCCCAATGGTTGAGAACCACTGAAATACAAGGCCTGCATTGTGCTGTTCCAACCAAAGAACACATCAGAATAGGGAAAGGGGCCTTTCCACATGAGCACATACAAATAAATGGAATATAACAACTACAACAAATACTTACTTTCCATCTTTCCATAATACTCTCTGCCATATTGGGCCTCATTTAACGGTGGTCTAAAAATTGTCTAAAAAGGTACTATATACAATGTGCGAGATAACCAATTTTTTTTACCCTCTGAAGCTCATATATGATTCTGGATGAAGGAACAGAAGATTCTGATTGACAACTTACTAGAAATTAAGATGACCCGTGATGAGGTCTTTGTGTAGATGATTGTGGAATTCTGATCTCCTGAATGTCCTGAACCCCACCATCCAGGACTCTTCAATTCCGCCACACAAGTACTTAATGCTTCGCCTTACCAGGGCCTGAACAAGACCTCAAACGTCTGTTTCTTACACACATGGCAGCATTAGACAGTCTTGGCGGAGAAGAAGAAGTTGAGTTCGGGAGTCCAGTCCTATAGAGGTACCACCTCAATTTCACAGGCGAAAAGGCACTCATCCAGAAACTGGGGGATCATGGGAAAATAAAAAAACAGGGAAACAATAAAAATGCAGTACAGGTAAACAAGAGCAACAAATATAAAGCCCTCTATGGATCAGATATAAAGAGAAAAAGGATTTAGTGAATCTGTATTGCAAATTCTTACCCGCCTATGTTTTGTAGGTAGTGTTCAGTGAGTTGGACCTGGATGCTATAATCACATGACCATGTTTAGTTTTGTTGTAGCAAGCAGTTCACCCCACTGGCATTTACAGTGGGGATCGAAAGTTTGGGCACCCCAGCTAAAAATTTGTATTAATGTGCATAAAGAAGCCAAGGAAATATGGAAAAATCTCCAAAAGGCATCAAATTACAGATTAGACATTCTTATAATATGTCAACAAAAGTTAGATTTTATTTCCATCATTAACACTTTCAAAATAACAGAAAACAAAAAAATGGCGTCTGCAAAAGTTTGGGCACCCTGCAGAATTTATAGCATGCACTGCCCCCTTTGCCAAGCTGAGACCTGCCAGTGTCATGTATTGTTCTCAATCATCGTCTGGGAAGACCAGGTGATGTCAATCTCAAAGGTTTTAAATGTCCAGACTCATCTGACCTTGCCCCAACAATCAGCACCATGGGTTCTTCTAAGCAGTTGTCTAGAAAACTGAAACTGAAAATAGTTGACGCTCACAAAGCTGGAGAAGGCTATAAAAAGATAGCAAAGCGTTTTCAGATGTCAATATCCTCTGTTCGGAATGTAATTAAGAAATGGCAGTCATCAGGAACAGTGGAAGTTAAAGCAACATCTGGAAGACCAAGAAAAATATCAGACAGAACAGCTTGCAGGATTGTGAGAAAAACAATTCAAAACCCACGTTTGACTGCACAATCCCTCCAGAAAGATCTGGCAGACACTGGAGTTGTGGTACACTATTCCACTATAAAGAGATACTTGTACAAATATGGTCTTCATGGAAGAGTCATCAGAAGAAAACCTCTTCTACATCCTCACCACAAAAATCATCGTTTGAACTTTGCAAATGAACATATAGACAAGCCTGATGCATTTTGGAAACAAGTTCTGTGGACCGATGAGGTTAAAATTGAACTTTTTGGCCGGAATGAGCAAAGGTACGTTTGGAGAAGAAGGGGCACAGAATTTAATGAAAAGAACCTCTGTCCAACTGTTAAGCATGGGGTTGGATCAATCATGCTTTGGGGTTGTGTTGCAGCCAGTAGTACAGGGAACATCTCACGAGTAGAAGGAAAAATGGATTCAATAAAATTTCAGCAAATTTTGGATGGTAACTTGATGCCATCTGTGAAAAAGCTGAAGTTAAAGAGAGGATGGCTTCTACAAGTGGATAATGATCCTAAACACACCTCGAAATCCACGGGGGATTACATCAAGAGGCGTAAACTGAAGGTTTTGCCATGGCCTTCACAATCTCCTGACCTCAACATAATTGAAAATCTATGGATAGACCTTAAAAGAGCAGTGTGTGACAGACAGCCCAGAAATCTCAAAGAACTGGAAGACTTTTGTAAGGAAGAATGGGCAAAGATACCTCAAACAAGAATTGAAAGACTCTTGGCTGGCTACAAAAAGCGTTTACAAGCTGTGATACTTGCCAAAGGGGGCAGTACAAGATATTAACTCTGCAGGGTGCCCAAACTTTTGCAGATGCCATTTTTTTTTGTTTTCTGTTATTTTGAAAGTGTAAATGATGGAAATAAAATCTAACTTTTGTTGACATATTATAAGAATGTCTAATCTGTAATTTGATGCCTTTTGGAGATTTTTCCATCTTTCCTTGGCTTCTTTATGCACATTAATACAAATTTGTAGCTGGGGTGCCCAAACTTTCGATCCCCACTGTATCTAGACAAGCAGATCACCATAAGAAGGAGCTTCAATTGGATTTTTGTATCTGCCTTAAAATCCTTTGAGAGACCTAGTGTGTTGATAATAGGCAACCTAGGGTTACACTACCACCTACAGGAGAAATGGACACTAGGCACATACTCCTGTGAACACTAAACAAAACTGAGGTTGGGGGGAGTGGGAGGATGTAACCTCATATTGCACACTAGGCACAATGTTTTCTCAAGAGGTGTTCTTAATGCTGGTACAATTCATCTTGTATATAGTTGAGGGCAGACCGTACTGTGGGCTCGTGTTGGGACTCCACCTTTCCCCCTGGTCTTCCATGCTCACGCCAGCACAGATGGCTATCTCACAGCCAGTATTCAGGGTCTGTGCGGTGGTCCACCGTCCGTTGGTCTCTACATACACTGCCACAAAAGGGGTAAGGCCCTGGTTTTCAGAAAGCTCTCTAGCACCTTTTTCTTGTGGCAATATCTCCCCATCAGTAAGCTCATGCCCAACAACATGCCAGACATCTCAGCTACGATCAGCAGGTGTTCAATACGGCACAGATCATCTGAGGGGGAACAGAATGAAACTCCTTAAAACCTTTACGAAACTAGACAGAACGTTTCTGTAATATTCTTATGTACAGTGAACTTTATTCATTTATTCCTTTAAAATGTCAGGAAATCATTACTCAGTTCTACCCGGAATTTGTCAGATTGTGTCAATGCTTAACTATTTTACAACTTTTTGATTGAGAGGTTGAAATGCCAATTCCCAGGTCTGTACACCTGCTGTGCCTATTATGAGGGCTTCCACCAACACTGTGCTGAGTTGCTGGATCTGTACACCTGTTGTGTCCATTATGAGGGTTTCATACCGTCCATATGCTGAGTTCCCAGGTCTGTACACCTGCCGTATCCATTATGAGGGGTTCCACCATCCCTGTACTGAGTTCTTGGGTCTGTAAACCAGTTGTGTCCATTATGAGGGCTTCCCACCATCCCTGTGCTGAGTTTCCAGGTCTGTACACCTGCTGTATCTATTATAAAGGGTTCCCACAATCCCTGTGCTGAGTTCCTGAGTCTGTACTCCTGCTGTCTCTATTATGAGGGCTTCCCACCATCCCTGTGCTGAGTTCCCAGGTCTGTACGCCTGCTGTATCCATTATGAGGGATTCCACCATCCCTCTGCTGAGGTCCTGGGTCTGTACACCTGTTGTGCCCATTATGAGTGGTTCCCACCAACATCAGCACACCCAGGGATGCACAAGGGGAGAGACTGCCACATGTAGCAAGCTTTCAAAGGACAACGTTGAGCTTAATCCTTTATCCTTGTCCTGAGAGATCTTCAGAGCAGCCAGGAGGGCTGGTAGTGTCTGCAGGCTGTGGAGCTGGGAGCAGTTCTACAGGGGAGAGGCGACATCTCTGTATGTAGTGTGGAACAAGCTAAGCTAACTTTCAGAGGGGCTGTGGGTCCCTATCCTGTAAGGGGCAGTTGCTTTTGATCCACAAAGACTGACAGCTTTCAGAGAAAAGAACAGTCCAGGATCTGTCTCTGTACATAGGAAGGAAGTTGTCCCCATGCACTGATTCAGTTAAATTGGGCATCACATCATCCCTATTATCCTATCTAAGTTATTTCCCCTAATAAAATAACAAAAACCAAGCTCATGGACTGTTCACTGACTGCGGATGCAAGTGTGGAAAATGTGTATTGCCTGGCTGTGCAGAGCTTAGGGGGACCTAGAAACACAGCGGCCCTTAAGTAGCACTACAAATACATACTCAGTAAGGCTGCTTTCACACTGATCAGGATTTCTTCTGCTTTTGCGTTAAAAAAAAGCAGAAGAAAAATGCATGACCATGTATTCCTGTGGAACTCTTCACACTGATCTGTTGCAGGTCAGGTGCATTTTTAAAAATCCTGCTTGCTGCATTCTTTGGTGCAGTGAAATAAAACGCACAAAAAACACACCTCCCTATTGAAATCAATGGAAAACGTGGCAAAAACACATCAAAATTGTGGCGTGGTTTTTGAGTCACATGGTAAAAACGCACCCCAAATGTGATTAAAAACATGGCAAAAACACATATGCGTTCTTGCCGTGGAACAGTGTGAAAGTAGCCTTAGGCTTCATTTACACAGGTAATTAGGACCAGTGTGAATTGAAGCAGTAGTTCTCCATGCGGCTCTTAGCTGCTGTCAGCGGGTATGACATGTCGCTGGATGATCAGAGAGTCATGATTAGGTGCAGCAGTTGACCAGCTGTCATCATAGAGAACGGGGTCGGTGGCTGCACTGACCTGCTGACAGCTACTAAGAGCTGCAGGGAGAACTGCTGCTACAATTTGTTCCGATCCTATTCGCCGGTGTGAATGTAGCTTTATAGGCAATAAATGATCGATGCATACCAGGGGCAGACTGACAACTCATGGGGCCCCCGGGCAATAGGGGATCATGGGGCCCCTGTGTCCTTGCCCAAACTCAAAAAAGCCTATGAAAAAGGTACTAGGGGAATCTCATAGGGCCCCCTACTGACCCCGGGTCCCCGGGGAGTGCCCGAGTTTCCAAATGGTCAGTCCGCCCCTGATGCATACTGGATATAGAAGATGTGATCCCTCTTCCAGCATTGCAGCTTTATGTCCGTTGGTCTCCGTGTCATGTGATCAATGCTGGATGCAGAAGTCCAAATTTCTAGACAGTGTAAAAATTCCCCTAATTTTTCCAGTCAGTAAGAATCTGTAAACAGGCACACAGTATGGTAAAAATACTGAGGCTGGCTTCCCCTTAGGTTTACCAGTCAACCAAGTCCTGCCTGTCAAATCTACTGACAGCTGGGCCCGCCAAATGTCCTAGCAACCAATCAGGTGTATGGAGGCCCCAGCATTCGGAGAAGGAGGCTGTAACTTCCTATTCCAGAGCAGCTCTGCCTCCAGCCTTGGTTGGGACATGGGAGCCTGAGGCAGGGCAGCTGTTAGGGCCACAGAGGCACTCGACCCTGCCCCAATGGAATGGGAGAGCCTGGGAAAACGGGTGGGCAGTGGCTGAATGCAACAGGTATCATTTTTGCTGCACAAAAAGCATCATGGCTGCAGAATATATTATCCCCCCCTCGGCTGCTTTGCAGTATAATGGGGAGTCGTTTGGGGCGGTAAAATCACACACATTTTTACCAACCAGCCCGACACAAGTGTAAGAGCCCACTCACATGGGGCACAGACATGCATCTCCTGTGCTTTCCCCATTCCAGCATCCCACTGATTACTATTGGCCCCAACAGTGAACAGGAGCACATTGTGTTGCTTTGCTGTGCAGTAATATGCGGTGCCTTCCTGTGAGCTGTGATGAAATGCAGCATGTCTGCATTCTATTGCAGCTCACTGCACTGCACCTTGAGGCTTTATTACAGCGAGAATGAGGCACATAGAAAACAATTATTTTCTATGTGCCCTAGCACTGACTAGCATTCTTCCAGTGCAGAAACATGCCAGTCAGTGCTTTTGTGTGAATGGGCCCTGTAGAGCGAATATGGATCGCTTTTCAAGAGCACCATAAGTGAAAACGGGGCCCTAAATTAAAAGCTCGGCCAGGAGGAGTCAGGTGTGTAGTGTGGTGTTTGCCAGACACTGTGGAGTTAGCACAGGCAGCTCAGCTCTCCCTGTAGCCTGCAGTCTCTGACCATCTCCTGTAGTATGTCTGCAGTCTCTGACCATCTCCTGTAGTATGTCTGCAGTCTCTGACCATCTCCTGTAGTATGTATGCAGTCTCTGACCATCTCCTGTAGTATGTCTGCAGTCTCTGACCATCTCCTGTAGTATGCCTGCAGTCTCTGACCATCTCCTGTAGTATGTTTGCAGTCTCTGACCATCTCCTATAGTGTGTCTGCAGTCTCTGACCATCTCATGTAGTATGCCTGCAGTCTCTGACCATCTCCTGTAGTGTGTCTGCAGTCTCTGACCATCTCCTGTAGTGTGTCTGCAGTCTCTGACCATCTCCTGTAGTGTGTCTGGTCTGCAGTCTCTGACCATCTCCTGTAGTATGTCTGCAGTCTCTGACCATCTCCTGTAGTATGTATGCAGTCTCTGACCATCTCCTGTAGTATGACTGCAGTCTCTGACCATCTCCTGTAGTATGTCTGCAGTCGCTGACCATCTCCTATAGTGTGTCTGCAGTCTCTGACCATCTCATGTAGTATGCCTGCAGTCTCTGACCATCTCCTGTAGTGTGTCTGCAGTCTCTGACCATCTCCTATAGTGTGTCTGCAGTATCTGACCATCTCCTGCAGTATGTCTGAAGTCTCTGACCATCTCCTATAGTGTGTCTGCAGTCTCTGACCATCTCCTTAGTATATCTGCAGTCTCTGATCATCTCCTGTAGTGTGTCTGCAGTCTCTGACCATCTCCTATAGTGTGTCTGCAGTCTCTGACCATCTCCTGCAGTATGTCTGAAGTCTCTGACCATCTCCTATAGTGTGTCTGCAGTCTCTGACCATCTCCTTAGTATATCTGCAGTCTCTGATCATCTCCTATAGTGTGTCTGCAGTCTCTGACCATCTCCTGTAGTGTGTCTGCAGTCTCTGACCATCTCCTGTAATATAAAAATTCTGGCTGAATCCTCTGCACACTATAAGGCCTCAAGCAGCTTCAAAAATGTCCTGTGTGCATGAGGCCTTAGAGGTAAATGGTCAAGATAAACCACTTTTAGATCTAATCTGGTCATGCCCATTGCTCTCTGCGTCATGCATAGCCAAACCTGTTTTTCAGCTGATCCCAGGGGGCTTATATTTTGTCTTGCTGTGTTGACTTCTTAAGTTTAAACCAGATAATTTATTTATTAGTGGTATTGTCGGTGCTTACATATCATGTCTATAATGTTTAAATATTGGTGTTCTTCGTTTTTAATAGAAGTTCTGTCATTTTTCAGGTTGTGAGTAAAAAAATGTGATATGTCAGTAAATGTTCATGTTTTGTCAGTAAACAATGCCTCCGGAGGTTGGCACCCCTGATAGAAATACCTGTAATAAATGAAATGATACATTACAAAGTGTGCTTCTCATTATTTAAAGTACCCCTTTTCTGCCATCTTGTGGTATTCTTTGAGTACTACAAATCAAACCAAATCAAGCAGCTGGAGCCGTACAGTTGTGGCCTTTGTCACAACATAATGATCCATTATTTTACAGACATACAATGGGGTGAGATAGGGAAGTCATTATTGGGCTTACTAGCTATCCAACCTCCATGTTAGAAGATAACTGTCACTACATTTAAAAAATAGGAGTAAGAGAAAAATGTTTTAATCGTAGGTCAGTGTCAGTTAGTTTACTAAAAAGGGAGAGTGCAAAATCTGGTGCACCGCTGCATAGAAACCAATCAGCTTCCAGGTTTTATTGTCAAAGCTCAATTGAATAAGCTGAAGGTAGAAGCTGATTGGCTACCCAGCCTCACCAGATTCTGAGTGCATCAGTTTTAGTAAATCTCCCCTTATCTTTCCAAACTTCCAGTACTTGCCACCAGTGAAGGTCCCCTAATAGAAACCTGCACAGAGATAATATGGAGGCTTCCAGTGCTCACCTGGCTGTCATGCCGATGCAATGTATTTAAACTTTTCCAAGGCACTGACCAGGAACAAGTATCCAGATTTCCAATGTTCTGACTTCTGTGCTTGTTCTTGGTCAGCGACTTTAAGTGGTTCTAAAGGTTCAAGGTTTTTTACTTTCATTCATAATATGCATGAACATATAAAACCTTCTCTGTGCTGCATCCCCCCAATCCCCCCTTATACTCACCTAAGCCCCCTCTCGATCCGGTGATGTGCACTGGAGTCTCGGCTATCCTGGGACTCCCTCTCCTCATTTTCTGAGACAGCAGTGGGAGCCATTGGCTCCCACTGCTGTCAATCACAGACAGTGAGCCAATGAGAAGAGAGAGGGGGCAGGACCAAGCCACAGCTCCGTGTGTAAATGGACACAGGGAGCAGCGGCTGGGGAGTGCGCAAACTGTTTGCTGTGGAGGCATCCAACAGAAGGGAGGGGCCAGGAGTGCCAGAGGGGGACCCAAGAAGAGGAGGATTCGGGCTGTTCTGCGCAAAACATCTGCACACAGCAGGTAAGTATAGATATGTTTGCTATGTTTTTATTTTTTTTATTTAGGCCTTTAGAATCACTTTAACTTCTTCCAGACTGCACTATAGTCAAAAGACAGTTACAGCGTGGTTGTCCAGTTCTGGCAGGGTGTCTATAAATGTCCTCCGAGAATCACGCTCCCCCCCTCCCTTCACCCGTGCGGTTATCGGCAGTCCTTTCCTCATGTGCTATAACAGCGTGAGGAGAGCAATTCACACAGGGGACATTTATACTGATCAGTGCTGCCTATCAGTACTGGTTATCAGTGCCCATCAGTGCTGGCTACTAGTGCCTCCTCATCAGTGCCACCTATCAGTGTCTGTCAGTGCCACCTATTAGTGCCTCTTCATCAGTGCAGCCTATCAGTGCCCATCAATGCAGCCTAGCAGTGCCCATCAGTGCAGCCTCATCAGCGCACATCAGTGAAGAAGAAAAATTACTTATTTTATAAATAAATGATAAAGATTTTGTGCGGATAGAGTGTTGCATGGCCGTACGATTGTCATTCAAAGTGTGATAGTGCTGAAAGCTGAAAATTGGTCGGGGCAGGATGGGGATGAAAGTGCCCAGTAGGCAAGTAGAACTGAAATATGGGACAACCAGGCAGCTCACATTTCAGTACAGTATAGGTTTCCTTTAAAATGACCCAATGTAAATTGACAAATTGTTTTACAAGCAAAAAGTATCCTGGCCCCAGTCTTCTGTGCCCTGTATTGCATACATTTTACAGTTGCTGATAGATTTTCATGTGAACTATATGTTTCTACTCTATATGTTTCTACTATGGATTTTTTTTTCGAGTTCACAAATATCATTTCATTGTTTCACATTTTCCAAGCTCTAATAAAAGGGTGCAGCCCTGATGCTAGGTAAAGCCCAGAAACACGCTGGAACTGGGGCGGACTGACCATTTGGGAACTCGGGCACTGCCCGAGGGCCTGGGGTCAGTAGGGGGCCCCATGAGATGCCCCTGGTACCTTTCATAGGCTTTTGTGAGTGTAGTTTGAGTGTAGGCAAGGCCACAGGGGCCCCATGATCCCCTATTGCCTGGGGTCAGTAGGGGGCCCCATGAGATGCCCCTGGTACCTTTCATAGGCTTTTGTGGGTGTAGTTTGAGTGTAGGCAAGGCCACAGGGACCCCATGATCCCCTATTGCCTGGGGTCAGTAGGGGACCCCATGAGATGTCCCTGGTACCTTTCATAGGCTATTTTGGGTGTGGTTTGAGTGTAGATGAGGACACAGGGGCCCCATGAGATGCCCTGGTACCTTTCATAGGCTTTTTGGGTGGGGTTTGAATGTAGACGAGGACACAGGGGCCCCATGATCCCCTATTGCCTGGGGGCCCCATGAGTTGTCAGTCTGTCCCTGCGCTGGAACACATTTGTAGTTGGACAACGGTAAGGTGCGGCTCATCAATAATAATTTACTTATCCTTACTACAACACTGGGAGATCCCGAAGCCCTGTGATGTGTAGAAGCTGCCAGCCCAATACTGGATGGCATCAATGATAAAAGCCTGCAGAGAGTCCCAGAGCCTCCTATCCACTCTCCTATGATGTACAGCATATACTGTAAGTCTTGATGTTGCTACAGTTATGTTGTTATTATTATTATTATACAGAATTTATATAGCACCAACAGTTTGCTCAGCACTTTACAATATAACGGAGACAATACAGCAACAATACAGTTCAATACAAGAGGGATAGGAGGGCCCTGCTCCTTGGAGCTTACAATCTAAGATGTTAAGGTCCATGTAAATTTCTCATTATATCCTTGCATACAAAGAACTAAGGGAGAGAAACAGGGATGCTGTTGCTGTCCTCCCCTTCAGAATATACTAGTTGTTAGGCTGTCCTACTGATATAACAGCTTTTATACTTTGAACCAGTGACCTCAAATACACACCTAAGACTACACTTGCTGCATACTTATTCTAGATCTGTATACCCATCCCTGCATGCCAATCCTTTTCACCCAACCCCAACTCTTTACACCCTCACTGCACCTGTGTCCTATATCTGCACCCCATTCTAGCTCTCTACATCCACTCCAACTATGTGTACCCCACATATATCAGCCTAATTCCTTATATCTGTTCTACACCACACTCCAACTCTTCTCATCCTCTCCTGCCTCCCATTACAAGTCTATGCCTGTCTTCCCTTGTCACATGCTAGCTGTGTCCAACTTTTCGCACCCCATCCTGAAAACCCCTACTGCTCTCTATGCCCTCTGAACCGTACTCAGTCTCTCTATATCCAGCCTCTGCATCCTACTCTACTATGTGAGTGTACCTCTGTGTACAGTGCATGTGAAAGCAACAATTAAAAATAAAAATACGAGTGTAAAGAAAAGTCAATATCAACTATGTGAAAGAAGCACACTAAAAAGAGCCCAAATTCAAAATCTTTCACTATATTCACAGTATATGCTTTTAAATATGCAAAATGGCAATCAAACAAAAATATCTTACATGAACTAACATAAACACCAACGATAGAAGTGTGAACCACAATAAAGTGCAAGGTGATAAATATCATGAATAAAGAAGGCGAATGGGTCGAATTCTGAACAATTTTTCGATCGAAAACATTGTTCGTTCTGTAATCTGATGGTGCCACCAATGATTTCGGTCGTTTTTCACAAATTTTCGAGTATGACTGATAAACGAAATGGGGAGGAACCATGAAAATCGGCCGATGCCATTGCCCCACTAACAGAGCGAAAATCATCCGATTACTTTTTGGCACGATTTTTGAACGAAAAATCATTTGAAAATCGACCCATGTATGGCCTTCCTTATTCATATATTTTTATTCCAAAGTGCTGGTGCAATAAATATTATACATAAAACATAACTATCATACAAAAAGTCCAATAAAATTGTGCCATTATAAACTTGTGTGAATCCATTTCAAGCTATTGGCACCAACGTCAGTGTACCATCATTAAGATAGAGCACACACCATCCACTTACCAAAAAAATTAGACCTCTTGAAGTGTTACTAAACCCAGGACCCTGCATCCACTATATCTGGTCTCCCACAGTACACACAACATGGAAATGCAATTATTTTAGCAAATATAAACTGCTAAATACCTTTACCTCATCAGCAGTTAGAGCAGTCTTGTGACTTCAGCCGAGCAATGGTTAAAGTTTGTAGGAGGAGTTTTCTTTCTGCTCTAGGAAGATGCAGTACCCCTGACCTCTGGCTGATTAGCCCTGTGTACTGATCACATGCAACCCTGCAATTAAAAAAAACCTCTGTAGCAATACACACTAAGCTGAGCAGGTGCAGAAGGTCTATGCGTTCAGTCTGTCCTATCAAGGTGGACATTTGAACAAGAGGAGGGGCAGAGAAGAAAGGATCAAACAGCCTTTTTACACAATGCAGAGGATTAACCCCTTAGGTTCCACAGTGAGTATAACAAGCATGCTTTACTGCATATACAGACTGATTTTACTGTTGTGGGTTTAGTAACACTTTAAACTTATGAAGTCACATGCACTTGTCATCAGCCAAATATTTGCAGCCACTTCACTCAAAAAGCAACACTACAGGTATAGTAGCTTTCTCCCAAGAGCAGCCTTTGCCCACTCTACCTGGTCCAGTGCCAGCCACAGACAACCCTGTATATGCAAAGAATAAAGCATGGTATAAGATACAAGGACATGCTGCGCAGCTTTATTAAAAGTCATGTACTGTAATAGCAGCTATATGCTATACAATCTGATTGTACAGTCTCTCTACAAGCTCCTTTAGATTTGCCAAAAAAGAAAAAAGAGGGAGGAAAACACCACCATCCCTCAAAAATTGGGGACTTTTGAGGCACATCATCTAAAATCAATAATTTATTTATATCAATAAGCACCACATATATTGTAACATTTACAGTACATTCCCATCGTATAACAATATATTCACATAAAAAAGGGAAAGGTTTTGCAATCAAGAAGAATATCATATTGCTTCAGAGATGGTTCAATCGTTTAGGCTCGACGCGATTCATGGACTTGATCCACTTCTTCAGGAGCCACCAAAACTGTATAATAGGAGGATACACGCAATCTATCTAGTCAATCTGTGTACAATCTGTCAGGCCTTTGCATTATGTAGTTGATGGTAGATCTAAAGGAGATTGTACAATCAGATTGCATAGTGTATGGTTAGCTTATCTCTGTAGGTGTGTCAGAGGGGCTGAAGTTGTTCTTGGAGTCAGAACAGAGAACCCAAATTATCAAGTGACCCCTTCAGGGGTAGCGCTGCAACTAAAAAATGAAAATTTTTGCTCAGCCAGTTCTGAGAATTACACAGCTTTTCCCCACAGCTGTGTTTAGCTGGGCAGGGGACCTAATCATTTTCTGCTGCAGTTTTACTTTCACTTGCAGGGCCCACCCTTACCCTGTGAGTGGAAAGCAAACATGAAAGCAGCACATTGATATGCTCTCCTCTCTTTCGCTTTCCTCTCCCCTCTTATCAATATGCTCCTTGCACTGCAGCACCCTTGTTTTGCAGCACACTCCCCCTCTCAGAGCTCTGTGTACAGACTGTACTGTAGACTTCAACAGGTCAAATTTTCATAATTATGCTGCTTGCATTTTAAAAATAAAATATATTTATTAATATATTTGTAGCACCCACTAGGTGGTGCTAGTGTAAAGTAAATTTATTTTTGGCTCATGGTAGTGAGTGAGCCTGGATTTCTGTGGGATCTGTGTGATGTAAGGCCGGATATCTCAGCAGGTTGGGACTCTATCACCTCCACCTGGTTTTGGAGGTCTATGGAAGCTTCCAGAAGCCAGTAGGCAGAAGGGTGGAAAACCCAATCTGCATATTTATGGGAGTCTGACCAATCCCAGGCTAAGAGGCACTAGCAGTGTGGTTGACTAACCCATAAATAAGAGAGCCATGCTAGCAGGGGAGTCTGGTGGAAAATGGATTGCTGAGAGGTGTTGCTGTGTAGCCTGGGAGGGAACCCCAGAGGAGTGGGGGTTTTGCTTCCAGGCATGAAGGTGGAAGCTGAGGAGAAGCTGAAAGAGGGAGCTGCACTGCCCTGCCATCCACCAGGGAAGGACAGCCTGCAAAGCTTGGAGAGGAACCAGCCCAGCTAGAAGAACTGAAAGCTGTTTTATCCACAGCTGCAGGACAAGGACAGTGTGAGTACCTCTACGCCCCCAGTGTCTAGAAGGGTCTGCTGGATGCACGTGATAAGTCTTTAGGGGACAGTTCATAGCTTACCCAATCCCTTGTCCTGGGATCAGATACCGTAGCCAGGTCGGCTAGTATTCTGTGCACCAAGGGGACCAAGAGCTCCTACACATTGTCACGTTGCTAGAAATCCACTCAGGGGATGCCAAGCTCCTAGAAGGGGATTACTTTACTAAGGACTATAATGGTTCCAGCTGGAACACAGTCAAGTGTCTGTCATTTTTTTTTCATAAGTGAGCCAGAGCAGGAAACATTCTCATTCTGCTATTTCTTCAATCAAACTGCCAAATCCCAAAACCCCTTTACCCTATCCAAGTTCAATTCCTTAGTAAAACAAAAAAGACCCAAGTTCATGGACTGTTTACGGACTCTGGATGTGCAAGTATGGAAAATAATGCTGTGCCGAGCTTAGGGGGACCCAATCAAATCCAGTGGCCCCTAAGGGGGTAGTGCTACCTATTAATGATTACAGGACTGCATTCATTTGTGATTATTATGCCTGTATGAAGTTTTATTTTAAGCTGATGGAGTTCTGATTGAGGTTGTTGTATTTAAAAAAAAATGAGCATTTAATCACTTTATTAAATATGGCCGAAGAAGAAGTTCCCAGTGGTTTGAGCCCAGCTGCAGATGGCAGAGCTGGTGTTACAGCACTGCAGGTAAGCAACCATTAACTTGTTCAGCTGTTACTGCAAGCCAGCTTAACTGTATGGGAAGCAGAGTTTAGTCCCCATCATGTCACAGACAGCTTGCCTTTATAATGGATTGTGAAAATAAAAACATAACAGGGTTATTCATCCCAGCTGCCTCTATCGTGTTTATCCAAGCTGTGGGTTGCAGCACTGAACGTGCTTCTTATGTTCTGTATTCCTCCCATTCCCGGCTGCTTCCATAGAAACCGCGTCCATATTTACCAGCTAAGAGGTAGGCATATAACATGGATCATCCTCCGTGCTCTTCTATATCAGGGCACAGCACGTTAGAGAAGGCCGAGAGGTGGGAAAGAGCGCAACGTTCTAATAACTGATAGAACCTGTTCAACTCTTAGATTGTAAGCTCCCAGGATCAGGCCCTCCTAACCCTCTAGTATTGAACTGTATTGCTGCTGTATTGTCTCCCGTTATATTGTAAAGCGCTGAGCAAACTGTTGGCACTATATAAATCCTGTATAATAATAATAATAACATGGATGGAAATTTTCCTTTCACACTTGATCTGAAGTCTATCACACTATCACCTCCCCAATGCTCCGCTCCTTCAGCCCAGCTACCCCTGAGGAGTTTTCTAAGGTCTTTACTGAAGCCCGCCTCACCACCTGCCCCCTGGACCCTATCCCCTCACAGCTCCTCCAGTCACCCCCCCCCTCCATCATTCGCTCCCTCACCCACATCTTCAATCTCTCCCTCTCCACTGGCACTTTTCCCTCCCCTCTAAAGCACGCGCACATCACCCCCATACTCAAAAAACCCTCCCTTGACCCCACTGACCTGAGCAACCTTAGACCCATCTCCCTGCTACCATTCACTTCCAAGCTCCTTGAGCGCCTGGCCTACAATCGCCTAAGCGCCCACCTCACTGATAACAACCTCCTTGATCCTCTACAGTCTGGCTTCCGTCCCCTACACTCCACCGAAACCACCCTACTTAAAATCACCAACAACCTACTAACCGCCAAAGTTAATGGCCATTACTCTGTCCTCCTGCTCCTTGACCTCTCCCTTGGCATCAGGGAAGCTGCTCTCTCCTGGTTCTCCTCCTACCTATCCCAACGCTCCTTCAGCATCACCTATAACACTGCCACCTCCCCCGCTCTGCCCCTCTCTGTTGGAGTCCCCCAAGGCTCTGTTCTCAGTACCCCTCCTCTTCTCCATCTACACCTCCTCCCTTGGCAAACTAATACACTCCCACGGCTACAATTACCACCTCTATGCTGACAACACACAAATTTACCTCTCCACCCCCCACCTCACCCCCTCACTCTCCGCCCACATCGCCCACCTCCTGAACGACATATCAGACTGGATGTCGCTCCATTTGCTCAAATTAAACCTGTCCAAAACCGAGCTCCTGGTCTCCCCCCCCCCCATCCTCTCCATCACTACTAACAACACCACCATCTCTCCCACCCCACACGCCAAAGTCCTGGGTGTCACCCTGGACTCACACCTCTCCTTCCTACCTCACGTCCAATTACTATCAAGGTCATGCAGGCTCCACCTCCGCAACATCTCCAAGATACGCACATTCCTCACCCCAGACACTACTAAACAACTCGTACACTCCCTCATCATCTCACGCCTGGACTACTGCAACTCCCTTCTCACTGGCCTACCCAAACAAACGCTATCCCCACTCCAGTCGATCCTGAACTCAGCGGCTAGACTCATCCACCTCACCAACCGCTCCACATCTGCCACCCCCCTCTGCTAATCCCTTCATTGGCTCCCGATTGCCCAGCACATCAAATTCAAACTGCTAACTCTAACCTACAAAGCCATTCACAATGCCGCCCCAAACTAACTAATTGACCTGATACCCAAATACCACCCTACCCATGCCCTTCGCTCCTCACAGGACCTCCTACTCTCTAGCTCCCTGGTCTCCTCCTCCCACGCCCGATTGCAGGATTTCTCCAGGATTTCCCCCTTCCTCTGAAACTCCCTACCCCAATCCATCCGACTGTCACCTACCCTCCTCACCTTCAGGTGCACCCTGAAAACCCACCTCTTCAGGGAAGCCTACCCCACCCTCACCTAACAACTGACCTCCTCCACTCCTCCCACCACTCCATCCCCCACAGCCACTTCCTCCTGTACCACTTTCCCCTCCCTCCTAGATTGTAAGCTTGAAAGAGCAGGGCCCTCGAACCCCTTGTGTATTGTATTGTTACTGTCTTGTCTCATGTTCTGTCCCCCTTGCTATTGTACAGTGCTGAGCATACCCTTTGGCGCTATATAAATACTGTAATAATACTGTAATAATAAGTCTAACTATGACTCCAGGTCTGTATGGCCAGGATGCTGTGCAGTGTCTAAGATTGCAACTTTTTTCTAAGAAAAAAAATGCTAATAAATAAAAGCTTTTACTCTGTTTTTATTTCAGGTACTTATATAGCGCCATCAATTTACACAGTGCTTTACATATATATTGTACATTCACATCAGTCCCTAACCCGCAAGGGGCGTACAATCTAAGGTCCCTAACGCACATTCATACATACACATACTAGGGCCAATTTAGACAGGATTCAACTCACCTACCAGCATGTCTTTGGAGTGTGGGAGGAAACCGGAGTACCTAGAGGAATGAAGGACTGAATGAATGGATTACTATGTCTATAGTGATGTTCTCCCCAGAGACTTTATGAAGGTGGGGGGGGGGCTCATCATCTGGGCAGATGGTGAGGAAGCCATCTTGAGAGCAAACAAAAGAATATCACACTAGGACAATTTTAGACTGGAGCCAATTAACCAACCAGCAGGTCTTTGGAGGGCGGGATGAAATCAAAGTACCAGGAGGAAACCCACGCAAGCACAGGGAGAACATGCAAACTACATGCAGATGGTATCCGGACCTGGACTGTGCTATGAAATTCTTCTTTGCATTGGACTTTATTATCCAAGTCAATATTCAGAGCAATGTAGCCATTGTTTTGCATGTCATCTGTGCCAGCATGTCCATCTTTCTCTAAAGTTGGGAGGTAAGCGCTGACTCTACTATCTTAGTCTTTTATCCATGGCCTAAGGTGGCCTAAGAGACACTGACTGATTGCTCAAGTAGAGGAAGCCAGTCCATGGATCTGTTTCAGAGAGAACCCACTTGAAATTCATTCTAATCATGATTTGGTTAAGGTCACCATAGATTTCAAGTGAACCTTTCATAACAAATTTAACAACAATATCATTTAGAAGGGTACATGTCAACATTAATAGAAATATTTTGCTGAGTAATTAAAAATTACCCTTTTGTCATTTTTTTTTACTGCTTTTAAAATACTTCAGGTGATCATGAGTCAAAGCAGACAAGATCACATATTCTCTGGCTACCAGGAACATTTTGGATGTTTCAGGTCATTAAAAACTGCAGAAATTCTATTGCAACACTCAGAGTTTCAGCATGGCATACCAAGAAGGAAGAACCTGGGCAGCACGTGGCTAATTGGTGAGCACTTCTGTGCTGCTCCCCCTTAAAATGTTGGACAAGCAATAAAACTGAACCCTTTATCTTCTTTCTCATGCGAAGTCGTAAGAGTTCCTCAACTATTGGGATTGGGTCTATAGTGCATTTTCTGTAGAGTACCTGAGCATATTATTCATTAGGACAAGGACAATCAAGCAAACATTAGATCTGTATTCAACCAGTGCCTGCATATAAAGGTGATATACTTGAATAAGAACACAAGAAAGTTTGTTTTTTCAATCAATAATTTAGCAAAAATGTCAATATCTGTAATGAAATACTGTGGAAAAGAACACCCTAGGTTTCAAAAGCTGCTATTGCCTCCTATAGCAGAAATGATTTCTTGTAGACATTTTGTATAACTGCCAACCATTCTCTAACACTTCTCCATGCAAAATTCTTTCAATAGCAAGATTTGTTTGGTTTTGTTGTACAAATTACCTATTTAAAAATCCACCTATAAAGTTTCAATGGGAATCAAATCAGGGTTTTGACTATGGCAGTCCATAACTCTCTATTTCAATGGGAATCAAATCAGGGTTTTGACTATGGCAGTCCATAACTCTCTATTTATTCTTCTTGAGCCATCCCTTCGTGAATTTCCTAGTGTACGTTGGATTATTATTTTTGAAAGGCTCATTTTCCGTTCAAGTTCAACTTTTGGACAAATGGCCTCAAATGTTTATCAAGCACACTTTGATATGATACAGAATGTATAGTTGATTCAAAGACTGCAAGCTGCTCAGTTATTAAAGCAGCAAACCAACCCCAATCTATAATACTACTAATTCGACCACCATGCTTCAGAATTGGTACAAGGTTTTGGAATACTGTCTTTGACTTGCTCCAAATATGTATACTGTTACTGTGAGTAGTGATTAGCCTTGGGTCTGGTTCTGCAAAGGTTCGATGAGCTTCGAAGAAGTTTGGATGCCGAGCCTGAACCCTATTGAAATCAATGGGAGCATAAGCTGTCAAATTAAAAAGGCCCATTTTGTAGGCTAATGTGCAAAAGGGTGTCAAAAATACCATGGGGGTTTGGCACAGCCCTGGATAACATGTACCACTGTAAAAAAAAAAAAAACCCTGAAAAAAAATACATGCAGCCAAGAGCCCTTTTGTAAAAAGATAATAAATGCACATGATTTTGCTGGTAAAAAAAAATTTAATATTGTTATTTTTTAAACTTTGGTGTAAAAAAGTGGATTGCAGGTGCTCCTGCAGACACTGCTGAGAGCTCTCTGCCCGTATTTCTGTATGGGCAGACAATGCTCAGTTGCAGGAACAGATTTTTGTGAATAAATAATGCGGCTATGTGGGTTTATTTTGGGCCACATTTGGAAGGGCATGTATGCTGTGTTTTTTTTTTAACCACTTGCCTATGGGCAATTTTACCCCCCTCCTGCCCAGGCCGATTTCCAGCTTTCAGCACTGTTGCACTTTGAATGACAAATGCGCAGTCTTGCAATGCTGTACCCATATGAAATTTTTATCATTTTTTTCACCCAAATAGAGCTTTCTTTTGGTGGTATTTACTCGGCACTGCGTTTTTTTTATTTTTTGCACTATAAACTAGCAAACAATTTGAAAAAAATCTATACCAGACAGGTAATCCAATCATGCAGGACTTTTTGTAGCATCAAGCGGTCAGCCCTTGGGTTGAGTTTTCTGGAGAGCCCAGTCCTTGACAAATGAGAGTTGTTTGAAATCTATTGAATTATTTTCTTTCCAGTGGAATGATTGATTTCAAATCACATCGCTATCTTTTAAATCCCTTAAATTCAGACTCATAGGCATCCACAGCTTTCTTTCTGAGGGCCTTTAGAGAGCTCTAGTATTGACCTTGGCATTATGACACCACTCTTGTCAATAGGAAAGAGAACAGCAGACCCTAGGGGGTTTATTTACTAAAGCTGGAGAGTCCAAAATCAGACTCCCTTCTGCATAGAAACCAATCAGCTTCTAACCTCAGCTTGTTCAATGAAGCTTTGGCAATGAAACCTGGAAGCTGATTGGTTTCTATGCAGAAGTGAGTCTGATTTTGCACTCTCCAGCTTCAGTAAATAAACCCCTAGATGTCTAGACAGGTTCCACATGATTATTCCTTAAGGAGGTTTTAATCATTGGCACCTTATCTGGAACACCAAATTCAAATTTTCTATTTGATATTTTCAAATTTGATTTGGTGCGGTAGTAATTCTGTGGGTGTACTTATTTTTTTTCATATAACATATCTGCAGTTTTGTTAATTTAGATCATGGAAATTAATAGATGGCTGAGAGGGAGTGCTGCCATCCTGTGTGTACATCATATGATTAGAAAATATATTTTTTTTTTACTTCTTCATTTTCCAAATAATTGTGACAAAAAAAGTAAAAAAAAACTCAACATGCCTCTTACTAAATACCTTGGACTGTCTACTTTTCAATAAGGGGTCATTTGGGGGGTATTTGTACTGTCCTGGCATTTTAAGGGCCTCAAGAAATGAGGATCATTACATGACCAGTACATCAGGATTGACCAATTTTCAAATATATATATACCATAATTTGTGGACTTTCCTACAGACTAAATATTATACACAGATTTGGGTTATTTTTACCAAAGAAATGTAGTAGTATACATGTTAGCCTAAATTTATGAAGAAAGGTTATTTATTTACAAAATTTTATAACAGAAAAAAAATGCATTTTTTTTCAACATTTTTGGTCTGTTTTTGTTTATTTAGAAAAAAATAAAAAACCCAGTGGTGATGAAATACCACCAAAAGAAAGCTCTAATTGTGTGAAAAAAATGGTATAAATTTATTTTGGGTAACTGAGTGTTGCATAACTGAGTAATTGTCATTCAAAGTGCGATAGTGCTGAAAGCTGAAAATTGGTCAGGGCAGGAAGGGGGTGAAAATGTTGGGTATTGAGGTGGTTAAAAAAGCTGCGTTCTCCCTCCCCATACCTATGCTGCTTAGCCTTTATAAAAAAGGTCAGTGTATATGCCTTTTTTATCCTGTCTGATCCAGTCACGTGATCCAGCAGTTCTGGCTCCCCTGTGTCAGAGAGTGGCTGCTGCAGGGGAGAGGAGGGGCAATGAATGGACAATGAGAGCTGGCAGGTGACGTCAGCTCTGGGAATTCAGAGCCATTGTCAAACACTACCTAAAACAGTGCCAGAGGTGCTGTATCACATGATGGGATCGGACAGGATTAAATAATTTATGTACACTGATCTTTTTTATACAGACTATGCAGGATAGGTAGGAGGAGTAAAGCTGTACAGGCAAAGAAAAGAACCAATGCAATCCACCAGTGGTGTGAACCAGCCCCCAAGTATTTTCACAAGACTTTCACATTTACAGTTGTGCTTAAAAGTTTACATACCCTGGCAGAAATTGTGAACTTGTGATCCGGGCCATTTGGGTGATTTCTCTTATCATTATGATTTAAAAAGGAGCCAAACAACTATTTGATAATAAATGGCTTCATATGATCACCATCCTTCAATAAAAGAGCATTTATTTGGCATGATCAGTCATATTTTCAGTATCAGTGCCAACATTTCACAATTTCTGACAGGGTATATAAACGTTTGAGCACAACATGCTTGTTCGCGTATTTTTGCTACTCTATTTGATGTAGAGATTGGTAGGTTAGCCTAGAGGCAGGGTAGACTACAGTGAATCTACTTTGTATATGTAATGTAAACGTTTACAAAGTTGCATAAGCAACATTTAAAAAAAACCTTTTATTTCAGTTGGAAATACCTTTGTCATGCTTTGTACTAGAAACAATATTTTTATGTAAAAAAATAGCGCTTTATATTTCTAGAAAAACTTTTTCTAATAAATTAGTCCTGATCAAACTGGGGGATAAGTAATTTTTTTTCTTTTTTTATTTCACTTTGTATATTTAAAATATATTGAAATTGAAACACATCTATGAAGACAATAAAAGTCCTGTTTAGCCCAAACAAATAATATCCTGTATGTCCTACTTCTGTGTCATTAGTAATTCAGTAATACGAGTTAATGCAGAATAAATACACCTATACAGTAGCTGAAAAGTGAAAATGGCTCTAAGACAACATTTTAGCCCCTTATTAACCCTTGATTCACCTTAATTATTTTTTTTAAATTTCTTAATCTTTCTTGGGTGTCTTGGATGCCAAAGAACCTTGTTAAAGCATCTCCCCGTGATGTAATAATGACATGCAACAAGAGTGTCTCTCTCACCGCTGTGTCCCCCACCAGGACAGGCAGCCATGTAAGTGTATGGAGCTGAATGGCTGCACTGACACAGCCACCCTATTTTGACAGTTGCATTCCCCCCAAGTTTTGAACTCCAGAATGAGGGACACTGGAGTGAGGAAGTGAACTGCGGAGTGCGGAGTGAGCTGTGGAAAAATGGGTGTGGCCAAATGCTTAACAGTAGGAGGGGCCTAAGGGGTGTGATTAAACAAAACCCGGGCTTCCTTGTACCTATAAAATATGCTTTGATTGCTGTGCCACAAGCAACAGTCTCATGGACACAAACCCCAGCACAATCATTTACAAAAAGAATAAAAATATTCCATTACAAATGTTTTTTAGGAAGGAACTGTGGAAGAGTACGTTACACAAAATGTGGAAGGATTCAGGAATGCATTATATACAGAGTGCAGGATTCAGGAATGCATTATATACAGAGTGCAGGATTCAGGAATGCATTATATACAGAGTGCAGGATTCAGGAATGCATTATATACAGAGTGCAGGATTCAGGAATGCATTATATACAGAGTGCAGGATTCAGGAATGCATTATATACAGAGTGCAGGATTCAGGAATGCATTATATAAAGAGTGAGGGATTCAGGAACGTGTTTGATACAGAATGCAGGATTCAGGAATGCATTACGTACAGAGTGCAAAGTTCAGATGTGCATTTCATACAAAGTGCAGGAGTTAGGAGTGTGTTACGTACAAAGTGTAGGATTCAGGAGTGCGTTACGTACAGAGTGCAGGATTCAGGAATGCGTTACGTACAGAGTGCAGGATTCAGGGATGCGTTACATACAGAGTGCAGGATTCAGGAATGTGTTACATACAGAGTGCAGGATTCAGGAATGTGTTACGTACAGAGTGCAGGATTCAGGGATGCGTTACATACAGAGTGCAGGATTCAGGAATGTGTTACGTACAGAGTGCAGGATTCAGGAATGTGTTACGTACAGAGTGCAGGATTCAGGAATGTGTTATGTACAGAGTGCAGGATTCAGGAGTGTGTTACATACAGAGTGCAGGATTCAGGGATGCGTTACATACAGAGTGCAGGATTCAGGAATGTGTTACATACAGAGTGCAGGATTCAGGAATGTGTTACATACAGAGTGCAGGATTCAGGAATGTGTTACGTACAGAGTGCAGGATTCAGGAATGTGTTTCGTACAGAGTGCAGGATTCAGGAATGTGTTACGTACAGAGTGCAGGATTCAGGAATGTGTTTCGTACAGAGTGCAGGATTCAGGAATGTGTTTCGTACAGAGTGCAGGATTCAGGAATGTGTTACGTACAGAGTGCAGGATTCAGGAATGTGTTACGTACAGAGTGCAGGATTCGAGGATGCGTTACGTACAGAGTGCAGGATTCAGGAATGTGTTACGTACAGAGTGCAGGATTCAGGGATGCGTTACGTACAGAGTGCAAAGTTCAGGAGTGTGTGTCAAACAGAATTCAGGATTCAGGGATGCATTACGTACAGAGTGCAAGGTTCAGGAGTGCGTTTCATACACAGTGCAAGGTTCAGGAGTGCGTTTCATACACAGTGCAAGGTTCAGGAGTGCGTTTCATACAGAGCGCAAGGTTCATAAGTTAGTTAAACCACAAAGACACCAATGAAACATACACTTACATTCTAAAATCTTAATTTACAGCCTACAGGAGCCGAGGCAAGGATTTAGGCATCAGATGGATAACAAATGAGTGCAGCTGAGCAGTGCCTCTTTGACAAAGGAGGTGGAGCCCCTAAAATGCATATCAGCCTCGCCATCCCTGACATCACAGTTTGGAGTTGACAGCTGCACGCTCTCTGTCATTGTGGCTGCCAGCCCCGCTGGCTTGCCCGCCAATGCCTGGCTGTGCTAGATGTGCACACTGTTCACACTGCTGCAGGTCCTGCTCGACTGGAAGTTGGCATATAAAAAATAGATAGAGTAATGCGGGACAAAGCCCCTGTGCACCGGGACTACGGGACATGCAGGAGAGTCCCACCCAATCCGGGACTGTTGGGAGGTATTCAGTAGTGTGAGTGCAGTGAGAGTCCCTGAACACAGACAGTGTGCATTCAGGGCTGCTCATCTGTACACAAATGCCTGTCAAATTAGTATGAGCGGCTATATCAGTGCAGCTGCTGCATCCACATCCCCTGGCAGCTCAAGCCACATAAACTAATGGATAATTAAAGAAGAATTTCACTCCCCTGTAAATTCTGCTTTCTCTGGCCCCACTTACCTTGAAAGCACATTAGATACTGCAAAATCCTGGGAAAGCTGAAGATCTGAAAGTTTGATGTAAGGCCTGCTATAAGGGGATGTGTTAAACTCCCTTAAGAAAGGTCCTGTGTAGCCTGCTCTCACTGTGATTTTTGGGTTTTTCCCAGGCAAGAGAGAACACACAAAGAGAGAACATTGTGTGGTGTGGCATAGTACCTTTAATATTTTGAGGATTTGCTCCATATGTCCTGTAATGATGTGAAGATTAAACAGGACATATGGAGCAGAGAGGACTCAATGCAAAGCACAGATTCCCTGAGTCTCACTGACTTTGCTCTTCTTACTCATGCTTAAAGTGGAGGAAAACGCTAACCAGAGCTATTCTTAAAGTAGAAAGTCAGAAAATTAAGTCCTGCTAGATCACTTCATGCTGGCTCATTTTGCAGGAGTTCACATCCTGGCTTTTGAGGCTTGGAAGATATCTGATCCTGGCATGACATGGAAATCTGGATGATACCTTTATATTGCTATGCTGGTTAAGACCCCTTATAATTAAGGGGTCCCTGCTTCTGGTAAGCCTCCGTTTAGTCACATGGTGGTGGTGCACATATTGGCGAACAATTGGATGGATTAGGATTCACAGCATTAATTTCACATTCACAGAACTGGAAAACGGCTTCACTATTGATTGTGGAGCATTGGATTTACACAGACGTTATTGTTTTCTACATGGACTATGCGTCACTATTTATTTGTTTTTTTCACTGATTTGATTATTTTACATAGACATGAGTGATTTCACAAATGAATATATATGATGAGTTTAGTTTGTAACATTGTTATACAGAGCGCAATATTTTATTTATTAATGGTTATTTGACGAGAGAATATCCTCTTTAATATTGCAGCTTTGTATAGTTATAGAACTGGGAATTTGTGCAGTTTGACTTGTTTATATAAATTGACAAGATCTGCCAGATTCATCCAAGAGATAGTTTAAGAGTAAAATAAAGTTGTTCTATGGATGGTCCTTACGTACTATAGAGGAAAACCTGGTCTGAAGGTGAATATTTCAGTAGGGAATAGTGCAGATATGGTCCATAAAATAAAGGGAGAAGCTTGGTTTAGGAAACCCAAGAAAGAAGGCGTTGGATGACATGCTGCCCATAGGGAGAGGTACTTGCAGAGGAACCCAAGACCTGCTGGGGTCCTGTCCCAGAGATAGAGAGCAAGAAGGTAGAAATGGGCACTCCAACTGGGTAGGATAGCCCAAGGGTTGGTGATACCCATCTGGGGAGCTGCAGCGAGAGGTGCCATGCACCTTTTTCCTGTATGAAAGACGGCACAACATTCAAATGAATGGGTCATTGCGCCTTAGTAAACGCGGCCCACATGGCCCATAGTAGTGTGAACCGAGGGTAAACCACAGACTACATTTCCATCACATTTTCAGAACCTTCATCCAAATGCCAAACCTTGTAAATTTTATATCGATGTGTTGCTGTTGCCATTGTATACTGTAAATAAAAAAGGAAAAAAAGAAAACAATCAAGCATAACCTCCCTGTAAAAGAAGAGGCTAAATACTTTGTTTTTTTTAGTAGATGGTAAGTGAAACCACTGCTCACAAAGGGATCTGGGTGCTGCTGCCATCCTACACTTCAGGTTTGTCATACAGCATCATCACAGAGGTGTTGTGGTTCCTACCACTGGCTCCCACACCAATATTGTATCGTGTAGTGACATAGGGGTCAGCAGGAGGAATCACAGTACCCAATGGAGGACATGCTATCCAATACACCTGGAAGTGTGTAGGGTAGGTGGGCCTTTCTCCATGCGCCCCTTGTTAAGCACCAAAATGTAGAGTGGCATAAGAGGTCTACCTCAGAATGGGTTCTTCTGGGTCACACAGCGGATCACTCGCACTGCTTTTGCTGTGTTGTGCTCATCAATGCCCCAAGGCAAGGCAAGAACCACTTTCAGGGAAAGTCAACCATAAGGCAGTTCCCCAAGTTAGTGATGGGTCATACACTGTTTACAGAGAGAATAAACTGGATTCCAGCTAACCTTCTGGTCCTGTGTCAGTGACACCTTGACTGTAACTGTTGGCAATTAGGAGGGACAGGAGGGACAGGCTGAGCCCTTGCTCACTCCACCCATCCAGGGTACCTCTGTCACCATACTCCCAATCACAGAATGGGGTCCCACCTTGCACATAGCACAGACCTTATGTGTGCACTTTATTTTTCTTGCTCTCCAGTACCTGGTGGCTAAGCCATGGGCCTATAAGACACTGATCTGCTTCCTTTGCTATGAGAGACAGACTGCAGGGGAGGGAGCCCAAAGTAAAGTGACCCTCTCGCTCCTGGAGGACACTGCACATGGCATAGGTACCATGCTTTACAACAGGCTGCTTGTACTGGTTACTAGTCTTTGTTGCTCTTGGCAACTACTTGCTTCTCTACCATGTTAACTGTTGAAGAGGCTGACTTCATACCCCAATGTGCTTTAACTGACCCAAACTTAAGATGTCTATGTGTAGTGTGCCAGCTACTTTCATACACCCCTCTAGAATAACTTCAGACCAGACAGGACATGGTTTCAAAGGCTTTACTGAGAAAACGTCAACGTAACAGTTTAAATAGGCTTTAAATAGTATTTTCCTAACTGACTAACTCTAAGTGTGGCTGCCCCAGCATACCTTCATAGGTAGAGTCCAGTAGTGGCAAGTCCAGAGTGGTAGTGCACCATGATGATGGTGTCCCAACGAGTTGGTTTCTTCAGACCCAGCAGACCCTCTACATGATGGTTCTGATCTGATCCCCTCTCCTATTTATAATCACACAGAACAGGTAGGCCAGACCCAAAAAAGCCTGCAAACTTAGCCCAGGGAAGGTGGTAAAAACCCTTCCACCCTGGCTACGGCAGCCATAACTAAATACCTACAATAGGCAACCTACAGTATATAGTAAATACCTACAGTAGGAAACAAGTGTAGGACAGCAGTGGAATCCTGGAGCTATTCAAGAGAGCAAAGATTTAACACACTGCCAGCCAGAAAGATAAGTATTTGACTTTTAATTTTGTAGGGTGGCTGTGCTCAAGCGTTTTACAAAGGCAACAATGTCACCTTAAAAGTAGATCTAAGGGTTTGTGGCAGGATTCTGCAATGGTCAGTGGTCCTAAAAAGGGTGAGAAGACTTTTGATTTTTTTTATGTTATTAAACGTGACATTGGCGTATTTTTGTTAAACTATTCATTCTGTGATTGGGTAAGGGCAGACGGAAAGGGAGTGAAGGGAAACCTTTTTAAAACTTTTTTTGTTTTACATCTGCCAGGTACCTAAATACTAACCAGCATTTATTTTCTGCCCACATTTGTTTTCTCTTTAGCAATGCTAATGAAACAATTATACTTGTCCAGTAGAGGGCACTCTTAGCTTTCATGACCATTACTGCTGCAGATTCCCTGGCAGCACCACTTCCATCTAGCTTATAGTAAAGTGAGTAATACAATCAGATGTAACTAAACATTTTTCATTTCGCTATATGATGTTTCTGATGCAGAAAACAGTAAATTCACTTACTAAAGCATCATGATATATAATTGTCCTTCCTTCCTTTGTTAACATAAGCCACCTACAGATGCAGCTCAGAGACCAATATATTGCATTTTTGAGCAATGACACCAAGTTTTTTGACATATGAAATGCTAAGAAAATAATTTCTACTTGACTATGTTTGCAATGCTATTATGCGTTCAGTAGAGACCCCTAAAGCACAGATGATAACCAGAAACAATGCTAGGTATTACTGGCAATAGAAAATTACTTTGTGAAGTTAGTAGGAGTATTGTCGCAGTGGGGAGGAAAACTGTAATGGAAAGTATAGGTGATGAAGGGACAGGGTAAGGGCGATCTCATTCTGGGATCTTGCTTAAAGCGGAGTTCCACTCACTCTGTAAAAAAATAAAAGTCA
Source organism: Staurois parvus (assembly GCF_062004578.1). Classification (NCBI taxonomy): domain Eukaryota; kingdom Metazoa; phylum Chordata; class Amphibia; order Anura; family Ranidae; genus Staurois; species Staurois parvus. The sequence goes on from NW_028318094.1 coordinate 10,771,552, forward strand.
ACAGCTACAAAAATTGTAGCTGCTGACTTTTAAAAAACAGCCACTCACCTGTCCCATGATCCCTCATTGCCCTCGCCGCAGCCCCTTTCACCAGCTGTCCTGTATTCCAGGCGCCGGCATCTTCAGTGTGGGCACCCGGCTGTGACAGCTTGCGGCTTCACAGCCGGGTGCCCACTGCGCATGCGTGAGAAGTGCTGCGTTTTGTGAATGGCCCTGTTGTATTCTGGGATCTGTCACGTGTCCCACAAGACTTCAGGGAGGGAGGGTAGGAGGACAACTTCCGGTTCCGATCGCCTAGGCGATCACAGCGGAATTGGGAGCGGGTACCTGTCAAATTCGGGTACCCGTTCCCCCCCGCTCCCCAAAGGTGCCAATCCTTAATGGGGAGTGGGGGACCAATCTTTAAAGCGGAACTTCCCCTTTTGGGTGGAACTCCTCATTAAGTAAGTTCCCATACTCACTGGGTGTTTAGCCCCACCCCAATGCATGGGGCTCTGCAGGTGGACAGCATAGGTGTGCCTTCCAGCACCGCAGCAGGGAGCTGTCAAACTCTAAGACAGGCTGACAGCTGCTGAGTCTGGTTGGGGGAGGATGGTGCACCCAGTGGTATGAACATTTAGGGCAATATGCACCTAGGGACAAATACCCCAAACACATATTCCTTGGCATCAGCTTATTGGAGAGCACTGTGCTTAAGAAGCTTTCATAAAGTATTTGCAAAGATTTCAGGTCACGTTAAGCTGCCTATTTAAAGTCTTTTAAAGCAGTATTAAACCCCAAACCAAAAATGCAATATATTAGATGTGGTGGCTGCATCGGTATTCTTTTTTTAGGCTTTTTTTCCTTCTGTTTTCACCTGGTGATCTGGCCGGTAACACACCTCCGGTATTAGTGAGATACCACTTTGAAGGAATGAGCACAGGACACAGCAGACAGCAGCATTGTCAGTCTGGGGTAGGTGAGTGAGTTAAGTGTCTTAGCAGGTTTGAATAAAACAAGAAATTGAAGCCAAACTCTACTTCACTCTTATTTATTTATTTATTTCAGGTACTATATAGTACCATCAATTTATGCAGCACTTTACATATACAGTTATGCTCAAAATAATAGCAGTCAAACATCACTAACCTGATCAATCACTGTTTCTGGTAGAAATGATATTTCTACATGGCAAATAATTTACTAGCAGGTGTAGTAGAGTAATAGAAATCCAACAGACCCAACAGTCATGACATGCATGCTGCTGATTCTGTGTAATTGAATCGCTAATTGAAAGGGGCATGTTCAAAATAATAGCAGTGTGGAGTTCTATTAGTGAGGTTATTCATTCTTTGAAAAACAGGTGGCAATTATTGCCCTTATTTGAGGAAGGAAGGCAGCAAATGTTGTACATGCTGGTTACAGTGCATTTCTCTCTGAAATTCTAAGGAAAATGGGTCGTTCCAGACATTGTTCAGAAGAACAGCGTACCTTGATTAAAAAGTTGATTGGAGAGGGGAAAACATATAAAGAAGTGCAGAAAATGATAGGCTGCTCAGCTAAAATGATCACAAATGCTTTAAAATGGCAACCAGAACCTGAAAGACGTGGAAGAAAGCAAAAAACTACCATTCAAATGGATAGAAGAATAGCCAAAATTGCAAGGACTCAGCCAACAATCAGCTCCAGGAAGATCACAGAAGGTGTAAAGTTACCTGTGAGTACTGTTACAATTAGAAGACGCCTATGTGAAGCCAAGCTATCTGCAAGAAGCCCCCGCAAAGTCCCACTGTTGAAAAAAAGACATGTGCTGAAGAGGTTACAATTAGAGATGAGCGAATCGAACATGACGAAGTGGAATTCGTTTCGAATATTAGGAAAAATTCGATTCGCGCCGAATCCGAAAATTAGCAAACTTCGGATGCAAGAATCGAATTTTCCCCGATCGGCCGATTTTCATCCCTTCTACAGCCGGCAAAAAGTGTCCCTGCAGAGAGCTCCGCTATTTCTGACAGTTCTCTGACAGTTCCTTCACATGTACAGCGGTTGAAACATTGTATCTATTTGTTTCCATTTAGGATACAGATGTTTTTATTCGGAAACAAATAGATACAATGTTTCAACCTCTTCTTCTTCTTCTTCTTCTTCTTCTTCTTCATCCTCATCCTCTTCTTCTTCTTCTTCTTCTTCTTCATCCTCATCCTCATCCTCTTCTTCTTCTTCTTCTTCTTCTTCTTCTTCTTCTTCTTCTTCTTCATCCTCATCTTCTTCTTCTTCATCCTCATCCTCTTCTTCTTCTTCTTCTTCATCCTCATCCTCTTCTTCTTCTTCTTCTTCTTCATCCTCATCCTCTTCTTCTTCTTCATCCTCATCCTCTTCTTCTTCTTCTTCCTCATCTTCTTCTTCATCCTCATCCTCTTCTTCTTCTTCTTCTTCATCCTCATCCTCTTCTTCCTCTTCTTCATCCTCATCCTCTTCTTCTTCTTCTTCATCCTCATCCTCTTCTTCTTCCTCATCCTCTTCTTCTTCTTCTTCATCCTCATCCTCTTCTTCTTCATCCTCATCCTCTTCTTATTCTTCATCCTCATCCTCTTCTTCTTCTTCTTCATCCTCATCCTCTTCTTCTTCTTCTTCTTCTTATTCTTCATCATCCTCATCTTCTTCTTCTTCTTCTTCTTCTTCTTCTTCTTCTTCTTCTTCTTCTTCTTCTTCTTCATCATCCTCATCCTCACCATCATCCTCTTCTTCTTCTTCATCATCCTCATCCTCTTCTTCATCCTCATCCTCTTCTTCTTCATCATCCTCATCCTCTTCTTCATCCTCATCCTTCTTCTTCTTCTTCTTCTTCATCCTCATCCTCTTCTTCTTCTTCTTCTTCATCCTCATCTTCTTCTTCTTCATCCTCATCCTCTTCTTCTTCTTCATCCTCATCCTCTTCTTCTTCATCCTCATCCTCTTCTTCTTCCTCATCATCCTCATCCTCTTCTTCTTCTTCCTTACCATCATCCTCTTCTTCTTCTTCATCATCCTCGTCCTCATCTTCATCCTCGTCCTCTTCTTCATCCTCTTCTTCTTCTTCCTCATCCTCATCCTCTTCTTCTTCTTCATCCTCATCCTCTTCTTCTTCATCCTCATCCTCTTCTTCTTCTTCTTCATCCTCATCCTCTTCTTCTTCTTCATCATCCTCATCCTCTTCTTCTTCATCCTCTTCTTCTTCATCATCCTCATCCACTTCTTCTTCTTCTTCTTCATCCTCATCCTCCTCTTCTTCTTCATCCTCATCCTCTTCTTCCTCTTCTTCTTCCTCACCATCATTTTCCTCCCACCTTCTTCTTCTTCATTCTCATCCTCTTCTTCTTCTTCTTCTTCATCCTCATCCTCATCCTCTTCTTCTTCTTCTTCCTCATCATCCTCATCCTCTTCTTCTTCTTCATCTTCATCCTCCTCTTCTTCTTCTTCTTCTTCTTCCTCATCCTCTTCTTCTTCTTCTTCTTCATCCTCATCCTCTTCTTCTTCTTCTTCTTCTTCTTCTTCTTCCTCATCCTCTTCTTTTTCATCCTCTTCTTCATCCTCTTCTTCATCCTCTTCTTCATCCTCTTCCTCTTCTTCTTTTTCTTCTTTTTGTCTTCCTCTTGCAGGTCACTGCTCATGCGCAGATTTTTCTTCTTCTTCATCCTCATCCTCTTCTTCATCCTCATTCTCTTCTTCTTCATCCTCATCCTCTTCTTCTTCATCATCATCCTCTTCTTCTTCTTCATCCTCATCCTCTTCTTCTTCATCATCCTCATCCTCCTCTTCTTCTTCCTCATCCTCTTCTTCTTCTTCTTCTTCTTCTTCTTCTTCTTCTTCCTCCTCACCATCATCCTCTTCTTCTTCTTCATCCTCATCCTCTTCTTCTTCTTCTTCTTCTTCATCCTCATCCTCTTCTTCTTCTTCCTCATCCTCATCCTCTTCTTCTTCTTCTTCTTCTTCTTCTTCATCCTCATCCTCATCCTCTTCTTCTTCATCATCCTCATCTTCTTCTTCATCATCATCCTCATCCTCTTCTTCTTCTTCTTCATCCTCATCCTCTTCTTCTTCTTCCTCATCCTCTTCTTCTTCATCATCCTCATCCTCTTCTTCTTCTTCTTCTTCTTCTTCTTCTTCCTCCTCATCCTCTTCTTTTTCATCCTCTTCTTCATCCTCTTCTTCATCCTCTTCCTCTTCTTCTTTTTCTTCTTTTTGTCTTCCTCTTGCAGGTCACTGCTCATGCGCAGATTTTTCTTCTTCATCATCCTCATCCTCTTCTTCATCCTCATTCTCTTCTTCTTCATCCTCATCCTCTTCTTCTTCATCATCATCCTCTTCTTCTTCTTCATCCTCATCCTCTTCTTCTTCATCCTCATCCTCCTCTTCTTCTTCTTCTTCTTCTTCTTCTTCCTCATCCTCTTCTTCTTCTTCTTCCTCACCATCATCCTCTTCTTCTTCTTCTTCATCCTCCTCATCCTCTTCTTCTTCTTCTTCTTCTTCTTCTTCTTCATCCTCATCCTCTTCTTCTTCTTCTTCCTCATCCTCTTCTTCTTCATCATCCTCATCCTCTTCTTCTTCTTCTTCATCCTCATCTTCTTCTTCATCATCCTCATCCTCTTCTTCTTCATCATCATCCTCATCCTCATCCTCTTCTTCCTCATCCTCATCCTCTTCTTCTTCTTCATCCTCATCCTCTTCTTCTCTCATCCCTCATCCTCTTCCTTCTTCTTCTTCCTCTTCTTCTTCTTCTTCATCCTCATCCTCTTCTTCTTCTTCTTCATCATCCTCATCCTCTTCTTCTTCTTCTTCTTCATCATCCTCATCCTCTTCTTCATCCTCATCTTCTTCTTCTTCTTCATCCTCATCCTCTTCTTCTTCTTCATCATCCTCATCCTCTTCTTCTTCTTCTTCTTCATCCTCATCCTCTTCTTCTTCCTCATCCTCTTCTTCATCCTCATCCTCTTCTTCTTCTTCATCCTCATCCTCTTCTTATTCTTCATCCTCATCCTCTTCTTATTCTTCATCCTCATCCTCTTCTTCTTCTTCATCATCCTCATCATCATCTTCTTCTTCTTCTTCATCCTCATCCTCACCTTCATCCTCTTCTTCTTCTTCTTCTTCTTCTTCTTCTTCTTCTTCTTCTTCATCATTCTCATCCTCATCCTCTTCTTCTTCTTCCTCATCCTCTTCTAGTTCTTCATCCTCATCCTCCTCTTCTTCTTCTTCTTCATCCTCATCCTCTTCTTCTTCTTCTTCATCCTCATCCTCTTCTTCTTCTTCATCCTCATCCTCTTCTTCTTCATCCTCATCCTCTTCTTCATCCTCATCCTCATCCTCTTCTTCATCCTCATCCTCTTCTTCTTCTTCTTCTTCTTCCTCATCCTCTTCTTCTTCTTCTTCCTCACCATCATCCTCTTCTTCTTCATCCTCGTCCTCTTCTTCATCCTCATCCTCTTCTTCATCCTATTCTTCTTCTTCCTCATCCTCATCCTCTT